>NC_056058.1:51468020-53968020 GCF_016772045.2 Ovis aries | reverse complement strand
TTTATCTTTCTCTCTCTGACTCACTTCACTCTGTATAATAGGTTCTAGGTTCATCCACATCATTAGAACTCACTCAGATGTGTTCCTATTTATGGGTGAGTAATATTCCATTGTGTATATGTACCACAACTTCTTTATCCATTCATCTGTCAATGGGCATCTAGGTTGCTTCCATGTTCTAGCTATTGTAAATAGTGCTGCAATGAACAATGGGATACATGTGTCTTTTTCAATTTTGTATTCCTCAGGGTACATGCCTAGGAGTGGGACTGCTGGGTCATATGGTGGTTTTATTCCTAGTTTTTTTTTTTTTTTTTTTAAAGAATCTCCATACCATCTTCCATAGTAGCTATATCAATTTATATGCTATTCCCACCAACAATACAAGAGCATTCCCTTTTCTCCACACCCTCTCCAGCATTTATTGTTTGTTGATTTTCTGATGATGGCCATTCTTCCTGGTATGAGGTGATATCTCATTGTGGTTTTGATTTCAATTTCTCTAATAATAAGTGATCTTGGGCATCTTTCCACGTGTTTGTTAGCCATCTGTATGTCTTCTTTGGAGAAATGTCTGTTTAGGTCTTTTCCCCACTTTTTGATTGGGATGTTTGTTTTTTTGGTATTGACTTGGTTGAGATGCTTGTATATTTTGGAAATTAATCCTTTGTCAGTTGTTTCATTTGCTGTTATTACTCCCATTCTGAGGGTTGTCTTTTCACTGTGCTAATAGTTTCCTTTGCTGTGCAAAAGCTTTTAGGTTTAATCAGGTCCCACTTGTTTACTTTTGTTTTTATTTCTGTTACTCTGGGAGGTGGGTCATGGAGGACCTTACTTTATGTCATCGAGTGTTCTGCCTATATTTTCCTATAAGAGTTTTATCATTTCTGGTCTTACATTTAGGTCTTTAATCCATTTTGAGTTTATCTTTGTGTATGGTGTTAGGAAGTGTTCTAATTTCATTCTTTTACATGTAGCTGTCCAGTTTTCCAAGCACCATTTACTGAAGAGGCTCTCTTTACAGCATTGTATATGCTTGCCTCCTTTGCAAAAATGAGGTGCCCACAGGTGCATGGGTTTATTTCTGGGCTTTCTATCCTGTTCCATTGGTCTATATTTCTGTTTTTGTGCCAGTACCATACTGTCTTGATGACTGTAGCTTTGTAATATAATCTGAAGTTAGGAAGGTTGATTCCTACAGCTCCATTCTTCTTTCTCAAGACTGCTTTGGCTATTGGGAGTCTTTTGTGTTTCAATATGAATTGTGAAAATTTTTGTTCTAGTTCTGTGAAAAATTTCATTGGTAATTTTATAGGGATTGCATTGAATCTGTAGATTGCCTTTGGTACTATAGTCATTTTCACAATATTGATTCTTCCTACCCAGGAACATGGAATATCTCTCCATGAGTTTATGTCATCTTTGATTTTTTTCATTAGTGTCATAAATTTCTGTATACAGTTCTTTTGTCTCCTTAGGTAAGTTTATTCCTAGATCTTTAATTCTTCTTGTTGCAATGGTGAATGTGATTGATTCCTTAACTTCTCTTTCTGATTTTTCATTGTTAGTATATAGTAATACAAGTGATTTCTGTGTATTGATTTTGTATCCTGCAACCTTGCTAAATTCACTGATTAGCTCTAGTAATTTTCTGATACTATCTTTAGAGTTTTCTATGTACAGTATCATGTAATCTGAAAACAGTGAGAGCTTTACTTCTTCTTTTCCAATCTGAGTTCCTTTTATTTATTTTTCTTTTCTGATTGCTATAGCTAGGACTTCCAGAACTATGTTGAATAACAGTGGTGAAAATGGACACCCTTGTCTTGATTTTAGGGGGAATGCTTTCAGTTTTTCACCACTGAGAATAATGTTTGCTATAGGCTTATCATATATGGCCTTTACTATGTTGAGGTAGGTTCCCATTTTTTCAAAGGTTTTAATCATAATGGGTGCTGAATTTTATCAAAGGCTTTTTCTGCATCTTTGAGATTATCATATATTTTTTTTGTCTTTCAATTTGTTAATATGGTGTATCACATTGATCAATTTGCATATATTGAAGAATCCTTGAATTCCTGGAATAAATCCAACTTGATTATGGTGTATGAGCTTTTTGATGTGTTGTTGAATTCTGTTTGCTAAAATTTTGTTGAGAATTTTTGCATCTATGTTCATCAGTGATATTGACCTATAGTTTTCTTTTTTTGTGTTGTCTTTGTCAGGTTGGTATCAGGGTGGTCTCATAGAATGAGTTGGAAGTGTTCCTCCTTCTGCAATTATTGGAAAGAGTTTTAGAAGGATCAGTTCAGTTCAGTCACTCAGTTGTGTCCGACTCTTTGCGACCCCATGAATCGCAGCATGCCAGGCCTCCCTGTCCATCACCAACTCCCGGGGTTCACTCAGACTTACGTCCATCAAGTCAGTGATGCCATCCAGCCATCTCATCCTCTGTCATCCCCTTCTCCTCCTGCCCCCAATCCCGCCCAACATCAGAGTCTTTTCCAATGAGTCAACTCTTCACATAAAGTGGCCAAAGTACTGGAGTTTCAGCTTTAGAAGGATAGTCATTAGCTATTCTCAGAATGTTTGATAGAATTCTCCTGAGAAGCCATCTGGTCCTGGACTTTTGTTCTTTAGGAGATTTTGATCACAGCTTCAATTTCAGTGCTTGCAATTGGGTTGTTCATAATTTCTATTTCTTCCTGGTTCAGTCTTAGAAGATTGAACTTTCCTAAGAATCTGTTAATTTCTTCCAGGTTATCTAGTTCATTGCCATGTAGTTGTTTATAATAGTCTATTATAATCCTTTGTATTTCTTCATTGTCTGTTGTAACCTCTCCGTTTTCATTTCTAATTTAGTTGATTTGATTCTTCCCTCTTTTTTCTTGATGAGTTTGGAGAAAGGTTTGTCAATTATGTTTATCTTTTCAAAGAATCTTTTCGTTTCATTAATCTTCACTGTTGTTGCTTTCATTTCTTTTCATTTCTGCTTGGATCTATATGATTTCTTTCCTTCTACTAATTTTGGGGCTTTTTTGTTCTTCTTTTTCCATTTGCTTTAGGTGTAAAGTTAGGTTGTCTATTCAATGTTTTTCTTGTTTCTTGAGGTAGGATTGCATTGCTGTAAACCTCCCTCTTAGGACTGCTTTTGCTGCATCCCATAGGTTTTGGGTTGTAGTGCTTTCATTGTCATCCGTTTCTAGAAATTTTTTTATTTCCCTTTTGATTTCTTCAGTAACCTGTTGGTTATTTAGAAATGTGTTGTTTAATTTCCATGTGTTTGTGTTTCTTACAGTTTTTTTCTTGTAATTAATATCTACTCTCATAGTGTTATGGTTGAAGAAGATGCTTAATATGATTTCAGTTTTCTTAAATTGACTGAGGTTTGATTTGTGACCCAAGATGTGGTCTCTTGTGGAGAACATTCCATGTGCAGTTGAGAAGGTGTATTCTTCTGCATTTAGATGGAATGTCCTGAAGATATCAATGAGATCCCATCTCATCTAATGTATCATTTAAGACTTGTGTTTCCTTACTAAATTTCTGTTTTGATGATCTGTCCATTGGTGTGAGGGAGGTGTTAAATTTTCCTACATTATTGTGTTATTGTCAATTTCTCCTATTATGTCTGTTAGTATTGGTCTTATGTATGCAGGTGCTCCTATGTTAGGTGAAGAGATATTTACAATTGTTATGCCTTCCTCTTGGATTAATCCCTGGATTGTTATGTAGTAGCCTTCCTCATCTCTTGCAATCTTTTTTATTTTAAGGTCTATTTTGTCTGATATGAAGATTGCTACTCCAGATTTCTTTTGCTTCCCATTTGCATGGAATATATTTTTCCATCCTCTCACTTTCAGTCTATATGTGTCTTGAGGTCTGAAGGGGCTTTCCTGTAGACAGCATATATATGGGTCTTGTTTTTGAATCCATTCAGCCAGTCTGTGTCTTTTGGTTGGAGCATTTAATCCATTTACATTCAAAGTAATTATATATATATGTACATGTGTATATATACATATACATATATAAATATATATACTTATCTTCCTATTGCCATCTTCCTAATTGTTTGGGGTTAATTTTGTAGATCTTTTTTTCTTCTCTTGTATTTCTTGACTCTGTAAGTCCCTTTAATGTTTGTTCTAAACCTGGTTTGGTGGTACTGAATTCTCTTAACTTCTGTTTATCTGAAAAGCTTTTGATTTCTCCATCAATTTTGCATGAGATCCTTGTTGAGTATGGTAATCTTGGTTGTAGATTTTTCCCTTTCAGTACTTTAAATATATCCTGCCGTTCCCTTCTGGCCTGCAGAGTTTCTGCTGAAAGATCAGCTATTAAGTGAATGGGGTTTCCCTCGTATGCTACGTGTTGCTTATCCCTTGCTGCTTTTAATCTTCTTTCTTTGTGTTTAGTCTTTTTTAGTTTGATTAGTGTGTGTCTTGGTGTGTTTCTCCTTGGGTTTATCCTGTATGGGACTCATTGTGCCTCTTGGACTTGATTGACTATTTCCTTTCCATGTTGGGGAAATTTTCAACTATAAGCTCTTCAAAAAATTTCTCATACCATTTCTTTTTCTCTTCTTCTTCTGGGACCTCTTTAATTAGAACATTGGTGTGTTTGATATCATCCCAGAGGTCCCTGAGACTATGCTCAGTTCTTTTCACAATTTTTATTTTATTCTGCTCTTCAGAAGTTATTTCCACCATTTTATCTTACAGCTCACTGATTCGTTCTTCTGCTTCAGATATTCTGCTATTGATTCCTGTAGAGTATTTTTAATTTCAATTATTGTATTATTTGTCTTTGCATGTTTATTCCTTAATTCTTCTGGGGATTGTTAATTGATTCCTGCATTTTCTCCATTTTGTTGTCAAGGTTCTTAATCATCTCTACTATCATTATTCTGAATTCTTTTCAAGTAGTTTGCCTATTTCCTTTTCATTTATTTGGACTTCTGTGTTTCTAGTTTGTTCCTTCATTTGTGCAGCATTTCTCTGCCTTTTCACAAATGGTTTTTTAAACTTACTGTGTTTGAGGTCTCCTTTTCTCAGGCTTCAAGGCTGAATTTTTTCTTCCTTTTGCTTTCTGCACTCCTAAGGTTGATCCTGTGGTTTGTGTAAGTTTCATATAGGGTGAGACTTGTGCTGATTTTTTGTTTGTTTGCTTTTCCCCTGATAGGCAAGGCTGAGTGAGGTGGTAATCCTGTCTGCTGATGATTGGGTTTGTATTGTTGTATTGTTTGTTGTTTAGGTGAGGTATCCTGCCCAGGGTGCTATTTGTGGTTGGGCGATGCCTGGTCTTGTATTCCAGTGGTTTCCTTTGTGTGAGTTCTTACTATTTGATACCCACTACGGTTTGTTCTCTGGTAGGTCAGTGTCTTGGAGTCAGTGCTCCCCTTCCAAAGGCTCAGGGCTTGATCTCCTAAATAAATTTGTATTTGGAATCCCAAATACAATGCTAGTTCCAAAAGCATAGAATGATAGTCTCTCCCAAAAAAGTATAGTAAGTTTTGATATTCAAAAGTGTCAATCTTCCTACTTGGTTTTTCTTTTTCAAATTGCTTTGGCTATCTGAAGCCCTTTGCAGTTTCAGTTGAATTTTAGAATCAGTTTTTACATTTATATAAAAATGGCTTGGACTTTTCTGGTGGCACAGTGGATAAGAATCTGCCTGCCAATGAGGAGGACACACACAGGTTCGATCCATGGTCCAGAAAGATTCCATATGCTGTGGAGCAACAAAGACCATGTGCCACAATTACTGTAGCCTGCACACTCCAGTGCCTGTGAGCACCTGTGCTGCAGCTGCGGAAGGCCATGTATGCTAGAGCTAGCAAGGTGCAACTACTGAGCCCACGTGCTGCAACTGCGGAAACCTGTGCACCTGAAGTCTATGACCCCCACAAAGGAAGCCACTGCTATGAGAAGCCCATGACCACAACTAGAGAGTAGCTCTTGCTCTCCACAACTAGAGACAGCCCATGTGTAGCAACAAATACTCAGTGTAGCCAAAAATAAACAAATAAATATAGCAGTGAATAAATGTCAAATTAAAAAAAATAATAATGGATTTTGGTAGAGTTTGCATTAATTTGTAGATCATTTTAGGCAGTATTGGTAACTTAAAAATATTAACTCTTCCTACTTATGAACATGAAATTTGTATTTCTTTAGGTCTTTAATATTTTTCATCAATGTTTTGTGTGAGATGTACATATATCAGATAAATAAATATTTATGCAATGTATATATAAACACTGACGTATATTGAATTCCAGAAGACAATATTAAATTTTTAAGAGGAAAATATATTTTTTATATTTGCTCATTTCTCAGATATTTACCCTGTCTGTTGTTTCTATATTTGTAAAACTCCAAGTCTTCCCTTTAGTATGAAGAACTTAATTCATCATTTCTTGCAGAGGGTTGACAATGCTTCTGTTAATTTTTCATTATCTGAGAATATCTTTCTTTTGCCTTCATTTCTGGAGAATGTGTTTGTTGAACATAGAATTCTGTATTAATAATTCTTTTACTCAATTACTCAGAGATGTTTTTCACTGTCTTCTGTTCTCTGTAACTTCTGTTCAAAGACTTATGAAAATAAATGGATAGGCAGGTTACATACTGAGAGGAAAGATTCATAATACTTATTTCTGAAAATGGACTTGTATCCTGGTTATATGAAGAACTTTAATTCAACAATATAAATACAAATAACTCAATAAAATTTGGCAAAAAGTCTTGAATGCACTCCTTACAAAGGAATATTACAAGTTGCCAGTAAGCATGTGAAAAATGTTCAACAGCATTAGTCAGCAACAAAATACAAATTAAAATCACTATGAGATTCCACTTCACATGCAGAAAAATTGCTAAGACTGGCAAAACAAAATATTGACAAAGGTGTGGAACATGAGAAGACTTATACTTTGCTGATGAAGTATAAAGTGGTAATCTACTGTGAAAACTGTTAGCTTCTTTCAAAGTTAATCATAAATCTGCCCAATGATTCTTCTGCTTCACTGATAAGGCATTTACCTGAGAAAAATAAAAACATATGCCCACATATAGACCAGGATAACAGTGTTCATAGTGGTTTTCTTGATAAAAGCCACAAGATGGAAAACACCCAGATGTTCATCAGCAAGAAAATGATTAGACAAATCACGGTGTATTAGTAAAATGAAGAGCCATTCAGCTGCTAATACACACAATAACAATATTCTCAAATATATGCTCCTGATTATTCTGCAGCTCACACAGAAGAGCATATACTGTAGAAAATTAAGTTCTAGATCAGGCTAAACTATGGTGTTAGCCATATGGTGATAGATGTTAGAAGCTCTGTTGTCTCTGAGGGGAGATGAGGAAAGGCAAGAAACTTAGATATTTGTGTGGGTTCCACAGTTGTCTGTATTTGTAAAATTAATTGTTTACTTTAGACGTGTACATGTTACTTTATTTAAATTATACCTCAATTTTTAAGAAAGAACAAAAGTGAACAAGACTATACCAAAAAAAAAAAGGAGTTCTAAAAGTTAATAAAAAGTAATTCAACAATATCTGAGGTTAATTTGAAAGAAGACATTCTGAACATACACCTCGCATTTGAAAATCCAGAATATCCACCTGATGCAATCAATCCAAATAAGACATAACAAGCTTGGTTCCTAGAGTCCTGGTATGTCAATACTCCCTTGACAAACTAACCCAAGCAGTCATCATTCTGCTGCAAAAGCACCACAATATCTTCTGGAAGACAGCTTTTAGTTTTGGATTTGCAAGTATAGAAAAAAATAGAGGCTATGTAGGAGAAAATTGTTTTTCACCAGGCTGCTTTCCCCTGAGAAAATCCTTCAAAATGTTGCTCAATAAGCACAGCATATAGATATAGAAGAAATATATCCATTTCTTGTGATTCAGGGCCTAACATGGCTGACTAATATGTATCTACTTACAATACACACACAAAACATTTATTACACTTACATGTTCAGAGACTAAGGGAGGCAGTGGGCTAACATTATAACAGTAACATATAGATAGGCTATTATCACATTATCTCAATTAATAGCCTTCTATTTTCTTCCCATGTCCTTTTTCCTAGTCAGTTCCAACACACTATATTATGTTCAATCTGCCCACGGCACCATGAGAGTGACTCTCATAAAGGTCACCAATCATATTTACTTGGCTATATCCAGTGGATACTTTTCAGTCTCTAGTGATGACAGTCTCTTTCTCAGTGTACCTTGCTGTTTCATAGTTTCCCTCTCCATTTCAGGATGCTTTTTGTAAATCCTTTTAGGTCTCATATGCCTCTATCAAACCATTAAAACTTGGCATAGTTCAAGTCTAGGTCCTATATTCTGTTTTTTTCACCCTATAATCTCTTTATGAGAAATGTCAATAATCTATACCTTTATGCCTCTCAAGTTCATATTCCCTTCTGAAACTTTTTTTTCCTTGAAGGTCACACCTGTATATCTAACTCTTTAGGGAAATCTCAATTTGGATGATTCGCAGATGCCTCAACTTAAGTCTGAATTTTGCAATAAGTTCATGATCTGAGCCACAGTTAGCCCCCAGTCTTGTTTTTGCTGACTGTATAGAGCTTCTCCTTCTTCTACTGCAAAGAATATAATCAATCTGATTTTGGTATTGACCACCTGGTGATGTCCATATGTAGAGTTTTCTCTTGTGTTATTTGAAGAGGGTGTTTGCTATTACCAGGGTGTTCTCTTGGCAAAACTCTGTTAGCCTTTGCCCTGCTTCATTTTGTACTCCAAGGCCAAATTTGCCTGTTACTCCAGGTATCGCTTGACTTCCCACTTTTGCATTCCAGTCCCCTATGATGAAAACGCCATCTCTTTCGGGTGTTAGTTCTAGAAGGTCTTGTAGGTCTTCATAGAACTGTTCAATTTCAGTTTCTCCAGCATTACTGGCTGGGGCATAGATTTGGATTACTGTGGTATTGAATGGTTTGCCTTGGAAACAGAGATCATTCTGTCATTTTTGAGATTGCACCAAGTACTGCATTTCAGACTCTTTTGTTGACTATGATGGCTACTCCATTTCTTCTAAGAGATTCTTGCCCATAGTAATAGACATAATGGTCATCTGAATTAAATTTGCCCACTCCAGTCCATTTTAGTTTGCTGATTCCTAAAATGTTGATGTTCGCTCTGCCATTTCCTGTTTGACTACTTCTAATTTACCTTGATTCATGGACCTACCATTCCAGACTCCTAGGCAATATTGCTCTCTACAGCATCAGACTTTACAGATGGTTGGATGGCATCACCAACTCGATAGGCATGAGTCTGAGCAATCTTTGGGAGTTGGTAATGGACAGGGAAGCCTGGCATGCTGCAGTCCGTGGAGTTTCAAATAGTCGGACACAACTGAGTGACTGAAGTGACAGATGCCTCCTTCTCAATATATTAACAACTAAATTCATGATCTTTGTGCTGGCAATACCTCAACTTCTCCTGATCTCAATGTCATATCTACCTAAGATATCCAAACCTCTACTCTCTGTCCTTATGCCTCATAAGTCCCTCTGGCATCATGTGGTTCAAGGTAATATCACCTCTTCCCAGAGTGCAGATGATAACTATAACTGCTCACCAGAGCAACAAGTGATCTTTCGAAGCAAATCTGATCTTGTCACTCACGCTGGAAATAGCCCCTTCTTTTCTCTCCTAATCCTATATTCAAGTTGTGAAAGTGTTAGTCACTCAGCTGTGTCCAACTCTTTGTGACCCCATGGATAGCAGCCCAGTGGGCTCCTCTGTCCTTGGGATTTCCCAGGCAAAAATATTGGAATGGGTTGCCATTCCTTTCTCTAGGGTATCTTCTTGACCCTGGGATTGAACCTAGGTCTCCTGCATTGCAGGCAGATTCTTTACTGTTTGAGTCACCAAGGAAGCCCCATATTCAAGTTAATTGATTATTAGTGTGTACTTTACAAGCCTTCAAAACTTAAATAAAATGCTAAAAACCCCTTTTATGATCACCCAGCCTGGCTCTTCTCCTTGTAATCACATTTAGAATACTACCCCTTTTCAGCCTCTTATCACAATTACTGTGGAATAATTAATTTTGAAGTTATTTATTTCATGCACCTCTCTCCAACTAGAATGCCAGTTTAATGAAGAGAATAAGCATGTCTATTTACCTGTTTGTTATATTCATAGTTCTTAGACCAATACTTGGCACATGGCATGTACCAGTAAATGTTATTAAACTACTTTGTTGTTCTCTCCAGTTAGCATCCTCTCTGTCCTCTGCCCTGATGACCTTCATTGAGCCAATACTCTGGCCTTCTATAGCCTTTTAACTCTTCTCTCAGACATCACTCATTCAGAAAGCCATCCCTGTTGTCTCTGGACATCTCATCTCTGTGCTCCTATGGTTCCCTGCATATTCCTATTTTATATATATCATATAATTTTATTTTTTCTGAGTACCTATATTTATTACCTGTCTAATTTCTGAGGAGAGGAATTCTGTGCTTCATGTACATATACACAAGTATTGGCCATAGAACTCCAGGAGTTGGTGATGGACAGGGAGGCCTGGCGTGCTGCAGTTCATGGGGTCGCAAAGAGTCGGACACGACTGAACTGAACTGAACTGAATCAATAAATATTCATTAAATGAACCAATGAGTTAGTAATTTGGTATGATCCTTCATTTTGTAGGTAAAGAAATCAAGATTTAAGAAGTTAGATGGTTTTTAGAATATCTGATGTTAGAATCCAACATCTTTTCACTTGTTCCTATAACTCATTCTTCTTCTTGGCCCTAAACAGTGAAATTCCATGTAATTCCAAGGTTCCTGCTCAAGGACCCTCCTCTGTTCAACAGATGGTCACAGGCAATAAAATGATCAGATTCAACTTTTGCCTACTTTCATCTATCTTTTCTCCCTTGGAAAGAAATTGTAACACTATTTTTAGAACTAAAAGTGGGATGAAAAAGGAGAAGAGTAAAAAAATAGTCTTGCATAATTTGCTGATGGAATAAACAAGCCCTGCATAATTGAGAACAGCCTGGGTTTTAACATGTTTCAAATCTCCATGAATCAGGAGGCATTTGCACTTGCATGACTAAAAATGTCAGGGAATGATTCTGAAAGGCCTCTTTTGAGAGTGAAATGTTTCTGGGTCTAAAATCCATGTTACTGAGCAAACTACACTAGTCATAAAGCCTAAGAGGTTTTCATTTCCATAATTTTATCAAGTTGTTTTCAGAAGGAGAGAAAATCCCAGCTTATAAATTTAGACCTTCATAACTCAGCAAGAAATATATTTTAAATAACAGCTCTGACTGCCTTGACAAAGAAAACTGGCAACTTTGTGTGAGGCTTCTCACCAAGTTTTGCCTCGCCTCTCAGCTGGACAATTTCAATACCTTTGGAATTATATCACGTTGTGTAGCATCTCTAACTTTTCAGTAATTTCCTTTTGCTTTCAGAATTTCTGAGAATGGCAAAAGATCCAGCTCACTCATTTAATTCATTCAAGAAATAAAGATTCATTAATAATATAAAGATTTTATCTTTTATGTGTTAAGGAATTTTCTAGAAATTATATAAATACCAATAAATGAATCATACAAAAGTCTTTATCTTCATGTAGTCAACTTTCTGGTAGAGAAAGACTGATGATAAATAAATTAGGAATTAAGACATAAAGAATATCCAATTGTTATGAATAAAGTAAAACAGGGAATTATGGTAGACAGAGAGGAAACTGAGTTACATTTTGAAATAAAATGATTAGAAAAGTTTTCACTGAGCTATTATTATTTGGGCTGAGATCTGAAGGAAGTGAACTAGTGTATAAGATATGAAATATGAACTTGCATAGTAGAAATACATACAAGATATTTCATATCTAGTGTGCAAACTGGAAGACACTTCACAAAAGAACTGGGCAGTCCTTTCAGAATCTTAAGATCTTAAAAAACTTGGGAATACTAAGGGATTATCACAGATTGGAGAAGACCAAGGAGACATGTCAACTAATGCTATCTGGTAACCTGGATTGAATCCTGGAATAGAAAACAAGGACTTAGTGAACAGGCTAGTGAAATTCAAATAAAGTCTGCAGTTCAGTGACAGTATTATAGCCATATTAATTTATTAGTTTTGATAATTGTGCCATGGTTATGTAAGATATTAATATTAAAGGAAGGTGGATGAAGGGTATGTGGAAACTCAGTACTACTTCTGCAACTCTTCTCCAAGTCTTTAGTTATCTCACCAGAAGAAGTAAAACTAAGTAGATGTACTACGGAAAGAGTCTTCTGAGGAGAGGGAAGAGCTTAGTGCAAAGGTTTCTAGCCTATTAGACAAGGATCAAAGACACAGGGTGGCTGAGCTGAGTGAGCAGTGGAGAAGAAAAACAGAACGTGTAACACAAGCAGGAGTGTGCAGGGCTCTTCACGACGTTATCTGGGCTTTCACTTTGTAACTTTGAGTTACATAGAAGCTATCAGAACTTAAGCAAAGAAACATCATGATCTGACTGTGATTTTAAGAGCATCATTCAGGCTTCTGTGTGGATGGGCTAATGAAGCAAGTCAGGGGAGAAGTGATGGTGGCTTGGACCAGGGTGTAGCAGTGGAGGTGAGTTAGTGAACTGATAGACTATCAATTCTTCCTATTACGCTCGAAAGTAGAGCAAACAGTTCTCAGTAAAGCATAAAAGGTGTGAGTTTTTCTTTCTCTCTGGCTTCCCACTTCTGTGTTCTTCCATCTTAGCCATGTAGGATTCATTTTCGATTTCTCCCTCTATAAAATGGAGAAGGCAGTTGGTTCAGATGGCCACCTTCTTGATTTATGCTAGTTCCAAGGAAGTAGTGCTTCAGTACTCATCATCTCCCTTTTCTTATACAATGGAGAAAATTACCTCATTATTGACTGGGGAATTTTGCAGAAACTAATGCATATGACTAATGATTTTTATTTTGGCCAGCCCAAATTTAATTCTGTTATTTCACTAATACTTTGCAGGTTATTATATACAATAGTTATACCTGACATACCTATAAAGTCTTCTCTAGCACCTTGTCTCAGAAGATATCACGTCTCCCTGGACAATCAAAGAAAGCCTCTGCATAGAATTCACTGAAAAATTCTTTATTCACTCAAAATTTCACAATGCATCTATCATTTTTTGAAACTTTTGTGATAATAAATTCCATAAAAACATCTACTTCTGCTTCACTGACTGCAATAAAGCCTTTAGCATAGTGGGTCATAACAAACTATGGAAAATTCTTAAAGATAACACTAGACCACATTACCAGTATCCTGGGAAACCTGTATGCAGGTCAGAACTAGACATAGAACAAATGACTGGTTTGAAATTGGAAAAGGAGTAAGACAAGGCTGCATTGTCAACCATGCAAAGTATATCATGTGAAGTGCTGGGCTGGATAAATCACAAGCTGGAATCAAGACTGCCAGAAGAAATATCAACAACCTCAGAGATGAAGATGAAACCACCATAATGGCAGAAAGTGAAGAGGAACTAAAGAGCCTCTTGATGAGGGTGAAAGACAAGAGTGCAAAGTTGACATAAGTTCAACATTCACAAAACTAAGATCATGGCATCTTGTCCCATCACTTCACGGCAAGTAGATAGGGAAAAAGTGGAAACAGTCACAGATTTTATTTTCTTTCCTCCAAAATCCCTGAATATAACTACAACCATGAAATTAAAAGATGCTTGCTCCATCAAAGGAAAGCTTTGATAAACCTAGACAGCAAATTGAAAAGTAGAGACATCACTTTGCCAACAAAGGTCTATACAATAAACCAAAGCTATGATTTTTCCAGTAGTCATGTACAGATGTGAGATTTGGACCATAAAGAAAGCTGAGCACTGAAAAATTGATGCTTTCAAACTGTGGTGGTGGAAAAGACTCTTGAGAGTCCCTTGAACAGCAAGGAGAACAAACCAGTCAATCCTAAAGGAAATCAACCCTGAATATTCATTGGAAGGACAGATGCTGAAGCTGAAGCTCCAATAATTTGGTTACCTAAGGTGATGAGCTGACTTATTGGAAAAGACCCTGATGCTGGGAAAGATTAAGGGCAGGAAGAGAAGGGGGTGACAGAGCATGAGATAACTAGATGGCACCATCAACACAATGGACACAAGTATGAACAAACTCCAGGAGACAGTGAAGGACAGGGAAGCCTGGTGTGCTATAGGCCATGGGGTCACAAAGAGTTGGACACTACTTAGCAACTAAACAACAACAACATGATAATAAACTTGCATTTATAATATATACAAGGTTGGAACAAAAACCTAAGGGAGCCAAATGTGAAGGATAACAACAATCATATGTTGCGTAATGAACCCTTGATCAATTTTAAGCCCTAACAATTCCACACAGTGATGTTAACAGTATCACTCTTTAAAAATGTATTTATATATTTACAATCAGTAATGTGTTAATATGATAGATTCATTCACTTTAAGCCAGTAAGACCTTGATAAGTCCCCCTTCCTAGGAGATG
Source organism: Ovis aries (assembly GCF_016772045.2). Classification (NCBI taxonomy): domain Eukaryota; kingdom Metazoa; phylum Chordata; class Mammalia; order Artiodactyla; family Bovidae; genus Ovis; species Ovis aries. The sequence goes on along the minus strand of NC_056058.1, from coordinate 53,953,470 downwards.
TTTAGAAGGCCACCAGGAAAATGGAACCATGTATTCATACATATTCAAAGGAATGGATAACTAATTTGTACTGACAGTTCAGAGTGAGAAAGACACGGGCGTGAATCTTTCACAGCACCTTTCCCTTTCCCCCAATCCACAGGATCTCCATAGGTCTAGTCAATGTACACCCATGGAGTACACCAATAGGCTACTCATTTTAAAATTCTTTAATGCCCTAAAGATCCACCATAGCTGCAGAGAGAAAGACTTGCTATTCTCAGACAGCCTTAGCAAGTATTAGTATAGTGGGCTACCAGGGCCGGGCAACTTCTGCTCAAAGTGGAACTCCTCTTTAGGGTCATATTTACCAGATAGCTCTCCTTTGGGTTGGCTGAGATGTAGTCAGATCTGCTCATGGTCTGACAATTCTGGCTCAATCTTATTTCTCTTCTATTTCCTAAATATCACACAGTCTGCAAGCTAACATTTAAAACTCCCGTTTCATCATTCAGGCCTGTTTCAGTGCCTTCTTCCTAGAAGATCTGTCAAAAATATTGGTCTTACCTATAAAATCAGTCCTGTCTTCTATCTGCCTCATCAGTCTCTTTCATTATTTCATAATCAGAATTGCATACAACTTCTGACACATACAGAAACTCAGTAACTGTTTGTTTAATAGAATCCAGGGAATTTGGGTCCTATTTCAGCCTTTGCGCAGGTATTTTTTGTTGTTCTTTCATTCAGTAGTGTCCAACTCTTTGCGACCCCATGGACTGCAGCACACTGGGCTTTCCTATCCTCGCTATCTCCCGGAATTTGTTCAAACTCATGTCCATCGAGTGGGGATGCTATCTAACCATCTCATCCTCAGCCACCCCCTTCTCCTTTTGCCTTCAATCTTTCCCATCATCGGGGTCTTTTCCAATTGGTCTTTTCTGATTCGTACTTTCTGGCACTATTAGTAACTGTCCTCTGCTTTTCCCAGTAGCATTCTGGACACCTTCTGAGCTGCAGGGCTTATGTTCCAGTGTCATATTTTCATCTTTTCATACTGTTCATGTGGTTCTCACAACAAGAATACTAGAGTGGTTTGCCATTTCCTCCTCCAGAGGACCACGTTTTGTCAGATCTCTTCACTATGACCAGTCCATCTTGGGTAGCCCTGCTCAGTATGGTTCATAGCTTCATTAAGTTATACAAGGCCCTTAGCCACACAAGGCTGTGATCCATGAAGGGGATTTTGTGTTATCAGACTGGTACTATTCTCCTCCCAGATTGTTTTGTCTCACCCTATAAGGAGGTGGAAGGAGACCTTCTACACATCATCCTGAAAACCCCAGACCCTTAGGGAAGAGGACATTTCCATATGCACTTATACTTCCTCCTGGAGGAGACCCAGCCTAGCACCCCCAGAGACACAGTCTGGTTTGACAACAGGTTGAACCCACTAATCATGGTGTTGAGTCCTTTCCTTCAGAGAACAAATTCAGCGACAGAGGTACTGCTGGAAGAATCACCGCAAGTTAGTTCCTGCTGAGGTGGGTGGTGACAGAAGTCAGAGCCACAGCTTTCGGGCGGGGTCAGCAGCCCTTTCTGAAAAGGGCCACGGTGTCTGTTCCATATTCTTTGTTAATCTTTACAACCCGTTAACATATAAAATCCATTCTGAAACTTGAGGGCCATGAGAAAACAGATGCAGACCCTAACTGGCTATCCTCAATGCAGATGACTGTTTATGGTGGCTGTAAAATACTCTGGGTGAATAACAATGAATGAGCATCCTGTCCTCTACACATTTAATGCAAACTCATGACCCCACCTGCTCTATACCCTGAGCTGACAGGTCTCTGTGGTATGTGGTTCTTATTCCCAAGATGACTGCATCTTACTGGTTTCCAGACTAGCTGCTTTGGAATTTTCCAGGAATGCCTTAATGGTTCATCAGGGAAGAATCAGGTGAGAACCAAACCACTCCCCTAGCCCACATCAATACGAAAAGCTGTGCTACACATTCCCTAGAGTGGTTTTCCTTTCCACAGAATTTATTTTCCTTCCTTTTCCCTTTCTCCTTCCCTCCCTCCCTTCTGTTCTTTCTTTTCTCCTTCCTTCCTCCCTCCTTCCCTTCCTCCTTCTCTCTCTTCATCCTCCCTTCTTTCCTTCCATGAAGTTTCTTTTGAATCAAAAAGAATACTGTATTTTTTCACCTATATGTGGAAGCAAATAAATAGCTGGAAAATAAAGAAGGCAGAGTGCCAAATAATTGATGCTTTCAAACTGTGGTGCTGGAGAAGATTCTTGAGAATCCCTTGGACTGCAAGGAGATCAAATTAGTCAATCCTAAAGAAAATCAACCCTGAATATTCACTGGGTGGATTGATGCTGAAACACCAATACTTTGGCCTCTTGATGTGAAGAGTTGACTCACTGGAAAAGAACCTGATGCTGAGAAAGATTGAGGGCACGAGGAGAGGGGGTGATAGAGGAAGACAGCATCACTGATTCAATGGACATGAGTTTGAGCAAACTTTGGGAGATAGTGAAGGACAGGGAAGCCCAGCATGTTGCAATCCATGGAGTCCTGAAGAGTTGGACATGACTTAGTGATTAAACGACAAAGCAAAAACAGATTCACAGATACAGAGAAGAACCTAGTGGTTACCAGTAGGGCCCACCACTGGGATAGGGGTAGGGGCGATATAGGAGAAAGAGATTAAGAGGTACAAACTACTAGGCATAAAATAAGTAAGACACAAAGACACAAGAAATATAGCCTACATTTTATAATTACTTTACATGGAGTATAATCCATACAGTGTTTGTTTGTTCGTTTGTTTTTTATATTTCTGATTACAAGTTTATTATAAGGGACCATAAAGGGTATAAACCAGCCAAACAAAGAGACACAAAAAGTATGTTGTACACCTGAAACTAATGTACTAGTATAAGGCAACTATGACTTCAACTAATAAGGGTGTTTTTAAAAAGAATGCTTCTTGACTCAAAAATATGAGACAAGAGAAATTCCCTGAAGTAGACTTGATAAGAAAAAAAGCAAAATAGGGCAACTTTAGGCCCTGAAATCAGGCTCACCTGGCTTCTCAGTCAGTCAGATCATGTCCCTTTAGCAACCACAGCAATTCATTGCCTTTCCTCCAGTCTCAGCTTCCTCATCTCCTTTTGGGGATTGTTACTCTTCCCTCCCAGCTTCGACATGAGAATTAAGCAAGTCAATTCACATTAAAAGGCTCATTTGAGGGGTTGGCATGTAGTGGATACTTCTGTAACCCTTTGGTAGGACCTCTATGGGGTCCAAAAAAGTCACCTGCCACAATTCATCACTACAGCACATGCATTTTACAAATGTAGTCAAAGCTAGAGACACAAGAGATGAGGCAAAAGGCTCTGAAATCCCACAAAGCCTCAACATCAGCACATAATGTCCCTCAACTCCCACAGATCCGTATCCCATAATAGAATCACTTGCAGTTGTCTGCTGCTTGTTGGAGGGGTAGGGACAAAAAGCTCTGCACTTTCATTCTTCTCTCGCCTCCCCAGCAGTGTATTTATGAAAGATCCCCAGAGGAAGGCATTAGGACCTCCAAGACCCCGGGAGAAGTATGAATAACCCAATATTAACATAATAACAGAAACATTCATCCATGAGAGCCTCTGTTGTCTTTGCAGAGGTTTGCTTGTTGAGTAATTCTATGGGCCTCATTTTTTCCTTTACTGATAGTTTCTCCACTTTAACTTTAAATATGTGCCTGACAAATCTGAAGGATACAAAGGACTGATCAGTCTTGGTTGAACTTGAACATCTGTCTTGATACTAGGAGAATGAAGTCTGCTTGTTATACTATGCTAACACAATGGAAATATAAACAAGAGGGACAGGAGTATAACTGACTCCTAAAAGCCTAAAAGGGTTTGTGGCAGGCAAGAGAAAAGAGGACATTAGGATCAACTGAAACTTTAGGTCTTTGACTCAGGGATATTCCAGTTCAGCAAAAATTATACTACCTGGAAGAGGGATGGTAGAGTCTGTGCTCAGAGAAGTCTCCTACACTGCTTCGAGTGGTGGTAAATGAGCCAGCACCATTAACTAAAGAAACTCTTCTCTACCAACAATTATGGCACCATTTGTCACAGCACCCAGAAGAATAACAAAGGATCCATGTGACTGAAGAAACCAGTGTGACTTCCCTTATCACCTGCCCCATTCTTAGGGGACAGGGAAGAAAACAGAAGGTCAGGGGCAGGAAGCCCAGGAGCAGGGACTGAGTCCATGAAGAATGCACCTTTGGAGAACAGGCAGATCAATCCCAAGTCAATCTATTTGCTTTTATACTACATTTTGGGCTCCCCAGGTGGCGCTAGTGGTAAGAATCCACCTGCCAATGCAGGATACATAAAAGATGCAGGTTCAATCCCTGGGTCAGGAAGATCCCCTGGAAGAGGGTGTGGCAACCCACTTCAGTTAACTTGCCTCGAGAATCCCATGGACAGAGGAGCCTGGCAGGCTACAGTCCATGAGGTCACATGACTGAAGTGACTTAGCATAGCAGACCCCAATTTACTACAACATATTTAAATACTTCAGAAGTATTTAACATGCTCATTAGAAGCCTAAGTAGAGGAGAAAGGGTGAGTGCTCATATGAATTATCAATGGTGAGAGCGGAATTTAAGATGCTTTCATCTTGAGCCTGAGATAACTAGAATTCCATGACTTCCCTGAATATTCTGGGTTATTAACATTCTGCTGCACAGTCAGTGGGGACCAGGATGTTGGGACTGTTCCTCTACCATGACTCCTTTTTTAACCCTTCAAATGGAATTTTATGAAGACAGTATGAGACCATTTATATAAAGTACTTAACAAAGACTGACAGAATGTGGTCCACTGGAGAAGGGAATGGCAAACCACTTCAGTATTCTTGCCTTGAGAACCCCATGAACGGTATGAAAAGGCAAAATGATAAGATACTGAAAGAGGAACTCTACAGGTCAGTAGGTGCCCAATATGCTACTGGAGATCAGTGGAGAAATAACTCCAGAAAGAATGAAGGGATGGAGCCAAAGCAAAAACAATACCCAGCTGTGGATGTGACTGGTGATAGAAGCAAGGTCCGATGCTATAAAGAGCAATATTGCATAGGAACCTGGAATGTCAGGTCAATGAATCAAGGCAAATTGGAACTGGTCAAACAAGAGATGGCAAGAGTGAACGTCAACATTCTAGGAATCAGCGAACTAAAATGGACTGGAATGGGTGAACTTAACTCAGATGACCATTATATCTACTACTGCAGGCAGGAATCCCTCAGAAGAAATGGAGTAGCCATCATGGTCAACAGAAGAGTCTGAAATGCAGTACTTGGATGCAATCTCAAAAATGACAGAATGATCTCTGTTCATCTCCAAGGCAAACTATTCAATATCACAGTTATCCAAGTCTATGCCCCAACCAGTAATGCTGAAGAAGCTGAAGTTGAACGGTTCTATGAAGACCTCCAAAACCTTTTAGAACTAACACCCCAAAAAGATGTCCTTTTCATTATAGGGGACTGAAATGCAAAAGTAGGAACTCAAGAAACACCTGGAGTAACAGGCAAATTTGGCCTTGGAATGCGGAATGAAGCAGGGTAAAGACTAATAGAGTTTTGCCAAGAAAATGCACTGGTCATAGCAAACACCCTTTTCCAACAACACAAGAGAAGACTCTACACATGGACATCACCAGATGGTCAACACTGAAATCAGATTGATTATATTCTTTGCAGCCAAAGATGGAGAAGCTCTATATAGTCAACAAAACAAGGCCAGGAGCTGACTGTGGCTCAGATCACGATCTCCTTATTGCCAAATTCAGACTTAAATTGAAGAAAGTAGGGAAAACTGCTAGACCATTTGGGTATGACCTAAATCAAATCCCTTATGATTATACAGTGGAAGTGAGAAATAGATTTAAGGGCCTAGATCTGATAGATAGAGTGCCTGATGAACTATGGAATGAGGTTCGTGACATTGTACAGGAGACAGGGATCAAGACCATCCCCATGGAAAAGAAATGCAAAAAACCAAAATAGCTGTCTGGGAAGGCCATATAAATAGCTGTGAAAAGAAGAGAAGTGAAAAGCAAAGGAGGAAAGGAAAGATCCAAGCATCTGAATGCAGAGTTCCAAAGAATAGCAAGAAGAGATAAGAAAGCCTTCCTCAGTGATCAATGCAAAGAAATAGAGGAAAACAACAGAATGGGAAAGACTAGAGATCTCTTCAAGAAAATTAGAGATACCAAGGGAACATTTCATGCAAAGATGGGGTCGATAAAGGACAGAAATGGTATGGACCTAACAGAAGCAGAAGATATTAAGAAGAGGTGGAAAGAATACACAAAGAACTGTACAAAAAAGATCTGCATGACCCAGATAATCATGATCGTGTGATCACGCACCTAGAGCCAGACATCCTGGAATGTGAAGTCAAGAGGGCCTTAGAAAGCATCACTACGAACAAAGCTAGTGGAGGTGATGGAAGTCCAGTTGAGCTATTTCAAATCCTGAAGGAAGATGCTGTGAAAGTGCTGCACTCAATATGCCAGCAAATTGGGAAAACTCAGCAGTGGCCCCAGGACTGGAAAAGGTCAGTTTTCATTCCAATTTCAAAGAAAGGCAATGCCAAAGAATGCTCAAACTACTGCACAATTGCACTCATCTCACACGCTAGTAAAGTGCTGCTTAAAACTCCCCAAGCCAGTCTTCAGCAATACATGAACCGTGAACTCCCTGATGTTCAAGCTGGTTTTTAGAAAAGGCAGAGGAACCAGAAATCAAATTGCCAACATCTGCTGGATCATCGAAAAAGCAAGAGAGTTCCAGAAAAACATCTATTTCTGCTTTATTGACTATGCCAAAGCCTTTGACTGTGTGGATCACAATAAAATGTGGAAAATTCTGAAAGAGATGGGAATACAGACCACCTGACCTGCCTCTTGAGAAACCTATATGCAGGTCAGGAAGCAACAGTTAGAACTGGACATGGAACAACAGAATGGTTCCAAATAGGAAAAGGAGTATGTCAAGGCTGTATATTGTCACCCTGCTTATTTAACTTATATGCAGAATACATTATGTGAAATGCTAGGCTGGAAGAAGTACAAGCTGGAATCAAGATTGCTGGGAGAAATATCAATAACCTCAGATATGCAGATGACACCACCCTTATGGCAGAAAGTGAAGAGGAACTAAAAGCTCTTGATGAAAGTGAAAGTGGAGAGTGAAAAAGTTGGCTTAAAGCTCAACATTCAGAAAATGAAGATCATGGCATCTGGTCTCATCACTTCATGGGAAATAGATGGGGAAACAGTGGAAAGAGTGTCAGCCTTTATTTTTTGGGACTCCAAAATCACTGCAGATGGTGACTGCAGCCATGAAATTAAAAGACGCTGACTCCTTGGAAGAAAAGTTATGACCAACCAAGTTAGCATGTTGAAGAGCAGAGACTACTTTGCCAACAAAGGTCCGTCTAAACAAGGTTATGGTTTTTCCAGTGGTCATGTATGGTTGTGAGAGTTGGACTGTGAAGAAAGCTGAGCTCCGGAGAATTGATGCTTTTGAACTGTGGTGTTGGAGAAGACTCTTGAGATTCCCTTGGACTGTAAGGATATCCAACCAGTCCATTCTGAAGGAGATCAACCCTGGGATTTCCTTGAAAGGAATGATGCTAAAGCTGAAACTCCAGTAATTTGGCCACCTCATGTGAAGACTTGACTCATTGGAAAAGACTCTGATGCTGGGAGGGATTGGGGGCAGGAGGAGAAGGAGACAGAAATTGAGATGGCTAGATGGCATCACGGACTCGATGGACGCGAGTCTGAGTGAACTCCGGGAGTTGGTGATGGACAGGGAGGCCTGGCGTGCTGCGATTCATGGGGTGGCAAAGAGTTGGACACGACTGAGCGACTGAACTGAACTGATCTAAGAAAGACTGAACTCAAGTAGGCACATAAAAGCTGGTCATTATTATCTTTACTTTTCTCAAATTCTTAGATTGCCAAAAGATTTCAGTAACACAATATCTAACAAAGTCAGCATCCATATGAAGACCCGAGATGACTAGCCCCAAAATAGTCTAGAATGTCATGAGCAGTGAGCTTGTGAAAACTAAACACATTTCGTTCTTAAGATGTTTCTCTTAAATATGTTAGTATTTTGGTGCCATTTAGGTATAAGCATAACTGTTACGTAAAGAATAATATAAAATTGCAGAATGCCAAACTTTCACAACTATATAAATGTACCTTCCATGGGATGAGTGCTCTGATAAATTTTGATGGAAAGATCTATTTAGTATTTGTTGTTTAAAGATACTATTTTAGGCAAGGAAGAGCCATGGGCATCAGACAGGTTACCAGCAGCCAGTGGGAGTTTAGTAACTTCCTGCTGACCAATGCAAAATATCTGTGCTTCTTATCTACCATTTAAGAATTTTCTAAGTGTATTTTTCTACCCATATCCTTGTGTTTAATTTTTAATTTTTATTTTATTAAACCCCTGGGCCAGAGGGTGAATCTTAAATGTTGCCTATTATACATCTTGTCCCATCTTTTCATGGTTAATTTCTCATTGCTGCTTGGGGTTCCTTTGGGCTCTTATCTGAGAATAGTATGACTTTAATACTATTATATAACCAACAGGTATTATTCTGGTGTAGCTGCTCCCTGACAGAATTCTGATAGATTTCATTTATCAGAATTGATCTTTTTGTTGTTTCTTTTGCCCAAAATACCCCCTACAAAATGGCTTGTTTGCCTTTGCAGCCCTTATGTATAGCCTGTCAGAAATATGTCAATTCTGCCTCTCTTGATCTTCTGAACCTGTATCATGATAAGCTGATCAAGGCATCTTCTTGGACAACTGGAATGAAACAGGGAGAAGAGACCCAGATCCACATGTAAGGCTGACCTGATACTAATTAATTTAATTTGCCTACTTTATCTACCTGTCACCTAGAGACTGAGGTAGTGTTTCTAAAGGGAGACCCTGACCATCAAACTTTAAAAAAATAACGCCTAAAAGCTATTGGAATTTCTTCTATTTAATCAAAATCTAACCCAACCTGAGATTAATATTTTAATCTACTTCAAATTACAAAACACAATAGTATATATTAATATTACCTCTTTAGAACTATAATGTTTCATATGTACAAAACAACCAATTTCCAACTGTTATTTTTTACCTTTATTTCTCATGAATCCTACAGATAGCTCCAATTTCACTCCTAACATGATTGAGTCTGGCTCTAAAATATATTGCATTATCAATATACTTATCTTCATATTCGCTGCTACCATTGTAGTAAAAACTATCATTGTTCCTTACCTAGAACATTAAAGTAACCTCTACCATTTCTCCCTGCTTCCTTTCTTGCCCCTATCAAGTTTTCCATAGAGCAGCCTGTGTAATACCCCAAAAAATATAACTTATGTCAGCATTTACCACTGCTTATAATACCCCAGTGGTGCACCATTGTAATTTGACTAAAGTTCAATATTATGTAGCCTACATGATTCTCAGTGATTTGGCCTCTGCCTTTAATGCCTTCTATAACACTCTTTCTCTTGCTCATTATGCTTCAACCACTCTGACCTTCTTATCATTTGACAACTCTACAATTATTCTCACTTCATAGTCTTATACTGAAAATGTTCACCAGTTATCTCTTTACATGGTCATTTTTTCATTTGTATTACATACTTGATTACTTACCTCAAGCCTAAGTAATCACCTAAAGTAGCACTGTTGTCATTTCCCTGGTGGTTCAGTGGTTAAGAATTTTCCTTGCAATGTAAGGGACCCAGGTTCGATCCCTGGTCAGGAACTAGGATCCCACATACCCTAGGTCAACTAAACAACTAGAGAGCCCCATGTCATCAAATACAGCCAAATAGATAAATAATTAAAACAATATTACTTTTAAAGAAATTTCAAAAACAGCACTGTTTACTTCAATCATTCAAGTCTGTGTGATAAACTGCATCATTGGTCCCAGTGATTCATCTTCCCTGCATTTTTTTCTTTCTATAGCTTCATTTTGGGGCAAAGTATGTATCTTTGCTCCTTAACTTTTGGTTTGTCCATATAATTTCCTCTCACTAGTAGTATATGAGTATAAGTGACAGCTTGCCAGTTTCAAACCCATCACCTTAGAAGATTTCCCTTGTGATTTGCTTCCTTACTCATTTAGCATTGCACTGCATGGAACATGTTCTAGATAGCCCTCTGCTTTAAAGAAAATGAGAAATCTATAGAACACATCCACCCAGCTGCCCCAGAGACAGGTAGGGCTATGTCAGTCCCTACCAGCTGAAGCCAAGACACCTATCTGAGCCAAGTCTGAATCAGCTAAACCTCATATACCCTCTGATGAAAGTAATTTCTTTGCAAGCTACTAAGCTTTGGATTGATTTGGTACACATCTTTATTTTTGCTATAGGTTACTAAAATGCTGTGTTTTTAGAGCACTTACCAGAAAGGTATTTTAACTTATTTTTTTACTTATTTATGTGTCTTTACCATTACTAGACTGTAAGTTTAATAGGGACAGGAATCTTACCTGTCTTGTTTTCCCTGAACCTATAATAAGTAAATACTGATTGGCACACCAATCACATACTACATATTCAATAAATCTTTGCTGAAAGAAGCAATGAATTGTTGAAGCAGTTTTACCAAAGGGCCTAATTAGCAATGTAGAATTGAGGGAAAACTGGAAAAAAATTCACATAACCATGTAAATAGAAACATTGGAAAATAAAACTCTGAGGAAAAGTTAAAATCTATTGATCCCAATTTTTCTATTAGCAGTTAGGCTTAGGATATCAAAGATATGAGGTCACGCAGAGGCAAAGGGTACAAAACTGGTAGAATGTGGAGCTGATTTTCAAGTGTTTGTAATATGATATTTTGTGATAAAACCTCAGAGCTAACCTTGAACAGAACTGAACTTTCAAGGAACAATTCTCTTAATCTAAGTGCTCCCAGTGTCACCGCACCTCTTAAGTGATGTATTTACTGAGTGTTTTGTGTAAGAACATACATCAGTCTCCAACACAAACTGGTCTAAACAACAGAAAATGGAATTGTTCTCATTTTAAAAACATATAAAAGAAGAGTAAATATTCAGAAGAGTAGGCTTTTGCAATTCAGGAATAACATTGAGGGTCTGGTTTCCGCCCCCGCCCCCCCAGACTCTTTTTGTAGTCAGGGTCATCCTAAGGCTGACTTCCTCCCTTGTCACCAGGTAATTGCCTAGAGCTCCCAGGCTATGTGACTCATGCTTCTTGGTCCATGTCAAATTTTTCCTTTTTCTCCAATCTTTGAACATAAGTCCTGGCTTCTTCTTTGACTTAGTATCTTAATATGTGACTCCTCACTCCCAAACAAGTCATCATGGCAAAGGGAATGTCATGCTCTAACTGGCTTATTTTTGGTGGTGGTATCATTCATGGAGACAGAGGAATAAATTAATCTCATTCAAACATATAGGCTTTAGGAAGTTTGTGCGGTGGGAGGACAGAGCTACAGGGAGCTCCCACAGTGCTCTCTTCTGTCTCTTGGCATCTCTTTTTCTAGAAACATTACCTGTGGTTTGACTCTATCTGGAACTCTACTTAGCCAACCGCATCTCCCTTCCTACCAGCTCCAGAAAGTACCCTATCTACTTATTACTTATATGTTTATATGACTTTGATATCTGAGCTACCTTTTTCCTTTAGACAGAAGCTATAGTAAACAGAATATGGCCTTCCCAAAGAAGTTCATTCCAATCCCAAAGAAGGGCAATGCCAAAGAATGTTCAAACTATCACATAATTGAACATATTATACATCCTAGTAACGTCATGCTCAAAATTCTTCAGGCTAGGTTTCAACAGTATTTGACCTGAGAACTTCCAAATGTATAAGCTGGAAAGAGAAAAGGCAGAGGGACCAGAGCCAATATCAGTTGGATTATAGAAAAAGCAAGAAAATTCCAGAAAAGCATCTACTTCTGCTTCATTGACTACACTAAAGCCTTTGACTGTGTGGATCACAACAAACTGGGAAAATCTTCAAGAGATGGAAATACCAGATCACCTTATCTACCTCCTGTAAAACCTGTATGTAGGTCAAGAAACAACAGTTAGATCAGACAAGGAACAATGGACTGGTACCAAATTGGGAAAGGAGTATGTCAAGGCTGTATACTGTCACCCTGCTTATTTAACTTCTATGCAGAGTACATCATGAGAAATGCTGGACTGGAAGAAACACAAGCTGGAAACAAGATTGCCGGGAGAAATATCAATAACTTCAGATATGCAGATGTCACCACCCTTATGGCAGAAAGTGAAGAACTAAAGTGTCTCTTGATGAAAGTGAAAGAGGAGAGTGAAAAAGTTGGCTTAAAACTCAACATTCAGAAAACTAAGATCATGGCATCTGGTCTCATCACTTCATGGCAAATAGATAGGGAAACCATGGAAACAGTGACAGTTTCAGTTGTAGTCCTCTTCCTTTTAGGAAGGACATTTTCTTAGAAGGACAAAGGTAAAAAATGCATTAAAGTATATTTATTTCTGTATTAGTTTCCTATTGCTTCTGTAACAAATTTCCACAATGTTAGAGGCTTAAGACAACAGAAATGTATTATTTTATAATTCCAAAGGGGTCTCAATGAACCAAAATCAGTGTCAGAGGACTTTGGATCCTCTTGGAGGCTCTTGGGGAGGTTCCACTTCCTTGCTGACCCAATTTTTAACCTCCAAAACTAGCAGCATAGCATCTTCACATCTCTTTCGAATTCTTCTGTCTCACTCTTCTACGTATATAGACTCATGATTACCTTTGGCCCACTTAAATACTCTCAGGGTATTTTCTTGGGCTCCAAAATCACTGTGGGTGGGACCTGCAGCCATGAAATTAAAAGATGTTTGCTCCTTAGAAGAAAAACTATGACAAACCTAAACAGAGCGTTAAAAAGCAGAGACATTACTTGCTGACAAGCGTCTATGTAGTCAAAGCCACGGTTTTTCCAGTCGTCATGTATAGATGTGAGAGCTGGACGATAAAAAAGGTTGAGCACCAAACAACTGATTTCTCCAAACGGTGTGCTGGAACAGACTCTTGAGAGTCCCCTGGAGAGCAAGGAGATCACACCAGTCAATCCTAAAGGAAATAAGTCCTGAATATTCATTGGAATGACTGATGCTGAAGCTGAAGTGGAATACTTAGGCCACCAGATAATGAAGAGCCGACTCACTGGAAAATACCGTGATGCTGGAAAGACTGAAAGCAGGAGAAGGGGATGACAGAGGATGAGATGGTTGGATGGCAACACCGACTCAATGGACATAAGTGAGAGCAAGCTCTGGGAGATGATGAAGGACTGAAAAGCCTAGCATGCTGCAGTCCATGGGGTTATGAAGAATTGGACACGACTGAGCAAGTAAACAAAAACAACAAAGTTCATGTCTTAGTCCGCGGGACCTGCGAGCTGTTAAATAGAGTTAAAAAAGTGAATCAAGACTGCAGACGGAATTAGTCCTGCTAGTCAATTGACCCTGAGATGGGGAGATTACCCTGAGAGTATTTAAGTGGGCCAAAGGTAATCATGAGTCTATATACGTAGAAGAGTGAGACAGAAGAATTCGAAAGAGATGTGAAGATGCTATGCTGCTAGTTTTGGAGGTTAAAAATTGGGTCAGCAAGGAAGTGGAACCTCCCCAAGAGCCTCCAAGAGGATCCAAAGTCCTCTGACACTGATTTTGGTTCATTGAGACCCCTTTGGAATTATAAAATAATACATTTCTGTTGTCTTAAGCCTCTAACATTGTGGAAATTTGTTACAGAAGCAATAGGAAACTAATACAGAAATAAATATACTTTAATGCATTTTTTACCTTTGTCCTTCTAAGAAAATGTCCTTCCTAAAAGGAAGAGGACTACAACTGAAAACAGAAGGAAACCATCTATAATGAAGATTCAGCACTGGACTTTGCTACTGACCCTGTCCCCAGAGCTTGCCAGCACATTATCATCTCAGCCAGTCAGAAATGGGTTTGAACCCATTCTTCTGCTTCTTCCTCCTGCTTCTAGGCTGCACTTGCTGTGAGCAAGGGGCATCCTCTGCCCTGTATGAGCTCTGTCAGACACTTTGGTTCCAGATCAAGGCCTCTCATGAGCTGAGTGTCCTTCACCTTTCTAGCCTCAGTTTCTTCATCTCAAAAAGGTGACTAATGATGTTGCTTACCTCATGGAAGGTGTGTCAGTTTACCATAGCAGCCCAAACTGACTACCTTCCATAGACTGCATGGTTTAAACAACAGAAACTGACTCTGTCATAGTTCTGAAAGCATATCTAGATGTCATCCAGTTTGGTTTCCTTTGAGACCTTCGTCTTTGGCACGCAGGATGGCCATCTTCTCCCTGTCCTCTGATGGCCATTCCTCTGTGAGTATGTATCCCTGGTGTTTCTCTGTGTATCCCAAGTTTTCTTCCTATAAGGATACCAGTCATATTGGGTTAGGGCCTATTCTAGAGACCTCAATTTAAAGGAATCACCTCTTTAGAGATCCCCCCAAATAAAGTCACATTCTGAAGTATGGGGGGGGAGTGAAAACAACAACATGCAAGTTTTGTAGGAAGTGGGAAGGGGCACATGCAGCTCATTACAGAGGGGTTTTGAGAGTGAGAAAATATGACCAATCAGAAGCCCTTTAGCAGAGTGCCTGACTCACCTAAATAAGTGTTGTCATGATTTCTTTCTGATAAGGCCGTAATATTTTATTAATGAACACAGCTGCTAAAATCTCAGAAAGGGAAAAGTCACATATGAAAGCTGGGATTGAAGCTCTGGGTAGTGGAGAGCTGGAGAAGATTAGAAGGGATCAAGGTTGGAGGTCAGTGGGCTGGAACATAACATACCTGGTTCTGCTATCCAATTTCCCTCTCTGAAAACACAGCCAGTTTCTTATCTGGCTTATACAAAAGACATATATGTTCTGCAAGCCCAACTCATTTAGTGCACAGAGAGAAATGTCCTACAGAAGCAGGTGCAGCTAAATATAGCTCAGGCTGCATTGAAGGTGCAGCTCCCAGCTTCACAATTCTCTCCCAGGCCTCACAAACCTCGTAGATTCAAGGTAGTCAAGTTAAAAGCCGACCCACTCAGCTTTTGATAAGACTGATACCAGACATATACACTGATGTCTTGGGATTTGATTCAGTTAATATTTAAGGGATTTATTTTTCAAAAGTGTGAAGGATGATAGTAGTAATAATATCACACAATAATTTGCCATAGTCTTACAATATCTAGACATTGCTTGTAGCAATTTAGGCACGTTATTTTGTTTGCCTATCCAATACATACTTGTTCCTTTGTGCCAGACTCTTTTCTGGGTTCTAGAGATACTGCAGTAAATAAGACATACAAAATTCTTTCCATCAGGAGGTATACACATTAAGCGGGAATCAGTTCAGTTCAGTTCAGTAGCTCAGTCGTGTCCGACTCTTTGTGACCCCATGAATCACAGCATGCCAGGCCTCCCTGTTCATCACCATCTCCCGGAGTTCACTCAGACTCACGTCCATTGAGTCCGTGATGCCATCCAGTCATCTCATCCTCTGTCGTCCCCTTCTCCTCCTGCCCCCAATCCCTCCCAGCATCAGAGTCTTTTCCAATGAGTCAACTCTTCGCACAAGGTGGCCAAAGCACTGGAGCTTCAGCTTTAGCATCATTCCTTCCAAAGAAATCCCAGGGTTGATTTCCTTCAGAATGGACTGGTTGGATCTCCTTGCAGTCCAAGGGACTCTCAAGAGTCTTCTCCAACACCACAGTTCAAAAGCATCAATTCTTCGGCACTCAGCCTTCTTCCAGGTCCAAATCTCACATCCATTACATGACCACAGGAAAAACCATAGCCTTGACTAGATGGACCTTAGTTGGCAAAGTAATGTCTCTGCTTTTGAATATAATATCTAGGTTGGTCATAACTTTTCTTCCAAGGAATAAATGTCTTTTAATTTCATGGCTGCAATCACCATCTGCAGTGATTTTGGAGCCCCCAAAAATAAAAGCTGACACGGTTTCCACTGTTTCCCCATCTATTTCCCATGAAGTGATGGGACCGGATGACATGATCTTCGTTTTCTGAATGTTGAGCCTTAAGCCAACTTTTTCACTCTCCTCTTTTACTTTCATCAAGAGGCTTTTTAGCTCCTCTTCACTTTCTGCCATAAGGGTGGTATCATCTGCATATCTGAGGTTATTGATATTTCTCCCGGCAATCTTGATTCCAGCTTGTGTTTCTTCCAGTCCAGAGTTTCTCATTATGTACTCTGCATAGAAGTTAAATAAGCAGGGTGACAATATACAGCCTTGACATACTCCTTTTCCTATTTGGAACCAGTCTGTTGTTCCACGTCCAGTTCTAACTGTTGCTTCCTGACCTGCATACAGATTTCTCAAGAGGCAGGTTAGGTGGTCTGGTATTCCCATCTCTTTCAGAATTCTCCACAGTTTATTGTGATCCACACAGTCAAAGGCTTTGGCATAGTCAATAAAGCAGAAATAGATCTTTTTCTGAAACTCTCTTGCTTTTTCCATGATCCAGTGGATGTTGGCAATTTGATCTCTGGTTCCTCTGCCTTTTCTAAAACCAGCTTGAATATCAGGGAGTTCACAGTTCACGTATTCCTGAAGCCTGGCTTGGAGAATTTTGACCGTTACTTCACTAGCATGTGAGATGAGTGCAATGGTGCAGTAGTTTGAGCATTCTTTGGCATTGCCTTTCTTTGAAATTGAAATGAAAACTGACCTTTTCCAGTCCTGTGGCCACTGCTGAGTTTTCCAAATTTGCTGGTATATTGAGTGCAGCACTTTCACAGCATCATCTTTCAGGATTTGAAACACCTCAACTGGAATTCCATCATCTCCACTAGCTTTGTTCGTAGTGATGCTTTCTAAGGCCTACTTGACTTCACTTTCCAAGATGTCTTGCTCTAGATTACTGATCACATCATCATGATTATATGGGTTGTGAAGATCTTTTTGTACAGTTCTTCCGTGTATTCTTGCCACCTCTTCTTAATATCGTCTGCTTCTGTTAGGTCCATACCATTTCTGACCTTTATCGAGCCCATCTTTGCATGAAATGTTCCCTTGGTATCTCTAATTTTCTTGAAGAGATCTCTAGTCTTTCCCATTCTGTTGCTTTCCTCTATTTCTTTGCATTGATCGTTGAAGAAGGCTTTCTTGTCTCTTATTGCTATTCTTTGGAAATCTGCATTCAGATGCTTATATCTTTCCTTGTCTCCTTTGCTTTTTGCCTCTCTTCTTTTCACAGCTATTTGTAAGGCCTTCCCAGACAGCCATTTTGGTTTTTTGCATTTCTTTTCTATGGGGATGGTCTTGATCCCTGTCTCCTGTACAATGTCACAAACCTCATTCCATAGTTCATCAGGCACTCTATCTATCATATCTAGGCCCTTAAATCTATTTCTCAGTTCCACCGTATAATCATAAGGGATTTGATTTAGATCATACCTGAATGGTCTAGTGGTCTTCCCTACTTTCTTCAATTTAAGTTTGAATTTCATAATAAGGAGTTCATGATCTGAGCCACAGTCAACTCCTGGTCTTGTTTTTGTTGACTGTATAGAGCTTCTCCATCTTTGGCTGCATAGACTATTATCAATCTGATTTCAGTGTTGACCATCTGGTGATATCCATGTGTAGGGTCTTCTCTTGTGTTGTTGGAAGAGGGTGTTTGCTATCAGCGGAAATAAAAGACATTAAATGTGTGTGTGTGTGTGTGTATGTGTGTGTGCGTGTATATATATGTGTGTGTGTGTATATATATGTGTGTGTGTGTGTGTGTATATATATATATATATATATATATATATATATATAATACTAATTGATGGAAAGCATTGTGGAGAAAATAAAGCAGAGGCAATGAGTAGAGGGATGCTGCAACTCTATAGAGGTTGGAGGAGGGATGCTCACTGAGAAGGTAACTTTGAACAAAGATTTAAAGGAGGGGAGGAGAAGGTATGAGTCACAAGGAAGAGAATGCTCCAGGAAGAAGGGAGAGCATTTCAAGGATCTGAGGTGGTAATGAGCCTATGGTGCTTGGTCATTAGGACACATATGGTATCCAAAAAGAAGTGAGAGGATGAGAACCATACCAATGATGACATGAAAGGGAATGGAAATGCACTGATGAGGTGGGGTATTATCAGATTGTGTAAGGACTTGTCATTTTATTCTGTGGAGATAGAGAGCCAAAGGAGGATTCTGCACAGGGGAACCAGCTGAGCCACAAGGGAAGCTGTGACATGATCTGACTAATGTTATGAAGACATCGCCCTGGTGCTCTGTTGAAACTCTAGAGAGGCAGATATGATATTCAGATCCAATCTGTCTAACACCAAAGCTGGGGTCTTTCATGTGCTTTCATTTTTACAGCGTGTGTTCTTTTCACAATGCTCTCTGTGCTGCAGAAACAATGAGCATGAATATGTATCCTTCATTCAGATGCTCAGAATGCCAACCTTCTCTCTCAGGTGTGCCTTTTAATTGTCCTCCACAAAAGCTGTTGAGCACAGGAGGTGTTCTTATCGTCTGCTCTCATCTTGGGACTGAACCATTTCTCCATTCCCATTTCTCCATTCGTACTTAAAGTAACGCACCAAGTGTTTAAGAAAAACAAAGGAGGACAGCCAGCACCCCCACCCTTGGTCTGTGGAAAATTCATCTTCCATGAACCTGGTCCCTGGGTCCAAAAAGGCTGGGGACTAATGATCTAGGGAATCTCATTTCATACAAAGATTTCAAACACCATGAAGACCTGGTAATTTCCAAATATAAATCTTCCACCCCATTTAAGTAGCAGACTCATGTCTGATTCAGATCACTTCTCTGAACTTCAATTTGTATAGCCATCTAATTACTTGACATTTTGTTTCATACATTTAAAAGATATCTCGAACAAAGCATGTCTAAAAGGGACTCTCAATTTCCCACCTCAAAATCTGTTCTTCCATCCATGGATCCCATTTACTTCATTGCCCCACATTCCTCTTCTTCCTTCAGAGATCATATCCAATTCTTCAGCAAGTAGTTTCACCCTCACCTTCAAATTATCTCCTAAGATTGATGTTTTACTACCCCTGTCATGACCATCTTCATTTACACCACTATCATCTTTCTCCTTGACTAGTGCAATAGTTCTCCTACTTTCGTCTTCCATTCTTTCCTAATATGGTCAACTTCCACTCAGCAACCAGCGTGATGTGCTATAAACAAGTATGAAGGGCAAAAACTAAACCACAAAACCATGGTGGGTCAAGATGTGAAGCAACTCTAATCTCATTATTGGTAATGAGTATGCAAAATGTGCAGCTACTTGGAAAACGCTTCAGGAGTTTTTCCTACATTTATACATTTTCATGCACTCATCACATGACCTGGTAATCCTACTTCTTGGTATTTACCCAAGTAAAATGAAAATGTGTTCACACAAAAATCTGTATGTGGATGTTTATAACAGATTACTTTTTAAGTCAGAAAAACAGAGGAAATACTTGGAAACAAGTAAATTATGGTACATCTATTCAACAGCATACTACTATTCAGTGATAAAAAGGAGCAAACTACTGATACATTTAACAATGTGGAGGAATCCCAATTGCATTAAGCCAAGTGAAAGAAGCCAGAATGAAAAGCTATTTACTATATGATACCATTTATATGATATTCTGAAAAGGCAAAACTATAGTGATAGTAAAAAGATTTAATGAGGGTAGAGGTTAGTGAAAATGGACACTGGCAATTCTCTTGAGTGATGGAATTGTTATATCTTGATTTTGGTGATAAATGCATGGTTATAAGTATATGTCAAAACTAGTAGAACGTGTGTACTTTTCACAAAAGTAATGTTTACTATATGTAAATTATAACTTGATAATTAATATAGGGAAAATAATCTGGCACATTTGGTAGAACAGGTACATAACTAGATATGAGTAGAGAATGTGGATCAGATGGCAGGAAACATACATCTTGTAAACAACCGGGGTCCTTGGGTAGACAAAGACAAAGCAGAAACCTTCAGACTGACAGGTAATGACATATTTTGGGGTGATAAGGCTCCCAGAGGCAGACAAAAAAGGTGTGAAGCAGCAGGAATCTCTGGAGTTGGAATGTAACCTTTTGCTCATTATGCTCTCATTACAGTAAAATTAGCCTAGCAGATAAGAATTACCCATCACACATCAATGCCATGATAATTCCAATCAGGACTAACTAAGGACAAAAACCCCTCATCTCCTCATTTAAGGTGGAACATGGATAAAAATAAAAAAATACCACTCTAAAATCCCTCCCTCCTCAGTGAATATTCCACCCATTCACTTTCACGCCTCACATAACCAACTTAATAAATTCAGGGCAGCCACTAATAAGTCTGCCTACTCTCCCCTTGAGAGCTTTGTATCACTTAATAATCCTCACTTTGTTTTTTTTTTAACCTCCATGTCTCATCTCTGAATTCTTTCTGTGAGAAGACAGACTCTCCGATAACATATTCAATTTCCTATTTAAAATGCTGCAATGACTTCCCATTAGACTCAGACTAAAATCTAAACTCCTAATATGCATAACCTGGGCCCAGCCTACTCTCTGTTTTGAAGACATTGAAGTTTTTCTTTCAGAACATTTTCATTTTATTCCACTACTGGGAAAGACCTATCCAAGATCTTTGCATGGCTTATAGCTTCATAAATGCATTTCTGCACAAATGTCCCCTCTGGTTTCTCGAGTTGAGCAATGTTCTCTGTTACCTTAGTCTATTTTTCTTAGTAGTATTTAACACAATTAATGTTTTTGCTAATTGATTTCTTTACCTGACTATTAACAGAATGTGAGTCCCACTAAATCAGGGATTTAGTATGATTTGGTCACTGCTGTTTTCCTAGCACTTAGAATAGTGTCCCAGAAAAGAAGTATAATTAATATGTATTGTTGAGTTTATGTTGATGAAACTGAGAGCCTATGAGAGCACCAGAATATTTGTTCAGATACTTGTAAAATAAACTGCTGAATTGATACCCATTATCTTGCCTGGTTTTCATGGTGCTGCCAGAGAATCAAACCAGATAGGAAATGCTTTTGTACTTATTGCATATGAGCTGAGTGGTTATTAGGAAAATAGAAGGAGTTATGTGGAACGTCTGCTGGCTAAGATCTCAGTAGTTTAATGCTGGTTCTGTGTCCACCTTCCTGTGTGTATTTCAGGAACACACAAAAAAGGAGAAGCAACTTATAGGATTGTACAGATGCATAATGAATTAGACTTTTTTTTTTTTTAATTTCACTCTTTGATTTCTCTGATCCTATAATTAGGTTTCTCGGATTTAGTAATTATGGTATAATTAGGCTGTGGTTAATAATGATTGTCATGTGTATATAAGCATATAATCAAAGAGTTTAACCATCATCGAGATGTGTACGAAAGTTATTTACCTATACAATATACCTACAAATAATACATATAGACAAATTCTTATGCAATATTACATTTATAACCTTGGTAAAACCCAGAGAGTTTTTAAGTTTTCTTTTTTTTTTTTTAAATTCAAGATTTTACAAATTCTAGACAAATGTAGAAAGCCAACCTAGAAAACATACATATAATTATATAAAGTTAAAACTGGTAAAGAAAAAAAGAATAGAATACTCTGTAACTGGTGATTCATATTGCTGGTGTGAAAATGATGCTACTAATATAAATTAGGACACTATAAATTTAAATTAAATTCTTCCTTTGTACTCTAGAGGATTAAATTACTTAGAAACTGCTGTGTTCACTAAGGGAACAAAAACAATCTTCAGCTAATATGAATTATCAAAATCTCTGAATTAAAAGTGCAACCCCAATAATTAGATTTAATTGAGGATGAAGTAAATAATTGGACATTGGCACACTGCCCCTTTCTTTTAATCTGCAAGGAGATAAAAAGGGGTGTGGGTAGTTGGTTGAACTCTGTTAACTCCTGGGAGAATCCATAGGACATTGGAGTATAAAAGTAATTCCATGAGTAGTTGCAGAAGATTGTAATTTTCAAAGTCAATGCTTACCTAACATCCAATTAACTGGCAGGATTTTAGATCTCCAAGCATCCCCTCTGGATCAAGGGAAGAAAAAGGGGAGAAAAAACTGACTTCATCTCTTTCTAATATTTTTATTCAGTGCTGTAGCCAGGAATGTATTCATTTCTAAATAGGGTGATAGTGTGCTTGATTAGTCTCTACACAATGCCAAACATCTGAGCAAAACTGGAAAACTGCATCCCAAATATCCTTTATTTTCTATGAAGGATTGTAGATGCATATACTATTTCTTTATAACTGAGGGCTTTTTAGCTTCTGGCTGTTATTCAATCTGACTTTTTCCATTGGAGGATAGTAAGTTTCAACTTGCCTTATTGTTCTTATCTACACCTCTGCCATCTTGGTTAGTGGCACCAAAAACATTTACACCTTTCAGTTGAAGCCAGACTTCATCCTAATTTAACAAACTTTATTTCCTCTTTTATGACTGCTTTGAAATCCCTGTGGGGGAGTTTTTGTTTTTTAATTAATTGATCTCTGTTATTTCTCAGGCACTGTATAATTAATGTATAGGCAATACTTATTTAATTTTTACACCTTAGGGTGGAAATTACTTGAAGAAGGAAAACTGAGCATTGGCGAGCTGCAATATTTTCCGTATAATACAACCAAAGAGAAACAAAGAAAGGATACAAATGCACTTCTTCCCAAAGCACTTCCTCCTTTCATACCATGCTTTGATATGCCAGATCTCAAGTTGATCAAGAAACTAATGAGCCAGTACTTAAGGAGCTCCAGTTTAAGTAAAAAATTTCAAGAACTGGCACTTTGTCTTCATTCAGTTCTTCCTAATTCCACTTTTATTCACATGCTCACCCATG
This sequence comes from Ovis aries, assembly GCF_016772045.2. NCBI lineage: Eukaryota > Metazoa > Chordata > Mammalia > Artiodactyla > Bovidae > Ovis > Ovis aries. The sequence continues at coordinate 53,930,445 of NC_056058.1, read as the reverse complement.
GTTAATAAAAGAACTATTCAAAAGCTTTCAAGCCATGAATCTTATAGGATTCCTTATTAATACAGTTGAAAAAAATGAAAGGAAGTTGTTTTAACTGCATTTACTAGGCTGTTCCAATCTTTACCTTTCTTTGTCAGGTGAAGTTGTTGGATTAGAACAAAGGTGTTGAATTTCACTCACTTTGTATTAGTCTCAAAGGTCAACCCTACATTTTTATCCCAATTAGAGTTTCAGGGAGTTGGTTGACATTCTACCTCTGTGAAGATTCTAACTCAAAAGCCAAAAGTTCCTCCAAGAAATAAGGAAAAAAAAAAAAATCTCATCAAGGGGATTTAATGAGAAATAAAAGTAAGTGCATGCATCTTTTCCTTACTGGATTTTGTCCTTATACTATTCAAATATTATAAAATCTTAAAGTTTGGAAAAGAAATTTGAAACAATCAAAACATGGACTTCCCTGGTGGTTCAGTGGTGAAGAATCTGCCTGCCAATGTAGGATATGTGGGTTAGATCCCTCAGTTGGGAAAATCCCCTGGAGAAGGAAATGGCAACCCTCTCTAGTATCCTTGCCTGGGAAATCCTATGGACAGAGGATACTGGTGGGCTACAGTCCACAGGGTCACAAAAAGAGTCAGACATGGCTTAACGACTAAACAACAATAATCTAAACATCTTCTATTAACATTTACCACTTTACATGGAAGTAGTGGGTTTAATCAAGAAAACAAGTAACTATAAATGAAAATTTCCTTTCTCACTTCCTATTTCATGCTATCTTTACCTAGAGCCAGCACCTCAGCTGATACTGACTATTTTATATGGGGTGATCTGAATCTTTATTCCTCAACTGTCTTACCCCTTAGAATTCCTGTCTCTAGTAGGTTGATCTATCAACATTTACCACTCTATGGAAGCAGACCTTGACAATCCTTTAGATTTTGGATATACAGACATCTCTGTGAGTGGCAAGAAAACATTTTCCTTTGTTAATTGGGATTCTTCATTGCAGCCTCTTTCTTGCCTATTGATTCAGTGGCATAGGGAACCCAAAATATCCAGGTGGCATTCTTGATTCATTAGGTTCACTAGTATCACTTTGTATTCCCTGGTGAAAAGAGATTTTGTTTGATTGTGATTTTTTCTTTGTTTTTGTTTTACCATAGGAAGCACAACCTTATACAGCCCAAAGGTGTAGACACCAGCAGGAACAAAACACAAAATTTTGTGAATGGACCATTAGGCAAAACAGTGAGAGTAGTTACTCGTATTTCCGTGCCTAGTTACATGGGATAGAGAATAGACACCAGTCACTGTGCCACCACAATTTACAGCATCAGCTTTCAGACTTCCCTGGCAGTCCAGTGGTTAAAACTCTGTGCTCCCAATTCAGGGGTACAGGTTTGACCCTTGGTTGGGGAAGATCCTGCATGCCACATGGGTGGCATGGCCAAAAAAAAAAAAGAAAGAAAAAAGAAAGAAAAATAGCCAGCTTTCCAATCCTTCTAAGTGTTATCATCCAGGTAGCACCATGCCTTTCCAAGTGTCCCTCTGCTCTGTTGCTCCTGGACAATGGAATACACAGAGAAGCACATCCCGAAGTGATGAGCTCTGTCTGATTTCTGTTTGCTCTAAAGTGAGTTTCTTTGTCAGAAGAATGATCTGTATGAGATCACAATGGTGAATAAAGCATTAATAAATCCAAAGACAGGGTGCTGGGAGAAGCACCAAGAGCAGTGAAGGGGAATTCATGTCCTACACATTTCTTTGCAGCTGGGACAAATCATAATGTAAGGGTTTTAGATGAGCAAACTGCCATCAGATAAATGGTGATATGTCAGTATCAGTCTGTAGTTCTTAGCACTTGCGGTAGCCTAATCAGTCTTGGTGGGGAAAATCTCAGGCAATGTTTCTGTTCACAAAAACCCTGGCTACTCCATTCATAAACCCTTTGGTTAAGCACTGAGTGTTTGGGAAAACTGTCTATAGCATCCACAGACTGGGTTATTCATGAAGAGGATGGCCTGTGTTTAGCAATCAGGGGAGATGTTCAGGAGATTCTCATCCTTTATACCCTTTCCAAGACGTCTATCTATCCACAAACTACTCTCCAAACTTGTTTCTCATAAGTTCATGGCAATCTGATCAAACTATTACCTATTGCCAATGTATCAATACAGACTGTATTTCTAACCCTCTCACTTCCCAGAAAAAGCATTCAACAAGACACATTGCTCCATGTTCTTCTTGCTGGGAGGTTTCCTTCCACACTGAAATTTAGGGCCACCCATGAGTGTGTGGTTTTAATGCTTCAGCTGTCTGTTCTTAGCCAATATCGGTATGTTATGTAAAACAATCAGCAATGAGGCTCCAAGTTTTTCAGAAGCAGTAATATATGTAGTCCCTCGTGGCCCAGACAGTAAGGAATCTGCCTGCAGTGCAGGAAACCTGGGTTTGATCCCTGGGTTGGGATGATCCCCTGGAGAAAGGAATGGCTATCCACTCCAGTATTCTTGCCTGGAGAATTCCATGGACAGAGGAGCCTGGCAGGCTACAGTCCATGAAGTCGCAAAGAGTTGGACATGCTCGAGAGACTTTCACTTAACATAGTCAAGGAAAATATCTATGAGGAATGTGAACTGATGGAGAGGTAGCTGTGTAGTAGGAGTAAGTGCCATGAAAGTCAGAGTTAGTTAATAGCTCATGTAACTCAAGTGTTCCTTAAGGACATACTTGGGTGTCCACTCATTCATATTACTTCTATTTCATTAGAAACAGAACTTCTTTGCAAGCCTAAGTTTATGACCTCTAAACACCCAATTAATGATGCAAGTTTAGGCTGCAATACCAAGGGAACATTTCATGCAAAGATGGGCTCAGTAAAGGGCAGAAATGGTATGGACCTAACAGAAGCAGAAGATATTAAGAAAAGGTGGCAAGAATACACAGAAGAATACAAAAAAAAAAAATATCTTCACTACCCAGATAATCACGAAGGTGTGATCACTCACACTCACCTAGAGCCAGACATCCTGGAATGTGAAGTCAGGTGGGCCCTAGGAAGCATCACTACGAACAAAGCTAGTGGAGATGATGGAATTCCAGTTGAGCTGTTTCAAATCCTGAAAGATGACGCTGTGAAAGTGCTGTACTCAATATGCCAGCAAATTTGGAAAACTCAGCAGTGGCCACAGGACTGGAAAAGGTCAGTTTTCATTCCAATCCCAAAGAAAGGCAATGCCAAAGAATGCTCAAACTACCACACAATTGCACTCATCTCACACGCTAGTATAGTACTGCTCAAAATTCTCCAAGCCAGGCTTCAGTGATATGCGAACCATGAACTTCCAGATATTCAAGCTGGTTTTAGAAAAGGCAGAGGAATCAGAGATCAAATTGCCAACATTCACTGGATGATCGAAAAAGCAAGACAGTTCCAAAAAAACATCTATTTCTGCTTGATTGACTATGCCAAAGCCTTTGACTGTGTGGATCACAATAAACTGTGGAAAATCCTGAAAGAGACGGGAATACCAGACCACCTGATCTGCCTCTTGAGAAACCTGTATGCAGGTCAGGAAGCAACAGTTAGAACTGGACATGGAACAACAGACTGGTTCCAAATAGGAAAAGGAGTACATCAAGGCTGTATATTGTCACCCTGCTTATTTAACTTATATGCAGAGTACATTATGTGAAGTGCTAGGCTGGAAGAAGCACGAGCTGGAATGAAGATTGCTGGGAGAAATATCAATAACCTTGGATATGTAGATGACACCACCCTTATGGCAGAAAGTGAAGAAGAACTAAAGAGCCTCTTGATGAAAGTGAAAGTGGAGAGTGAAAAAGTTGGCTTAAGGCTCAACATTCATAAAATGAAGATCATGGCATCAGGTCCCATCACTTCATGGGAAATAGATGGGGAAACAGTGGAAACAGTGTCAGACTATTTTGGGGGGCTCCAAAATCACTGCAGATAGTGATTGCAGCCATGAAATTAAAATATACTTACTCTTTGGAAGGAAAGTTATGACCAACCTGGACAGCATATTCCAAAGCAGAGATATTACTTTGCCAACACATATCTGTCTAGTCAAGGCTATGGTTTTTCCAGTGGTCATGTACGGATATGAGAGTTGGACTTTAAAGAAAGCTAAGCACCAAAGAATTGATGCTTTTGAACTGTGGTGTTGGAGAAGACTCTTGAGAGTCCCCTGGACTACAAGGAGCTCCAACCAGTCCATCCTAAAGGAGATCAGTCCAGGGTGCTGGAGGGACTGATGCTGAAGCTGAAACTCCAATACTTTGGCCACCTGATGCAGAGAGCTGACTCATTAGAAAAGACTCAGATGCTGGGAAAGACTGAAGGCAGGAGGAGAAGGGGATGACAGAGGATGTGATTGTTGGATGGCATCGCCGACACAATGGACATGGGTTTGGGTGGGCTCTGGGAGTTGGTGATGGACAGGGAGTCCTGGAGTGCTGTGGTCCATGGAGTCACAAACAGTTGGACACGACTGAGCGACTGAACTGAATTGAACTAGGCTGCAGCACTGGTTGCAAGCATTAGCTGACAATCCAAGATCCGTTCCTACTAGTGCCACTGATCAACATAAACCATTTCTCAAGAGAACAATAGCATTATGATGTTCTCCTTCAATGTCTGGGTATCTGTGTTGTAATTCTTCTATCAGGGTTTGCCAGAAGCTCAGCAGGGCATCCTGATAAGGAACAGACACTTGAGCATTGCTAGTCAGGTCACTGGTCCAAAGAGAAACAGCTGGAAACGTAGTCTGGTCCAATTGCAAACCTTTTCCCTTCTAGGACATCACTGAAAACAGCCAATCATACAGATGAATTTTGTAAATGGGCTGAAGAAACACTTTTAAATATGATGTCTGTTAAGCCAGAATCTAAAGATACCCTCCAAATATTATAACTCTTTTCTATTAAAGGAAGTATAAAGTGCAGCAGCTTGTCTCTCAGGTAGGAGGGAATACATACTTATGCCCTAGATTCAGGAAGACCCCTAAAAATCTCAGTGAGATCAGAGGCCCCTGGATATTTTAAGATTTTTATCTCTCTGTAAGGTGTACCTGTATCTTACCACATCATCTCTTGAAGAGATCTGATTGCCATTATAGCATCCATTTATAGATCAATATAATACCATGTGGGATGGCAAGGTGATTAAGATTCCTGCATGCCAGATATGACAGCGAGCCAGAAAATTGTTAAGCCTCGGTTAAGACAGTGAATTAAATTGCCTTCTCTGTAAAGCAGAAGAAAACTGTATCTGCTAAACTTTGCTAATTGGTATAAAGTGGGGGAAAAAAGAAAAGCATTTTCCAGATTGATAGCTGCAAACTAGATGCTAGAGCTTTTTTGATCTGCTCTGATAAGATAGCCAGTGGGAATTAGCTGTATAACTCAGGGACTACAAACCAGAGGGACTCTATGACAACCTAGAGGGGTGGGATGGGTTGGGAGGTGGGAGGGTGGCTCAAGAGGGAGGAGACATCTGCATGTCTATGGTTGATCCATGCTGATGTATGGTAGAAACCAATATAATATTGTAATTATCAATATTCATATAAAAATGAATAAATCTTTTTAAAAAACAATATTTGGAACAGCAGCTAAAATTGGAGTTGCTGACTGATTTAAATACATGCAAATCCAAATTAATTATCTAAGACACTTTCTCCACAGTCCAAAGAAGGAAGTTTTATGTTATAGGTATTGGAGGAGGGCATGGCAACCCACTCCAGTGTTTTTGCCTGCAGAATGCCATGGACAGAGGAGCCAGGCGGGCTATAGTCCATAGGGTCTCAAAGTGTTGGACGCTACTGAAGCAACTTAGCACACACACACTCCATATTTCACAGCTTTGAGGCTGCCAATAATCTCTACAGTTTCTTCAGAAGCACAGTAATATTTGGGGCTTACTATTTTGTGACTATATGTTTGCATATTTGGGGAGGTGGTGAGGGCAGTAATAGTCTTTCAAACGGTCCTGTCTCCCATAATAGGTCTCACTCCACAGGTCAGGGAAGGAAAGTAAGGATTCATCTGACAAATAAGTACATCTGTTCTTATTATACATTCTGAAACTGAGAAATGACCACTGTGTAGATTCTTAAACCCGTCTGGTCTGCTGTGAGATGGATTTAAGAAATATCTTAGTTATCAGCTAAGGACTTCAGAGGATTCTCCCTGGTGAACTACAGTGGAGTTATAATTCCTAAAGGATTAATATAGAAACTGAGCCCATACATAATCATCCTTTAAATGTTTCAGTGTTTCCCCTTCCCTTGGAAATGGCAGCAGGTCTCTCTGAGAAAAGAATGGATAAAAGATTTGGTATATTGAAAAGTGAGTTCAAAACTTGGACTCACTTTTATGCAAGGGATTCTGAGTTTGTGAACTGGCTTGGGGCTGAGAATTGGGTAAAGGATTATGTGGTATATTATTTTCAAAATCTACTTCCATAAGTGGACCAGAATACTTGAGTTAGTTTAAAGAGCTCAACTTTTCTCCAATAGTCAAGTTACATGGGAAGCCAAATGATCAAAAGATTCATTGGTGAGGATGGAGTGAGAAGAGCCTAATATTGAAAGCATCTAATGTTGAAGCATTTAGTGGCCCTCTCATTCAGTACAATCACTATCAGAACAACTTTCACAAAAAAGCCAGATGTATAAAATCACCTGTCCTAGACTAATATTTTCATAGGTAGGATTTACATGGGTATTGATGAAATATTTCTTCATATTCTCTCATTTCTGGCTGGTCATCTATTTGATCTCATATTTTTTTCCCAAACAGGTTACACATGCATTTAATTCATTTTTTTTTACTTTAACCAAACACCTCCTAGTCCTGAATTTTGAATACTGCAAAATTTTATTGAAACTATTAGAAGTGTCCTGTTAATTTGCTCCCACAAATGGATGACAAAGTTAATAAAGTAATATTTAAGTCACTTTATTTCTAATTTAGGTTAGAGGATGGAGGGGCAGCATCTCACTGTAGCTTTCAATAACCACCAGCAGTCATCATTAGAGGAGGAAATCAAGATGGCAGAGGAGGAGGACACAGAACTCTAGGGTTCTACAGCTAGAATACAAGTCCCTTTAGTTGGCTGGAGGATTGGTGGGACTAACAGCAGAGCTGTGGGAAGCTATGCTTGTTTGGTCCTGGAAAGGAATGGAGAGGGGAGATGAGACTGATGATATGGCTGGCCAGTTTCTGCCTACCGCCCTGGTGTTTGTCTCAGCCTGAGTGAGCCAAGTGACTGCTCTAGGCCTGCTTGCATCATGACACAGCTCCACACTGGGACAAGAGCCACTGTGACAAAGAAGAGAGCTTGGTTGTTAGACACAGAGGTGGCCAAGCCTCGAAGTAGCTCCTAAGTGGGGCAGAAGCAGCTGTTACAGGTTCTTACACAAGTAGCACACTGGAAACAGTTCAGGTCTCTGACCCCGGCTGGACTGCCACAGTCTGTGCCCCAAACCATGCCGAGTGCCCACATTTCCCCAGCATTGTTCACCTTTGGGGCAGGGGTACTGACGCTGGGAGCAGAGAGAGAACATATTTATCGGGAAAGATGCCAGCTCAGACTATGCCCTCAGGGCTTCTGGTTCAGTAACTTGGAACCTGCCTCAGCCCTCATAGAGTAATGACATCCCCTGAGCAGAGGTGAAGCCGTTGTTCGCAAGTGGCTCTGGTGTAGCCCCTCATCTCCAACTCACTTCCCACTAATGATAGGTGCCAGCAAACCCTAAGGAAAGATGTGATTTGTGTTCATGTCAGATACAGCTCTCCCACTAAAACCACTAAGCATGCTCTACCATAAGGATACCTTTCTAGATCACAATAGGTAACTATTTCACTTAATATCACAGACACAGAGAATGTTAAGCAAAATGAGAAGACCAAGGAATTTGTTTCAAATGAAAGTATAATAGAAAGTCCCTGAAAAAACAGCTAATGAGGTAGAAATAAAACAGATAAAGAATTCAAAGGATTAGTAATAAGAATATTAAACAAATTAGGACAAAGAATAGATTAATAGTAAACATTTTAACAAGGAACTAGAAAATATAAATAAAGGGCCAATCATAACTGAAAAATACAACACACGGAATGGAAAACACATTAGAAGGTATTAATAGCAGATAGGGTGATACAGAATACATTAGTGATCTAGAATAAAGAATAATAAAAATCACTTAATCAGAACAGCAAATAGAAAATAAACTGAAAAAATGTGAATGATTTAAGGGACCTTTGGGACAACATCAAGTGTTCCAACATTCATATTATGGGGGTTCCAGAATGAGAAAAGAGTATCCAAAATCCATTCAGTAAAATTATGGCTGAAAACTTTCCCAGACCTGAAGAACTAAACAGATATCTAGGAACAGGAAGCACAGAGAGGCCTAAACCAGTTGAACCCAAAGAGATACACATTAACACATAATCATAATTTAAATGACAAGTTAAAGATAGAGAATTTTAAAAGCAGCAAGGGAGAACCAAAAAGTTACATACAATGGAACACTCACAATGATAGCTGATTTTTCAGCATAAACTTTGCAGGTCAGAAGACAGTGGAATCATATATTGAATGTACTGAAAGGAAAAAGCCTATAAACTAGGATACTCTGCAGGAATGTAATCATTCAGAATTGAAAGAGAGATAAAGTGCTTCTCAGAAAAGCAAAAACTCAAAGAGTTCATCAATACTGGACCAGCATTATAAGAAGTGTTAGAGAGTCGTCTCTAAGTGAAAAAGAAAAGGCTACAACAAGAAATAAGAAATTATGAGAGAAATAATCCCAATCCCACCAGTAAATGTTGGGATAAATCACTTAAAAAAAAAAAAACTAGTATGAAGATTAAAATACAAAAAAGCAAAATAAAGTATAGCTACAATAATAGGAAAGGAATAAATATTTTTTTTTGATTTTGCCTATATTTTATTAAAAAAAGAAAAAAGATTAAAATTCTCATAACATTTCTTTTATACTTATGTAATGGAGCAAATGATGGCTGTTTTACATAATTTTTTTGAGCACTCAAGTTTTAAAATGATTTTTTTGGAGGAAAAATAACAGGAAGATCCTTGTGGCAATCTTCTTAATAGGTCCTGAATCACATCATAAAGATAAGTTGCTTGTTTTTCATGGACTTTTTCAGTTCTTAGTGATAGATATGTCTTATCAGGTGGCATTAAGTGGTTACATTTAGATATATATCATGCCTCTGGTATTCAATGAAACTTAGAATCTTTAAAAGTGCTAGACAACAGAAAAACACTTGGTAGTGAAGCCAGTTAAATCCATTATAAATAAGAAATGTTTTGTGGGTTCCTTTAAAAGTTATTCTTTCAGTTGACACCATTCATTGAAATGCCCAAATGATGAAATTAAACATTTTTACTCATTACAATGACATAAATCTGCCTAGAAGCTCTTTAGTCAGCTTATCTTACATGCATTCTTTGCCATTGTTACAGAACATAACTTTTAAAGATTTTAAAATTTAAAAAATAAAAAACTAAAATTAAAAAAAAATAAAATAAAATAAACATTATTCATGCACATGAAGTAAATTTATTATGAGTAATACTACTGAGAGTTTCTCATAAAATTCTGTCCCTAAAGGAATAAATATTAAGATATAAAATGTGACATAAAAACACAATCAGAGTGAGGTGGTAAAAAAAATCCAGATCTTTTAAAATATGTTGAACTCAAAGGACTACCTGTTTAAAATTAATAGATATAGGTCAACACATATGAACCCCATGGTAATCACAAGTCAAAAATCTGCAATATATACAAAAAACTAAAAAACAAGGAATACAAGCATAGCAATACAAAATCATCAAAACACAAGGGAAGAAATTAAAGAGGAAGAAAGAACAGAGGAATGCTGTAAAAACAAACATAAAACAAGGAACACATGCAAAATAAGTTTATACCTCTAAATAATTAGTTTGAATGTCAGTGTACAAAGTGCCAAGGTCAAAACACATAGGGTGGCTGACTGTATTTTAAAAAGCAAGACTGAGATGGATGAAACTGGAGCCGATTATGCAGAGTGAAGTAAGCCAGAAAGAAAAACACCAATACAGTATACTAACACATATATATGGAATTTAGAAAGATGGCAATGATGACCCTGTATGCAAGACAGCAAAAAAGACTCAGATGTGTATAGTGGACTTTTGGACTCAGAGGGAGAGGGAGAGGGTGGGATGATTTGGGAGAATGGCATTGAAACATGTATACTATCATGTAAGAATCGAATCACCAGTCTATGTCCAATGCAGGATACAGCATGCTTGGGGCTGGTGCATGGGGATGACCCAGAGGGATCTTGTGGGGAGGGAGGTGGGAGAGAGGTTCATGTTTGGGATCGCATGTACACCCATAGTGGATTCATGTCAATGTATGGCAAAACCAATACAGTATTGTAAAGCAAAATAAAGTAAAAATTAAAAATTTAAAAAAATTTAAAAAAATAAAAAAATAAAAAAAAATAAAAAGCAAGACTGTCTATAAGCTGCTTACAAGAAATTCACTTCAGAGTTAAAGACACACATAGGCTGAAAGGGGATGAAAAAAGATATTTCATGCAAATGGAAATGACAAGAAAATGGGATAAAAATACCCATATGAGACAAAATAGACTATAAAACAAACTCTATTAGAAAAGACAAAAAATGACCTTATATTATGATAAATGGATCGATAAAAGAAGGGGCATAACATTTATGAACATATGTACACCTAATACAGGAACACCTAAATATATGCAGCAAATATTAATAGACATAAAGTGACAAACTGAAAATAATATACTAATCAGAGGTGACTCTAACACTGGGCTTCCATCAATGGACAGATCATCCAGACAGAAAATCAATAAGGCATCAGTGGTCTTAAATGACACATTAGATCAGTTAGACTTAATAACTTAGACTTTAATCCACAGGACTTTTCATCTAAAAACAGCATTATACACATTCTTTTCAAGTGCACACTGAATCTTCTCTATGATATGGAGGATACAAAAACTAGACAAAAAAAATCAGTTAAGTCAATGATTAAATCAAAGAAGAAATCATAAAATAGTTCACAACACATGAAAGTGGAAACATAGCTCTAAAATCTTTGAGCTGTAGCAAAGGCAGTTCTAAGAGGGATGTTTGTGGCAATACAGGCCTAATCCAAACAACACAAATCCAAATAAACAACTTAGCTTACCCCCTAAAAGAATCAGACAAAGAAGAACAAACAAAAGCCAATGTGAACAAAAGGAAGGGAATGATAAAGATCAGAGAGGAAACAAATAAAACAAAGATAAATAAAAACAACAAAAAAGATCAATGACACCAAGAGCTGCTTTTCAAAAATATAAACAAAACGGATAAACTTTTATCCAGGTTCACCAATGAGAGAAAGAGAGGACACAAATAGACAAAATAAGAAATTAAAGAGGAGAAATAATAATTGATATCACAGAGATATGAAAAATACATAAGAAAATACTAAACAGTTATTGCCAACAAGTTGGACAACCTAGAAGAATACGATAAATTTCTAGAAACATACAACTTTTCAATTCTGAATCAGGAAGAAATAGACAATGTGAACAGACCATTCTCTAGTAGTAAAATAGACTTTTTTTAACTAAAAAAAAAAAAAAAAAAACCAAACAGGTTATTTATTTGACTTTTTTCTTGTTTCTTGAGGTATGCCTGTATTGCCATGAACTTTCCTCTTAGCATTGCTTTTATAGTGTCCCACAGGTTTTGGGTTGTTGTGTTTTCATTTTCATTCATTCCTATGCATATTTTCTTTTTTGATTTCTTCTGTGATTTGTTGGTTATTCAGAAGTGTGTTGTTCAGCCTCCATATGTTGGAATTTTTAATACTTTTCTCCTGTAATTGAGATCTAATCTTAATGCATTATGGTCAGAAAAGATGCTTGGAATGATTTCAATTTTTTTGAATTTATCAAGGCTAGATTTATGGCCCAGGATGTGATCTATCATGGAGAAGGTTCTGTGAGAACTTGAGAAAAAGGTGAAGAAATGGAGAACCCCAGGGTTAGTAGAAGGAAAGAAATCTTACAAATTAGGGCAGAAATAAATGCAAAAGGAACAAAAGAGACCATAGCAAAAATCAACAAAGCCAAAAGCTGGTTCTTTGAAAGGATAAATAAAATTGACAAACCATTAGCCAGACTCATCAGGAAATAAAGGGAGAAAAATCAAATCAATAAAATTAGAAATGAAAATGGAGAGATCACAACAGACAACACAGAAATACAAAGGATCATAAGAGGTTACTATCAGCAATTATATGCCAATAAAATGGACAATGTGGAAGAAATGGACAAATTCTTAGAAAAGTACAACTTTCCAAAACTGAATCAGGAAGAAATAGAAAATCTTAACAGACCAATCACAAGCACGGAAATTGAAACTGTAATCAGAAATCTTCCAGCAAACAAAAGCCCAGGTCCAGATGGCTTCACCGCTGAATTCTACCAAAAATTTAGAGAAGAGCTAACACCTATCCTACTCAAACTCTTCCAGAAAATTACAGAGGAAGGTAAATTTCCAAACTCATTCTATGAGGCCACCATCACCCTAATACCAAAACCAGACAAAGATGCCAAAAGAAAAGAAAACTACAGGCTGATATCACTAATGAACATAGATGCAAAATTCCTTAACAAAATTTTAGCAATCAGAATCCAGCAACACATTAAAAAGATCATACACCATGACCAAGTGGGCTTTATCCCAGGGACACAAGGATTCTTCAATATCCGCAAATCAATCAATGTAATTCACCACATTAACAAATTGAAAAATAAAAGCCATATGATTATCTCAATAGATGCAGAGAAAGCCTTTGACAAAATTCAACATCCATTTATGATAAAAACTCTCGAGAAAGCAGGAATAGAAGGAACATACCTCAACATAATAAAAGCTATCTATGACAAACCCACAGCAAACATTATCCTCAATGGTGAAAAATTGAAAGCATTTCCCCTAAAGTTAGGAACAAGATACCCACTTTCACCGCTTCTGTTCAACATAGTTCTGGAAGTTTTGGCCACAGCAATTAGAGCAGAAAAAGAAATAAAAGGAATCCAGATTGGAAAAGAAGAAGTAAAACTCTCACCGTTTGCAGATAACATTATCCCCTACATAGAAAACCCTAAAGACTCCACCAGAAAATTATTAGAGCTAATCAATGAATATAGTAAAGTTGCAGGATATAAAATCAACACACAGAAATCCCTTGCATTCCTATACAATAATAATGAGAAAGTAGAAAAAGAAATTGAGGAAACAATTCCATTCACCATTGCAATGAAAAGAATAAAATACTTGGGAATATATCTACCTAAAGAAACAAAAGACCTATATATAGAAAACTATAAAACACTGGTGAAAGAAATCAAAGAGGACACTAATAGATGGAGAAATATACCATGTTCATGGATTGGAAGAATCAATATAGTGAAGATGAGTATACTACCCAAAGCAATCTACAGATTCAATGCAATCCCTATCAAGCTACCAGTGGTATTTTTCAAGAGCTAGAACAAATAATTTCACAATTTGTATGGAAATACAAAAAACCTCAAATAGCCAAAGCAATCTTGAGAAAGAAGAATGTAACTGAAGGAATCAACCTGCCTGACTTCAGGGTCTACTGCAAAGCCACAGTTATCAAGACAGTATGGTACTGGCACAAAGTCAGAAATATAGATCAGTGGAACCAAATAGAAAGCCCAGAGATAAATCCACACACCTATGGACACCTTATCTTTGACAAAGGAGGCAAGAATATACAATGGATTAAAGACAATCTCTTTAACAAGTGGTGCTGGGAAAACTGGTCAACCACTTGTAAAAGCATGAAACTAGAACACCATACACAAAAATATACTCAAAATGGATTAAAGATCTAAACATAAGACCAGAAACTATAAAACTCCTAGAGGAGAACATAGGCAAAATACTCTCCGACATAAATCACAGCAGGATCCTCTATGATCCACCTCCCAGAATACCGGAAATAAAAGCAAAAATAAACAAATGGGATCTAATTAAAATTAAAAGCTTCTGCACAACACAGGAAACTATAAGCAAGGTGAAAAGACAGCCTTCGGAATGGGAGAAAATAATAGCAAATGAAGCAACTGACAAACAACTAATCTCAAAAATATACAAGCAAGTTATGCAGCTCAATTCCAGAAAAATAAATGACCAATCAAAAAATGGGCCAAAGAGCTAAATAGACATTTCTCCAAAGAAGACATACGGATGGCTAACAAACATATGAAAAGATGCTCAACATCACTCATTATTAGAATAATGCAAATCAAGACCACAATAAGGTACCATTTCACATCAGTCAGAATGGCTGTGATCCAAAAGTCTACAAGCAATAAATGCTGGAGAGGGTGTGGAGAAAAGGGAACCCGCTTACACTGTTGGTGGGGATGCAAACTAGTACAGCCACTATGGAGAACAGTGTGGAGATTCCTTAAAAAACTGCAAATAGAAATGCCTTATGACCTAGCAATCCCACTGCTGAGCAAACACACCGAGGAAACCAGAATTGAAAGAGACACGTGTACCCCAATGTTCATCACAGCACTGTTTATAATAGCCAGGACATGGAAGCAACCTAGATGTCCATCAGCAGACGAATGGATAAGAAAGCTGTGGTACATATACACAATGCAGTATTACCCAGCCATTAAAAATAATACATGTGAATCAGTTCTAATGAGGTGGATGAAACTGGAGCCTATTATACAGAGTGAAGTAAGCCAGAAAGAAAAACACCAATACAGTATACTAACACATATATATGAAATTTAGAAAGATGGTAATGATTACCCTGTATGTGAGATAGCAAGAGAGACACAGATGTAAAGAACAGTCTTTTGGACTCTGTGGGAGAGGGCGAGGGTGGGATGATTTGGGAGAATGGCACTGAAACATGTATACTATCATGTAAGAAATGAATCGCTAGTCTAGATTCAATACAGGATACAGGATGCTTGGGGCTGGTGCACTGGGATGACCCAGAGAGATGATATGAGGAGGGTGGTGGGAGGGGGTTCAGGGTTGGGAACTCATGTACACCTGTGGTGGATTCATGTCAATGTATGGCAAAACAAATACAGTATTGTAAAGTAAAAATAAAAATTAAAAAATTAAAAAGGAAATAAGCAAACAAAAAAACAGCAGGAGGGAGATTAAGATGATGAAGTAAGATAATATGAAGCTCACCTCCCCCAATAAACTCATGAAAAATACAGATAGATTTGGAATAATTTTCATGGAAAACTAACTGGAAACTGGGAAATGACTGCTATATAACCAAGGTTATAATAGAGATGTATATAGCTGGGTAGCACAGTAAAAGTATTAAGTTGGGACCTGCACTCATGGAGGAATCGAAGATGAAAACAAAGACTGCAAAGGTGGACACTCATCCTGGGGAGTGAGCAGGTGGTCATAGAGTAGGTTTTCCAATCCCAAGTGCTCTGCCTAGGAGACAAGAATCCTTGACTGCCTAGAAGGAAAGATTGGAGAAGCCTAGAATATACGCATGAGGAGTGTATAGATACTGGCATGATGCCAGAAAGGCTGCCTGAGCAGAGATCTGCCTATGCAGCTGCCACCTCATCACACTCCCAAGTCTGAACCAAGTGAACACCTCACTTATGCTCATTTTATGACACAGCTTAGCACTAGATTGGCTAGGACATGGGAAAAGACTTGATCTAGGGATGCAGAAGTGACTCAGGGACACAGGGTGAAAACCAGGTGGGGCAGTGACAGCCACTGTTGATGGTTATTCAAACAGTGCCCCAGGAGCAGCCTAGACTTCTGACATCTGAATTCTCACCATTGCCTTGCTGAGCACCCCAGCTCAAACTAGGAAAACACTTTGACTCCACATGCTTCACACCATAGCCTACCACAAGATCCAAGGTTGTTACAACAGGAAAAACTTGATTGTCCCCCTTTTTTTTTTCAAACTGCATTCATAACCTTAACCAAGGAGGTGAAGACCTATACTCTGACAACTATAAAACACTGATGAAGGAAACTGAAGTTCACTCAGTTCAGTTCAGTTCAGTCACTCAGTTGTGTCCAACTCTTTGCAACCCCATGAAATGCAGCACACCAGGCTTCCCTGTCCATCACCAACTGGAGGAGCCTGCTCAGACTCATGTCCTTTGAGTCAGTGATGCCATCCAACCATCCCATCCTCTGTCATCGCCTTCTTCTTCTGCCTTCAATATTTCCCAGGATCAGGGTCTTTTTCTAAGGAGTCAGTTCTTTGCATTAGGTGAACAAAGTATTGGAGTTTTAACTTTAGTATCAGTCCTTCCAATGAATATTCAGGACTGATTTCCTTTAGTGGTGACTGGCTGGATCTCCTTGCAGTCCAAAGGACTCTCAAGAGTCTTCTCCAACACCACAGTTCAAAACCATCAATTCTTCGGTGCTCAGCTTTCTTTAGAGTCCAACTCTCACATCCACACATAACTACTGGAAAAACTAGTTTTGACTAGATGGACCTTTGTTGGCAAAGTGATGTCTCTGCTTTTTTGATATGCTGTCTAGTTGATCATAGCTTTTATTCCAAGGAGCAAGCGGCTTTTAATGTCATGACCGCACTCACCATCTGCAGTGATTTTGGAGCCCTCCAAAAATAAAGTCTCTCTCTGTTTGCATTGTTTCTTCCTCTATTTGCCATGAAGTAATGGGACAAGATGCCATGATCTTCATTTTCTGAATGTTGAGTTTTAAGTCAATTGTCTCACCCTCCTCTTTCACTTTCAGTAAGAGGCTCTTTAGTTCTTTGCTTTCTGCCATAAAGGTGGTGCCTGATATTTCTCCCAGCAATCTTGATTCCAGCTTGTGCTTCATCCATCACAGCATTTCAAGTGATGTACTCTGCACATAAGTCAAATAAGCAGGATGACAATATACAGCCTTGACATACTGCTTTCCCAGTTTGGAACCAGTCTGATAGAACTGATAGAATATCTGATAGATATTAAATGGAACCATTCAATAGAATGGGAAAGACTAGAGATATCTTAAAGAAAATTAGAGATACCAAGGGAATAGTTCGTGCAAAGATGGACACAAGAAAGGACAGAAATGGTGTGGACCTAGCAGAAGCAGAAGATTTTAAGAACAGGTGGCAAGAATACACAGAAGAAATATACAAAAAAGATCTTCATGAGCAAGATAAACATGAAGCTGTGATTACTTACTTAGAGCCGGGCATCCTGGAATGTAAAGTCAAGTGGGCCTTAGGAAGCATCACTATGAACAGAGCTGGTGGAGGAGATGGAATTTTAGCTGAGCTATTTCAAATCCTAAAAGATGATGCTGTGAAAGTGCTGTACTCAATATGCCAGCAAATTTGACAAACTCAGCAGTGGTTACAGGACTGGAAAAGGTCAGTTTTCATTTCAATCCCAAAGAAAAGCAATGGCAAACAATGTTCAAACTACTGCACAACTGTACTCATCTTACACTCTAGCAAAGTAATGCTCAAAATTCTCCAAGCAAAGCTTCAACAGTATGTAAACTTTAGAAAAGGCAGAGGAACTAGATATCAAATTGCCAACATCCACTGGATCATAGAGAAAGCAAGAGAATTCCAGAAAAACATCTACTTCTGCTTTATTGACTATGTCAAAGCCTTTGACAGTGTGGATCACAACAAATTGTGGAAAATTCTTAAAAAGATGGGAATAGCAGACCACCTTAACTGCCTCCGGAGAAATCTGTATGCAGGTCAAGAAGCAGCAATTAGAAATGGACATGGAACAGACTGGTTCCAAATCAGGAAGTTCAGTCAAAGAAAAGGAAATATATCTCTTTCCATGTTCACTGACTGGAAGAATTAATATTGATAATATGACCACACTATCTCAAGTAATCTCCTGAAGGAGGAAATGGTAACCCACTCCAGTAGGGACAGAGGAGCCTGGCAGACTAGAGTTCCATGGGGTTGCAAAGAGCTGAACATGCCTGAGTGACTGAGCACACAGGCATGCACATCAAATAATCTACAGATTCAATGCAAGCCCTGCAGAAGCGCTGATGGCATTTTTCACAAAAATAAAACAAATAAGCCAAAGTATATATAGAACTATATAAGACCCTGAATTGCCAAAGCAATCTTGAGGAAAAAAAAAATAAACCTGTATGTATCACTCTTCCAGATTTAAGACTATACTACAAAGCTATGTTAATCAAAACAGCATGTTACTGGCACAAAACAGACACATGAATAAGTGAAGAGAATAGAGCCCAGAAGTAAACTCACATACTTAATGGCCAATTAGGGTACAACAAAGGAGGCAAGAATATACAATGCAGAAAAAAGTCTCTTCAGTAAGTAGTGTCTGGGAAACAAAATAGCCACATGTAAATCAGTGTAACTAGAACATTGTCTCACATCATTAACAACAGTAAACTCAAAAGAGATTAAAATCCTAAACATAGACCTGAAACCATAAAACTCCTAGAGGAGAACACACTTAGACATAAATCATAGCAATATTTTTTTTTATCTGTCTCCTACGGCAAAACCACTTCCAATTTGCCTTGATTCATGGACCTGACATTCCAGGTTCCTATGCAATATTGCTAATCTAGAGCCAGACATCTTGAAATGTGAAGTCAAGTGGGCATTAGAAAGCATCACTAAGAACAAAGCTAGTGGAGGTGATGGAATTCCAGTTGAGCTGTTTCAAATCCTGAAAGATGATGCTGTGAGAGTGCTGCACTCAATATGCCAGCAAATTTGGAAAACTCAGCAGTGGCCACAGGACTGGAAAAGGTCAGTTTTCATTCCAATTCCAAAGACAAGCAATGCCAAAGAATGCTCAAACTACCGCACAATTGCACTCACTTCACATGCTAGGAAAGTAATGCTCAAAATTCTCCAAGCCAGACTTCAGCAATATGTGAACTGTGAACACCCTGATGTTCAAGCCAGTTTTAGAAAAGGCAGAGGAACAGAGATCAAATTGCCAACATCTGCTGGATCATAGAAAAAGCAAGAGAGTTCCAGAAAAACATCTATTTCTGCTTTATTGACTATGCCAAAGCCTTTGACTGTGTGGATCACAATACAGTGTGGAAAATTCTGAAAGAGATGGGAATACCTGACCACCTGATCTGCCTCTTGAGAAACCTATATGCAGGTCAGGAAGCAACAGTTAGAAGTGGACATGGAACAACAGACTGGTTCCAAATAGGAAAAGGAGTACATCAAGGCTGTATATTGTCACCCTGCTTATTTAACTTCTATGCAGAGTACATCATGAGAAACGCTGGACTGGAAGAAACACAAGCTGGAATCAAGATTATATGACACCACCCTTATGGCAGAAAGTGAAGAGGAACTAAAAAGCCTCTTGATGAAAGTGAAAGAGGAGAGCGAAAAAGTTGGCTTAAAGCTCAACATTCAGAAAACGAAGATCATGACATCCGGTCCCATCACTTCATGGAAAATACATGGGGAAACAGTGGAAACAGTGTCAAGACTTTATTTTTGGGGGGCTCCAAAATCACTGCAGATGGTGACTGCAGCCATGAAATTAAAAGATGCTTACTCCTTGGAAGAAAAGTTATGACCAACCTAGACAGTATATTCAAAAGCAGAGACATTACTTTGCTGACTATGGTCCGTCTAGTCAAGGCTATGGTTTTTCTTGTGGTCATCTATGGATGTGAGACTTGGATTGTGAAGAAGGCTGAGTGCCGAAGAATTGATGCATTTGAACTGTGGTGTTGGAGAAGACTCTTGAGAGTCCCTTGGACTGCAAGGAGATCCAACCAGTCCATTCTGAAGGAGATCAACCCTGGGATTTCTTTGGAAGGAATGATGCTAAAGCTGAAGCTCCAGTACTTTGGACACCTCATGTGAAGAGTTGACTCATTGGAAAAGACTCTGATTATGGGAGGGATTGGGGGCAGGAGGAGAAGGGGACGACCCAGGATGAGATGGCTGGATGGCATCACAGACTCGATGGAAGTGAATCTGAGTGAACTCCGGGAGATGGTGATGGACAGGGAGGCCTGGCGTGCTGTGATTCATGGGGTCACAGAGAGTCGGACACGACTGAGCGACTGAACTGAACTGAAGGCAAAACCAAAACAAAAGCAAAAATATACAAATGGAACCTAATTAAACTTAAAAGTATTTTCATACCAAAAGAAATTTAGCACCAAATCACAAAGACAACCTATAGAATGGGAAAAATATTTGCAAATGTTTACTGATAAGTCTTTAATATTCAAAACATATAAACAGCACATACAGCTCAATATTAAAAAAACAAAATAAAAACTTGATTAGAAATAGGCAGAAGACCCGAATAGGCATTTTTCCAAACAAGACATGCAGATTCTCAACAGGCATATCAAAAGATACTGAACATCATTAATCATCAGAGAAATGCAAATCAAGACCACAATGAGATATTACCTAATACTGACAGAAAATATCTGTAGGAAATATACACATTTTAGGTATAAGGCATGTTGGTAAGGATGTGGGTAAAAGCGAATACATGTACACTGTTGGTGTGAATGTAAACTGATAGAGCCACTATGAAAAATACTTTGGATGTTCCCTCCCAAACTAAAAATATCAACAGAACTACCATATGATCCGGCAATTCTACTCCTGGGTATATATCTGAAGAAAAGGAAAATAATGCTTTGAAGATACACGTATTCTAATATTAATAGCACTATTTACAATAGCTAAAATATGGAAGTGACCTACTTGTCCATTAACAGATGAATGGATAGAGTAGGTATGAGATACATATGTACAATGGAAATGTTACTCAGCTTTAAAACAGGAAAAAAGTTTTGCCATTTGCAACAGTGTAGATGGACCTAGAAGGTATTACACCTAGTGAAATAAGTCAAAGAAAGACAAATACTGTATAATATCACTTATATGTAGAATCTTAAAAAATGAAACAAATGAATGTATATAATGGAACATCTCTATTTCTGTGAGAAATATTAAAACCAAACTATTGGTTTTCAGAGGGGAGAGGGCGGTGAAGAGGGTCAAGATAGGGATATGGGATGAAGAGATATAATCTACTGTGCATAAAAAAGATAAGCAACTAGAATACATTCTACTGCACAGGATTATAGTCATTATCTTGCAATAACTTTTAATGGAGTGTAATCTATAAAAATCACTATTTTATAAATCTAAAATCAAGATAATTTTGTAAATCAACTATACTTCAATTTTTTAAAAAATCATCATTAGCTAGAACTAAATAAATAGGTATCTAAAACTGACAGAGCAAAAGATTTTTGAGAATTATATAGCAAAAATTTTTTTCTTCTGTATAATAGGTGAACCTAATCTCAGAATTTAATAGTCTAAGGATAATTTTTCTTTCTCCATGTTCATAGAACCAATTTTGTCAGACCTAAAGATGGATGAAAATGGAATGAAATCCACATCTTCAAAGCTGATCTATAATAATGGCGATATGCACTTTGTGCAAACCTATTAAAATGAATAATGGTGCCCTGATACAACAATCAAGTCATTTTACTATAGGAAATCATTCATCACAAATGCATATAAATCTAGAATTCAATTAATCATCTTATACAATGGGTTAGTCTCTTGCAATTTTTATTCTATTTTTCTTTAAATAAAATGTAGTTGTCACTGGAAAATATCAAACCAACTCTTAACAAATACATATGGATTTGTAATTAAACTCAATATAATCTATGATGTACTATAAAAAGTAGAAAGCCAAAATCCAATTAAAATTGTGATTGGAAACAATGCTGGGTTACTTTTGGACAGAGTACAACACATTTTTATTTTTAACAAAATGCATTATTAAAGGTTTTAATAATGAAATTTAACATGAGATTTAATGGTGCATTCAGTGAATAGCTGAAGGCAAGAAAAGTGTATCAGCCATTAAAAAATTATAGTGGTGATACACTTTATTAAAATAGACATGCCACTTGTTGACTCTAAAAATAATATGAAAAAAAGAGGAAATTGTGATTGGAAAAAATATTATATACTGATGCTGGGAATATAGTAGACAATTAGAAACAAATAGAAATAATTATCAAGTTTTAATTTTTTCCCTTTTTTTGGAAGTGGTCAGATGTTACTGCCAAATGAATAACTGATTTAAATGCAGTGAGTTGGATAAATCTAGCAGTGATTGATTTTATTTTCTCTATTTTTTTTCTATTAATGTAATCCTGATGCCAGCTGAACTCATTGAACTATCCAATTAACTTACAAATGAAAAGCATATTGACCTCAAGCACAATTTATAAGAAATTCTGAAGATGCTCCTGTTTGCTTCAATCTTCCTCTTGGTTTCCCTAAAATGAATCTAGTTCAGATTAATCTCCAATTAAAATAAATAAATTTATATTAAAAAAACCAGATTTCTCTTTTAAAACTGTTTATATAACCAAAGTGAAAAATATGAATTCCTCATCTCCCAATGCTGTTCTTACAATTATCTACTGCCTTTGATACACTTGTGGAGATCTCAATTATCTACACATTAGCTAGGTGATGCTTAGTATTTATCCTAAACTACTTACACTATGGGAAGTAAGAATTACAGTATACAAAAGTTTGCACATTAAATGATAGATAATTATTTTGTATAATGTCTTGCTTCAGAAAGACATAATCTGATGCAAGCTCTTGTTTTAAATACCTCTTCTGATGACCCCAAAGCTGGGGTAGGGGGAGGGGGAATGTGTTCTAAGTGTATCTAGTCACAAATAAGAGTTATGGCAAACAGAACTACAATTTCAAGTTTATGGTATTTTGAGGAAAGGACCCAAGCAGTTTATTAAGTCTTTTCTGATCAATAAGGACAGGTACCTAATACTGACTTAAGAAAACAGGGAAGTCTGCATGGAAGAGATGCCATCAAGGTTAAAACCTGAAAGGTAAGTAGAAAAGGGGAATTGTAGGAAGCATTCCAGGCAGAGAGAAAGCACGTGCAGAGGTACAGGGGCAAGAGAGAGCAAAGTACATTGGAAGATGTTCAGCTAGTTCTGGAATGCAGCTAGTGAAGGAGGAAGTAAGAACAGGCATGGATACAGATTAACCAATGGGCAGCAATGGAGACTCATTAAGAGGTTTAAGTGCCAGACTGCGTCATTAGATTTTTATTCTATAAAGAATACTCTGGTTATAGTATGAGAAAATATATTGTAGAAATAAAACAAGATTGAAAACAGAAAGCAAACTTCAGAGACTTTCTTGCTAGAATTCATTACTTTCTGTAAACATTTGCAAATTATTTTTTAGATTATTTCTCCAGTTCTATCTGGAACCCCTCTCCTACTCAACATTTATATGGCTTTTTGTACAGTACCAACATCTTTCCTGCTTTAGGGCCTTGATGCAAGTCCTTCCCTCTGCTTCCAATATTCTTCTCCCTCTCTTAACTTGGGAGACTTAACTGATCCTGGAGGCTTACCCTTGGATTTCCCTCTTTCCTATCAGTCCATTAAAAACTCCCCAATACAGGGAGGTCTTCTGGTCTTTCCTGGTGGCTCAGATGGTAAAGCATCTGTCTGCAATGCTGGAGACTGGGTTTGATCCCTGGGTCAGGAAGATCCCCTGGAGGAGGAAATGGCAACCCATTCCAGTACTCTTGCCTGGAAAATTCCATGAACAGAGGAGCCTGGTAGGCTACCATCAATGGGGTGGCAGAGTCAGACACGACTGAATGACTTTACTTACTTACTTCTGTTATCTACTCTACATTATGTCTGGCACCTCTTCTATTTGATATTTATTACACTTGCAATTAATTTTTATTGCCTTTCAGCCTGATGGACTGAAATTCACATGAAGGCAAGGTGAGCAAAGCCTTGTTGATGGCTATTTCTCCAGGGCCTAAATAATCCATACGCACTTAATAAGTATTTGTGGAATAAATGATTCAAAGTAAGAATTTTAAAATATCATTGAATGAAATGGAACAACTTGGGCCACAGAACAATATTTCTTCAGTCAAAATTATGAACTTTGAAACACAACAAACAAGGTAATAGGTGACTTCTGTCCATTTTGGTTACTATGTGTATGTGCTAAGTTGCTTCAGTCATGTCTGAATCTTTGCGACCCCATGGACTATGGCTAGCCAGGCTCCTCTGTTCCTGGGACTCTCCAGTCAAGAATACTGGAATGGCTTGCCATGCCCTCCTGCAAGGGATCTTCTTGACTTGGGGATTAAACCCACGTCTCTTATGCTTCCTGCATTGGCAGGCGCATTCTTAAGCACTAATACCACCTGGGAAACCCTTATAATTACTATAATTTTATTTTAAAAGTTTATTAAAGTACCATGTATAAGCATAAAATATGTATCTCATAGATGTGTTTCTTGATGGAGTTTCATAAATTGAGTAGGCCTATGTAACCAGCATTTAGAGTTTTTTAAAAAGAATATTTTTAGCCTTCCCAAATCACCCTTCCTACTTCCATTTTGTCACTACCCTATGCCTACCACTATCCTGACTTTTAACAACATACCCTAGCTTTATCTTTTCCCTTTTTGCTTGTAAAAGGAATGACTCTGTATGTATCTTTAATATGACTGGATTTTTCCCCCAGCATCATTATTTTGTGATTTAGCAACACAATCATGGTTTATTTTACATTTTAAAAAGCTCTCCTGAGGTATAATTCACACACTATACAATTCAGTGATTTAAAGTATATAATTCAATGATTGTAGTAAGTTTCCAGGACTGTGTAACTGTCACCACAACCCACTTTTAGAACATATTTGTCCCTTCAAGAAGAAACTCTGTTAGCAGTCACTCCCAAACCCACTCTCTGCTTCTAGGCAATCACTCATACACCTTATGTGTCTATAGAAACAAGTTATTTGCCTATTATGGACATTCATATAGATGGAATCAAGAATAAATGGTCCTTTGTAACTGGCTACTTTGGCATCCTGTTTTATTGTCAAATATTCTACTATGTGGAAATTCCATGCTTCACCCAATTATTATTTGGTGACCATCTGTGGTGTTTTCACACTTTGGTTGTTCTGGATAATGCTACTATGTACATTCTTATATAAGATTTTGTGTGGGTGTAAGTTTCTAATTCTCTTGGGTATATAACTAGAGATAGAATTGCTAGTTCATATGATAATTTTATGTTTACTATCTTGAGGGACTGCTAGATTATTTTACAAAGTGACTGTAGCATTTTACATACCCACTGGCAAAGTATGAGAGTTCTGATTTCTTTTTTATCTTTATAAATATTTATTCTAAAAATTATAGTCATCCTAGTGAATATAAAGTAATATCTCATTATAGTTTTGATTTGAATTTCCTTAATGACTAATAATGTTGAACATCTTTTTAGGTGCTTCTCTGCCAATTGTATATCTTTTTTTTTTTTTTTTGAAGAAATGTCGACTAAATACACTGCCTGCTTTTGAATTGGATTTTTTTTTTTTTTTGCCTTTTTATCATTGAGTTGTAAGAAGATATGCAAATCCCTTATGAAATATATATCATTTGAAAATACTATCTCCAATCCTGAGGATTATCTTTTCACTTTCTTTACAGTACTCATGCTCAGATTATTTTTTCCTTTCTTCCTTTTAGTCTAAGTACCTAGGGGCTACCCCTGGGTTGGCTTAAACCACTTACTAGTCAAACAAGCTCAGCTGCCTTAACAGTTAGATTTTCACCCTTTACCACTGAAGATCTGTGTGATTTGGAAGCTGCTGTCATAGTACGTGACGTTTGCATTGTTTTTTCTCCTCCCATGTTCAGTTGGGGACTGGTGGTTTAAAGACTCCCTCTCTGATTTCTCTTCAGAGGGTACAGCCTGTGACATGAGCACAGCCTTCTAGATCCCCAGGGGTGAATGTGATTTTACTTTTAAGCCTGGAGTTTTAGGAGGTGACTATGATTCTGAGCAGCTTATTGTTCAGTGTTTGCTCAGAGACTTAAACTTAATCTGAAGGTGAGTCTCTTTGTAGCTTTCAATTCTGGCTGCTTCCTGCTCTTCACACTCCCCTGCGTGTGCAGCTCAGATAGCCGTCCTGACTCCTAAAGTTGTCTGTGATCCTATGAGAGTTCTTTGCTCTACATTCCCCAGTACTACTGTCTGTTAAACGTCTGGATGCTCTGCTGCTTTGCTTGTGTCATAGAGCCAACCTCCTCCTCTTAATTACTTTCTGCCAAGACTACAGTGTTTCTTGATGCCACCGTTAGTCATGGAATTCTCAACACTCTACTCCAGGTCAAAGTCAGCCCACTATGGTAGAAATAGAGAGATCTTATTCCTCATGGCCTGACTTTTATTCTGGGAAGAAACCCAGTACCCCTGCATCAAAGCTGAAACTAAGGACATGCTTTCCAGGGATGACACCTACTTTCTCTGGAGGTGTAACACAGGTACTGATGTGAAATTTGGATCATAAAGAAGGCTGAGTGCCAAAGAAGAATTGATACTTTTGAATTGAGACTATTGAGAGTCTCTTGGACAGCAAGGAGATCAAACCAGTCAATCCTGAAGGAAATCAACCTTGAATATTCATTGGAATAGCTAATACTGTAGCCGAAGCTCCAAGACTTTGGCCACCTGATGACAGCCCCTGGACGTCTCAGCTTTAGCCCCCATCATGGAACCTTTGTTGTTGTTCAGTTGCCCAGTTGTGTCTGACTTTTTGCGACCCCATGGACTCCCTGTCCAGGCCAGGCCTGGCCTCCCTGTCCTTCACTATCTCCTGGAGTTTGCCCAGCTTTATGTTCATTGCATCCGTAATGCCATCCAGCCATCTTATTCTCTGATGCCCTCTTCTTCTGCCCTCAATCTTTCCCAGCATCAGGAACTTTTCCAATAAGTTGGCTGTTTGCATCAGATGACCAAAATACTAGAGCTTCAGCTTCAGCATCACTCCTTCCAATGAGTATTCAGGGTTAATTTCCCGTAAGGTTGACTTGTTTGATCTCCTTGCTGTACAAGGGACTTTCAGAAGTCTTCTCCAGCACCACAGTTTGAAGGCATCAATTCTTTGGCACTCTGCCTTCTTTACGGTCTAGGTCTCACAACCGTATGTGACCACTGGGAAGACCATAGCCTTGACTATACTGACTTTTGTTGGTAGAGTAATGTCTCTGCTTTTCAACACACCCTCTAGGTTGTCACAGTTTTCCTGCCAAGAAGTGATTGTCTTCTGATTTCCTGGCTGCAGTCACCATCAGAAATTATTTTAGAGTCCAAGAAGAGGAAATCTGCCACTACTTCCACCTTTTCACCTTCTATTTGCCATGTAGTAACGGGGTTGGATGCCATGATCTTAGTGTGCTTTATATATATATATATTTAGTTTTAAGCTGGCTCTTTCACTCTCCTCATTCACCCTTATCAAGAGGCTCTTTAGTTCCCCTTTGCTTTCTGCCATTAGATTGATATCATCCATATATTTGAGGTTGTTGATGTTTCTCCTGCCTATCCACACAGTCAAAGGCTTTAGCGTACTTGATGAAACAGAGGTAGATGTTTTTCTGGAATTCCCTTGCTTTCTCTACAATCCAGTGAATGTTGGCAATTTGATATCCGGTTCCTCTTCCTTTTCTAAACTCAGTGTGGACATCTGGAAGTTCTTGGTCTCATAAAGCTGAAGCCTCACATGCAAGATTTTAAGCATGACCTTACTAGCATAGGAGATGAGTGCAATTGTCCAATGGTTAGAATATTCTTTAGTACTCCTCTTCTTGGGAACTGGGATGAGGATTGACCTTTTCCAGTTCTGTGGCCACTGCTGGGTCTTCCAGATTTGCTGACATATTGAATGCAACACTTTGGTGGCAATGTCCTTTAGAGTTTTGAATATTTCTACTGGAGTTGCATTGCATCCACTAGCTTTATTAACAGCAGTGCTTCCCTAGGCTTCACCCTTCAGAATGTCTGACTCTGGGTGTCTGACCACATCATGGAGCCTTTCAGTTCAGTTCAGTTCAGCTGCTCAGTCATGTCTGACTCTTTGCAATCCCATGAATTGCAGCACACCAGGCCTCCCTGTCCATCACCAACTCCTGGAGTTCACCCAAACTAATGTCCATCCAGCCATCTCATCCTCTTTCGTCCCCTTCTCCTCCTGCCCCCAATCCCTCCCAGCATCAGAGTCTTTCCCAGTGAGTCAACTCTTCACATGAGGTGGCCAAAGTATTGGAGTTTCAGCTGGCATAGGCCAATCAGAGCCCATTATTCTTGATGGGATGTGCTGTGATTGAGCTTCTGTCTTACAAGTGACAGTTGAGTTGGGAAAAGCAGAGCTGATCACTTGTGCCATGACTTCTGGAAATAAATCTTCTGCGACACAGCACTGGGTAGGGATCAGAAAGAGTGATAGTCTTCCTTCCACTCCCAGGGTGAACATATAACCTCAAAGTGGGACATGGAGAAGAATGAGCTCAGGTCTTCTTGGCTTGACTTGAATAGAGCACCTGGGGGTGGAAATTCCAAAACACTACCTGGGGAGCATAAAGACATGGTTCAAATGCCAAAGAATGGCATGAGATTTTATAGATTTTTATGTGTAAGCCTTATTTTTCATTTGCTGTCTTCCCTTAGTGCATTTTACTGACAAATGATTTTTTTAAATTTATCAATAAAATTGTTGTTTTGTTAGGAAGGGGTCCATCCATCTTTTCCTTCCTCATTTTGAAAGTCCTGCTCTATCTATGCCCTCTACAGCTTGCTTATATTCAATGCTGTTTACTCAGTGTTATGAAGTAACTTGTTATTTCACTAGGTACTTGTACCAAAATCTATTTATACATTGTTGTTGTATTTATATTGTACATTGATAGACAGGTAAGCGTACAGTCTACAGTGTTGTAAACACACTGCTGTTAGAATGTACCTATGTCTTTTGGCGAAAACACAGACACATTTCTGTTGGATATTTACAGACAAGTAGAATGGCTGGTCCTATGTTATGTGCATACTTAGCATTAGTGTATACTGCTGAAAGGGCTTCCTAGGTGGTGCTAGTAATAATGAACCTCTCAATGCAAGAGACATAAGAGATGCAGGTTTGATCCCTTGGTCAGGAAGATCCTGTGGAGAAGGGAATGGCAATCCACTCAAGTACTCTTGCCTGGAGATTCCAATGGGCAGAAGAGCCTGGTGGTCTAGAGTCCATAGTGTCACAAAGAGTCAGACATGACTGAAGCAATTTAGCATGCATGTATGCATACTGCTGAACAGTTTTCTAGAATTATTATACCAATTTACAGTCCTACCAGAAATTTATAAAAATTGGATGCTTCATGTCTTCACTGATACTTATAATTGTATTGCTGTTTTTGTCTGTTCAATTTAGTGTGTTGATGGTGAAGAATCACACTATTGCTTTAGTTTATACTTCTCTGATGACTAACAAAGTTGATCACATCTTCATATTCTCATCAACAATTTGAATTGCACTCTTGGTGAGTTACCTGTTTGAGATTTTTTTTTTTTTTTTGACATAGAAACATGGCCTGCCTTTTATTTAGATTGGTATTTCCAGTGTAAAGCACACTCAAACTGTATTATCCATGATTTCCCATCTCAGATTTTTTTTTTTTTAATTTTAAAATCTTTAATTCTTACATGCATTCCCAAACATGAACCCCCCTCCCACCTCCCTCCCCAGAACATCTTTCTGGGTCATCCCCATGCACCAGCCCCAAGCATGCTGCATCCTGCGTCAGACATAGACTGGCGATTCAATTCACATGATAGTATACATGTTAGAATGTCATTCTCCCAAATCATCCCACCCTCTCCCTCTCCCTCTGAGTCCAAAAGTCCGTTATACACATCTGTGTCTCTTTCCCTGTCTTGCATACAGGGTCGTCATTGCCATCTTCCTAAATTCCATATATATGTGTTAGTATACTGTATTGGTGTTTTTCTTTCTGGCTTACTTCACTCTGTATAAGCGGCTCCAGTTTCATCCATCTCATCAGAACTGATTCAAATGAATTCTTTTTAACGGCTGAGTAATACTCCATTGTGTATATGTACCACAGCTTTCTTATCCATTCATCTGCTGATGGACATCTAGGTTGTTTCCATGTCCTGGCTATTATAAACAGTGCTGCGATGAACATTGGGGTACATGTGTCTCTTTCCATTCTGGTTTCCTCGGTGTGTATGCCCAGAAGTGGGATTGCTGGGTCATAAGGTAGTTCTATTTGCAATTTTTTAAGGAATCTCCACACTGTTTTCCATAGTGGCTGTACTAGTTTGCATTCCCACCAACAGTGTAGGAGGGTTCCCTTTTCTCCACACCCTCTCCAGCATTTATTGCTTGCAGATTTTTGGATCGCAGCCATTCTGACTGGTGTGAAGTGGTACCTCATTGTGGTTTTGATTTGCATTTCTCTAATAATGAGTGATGTTGAGCATCTTTTCATGTGTTTGTTAGCCATCCGTATGTCTTCTTAGGAGAAATGTCTATTTAGTTCTTTGGCCCATTTTTTGATTGGGTCGTTTATTTTCTGGAGTTGAGCTGCAGAAGTTGCTTGTATATTTTTGAGATTAGTTGTTTGTCAGTTGCTTCATTTGCTATTATTTTCTCCCATTCTGAAGGCTGTCTTTTCACCTTGCTTATATTTTCCTTTGTTGTGCAGAAGCTTTTAATTTTAATTAGATCCCATTTGTTTATTTTTGCTTTTATTTCCAGCATTCTGGGAGGTGGATCATAGAGGATCCTGCTGTGATTTATGTCTGAGAGTGTTTTGCCTATGTTCTCCTCTAGGAGTTTTATAGTTTCTGATCTTACATTTAGATCTTTAATCCATTTTGAGTTTATTTTTGTGTGCGGTGTTAGAAAGTGATCTAGTTTCATTCTTTTACAAGTGGTTGACCAGTTTTCCCAGCACCATTTGTTAAAGAGATTGTCTTTACTCCATTGTATATTCTTGCCTTAAACCTGTGAGATTTTTTTTACCCAATTTTCTATTGGATTGTCTCTCTTGCTAATTGATTTAAATTCTTTAAATATCCTGAATGCCCTAATATTTTTTAAAAGAAAAGGAAATACATGGACAATAAATCTGATGGAGGTATTTTGAGATAATACTAAGAAAATATCAAATCTAAGAGGTGATTTTAAAAAAGAGGTAGTAATTGGGGTTAAAAATGCTAGGCAATTTAGAAGCTGAAAAATGCTCTCAAGTTAAATGGCTGTTACAGTCATCTTAGGGTCTCAGGTACTACTAAAGTTTTGATGTATCTCTGCCCTAAAAGTTCTGTAACAACAAGCAGTAACTAATAACAACAATCAGACTATTACTTTTCAATGACACTTTTCTTGGCACTGTGCCAAATTATTTTCATTTTTCACATTTAATGCTTCCAATTCTGTAGGGAAGATTTTATTAAGCGCATTCTAAAGCGAGGAAAGAGAGGCAAATTTGTTCAAGATCAAAGGGACTAAGGACTATTGACTCCGTAATCTGAGTAATATCATACTATAGAATAAGACCAATCAATCTTACAAGTATACAGAACAGTTGAGGAACGAAAGATATTTAAGAAATATAAAATAGGTCTTAAAAGAAAATATTAAATAAAATTAGTGCAATTTATCTTGAAGAAAAATGTTTTGTCTAAAATAATGCTTTTAAGTACAAAAAGATGTTTAATGGAAAAAAGTCTTGGAAACTATAAGAGAAGGAAAAAAGTGCATACATATTGAAGCATGCAGGATTTCAATTATCAACAATAATATTTTCCCTGGTAGTTGCTAATCGCAATTCAAAAATCATTGAGGACCACATTCAAAGTTTAGCCACATTACCTTGTTGCTCAATATTCCTTTCAGCCCCTTACACAAAAGTCCAATAGACTGCTAGGTCTCAAATGTATTTTCATGTCTCTCTGATTTTTTGTATACCCAGAATGTTTTATCTCCACTTCTTAATTTGCTATCTTCTGGAAAATCTTATTTAAATATCACCTGCTCTGTGAAGACCTCTAATTTTGCTTCAACATCCAGGAAAAAGTGTAATATCTAAATAAGCTTTAATGGAAGTACATATCCTTCACTGTAACTGAATCAATTATTTATGTATTTATCTCTCCCATAGGATTGAGAACTTCATGGAGAGAAGGTTCATCATCCATAGCTGGCGTGCGGTAAGTATTTAATAAATATTATATGTGCAAGAAGCTGGGTATATTGGAGGACAAAAAAATAATAAAGCATCCTGTCAGCATGATATATGGTAGCTGACACTTGGCCTCAGTGCCAAGACACAAGAAGTAGGTGAGGACCCCAGTGAAAGGAGATTATCTACCCAAGTTGAATGGAACCCACCCTTGAGTTCTGACCAGTTGCTGCTAAGTTAGAATGCATATTCCACATTGACAAACAGTGACAGAAAGTGAAGAGGAACTAAAAAGCCTCTTGATGAAAGTGAAAGAGAAGAGTGGAAAAGTTGGCTTAAAGCTCAGCATTCAGAAAACGAAGATTATGGCATCTGGTCCCATCACTTCATGGGAAATAGATGGGGAAACAGTGGAAACAGTGTCAGACTTTATTTTGGGGGGCTCCAAAATCACTGCAGATGGTGATTGCAGCCATGAAATTAAAAGACGCTTACTCCTTGGAAAGAAAGTTATGACCAACCTAGATAGCATATTGAAAAGCAGAGACATTACTTTGCCAACAAAGGTCCGTCTAGTCAAGGCTATGGTTTTCCAGTGGTCATGTATGGATGTGAAAGTTGGACTGTGAAGAAAGCTGAGCACCAAAGAACTGATGCTTCTGAACTGTGGTGTTGGAGAAGACTCTTGAGAGTCCCTTGGACTGCAAGGAGATCCAACCAGTCCATTCTAAAGGAGATCAGTCCTGGATGTTCATTGGAAGGACTGATGCTAAAGCTGAAACTCCAATACTTTGGCCACCTCACGTGAAGAGTTGACTCATTGGAAAAGACTCTGATTATGGGAAGGATTGGGGGGAGGAGGAGAAGGGGATGACTGAGGATGAGATGGCTGGATGGCATCACTGACTCGATGGACATGAATCTGAGTGAGCTCCGGGAGTTGGTGATGGACAGGAAGGCCTGATGTGCTGCAATTCATGGGGTTGCAAAGAGCCAGACATGACTGAGGAACTGAACTGAACTGAACTGAACTGAACTGAACTGAACTGAAGGTAATCATGAGAACCTGAATTCCAAATCTGTTCATCCATCCATTTCACCCATATATGTGTGTGCGTTTGTTTGAAATCTCCTGATGTTTACATCCTGCAAAGTAATTTTTTACAGTCACTCTGCATGCCAAACAATAACAGCAAAATATGTCTATTGGTGAGACTGGGCTAGTATGCCTCCAATTTGTAACTCCTGGCACAAGGGAATATTTCTAAACATCTAGTAATAAAGGATTTTGCTATCTCTGTTTCCCGTAAACTGAGGAAACCATTTAAAATACCTCTAATAAAACTCAGGATACTATAGCCTAAAATGGCTAAAATATGACTCTGCATTTATACTTTCTGTTTAATAAAGAACACCAGATTCGACCAGGGCCTTATGTAAGCACTGTGTACACATGAGACCTTTGTAGGCCCTGAGGATTGATTCATCACTGATGGTGAACTCTCTTACTAAGTACAGAGTTAACTGGTTTCTCCAAACTTACAAAAATCAGACAAAACAAAGAACAACCAGAATTCAACGTCCTTCTTGAGAGCACATCTAGTGACTACAAATCAGCAGTTTAGTTCAACCAAGCTTTCAGTGATGAAAGTAAAGAGTTTCCATCTTTTGCCTAAATATGTTTAATCATACAAAAGCAAAAAGACTAACTCTTTTACAAGGAATAAACATGTAACTCTTGATATCATAAGATACATTAATTAATCAGCCTCATGGAGTTTTTAAGATTGAGTGGGATTCCATGAAGAAAGAGCATACCATTGCACCTTGGAACATAGTAGTGGCTTGATAACAAAAGTAAAAGAATGACCAATAGTTATCTATCAAGCTGCCCAAACACAAAAAATATGTGATTGTTATAAAAATAAATGGTTATTATCCAGTTATTTTTTAGGGATGATTGTGGGAATTGTTTTAACACCAAAGCTGATAGGATGATATTTCAGGATAGTGAATTGGAAGCCATCAGCATTAGCAAGGTGGGGTGCAGGGATGAACAAACTTACCTTCAAGCTATACCCCTCCAATCTGAACTCCCCAATCATTTTGTTCTAATTCCCTGATGATCTAGATCATATCTCCTCACACCCCAAGGGAATATGAAACTTACTAAAGTGCTTGGAAAGAATAGAAATATATTTCTCATGTTCACAGGCTTCAAGTTGAAAACGTTTCAGAGACTATGTTAGATGAGTGTCTGTTACATTGTAGGATCACAGCTACTATAATGAAATGTAAATTAATCTTTTAAAAATAAATTTCACATTTTTAAGTTGAGAACAGCACAACAATTCTGAGTGATAATTTTCAGCATTAAAATTTTAAATGTAAACACTAAATTGCATTATAATTTTTGAAACTATTTTGGGATTTCTTCATTTTTAACAAGTTTCTTAAATAAGTGAAGTGACCTGGGCCTCTCTCCATCTTTGAGATGGTCTGGGGTCCAACAGCTCTTTTCATAGAGAAGCTTTGTTAGATGGTAAGCTCCTTGAGGTCAAATGTCCGTTCCCAAGATAGGGACAATTTGCTTCATTTATTTATTGCCTCGTGTTCTGCACATAATCATTACTCTGTTGTGACTCCAGCAACAAATAATACAGCTGCCTTGAATGTTGCTGAGTTGTTCTGTTGGTTACATTGCCTTAGTTTACAATGTGAGCAGAACTAATAGAGGAAGTTACCTTTTTTCTAGAAATTTTGGTGATATTTTTGATACACAAAGATGTTGGAAGTAGAAACTACACAATCATTTGGAAAAAATGAAGTTATTTCAATGAAATGAAAAGTGTTTCTGATACTCTTATGCAGCATGACTGGTATTCCAAGATATACCTTATTCTTCTTATTCTCTCTACACGCACACTCACATACACACATAGCCACACATCTTGATACAAATGGGCAATAAACTCTTATGGAAAAGATGAGTCACTGGAAATAAAAATGTCTTCAGTGTTGACTGAGATGAGCAGTGGGTGCTATACTTGCTGTAAGGTTACCAGATTGAGTACAGAATGCCCAGTTAAACTTGGATTTCAGATAAACAACATGCAATCATCTTAGAATAAGTGTATAGTATATATTTAGTATAAATGAAACTCATACAGTGTTGGCAACTCCAACTTGGAGATTAAGAAAGAACTATCCTATTTGAAACAGCTGTGTGAAGAGCAGGTGAAAATTCACATAGAAATGACATGCACGCTGTATCTGATGCATAGTAGGTGCTCAGTAAATCCCAGCTTTGAACATTCCCCAGGTGGGTAGGGTAAGTGGGAATCCCTCCTTTCAGTTTGTAGATGATAGTCCCTCAGAATATAGTTCTGATCCAGATGATGTGAATACTAGACCAGCAAAAAGACAGAAAAAACAAAAACAACAACAAAAACCCCTTAGTTATTGATTCTGCTATAGCAAGTGAAAATGAAACTCAGTGCTGGAAAATGCACCTTAGCTTCGACAGAAGAGAGGACTGAAGACAACATTTCATGAAATTAGAACTTTACAAGTGTGTCAGGTTTAACTATTGAAGGTAATAATCCACAAAGTATTAGTGAAAGGGTAGGTGTAATTTTTTGGCCAGCCAAAATAAAAATTGCCAGCTGCAGACATTAGTTTCTGCAAAATCCTCCGGTCAATAATGAGTTATAATGACTACAAGCTTAAATCATGGAGATATAATAATGGGTCAACATATGTGAAACTTCATGGTAACCACAAATGAAAAACCTATTATAGAGACACAACAACAACAACAAAAGGAACTCAACCATACTAGAAAGAAAATTATCAAAACACAAAGGGAAGAAGTACTGAAAAGAGGGAGAACATAAAAAATAACTGGGAAACAAGTAATAAAATGGCAATAAGTACATACTAAGCAATAGTTCTTTTAAATGTAATTGATTTCAGTGCTCTGTTTAAAAGACACAGGATGCCTGATGAATAAAAACAAGCAAACAAATAAGACCCTTCAAATAGACTCACTTCATTGCTAAAGACACAAAAAGATTGGAAGTGAGAGGATGAAAAATATATTTCATGGAACCATAAAAGATTAGGTAGGGGACAGTTATATCAGATATAAAAGACTTTAAAAAAAAAGGCTAAAACAAAAGACAAAAAAAGGAGCATTCTATAATGATAAAGGAATTAATACAAGAAGAGGATATTATGCTCATT
The DNA here is from genome assembly GCF_016772045.2 of Ovis aries. NCBI lineage: Eukaryota > Metazoa > Chordata > Mammalia > Artiodactyla > Bovidae > Ovis > Ovis aries. The sequence goes on along the minus strand of NC_056058.1, from coordinate 53,893,919 downwards.
AATAAATACACACCCAACACAGGATCACCTAAACATATAAAGCAAATATGAATAGGCATAAAGGGAGAAATTGAAAATAACACAATAACAGTAGGCAACTTTAACACAACACTGATAGCAATGGATATGGTATCCAGAGAGAAAATCAATAAGGCAACAGTGGTCTTAAATAACACAATAGACAAGTTGCATTTAATTGATAGTTACAAAACATTACTTTCAAAAGCAGCAGAATACATATTCTTTTGAAGTGCACAGGTAACATTCTCCAGGATAGATCACATGCTAGGTTACAAAACAAGCCTCAACAACAAAAAGGAGGATAGAAATTATATCAATCATTTCTTTCTGACCACAAGGTTGAAAAACTAGAATTACTTATAGCAAAAAGAAAAAAAAAAGAACCTGGGTAAAGCATAACCAAGTAGAAATTAAACAACACGCTACTAAAACACAGGGTCAAAAAGAAATCAAAGAAGAAATCTGAAAATACCCCAAGATAAATAAAAATGGAAACACAACTTTCCAAAATCTATGGATATAGCAAAAGTAATTCTAAAGGGAATTTCATAGTTACACAGGAATTCGGCAAGGAACAACAAAAAAACTCAAATAAACAACTTAACTTACCATATAATGTACTTATAAAAAATAAGAACAAACAAAGCCTGATGCCAGCAGAAGAAAGGAAATAATACAGATTAGAAAGAAAATAAAATGGAGATAAAAGACAATAGAAAATATCTGTGGAACCAAAAGTCAGGTTTTTGAAAATATAAATAAAATTGATAATCTTTTAGCAAAGAAATTTGTGTACGCATCACAATAAACTGGAAAATTCTGAAAGAGATGGGAATAACAGATCACCTAATCTGACTCTTGAGAAATCTGTAAGTAGGTCAAGAAGCAACAGAACTGGACATGGAACAACTGACTGGTTCCAAATAGGAAAAGGAGTACATCAAAGCTGTATATTGTCACCATGCTTATTTAACTTATATGCAGAGTACATCATGAGAAACACTGGACTGGATGAAGCACAAGATGGAATCAAGATTGCTAGGAGAAACATCAATAACCTCAGATATGCAGATGACACAACCCTTATGGCAGAAAGCGAAGAACTAAAGAGGCTCTTGATGGAAGTGAAAGAGGAGAATGAAAAAGTTGGCTTAAGATCAACATTCAGAAAACAAAGAACATGGCATCCAGTCCCATCACTTCATGGCAAATAGATGGAGAAACAGTAGAAACAGTGGTAGACTTTATTTGAGGGGGTCTCCAAAATCACTTCAGATGGTGACTGCAGCCATGAAATAAAAAGATGCTTACTCCTTGGAAGGAAAGTTATGACCAAACTAGACAGCATATTGAAAAGCATAGGCATTATTTTGCCAACAAAGGTGAATCTAGTCAAGGCTATGGTTTTTCTAGTAGTCATGTATGAATGTGAAAGTTGGACTATAAAGAAAGCTGAGCACCAAAGAATTGTTGGTTTTGAACTGCCGTGTTGGAGAAGACTCTTGAGAGTCCCTTGGACTGCAAGGAGATCCAACCAGTCCATCCTAAAGGAAATCAGTCCTGGGTGTTCATTGAAAGGTCTGATGTTGAAGCTGAAACTCTAATACTTTGGCCACCTGATGTGAAGAGCTGACTCATTTGAAAAGACCCTGATGCCTGGAAAGATTGAAGGCAAAAGGAGAAGGGGACAACCGAGGATGGGATGGTTGGATGGCATCATCAACTCAATGGACATGAGTTTGAGTAAACTCTAGGAGTTTGTGATGGACAGGGAGGCCTGGTATGCTGCGGTCCATGGGGTTGCAAAGAGTCAGACATGACTGAGTGACTGAATTGAACTGAACTAGCCTGGAAAATCCCGTGGACGGAAGAGCCTGGTAGGCTGCAGTCCATGGGGTTGCTGAGAGTTGGACACGACTCAGTGACTTCACTTTCACTTTTCACTTTCATGCACTGGAGAAGGAAATGGCAACCCACTCCAGTGTTCTTGCCTGGAGAATCCCAGGGACAGGGGGGCCTAGTGGGCTGCCATCTATGGGGTCACACAGAGTCATACACGACTGAAGCGACTTAGCAGCAGCAGCAGCAGCAGCAAAGAAAGAGGAACCAAATAAACAAAATAAGTAATAAAAGCACAGAAGTAATAACCAATGCCAGATATACAAAAAGACCATAAAAGAATCCTGTGAACAGTTATATACTAAAAAACGTAGAAAACTTAAAAGCAATGGCCAAATTTCTAGATATACACAATCTTACAAACTGAATGAGGAAGAAACAGACAATCTGAACAGACTTGATAACTAGTAGTGAAATTGAATTTGGAATTCAAAAACCCCCACCAAGCCATGTGCAGAACTAGATGTTTTCACAGAGTAATTCTATCAAACATAAAAGGAATTAATACCAATCTTCCTTGCTGCTGCTAAGTCACGTCAGTCGTGTCAGACTCTGTGCGACCCCATAGACAGCAGCCCACCAGGCTCTGCTGTCCCTGGGATTCTCCAGGCAAGAACACTGAAGTGGGTTGCCATTTCCTTCTCCAATGCATGAAAGTGAAAAGTAAAAGTGAAGTCGCTCAGTTGTGTCTGACTCTTCATGACCCCATGGACTGCAGCCTACCAGGCTCCTCTGTCCATGGGATTTTTCCAGGCAAGAGTACTGGAGTGGGTTGCCATTGCCTTCTCCAAATCTTCCTTAAACTATTCCAAAAAGTTGAAGAGTAGGGAGCACACTCACATTCATTTGACTAAGCCCCATTTTCCTGATATCAAAAATGGACAAAGAAAAAGCAAGAAAAGAAAATTATAGACTATCTTTGATGAGTATAGATGCAAAAATCTTCAACAAAATATAAGCAAACCAAATCCAGCAATACATATAAAGGATCATACATCATGATCAAGTTTGATTTATGCCAGTGTCACAAGGATTGTTCAATATACACAAATCAATCAATGTGATACACCACATTTTTTAAAAAAGATAAAAATCACATGATCATTTTAATAGATGAAAGAAAAGCATTTGACAAAATTCAAAATCCATTCATGATAATAACTCTAACCACCATGGGTACAGAGCAAATATATCTCAATGCAATGAAGGCCATTTATGACATACCCACAGCCAACATAATACTCAATGGTGAAAAGCAAAATCCTCCCTGCTAAATTCAGAAATAAGGATATCAACTTTTGCTGCTTCTATTTAACATAGTATTGGAAGTCTAAGACACAATAATAAAACAAGAAAAATAAATATAATGGATCCTAATTAGAGTGAAAATGAAAGTCACTCAGTTGTGTCTGACACTTTGCAATCCCTGGGACTATACAGTCCATGGAATTTTCCAGGCCAGAATACTAGTGTGGGTAGCCACTCCCTTCTCTAGGGGATCTTCCTAACCCAGGGATGGAACTCAGGTCTCCCACATTTTAGGTGGATTCTTTATCAGCTGAGCCACCAGGGAAGCCCAAGAATACTGGAGTGGGTAGCCTACCCCTTTTCCAGGGGATCTTCCCAACCCAGGAATTGAACCGAGTCTCCTGCATTGCAGGCGAATTCTTTACCAGCTCAGCTACCAGGGGATCCCTAATTGGAGGGAAAGTGTTAAAACTGTCACTACTTGTAGATGACACAGTACTCTATATATCCTAAAGTCTCCAGATAAAAACTATTAGAATACATTAATTCAGCAAGGTTGCAGGATACAAGATCAGAAATTTTGCATTCCCATACTCCAATAAGGAATTAACATAAAGGGAAGTTAAAAAACAATCCCATTTAAAATCACATAAAAATTACTTATGAATAAACTTAACCAAGGATATGAAAGACCCATACTCTGGAAACTATAAGACTCTAATGAAGGAAATTGATAATGATTCACTAAAAGGGAAATATACCATATGCACTTAGATTAGCAGAATTAGTATTGTTAAAATGGTCATACTACCCAAATTACAGATTAAATGCAATCCCCACCAAAATACTCATTATATTTTTAACAGAACTAGAAAAAATAATCTTAAAATTCACATGAAACAACAAAAGCTCCTGAATTTCCAAAGTAATGTTGAGAAAGAAGAACAAAGCTGGAGGTAGAATACTCCCAGATTCCAACTATGCTACAGAGCTACCATAATAAATTAGCATAGTACTGGTGCAAAAATAGACATTGGTTCAATGAAACAGAATAGAGAGACCAAAAACCACACCTATGGTTAATTAATATATGACAAAGGAGGCAAGAATATTCAGTGGAGAAAGGATAGTCTCTTCAGCAAGTGGTGCTGGGAAAACTGGACAAGTTTATGTAAAGTGAGATTAGAACATTTCCTCAAACAATATTCAAAAATAAACTCAAAGTAACTTAAATACCTATGAAAGACCTGAAACTAAAAAAACTCCTAAGAGAGAACAAGGGCAGAACATTCACAAAAATTGTAGTGATATATTCATAGATATCTCTCTCAAGGCAAATGAAATTAAAGCAAAAATAAACAATTTGGACGTAATTAAACTTAAAAGCTTTAACACAGCAAAGGAAACCGTCTATAAAATGAAAAGACAACTTATGAAATGGGAGAAAATATTTGCAAATGATGTCTAAAGAGGGATAATATCAAAATATATAAGTAGCACATACAATTCAATATTTTTTTAAAAACCCAAACAAAAAATGGACAGAAGATCTAAATAGACATTTTTCCAGAGAAGACATGCAGATGGTTAACAAGCACATAAAAAGATGCTCAACATCACTATTATTAGAGAATGAAAATTAAAATAACAATGGGATATTTCTCCACAACTGTCTTCAGAATGGCTATTTGCAGGAGTCTTAATTTGTAGAGTGACTATGAAAAACAGAAGGTTCCTCAAACAACTAAAAACAGAACTACCATATAATCCAGGAACTCCACCCATGGGTATATATCCAGAAAAAATAAAAACACTGATTTGAACAGATACATGTACCAATGTTCATAGTAGAATTATTTATAATAGCTAAGATATGGAAGCAACCCAAATTTCCATTAACAGACAAGTGGATAAAGATGTTGTATACATGTACAATGGAATATTACTCAGACTAAAAGAGAAGGAAATTCTGCCATTTGTGGATGGACCTAGAGAATATTATGCTTAATGAATAAGTAGACAGAGAAAGACAAATACTTTATGTTAAAACTTGCATGTGGAATCTAAAAAATGACACAAGTGGATATATATTCAAAACATAAACAGAATCACAGATATAGAAAATAAACTAGTAGTTACTAAAGGGGAGAGGAGAGAGGTTGGCAAACTAGGCTATTTGATTAAGTGATACTAATTACTGTTTAAAATAAATAAGCAACAAGGATATATTGTATAGCACAGGGAATTATAGCCATTATCTTACAATAACTTTTAGTGGAGTGTAAACAGTAAAAATTTTAAATCACTCTGCCGTGCATCTGAAAATAATACAATATCGTAAATCAATCATACTTCAATAAAAATTGTCACCTGGATAATAGCTGCTCCTGGTCATTTTGCCAATTAATTCCAATATACAAAGTGCTAGGCATTCAGCAAACTTTTCTCCTAAATAGTGCCTTAATTCATTTTGTCATTTACAAAAATTTATTAAGCATATGCAATGTCATGCTCATTATACTTGGTATATTTCCATGAACAAAGCAACTAAGATATCTGTTAACATAGAGATTATATTCTAGCAAAGATTTTCTTTTATTGTGACAATTTAAAAATTACACTAGAACAAAAGGAAAAGCATAATGATCTCTGATATACAAAGTGTTCAAGCTCAATATTTTTCAACATTTGCTAATTTTCATTCTTATATCCCTCATGTTTTTTTCCCTAAAATATTTAAAAACTAATCTCAGGCATCATTCATTACATCTGTAAATTTTTTGCTTGCCCCAATATACTATTTGCCTTTTGTATGTGTTTCTGTGTGTATAGTTCATACCATCCTCACTGCCATCAGTATGATTGATACTCCACCCTTTATCTCCTGGATTACTGGAATAGTTCCAACTAGTCTTGCTTCTGCTCTTACCCCTTGAGTGTCTATATTCTCAATACAGCAGTAAGAATTAGCTTTTAAAAATATAATCACGTCATTGTGTTTAATACCTTGCACTGGCTTCCTGTATTATTCAGAATAAAAGCCACCACTAGACCATTCAGGTATGACCTAAATCAAATCCCTTACGATTATACAGTGGATATAACAAATAGATTCAAGGGATTATATCTGATACATAAGAGTACCTGAAGAACTATGCATGGAGGTTCCTGATACTGTATAGGAGTGGTGATCAAAACATCACTAAGAAGAAGAAAAGCAAAAAGGTAAAATGATTGTCTGAGGAAGCCTCACAAATACTGAGAAAAGGAGACAAGCAAAAGATAAGGAGAAAAGGAAAGATATACCCATCTAAATGCAGAGTTCCAAAAAATAGCAAGGAGAGATAAGAAAGTATTCTTCAGTGATCAGTGCAAAGAAATAGAGGTAAAAATAAAATAGGAAAGACTAGAGATATCTTCAAGAAAATTAGATATACCAAGGGAACATTTCATGCAAAGATGGGCACGATAAAGGACAGAAACGGTATGGACCTAACAGAAAGAGAAGATATTAAGAAGAGGTAGCAAGAATACATGGAAGAACTGTACAAAAAAGATCTTCACAATGCAGATAACCACGATGATGTGATCACTCATCTAGAGCCAGACATCCTGGAGTGGGAAGTCAAGTGGGCCTTAGGAAGCATCACTATGAACAAAGCTAGTGGAGGTGACTGAATGCCAGCTGAGCTATTTCAAATCCTGAAAGATGATGCTGTGAAAGTGCTGTACTCAATATGCCAGCAAATTTGGAAAACTCAGCAGTGGCCATAGGACTGAAAAAGGACAGTTTTCATTCCAATCCCAAAGAAAGACAATGTCAAATAATGTTCAAGCTACCAATTCTCCAAGCCAGGCTTCAAAAGTTCATAAACTATGAATTTCCAGATGTTTAAGCTGTATTTAGAAAAGGCAGAGGAACCAGAGATCGAACTGCCAACATTTGTTGGATCACAGAAAGAGCAAGAGATCTTCAGAAAAAAACAAACAAACAGAAAAAAAAAAAACACATCTAATTCTGATTCATTGACTACGCCAAAGTCTTCGACTGTGTGGATCACAATGAACTGTGGAAAATTCTTAAAGAGACGGGAATACTAGACCTTTTTACCTGCCTCCTGAGAAATCTGTATGCAGGTCAAGAAACAACAGTTGGAACTGGACATGGAACAAGAGACTGGTTCCAAATTGAAAAAGGACTACCTCAAAGCTGTGTACTGTCATCCTACTTATTTAAATTATATGCAGAGTTCAGTTCAGTCACTCAATCATGGCCGACTCTTTGTAACCTCATGAAATGCAGCACGCCAGGCTTCCCTATCTATCACCAACTCCTGGAGCTTACTCAAACTCATGTCCATCAAGTCAGTGATGCCATCCGACCATCTCATCCTCAGTCATCCCCTTCTCCTCCTGCCTTCAATCTTTCCCAGCATCAGGGTCTTTTCAAATGAATCAGCTCTTCACATCAGGTAGCCAAAGTATTGGAATTTCAGCTTCAGCAACAGTCCTTCCAATGAATATTCAGGACTGATTTCCTTTAGGATAGACTGGTTGGACATCCTTGCAGTCCAAGGGACTCTCAAGACTTTTCTCCAACACCACAGTTCAAAAGCATCAATTCTTCAGTGCTCAGCTTTCTTTATAGTCCAACTCTTACATCCATACGTGACTTATGGAAAAATCATAATTTTGACTAGATGGACTTTTGTTGGCAAAGTAACGGCTCTGCTGTTTAATATGCTGCCTAGGTTGGTCGTAGCTTTTCTTCCAAGGAGCAAGTGTCCTTTAATTTCATGGCTGCAGTCACCATCTTCAGTATTTTGGAACCCAAGCAAATAAAATCTCTCACTGTTTGCACTGTTTCTCCATCTATTTGCCATGAAATGACAGGACCAGACGCCGTGATCTTAGTTTTCTGAATGTTGAGTTTTCAGCCAACGTTTTCACTCTCCTCTTTAATTTTCATCAAAAGGCTCTTTAGTTCCTCTTTGCTTTAGGCCATAAGGGTGGTGTCATCTGCATATCTGAGGTTATGGATATGCAGAGTACATCATTGGAAATGCCAGACTGGATGAAGCACAAGCTGGAATCAAGACTGCAGGGAGAAATATCAATAATCTCAGATTTGCAGATGGCACTACCCTAATGGCAGAAAGCAAAGAGGAACTAAAGAGCCTCTTGATGAAAATTAAAGAGGAGAGTGAAAAAGCCTGGCATGCTTCAGTCCATGGGGTTGAAAAGAGTCAGACACGACTGAGCGACTGAACTGAACTGAGGTTGGAAGGTATCCAGTATGCTACTGGGGAAGAACAGAGGGCAATCACTAAGAGCCCAGTAAGAATGAGGCAGCTGAGCCAAAGAAGAAACAACTCTCAGTTGTGGATGTATTTGTTGTTGAAAGTAAAGTGCAATGAGATAGCATCACTTACTCAATCGACATGAATCTAAGCAAACTCCAGGAGATAGTGGAAGGCAGAGGAGCCTGATGTGCTGCAGTCCATGGGGCTCTAAAGAGTCGAGTATGACTTGGCGACTGAAAAACAACAAACCAAGAACTACAAATCTTATCTCACCTGGTTTCCCATTAACTTTCTGACCTTATATTACATTCTACTGCTTTTTGTCCATTTAATTTCTGAGCTATACTGCTTTTCCTGCTGTTCCTTCAACATGCCAGGCATGTTTCCTTATGAACTTGCTATTCTCTATTTCTGGAATGCTATTTCTTAACTCCTTTATTGGTAATCCTCACTAAAATATCAACCTCTTCAGTATTTTACATCTTCCTTCCACAACCAATTTTTTTTTTTTTTTTGCTCTCTAGCATTATCACTCTGTGATTGCTTTAAACCAAAAAATCTGTGTCCTCCTGAAATTCATAATTTGAAACCTAAAGTTCAATGTAATGGCATTAGGAGGCGGGGTCTTTGGGCTTAGATGGCAAAGCATCTGTCTACAATGCGGGAGACCCGGGTTCAAGCCCTGGGTTGAAGATTGGGTTGAGAAGATCCCCTGGAGAAGGAAATGGCAACCCACTCCAGTACTATTGCCTGGAAAATCCCATGGACAGAGGAGCCTGGTGAGCTACAGTCTATGGGGTCACAAAGAGTCGGACAGACACAACTGAGTGCCTTCACTTTCACTTTCAGGTCATGAGGTTGGAGTCCTCATGATGAGATAAGTGCCCTTATAAAAGAAAATGCAGAGAGATCCCTTGCTCTTTTTGCCATGTGAAGACAAGATGAGAAGTTAGTCATTGGTGAACCAGGAAGCAGGCTCTCACCAGGCACTGAATTTACCAGCATCTTCTTCTTAAACTTTCCATCCTCCAGAATGGTGAGAAATAAATTTCTGTTGTTTATGAGCCACCAGTCTATAGTATTCTTAAACAGCAGCTGAAACAGACTAAGACAATAACTTATCTTGTTTATTATAGCTCCCACTAGAATGAAAGCATCTTGAGGGCAGAATTTATTTCTGTTTTGTTACTATCATATTCTCAAGCACTAGGAACAGAACCACTCAACAAGAACCACTCAAGGAGACAGTAAATAAACAGCTGTTGTGCGAATGAGACATAATTATCATTGTCATGACTATCATCTTCCATATCTCCCATGCATGTAGGCATTTTCTGTTGAGTTTGAGCTGTGTGGTGCCTTCTTCCTTATTTATATATCTGCTTCTTTTTATTTTCCATTTTATCCTTTTCATAAATAGATTGACCAAAATCCTTAAGCGCTTCTGTGTCCTCACTTTTTCAACTCCAGTGGTCAATGGTATGATGGCAGTACCTCTAATTACCTCACTAGAAAATTATTTCTCTAGGGCATGGAACTGTTTCTGGTCCTCCAGGCACAGAGACATCAAGAAAACAAAGTTAATTAGGCACTTCAGAGTCTAGACAACTGCTTAACAAAATCAAGCCAGAGGACCTCCATTTTACCCTAGAGGTTGGTAGAACCAGTTTTTGTGAGAAGTGATCAGAGATGCCCTGGTAGAAAATTATGCTAATCAAGCTATCATTGAAAGATAATTCAGCCATGAAATGATGGTGTGCCCTTCTGTCTAGAGGGAAGGCTGCTGACATTCTGTTGATGAGTCCCTACCTTCATAATAGAGGATTATCATGAACACCAAAAATTTTCTTCTCCGAGCTTGCTAAGCTCTTATCTTAGCAGGAGCTAATAAACAAGAAGAAGGTACATTAGAATATATTTAGAACAGTGGTTCTCAACTTTCAGATCATTCTGTCTCCAAAAGTAAATCTGCCAATGCCTGGAGACTTTATGGTTGTTGCAACTGGGACCATGTTACTGACAAGTAGTGCATGTTTACCCTCAGACAGTAAAGAATCCACCTGCAAGGCAGAAGATCCAGGTTCAGTCCCTGGGTTGGAAGATCCCCCAGAGAAGGATAATAGCTAACTGCTCTAGTTCTCTTGCCTGGAGAATTACATGGATAGAGGAGCCTGGCAGGCTACAGTCCATGGGGTTGCAAAGAGTCACACACAACTGAGTGACTAACAATAACATAACAGAACAATGGTTCTCAACTGGAAATCATTCTGTCTCCAAAAGTAAATCTGCCAATGTCTGAAGACTTTCTGGTTGTCGCGATTGGGGCCATGTTACTGACATCTAGTACATGTTGACCACCAATGTTGCTAAACATCCTGCAATGCCCAGGATAACCACACCCCCCCCCCCCCCCCCCCCCCCCGCCCCGCCGCGCCACAACACGAAATTATCTGGTCCAAACTACCGGCTGTGGCTCAGTTGGGAAATGCTGATACAGAAGAATGATATCTTTAGGTCTACAAGTTTTACTCATATCACGTGACTTAAAAGCAACATAAAATAATGAATTGCCAGTATCTTCACTTGATTTCACTTCCCTCTTGTTCTTTTATCTCTCTCAGCAAATTTTCTGAGGCTTCTTGGCTGTTTCTTTTTTCCTCCCAGCTCTCAAAGTTGTCATACCTCAGAGCTCAATTCTAAATCTTTTTATTCTATATATTCTCTCCCAGTTGGTCTCATCCAGTCTTGTGACTTTCAGCACCACTGATATGTTAATGATTCCTAAATTCATACCATTTCAGATTAGAACTCCAGACTTACCAACTGTCATCAATGACTTTAACTTCAAAATACATCTAGAATATGATCAAATCCTGTTATTTCCACTGACCCAGTGTCTTAGTCCATTTGAGCTGCTACAACGAAGAGTTGTAAGCAGTCTGGGTAGCTTACAAGCAATAGGAATTTATTCCCCTAGGTTCTAGAAGCAAGAAGTCTGAGATCAGAGAGCCAGTCTGGTCAGGTGAGATCCCTCTTCTGGGCTGCACACTTTTCATTATATCCTCACATGGTGAGAGGGGCTAGGGAGCTCTGTGGTATCTCTTTCATAAAGCATAAATTCCATTCATGAGGGACCTACCTCATGATATAATCACCACTCAAAAGACCCATCTTCTAACGGTATCACATTCAGAGGTAGGATTTCAAAATGTAGATTTGGAAGGAACACAAACATTTAATTCACAACATCCAGGTTCAAGCCAAGCTTACTGAAATAGCCTCCTCACTGCTTTGAGACACTGGCTTGTCTATTCACATCAGGAGGACTGAGTATCTCTCAGTGTTCAAAAACATATGAAAACATGTTTGTCAACTTATACAAATAAGTCATATGCAAATATATTTTATACAAATAAGACACAATTATTATTGCTAGTTGTATTAGTTTCCATTTACTGTGTGCCTGCCATTCCAGTAAACAAGGATCAAACCATCAGCCACTTCAGTTGCCCCCCACCCCCCATACACACAAATATGCACAGCCCCAACAGTACACCGTGAAGGAAATTCAGGGTAGAGAAATATTCGAAGCATTATGGTTATGGTTAGCTAAGATGCATACCTAAAGAATAATTTGAATGAACTCAGACTCTTATAGCTTCCCATACATAGAAAAGCACTAAAAGCATTAACTTGAGTGTCTGTTTCCATGATTAGGAGTCATCTTTTGATGTTCAACTCTATTTTTTTCCAGAAAAAAAAAAATCCTGTATATCCTCGCTTCTTCCTTACCTCTTTGCAACAGTTCCTCAGAGACACTTGAAAAGCTGTCTCCAGGGCTATAGTTCTCAGAAAGGTCTCTAAATAAAACTTACATAGCAACTTTCAAGTTGTGCATTTTACTTCAGCCAACAACTGGTATAACAAATTCCCACAAACGAAGTGCTTTACACAACACAAATTTACTTTCTTATAACTCTGTGGGTCAGAAAACCAACGCAGACCTCACTGGACTAAAATCAAGGTGTTCACAGGGCTGCATGCCTTACTGGAGATTCTAAGAGAGAGTTTGTTTCCTATTCTTTTCCAGAATCTGGAGGCATTCTATTTTCCTCGGTCTGTGATTTCCTTCCTCCATTTTCAAAGCCAGCAGTGGTGAGTCTAGTCTTTCACATATCCCATCTCTCTCCACTTCCATTTCATTTCTCTACTTTTTAGGACCTTTGCAGTTACACTGGGCTCGCCTAGATGATCCAGGAAAAACACCTTACCAACTGATTAACAATCTTAATTTCATGAGTGTATTAGTCACTCAGTCGTGTCCAACTCTTTGCAACCCCATGGACTGTAGTCTACCACATGGAATTCTCCAGGCAAGAATACTAGAGTGGTGAGTCAGTTTAGTCACTCAGTCGTGTCCAACTATTTGCAACCCCATGGACTGTAGTACGCCAGGCTTCCCTGTCCATCACCAACTCCTGGAGCTTGCTCCAACATATTTCTGTAGATGAGGACATAGATTTTTCTGACGATCATACTAATCAGAGCTTTTTCTTGTCCAGTACTAAAATATTTATAATTATTTCTTCACTCCTCTGATTTAATTTAAAACTAACATTTGATATTATATATTTACAAAATAAAACAACAACAACGAAGGAGAATATTTTATCATAAAAAGAACACTGACCTTTAAACCATATTTCATGGGAATATCTTTGTTTAAAAAAATTCAAATAAAGGAAAAATAGTATTTTGAGATGAAATATATTACAATACCAGTGCTAATGTAGAAAACTGAGTAATATTTCAACTGACTTGTTTGATCCATCTGTCTGCTTCTCCATACTTTCACTTATTTGAGATAGAATAACAATAATCATCCGAGTGCCTGCTCTGTGCTAGCTTCAGTTTTAAGTGTTTTAATCCATGATTCATTAAATTTGCATGGCGTTTTGAGAGAGGTGTTATTCTCTTCTTACAAATAATAGAACTGAAGTTTAGAGTGACTTGAATGCCATAGTAAGAGACAGAGTGGACATTTGAACTAAAACAAGAAAGCCTGAGAGGTTTAGGTGACTTGCCATGGGAAATTCAGAAAGGCAGTAGCAGAAACATATCTGGAAAAGACAAGTCTCAAATTCAATCCAGTCAATTTGTCACTAATTAGGCAAAAGATTCAGGTTATGCTGATTACACTTTCTCTCTTTTTAAGGGCCTCTTCTGCTTGAGAGAACAAGCAGTTTGGGAAAAGCCCATTTCCAGTTGGCATGTTTACCATGTTCTTCATTTGAAGAGAGCATCCAATTCCAGGAATATTTTTGCCAGTAATAAATTCACTTTAATCGGAAAAGTTACAGAGGATTATCTTAAGTGCCTGCAGAGCAGAAATGACAAGCCAGAGGAACCATCCATTACGTTCACTGGTAATTGGATACAAAGTGCTGACTCTGAAAGACTGTGCTCCAATAATGCAATTATTTGCCAAAAATTCTTAATAAAAAGCACATTTCTCTTCATGCTTTTCAGAGGCAAGCCGCTTTAAAAATCCCAAACAGAGTCAAATGCAGCGATTCAGAGTACTTGAGGTTGTGGTTATACACCTCATCTCTGATCTTCCTATGCTAAGATGATGAATGCAAACGGTGCTGTCAGGACCAAAACAATGCTAAATGTGACACCATAAACCATCTGGATTAGTAAATGCAGGGTCAGGTTCTCATATATTTCATACTATTTTAAATTCTCATTTTATTATTTCATACTATGATTGAATGGATCCTGGTGGTTTGATGTAGCAGGTGCGTCAGTAGTCAAATCAACTTGTCATGACTGCCGAACTCCCAAGAGCATCTTGGAGGCTTGCCTTACAGTTTCAGGCTGCATCACCTTACTTGTTTCCCCAGTGGCTAGACTGATGGGACCCCTTTTCTTACTCAACAGAAAACTCATTTTATCTGTTAAAGGTTATTTTACTATTGGAGGTTGTACATGCGTGCTTAGTCAGTCAGTCGTGTCCCACTCTTGGCAACCCCATGGACTGTAGCCTGCCAGGATCCTCTGTCCATGGGGTTCTCCAGGCAAGAATACTGGAGTGGATTGCGATTTCCTTCTCCAGGGAATCTTCCCAACCCAGGGACTGAACACTTGTCTCCTGCATTGGCAGGCAGGTACTTTACCACCGAGCCACTTGGGAAGCCCTGGAGGTTGTGAGGATTGGCAAAGACTGCACATATATCCTTCACTGTTCCTACCATCTGGGTAGGGGCTGGGTGTCCCTCTCCTCTCATAAACCAGAATGACAGCATGACCTTTCACTCCAAAAGTTCCTTCCTCCTTTAAAGACCCCTGAGTTTCACAACCAAGTTTCCTTGCCTTTTATAGTTAAAGGTTTCGATCTGTCAGGGGATCTCAGCCATAAGCAGCCTCAGGGTTCTCTAGAAATTGTATGTAAACTTTTAGGTGTATAAGGGGGAAGTACAGGTTTATCAGGGAGAATTCATCAGACATTAAAAGCCAAAAATAAAACCAAGCCAAAACAAACAGACAAAAATGTTGTGTGACCTATAGTAGCTTAAAAACAACCAAGAAAGAGGATTGATGAAGTCTTTTCTTTTTCTAAAATTGAGATATTAATTCCAATGAGCTGATGCTGCAGTTCTGGTTTTACAGCTATTGATGGATATTGGTGCTTGTTCCTGTCAGACTTGATGTAAAACAAGGTGACACATAAATAAATACATAAATAAAGAGAAAAACAAACAAGTTAGGTGCTTGTGATCGACAATTAAGGAGAAAAAATTCCTGGAATCCACAAACTATTGTGAAAACAATAGGACTGCCTATATCTACATCCATAGAACATCTACATTTTGTGGTATCAAAGGCCATGGAAGAGCATCACCTACTAACACTTTTGCCATAATTAATCACAGCTGGTTCCTTCCTTCTCTACTATTTCCTTTTATATATGGGTATCACTGAAAATACAAGACAACAGCTACTATCAGACTAATCACAGAAAGCGCCTAACTTAGTTTAAGGAGTGAATGGACACAGGAAGACTTTTCAGAGGAGTTGAAAGCTAAGCTTAATATTCAACTGTAAGGTCAGAATTGGCTAGGCAAAGAATTGATGTTACAGCTAGGGAAAAAGAATACTCCCTGGAAAAAAAAGAATAGGATATTTCAAACACCAGGGACCATGCAGAACATATTATCTTTGACAAACACAAAGTTCCAAATGGCTGGAAATTAGAATGGGAGGTCTTGGGCTTTCATGATCACACTAACCAAATAACCAGCGCTCAACCACCAGTGAACTCTCATGTCATATCATTTATTTCACATTTTGCCATCTGAAATTCCTTTATTCGGTCATTCATTCAACAAATATCAACTGACCACCTCACCTATGTTTAAGATCTCATTCTTGTTGCTGGGGATAGAGCAGAGAAGAGGACAGATCATATTCCCATGGAGCTTAGTATCCACTTCATTTACTTATGTATCTAATCATATATTTCCTGCAAATCCAATAAACTGTACATTCCATGAAGACAAGGGCCTCCCGTGTCCTCTACAATATCCTCTGCTCAGTATCTAGGACAGTGCTTAGAATGCAAGAGGTGTTAAACAAGTTTTCTGAATGAATTTACTATGAAGGGTGTACTAAGAGATGAGACTGGAGAAATGACTGGAATTCAGTGCACTGACACTCCTGATAAACCATGCTAGGAAGACTGAATTTTATTTTATACGTATTGTGGATATTTTAAGGAGGAATATAATATGATCAGACTTTTGCTTAAGAAGACTGTTCTGGGTATATTATGGAAAATGGGTTGGTATGAGAAGATTATAGACAGAATAACCGTTTTACATTATTGCTTTTTCCATGAAGCATGTTGTTTTTTGTATTTCAGGTCATCATTATTACTGACCTTCCTCCTATCTGAGTTGCAACTCCTGCTGATTTCTCCTCATGTTCCTCTTAACATTGGAACATTACCTCTTGCCCCATACCTTGGATGTTTGATCTCTCCATTTCACTTCTTACTTAGTTTATCTCATTTCATCCCTTGGTTTTAAATACCATTTATAGGCTGACAATTCCTCATATTTATCACCAGAGGGATCTCTTCTTTGAATTCTAGATTTGCCTGACATATGTCACATTAACTGGTTCTCTGCCTAGAATGTTCCTACAATAAATTCATGTAATTTCTTCTTTCATCTCTTTTAAATCTTTGTTAAAATGTCACCTTCTTAGTGAGGTTTTCTCTGATTTCCCAGTTTAAAATGGAAACCTCCTCTTCATTACTCCCTATATGTTTTGGCTGCTTTTATTTTTACCTATAAAATTTCTTTGAACTGTGGTGTTGGAGAAGACTCTTCAGAATCCCTTAGATTGCAAGGAGATCAAACCAGTCAATCCTAAAGGAAATCAATCCTGACTATTCACTGGAATGACTGATGCTGAAGCTGAAGCTCCAATACTTTGACCACCTGATGCAAAGAGCTGACTTGTTAGGAAAGACTCTGATGCTGGGAAAGGGTGAAGGCAGGAGAAGGAGGGGACGACAGAGGACAAGATGGTTGGATGGCATTACTGACTCAATGGACATGAGTTTGAGCAAGCTTCAGGAGATGGAGAAGGACAGGGAAGCCTTGCATGCTGCAGTCCATGGGGTCACAAAGAGTCAGACATGACTGACCGACTGAACAACAACAATATAATTTATTACCTTCTAACATACTATATGATATCTTATTTTTATTGTCTTCTTCCCTGAAATATAAGTTTCTAGAGGTAAGGAGCTTTAAACTGTTTTGTGCACACAGACAAATGCACACACACATTCATGCACACAGACATACTAATGATTTAAGTTAGTGTTGTCAGTAATAATCTGCAACAAAATGTATACCAAAGTAATACAATTGTGATAGCTGTGGTAGCTCAGTTAGAAATTACTGAGCACTTCAGTGTGCCAGTGGAAGCCAGACCCTAAAGATGTAAAGATGAATGTCATCCTTTTTTATGTAACAGACTTTAATATATCTTTGTGTAGGGATATATATCATTCTAGCAGCAAATAATAAAATAGCTGCATAGTAAACATTTTTGACTGACTCCTGACTCAGAATATGCTTTTACTATTTTTCAATTGGACTATACATAATGAAACTCAGAAAGAGAGTCACTTATACCTATTATTATATATAAAATAGATAATAAAGGCCTACTGTATAGCACAGGGAACTCTATTCAGTATTCTATAATGATCTATATGGGAAAAGAATCTAAAAAAGAGAGGATATATTTATATGAATAACTGATTCACTTTACTGTACAGCAGAAACAACATTGTAAATCAACTATACTCCAATATTTTTTTTTTAATTTAGGTTTAGTCACTTTAGGTTTAGGTTTTATATAGAAAAGAACTTAAAGGGATGGTGTGTGTGTGTGTGTGTGTGTGTGTGTGTGTGTGTGAAATTAAGTTTGCAGCATCCTTACATTATTAACTGTAGTTAGAAAAAACGAGGTTTAATTTCACTCTTTTACTTTTTGGGTAGTTTTGCATAGTGGTTAAGCATTAAAAAGTCCGAGTTTCTGTTCAATCCCCACAGCTGTGTGAGCTAGGGCTGATAACCTGATCTGTCTGAACTTCAGTTTTATTATGAAATAAATAACTGAAATAACATCACTTACTGGATGTTTTTGTGGAAGGGGGATGGTAAGGACTAAGTGGGATAATATCTGTTAAGTTCTTACAGTGACGGGTACCTAGTGAACAATTAGTTTCCTGATTCAACTAATGTCAGACATGTATCTACTAGATAACTGGCACTATCTTTAGTTTTGAATATACAGTGATACACAGCAGGCATCTTCCTTATATTAATTATTGTTATCACTGTTATTATGAGGAGGTACAATCTTGTCATTAGCCTCTGACTTGTAACTTTCCTTTCTTTTTTCACTCTGACAATTAAACTCAAGATGTTAAATTTATAAATCAAAAATACTGTTCTACTCTAGTATGGAAACAGATTCAGTATGGTTTGGCCACAGTGTATATCCATGTTCACTTGGTTGAGAATCATGTCCTTTGGGACTTGTCAGTGACCTGGAGCCTTCATACAGTGCCAGCATCTCCAAGGTCTCTGAAAAAGATAACATGGGAGTTGTTTTTATGAAATGGATTCAGTTTCCTGAAGAATTCTTCCATACTTTATAATCTCATAAAAGAAGAGCAATATTCTAGTCCCTTGGGAGACACCTTTTTCATCTCAGAGATAAAGAGACTTAGCAAGGGCAGGGGATTAGGGTGGGCTGAATAGAAGGAGGTGGAGGTGTGCTCTGCTCTTCCATCACTGCCAGGTTTACACTGATAATGATGAATTGCTTTGCTGACTAAAGGAATCAAGTGGTTAAAAACAAGCAAACAAACAAAGGCTTTCTGCCAAGGAAATAAAATACTGGATTTTAAACCTCAACACTCAAGGAAGGCCTTCAAGATGATAAGTCTTTAGTTTAAGATAATCAGCTTTCAGTTCAGTTCAGTTCAGTTCACACTCAGTTCTGTCTGACTCTTTGCGACCCCATGAATTGCAGCACGCCAGGCCTCCCTGTCCATTACCAACTTCCAGAGTTCACTCAGACTCATGTCCATCGAGTCCGTGATGCCATCCAGCCATCTCATCCTCTGTTGTCCCCTTCTCCTCCTGCCCCCAATCCCTCCCAGCATCAGAGTCTTTTCCAGTGAGTCAACTCTTCGCATGATGTGGCCAAAGTACTGGAGTTTCAGCTTTAGCATCATTCCTTCCAAAGAAACCCCAGGGCTGATCTCCTTCAGAATGGACTGGTTGGATCTCCTTACCCCAAGGGACTCTCAAGAGTCTTCTCCAACACCACAGTTCAAAAGCATCAATTCTTCAGTGCTCAGCTTTCTTTACAGTCCAACTCTCACATCCATACATAACCACTGGGAAAACCATAGCCTTGACTAGATGGACCTTTGTTGGCAAAGTCATGTCTCTTCTTTGGAATATGCTATCTAGGTTGGTCATAACTTTTCTTCCAAGGAGCAAGCGTCTTTTAATTTCATGGCTGCAATCACCATCTGCAGTGATTTTGGAGCCCCCAAAAATAAAGTCTGACACTGTTTCCACTGTTTCCCAATCTATTTCCAAAACGGAGTAGCCATCATGGTCAACAAAAGAGTCCAAAATGCAGTAGTTGGATGCAATCTCAAAAATGACAGAATGATCTCTGTTTGTCTCCAAGGTAAATCATTCAATATCATGGTAATCCAAGTCTATGCCCTAACCAGTAATGCTGAAGAAGCTGAAGTTGAATGGTTCTATGAAGATCTACAAGGCCTTTTAGAACTAACACCCAGAAAAGATGTCCTTTTCATTATAGGGGACTGTAAAGCAAAAGTAGGAAGTCAAGAAACAACTGGAGTAACAGGCAAATTTGGCCTTGGAATATGGAATGAAGCAGGGCAAAGACTAATAGAGTTTTGCCAAGAATATGCACTGGTCATAGCAAACACCCTCTTCCAACAACACAAGAGAAGGCTCTACACATGGACATCACCAGATGGTCAACACCAAAATCAGATTGATTATATTCTTTGCAGCCAAAGATGGAGAAGCTCTATACAGTCAACAAAAACAAGACCAGGAGCTGACTGTGGCTCAGATCATGAACTCCTTATTACCAAATTCAGACTTAAATTGAAGAAAGTAGGAAAACCGCTAGACCATTCAGGTATGACCTAAATCAAATCCCTTATGATTATACAGTGGAAGTGAGAAATAGATTTAAGGGCCTAGATCTGATAGATAGAGTGCCTGATGAACTATGGAATGAGGTTCGTGACATTGTATAGGAGACAGGGATCAAGACCATTCCCATGGAAAAGAAATGCAAAAAAGCAAAAAGGCTGTCTGAGGAGGCCTTACAAATAGCTGTGAAAAGAAGCGAAGTGAAAAGCAAAGGAGAAAAGGAAAGATACAAGTATCTGAATGCAGAGTTCCAAAGAATAGCAAGAAGAGATAAGAAAGCCTTCCTCAGCGATGAATGCAAAGAAATGGAGGAAAAGAACAGTATGGGAAAGACTAGAGATCTCTTCATGAAAATTAGAGAGACCAGGGGAACATTTCATGCAAAGATGGGCTCAATAAAGGACAGAAATGGTATGGACCTAAGAAAAGCAGAAGATATTAAGAAGAGGTGGCAAGAATACACAGAAGGACTATACAAAAAAGATCTTCATGACCAAGATAATCACAATGGTGTGATCACTCACCTAGAGCCAGACATCCTGGAATGTGAAGTCAAGTGGGCCTTAGAAAGCATCACTATGAACAAAGCTAGTGGAGGTGATGGAATTCCAGTTGAGCTATTTCAAATCCTGAAAGATGATGCTGTGCAAGTGCTGCACTCAATATGCCAGCAAATTTGGAAAACTCAGCAGTGGCCCCAGGACTGGAAAAGGTCAATTTTCATTCCAATCCCAAAGAAAGGCAATGCCAAAGAATGCTGAAACTACCGTACAATTGCACTCATCTCACACGCTAGTAATCAGCTTACACTTCCTTAAAGTCATCCCAGCATGGGTTATTCTCCCTCTCTGTTTCCTAGGAGAAAAATATTGACAATACATATATTTGATAGAGGACTTGCATGCAGAATTTTAAATAGCTCTTACATTCAATAAGACAAAAAACCCAATTTAAAAAAAAAAGATGAAGCCTTTGAACTGCTGCTCCAGAGGAGAAGATAAACAAATGCTCATTAAACACATGTAAAGATGGTCAACATCCTCACCAAGAAAGGGAAGGCAAATTAAAACCTCAATGAGCTACCACTGTACACCATTAGAGTAGCTAAATGACAGTGATAATAAATAAGAAGCAATAATACTGAGTAAAGGTAAAGACGTAGAGCAATTGGAACTCTCATATATTGCTGGTAGAAAATGTAAAATGGTCCCATTGCTTTGAAAACTATATGGCTACAGTTTTCAGCAAAAGTAAATACAGACTTATCATATGAACCAGCATTCTAATACTTGACATTTACACAAGAGGAATGCAAACGTATCTGTACTTTGGTATCATTGGGAGCTTGTTAGAAATGAAGAATCTCAAGCATCATCCCAGACTGGTGGAATCCAAAGCTACACTTTTACAGCATCATTATGGAGTTTGCACACATATTACAGTTTGAGAAGCACTGTCCTGAGAAGCATTAAGCTCTTTCAAGGGAAGATGTTTCTTTCACATTCTTCAAGTGAGAACTCTCAGATTTTCATGATTCAGTCATTCAAATTCCCCTAGGTTGGTAAATGACAGCACTTAAACTAGTGGGCCATAGATGTCACTTAGGATCACAGCCAGAGAGCTTTTCAACCCCGTGTCATTTTGAGGGTTTATAGTAGGGAATTTATTCTATTGCCGGGTACCCAAATACATCAGCAGAATAACCTTAAGACATAGATATATAGCTACAGATATATAGTTTCCCAGGTGGTTCCGCAGTAAAGAATCCTGCAAAGCAGAAGCCATAGGAGAAGTGATCTCAGTCCCTGTGCTAGGAAGATCCCCTGTTGTAGGAAATGGCAACCTAATTCAGTATTCTTGCCTGGAGAATCCTGTGAAAAGAGGTGCCGGGCCGGCTACAGTAATATTGGATTGCAAAGAGTCAGACACGACTGAAGAGACTTAGCATGCACGCATGCATACTGTATTAATATATATGCACACACATATGTACAGAGTAACAGTTGTAAGCTTAATAGCAGATTATAATAACAGTAAGAATTTTAAAATTTGCTAATAAGATTTACTATGTGCCTGACACTGTTGTATATATGTAACAGTATATATGTAATAATTTATATCTGATCACAATCCCTAGGAGGTCAGTAATATTATTATTCTCAGTAGCCTGAAAGAGGGTATGATTTTCATAGAATCTATTACTGAGAACAAAAGAAAAGAGTTGAAGAAAACTGTCTGAATTTTTTTTTTTTAACAAATAGATTAGAATGCAATAAAGGCCTCATTGTAAATAAAGTAAAATCCAAGCCATATAACTTGCTTAAAAGAAAGAGAATTTGTTTTACAGTTTGATTGATTTGAAGGTAGAAATTGCTGAGTGGGTACTGATTACCTTGCTGAAGATGCAAGCAATTGGAAACAATCATACCGATTATAAGCCACTTAAGCAACCTCAATTAAATTAGTGGTAATTCTAAACTACTTCATCTTGCATAGAGACTGGTTTAATTTTTATGTAAATTCAAATTCTGGTTGTGCAAATCCTAATTGTCTAACAACAAATCAAGCTAGATTATTCCCATTTGTCTTTGCGGAAATCTGAAAGCTGCATTCCAAGCTGCGGTAGGTGTACACAGAGACCAATACCATCTCTGCAAAAAAATCCTGTGAAGGAGACTCAAAGATCAAGGCCATTTTGCTGACTTAACATTGACAAGTAGGCAGGCTGAATGAAATGAGAAAGTGACAGATTGAAGATCACCAGCATTTAAGAGCGCCATAGAAAAGAAAATACACTGCACCAGGGGTTTATAGCCCTAACTAAATTCTGATTCTGCCAAATACTTACTGTGTAATCTTGAAAAAGTCTCTTTCTATTAGTTAGCTATTACTGTGTGATAAAAAAACACAGTTTCAATGGATTTTTTAAAAAAGCGATTTATTTCTTAAGAACCTGAAGGTTGGTTGGGGTTTGGCTGATCTTGGCTGACCTCACCTGGGCTTAGCTCCAAACTCTCATCTGAGACCACGTCTGCTTCACTTGTCACTCATCCTCCTTGGGCTAGGATTACCTAAGTCACGTCCTATCCATGGCTAAAGGCAAGAATGCAAAAGGGCAAGTTCAACCATGCAAGCTCATTTCATGTCCTGTTGTCATGTCTATCTGCCAAAACAAAACACAAACTAAGCTTAAGTTGAAGGGGGAGGGGAGTCTACTTCATTACTATGAGGCCATGACATGGGTGTGGATGACCAATAACTCAAGCTATTATGTTCTTTCCCTTTTATTTAGCTTCCACAGCCATAAGTCAAAAACAGTAGATTACTATCAGGACACTTGCAACTCTTAACAAATTCTGCAAATGCAGCAGAAATTCCATGAGATTCTATAGTACTATTTATAAACTACTGCCCTGCAGGCTGGATTCAGACATGGTTTAGATTATCTGCTGAGAATTTTAAAATAGTCTTAATTGGCTGAAATTATTTTTTAAAATCAGGATATTTCACACAAAAACCCAGAATTCAGATGTTTCTTGTGGGCTCATAATATTTGGCCATGGTGATACTGAGTAGAAGCAGCCCCCTCTACACAGGGCAGATCTCTGCAGATCCTCACTTCTCCCCTACTTGTCCTCTACACTGCCTCTATTATCACACATCCACCCCACTTCACTTATTTATATTATTCGCCTCAACTGTGGCCATTTTTTCATTTCTATCTTGGGATTTCAGGATTGAGTTCTTACTCTTCAATTGCCAGCTACTCACATTCCAAATAAGTCACTTAACATACCTGAGTTATATTTTTCTCATTTCAAATAGAAAAGGGGAATTCTGGAAGTCTTTAAGGAAATTCTCTGCTCTACCATTCCATAATTCTAAAGACATAAGATCAAAGACTATGATATACATCAAGATATCTCATAAAGAAAGGAAAGAGATCTATTTCAAGAGCTGACAAGTGGCTTTTCAAATGAAGATATGCTGACCAAGTTCTGGAAACTGAAAGCCAACAGAACAATCAGGAGTGGTGCTTGCACAGTGGGTCTCAAAGGAGCCCACGAAAGCAAAGGACCAATTAGAGAAAAATATAAATTGTTGAGTTGGGCTGAATATCAGGAAGGTTTTCCTAATAGGCAAATCTTTAAACTGGCATGGTTTCTCAGGAGAAGTGGCAGAAAGTTATTTAACATAGGGCTAAACAAAGCATTGCAATTCTGTAAACAAAATTCTCACTTAAACCGGGGCTACTGACTCAAGGATAGGATGTTTCTTTCCCATCATTTTCTAAGTTGACTTTAGGCTACAACTAAAATAAATAATGTTTGCTGTAGGTTTGTCATATATAGCTTTCATTATGTTGAGGTATGCTCCTTCTATTCCTGCTTTCTGGAGGGCTTTTATCATAAATGGATGTTGAATTTTGTCAAAGGCTTTCTTGCATCTATTGAGATAATCATATGGTTTTTATTTGTCAATTTGTTAATGTTGGGTATTGTATTGATTGATTTGCGGATATTGAAGAATGCTCATCCCTAAAGTCAGAAACAAGACAAAGGTGCCCATTCTCACCACTACTATTCAACATAGTTTTGGAAGTTTTGGCCACAGCAATCAGAGCAGAAAAAGAAATAAAAGGAATCCAGATTGGAAAAGAAGAAGTAAAACTCTCACTGTTTGCAGATGACATGATCCTCTACATAGAAAATCCTAAAGACTCCACCAGAAAATTACTAGAGCTAATCAATGAATATAGTAAAGTTACAGGATATAAAATTAACGCAGAGAAATCCCTAGCATTCCTATACAATAACAATGAGAAAACAGAAAGAGAAATTAAGGAAACAATTCCATTCACTATTGCAACGAAAAGAATAAAATACTTAGGAATTTTTTTTCTTTTTTTTTTCACTCAGTTGTGTCTGACTCTTTGTGACCCTATGGACTGTAGCCTACCAGGCTCCTCTACCGAAAGACACAAAAGACCTATATATAGAAAACTATAAAACACTGGTGAAAGAAATCAAAGACGACACTAATAGATGGAGAAATATATCGTGTTCATGGATCGGAAGAATCAAAATAGTGAAAATGAGTATACTGCCCAAAACAATCTATAGATTGAATGCAATCCCTATCAAGCTACCAACGGTATTTTCACAGAGCTAGAACAAATAATTTCACAATTTGTATAGAAATACAAAAAACCTCGAATAACCAATGCAATCTTGAGAAAGAAGAATGGAACTGGAGGAATCCACCTGCCTGACTTCAGGCTCTACTACAAAGCCACAGTCAACAAGACAGTATGGTACTGGCACAAAGACAGAAATATAGATCTGTGGAACAAAATAGAAAGTCCAGAGATAAATCCACACACCTATGGACACCTTATCTTTGACAAAGGAGGCAAGAATATACAATGGATTAAAGACAATCTCTTTAACAAGTGGTGCTGGGAAAACTGGTCAACCATTTGTTAAAGCATGAAACTAGAACATTTTCTAACACCAAACACATAGATAAACTCAAAATGGATTAAAGATCTAAACATAAGACCAGAAACTATAAAACTTCTAGAGGAAAACATAGGCAAAACACTCTCCGACATAAATCACAGCAGGATCCTCTATGACCCACCTCCCAGAATATTGGAAATAAAAGCAAAAATAAACAAATGGGACCTAATCAAACTTAAAAGCTTCTGCACAACAAAGGAAACTATAAGCAAGGTGAAAAGACAGCCTTCAGAATGGGAGAAAATAATAGCAAATGAAGCAACTGTCAAAGAACTAATCTCAAAAATATATAAGCAACTCCTGGAGCTCAATTCCAGAAAAATAAATGACCCAATCAAAAAATGAGACAAAGAACTAAACAGACATTTCTCCAAAGAAGACATACAGATGGCTAACATGAAAAGATGCTCAACATCACTTATTATCAGAGAAATGTAAATCAAAACCACAATGAGGTACCATTTCATGCCAGTCAGAATGGCTGCTATCCAAAGTCCACAAGCAATAAATGCTGGAGAGGGTGTGGAGAAAAGGGAACCCTCTTACACTGTTGGTGGGAATGCAAACTAGTACAGCCACTATGGAGAACAGTGTGGAGATTCCTTAAAAACTGCAAATAGAACTGCCATACAACCCAGCAATCCCACTGCTGGGCATACACACTGAGGAAGCCAGAACTTAAAGAGACACATGCACCCCAATGTTCATCACAGCACTGTTTATAATAGCCAGGACATGGAAGCAACCTAGATGTCCATTAGCAGATGAATAGATAAGAAAGCCGTGATACATATACACAATGGAGTATTACTCAGCCATTAAAAAGAATACATTTGAATAAGTTGTAATGAGGTGGATGAAACTGGAGCTGATTATACAGAGTGAAGTAAGCCAGAAAGAAAAACACCAATACAGTATACTAACGCATATATATGGAATTTAGAAAGATGGTAATGATTACCCTGTATGTGAGACAGCAAAAGAGACACAGGTGTATAGAACAGGCTTGGATTCTGTGGGAGAGGGCGAGGGTGGGATGATTTGGGAGAATGGCATTGAAACATGTATATTAGCATATATAAAATGAATTGCCAGTCCAGGTTCAATGCACGATACCCAAGGGTGCTTGGGGCTGGTGCACTTGGATGACCCAGAGGGATGGGATGGAGAGGGAGGTGGGAGGGGTGTTCAGGATGGGGAACACATGTACACCTGTGGTGGATTCATGACAATGTATGGCAAAACCAATACAATATTGTAAAGTAATTAGCCTCCAATTAAAATAAACAAATTTATATTAAAAAATAAAATAAATAATGAAAAAAGATCACAACCTACGATGGGGCTGGGAGACATAATATTTGTTACACTCACATGCATTCCTCAGGCCTTTCAGTTTAATGCACATGGTTAAGACATCTCTAAAACAATGATCTATTTTCCACCAGCAATGTGTGTTAAATGCTCATACACAAAAAATGAATGTAGACACACTGTTTTGTACACTGTTATGAATGCAAGGTTTCAGGCTGTCACTCAGTTTGCCCTATAGAAGGAAGAGATTTTTGTTTTCCTCCTGATCTGCTACACATATTTTTGGAGGTATTTTGGGATAATAGTGCTTGTTATTCAATTATTTAAGACAGAGTGTTTGCTGACAACTCAATATTCTATTTTTTCCTTTCTTCTCTTTGAATAGGAAAGTGCAAAATGGGTAAACGAAGATAACTGGCTTGGCTTGGGAATGAGTGAGGAAAACAAACAAACCTAAAGCAAGGAAGCCCCCCATCCCCACCACCCTGTCCCATCTCATTAGCCAAGGTATTAAGGGTGACCAAGGAAAAAGCTTACAAAAACACTTTGAAGTGCTACAGCAAATACATGCTCTCCTAGAGGATTAACATAATGAGAGCAAGCAGGCCCCTGGAATTAGCTCATTGTCATAAAGGGCAAATTTGATTAGAGGAATACAGGAATGTGAACTGATTACATTTGTAATAATCCGTTATCCAAAAGCGGTACCATATTCATTCACTAAACAAACATTTACTATGCATCAGAGTTGTTCTCCTAAAAACTGAAAGACTAGCCAAGGTTGTTTCCTGCATGCCCCCACCTCTCCCATTCTGTTTCTAGAACTTTAAAGGCAGTAACTCCTCTGGCATTCTTGTGCTGCCAGGGAATCATCTGACATTCATGACAGTTATCTGATAAATGTGCTAAGGATTAAACAAATTCTACCTTGTCGATTCAAAGAAGGAACTGATTAAAACAATGATGTGAAACATTAATGAGGACTATAATGGGGAAAATCTAGGTGGGAGAAAAAGAAATATTTAACAGGAGAAGAATACTTCAAAAGTTTCATGTTCCTTTTTTTCTTCTTTTTCTTAAATATAAATTTATTTATTTTAATTGGGGGCTAATTACTTTAAAATATTGCAGTGGTTTTACTTCAGGGAATTCATGGAAATAGATACAAATCACCAAAAATTGTGAGCAAAGAGATTCGCCTCACAAATCTTCAATAAAGTACAAAATAAAATATAATTTAATTTATTTAATTGGAAGAAACACAATAAAACATATGAGAAGTTGGGAGGAAATAGTTGTCACCACACGTTCTGGTAGACTGTTGATTAGTTCAGCACTTTGGAGGCAATTCTGTCACATCTGAATTAATGTTAAGTGTCTATCTTCCATGATCTAACAGTTTCACATCCTAGTATCTACTTTAGGGACACTCATTGGTCCTTAAGAGAAGACATGATCAAGCAGTGTTTATATTAGCAAAAACTTGGAAGCAAATTAAATATCCACCAACAAGGGAATAGTTCAATTTGGATATTTGTATGAAATCCTCCAACTTAATAATATTGTAAACTAAATGTATTAAAAGCAAATAAACATACATGCAAATAATAAGCAAATTACCGTACAGATCAAACAAAATGTGGCTATAGACAAAATTCAGCCCAAGGACCCTCAACACACAACCTCTGCTTCAATAATTATTCAGATCTTATATGTTCTTTAATTCAAAATGTACCTTTTTAAAGTGAATAATACTAAGCAATAAATATAACCTTTTTGAAAATCTATTAGGTATAGATTACTATGTCTAGTGTTATATATATATATATATATATATATATATATATATATATATTCTTATACTGGCAGAAAGCATGCAATATAGTTATTATACTTTTTCAATGTTAAAGGTAGAGATGGTTTGGGAATTTCTGTTTACAAAAGACAAGCTGTCTATGTCACCAGTCTAACCTTGAAATAGTCTCAGCCAGAGTGGGGCTGAGTTTCTATTTCCAGAGAAGAGGGTCCAGTTTAACCAGTTTTCAACTGAGCAAATTTAGACATCATAGCATTTATGTGGCTGTTTTTGCTGTGCACACAAAGACAGTGCCTGGGGGAAATGTTAGGTGCATCTCTTACTGGTTGACCAAGATGGACTTAACACTCCCCTCAGGGCCATTAAACTCAGACAGGCTTTTTCTTTTCAAGGACCTCCTTTTCTTGAGGAAATTTTTAAATAGAAATTTGTAATTATAAATTATTTCCCCGCTCCTTCAAGATACAAATCTTTTTAAAAGCCTTCTGTCCCTTGGAACTGTCTTTCTCAAGGACTTGGGAGCCTCTGAGATGTAAACATTAAAGGAGGTATCACCCCAGTCTCCTAGTTCCCATGGTAGGGAAGGAGCCTAACTTTGGTGTCCTAAATGTTCCAAGTTGTAAAACTACCTCTTGTCATGAAGATACAAGAAAGTTGACTTCTCCTTCTGGTAAGACCAGTTAGCAAACACACTTGGCCTGTAACTAACTCCCATCTCTCCCTCACCTACTGCCTCCCCCAGCGCTTAAAAACTCTCTAGTCCATTGCTTCAGTAGAGTTGATTTTAGACCCAGTTCTGGTCTCTCACCCCTATGGCAATCACCTTGAAAAAAACCTGTACTTATGTGTTTAAGTTTGGTGCAATTTTTGTTTGACATGATCTATTTTGTATTTTTCAAGTGATTGGGGGAAGCTCAGAGATATATCAAGGAAAAGAGGTTAAGAGAAAAGGGTAGAAGAGTTTGTTTAATGTATAGAAGGCAGCAGCCCCTCGTTCCTGTCATGTTAAGAAAACAAACAAACTTTCTGAAACATATATTACAGCCAATTCTGGCAGGTTATATAAAAATTACATTTTATATTTATTTAGCATTTAATATTATTTAGGTACTTTTGCATTTCCCAAACTCTGTTTGACTGTCCAAGTCTCTCTTTCAATTGAGATTTGTTCTTTAAAAGTGACAGAGGAGCTAATTCAAACGGGCTTAAGCATAAAAGTAGTTTGCTGTATCAATAATTTAAAAGTTTATGAGTATTCAGGTCAGGTTCTCAACAGTATCTTCAGTGGTTGTTCTCTCTCTTTAAGCCCTGACTTCCTCCTCCCTTCCTTCATTTTTAAGTTTGAGCTTCCTTTGAGGTTACGAAGTTCAGTTCAGTTTCTCGGTCATGTCCGACTCTTTGCGACCCCATGAATCACAGCACACCAGGCCTCCCTGTCCATCGCCATCTCCCAGAGTTCACCCAAACTCACGTCCATCGAGTTGGTGATGCCATCCAGCATCTCATCCTCTGTTGTCCCCTTTTCCTCCTGTACTGGCCCACTTTAGGATTAGAGACTATGCAGTGGGTAAGAGCACTTTTCTCATGTAGTTTCATCCAAAGATCTAGAATTGGCTTATAATTAAACAAACTTGCATCATATGATCTGCTGTGACCTTGTCAATGAGGAATGCCAATGTTGGAAATGGCCTGAGTCAGATGATATCCCATTAAAGCCGCAACCATTAACAGCCAGGAAGAGGATTCTTTCAGAAGAAATGCTGCCCCAAAGAGAAGAAATGGGAACTATACTAATCAGGCTACATCAACAAATTTCCACTGCAAACGGTTACAGTCAGCTCCATGGATGAACAAAATGTTCTGTACCTTCAATCATTTTAACGGAACTTCCTTCAAAAGAAGGAAGTCGTTTTGTCTCTGTCTTCATATTACAATTTATCATGGTTTCCTCAAAGCAAAATAAGGTTTATCTTTTCCTCTCCAACCCCTATGACAAGTCTGCCATAGGCAAAGGATAAATGGACCTTGATAAGTTTCTTTGTCTTCCTATGTCCCAGTTTTTTCATCCTCCTTGAGAGTAATCATATTCATTTCTATTCAAACACTGATTTACTCATTTAAAAATATTTATTCTTTATAATAACTAAAACGACAACCAAGGCAACATCAGCAACCAACATTTATCACATGGTTACTATGTGTCAATCAGGATTTTTTCTTTTTTTTTTTTTTTTTTTAACTTGCCTGCATCGGGTCTTAGTTGCAACACACAGACTCTCTAGTTTGGGCACGTGGGCTTAGTTGCCCCACAGTGTGTGGAATCTGAATTCCCATACCAGGGGTCAATCCTGCATCCCTGCATTGGAAGGCAGATTCTTAACTACTGGACCACTTAAGGGAAGTCCCTGTCAGTCAGGATGTTAATTACCTTTGAACCCCTTCCTCTGTCTACCATTTTATTGCCTATAATATAAACTCTTGCTGTCCCCTGGTGACCAAAGCTCTTTTCTATGACAGAGACTTCCTGAACCCTATGACTAGAACATTCTATCCTCAGCTTTTCACATGGATACTTCCTTTTTCTCATTCAAATATCAGCTTACGTATTTGGTCTACAGAGAGGCCATCCAAGAACACTCAATATGCATTACCCATCTACCCAAACCTACCCGCTCTTCACACATTAACCTTATTCTTCGTCTTCTTCCTTCTCTTCTTTTTCCTCTCAATTTCACTTATCACTTCCTAACTTCTCTTGGGTATCTGTCTCTCATTGCCCTTTGTTCGTCTTCTCCTTGGAGTATAAATTTATAAGAGCAAGGATCTCTGTCTTGTTTATAGCCGTATCTATCCCAGTATTTAGAAACCTGCATGGCACAGAGCTGCCAGTGCTCCGGTTTATAAATGCATCTCTTTTAACCTCCATAATAATCCTATAAGGTAGGTACTATTAACCATCCTGTCTTTATACAAAAGAAAACTAAAGCCAGAGAAGTTAAGTGCCTTGCCCTAAGTCACACAGCTAGTAAGTGGCAAAGCTAGTATTTGAACCAGGGAATTCTGACTCTCACAGTCAGTGGGGAAACTAGGGTCCTAAACTCCTGTGGCCAGATTCTGTGCTTAGCATAGATGCATGAACAAAATAGACAGGGCCCATCATTCATGAGCTTACAGTCTGGATGTAGCTAGACTTCCACAAGAAATCAAATAACTATAAAATTGCAATTGGATAGAAAGCATAGGAAGCAAAAGTATAGGATTCGATGATGAGCACATAAAAACAAGACCTAATCTATGAGGAAGTCAGGGAATTTAAGACCTTAAGGATGATAGCTTTCAGCCAGGGGAAAGAAAGTGAAAAGGCAGACTACAGATGCATGGGATGGCACCGGTAAATCCCTGAGACTTTTACCTAGTTCCAGGCAGGATGCAAGAACTGAGAATACAAGTAGAATTCAATGTTGTTTTCCCCTTTGACGTACTTTTGTTGATTATGTGAAAAAGGAAAACAGCTGTCAAGAGGTATAAGAAACACAATATTAGGAAGAGAATTCAAAAGTCCTTTCAATTTTTAAAAGATCAAGTAGTCCATAAATGATTTAAAAACAGGGAAAACAATTAATTAGGTTGATTTATAGTTATATATTGAATTTCTCTAGCTACAAACTAAGAATAAACCTTCTTTTAAGGAACCACTGAATATCTGCAAAATTTTGCCTTGTATTATTCCAGAACCATAATTCTAATCAATAAATCAAGAGCCAAGTAATGTTACAATCCACATTCTCCATAATCAATGTCATAAAGCTACAAATTAATAACATCAGCATAAACAGATCAATTCAAATAACTTGGAAATTAGAATAATAATAGCTCACATTTACTGGATGTTTACTACATACTTTCAGAATGCTGAGATTTGCCTTAATCAGCTCATTTAATCCACATAAAATCTTTATTAAGTAGATACTGTTATTATTATCATTTTGCAAGTGAATAAGCTTATGACAAGAGAGAGATTATGTAACATGAGCCAAGTTATTCAGCTAGCAGCTTATATATGAGGGATTTAAAATGAACAGCCTAATTACAGTGCGAGCGCGTGCGTGTGTGTGTGTGTAACCATTTCGATATTCTGTCTCTCCAAAGTAGTTTTAGGGTTAAAGATTGAATTAAGGGCACAATAGTACTGAGAGGAAAAAATAATGATAATATAAGCAAACTAAGAAAAGCTAGAATTATGAGCAGAACATATTGATAATTGTTGAAGGCATAAGTGGGTACATAAGGGTTTGTTATGTTGATTGTCTATTTATGTATATGTTCAGAAGTTTCCATGATATAAAGTTATAAATAAAAGATAAGAGCAGATCAATAAATTAAAAATAATCACTTAGCATCAACAATAATACAACTTCACCTTTCTTGTAGAGTTCACTGTTCATTCCATTTTCTTATAAATATTTTTATCCAAAGCTCTTATGTAAATAGTTACTTTTTATTAAAGACTTCCTGTTAATGATTCCATATATTATTGTATTTAATTCTCACATAACACTATGCAATATACATTATTATCTCTATTTCACAGATGAAATAAAGGGGGGTCAAAAAGTTTTATTAACTTAGTAAACGTCTCCGTTTGGAATTGAAAAATAGAAATTTGACCTTGAATCCATTTTGTCCTGAAGTCTTTACTCAGTACACTATACTAAATGACCACAATTACATAATTATAAGCTTTCTCCTGGCAGGGCACTTCTAAAACTTATTTTCTAAAAATTTATATAGCATCTAACTGGCTTTTCAGAAACACTTCATGAGAGGAATGAGGGAGAGAAAAAATGAAAAAGAACAGAGAGTATCTTACAATACACTTATACAAACACTATCAGTAAAAATTCATTGGGTTTGCCCAAGGTTGAATAGCTTTACTCATATATTTTTAAAATATTTATTTGGCTGTGTCAGATTTTAGTTGCAGGATGGGGGAGCTTTCCTTGCAGAGCACCAACTTTCTAGTTGTGGCACAGGCTTAGTTGCTCTGTGGCACTTGGGATTTTAGTTTCCCAACCAGGGATTGAACCAGTGTCTCTTGCATTGGAAGGCAAATTCTTAACTACTGGACCACCAGGGAAGTCCTAAATAGTTTATTTTTGATGGGTTTAAAACTCCAGTTATTTCAAATTATGCACAATTCCCTGGAAAGGAACTGTTTCTTTCATTGAATGCGACTGTATGATGGGAGCCAAGTGAGGCTGGTCTTCATGGGAACTTCTGTAAGATTCCAAGTTTGTAAATTTTTAAATTTCTATTAATGTTTCACATTCACATCAAAAAAGCTTTGATTGTATACTCATTTGTCCTCCCTAGTGCTGAGTCATCTGAAAAACATAGCTTTTGTCCAAGTAACTGATAAAAACTTTATAAACACAAACCACTAAGGAATGACCTAGAGACATTTTTCAAAAGAACTTAAAAAAACTGGTACTGAACACATCACCTTACCCACAGACACAGCAAGAATGAATTTGTCAAAATTATTGACTGCTTTTTTTTCTGTTAAACCATGTTGATGAAATTCATATCATTTGCAAGTTTGGAAAAATAACTTGAAAATCAGACTGTTAATAAGTATGATTTGTTCATAGTAGATCTCCATGGGTATCTAGCAGGTACTGGGGTCTTTCCTGTACACTCACAAGCTGAGCAGTAAATAGCAACTTGTGACTTTTCTTTTGTGATCAAGATTAGGTTTGTTGGTCTTTAAATTTTGAAATTACATTTTTTTCTAAGAAAACTGGCACAATATTAATCTATATTCAAGTTCTGATAACTTGTCTATTTTGGAATGCTCTTCACACATTCTGAATTGTATTTCGCTATATGTAAGAATTAAAAGAAGACAAAACCATCTACCAAAATAGAATTCATTTTCCTTTGAGAACTTCTCCTACTATATTCTTCTTAAGAGTATCATGAAGACTGACTGGTAGTTTAGTCTCTTCTCGTGTCTGACTCTTGCAACCCTATGGACTATAGCTTGACAGCTCCTCTGTCCATGGGATTCTCCAGGCAAGAATGGAGTGGGTTGCCGTGTCCTTCTCCAGGGGATCTTCTTGACCCAGGACTTGAACCCGGGTGCCTGCATTGCAGGCTGGTTCTTTACCCACTGAGCTAAGAAGGAAACCCCAAAAGACTGACTAGAGTCACTTTTTTTTTTTGCCTTAAATTCCTAAATTATACGCCTTGAGTGCTTCCAATTTTCCTACATCCACTGTAATGTCTACTTCATCTGATGATAAATGTCATTGAAATATCTTCATTTATCTCATTTTGACACATTTCTCCTTTTCAAGATACATACTGCAAATATGTGCTTAGGCTTTTGCTGTGATGTGGGCAAAGAACACTCTGGCCTTTAAGATATGTCCTAGCATTTAAGTGGCTTTAAGAAGTTTAAAATGCTATATGGTTCATTATTAATATAAAAAGAATTATAATACCAACCCAGCTAAATATCCATTATTAATTCTGTCTGAAGATTAGAAAAAAAAATTGGCAACAATTCTCTAGTATGTAGCATCTGTTTATTTGTGTTTGCTGGAAATTTGAAATAATCTTAATGTCCAACATTATAATATATAAAAGTATAGTTTATTAAAGTAATGAAACACTGTGTAGAATTTTAAGAATAATGAGTTCTCTGTGTAATGACATGTAAAAATCTCTAGGTCATATTATTGAGCTAAGCTGAATCAGATAAAATTAAAAATACATATTTACATACCTATATACACAGAGGTAGGTAAAAATTTAAATAAGTCTAAAAGAATAATGCCAAATCATAGAGGTATAAAATTATGAGAAGGATATACTTTCTATCATATTAACTTTTTCTCCTATATTTTACCACAAGCATATATTAACCTTATAATTAGAAAACATTAATTGACTTTTTCTACTCTGGGCAAATACTGTATTTAGATTATTTTTGAAGCATCTTACTTCCTACTGATGTTGTTCTATGTTTTCATAGGTAATTTGGTATTTTTGACAGCACAAAAATATTTTCTTCTACTAGAAGAACATTACAAGTCTACAACAGTGGTAATGGCAATGAAAATCAACAATTGTAATATTTGATTGACTTAGTATATGCTAAGCCCTCTGTCTATTATCATATTCAATCCAAAGCACGTTACTTTAGGGAAAATGTTATTATCCATATTTTACAAATATGGCACATCTGAGAGTCAAACCTTACTCTCTTTGATGTCAAAGCTCATGGCCTCACATTCACTATCATATTAAACCATGTCCCAAATAAAGTAAACGAATGCAAAACCAATAAACATTTTCCAGAATTCAAGCCCATAAATTTCTTTTGGATAGAGTTGGTAGAGTCACCAAATAGTAAGAATGAAGAGTGCTTAATAGAGAAGGGATAACGATTCTTGTTTGCTCAGGTCTACAGCTGTCAGATCTATTTTCTTAATGAAAATGATGAAGCTGCATAGCATAATATCTATGTAAGGCATCCCATTCTCCTCCCAGAAGCCTGGGGATGCTGTGCTATACTGCAGTGTCCCATTCTCAGGCCAGTCCACACTTTGACCTTCACTCTCAGTTCAGTTCAGTTCAGTTCAGTTGCTCAGTCATGTCAACTCTTTGCGACCCCATGGACTGCAGCATGCCAGGCCTCCCTGTCCATCACCAGCTCCCGGAGTTTGCTCAAACTCATGTCCATTGAGTCGGTGATGCCATACAACCATCTCATCTTCTGTCATCCCCTTCTCCTCCCACCTTCAATCTTTCCCAGCATCAGGGTCTTTTCAAATGAGTCAGTTCTTTGCATCAGGAGGCCAAAGTATTGGAGTTTCAGCTTTACTCTCTTTAGGAACACCTAAACCCTTAGGAGGGCTTTCAAGAAAGCTCATTGGTAAAGAATCACCTACAATGAAGGAAAGCTGGGTTCAGCTCCTGGGCTGAGAAGATCCCCTGGAGAGGGAAATGGCAGTCCACCCTGGTGTTCTTGCCTGGGAATTCCCATGGTCAGAGGAGCCTGGCAGACTCCAGTTCATGGGGTTGCAAAAGGGTCAGATAAGATTCGGCTACTAAATAACAACAAAAGTCCTTAAGAAGTGCATTTTCTGTAACTGGTTGGGAGTCTCTAAAGAAAGGTTTGATTTTGAGCAGTGTCTAAAACTGCCAAGAATATGCTGTAATGACAACTGCATTCTGACAGTAACATTCTTTCACCAATATATTGTTTATAGTAAAGAGAATACTCTTTTGTTTGTTTGTTTGTTTAAGGATGGTATGACAAAATTCCTCCTCTTGGGCCTCAGTGATCCAATGGTCTAAAAAGATTAAAGCATTACATGTTTGTACTGAAGCAACATGAGACAATTCTAAATACTTTCCTAAGTTAGACACTTGCACATTGATGGTTTCTAAGATGCAAACAATAATAATAAAATGGTCTAGGTGACAATGAGACTTTGATTATAGCTATTTAAGTTTTGTAGTTTATGCTCAGTCTAACAATTTTGAAAAAAAAATGCTTGTGTGGAAATTATAAGCTATTCAGCACTTCTCAGGAGATAATCTTATAAATACAAGTTTGGTGCACTTGTTTGAAAACTACCCAGAGTGGAAATAAATAGTGTAACTTACATGGCTCTTGAAAGCACATCAGTTTAATTTTTTAAAGAAATAAGAGATTGAAATTGGACAATGTAAGGGTTGTTGGAAAATCTGAAGTCTAACCTCTGAGAAGTCGTGTATACGTGCACTTCTTTGTATGTGTGTGCATGTGTGTATTTGTGTGTACATGAACAGTATGTGAGTAAGGCTCTGGGTATTTAATCGAAGTGTAGATGTATGTGTGTCTATACACACGTAAGCATCAGAAATACACTTCTGAGAGCTTCAACATAAGGATGGATCTTATACCTAGAAAACTAGGCATTAAGGTATGAGAAGTGTTTAATTTTTTAAAGATCTGAGATCTGCTTACTTTTACAGCCACAATTTATTTTGATACATGAAGCTCCTTTAATCCTATGCAAAGTTGATCAATAAAGAAATAACTGTCTCTCTTTATTACCCTAGTCTCTTAAACTAAAGAGACTAAAGGCAACTAAAGGTTGACTAATTTGCCAGTAGTCAATTTCCAACTAAAGTCTGTTCACATTCAAATCAGTTGTACAAAGCACTGCGTTTAGTCAAATAATTCAGACTGAGGTTTGGTTTGGGAGAAAATGAAGATGGTAACACTTTAACAAGCTGTTGAACAGAAGTGACTAAATGTCTTCTCTTCAAATCTTAACACTTTCTAGGAGTAAAATTCTCAGCTTCCAGCTGCCAAGCAAGGAGTCATTTCACACCTCCAGTCCTCAGTATCAAGAACTCCCTGCCTCAAACCTCCTCACTTCCTGAGGTCTGAGCTGGTTGCCTGACCTCACATTTATGGTCAACTTTGTGGTGTTTTGCAAGCCTTCCAGTGGAGGCTTTCCAGAAAAAGTATTCTGACAGCAACTTGTAAGAGGGGACTTTTCATATCTTTCTCATAAGGTCCATTTCTCTGAATTCTTTATGTTCATTCCTGTTGGACCTGGAAGATAAATGTGTCCATTCAACAAGACATTTCTTACCTGCTATATGCTTCACCTGGGGCTGGTGCACTGGGATGACCCAGAGGGATGGTATGGAGAGGGAGCAGGGAGGGGGGTTCAGGATGGGGAACACATGTATACCTGTGGCGGATTCATGTTGATGTATGGCAAAACCAATACACTATTGTAAAGTAATTAACCTCCAATTAAATAAATTTATATTAAAAAAAAAACTTTGATAGGGTGGTTCTAGTTACTTACTCTTGTATACCAAACTACCCTCAAGCTGAATATCTGAAAAAAATAATGCATTATTGTCCCTTTTAGTCCCAAGGGTTGACTAAGCTCACTTGGACAGTTCTCACTAAAGGTCTCTCATGACATTGCAGTCAGATGGCAGTGGGGACTGGAGTCACCTTGAGGCTCATCTTGGTTCAAAGCCAAGAAGGCTTCCTCCCACACAGATCTGGCTTCCCAGGGTTTCCTCTTTCCTTCTCTCTACACAGTGTCAACTCTTCTGTGGGCCTCTCCATACGTATGGTCTTCTGACACGATTGTGGGCTTAAGAAAGCAAATAGTCACACTTCTTCCATGGTGCTTGACTTGCAAGAGAGAAGAATGAAACTTCTGGGCCAGCTGAATTTGTTGTTACTTCAAGAAGTCATGCCTGACTCTATGACCCCATTGACTGCAGTACATCAGGCTTCCCTGTACTCCACTATCTCTCAGAGTTTGCTCAAATTCATGTCCTTTGAGTCGATGATGCTACCTAACCATCTCATCCTCTGCTCCCCTCTTCTCCTTTTGCCTTCAATCTTTCCCAGCATCAGTGTCTTCTTCAATGAGTTGGGTCTTCACATCAGATGGCCAAAGTATTGGAGCTTTGGCTTAAATATCAGTGCTTCCAATGAATATTCAGGTTGATTTCCTTTAGGATTGACTGGTTTGATCTTGTAGTTCAAGGGACTCTCAAGAGTCTTTTCCAGTACCAGAATTCAAAAGCATCAGTGCTGGGACCAGTCTCCCCTCAAAATTGGCACAGCATCTATTCAGCTGTATTGTAACATTCAAAGCAGTCTCAGGGCCAGCTCAGATTTCAGGGTACAAAGTGAGAC
The DNA here is from genome assembly GCF_016772045.2 of Ovis aries. NCBI lineage: Eukaryota > Metazoa > Chordata > Mammalia > Artiodactyla > Bovidae > Ovis > Ovis aries. Next base: position 53,854,260 of record NC_056058.1, on the reverse strand, counting down.
TCTTATTTTTGTGGAGGAGTGACAAAACCACATTGCAGAAGAGTGCTGGAACAAGCAATATGACAACTACCTTCAGAAAACACAATATGTCCCATTTGGTGTCTCATGGATGGAGGGTGCATTCCTACTGTCTATTTACATTCCAGATTGCATTTTCAAATCCTTAAAGTCTTCAGGTATAGTATTTCTTCTCTGTTTCTGTAATTCCCCCTCCCTGTTTCTCTTCCATAAAACTTGATTGAGTTCCTACAAATGGGTAGCCTCTCTGTAACAGTCACATCCTTGAATTCAGATAATGAGGTCAGTTGAACAAAGCTAGTGAAGATGATGGAATTCCAGTTGAGCTCTTTCAAATTCTGAAAGATGATGTTGTGAAAGTGCTGTACTCAATATGCCAGCAAATTTGGAAAACTCAGCATGGCCACAAGACTGGAAAAGGTCAGTTTTCATTCCAATCCCATATAAAGGCAATGCCAAAGAATGCTCAAACTACCATATAATTGCACTCATCTCTACTTTACACTAGTAAAGTAATGCTCAAAATTCTCCAAGCCAGGCTTCAGCAATATGTGAACCATGAAATTCCAAATGTTCAAGCTGGTTTTAGAAAAGGCAGAGGAACCAGAGATCAAATTGCCAAAATCTGCTGGATCATGGAAAAAAACAGGAGAGTTCCAGAAAAACATCTATTTATGCTTTATTGACTAGGCCAAAGCCTTTGACTGTGTGGATCACAATAAACTGTGGAAAATTCTGAAAGAGATGGGAATACCAGACCATCTGACCTGTCTTTTGAGAAACCTATATGCAGGTCAGGAAGCAACAGTTATAACAGGACATGGAACAACAGACTGGTTCCAAAAAGGAAAAGAAGTACATCAAGGCTGTATATTGTCACCCTGCTTATTTAACTTATATGCAGAGTACATCATGAGAAACGCTGGGCTGGAAGAAGCACAAGCTGGAATCAAGATTGCCGGGAGAAATATCAATCACCTCAGATATGCAGATGACACCACCCTTATGGCAGAAAGTGAAGGGGAACTAAAAAGCCTCTTGAAAGTGAAAGAGGAGAGCGAAAAGTTGGCTTAAAGCTCAACATTCAGAAAATGAAGATCACGGCATCTGGTCCCATCACTTCATGGGAAATAGATGGGGAAACAGTAGAAACAGTGTCAGACTTTATCTGTTTTGGCTCCAAAATCACTGTAGATGGTGACTGCAGCCATGAAATTAAAAGACGCTTACTTCTTGGTAGAAAAGGTATGACCAACCTAGACAGCATATTCCAAAACAGAGACATTACTTTGCCAACAAAGGTCCGTTTAGTCAAGGGTATGGTTTTTCCAGTGGTCATGTATGGATGTGAGAGTTGGACTGTGAAGAAAGCTGAGTGCCGAAGAACTGATGCTTTTGAACTGTGGTGTTGAAGAAGACTCTTGAGAGTCCTTTGGACTGTAAGGAGATCCAACCAGTCCATTCTGAAGGAGATCAGCCCTGGATGTTCTTTGGAAGGAATGATGCTAAAGCTGAAGCTCCAGTACTTTGGCCACCTCATGCGAAGAGTTGACTCATTGGAAAAGACTCTGATGCTGGGAGGGATTGGGGGCAGGAGGATAAGGGGGCGACTGAGGATGAGATGGCTGGATGGCATCACCGACTCAATGGACTTGAGTTTGAGTGAATTCCGGGAGATGGTGATGGACAGGGAGGCCTGGCGTGCTGAGATTCATGGGGTTGCAAAGAGTCGGACATGACTGAGAGACTGAACTGAACTGAACTGAACACCATGTTGTATTAAAATGTTCTCTTTTAACAGATAGTTATTCTTTTTTTTAGAAGAAGGAAACCAATCGTGGTTAATATGGAATACGATAAATAATACAGGAATAACCCTGCCATGTTAAGGAGTTAGTCCCTGCTCCTGGTAATTTTGGCTAATGAATGATAAGAAGCAACCATTTATTTATTGACAGCTTTTATACTACCTAGGGCTACTATGTAGCTCCATCAGTAAATAATCTGCCTGAAATGCAGGACACCTGGGTTTATTTCCTGGGTCGGAAGATCCCCTGGAGAAGGAAATAACAACACACCACAGTATTCTTGCCTGGAGAATCCCATGGACACAGGAGTCTGGCAGGCTACAATCCATGTGGTCACAAGAGTGGGACACAGCTTAGTAACTAAACCTCCTAGCACTACCTGTACTGGAAACAACAGGGGGACAAAACAGGTCTATGTTGTAGGCTGATTTCTGTCTCCACCCCAAATTAATATGGTGAAGTCCTAATCCCCATCCCACCAGAAGACCACTTATCTCAAACTAGGGTCATTGTATACATAATTAGTTAAGATGAGGTCATAAGGATGAGCTTTAATTCAAGATGACAGGTATCCCTATAAAAAGAGAAAATGTGGACACAGACACCTATGCACAGAAAGAAGATGATGTGAAGAGACACATGGAGAAGATGGCCAACTCCAAGCCAAGGAGAGAGGCCTGGAAAAGATCCTTCACTCACAGTCCTCTAAAGGAACCAACCCTGCCAACACCTTAATCTCAGACTTCCAGCCTCCAGATCAGTGAGACAATACATTTCTGTTGTTTACACCATTCATTTTTATGGTGCCCTAGTATGGGCTTCCTAGGTGGCGCTAGTGGTAAGGAACACACCTGCCAATGCAGGAGACACGAGCTTGACCCCTGCGAGATTAAGGCAAGGTCTTCTGGAGGAGGGCATGGCAACCCACTCCAGTATTCTTGCCTGGAGAACCCCATGGACCAAGAAGTCTGGCGGGCTACAGTCCATAGGGGCCGCAAAGAGTCAGACAAACTGAAGTGACTCAGCATGCACAGTAAACTACTATAGTCCTAATTCATAGAGCTTATCAGCCAGACATTAATCAAATAATTAAAAATACGAAGCATATAATTACAAAATTGAACTCAGAAATATGAAACAAAGAAATGTAATTCAATGAGAGCAGAGACTAGACGAATATTTCTGAGGCTGGTGGATCAGAGAAAGTTTTCATGAGGAAATGATGCTGAGGTGGAAGATGAAGAGTGATGAGGAGTAAACAGAGAAAAAGCAAGACAAGCATGTCACAGGTTGGGGGAGCTGGTGATGTGGTAGCAGCACCTTCGGAGGCCTTTGTTAACTGACACAGGATGCAACTGAGATACCAAAACAAAGGAAGTGTGGCTTTAACAAAGGGAATGGGAGGGGCAATAATGTAAAATAAGACTGGTAAACTAGGAAGAATAGCCATGCCTTTGCAGACCTCATTAAAGACATCTTTTAGTTTTACAGATCACTGAGAACCCCTTAAAGCAGTGGTCCCCAACTTTTTGGTACCAGAGACTGTTTTCACGGAAGACAATTTTTCCACAGACTGGGTGGAGGGTTGGGGTCAGGATTATTCAAGTGCATTACATTTATTGTGCACTTGATTTATGTTATTGCTGCAACAGTTCCATTTTAGATCATCAGGCATTAGATCCCAGAGCCTGGGGACCCCTGCCTCAAAGAGTTATAAGTTGGAGGAGGTATGATCATATTTGAGTTGTAAAAATACTTATTTTGGAGAGAACATGTTGGAAAGTGCTTGGGCCGGGGACAGGGAAGGAAGATCTGGATTCACGAAGATGGAGTGCAATGGCCTGTAGGTAGGAGGCTCAGAGACGTGGGAGAGAAAGCCAGCTGAATCCAGACAAGGGTCAGGGAGACAGAAAAAGCTACCTGTGCTGTGTGACATATTTAGGAAGAGAATAGCATAAGATTTGCTGATGGGGGGATCAGAGATGAATGTGGCTATTTCTCTGTACCATCACTCAGAGTTGCTATTAGAAGACTCATTTTGAGGGAGATGCTTATGGACTTCTCATGTTTTATGGGCACTGGGGAGCTGCAAGTTGAGAAATCAAGAAGACAATTGAATACACATGGAGCTCAAAAAGAGAACTCTGGGTTAGATATATAAATTTGAGGGTCATTAGCAAACAGATAGGGATTGGAGCTTTGCATGTGACTGGGGTTGTTATGAAAAAGGGTACAAAGTAGGAAGAGACCACGGCCTAGAATGGAAAGTTAAACTAAAATTTTTACTTGTCTTTTTTTTTTTTTTAATTTTCCTATTATTTCACATGAAATGATATAAGAGTTTGTATCCTATTCCTCCTGACAATTTGCTTTTTTAAAAAAAACCAGAGGCCTCTGAAACCACAGATCTCCAAGTTACAGTACAACTTTGGGCAATTGTTAATCATATATGCTTTCATTAAAAAAAAAAAAGCAACTGCAGTTGTTTTTGTTTTTTCTACTTAAAATTACAGAAGGAGAGAAATGTTTTCATAAGTATTTTAGATTAAAAAAAAGCAAGAATTGATTTTGCTTTTCATAGCTTAACAACAACAACAACAAAAAAGGTATCTTTAAAAACAACCTATTGCCCATAGGGAAAAAGAGGCCTTATCTGATTATAGTGATGATTGGATTTTTTGTACTTATTGACATTTGGTCCAGGCACTATCCTTGAATCATTCAAATTCTAGCAGCATCACAACATTATTTGTGAGTGTTTATTGCCTTTGTTAAAGCAGAAAGATACACACATGCGTTGTTTCCTTTTAAAAGAAACTCACTGGGTTGTGCCATTTCATTGGCCCTTAGAAACTGTTAAGTTATTTCTTTGTTAGTATGGACAGAAAATATGAGCATGCTTACTCCATCACCCTTTTAGGTTTCTCTTATCAAACTTGCAGATGTTCGTAGCTGCTAACTCTAGCTATGAAATGAGCATAGCTGGAAACAAAAAGGCGACTGGAAGAGTCAACAGAATAAGCAGTGATATCCACTCCATCATTGGGGTCAGACTGTCATACATCCAAGTGAAATGTGTGCTGTGAATCTATATGTGCACTTCATTATTGTTAATAATGATACCAGTGATAGTGAGATTAGAAGAAAGTGCTGATTCTTTTTAAATTTGATATTAACTCTATGCAACTTTATTAATATACCATTATATATTAAAATCTGCATACCACGGAATATAGTTTTATTGCTAGAACCTAAAAAAAAAATTCATCATGAAACTCTGAAAGGTTTACTCTATAAGAATATTCATTTATATTTGGCTCTGAGAAGCATAAACTTAGAACCAGAGAACATAAGTTAAAATGATAAGGTCCATCTATACGATGAAATAACTCACAGCTATTAAAATTAGGATACTGAAATATAATGAAATGGAAATGGTCAAGATATAAAGACAGTGCAAAAATAATTATATGGAATATCACTTCTGTGCATGCATGTGAAAAATGTCTATTTATTTTAAAAAGTTTGAAATAGTTTACACTGAATTCTTAAACTTAATAAAATTTTATTTTTAAGTCTGAATGTTAAATATTGTTGCGAGCAAAATGACACAAAGACAAAACACACAAAACACACAAGAGACGGACAATACACACTCTGGCCAGAGGAACAGAACTGCTCAAACAATTTGCGGTTTATTAATATAAAGCCCCCCTAGGCAGAATTCCAGACTGCATGAATAAGCCTTTTCAGTATAGCGCAGGTGCATACATGTTATCGTACAGCAAGGGGAGTGAAATCCCTGTCTACTGCAGAGTCTGTCCAAAGCCCTCTTTTCCTTCTTATCACAAGAAGGGAATGCTCCCTCGTTTGCAAGGGACCGTTAAACTCAAGGCTGTGTCCAGACTCTTTGGCAGAACACCTCGTTTGCAAGGACATTCAGCCCGAGCAGAGAGACCCATTTGCAGGCACATCTCTGCTACCCTATTAACCCTTCAAATATACTTGTGATACATTTTCATTACTGTGGCTTTTTGTATATTCCAAATGTTTCTCAATGAGTGTGACTTTTTCCAGATACAGAAAAAAACTAAAATTATGATTACCTTATCCAAAAAGATAGCTATTCCTTTATCCCTCATCTACTTGCTAATATTTGACATCCTATAACTAGAGATTTATTCATCTTCAATCCTGCAAAAGCATTTCCTAGAGAAGAGAATTTAAAAAGCAGTAAGAGTGTTTTCATTTAAGCTTAAATAAGCTCACTGACTCCTTCCAGAAACAGAAGTTTTATGGCTACAAAAGATTCTCCCTCACAGGACAACAGAATCCCCATCAGGAAGGTGAAGCACACTCAGCGCTCACTCTGCGCATGGGAACCTGCGACTTTTCACATTTTACCAATCTAGGGAGAAGTTGCAGAGAAGGAGCAGGAGAAGGCAGTACTGGCAGTACTCCAGTACTCTTGCCTGGAAAATCCCATGGACAGAGGAGCCTGGTAGGTTGTATTCCATGGGGTTGCTAAGAGTCGGACACGACTGAGTGCCTTCACTTTCACTTTTCACTTTCATGCATTGGAGAAGGAAATGGCAACCCACTCCAGTATTCTCGCCTGGAGAATCTCAGGGATGGGGGAGCCTGGTGGGCTGCCGTCTATGGGGTCACACAGAGTCGGACACAACTGAAGCGAGTTAGCAGCAGCAGCAGGGAGAAGTTGACCAGTCTAGGGAGAAGCAATTTAGTAATGTAACAACTCTTCTCCAGGTCTTGGCATTTAACAACTTTATCAATGGATAAAAGTGTTCGTAAGTTATTATTTAGTTTTATGCAGATTCAGATGGACACTTTACTTCCCACTACTTTGGCTACCTCATTCCAAGAGGTTGACTCATTGGAAAAGACTCTGATGCTGGGAGGGATTGGGGGCAGGAGGAGAAGGGGATGACCAAGGATGAGATGGCTGGATGGCATCACAGACTCGATGGACTTGAGTCTGAGTGAACTCCGGGGGATGGTGATGGACAGGGAGGCCTGGTGTGCTGCGATTCATGGGGTTGCAAAGAGTCGGACACGACTGAGCGACTGAACTGAACCGAACTGAATCTTAAATGTAATAATAAATACAGATCTGAGATACATTCATATATTGCCTAGACTCTGGCACGTAATTCTGTTTGTTTTCAATATACATTTAAAATAACCTGGATTATTGTGTGTCTCTTCCTTCTTCTTAGACATGTTCATCCTTTATTCATTTACATTGTGAAAATTCATTTTTGAGCAGGATGGCATTCAAACAACATAAATATTAGGTTTAGACATCAGATTAAAGTAGAACTAGGCTACATCACTTAAAAACACCCTATTTCTAATACTTTTAATGCTACTGATACTACTGTGAAGTGGAAAGCATTTGCTGACCATCTCTTAGGATTGAGGTACTTTCTATAATTAAATTACCTATAAAGTACTTCATATATATTTATATAAATTAATTTAATTGAATAAGCACTCATTTGAGGTCCGTAATTTGTTCTTGTTTGACAGATGACAAAGCTGAAATGTAAAGACTGTAAGCAATTTGCCTTACTTCACACAGCTATGAAGTATCAAACTGGATTCAAACATTGGTCTATTCAACATTAAGATTCTACTTTCATCCAGTGTGCTATAATATCTACCTAGATTTTTAGAAGAAAAAAATATAATGACCCTCCACACTACTATTTTCACTGGAATCACCACCACTCTCACCACCAACTGGAATGTGATGTTTAGGAACATTTTCAACAATAAGATGCATCACTGTTGCCAAGCTGTTTGTCACTCCCAACGGTTTTTTAACGACAAAATTTGAAGTCAATCACAGGGTGTCTGGATGCAGGATGATCTGTGTTATCTAAAGCATTCAAATAGCCCCAAAGCCACTTGGAGTTCTCGGTTTTCCTGGCATAGCTGTCAGTTCACAGTTAATTTTATTTCCACTGTCTATCCTAGAATCTTTGCAATCAAGTTATTTTAGACAATTGATGATAAAGTACTACTCAAGTCATGATTCTGGATAATTTGAGGCACTTATTTATCTCTTGGCAGACTTTTTCAGTAGCCTATAAACTATACGTGTAAATGACAACCTGGGTTGAGTATATTTTCACTGCACTTGACAAGCTCACTGGACCAAAAGACCTCGAGCCTGGGTGGAAATAAGCATGCTGAAATGTCTAAATTACTTAATCATATTTCCTCTCAATCAGAAATGTGAGTTCTCACCAGGCTTGTTGAATGCAATTGGCCATTTTAGTCAAGGCTCATTGAAAGGAAAAGGAAAATACATTTTAAAGACTAGATGAATAATTTTATTGCTCTCATACCTGCACCCTCAGACAGGCATTTTTGGTTGTAAATTTGGTGGAGCTGAGAGAGAGAAAAAAGGAGACTAGGGTTAGCCAAAGGAAATATATATTTATATTTTTATACACAGTATGTTATATAATATACATATTAAAGGAAAGATAAATCCATCTGAATGCAGAGCTCCAAAGAATAGCAAGGAGAGATATGAAAGCCTTCCGAAGTGAACAATGCAAAGAGATAGAGGAAAAAAAACAAAGAATGGGAAAGACTAAAGATCTCTTCAAGAAGATTAGAGATACCAAGTGAATATTTCATGCAAAGATAGAAACAAGAAAGTACAGAAAATAGTGTAGACCTAACAGAAGCAGAAGATAAGAAAAGGTGACAAGAACACACAGAAGAACTGTACAGAACAGGTCTTAATGATCAGGATAACCATGATGGTGTGATCACTCAATCAGAGTCAGACCATGGAGTGTGAAATCAAGTGGACCTTAGGAAGCATTCCTACAAACAAAGCTTCTGGAGGTGATGGAATTCTAGTTGAGCTATTTCAAATCCTAAAAGATGTTGTGAAAGTGCTGCACTCAATAAGCCATAAAATTTTGGAAAACTTAGCAGTGGCCACAGGACTGGAAAAGGTCAGTTTTCATTCCAATCCCAAAAAAGGACAATGCCGAAGAATGATTAAAACACCATACAATTGCCCTCATTTCACATGCTAGCAAGGTAATGCTTGAAATCCTTCAAGCTAAGATCTAACAGTACGTGAACCGAGAACTCCTAGATGTACAAGCTGAATTTAGAAAAGGCAGAGGAACCAGATATCAAACTGTCAACTCCACTGGATCATAGAAAAAGCAAGAGAAATCCAGAAAATTAACTACTTTTGCTTCATGGACTACACTAAAGCCTTTGACTGTGTGGATCACAAGAAACTGTGGAAAATTCTCAAAGAGAAGGGAATACCAGACCAGCTTACCTGCCTGCCCCCACCACCTCACAAGAAAACTGGATGCAGGTCAAGAGACAACAGTTAGAACAGGACATGGAACAATGTACTGGTTCAAAATTGGGAAAGGAGTGTCAAGGCTGTATATTGTCACCCTGCTTGTTTCATGTATATGAAGAGTACATCATGCAAAAATGCCAGGCTGGATGAAGCTAAAGTGGAATCAAGATTGACAGGAGAAATATTAATAACCTCATATATGCTTATGCTGCTGATGTTGCTAAGTCGCTTCAGTTGTGTCTGACTCTGTGCAATTCCATAGACAGCAGCCCACCAGGCTCCCCCATTCCTGGGATTTTCCATGCAAGAACACTGGAATGGATTGCCATTCTTCACCAATGCATGAAAGTGAAAAGTGAAAGTGAAGTCATTCAGTCATGTCTGACTCATAACCTACCCAGCTCCTCCATCCATGGGATTTTCCAGGTAAGAGTACTGGAGTGGGCTCCCATTGCCTTCTCCAATATATGCTTATGACACCATCTTAATGGCAGAAAGTGAAGAGGAAATAAAGAGCCTCTTGATGAGGGTGAAAGAGGAAAGTGAAAAGACTGGCTTAAAACTCAGCATTCAAAAAATGAGGACATGCCCTCTGATCACATCACGTCATGGCAAATAGATGGGGAAACAATGGAAACAGTGACAGACTTCACTTCCTTGGGCTTCAAAATCACTGCAGATGGTGACTGCAGCCATGAAATTAAAAGACACTTGCTCTTTGGAAGAAAAGCTATGACCAACCTAGATAGCATATTTAAAATCAGAGATATTCCTTTGTCAACCAAGCTGTGGTTTTTCCAGTAGTCATATATGGATGTGAGAGTCAGACTATAAAGAAAGCTGAGTGCTGAAGAATAGATGCTTTTGAACTGTGGTGTTGGAGAAGACTCTTGAGAGTCCCTTGGACTGCAAGGAGATCCAACCAGTCCATCCTAAAGGAAATCAGTCCTGAATATTCACTGGAAGGACTGATGCTGAAGCTGAAAAGCCAATACTTTGGCCACATGATGCAAAGAACTTACTCATTGGAAAAGACCCTGATGCTTGGAAAGAATGAAGGCAGGAGGAAAAGGGGATGACTGAGGATGAGATGGTTGGATGGCATCACCAACTTGACGGGCATGAGTTTGAGCAGGCTCTGGGAGTTGGTGATGGATAGGTAAGCCTGGCATGCTGCAGACCACTGGGTCATGAAGAGTTGAACATGACTAAGGGACTGAACTGAACTCAGCTCAGTGAATTTCCATTTCCCAGGGAGGATAATTGACACTCAGAGAGCCTAAATAGGGAAATCATTCAAATGTACAAGGGCGGCGATAAGGAAATACCCCTCATCCAAGGTAAGGATCAACGGCTGCACTTTGTTGGAGCAGCTGTGAAGAGATACCACACGCCCAAGGTAAGAGAAACCCAAGTAAGATGGGAGGTGTCGCAAGAGGGCATCAGAGGGTAGACACACTGAAATTATACTCACAGAAAACTAGTCAATCTAATCACACTAGGACCACAGCCATGTCTAACTCAATGAAATTAAGCCATGCTCATGGGGCAACCCAAGATGGGCGGGTCATGGTGGAGAGGTCTGACAGAATGTGGTCCACTGGAGAAGGGAATGGCAAACCACTTCAGTACTCTTGCCTCGAGAACCCCATGAACAGTATGAAAAGGCAAAATGATAGGATACTGAAAGAGGTACTCTCCAGGTCAGTAGGTGCCCAGAATGCTACTGGAGATCAGTTGAGAAATAACTCTAGAAAGAATGAAGGGATAGAGCCAAAGCAAAAACAATATCCAGCTGTGGATGTGACTGGTGATAGAAGCAAGGTCCGATGCTGTAAAGAGCAACATTGCATAGGAACCTGGAGTGTCAGGTCAATGAATCAAGGCAAATTGGAAGTGGTCAAATAAGAGATGGCAAGAGTGAACGTCGACATTCTAGGAATCAGTGAAATAAAATGGACTAGAATGGGTGAATTTAACTCAGATGACCATTATATCTACTATTGCAGGCAGGAATCCCTCAGAAGAAATGGAGTAGCCATCATGGTCAACAAAAGAGTCCGGAATGCAGTACTTAGATGCAATCTCAAAAATGACAAAATGATCTCCGTTCATTTCCAAGGCAAACCATTCAATATCACGGTAACTCAAGTCTATGTGCCAACCAGTAACGCTGAAGAAGCTGAAGTTGAACGGTTCTATGAAGACCTATAAGACCTTGTAGAACTAACACCCAAAAAAGATGTCCTTTTCATTATAGGAGACTGGAATGCAAAAGTAGAAAGTCAAGAAACACCCGGAGTAATAGGCAAATTTGGCCTTGGAATACGGAATGAAGCAGGGCAAAGACTAATAGAGTTTTGCCAAGAAAATGCACTGGTCATAGCAAACACCCTCTTCCAACAACACAAGAGAAGACTCCACACATGGACATCACCAGATAGTCAACACAGAATTCAGATTGATTATATTCTTTGCAGCCAAAGATGGAGAAGCTCTATACAGTCAGCAAAAACAAGACCAGGAGCTGCCTGTGGCTCAGATCATGAACTCCTTATTACCAAATTTAGACTTAAATTGAAGAAAGTAGGGAAAACCAGTAGACCATTTAAGTATGACCTAAATCAAATCCCTTATGATTATACAGTGGAAGTGAGAAATAGATTTAAGGGCCTAGATCTGATAGATAGAGTGCCTGATGAACTATGGAATGAGGTTTGTACATTATACAGGAGACAGGGATCAAGACCATCCCCATGGAAAAGAAATGCAAAAAAGCAAAATGGCTGTCTGGGAAGGCCTTACAAATAGCTGTGAAAAGAGGAGAAGTGAAAAGCAAAGGAGACAAGGAAAGATAGAAGCACCTGAATGCAGAGTTCCAAAGAATAGCAAGAAGAGATAAGAAAGCCTTCTTCAGTGATCAATGCAAAGAAAAAGAGGAAAAGAACAGTATGGGAAAGACTAGAGATCTATTCAAGAAAATTAGAGAGACGAAGGGAATATTTCATGCAAAGATGGGCTCAATAAAGGACAGAAATGGTACGGATCTAACAGAAGCAGAAGATATTAAGAAGAGGTGGAAAGAATACACAGAAAAACTGTACAAAAAAGATCTTCATGACCCAGATAATCTCGATGGTGTGATCACTCATCTAGAGCCAGACATCCAGGAATGTGAAGTCAAGTGGGCCTTGGAAAGCAACACTATGAACAAAGCTAGTGGAGGTGATGGATTTCCAGTTGAGCTCTTTTAAATCCTGAAAGATGATGCTGTGAAAGTGCTGCACTCAATATGCCAGCAAATTTGGAAAACTCAGCAGTGGCCACAGGAATAGAAAAGGTCAGTTTTCATTCTAATCCCAAAGAAAGGCAATGCCAAAGAATGCTCAAACTACTGCACAATTGCACTCATCTCACACGCTAGTAAAGTAATGCTCAAAATTCTCCAAGCCAGGCTTCAGCAATACGTGAACCGTGAACTTCCTGTTGTTCAAGCTAGTTTTTGAAAAGGCAGAGGAACCAGAGATCAAATTGCCAGCATCCTCTGGATCATGGGAAAAGCAAGAGAGTTCCAGAAAAATATCTATTTCTGATTTATTGACTATGCCAAAGCCTTTGACTGTGTGGATCACAATAAACTGTGGAAAATTTGAAACAGATGGGAATACTATACCACCTGACCTGCCTCTTGAGAAATCTGTATGCAGGTCAGGAAGCAACAGTTAGAACTGGACATGGAACAACAGACTGGTTCCAAACAGGAAAAGGAGTACGTCAAGGCTGTATATTGTCACCCTGCTTATTTAACTTCTATGCAGAGTACATCATGAGAAACGCTGGATTGGAAGAAACACAAGCTGGAATCAAGATTGCCGGGAGAAATATCAATCACCTCAGATATGCAGATGATACCACCCTTATGGCAGAAAGTGAAGAGGAGCTAAAAAGCCTCTTGATGAAACTGAAAGAGGAGAGTGAAAAAGTTGGCTTAAAGCTCAACATTCAGAAAACAAAGATCATGGCATCTGGTCCCATCACTTCATGGGAAATTGATGGGGAAACAATGGAAACAGTGTCAGACTTTATTTTGGGGGCTACAAAATCATTGCAGATGGTGACTGCAGCCATGAAATTAAAAGACGCTTACTCCTTGGAAGAAAAGTTATGATCAACCTTGATAGGACATTCAAAAGCAGAGACATTACTTTGCCGACTAAGGTCAGTCTAATCAAGGCTATGGTTTTTCCAGAAGTCATGTATGGATGTGAGAGTTGGACTGTGAAGAAGGCTGAGTGCCTTAGAATTGATGCTTTTGAACTGTGGTGCTGGAGAAGACTCTTGAGAGTCCCTTGGACTGCAAGGAGATCCAACCAGTCCATTCTCAAGGAGATCAGCCCTGGGATTTCTTTGGAAGAAATGATGCTAAAGCTGAAACTCCAGTACTTTGGCCACCTCATGCGAAGAGTTGACCCATTGGAAAAGACTTTGATGGTGGGAGGGATTGGGGGCAGGAGGAGAAGGGGACGACAGAGGATGAGATGCCTGGATGGCATCACTGACTAATGGACGTGAATCTAAGTGAACTCTGGGAGTTGGTGATGGACAGGGAGGCCTGGCGTGCTGCGATTCATGGGGTCGCAAAGAGTCTGACATGACTGAGCAACTGAACTGAACTGAAGTAAATAGCAAAGATGAGATTATATGTACAGATCCTTTGGCTCCATGGTGATGAGCTAATCTATATACTTTCTCCATATCCTTGACAAATCTCAGAATTTTTCAAATTGTGCCTCATGCCATCTATATCAGGCTCACCTGGGAGTACATGCTAAAGCACAATTTCTACAGTCTTTTACTCACTTTCCAAATTAGAGTCTCTGGGGAAAATAAGATAAAGTGAGTGAAAGTGTTAGTTGCTCACTTATGTCCAACTCTTTGTGACCCCATGGACTGTAGGCCACTAGGCTCCTCTGCCTATGGAATTCTCTAGGCAAGAAAACTGGAGTAGTTTCCATTCCTTTCCTCAAAGGATCTTTCCAAACCAAAATTGAACCCAGTTCTACATTGCAGGCAGATTCTTTACCATCTGAGCCACCAAGAAAGCAAGTCCCAAAGATCAAAATTTTTAATTTACTCCAAAGATGACTTTTTAAAAATGGTACTATTTGAGAATTGGTGTGGCTAACAGGGAGGGTCATGATTTTGAGAATAATACAGTAGAAAGACTGTGATGTCATAAATCAGGTGACCTGGGTTTTAATCCCACCCTGCAATGGACAAGTTACTTCACCTTTTTGGTCTATGTAATCCCATTTGTAAAGGGACAGTATTAGATCAGATGCCCACTGTAACATTTTGCAAGTGCTTGAAATAGACCCCCACAATATAGGCAATATTAGTTCAGTAAGACTAATTGTTTGCAGTGCTGGCTACTGTATTTCAAAGAGACTTTCACTTTGTGGAATAGAGTCAAAGTTGGTCAGCACCACAGCCAGTCAAGAGCACTTGGGTCCTTCCCTGGCTTTCAGTACTCTTCTAGGCATAATTAAAGATGGGTGAGTGAGGGCTGCCATTCCAAATGTGCCACGGTTGAAGCACGGAGGTAGATTCTTCTAACCAGCAGCATATTTCATGGAAGACAAGTGATATTTTCTATCTGAGAAAGCAGGGACTTTAAGAACTGACAGCAACAGCTCCCTAATCTATTTCAGCTAAGAGGTAATCATTTCCAATCTCAGAAACCATTCCTGCAAATCCAACAGCACGCATTTCATTTGTGGCTCACACAACTGTACTGGCCTTTATAAGAGAAGTAAATAGGTCCTCAGTGGCTGTTTTGTATTGCCAATTAGCTAATCTGTTGGCAGAATCTTGCATCTGCATATGCAAATACACGTTTAGCAACACACCGTAGTATGCTGGGACACATTTCATTTTGCAGACATTATTTTGGGGGCCTGGAAGAAAACGCAGTCTTTATTTTAACTTGCAGTGACTTGTCCAGTGTTTTCCATACCAACATGTGTTTGATATGTAGGTCCCAAAATAAACAGCTAATGAATATTCAGGTGTGATGAATGCAATCACAGAAAGAGCCAAGAATAGACCATCAGAGTGCAGACTCCTACGTCCCATCTGTAACCATTAGGATAACAGGACTACACTGCCACTAGTGAGGCACAGAGTCATTCATTTAACAAATAGCTATCACTGCACATTATGTATGAGCTACTGAAATAAACAGCAGTTTTTAATTTCAAGGAGGAAAAATTACCTGAAAGTAGAGAACAATTGCTTAGCAATATTTATTCAACAAATATTTATTGAGTACATACTTCATATGTGTGAGATACTGATACAGGCACTGAAGATTCCAGCAACATTTTTTTTTAAGTGCTAAAAATCATTTCCCTTGCAGACTTTATGTTTGAGGAAGACAAACAAAGATTCAATAAATATGAAATGTAGAGTATGATAGATTGTGATGAGTACTAAGAAAGGATGGCAGGAAGGATGGGACCAAGAAGAAAAGAGACTGACTTAAGATCAGGAAAGTCCTACTAGGAAGATACAAGTTAGAATGTAGATTTGATAAAGATAAGAAAGTGAGCCATGGGGATGTCAGTGGGAACAGTGTTATAGGCAAGGAAAAGTGTTAAGTGCAATGTGTTAGGTGAGTGTCCAGTAATTTGAAGAATAGATGGGAGGCTTCTATGGCTAAATAGAATAAACTTTAAGAAAGGAGTCAGATAAGAGTATGCCCAATCATGTAAGATTTTATAAACCATAAAAAAAAAGTGTTTCACTTTGACTCTGAGTGAGATGGGAAGCCACAGGAATTTGAGAAAAAGGTGATATCATTGAACTTTTATTTTAAAAGAAAGACATTAGCCATTGAGCTGAAAGTAGACTAGCGCAGAGAAGGGCAGAAGAAGGAAGTCCAGTGGGATGGGTGTTGCTATTAACAACTCTATGAGTGATGGAGGCATGCATTAGGGTAGCAGTGATGAAGCTGGTGGGAAATGGCTGGATTTCGGATGCTTTACATGCAGAGCTAATATGATTTTTGAATCACCTCATTTTCATTTTGGAATATAATATACATGTATGTAAAACATAAATGCAACATCTATCAAATATGTAAACATCAGGTATCCCCCACCCAAGTTAATAAACACAACATTATCAGCACTCTAGACATTCCATACATATAGTTAGCACACTGGGAGAAAGATTGCATGTGCTGAGTAGAAGCAAGGGAAATATAAAAGAGACCGAAATCAAACTTCGTTGTTGTTCAGTGACTCAGTTGTGTCCAACTCTTTGCGATCCCATGGACTGCAGCAAACCAAACTTCCCTGTCCTTCACTGTTGCTCAGAGTTTGATTTATAAATCAAATTTATAAAGATGAAAATTAAGGTCTTAAATAAAAAATTCACTAGATAGGATGAACAGTAGAATAGACATTGCAGAGTAAAAAGAGATGAACTTTATGTCTTTAATGAAAAGGGATGGAACTACACTCTTGAGAAACACAAGGGACATCTTCCAATAGAGGTAAAAACTGTTCTTGCTGACTCTGTCATTCTCAGAGGGAGAGCTCTCTTCACAGGAGAAAACAGAGATTCAGGGTGTTACTGGCTAAAGAACTAGACTGAAACGATTCTTGTTCAGTCCTGAAATCTAATCACAGTGGCTACAAACACTAGAGAGCAAAAAAAATATGGGCCAAATATTTATTGTAAACTTCTGATAATCTAGAAGGCATGGTATACGAGTTATGTGACTTTGGCTACAGAGGAGTCTCTTTTTAAAGGACTGCTAGCACTGGAGCTTCTGCCCACTTTGTTAATGTCAAAGGAATAGACAGAGTAGCAGGAATTGCTCTAATTAAAAATATTATGGAACAAAATATTCTGTTCCAGGCTATTCTGTTCTAGTGGTAGAATACAGTACTGTAACAGCTTGAGGTGAAGATCATAAAAGGATGCTTTTGAACATAGAGAAATAGAGTTTTTATCAGCACCTAGATCTGTGGTCTGCAATAGCTATAACATTTATAATGTGTGAAAGAAAATAATAGTTAAGAATAATAGTTAAGACATTTAATTTTACCGAAGTGTGCAGCAGCACCACTAACAATCATAACCGGTTCTTGAAATCTTCTTGACCCTGGTACTAAAGACTAGGATATTTTAGGTAGGAAGTTCCACTACTGAGAACTCAAAGAGCTGTAGGTTGCTTCCAACCTCATCTTAGAATTAGTCAATCTGTTGTTTTGTTGTTGTTCAGTCACTAAGTCATGTCCAGCTCTTTGCAACCCCATGAACTAGCTACAGCATGCCAGGCTTCTCTGTCCCTCACTGTCTCCCAGAGTTTGCTTAAACTCATGTCTATTGAGTCAATGATGCCATCCAACCATCTCATCCTCTGTCGCCCCCTATTCCTCCTGCCCTCAATCTTTCCACATCAGGGCCAATGGGATGGTACAAATATAGTAGCTTAAAAGAGACTATGGAAGGTGAAACAAAGGAAGGAGAAATAAAAAAAAAATGGAGTATTGAAAATGCTTTCTTTGGTTTTGGTGGAAGTTTTGCTATAGAAAATAGCAAGGTAAAATGCTTGAATTTTTCCTTCAAGTACACTGGACTGGAAGAAACACAAGCTGGAATCAAGTTTGCCGGGAGAAATATCAATAACCTCAGATATGCAGATGACACCACCCTCATGGCAGAAAGTGAAGAGGAACTAAAAAGCCTCGTGATGAAAGTGAAAGAGGAGAGTGAAAAAGTTGGCTTAAAGCTCAACATTCAGAAAACGAAGATCATGGCATCCGGTCCCATCACTTCATGGGAAATAGATGGGGAAACAGTGGAAACAGTGTCAGACTTTATTTTTGGGGGCTCCAAAATCACTGCAGATGGTGACTGCAGCCATGAAATTAAAAGACACTTGCTCCTTGGAAGAAAAGTTATGACCAACCTAGATAGTGTATTCAAAAGCAGAGACATTACTTTGCCGACTAAGGTCCATCTAGTCAAGGCTACGGTTTTTCCTGTGGTCATGTATGGATGTGAGAGTTGGACTGTGAAGAAAGCTGAGCGCCGAAGAATTGATGCGTTTGAACTGTGGTGTTGGAGAAGACTCTTGAGAGTCCCTTGGACTGCAAGGAGATCCAACCAGTCCATTCTGAAGGAGATCAACCCTGGGATTTCTTTGGAAGGAATGATGCTAAAGTTGAAGCTCCAGTACGTTGGCCATCTCATGCGAAGAGTTGACTCATTGGAAAAGACTCTGATGCTCGGAGGGATTGGGGGCAGGAGGAGAGGGGATGACCCAGGATGAAATGGCTGGATGGCATCACGGACTCAATGGACTTGAATCTGAGTGAACTCCAGGAGATGGTGATGGATAGGGCGGCCTGGCGTGCTGCGATTCGTGGGGTTGCAAAGAGACAGACACGACTGAGCAACTGAACTGAACTGATAGTCATTTTTAATTACTTGGGCTTGGGATTAATGTCTCTAAGGATCCAGTTGCTGATTCCAATAAATGACCCAAATTATCTTTGCAAAGGACACCAGCAGGGCATTTTGTTGCATTTCAAAAAAAAGTAAAGGCTACCCTGAAGAATGAGGTCAAGATTTTCTCCATATTGTCTTCAAGAATGAGATGACAACAAAAAGCTATTCATTTGGTGGAGTAAGAAGAAATGCAAAGCTCAATGTGGAATTAGAAACAGCATCTAATTAGGCTTTAAGACTGGATATATATGTGCATGAATACAGATACACATACACATGCATGGATCTGTGTGATTTCTTTGTATTTTATGATACATTGCAGTGAAATTATTCATTAGTTTATGGATATATTGCCCTTTCATTTTCCCTTCAATGTTTAGGTGATCTCAAATTAGGAAATTCTACATTTAATCATGTAAAAGATTAATGCTAAAGTAAGCTTTTTGGCCTTTGCCAATAAATAGTAATTCAATCCAGTATTGATCTTTTTACAAGTAACAGAGCTGAAAAATTTCTGTATATAACTGAAGACTATAAAATAGACTTGCATAAAATTATCACAACTGCTTCATGTTTATATTTAACTTATATTTTTGTACAAGCAAGATTTTATAAGATATATTTAAATTTTCAATGTTTTAGCAATCCTTCCAACTTTTTCATGATTTTTAGGAATACAAACTTTTAAGAAAACAATGAAACTAAATTATTGCCTTTTGGCCATTAGCCAGCAAATAAAATATGGCTTTAACAAAACTGTGTCATTATACAGTTTGAAAATTATATCAGGACATATCCAATAGAATTACTAACCTCGATGCCTCTTGTAGAATGCATATTAATCTTTCTACATTAAGGAAAATAATGGCTGTGACTAGAAAGCCAAGTTACTACATAGTGATTATATATGCTGGCTGTGATATCCAACCACTGAGACATCAAATTTGAAATGCAATTTTATATGACAGAAATTGCTGATGGCTCTAATATGCCAAGAGTTTTAAGAGATAATGTTTTTTAGAGAGAAATTCTGCTTCCACTATGGATTATGTACATAAATGTAAAATTTGACAACAGTAGAAGCAGTGTGTTTTAAAGTAATTGAACTTCTGAATTTATTTTTAATATTCTATAGTCAACATGACTACAATGAATTACTGGAATGATTAGTAAGGGTACTTGTTTTAAATGTTTTGATCCTGTTATATTTTTCATTAAGGTTTCTAAAAATTAAATTGGATATTACATTTAAAAAAGATTACTAAGCTTGAAGATATAACAATATGAATTATTTTAAATAAAATAGAGAAAAAGTACTGGAAAAAATAAAAAACATCAGTGAGCCATGGGACAACTTCATGTACCTTTGTATATAAACATTTAGAATTAGTCTCCTAAAAAAAGGAAAAAAGAAACATGTATTAGAAAAAAATAGCTCAAAATCTTGCAGAGTTGATAAAAAACTGTATACCCGCAGATTCAAGAAGCTCAACAAAACCTAAGCGTGACGTATGGGCACTGCCATGTATAAAACAGATAGCTGGTGAGAAGCTGCTGGATGGCACAGGCAGCTCAGCTAGGAGATATATATGTATACTTCTAGCTGATTCATTATTTTTGCACTGCAGAAACTAGCGCAGCACTGTAAAGCAACTATACCCCAATTATAACTAAATAAGTAAATAAAAAATTTAAAAGGAAATATGAAAAAACCGATTTTTGTTCTTCTGGATATAACATGTCTATTTGCATCAGAAGATTGTCTTTCTTCACTCGTTTCAAACAACTTGATGAAAATGCACCTTGGTTTAGGTTCTTTCATACTTCTTGTTACAAGTCTTTTGCGTAATTAGTGATTATTTTCATTGCTATAAGTAAAATTTTGCCCTACAAGAATAGACACATTGAAGTCCTAACACTAAGTAACTCAGAATGTGACCTTATTTGGAAATAAGGTCTTTACAGAGGTAATCATTAAACTAAGGTCATTACAGTGGGCTCTAATCACGTATGGTATCTTTATCAAAAGTAGAAATGTGGACACACAGACAGGAAGGCGCAGAGGGAAGACAATGTGGAAACACACAGAGAGGATGTGATACAGAGAACTGGGGTGAGGTCTCCGCAAGCCAGTGGATGTCAAGGATGGACAGAAGCCCATCAGAAGGTAGGGACAAGCAAGCAGAGATTCTCCTCCATGTTTCAGGGGAGAAGGGCCTTGCTCACACACCTCTTCATTCTTAGTAGCCTCCAGGCACTCAGAGTATGTGAGATCCTGGAAGTGCACTGAAACAAGTGAGATCAGGCAGGCCCCAGGAAAGCTGGACCACTGGATATTCTTGCCAATTCTTTCCCTCTCCAGGGAGAAGCCAGGGACTGAGGCCTTTCACTTATTCGTTTTGTGCTAGAAGGGCTGCAGTAATGAGCTACATGCTACATCAAACCACCATCTCTGTTCTTACCAACCTTCTGGTGGCTAGACTATGTTTGGTTCTTTTTAGACTATGTTTGGCACACTGACACAGACAAGACAAAAGCCAGCCCTTGAGCAGCTCCTCTAAAAGTTAGTGCATTTGCCATGTGGTCCAACTCTCTTTCCCTTCCCAGGGAAAAGCTGTGAGTTGGGGTTTTGCATGCCCTTACTCTGTGCTAAGCCAGAAAGAGAGTTTATGCAGAGTGCTAGCCCAAATCACCATCTGTGTTCCCGTTCTTGCATCTAGAGCATCCCAGGTCCCCTAAGGTTTACATGACCAGCAAAACACAAGCTAGTCCTTCAGGATCTCCTGGAAAAGTTAAATCAATAGGCTATAGTCCAACTCTTTCCTTCTCCAGTGAGAAGCTAGGAGCTGCAGTGTTTCCCTCTGATCAGTTGGCACTATACCAGAGGTAGGGATTTGGCAAGAAGGTGTTTTGGATTTCTCTTCTGGTTTCAATGGGTCTGATTTTACACTTTCCCAAGGTGTAGGAACCTCTCAACTAGCTTCTGGATTTCCCACCAAGGGAATTTTTCTCTGAATCGCTGTTGAATCAGCATGTTTATGGGTGGAAGGAAACTCTAAGACTCATTTATTCTCCCATCTCACTGACATTATCCTCTAAGAGCTGATGTTCTTAAGCAGCTCTAATTCACCACATAGAGTTTCTAAAAACACTTAAGGAAACTGCAATTTTCTGCTAAGGATCCTAAAGAAGTATTGACAAGACTATTGGAGTACAGATTATTATTGCCAGTCTAATTCCATTTCTTATTCTGGAAGTCCAGAGAAAATCAGATTACAAACCAGTAATGTGGGAAATGTTTGGAAAGGGCCTAGTAGGGCATGCTCACTGATTGAATTCTAGTTATGTAGCGTTTGGCTATACTCTAGTTGGCAAATACACTTTACAAAAATGACTTTATTCTCCTTAAGCAGGAGGTGGTGGTATACTGTGTGTGCATTCTTCCCAACTTCAGTTTCAGTGACATCACATTGACAGCTTGAAATCAGCTACGATGGGAGCATACCCATCATATACCATGGAAACTGGCAAATGTTATAGATCAGGGATTTTTTTTTTCCTTTGGAAAATCAGCTGTTGAAGATTTACCACTACAATATTTGGAGAACCATGAGTCTAAAAAACTATGAGCTGTGGATGTTGAGACAGAATTTGATCTGGTCGCTGGGGACACAGACCCTGAGGTGAAGATTTTTATAGGATGTTGTATTAACCACATCTTTTATTTTCTGTATATTAATGCTTTGATATCTCTGGCCTTGCCAATACTGGAAGGGCTACCCAATTTCTAAAGACAGTAAAAATGCAAACCTAACAATTCAGAACCCTTACCTCCAGCTACTTGTCCTAACCACCAGGGTCAGATACCAGGCAATTAAGGATAGCCTCTGTGACCCAGAACCCACTGAAATTTGCACAAGTCAGCCAACACTAAGCCTGTAGGTAACAAACTATCTTCTTAATGACAATCATTTCCTGACTGTTGGCCCTACCATACCTAAATCATAATAAAATCTCTATGACAACAGCAGTTATTTGGGAGTTCCTTGGTAGCCTAGTGGTTAGGATTCCAGGCTTTCACTGCTGTGCCCTTGGGTTCAATCCCTGGTTGGGGAACTGAGATCCTACAAGCTACGAGATGTGCCCAAACAATCAAACAAAAAACCACACAGCAGTTCTTTGAGAAATGCTCTCAAGATAAACACATTTGAGGAAGAGATAGAAATAAAGTTAAAAGAGAGAGGATTTACCTATGATTGAGTCCCAAGAAAGGCCTGAGTCAACTCCACAGAAATGGGAAGAAGTGGGATGACCCTTCCATGTGGTTCCCTTTAAGGCAAGGGGCCCAGGTTTCATAACCATATATTGATCAAGGTAGGTTCTGCTATTTGCTGTTAGTCATCAGTATTCTTGGCAGCTGAGGGAAGCTCTTTTGTTCTGAGAGATGGCTGGGGAGGTGTACCCCTGCATGCACTACCTAAATGGAGGATAAACTCAACTACCAAATGCTGTCTACCTTATACGATTCATGAGCTTTCTGATGGAGTCAACATCATTGAGGAGAATAAATGCTGTAGCTGAAAAGGTGCTAAAAGTTCATGTCAAGATTCAGATATGTCCTTTCAACCCTGGCAGAAAAATGAATGTAAAATAAATTAGCCATTTACAGCTTTGCAAAACCTAACATACTGTGAAGATTTATCAGCTGGACCATGAAAAAATATGGACTCTATTCAACAAAGCAATTAAAAATGAACACTGGTGCAACTGAAATCCAAATAAAATAAGCTTCCAATGTAGATAAAATGCAGAAATAGAAGTTTGTTGGATCTCTCTTGCTCTCTTCCTCTCCCTCTCTCCTTTAGAATTCTGCATGTTAATTTATAAAGCTGCTAGTCTGCTGAATAGAATAAGGCAATTGACAATGGCTAATAAAGCTCCTCAACCCCCAAGAAGAGGGAACACAAAAGCATGTAGCCAGTGTGGATTCTGAGCAGCAGGGTGATTCTAAGGAAATTTTCTATTATTTCCTGGTTGCTTTCTTTCTAGAAATTAGAGAATAAAGGTTGTGAAATCCACAATCACCATTCTTTATTCTAATAACTGATGATAAAAATAAAGTATTAAAAAGATATCATAGTTGAGCTACAAAGTTCTATGGATTATTTTGTCAATTGAATGGAAGACAAGCAAAAGAGAATGCGCTGTATTCAAAGAAAAGTTAGCAAATGTATACAGAAAAGGCAAACATGCAGATTTCATAAGAATTCAAGGAAACTACTGCAGAGGAAGAGAGGGAGCTAGTCAGGGGAGCAGTGAGAAGTGAAGACACTTCACCATGAAGAGTTGAATATGTGAGGCTTCCCTAGGGACACATATTCTTTAAATAAAACACGTTGTTTAAGTGCAGTGGCTTAGTTGCATCTTGATGCTTTCCTTCCACACGATTTCAAATATCTGTGTACCTACAGGGTCCCTTACTTGGATCCACACAATCCAGCACACATTTATTGTTCTGGTCTTATTCTTAATGAAAATGAAAGTGGAAGTGTTCATAGTTCAGTCATATCCAGCTCTTTATGACCCCATGAACTGTAGCCTGCCAGCCTCATCAGTTCAAGCGATTCTCTAGGCAAGAATACTGGAGTGGATAGCCATTCCCTTCTCCAGGGGATCTTCCTGACCCAGGGATCGAACCTGGGTCTCCTGCTGTGCAGGTAGATTCTTTACCATCTGAGCCACCAAGGAAGCCCTATCCTTGCTTCACCTTGAGGAAGGTGAAGAAACAAAATTTGCTATTAAAAATAGCTAACATATTTTGAGCATTTACTATAAACTAGACTCAGCATGACTGAGCGACTTCACTTTCACTTTTCACTATCATGCATTGGAGAAGGAAATGGCAGCCCACTCCAGTGTTCTTGCCTGGAGAATCCCCGGGACAGAGAAGCCTAGTGGGCTGCTGGCTCTCGGGTCGCACAGAGTCGGACACGACTGAAATGACTTAGCAGCAGCAACAGACTCAGCAAAAATCTCTTTAAACTGTCACCATGGTTGTTTGGTGAGGAACTTACTATTATTTCCACATATGGATGAAAACGGTGAAGTTCAGGAACATTAAGTAATGTGCCCATGGGTATGAGTCTGTAAACTCGTTAAAAAAGATTAGAACCATAGTCAATTTAACTGCAGAGTTTGAACTTTAAATCTGTTTTCTGCTATTATTTAATCTATAAGGAGAGATTCATTATTACTAATAGAATTCAAGAGGAAGGAGAAATTGATATTGTCATTGAATGATTAGCTGGAATTAGAGTTAAAAATGGTATTTTTAAGGAGGGAAAATATTTGTACAAAGACATAAATTCAGAATATTGTATTCCGTTCCAAACAGCTAATGCAGAAAAGTGTGTGCTTTTCTCCTGTTTATTGGCATACTTTGGGAACACAGGTGGATACTGTATCAGGAATTAATAGAAGATAGGATTAAGGCAAATTATTCAAGCTCAATATATTCATCTTTCCCTTTGTTTTAGTTACTGGAGTTTCTAACCAGAGGAGAGTCTTGGTTCATAGCCCTTAAGCATGTCCCTAAGTGACGAACTTTCCCAAAGGAGATAAGAAACAAGATAAAGTTATTGTCTTAGAAATTACTGATCCTTAGGGTTATCTCTCCTCCCTGAATCTCCCAAAATATTCTCAGGCCTAATGGTGCCACTCAGGAGAGCCAGAAATCAGGTTTCCAATCATGCTAGCCAAATCTCTGACTTAATTGCTTACTCAGACCATCTAATGTTGAAAAGGTTGGGGGTCATTTTGAGTGGGGTGTTCTTTAGCTAGCCTGAGTGATATAAAGGGATTTCCGGAGTCTTGACCAGGGTACGGAAGTAGACCAATACGTCCTCCTAACTTCTGATGTCCTTTCTGGGCTGCCTTCATGTCGGTCACATATCCCTAAATACTGCAGACAATCCAGCATGGAGAGAGAAAGAGAATATTTGGGGCGGTTCAAATTCCAGACTAGAAAGTAACAGAATGACTTTTACTCCACACAGCATCTCTGCTGTACTTTATCTCCTCATGCATGCATGCTGTCGCTTCAGTCATGTCCGACTTTGCAGTCCCATGGACTGGAGTCCGCCAGACTCCTCTGTCCATGGAATCATCCAGGCAAAAATATTGGAGTAGGTTTCCATGCCCTTCTCCAGGGGATGTAGGGATCGAACCCACCTCTTTTATGTCTCCTGCATTGGCAGGCAGATTCTTTACCACTAGTGCCACCTGGGAAGCCCTTTATTTTCTCAGAATACACACACACACACCCCTCAAATCTAATCTTCTCCTTAACGGGTAAAAGGGTTAAATTTGTTCTCAGCAAACTATAAAAAGCAACTTAGAGGAGAAGTGAAACAGACATTTTTTGATTGCTTTGCCAACATTTGTCTCCCCAAGAGCACCACTTGCATAGAAGCCTAGTCTTTTCCTGTTCTCAGCATGGGTTTTGAGTGGAATTGATATCATTCTTAAGGCAATTATCCTGTGGCAATCCTCTGGTCACAGAAATTGTTTAATGGGTGAGTATGAAACAGTAGCAACACACATAATTACCAAAGAAACACTAATTCCTAGAAGAAAACATAGGAAAAAAACTTCTTGACATTGGTTTTCACAATGACTTTTTGTATATGACATTAAAAAGCAAAAGCAACAAAAGCCAAAGTAAAGAGGCACTGTATCAAACTATAAAGCTTCTGCACAGGAAAAGAAACAATCAACAAAATGAAAAGGCAGCCTACAGAATGAGGCAAAATATTTGAAAATTACAGATCTAATAAGGCATTAATATAAGGAATGTATACATCTCAGCATTGAAAAATCAACTAATCTGAGCCAAAAATGGGCCAAGAATCTGAAAAGACACTTTTCCAAAGTATATGTACAACTGGCCAATGGACAATGAAAAGGTGATGGATATCACTAATCATCAGGGAAACATAGTTCTAAACTATAATGAAATATCACATCAGACCTACCAGAATGATAATTATACAAAATTATGAGCTAATAAACATTGGTGAGGATGTGGAGAAAAGGATATCTTTGTGCACTGTTGGTAGGGGTGCAAACTGATACAATCCTTACAGAAACAGAATGGAGGTTCCTCAAATAATCAAAAATAGGACTACTGTATGAACCAACAATTCCAGTTCTGAGTGTAAAATCTATCCAGGGAAATGAAATCACTATCTCAAAGAGGTACCTGTACTGTCATGCCACTGCAGCATCATTTGCAACAGCAAGATATGGAAACAACCTAAGTGTCCATCAAGAGATGAATGTGTATGTGATACACACACATACATGCACAGAAATACTATGCCATATAAAAGAAAAAATCCCTGCTCTTTGTGACAATATAGATAAACACAGAGGACATTATAATCTCACTTATATGTGAAAAACTGTATTCAGGGACTTCCCTGGTGATCCAGTGGTAAAGAATCCACCTGCTAATGCAGGGGACATGGGTTTGATCTCCGATCAGCGAAGATTCCATATGTTGCAGAGCAGCTAAGCCCACGCACCGCAACTACCACAGCTACTGAGCCTGAGCTCTGGAGCCCATGAGTCACAACTACTGAAGCCTGCGTACCCTAGAGCCCATGCTCCACAACAAGAGAAGCCTCTACAGTGAGAAGCCTGCACACCACAACTAGAGAGTAGCCCCCACTTGCTGCAACTAGGAAAAGCCTGCACACAACAGTGAAGACCCAGCACTGACAAAAAAAATGAATATACAAATTAAAAAAAAAAACAAAACTGAACTCATAGAAAGTATTGTTTGCCAGGGATTGAAAGTAAGGCTGGGAAATGGGTAAATGTGGTCAAAGCCTAATCATGTTAGTTTTAAAATGAATAAATTCTTATCCAGTACAGCATGGTGACAATAGTTACTTGAATACTTGAAAGTTTCCAGGAGAGTAGATCCTAGAAGTTCTCAACACACACACACACACACACACACAAACACACATAAACACACACAAGGTAACACTGAGATTACAGATATAACTAACCTTATTATGGTAAGTACATCTATATATATGTGTGTGCGTCTGTGAATATATATCTCTCTCACACTGTACATCTTAAACTTATACAATTTTATATTTCAAAGAAAAAACCATAATTCAAAAACATACATGCACTCCAATGTTCACTGCAGTACTGTTTACAATAGCCAAGACATGGAAGCAACTTAAATGTCCATTGACAGAGCAATGGATAAAGAAGAAGTTGTGTGTGCCTGCTTAGTCGCCTAGTTGTGTCCAACTCTTTCCATTCCTTCAGACTATATCCCACCAGGCTCCTCTGTCCTTAGGATTTCCCAGGCAAGAATGCCAGAATGAGTTGCCACTTCCTTCTCATCCAGGGATTGAACCTGCCTCTCATGTGTCTCCTGCGTCTCCTGCATTACAGGCAGATTCTTTACCCACTGAGCCTTCAGGGAAGCCCTGTCGTACATATATACAATGACATATTATTCATCCATTAAAAAGAATGAAATAATGCCGTTTGCAGCAACATGGATGGATTTCGAGATTGTCATACTGAGTGAAATAAGACAGAAAGGGAGAAATACTGTATGACATCCTTTATACACAGAATAGAAAAAAAAATGATACAAAACATAGAAAGATTCACAGACTCATAGTTGGGGGGGGAGGGGAAGAGTTAGTGAGAGAGTTTGAGATTGACATCTACACACTGCTGTATTTAAAATGAATAGCCAACAAGACCCTGTATAGCACAGTATAGCACAGGGAACACTGCTCAATGTAATGTGGCAGCCTGGATGGGAGGGAATGTGGGGGAGAATGGATACATGTATATGTACGGCCCAGTTGTTCTGCTGTACACCTGAAACCATCACAGCATTGCTAATTGGTTGTACTCCAACATGAAATAAAAAGTGTTTTTTTTCTTTTTTTTAATGACACTC
The DNA here is from genome assembly GCF_016772045.2 of Ovis aries. Taxonomy (NCBI): domain Eukaryota; kingdom Metazoa; phylum Chordata; class Mammalia; order Artiodactyla; family Bovidae; genus Ovis; species Ovis aries. The sequence continues at coordinate 53,825,537 of NC_056058.1, read as the reverse complement.
CCTCAGCTACCTCAGGTATCCCCACTATAATCAATCATTGCACCCTCTACTTTCCCTTTAGAAGCAATATCATATTTTGTGTTTATTTATACATACATGGATATAATTGTGTGATGCCTTGACTATCTTACTAAACTAAGCTTATCAAGGGAGAGGACTTAACATGTTTATTTTTATGTCAATTCCTAGCACAGTGTCTGGCACTTAGTAGACACTGAGTAAAGGGCTTTTTTTTTCCCCCTAATGAAATGACTACATGTTTCCTATATTCTGAAGTATATCAAATGATTATATATATGTTTCTTATCTAGTTTAGAAAAAAGGCAGGATTAGAAACAGTGTGAATATGAACTAGAACTTTCTTTTCATGGACCTTCTTGGCACACCCAGTGGTATTATTTTCTTTCATTTCCATTCTGGCCACCTGGCCAGCAGAGCTCTGAAAAAGGCAGCTGGGGCAGAATGAGGCGATCTACCAACCCCTGGGCCCAGCCCTTGGCCTTTCTGCTGTTGCTCTTTGAACCCGACTTTAAGCACTCAGGGTAAATGAATTATTCTCTTCCTGTTTAAGCACTTCTGAGAAAGAACAGCTGCAAAGCCGGATGAGTCCTGGAAGATCAAACAAGACTGGATATTCTTGCTGGCTTGTCAGGCCCCATTGCAGAGCTTGCTAAATGCCGGCTAGCATTTGATTATGTTCAGCACAGCCCCTAAGGAAGTATTATCTCTTGATTGTCATTTTGAAAGCAACTTACTTTAAACAAAATTCTTTCTTGCCTTTCATTGTGAAAAAATCCAGTCCGTCTTTGGCTACTCTACCCTTCGCTGTTCTGGTCAAATGCCACCGCCTGTTCCAAAGAATGACTCTTCAATACTATTACTGATAGACAAGTCAGAACAGAAACTGTCCTTTTCTTCTTTCTACCCTCTGGAGCCATAAATCATCTCCTCATCCCAGGTGATTGTCACAGACAGTCCACTTAAAGCCATATTTCATGATTTAAAGGGTATAATATTTCTTCAACAGACCATTTCTAACCATTCTCCCTGCATTCCAGGGACTACTCGACATTTTTTCTTATTTTCAAAGCACCTAAGGGTGCACCAGGTAAGTTGTGAATATTCCTCCCAGCCTCTTCTTTCCAGGAAGAGCAAAGAAAATTACTACACTGGACTTGAACAAGAACTGTTGACTGAGGTACAGTCTGCAGGCTAGACAATCTGTGGTTTTAGGAAGAAACCCTGGTTGCTTTCATTTGTTTCACCCTTCAATTTTCACAATATCTGCTAGGTGAAATTTGATTTTAGATTGAAAAAGAGGCTTAAATGGATTTGTCCTTGAATCTCAGCTGTTAGAAAAGTCTTACAATGTCCACTGACTTTAAGAAAACATAATTTCTAGAATTTAGTATGGAGGGGATTTTACTTGTGCTTTTCTAATAAATTACACATGCAGCCTAATGGATGGTAGGGAGGCTTTTACATGAGGAGTATCCTCAACAGGCATGCACAACAAAATATATTTTGCTGTTTACCTAATCTGATTTTATGTTAAAACCTTTAATTTAATTTTCCCATTAATATCAAAAGCTTGACTGTGCACAAAATGATACAACATTAAGAGTGACTTTTACAGTATTTAAATTCCATATTCACTCCACTTTCACTCATTCATATCAAGAAAACAAATTTCAAATTAAGTAAAAGACAGTATTTAGGCATAGATGAGACATAAGACTAAAACCAAAGCAATGTCACTTGCTACAAAGAGTCCCAGACTCTGTAAGCACCCTGCAGTTTCTCCTCACTGTTTTTGGAAATGAGGGAATTGAATGTTGCAAAGGAAATTGTCATCATATATGCCCAAGAAGGTGTCTCCCAATTTGTTTCATTTATGCCAGGTTCCCCTTTTGTACCATCTTAAATCTCATTCACTGAACTAAAAAATCTTTGTCAGTGTGAAGGTCATTAATTTTAATTAAATGGAAATTATTTTTCTTACACTTGCAAGAAAATGAGGATTAGTCTCAATAACTTTCATTAAATAAATAGAGCAAATTAAAATTTATAATGTATCTCTAGATGGATCTAAAACGGTCTCATCAAAAGCCTATTAGTTGACAAGGAGGGAAGTATCTCAGTGGATTATGGTTAAAAAAAAAAAAAAGTACACTCAGAATCTTGTTTATTCCTCTTTAGTACCCCTTGCCTGCTCCTCATTCTGTACTACTCTTGAATATATACATAAGGAAAACTATTCGAAAAATAGCACTTCATTAATTACTGAAAATCTTCAATTCATTTCCCTTTTGCAAAGAATTAGCATTGCATCACAAAGGAAAGCATAACAAATGTTATTTTATCATGAACATTAAATTCAGTTCAGTTCACTCTCTCAGTCATGTCCAACTCTTTGCAACCCCATGAATCGCAGCACGCCACGGCTCCCTGTCCATCACCAACTCCCGAAGTTCACTCAGACTCATGTCCATCAAGTTGGTGATGCCATCCAGCCATCTCATCCTCTATTGTCCCCTTCTCCTCCTGCCCCCAATCCCTCCCACCATCAGAGTCTTTCCCAGTGAGTCAACCCCTCACATGAGGTGGCCAAAGTACTGGAGCTTCAGCTTTAGCATCATTCCTTTCAAAGAAATCCCAGGGTTGATCTCCTTCAGAATGGACTGGTTGGATCTCCTTGCAGTCCAAGGGACTCTCAAGAGTCTTCTTCAACACCACAGTTCAAAAGCAAATTACTCATTTATAATTCAATATTTCTAAAACACTTGTTATTTATAGGGCAATCCTGAGTGCTCATTGGAAGGACTGATGTTGAAGCTGAAACTCCAATATTTTGGCCACCTGATGCAAAGAGCTGACTCATTTGAAAAGACCCTGATGTGGGAAAGATTGAAGGCAGGAAGAGAAGAGGATGACAGAGGATGAGACGGTTGGATGGCATCACCAACTCAATGGACATGAGTTTGGTTAAACTCCAGGAGTTGGTGATGGACAGGAAGGCCTGGCACGCTGCGGTCCATGGGTTGCAAAGAGTCAGACATGAGTGACTGAACTGAACTGAGAGAAGATTTCAGAGTAAATTATCTAAGACTTCTGATTGGGGGTCTATTTTTTCTAAAAGTGAAAAAAAGTCAAGATTTGGAAAGGTTAAATTATTTACACAGGTTATAAAGGAAAAGTCTGTCTCCAGGTCTATACATATGAAAAGACAGTTTTCTTTATCCAACTTTTTGTATGACTTGTTTGAAATGACTACTGTGGAAAATTAATAGAGGGCAAAAATGTTACTGAGAATATAAATGTCAGAACCAGGTAGGATGCATTTGGTTTGGGAACTCTTCCTTCCCTTCTCCTCCCTCTCTCTCTATTTTCTCCCTCCTTCCCTCCATTCTTCCTTCCTGTTTTATTCAACATGGGGAACCAATTTTCATGAGACGGCCCAGAGATGACGCTGGTTCAGCCTTCTCTCACAGGGCTTTAAATGTGGACTGCCTTTCAGCTATCTGCTCAAAAGGTACATGAAAAGATGCACAGCACTGTTAATTATTGGGGCTTCCCTGGTGGCTCAGCTGGTAAAGCATCTACCTACAATGCAGGAGACATAGGTTCGATCCCTGGGTCAGGAAGATCCCCTGAAGAAGGAAATGGCAACACACTCTAGTACTCTCGCCTGGAAAATTCCATGGATGGAGGAGCCTGGGAGGCTACAGTCCATGGGGTTGCAAAGAGTCGGACACGACTGAGCAACTTCACTGGTTAATTATTTGAGAAATGCAAATCAAAAACAACAATAAGATATCACTTCACACCTGTCAAAATGGCCATCATCAAGAAGTCTTACAAATAACAAATGCTGGAGAAGACATGGAAAAAAGGGAACCCTCCTACTGTTGGTGTGAATGTATATTGATACAAACACTATGGAAAACAGTATGGAGGTTTCTTAAAAAAACTAGAAATAGAACTACCACAAGCTCTAGTAATCCCACTCCTGGGCATGTATCTAGAGAAAACCATAATTCAAAAAAACACATTCATCCCATTGTCTATTGCAGCACTATTTACAAGAGTCAAGACATGGAACTAACCAAAATATCCATGAATGAATAAATGGATAAAGAAGATGTGGTATATTTATACAATGGACTGTTACTCAACCATTAAAAAGAATGAAATAATGCCATCTGCAGCAACATGGTTGTACCTAAAGATTATCACACCAAGGGAAGTAAGTCAGAAAGAAAATGACAAATATATGATATCACTTACATGTAGCATCTAAAATACAAAACAAATGAACATGTATATGAAACAGAAACAGACACATAGACATAGACAACAGACTTCTGGTTGCTAAGGGGGAGGGAGAATGAGGCGACACAAGTACTGGGAGTTTGGGATTAGTGGCTAAGATCAAGCGGTGGCTCAGACAGAAAGCATCTGTCTACAATGTGGGAGACCTGGGTTTGCTCCCTGGGTCAGGAAGTTCCCTGGAGAAGGAAACGGCAACCCACTCCAGTACTCTTGCCTAGAAAATCCCATTGACGGAGGAGCCTGGTGTCCATGGGGTCGCAAAGATTTGGACACGACTGAGCGATTTCACTTCACTATATAAACTATTATATTCAGAAAATGAAGATTATGGCATCTGGTCTCATCACTTTATGGGAACTAGATGGGGAAACAGTATCAGACTTTATTTTGGGGGGCTCCAAAATCACTGCAGATGGCTATTGCAGCCATGAAATTAAAAGACACTTACACCTTGGAAGAAAAGTTATGACCAACCTAGACAGCATATTGAAAAACAGAGACATTGCCAACAAAAGTCTGTCTAGTCAAGGCTATGGTTTTTCCAGTGGTCATGTATGGATGTGAGAATTGGTCTGTGAAGAAAGCTGAGTGCCAAAGAACTGATGCTTTTGAACTGTGGTGTTGAAGAAGACTCTTGAGATCCCTTGGACTGCAAGGAGATCCAACCAGTCCATTCTGAAGGAGATCAGCCCTGGGTGTGCTTTGGAAGGAATGATGCTATAGCTGAAACTCCAGTACTTTGGCCACCTCATGCAAAGAGTTGACTCATTGGGAAAGACTCTGATGCTGGGAGAGATTGGGGGCAGGAGGAGAGGGGATGACCCAGGATAAGATGTCTGGATGGCATCACTGATTTGATGGACGTGAGTTTGAGTGAACTCTGGGAGTTGATGATGGACAGGAAAGCCTGGCGTGCTGCGATTCATGGGGTTGCAGAGTCAGACACAACTGAGTGACTGATCTGATCTGATAGGACCTGCTGCTTATTTATATAAATATTTTTTTCTACAGAAAAAATAGATATATAGAGAGATATAGACAAATAAATAAACAACAAGGTCTTACTGTATAGCATAGGGAACCATATTCAGTATCCTGTGACAAATCATAATGGAAACTTAAATGAAAAGGAAAAAAATATGCATAATTGAGTCACTCTGCTATACAGTAGAAATTAACATATTTTAAATTAACTATACTTCAATAAATTTTTTAAAAAAGAAAGCAGGGACTATTTCATCTAAACTGTCCAATTTCAAATCGCCACTATTTCTTATCAGGCACATAAAATTAGACAAGTTAGATAATCTCTGAGTTTGGGGTTGTAAGAATTTAAAACTGGGAGAATAATGTCACTTTTATTGAGTTATCCTAGTGATAACTACATGTTAGCTCACACAAAGCATCTTACCTCTGTGCTGAGCTGCTGCTGCTGCTGCTAAGTCACTTCAGTCTTGTCCAACTCTGTGTGACCCCATAGATGGCAGCCCACCAGGCTCCCCGGTCCCTGGGATTCTCCAGGCAAGAACACTGGAGTGGGTTGCCATTTCCTTTTCCAATGCATGAAAGTGAAAAGTGAAAGTGAAGTTGCTCAGTCATGTCCGACTCCTAGCGACCCTATGGACTGCAGCCTACCAGGCTCCTCCGTCCATGGGATTTTCCAGGCAAGAGTACTGGAGTGGGGTGCCATTGCCTTCTCCGTCTGTGCTGAGCACATAGTAAATACTCAGTACCTGTATATCTTTATTAATTTCAGAAAGGTGTCAGGCTGGGGCTGGCTTTTCCACTTAGGAGCAGCCAGACATTGGAAACATTACCTAATCATTCTTTTTCTCTTTAATTTAAAACTAGAATTTGAAAAGAGAATCCATATAATAGAGTTTTTGTGATTAATAAAATGACATCATACTGAAACATGGCTAGGTTTCAATATCTATGAGTATGGCTTTTCACATTTTACTTTAAATAAAGTTCAGTTTGTAAGTTTAGTTACACAAATTATATTTCTAATTAAAGAGCCACATTAACATTTACAAATTCAGTGGCTTTAATCTCTTTTATGAAACAGGGAGGAAATCTGCAAGCAAAACAAAAAAACTAGATTATTAAATGAATCCAACACACTAACATATTAAATGATGAATCATCAACTCAATGGACATGAGTTTGAGCAAACTCTGGGAGATAGTGGAGGACAGGGAAGCCTGGCGTTCTGCAGTCCATGGGGTTGCAAAGAGTCAAAACAACTCAGCAACTGAATAACAACAACAAGATAGAAGGGGAAGCATTTTAAAATTTAATACTCAGACATAACCCATTTATCAATTAAGGTCTACTTGAGATCTTGACTTTTTTACCATGACTTTTGAAACTACTAAGCCTGCAGATTTTGGTTTTTAGGTACATTTTGAATTCATAAACAGGAGTTAAATGTGACTGAGCTTCAATGGATGAAAGAGAGGATTATTACCACCCAGTATCTTCTATAAGAGTGTGCTTTGGAACTTTGGGAGCTTTGTAAATATGAAAATTAAGAAATTATATCTTGGGGGGTGGTCCCACAATGGTGGAGGAATAGGTTGGGGAGACCACTTTCTCCCCCCAAAATTCATCAAAATATCATTTGAATGCTGAGCAACTTCCACAAAACAACTTCTGAACGCTGGCGGAGGACACCAGGCACCCAGAAAGGCAGCCCATCCTGTTCAAAAGGAGGTAGGACAAAATACAAAAGACAAAAAGAGACAAAAGATTTAGGGACAGAGACCGATTCTGGGGAGAGAGTCATGAAAGAGAAGTTTCCAAACAGTAGGAAACCCTCTCACAGGTGGGTTTGTGGGGAGTTTTGGAATTTCAGAGGGCAAAATAACCAGGAAAAAAAAGAAAAACAAAACCCCCACAGAATATGTGCCTAAACACAAGTGCCAGTGGAGAAGTAGCCCAGACGCTTGCCTTTGCCACCAGTGAGCAGGGGCTGGACAGGGAGACACAGGCTGCATAATTGGTGCTTAGGGTAAGGACCAGGCCTGAATGCCCTGAGGACAATCTGAGGGAGCTAATGAGATAGCAACCCAAACTGTGTGATCACCAGAGAGAAAAAAAGGGAGAACTTTAGCACAAAAGACTCTAACACTCAGCCTGGCCTGCTCACAGAACAAAGGACTGAGTGAGTACCAAAGGAGAGCTAGCCCACTGTGTACAGGCTCCTACCCCCACCCCGCCAGAGGCAGAGGGGCAGGCATGCGATAGCCACAGCCAAAAGTCAGGGGCTGCTCCAGTCTCAGCCCCAGAGACCAGCATCCTCCACCAAATGGTGAGCAGGCTTCCACATCTTCCTGGGATCCTGGAGAGTTGGCATCCGCCAGGAGGGTCGCAGCCTGAAATCAGTTCCCAGAGGAGACACACATCACACCTGAGACGGTGCTGTTGTGGTGCACCCGGGAGAGTGAGTGGCTGGCACCAGGGAGGTGATTAAGATGCACTGCCCACCTGGGACAGTGCACTCTCCAAACACCTGGTCACCTGAGCTGCTAGGACCTGGGAAGGGTACAAAACACATGCCCAGCCAAGTCTGTGCCCTTGCGGAACACCCGAGAATCTGAGCAGCTTAGACCTGGGAAGTGCACGAAACACAGGGGCCACTTTGGACAGTGCCCCTGCAGAGCACCTTGGAGCCTGAGCAGTGTAGACCCAGGAAGTACATGCTGCCTTGAGCTGGGGCAAACCCAGTATGTTCCATTCACTGTGAGCACTCCCCACACATGCCAGCAGTATTTGTCTGCAGTGTCCCTCCCTCGCCACAACACAACTGAACAAGTGAGCCTAAATAAGTGATCACCTTTACCCCCTTGTGTAAGGCTGGGAATTAGACACTGAAGAGACTTGCAAACAGAGAAGCCAAAATAAACAAAGAAGAGAGAGCTGCTCTGGAAATGACAGGTGCAACAGATTAAAACCCTGCAGTAGACACTGACTAAGCATTGGAGGGGGGCCTATATATCGCGAGAACAAGTACAAGCTGGAACAAGGAACTATGAAAATGAACTTACCCCAAACCGCCCACAACAGGGACAGAGAAATTCCTAGATATATTTTTACTATTATCACTTTAAAAAAAAATTAAGTTCTTTATTACTCCTTTAATTTTCATTTTTATAACCTACTATTACCTTTCAAAAAAGACCCTATTTTTAAAGCAAATTTCACATACATATATATTTTATATTTTGTGGTTGATCTTGTTTTGTATTTTTAATATTGTTGTTTTGAGAGTCTAACCTCTACTCTAGATTTATAACCTTTGTTTTTTTGGTATTTGTTATCAATTTTTACCTTTAAGAATCCAATCTTAAGTATCCATTTTCACTTCAGTTCAGTTCAGTCGCTCAGTCGTGTCTGACTCTTTGCAACCCCATGAATCGCAGCACGCCAGGCCTCCCTATCCATTACCATCTCCCCAGAGTTCACTCAAACTCATGTCCATCGAGTCGGTGATGCCATCCAGCCATCTCATCCTCTGTCGTCCCCTTCTCCTCCTGCCCCAATCCCTCCCAGCATCAGAGTCTTTTCCAATGAGTCAACTCTTTGCATGAGGTGGCCAAAGTACTGGAGTTTCAGCTTCAGCATCATTCTTTCCAAAGCACACCCAGGGCTGATCTCTAGAATGGACTGGTTGGATCTCCTTGCAGTCCGAGGAAGAGTCTTCTCCAACACCACAGTTCAGAAGCATCAGTTCTTCAGCACTCAGTCTTCTTCACAGACCAAATCTTGCAGCCATATATGACTACTGGAAAAACTATAGTCTTGACTAGATGGACCTTTATTGGCAAAGTAATGTCTCTGCTTTTCAATATGCTATCTAGGTTGGTCATAACTTTTCTATCAAGGAGTAAGCATCTTTTAATTTCATGGCTGCAGTCACCATCTGCAGTGATTTGGGAGCCAAAACAGATAAAATCTGACATTGTTTCCTCTGTTTCCCCATCTATTCCCATGAAGTGATGGGACTGGATGCCATGATCTTCGTTTTCTGAATGGTGAGCTTTAAGCCAACTTTTTCACTCTCCTCTTTCACTTTCATCAAGAGGCTTTTGAGTTCCTCTTCACTTTCTGCCATAAGGGTGGTGTCATCTGCATATCTGAGGTTATTGATATTTCTCCCGGCAATCTTGATTCCAGCTTGTGCTTCTTCCAGCCCAGTGTTTCGCACGATGTACTCTGCATATAAGTTAAATAAGCAGGGTGACAATATACAGCTTTGATGTACTCCTTTTCCTATTTGGAACCAGTCTGTTGTTTCATCCATTTTTACTTAGGGTGTGATTACTGGCTTGATTGCTCTCTCCCCTTTTGACTCCCCCTCTTCTCCTCCTGGTTACCTCTATCTTGCTCCTCCCTCTTCTCTTCTCCATGTAACCCTGTGGACCTCTCTGAGTGTCCCTCGCTATGGAGAATTGTTTCATCATTAACCTACATGTTTTATCATCTGAGCTGTATGGATGGAGCAGTCTTGAGGCTACTGTAAGAATAAGACTGAAAGCCAGAGGCAAGAGGCTTAACTCCAAAACTTGAGAACATCAGAGTACTCCTGATTCCAGGGAACATTAATAGACAAGCGCTCACCCAAAAGCCTCTATACCTACACTGAAACCAAGCTCCATGCAAGAGCCTACAAGTTCCAGAGCAAGACATACCACACTAATTCTCCAGCAAAGCAAGAACACAGCCTTCAGCATTAAAAGACAGGCTGCCCAAAGCTACGCCAAACCCATAAACACCCCAAAACTCACTACTGCACACTTCATTGCACTCAAAAGAGAAGAGATCCAGCTCTACCCACCGGAAAACAGATGCAAGTTCCCCTAACCAGGAAAGCTTGACAAGCCATTAGTCAAAGCCCACCCACAGGGAGCAGGCTACACAATAAGGAGGAACCACAAACTTCCAGCTCAAAGGAAGGGCACCCCAAACACAGCAATCTAAACAAAATGAAAAGGCAGAGAAATATTCAGCAGGTAAAAGAACATGGTAAGTGCCCACCAAACCAAACCAAAGAGGAGGAGATAGGGAGTCTACCTGAAAAAGAATTCAGAATAATGATAGTACAGATGATCCAAAATCTTGAAAACAAAATAGAGTTACAGATAAATAGACTAGAGACAAGGATTGAGAAGATGCAAGAAATGTTTAACAAGGACCTAGAGAAAAATAGAGCTAATCAATAACACACAATGCAATAAATGAGATCAAAAGCACTCCAGAGGGAATCAACAGTGGAATAAGTGCAGCTGAAGATAGGATAAGTGAGGTGGAAGATAGAGTGATGGAAATAAATGAAGCAGAGAGGAAAAAAGAAAATAATTAAAAGAAATGAGGACAACCTCAGGGACCTCTGGGGCAATGATAAATGGCACAACATTCAAATCATAGGAGTCCCAGAAGAAGACAAAACAGAAGGTCATGAGAAAATATTTGAGGAGATAATAGTTGAAAACTTCCCTAAAATGAGGAAGGAAATAGCCAGAGTTCCAAGAAACCCAGAGAGTCCCAAACAGGATAAACCCAAAGCAAAACCACCCAAGACACATATTAATCAAACTAATGAAGATCAAACACAAAGAGCAAATATTAAAAGCAACAAGGGAAAAACAACACATAACATACAAGGGGATCCCCATAAGGATAACAGCTGATCTTTCAATAGAAACTCTTCAGACCAGAAGGGAATGGCAGGACATACTTAAAGTCATGAAAGAGAAAAACCTACAACCCAGATTACTATACCCAGCAAGTATCTTATTCCAATATGGAGGAGAAATCAAAAGCTTTACAGACAAGCAAAAGCTGAGAGAATTCAGCACCACCAAACCAGCTCTTCAACAAATGTGAAAGGATTATTTTCTAGACAGGAAACACAGAAAAGGTTTATGAACTTGAACCCAAAACAACAACATAAATGGCAAGAGGATCATACTTATCAATAATTACCTTAAGTGTAAAATGGGTCAAATGTCCCAACCAAAAGACAAAGACTGGCTGTATGGATACAAAAACAAGCCCCCTATATATGCTGTCTACAACAGACCCACCTCAAACCAAGGGGCACACACAGACTGAAAGTGAAGGCCTAGAAAAACATATCTCATGCAAATGGAGACTGTAAGAAACTAGGAGTAGCAGTACTTATATCAGATAAAATAGATTTTGAAATAAAGACCGTGAAAAGAGACAAAGAAGGACGCTACATAATGATCAAACGATCAATCCAAGAAGATGATATAACAATTATAAGTATATATGCAGCCAACTTAGGAGCACCTCAGTACGTAAGGCAAATGCTAACAAGTATGAAAGGGGAAATTAACAGTAACACAATATTAGTAGGAGACTTTAATACTCTACTCACACCTATGGATAGATCAACCAAACAGAAAATTAGCAAGGAAACACAAACGTTAAATGATACAATGGACTAGTTAGACCTAATTGATTTCTATAAGACATTTCACCCCAAAACAATGAATTTCACCTTTTTCTCAAGTGTACATGGAATTCTCTGGGATAGATCACATCCTGGGCCATAAATCTAACCTTAGTAAATTCAAAACAATTGAAATCATTTCAAGCATCTTTTCTGATCACAATGCAGTATGATTATGTCAACTACAGGAAAAAAATATTAAAAATAAAAACATATGAAGGCTAAACAACACGCTTCTGAATAACCAACAAATCATGGAAGAAATAAAAAAGGAAATTAAAATATACATAGAAGTAAAAGAAAATGAAAACACAACAACCCCCAAACCTATGGGATTCAGTAAAAGCAGTGCTAAAGGGAAGACTCAACAATACAAGTTCACCTCAAGAAACAATAGAAAAATCAAATAAATAACCTAACTTTATACCTAAAGCAACTAGAATAAGAAGAAATGAAGAACCCCAGGGTTAGTAGAAGGAAATAAATCATAAAATTTAGAGCAGAAATAAATGAAAAAGAAAAGAAATAAAAGAGATTATAGCAAAAATCAACAAAATTAAAAGTTGGTTCTCTGAGAAGAACCAACTTGAAACAGACAAACCATTAGCCAGACTCATCAAGAAAAAAAGGGAGAAGAATCAAATCAACAGAATTTTTTTTTTTTTAATTTTTTTATTTATTTATTTATTTATTTTTTTTAACTTTTTAAATTTTAAAATCTTTAATTCTTACATGCATTCCCAAACATGAACCCCCCTCCCACCTCCCTCCCCACAACATCTTTCTGGGTCATCCCCATGCACCAGCCCCAAGCATGCTGCATCCTGCGTCAGACATAGACTGGCGATTCAATTCACATGATAGTATACATGTTAGAATGTCATTCTCCCAAATCATCCCACCCTCTCCCTCTCCCTCTGAGTCCAAAAGTCCGTTATACACATCTGTGTCTCTTTCCCTGTCTTGCATACAGGGTCGTCATTGCCATCTTCCTAAATTCCATATATATGTGTTAGTATACTGTATTGGTGTTTTTCTTTCTGGCTTACTTCACTCTGTATAATCGGCTCCAGTTTCATCCATCTCATCAGAACTGATTCAAATGAATTCTTTTTAACGGCTGAGTAATACTCCATTGTGTATATGTACCAAAGCTTTCTTATCCATTCATCTGCTGATGGACATCTAGGTTGTTTCCATGTCCTGGCTATTATAAAATGAAAATGGAGAAGTCCCAATAGGCATCACAGAAATACACAGGATCATAAGAGACTAATATCAGCAGCTATATGACAATGGAGTGGACAACTTGGAAGAAATGGACAAATTCTTAGAAAAGTATAACTTTCCAAAACTGAACCAGGAAGAAATAGAAATAAAAATTCTTAACAGACCCATCACAAGCAAGGAAAAGGCAACACTCTTGCACTGTTGATGGGAATGTAAATTGATGCAGCCACAATGGAAGACAGTATGGAGATTCCTTTAAAAACTAGGAATAAAACCACCATATGACCCATCCAAGGAGCGGTGGCTGCATGGGCACAGGACGGCCTAGAGGAGCCATCCCACGTTGAAGATCAGGAAGGGCGGCAGTGAGGAGATACCCCTCATATAAGGTAAGGAGCAGCAGCTGCGCTTTGCTGGAGCAGCCATGAAGAGATACCCGATGCCCAAGGTAAGAGAAACCCAAGTAAGATGGGAGGTGTTGCAAGAGGCCATCAGACACACTGAAACCATACGCACAGAAAACTAGTCAATCTAACCACACTAGGACCACAGCCTTGTCTGACTCAATGAAACTAAGCCATGCCCATGGGGCCACCCAAGACAGGCGGGTCATGGTGGAGAGGTCTGACAGAATGTGGTCCACTGGAGAAGGGAATGGCAAGCCACTTCAGTATTTTTGCCTTGAGAACCCCATGAACAGTATGAAAAGGCAAAATGATAGGATACTGAAAGCAGAACTCCCCAGGTCAGTAGGTGCCCAATATGCTACTGGAGATCAGTGGAGAAATAACTCTAGAAAGAATGAAGAGATGGAGCCAAAGCAAAAACAATACCCAGCTGTGGATGTGACTGGTGATAGAAGCAAGGTCCAATGCTGTAAAGAGCAATATTGCATAGGAACCTGGAATGTCAGGTCCGTGAATCAAGGCAAATTGGAACTGGTCAAACAAGAGATGGCAAGAGTGAACATCGACATTCTAGGAATCAGCGAACTAAAATGGACTGGAAAGGGTGAATTTAACTCAGATGACCATTATATGTACTACTGTGGGCAGGAATCCCTCAGAAGAAATGGAGTAGCCATCATGGTCAACAAAAGAGTCCAAAATGCAGTACTTGGATGCAATCTCAAAAATGACAGAATGATCTCTGTTCGTCTCCAAGGCAAACCATTCACTATCACGGTAATCCAAGTCTATGCCCCAACCAGTAATGCTGAAGAAGCTGATTTGAATGGTTCTATGAAGACCTACAAGACCTTTTAGAACTAACACCCAAAAAAGATGTCCTTTTCATTATAGGGGACTGGAAAGCAAAAGTAGAAAGCCAAGAAACACCTGGAGTAACAGGCAAATTTGGCCTTAGAATGCAGAATGAAGCAGGGCAAAGACTAATAGAGTTTTGCCAAGAAAATGCACTGGTCATAGCAAACACCCTTTTCCAACAACACAAGAGAAGACTGTACACATGGACATCACCAGATGGTCAACACCGAAATCAGATTGATTATATTCTTTGCAGCCAAAGATGGAGAAGCTCTATACAATCAACAAACACAAGACCAGGAGCTGACTGTGGCTCAGATAATGAACTCCTTATTACCAAATTCAGACTCAAATTGAAGAAAGTAGGGAAAACCACTAGACCATTCAAGTATGACCTAAATCAAATCCTTTATGATTATACAGTGGAAGTGAGAAATAGATTTAAGGGCCTAGATCTGATAGATAGAGTGCCTGATGATCTATGGAATGAGGTTTGTGACACTGTACAGGAGACAGGGAACAAGACCATCCCCATGGAAAAGAAATGCAAAAAAGCAAAATGGCTGTCTGGGGAGGCCTTACAAATAGCTGTGAAAAGAAGAGAAGCAAAAAGCCAAGGAGACAAGGAAATATATAAGCATCTGAATGCAGATTTCCAAAGAATAGCAAGAAGAGATAAGAAAGCCTTCTTCAGCGATCAATGCAAAGAAATTGAGGAAAAGAACAGAATGGGAAAGACTAGAGATGTCTTGAACACAATTAGAGATATCAAGGGAACATTTCATGCAAAGATGGGCTCGATAAAGGACAGAAATGGTATGGACCTAACAGAAGCAGACAATATTAAGAAGAGGTGGAAAGAATACACAGAAGAACTATACAAAAAAGATCTTCATGACCCGGATAATCACGATGGTGTGATCACTCATCTAGAGCCAGACATCCTGGAATGTGAAGTCAAGTGGGCCTTAGAAAGCATCACTACGAACAAAGCTAGTGGAGGTAATGGACTTCCAGTTGAGCCATTTCAAATCCTGAAAGATGATGCTGTGAAAGTGCTGCACTCAATATGCCAGCAAATTTGGAAAACTCAGCAGTGGCCACAGGACTGGAAAAGGTCAATTTTCATTCCAATTTCAAAGAAAGGCAATGCCAAAGAATGCTCAAACTACTGCACAATTGCATTCATCTCACATGCTAGTAAAGTAATGCTCAAAATTCTCCAAGCCAGGCTTCAGCAATATGTGAACCGTGAACTTCCTGTTGTTCAAGCTGGCTTTAGAAAAGGCAGAGGAACCAGATATCAAATTGCCAACATCCTCTGGATCATGGAAAAGCAAGAGTTTCAGAAAAACATCTATTTCTACTTTATTGACTACGCCAAAGCCTTTGACTGTGTGGATCACAATAAACTGGGGAAAATTCTGAAAGAGATGGGAATACCAGACCACCTGATCTGCTCTTGAGATATCTGTATGCAGGTTAGGAAGCAACAGTTAGAACTAGACATGGAACAACAGACTGGTTCCAAATAGGAAAATGAGTATGTCAAGGCTGTATATTGCAACCTGCTTATTTAACTTAAATGCAGAGTACTTCATGAGAAACTCTGGACTGGAAGAAACACAAGCTGGAATCAAGATTGCCGGGAGAAATATCAATTACCTCAGATATGTAGATGACACCACTCTTATGGCAGAAAGTGAAGAGAACCTAAAAAGCCTCTTGATGAAACTGAAAGAGGAGAGTGAAAAAGTTGGCTTCAAGCTCAACATTCAGAAAACGAAGATCATCGCATCCCGTCCTATCCCTTCATGGGAAATAGATGGGGAAACAGTGGAAACAGTGTCAGACTTTATTTTTTTGGGCTCCAAAATCACTGCAGATGGTGACTGCAGCCATGAAATTAAAAGACGCTTACTCCTTGGGAGAAAAGTTATGACCAACCTAGATAGTATATTCAAAAGCAGAGACATTACTTTGCCGACTAAGGTCCGTCTAGTCAAGGCTATGGTTTTTCCTGTGGTCATGTATGGATGTGAGAGTTGGACTGTGAAGAAGGCTGAGTGCCGAAGAATTGATGCTTTTGAACTGCGGTGTTGGAGAAGACTCTTGAGAGTCCCTTGGACTGTAAGGAGATCCAACCAGTCCATTCTGAAGGTGATCAGACCTGGTATTTCTTTGGATGTAATGATGCTAAAGCTGAAGCTCCAGTACTTTGGCCACCTCATGCGAAGTTGACTCATTGGAAAAAACTGTTATGCTGGGAGGGACTGGGGGCAGGAGGAGAAGGGGACGACAGAGGATGAGATGGCTGGATGGCATCACTGATCAATGGACATGAGTTTGGGTGAATTTCGGGAGTTGGTAAGGGACAGGGAGGCCTGCCATGCTTTGATTCATGGGGTCGCAAAGAGTTGGACACGACTGAGAAACTGAACTGAACTGATGACCCAGCAATCCCACTGCTAGATATATACCCTGAAGAAACCAATATTGAAAAAGACACATGTACCCCATTGTTCATTGCAGCACTATTTTCAATAGCTAGAACATGGAATAACCTAGATGTCCATTAAGAAAAAAATGGATAAAGAAGTTGGAGTATATATAGTGGAGAAGGCAATGGCAACCCACTCTAGTACTCTTGCCTGGAAAATCCCATGGACGGAGGAGTCTGGTGTCCTGCAGTCCATGGGGTCGCTAAGAGTCAGACATGACTGAACAACTTCACTTTCACTTTTCACTTTCATGCATTGGAGAAGGAAATGGCAACCCACTCCAATGTTCTTGCCTGGAGAATCCCAGGGATGGGGGAGCCTGGTGGGCTGCCATCTACTGGGTCACACACAGCTGGACACAACTGAAATGACTTAGCAGCAGCAGTAGTATATATACACAAAGGAATATTACTCAGCCATAAAAAGGAATACCTTTGAGTCAGTTCTAATGAGGTAGATCAACCTAGAGCCTATTATACAGAGTGAAGTAAGTCAGAAAGAGAAAGATAGATACCATATTTTAACACATATATTGGAGAAGGAAATGGCAACCTACTCCAGTATTCTTGCCTAGAGAATCCCAGGGATGGGGGAGCCTGGTGGACTGCCGTCTATGGGGTCACACAGACACGACTGAAGCAACTTAGCAGCAGCAACACATATATACGGAATCTAGAAAAATGTTCCTGAAGAATTTACTTACAGGGCAGCAGTGGAGAAACAGACATAGAGAATAGACTTGTGGACATGGGAGAGGCAAGGAGAGGGTGAGATGTATGGATGGAGAAACATGGAAACTTATATTACCATATGCAAAATAGATAGCCAATGGGAATTTGCTGTATGGCTCAGGAAACAAACAGGGGCTCTGTATCAACCTAGAAGGGTGGGATGGGGAGGGAAGTGGGAGGGAAGTTCAAGAGGGAAGGGACATATGTATACCTGTGGCTGATTCAGGTTAAGGTTTGACAGAAAAAAAACAACAAAATTCTGTAAAGCAATTATGCTTCAAAAAAATTTTTTTAAAGAATTAATCTCAAAAATATACAGGCAGCTCATGCAGCTCAATACCAGAAAAATAAATGACCCAATCAAAATATGGGCCAAAGAACTAAACAGACATTTCTCTAAAGAAGACATACAGATGGCTAACAAACACATGAAAAGATGCTCAATATCACTCATTATTAGAGAAATGCAAGTCAAAACCACAATGAGGTACCATCTCAAGCCAGTCAGGATGGCTGCTATCAAAAAGTCTACAAACACTAAATGCTGGAGAGGGTGTGGAGAAAAGGGAACCCTCTTACACTGTTGGTGGGAATAGAGCCACTAATACAGCCACTATGGAGAACAGTGGAGATTCCTTAAAAAACTGGAAATAGAACTGACATTCTACCTGGCAATCCCACTGTTGGGCATACACACCAAGGAAACCAGAACTGAAAGAGACATGTGTACCCCAATGTTCATTGCAGCACTGTTTACAACAGTTAGGACATGGAAGCAACCTAGATATCCATGGGCAGATGAATGGATAAGAAAGCTGTGGAACATATACACAATGGAGTATTACTCAGCTCTTAAAAAGAACACATATGAGTCAGTTCTAATGAGGTGGAAGAAACTGGAGCCTATTATGCAGAGTAAGTAAGTCAGAAAGAAAAACACCAATACAGTATATTAACACATATATATGGCATTTAGAAAGATGGTAACGATGAGCTTATATGTGAGACAGCAAAAAAGACACAGAGATAAAGAACAGACTTTTGGACCCTGTGGAGAAGGTGAGGGTGGGACGATTTGAGAGAATAGCATTGAAACATATATATTACCACGTGAAATAGATCACCAGTCCATACTGGATGCATGAAACAGGGCACTCAAAGCCGGTATACTGGGACAACCCAGAGGGATGGGATGGGGAGGGAAGTTGGAGGGGGTTTTGGATGGTGGACACATGTACACCCATGGCTGATTCACATCAATGTATGGCAAAAACTACCACAATATTGTAAAGTATTGCCTCCAATTAATATAAATAAATTAATGAAAATATAAAATATGATAAATAAAAAAGATATCTTACTGCAATTTTAAGTTTCAATTTTACCTCATTGCATATGGAGTTGAAATTTTTTATGTTTAAAAAACTTGCATTATTTATATAGTGGACTGATTTGAGCATCTATTTCCCAAACTTTATAGTAAACATCTTAAGGGAAAGGGCTGTGTTTTATGCATCTAATTTTTGCTCAGTTCTTAG
The DNA here is from genome assembly GCF_016772045.2 of Ovis aries. Taxonomy (NCBI): domain Eukaryota; kingdom Metazoa; phylum Chordata; class Mammalia; order Artiodactyla; family Bovidae; genus Ovis; species Ovis aries. The sequence continues at coordinate 53,806,460 of NC_056058.1, read as the reverse complement.
CATAATAATCTGGCATAAAATATGTTAAAATAATATATTAAATAGAGGAACAAATGAGTGACCCGGAAAAAAATAAGTGGCTGGGCTTTCTTCAGCTTCTTACTTTGTGAATGTTTATCACTGGATCTTACATGTGCAAACTCTAAGTTGACATCACTGGTTAAATTTGTTTGGAGTAGAAGCTAACGTGAATTGTTATGTGCAATTCAAAAACCTAGATATTTTATTTGTTTCTTTACTGCTGCAATCTGGGTCTAGAATTCTGGTACATGGGATATACTCAGTAAATATGTGTTACATGAATGAATTTATGGCATGCAACTCGCCTTCTAGGGTTATAAAACCCATGAGCACAGCTTTCAATTATAAGGGATTTAAATCTAACCTGAGTCAAATAGGGTCTTCCTATTTGAACACATATATACGCACAAACACATGAGCACACACATATATTGTAATATCACCAAAAGCAGAATAGCTAATGTGGGCTTACATGCTATTGCTTATAACGCAGTCCCAGCTTCCCTCTCTCTGTCGAGCAATGTCTTGCACAAAGCTAGTATTCAAACAGTATTTATCAAACAGCTGAAGGAATGAAAGCTAGGCATCAAAACTCATTACATCCAAAAGCACTAATCAAGGCCAAATAGGTGAGGGGACTTCTCTTAGGAACTGTATAAAGCAGTTCAAACTCTCAGAGAGAATTTTTAAATTAAAATCTTCACAAGGACAAAATTGAAACACAGCAGTATATACTTCATAGGTTTATTTTAAGACAAAATTGCAATTGGATCACTTCTGCTTCTGCTGCTTCATCTCTTGATGTTGATGGCAAGACCTTCACAGTTCCCAAAATTGAAATAAATGCTAAGAGACCAAGAAGGCTAAAATAAGGCCTCATGTATAAATAAGCTTTTAGGAAGAGCTACTTTCTTATGTAGGATATTTTTCATCTCTATTTTAAATAATAAATTAAAGCCATTATGTATATGAGCATTCTGTTGTCCCCCAGATTAGGCCCTGGGTAAACAGGTCAATTAGTAGCAGGACATGGGCTTCCTGGTTTAGAAAGAACCTAGGGAAACCACTAATTTCTCCTCAGCATGATACCATATGCATACCCTATATAAAATAGATAAAACTGTGTCAAATAGATGGACAGTGTATATGATCTGGGATGGTGACTGGGATTAGTCCCTGCTCTTGCCCCAGGGCTCTGATCTCCCCTTATGTTCAACACTCACATCACAATATTGGCTTCTGCTCTGGTGCGAAGTCCCCTTTTTCATAAATATTGCCCCTAACTTTTTTCCATGTAGTCAATAAATAATAAAACAGTATACCACATAATACAGTTTTCACAGTTAAGTTTATATCCATGATGAACTTCTCACATGGTTTTCCAAACAGGTGTATTAACAGTTTAAATTATTTTTAATGAATAAAATAGAAATTAACAGTCATTTTGACATTTTTCTCCTTCCTTCATCTCTTGTCTATATAACATCACAAATGAAAATAAAAGAAAATATAACCTAGTTCATTTAATCAATTTTGTGAAGAGAAACTGTCTAAGCTATTGCTTGGATCTGAAATAAAATTCAGTGATTTTGTTCCTTTTACCAATGTTTGTTTTGGAGTTTTAAAAATACAGCTTCTATGTAGGTGAGAAGCAACATAGTTTGTTGCCTTGCGGGACAGATAGAAAATTACACTGTAAATAAATAACCTGAACCTCTTGAGTAGCTCACTTTTATGTCAGAAGTTTTCTTAATTATAGCATCTATTTCAGGAAGATGAAAAGGACCCTGTTGTCACTTTTGTTGCATATCACATCATAAGACAATTTTGATTTCATCCATTTGCTAATGGAGCACTCTTAACTCACTGAATTAGAAAAATAGAATAGGTACCCTATGGATCAAAAATTTACCTGTGAACAGATACAATTAGTGTGGTGGTCTCATGGTTTGTGAAGAATTTTTTGTTTTAAAAAAATACATATCGTTCTGTTTAGACCCTGTGGTATGTATGTTGCTAGAAACTGTGCATCTTTTTCTAATTACATTTTCCTGTTAACTTTAAGTGCACAAGAACAACAATAATAATGATCACATTCCAAACACTATACACATGTGAACTCATAAATTTTATAGATAAGTAGAATTCCTAGCTTTATGTCAAAGAAATGGATAAAAGATACGTTGAATAACTTATTGGTGAGAGTTGGCGAAGGAAGGCAGAGCCATCATTTAAATCTGGGCTGTCCATCTCTAGAGACACACATTTTAAATATGATCAGGGGAGACCATATTGATAAGCTGGTTTTTAAACAAAAACTTAAATGTAAAAAAGTGAGGCATGCAGATATCTTAGGATATGGCATTCCAGGCAGAGAGGACAGCAAGTACAAGGGCCCTGAGGCAAGAGTGTGCTTCTGTGAGAGACAATGGGGTATGGGATGACTTAAGTATCTGTGCCTGCTAACCGGAAGAGCTGCTATTATCTGACATGGGGAAGATTTGAGTGATACAGTTTGGTAGGACAAATCAGGAGCTCAGTTTTGAATAGGTTGAGTTTGAGAAACTTGCTAGATTTTCAAGGGGAGATATCAAATAGACAGGTAACCAAGCCTAGCAGTTTAGAGAAGAAAATAAATTTGAGGGTCATCAGGCTTTTATGGAGACACTTTCAGCCAAAGACCACCAAACTAGGAAAGGAAGGTAGAAAAGGTAGGAAAACGCCAAAAGATGAGGAGTTACTATGAAAGAAATTGAGATGGAACAGCCAGTGAGGCAGGATGAAAATCAGGTAACTGGAGTCCTAGATGTCAAATGAAAAAAAAAAAAAAAAAAAAAAAGCCTTTCAATGAGATGGAGGTCATCACATTTATCAAATCGTGCAGGTAAATCAAGTAGATGAGAACTGGGAATCAAATATATCAATGTGCTTGACATCAGTGACCTTGACAAGAGAATTTTCATTATATTGATCAAAGCAAAAATTTAATTAGAGTGGATTTAAGAGTGACTATGAGTTTCCCCCCAATCATACACTAGGATTTGTCAAAGAATGAGTAATTTTTCTTATCTTTATTGGTTGCATTAAATAATGTGTCTCTAAGAAATAAATGGGGAGGGAGGTGGGAGGGGGGTTCATGTTTGGGAATGCATGTAAGAATTAAAGATTTTAAAATTTAAAAAATAAAAAAAAATAAAATTAAAAAAAAATGAATAACTTGTGAATACAACATATAATTCAGTAAAAATTAGTGGGGATAATAGTGAAAAATGTGTAGAAAAATAAAGAGTAAAAAGGTTTAACAGAGAAGCACATCCTGAACGAATGAAATGGATACATGAATGTGATTGTGTCATACAGTCATGTTTGGAGATAGCAAATTCACTTCACTACAACTTGGGGGTGAAAATGAAGGAGATTTATTGGCTAATGTAACTGAAAAGGTTAGACACAGCTGAGTCAAGATGCTCCATGGCATAGTCTGAACTCAGTCAAGTTGCATTGCAGCAGTGCTGTCCTTTCTGTTGACTTCACTTTCAGGCAAGCTCCCCATTCATGTTGGCCACAGGTAGCTTAGCAATTAAGGAGCGAGCTAGCCAAAGGAAAATTAAGGCTCTAACACAATAAAAATGAAGGAATGGATAAATAATGCATAAAAATGTTACTTATGAGAAAGGAAGAAGATTTGAAAGAAGAATGCAGACAAGTAGTTACATAGCATCTACTGTGTACTTTACCTAAACTTGCTCATACTTTCTCATTTAATACTTCTGACAACTTCAGGAAGTAAATGCTTACACTGGGGAAAGCTGAAAAAAAGGGACAAGATCTCTAATAGTCACTTTAGGTAAAACTAAATCTGCCTCTAATATTAAAGTATAAGCTAATATTTCAAACCTGAGAATATTTGTATTCATAACCATCAGTTCAGCTTAGTTCAGTCGCTCAGTCATGTCCATCTCTTTGTGACCCCATGAACCACAACATGCCAGGCCTCCCTGTCCATCACCAACTCCTGGAGTCCACCCAAACCCATGTCCATTTCATAACCATACAATGAAAAAACCAATGTAAGGGTCATCTATTTAGCATTATGATCAAAAGTCATGAAAACAAATAAGTAAGTACAAGTGCTAAATGTAATAGAAAGGTATAATCGTGTAGTCTGGTACAAGCCTAGAGTTTCTCTAGCTCAATTTCCCTATCCAGTGAAACTGTTAGCATCTGAGAGTGAGCAAATAGTAGAGAGAGGAGAGAGGAGAGGGGTGACAGGAGTGGTGGGTGGTAAGGGAGCTCTAACGTGGGTTGCAGGGAGTGAGACAACATGTGAGAGGTTTTCCAAATAATCCTCTCAATTCAGCCTTATTTCTCTCTGTGGGGCCCTAAATGGGAAACCTTAAAAAAGAAGGGCTAGCTTTGCAGTTTAGAGCTAAGATGGCACCTGGCGGAAGAGATGAGGGCGTGGTGTAAGTTGTTTGTTAAAACTTTTGATTGGCTCTCTTGATTTCCATGCACGTGGAGGGTGCGTGATCACCATAGACTGCTGTTACAATGAAGCGCACAGATGACTTGACCTTTAACGTGATTGGTGCAACAATGGTATATTAAGATTTGACCTTTAACATGATTGGTGCAACTATGGCATATTATAATTTGACCTTTAACATGATTGGTGCAACTATGGCATATTACAATTTGTCCTTTAACGTGATTGGTGCAACCATGGCATATTACAATTTGACCTTTGATGTGATTGGTGCAACTATGGAAAGTCCCTCGCAAAACCCCGTTGCTTGCCTATATAAACCAAGAACTTGTGGCAATAAAGCAGAACTGCTTAGACGGACGCCTGTCACGTGCGGTTGTCTCTCACTCCCCGGAGGGTCTTGGTTGGCGGACAGCAGGCTCACTTCTCCTCGGGACCCCTAGGCTTTGCTGAGGGAAGTTCCACTGCCTCTCTTTTCCTGCGGAGCGCCCCGCACCCCCCCCCCCCCCCCCCCCCCCCCCGCATCTCTCCATTTCCCATAGAACTACACAACACTTCCAAATCCTGAACGTTTCTGAGGTTCCAGAGCTAACTCTGCTGCTGCTGCTAAGTCGCTTCAGTCGTGTCTGGCTCTGCGACCCCAAAGATGGCAGCTAGCTAGTTGCTAAGTGGCTTTAGGCAGAAATTTCAGCTTCATTTGCTTTGCTACTCTATTACCATTCTTCCAGCCGTTTTACTCCTTTGTTTGCTATGCTGTCTTTCATCTGGGGTCTTCCTCTTTCATTCTTCTTTATAGACATCTATTTTTTTCACTGTTATTTTCTTCTGCTGAAATTTTTTGAGAAATAACAAGCAACCATATTCATTCAATCTACATTAGACCAGAGGTCTTTTCATCCATTTCTACATCATCTATCTACATGTTTAATAAGAGATCATGTTAAGCATGCTATTATATCCCTGTCAATAGTCTAAAACCCCATCTTTCACTTTCAATAAACCTCCTTATCTACAACTTTTGCCAATTTTTGAATCCTACGAACACCTGTATATTTGAAAACATCCCTTGGTCTAAATTCAACCCCATATTTATTTGATCATTCTGTTTTTAGGTTGGTTCCAACTCTGAAGTATCACTGTGTATCAAACAGAATTTGTATTCTGATCTTATTACATTCAGGATGGCAGGAAACATATGGCAATGTTTAGATCAGTATTTTTAACTGTAGTCACCTACACGTTCAAGTACTTAGCTAATGTGATTGATTCAAAATCAAGTTCTCATCCTACCTGGAGTTTTCTAACCTACTATTGCAAAGTTAAGCTCACAGTTGCTGCATCTATATAAAGTAAAAATTAGACATAACAAAAGATCGTGAAGTCTGGAATAAATGGTGCAGAGCTGAAAATGCCATCACCTCTCCACAGGGTTTTAACATCTCAAGAAGAACATACGTTTGAGAAGAACACTGAATCGGAGAACCAGAGAAAATGCAGCTCAAAGCAGACTATTTCTTTTATATGTCAGTGAATTTTTGGTAGTGGTTTGCTTTGTTTTATGCCTTTCTTTGGCTCTATAAAGTATCTTGACGTACTGCCTACGACAGCTTGCTATCTATTTCATTTTTTTAGAGTAAGTGAGATGCCATTTTGAAAGGCACTGAGGCATCACTATTAAATTATACCCACTGTATGTGCAGACAGCCATGTAGTGAGCTCACTTCTGCTTCCTCATTCAGCCTTAATGTGTCTAGCTGAGGAGAGCTAAGCTATCTATCATATCACCATGACACGACAGATTTGATACTTAGATACACAAATATTCTTCCTTATAAGGACTAATTATTACTCCATATCTTACAGGTTAACAGTTTTACTGGGAATTCAGGTATTCTATTCAAATGAAGAATATGCTATAACTTAGAACATAGGTTAATAACTTAGCATGCGGACTGGTAGATAGCTGCTTATTAACTGTCAATTCCTTCATCTCATTGAACATCCATTGCCTGTTCCCACAATAAGGCCTTTGTCTTAAAGACACTTATTCAAGATACTGAGGTCAGGGCTCTCCTAATCTTTTTGGCAGCAGTGTACATGTCCCTTTCTCAGAAAAATTTCCTGTGGTCACTGCCACTAGAGGTACTCTCTTGCACAGCACCCATTTTATTATTTTTCTGTGTGCTTACCAGCGCTTGATATCTTCTTGATTATTAATTTTCTTGTATACTCTGTTCAGTTCAGTTCGGTCGCTCAGTTGTGTCTAATTCTTTGCGACCCCATGAAATCGCAGCACCCCAGGCCTCCCTGTCTATCACCAACTCCCGGAGTTCACTCAGACTCATGTCCATCGAGTCAGTGATGCCATCCAGCCATCTCATCCTCTGTCGTCCCCTTCTCCTCCTGCCCCCAATCCCTTCCCCAGCATCAGAATCTTTTCCAATGAGTCAACTCTTGGCATGAGGTGGCCAAAGTATTGGAGTTTCAGCTTTAGCAACAGTCCTTCCAATGAACTTCCAGGGCTGAACTCTTTCAGAATGGACTGGTTGGATCTCCTTGCAGTCCAAGGGACTCTCAAGAGTCTTCTCCAGCACCACAGTTCAAAAGCATCAATTCTTTGGCACTCAGCTTTCTTCACAGTCCAACTCTCACATCCATACATGACCACAGGAAAAACCATAGCCTTGACTAGACTAGAAAGAGGTTATTTTGTTTTATCCTTTGTTTTATTTCTAGTGCCTAGAAGAGTGCCCAGAGAAGGCAATGGCACCCCACTCCAGTGTTCTTGCCTGGAGAATCCCAGGGACAGGGGAGCCTGGTGGGCTGCCGTCTATGGTGTTGCACAGAGTCAGACATGACTGAAGCGACGCAGCAGCAGCAGCAGCAGCAGCAGCAGCAGCAGCAGCAGCAGCAGCAGAAGCGTGACTAGAATATAGTTGGCATATGCATATTTCCATATTATTCAGAGAACGGGGCCTTGTCTGGTATGTTCATTGTGGTAGCTTTAATTCCCTGAACATAGCCTTCATTTGTATTCAGTTAATAAATAAATGACTTTCCTCTGTAATTTAATGCCTAACTGTATCAGATATTTTTAAATAAAATTCTCTACTTGTTTAAAAAAATGTGGTACACATATGCAATGAAATATTAGCCACAAAAGGAACGAAATTGGGTCATTTGTACACATGTGGATGGGCACAGAGACTGCCATATAGAGTGAAGAAAGTCAGAAAGAGAAAAAAAAATTGTATATTAACCCACATATGTGGAAATCTGAAAAAATCTAGAAAATAGATGATCTTATTGACAAAGCAGAAATAGAGACACAAATATATGGTATAAAGAATAAATACACAGACATCAAGGGTGAAAGGTGGGGCAATGGGAGGAACTGGGAGATTAGTATTGACATATATACACTATTGATACTATGTATAAAATAGATAACATTTACATAATTAGTATATTCACTCTGTCAAGCATGCTGCTGCTGCTGCTAAGTCACTTCAGTCGTGTCCGACTCTGTGCGACCCCATAGACAGCAGCCCACCAGGCTCCCCGGTCCCTGGGATTCTCCAGGCAAGAACACTGAAGTGGGTTGCCATTTCCTTCTCCAATGCGTGAAAGTGAAAAGTAAAAGTGAAGTCGCTCAGTTGTGTCTGACTCTTCATGACCCCATGGACTGCAGCCTACCAGGCTCCTCTGTCCGTGGGATTTTTCCAGGCAAGAGTACTGGAGTGGGTTGCCATTGCCTTCTGCAATGCATGAAAGTGAAAAGTGAAAGTGAAGTCGCTCAGTCATGTCCAACTCTTCGCAACCCCATGGACTGCAGCCTACCAGGCTCCTCCGTCCATGGGATTCTCCAGGCAAGAGTACTGGAGTGGGGTGCCATAGCGCTCAGCAAAGAGGACAATACCTGTCCTCACAGGAAATAAGTGGAGAAAACAGCAATGAAACAATCAACTGTGGTATGAAAAGTACCTTCAGAGACGAGTATACAGTGTTATGAGAGCAGACACAGTAGAAAAGCCTGCCCCATACTTGAGGGTGTCCCAGAGGGAGTGACATTAAGCTGATGCTCAATTATAAGGATAAATTAGGGAAGTAAACTGAACTGTGGGATTTGAGGGAGAGTGGTCTTCAGAGGGTTTCCTTGGTGGCTCAGATGGAGACCTGGTTCTGTGCCTGGATTGGAAAGATCCTCTGGAAAAGTGAATGGCTACCCAGTCCAGTATTCTTGCCTGGAGAATTCCATGGACAGAGGAGCCTACAGGCTATTCTTTAGAGTGCCTGATACTGTCAAGGAATTTAAGAAGTCAGAGTGAGGGGCATACAGAAAACTGGCAAAAGGTTTGTGAGGATGAGACCAAGTCCTGAAGAGCTCTAAAGATAATGTGTGGTGCTTGGTCCCTATTAAAGGGAAGTGGAAACTATTAACTGTTTTAAAAATAGAACAGCATGATTATATTTGCTTTTTAGAAACAGTACTTAGGATGAATTATAGATAATAGACAATGGATAAGGATTCATTCCCCTAATGAACCAGGAGATGATATAATACTGAAGGCTGTGGTTACAATGTTCAGGGCAAAATAAGAGGGGAATTCCAACTAGGGAGATTTAAATTTCTATTGTCAGGATATCACTATTATAATTATAGAACTGAAACAAGACGAAGAGACAAGCATTACTCCTAGTTTTCTAATTTTGGAATATTCTGCAACTATAAGGAATTCTTCAAAGTCTTCTCCTTGGTTATCATTTGTTTCTCTGTACATTATCTCCTTTAACATCACTAACAGAAGGCAGGAGGAGAAGGGGACGCAGAGGACGAAATGGTTGGATGTCATCACTGACTCAGTGGACATGAGTTTAAGCAAGGTCCAGGAGATGGTGAAGGACAGGGAAGCCTTGTCTGCTGCAGTCCATGGGGTCACAAAGAGTCAGACATGACTGAGCAACAACAACTGCCTCTGAGTCAATTCTACATCACTAACTCTACATTCAGCCAAGATCAACACCATCTCTCTGTAACTATATATTTATTTTCTCTCTCTCCTTCCCCCCTTCCCTCCCTTTTTCCTTCCCTCACTCTCATATATATTTATAAAAATTTCCCCTTGCCCTACTGTTTTGTGAAGCATGCAATAAAGCACAGATAGAAATGATGACTACTGGCACCTTGCTTGTTTTCATTATTAAGTATAATATTAAAGACTGTCTTTTTGCATTGTGCTTTTTAAATTGTCGAAGTTCTTTCTATACCTAATGATCTGAGTTTTTTAAACAATATAATGGTATTAAATTTTCTTTGAAGTTTTTTCTCCATTTTCCTAATATAGTTAATCACACTGATTGATATTTGTATGTTAAACCAACCTTGCATTTGGGGCATGATATGTCTTGGTTTTGGTGTAATATCCTTTGCATGTATTGTTTACTTGACTTGCTAGTATTTTTAAGGCAATTCTGCACCTACGTTTATGAATAACATTGATCTTAAGATTTTTATCCTCCCATCGTAAATTAGAAAACTGGACAACATATATAAAATAACTGTTCTAAAAAACTGTGTATCAGAAATTCCCCAAAAGAAGGCAAACACATAAGGGACATTTGAGCAGTCAGTTTTCTGCTAGGAAGTACTTCTCTGACCTTTATTGGGAGAAGAATCCTAAGCAAAGATACAGCAGGGACATCTTGCTAAATTAAGGACAAAGAGGTAAAATTTCAGAAAGGCTGAGGCTCCGAGGAGGAGGAGGTAACTATACAAAGAAAGAACTGCATAAATCTGCATAGGAATGAATACCCTTGTGTCTTTCTCTGAATACTAAGACATGCAAGTGTAAAGTCCAGCAGAAAAACTATTTTATGGATACACTCTGCATTCCTTTATTTACGTGTTTGGCATACTGGTGATTCAACCTTGAGTTATAACTCCTTGACCCAAAATGATGAGTTGACAAATATGAAATAATTTCAATTCATTGACTATTTTCCTATGTTCAGCAAGTTTGTTCTTTCCACTGAATTGGAGGTTTCCTTTGTTCTGGAAGAAACAGAAGATTGGCCTCCAGAAACATGTTGTTTTAGCCAGGGGATAGAGGAAGTGATTAGGCCTTGCATGCTCCCTTTCCATTTTTAATCTTAGTGATGATAGCTAGCAGAAGGCAAGCAATATGTAGCTTCCACCTCAGGTGTGCAAGCATATTGCAATTAAAGAAAGCTACTCTTAGTCACCCAGGGGGAAAGCGATTGATCAAAGTGTCAAATGATTTAGTTCTACCAGTGTAAACTACAATTCACTGCCCCCAATACAATGATTTTATTTAGTAAAAAGAGGATATCATTAAAACCCTGACACATATTATTCACAGACTGTGGTCTAAAGAAATATGAATGGCATAATTATTCTATCAACAGGTAAACACATTTGGTGGCCTCCCCACATTCATCCTTATTATAAATAATCATTCCAATTAGTGTTATCCAAATGCTGGGCGCCGGCTTGGGTAACGATGCAATTTAAAGCAATGTAAATCAGATTATTTTTTATACTCAGTGAAATAAATCCAAGTCAGGCAAGAAAATGGCTCACAGCAAAGGAAAAGAGATACAGATGGCAAACCAACTTGAAAATTCTATCACCAAATTAAGGCGACAAGAATAGAATCTGAAGGCAAGTTACTCTAGTGATCATTATTGTCATCAACACTTAATACTGAGCAACAGTGAACAATAACCTAAGATTACAAGTTAATTTGGTATGGAATCAATCCCAAAATGTGGGATTGCCTTGACTGAATAGAGGAGAAAAAAATAATTACCTAGGAATGACTACAGTGGGCGCCTCATATTGGCAGTGTGTTTGATATTTTTTCCAGGCAGCATTTAATATCTAGTGTATCATTTTGCCTTCATATCGACAGTATAATACTGTTTAAGAACATATGCTCTGGAGGCAGAATCCTTTGAGTTCCAATGTTGACTCCGAAATATAATCTTTGAAAACCTGAATTTTATCAGCTTCCCAGGTGGTGCTGGTGGTAAAGAATCCACTTGCCAATGCAAGAGGCATAAGAAATGTGGGTTCAGTCCCTGGGTTGGGAGGATCCTCTGGAGAAGGGAATGGCAATCCACTCCAGTATTCTTGCCTAGAGAATCCCATGGACAGAGGAGCCTGGTGGGCTACAGTCTGTGGGGTCGCAGGAGTCAGATACGACTGAAGTGAATTTGCATGAAGTGTGGACTAATTAAAGGGCCTGCTTCTTATGGGTGTGGAAGTTCAAATAACTAGATAAGGTTCTTGGAGCTGGCTGCTAATGAAATCAGGGCATAAAACACACAGTCAGCTTCTAGAGTCTGTATTCTAACTACCACACATATTACTTATCCCTTTTCAGGGTTTTGAGATAATTTAGCAAAACCAAGCACATGGGGCACTTAGCTTACTGTTTGGGGTGCAGTATTCAACGACCAGTAGCTAGGAGGGGGAGGTGGAATCAAAAGAAAAGGAAGTGGGAAAGATGGCCTCTATAACTAGATTAAGGCAGGGGTTTATAAATTTTTATTGTAAAGGTTTAGACCGTATTTTAGGTCTTACAGGATATATATTCTGTCTCAAGTACTCAATTCTGCCATTGGAGCTGGAAAGCAGTCACACAAAATAGGTAAATGAATTGGCATATTCCAATGAGGTTTTAGTTGTGAAACATGTGTTGGACTGGGTTTATCTCTTGGGCCATAGTTTGACATTCAGATTAGAGATTGAGGATTTGAATGCATTCTTTCTTGTTTGTTTTTAGCTTTATTGAAGTGTAATGGACAAATAGTGAAAGCAGTCTCATGGTGAAGTCCAGCATTCTTTTCTCTCTTTCTCAGCTGCCTCCCTCTGGACTACTGCTTCATCGGGAACAAGTAAGAAACAAGACCATATGACCTCTAAGCTGTTTCTGGAATTGATATTCTAAGATTATATGGTACAGTCCCAGTGTATTATCTGAGGATGATTAAATGACTATCAGAAAAATTAAAACAAATGCTAATTTCAGGTGTGGTAGACACAGCTCAGATCATGGTAAAAATTATACCTGTAATCCTTCATTCTCTGCTTAAATTTAATTATGTGTCTTGACCCAAAAGTTCATTAGGGTTTTTCCCATGAGATGCTATAGAAAAATCAGAACAAACTTTTTGGCCAACCCAATACATGGTTAAGGTGAGAATACATATTTATACCTAGAGTGCTTCATACTTTTCAGCCCCTGGTTTCCAGGTGAAGTCTGCAGCTAGGGTACAGAGATGCCCTGCCTGCCTGTGAAAGATCCTGTTTATGTCCGTTGTGCCCGATTGCTATTAGCACTCTCTTTCACTCTTCTAAAAGTGCTCCAGTTGGCAGAAAAAATATTAAATATGGTCACCCTATTGACAGAAGATAACTCCCAGTTTTACAGATCTCCACCTTCTTTGGAAGCTACAAAATTCTCTCCAATTAGGGATAGAAAACAAATCTTATCTAATATTCCCTCTCCTTTAGCAAACATCTGTTGTGTACCTCTTTCGTCACTCTCAAGAGTTGGACACGACTTAGCAACTAAACAACAACAACATTCCTTGCATTGTGAAAGGCATTAAAGTTAAAATGCTCCCTGAGAAGTTTTCGTCTTATTTGGAGAGAGACTGTTTATGAAGGTTTAAATGAACTTAGCCTGTGACTGAACCCTTTAAATTCCACAGGCCCCAGCTGTTTTCTCACAGATTCCCTTCACTGTTCTGTGTTCCATGGGAACCAGAGCGAGGGTACATGCTTTTAACCCAGTCATCAGCATCCATCATGCTTCGCGTGTGCTCATGCATGCTAAGTTGCTTCAGTCGGGTCCAACTCTGTGTGACCCTATGGACTGCAGCTTGTCAGGCCCCTCTGTCCATGGAATTCTCCAGAATATTGGAGTGGGTTGCCATGCCCTCCTCCAGGGGATTTTCCCGACCCAGGGATCAACCCAATGTCTTTTACTTCTCCTGCACTGGCAGGTGGGTTCTTACCACTAGCACCACCTAAGTAAATATTCAGGAGTGAATAACTCAGTAATAGTTAAAGGTTTCCTCATTAAATTTTGATTTTTTTTTTTTGGTTCCCACCTTGCATTGAGAAAGGGAAGTGAATTATTACACAGAATTTAAAAGGCTTCTGTGAATAGCTGCAAATACTTTTCTTCAAACTTTACACCGATTATTTATTGAGAGGGTACTGTATGCCAGGCTCAAAATTAAACCTTTATATACTGTATAGGACTTAATTCTCACAATCTCATGTGAGGAAGGAGCTATTATTTCCTCTATTTTGTAGAAAATAAAGCTACACCTCAATGAATTTAGGGAATTACATAAGGCAGCATAACTAATAAGCAATGGAAACAAGATTCCATTTCACCTTAGATTCCCATGAAGATGGAAACATTATGGAAGTTGTTAAGCAGAGCACAAGATAGATTTATAAAAACTCAATGACAGCCTTGACTAAACTGCTTGCTATAATAATACCAGTATCACTACTATAAATATTGCATACACCGTACTTATATAAAAAATGTTTTTCATCTGAAATTCAAATTCAACAGAAGGTGCTATATTTGTATTTGCTAAATCTGGCAATATTATCTGTTACTCACACTACTTAGGCTATCTCTACTAGTACAGCATGAAGAAACCCTAATGCAGTTCTTAACCCAGTTGCTCTATATTCCATTCCTGATTTCAAGGTCCTAGGAGAAGGCAATGGCAACCCACTCCAGTACTCCTGCCTGGAAAATCCCATGGATGGAGGAGCCTGGTAGGCTGCAGTCCATGGGGTCGCGAAACGGGACACGACTGAGCGACTTCCCTTTCACTTTTCACTTTCATGCATTGGAGAAGGAAATGGCAACCCACTCCAGTGTTCTTGCCTGGAGAATCCCAGGGACGGGGGAGACTGGTGGGCTGCCATCTATGGAGTCGCACAGAGTCAGACACGACTGAAGAGACTTAACAGCAGCAGCAGGTATATATGGCGGAGAAGGCAATGGGACCCCACTCCAGTACTCTTGCCTGGAAAACCCCATGGACAGAGGAGCCTGGTGGGCTGCCGTCCATGGGGTCACAAAGAGTCGGACACGACTGAGCAACTTCACTTTCACTTTTCACTTTCATGCATTGCAGAAGGAAATGGCAACCCACTCCAGTGTTCTTGCCTGGAGAATCCCAGGGGCAGCAGAGCCTGGTGGGCTGCTGTCTATGGGGTCGCACAGAGTTGGACACGACTGAAGCGACTTAGCAGCAGCAGCAGCAGGTATACATGGACATAGAAAATATTCCTAGTACAACCTTGACAAAGTACAAGGAAGGTACCATTTATCTTCCAGCCCCAATCTCCTGCTGCGAATTATCTGATCTCATCCGCAAGTACCCAGATGTCCCTTGAGGAGTCAACCTTCTATCAAACCTGTTCTCCCACTGCACATATTAATCCCTGAGAGCAATTCTCTGGTTCTCCTTTTATGGTGATGAGGGACAGCATAAAGTCCTGAGCTACCATATCAATTACAACAGCAGGAGGAGGGGAACCAGTCGGAAGCCTAGTGTAGCTGGCTAATGTAAAACCTACAAAGAAAGCCCAATACTGATTTTTTTCAGTGGCAGAGACTGACATCTCCTTGCAGGGAAATTGCTGACACCTAGAAATGATTTAAAGCAATTATGTACAAAACTCCTCAAATAGGGGATGATTAAGTTTTGAGTCACTACACTTCAAACTCCAATTTGGTAAAAGTTAAGTAAAGTTCTTTTGTAAAATCACCCATCCTCCATATTAAACCAAATTTTATGGTAAAACTCTTGCAGCTAAATAATTTGCCTTTAAAGGAAGACCTATGACCCTATCATATGACTTTGTAATCTCACTCCTGAGTATATATTCAGAGAAAAACATGGCACGGAAGTATACATGCACTCCATTGTTCACTGCAGCACCATTTATGACAGCCAAGACATGGAAGCAATGTAAATGCCCATCCACAGAGGACTGGAGAAAGAAGGTGTGGTGCGTATACACAAAGGAATTTTACACAGCCATAAAGAAGAATGAAATCATGCCATGTGCAGCAACACGAGTGAACCTAGAGATTTTCATACTAAGTGAAGTCAGTCAAACACAGAAAGAGAAATACCATATGATATCCCTTCTATGCAGAATCTAAAAAGAAATGATACAAATGAACTCATTTACAAAATGTAAACAGACTCAGGCTTAGAGAAAGAACTTATAGTCATCACGGGATGGGAACAGGGAGTTTGGGATCAACAGGTACATATTGCTATATTTAAAAATGGATAACCAACAAGGAGCTACTGAATATCACTGGGAACTTTCCTCAATATTATGTGGCAGCTTGGATGGGATGGGAATTGGGGGGAGAGCAGATACATATGTATGTAATGATGAGTCACTTTGTGGTCAATATGAAGCTACCACAACATTGTTAATCAGCTATACTTTAATAAAAAATAAAAAAGTTAAAAATTAAAAATAAATAATTATATATATTAAATTTTAAAAAGACATATGATCCTATTAGAAAAAATGAGATAAGAGACATATTTCTGGAGAGAAAATGATCTTGTCTATCTTACAGAAACAAGAATAAGAAATCTTCCTTCTGTGAATTTAGTGGTATGGGTGCTTTAAATGCATGGTTCCCTTGCTCCATCATGAGGAAAGAGGTTGGAAAGTCCAGGGCCAACTTTTGTGAGGTCTGAGGATAAAGCTTAGCCTGCAGAACACTAGAGTCACTTGTGAAGTCAAGCTTTGGGTGGTATAATTCGAACTTCTGAATCAAGCTTCTTCCAAGACTTCTGGCTTTTTTTCTCTACACAACTCAACATAGTTTCTTTGTTTGTTAAGCCAGTTTAAGATGAGTTATATTTTGTCACTTGCAAAATGAAGATTTCTGACAGTTGTATTTAGTATCCATTTGTTTGTGTTTCAACTTGCATATTCCTTAATACGTGGTCTACTAAAATGCACAGAATACAAAAATGAAAGCTATATTAGAACAGTATGATAAAGAAAAGATGTATATGAGTACAAAAAGAAATTTTTGAATACAAAATGGAGACAGAAATGAAGCTCAGAAACTAATACAATACTGTAAATCAACTGCTGCTAAGTCGCTTCAGTCGTGTCCGACTCTGTGCGACTCCATAGACGGCAGCCCACCAGGCTCTGCCGCCCCTGGGATTCTCCAGGCAAGAACACGGGAGTGGGTTGCCATTTCCTTCTCCAATGCATAAAAGTGAAAGGTGAAAGTGAAGTCGCTCAGTCGTGTCCGACTCTTTGTGACCTCATGGACGGCAGCCCACCAGGCTCCGCCGTCCATGGGATTTGCCAGGCAAGAGTATTGGAGTGGGGTGCCATTGCCTTCTCTGGTAAATCAACTATACTCCAATAAAAAAGAAAAGTTTATATAGCAACAAAAATAAATGAACCTCAGACAAAAATTTTTACTGTGAAGTCTTTACCCTTGGTCTGGGTAGCCCAGAAATTTGCTATTAGCTTACATGTAACGCAAAGGGAAAGGCTTGTTTATCCAATTCACAGTGGAATTCCAAGGAACTGCTCAGGAGAACCATTAAGTTATAAAATCGAAAGTGGAGGTTAAGAGAGAGGAGACATCCCTTTAGGGTGGAACAGTTGAATAAAGTACCCTATGGGAGGACAGACTTGAGTTTAGCATGAGAAATGGGGTAGCATGTGTGTGGAGGAGAACTATCATTCCAGGGAAGAGAAGCAGAATGAGCAAGTCTATCCTTGAAGTGAACTTGTATAGAGGACTGACCGTGAGGAGACTGGCCTGGACAGAGATGAGAGGACTTACAGTGAGATGGAATCAAGGAATATTTTAGAACACAGGTCAAAATGTGCAGCAGAATGCAAAAACAGTGCAGATGAACATGCTGCAGGCCAAGAACAGACAGCAAAGATGGACGTACGGACGTGAGCACAGGCGGATGCAGGGAAGGAGACAGCGGGAGGAACTGAGATACTAGCGTTGACATGTTCACACTACCATGTGAAAAGCAGCTAGTGAGGACCTGCTGTATAGGACAGGGAGCTCGGCTTGGTGCTCTAGGATGACCTAGAAGAGTGGGGATGACGGTGGGTGAGAAGGAGCTTCAAGAGGGAGGGGATTTATGTACATATATAGCTGATTCACTTCACTATACAGCAAAAATGAACACAACATTGTAAAGTAATTACATGCCCCCCCCCACACACAAAAAACAGTAGATGTTACCTAAAGTTTATTAAGTACTAAAACTTCTTGGATTTTACAATACATCCCTGCTAGCAATTTTAGTCTGATGAAAAATGGAAATAGTCTATAAATTAAGTCTTGACAAAAAATAAAACTGAGAATAAACAAACTCCCTTGCAAAAAATAAATAACATATTGAGCTTAACCCTCCTGTTGTGTAAATTAGTCCTCAGAAGTAATTTAGGTAACTTTCACTCCCTAACTCAGAAAGCTAAATTCTTAATAAAATAATTCTTAGCTATACCCTGTCAAAATTATAAATCAGAAGTTTCACTTACTGTTTTCTTAATCTGGTAGGATGGAGAGTAGGAAAAAAGGAACAGCATGACATGCTCAGATGGGATAAACACTTATGGTCATCATTCTAACTGGAGTGCACTATTAACTGGCCAGTCACTTACTTAAATTACAAAAGCTATAAATCATGCAAAAATCATGAATTATCAGTACCCACTGAATACTTGCGGATTTCAGTTATATTTTGACACAACTATCATATTAGTTCTGTGGCCTTAGGCAGGTAAATTAATCTTTCTGATACATGGTTTTCTGATTTGCAAAATAGATGCAATAATAAATGCCTACTAGTGCTTATAAGAATTAAGTGAGAAATACTGTATATATATGTATATATATGTATATATATGGGGCTTCCCAGGTGCTGCCACTGGTAAAGAACATGCCTGCCAATGCAAGAGACATAAAAGAGACAGGTTCAATCCCTGGATAGAGAAGATCTCCTAGAGGAGGGTATGGCAACCCACTCCAGTATTCTTGCCTGGAGAATCCCCAAGGACAGAGGAGCCTGGTGGGATACCGTCCACAGGGTCTCAAAGAGTCAGACACAACTGAAGTGACAACACACACACACACACACACACACACACACACACACACACACATACACACACACACATATATATATAATATAAGTGCCTAGCAGGGGTAGCTATCAGTAACTACCACTAGAAAAATTCTATGGGCCAAAATCTAAGGATGATATAAAAATTAATACTCATTAGAACCTAAAAGTTCTTTCCTCTGTGCAGATAAGTAAGCTCTGCCAAAGAGAGGATGTAGGTTTAATCCCTGAGTCAGGAAGATCCCCTGGAGGAGGAAATGGCAACCCACTCCAGTATTCTTGCCTGGAGAATCCCCTGGACAGAGAAGCCTGGGGGCTATGGTCCATAGGGTCTCAAAGTATTGGACGCAACTGAAGCAACTTAGCACACAATCAGTATTATCATGAAAAATCTCCCCCATTATTCTCTTACCATTCAGTACAGTCGCTCGGTCATGTCCGACTCTTTGCAACCCCATCAACTGCAGCACGCCAGGCCTCCCTCTCCATCACCAATTCCAGGAGTCCACCCAAACCCATGTCCATAGAGTCAGTGATGCCATCCAACTATTTTATCCTCTGTCATCCCCTTCTCTTCCTTCCCTCAATCTTTCCCAGCATTAGGGTTTTTTCAAATAAGTCAGCTCCTCTCATCAGGTGGCCAAAGTATTGGAATTTCAGCTTCAACATCAGTCCTTCCAATGAACACCTAGGACTGACCTCCTTTAGGATGGACTGGTTGGATCTCCTTGCAGTCCAAGGGACTCTCAAGAGTCTTCTGCAACACCACAGTTCAAAAGCATCAATTCTTGGGTGCTCAGCTTTCTTTATAGTCCAACTCTCACATCCATACATGACCACTGGAAAAACCATATCCTTGACTAGATGGACCTTTGTTGACAAAATATTGTCTCTGCTTTTTAATATGCTGTCCAGATTGGTCATAACTTTCCTTCCAAAGAGTAAGCAGCTTTTAATTTCATGGCTGCAGTCACCATCTGCAGTGATTTGGGAGCCCCCAAAATAAAGTCAGCCACTGTTTCTCCATCTATTTGCCATGAAGTGATGGGACCAGATGCCATGATCTTCATTTTCTGAATGTTGAGCTTTAAGCCAACTTTTTCACTCTCCTCTTTCACTTTCATCAAGAGGCTTTTTAGTTCCTCTTCACTTTCTGCCATAAGGGTGGTGTCATCTGCATATCTGAGGTTATTGAGATTTCTCCCGGCAATCTTGATTCCAGTTTGTGCTTCTTCCAGTCCAGCGTTTCTCATGATGTACTCTGCATAGAAGTTAAATAAGCAGGGTGACAATATACAGCCTTGACGTACTCCTTTTCCTATTTGGAACCAGTCTGTTGTTCCATGCCCAGTTCTAACTGTTGCTTCCTGACCTGCATATAGGTTTCTCAAGAGGCAGGTCAGGTGGTCTGGTATTCCCATCTTTTCAGAATTTTCCACAGTTTATTGTGATCCATACCATCAAAGGCTTTGGCCTAATCAATAAAGCAGAAATAGATGTTTTTCTGGAAATCTCTTGCTTTTTGGATGATCCAGTGGATGTTGGCTATTTGATCTCTGGTTCTTCTCCCTTTTCTGAAACCAGCTTGAACATCTAAAAGTTCATGGTTCATATATTGCTGAAGCCTGGCTTGGAGAATTTTGAGGATTACTTTACTAGCATGTGAGATGAGTGCAATTGTGCGGTAGTTTGAGCATTCTTTCGCATTGTCTTTCTTTGTGATTAGCTTGCCAAATTAATAAATTTACTTATTTTACGATTATACCTAAGTAACCAGGAAAGATTTAATGCTAAGATGAAACCACTGATCATCTGAGAGCTCTTTGAAGTAGCTGAGATCATATGCATGCATGCATGCTGAGTTGCTTCAGTCATGTCTGACTCTCTGCAACCCCACAGATAGCAGCCCTCTAGGCTCCTCTGTTCATGGAATTCTCCAGGCAAGAACACTGGAATGGGTTGTAATTTCCTTCTCCCCTGAGGTCATATATTATTATTTTTATTTTATTATAGTTATAAGCAAGTGACAGTGAAATGCATTATACCAAATCAATGGTTTATTATAGGAGAAATTACCTTTATTTAGTCATTACCTTTGTCAGTAGTTCTCAAATTTTAGTACATATTTCTAAGAATCACCTGAGGAACTTGCTAAATCTACAGACCCCAGGGCCTAATCCTCAGGTATTCTGTGTTGGAGAGAAATCCAATTCCACTTTAACAGACACTACTGGAAATTCTGATACAAGTTGTGCACTAGACACATTTTGAAGGCTTTCCTGGTGGCTCAAATGGTAAAGAATGTGCCTGCAATGCAGGAGAGATGGAGTTGGATCCCTGGGTCAGGAGGATCCCCTGAGGAAGGGAATGGCTGCCCCACTCCAGTATTCTGGCCTGGAAAGTTCTATGGACAGAGCAGTCTGGTGCGCTACATTCCATGGGGTCAAAAGGATCCTACAAGACTGAACAACTAACACTTTTCAGACATATTTTATGAAAATCTGATCTGACATTCAGCAATCCCTTGAGGTCAGGGCATGCAGATGCACTCACAACAAAAGTACTGTAAGGAAAAAGTAAATAGAAAGGAAGGGGTGGAGGGTCTACCTACTGTTGGCCTCCACAACAACAGCACACATTTTTCTAGTGACAGTCCACGACTCCCTCACTCCAGGTCCATGGTTCTGGACAGCACTCTCCCAACCCCACCGCCAGAGTGATCATGTGATCTAAGTACAAACCAATTAACACACCAGAGTACTGCTGTTTCCCATGACTGGTTCATGCTGTTCAGAGCAGGTCGAATCAGAGAAATTCACAGGACAACCAACGAAAGGAGAAAAAATGGTCTGTCCTCTGCTGCAGTGAGAGTATTAAAGTACTACCAATATTTTGTCGCTTTTTAGAAACTGAGCTTAAACCTAAACCAGCAGGATTCAGATCCTGAAGATATCTTTTGAGTTCTGAAGCCAGCTATGCCTGAAGCTACAATCACCACAGGACTTCTCCACCTTGTGAGCTAGTAAATTTCATATTTTTGATTTGAGACAGCTTTACTTGCAACTCATAGAAACACAGATGATTTTCATCCAAAGTTTTGGACAGGACAGATAGAATTCACCAGGTGGCAGATTTTAAAGAGAGGACTTCCTAAAATTGCTGTAAAAATGCTTTTCTAGTACTTACAAAATGCTTATAGCAATTCAGAATTAAAAAAAAAAAAATGATTCTAACTCCCTGAACATTTACTGTGTTAGACCTACCTTATGCAAAGCACTATACCATTTAATCCTCAGACCCACCTTCCATGGTAGATACTATATTACCCTGATTTTGCATAGAAAAATGTGGCTTAGAAATATTAAGAAATGTGTCCAAGATTGGCTTCTCAATGGCAGAGTTGAGATTCAAGCCCTGGCTACCTGACTCTGAGGACTGAAATTATAACCGCTGCAGTATATCATCTCTAAAATATTTGTTTGTACTCAGCTACTGTAATTAGACTTGCTCAGAAAATAAAATGCCTTGAGGAATTCACTTTTCTGGAATTAGAGTTCAACTCTACTCCTTTACACTGTATTAAACCCACCTTTCAATTACTTGTGATTGGCAGGTCATTTGTATCCATTTCTTGCTGTTTTCTAGTGGTTTAACATGTTTTCTGAGAAACCTAGTTTGCTTTTGGATCTTGTTGCCTGAAGAGTGAAGGGAATGCATGAGAATGGTAGTGGGGGGACAGGAGGTGCCTCAACCACAGATTTCAGATGGCATCATCCCTTCAGCTTCTGTTTGCTGACTGGATTGATGCTCTGCCTTATTCTGTTCAATTCATTTGTTATCACCAACCTAATATCAATATAGGTTTAGATTCACATCAAAACTCCATTCAGCTAGACAGAAAATGTGAAAGACAGCCGATCTCATGATTAGGGCAGCCTGATTTGGTACAGAAGGACATGGCTCACTGATCCTCTGGATACAAAATGTAACATCTGTCTGTGATAATGCTTCCTACTTCTTGCAGTAATACCATTTCCTGCTACATTCTGCTAGTGTAGAATCTGTTTAGGTTGATAAAAAGGGTACTCTTTTTTTTTTTTCTTTTTTAATCACCTCAGCATTGTTTTGGACTAATCAGCATTCTTAATGTCATCTTCAAATATGACAGAACTTTAGGATGAGTGTTCAAATGTTTTACATTATGAAAATGAGGATGATGATAAATACTTAAATCCCAAGCATGGATTTGTGTGTTTTCAGTATGTTATCTCATTTGTAACAGACCAACAGGAAAGATACTATTACTGCTCCCATTTCGTGGTTCAGGGAATAGAGGCTCAGAGTGATATAGTGGTTTTCCAGTACTCATAGACCTAGTGAGTTGTGGAGCTTGGATCAAATACATGTCTGACTCAAAACTTTTTCTCCCAAAGTAGCCTGCATCATTTTATTTAATTATTTATTGAGGTAACATTTATATATAATGTTATAAAAGTTTCATGCACACAATGCAATAATATGATACTTGTAGACACAACTCTGCACATGGATATCACCAGATGGTCAATACTGAATCAGAATGATTGTATTCTTTGCAGCCAAAGATGGAGACGCTCTATACAGTCAGCACAGAAAAAAAAAAAAAAAAAAAAGACTGAGAGCTGACTGTGGCTCAGATCATGAACATCAAATTGCAAAATTTAGACTTAAATTGAAGAAAATAGGGAAAACCACTAGAGCATTCAGGTATGACCTAAGTCAAATCCCTTATGATTATACAGTAGAAGTGACAAATAGATTCAAGGGATTAGATCTGATGGACAGAGTGCCTGAAGAACTATGGATGGAGGTTTGGGGCACTGTACAGGAGGCTGTGATCAAAATCATCCCCAAGAAAAAGAAATGCAAAAAAGCAAAATGGTTGTCTGAGAAGGCCTTACAAATAGCTGAGAAAGGAAGAGAAGCTAAGAGTAAAGAAGAAAAGGAAGGATATATCCATCTGAATGCAGAGTGCCAAAGAATATCAAGGAGAGATAAGATAGTCTTCCTAAGTGATCAATGCAAAGAACAGAGGACAATAATAGAATGGAAAAGACTAGATATCTCAAAAAAACTAGATATACCAAGAGAATATTTCATGCAAAGTTTGGCACAATAAAGGAAAGAAACTGTATGGACTTAACAGAAGTAGAAGATATTAAGAAGAAGTGGCAAGAACACAGAAGAACTCAATGACTCAGATAACCATGATGGTGTGATGGCTCACCTAGGGCCAGACATCCTGGAGTGTGACTTCAAATGGCCTTAGGAAGGCTGTGAAAGTGCTGGACTTGATGTGCCAGCAAATTTGGAAAACTCAGCAGTGGCCACAGGACCGGAAAAGGTGAGTTTTCATTCCAATCCCAAAGAAAGGCAATGCCAAAGAATGTTCAAAGTACTGCACAACTGTACTCATCTCACACGCTAGCAAAGTAATGCTGAGAATTCTCCAAGCTAGGCTTCAACAGTACATGAACTAAGAACTTCCAGATGTTCAAGCTGTTCAAGCTGGGTTTAGAAAAGGCAGAGGAACCACAGATCAAATTGCCAACATCCACTGAATCATAGAAAAAGCAAGAAAATACCAGGAAAAAAAAATAAAACAAAACAGAACAACTTCTGCTTCACTGACTATGTTAAAGTCTTTGACTTTGTGGATCGCAACAAACTGGAAAATTCTTAAAGAGATGGGAATACTAGATTCCCTGGCCTGCCTCCTGAGAAATAAGTAGGCTGGTCAGGAAGCAACAGTTAGAACTGGACATGGAACAACAGACTGGTTCCAAATTGGGAAAGGAGTATATCAAAGTTGTATATTGTCACCCTGTTTATTTAACTTTATGCAGAGTACACCATGTGAAAGGCCAGGCTGGAGGAAGCACAAGCTAGAATCAAGATTGCTGGGAGAAATATCAATGATCTCAGATACAGAGAAGACATCTGCCTTACAGCAGAAAGTGAAGAGGAACTAAAGAGCCTCTGATGAAAGCGAAAGAGGAGAGTGAAAAAACTGGCTTAAAACTTAACATTCAAAAAAATGAAGATCATGGCATATGGTCCCATCAACTTCATGGCAAATAGATGGGGAAAAATGGAAGTAATAAAGTGTCAGACTTTATTATCTTGGGTACCAGAATCAATGTAGATGGTGAATGCAGCCATAAATTAGAAGATGCTTGCTCCTTGGAAGAAAAGCTATGACAAACCTATACAGCATGTTAAAAAGCAGAGACATTACTCTGCCAACAAAGGTCCATTTAGTTAGAGCTATGGTGTTTCCAGTAGTCAAATATGGATGTGAGAGCTGGACCAAAAAGAAAGGTGAGAACAGAAGAACTGATGCTTTTGAACTGTGGTCTTGGAGAAGACTCTTGAGAGTCCCTTGGACTGCAAGGAGATCCAACCAGTCCATCCTAAAGGAGATCAATCCTGAAATTCATTGGAAGGACTGATGCTGAAGCTGAAACTCCAATACTTTGGCCACCTGATGCAATGGACTGACTCACTGGAAAAGACCTTGAGGCTGGGAAAGATTGAAGGCCGGAGGAGAAGGGGATGACAGAGGATGAGATGGTTGGATGGCATCACTGACTCGATGGACATGAATTTGTGCAAGCTCTGGGAGCTGATGATGGACAGGGAAGCCTGGAATGCTGCAGTCCATAGAGTCACAGAGTCAGACATACTGAGCAACTGAACTGACCTGAAAGTGATCACCATCTAGTTACCATCCATCACCATACAGTCTAGTAACCATCTGGTAAGAGTTTAGTTACCATCTATGCCATACAATTGAAC
Source organism: Ovis aries (assembly GCF_016772045.2). Taxonomy (NCBI): domain Eukaryota; kingdom Metazoa; phylum Chordata; class Mammalia; order Artiodactyla; family Bovidae; genus Ovis; species Ovis aries. The sequence continues at coordinate 53,780,902 of NC_056058.1, read as the reverse complement.
TCCTTAATTCATTTTACCTACCCTCTTGTACCCTTCTCCTTGGTAACCACCAGTCTGTTCTCTCTATCTAAATGTTTTATTTTGTTTTGTTTGTTCATCTGTTTTGTGTTTTGCATTCCATGTATAAGTGAAATCAAGCAATAGTTGTCTATCTCTGTATTATTTCATGTAGTATAATACCCTTGAAGTCCATTCACATTGTTGCAATGGAAGGCTTCCTTGTTCTTTTATGACTGAGCAGAGGAGAAGGGAATGGCACCCCACTCCAGTACTCTTGCCTGGAGAATCCCATGGATGGAATAGCCTGGTGGGCTGCAGTCCACGGGGTTGCTAAGAGTTGGACACGACTGAGTGACTTCACTTTCTGTTTTCACTTTCATCCATCGGAGAAGGAAATGGCAACCCACTCCAGTGTTCTTGCCTGGAGAATCCCAGGGATGGGGGAGCCTGGTGGGCTGTTGTCTATGGGGTCACAGAGAGTCGGACATGACTGAAGCAACTTCGCAGCAGCAGCAGCAGCAATAGCCCATAGTATGGTACCATATTCTCTTTTCCATTCATCTTTCAGTGGATACTTTGGTTGCTTCCATAGTTTGTCTATTGTAAAGAATGCTGTAATGAACATGGGATGCAGGTATCATGTCAAGATAGTAATTTCATTTCCCTCAGATATATACTTACAAATGGAAAGGTTGGGTCATATGATAGTTCTATGTTTAATTTTTTGAGAAACCTCCATCCAGTTTCCATAGTTGCTGCATCAATTTATAAACCCACTAATAGGGTATGATGGTTCTCTTTTCTTCACATCTTCTCCAATATTTATTTGTGCCTTTTGATAACAGCTATTCTAATAGTTATGTGAGGTGATAACCCATTGTGGTTTGATTTGAATTCCACTGATGATTGGTGATGCTGAGCACCTTTGCATGTCTGTTGGCCATGTCTCCTTTGGGAAAATGTTCAGATTCTCTGACCATTTTTGTTTAGATTGTTTGCATTTTTGCTATTGAGTTCCTTACATATTTTGAATATTAACTGCTTATGGGATATACGATTTGCACATATTTTCTCATATAAAGCAGGTTGCTTTTTTTTTTTTTTTTTAAGGTTCCCTTTGCTGGAGAGGAGCTTTTAGTTTGAAGTGGTTCCACTTATTTAATTTTGCTTTTCTTGCCTTTGCTTTTGAAGTCAGATCCCCAAATTCAAAGCCAAAACCAATGTCAAAGATGTTACAGCTTATGTTCTATTCTAGGACTTCTTTGAAATCAGGTCTTATGTTCAAGTATTTAATCCATTTTGACATTTATTTATTCATTCATTCATTTTCACTTTGAGTTACTTTTTGTGTATGGTGATACACAAGACAGGGTCAAGTTTCATTCTTTCCATGTGGCTGTCTGGTTTTTTCAACACCACTTATTGAAGATATTCTTCTTTCACTGTTAGGTATTCTTGGCTCCTTTCTTGAATATTAACTGACTATACACATGCAGGTTTATTTCTGGGTGCTCTATTCTGTTCCATTCATTTGTCTATTTTTATGCCAACAACATACTGTTTTGATTACTGTAGCTTTGCAGTACAGTTTGTAATTAGGGCATGGAATACATTTAATTTTGTTCTTCTTTCTTAAGACTATATTGGCTACTCATAGTCTTTGTGGTTATATACCAGTTTTAGAATTATTTTTTATTAATTCTGAAAAATGGCACTGGAATTATGGATTTTCTTGAATCTGTAGATTTCTTTGGGTAGTATATTTATTTTAACAATATTAATTCTTTTAACCGATGAGCATAATCTTTCCATTTATCTGTGTCTTCTTCAGTTTCATCCATCAGTGTCCTATCATATTCAAAATACAGTTCTTTATCCTCATCAATTAGGTTTATACTTAGGTATTTTTTTCCTTTCAAATGCAATCTGCAAATGGGGTTATCTTAATTTTTTAAATAATTCATTATAGTGTATAGAAACACAACAGATTTCTGTACATTGATTTTGTATCCTGCAACTTTGCTGAGTTTGCTTATCAGTTCTCTTGTTCTCTTCACTTTTTAAATTTACTTTTTCTCTTTGCTACTGTTTGGGGAAGGTGCACTGCCATGTGCTGCATGCTGCTGATCCATTCTTCAGCTTCATCTAGTCTGCTGTTGAACCCTGTCTAGAGTATTTTTCAGTTCAATTATTATATTCTTCAGTTGTGATTTGATATTTTCTTTTATTTTCTCTGTTTGTTGAAATTCTCACTGTATTCATTCATTCTTCTCCTGAGTTCACTGAGCATTTTTATACCATGACTTTGAACTCTTTACCTTTAATATTATAACAGATATTACTTATATCTGTTTCCTTAAGCTCTTTTCCTGAGGTACTTGTCTTGTTCTTTTGTGTGGAACATATCCCTCTCTTTCTTCGTTTTGCTCACCTCTCTGTGTTTGTTTTTATACAATAGGTGGGATAGCTAGCTTTCCTACTCTTTCAGGAATAATCTTGTGTAGGGGGTAAACTTTATGGTTCCACCTTGCCCTAGCTCATCATCATCTCTCCAACCTCTGTCATTGTAAAGTAGCCTCATTTGTCCTTCATAGGTCCCTGTTGTTAAGGGTGTGCCAAGCTCTGTCAATGCTACAGTGGAAGGGGTCTCAGTCAGCATCTATTGTCAGGGTGAATAGAAGCCTGCTTCTCAGGCAGCAGCTTTTAAAAGATGTAGACACATACGGTCCTGGTGACTACAACTGTAAACTCTGCTGACTACTAGACCAGGAGACCTGGAAGTATTCCCTAGGTTTCAACTGCTGTTCAGTTGAGTGTATAAGGTCCTGTGTAGAAGGTATCAGAGAACCGTAAGAAGGCCAAGGGATTCTGTGAGGATGGCATCTCTCTACCTGTATTCTATGAGAGCGCCTCTGTAACCTCTAGAAATGCTGCAATCCTGAAGCCTGTCCCTCAGGCTGAAGCTCCAGGACAAGTAAGTGGGCCCTTTTTACAGGCAGACTCAGGGTGTGTTTCAGTCTGCTGTCTGTGCAGTATCCTGGGTGTGCCAGCAGGCCCAGGACTGTCACTCCAATTGTACAGTCCTGTGGGGCCTAGGAATGCATGCTCCTGACTAGGGCCAGGTGATCAGGGTTGTCCCTTGTGTGGACTGCACCTTCCTGCTAGCATTAGTGATGCTTCAAGACAGTGCTGAGGGTAAGGCACATGCCCATAGATCTGAAATGAAGGTAGGGAACAGTGGCAGTGGAACATGTCTGTGGCATTAGCAAGGTTGGGAAAGAGTGGCGGGGTGGGGAGGCATGCCCACCACTTTAGTGTGGAGGACGAGCACTGGGGGCCAGACACACCCGTGGCTTTAAGAAAGCCATTAAGAGCACGGGGGCAGGGTGCATGTGTGGCTTGAGTGATGTATGAGATCACTAGTGGTGGCTTTAGAGCAAGGCTTTAGTGAGGCTGTGTTCACAGGCACCCACCAGCATTTTCAAGGTAAAGGGAGAATGTAAGAAAGGTGTTCACCAGCACCTCAGTTCTGGAAGAACTCATCCCTGCCCCTCTGGCAAATGCTTTAAGACTATCAAATGAATGTCCTTCATGTATAGTCCAGGCACTTCCCTAATTGCTGCCTTTGTGCTAAATCTCAGGATGAGTGAGATAACCTATAAACCCCTTAAAAGAAACATCTCAGATGCCACAAAGCTCTCTGGGTCCCCTAGATATAAGCCTCATTGGTTTCCAAAGCCAGGCATTTTGGGGGCCCAGTTTCTCCAGTGCTGGTCACAAGGTTTGGGGTGCACAATGTGGGGCTCACCTCCATTACTACTCAGTGAGTACCTGAACACCTGTGAGATCTCCATCATGGGCTGTCATGCTAGGGGTGGGGTTTTGATGAGACTGCATCTCTTTCCCTCCTCCCCATCTTGGCATGGGCATTTAATCTTCTGTTGTGGAACTGTTGCTCAGCTAGCTATCAGTAGTTTTTGAGAGGTAACAATTTCTATATGAAGCAGTAGATTTGGCGTGTCCATTGGAGTTGGTTAGTTCAGGGTCTTCCTACACTACCATCTTAGACAGTCTCCAATTCTTAAATTCTTAATTATTACATTTGATCATTCAGTCCAGTGTTCTCAAATTTTAGTGCATACCAGAAACATCTAAAGGGCCTGTGAAAACACAAATTACTCATGATGATTTATGGCAGAGACCAATACAATATTGTAAAGCAATTATCATCCAATAAAAAAGGAAACAAACAAACAAACAGAAATTTCTGGGCCCCACCTGAGTTTCTGATTCAGTAATGTGGGGTATGTTGTGATAATTTCAAACAAGTTCCCAGGTGGTGCTAAGCTTGTCTGAGTTCCACGTTTTGAGATATACTCATCTAGTTCCACTGCTTCACTTTAGAGCTGTAGAACCAAAACTCAGAGAAGTAAAGGACTCAACCAAGTTCACAACATGGATTAACAGCCAAGAGAAAATGAGAACACAGGTCTTTTGGTTCCCAAACAAATGGTCTCTTAACTATGAAGAGGCATCTAACCTGTCTCTCTTTCATATTTTCAATAAAGAGACATAATATTTGGCTAAAGTTATAAATAATAACTCCTCTGACATGTTCTGATTCACTAAGCTGACAGATATTCATGAATTGTGCTCAGTCATGTCCAACTCTTTGCAGCCCCAGGGACTGTAGCCCACTAGGCTCCTCTGCCCATGGAATTTTCCAGGCAAGAATATTAGAATAGGTTGCCATTTCCTTCTCCAGGTGGTTCTTCCTGATCCAGGGATCAAACTGAGTTTCTTGTGTCTCCTGCATTGGCAGCTGGATTCTTTACCATGAGTGTCATCTGGGAAGATCCATTCATTTATTAGAGTTGTTAATTAACTTTCTTGATTCTTAAGTTCCTGTAAATTTGGGGTAACTAATTCCTGCTTTGCAGCTCTGTCATGAGGATTGGATATAATTAGAAATTCCCCCCCACTGGAATATAAGCTTCATGAAGTTGAGTATTTTGCTTATCTTTACTTCTTGCTACATTCCTATATCCAGAAACACTGCCTCACATAAATTAGTTATAAATATTTCTTGAATAAATAAAAATGAATACATGGTACATTGTAGGAACTCAATAAATGGTGGCTTTATTGCTATCTTAATGTCATTACTACCACCACTATCACTACTATCACCAATTTACATTTCCCTGATTCATTTTCTATTCTATTTTCTCCATTTCAGGTTTGGGTGTTTTTTTACACCCTCTTTACCTGCCAAGCTCCATCATATTTTCCGGTAATGATGTTTCAATTTTATGGCTTCGGAAAAACAGGCCAGATGTTAATTTTTTGTTGTTGTTACTTTTTCAGCAAATTCGCACCATTGCCACTGAGATTTTTTTTTTCCCCCAATGGGAAGCTTTAAATTACTGCAAACATTCTGCCTTGGCTGCTTTTTAAATCTTTTCCAGCTGTCAACTTCAAAGGGAGGATGACCATTGGTTGTTTGGGACATGTTTTAACTCCTTAGATAACACTGAAATATCTTCGGCTGCAGGGTTGGTAGGATATCCCTCCTTGCCCTGTATGGGACTCTCTTTTGCCTCAGTTAACAGCCAAGCAAACAGGAAAGAGACTTCATTGAATTTATTCTGTAGTACATTCTTCCTGCCTGAGATATCTGGTATTATGTACCCAAACTCCTTGTGAAAGGAAGCATTCATGTGCACCAATATAAGATATTGCTCAGAGCCCTGAACAGTTTTTGGAGGAAAACAGTGAAAGTGAATGGAAAAATGCCTTGCTAGCTATTGACTCTGGTTACATTATACATTCATTAGCAGAGCATATTAAAAATCTTGAAGCACAGACATCTTTCAAAACTGCTCAGTCAGACCCTGTGAGGACTGGGTTACAGGCATCTGCAGTTTAGAAAACCTCATTTGTTACCTACTTTCCTTCAAAGACCAGTGCAGAGTGCCTCAGTAGTGTTTCATGGATCCTTAACACAAGGAAAAATGTAAAGTCAAAGTATCAGGATTTTTATAATCCAAATTTTTCATAATCTTTAATAAAGACTCTCCTTTATTCTGAGAGTAGCCATTCTCCCTTACACTGCTAAAGAAAATCATTAAAAACCACTAAATAAATAAAGTGACACCACGACTCAGCTTACACAAGTTACATATCCTGAGAGGAAGCAAGATTGTAATCTAAATCTTTAATTTAGAATATCTGCCCTTATGGTTTCAACCTGGGGCTCACATTTGAAATTAATGCTGTTTCCTGTCTTTCACAAGGCATGTGACAATCTAAGTTGCATTGCCTGTGTTTCCTGGTCAACCATCAAGAGGCTGTCTCTTGCAGTCTCTTTCAGCTGGTCTTGAGGAAGGATGTCTATTGCTCTGGGGGTCGACTGAAGGTTTCCAACATGAATTTTGCATATGACACTAAGCCCATACCTCAAATCAGATTGCCCTAGGCATACACTCTTAATATTCTGAAACTACGTATGCTAACATCTGAGATGCATTAAAAGATATATAAACAACACCTTGGAGCTTCCGAGGTGTTACTAGTGGGAAAGAAGTGTGTGCTATGCAAGGAGACTTAAGAGATGTGGGTTCATCCCTGGTTCAGGAAGATCCCGTGGAGGAGGGCATGAAAACCCACTCCAGTATTCTTGCTTGGAGAATCCCATGGACAGAAGAGCCTGGCACGCTGCAGTCCATAGGGTTTCAAAGAGTCAGACACAACTGAAGCGATGTAGCATGCACACATGCACACACATAGGAACAACTTAATTTTATTTACATGGATCATGTTCTTCCTGACTGTTTTGGTTTCAACATATTCTTTTTTAAAATAACAGTAATAATAATTATAATGTTATATACTATAAATATAATTATTAAATTATACTATCTATAGCTCTAAAATGATATATTTATGTGATAGATTTTTAACAATGTTGGTAATGCTCTTTGTGAGAGAATCATTCATTTATATATCTTCAGTTGCACTGGTTTGTATTATCCAAAAGTCTGGGGTTATCTTACTCTGTAATCAAAAGTATTCAGAACATGGTGACTTTCAACCATTATTGTTTTGCCAGCAATCCATGATGACTATTTACTATTCATTTTGGAAAAAGAAAACCACCCCTCACACACCCAGGTTCCTTTTCATACAATTCTGAGGATTCAAACCAATTTCACTTATAACTGAGTTTGGGTATCAAACAACAAACAAATATGTGTTCTGTGAGAAGGGCAGTCTTGCTACAGCCTTGAATAGCTTCTTAAAATGAACTCTTTCCCCTGTAACTTCTTAAAGCACCTGATCAGTCCCCTTGACTGGCATTTATCACTTATTTTCTAGAGTGATACCTATTTATATACCAGCAGATCCTTGGCATCCTTATGAATTACCAGTTCCAGTTTCAGATCTTCCTATCGACCCTGAGGAGACCATAATTTGTATAATGTGTCATATTGTAGTGGTATGAATTTAATCATAGTCACTTTGAGCTGGTGTAAAAAACTGAATGACGCAGGCAGTGCAATACTCTGGATAATTGCCCAGCATCTCCCCTCAATATAGCTATTGTTTGCCATTTGTATAAGATCAAAACTTTTATTTTTGTTGAAACAACTAAGAATATTTTAGTGTGAATTAAAATAGTAGTTAATTGGTAATATAAGGCTGTTTGTAGAAAATGTCTGATAGAACTACAATTCAGAAGTAATAACAACAGAGGGTTTCCCTGGTAGCTCAGTGGTAAAGAATCTACCTGCCAATGCCAAAGATGCAGGTTCAATCCCCAAGTCAGGAAGATCCCCTGGAGAAGGAAATGGCAACCCACTCCAGTATTCTTGCCTGGGAAATTTGATGGACAGAGGGACATGATGGGCTACAGTCCATGGGGTTGCAAAAGAGCTGGACGTGATTTAGAGACTGAACAAGAACAGATAACAACAGGTAACACTGGCACTTACTACATGCATGGTGCCATAAAAATAGCTTTATATTCATGATCTTATCAGATCCTCACAACCCTACAATTTAATTACATTATTAAATCCATTCTGCAGAGAAGAAAATGCTGCTTAGAGACTTTGGTTTAAAGTTACATAGGCAGAGTCTAGACAAGTAAAATGCTGTGTTTGACGCCCAAACATGTACTTTTTTTCCTCCTTTAAAAAAAAAGATATAATTGACATATAACATTTAGTTTAAGGTATACAAAATAATGATTTGACATTTGTATGTACTCCAAAATGATCACTATAATAAATCTAGTTAACACCCATCACTGTATGTGAACAATTTTTTCTTGTGATGAAAATTTTAAAATCTACTCTTTTAGCAACTTTCAATTATACAACACAGTATTATTAACCTTAGTTGCCGTGCTGTACTTTACTTGTTCTATATATGGTAGTTCGTACTCTTTAACATCCTTAACTCATTTTTTCAACACCCACCACTACCCCCCACCCCACCTTTGGCAACTACCAATCTGTTCTCTGTAGCCATCAGCCCCTTTGATTATTTGTTTTTATTTTGTTGTAATTGACATATATTAGTTTCAAGTGTAAAACTAATGATTAGATATTTATATATATTGCAAAATGAACACCACAGTAAGTCTAGTTAACACTGTTATCGTACATAGTTACAAAATTATTTTTTCTTGTAATGAGAACTTTTAAACATGTCTTTTTAGTTCCTACTGGTTTATTCTACCTACCTCTTCCTCAGCACCCCACATGACTTTCCACATTCCTTCTGTGCTATAAGTTCTATCAGGTCAGGTGTTTATCTCTACTCAGCTATTCCCAGGATAACCTAAACTGGAACTTTTGCTATACCAGGATTTGTTGGATACAGATTGCTAGGTGTATAGCAGAATGAATGACGGCACTTGCTAATTACACTTACCTTCTCTTTACTTCATCAGGAAAAAACAAATGGGAATAAATACCCTTCCATGTGCATTTACTCCATATTCTCCTTTTTGCATCAGAAATTCTGAATATTGAATGAAGAGAAATTGTTCTTTATTTAAGGGGTTCCCAGGTCAAAGAAAGCAAAAAAAAGAAAATTCTTTTCTAAAGATATTAAACACTCCAGTCCAGTTCAGTCGCTCAGTCATGTCCAACTCTTTGCGACCCAATGGATGGCAGCACGCCAGGCCTCCCTGTCCATCACCAACTCCAAGAATTTACTCAAACTCATGTCCATTGAGTTGATGATGCCATCCAACCACCTCATTCTCTGTCATCCCCTTTTCCTTCTGCCTTCAGTCTTTCCCAAAATCAGGGTCTTTTCCAATGAGTCAGCTCTTCACATCAGGTGGCCAAAGTATTGGAGTTTCAGCTTCAACATCAGTCCTTCCAACGAATATTTAGGACTGATTTCCTTTGAAATGGACTGGTTGGATATCCTTGCAGTCCAAGGGACTCTCAAGAGTCTTCAACACCACAGTTAAAAAGCATCAATTCTTCAGCACGCAGCTTTCTTTATACTTCAACTCTCACATCCATACATGACTACTGGAAAAACCATAGCCTTAACTAGATGGATCTTTTTTGGCAAAGTAATGTCTCTTCTTTCTAATATGCTGTCAAGGTTGGTCATAACTTTCCTTCCAAGGGGTAAGCATCTTTTAATTTCATGGCTGCAGTCACCATCTGCAGTGATTTTGGAGCCCAAGTCAACCTCTACAGTTCATCCAGTGGTGTCGCAATGCCATTTACAGATTTTTAAGGAAGAGCTGATTTGAAACCAGGAAGTACCTGAGAGGTTCTGCCTAATTAACTTTGAAAGAAAGGGAATATCACATCTTATCATTTTATAATAAAGTGAAACACCCTAAAATAATTCATAGTTAATTTTGCCATCTCTGTATTGGGATTGTCCAGAGAAACAGATACAACAGAATACTTGCAAATATACGTGAGAGGAGATTTATCATAGGGATTGGCTTACCTGATTATGAAGACTGAGAAGTTCAATGATCTGCTGTCTGCAAACTAAGGAACCAGGTGAGCCTGGGGTATAATTCAGCCTGGGTCTGAATCCTAAAATCCAGTGCAACTGGTGGTGTAGATCCACGTTCAGAGGTCAGAGAACCAGGAGTACAGGTATCTAAAGGCAGGAGAAGATGAATGTCTCAGTTCAAGAAGAAAAAGCAAATTCCCACGTCCTCTGACTCTTTGCTGCATTAGGCCCTCAAATGATTGGATGATGCCCACCCACACTGGTGAGGATGACCTTTTAATTCCACTTACTGATTCAAATGCTAATCTCTTCCAGAGACATCCTCATAGACATACACAGAAATAATGTTTTCCCAGCTGTTTGGATATACTTTTGCTCAATCAATTAACACCTAAAATTAACCATCACAATCCTCATATATTTCCATGAAAATAATTAGATAATTATTTATTTTATTATAATAAATGGAAAGAAGGAGAAAGAGGGTTTTGAGAGTACAGAGTAGGCAATGCCAAAGAATGCTCAAACTACTGCACAATTGCACTCATCTCACATGCTAGTAAAATAGTGCTCAAAATTCTCCAAGCCAGGCTTCAGTAATACATGAACCGTGAACTTCCTGACGTTCAAGCTGGTTTTAGAAAAGGCAGAGGAACCAGAGATCAAATTGCCAACATCTGCTGGATCATAGAAAAAGCAAGAGAGTTCCAGAAAACATCTATTTCTGCTTTATTGACTAGGCCAAAGCCTTTACTGTGTGGATCACAATAAACTGTGGAAAATTCTGAAAGAGATGGGAATACCAGACCACCTAACCTGCCTCTTGAGAAATCTGTATGCAGGTCAGGAAGCAACAGTTAGAACTGGACATGGAACAACAGACTGGTTCCAAATAGTGAAAGGAGTGCGTCAAGGCTGTATATTGTCACCCTGCTTATTTAACTTATATGCAGTGTACATCATGAGAAATGCTGGGCTGGAAGAAACACAAGCTGGAATCAAGATTGCCGGGAGGAATATCAATAACCCAGATATGCAGATGATACCACCCTTATGGCAGAAAGTGAAGAGAATTAAAAAGCCTCTTGATGAAACTGAAAGAGGAGAGTGAAAAAGTTGGCTTAAAGCTCAACATTCAGAAAATGAAGATCATGGCATCCGGTCCCCTCACTTCATGGGAAATAGATGGGGAAACAGTGGAAACAGTGTCAGACTTTATTTTTTGGGGCTCCAAAATCACTGCAGATGGTGACTGCAGCCATGAAATTAAAAGACACTTAGTCCTTGGGAGAAAAGTTATGACCAACCTAGATAGCATATTCAAAAACAGAGACATTACTTTGCCGACTAAGGTCCGTCTAGTCAAGGCTATGGTTTTTCCTGTGATCATGTATGGATGTGAGAGTTGGACTGTGAAGAAGGCTGAGCACCAAAGAATTGATGCTTTTGAACTGTGCGTTGGAGAAGACTCTTGAGAGTCCCTTGGACTGCAAGGAGATCCAACCAGTCCATTCTGAAGGAGATCAGCCCTGGGATTTCTTTGGAAGGAATGATGCTAAAGCTGAAACTCCAGTACTTTGGCCACCTCATGTGAAGAGTTGACTCATTGGAAAAGACTCTGATGCTAGGAGGGATTGGGGGCAGGAGGAGAAGGGGAAGACAGAGGATGAGATGGCTGGATGGCATCACTGACTCGATGGATGTGAGTCTGAGTGAACTCCGGGAGTTGGTGATGGACAGGGAGGCCTGGCGTGATTCATGGGGTCGCAAAGAGTCTGACACGACTGAGCAACTGATCTGAACTGAGTAAGAAGATACACCCTTTTGAGGGGAGCACCTGGACAAACCTCCCTTTGGAAATGATACAGGATCTGGAACTGAAAGACGAGGCAGACAGCTGAATTAGAACACGCACTTAACACACATGAGAGGTGAGTTGTTGCAACCGGGTTAAGTGCCTAAGGGAGATGGACCAGCATGCTTTAAGCAGAAAGAATCAGGAAGCAGTTAAAGAAGTGAAAAAAAATGTGGATGAATTTTGATGATTGAAATACTGAAGAAACCTGAATAAGAGCTACAGTATGGTTTAATAGTATTATAGCAATATCAGTTTTCTGATTTTCATAAAACCAGAAATTATGACTACTATAATAATTTTATGATTATGATAATTTATGATTTTTTATTATTATGAAATATGCTATATAAAGTACTCCAGGGAAGGGTTTGTGGGAGCTTTCTATATTATTTTTCAACTTTTTATGATTATAAATTATTTCAAAATAAATTTTATTTTTATAAAGAACATTTGGACAATGACCTCTGGATGTCATCTTGAAATTGGGACTTCAGGTTCATGGGTATCAATAAAACTACAGATATGTCATGGCATTCTTGAGCTTATCCACTGGGTTCTTTTGGCATGTGGAGTGCTATATTGCCTTAATTTATTAGTGGTGCTTCGCATCTGACATATCTCCCCCAGGCACTGGTGATAGTCATCTTAAAAGCAAAATGTAACCAGGATTCCGAGCAGATGAGAATTAGCTGTCTACTTTTCTATGTATCCATGAATGTCAGCACTCTGCTATGGAATATGTGATAGGTAGGCATTTGTGACTCCATGTACAGGCCATTAGCTGAGAATTGAGGCTCGGGGAAAGTCTAATTGAATCATACTGCATGACAATATAAGCAGAATGTGCCCATCGAAGGTCAAAAGAAGCAGTACATACAATACCGTGTAACAGCTACAATGACAGTTATGCTTATCGCTACCTAAGACTCCATCAGTCTAGCGCTGGTTATGGCAAATAAGACACGGATCCAAGGAAAACCAGACAGTAAGCCATACAAATTAGTGGAGTTGAGCCTGGATTGACTTACTGTCAACAGCACAATTGTCACTCCTCTGAAGCAAATGTAGCATGGAGCACTCACAAAAATTCTGTCATTCTGCTCACGATTCTGCCCCTGTTCATCCCTGCTCACTGGAATAAATAGACTTCCCTCTGAAAGATGTTTAGGTCATCCTTGATTGGCCCTTGCCTTGTTTTCTCACCTCATTTCTTTTTCTTACATTTTAAAATTAACCAAATTCTTTTACTGATCTTCAAAGACTTTGGGTTCCTTTATGCCTCTAAGCAACCAACCGTGTTTTCTCAATCTTCATGTGTTAACTCAAAACTTACTGTGTCTGTGATGCTTCTTTTAGCTTGTCCAAACTTAGGTACATCTTCCTTATATTTTCAGTCACCCTGTAAGTAGCTATATTTTAAAAAGTGTCATTTTATATTTTAATGTGTTTTTCCACATATCTATCTTTCCACTAAGTTTTAGACTCTTTAAGGGAAAAGTGATTCCTCTCTGGTGTCCTTAGGGACTATAAGACTGCCTGACATAGTGTAGGTATTGATTAAATTTTTGATGAATGAATATAAACAACATTTTTTGAGCACTACTTGCCTAATTAACAGGAAAAATGTTATAATGGTTTCCAATAAGAATCATCAATATTAGTACAAAGGAATTTATGTCCATGGCTTTGAAGCATCAATAAGAGATCAGATTGTGGTTTAGTAAAATGAACTTGTTTATCATCATACCCCATGCATGCTGGATAGGGAAACCACATGGTTTTAAAAAATCTACTTAAAAATGCAGAAAACACTATCAGAATTCTTAAGATACCTATACAACAAAAAATATTTTTGAACAAAACAGATCATTTCTACTTATCCCACCTTGGTACTATGGACTTTTGTTCCCCATTTTAATAGATTATTCTTGATGATAATACTTTTTTTATCATATCACGAAACCTTTTGATGAAAGGACAAGGATTTCAGGTGAAAAATGACAATGCTTAAAATTCTCTTATGGAAACTCTTGGGTAAATTTATTTTCTTTTCCAGTGAATAAGTGCAATATATTCCAATTTTAGAAAAGGACTAAGAAGGGACAAATAACTAAAGGTGACGTAAGAAGAAGCTATAAGCTTGAATGATCTCAGGTCTGCAAAAATATTCCAAGTATGACAAGATACTTATGTATTCCAAATATTTCCAGTTTTGGGAAATAGGTATTCCAAACATTCCAAAGTATTCCAAAATATTCCATGGAAATAAAAAACAGGGGAGGAAGATTAAAGAAGTAAGGGAAAGATCTATAAGCTGAACCTTGATGTTACTGAAGGATTAAATTGAGTTTACTGACAAGCATTTTTAATATAAAATGGGACTCAAATACTTTTTGAAATTTATAGTCTGATGTAATTATATAGACATATGCTATATTAACCACTGGGATACCATAGTCAATAAAACATAGACCTTGCCTCTGAGAGGCTTAGTCTTGAGGGAAGCAGAACAGTCAAAGCCCACATTATGGAATTCCATGGACTTGAATTTGGATGCCATAATGTCAAATTATTAGTTGTCTCACTTGGGCTAGTTGAGACACCTCCGTAGTTCATTTATCTGTAGAAGGGAAATAATAATAAACCACAATGTTGTTTTGAAGATTATACAAGAAAATTCCTGGAATGTGCTTGGAATTGCCTGGCTGAAAGTAAACATACACATAGACATTTAGCTGAGAAAGTTAAATAATCATTTTCCTAATTTATATATGTATAGGCCCTAGGTATAAAAGGACTAACGGAAGTATGTAATAATATAAGACATCTCCATATCAAATTTTACTATATAAAAATAAGTCAGCCTATCCTCAATTTCATTTATTTATTTTTTTTTTTAATTTTAAAATCTTTAATTCTTACATGCATTCCCAAACATGAACCCCCTCCCACCTCCCTCCCCACAACATCCCTCTGGGTCATCCCCATGCACCAGCCCCAAGCATGCTGCATCCTGCGTCAGACATAGACTGGCGATTCAATTCACATGATAGTATACATGTTAGAATGGCATTCTCCCAAATCATCCCACCCTCTCCCTCTCCCTCTGAGTCCAAAAGTCCGTTATACACATCTGTGTCTCTTTCCCTGTCTTGCATACAGGGTCGTCATTGCCATCTTCCTAAATTCCATATATATGTGTTAGTATACTGTATTGGTGTTTTTCTTTCTGGCTTACTTCACTCTGTATAATCGGCTCCAGTTTCATCCATCTCATCAGAACTGATTCAAATGAATTCTTTTTAACGGCTGAGTAATACTCCATTGTGTATATGTACCACAGCTTTCTTATCCATTCATCTGCTGATGGACATCTAGGTTGTTTCCATGTCCTGGCTATTATAAACAGTGCTGCGATGAACATTGGGGTACATGTGTCTCTTTCAATTCTGGTCTCCTCGGTGTGTATGCCCAGAAGTGGGATTGCTGGGTCATAAGGTAGTTCTATTTGCAATTTTTTAAGGAATCTCCACACTGTTCTCCATAGTGGCTGTACTAGTTTGCATTCCCACCAACAGTGTAGGAGGGTTCCCTTTTCTCCACACCCTCTCCAGCATTTATTGCTTGCAGATTTAAAAAATCACTGAAAAATGGAACTTTTTTCTGAAGAAGAAAAGGTGAAGTCAAGACTATATGGTCCTTGTGAGAGATAGATACAAAAAAAAAAAAAAAATAGAATTCAGTTCAACTTCAGGAAAACTCCACATTCATCAGAATTGTCTGTCCAAAAACGGAATGCACTGCTTCACGACAATAAATTCTCTGCAACTCAATATCTTAAATACCACTGAAGAACAATTTGAGATTGCAGAGAGATTAAGGTGAGTAATAATTTAGGGATAATTAGTAATAAGCAGCTGATCCAACCAGATGCTAGGAAAACCTGCCAACCCTACATGTATGGCCTGACTCTCCATTTATTTTGCCACAGAAAGAAGGCCATAATCAAGTTCTGGCTGTTGCTTTACCAATCAAATTGACTGTGTTCTGGTTGATTATGAGCAAATTTTAGAGTAACTTACTAACCATGCTGTGAAACAATTGATTTCCCCATGATTGGCCATCATTTTGCTTCTCTGGTCGCACACAACAGAATCAACAAAATCAAAATAATTACAAGTGATTGGTGAAAAGGCTGTGCATTACTATTCCACACTGAGTTTTCTCTTCGTTTGGATTTATGAAGTTCTGAAAACAATGTGTTTTTCCCATTATTGAGGACATGCATCAGCACCTAATTTGTACTTTCACCAAGGTACAAACACTGGTTAAAAGGATTGTCACTGCTTATGCCTAAAGTTAGTCACGGACAGCCCCCACTTGGTATGGAAGGTAATGGAATTTAGAATCAGAAAGACCAAGACTTGAGGTCCATCTTTATCCAGTATGGCCTTGGGGATAGTTAACCTACGACTGCTCCTTTATGGGCTAAAATACTCATTGCACAAGAAATATATGTACTTAAAAAGAAATAATATTTTATCACGCATAAAATGATATTTAACATCCTTAATATAAGTGATAAAAGAGTAAATATCCTTTTATTAATGTGTCCCTTATTTCAACTGCATCTATGAACCCTCATACACTATGGAGGGGTCCCCAAACTCCATGATCTAATGCCCAGTGATATGAGGGGGAACTGATGTGATAATGATAGAAATAAAGTGCATAATAAATGTAATGTGCTTCAGTCATTCCAAAACCATCCACACCTTGCCGTCTGCGGA
Organism: Ovis aries; assembly: GCF_016772045.2. NCBI lineage: Eukaryota > Metazoa > Chordata > Mammalia > Artiodactyla > Bovidae > Ovis > Ovis aries. The sequence goes on along the minus strand of NC_056058.1, from coordinate 53,764,252 downwards.
AAAACTGTCTTCTACAAAACTGGTCCCTGGTGCCGAAAAGATTGGAGATTGCTGTACTACAGACAGGATTGGAGACAGAGCTGGATAAATTAAGATGTTACTTTAAGCTTCTCCTTTATGGAGGGGAAAACTGAAGCCCAAGTTTCCACAGCTAAATAAGGGAGGCATTAAATGAAAGGGAAGGATTCATTCTCCATCTCCTGCTTCTCAGTTCAGTGCTCTTTCTACAAGGCACGCCATCTCTGGTTGTGTTGTTGTTCAGTCACTGAGTTGTGTCCAGCTGTTTGTGACCTCATGGGCTGCAGTAGGCCAGGCTTCCCTGTCCTTCACTATCTCCTGGAATTTGCTCAAACTCATGTCCATTGAGCCAGTGATGCTATTTAACCATAGCATCCTCTGCTGCTCCCTTCTCTTTTTGCCTTCAGTCTTCTCCAGCATTGGTTTTTTGTTTTTGTTTTTGTTTTTTTTTTTCTGGTGAGTCAGGTCTTCGCATCAAACAGCCACAGCAATGGAGCTTCAGCATCAGCATCAGTCCTTCCAGCGAATATCCAGGATTGATTTTCCTTAGGACTGACTAGTTTGACCTCCTCGCAGTCCAAGGGACTCCTAAGTCTTCTCCAATACCACAGTTTGAAAACATCAATTCTTTGGTGCTCAGCCTTGTTTATGGTCCCAATTTCATATCTGTATATAACTACTGGAGAAACACAGCTTTGACTATACGGACCTTTGTTATCTCTGGTAATGTCACTTATTCAAAGGAAATAATTCCCTTGTCTTGAGAAAATTAAATATTGCATAAAGGAAAAGAAAGAACATGAGCTTTGGAATCAGGCGTTCTTCATTTGATTCTAAGATTCACCACTTGCTAGTTGGAGGCCTTAGGCAAACCACAACCTTTGTGACCCTTTGTTTTCTCATCTAAATTTATGGGTTATCATGTGTACCTCAGGAGAAGGCAATGGCACCCCACTCCAGTACTCTTGCCTGGAAAATCCGATGGACGGAGAAGCCTGGTGGGCTGCAGTCCACAGGGTCGCTGAGAGTTGGACCCGACTCAGTGACTTCACTTTCGCTTTTCACTTTCATGCACTGGAGAAGGAAATGGTAACCCACTCCAGTGTTCTTGCCTGGAGAATCCCAGGGACGGCAGAGCCTGGCGGGCTGCCGTCTATGGGGTCGCACAGAGTAGGACACGACTGAAGTGATTTAGCAGCAGCAGCAGCAGCAGCAGCAGCAGCAGCAGCATGTGTACCTCAGGAGACTTGTGTAAAGTTTTTAAATAAAGAATATAACATTCTTAGAACACCATTTGCCACAGTAAGAACTCTTGCCAACTATTAGATAACGATAATAATGAGAAGAGGTTTAAGTACCCTAACACACTTAAGGAGGAGAGAAGAGACAGGAAGTCCTCTTGGTCATGCCCAAGAGCCTTCAGTGTGGCAGTCACTCACAGAACAGGAATTCACTACAACAGGGAAACAGCAGTGTGTTGTCTTTTTCTTCTCCTCCAATAGCTATAGGCAAAAAAAAAAAAAAAAAAAAATTAACTTCTTCCTTCAGATTTTCCAAGTTTGTGTTCTCTCTTTGCTCCTAATAAATATTCTCCTCAGGGAATGCCCACATAGTGCCTGCAACAGTCAGCCACTTCTGGCCCTGTTTGGTTCTGAGGCACATGGGTATTGCAGAGCACTGCACCTCCAGAGCTGAGACATCCATCAAAGTCTCTTTTCAGTGACTGTCACTGTCTCCAAGGTCTGTTTGCTGTTTTGGTGAATTAACTTATACCCACCGCTGAGCCTAATCCTACCAAGTTCTTCAAGGAATTCATTGCTCCATGAGTTTAGCTTTCTAATCACTGTACAACATAAGGCTGTGTGCAACCAGATACATGTGCCCAATTTTATACTATATTCCATTTGATTGCCTTTTTCAGTTGCTTGGTTAACCTCCAATTTCACAAGGATGCTCTGATCTGTGGTTTTAGTTCATGTAAGTATTTCCCTGTTTGTTAAGTACTTCTGCTGGATAATCTGGCTATCCGGAAATTTCATTTTATAAAAAAAAAACTTCTAGAGTTTTATGATACAGGAAAAGATAAACCTCCACAGGGATTTAAAAAAAAATGTCTGCAAAGGGAAGTTAAAACTTTTCAGTTCAGTTCAGTCGCTCAGTCGTGTCCGACTCTTTGTGACACCATGAATCGCAGCATGCCAGGCCTCCCTGTCCATCACCATCTCCCGGAGTTCACTCAGACTCACGTCCATCGAGTCAGTGATGCCATCCAGCCATCTCATCCTCTGTCTTCCCCTTCTCCTCCTGCCCCCAATCCCTCCCAGCATCAGAGTCTTTTCCAATGAGTCAACTCTTCACATGAGGTGGCCAAAGTATTGGAGTTTCAGCTTTAGCATCATTCCTAGGGCTGAAATCCCAGGGCTGATCTCCTTCAGAATGGACTGGTTGGATCTCCTTGCAGTCCAAGGGACTCTCAAGAGTCTTCTCCAACACCACAGTTCAAAAGCATCAATTCTTCGGAGCTCAGCTTTTTTCACAGTCCAACTCTCACATCCATACGTGACCACAGGGAAAACCATAGCCTTGACTAGACGGACCTTAGTCAGCAAAGTAATGTCTGTGCTTTTGAATATACTATCTAGGTTGGTCATAACTTTTCTTCCAAGGAGTAAGTGTCTTTTAATTTCATGGCTGCAGTCACCATCTGCAGTGATTTTGGAGCCCCAAAAAATAAAGTCTGACACTGTTTCCACTGTTTCCCCATCTATTTCCCGTGAACTGATGGGACCAGATGCCATGATCTTCATTTTCTGAATGTTGAGCTTTAGGCCAACTTTTTCACTCTCCACTTTCACTCTCATCAAGAGGCTTTTTAGGTCCTCTTCACTTTCTGCCATAAGGGTGGTGTCATCTGCATATCTGAGGTTATTGATATTTCTCCTGGCAATCTTGATTCCAGCTTGTGTTTCTTCCAGTCCAGCGTTTCTCATGATATACTCTGCATATAAGTTAAATAAGCATGGTGACAATATACAGCCTTAAAAAAAACTTACTCACTTGTATTGTCTCCATGACACTTTGCTTATCAAGAGTATTTATAGCAATTCCATAAAGTTCCATAACTCTGATAGCTCATGTCTGCTACTCTCTCTTTTTATACTCCCCTCATTTATGAATCATCAAATTTCACATTTCTTCTTGTTCACCATTAATACTGACTGAAGTATGTAGAGACTTTATGGACAAAGTCATGGGTAGAAGTTCTATTTTACATTCATACAGACCTAGTTTGAATTTCAGTTCCTCCATTTACCTTGTGACCTTGTGCAAATGGCTTTGTCTGGACTCAGTTTCTTTACCTGTGAAATGGTACTGAAATAATAGTATCTACTTTTAACGTTCTGAGGATTAAATTATGCATATGAAATACATATAAAAGACTGTACAATGCCCTTCATGGAGCCACTTTCACTAGTAATTTTTAAAAAGACTAAAATGCTTAGCCCAGTGGGGTTGACATGTGATGGGACTCTAGAAATCAGAGATACTTAGTTGCTAATCATCATTATCATCTTCATTTAAAAAATTATTTAATTGGAGGCTAATTACTTTATAATATTGTAGTGGCTTTTGCCATACATTTACATGAATCAGCCATGGGTGTACATGTGTCCCCCATCCAGAACCCCCTCCCCCCTCCCTCCTCATCCCATCCCTCAGGGTTATCCCAGTGCACCAGCCCTGAGCACCCTGTCTCATGCATCAAACCTGGACTGGTGATCTGTTTCACATATGGTAATATACATGTTTCAATGCTATTCTCTCAAATCATCCTACCCTCACCTTCTCCCAAAGAGTCCAAAAGTCTGTTCTTTACATCTGTGTCTCTTTTGCTGTCTCACATATAGGGTTTTCATTGCCATCTTTCTAAATTCTATATATATATATGCATTAGTATACTATATTGGTGGTTTTCTTTCTGACTTACTTCACTCCATATAATAGGCTCCAGTTTCATCCACCTCATTAGAACTGAATCAAATGCATTCTTTTTAATAGCTGAGTAATATTCTATTATGTATATGTACCACAGTTTTCTTATCCATTCATCTGGCGATGGACATCTAGGTTGCTTCCATGCCCTAGCTATTGCAAACAGTGCTGCAATGAACATTGGGGTACACATGTCTCTTTCAATTCTGGTTTCCTCTGTGTATGCTCAGCAGTGAGATTGCTGAGTCATATGGCAGTTCTATTTGCAGTTTTTTAAGCAATCTCCATAGTGTTCTCCATAGTGGCTCTACCAGTTTGCATTCCCACCAACAGTGTAAGAGGGTTCCCTTTTCTCCACACCCTCTCCAGCATTTATTGATTGTAGACTTTTTGATAGCAGCCATTTTAACTGGTTGAGATGGTACCTCACTGTGCTTTTGATTTGCATTTCTCTGATAATGAGTGATGTTGAGCATCTTTTCATGTGTTTGTTAGCCATCTGTATGTCTTCTTTGGAGAAATGTCTGTTTAGTTCTTTACTATCACCTATTTAAGCACTTTATGTATATTATCTCAGTTTTTGCAACACCTCAGAGAAGGCAAACGGCACCCCACTCCAGTACTCTTGCCTGGAAAATCCCATGGATGGAGGAGCCTGGTAGTCTGCAGTCCATGGGTCGTGAAGAGTCAGACATGACTGAGTGACTTCATTTTCACTTTTCACTTTCATGCATTGGAGAAGGAAATGGCAACCCACTCCAGTGTTCTTGCCTGGAAAATCCCAGGGATGGGGGAGCCTGGTGGGCTGCCTTGTATGGGCTCACACAGAGTTGGACACGACTGAAACGACTTAGCAGCAGCAGCAGCAGAGTCTGAATCATGTTCTTTTTACAGTTGAGGTAATCAAGGCTCAGAGAATTTTAGCAACTTTCAAAGAAGCTGAGTTAACAGATAAGGGGGGAGTTAAATTGGGTTCTGTTAAAAGTTTGCATTCCTAATCATTTCATTACCCAATATTATCTTTTTCAGTTTGGAAATTTAGACATGAGTCAAAATGCTAGTTCATGGATGTGTTTTGTTGGTCTGATATGGATTTTTTTTAATAGTCTCACATTGAAAACCAGAAAAATCAGAACATATAGCCCTTTGAGGTTAAGTCCTACTTGGAGACAATTGTCTAAACTCATAGTCACTGTGACTTTCAACCAGATATGCATCTCAAGTTTATATCAAGTTTATATCAGCCCTTATTGCTTCACTTCTTTCCAACATCTGCTTGGCCTCCATTGTCATGTAACTTTTACGTCTCACTTGAGGCTATGGGAGGTATACAACATGTATTATATTCTTAATCTGTCAGAACAATCTCTACCTTATGTGTTCTGAATAAATATTAAAGCAGGGACACTACAGGCATCACCTGCCTTTCAATAACAAGAGAGATTAACTACCATTATTTCATTTACTGATTAAATGCTCATATATTACCCTATTCAATCTGTCATGACATGCTGTAATTCTGGTTCACACAGAAATATTTAAAATGCATTGCCCTATGAACATTGCTGTCTGTTTTAATTCACTCTTTGGATGTATCCAGCTCTCCTGGGGAGTGGAAACCTCAGACTATAATCTACGCCTAGGCTGCCTGAGTTATTACATCTCTGCAGAAATTACACAAGGCATTGGGACAATGAGAGGTCTCATTTTCTTAGTCCATACTTCCTTACTAGCAATAATGACAGGACTAAAGTGAGTAAGACAATATGGATTTGCAAATACACTTTGTTCTACCTATATTGAGTTGACAACTTGACAGTATCCATTGGGAGACGGAATAGAGCAGAACCTGGAGGTTCTCTTGAGCATACAAGATTACTTACTTTATATATGAGTAATCTTTATGAATTAACTTATTACCTAAAGTTCCAAACTCTTCTCTAGACCTTACCCCAAATATGGTTGGACCTGTCATTATTATTTATTTTGTTTGCATCAATTTTTCTCATTATAAGGGCATTATCCTAAAGGTGGTTTTGACAGACCTTTCAAATCTTAAACTCTACCAGATTATTTTGATGAGCCTGGCTCTCCCTCCTTTTGTATGAAAAGCAAGCCAATCCATGGTTCTGCTGTTTTCTTTCTTTGTTCCCTCTCTTTCCTAACAGAGTCAGGTTAATCTTCTTATATTTTCAAAAATGTATTAATTAACTCCTTCATATTTGAGGAAATATAAGATCAACCTAACTCTGTTAGGAAAGAATGAGAGGGAACAAAGAAAGAAAATAGGTAGAATCATAGATGAGTGGATGGCTGGATGGATGGCTATAGATAAATAAGAGTTATAGAGGTATGATAAATTGATCGATAGATACAAGTAACATTAAGCAAGAAGTCCTGCTCTAAGAGAGACGATAGGAAGATACTGGTGTACCCGATTAAAAAAAAAATTAATCTCTTGCTCAATCAGCAAATCTTGTTGCTTTACCTTCAAAACATATTCAGAATTCAAACAGTTTCTCCACCACTATCACCTCCATGCTGGTTCAGGTCATGATCATCTTTCCTCTGGATTATTGCAATATCCTTTCAGCTATTATTCTGGCCATGCTCTCGCACCCTACTTGTCTCTTCCAAGCAGGGTGATCTTGATAAAACATGATTTTTAGATTAATTTTTCAGATATCTCAATCCTTCCTTGGAGATACTCTAATGAAATATTATCTTTTTTATGGTAAAAGTTAAATGCTTATTATGTGAACCTATAAAGGCTGACATAATTACCTCTTCTGCCCCTATTTTACCTCTCTGACTTCATTCCTTTCTTTCTTCTATTCATTCGCCCATTCCAGGAACAGTGATTCCCTATGTGTTCCAATGTACTTGTCCTGGAGCCACCGCAGGGCCTCTGAACTTGACATTTCCTTCACCATGAACTGTTCCCTATTATTTACACACAAACACATGTATATATAGTGTCCCTCTCATTTCATGAAGTTTTTACTCAAAAAAAATAAAGAAAGAAAACAAAAAGAATCTTCTCTAAGAAGACTTACTTAGCTATCTTTCTAAAATATCAACCACCCCACCACCACCAATTCATATCCCACACCCCTGCTTGGTTTTACTCCTCAATTTTTATCACAATTTAACCAGTATTTTTTTACTTATTTATCTTATTTATTATCTTTGCCCTTCAATAAGCTCCATAGGGCAGGAATATTTTGCTGTTGTTGTTAACTGTGTCCCCTGGCCCCTAGAACAGCAGCTGAGTTAAAATACTCATCAAATGAATGAGTAAATGATAAATGAGATCATACATGCCAAGCCCAGAAAGCAGTACATGACACTGATTCACACATTTTCTTAGTTTATACAGAACAGAAAGGTAGATTAGAATGACTCTTTCTCCTTACTTCGTATCTCCAAAGACTCATGACTTCACAACACCTTAAAAGAATACAGCTGAAACCTAACTGCTAAACTTTCTTTCTCAAATCTGTTTTTAAAAGGTAGGTCACTCATTGTACCATGGGAGATCTTTTGTCCAAAGCCAAGCACTTAATGGCTCATTTTTTTTTTCTTTCACCATATAATGAAAGCTAAAATAAAGCAAAGTAGCAACCTAACAGTCCAGAAAAACCCTAGACAAAAAGTGTAAATGAATGTGCTCAATGATAAAAGAAGAAAAAATTTCATATAAAAGAAGAAAAAGTGACTATTTCAATTCCAGTTTCCCAGGGATTTTGTGTAAGGAAAACCTAAGCCAACTTTGTAAAAATCTTACTTCAGGAAGCTTCTTTATTACTTATAACTGCCAAGAAGTTAAATAAGGATTCACCAAGTTTTATAAACTGAGAAAAGTCAATTATTTTCATTCAATAAATGTCAAAAAAGTCAAGACATCAGCAATGAACAAGAAAAGTTTACACAAAAAGCAATGTATCACAGAGCGTGTTTTTGGCTTTTTCTGTATTGAATGGGATTAGAGACCAATGATGAACAAGGCTTCATCTTTTATTTATTTTTAAAGGCCTCATATTCATATATATAATGGGGTTTGAATGAATTAACAATAGTTTGCTTGCATTACACCACAACTGTCATTTGCTTTTCTTATATATAGCATCAGAACAGATATGTGTAAATTGGTACTTTTTGTAGCTGTGAATATATGGATGTTCTTTTCATATCAATATAATATCAGGTCACCAAACTCTCAGTACCTCCCTTATGAAGCAAAGTCACTGTCCTTATGTGACCAACATCCAATGAAATACATAAGGAAATCGAATGGATTATTAATTCCCCACGTTGGTAACTCTCCTGGATTTTGTTTTACTTTGCCTCCCAGCTTGCATTACCTCTTCTTCTGCTGGTGTATTGTAACACATTTTGGGGAAATTGACCTCCTCCTGCAGTGTGGTCTTGATAGCTATGTTACAGAACCAAACTTGGATTCACTTGCCCACAAGCCAATCTACTGACCCTGGGTTATGATGAAGGGAAGTGCAGCATTTACTGCAAGGTACCAAGCAAGAAGTCCAGGCAGCTGGTGTTTAACAGGCCTGAACTTCCTGAAGGATTTCAGGGTCAGGTTTTCAAAGATAGGGTGAGGGAGGGGGGTTGTGGGGTGTGTGATCAGCTTGTGGACATTCTTTTCATTGGTTGGTGATGAGGGAACTGGAGTCAACATCATTACCCTTCTAGTTCCAACTAGTGTGGGGTCTGTGTGCTTGTGGGCAGCACACAGTTAACTTCTTACACCTGGTGAGGGTTTCAGTATCTGCAAAACAGCTCAAAGAACAGAATACTATCTCTAGCCCTTGAGGGGGAACTAAAGGTCCTTGACTGTTTGGTGGCTAAATTATTATTATTTTGTCTCACTTGACTGTTTTTCTTTCTTTTGGGACTTTCTCACTTCTCTGATTAAATGTATTCTTTGGAATTTGGGAAAGCCTAGGAGGCTAAAGCTTTTCTACAGAGAAGAGTCTGGCAGAGGAAATAGAGGGTGTTCTGTTGCAGGAAAACCCCATAGGGCCCTGCTCAGTTACAGCTTCAGCTTCATTATTCAAGATGCAATGCTTGAGCACTTGGACTTTATCTTCTGTGACTTCAGATCTTATATATAATACTACTACTTAAGAATTTTGAGTGTATATAAGGATCAATCTAAGTTCCTTAGGTATTCTACAAGTCAATAAACTAGATGTTATCATTATTCCCATCTTACAACTGAAGCAAATATTCCAAGAACAAGCCAGTCACTAAGTGACAACACTGAATTCAAACCCAGACCTGAACTGACAGCAGATATGCTTCAGCATTAGGCTATAGTGCTTCTCATTAGTTTATCTGCCCCAGCCCCAGCTTCCTGAGTTTATTCTTTTCCTGCTACCAGGATCCCTGGAGCTACCTGGGTTTATCATCAGATATTCTTCATTTGTGACTGTAGCATAGGCTTCTAAGAAGTTGACTTTTTATCAAGATATCTGACATAGTTCTTGTTTCTTCATATTAATAAATCTTAATGCCTTTTTTGTAGTTTTTATCTGAATTCACCTCTTCCAAAAGGATATTTCTGTGAAGATCAAAAAACACATTCGTTTTGTAAAATCTATTTTAAAGGGTACTTCAGGCTGTATTGTTCTCTTTCCATGGGCTCTGTATATAATGGGGTGAGCCTGTGTGGATTCCTGGTATGTGAAGTCCTACTATTCAGGGCAGGGTCAAAGCCCTGCTACACAATGCAAAAGGAGTCAATACTTTAGTTCACTCCATGAATGCCTTTCTGAGCCAAAGGGATTGTTTGATTTCCCTAACTTCAAAACCATGAGTTTGTTTCAGATTTGACCTTGTTATACAATCCCAGCAGAAGCCCACCTCTCATCAGCTCAGGGGCCACTGTCCCTGTACTCTGACATCCCAACTGGAATATCACAGCTCAAGAGTGGCCAACCCAAGTAAGGAATGCAAATTTACCAATGCCATCATTTGAGGAGATGCTGTTTTCTCTCTTTCAGCATTTATGCCTCTAAAAACATATGCTATAAACTAAAGAACTGATAGTAGGCATCTAGTGCTCTTATTATTATTATTTTAATGGCCTTGTGCTCTTCATTTTATGAATCAACCCTCCTCCATTTCATGGGCTATTGATAAGACCATTAATCCAGGGTCCTAATTCCTAGCCACAGAGCTAGGCACCTAATACAGACTGCATGACTGGCCAATTAGAACACCTAATTTAGAACAGTTAGTCAAAAAAAGAGATCTGGTCCTCCAAACAGGTCTAATCAGTGTTGGTTTTATTCTTTATTTAGACTTAACTTTTTTTTTCTTTCTTTCTAATTGAAGGATAATTGCTTTACAATACTGTGTTGCTTTCTGCCATGTATCAACATGCATCAGCCATAGTAGACTTAACTCTTATGTTTTTAGAAGTGAAATCAATCAGAAGGTAAGGTTATAAGGGAATAATCTTTCAATGTTGCTGTATAGTTGCTCAGTCATGTCTGACTCTATGACTCAATGAACTGTGCAGGTTCCTCTGTCCATGGAATTCTCCAGACAAGAACACTGGAGTGGGTTTCCATTTCCTTCTCCAGGAGACCTTCCCGGATCAGGGAATGAAAGCACATCTCCTATATTGGCAGGGAGATTATGAGCCACCAGGAAAGCCTTGTAAACTCCTATACATTCTTCTTTAGAATAAAGCAGGCTTTTACTGCTCACAAGGTTATTTGGGAGGTGCAAATTTTTTCCCTTGTATTCCCCCATTCAATCTGGGCTGCCACAATCAGACAGAAAGCATGAGGACACATTTTTCTTGCATCTGTAGTGGAAGCCCTAGCAAACACAGTGTTTGTTTTAATATAATGGATGCAGGTACAGAGAAGGAGAGGGTTCTTGGAATTATGACATGTATAAATGTGGAGCAGCTTATACTGTCCATACAGTGGTGAGGCAAGATCTAAAGAATAGAATAACCTAGTGAAGCTAAAGTCACTCAGTAGTGTCCAACTCTTTGCAACCCCATGGACTATACAGTCCATGGAACTCTCCAGGCCAGAATATTGGAGTGGGTAGCCGTTCCCTTCTCCATGGAATCTTCCTAACCCAGGCCTCCCACATTGCGGGCAGATTCTTTACCAGCTGAGCCACAGGGAAGCCCAGAATAACCTAAGGGGGAAATAAAGAAAAGGGCAGGGACCAATGGCATCACTTGACCCTCCATCTCCTATGTTACCTAAAGCCAGGACTACTGCATTGATTTCCCTTTACCACCATTAGTTCCCCACCGCCCTACTTTATACCTTTGTGCATAAAGAAGTTTGAAATGGACTTTGTCACATGAAAATATTCTGGTTAATCTTTTATGTCTATAAACTAGAATATATATTTAGAATTTTTAAGCATATTATTTTGTTTTTCCTTATAATGTCAACACAATTTTCCTAGTAATGTCTATCTATCCAGTACTTTGGCCACCTCATATGAAGAGTTGACTCATTGGAAAAGACTCTGATGCTGGCAGGGATTGGGGGCAGGAGGAGAAGGGGACGACCGAGGATGAGATGGCTGGATGGCATCACTGACTCGATGGACGTGAGTCTGAGCGAACTCTCGGAGTTGGTGATGGACAGGGAGGCCTGGCGTGCTGCGATTCATGGGGTCACAAAGAGTCGGACATGAGTGAGCGACTGAACTGAACTGAATTGATCTATCATATATCTATACAAACACACACTTTATTTTTATAAGATCCTACACATTGGAAAAAGAAAGGTAAAACTCAGTCACTTTGAAGTATGTTCTTGATATCTATTTGTTATCATATGGTATAATCACACTCTTCAATGACAAAACTTGATGTCTCTTGAATTCTTATCATGAAAGCTTTCGGTATCTTATCTAGTCAATACCTCTTCATCATTCACTTACCCTTCCTCCATAATTGAAATTAGGTTTTCTAAAAATTCAGTGGAGCTATCCAATATTTTAGTTAATTTTGGATCTCTCCTCTATTAAAAGACTTATAAGAAGATAGTCTTTAAGCTGAAGGTTGCCTAAGTCATTCACTGAACATGAGACAGATTATTAGGACAATTTCCAGTAAGAATAATTTCCTATGATTCTTCAGCAATTGTTTTTTTCTTTTTGTTATGCTGTGAAATGAATTGCCTTTGTTTTTCAATCTGCCTGTTTGTCAATAGCTAGGCACACTGAGATTACCATGACAGAGGAAGTGGATATTGAGAAATACAGGGTCCCAGAACCTAATTTGCTCTGCTAGCAAGAGCCATATTCTAGATTCAAATCTAAATCACGAGTCTCTAAATACCATGCTGTCTTCATTTAAGCACTTGTTCTTTAAGCTGATCCATATGCAAGGGTTATGATGATATTTTTTTAGAAAACTAGTTTCTATTACATCAAAAATGTCGAAAATAACTGGATAATTTATATCTCCTATTGTTTTCAAACTTGAAGAGATATTATTATGATAATATCCTAATGATCATGAAAGATGCATTTTTTATCTGAGATTCAACCTAGAAAAGATCAAGTTTAGGTATTATTTCTTGGGAGTTGGGAGAAGGAAGAAAGCTTCCCTTTTTCCCAGGACATGGAACTTGGTACAGCTCTTTCTCGTGTCTTCTGTTATGATGTTTTAATTTTTTCAGTGTAACCCTGGTCAGTTGGGTTTTTCAAGCTACCCTTTGTATTAGAAGCCACTTTGATTCCCAGCCATGTCTCTACAATATAACTGTTTTGAGAAATACATGAATTAGCTCTGAAACTATAAATATATTCCCCCTCTCCCTGGGTAGATTGGTTGAACTTCAACTCTGGAGGCATGCTTGATCTAACTTTATCTTTTATTGTTTATTAATATCTCTGTTCTGTGATCTCAAGTCACCCCCACTGCCTGTGTGCTGCACAGTAACACAGTGGAGTTTTGGGCCAGAGCTGAGCTCACCGGGTGGTCAGTGGCCTGACAATAGCATCAAAGTCTCTTTACTCTCAGTGAAAGCGAAACAAATCTATCACAGGCTACATTCCTTTCAGGTCAACAGGATGGAAAAACCTTCCTGTCCTTTGTCATTTCCAGCCTCTTCCATGTTACACCTTAAATAAATCTGTTTTGATGTCTCTGGCTTGTGACCTCCTGCCATCTGTTGAAGAAAATGTGGTGTAGGGGGAGTTTGGCCAGTCTTATGGCAGGAAGAGGTCATATAAATCTCAGTGGGGAATGTCACCAACCTGACTCTTTTCCAAACGCCTCAAAAATGGTGATTGATTATCTGTAGTAAATCGCTATGTATTTACTCTCTAAGGGTATTTGACTTATCATAAAAGTTCAATTGATTTTCCCCTTCAAATTACTTTACCAAGGTATTTGAATTTGAAATTTGAATATAAAATTCTTGCCTTAGGCTCCTTCCTAGATCCTAAGGTGGAAAAAAAAAAAAAGTACAAAATTCTGTTTTGAGTTATATCAGAAATTATAATTATTTTAAATCACTTTGCTATCATTGAAGTGAAGTGAAGTGAAGTCACTCAGTTGTGTCCGACTCTTTGCGACCCCATAGACTGTAGCCTACTACGCTCCTCCATCCATGGGATTTTCCAGGCAAGAATACTGGAGTGGGGTGCCATTGCCTTCTCCAGGGGATCTTCCTGACCCAGGGATCGAACCCGGGTCTCCCACACTGCAGGCAGACGCTTCACCGTCGGCCACTAGGGAAGTGCTAGTGGACTTGCTACCATTACACTGAAACAATTATTTAATCTTCTTTTGCATGCAAGTAGAGAGAAAAAACTTGAGTGTGTATAATATATGTGTGTGTTTTGCTACTCCACCGTCCATTCAGTTTTCTTAAGTAACAGTGCCTGCATTATAAATCTGGGGTCCACCACTCCTCTATTCTATGTGGCTCAGCTCATGTTGACTACATCTTGCTTTCCCAGAAGAGGAAAATGATCCAGGTGTGGCCTATCAGGGCACTATATCTTCCCCAACCCCCAGGACTATCTCTGGGCAGGGCAGGTGATCAAAGTAGGCCAATGGCATTCCATCCCTGGACTTTTTATGATTTAAAGTGAAGTTCCTCACTTTCCACTGGGATTACTGAGCTGGTAGAATACAAATCTGGAGATGACGCTATTTACTTTACCATACCAAAGAGAAAATCTTCCTGAAAATAAGTAAATATGAAAGAAAGCAAAACTGTGAGATGGATCTGATTGTACCCCTTGATCTAGCTTTGCCTAAAAGCTTGAACTTCTCAATTACATAAGCAAAATACTAACTCTCTCTCTCCTCTAAGCTGGTTTCAACTGAGTTTCTGTCACCTTCAATTGAAATGTCCTACTGTAACAGTTGGAATAAATGTTGATAAAATTATTTACCACAGTAATTCAGCAATATTTTAAAAAATCTAATTTTAATGTATGATGGAGAAATATTTTTAAGAAGGAATCATAATAAAGATGAAAGCTGATTTCTGAAACAAAAGCAGCTTCTCTTTTTTTAATTGAAGGATGATTGCTTTACAGAATTTTGTTGTTTCCTGTCAAATCAACATGAACCAGTCATAGATATACATATGTTTGCTCCCTTTTGAATCTCCCTCTCATCTCCCTCCACTTCCCATCCCTTTAGCTTGATATAGAGTCCCTGTTTGAGTTCCCTGAGCCATATAGCAAATTACCATTCGCTATGTGTTTTACATATGGTATTGTAAGTTTCCATGTAACTCTCTCCATACACCTCACCAAATCCTCCCCCAACCTTGAGTCCATAAGTCTGTTCTCTGTCTGTTTCTCCACTGCTGCCCTCCAAATAAATTCATTAGTACTATTAGATTCCATATATATGTGTTAGTATATATTTCTCTTTCTCTTTCTGACTTACTTCATTCTGTATAATAGGCTCTAGGTTCATTCACCTCATTAGAACTGATTCAAATATGTTCTTTTTTATTGAGTACATGGCAAATAGATGGGGAAACAATGACAGACTTTATTTTCTTGGGCTCCAAAATCACTGAAGATGGTGACTGCAGCCATGAAATTAAAAGACACTTGCTCCTTGGGAAAAAGCTTTGACCAACCTAGACAGCATATTAAAAAGCAGAGACATTATTTGCCAACAAAGATCCATCTTGTCAAAGCTATGGTTTTTCCAGAAGTCATGTATGGATGTGAGAGTTGGACCATAAAGAAAATTGAGCACTGAAGAATTGATGTGTTTGAACTATGGTGTTGGAGAAGACTCTTGAGAGTCCCTTATACTCCAAGGGGATCAAACCAGTCAACCCTAAAGGAAATCAGTCCTTAATATTCATTGGAAGCACAAAGATTAAAGGCAGGAGAAGGGGATGATAGAGAATGAGATGGTTGAATGGCATCACCAACTTGATGGATATGAGTTTGAGCAAGTTCCAGGAGTTGGTGATGGACAGGGAAGACTGGAATGCTGCAGTCCATGGGGTCACAGAGTTTGACATGACTAAGCAACTGAACTGAACTGGATATTTCATTTTTTATATGTACCACAGTTTCTTTATCCATTCATCTGTCAAATGGCATCTAGGTTGCTTCCATGTTCTTGCTATTGTAAATAGTGCTGCAATGAACATTGGGTTACATGTGTCTTTTTCAATTTCGTTTTCCTCAGGGTACATGTCTAGGAGTGGGATTGCTATGTCACATGGTGGTTTTATTCCTAGTTTTTAAGGAATCTCCATACTGTCTTCCATAGTGGCTGTATCAGTTTATACTTCCACCAGCAGTGCAAGAGGGTTCCCATTTCTCCACACCCTCTCCAACATTTATTTCTTGTAATCTTTTTGATATTGGCCATTCTGACTGGTGTGAGGTGATATCTCATTGTAGTTTTCATTTAGATTTCTCTAATAATGAGCAATATTGAGCATCTTCTCATGTGTTTGTTAGCAACCTGTATGTCTTGTTTGGAGAAATGCCTGTTAAGGTCTTTTACCCAGTTTTTGATTGGGTTGTTTGTTTTTCTGTTATTGACTTGTATGAGCTGCTTGCAAATTTTGAAATTAATCCTTTGTCAGTTGTTTTATTTGCCATTACTTTCTCCCATTCTGAGGGTTGTCTTTTCACACTGCTCATGGATTCTTTTGCTGTGCAAAAGCTTTTTATTTTAATTAGGTCCCACTTGTTTATTTTTGTTTTTACTTCCATTAGTGGAGGTGGGTCATAGAGGATCTTGCTTTGATTTATGTCATTGAGTGTTCTGCTTATGTTTTCCTTTAAGCGTTTTACAGTTTCTGGTCTTACATTTAGGTATTTAATCCATTTTGAGTTTATCTTTGTGTATGGTATTAAGAAGTGTTCTAATTTCATTCTTTTACATGTAGCTGTCCAGTTTCCCAGCACCATTTATTGAAGAGGCTATCTTTGCCCGACTGTATATTCTTGCCTCCTTTGTCAAAAATAAGGCATCCCTGCACTGCACTGTGCTTAGTTGCTCAGTCACATCTGACTCTTTGCAACTCAGTGGACTATAGCTTGCCAGGTTCCTCATCCATAGGGATTCTCGTGGCGAGAATACTGGAGTGGGTTGCAATGGCCTCATCCAGGGGATCATGCCAACCCAGGGATCAAACCCAGGTTTCCCACATTGTGGGCAGATTCTTTACTGTCTGAGCCACCAGAAAAGCCCTCAGTTCAGTCAGTTCCATCACTCAGTTATGTCTGACTCTGCTACCCTTGGACTGCAACATGAGTTGGATGTCCGGATGACATCCATGAGTTGGATGGTTGGCCATCCAACCATCTCACTTTCTGTCATCCAATTCTCCTCCTGCCTTCAGTCTTTCCCAGTATCAGGATCTTCTCCAATGAGTCAGTTCATCGCATCAGGTGGCCGAAGTATTGGAGTTTCAGCTTCAGCATCAGTCCTTCCAACAAACATTCAGGGCAGATTTCCTTTAGGATTGAATGGTTTGATCTCCTTGCAGTCCAGGGACTCTCAAGAGTCTTCTCCAACACCACAGTTTAAAAGCATCAATTCTTCGGTGCTCAGTTTTCTTTATAAGAGTGAAGTAAGCCAGAAAGAAAAACACCAATACAGTATACTAACACATATATATGGAATTTAGAAAGATGGTAATGATAACCCTGTATGCAAGACAGCAAAAGAGACACAGATGTATAGAATAGCCTTTTGGACTCTGTGGGAGAGGGAGAGGGTGCATTGATTTGGGAGAATGGAATTGAAACATGTATAATATCATATAAGAAACAAATCGCCAGTCTAGGTTCAATGCAGGATACAGGATGCTTGGGGCTGGTGCACTGGGATGACCCAGAGAGATGGTATGGAGAGGGAGGTGGGAGGGAGGTTCAGGATTGGGAACACATGTACACCCATGGCGGATTCATGTTGATATATGGCAAAACCAATACAGTATTGTAAAGTAAAATAAAGTAAAATTTAAAAAAAATCCAATTCTCACATTCATACTTGACTACTGGAAAAAACCATAGCCTTGACTAGATGGACCTTTGTCGACAAAGTAATGTCTCTGCTTTTTAATATACTGTCTAGGTTGGTCATAGCTTTTCTTCCAAGGAGTAAGTGTCTTTTAATTTCATGGTTGAAATCACCATCTGCAGTGATTTTGAAGCCACAAAAAATAAAGTCTTTCACCATTTCCATTGTTTCCCCATCTATTTGCCATGAAGTGATGGGACCAGAATCCATGATTTTCATTTTTTGAATGCTGAGTTTTAAGCCAACTTTTTCACTCTCCTCTTTCACCTTCATCCAGAGGCTCTTTAGTTCTTCTTCACTTTCTGCCATAAGGGTGGTGTCATCTGCATATCTGAGGTTATCGATATTTCTCCTGGCAATGTTGATTCCAGCTTGTGCTTCATCCAGCCCAGCATTTCTCATGATGTACTCTGCATATAAGTTAAATAAGAAGGGTGACAATACACAGCCTTGATGTACCCCTTTCCCAATTTGGAACCAGAATGTTGTTCCATGTCCATTTCTAACTGTTGCTTCTTGACCCTGCATACAGATTTCTCAGGAGGCAGGTAAGGTGGTCTGTATTCTCATCTCTCTAAGAATTTTCCATAGTTTGCTGTGATCCACACAGTAAAAGGCTTTGGCATAGTCAATAAAGCAGAGGCAGATATTTTCTGGAGCTCTTGTGCTTCTTTGATGATCCCATGGATGTTGGCAATTTGATCTCTGGTTCCTCTGCCTTTTCTAAATCTAGCTTGAACATCTGGAAGTTGCATTGCCTTTCTTTGGGATCGCAATGAAAACTGACCTTTTCCAGTACTGTGGCCACTGCTGAGTTTTCCAAATTTGCTGGTATGCTAAATGTAGCACTTTCCCATCATCATCTTTTAGGATTCAAAATAGCTCAACTAGAATTTCATCACCTCTACTAGCTTTCTTCACAGTGATGTTTCCTAAGGCCCACTTGACTTTGCATTCCAGGATGTCTGGCTTTAGT
Source organism: Ovis aries (assembly GCF_016772045.2). Taxonomy (NCBI): domain Eukaryota; kingdom Metazoa; phylum Chordata; class Mammalia; order Artiodactyla; family Bovidae; genus Ovis; species Ovis aries. Next base: position 53,745,728 of record NC_056058.1, on the reverse strand, counting down.
GACCACACCATCGTGATTATCTGGGTCATTATGATCTTTTTTGTATAGTTCTGTGTATTCTTGACACCTCTTCTTAATATCTGCTGCTTCTGCTAGGTCCATACCATTTCTGTCCTTTGTTCTGTCCTTCTTTTAAAAAAAAATTAATTTTTTTATTTGTTTTGTCCTTCTTTGTATGAAATGTTCCCTTGGTATCTCTAATATTCTTGAAGAGATCACTAGTTTTTCCCATTCTATTGGTTTCTTCTATTTCTTTGCACTGATCACTGAGGAAGGCTTTCTTATTTCTCCTTTCTATTCTTTGGAACTCTGCATTCAAATGGATATGTGTTTCCTTTTCTCCTTTGCCTTTAGCTTCTCTTCTTCTCTCAGCTATTTGTAAGGCCTTCTCAGACAACCATTTTGCCTTTTTTGCATTTCTTTTTCTTGGGGATGGTCTTGATCCCTGCCTCCTGTACAATGTCACAAACCTCCATCCATAGTTTTCAGGCACTCTATCAGATCTATTCCCTTGAATCTATTTGTCACTCCCACTGTATAATCATAAGGGATTTGATTTAGGTCATACCAGAATGATCTAGTGGTTTTCCCTACTTTCTTCAGTTTTTGTCTGAATTGGCAATAAAGGGTTCATGATCTGAGTCACAGTCAGCTCCCAGTCTTGTTTTGCTGACTTTATAGAACTTCTCCATCTTTGGCTGCAAAGGATATTATCAATTTGATTCCAGTACTGTCCCTCTGGTGATGTCCACGTGTAGAGTCTTCTCTTGTGTTGTTGGATAAGGATTTCTGCTATGACCATTGCATTCACTTGGAAAAACTCTGTTAGCCTTTGACCTGCTTGGTTTGTTACTCCAAGGCCAAATTTGCCTGTTACTCCAGGTATCTCTTGACTTCCTACTTTTGCATTCTAGTCCCCCATAATAAAAAGGATATCATTTTGGGGTGTTAGTCATAGAAGGTCTTGTAGGTCTTCATAGAACCTTTTGACTTCAGCTTCTTCAGCATTACTGGTCAGGGCACAGACTTGGGTTAGTGTACTACTGAATGGTTTGCCTTGGAAACGAACAAAGATCTTTCTGCTGTTTTTGAGATTGCACCCAAGTATTGCATTTCACACTCTTTTGTTGACTATGATGGCTACTTCATTTCTTCTAAGGGATTCTTTCCCAGAGTAGTAGATTTAATGGCCATCTGAGTTAAATTCACGCATTACAGTCATTTTAGTTCACTAATTCCAAAAATGTCAATTTTCACTCTTGCCATCTCCTGTTTGACCACTTCCAATTTGCCTTGATTCATGGGCCTAACATTCCAGGTTCCTATGCAATATTGCTCTTTACAGCATCAGACTTACTTCCATCACCAGTCACATCTACAACTGGGTGTTATTTTTGCTTTGGCTCCATCTCTTCATTCTTTCTGGAGTTATTTCTCCATTGATCTCCAGTAGCATATTGGGCACCTACTGACCTGGGGAGTTCATCTTTCAGTGTCCTATCTTTTTGCCTTTTTATACTATTCATAGGGTTCTCAAGGCAAGAATACTGAAATGGTTAGCTGTTCTCTTTTCCAGTGGACCACATTTTGTCAGAACTCTCCATCATGACCAGTCTGTCTTGGGTGGCCCTACATGGCATGGCTCATAGTTTCATTGAGTTAGACAAGGCTGTGACCCATGTGATCAGTTTGATTAGTTTTCTGTGATTTCGTTTTCATTCTGTTGGCCCTGTGATGGATATGTGTCTTACCTGGTGGCTCAGAGGTTAAAGCATCTGCCTGCAATGCCAGAGACCTGGGTTCAATCCCTGGGTTGGGAAGATCCCCTGGAGAGGGAAATGGCAACCCACTCTAGTATTCTTGCCTGGAGAATCCCACGGATGAGTCCAGGGGGTCGAAAAGAGTTGGATGTGACTGAGGTACTTAACTTTCACTTTCACTTTTCTAATGGATAAGGATAAGAAGCTTATGGAAGCTTCCTGATGGGAGAGGCTGACTGAAGGGGAAACTGAGTCTTGTTCTGATGGGTGGGGCCATGCTCAGTAAATTTTTAATCCATTTTCTGTTGGTGGGCAAGGCTGTGTTACCTCCCTGTTGTTTGACCTCAGGCCAAACTATAGTGGAGGTAATGAAGATAATGGTGACCTCCTTCAAAAAGGTCCCATGCATGCACTGCTACACTCAGTGCCCCGGAACCTGCAGCAGGCCACTGTCAACTCACACCTCCACTGGAGACTCCTGGATACTCATTGGCAAGTCTAGGTCAGTCTCTTGTGGGGTTACTGCTCCTTCCTCTTGGGTCCTGGTGTGCACAAGGTTCTGTTTGTGCCCTCCAAGAGTCTGTTTCCCCAGTCCTGTGTAAGTTCTGGTGGCTCTATGGTGGGGTTAATGGTCACCTCCTCTAAGAGGGCTTATGCCATACCCAGGTCTGCTGCACCCAGAGCCCCTACCCCAGCAGCAGGCCACTGCTGACCCATACCTCTAAAGGAGACACTTAAACACAGTTCTGGCTCAGTCTCTGTGCGATCTCTGGGCCCTGGTTCTTACAAGGATTGTTTGAGCCCTCCAAGTACCTCTGAAATGTATGAAGTTTGATCGTAAACATGATTGTGCCCCTCATACTGTCTTGCTGGGGCTTCTCCTTTGCCCTTGGATGTGGGTAACTTTTTTTTTTTTTGGTGGGATCCAACATCCTTCTGTTGATGGTTGTTAGGCAACAAGTTGCAATTTTGGAGTTCTTGCAAGAGAGGATGAGTTCACGTCTCACAGGAGAAGGATGTGCGCTCATCTTCTCCTGCCCAGTGCAGGAAGACTCAAAGATTTCTCCTCCATTTGGATTTGGAGGGAAACCCTAAGAGACTATTATGAACAACTATATGGCTATAAAATGGATAACTTGAAAGAAATGGACAGATTCTTAGAAAAGTTCAATCTTCCAATACTGAACCAGGAAGAAATAGAAATTATGAGCAACCCAATGACAAGCACTGAAATTGAAACTGTGATCAAAAATTTCCCCCCCAAAAAAGCCTGGGACCAGATAGCTTCACAGGAGAACTCTATCAAACATTTAGTAAAGAGCTAATGCCTATCCTTCTAAAACTCTTTAAAAAATTGCAGAGGAAGGAACACTTCCAAGCTCATTCTATGAGGCCACCATCACCGTGATACCAAAATCAGACAAAAACAACACAAAAAAGAAAACTACAGGCCAATATCACTGATGAACATAGATGCAAAAGTCCTCAACAAAAGTCTAGCAAACAGAATCCAACAACACATTAAAAGCTCATACACCATGATCAAGTTGGGTTTATTCCAGTTTTCTTAATGTAACAGAATTATTTGAGTGGTTTATGCAAAGGAAAGGGTTTTAAAATATAAAGATTTTTAGTCAAGTAAATTTTCGACAGGCAGAAGTTATTTGCCAAATAGATTCAGCCTTTTACCCTTACGGGCTGCCCTTGTGGCTCATCTGGTAAAGAATCCACCTGCAATGTGGGAGACCTGGGTTTGATCCCTGGATTGGGAAGATTCCCTGGAGAAGGGAAAGGCTACCCATCCAGTATTCTGGCCTGAAGAATTGCATGCACTCTATAGTCTATGGGGTCGCAAAGAGTCAGACGCAACTGAGTGACTTTCATTTTCACTTTCACCCTTGTAAAATCAGTTTGTCTTATGGATACAGATTGACTGAACTGAGGGGAAATGTGTCTGACATCAGTATTAAGACTCACAAACAGGTACGTCTTTGATGTATGTTGCATGCTACACGTACCTACAGTGCTAAATGGCCTATTCTATTTAAGTTTTTATGAAATACATATGAATGTTTTTCTAACACTATTTATTCCATGAGCCACAGAGTAATTTATACTAATAAAAGTCACCATTTACTGCATGCTTCTTGTATGCCAGAAACCCTGCTTTGACTCTACACACATCATCTTAGTTTCTCCTAAATAGTCCTCAAAAATAGAAGCATCTATTGCCCTTTTATAGATAAGGAATTAAGCCCCAAAGAGTTGTAGCCACTTTACCAAGAACATATGGAAAGAAAAGGCAGCTGTGAGACTTAGATCTATCTGTGTGATATATACAGGCTTGAAATATATTAAAACTTTCACTCTCATAGAATCAGAAATGTTTTCATTTTACTTTTTCTAAGCATAGTGAGGAATGTGTACCAAATGAAAGACACTGTTCTAGGTATTAGGAATACAGAGTCAAACAGCAAACTTTTGTGCTCAGGATATCCATAGTCAAGGAGCTAACTCTGTGGACAAAAACAAGATGATGATAAGTTGCTTGATATTGGCATGCTATTGCCTTGAATTTTATTTCAGGACACTAAAATTCTAAACAGAATCTGAAAAGCCCTAAATCAGACTAAAATGAACAGAATGAAAGAATATAAGTGAAAGATGCTCTGATCTGAATCTCTGCAGAAAAGTTGAGGCAGAACCAATACAACATTGTAAAGCAATTATCCTCCAGTTAAAAAAAAAAAAGATAAGTTATAAGGATTTACTGTATAGAACAGGTAACTATGTTCAATATATTATAATAATTTATAATGGAAAATAACCTGAAAAAATATATAACTGAATCACTTTGATGTCCAACTGAAAATAACACCATAATGTAAATGACTTTACTTCAAGTTAAAATTAAAAAAGTTGAGCCTGAATACGTAGTTTGGAACACTTGGTTGCACCTCTGTCCACCAGTTACTGATATAAAAAGTTGGACAAAAATAAGATACCACTGTGCACTTATTAGAGTGATCAAATCCAAAACACTAAAAGCATTAAATGCTGATAAAAAGAAAATCCCATTTCTGGTGAGAATGCAAAACGGTACAGGCACTTTGTAACACACTTTGATAGTTTCTTACAAAACTAAACATACTTTTACTATATGATTCAGCAGTCATGCTGCTGCTGCTGTTGCTAAGTCGCTTCAGTCGTGTCTAACTCTGTGCTACCGCACAGACGGCAGCCCACCAGACTCTGCCATCCCTGGGATTCTCCAGGCAAGAACACTGGAGTGGGTTGCCATTGCCATCTCCAATGCATGAAAGTGAAAAGTGAAAGTGAAGTTGCTCAGTCTTGCCTGACTCTTTGCGACCCCATGGACTGCAGCCCACCAGGCTCCTCCGTCCATGGGATTTTCCAGGCAAGAGTTAATCATACTTCTTAGTATTTACCCAAAGGAGCTGAAAACTTATGTCTTACGCACATGGATGTTTACAGCAGATTCATTAATAATTTCCAAAAATTAGGAGTAACAAAGATGTCCTTCAGTAGGTGAATGGATAAACAAACTGCAATACGTCCAGCCAGAGTAATTTCTTTTAGTACTAAAAAGAGACGAGCTGTTAAAACATGAAAAGACCTGGAGGAAACTTCAATGCATATTACTAGGTGAAAGAAGCCAATCTGAAAAGGTACATACTGTACAATTCCCACAATATGACATTCTGAAAAATATAAAATTATGGAGACAGTGAAAAGATCAGTGGTTGCCAAGGTTTAGGAGGGAGGGAGAGATGAATATGTGGAGGATATAGAATGTTTAGGGCAGTGAAACTACTTGATATGATGCTATAGTGGTGGATACAAGTCATTATACATTTGTTAAAACTCATGGAAGTCACAACACCAGGAATTAACCCTAATGCAAACAATAGACTTTCAGTGATTAACAGAGTGTCAATGTATGTTCATTGATGCAACACATGTACCACTCTATTGAGATATGCTGATGATGGGGGATGCTATACATATATGGGAGCTGGGGTATATATGTATAACCTCCCTCGTTGACAACATATTTCAATAGAGTGGTACATGTGTTACATTAACGAACTTCAGTTCAGTTGCTCAGTTGTGTCCGACTCTTTGCGACCCCGTGAATCGCAGCACACCAGGCCTCCCTGTCCATCACCATCTCCCGGAGTTCACTCAGACTCACGTCCATTGAGTCAGTGATGCCATCCAGCCATCTCATCCTCTGTCATCCCCTTCTTCTCCTGCTCCCAATCCCTCCCAGCATCAGAGTCTTTTCCAATGAGTCAATTCTTCCACATGAGGTGGCCAAAGTACTGGAGTTTCAGCTTTAGCATCATTCCTTCCAAAGAACATTGACTTTACTATATTAAATCTCTGTACCCACTGCTCAATTTTGCTATGAACCTAGTACTGTGCTAAAATAAAATAGACCATTTAAAAAAATAAGTAAAAATAAATGTAATGGAAGTAGTGTCATACAGCAGTTAAGGAATAGGCTAGGAATAGAATTTGAATCTCAGATTAACTACCTATTGGTGTTATAACTTTGCAAAAGTTACTTACCATCTTTGGGCCATCAATTTTTTTCTTTAATTGGAGAAAAATAATTACTAGCTCAGAGAATAGTCGGAAAGATTAAATGAGATAATATATAGTAGAAGACTTTTGTATTTCCCTGCTCAATATCCATTCTCTTTCCTGCTGTTAAGAGCAATCTGTTCCATTGTGAACAGCCCTCCCCAGCATTCAACCATGGTTCACATAAAACTGAATATTTCTTTAGATATAACAACTGGTCTTTGCTAGAAACCAAGCAAATCATTCATATTAAGTGGGTCAAGGTTAAATATACCATCCAAGATGGAGCAATAAGTACAGTTATAGAACTTCCACTGGAACTATTGGGAAAAAGGAGCTTTTTTTTTTTTTTTTTGAGTTGCTAATTGTCGCCATAAACATGGTAGAATATAAACAATAAGTTACTAGTAGCCACCTACACTGTATAGAAAGAGTTTTCCTGATATTGAATTAAGAAATGGGGAAACACTGAACCAAAAATGGATAGACACAGTTTCTTTAAGATATTGAGCATGTGGTTTTATAATACTTAAGGGTGGGTTAAGCTCCAGATATCCTAGGCTTATGAGCCACTATGAATATGATTTATCTCCTTAGTCATTGAAAACCTGTTTTTGAATATTCTGCATAAACCATTTACTATTTGTATTGCCCCATGAGACACTTAGGATTTAAAATGGGATATAACAAATCTAAAAAAAGAATATAAAGTAAACGTGTTAGTCACTCAGTTGTCCAATTCTTTTAGAGCCCATGGCCTGTAGCCTGCCAGGCTCCTCTGTCCATGGGATTTCCCAGGCAAGAATACTGGAGTGGGTAGACATTCCCTTCTCCAAGGGATCTTCCCAACCCAGGGATCAAACCCGAGTCTCCTACATTGCAGGCGGATTCTTTACCATCTTAGCCACCAGGGAAGCCCTACTATATATAATTTTTTTTTCATAAAATCCTAAACACGCAAAATCCTTTCAGTGTCTCAGTACTATTTTGCAAATACCATCTTTTTAAATTTCCTTTAAAAATTTTATTGGAGAATAGTTGATTTTTAATGTTGTGTTAGTTTCTGCTATACAGCAAAGAAATTAGTTATACATATATTCATTTTATTGAATTTTTTGAAGGGCTTCCTTTGTGGCTCAGATGGTAAAGAACCTGCCTGCAATGTGGGAGACCTGGGTTTGATCCCTAGCTTAGGAAGATCTTTTGGAGAAGGGAAAGGCTACCCATCCAGTATTCTGGCCTGGAGAACTCCATAGACTGTGTAGTCCATGGGGTCACAAAGAGTTGGACACAACTGAGTGACTTTCACACTTTTCACTTCATATTCATTTTTTTAGATTCTTTTCCCATAGAGGTTATTAGAGTATTGAGTAGAGTCCCTTGCACTATACAGTAGGTCCTTATCAGTTATCTATGAGAAAGGAATCTAAAAATAAATGTGTGTGTGTGTGTGTGTGTGTGTGTGCGCGCACACCATGTGCTTACTCACTCACTTGTGTCCAACTCTTTGTGACCCCATGGACTGCAGTCTACCAGGCTCCTCTGGGAACTCTCCCAGGCAAGAATACTGGAGTGGGTTGCCAAGCACTCCTCCAGGGGATCTTCCTAACCCAGATATCAAACCCTGGTCTCCCGCAGTGCAGATGGATTATATAACTAATTCCTTCCCTGTACAGCAGAACTAACACAGTATTGTAAATCAACTATCCACCAATAATTTTTTAAAAAGAAATGAAAAAAGAGTATTTGCAAAGCATTACATAGTCATTGAAAGGATTTGTATGTTTAGTATTATGAAAAAAATTTAACAGAGAAAATGCAACTGTACTGATTTTATAGTTAGGATCTAGCACTAAAAAAATTGGATTCTTCTTTACAGATGATTATTTTCCTTTGGATTTGAAATCTATATTATTTCACCATTCTGGGACAAAATTCATTTATACAAAGTACTGGGATCAGTGTAAAATGGAAAGACCCCAATTTTTTACATTTGAAGGCAAATTCCCACTGGCATCCTGCATGTAGAATATGCAGACTATCTTTAGTTACAATCCTGAGTATAAAGTAATTTTAAAACATGGAGTATGCAAGTCTTTAAATTGCTACTCTCCCCTTCCAAGTAGTTGGTGACCTGCCAAAGAAATTTGCTCATCTACCTGCTTCCTATCACAACATAATGCAACAGAATTATACCATCTCCTGACACAAATCCAGGATATGGCCTAGGGTGTATTCAGAAGTTGTTGGTGGTGTTTAGTTGCAAGTCCTGTCTAATTCTTTGAGACCCCTTTGATGGTAGCCTGCAAGGCTCCTCTGTCCATGGGATTTCCCAGGCAAGAATACTGGAGTGGGTTGCCATTTTCTTCTCCAAGGGATCTTCCTGACCCAGGGATCGAACCCACATCTTCTACATTGGCAGGTAGATTCTTTACCATTGAGACATGTTAGTGTAGAATTTTTTCACAATAATTTTTTATTATGTATTAAAAGTAATACATCAGAATTTCCAATCAGCTAACTATATAAGGCCAGACTTTCTGATAAGGAAACACGTCTATGACAGGAAGAACGTTTTTCCTCACTAATATATCCCAAGTTCCTAAAAGAATGGCTACACATCACAAGCACTAAATTGTTTTTTGAATGCATGAATGGATGCAAGAATAAATTTTCTTCTTAGAAGAGCACTGCTAAACTGTGATAAATATGAGAAAGAAATCTAAGTTTTATTTCTATTATACTGAGGCTTGGACATCTTATCCTTCCATACTGTTGTGTATGAGACTCCTATGATATCAGAGATCAAAACAGACTCAGAGAAGAAATGAACATGTACATATTCTACGTATTTTGTTTCACTGCAGGATAATTTATGGTAACAAAATATATCTAAATGTCCAGGAAGAGGATATTGGTCAGATAAACTATGCTACATACATATAACAGAATATCCTGCAGCCATTAACATGGCCCTCAAGACATTAAATAAATTTTAAAATTATCAATATATAAAAAGTAGAAAAGTAAATTGAGAAACTTTTCACATATATTATGCCATAAGCTTTAAATTACAGTCTATACAGTTGTCTATAGACAACTGTTTCAATTGTCTATACAGTTGAAAATCAACATTGAGCATTTTGATGATTTCTAGTTTACATGGCAAGCATGTCTTTAACATACTTATATCCTTGATAAATGAAGTATTTATGATCACAATGACAGTGATTTTGGTTGTGAGGGGCACTGAAGAAGAAACAGGAATAAAATCTCAACAAAAATATTTAAAGACAACACTATTAGTTCAAGCTCTCTTTTCTTCCAATTTAAAGATTTGGAGGTATTTATACTTGAAGCATGAACAGAAAGAGAAACAGGAAAGAGGACAGGAATGACGAGAAATATGCTGTCCCAGTTTTCTCTTTCCCCTAAAGAAACAGAAAGGCTCAACGCACATCTTTCCTAGTACAGATATTCAAACTTGTTTCTGTTCATTTAGATAAGTAACTATGAGGATGATAATCATTGGGCTTATGCAATTGTGAGCCTGAAGTTTCCACTGTGAGAATGTTGGAAAAAAAAAAAAAAGAGTATTAATACAGATGTTCATCAACAGATGAATGGATGAAGAAGTTCTGGTTCATATATACAATGGAGTATTATTCAGCCATAAAAAGGAATGAACTTGAATCAGTTCTAGTGAGGTGGATGAACCTAGAGACTGTTACACAGAGTGAAGTAAGTCAGAGAAAAACAAATATTGTATAATCATGCATACATACAGAAGCTAGAAAAATGGTACTGATGAACCTATTTGCAGGGCAAGAATAGAGATGCAGACACAGAAAACAGACTTCTGGACAGAGCAGGGGAAAGGGAGGGTGGGAAGAAAGTAGCAGTGAAACATATACGTTACCGTATGTAAAATAGCTAGTAGGAAGCTGCTGTATAACACAGGGAGCTCAAGCTGGTGCTCTGTAACAACCTAGAGGGGTGGGATGGAGAGCAAGGGGAGAAGGTTCAAGAGGGAATGGATATATGTATCCTTATAGCTGATTCCTACTGCTGTATGGCAGAAACCAACACAACACAATAAAGCAATAATCCTATAATTATTTTTTTAATGTAAAGGTAAAAAATATTTTTAAAAGAGTATTAATATTCTCTGAGATGCTTTTGTTGTCATAAAATCACAACCAACAGAATGAGGAGTGATACTCCTTTCAATTTCCTGCACTAGAACTGTAATTTGCCGTTAAACAGCCATTCACACATTGTTCACATGGTGCTAACAAAAGGAATGTGTTGTGACTTTGCCTTTCATCTGTATTTACTTTTCATCAGTATTCATCCTGTATCAGAAATCTGTAAGTATTCAATAAATTAAGCTCCGATACAATCAGGTAATTTGCTTCCTTTTAAGAAAATTTTTTTCCAGTGGTAACGTATGGATGTGAGAGTTGGATTATAAAGAAAGCTGAGCGCTGAAGAATTGATGCTTTTGAACCGTGGTGTTGGAGAAGACTCTTGAGAGTCCCTTGGACTGCAGGGAGATCCAACCAGTCCATCCTAAAGGAGATCAGTCCTGGGTGTTCTTTGGAAGGACTGATGTTGAGGCTGAAACTCCGATACTTTGGCCACCTGATGTGAAGAGTTGACTCATTGGAAAAGACCCTGACGCTGGGAAAGATTGAGGGCAGGAGGAGAAGCGGACAACAGAGGATGAGATGGTCAGATAGCATCATCGACTCAATGGACATGGGTTTGAGTGGACTCCAGGAGTTGGTGATGGACAGGGAGGCCTGGCGTGCTGCGGTTCATGGGGTCGCAATGAGTCAGATACAACTGAGCGACTGAACTGAAGAAAATTTTACAGTTGTCTCTATTAATATTTCAAAGTTCACCTCAAGATTTTATGACCTAGGGATTTTTGAAAAAAATCTTCTCCAATGTGAAAACTTTATCCTGGATGTGCATATGTGTTATTTCTATATTATTACCTGTCATATCATTCAATGTGTTCATTACATAAGTTTTGACTATCTTAATGACTCCTGTGATGTGTCATATATAAAATAATGACTGCCTTGAAATGGTCATTTAAATTTAGATTTATAAAGTGTCACTTTCAAATCATATTAGTGTCCAGATTCCTATCACATTTAAACACTTGATTCCATGACAGTAAACAAAATTCATCCTTCTATGAAGCTGCAGCCTACCTTCCCATAAAGTCCTGATATAGCCTAGGTATCCACTACCACTGCACCTCAACAGTAAAAAAAATAAGCTTACCTATTACGTTATCCCTTTCACTTGTACCAGCAGCAAAACTTCGAGATGAATAAAATCAATTACTCTGGTTCTTGTCCATAAATAATAGCCATCTTTATTCTATCACTTGAGCTTCTCAAGCAGCATATATTTAGGTCAGAACTAATAGAAAAACTCTGAAAATTAATAATGATGTAGTGTAGTTTTCACACCAAAACTGTGAGCTTTTTTGAGAGTCATGACTCTGGCATAAATATTTTTACATTTCTGGCATCCAGTTAATAAAGCTAGTTTTATTAACTTCAGTCCAGCAGTCAAATAAATAGCAATATCCCCATCTATTCTGTAGCTATAGGATGCATTCAGGACCATGGACAACACACAGTTAAGTCCTTAATTATGACTTCAGCATACTGCAAATTAGCTGTGAAAATGTAAGGCTTATCCTCTCTTTTTAGATACAATGAAAGCAATTTCCACATTCATATTATTAAAGGCAGTGTAACATTTGATGTTTGAAAAGTACTTGTCATTACTCGTCAGATGTCTTTTTTCTCTACAAATATGTAAGATTCACAACTGCAAGGACTTTATCATATTTCTTACTGTGTATTCGTTGCTCAGCCAATAGTCTGGGACATAGCAAGTTTTCAAATAAATGATCCATGAAGTGAAACTCTCATTATTAAAGCATAACAGAAAAAAACCACTAACAACAAACATGTTAAGATTTGTTCATTAAGAAAAGCCAGTAATGGGACTTTGAAAAAGTGACAAGTAGTCAGCTTCATTCAAATTAAAGTTCAACAAAGAACTCATAAATTCTACATAACCAACAATCTACTGGGCTCTTAATTCATAAATTCAGTGAAACCATTTTGTATAACTAAAATGCTTCTACAGAAGAACATTAAAAATACATGTTCTCTAAGATTTATATCTGTAGATAGAATAAAAACGTATTATTCAGAGACTGTGACAGTACAAATAGAAGGAGATAAGTAAGATGCATGTTTAACTCTCCACATGGTGCAGGAATGGGGGAGAGATTTATGTGCTGGCAGACTCCACTCATGCCATTGGCATGCATCATTGGAAAATGACTGCAACTATAAAAAAGGTATTGATGACTAGAACAACTTGGTGTATTTCAGCCTAAGGTGGAAAAAAAAAATGTTGTCACATATCTCTGAACACCCGAGGCAGGGAACAGTCTGGCTGAAGCCTAGCTGACTAAAAACATAGCTAAAGATTGGCAATAACTTGAGCATTAACTAGTCACCCTGCATTGAGTTCACAGTTACTGGATATTAAATCTTAGTCCTTTGCATCATGAAAATAAAAGCAGATATTAATATATGGTCTTTTTCTATTAATATTCATGGTATTATTTAACTCTGACCTACAGAGTTTTAAAGCAGATCTAAGCAACCGACTATAGAATGGTTTTGTTTTTTTTCTGATATAGAATCTGTGTGACCTGGGATGATGGGGAGATTGATAGTCTGATTACCTTCTAGACAGTGCCTTCCAGAATATCTACAAACTCTGATGAAATATGACTTTGGAAAAGCTGACTGTAGCAATTCTAGACGAGTGCACTCACCAGGTACCCTCCTTTCAACACACAAATATATAATTCTCTCCTGCAAAGCTATGTTCTGTTTTACAAACTGTGTAAGGTGTTCTGTTCACAAAGTAAATATATTATCTATATAGAACAGTCTCTGATTAAAAAAAAAAAATAATCAGCTAGCCATTTACTGACACAATGTCAAACAAAAAGTTTCATTTATTTTTTCCTTTGCTGAGATATTTATACAAATCTCAAACAGTATTTTATTTTTAAAAAATCAGTTAAATCCAAACCAATTACCAGTCAGACCATATGCAACAGATTTAATTGTCCAAATAACCTATACTACCGTCAGATTTTTGTTCCAAACAGACCACTATGTAAAAATACTGCTGGAATTAACCAGTTGACTCAAACTCCAGTGGACAGAAACTACATTAGTGATTGTTTCTACATGTAGTACTAATTTGGGACAAAATGAGCATTAGTTTATACAAGGAGAAAATAAAGAAAGGTCCCCAGTTCTTTCACTAACCAATGACTTCACTGGTCTGTTTATAGAGCCAACATTTCATTTCCTGCCATTAAGGCATATTTTTAAGGCAGCAGGATGACATCCAAAAAAGAGCCTAAAAGTAGCAGACAGGGGAGTTAATGATTAAAATACTGGGCTTTGAAGTTAACCAACTTAGTATCTGAATTTTTCTACTTTATCTCTGGGTTCATTTAGACCCTAGGCTTTCATTTCTGTATCTGTAAACTGGATAGTGATAGTATCTAACTCCTAAATTATGAGTATTATAAAAGATAATATATAAAAAATGTAATTTCACATAGTACATAACACATAATAAAACTCAAAAGTGATACCTCTTCATCTTAGCATTGCTACTGGGAAAGAACCTACCTGCCAGTGCAAGAGACACAAGAGATGCAGGTTGGATCCCTGGGTCGGGAAGATCCCCTGGAGGATGGCATGACAACCTACTCTAGTGGTCTCACCTGGAGACTCCCCATGGACAGAGGAGCCTGGTGGGCTGCACTCCATAGGGTCGCAAAGAGTTGAACACGAATGAAGTGACTTAGCACACACACACTCTTAGTAGACTTAACTATGTCACTAACCAGCAATGTGATTTCTGTGGGTTGATAACAATAATAGGTTAATAAATTCTTATTTGCGGCCAGAGTCTATATTAAAATTTTTATCTGGACTAAATTAAAATAAAATTGGATTTTCAGTATCAACACAATTCTTCTCCTTGTTCAGATGGAGAAAAATCAAGGCTCAGAGAGGTCAACTAATTGAATCTAGGTGAAGGATCAGGTTTGACTGACATTAAACATTATATGTTAGGGCCTATGAATTCATCCCCATGCTTCCCACTTATCTAAACAGAAATAGCAGGGAAAAATGAGTTCTATTTATAAGATAAATAGGAAAGAGAAGGAAACTTAAACTATTCTCCATGTGTTTAACATGGTGCTAATTTTACCTGAGCAGTCCAATTAATTCTATCTAAATTCTTTAGAAATCATTACGTCTATTTTAAATGATAAGATAGAGTTCCCATCTACTTCAAGAAAAAATGTACTGATAACAGAATTAAGATCTGCTGAAAACTCTCATGAAGTCCTTTTCCTATCCATTGTCACAAGCAATTAACACTCAGAATTTAATGCTTAATATTAAATTGTATCTACCCCAAATAATAAAAGCGATATTTACTGTATTTCACTTCATACATGGCACTGTACTTCATGTGTTCATTTTTTCACTGAAACATATAATAGTTATTTATTTTGATATTCATAGCTGTGATTCCTTCAATTTCACCACTGTACATTTCTCAGTTTTAATGAAACATCAAAATTTATTTATCTATTCAATTTTAAGAAAACACCACAGTTCATTTAACTATTTTTTCCTTGTTTAGACTTTTCTCACCACTACTACTCATAAGTTCTTCTCTTTATATTTTCTATATATTACATAAGGGCCTCTATATACCTTTGCAGGACTTTCTCTAGGACCTGTACCTAGGAACTGAATTGCTTTATAGGCAATGTATGTTTTTAACTAGTCTATTTACTGCAAAATGTTTCACTTCTTCAACCTTTCTTTTCCAGGTATTGTCAAATTATTCTCCAAAACAGGTACACTGATGTATAAGAGTATCAAAAATACTAAATAGAATTATCAAACATCAACATATTTGTGAATCTGTTGAGTGTACAATAGAATTTAATTGAATTTCAATATCATTTCATTTATTACTAGTGAGGTGGACTACATTTGCTCATATTTATTTGGGATCCAAGTTTTTTCCTCCTCTACACTTCTTTGTTAACACTTGTTCTTGTAATCAAGCTATTGTATTTTTCTTATCTATTTGTTGATGCCATTTTTATTCTGGGCATTTATTATTTGTATTGGTAATATCTTCTCCCAGTCTTTGAATCTTTTAATTTTAATTACTTTTTGTTTAATATACTTTTTGATGAGACCATTTAAATTTATAAACATATTTCATGGTTTGTACTTATTATGTCTATGTTAAAGTCATTTCCTGC
This sequence comes from Ovis aries, assembly GCF_016772045.2. Lineage (NCBI taxonomy): Eukaryota > Metazoa > Chordata > Mammalia > Artiodactyla > Bovidae > Ovis > Ovis aries. The sequence goes on along the minus strand of NC_056058.1, from coordinate 53,729,930 downwards.
CTAGAAGTCATAAAGATTGTCTCCCATATCATCTCCCTGAAAATACAAAAGTATGATACTCATACTTTAGTCTTTAGTTCACACAGAAATCATTGGGGGATATAACATGAGCTATTAATTCTATATTACTTATTTCCACATGAGTTTTAAATTATGATATCAGTTTACACATGACTATCCTCAGAGCAAACATATGGGGTGGATACTAATATAATTCTAAATTAATTGACACAGAAAGAAACTTAGAGGTTCAGTGACCCAGCCAATGTCCACAGTTAGTGAATGGTGGGGGCAGGATGTACACCTGGGGCGTATGGGTGGATGGGCTTCAGGGCCCATGCATAATGTAATAACATGTGTCTGAGCCAAGATTTCTGCAACAAAGGAAACAGAAGCTTAATATGAACTGAAGAGAACACCAAAAAATGAAACTCCCTATTTCTCAATGGAGCTGTTGGGTAATGCTTTCCATTTTAGGGCCTCACATTTTTTTGTCCTATACTCAGGCTGTTTTGTGTTTGGTGAGATTAGACAGTCAAAAGCATGAATCCAATTAATTAAGTCAATTGATAAAGCAGTTAACTAATCTATTATCTGTAGCAAGTGGTCCACTGGAAAATTCCATTAATCAATTGATTCAATTAAGGACTAATTAATGATAGGTTCTGATGATGTTTTAATGTATCTGGCACTGATGCTTGCACTCATTCACTTGTAGTTAAAGATAGACCTAACTGGATAAATACAAATCAGTGTGTTAGCTGGGAAGAGTGCGTACCCTGAATGTTATGGATCATAGTTTGCATGCATGCTCAGTTGCTAAGTCATGTCTGACTCTTTGCAAGCCTATAGTCTATAGCCTGACAAGCTCCTCTGTCCATGGGATTTTCAAGGCAAGAATACTGGAGTGGGTGGCCATTTCTTTCTCCAGGGAATCTTCCTAAACCAGGGGTCAAAGCTGAGTCTCTTGTGTCTCCTGAATTGGCAGGTAAATTCTCTACCACTGAGCCACATGGGAAGCCTCTCATGGATCGTAGTAGAGAGGCATTTATGTTGGGTGAGGTAGAAGGGTAGTGGAAGGAATTTTCAGACAAGTCTTCCTGAAGTAGATGTTTTGTGTGATCATGTGATAAGGAAAAATTCATCAGACAGGCTGGAGTTCAATAACAAGCAGAGGAAAGAGCAGCAGCAAAGACATATAGATGATAATCAGCAGAAAGTATTTCTGGGACATCACTAAACTTTCAGTGTTGCCAAATTGCTAAAAATATAAGTGAGGGTTCAAGGTGAGACCAGAGTAGTTAGCAAGAGCCAACTGTAGGAGAACATCATATTTGTCATGACAAGGACACCACACTTTATCCCAAGGCCAATGAGAAACATCACTACATGATGTAAACAGAAGGGTGGATTTTATCAGATAGGCAGCCTAGAGAGTAATTGGGAGGCTGTTGCAAAAGTGCAGGTAACAGACAACAGGGCTCTTATCCCTCAAGGTTACAAAAATCACTACCACAGTTCATGCTAAGGAATTATAGGTTCCTAGGGCCACAGCTCCAAATTTTGAGCCTTCAAGAATCTTTTGGAAATAGTCATTTGTATACCCATATTTCCCCCACCAAAGAAATATCTATAAGAGAAAAATACCTGAACTATTTTTGGACCTAACTCACAACATTAAACTTGCCTCTCCAATTACCTTCATTTATACTGCCTGTCCAGGCAGCAACAACAAAAACAAAACCTCAAGGAGGTAATTTGAGAAATCTAATGCAGTGCCTACCTACTAGTGGGTAAGGGTAAAAGGAACCCACACACGATAGACAGTGTGTCAGAACGAGCAACATCAGGGACAATAACTACTAGTCCTGAAGGAACAAGAAAAGGAAGAGAAAGAGGGAGAGTTGAGCGGAGAGGTTGAGTATCAGTAATTGTGACTTTGGTCAAGAAATAAGCTAAGGGCTTCCCTGGTGGCGCAATGGATAGTAATCCATCTGCCAAAGCAGGAGACAAGAGTTCAATCCCTGATCCAGGAAGATCCCACATGCTGCAGAGCAACTAAACCCATGTATGCCGGAACTATTGGGCCTGTGCTCTAGAGCCTGGGAGCCACAACAACTGAAGCCTGTGCACAATAGAAGCTACAACAATGAGAAGCCCACATACTGCAACCAGAGAGTAGCCCTGCTCTCTGCAAGAGAAAGCCCATGCAGCAATGTAGACCCAGCATAGCGCCTCCCCACTACCAAAAAAAAAGAAAGGAAGTCAAACTAGAAGGGCTTTTCAAGAAGGAATCTGGGAGAATATCCCACTTTCACTTTTCACCCTCCATCCAATACTCTGCCAGCTCCTACCACTGTCAAACCCTGTAGGAGGCTGGAATGCCAGGGAGCTTCCTGGTGAGAAGCAGCTGGATCAGCCTTGGCCTCAGAGGCACAGGGTGGGAGAGAGTGGAGAGTGAGTCTGCAAGTGCTCAGAGTTCTGCCATCCACAAACACATCATAATGTGATTAAAATCTATGTCAACAATACAAGTGCAATTCAAGATGACATCCTGCTCTCTTTCTAGTCAGATTCCTGCATCTTCTGAGCACCTGTCTCTATAGAAATTCTAGATCTAGCACTGTTGATAATCACAGCATTCAACACTGAAAGAGTTCACTACATGCATGCTTAGTCAGTTTTTATATTACAGTAACATAAGTCAAGGCTACGGTTTTTCCAATAGTCATATATGGATGTGAGAGTTGGACTGTGAAGAAAGTTGAGTGCCAAAAAAATTGATGCTTTTGAACTGTGGTGTTGGAGAAGACTCTTGAGAGTCCTTTGGACTGCAAGGAGATCCAACCAGTCCATCCGAAAGGAGATCAGTCCTGGTGTTCTTTAGAAGGAATAATGCTAAAGCTGAAGCTCCAGTACTTTGGCCACCTCATGTGAAGAGTTGACTCATTGGAAAAGACTCTGATGCTGGGAGGGATTAGGAGCAGGAGAAGAAGGGGATGACAGAGGATGAGATGGCTGGATGGCATCACTGACTCAATGGATGTGAGTCTGAGTGAACTCCGGGAGTTGGTGATGGACAAGGAGGCCTGGCGTGCTGCAATTCATGGCGTCACAGAGTTGGACACGACTGAGTGACTGAAATGAACTGAACTGAATATAAAAATATAATTTGTTTTCTTTCTTTTTTACGATTCACTTCTCTTCATATTCTTTTCTCTCACTAATCTATTCATTTATTTTATTTTATTTATTTATTTATTTAATTTACAGATGAGGAACCTGGAGAAGGAAATGGCAGCCCATTCAGTATTCTTGCCTGGAGAATCCCGTGGACAGAGGAAACTGACAATCCATGGGGTCACAAAGAGGCCAACATGACTCAGCAAGTAAACAACAACAGATGAAACTGTAAGAAAGGAGAAGCTACTGAGGCAAGTTGGAGGAAATCGAAAACTGGGTGGAAATAACACTTGTCAAGATCTTAGATCCAGGAACCCACCCCAGGTCTTCAGGTCCCAAAAGAGTAGTTATATTTCAACTGCTTTGTAACTGGCAATTCAGAGAGATTGCCTTGTAGGGGAAGAAAACTACTCTGGGGTTCATACAATTTGATTTAATCCTAACTCTCGAGAGGGACACTTAGGGTCTTGATACTTATATCCACTGTGAAGTCATCTTTCAAAATGGAAATAATGTTTTTACTTTGAGGAAAAGGCTATTCTGGGAGAAGACTGGTAAATAAAGATGAAGAGGTTGCTGCTAATTAAATTCTGAAAATATGGTAATTTTCCTTCACCTGAACAAATAATAGGCATTTTAAAAAATCCTGATTTACTACAAAAGGCCTATCATCCAAGAAATAACAGATGCATATAATGCGGCACTTTCAAGATTATTGTCTCATGTTTGAGAGATTAGGGTCATCACAGATAATAAATATTACAAACAAGCCTATGAAGAAAAAGAGAAATATTAAGATTGCAAACTGAGAAAATTAAAACTCTGAATTAAAGGAAATAAAACACTGGAGTCTCTCTTTCCCCCAGATAAATTAATTGTGTAATAAGAAAATTGGAGCAGGATATAATATGCAATTAGGCAATAAGAGGAAAACAAGTAATTCTGGGCAGGGCGAGGGTGGCGCCGTGAAGCTGGACAAATAAACTGAAGGCTTACAGACCAAACAGTTGTAAGTAATTATTTGCAGGTTAAAGGGATTTTTAAAATAATATGCTTTGTACAAAAAATTAGTGTACCACAATGATAAGGTATTTTAGCAACAGTTCTACTATAGAATAATCTGAAAATAAGAACCAAGCAGCTTAGTAACAAGTATGCCAAAGTGATAAGGTAAATGGAGCTTTAGGACTGGTTTAAAAGCAAAAAAGTCTGTTTTGCATTTCTGTATGATTGGTAGCAGTTTCTGTTAGACCAGGATTAAAGTACCAACAGAATACTCATGACTTCCTTCACTGGTTAGGTATTAATTTCAGGAAATATTTTGTTTCCTACAACCCTTGTTTTCATTATCCTTTGTTAAACACAGCCACTAAATAAATTCTCCCTATTTTTCCTGCTTGCTTAATCCCTGTGTTTCCACGTAGATAAATCTCACATAATTAGCTGAAGCTTTGGAAAATAGTGTTGCCTGGTGCACATGAAATGAAGTTTTATAACATGCCAGCGGAAGTTACAACCTGTTGTGGGAATAGAAATGCTTTATTGGGAGTTTCTTGCCCATGGCTGTACATGAAATGAAGAGAGAACAGAGGAAATTTGTTCAGCTCTGAAAATCCTTCTTCAGCCAAAAAAAAAAAAAAAAAAAGAATAAAATATTTTATTTTCATTTACTTTCTTTGATGTCTTATACCTAAAATTATTTTTGGCTATACTGTTACTATGCCAATATGACTGATTATAAGAACTTTTTAGTTTAAAAATCAGACAAAATTTGCAGATCATCTTTGTCTCCTTAGGCTCTAGGATAGGGCTTGGCACTTATGAAAAATGAAAAAAAGAAATGGTGTCAACTATCTGAAAGCATTCAGAGATAATATTCTTTATTCTTCCCTTTTAGATTCCAGTAGCCCAATGCTGCACTTTTTATCCTTATTGTAAAACTGGTCAACTGCATGGATTTACCGTCCTGTGACATAAGCTAAATTTCTGAGGAGAAGAATAACAAGCTTAAAGAATTGGGCAATAGTAACTGTGTGGTTAATTTCATGTGTTAACTTGACTGGAAAAGATGTGCCCAGATTAAACAGTATTTCTGCATGGCTCTATGCAAGTGTTTCCAAATGAGATTAGTATTTGAATCACTTGGCTCAGTAAAGTAGGTTGCCCTCTCCCACGTGGGGAAGTACCATCTGATCTACTGAGGGCCTGAATACCATTGGCTCTCCTGAATCTCAGGCTTTCAGACTTTGGCTAAAATTAAACATCTGCTTTCCTGGGTCTCCAGTTTGCAGATGGCTGAGATTATGGATCTTAGCTTTCATAATTGTAGAGGCCAATTGTTTAAATAAATCTCTCAATCCCTCTCTTTCTCCAAAGCTATATATGGGTGGGGTGAGAGATAACTATATACAGATATAGATGTAAATATAAATAGACAGATATTAATACAAAGTGATATTACTATAGATATACCATAATAACTATAATAGAGGTATCATATATGGGAAGGCACTAGCATTTCTCTCTCTCTCTCTCTACATATATACATATATATATCTCAGTGTTACTTGTTTTATTTCTTTGGAGAACCTTCATACATTAACTACACACACACACACACAAGTAGACATACACACACTGAAGAACAACAACAACAACAACAACAAATCTGACTAATCAATTAATCAGTTCTTCCAAATCATGCAGAGAAAATATTGACAATAGGCTGAAGTATCACATGCACTTTTCCATTACCTGGAAATTTGGTATTAAAGATATGTATTGTTGGTGTTGTTTAGTCACTAAGTCATGTCCAGCTCTTTTGAAACCCCATGGACTGCAGTCCACCAGGCTCCTCTGTCTATGTAATTTCTCAGTGGGTTGCCATGCCTTTCTTCAAGAGATCTTCCCCACCGAGGGATCAAACATGCATCGCCTGCATTGTCAGGTAGATTCTTTACTACTGAGCCACCTGGGGAGACCAAAGATATGTACAGAATAAGCTTAAAATAAGAAAGTAAATATCAGGACATAGGACAGAACTTTTGTCTCAGCTATTTGATTATTAAGGTTCTATCCAGACTAGTCACTATCACCCATGCAGCATCAGCATCATCTTGTAACTTTTAAAAAAGCAAATTCTTGGGCTACCTCAGATCTCCTAAATTAGATACTCTGGCCATGGTCCCACAAATCTTTTTCACTAAGTCCTCCTCCAGGTGATCCTAATGCGGGCCTGAGTTTGAGACCCTCTAATCTCAATAATCTCTCAAATTATTTGGCCTGCATCACAGTACAGATTGTTTATTTAAAATAAATCATTAATTATTCTAAAGCACAGGGAATATAGCTTTTTTGGAAAGGGTGTACTTATAGAAATAGCAAATTAAAAAGGTGAGGCAAAGCATATGTTACCTTCTAGGTTATTGTACATTTGGAAATGTAGTATGAATACAGTTGCAACACGTGTCCTATTCCATTTTCTTTTAATTATCCAAGCCAGATAAAAACCCCATAAAAACCCCTACCCAGGATTCTCCTAATGGAAACTGCAAAAGAGGAACTCTCTTTCTGAAATCAGGAACTCACTGATTTCCTGAGCTAAAGAGATGTAAGTTAAGAATTGCCCTCATTCACATTCTTTGTTATGAGGTTTTATTTATAATACTGATGCTCCCAAATCTCTATTTCCAGCGTTCTTTTGTTGAATGGCTACACTCCACTTACCACCTCTCCATTTATGCATGTTATACACCTTGAACTTAAAACATTCAGAACTATATTCTTGATTCTCCCAACCATGTTCCTCAAATCTGCCCATTTCTCTTTTTCACATTCCAGTTAATTTCACAACTAACCACCACCCCCCCGCCCCTGTGCCTTTTTTGGGAGAAGGAAATGGCAACCCACTCCAGTATGCTTGCCTGGAGAATCCTGTGGAGAGAGGAGCCTGGAGGACTGCTGTCCATAGGGTTGCACAGAGTCGGACACAACTGAAGCAACTTAGCATGCATGCATGCATTAGAGAAGGAAATGGTGACCCACTCCAGTATTCTTGCCTGGAGAATCCCAGGGACAGAGGAGCCTGGTGGGCTGCTGTCTATGGGGTTGCACAGAGTCGGACACGGCTGAAGCAGCTTAGCAGCAGCAGCAGCAGCAACCCCCTTTTAAATCATCCATCTGCTCAGGGAAAGATCTTAAGAATTGCATAGTTTATTTCTCGCTGAGTTCCCACATCCAATCCATCAAGCCTTACTTAAAAATCTATTTTAAAAACATATTCTGAATTAATTTCTTGCTGTTACAAAGAAAAAAAAAAAAAAAAGGTTCCACCTTAATCCAAACCATTGCAACTTCTTACTAGGACTGAAGTATCTGCCTACTAGCTATTTTCTCTGCTTCCACTCTTGACTTGTTAAAGTTTATTCTCCACTGAAAGTGAAAGTGAAAGTGAAGTCATTCAGTTGTGTCTGATTCTTTGCGACCCCATAGACTGTAGCCTACTAGGCTTCTCCATCCATGGGATTTTCCAGGCAAGAGTAATGGAATGGGTTGCCATTTCCTTCTCCAGGGGATCTTCCTGACCCAAGGATCGAACCCAGGTCTCCCACATTTCAGGCAGACACTTTACCCTCTGAGCCACCAGGAAAGTCACTTTATTCTCTACTAGAAAGATATATTTTAAAAATTAAACTTAATTTTTTCAGTTTCTGCTTTGAATTCTTCCAGCAACTTTCTAATGAAACTAAAATAAAATCCATACTCTTTACCATGGACTACCATGTCTATTCAATATTTACCTACTTTCCCCACAGATCTCTTTGTTTCACTCACATAAGTCTTGCCTCCACCTGTTACACATTCTAAGACCATTTTCATTTTAGGGTCTTTACATATGCTGAGCCTGCTTTCTGCAATTCGCTTGCCCTAGAGCTCTCAATGAATGCTTGTGCTTCATTCTCCATTTCTCAACTCAAACTCTAAAGAGGCCTCATCATAAAAGCTTCCCTATATAAAGTAAATCACTCTATTTTCCCAGTCATAAGCCATTACTTTATCTTCTGCACTTATTCCTTTTATAGAACATATTAATATTTGAAGCAAGATTTTTGTGGATTTATTTTTAATTTAAATTCTGTCTTCGACCTCTATTACAGGATATGTAACACAGCTTCCCTAGAGGGTCATATGGTAAAGAATCCACCTGTGATGCAGGAGACCTGGGTTTGGTCCCTGGGTGGGGAAGATCCCCTGGAGAAGGGAATGGATACCCAGTCCAGTATTCTTTCCTAGAGAATTTCATCGACAGAGAAGTCTGGTGGGCTACAGTCCATAGAGTTGCAAAGAGTCAGACATGACTGAGTGACTAACACTTTCATTTTCATAGAGTATATAAGGCATGGAGTTTTATATTCTCACATGCATGGATATTCTGAGGACTACTCTCTTAACACAACATGGCATACATATGTAGGCACTCACTAAATTTTTATGGGAATAATTAAAACATCAATATGGGACAGAATCAAATGCAGCAGGGAGAATCAAATCTATATACAGAGGATGAGAAAAACTTGATAGTGTTCAGCCTCTAGGATCCACCCTATGCAAGACCATTTCTACTCTTTCCTTTTCCATAGGTTGGCCATGTAAACCAGTAAAAGAGCAAAGACATGATTATTTGAACTTGATTCCTATATCTCTTAAAACAGAATGTTAGACTGATTAAACAATTTATCCATATGAATGTTTTAGAAATGGACCTAAATTTTGTTCCTTCTTACATGGAAAAATTTCTTGGGTTCTTATACATCTTGTAAAGTGATTAATAGAAATGATTATTGCACACGATTAGAAAGGACTTGGCCAAAGTAGCACAGAAACACCCCTGAGGTTTTCTGGGTGATGAAAAAATGGAATATTAGTTATAGCCTGCTTATCCTGGCCAATAACTGGAGGCTAAATTCAGCTTATTATGCAGCAACTGGTTATTGAGATTGCCAGAAAAACATTTTGTAAAACAATTAGACTGAATATATATTAACTTCGAGTGACCACACATAGTCCGGGTCTTGGTGGCCTTTTCAAAACTAATACATTTTGCTCTGTCAGAAAAATATTGGATTTGTTGAATTAGAAGTAATTTAGTTTTGGCTAAATGGAATTATAGAAGTAAAGCAATATCCAAGTCTTTTTACATTAGTTCCTTTCATACTTTTATTCTCTAGTATTAAAAAAAAAAATAGTAGCAACCCCTTTTTCATTAACTCTTCTCCAAACACACTGACCTAGCTATTTCAGAATATCAAAGCTTGCCGAAATCTCTAATCTGTTGGACACTTCTCTGTAAGGAATGCCCTTATACTATGTTTTTTATTGACGTTTTCTGCTCAGCCCTCAGGTATTGACTCAAATAGCACTTATTTTGAAAGACTTTCCTGTCTATCCTAATTAGATCTCCTTGTTGTTAAGTTTTAGCTGCCTCATTCTTTTCTTTATAGGACTTGTCACAATTTATAATTGTTTTATTCATTTTCTTGCATATTTGTCCATGATCTTTTACTTTCTACTATAAGGAAAACTTGCCTAGAAGAACAGAGACTGTTTCTACTGTATACATCATTCTATGTCCAATTCTTGCCTGTAGTAGGCATACCAGAAATATGCGTCTATGCATGAATGATCCTGTCCCAACCAAAACAGGACATTGAGATCAGAGAACAAATCCTGTAGAAGATAGTGTCTGAGTTCTCTTCATGGGCCCCTATGTAAAACTATCTGTAAGAAAGATTTGCCAAAAAGTGACACCAACACCAAAAAAGCCACTGTTGTACAAGTTACAAGAAGGGTATACAGCTCTACATACTCATCTACAGAACTCATCTGACTGGAGTGCTACTCTATGCTCAGCTCCCTGGACTACCTATGGGGCCCTAGTACCATGCTATGAGGACAGCCAATGCGATCTCTGCTTTGCTTCACTGAGGATCCCTAATAATAGTGTGAGGACCAGGATCACGCATGATAAGCTTTCCTTCTCAGAAGATAAAATCTCCTATTGCCTTGCCCTGGAAAAACTTGCTGTTCTTAAAACTGTTTCAACCAGTAATTTTCAGCTAGGTAGCCATTTAAGTCAGTCCCTAATCTTTTACAGGGTTTGAAGCTCAAGTTTGATCAATAAAGTAGAATGATTAAAAGTAAGCTCTCTAAGGCCAGAAGGTCTTCAGAGTCAGTCTAGGCTGTGCCACTTTGGTACAGTTATGTAAATTCTTAAAGAGATGGGAATACCAGACCACCTGACTTGGCTCCTGAGAAATCTGTATGCAGGTCAAGAAGCAACAGTTAAAACTGGACATGGAACAAATGTCCAAATCAGGTTCCAAATCAGACTGGTTCCAAATCAGGAAAGGAGTACATCAAGGCTGTACATTGTCACCCTGCATTTGAAAATGGAAACTCATTACCTGAGATCTTCTAACTTGGAGTGGACACCGCTATGACCCTAAGCTGTTTGGAAACTGGGATCCATGTTATCACTGTGTCTGGGGAAACTGTCCAAGGGTCAGGCAGAAAGAGATCAAGTCCTGAGTCTTTGGAGTGGGAGCACTGACTCCAAGATCCTAGACTATCAGGGAATTAACACTAGGGAGTATCAAATAGTGAGAACTCACACAAAGGAAACCACTTGTATACAAGACCCGGCATCACCCAACCACCAGTAGCACCCTGTGCAGGTTGCCTCATCCAAACAACAAACAAAACAAAAACACAAACGCAATCATCGACAGACAGAATTACCACCTCACTCAGCCTTGCGCATTAGAGGAAAAACACAACAAACAAACAAACAAAAACTTAGCATAAATCTCATCCTATGTGAAGCTTACACAAACCACTATACCAACCTTAGAGGTGGCAGAAACCAAAAGGAAGAGAGAATTCAACCCTGAAGGCTGAGAAAAGGAGACCTCAAAAACAATAAATTTAAAAAAGTAATGAAAAGGCAGAGAAATACTACACAAATGAATAAAAAACTAGAAACACAGAAATCCAAATAAATGAAGAGGAAATAGGCAAACTACCTGAAAAATAATTCAGCATAATGATAGTGAAGATGATCAAAAACATTGGGAAAAAATGGAGAAAATGCACAAATAAATTAACAAAGACCTAGAAGAATTAAAGAATAAACAGCCAGAGACAAACAACACAATTACTGAAATTAAAAATACTTTAGAAGGAATCACTAGCAGAATATCTGAAGCAGAACAACAAGTCAGTGAGCTGGAAGATAAGATGCTGGAAATAACTTCTGAAGAGCAGAATAAAGTAAACAGAATGAAAACAACTAAGGATAGTCTAAGAGACCTCTGAGACAATATCAAACGCACCAACATTTGAATTATAGGGGGGTCCCAGAAGAAGAAGAGGAAAAGAAAGGGTATGAGAAAATTTTCAAAGAGATTATAGTTGAAAATTTCCCCAACGTGGAAAAGGAAATCGTCAATCAAGTCCCAACAGGCACAAAGAGTCCCACACAGGACAAACCCAAGGAGAAACATGCCAAGACACATACTAGTCAAACTAACAAAGATTAAACACAAAGAAAGAATATTAAAAGCAGCGAGGGATAAACAACAGGTAACAAACAAGAGAAACCACATATGTTTAACAGCTGATCTTTTAGCAGAAACTCTGTAGGCCAGAAGGAAGTGGCAGGATATATTTAAAGTACTGAAAGGGAAAAATCTACAACCAAGATTACTATACCTGGCAAGGATCTCATTCAAAATTGATGGAGAAATCACAAGTTTTTCAGACAGGTAAAAGTTAAGAGAATTCAGCACCGCCAAACCAGCTTTACAACAAATGGTAAAGGGATTTGTATAGTCAAAAAACGAAAGAGAAAAAAAAGATTTACAAAATCTAACCCCAACAACTAAGAAAATGATAATAGGAACATATATATCTATAATTACTTTAAATGTAAACAGATTAAATGCTCCAGTCAAAAGACACAGACTGGCTGAATGGACACAAAAACAAGACCCATATGTATGCTGTCTACAAGAAACCCACTTCAGACCCCAAAACACATCTAGACTGAAAGTGAGAGAATGGAAACATATATTCCATGCAAATGGAAAGCAAAAGAAAGCTGGGGTAACAATCCACATATCAGACAAAATCAACCTGAAAGAAAATTACAATATACAAAGAAGGACACTACATAATAATCAACAGATCAATCCAAGAGGAAGGCATCGCAATTGTAAATATCTATGCACCCAACATAGGAGCACTTCAATACATAAGAAAAACACTAACAGACATAAAAAGATAAATTGACAGTAACATAATAATTGTAGGAAACTTTAACACCCCATTCATACCAATGGACAGATCATTAAAACATAAAATTAATAAGGAAACAAAAGTCTTATATGATACATTAGATGAGATGGATCTCACTGATATCTTCAGGACATTCCATATAAATGCAGAAGAATATACCTTCTTCTCAAGTGCATATGGAACAATCTCCAGGATAGACTATATCTTGGATCACAAATCAAACCTCAGTAAATTTAAGAAAATTGAAATCTTATCAAGTATCTTTTCTGACCACAACGCTAGATAACTAGATATCACTTATAAGAAAAAAAAACTGTAAAAAACACAAACACATGGAGATTAAACAATACATTTCTAAATAACCAACAAGTTACTGAAGAAATCAAAAGGGAAATCAAAAAATTTCTAGGAACTAATGACAATGAAAATACAACTCAAAACCTATGGGATGCAGCAAAAGCAGTTCTAAGAGGGAAGTTTACAGCAATACAATCCTAACTCAAGAAACAAGAAAAACATTGACGAGATAACATAATTTTACACCCAAAGCAACTGGAAAAAGAAAAAAAAATAGCAGAAGGAAATAAACCATAAAGATCAGAGCAGAAATAATTGAAAAAGAAATGAAATAAATAATAGTAAAGATTAATAAAACTAAAAGCTGGTTCTTTGAGAAGATAAAATTGACAAACCTTTAGCCAGGCTCATCAAGAAAAAAAAAAAAGAGAGAGAAGAATCAAATCAACATAATTAGAAATGAAAAAGGAGAGGTTACAACAGATAATGCAGAAATACAAAGGATTATGAGACTATATGGTAATAAAATGGATAACCTGGAAGAAATGGACAGATATTAAGAAAAAGTTCAATCTTCCAAGACTGAACCAGGAAGAAATACAAATTACGAACAACCCACGTACAAGCACTGATAATTGAAACTGTGATCAAATATCTCCCCCAAACCAAAAGCCCAGGACCAGATGGCTTCACAGAAGAATTCTATCAAACATTTTGAGAAGAGCTAACGCCTATCCTTCTAAAGCTCTTTCAAAAAATTGCAGAGAAAGGAACACTTCCAAACTCATTTTATAAGGGCACCATCACCCTGATACCAAAACCTGATGAAGACAGCACACACACAAAAAAACTACAGGCCAATATCACTGATGAACCTAGATGCAACAAACTTCAACAGAATTTTAGCAAACAGAATTCAACAACACATCAAAAAGCTCATACACCATTATCAGGTTGGGATTATGCCAGGAATGCAAGGATTCTTCAAGATGCACAAATCAATCAATGCGATACACCATATTAACAAATTGAAAGACAAAAAAATATATGATAATCTCAATAGATGCAGAAAAAGCCTTTGATAAAATTCAGCACCCATTTATACCAAAAAACTCTTTAAAAATGAGCATAGAAGGAACCTACCTCAACATAGGAAAGGCCATATATGATAAGCCTATAGCAAACACTATTCTCAGTGGTGAAAAACTGAAAGCATTCCCCTTAAGGTCAGGAACAGGACAAGGTTGCCCATTTTCACCACTATTATCAGCATAGTTCTGGAAGCCCTTGCTACAACAATCAGAGACAAAAAAGAAATAAAAGGCATCCAGATTAGAAAAGGAGAAGTACAGTTCTCACTGTTTTCAGATGACATGATACTGTACATAGAAAACCCTAAAGATAGTATCAGAAAATTACTAGATCTAATCAGTGAATTTAGCAGAGTTGCTGGATACAAAATCCATACACAGAAATCACTTGTGTTTCTATACACTAACAATGAAAAATCAGAAAGAAAAATTAAGGAATTAATCCCATTTACCATTGGAACAAAAAGAACTAGATATCTAGCAATAAACTTACCTAAGGAGATGAAAGAACTGTACATAGAAAATTATATGACACTGATGACAGAAATCAAAGATGACATAAACAGATGGACAGATATTCCATGTTCCTTGGTAGGAAGAATCAGTATTGTGAAAATGACTATAGCACCAAAGGCAATCTACAGATTCAGCGCAATCCCTATGAAATTACCAATGGCATTTTTCACATAAATAGAACAAAAAATTTTACAACTCATGTGAAAACACAAAAGGCCCTGAACAGTCAAAGCAGTCTTGAGAAAGAAGAATGGAGCTGTAGGAATCAACCTTCCTGACTTCAGGTTATACTACAAAGTTACAGTCATCAAGACAGTATGGTATTGGCCCAAAAACAGAAACATAGAGCAGTGGAATGAAATAGAAAGCCCAGAAATAAACCAATGCACCTAGAGGTACCTTATTTTTGACAAAGGAGGCAAGAATATACAGTGGTACAAAGAAAGCCTCTTCAATAAATGGTGCTGGGAAAACTGGACAGCTACATGTGAAAGAATGAAATTAGAAACTTCCTAACACCATAAACAAAGATAAACTCAAAATGGATAAATACCTAAATGTAAGACCATAAACTATAACATTCTTAGAGGAAAACATAGGCAGAACACTCAATGACAGAAATCAAAGCAAGATCCTCTGTGACTCACCTCCTAGAGTAATGGAAATAAAAACAAAAGCAAACAAGTGGGACCTGATTAAACTTAAAAAGCTTTTGCACAGCTAAGAAACTGTGAACTATGTGAAAAGACAACCCTCAGAATGGGAGAAAATAATAGAACATGAAACAACTGACAAAGGATTAATTTCCAAAATATACAAACAGTTCATACAACTCAATACCAAAAAAAAACAAACAACCAAATCAAAAAGTGGGAAAAAGTAATAAACAGACATTTCTCCAAAGACATACAGATAGCTAACAAACACATGAAAAGATGTTCAACATCGCTCATTATTCAGTTCAGTTCAGTCGCTCAGTCGTGTCCAACTCTTTGCGACCCCATGAATCGCAGCACGCCAGGCCTCCCTGTCAGAGAAATGCAAATCAAAACTACAATGATCACCTCACACCAGTCAGAATGGCCATCAACAAAAAGTCTACCAACATTAAATGCTGGAGAGGTTGTGGAGAAAAGGGAACCCTCTTATACTGTTGGTGGGAATGTAAATTGATACAGACACTATGGAAGACAGTAAGGAGACTCCTTAGAAAGGTAGGAATAATACCACCATATGACCCAGCAATCCCACTCCTAGCCATATACCCTGAGGAAACCAAAACTGAAAAAGACATGTGCATCCCGTTGTTCATTGCAGTACTGTTTTCAATAGCCAGAACATGGAAGCAACCTAGATGTCCACTGACAGATGAATGGATAAAGAAGCTGTGACATATATACACACAAGGATATGACTCAGCCATAAAAAGGAACACATTTGAGTCAGTTCTAATGAGGTGGATGAACCCAGAGCCTGTTATACAGAGTGAAGTAAGTCAGAAAGAGAGAAATAAATATTGTATACTAATGCATATATATAGAATCTAGAAAAATGGTACTGAAGAGTTTATTTTCAGGGCAGCAATGGAAAAACAGACATGGAGAATAGACTTATTGGCATGGGGAGAAGGGAGCAGAGGGTAGATGTATGAAAAGAGTAACATGGAAGCTTACATTATCATATGCAAAACAGATAGCCAACATGAATTTACTGCATGTCTCAGGAAACCCAAACAGGGGCTCTGTATCAACCTAGAGGGGTGGGATGGGGAGGGAGATGGGAGGGAGGTTCAAAAGGGAGGGGATATATGTATACCTATGGCTGATTCATGTTGAGGTTTGACAGAGAACAACAAAATTCTGTAAAGCAATTATGCTTCAATTAAAAAATAAATTTTTATAAAAAGAAAAAAAAGAGGAGGCATAATTAAGCCACCAAGTTCTTTAAAACTCATAAGTGGTTTTCTGGTATCTTCAGTATTAAATCAAAAAGCATTTGAATTTATCATTAAATTTACCATTGTAAACACACACACACAATGTAAAGAAGCCCGCAGTTGTTACACCTTTGATATTAGCTTTCTGGTGATTAAAACCCTAGGGTGCTGAGTTAGTGGAAATGTTAAAAATGTGTACCTAAAGTACAGTAAGAGCTTTCTCTCTATGCATTTTTCAAAAAAGTTCTGAATAATGCTGGATGGAAAACTCTGGGAATCCAGGGCCCTCTGATTAGAGCCCATGGGGTGGCATTGTAAGTTTCCCCAAACTTTGCTGCATTAATGCCTCCATTAAAAAAACAGAGAGAAAAGGAAAGAAAAGATAATGGAAGCAAAGAATAGTTCATACCATACAGAGTTATTTGATGATTAAATGAGCGACAAAGAAATTAGTGCATGGCATAGTTCACAGTAGACATCCTCTCTTTATCCAGATCCTCTTCCTGCCTCTTCTCATCTAGTCCCACATTCTTCAATGTCAACTCTGGGCTGATGATGCCCAGACTGCTCTCCTGAATTCCACATTTGCATGCCCACCTGGTAGGGCACATATTAGCTATTCCGGCCTTAACACATTTAAAAGTGAACTATTGATTCCCTCACATTTTCCCCCTATTTTACCAATCCTCAAAGTCCTCTTCAACTCAGAAAACAGCAATTTCACCTTTTAAATTGCTCAGGCCCCCAAACTGGACATTCACCCTTTATTCCTCTCTATCTCACTTCTCATGTATTATGCATTTGATAGCAAGTCTGTTGATTCTCTGAAATACATACAGAATTTGATGACTCCTCTCCACCTCAAGTGTTACAAACTGTTGGGCAAGACTCCATCAACTTTCTCTTGCGTGTTATCAAATGTCTTTTAATTGATTTCCTGTTTTAACCCTTGTCTTCTCTAACCAATTCTCCATAGAGATAGCATTATGATATTTCTAATGCATGAATTAAATTACATGAAGTATTTTCTTAAATCCACCCAGTGCCTTCTTAGATCACTCAGAATGAAATCGCACTTGTCACTATGTCTTACAAAACCCTATGTAACCTGATCCTGTCACTTACTGTCCCTCAAATCCCATGACAGTCCCCTCTCTATATTCTAGTCACACTGTCCTTCATGTCTGAAAATACACCACAAATACTCCTGACTTAGGCTATTTTAAATTACTTTTCATTGGAATATAGTTGATTTAGAATGTTGTATTACTTTCTGCTGTATAGCAATGTGAGTCAGTTATACATTCATCCACCCTTTTTAGATTATTTTCCCATACAGACCATTACAGAGTATTGAGTAGAGTTCCATGTGTTATACAGTAGGACCGTGTTGTTTATCTACTCTATATATAGTAGTGTGAATCTGCTAATCTCAAACTCCCTATTTATCCCTCTCCCACTTCCCCTCTTGATAAGCATAAGGTTGTTTTCCACACCTGTAACTCTATTTCTGTTTTGTAAATAAGCTTATTTGTACCATTGTTTTTAGATTCCACAGAAAAATAGTATCATATGGTGTTTGTTTCTCTCTGATTTGCTTCACTCAGTATGGCAATCTATAGGTTGATCCACCCTTAGGTTTTTGTATGTGCTCTTCCCTTGACCAGGAATGCTTTTACCAAGGCTCTTCATATTTTCCTTTCAGCCACATTTCCTAAATGCCACCAGAAAGTCCTTCTCTAACCACTCTTGCCCCCATCTCCACTCATCCTGCTTTAGTTCTCTTCATGGCAATTATTGTCATCTGGTAGGTTTTATAACTGGTCTTTTATTTTCTGATTTCCTCTAAGGCAGAAAATTCATGCGAGCAAAGATTTACCATTTTGTTCACTATAGTTTTCCCAGTTCCTAAAAAAGTGGCTAATAAGTAATTGGTAAGTAAATAAAAAACTATTATTGTATTTTGTGTTATCTACTAACTAAAAGCATATCAGGCATCATAAAACATTCTAAGGAAGTTATTTAAAGAGACAGAATCTGTCAAGCACTTCTGGAATTACACATAAAAAGAATAAAACCTCATACATTTGTCCCAGTAATATCTTATCGAACTTACAAGTTCGAATTCTTAAAACATGCAAGGCACCAGAGAAGTATAAACATCTCCACACATACACACAAATAAATACATGTAAAAAGGATGGAATCCAAATAAAGTGTGTGGATTTTACCAAAGTAAATTTCCTTGTTTTGATATTATAATATAGTTATGTACTATGTTACACTGGGGAAAGTGAGTGAGGGGTAAAAAATTCTCCCTGAACACTTTTTAAAATCTCCTTAAATTCTATTGTTATTTCTTTTAAAAAGAAAAGAGGTGTAAGGCTCCTTGACTGTTAGTGCCAACTGGTATTCACTGCATATGAGGCTCCAAAGGAGACCCTAAAAAAGTTATACGCAAGTTAAGAAAACTTTGTTGCAAGCTCAAATGTCACCTCCATTGGAAAGTGATCAAAGAACAATATTCCTGTGTGTAATTATAACTATCTAAAATTGATGTGAAATAAAGGAAGCTTAGGGCTTCCCTGGTGGCTCAGTGGTAAAGAATCTGCCTGCTAATGCAGGAGACGTGACTTCGATCCCTGATCTGGGAAGATCCCACATGCCGCAGGGCAACTGAGCCCATACGTGCTTATAGTCACAGCTATTGAGACTGTGCTCTCAAGACCAGGAGCTGCAACTTCTGAGCCCATGTGTCACACCTACTGAAGCTCAAGTGTCTAGAGCCCATGCTCTACAACAAAAAAAGCCATTAGAAGGAAAGCTCATGTGCTGCAACAAGAGAGTAGCTCCAGCTTGCCACAACTAAAGAAAAGCTCGCAAAACAACAGAGACCCAGCACAACCAAAAATACATTAATAAATAATTCTTTTAACGTACGTTTAGTGAGCCATGGAAGCATAACTTTAATAAGCAAGTTTCATCACTGTCAGGAATCTAGGTTTAATTTTTTATGTGTCTATTCTAAAGAATACATTTCATGAGAATTTAAGGGAAAAAAATGAGAGCAAAAGCATAGAAAGACTTAGGCTTTAAAATATAATAAATTGAGGTGTTTGTGTTTTAAATTTCCCCTCTTAGAGACTCACACAAGTCTATCATGAGAAAGACTTGAAGAAGTTCTTAAATCAAAATTTGTTTATCCTATCACTTGCCAAACTCACTTGGTTACTGGAGATAAGGGTATCTTTTAAATTTCATCTGAGAGAATAGGGTAGGACCTTATGACAAAATCATTGCAAATGGTGACTGCAGCCATGAAATTAGAAGATGATTTCTTCTTGGCAGAAAAGCTATGACAAACCTAGATAAGTGTATTAAAAAGCAAAGACATCACTTTGCTAACAAAGGTCCATATACTCAAGGCTATGGTCTTTCCAGTAGCCATGTACAGATGTGAGAGCTGGACCATAAAGAAGGCAGACTGCCGAAGAAGTGATACTTTCAAATTGTGATGCTGGAGAAGACTCTTTAGAGTCCCTTGGACTGCAAAGAGATTAAATCAGTCACTCCTAAAGGAAATAAATCCTGAATACTCATTGGAAGGACTGATGCTGAAGCTGAAGCTCCAATACTTGGGTCACCTGATGCAAAGAGCTGACTCATTGGAAAAGACCTTGATGTTGGAAAAGATTGAAGGCAGAAGAACAAGAGGTCAACAGAGGATGAGATGGTTAGATGGTATCACTGATTCAAATGACATGAACTTGGGCAAACTCTGAGAGCTCGTGAGGCACAGAGAAGCCTGGCATGCTGTAACCTAAGGGGTTGTAAGAATTGGACACAACTTGGCAATTGAATAAAATTATGATGAGAGGTAATATAACTAACTGCTAACACATTTATCAAGACTATTTTATTACAAGAGATATGGAAGAATAACACACCAAAAGTCTTCTCCACTCTTTTTTTTTTTTAATATACTTTTTGAGTAGTTTTAGATTTACAAGTTTCTTAAACTTTAGAAACAGCTTATTTCTGGGATTTTAGACTAGGATTGTTTAATTTATAGATTCAGTTAGGAAGAACAGGCATTTTGAAAATATTGAGTGTTCTCATCCATGAACATGGAACATCACTCTACTTATTTGGTTCTTCTTTGATTTCACTTATCAAAGTTTTATATAGCTTCCCAGGTGGCTCACTGATAAAGAATCCACTTGCCAGTGCAGGAGACACAAGAGACTCAAGTTCAATCCCTGGTTCTGGAAGATTTCATAGAGTAGAAAACGGCAACCCACTTTGGTAGTTTGCCTGGAAAATTCCATGGACAGGGAAGCCTGGAGGGTCCCAGTCCATAGGGTCACAAAGAGTTGGACATGACCAAGCATGCATGCAAATCATATAGATTTTGCACATATTTTGTTAGACTTACACCCGAGAATTTAACATTTTGGAATACTTATGTAAATGATATGCTTTTAATTTTGAATTTTGCATGTTTATTATTGGTATATGGGGAAGCAATGCACTTTTGTATGTTAACATTGTATCTTTCACCTTGCTATAGCTGCTTATTAGTTTCAGGAATTTTTTGTCATTCTTTTGGATTTTCTGCATAGATGATCATGTCATATGCAACAAAGAGATGATAATTTACATCTTCTCTCTCAATCTATATAACTATTATTTCCTCTTGCCTTACTGCATTAGCGAGTACTTCCAGTACAACGCAGAAAAGGAGTGAGAAGGAGCAATCCTTCCCTTATACTTGATCTCAGCGGGAAAATTTAATTTCCTCATTACTGAATATGATATTAGCTGTATATATTTCTCATCAAGTTGAGGAAGTTCTTCTCCATTCCTAAATTACTGAGATATTTTATCATGAATGAACATTGAATTTTGACAAATGCTTTATCTGCACCTATTGATACAACCATGATTTCTTTTTAGTATTTTTGATGGACTGCATTAATTTTCAAATGTTGAAATAGACTTGCATAAATAATTTCTATTTGTTTATTATAGTTATTATTATACATCGTTGGATTGATTTGCTAATATTTTGTTGAGGATTTTTTCATTTATGTTCATGAGAGATATTGGCCTATAGTTTTCTTTTCCTGTAATGTCTTTGCCTTATATTGGTACTAGGATAATGCTCACATCACAGAATAAATTATAATTTTTCTTTTGGCTTCTATATTCTGGAAAAGATTATAGAAAGCTGGTGCAATTTCTTCTTTAATGTTTGATAGAATTCACCAGTGAACCCATCAGGGCTCGATGCTTTCTATTTTGTAAGGTTATTGGTTAACCTTCCTAATTATTGATCCAGTTTATTTATTAGACATAGGCATATTCTGATCATTTATGTTTTCTTGTGTGGGTTTAGGTTTACTATGTCTTTAAAGGAATTGGTCCATTTAATCAAAGTATCAAATTTGTGGACATAGAGTTATTCATAGTACTCTTCATTATCATTTTAATACTTCTGGAATCAGTAGGATGCTTAATCTTTCATTCTGGATATTAGTAATTTGTACTTTCTCTCTTTTCTCTCTCAGGTAGCCTGGCTAGAGGCATTTGCCTTTATTGATAATTTTATAGAACAAGCTTTTGGTTTCATTGATTTTCTCCACTGGTAAATTATTTTCTATTTCATTGACTTATGCTTTAATTCTTATTATTTCCTTTCTTCTGATTTATTAGGATTTAATTTATCCTTCTTTTTCTGGTTTCCTAAATTGGAAATTTAAATTATTGATTTGCAATTCGCCTTTTCTAATATATACATTCAATGCTATAAATTTTCTTCTAAGCACTGCTTTCACTGAATTCCACAAATTTTGATAAGTGGCATTTTCATTTTCATTAGTTCAAAATTTTTTTTAATTTGTCTTGAGTTTTTTTTAACCCATGTGTTATTTAGAAATGTACTGTTTAATTTCCACCTATTTTGTGATTTTCCAGTTATCTTTCTGTTGTTGCTGTTCAGTCATCAAGTCATGGATACTGCAGCTCATTTCATTAAATGCAATTTATTTTTGGTTTTGTTTTGGTTTCATTGCTTTTAACTTTTACAAATACTAACTCACCTCCTAATCTTCATTTACTTTCCAGAGTACACCAGAAGAAGGTCTACCATTCAAACAAATAACAGTATTAAATTTGCTAGATAATTTCCAACCTACTATTTAGTTAACAAATCATTAATTTGTTACTATTTAGTTAATGGGCTTCCCTCATAGCCCAGTTATATTTCCCCAGCACTTGATCACTTTTGATGAAATTATAAAGTTAAATGTCTAAACACTGACATTTATAAAATCAATGTTGAAGGAGATCAGACTCTGGAAATATTATAACCCAGCCTTCCCTCACCCCAACCACCACTGCCAACAATATTTTTAAAGCCTTCTTTAGCTAGTGTCTGGGTCTTTGGGACTTAGCCACAATTTTAAATAAACAATGCCCAAAAGAATATATCATGTATTTTACAGGTGACTATATATATTTAAATATTTGAAATTAGCATCTACCAGGGTCTACCCGGAGAAGGCACTGGCACCCCACTCCAATACTCTTGCCTGGAAAATCCCATGGATGGAGGAGCCTAGTAGGCTGCAGTCCATGGGATCGCTAAGAGTCGGACACGACTGAGCAACTTGACTTTCACTTTTCACTTTCATGAATTGGAGAAGGAAATGGCAACCCACTCCAGTGTTCTTGCCTGGAGAATCCCAGAGATGGGGGAGCCTGGTGGGCTGCCGTCTATAGGGTCACTCAGAGTCAGACACAATTGAAGTGACGCCGCAGCAGCAGCAGCAGCAGCAGCAGCAGGGTCTACCATTCACCTAGGGGCAACTATCCCAAGAAGTGACTTATTTAAATACACCTTTACACTTCTGATGTATCCCAGAAAAGGGAACGTGATACATGGGTAAACAAAAACAGCATCTGAAGGACTTCCTATATATTATGTAGGGTGAGTAAACCTGACTATCATTTTGCTTTGGGAATTAATTTTTTTCTATTGAGCATTCAGTTCAGTTCACTTCAGTCACTCAGTCGTGTCCAACTCTTTGCGACCCCATGAATCGCAGCAGGCCAGGCCTCCCTGTCCATCACCATCTCCCAGAGTTCACTCAGACTCACGTCCATCGAGTCCGTGATGCCATCCAGCCATCTCATCCTCTGTCGTCCCCTTCTCCTCCTGCCCCCAATCCCTCCCAGCATCAGAGTCTTTTCCAATGAATCAACTCTTCGCATGAGGTGACAAAAGTACTGGAGCTTCAGCTTTGGCATCATTCCTTCCAAAGAAATCCCAGGGCTGATCTCCTTCAGAATGGACTGGTTGGATCTCCTTGCAGTCCAAGGGACTCGCAAGAGTCTTCTCCAACACCACAAATCTAAAGCATCAATTCTTCAGCGCTCAGCCTTCTTCACAGTCCAACTCTCACATCCATACAAGACCACAGGAAAACCATAGCCTTGACTAGACGGACCTTAGTCGGCAAAGTAATGTCTCTGCTTTTGAATACACTATTTAGGTTGGTCATAACTTTTCTTCCAAGGAGTAAGCGTCTTTTAATTTCATGGCTGCAATCACCATCCACAGTGATTTTGGAGCCCCCAAAAATAAAGTCTGACACTGTTTCTACTGTTTCCCCATCTATTTCCCATGAAGTGATGGGACTGGATGCCATGATCTTCATTTTCTGAATGTTGAGCTTTAAGCCAACTTTTTCACTCTCCTCTTTCACTTTCATCAAGAGGCTTTTAGCTCCTCTTCACTTTCTGCCATAAGGGTGGTGTCATTTGCATTTCTGAGGTTATTGATATTTCTCCTGGCAATCTTGATTCCAGCTTATGTCTCTTCCAGTCCAGCATTTCTCATGATGTACTCTGCACAGAAGTTAAATAAGCAGGGTGACAATATACAGCCTTGACATACTCCTTTTCCTCTTTGGAACCAGTCTGTTGTTCCATGTCCAGTTCTAACTGTTGCTTCCTGGCCTGCGTACAGACTTCTCAAGAGGCAGGTCAGGTGGTCTTGTATTCCCATCTCTTTCAGAATTTTCCACAGTTTATTGTGATCCACACAGTCAAAGGCTTTGGCATAGTCAATAAAGTAGAAATAGATGTTTTTCTGGAACTCTGTTGCCTTTTCCATGATCTGAGATACATTTATCAGAATGAGTGATATCTTACATTCCCAGGCTTTTCAACAGCTCCTTCTGTGAGCTAGAAAAGTTGCCTCTTCTTTTCATTGTTGCCAAAGCCTAGTATCTCTAGCAATAGTGGACAATGATTCCAAGGCTCAACTACTCTGATTGGTTCTGATAATTACATGTATCTGATTTGCTGGGATTCCAAGAACTGTACACTTACTCTTTTTGACTTTTCACCATTCATAAGTTCTAAAATAAATAATAGTTAACAAATTAGAAAAGTATAATTTGTTCTCTTTTATAGGCACAATTATCAAGGAAATAATTTTTTGCATTTGAAGTGGCTTTAGGGCTTATACATTATTACATAGTAATATCATACAATAACTAGTAATTTACTTGACAAAATTACCAGTTCCCAAGTACTATTCTCAAATGAGTTAAATGTTGAGTTCATGGTGGAAAACCAGTTATTTTAACTGAGGACAGTGCAGGGAGCCTGAGTATTTGTGAATGTTCCAATAGGAGGCTATGAATCAGTAAGTTCAATTTTGTTTTAAGTTTCAGAGTGTCTCCTTTAACAATATAAAATTCTTGTCTTTGTTCTCACATGGGTAAATTGTATCAAAATTTGCTTGGCCTCTTGAGCGGCTGAGAGAATTTGCTCTTTTGTTTGAAAGACTTGGCCTTGACCTCAAGAGTTTCACTCTCTTAGTTTGGAAAATATATTGCATTCATGAAATAGTACTAGAAAATAAGACTCAAAAAGCCTAAGCAGAGAGCTCTGTGTGAAAATTTACAGGCAATTAATCTTACAACATGTCATATCATTGTCAGCCCTGGTCACTTTCTAAATTATAAGTACTGTCAGCAGTCTTTACAGCCTGATATTCTCATGTTAATGCTTGGCAGTGCTCTCTTTCTCCTGATACAATTGCCCATGGCTCCCTTCTCTGTAATCCTTATTTGAGATCCTCTGTATACCAGGCACAGCATAAAATGAAAACTCCTCTCTACTTGTATCTGTTCACAGAACCTTCCTTTTCCATTCTTCATAACCAATCCCTGGCTTTCCACTGAGGATGCAGTAAATGTGGTATCTGATGAGAACGTCTCAGGAGATGCTGCTCTTTCTGTCACACACTTCACACCTTATGTCCAGGGAGAGGAGTACCTTTCTCCATGACCTCCAACTCTTGGGTAAAAATCCCAGATCTCAGTGTCTCGGATGACACTACCTTCTGAAGAATCTACTCCCTGAGGCATCTTCTACTGATTCATTGCTCAGTCTGCAAACATCCCTTAAATATGTATCCCCAGGGAAAGCCAGGCTGGCCATATATACCAGGGTGGGAGCACCAATCTTGGTGACACTTTGGCTTTATTTATTTGCCTATTTATCACTAAGTCTCGACTCCATAGTTCTTGATGGCAGGTGACTTGCTTAATTTCCCCAGTAACTGGCATAGAGTCTGACACTTAGAAAGGATGTAATAAAGGGTTGTTTGAAGGATTAATGAATGACAGAATAACATCAGTGATAATCTGTTATAAAAGCTAAGTTTGCGTAAATTCTTACCATATGTCAGGTTTTGCCCTGAGCAATTTGCATGCATTGGCTCCATGAAATCCTTACACCCATAAACCAAGTGATAATGAGGATTAGGAAATTTAGAGGGCCTAAGTAACTCACACTCACTTTTGTTTCTTGTGATCACTTCCCAAATATTCTACATTGTACTCAAGCTCTGTCTCAGGGTCCACTTTTATGGAAATTCTTTTATTTTTATTTTTTAAAGTATAAATTTATTTATTTTAATTGGAGGTTAATTACTTTACAATATTGTATTGGTTTTGCCATACATCAACATGAATCTGCCACAGGTATACACGTGTTCCCCATCCTGAACCCCCATCCCTCCTCCCTCCTCCCTCCCCATACCATCCCTCTGGGTCGTCCCAGTGCAACAACCCCAAGCATACAGTATCATGCATTGAACCTGGAATGGCAATTCATTTCATATACAATATTATACATGTTTCAATGCCATTCTCCCAAATCATCCCACCCTCTCCCTCTCCCACAGAGTCCAAAAGACTGTTCCATACATCTGTGTCTCTTTCAAATTGAGACATATGGGGGAAGTATTTATCTATTGACTCTCATCCCTATTGATCAAGGGTGGTGAACTGAGCATTGACTCCTGCTTTTCTGAGTTGAGCTTTGCCTCCCAAGCCCAGGTATTAGAGAAGGCTCAAGGTGGGAAGAGACAGGTAGGAGACTTTAGGCCAGTGAGAAGCTCTGCACCTACACAAAGCTCACTGAAGCCTGCTCAGAAGCAGCCACTACAACAGTGGC
This sequence comes from Ovis aries, assembly GCF_016772045.2. Classification (NCBI taxonomy): domain Eukaryota; kingdom Metazoa; phylum Chordata; class Mammalia; order Artiodactyla; family Bovidae; genus Ovis; species Ovis aries. Next base: position 53,703,017 of record NC_056058.1, on the reverse strand, counting down.
TGATGCAAGACGCAGGGCCCAGAGGATAGCAGTGTTCCACCCAAAACCCATCCAAGAAGGTCACTGTGAAATAAAAAGGGAAAGGGGAAATGTCAGCTCCCTCAGCTCTGAGCCTGACACACAGAAAATGCACAGAGAATCCCAACAGGTATTGCTCTAGTGTGGGGTTACTATGTAGACCTTCACCTCTCAAGTCTGAAGATATGGCCTAGAAGAAGAGCAGGTGTCTTTTTTCCTCTATTAGACCATTTACATCTTGGAGCAGTTTCTGCATTTGGTGGCATCCAAGACCATGGACTTCTAACTGCTCTGAAATGACACCCCTGGGCAAGTCCCTGGAATAGTATTCATTCCCACTGTTCTTTTCTCATGGAAAACCCACAAGTGCTTGAGGGGCTGGTTCAGAAGTGTTTGGACCTTTTTATCTCTCTCTTTCCTCTCTTAAGAAGAAGGCTATTCAAACAATGAGGTTGCAATTGCACAACAGTTTCTAAGGTCTAAATGCACAGGAAAATAAATAACCCTTTGACTTAGGAACGAACATGATATTGGGGATAAACAATGAGAATGCTGACCAGCCTAATAGGACAAATAAAATCTTCCATGAAAGATTAGCAACCCATAGGAGGCATGGGGATACCCACAGAAGACATCTGCTTCAGAGAACAGAAGCCTGCATGGTGGGGTTCACATACCCTGGTCCTGTGGAGAGAGGCAAAGTCTTTAGGGTTAAGAGGACAATCACCTCCTTGAGGATATTTTAGACTCTTGCTACTTATCCCAGACTGGAATAGAAGGAGGAGAGAAAGAGAAAATATGCTGACAAGCATAGAAACAATGAGAACAAAACACCAAAAGCAACTAATGCAAGTAATATCTATGTGTGAGAGGATGAACAGAGGATAAAGCTCAAATACCTGAAGTAGGATGGAGAGAATGAGAATGAAGAAAAGAGAATGAAGCAGAGACTCAAAGGATGGGAATGAAGGGAGAAGAGGATGAAGAAGCAGAGACTCAAGCAAGAGGCAGGAGTCTGAGGTGAGAAACAAGGAACAGGGGAGTTCTTCCACCACATGAGGTCGCAGCATAAAGGCACCAGCTATGAACCTCAAGGAGGAGGGCCCTCATTTGATCAAGTTGGCACCTTGATCTTGGATTTCCAGCTTCCAGAATTATGAGTAAAAAATGTCAGTTGTTTATAAGGCAGAAAAAAGACAAGGAACATGGGAAATCAGGGTCTGAAAGTGAGAACAATGTGAGGACAAGCATTTATAGTTGACAGGAATGTAAAGTACTGTTTGGAGTTGGCCAGTAGGCAAGTAAAAAGATGCTCAACTTCACTAATTATCAGAGAAATGCAAAGCAAAACTACAGTGAGGTACCATCTCACAGTGGTCAGAATGGCCATCATTAAAAGGTCTACAAATAAATACCAGAGAAGGTGTATAGTAAAGAGAACCCTTCCACACTGTTGGTGGAAAGGTGAACTGATACAACCACTATGGAGAACAGTACGAGGTTCCTCAAAAAACTAGAAATAAGAGTTGCCATAGGATCTAGCAACCCACTATTGGGTATATACTGAGACAAAACTATCATTCAAAGAGATACATGCACCCTTATGTTCACAGCAGCAATAGCTGACATGGAAGCAGTACAATAGCCAAGACATGGAAGCAACCTGTCTATCAGCACGAGAATGGATAAAAGAGATGTGGTGTATGTATACAACGGGATGTTAGTCATAAAAAAGAATGAAATCATGCCATTGTCAGAAGCACAGATGGAGTTAGAGATTATACTAAGTGAGCTAAGTCAGAAGGAAAAACAGAAATCCATTATGATATCACTTAGATGTGGAATCTAAAATATGACACAAAATATGACACAAATGAACTTATTTAAAACAGAAACAGACTCACAGACAGAGAACAGAGCTGTGGTTGCCAAGGGGGACAAGACTGGGAAGGGACAGGTTACGAGTTTGGTATTAGCAGACACATACGGAAAGTGAAAAGTGAAATTGCTCAGTCATGTCTGACTCTTTGCAACCCCATGGACTGTAGCCTACCAGGCTCCTCTGTCCATGGGATTTTCCAGGTGATAGTACTGGAGTGGATTGCCATTTCCTTCTCCAGGGGATCTTCCCGACCCAGGGATCGAACCCAGGTCTCCTGCATTGTAGACAGACACTTTACCATCTGAGCCACCAGGGAAGTCCTACATACTACTATAAGTAAATAGATAAAACAACAAGGACCTACTGTGTAGCAGAGAGAACTATATTCAATACCTTGTAATAAATCATAATGAAAAAAAATGAAAATAACCAATATTAAGGTAAACAGCATTATTGGAATAATACCTATCTCCATGTAATATAGTGTTCACTAAATGTATCTCTGTTAAATTTATAACCATTTTATTTATAATTTTTACTATAATTAATAAGGAAGATATACTTTTCTTCATGCCGACAAATAAGAAAGTTTCACCTCTCTTCTTCAAAGAAACTTTAAGTGTTTGGGCGCTAAATAGTGCACAGACAAATTCACTGTGGATAATTTTATTTTTGAAAATTTCTAAAAATTCTCCATATGTAAATATGTATATATGTATGTGGTGTGTGCAATCACAATGGTGTGATCACTCACCTAGAGCCAGACATCCCAGAATGTGTAGTTAAGTGGGCCTTAGGAAGCATCACTACGAACAAAGCTAATGGAGGTGACGAATTCCAGTTGAGCTATTTGACATCCTAAAACGATGATGCTGTGAAAGTGCTGCACTCAATATGCCAACAAATTTGGAAAACTCAGCAGTGGCCACAGGACTGGAAAAGGTCAGTTTTTATTCCAATCCCAAGGAAAGGCAATGCCAAAGAATGCTCAAACTACCGCACAATTGCACTCATCTCACACACTAGCAAAGTAATGCTCAAAATTCTACAAGCCAGGCTTCAACATTACGTGAAATGTGAACTTCCAGATGTTCAAGCTGGATTTAGAAAAGGCAGATAACCAGAGATCAAATTGCCAACATCCGCTGGATCATCAAAAGAGCAAGAGAGTTCCAAAAAATAAACATCTATTTCTGCTTTATTGACTATGCCAAAGCCTTTGACTGTGTGGATCACAATAAACTGTGGAAAATTCTGAAAGAGATGGGAATATCAAACCACCTGATCTGCTCTTGAGATATCTGTTTGCAGGTCAGGAAGCAACAGTTAGAACTGGACATGGAACAACAGACTGGTTCCAAATAGGAAAAGGAGTACGTCAAATCTATGTATTGTCACCCTGTTTATTTAACTTCTATGCAGAGTACGCTTTGCTGGAAGAAGCACAAGCTGGAATCAAGATTGCCGGGAGAAATATCAATAACCTCAGATATGCAGATGACACCACCTGTATGGCAGAAAGTGAAGAGGAACTAAAAAGCCTCTTGATGAAAGTGAAAGAGGGGAGTGAAAAAGTTGGCTTAAAGCTCAACATTCAGAAAATGAAGATCATGGCATCTGGCCCCATCACTTCATGGGAAATAGATGGGGAAACAGTGTCAGACTTTATTTTGGGGGGCTCCAAAATCATGGCAGATGGTGACTGCAGCCATGAAATTAGAAGACACTTACTCCTTGGAAGGAAAGCTATGACCCACCTAGACAGTATATTCAAAAGCAGAGACATTACTTTGCCAACAAAGGTCCATCTAGTCAAGGCTATGTTTTTTTCAGTAGTCATGTATGGATGTGAGAGTCGGACTGTAAAAAAGCTATGCACCAAAGAATTGATGCTTCTGAACTTTGGTGTTGGGGAAGACTCTTGAGAATCCTTTGGATTGCAAGGAGATCCAACCAGTCCATCCTAAGGGAGATCAGTTCTGGGTTTCACTGGAAGGTCTGATATTGAAGCTGAAATTCCAATACTTTTGCCACCTGATGTGAAGAGCTGACTCATTTGAAAAGACCCTGATGCTGGGAGGGATTGGGGGCAGGAGGAGAAGGGGGCAACAGAGGATGAGATGGTTTGATAGCATCACCGGCTCAATGGACATGCTGCTGCTGCTGCTAAGTCGCGTCAATCATGTTCAATTCTGTGCGACCCCATAGATAGCAGCCCACCAGGCTCCTCTGTTCCTGGGATTTTCCAGGAGAAAATACTGGAGAGGGTTGCCATTTCCTTCTCCAATGCATGAAAGTGAAAAGTGAAAGTGAAGTCGCTCAGTTCTGTTCAACTCTTCATGATCCCATGGACTGTAGCCAACCAGGCTCCTTCATCCATGGGATTTTCCAGGCAAGAGTACTGGAGTGGGTTGCCATTGCCTTCTCCACAGTGGACACGAGTTTGGGTAAACTCTGGGAGTTGCTGATGTACAGGGAGGCCTGGCCTGCTGCAGTCCATGGGGTCACAAAGAGTTGAATCCGACTCAGCGACTGAACTGAACTGAACTGTGAGGTACGTGTATGTATGTGTGTGTGTGTGTGTGTGTGTGTGTGTGTGTGTATGGTTGAGTGTATTCAATCTTTAGAATCAAGTGTATATAGATTATATAGAATATTATAAGATAATAGTGTGCATATAAAAATATAACTTTATAATATACCATAAGAAAGAGGTCTGCATGCATTGGTTTAATGTATGTTACATGTTTCTGTGATGATACTCCTGTATTTATCTACTGCATACTTCTAAAAATTCAAAATACTTACATTTAATGTACTCACATTTGAAAACACTGGTGTCCGCTAAAATACACCTCTTGTCAGGGGAGACAACTTCCATAATATTTGCTTAAAATATGCTTCACTCTTGACTCACTTGGTAGTAGGAGGTTTGCCACCTGTTATGGAATTAACAGAGTGTTCAGGCTTCTGACTTAGGGGAGATCGTCTGTCAACTCAATGGAAGGCTGATATTTATAATCAGCCCTGGATGCCTTGAAGTTTGTATTCAGAAGTATGAAATTCTGAGGTTTATAAGCTCTGAGTCTGATGGAATTCACTGCTCAAAGTGCGTAATCAATTTGAAAAAAAATGGATACTACTACTAGTTTTATTTGATTTTTTTTTTTGCAAACCACTTTCAATATCAGCTTATTTACTGAAAATTCCTGGAAGCAACAAAGTACCATCTGTTTCCTTATCAAATTTCACCCCCACAATCACAGGCAAATACCATTGTTTTTTTTATTCATGAGGTTGCTTAGAAACAATGTAGTTATATTCACAGATCAGCTATGATTAAGACTCTGATGATGGACCTAGTGCAGGTAAAAAGTAAATGAGAAAGAACTTGTCCGAATTCTGAAACAGACTGAAAACCAACTTTCAACCTAGAAACACATCCAAGAGCAAATTCCTCCAGGAAGTATCTCACACAGACACCTACATTTAGAAAGATGTCTTCTTTGGGATATAACATCAATAGCCATGTAACCTGGTGGGTCCATTTCTTGTCAATTAGAAAATATAGCACTGGGATGCCTTTACAGGTGAGATTTTTTTTTTTTTTGAAAGCGTGAGCAGGGTATAGTATGTTTTTTCAGCCTCAGAAGACTGAACTGACTATGAAGAGTGCCTCCAAAACGGATTTCTCAAGCTGAAAATGGTCAGAGCATCCTTCTACCAGCCCACTAGGGGAAAGTCAATATTCCAATTCTATTAGTGTCAGTGGAAACAGAAAGAGATGTGAACAGACAGTGCACAGAGTGTCAGAACACATCCTGAGAGAAAGGTGGCCTCTTGAGGAAAAAAGCGGAAAAGAAAGGACAAAGCAAAAACAGTAACAACAACAACAACAACAAAAAACCCACAGTGACTGCTATGACTGTTCATTCAGAGAAAAATACCAGTCTGGAAAAAAAAAAAAAGGCAACTCAATGTCCCTTTTTTTTGGTAGCATTATTTTGCCAAATTATTGATCAGACTAACCCCTTCCATTTCAATGTCCAATAAAATCTCTTGCAGCCTCCAAAACCGAAAAAAAAAGTTTCATGCATAGTTCTAAAATTATGCTAGACCTATGTTGACATAAACAGTATTGTTAATATCTGGCACAGAATTAAAGTAACAGCAATAAACATTGTGTTTAATCTGTTATGAAAGTTTGGATACATTACACTTCATCCTAAAATTCTGATTCAGATATAAACATCTCATTAACCAATTATGTCCTTTAAAACATTGGCTTTACATGGTTCAGTTATGGTTCCCCCACACCCTAAGTTTTGGAAATATTTGGGTTTCTATTTGAATTCATTTACTTTTAAAAGCCATTCTGGGCAACTACTAATATGCCTGATGGTATAACAGGTCTTCCTAACTGCTCAACAGTACAATTCTTATTAGCCTTTCAATTTGCAAATGAGGAAACTGACACTGCAGAGGTTACTAGTTTTCTCCACATTTATTTAATTGCAAAATAGATGGTGCTTTTATATTACACAACACTCCATTCATCAAGATGCTTAATAGCAAACAAAAGAGAGTCCTGTGCCTTTGAAAGTGTGAGGCTCGGGAGTTTCCAATTGAGTAGTATAAGCAGAGTGAGTCAATCAAAGTGGAATGCAGTCAGCTCAAAGTTAAAATACATGCCCTAAGCTACATATTCCTGGATAATGAAATAGCAAGTCACTCTAGTATTTTTGCCTAGAGAAGCCCATAGACAGAGGAGCCTGGAGGGCTACAGTCCATGGGATCTCAAGGAGTCGGACAGGACTTAGTGACTAAACAACAACAAAAGCTACATACATATTCCAGGAGTATTCTGGACATGGGTTGTCAAGTTGGGTTGAAACCAGATCACAACTGGGCAATTAGATTCAAGGGTAACTGTGGTGTTGGAGAAGACTCTTGAGAGTCCCTTGGACTGCAAGGAGATCCAACCAGTCCATCCTAAAGGAGATCAGCCCTGGGTGTTCATTGGAAGGACTGATATTGAAGTTGAAAGTCCAATGCTTTGACCACCTGATGCGAAGAGCTGACTCACTGGAAAAGACCCTGATGCTGGGAAAGATTGAGGGCAGGAGGAGAAGGGGATGACAAAAGATGAGATGGTTGGATGGCATCATCAACTCGATGGACATGGGTTTGGGTGGACTCCTGGAGCTGGTGATGGACAGGGAGGCCTGGCATGCTGCGGTTCATGGGGTCACAAAGAGTCAGACACGACTGAGTAACTGAACTGAACTGAGTGGAAAGAGACAAGAGGACTTTTGGCACCAGTCTAATCCTAATGGAGTGGCTCTAGATGCTGCTAGGCCCTACTGTATCTCCTCTGTCCATACCTTCTGCAAGCTATTTAATAGGAGGATGAAAAAGTAGGGACATTAAGTCTTCACATACCAAAAGTCTGTATACAATAAAGTGTGTTTTGGACTCAGCATTGTTGAATGTTCATCTCAAGTTTGCCTATATAAATAAGAACCTAGCAAATGTTCTCAGGAACAGAATAAAGAAAAAATAAAACTTCAATATTATAATATTACTTAAAATGCTACCTTGACAATGCAGCTTATCTCAGTTTTTATTATTTTCCCTTTTATCTGCTTCTGGTGTGCACAAGTGAGAGGGAAGAATCTGTTCTTTACTTACAGGCACTGCAGTTGAACATCCCAGCACTTGAACCACCTTTTATTTTTAATGTTTTAATTGTCAAAGAAATAAAACATGTTTTGCTTTCCCAAAAGGATATCAAACAAGAGGCATGGTCAAAAGCATCCTATAGCTTTATGCTTACCAAATCCCAGGGGTTGTTAGCAATGGAGCAGCAGGTGGCCTCTTATTAATGTGTGTGTTATCCCTTCAATAGTCAGATAGTGTGAAAGAGAAGTTGCTCAGTCGTGTCTGACCCTTTGCAACACCATGGACTGTAACCTACGAGGCTCCTCCCTCCATGGGATTCTCCAGGCAAGAGTACTGGAGTGGGTTGTCATTTCCAATAGGCAGAGATCCCCCCCCCCCTCCAAAATAGGAATGCCTAGGTCTTTGTAAACCTGTCATTATGATCTATGATGTCTAAAAGGATGTGAAAAGAGCTTTTATTATTATTATTATTATTTCCTAAGAGAAAGCCCAGTTGTACTTATCCTTGATTAAATCATATTCTGTGTATCCTGAGGGATGCCTAAAGGTGACTCCACTGGATCACATATCAGTGTGGGATTATATGTCACGTTAGATCACACAGAGAGGATCCTCCACACCTTGGTCTTCCTTTCAACCTCATTTTTTAAATCCCTCTGCCATTTCCTCCAAAGTCTTATTTTAATCTTCCTACCTCACCTTATGTCTAATGCTCAAATTCTCATTAACAGAGACCTCCCACTCTTCAACATGTAATAGGGAAGAACAGAATCTAATTCCATGTTGGATCTGTTTCTTTTACTTTAACCTTTGTTCTCTGTTGCTTTTGTTATTATAATTACTGAAAGGATGTTGTCCATAGCTCTAAGCATAGAAAAAGACCTGCCTAGAGGAACCCTGCTCCATATACTTGAGTATTAAACTAAAGTGCCTTTGTTTAGCTCACAGGGAGACATTCTGACACTGCCCATCTATGAATGGACACAGAAAAGAAAAAAAAATATTATCACATCCCCTCCCCAATACTGGCCAGGCCAGGAGATATTCCACAAGACTTACACCTTTTTGTTTAATGGACTCACCTCCTACCCCTATCTGTTCTATAAAACATACTAGCATCCATATCCAGACAAGATGATACTCCAGCACACTAGTCCACCATCTTCTTGGATGCCCCAATTTCCTTGCTTCAACACCTTGCCTCCCAATTATCTGTCTGTCATGTGATGAGTAGACTGAACTTGAGCATCTCAACAAGAGCATCTCCAAGACACACAAGTTCTTCCCTTGCTGGAAATGATTGGCTCTCACTCCTTTATAATAAAAAAAAGGGAGAAGAAAGAAGGATTAAGGAGGAGGAGGGACAAAGATTTCTATCCTACCTCTCATATCTTAACTCCTGGAGTTGTATCACTGTGAAGTATGAAGCCCAGGGAGAAGGGGACAGGGTGTAGTGGGGGAGAGGGTGTCCAAAGTCAGCAGTCCAAACAAAGCATCTGCTGCTCCAGCATGAAATCAATTTGTGTCCTCCAGGATCAGAGCAGCAAAGTAAATCAAGAGTCATATGTAGTTATTCTTTTATGCATTAATGTATTCTTTCTTTCATATACTCATTCAACATATATTTTTAAAATGCCTACATTCTTCAAGATAACAAGCCAAGCAGAAGAGAAATAACAATGAACAAAGAACAAATGAGCAGAAGTAAAATGTTAAACAAACTGGAAAATCAACAAGCTTTTTAGATGCATTAGAAAAGTAAGGTCACAGGGCAAAGTGCTGCCCTAGAAGCTGGAGACAAAAAGAGACAGAGAATCACAAATTCCCAGAGAACAAAAACCGCAAGCAAAAGAAACAGTGCCTGGGTAGGAAAACCTGAGTTATAATCAACGGATTGCTACAGGCTCAATGTGGACAAGTCTGAGAGATTAAAAATTTTAGGGGGACCTAGTCACCCTGAGTTTTGTGAGTTTTTGCCTCAGGGAGCTCTACCAAGCTCTCAGTGATTGGAGAAAAATCCCCTTCTGCTTCCAGCAGAGGGAGGAAAAATAAGCCTTTTGCAATATATGAGAGCAATCTAGTCCCAAGAAAATGTGCCCTAAGGAGAAACTATTTCACCAGAGCCTGTTGTTCAGTCACTGAGTTGTGTCTGACTCTGCAACCCCATGAACTGCAGCACACCAGACTTCCCTGTCTTTGAATATCTCCCAGAATTTGCTCAAATTCATGTCCATTGAATTGGTGATGCCATCCAACCATCTCATCCTCTGTCATCCCCTTCTCCTCCTGCTCTCAATCTTTTGCAGCATCAGGGTCTTTTCCAATGAGTTGACAATTCCTGTCAGATCCTAATCTGTGTGGGAGACGTAGCTGGGAAATTAGGATGTGAAAGAGAATTACCCATCCAGCTTCCTCTAGCTATCTGGTTCCACCCAAGAAAGGTAACACACACACACCCACACACACACACACCCACACACACACACACATCCACACCCATACCCACCCACCCACCCCCACCCACCCCCACCCACCCACACCCACACCCACACCCACATACACACCCACACACACACACACACACACACACACCAGAGAAGCACTGGTGAAGTTCACAGTCCAGGCTCCCAGACTCAGATGTAATCATAGGATCATAGAATGTTTCCCCCTCAACATTATCATTCTATTCTTAAAGGCCTATATATTACATGGTTTTTGTTTTGATCTTTATCCAGTACATCATGTCTACCTTTCAACAGATGGGAATACCAGACCACAAGGTCCATCTAGTCAAAGCTATGGTTCTTCCTGCAGTCATGTATGGATGTGACAGTTGGACGTGAAGAAGGCTGAGCACCGAAGAATTGATGCTTTTGAACTGTGGTGTTGGAGAAGACTCTTGAGAGTCCCTTGGACTGCAAGGAGATCCAACCAGTCCATTCTGAAGGAGATCAGCCCTGGGATTTCTTTGGAAGGAATGATGCTAAAGCTGAAACCCCAGTACTTTGGCCACCTCATGGGGAGAGTTGACTCACTGGAAAAGACTATGATGCTGGGAGGGATTTGGGGCAGGAGGAAAAGGGGACGACAGAGGATGAGATGGCTGGATGGCATCACGGACTCGATGGACGTAAGTCTGAGTGAACTCTGGGAGACGGTGATGGACAGGGAGACCTGGGGTGCTGCGATTCATGGGGTTGCAAAGAGTCAGACACGACTGAGCGACTGAACTGAACTGAACTGACCTGCCTCTTGAGAAATCTGTATGCAGGTCAGAAAGTAACAGTTAGAACTGGACATGGAACAACAGACTGGTTCCGAATAGGAAAAGTAGTATGTCAAGGCTGTATATTGTCACCCTGCTTATTTAACTTATATGCAGAGTACATCATGAGAAACGCAGGACTGGAAGAAACACAAGCTGGAATCAAGATTGCCGGAAGAAATATCAATCACCTCAGATATGCAGATGACACCACCCTTACAGCAGAAAGTGAAGAGAAACTAAAAAGCCTCCTGATGAAAGTGAAAGAGGAGAGTGAAAAAGATGGCTTAAAGCTCAACATTCAGAAAACGAAGATCATGGCATCCGGTCCCATCACTTCATGGGAAATATAGATGGGGAAACAGTGGAAACAGTGTCAGATTTTATTTTTTGGGGCTCCAAAATCACTGCAGATGGTGATTGCAGCCATGAAATTAAAAGACTTGGAAGAAAAGTTATGACCAACCTAGATAGCATATTCAAAAGCAGAGACATTACTTTGCTGACTAAGGTCCACCTAGTCAAGGCTATGGTTTTTCCAGTAGTCATGTATGGATGTGAGAGTAGGACTGTGAAGAAGGCAGAGCGCCAAAGAATTGACGCTTTAGATTTGTGGTGTTGGAGAAGACTCTTGAGAGTTCCTTGGACTGCAAGGAGATCCAACCAGTCCATTCTGAAGGAGATCAGCCCTGGGATTTCTTTGGAAGGAATGATGCTAAAGCTGAAACTCCAGTACGTTTGCCACCTCATGCAAAGAGTTGACTCATTGGAAAAGACTCTGATGCTGGGAGGGATTGGGGGCAGGAAGAGAAGGGGACGACAGAAGATGAGATGGCTGGATGGCATCAATGACTCAGTGGACGTTGAGTCTGAGTGAACTCCGGGAGTTGGTGATGGACAGGGAAGCCTGGCGTGCTGCAATTCATGGGGTTGCAAAGAGTCGGACACTACTAAGCAACTGAACTGAACTGAAAGATACAGTTCAGAGATACTCAACAAGATGGAGATCAAGATGACAGAGAAGGAGGACTCTAGACTCACTTTCTCCCATGAACATATGAAAACAACAACTATAGCACAGTTCTGCTGAAAGTGACCTGGGGACTAGCAGGACTGTTCTACAACCAAACCTGTCAAGAAATCCCCACATGGAGTCTGAGAGGAAGGAAGAAGTAACATGTTGGGGACCCACACACCTGGCAGAGGATACAGAGGAAGAGGGATATATTACAGATGTGGGGGTCCTTCCAGGGAGCATAGGGTTCAGGTCACTTATTAGTCACTCTGGCCCTGGGGTCTGACACCAGGAAGACAATTCCTTAACTGGTTTGAACACCAGTGTAGTTACAGGAGGGTTGTAAGAAAACCAAACCATGGTCTTGAAGAGCTTTCCCAGCAGAAACTTGTTTACTCCCAACTGGAGTTCAGAGGCAGCAGACTGAAAACTGCCTTAGCCTCTGCCCAGCTTACAAGAACCACTCCAACCCGTCCCCAAGTCCTCAGTGGGATCCTGCTTCAGCCTCTCTTGCCCCTGCACCGGTCCCCACTAAGGCGGAGGCTGCCATTGCCAACAACAGCAAGCACGTGTAGAGGGAACAGAGCCTGCTCCAGTGCTAGCCTTGTCTCCGACCAGGGTGGAGGCATTCAGAACCAGTGTATACATTGTCAGTGTATACACTCAGGAAGAAGCAATACTAGCTTAAGGGCAGAACCATCACTGCAGGCATGCATACCTGCACACACTTGGGAAGGAGCAAAATCAGCTCAGTAAAATGTCACCAATCTCTCTGGCCCCAACCCAGCTGCTAGCCAAGGCATGCACATCAGGGGCAAAAGTGAAATCAGCGCAGAAATACAGCCCCAACCCCTTAGGCCCCAGTCCCTAAGTCCCCAAGGTAGAGACTGCCATCAAACCCGGGAGAAACCCAGTTCCTTCGTGCTCCTGTTTCAGCACCTTTGGCCCCAGCCCCACTCCTGAAAAAAACCTGTAAAGTCAGCTGAGCATCGGCAATACCCCAGACAGTGCCTAGCTCTGGCTCTAGCCCTTGCAACTCCAGTGCTACTTCCCATCAAGGCAGTGGCTGCCGGCATACTCTGGAGGAAGGTGTGGCGCATGCTTACTTCAGATCTTGTTCTAGTTAGACTGCAGATGGATGGTTCCACACAAGAACACGTCTTCAAGCCTGAGAAAGGTAACTGTTATACCAAACTTCATAGAGACAGAGAAAATGAAACAAAATGAGCAGACACAGGAATATGTTCCAAATAAAAGAACAAGGGAAAAAATCTGAACCCTAATGATACAGATATATAATTTACCTGACAAAGAGTCCAAAGCAACAGTAATAAGGATGCTAACTGAAGTTGGAAAAAAGATGGATAAATACAGCAAAGATTTTAATGAAGAACTAGAAAAATATAAAAAAGAACTAGTCAGAGCTGAAGAATACAACAATTGAAATTAGAAATACACTAGAGAGAATTAACAGCAGGTCAGGTGATATAGGAAAATGCGTACATGATCTTGAAGATATAATAATGGAAATTGCCCAATCAGAACCTCAAAAATGTATTTTTTAAAAAATGAGATTAGTTTAGGGAGTTCTAAGATAATATCACGCATACTAACATTTGCATTAAAGGAGTCTCAGATGGAGAAGAGAAAGTAGTAGAGGTTCATGAAGGAAAAACAAAACAAAACAAAGGATTCAAATAAACAAAACAAAAAAATGAAAGAGAAAGAAGTATAACTGAGACCAGAGATATCTTTAAAAAATAAAAGGATATTACAAATAGTTATATGTCAAGAAACTGAGCAAACTAAAGAAATGGAGACTTTCTAGAAGTATATAATCATTCAAGATTAAATCAGGAAGAAAAAGATAATCTGAACAGACAAATTACTAGTACTGAATTGGTAATCAACAAAACTCCCAACAAACAGAAGTCCAAGACTGAAGAACGTCACAGGGGAATCCCATCAAACACAGGGCAATTATAAAGAAAAGTTAATACCTATCCTTTTAAAGTATTCCAAAAAAAAACTGAAGAGGAGGGAACACTTTTCTTTATTACTTAATTTTATGAAGCCACTATTACACTAATAACAAAACCAGTCAAAGATATGAAAAAGAAGAAAAAATTACAGACCAACATCTCTGATTAATATAAATCAAAAATCCTCAACAAAATAATAACACTGAATTCTGCTGCTGCTGTTGCTAAGTTGCTTCAGTCGTGTCCGACTCTGTGCGACCCCATAGATGGCAGACCATGAGGCTCCCCCATCTCTGGGATTCTCCAGGCAAGAACACTGTAGTGGATTGCCATTTCCTTCTCCAATGCATGAAAGTGAAAAGTGAAAGTGAAGTCCCTCAGTCGTGTCCAACTCTTAGTGACCCCATGGACTGCAGCCCACCAGGCTCTTCTGTCAATGCGATTTTCCAGGCAAGAGTGCTGGAGTGGGGTGCCATTGCCTTCTCCGAACACTGAATTCTACCATTTATAAAAAGAATCATACACACCATGATCAAGTTGGATTTATTCCAGGGATATAAGGATGGTTAATGTGTGTTATCACACTAACACAATGATGGATAAAATCACATGATCATCACAATAGGCATGGAAAAAACATCTGACAAAAGTCAGTATCTATTCATACAGAATCGCTCTCAAAAAGTTTGCATATAGTGAACATATCTCAACATAATATAAGACATTAACACACAAAAAGCAGTTAGCAGCATACTCAATGGTGAAAAACTTGAAAGGAATGTGACCAAAAAGGGATTAATTCCCCCAACATACAAACAGCTCATGAAGCTCAAGATTTAAAAAAAAAAACTACTAAAAATGTTTAAAAAACCTGAATAAATATTTTTCCATAAGTTTGTTTTCTACGTTTGTGGTTGGCGGGGAAAGGGATAGTTAGGGAGTCTAGGCAAATCATGTATACACTGCTATATTCAAAATGGATAACCAGCAAGCACCTATTATATAGCACATGGAACTCTATTCAATGTTATGTGCCAGCTGAATGCTAGAGGGGTTTGGGAGAGAATAGATACATGTATATTTATGGCTGAGTCCCTTCACTGTTCACCTGAAATTACAACATTGTAACTGACTATACCGCAATACAAAATAAAAAGTTTAAAGTTTAGGGAAAAAAAAAATTCCAAAGAAGAGATACAGATGGACAACAGGCACATGAAATGACGGTCAATATCGTTAATTATCAAGGAGATTCAAACCTAAATCACAATGAGATGCCACTTCACACCTGGCAAATGGCTATTATCAAAAGACAGAAAATAATAAATGCTGACAAGTATGTGGAAAAAAGAAACCTTAGTACACTGTTGCTAGTAATGTAAACTGGTACAGCCACTATGGAAAACAGCATAGAATTTCCTCAAAATTTAAAAATATAAATACTGCTACCCACCACAACATTGTAAAGCAATTATCCTCCAATTTAAAAAAAAAAAAAACACTAAAAATATAACTGCCATATGATCCAGCAATTCCATTCCTGAGTATATATCTGAAGAAAATGAAAACAACAATTAGAAATGATATATGTGCCACACTACTCACAGCAGCATTATTTACATAAGGCAAGACACAGAAGAATTTAAGTATCTGTCCACAATTGAACATGAGTGTTAAAAGGAATTATATAGAGAGAGGTGCAGTGACAAGCAATCCACCAGGATATGCAGTACAGGGTGTGCAAGAGATGCAGGTTCGATCCCTGGTTTGGGAAGATCCCCGGGAGTAGGAAACAACAAACCACTCCAGTATTCTTGCTGGGAAAATTCCATGGACAGAGAACCTTAAGAGCAACAGTCCATAGGGTCACAAAGAGTCAGCCACGAATGAGCACACACACATACCCAAACACACACACCCACACACACTTTCCAAAACAGAAAGAATCAGGCTCAGATCAGTTTACTGGTGAATTCTATCAAATACTAATAGAAGAAATTATATTAATTCTCTATAATATTTTTCACAGGACAGAAGCAGAGGAAATACTCCCTACTTCATTCCACAAGGCTACCATTATCCCAGTACCAAAATCAGACAAAGACATTGCCAGAAAACTAAAGATCAACATCCTTTATAAACATATATACAAGATTCTAGAGAAAAAATTGCAAGTCATATTCAACAATGTATAAAAGAAATTATACACCACAAGCAAGAGGGATAATCCTAGGTATGTGAGGATGACTCAGCACTCAAAAATCAATTAAAGTAACCCATCCCATTATCAGGCTAAATAAGAGTGATTATTTAGTCATATTAATAAATACAGAAAAAAGTATCTGACAATATCCAACATTATCCATTGCTGATAGGAATGCTGAGCAGGTTAGAAATAGAGTGGATATTCCTCAATTTGATAAAAAGCAAACAACAAACCTTAGCTAAAATTACATTTAATGTTGAGAAACTTGAAGCACTCTCATTAAGATCAGGAACAATATGAAGGTATCCACTCTCTCTACTCTTTTTCAACATACTAATGCAATAATACTAAAAAAGATATAGAAGGTATACAGATCAAGAAGGTAGAAATAAAACTATCTTTGCTCACAGATGACATGATCATTTATGTGGAAAAATAAAGAATTAAAAAAACATGAAATTGGTAAGTGATTGCAGTGAAGGTTGCAGGTTAAGGTATGAGGGACGACAGAGGATGAGATGGTTGGATGGCATCACTGACTCAATGGACATGGGTTTGGGTGGACTCCAAGAGTTGATGATGGACAGGGAGGCCTGGCATGCTATGGTTCATGGGGTCGCAGAGTCGGACACGACTGAGAGACTGAACTGAACTAAGGTATGAAATCAGTTCCTTTTCTATAATATACTCTAGTAATGAACAAGTGGAATTGGAAATAAAAACACAATGCCATTTACATTAGCTCCAAAAAAAGTGAAAATACTCAGATTTAAATCTAATATAATAGGTACAAGGTCTATTTGAAGAAAAACAAACCTCTGGCGAAACATAGGAAAAAAGAGCTAAATAAATGTAGATAGAGTTTGAGGATGAGAAGGTTCAGTATTGTCAAGATGTTATGTCTCTCCAACTTAATCTATAAATTCAATGCAATCCTAACAAAAATTCTGGTAAGTTATTTTGTGGATATTGACAAACTGATTCTAATGTTTATATGGACAGGTACAAGACTCAAAATAACCAACTCCATATTGAAAGATAAGATCAAAGCTGGAGGTCTGACATGCTCAACTTCAAGGCTTACTATTAAGCTATAATAGTTAAGATATATGACACTGATGAAAGAACAGACAACTAGATGAAAAGAGAGGAGAAACCAGTCATATTCCCCTAGAAATATATCCCCATAATATGAAATGGTCTCTGACAAAGGAACAAAGTGAATAGAATGGAGCAAAGATCATCTTTTAAACAAACAGTCCTAGAATAATTGCACATCCGAATGCAGAAAGAACAATAAAAGCAAGACACAGAAGTTACCATCAATAATTTTCTGAAAATGGATCACAGACCTACATGTGAAATGAAACACCATAAAACTGGCAGATGACATAGGAGAAAGTCCATATGACATTGGATTTTTCTTATACACAATATAACAAGTCTGTATGCTTCACAAAAGGAATAATTGTTAAGCTGGACATGGTTAAAATTAAAAACTATCCTGCTAAATACAATGTTAAGATAATGAGACCGTAAACACAGTTAGGGAGAAAGTATTTCAACAAGCTTATCTGACAAGTTCAGTTCAGTTCAGTCACTCAGTCGTGTCTGACTCTTTGTGACCCCATGAATCGCAGCACACCAGGCCTCCCTGTCCATCACCATCTCCCGGAGTTCCCTTAGACTCATGTCCATCGAGTCAGTGATGTCATCCAGCCATCTCACTCTCTGTCATCCCCTTCTCCTCCTGCCCTCAATCCCTCCCAGCATCAAAGTCTTTTCCAATGAGTCAACTCTTCTTATGAGGTGGCAAAAGTACTGGAGTTTCAGCTTTAGCATCATTCCTTCCAAAAGAAATCCCAGGGCTGATCTCCTTCAGAATGGACTGGTTGGATCTCCTTACAGTCCAAGGGACTCTCAAGAGTCTTCTCCAACACCACAGTTCAAAAGAATCAATTCTTCGGCACTCAGCCTTCTTCACAGTCCAACTCTCACATCCATACATGACCACTGGGAAAACCATAGCCTTGACTAGACAGACCTCAGTCGGCAAAGTAATGTCTCTGCTTTTGAATATGCTATCTAGGTTGGTCATAACTTTTCTTCCAAGGAGTAAGCGTCTTTTAATTTCATGGCTGCAGTCACCATCTTCAGTGATTTTGGAGCCCCCCAAAATAAAGTCTGACACTGTTTCTACTGTTTCCCATCTATTTCCCATGAAGTGATGGGACCAGATGCCATGACCTTCGTTTTCTGAATGTTGAGCTTTAAGCCAACTTTTTCACTCTCCTCTTTCATTTTCATCAAGAGGCTTTTGAATTTCTCTTCACTTTCTGTCATACGGGTGGTGTCATCCGCACATCTGAGGTTATTGATATTTCTCCCGGCAATCTTGTTTCCAGCTTGTGCTTCTTCCAGCCCAGCGTTTCTCATGATGTACTCTGCACATAAGTTAAATAAGAAGGGTGACAATATACAACCTTGATGTATTCCTTTTCCTATTTGGAACCAGTCTGTTATTCTATGTCCAGCTCTAACTGTTGTTTCTTGACCGGCATACAGATTTCTCAAGAGGCAGGTCAGGTGGTCTGGTATTCCCATCTCTTTCAGAATTTTCCGCAGTTTTTTGTGATCCACACAATCAAAGGCTTTGGCATAGTCAATAAAGCAGAAATAGATGTTTTTCTGGAACTCTCTTGCTTTTTCCATGATCCAGCGGACGTTGGCAATTTGATCTCTGGTTCCTCTGCCTTTTCTAAAACCAGCTTGAACATCTGGATGTTCATGGTTCACGTATTGCTGAAGCGTGGCTTGGAGGATTTTGAGCATTACTTTACTAGCATGTGAGATGAGTGCAATTGTGCGGTAGTTTGAGCATTCTTTGGCTTTGCCTTTCTTTGGGATTGGAATGAAAACTGACCTTTTCCAGTCCTGTGGCCACTGCTGAGGTTTCCAAATTTGCTGGCATATTGAGTGCAGCACTTTCACAGCATCATCTTTCAGGATTTGAAACAGCTCAACTGGAATTCCATCACCTCCACTAGCTTTGTTCATAGTGATGCTTTCTAAGGCCCACTTGACTTCACATTCCAGGATGTCTGGCTTTAGGGGAGTGATCATACCATCGTGATTATCTGGGTCATGAAGATCTTTTTTGTACAGTTCTTCTGTGTATTCTTGCCGCCTGTTCTTAATATCTTCTGCTTCTGTTAGGTCCATACCATTTCTGTTCTTTATTGAGCCCATCTATGCATGAAATGTTCCCTTTGTATCTCCAGTTTTCTTCTTTCCCATTCTGTTGTTTTCCTCTGTTTCTTTGCATTGACCGCTGAGGAAGGCTTTCTTATCTCTCCTTGCTATTCTTTGGAACTCTGCATTCAGATGCTTATATCTTTCCTTGTCTCCTTTGCTTTTCACTTGTCTTCTTTTCACAGCTACTTTAAGGCCTCCCCAGACAGAAATTTTGCTTTTTTGCATTTCTTTTCCACGGGGATGGTCTTGATCCCTGTTCGCTGTGCAATGTCACGAACCTCCATCCATAGTTCATCAGGCACTCTATCTATCAGTTCTAGTCCCTTAAATCTATTTCTCACTTCCACTGTATAATCATAAGGGAATTGATGTAGGTCATATCTGAATGGTCTAGTGGTTTTCCTTACTTTCTTCAATTTAAGTCTGACTCTGACTTCTCTGGCGGCTCAGATGGTAAAGCATCAACTTACACAATGTGGGAGACCTGGGTTCAACCCCTGGGTCGGGAATATCTCCTGGAGAAGGGAATTTTAACCCACTCCAGTATTCTTGTACCCCACCCCACCTCCCCAACAAAAGCAGCTACAGTCATGGGATCACAAAAAATTTGGACAGGACTGAGCAGGCACACACAGAGCACAGGGAATAAATATAACAATGAATAAATTATTGGGGCTTCCCTGGTGGTTCAACTGTAAAAAATCCACCTGCAATGCAGGGGACACGGATTCAAGATGCAGGTTCAATCCCTATGTCAGGAAGATGTTCTGGAGACAAAAACGGTAACCCATTCTAATATTCTTGCCTAGGAAATCCTATGGACAGAGGAACCCAGTCAGCTACAGTCCATGGAGTCACAAGAATTGGACAAAACTTAGCAACTAAACCACTCACCACCAAGCACATTAAATGTGGTTCAACATCATCAGTTATTAGAACACTTGCCAATTAAAATTATAGTGAGTTATTTGTCAAATGGGCAGCATAAAAAGCCATCAGATTTTGGATATTGAGACAATGGCTTGATTATACATTGTTGGTAGGAACATAAAATGGTATGTCACTGTGGAATACAGTTTGCTATGTTCTTATAAAACTTATCAAGTACTTACCATAAGATCTAGCAATTGTACTCTGAGGTATTTACTCCACAATAATGCCTGTATGTTTCATATAAAAACTTGTACACTGATATTTTGAATGACTTTACTCATAATGAAAAAAAGAAACTGGAAACAACTTAGATATTCTTCAATGGGTGGACTGTTTGATCAAACTATGTTACAATCATATGATGGCATGCTAGTCAGCAATATAAAGGAAAAAATTACAGATGCACAGAACAAGTTTCCAGGGAATAGTATTGTGTGAAAAACTCAACTGTAAAATATTTATACTGCATGACTACAATATATAACGTTCTTGAAATGAGAAAAATTTTTCCACAGAAGGTCAGATTCGTGGTTGCCTATGGTTGGAAATAGGAACAAAGGCATGAGAGGGAAGTAGGTGTGATTGTAACCAGAAATATGAAGAGACAGGGCATTTAATTGCAAGGTCTGAAGATGCTGGTTGTTCAGAATCTAATGAAATTTCTGAGTCTTCAGAAATGGCCAGCACCTTTCCTATAAGTACTTGAAGGTATCACAGGACTCTTTCTCTCACACATGCAAGGCAACGTGTATCCCCCTCCAGCACCTCCCCCTACAGCATCCCCCTTCCTACTTTCCCTCCATGTCAGTAGACCTATTAATAGGTTAAGTCCTAGCAGAGCACAGCTGAGGATGTGCTCAGACTGAAAAAATAAGAATGAAACAATCAAAGGAGCTATGAGATCTAGCCATGGCAAGGTAAGCATGAAAATGCTTGATCAAGAACAATGGAAGTAAAACTGGAGAGGAATTTAACACCCAGGTGTATGAACTCATACTACAATGCTCTCAGGTGCAAGGAAAACTGTACTGACTGAAATTAAACAGCTAGAATCACTATGTGGCAGAAGAATAGACTAAGGGATTAATGAAATGGACATGCTGAAATAGGTGTGCTATGTATAATCAGAAGACCCACCAAACGATTATGCTTCACAAGACCCAGAAGACATACCAGTTACCAAGGCCATAACAAATGTGCTGAGAAGGGAATGTGTGTGTGAATTCGCTCAGGCGTGCCTGACTCTTTGCGACCCTGTGGACTGTAGCCCACCAGGCTCCTCTGTCCATGGGATTCTCCAGGCAAGAATAATGGAGTGGGTTGCCATTTCCTTCTCCAGGGGATCTTCCCAACCCAGGGATCAAACCCAGGTCTCCTGCTTTGCAGGCAGACACTTTATCTTCTGAGCCACCAGGGAAGCCTGAGAAGAGAATAAACATTGTTAAAAATTTTAATGGTGGTTCTTCTCTAGAGCAGGGATCCCCAACCTCTGGGATCTAATGCCTGATGATCTGAGGTGGAGCTGATGGAACAATAACAGAAATAAAATGCACAATAAATGTTAATGTGCTTTAATCATCCCAAAACCATTCCATCCCAATCTCTGGAAAAGCTGTCTTCTATGAAAACTGTCCCTGATGCCAGAAAGGTTGGGGACCATTCTTCTAGAATGTAGGACTGACATAGAAGCTATTATAGAACCTAGTTCATTCATATCAATTATATAAATTAACATGAGGTGACTTAAGTCAGGTAGGGTAGGTCCTTAATCCAATGTGCCTGATCTTATAATCATGTGAAGACACAGAAACACACATGAGGAGAGAACTCAGTGTGCTGAAGCCCTTGGTAAAACATATGTCATCTAGAGTGTGAAAGATGCTCTATTCTGGTGTAGAGGACACTCACATCTATAACATTTAGAATTCAAGGGGTCGTGATAGTGGAGGGCCATTCTCTCTCAAGTAATAAATAAATCACCGCATCTCTCATCTCTTGCCATGAGGAAAACGCTTTGGCTGGTGGGCCTCTTTAGATTATGTGGGTAATTTAATCCACTTGCACCTCAGGATGCTTTCTGGGCTCATAATATATCAGACAATGTGGATGACTTTCAACTAGGAATAAGGCCCAGAGTAGCAAAGAAAAGAGCAACCGCCCAGGCTGGAGTGATACAGTTTTACTGATCCATAATATCCAGCAGACCCTTCTGTGCTGAAGATATCAGAGGGACAAAATAAAATGTGTAAGTTTGGGGACAATACCCAGTAAGACAATCACAACTCAGGACAAAGGACAACAGACCCTCCTTAGCTTCCATCATCAGATGAGATTAGCTTCATTCAGAATGCTATCCCAAAAGATTATTTTACAATCCAGCAATCTCCCAGCTGGGTATTTATCTGAAGAAAATAAAATCAGAATCTTGAAGACATAGTCTCACTCCCATGTTCATTTAAGCAGTATTCACATTAGTCAAGATATGGAAATAAATGTTTGTTAGCAATGAGTGGATAAAGAAAATGTCCTATATATACTATAGAATATTATCCAGCAAGAAGAAGGATGAATTCTTGCCATCTGTTTGAACATGGCTGAACCTGGAAGGCATTATACTAAGGGAAATAAGTCAGACACAGAAAGATAAATACTGCATAATCTCACTTATATGTGGAATGCAAAATCACTGCATTAATAGAAGCAGAGAGTAGAATAGTGGATGTTAGACACTGGGGGCAGGAGAATACGAGGAGATACTGGTCAAGGGAGATGTTTCAGTTATACACAATGAATAAAACAATACTGCACTGGTAAATTTGGCAAGAGGGTAGATCTTAAGTGTTAGGAAGAAAGGAAAAAATAATCAATAAAGGATAGATGGATTTAGATATTAGTATACTAAGTGAAATAGGCCCAAGAAAGACAAATATATGATATCATTTATATATGGAATCTATAAAAATGATACAAATGAACTTATATACCAAACGTAAGTAGACAACCAGACATAGAAAACAAACTTGTGGTTACCAAAGGGGAAAGAGCAGAGGGATAAATTAGGAGGTTGGGATTAACATATGTACACTACTATATATAAGATAGACGACCAATAAGAACCTACCGTATAGGACAGGGAACTATACCTAATATTTTATAATAACTTATAAGGGAAAAGAATTTGAAAAAAGATATATATGTATATATAACTGAATCATTTTACTGTACACGTAAAACTAAATCAACATTGTAGATCAATTATACTTGAATAAAAATTAAAATTAAAAATAAATACAATGTTAAAAATTAATAAAAGGAAATCTAAGTGAGATGATGGATATAATAATTACTTTGATTGTGATGATTATTTCATATGTATATGTATATCAAATTACCAAGTGATGTACTTTAATATGTATAGTTTTAAATTGTCAATTATACCTTCATAAAGCTATGGAAAATGCAGTGAGGTATTATTTCACACTCATCTAATTCCTCTTCCCCTTGCCACATAGCCATTCCACCCTCCCAAAGTCAAATAAAATAATATCAGGTGTTGGTAAAGCCAGATAAATTAAAATTCACACACATTACAAGTGGGGAAGTCATTCATTAACAATTATTTAAGCAATAGTTTTGGCATTAGTAGTAAATATGACTCAGTAATTTTAAACTAAGTATACCTTAGAGAAACTCTTGCCCATACCACTGGAGACATATGCATAAATTAATATATATCAGAAAGAAAACTATGCAGGAAAGCAAGACAATGATCAAAATTCAAGCTACACCTGTGAAGGGGAAAAGGAAGCCATAAAATTAAAGCAGGACACTGAAAGAGATTACGTACTGCTATGCTCTAATCCTTAAATTTGTTGACAATCACAATTGCTCACCTGATTAGTATTCATTTACACATAAATATATATTTATAATGTATTTGATACATTTCTATGTGTGATACATTTTATAATATGAGAATTCAATGGAAGAACTGAGATTCAAATCTAGGGAGAATTACCCAAGAGCCTATGGTCTTAATCAATGAATATATTTTTATACATATTAGTCAGCTTCCCTTGTGGCTCAGGTGGTAAAGAATCCACCTGCAATGCAGAAGACCTGGGTTCGATCCCTCGGTTGGGAAGATCCCCTGGAGAAGGGAAAGGCTACCCAGTCTATTATTCTGGCCTGGATAATTCTATGGACTGTATAGTCCATGGGGTCGCAAAGAGTCAGATATGACTGAGTTACTTTCACTTTCACTGTGCATATTAATAAATAAATGATTTTTTTCTAACAGCAATTTTCCCTTCAAAGCTGTTTTATTTTTATTTTCTTTATGTCATTTTAAAACATGTTTATTGCAGTATAACTGATATACAAAGAACTGCATACATACATTTAACTTACAGTTTGATGAGTCTGGCCACCAGTAAACACTTGTGCCACCACCACCATCAAGGTCACAGACATGTCCAACAGCTCCCAGAGCCTTCCTGCATCCCTGGTTTTTGTTTTGTGCGAAGAATGATTGTTAACCTACAAGCTCATAGTCACCAAGATATGCTTCCACTTCTAAGTTCAATATCTGACACAGATGAACACTTTGAATGAACCATCTCGAATCCTCACTACAAATCTATATGGGAAGTATAATTTTTATTTTCAATTTGCAGATGGTGAAAGACTGGAGAGGTCACACAAATGAAAAATACAGGAGTCAGGATTCAAGCCCTGCTTCATCTGTCTCCAGAATGATTATTTCTGAGAATCGTCAGATATTGCCTTTTAAAAAACCCAAGATTAATTGTATTTGTCTTACTGCCTCTTCATAGATGAAACTACTGATCCATCTGTGTAATTTACCACTAGCGACTCTTTTGCCCACATTCCAGATGTGCCCCATTATGTACAGCTGGCTGGGGTACACAATGTACAAATAATGAACTCCATCAGGCTATGGCCTTTATTTATTTATTTGACAAGCTTTGTTTTGGCTGTGTAAGCAAACGTTTGTAAAACTGAAATAGGAGTACATTTAATAAGTTAAATTAATCTATATAATTTCTTGTTGATATGCAGATGAGGCCACAATGATAGCAAAGTTCCAAGGGACACTGCCTGGGGTGGCTATTTCCCTGCATCTCATTCCCAAATTCCTTTCCTAGGCCCTTTCAGTTCATTGCAAATTGGACTAATTTTTATATTCATGCACACAGTTCCATTTTATCCTTTATGAGTATCTTGTCTCTAAAGGGGTCACAGAAGAAAAGAGAATGAGACTTTTAAAAGCTTCATTTTTATCACTTTACTTAGTGGAAAATTCTGGGAACAATTTAATACAGTTGACTCTTCAAACACCCTGAAGTTCTATTTCTGAGATACCAATGAATATTAATAAGACTTCAAATGATTTGCTGGAAAAACTAGCAAAAAAGGCAACAGACGGCAACATGGTGAAGGTACAGTTCAAAATAAAGAAATAGTCATTTCAGTTTCATATTAAAGTATAAACTTTACTAAAGCTCTATCTCCTATACTGACTTTTTTTTTTCAAAAACACAAAACTTGAGAGTTTAAAATAAAACCCACAGACTTCCATTAATAAGCCTGGGCTTGATGCTTCCAGAGTAGACACCAACAACATACACACACCTACATGATATAAATTGATGACTTTAGCTGTTAGAAGAGCTTCATTGTGAATTTACCAAGGACTCATTATGTGATTATGTGAACTCAGATTCATTTTCTTCTTTTCATCTTTTCTTGGCAACACTTCCTACTTTCACAGGTTAACTCCCCATTTTTCTTTTCCCCAACCCAACCAAACTTGCCACCATTTCTTTTTGCTGTTATTACCTTTTTAAAAAGGATTTTTAAAATTAATTAATTTATTTTAATTGGAAGATAGTTACTTTACAATGTTGTGGGTTTTGCCACACATCGACATGAATCAGCCATGGGTGCACATCCTGAACCCCCTTCCCACCTCCCTTCACAGCCCAGCCCACTGGGTTGTCCCAGAGCACCGGCTTTGAGTGCCCTGCTTCATACATAAAACTTGCACTGGTCATTTATTTTACATACGGTAATATACCTGTTTCAACACTATTCTCTCAAATCATCCCACCCTCCCCTTCTCCCACATAGTCCAAAAGTCTGTTCTTTACATCTGTGTCTCTTTTGCTGCCTTGCATATAGGATTGTCGTTACCATATTTATAAATTCCTTATATATGCATTAATACACTGTATCAGTGTTTCTCTTTCTGACTTACTTCACTGTTTAAGAGGCTCCAGTTTCATCCATCTCATTAAAACTGACTCAAATGTGTTCTTTTTATAGCTGAGTAATATTCCACTGTGTATATGTACCAGACCTTCCTTATCCATTCATTTGCCAATGTATATCTAGGATGCTTCCATGTCCTAGCTATTGAACAGTGCTGCAGTGAACATTGGGGTGCATGTGTTTCTTCCAATTCTGGTTTCCTCAGCATATATGCTCAGCACTGGGATTGCTAGGTTGATTGCTAGGCTGTTCTATTTCCAGTTTTTTAAGGAACCTCCATACTGTTCTCCACTGTGACTGTACCAGTTTGCCTTCCCACAAGCAGTGTAAGAGGGTTCCCTTTTCTCCACACCCTCTTCAGCATTTATTGTTTGTTGACTTTTTGATGGCAGCCATTCTGACTGGCATGAGTTAGTTCATTGCAGTTTTGGTATGTATTTCTCTAATAATGAGTGATGTTGAGCATCTTTTCATGTGATTTCTAAGCAATGCTTTCTCAGAATAAGCTCCTTACTCATAAGGCTCTTTCTACATGATCTCAAAGTGATAGCAGCATGTCAGCAGCACTGTACTTCCTGGTCCACTTTCACCTGGGGAAAAATCAACCTGCTGTTTCAAAGCTTAACTAAAAACCTTTAGTTGAGTCTCACTGACTCTTATTGACCTTTTCTGGGTCTTGTTACTATGCATGAGTCTAAGGCTGTAGCCAAGATAACATATTTTGAATGACTTAAGAAAACTGGGGCAAAATTACAGAAATTAGGAGTGAGATCAATTCCATTCATGAACATGACTGAGAAGTTTGGAGCACTACTAAGAAGAGGAAAGATGAGATGAATACTAAAGAGGCAAGCATCAATGCCCATCACAACACTCATGTGGAGATTCAAGTCAACTATGAGAAAATTAAAGCTATTGCTCTGGGTTTGTCCAAAGTGGGGAAAATCCAACTTTGTTGGTGGTCCAGTAGCTAAGACATGCTCCCAATGCAGGGGGCACACGTTCAACCCCTGGTCAAGGAATTAGAACCCACATGCCACAACTAAGAGTCTGCACTCTGCAACTAAAGCTCCTCTATGCCACAACTAAGACCCAACACAGCCAAATCAAAAGAATAAATAAAACCAAAAACACAAAATGGGGAAAATCAGAATTTTGTCTCTGAAGATGGCACAGATGGATAAAGGGATAGAGTTCAGACCAGTGGCTGCCAATATCTGTCACATATCAGGGGCAGTCCCCTACCTTCACTCTAATCAAATATTCATCAATTGTTCAG
Organism: Ovis aries; assembly: GCF_016772045.2. NCBI lineage: Eukaryota > Metazoa > Chordata > Mammalia > Artiodactyla > Bovidae > Ovis > Ovis aries. The sequence goes on along the minus strand of NC_056058.1, from coordinate 53,675,206 downwards.
ATTTTGATTGAGTTCAACTCTGTATAAATAATTACCCACCTTTGAGTTTATTTGAAATAAATAATATTCTAGTGTTTCTAGAATCTTTGCTAGACTCCCTGGTTAGAAGCCTAGCAATCAGATATAAATTGACTCATTTTGGATCCTGGTGAATTGCTTGCATCCGATGACAATGTTAAAAAAAAATCCCTCATTTAAAACACTGGCATTAGTTCTGAGTGTGTGCCTCAGTAGCAAGTGAAGAGAAAAATCAGATCTCTGATATTTTGTATATAAAATAGATTCTAGATATTATTACAATTTTATTACATATATATTATTTCCTATACTTATAATTTTATTATACATACAGTTTTCCCATAACTACCTGGCCACATAGAATATTTAAATTTTAGGTACATGTCCTCTTGTCACTAAATATAATATAAAGCTTGTAGTACCAAAATACTAAGCTTATAAATCAAAAGATTATCTGGGAGAAAGAATCTTCATAGAAGGTGCTTAAAGTACATTCAGTGTGTCAATCTCTCCAGAAATATCTTGAATCTACTTATATAGATAGAGAACAGTATACCTAGGCTACATCATCATACTGTCATATCAACTGTTATTTTCAATGAATTGTGCCATATAATCCCCCCTTAATCTTTACTTAGAGTCAGTCTAAGAAATAAAAATAATATGCATTATAACATGTATGCTCAGTTGCTTAGTTGTGTCTGACTCTTTGCAACACCATGGACTGTAGCCCACCAGGCTCCTTTGTCCATAGAATTCTCCAGACAAGAATACTAGAATGGGTGGCCATCTCCTCCTCCAGGGGATCTTCCCAACCCAGGGATCAAACCTGTGTCTCCTGCATTGGCAGGCAGATTCTTTACCACTGACCCACCTGGGAAGCCCCCAAAATAAATATAATAGCAATAAATAGAAACTGTGTCATTGTATCCTCTTTTAGAATGTCAGATATGATACTCCATACGACTGTCTACTTTATAATAATTTTCAGAAAAGGTTCCCTCTTATTGACTACCAAGAAAAGTTGGGCTTCTAAACAGTCCTTCAGTTGTGTCCTACTCTTTGTGACCTCATGGACTGCAGCATGCCAGGCTGCCATCACCAACTCCTGGAGCTTACTCAAACTCATGTCCATTAAGTCGGTGATACTATCCAACCATCTCATCCTCTGTTGTCCCCTCTCCTCCCGCCTTCAATCTTTCCCAGCATCAGGGTCTTTTTCGATGAGTTAGTTCTTTGCATCAGGTGGTCAAAATACTGAAGTTTCAGGTCCAGCATCGGTCCTTCCAATGAATATTCAGGACTGATTTCTTTGGATTGACTGGTTTGATCTTGCTGTTGAAGGGACTCTCAAGAGTCTTCTTCAACACCACAGTTCAAAAGCATCAATTTTTCGGTGCTCAGCTTTCTTTATAGTCCAACTCTCACATCCATACATGACTACTTGAGAAGCCATAGCTTTGACTAGACGGACCTTTGTCGGCAAAGTAATGTCTCTGCTTTTTAATATGCTGTCTAGGTTGGTCATAGCTTTTCTACCAAGGAGCAAGCGTCTTTTACTTCCATGTCTGCAGTCACCTTCTGCAGTGATTTTTAGCCCAAGAAAATAAAGCCTCTCACCGTTTCCATTATTTCCCCATCTATTTGTCATGAAGTAATGGGACCAGATGCCATGGTCTTAGTTTTCTGAACATTGAGTTTTAAGCCAACATTTTCACTCTCCTATTTCACTTTCATCAAGAGGCTCTTTAGTTCTTCACTTTCTGCCATAGGGTGGTATCATCTGTATATATGAGGTGACTGATATTTCTCCCAGCAATCTTGATTCCAGCTTGTGCTTCATCCAGCCTGGCATTTTGCATGATGTACTCTGCATATAAGTTAAATAAGCAGAGTGACAGTATACAACCTTGACATACTCCTTTCCTAATATGGAACCAGTCTTGTTCTATGTCCAGTTCTAACTGTTGCTTCTTGATCTGCATAGATTTCTCACGAGGCAAGTAAGGTGGTCTGGTATTCCCATCTCTTGAAAAATTTTCCACAGTTTGTTGTCATCCACACAGTCAAAGACTTTGGCATAGTCAATAAAGCAGAAATAGATGTTTTTCTGGAACTCTCTTACTTTTTTGATGATTCAATGGATGTTGGCAATCTGATCTCTGGTTCCTCTGCCTTTTCTTTCTTTTTTTTTTTTTAATTTTTATTTTTACTTTATTTTACTTTTACAATACTGTATTGGTTTAGCCATACATTGACATGAATCCACCACGGGTGTACATGCATTCCCAAACATGAACCCCCCTCCCACCTCCCTCCCCATAACATCTCTCTGGGTCATCCCCGTGCACCAGCCCCAAGCATGCTGTATTCTGCATCGGACATAGACTGGCGATTCTATTCTTACATGACAGTATATATGTTTCAATGCCATTCTCTCAAATCATCCCACCCTCTCCCTCTCCCTCTGAGTCCAAAAGTCTGTTATACACATCTGTGTCTTTTTTGCTGTCTTGCATACAGGGTCATCATGCCATCTTTCTAAATTCCATATATATGTGTTAGTATATTGTATTGGTGTTTTTCTTTATGGCTTACTTTACTCTGTATAATTGGCTCCAGTTTCATCCATCTCATCAGAACTGATTAAAATGTATTCTTTTTAATGGCTGAGTAATACTCCATTGTGTATATGTACCACAGCTTTCTTATCCATTTATCTGCTGATGGACATCTAGGTTGTTTCCATGAAATAAAAGCAAAAATAAACAAATGGGATCTAATTAAAATTAAAAGCTTCTGCACAACAAAGGAAAATATAAGCAAGGTGAAAAGACAGCCTTCTGAATGGGAGAAAATAATAGCAAATGAAGCAACTGACAAACAACTAATCTCAAAAATATACAAGCAACTTATGCAGCTCAATTCCAGAAAAATAAAGGACCCAATCAAAAAATGGGCCAAAGAACTAAATAGACATTTCTCCAAAGAAGACGTACTGATGGCTAACAAACACATGAAAAGATGCTCTGCCTTTTCTAAATCCAGGTTGAACATCTGGAAATTCATGGCTAACATACCGTGGAAGCCTGGCTTGGAGAATTTTGAGCATTACTTTGCTACTGTGAGATGAGTACAGTTGTGTGGTAGTTTGAACATTTTTTGGCATTACCTTTCTTTGGGATTGGAATGAAAATTGACCTTTTCCAGTCCTGTGGCAACTGCTGAGTTTCCCAAATTTGCTGGCATATTGAGTGCAGTACTTTAACAGCATCATCTTTTAGGATTTGAAATAGTTCAACTGGAATTCCATCACTTCCACTAGCATTGTTCACAGTGATGCTTCCTAAGGCCAACTTGACTTTGTATTCTTAAACGGTAGGTATATTTATTTTTTTAGTTTGGATCCTGAAATCTGGATAACTAATACATTTTCTCTCTTCTGCCAAAAGATGAAATCCAAATTTTTCACCCACCTGTAAGCAAATATATTGATCAAGGATAACAAATAATGGAAAATTCTGTGTAATTAATCCTCCTTTCTGACCCCACCACAGATGCTACTAATCAGACATGGCACTACTTCCCATGAAATGTGGAATCAGAATTCTTCTCACATAGTTCTCAAGGCAGTGTTGGAAGTCCAATGCTAGTCAGTCTTTTTGTGTAGACAGACTGCTAATTATTTTTCTGAGCATGCTGATATCTCTAGGGCACATTGATACGATGGTACTTGTAAAGCAGATGAAGGAGAGTCAGAATCAATAGAGACTGTTAAGATAGCTGAGAACATGTAAAGCCTTCATTGGTTCTCCACCTTAAAGGTCCATTTCTGACTCAGTTTCTCTTTCCTGTCTCTAAAACCCACAGCACTGAATTTTTCATGTCCTTAAAAAAATTAAGAAAACAATAACCTCTAATTTTGTTTTATTTGGCCTTTAGGTGTAAGACATGATTCAGAAAGGATCAAAAATGTACCCTAGATAGAACTTACACTATTGCCCAAGCTTCTCACTAAAACTTGGTTGCTGTTCTGTGACATTTCAAAAATAGTAGAATTTGACGAGATGGCCAAGTTTCCAGTGTCCAATTGCCAATCATGTCAGAGCCTCAGAGCCCAGAGCCAGGAAATAAATAGCAAGCATCTGCCTTTCTGTGCAGTTTTTACAATGAGATACAGCAAGTTCACCTTTGCTTACTTGTAAGGATTTTAGATGTGATATAAAGGGAGAAACTGCTCTACTGAAGCGTAGGAGAATGGTATACTTCCTGTGCGCAGAGCTTCAGTTTACATTTTACTACGCCGAGTTTCCAATATAAATCTCACAGGAACGTAAGATCCCAAAGGGAGGCTGTGGCCTGAAAAATAAGTTGCTGGGTCTCCTTTCTTTAGAATGGGTCCTGGATGATGATATGGACTCAAAAAGCATTTGATAATAAACATGTATTAGTTAGGGGATTCTGGCTGAAAATTAAGAGAAAAATCAACTAAGACCGGCTTAAAACCTGTGTATCTTGATCGGATCAAAGATCATACCGAGTCAAGTAAATCAGAAAGATAAAAATAAATACTATATGTCAATCTATACACATGGAATCTAGAAAAATGTTACAGATGAACCTTTTTACAGGGCAGAGATAAAGATGCAGACATAGAGAACAGACTGTGGACACAACGGGGGAAGGGGAGGTTCGGGCAGATTGGGAGAGCAGCACTGATGTATATCCTCCACCATGGGTATAATAGAAAGCTAGCAGGAAGCTGCTGTACAGCACAGGGAGCTCAGCTCAGCGCTCTGTGGGGACCTAGAGGTGCGGGATGAGGGGTGGGACAGAGGCTTAAGAGGGAGGGTATATGCCTATACATATAGTGGATTCACGCTGTTATAGAGCAGAAACTAACATAACACTGTGAAGCAATTATGTCCCAAAAGTAATAATACAAAGAATGGATAAAGAATATATAATGTGATATATTCATACCATAAATATTAAAAGAATAAGAAGAGAATAAAGTATTGATGGTTTAGTCACTAAGTCACGTCTGGCTCTTGAGACCCCAGGGACTGCAGCCCTCCAGACTCCTCTGTCCATGGGATTTCTCAGGAAAGAATTACTGGAGTGAGTTGCCATTTCTTTCTCCAAAAGCATTGATATATGCTACCAAAAAGGGGGCATAAAATCTAAAGATAGGATAGACTTAGAAACTAACTTAATCTCTGGTCTCTGGACCAATTCTCCTGCCAGTCTCTTGGCGATCCCTTCTTCAGTGTCACAGTGTCCTACTTTGCCCATGAGCAAGAAAAAGAATGATACTCAAAGAAAAAAAATGTGATATTCATTAGTATTTACCAACAGATATCTCTGGTCGCTTCCCTGGCACCTGTCAATTTGCATGTTCCTGTATCCATGATGTTAGATGTGGTCATGTGACTCACTTTTGCTAGTGAAATGTGATTGAAAGTTATGTATAAATCACTACTGGGTGTGGGCTCTAAATGTCAAGATATCCTCTGCTGCAGTGATGAGCTCTATTCTGGAGAATGGCTGTTCTGCCAGCTCATGTCCATGGGAGTGGGTGGGTGGAACAAAGGAGAACTCCCATCCCACTTGTGATGGAAATGAATATAAAAAGGACACAAACCATTGCTACTGTAACCCACATATAACCCAACCTATCCAGACCAATACAAAGGAGAAGCTGTTCCTGAGTGGTCTCCCAGAAAAAAATAAGAATGACCTTAATGTGAACCTCCTAGATCCTCTCCTTACAACTCATTGGTATGAATTCCCATCCCTGAGTCGATTATCATCAAGGGAGATTATTGCTATGAGCCAACCCCTAGATCTTGGCTTCTGAATATAAATTCCACTGTCTTCTGGCATGTGCAAGGGTATATAAAAGCCTGAACACAATAAGCTTTTGTTAGATATGATGAAAAATTCCATCCACAAGTCAATGCAATTTTTCCTTTCTTCACTGGGTTTAAGAGGGTGCTTGCTAGTATTTCTTCTTAAAACAGACAGGGAAAGATCTCTTTCTGCACACTTACTATCATCTCAGCTGGACCATTCACAGAAAATTATCATCACGCCGTGTTTATATGATTCCCTCTTTCTCTTTTGGAACAAGAGATAGGGTAGAAAGAATAAAAGAGTACTAGTGAATTCACTTCTTTACTAAAAAAGTACAGAGGATGACAGGATACGATGGTCGGATGGCTTCACCAGCTCGATGGGCATGAATTTGAGAAAGCTCCAGCAGTTGGTAATGGACAGGGAAGCCTGGCATGTTACAGTCCATGGGGTTGCAAAGAGTCAGACATGATTGAGCGACTGGATTGAACTAAAATTCACTTTTTATTCATAAGCTTTTATATAACTTACTTTTTAATCTGTACAAGGCATAGGTGAGAAATATCCACATAATTAATTCCAAGGAATTGAGAAAGTCCAATTGGCTTCACTGGATTCATTACTAGTATGAATAGCAGTAAACTATGGGGGTTCTCTCTGCAGTGACTGTATACATTTTTCATTATAATTTGTCTCATACTGCCATTCTCCCAAACATTTCCTAACAACCAAAACAGAACATATTTTCTACGCAGATTACTTCAAAATAAAAACTCCCTTTAGAATAAAATATAATTAAATGATTTGGTCCTTTGAGCATAATAAATATTAACTCACCCCAAGATTCGACATAACAGTTACCTTAGAAGAAAGTAACTAGGTAGCTGAATCTAAAAGTCTTCTCCTAAAATATTCAAGTTGGTTCATAACCTCTGTGTTTATTATTCTAAAGCCCCAAACAAAGTAAAATTATGCTAAAAACATCTAAAAGGATAAAATTATGTAGCATGATACAGACAGAAGTGAAGTTACCCTCACTCACTTTACCTTGAGTCTCATATATAGCAAATAGCACCTCGAGTTCACCTGGTGAATTTGAAAGTACTGAAAGGTACAGAATTAAAACAAGACCAAAGTGCTAAATGGAGAAGGCAATGGCACCCCACCCCAGTACTCTTGCCTGGAAAATCCCATGGACGGAGGAGCCTGGAAGGCTGCAGTCCATGGGGTCGCTGAAGGTCGGACAGACTGAGCGACTTCACTTTCACTTTTCACTTTCATGCATTGGACAAGGAAATGGCAACCCTCTCCAGTGTTCTTGCCTGGAGAATCCTAGGGACGGGGGAGCCTGGTGGGCTGCCATCTATGGGGTTGCACAGAGTTGGACACGACTGAAACAACTTAGCAGCAGCAGCAAAGAGCTAAATACCAGTGACAGTTCAGAGACTGCTAAACTTTTTTCCCTTATATATTCCTTTTAGCACATGAAAGGCTCTTCGAAAGTTGTCTGTTACATCAACCATGCATCTCCAATACATTTGTTCATTTATTCATATGTGAATGCATTTGGAAGAGTCAGAAAAGAAAAGAGGGGAGTATCTTGGTTGCAAATGTGGTTAACTGGATAAGCACTACTGTGTCCAAATGTGTATAATAAGGCCTTTGGAAATATTATGTTTTGGATTGTATCTTTGATTAATGTTGCTCATTTTACTTCCTCAAGATGTTTTCAAAATGGAGCAGCAATTTTGAAAGATGTAACTACCTGCAACCAAGAAAATAATCCAGTTTCAGGCATCAAGATCTATAAAAATTCAGGGCAGCAAACAAACAATTCATTTCCTAACTCATTTCATTGCATATCCTACAATAAGCACTCCAGAGAGTCTTGACATTTCAGGGGTGGGGAAGCTTCCCTCTATGCCTAGGAAGGAAGACCAAGAATGATTCAAAAATTTAAGACACTACAGCAAACTAAAATTACATTAGAATCTTCAGTTCAGTTGCTCAGTTGTGTCCGACTCTTTGCGACCCAATGAATCACAGCATGCCTGGCCTCCCTGTCCATCACCAACTCCCGGGGTTCACCCAAACTCATGTGAATCGAGGAGGTGATTCCATACAGACATTTTATCCTCTGTTGTCCCCTTCTCCTCCTGCCCCTAATCCCTCCTAGCATCAGGGTCTTTTCCAATGTGTCAGCTCTTTGCATGAGGTGGCCCAGTATTGGAGTTTCAGCCTCAGCATCAGTCCTTCCAATGAACACCCAGGACTGGTCTCCTTTAGGATTGACCTGTTGGATCTCCTTGCAGTCCAAGGGACTCTCAAGAGTTTTCTCCAACATCACAGTTCAAAAGCATCAATTCTTCGGCACTCAGCTTTCTTTACAGTCCAACTCTCAACCTCCATACATGACCACTGGATAAACCATAGCCTTGACTAGACCTTTGCTGGCAAAGTAATGTCTCTGCTTTTCAATATGCTATCTAGGTCGGTCATAACTTTCCTTCCAAGGAGTAAGTGTCTTTTAATTTCATGTTCTGCAGTCACCATCTGCAGTGATTTTGGAGCCCAAAAAAATAAAGTCTGACACTGTTTCCACTGTTTCCCCATCTATTTCCCATGAAGTGATGGGACCAGATGCCATGATCTTAGTTTCTGAATGTTGAGCTTTAGGCCAACTTTTTCTCTCTCCTCTTTCACTTTCATCAAGAGGCTTTTTAGTTCCTCTTCATTTTCTGCCATATGGGTGGTGTCATCTGCATATCTGAGGTTATTGATATTTCTCCTGGCAATCTTGATTCCAGCTTGTACTTCTTCCAGGCCAGCGTTTCTCATGATGTACTCTGCACATAAGTTAAATAAGCAGGGTGACAATATACAGCCTTGACGTACTCCTTTTCCTATTTGGAACCATTCTGTTGTTCCATGTCCAGTTCTAACTGTTGCTTCCTGACTTGCATATTAGAATCTTGGTTAATTAGAATTCAAGCAAATAGAACCCTAAAATAAGCTATGAACTAGAATAAACTCTAGGGGTCATTTAGTCCAACCACCTGGAAACACAATAATCTATTCTTCAATATCCTTTTATCGGTTGTCCTTTATCTCTGTAAATGTATTTCCAGGAATGGAGACTTACATCTTGATATCACATAATATATCCTTAAACAGTTATAACATGAGATCATTATTTATCATGATTGAGGTGAAATTTTTCTTCTTCTGACTTGGCCCTAGTTTTTCATTTTAAGATGACAAGAAATAAGCCATATTTTTCTTTCTTTTAATTTATTTATTTTTAATGGAAGGATAATTACTTTACAATATTATGTTATTTCTGCAATATGGAGCTTCCCTGGTGGCTCAGATGATAAAAAATCTGCCAGCAACGTAGGAGACCTGAGTTCAATCCCTGGGTCAGGAAGATCTCCTAAAGAAGGAAGGGCATGAAAACCCACTCAGGTATTCTTTCCTGGGAAATCCCAAGGACAGAGGAGCCTGCTGTGCTATAATCCATGAGGTCACAAAGAGTTAGACACAACTGCATGACTGACATTTCTGCCATACATCAACATGTATCAGCCGTAGGTATACATATGTCCCCTCCTTCTTGAACCTCCCCTCTACCTCCCTCTTATAATAATGTGAAAGTGAAGTTGCTCAGTTGTGTCCAACCCTCAGGGACCCCATGGACTGCAGCCTACCAGGCTCCTCTGTCCATGGGATTTTCCAGGCAAGACTACTGGAATGGGGTGCCATTGCCTTCCCCGAATAATATGAAATGCTAGCTTTAACTGTGAATAAAGGGAGAAGAAGAATAATACAGTAGGAATCAAATTGTAAGTTAAATGACCAACATCCTTGAGTATTTTCTGTGATATGCCCTCATCTCCTCCCAAAACCTCATCCCTGTATACCTACAGCAGGAAAGGCAAACAGAAACTTATTCATGTCACTCTTCTCTATAAAATCCTTCAAAGGATTTATCTTAGGATAATATCTAAACTTTTTACATTGGTTTTAAAGACCCATATACTCTGGCCTCCTGCTACCTCTCTAGCCTTCTTGATTCTCATGCTTACCTGAAAACCAGTTATCCATTTATAACTAAATGAATTTCAATACTTGGACCTATTTTCAGGGCAGAAATACAGACGAAAACAGAGAGAATGAACATCCAGACAGGTGGAATGAAGGGGAGGGTGGGACAAACTGGGAGACTAGGATTAACTTACATACACTGCCCTATGTAAAAAAGATAGCTAATGGGAACCTGCTGTATAGCCCAAAAAGCTCAGTTCAGTCCTCTGTAATGACCTGGTGGGGTGGGACACAGGCAGTGGGATGGGGAGGTGAGAGGCAGGTCCAAGAGAGAGGGGATATATGTATATCTACTCACACCTGATTCACTTCATTGTACAGCAGAAACTAACACAACATTGTAAAGCAATTATATTCCAATAAAAAACTGAAAAGAATACTTGGAAACTATGACACTTCCTCTCTTCATTTTACCTCCTGAGATTCTTATTGTTCTCTTTGTCAAAAACATTCTTTCACATCTTCTTGCTATGCATAACTATTAATAATTCTCATTCCATGTCAAATATCTCTCAGAAAGCCTCCCCTGACTTTCCAAATTTGGATCTGATGGCTCTCCCACAAGGTCTCATGGCATCCTACAAACCCATTAACACTGTTGTTTAATTGCTCAGTTGTGTCCGTCTGTTTTGCAAACCCAGGGACTGTAGCCCACCAGGATCCTCTGTCTATGGGATTTCCCAGGCAAGAATACTGGAGTGGGTTGCCATTTCTTTCTCCAGGGGAGTTCCTGACCCAGGAATTGAACCCGTGTCTCCTGCATCTCCTGCATTAACAAGCTGTTTCTCTACATTTGAGCCACTAGGGAAGCCTCTCAGTAACAAACACTTTTGCATATTATACCTTACTCACAAGAACTGTAAGCTACAGGAAAGCAACAACTGTGCAAACTCATTCATTATTTCAGCCTTTGATTCTATTATAATGTCTGAAAAAATAGTTGAACCTCTGATAAATACTTTTTAGATATGTAAATAATTAAATGAGCAAGTATGAATAGTTAATAAAAGCCTGTGCAAGTCTACTTATCTGAGAACAATAAAATTATTTTTAGAACATTATACCTAATAAAGCTGAAAATACACTAGTATGTTTTGGAAGGTTTCCAACAACCAGAAAACGATAACAGAAAAAACATTTCTAACTAATTAAGCTATTAGGTTGTTATAATTAAGGTCTGCATTTTTTATTAATTTTGACAATTCTTGGCACAGGGGTGGTTGTTCTGTTTTATCTTTGCTAGTAGACTTCTTTAAGTCTTGATTTATGATTAAAGTATGAGATGTGTTTTTATAACATGATGTAGTTTCTTGAAGGCTTCCATGGTGGCTCAGCTGGTGAAGAACTCACCTGCCAATGTAAGAGATACAAGAGATGTGGGTTCGATCCCTGGGTTGGGAAGACTCCCTGGAAAATGAAATGGCAACCCACTCCAGTATTCTTGCCTGGAGAACTCCATGGATCAAGGACACTGGCAGGCTACAGTTCATGGTGTCGTAGAGAGTTGGAAATGACTGAGCATACATGTGCATGGTTTCTTTAGTAATAATTATAAAAGGTTTACACAGAAACAACTATGATTTTCAATACTAGAGGCTATAATGTCTCTAAATCATTGCCTTTCTTCGTTTGGCAGTAAGTGAAATGGGGTAATGAAGATTGTTTTGAACTTGCATACTTCAGATTACCCTTAAATCACTATATGTTATCTCTTATAGGATCAGATCAAAAAAAGGGATTGACAAAAAAGTAAATAAATAACCAAGAGATAGACAGTTTGCCTTGTAAATGTCTAGTACACATCCAGCTTTCCTCATTACCTATCCAATGTGCACCTATGAAACAGGGAGCCACGAAAGAAATCAGGAGCTGCATTTCATGTGATCAGTGCCATAAGTTACTGCCTGGCCCACCGCACAAGAGCCGTTTCAGCCTTGAATGTGGCCTTTTGTTTGAATGTATCACCATATGTTCCCAAATTGCTGTGCAAAGACTGATGGTTCCACAGTCTCCCATTAATATTTTGCCTGGGCATAATGTTCATTTTTATTTGTCTAAAATGTCCCAAATTGCCAAGCGATTTTTAAAGTAAGTGTTAAATTTTGCAAATAGAAGCTGCTATTCTGTGATTCAATCGTACAGTCAAAATAATGAAAACATCGTGACCTGAGTTAGGATACCATAGTAAGATACAGATGACAACTGCCACTCTATAGCAGAAGGAGTTGAGACTGAAACCCAGAAACAAGACTTCAGAAGATTTTTTTTTTAATTTTCACTGTCATACTATTCATATTCAGCTCATTAGTCTTGAAATAACACAGCAGAATAATCTTTTAGGGAATTTAAATAACTTGAACAATACTCATTCCAGTTTCTGGAAAGGATAGCATATGTCCCAAGTGAAAGTTTTAATATCAATGGCTTAATTCTTTTGTTTTACTCAAAGGTAGGAAGGGACCAAATGGGAGAAGAGGACTTCATCGCCCTCCTCCCCACACCAGCCTGCCTGTACCCCTTCATGCTCTTGTTCCCCAAGATGTAGCACCCTCTAATCTATGACAAACTTGATTTTTGTGATCTAGGAAAATCATAGAGCAGTCAGTATATGATGAGAAGCAACAGCATAAGACAAAAAGCGTTCTTCTCTTCTGTCTCTCTCTCTCACACACACAGTGACAGGAATGCACAAACACACACACACAATATGCAAATTCACTATATCCTTTTGGCAAAACATGAGATCAGAGGACATATGAGACACCAAATTGGCACCACCTTAATCTTGCATTGTCTGATTACAGTGTTAGAAATATTGTTTCCATATTAGTGTCCATTTGTAGACTTTCCTCGGGGAATAGGAACTTCAGTTATACTTATATTGCTCGTGCCTCCTGGGGACAGAAAGGCATAGTAATAAAAACATGAACTTTGGAATCAGACATACTTGGATATGAACCCTGGCTACACTGCTTATTAGCCGTGTGATTGCAATTTTCCACATTTGCAAAAGGAATTGAATACACTGGTGAATGCTACAAGATAGTTTTATATTTTCTCTATTCTAAATAAGAAGGTATACATTAAGCCTATGCATAAGCTAAGACTAAGAGATTTTTACTGTATTACTCAAGATCAGACATCTTATAAGTAAAATAACTTTTATATTTAGACCAAGATCTATCTGACTTTTCAGCCCATGTTCTTGGTTCATCTGCCATATTTTTGCATCAGTCTCACTTACGTTGTGGAGAAGGCAACGGCACCCCACTCCAGTAGTCTTGCCTGGAAAATCCCATGGGCGGAGGAGCCTGGTAGGTTGCAGTCCATGGGGTTGCTAAGAGTTGGACAGGACTGAGTGGCTTCACTTTCACTTTTCACTTTCCTGCTTTGGAGAAGGAAATGGCAACCCACTCCAGGGTTCTTGCCTGGAGAATCCCAGGGACGGGGGAGCCTGGTGGGCTGCCATCTATGGGGTCGCACAGAGTTGGACACAACCGAAGCGACTTAGCAGCAGCAGCATTTACATTGGGAAAGCGAGTGAACCTCTTACAATGAATGAAAAGCCCTCAATATATGTATTTGTCTCATGTCCTGGTACCTTTGCTTAAAGTAAGCATATTCTGTTGTCAAATGATAACCATGTGACCTTTCATATTTAACTTTTCTTTTTTCAAATGTAAAATGAGCATCTTGGTAACACTAATAACTGCTCAATAAGGTTAAGAGGATTAAATAAGTGAATAAGCCTAAAGTACTTAGAACCAAGCTGTCTTATAGTAAACAGGTATTATATGCATAAGTTTATTGTTACTAGTGTTCTTCTGTTGTCATGAATAATATTATTATTGCTATTACTTAAAGCATATAATGAGTGACAGGGATCCAACTTTAAGTGACGTAAGCAAATAGTGATAAAGTTCTTCCTTATGTAACTAGAGGCCTGGATATGGGCAGCTCTGGGCCTTGGTTCTGTGGCCCAATGATACCCACAAAAGACAAAGTTGTTTCTTTTTCCTCAACTGTGCTAATCATAATGCTTTTTTATTCTCATTGCCTCAGAATAGTTGCCAGACTTTCAAGATTCACATTTAACATTCAATTCAGAAAGAAAAGAGAAAGGGACCAGAGAAGCAGTATAACCAATGACTATCCCCTTTATCAGAAAAGTGAATTTTTTGAGGGGTTCAAAATGGGGTGGTGAGCTGGAGGCCATGAGGGTGTGAGTTTATACAACAAGATCATTGTCAAAAGAACATAAGTAATAGTGCAATAAGTTTTTTTAATCTGAATGTTTGGTTAAATAATCCATGCTATAATTCTAGCATGGAACATTATGGAGTTGTAAAATGCAATGTTTACAGTCTGTATACGACAGGAGGTGCTTGTTATATAATAGTCACTGGAAAAAAAAAGATAAAAATTATATACAGAGAATGGACATAAATATGTTAAAAATATGTATTTAACAAGCCCTAAACAAAATAATTAAAATTCAAATAGTGAAAAAATATTAGGTGTGATTACCTATTGCAATTTTGTACCTAAATCATTCCTTGATTTTTTTTTTTTCTTTTTAAGGACATATTCTGTTAAAAACAATTGGTTAACGCTAAAACTCTGAGTCTGTTTCTTTGAGAACATTAAATTTAATGATGCAATTGTCAAGTATAATCTGACATTGCTTTTAGAAGATTATAAGGTACTTTTAGCTTGAAAAAAATAGTGATTTTTTTTTCAAAGGCCATCCCAGCATTCTCATAAGGCATGCACTTAAGTTTCCTTGATGAAACTATGGTTCATGGCCTCCAAGTTAGGCTGGGAGGGTGCCTTTTTAACTCTTTGAGCTTCTGTGTTAGAGATGGTTAAAAGAAATGGGTTTGAGAATTTTCTTGGGCTCCAAAATCACTGCAGATGGTGATTACAGCCATGAAATTAAAAGACATTTGCCCCTTGGAAGAAAAACTATGACAAACTTAGATAGCATATTAAAAAGCACAGACATTACTTTGCCGACAAAGGTTCGTATAGTCAAAGCTATGGTTTTTCCAGTAGTCATGTGTGGATGTATGAGCTGGACTATAAAGAAAGCTGAGCGCCAAAGAATAGATGCTTCTGAACTGTGGTGTTGGAAAAGACTCTTGAGAGTGCCTTGGACAGTAATAAGATCAAATCAGTCAATCCTAAAGGAAATCGATCCTGAATATTCATTGGAAGGACTGATGCTGAAGTTGAAGCTCCAATACTTTGGCCACCTGATATAAAGGGCTGACTCATTGGAAAAGACCCTGATGCCAGTAAACACTGAAGGCAGGAGGAGAAGGGGAAGATAGAGGATGAAATGGTTGGATGGCATCACTGACTTGATGGACATGAGTTTGAGCAAGCTCCGGGAATTGGTGATGGACAGGGAATTCCGGAGTGCTACACTCCATGGGGGCCCAGAGAGTCATAGATGACTGAACAACTGAACTGAACAGGCAATGGATGTCAGGTTGGGCCATCACACCTGTCCACTGTATTCACACAGAAAAATTAAGAAGTTGTGAAATATAAATTAATGGTGAAGTGTCATCAATACTCATTAAAAGTTAAGATTTAAATTCAAAATAACTAAATGAAACATATGGTAATTCTACTTGAAACAAATACAATGCTTTCATTTGTAGCAGCACATTCAAGCAATAGTGAACATTTTAATAGCCCTGTGTCTTGGGAATTTATCTATAGCAATAAGCTCCCAAGTCAGTTTTGGAGGCCAGGACTATAGTATGTAGGGTCCAGCAAATTAGTCCCCACTGATACATGGGGACCTTGTATGGGACCTTACTTCTGAAACATTAATCATGAAACCATGAAAGGTTATAATGATGAAACTGAACCCAGAAAGAATCTCCCATGACTTGTCTACAAAATAATGTAATCAACAGTAATATAATAAAATCACACATTAAAATTGAGTGTTTATGTGGCCCATTCCAGTGGAAATACTTTGATTCATGGATTCAAAAGTTTTATTATTTTGGTGGCTCTGACAAAGCATGCTCCAGGACATCCCCCTTGCCCAACCTCTTCCCACTCCAGGTCCAGGTAGCAAACCAAAGCCAGCCAATACAAGAATTCTACACAGGATATGCTCCTACATAAGGCCACCCATTTAAGACTGGGAAAGGTAGCTCTTGTGGCTAACCCATAGAAATAAACATGGTGTGTGTATGGGGGCGGTGTGGGGAAGGGTGGGATGAATTGAGGGATAGCACTGGCATATATACACCACAATGTATGAAACAGATAGCCAAGGGGGAACTGCTTTATAGTGCAGGGAGCTCAGCTCCGTGCTCTGTGATGACCTAGAGGGATGGGAGACTTAAAAGAGAGGGGATATATGTATATCTGTGTGTGTGTGTGATTCACATATAGCTAGTTGTACAGCAAAACCCAACACAGTAAAGCAATTATACCCCAATTAACATGAATTTGTAAAAAAGAAATAAACACAGAAAGTCAAACAAATGAGAAAGCAGTAGAGTTTGTTCCAAATGAAAGGATAAGATAAAACCCCAGAGGAAAAAGAACCTAATGAAACAGACATAGTAATGTACTAGATATATATTCAAAACAATGATAATTAAAATGTTCAACAAACTCTAGAGAAGCATGGAAAAATGTAGTAAGAACTTCAATGAAGGGTTTATAAAATATAAGAACGAACCAGTTAATAGCTGAAGAAAACAATAACTGAAAGGAAAATACACTAGAGGAAAACAAGAGCAGATTAAATAATAGGGAAGCATGGATCAGCCATCTGGAAGGTGATTAATGGAATTCACCCAGTAAGAAAAAAGAATTTAAAACATTAGGATAGTCTAAGGGACCTCTAAGACAACATCAAAAGTATGAACATTTGCACTATAGGGGTCCAAAGAGAACAGAGTGAGGGGGCAATAACTTATTTGAAGAAATAATAGTTGTCCCTAACCTGGAAAAAGAAACAAATATTCAAGTGCAGAAAGCATAGAAGAGTCCCAAATAAGATGAACCCAAAGAGATTCACAAGAAGATAAATCATAATTAAAATGGCAGAAGTTAAAGATATACATAATTTTAAAGATATTAAGAGAAAAATGAAGAGTCACATATAAGGAAACCCCATAAGACTGTCCGCAGAAACGATGTAGACCAGGATGGGAGTAGAATGATATACTCGCACTGCTGGAGAGAAAAACAGTTACAAGCAAGAATACTCTAACTGAACGAGGTTCTGAAGGAGAGTTTCCCAGACAAGCAAAACCTGAAGGAGTTCTCACCACTAAATAAATCATCCTTACAGGAAATGTAAAACGGTCTTTTTCAAGCAGAAATGTATGTGTATGTATTTGTGGTTCAGTTGCTCAGTCATGTCTGATTTTTTGTGACCCAGTGGACTGAAGCACACCAGACTTTGTTCTCTTTCACCATCTCCTGGAGCATGCTCAAACTCATGTCCATTGAGTCTGTGATGCCAACCAACCATCTCATCCTCTGTCGTTGCCTTCTCCTCCTGCCTTCAATCTTTCCCACCATCAGGGTATTTTCTAATGAGTCAGCCCTTTGCATCAAGTGGCCAAAGAATTGGAGCTTCAGGTCAGCATCAGTCCTTCCAGCAAATATTCAGGATTGATTTCCTTTATGATAGACTGCTTTGATCTCCTTGCTGTCCAAGTGACTCTCCAGAGTCTACTCCAGCACCACATTTCGAAGGCACATGTGTGTGTATATATATGTATCTTACTAGTAAAGGTAAATGTAAACGAAGGGCACTGGGAAAGTATAGAGATCAAAATACAAAAGTAGTAAGAGCAACTGTAGTCACAATAAATAGGCAAATGATACACAAAATAAAATGATGTAAATAGGATGTCAAAACCGTAAAATATTGCAAGGGGAGCTATAAAAATGTAATGATTTATGAAGTGTTTGAACTTACGTGATTATCAGCTTAAAACAACCGATACAGACTTTCCGATACACATCTCACTGTAACTACAAATTAAAACTTAAAATAGGTACACACACACACACACACACACACACACAAAGAAAAAGTAACCCAAATATAAAATGAAAGAAAATCATGAAATCACAGGAAAGAGAAGAAAAGAAGAAATTGATAGCTTTCGGTGAACCGTGTCAGATTCATGATCTCCGAAGGAGATTTAGCTTCGGGACCAGAGATCTGGCTTGATCACTCAAGAGCTTTTGTATAGCAGAGTTTTATTACAGTAAAAAAGGGGACAGACAAAGCTTCTGACATAGACATCAGAAGGGGGATGGAGAGTGCCCCCTTTGCTAGTCTAAGCAAGGGAGTTATATACTTTTTAAAGTAGTTATATACTTTTTTAATGTAGTATTACAATACATCAAAAGAATGTCTCAAGGTTGTAAAGATCTTACTAGACCCATTCTGATAATTTACATTTTAAGATAAAAGGATTAGCCAGAAGGTTTTCAGGAAGGAGGGACTGTCCTCAAGCAGGATACATGGTTATATAAACCTTCAGTTCAGTTCAGTCCAATCGCTCAGTCATGTCTAACTCTTTGCACCCCTATTGACTGTAGCTCGCCAGGTCTCCCTGTCCATCACTAACTCCTGAATTTACTCAAACTCATGTCCACTGAGTTGGTGATACCATCCAATCATCTCATCCTCTCTCATCCCCTTATCCCCTTATCCATCCTGCCTTCAATCTTTCCCAGCATCAGGGTCTTTTCAAATGAGTCAGCTCCTTGCATCAGGTGGCCAAAATATTGGAGTTTCAGCTTCAGCATCAGTCCTTCCAATGAACACTCAGGACTGATCTCCCTTAGGATGGACTGGTTGCAACTCCTTGCAGTACAAGGGACTCTCAAGAATCTTCTCCAGCACCATAGTTCAAAAGCATCAATTCTTCAGCGCTCAGCTTTCTTCACAGTCCAACCCTCACATCAATACAAGACTATTGGAAAAACCATAGCTTTGCCTAGATGGACCTTTGCTGGCAAAGTAATGTCTCTGCTATTTAGTTTGTTGTCTAGGTTGGTTATAACTTTCCTTTTTTTAATTTATTATTTTCTTAATTTTTATTTTTACTTTATTTTACTTTACAATACTGTATTGGTTTTGCCATACATTGACATGAATCCACCACGGGTGTACATGCGTTCCCAAACATGAACCCCCCTCCCACCTACCTCCCCATAACCTCTCTCTGGGTCATCACCATGCACCAGCCCCAAGCATGCTGTATCCTGCATCGGACATAGACTGGTGATTCGATTCTTACATGAAAGTATACATGTTACAATGCCATTCTCCCAAATCATCCCACCCTCTCCCTCTCCCTCTGAGTCCAAAAATCTGTTATACACATCTGTGTCTTTTTTACTGTCTTGCATACAGGGTTCTCATTGCCATCTTTCTAAATTCCATATATATGTGTTAGTATACTATATTGGTGTTTTTCTTTCTGGCTTATTTCACTCAAAGAGTAAGCATCTTTTAATTTCATGGCTGCAGTCACCATCTGCAGTGATTTTGGAGCCCCCCAAAATAAAGTCTGACACTGTTTCCAATGTTTCCCATCTATTTCCCATGAAGTGATGGGACCAGATGCCATGATCCTAGTTTTCTGAATGTTGACTTTTAAGCCAACTTTTCACTCTCCTCTTTGACTTTCATCAAGAGGCTCTTTAGTTCTTCTTCACTTTCTGCCATAAGGATGGTGTTATTTGCATTATCTGAGGTTATTGATATTTCTCCCAGCAATCTTGATTCCAGTTTGTGCTTCATCCAGCCCAGCATTTCTCATGATGTACTCTGCATATAAGTTAAATAAGCAGGGTGACAATATACAGCCTTGATGTACTCCTTTTCCTATTTGAAACCAGTCTGTTGTTCCATGTCCAGTTCTAACTGTTGCTTCCTGACCTGCATATATGTTTCTCAAGAGGCAGGTCAGGTGGTCTGGTATTCCCATGTCTCTTAGACCTTAGCACAATTTATTGTGATCCACACTCTCAAAGGCTTTGGTGTAGTCAATAAAGAAGAAATAGATGTTTTTCTGGAACTTTCTTACTTTTTTTCATGATCCAGCAGATGTTGGCAATTTCTCTGGTTCCTCTGCCTTTTCTAAAACCAGCTTGAAAATCAGGCTTCATATTTTGAAGCCTGGCTTGGAGAATTTTGAGCATTACTTTACTAGCGTGTGAGATGAGTCCAACTGTGCAGTAGTTTGAGCATTCTTTGGCACTTCCTTTCTTAGGGATGGGAATGAAAACTGACCTTTTCTAGTCCTGTGGCCACTGCTGAGTTTTCCAAATTTGCTGGCATATTGGGTGCAGCAACTTCACAGCATCATCTTTTAGGATTTCAAATAGCTCAACTGGAATTCCATCACCTCCACTAGCTTTGCTCATAGTGATGCTTCCTAAGGTCCACTTGACTTCACATTTCAGGATGTCTGGCTCTAAGTGAGTGATCACACCATCGTGATTATCTGGGTCATGAAAACATTTTTTTTAATGCAGTTCTTCTGTGTATTCTTGCCACCTCTTCTTAATATCTTCTGATATTGTTATATTTACAATCTAATAATTGTACAAATCTACAAATCTAAATTGTTAGATTTTAATCTAATCAAAAGGCTGAGAAGAAATAAACAGAAGCTTTTAGATGCTTAAGCCTAATACCTAGCCACTTTCAAGACAGTTACATGTCAAGTAAATATTTGAAACCAAATTTTAACAACAAATATGTACTCATAATATTTGGAAATAGACATATCATGAGTGAAAAAAATTATAGAGAAAACAGAAAATATTTTGGATAAAGACATGGTAAATACTAATGATATCATTCAATATCTTTGAATGATGTCTTCCACAAAACTGGTTCCTGGTGCCAAAAAGATTAGGTCTGCTACTCTAAGGCTTTGGAGAGAAGGCAACCTAGTTTTGAGTCCTCGCTTGGCCACTTTGCAAGTACATGACTTCACAAGTCACCTTCTCAATCTTTTTTCTCACATGGTCATTTAGTCACTAAGTCGTGTCTGACTCTTCTGCATCCCCATGGACTGTAGCCCACTAGGCATCTCTATCCAAGGAATTTCCCAGGTGAGAATACTGGAGTGGATTGCCATTTCCTTCTCCAGGGGATCTCCCCACCCCCGGGATCGAACCCACAAGCCCTGCACTGCCAGGCGAATTCTTTACCACTGAGCCCACCTAAATGAAGAATAATAGTTGCTATCCTGCTAGGTGTCCAAGAGGATTAAAATTTGGACATGTAGATAAAGTCTTCACAATAGCCTCCATACCTGGCATAGAAAAGAGTCTCAATACATCTCAATCACTTTGACATTCCTTCAGAAAAATCAGCAGGAATTTGTTGTCACAAATCTATCTTTAACTGTTATGCTAAATTTCTGTTTTATCTATTACCATTTTTACTTTGTTACTGTCTAAAGATGTATCCCTTTAAAACAAACAAGAAGGGTGACCTTAGTGGTCACTATATTTCTACCAAAGTAGTGTAGTAGATAACAGACTCTGGATTCAGAATTCCTGGATTCAAATATTAATTCCATTTTTTACTCATAGGTGATTTTCATCAAATCTGTACATCCTCATTTGTAAAGAAACAACCAAAGGGTGTTTAGTTCAGTCACTCAGTCGTGTCCAACTCTTTGTGACCCCATGAATCGCAACATGCCAGGCCTCCCTGTCCATCACCAACTCCCAGAGTTTACCCAAACTCATGTCCATCGAGTCAGTGATGCCATCCAGCCATCTCATCCTCTGTCGTCCCCTTCTCCTCCTGCCCCCAATCCCTCCCAGCATCAGGGTCTTTTCCAATGAGTCAGCTCTTCGCATGAGGTGGCCAAAGTATTGGAGTTTCAGCATCAGTCCTTCCAATGAACACCCAGGACTGATCTCCTTTAGAATGGAATGTTTGGATCTCCTTGCAGTCCAAGGGACTCTCAAGAGTCTTCTCCAACACCACAGTTCAAAAGCATCAATTCTTTGGCACTCAGCTTTCTTCACAATTAAATTCTCACATCCATATATGACCACTGGAAAAACTATAGCCTTGACTAGATGGACCTTTGTTGGCAAACTAATGTCTCTGCTTTTGAATATGCTGCCTAGGTTGGTCATAACTTTCCTTCCAAGGAGTAAGCGTCTTTTAATTTCATGTCTAATGAAAAAAATTTAGGAGTAGTGGACACACCTGTGATGGTTAGTTTCATAAGTCAACTTGGAAAGCATTTTTAGATGAGACTAACATTTGAATCAGTGAATTCTGAGTAAAGATTGTCCTCCATAATGTAGGTGGGCCTTATCCAATTAGCTGAAGGACTCGGTAGAACCAAGAGACTAGTCTTCCCAATCAGGAGGGAATTCTCCAGCATAATCCATTCAGATCTCACTGTCTCATTAGCTTTCCTCAGTTTCCAGAATGCTGGGCCAGCACACTGGAGATTTTGAACTTGCTAGCCTCAAAATTTTGCAAGATCCATTTCCAATTAATAAAGAAATACAGCTTCCCTGGTGGTCTAGTGGCTAAGAATCCACCTTACAATGCAAGAGTCAGTTGTTTGACTCCTGGTTCAGGAATCCTAGTCCAGATCCCACCTGCTGCGGGGAAACTAAGCCCAAGAACCACAACTACTGAGCCCCCGCACCAGAACTACTGATGCTTACGTGCCTAGAACCTGTGATCCACAAGACAAGGCACCACAGTGAAAAACCCTTGCACTGAAGCTAGAGAACAGTCTCCTCTCACCAGAGAAGTTTGGCATGCTATGGTCCATGGGGTCACTAAGAGTCAGACAGGACTGAGCAGGCACGCATGTCCTCATTAACCAGTATGAATTAGTAGCAACCTTTTTCCCTTGTGACCCATGGGGTCACAAAGAGTTGGACATGACTGAGTGACTTCACTTCACTTCACTTCACTTTTTCCCTTATTATGTCTGCAATAGGTCTTCCTTGACAGCTCAGTTGGTAAAGAATCCACCTGCAATGCAGGAGACCTCGGTTCAATTCCTGGATTGGAAAGGTCCGCTAGAGAAGGGATAGGCTACCCATTCCAGTATTCTTGGGCTTCCCTGGTGGCTCAGCTGGTAAAGAATCCACCTGCAATGCGGGAGACCTGGGTTCGATTCCTGGGCTGGGAAGATCCCCTGGAGAAGGGAAAGGCTACCCATTCCAGTATTCTGGCCTGGAGAATCCCACGGACTGTACAGTCCATGGGGCTGCAAAGAGTTGGACACGACTGAGCAAATTTCACTTCACTTTCATGTCTGCAACATTGGTCTCTAAATGACTCAATGGTTTTAGTTCTCAAAGGTTTGGATCTACTCCTTCATGGCCATGGTGCTGTATAGATTGATTCATGGTTGGTCACATCATTTCCCAAATCTAGGGTTTTAGGCTGTGTAGTGAACATATATTCAGTCCTCCTGATGTAGTCTTTCAGATCCTCACTCCCTTAGACACTTTCACAGTTATATGAGTCTTAAGGCACATAATAAATGCCTTAGTCACATAATACTTGTAGTGTGCCTATTTTGCTGATTAAGCTCTGAGTAGTGTAATTTGTAAAACATAGTAGACACAGCAGCTTTAATTTTTACTATTTCAAGGTCATATATTTGTGAATAAGTGCATCTTGCCTTAAGTCTGTCTTAAGAACACTTACTTTACTCAATAAGACACCAAACCACATAGTAAAAATTGGCTTTCTTTTCTATTACAGGCCAAGGAGGCCAAATCATTAATGAAAGTCATGATTTGACTTCAATCCTCTACCTGATAATATGATTTTTGTTCATAAGTATAATGGAATGTCATCTCCAGAAAAAGTGGACACTTTGAGTGATGGCTGAAAATTTGTCAAATTGAAGTTTCTCTTCTGTGACAAATCACTTTGGAGCATGAGAAAAGTTTGTGCTCATTTATTTTATTCAAGACAAGTTAACTCAAAAGAAAGAGAGCTCAGATGCAGAAAGCAAATCACCAACTCATAAAGTATATCAAGAGTCCTTGGAACATTCTTGCTAGCAGGTAAGGCCTTTGATATTTGTCACAGAGCAGTGCTTACTACACTTATTTACAGGTAGTTGCAGTGAGTTGATCCTTGGATGGCAGGACATTGCACAAGTTTTACCATTTGACTGTCAGAAAATACTTTAAATACACTATAACAAGGGAATGGGAAGAAAATAGGAGGTATGTTTATATCTTAACTTTTTTGAAATTGGTAATATTACCATTGCTGCTTATTAATGTTGATGTTAGAAAACACAGGTAGCCTGTTACCAAGTGTCCACTAGAGAAGGTAATTTGAATTTCAGTGTCATTGTCAAATCATCTTGGATTTTTTTTAAAAGGCAGTCTTCACTAAAATATAGTGAGCAGATCATATCTACAGGGCTTAGCAGTAAAATATAACAATTTTTGTCTATTCTAAAAGAAAGAATCCCATTGTTCACAATTTTATGACAATTTAAGGATTTTTTTACCAGTTAAGAAAACACTATGCTTAATTTCTGAACACTACTTAACACTAAAACAAATAAGTGTAGTCTTAATAAGGTATATATAAAAGAACAACAGACATAACTTCATAGACTGTTGAATTATCACAAAAAGAAACATCAATTAAACCAGCATTCAAACCCAAACAGAAATATTACAAGGATCCAAAAGCTTCTGTCATCCTCCTTCCCATCCATCAGCCACCAACTCCCTTAAAAGTAACTTATTATCTCTACTTTTAGTATCATAGATTAGTTTGACCATAAATATAATAATATAACATATGTTCTTTGTGTTTGACTTCTTTGCTAAATATTCTGTTGGTAGGATTTATCTATGTTGTTTCATTTAGGAGTGGTTCATTTTTTAACTTTTCTAAGTATTTCAATACATAAATATATCACAAATTATGTATCAACTTTAAATGATAGGGAAATAGATCCTCTCTAATTAAGAGGTATTATAAATAGTATCCCTGTCCTAAACAGTTATAAATTGAGTGCCTGAATGCTGATTAAAGATAAAAATATTTTAAGCCATATAAAGTTGAATTTTGAAGGGCTCAATTTATGGAAAACTATAACAGTTTATACCTCAGGGTCCCTTGAAAAGGCCATTAGCTTCTTAAAGAGAAATTTCCAAGTACTGATTTTTCACATTATTTTTTAAATTTGTTGGCAAAAAGAATTAAAGGATCTTTATAGTCTAGTTTATAGGCAATTAAATAAATCTGGTCTCATGAGGAAAGAATTAGAGAACTCATACTGCTTGTTTTCATGATTCAATCTTATCACTCATAAGCATAAGGCCCTTTTTCATTTATTCATTTATTTACTTATTCACAGCTCTCTGTTTTAGTAATAGTAAGCACCTATAAAACTACTGTCTAAATCAGAAGGTAGAATAATGGCAATAACTTACATCTACTTATAACTCCTACTGCAGGAAGATTGAAACCCTGCCTTTCCTATCTGAGCTAACTATTAATAGTATCCTAAATCCTGTATTTTTCACCTTTTGCTTTTTCATGTGATTTCATCTATGTATGGGCTCCAAAATGTGTTTTTAAAAAGATGTTATGGGAAGGGAGGTGGGAGGGGAGTTCAGGATGGGAAACACATATACACCCATGGAGGATTCATGTCAATGTATGGCAAACCAATACAATATTGTAAAGTAATTAGCCTCCAATTAAAATAAACAAATTTATATTAAAATAAATAAAAAGATGTTCCTAAATTTTTATAAAAACATACATATTGCATTTTTGTTTCAGAACTTACAGTTTCATTAAATATTATTTTCATTACTTCTGCTATGGCCATGATGTAGTAACTGCTATTAGATCAGTCCCTTTGCTATAAATATCTAAAACAATCACTATCAAAATATTAGTGGCTTTTTTCCCAGAACCAGAAAAAATAATTTTAAACTTTATATGGCAACATAAAAGATCCTCAATAACCAAAATAATCTTGTGTAAGAAGAACAAAGAAGGAGATATCATTCTCCCTGACTTCAGACTATACTACAAAAATACAGTTAATAAAAACAGAATGGTCCTGACACAAAAACAGACACATAGATCAATGGAACAGAAGAGAGTCCAGAAACAAGCGAATACTTAAAAACAACCATTTAATATACCACAAAAGAGGCTATAATATTCAGTGGAGAAAAGACGGTTGTGTCAATAAATGTTGCTAGGAAAATGAGACAGCCATGTGTAAAAGAATGAAATTAGAACACTTTCTCATACCATATACAAAAATTAACTAAAATTAAAGACCTAAATGTAAGACTGAAAGTCATAAAACCTCTAGAAGAAAGATAGGCAGAACAACCTTTGCTATAAATCATAGCAATAATTTCTTTGAATGTCTCTCCTAAGGCACAAGAAACAAAACCAAAATGAAACAGATGGAACCTAATTAAACTTAAAAGGTTTTGCACAGCAAGGGAAACCACCTAAAAAATGAAAAGACAACCTATTAAATGAGAGAAAATATTTGCAAATGATGACTGATTAGGAGTTAATATCCAAAATATATAAATAGCCCATATAAATTAGTATCAGAAAAACAAACAGCTCTATTACAAATGGGCTGAAGATCTAAACAAACACTTTTTCAAAGAAGATATATAGTTGGCTAATGAGCAATTCAACATCACTAGTCATCAGGGAAATGCAATTCAAAATACAATGAGATATTACCTCACACCTATCAGAGCAATCATCATCAAACAGACTGCAAATGATGAGTGTTGATGAGGATGTGAAAAAAAGAGAACTCTTGTACACTATTGGTGGGAATGTAAATTGGTATAGCCTCTACGGAAAATAGTATGGAGGTTCCTCTAAAACCCAAAAACAGACCTACCATATAATCCAAAAATTTCACTCATGGGGGTACATGTCCAAAGGAAATAAAAACACTAATTCAAAAAATACATATGCTCCAATGTTCATAACAGTATTATTAACAATAACCAAGATATGGAAGCAAAGTAAGTGTTCATCAACAGATGAATAACACAATGGAATACTACCAGGTCAAAAAAATAAAATAAAATTTTGCCATATGCAACAGCATGAATGGACATGGAGAGTATTATACTTAGTGAAATAAGTCAGACAGAACAAGATAAACACTATATGATATCACTTACATGTGGAATCTAAACAAATACAACTAATGAAGAAAAGCAGCAGACTCATAGACACAGAAAACTACTAGTTCCCAGTGGAGAGAGGGAAGTGAGGTGGGCAAATAGGGGTTTAAGAGGTACAAATGACTGTGTATAAAATATAAGCAAAAAGGATATATGGTACAGCACAATGAATATAACCAGTATTTTATAGTAACTCTAAATGGACTGTACATTTAGAATGTACATTTAGAAAATGCGGAGTACATCATGAGAAACACTGGGCTGGAAGAAGCACCAGCTGGAATCAAGATTGCCAGGAGAAATATCAATAACCTAAGACATGCAGATGAAGCCACCCTCATGGCAGAAAGTGAAGAGGAACGAAAAAGCCTCTTGAAGAAAGTGAAAGAGGAGAGGGAAAAAGTTGGCTTAAAGCTCAGCATTCAGAAAACTAAGATCATAGCTCCTTCTGGCCGCTGCTGCGGCGGCTGGAGGAACAACTCCACATCCAAAGAGTGGTGGCTGCCCAGGCGCAGGGGGGCCTAGAGGAGCCATCCCACGCTGAAGGTCAGGAAGGGTGGCGAGACGAGATACCCCTCATCCAAGGAAAGGAGCAGCAGCTGTGCTTTGCTGGAGCAGTTGTGAAGAGATACCCCACGCCCAAGGTAAGAGAAACCCAAGTAAAATGGTAGGTGCTGCATGAGGGCATCAGAGGGTAGACACACTGAAACCATACTCACAGAAATCTAGTCAATCTAATCACACTAGGACCACAGCCTTGTCTAACTCAATGAAATTAAGCCATGCCCGCGGGGCAACCCAAGACGGGCGGGTCATGGTGGAGATGTCTGACAGAATGTGGTCCACTGGAGAAGGGAATGGCAAGCCACTTCAGTATTCTTGCCTTGAGAATCCCATGAACAGTATGAAAAGGCAAAATGATAGGATACTGAAAGAGGTACTCTCCAGGTCAGTAGGTGCCCAATATGTTACTGGAGGTCAGTGGAGAAATAAATCCAGAAAGAATGAAGGGATGGAGCCAAAGCAAAAACAATACCCAGTTGTGGATGTGACTGGTGATAGAAGCAAGGTCTGATGCTATAAAGACCAATATTGCATAGGAACCTGGAATGTCAGGTCTATGAATCAAGGCAAATTGGAAGTGGTCAAACAGGAGATGGCAAGAGTGAATGTCAACATTCTAGAAATCAGCAAACTACAATGGACTGGAATGGGTGAATTTAACTCAGATGACCATTATATCTACTACTGTGGGAAGGAATCCCTCAGAAGAAATGGAGTAGCCATCATGGTCAACAGAAGAGTCCGAAATGCAGTACTTGGATGCAATCTCAAAAATGACAGAATGATCTCTGTTCATTCCCAAGGCAAAACATTCAATATCACAGTAATCCAAGATTATGCCACAACCAGTAATGCTGAAGAAGCTGAAGTTGAACGGTTCTATGAAGACATACAGGACCTTTTAGAACTAACACCCAAATAAGATGTCCTTTTCATTATAGGGGACTGGAATGCAAAAGTAGAAAGTCAAGAAACACCTGGAGTAACAGGCAAATTTGGCCTTGGAATGCGGAATGAAGCAGGGCAAAGACTAATAGAGTTTTGCCAAGATAATGCACTGATCATAGCAAACACCCTCTTCCACAACACAAGAGAAGACTCTACACATGGACATCACCAGATGGTCAACACCGAAATCAGATTGATTATATTCTTTGCAGCCAAAGATGGAGAAGCTCTATACAGTCAACAAAAACAAGACCAGGAGCTGACTGTGGCTCAGATCATGAACTTCTAATTACCAAATTCAGACTCAAATTGAAGAAAGTAGGAAAACCGCTAGACCATTCAGGTATGACCTAAACCAAATCCCTTATGATTATACAGTGGAAGTGAGAGATAGATTTAAGGGCCTAGATCTGATAGATAGAGTGCCTGATGAACTATGGAATGAGGTATGTGACATTGTACAGGAGACAGGGATCAAGACCAACCCCATGGAAAAGAAATGCAAAAGAGAAAAATGGCTGTCTGGGAAGGCCTTACTAATAGCTGTGAAAAGAAGAGAAGCAAAAAGCCAAGGAGACAAGGAAAGATATAAGCATCTGAATGCAGAGTTCCAAAGAATAGCAAGAAGAGATAAGAAAGCCTTCTTCAGCGATCAATGCAAAGAAATAGAAGAAAACAACAGAATGGGAAAGACGAGAGATCTCTTCAAGAAAATTAGAGACACCAAGGGAACATTTCATGCAAACATGGGCTCAATAATAGACAGAAATCGTATGGACCTAACAGAAGCAGAAGATATTAAGAAGAAATGGCAAGAATACACAGAACTGTACAAAAAGGATCTTCACAACCACGGATAATCATGATGGTATGATCACTCATCTAGAGCCAGACATCTTGGAATGTGAAGTCAAGTGGGCCTTAGAAAACATCACTATGAACAAAGCTAGTGGAGGTGATGGAATTCCAGTTGAGCTCTTTCAAATCCTGAAAGATGATGCTGTGAAAGTGCTACACTCAATATGCCAGCAAATTTGGAAAACTCAGCAGTGGCCACAGGACTGGAAAAGGTCAGTTTTCATTCCAATCCCAAAGAAAGGCAATGCCAAAGAATGCTCAAACTACTGCACAATTGCACTCATCTCACATGCTAGTAAAGTAATGCTCAAAATTCTCCAAGCTAGGCTTCAGAAATACATGAATCGTAAATTCCCTGATGTTCAAGCTGGTTTTAGAAAAGGCAGAGGAACCAGAGATCAAATTGCCAACATCTGCTGGATCATGGAGAAAGCAAGAGAGTTCCAAAAAAATATCTATTTCTGCTTTATTGACTATGCCAAAGCCTTTGATTGTGTGGCTCACAATATACTGTGGAAAATTCTGAAAGAGATGGGAATTCCAGACCACCTAACCTGCCTCTTGAGAAATCTGTACGCAGGCCAGGAAGCAACAGTTAGAACTGGACATGGAACAACAGACTGGTTCCAAATAGGAAAAGGAGTACATCAAGGCTGTATATTGTCACCCTGCGTATTTAACTTATATGCAGAGTACATCATGAGAAACGCTGGACTGGAAGAAACATAACCTGGAATCAAGATTGCCGGGAGAAATATCAATCACCTCAGATATGCAGATAACACCACCCTTATGGCAGAAAGTGAAGAGGAACTAAAAAGCCTCTTGATGAAAGTGAAAAAGAAGAGTGTAAAAGTTGGCTTAAAGCTCAACATTCAGAAAACGAAGATCATGGCATCTGATCCCATCACTTCATGGGAAATAGATGGGGAAACAGTGGAGACAATGTCTGACTTTATATTCTGGGGCTCCAAAATCACTGAAGATGGTGACTGCAGCCATGAAATTAAAAGACGCTTACTCCTTGGAAGAAAAGTTTTGACCAACCTATGCAGCATATTCAAAAGCAGAGACATTACTTTGCCAACAAATGTCCATCTAGCCAAGGCTATGGTTTTTCCAGTGGTCATGTATGGATGTGAGAGCTGGACTGTAAAGAAAGCTGAGCGCCGAAGGATTGATGCTTTTGAACTGTGGTGTTGGAGAAGACTATTGAGAGCCACTTGGACTGCAAGGAGATCCAACCAGTCCATCCTAAAGGAGATCAGTCCTGGGTGTTCTTCAGAAGGACTAATGCTAAAGCTGAAACTCCAGGAGTTTGGCCACTTCATGCAAAGAGCTGACTCATTGGAAAAGACTCTGATGCTGGGAGGGATTGGGGGCAGGAGAAAAGGGGACGGCAGAGGATGAGATGGCTAGATGGCATCACTGACTCGATGGACGTGACTTTGAGTGAACTCTGGGAGATGGTGATGGAAAGGGAGGCCTGGCATGCTGTGTTTCATGGGGTTGCAAAGAGTCTGACATGACTGAGCGACTGAATGGAACTGAAATGGGCTGTAATCTATAAAAGTTTTTTCTTTTTAATTTTTTTTTAATTTTAAAATCTTTAATTCTTACATGCATTCCCAAACATGACCCCCCCTCCCACCTCCCTCCCCACAACATCTCTCTGGGTCATCCCCATGCACCAGCCCCGAGCATGCTGCACCCTATGTCAGACATGGACTGGCGATTCAATTCTTACATGATAGTATACATGTTAGAATTCCCATTCTCCCAAATCATCCCACCCTCTCCCTCTCCCTCTGAGTCCAAAAGTCCGTTATACACATCTGTGTCTTTTTTCCTGTCTTGCATACAGGGTCGTCATTGCCATCTTCCTCAATTCCATATATATGTGTTAGTATACTGTATTGGTGTTTTTCTTTCTGGCTTACTTCACTCTGTATAATTGGCTCCAGTTTCATCCATCTCATCAGAACTGATTCAAATGAATTCTTTTTAATGGCTGAGTAATACTCCATTGTGTATATGTACCACAGCTTTCTTATCCATTCATCTGCTGATGGACATCTAGGTTGTTTCCATGTCCTGGCTATTATAAACAGTGCTGCGATGAACATTGGGGTACATGTGTCTCTTTCAATTCTGGTTTCCTCGGTGTGTATGCCTAGCAGTGGGATTGCTGGGTCATAAGGTAGTTCTATTTGCAATTTTTAAGGAATCTCCACACTGTTCTCCAAACTGGCTGTACTAGTTTGCATTCCCACCAACAGTGTAGGAGGGTTCCCTTTTCTCCACACCCTCTCCAGCATTTATTGCTTGCAGATTTTTGGATCGCAGCCGTTCTGACTGGTGTGAAGTGGTACCTCATTGTGGTTTTGATTTGCATTTCTCTAATAATGAGTGATGTTGAGCATCTTTTCATGTGTTTGTTAGCCATCCGTATGTCTTCTTTGGAGAAATGTCTATTTAGTTCTTTGGCCCATTTTTTGATTGGGTCGTTTATTTTTCTGGAATTGAGCTGCATAAGTCGCTTGTATATTTTTGAGATTAGTTGTTTGTCAGTTGCTTCATTTGCTATTATTTTCTCCCATTCAGAAGCCTGTCTTTTCACCTTGCTTATATTTTCCTTTGTTATATAAAAGTTTTGAATAACAACATTGTACACTATAAACTAAGATAGTACTGTAAATCAACTATGCCTTAAATAAATAAATACACACACACACACACACACACATACATGTCAAAATATTTAAGGTTACTGTTTTCAGACTGAACAGCAACAATACATGTTAATCCCTGAAAGAAAAGAAGCTCATCAGTAAGTTCTTCATTTTTCCGGCTTTATGTTCAGGGAATATTTCCTAAACGTTACAGAGGTTGGTGAATTATGAGCACACCATGGCACTCCCATTGAGCTGAGCGGGCAGACATCTGAAGTGTCTGGAAACTGTAGCATAGGGCACTTAGGAGAAAATCACACAGAGGCAAGAATCTAGAAGTTTGATTCTCCAGTAAATTATATGGTTGAGATTGGGCTGCATAAGCATAGGATCAGACTTTTTGAAGCTTACCAGGGAGTAACTATTATAGGGTTAAGGGCAGAATGGGGATAAAACAGTTAAATAATGTTAGAAGATACTGTAAATCTAAACCAACCTGACTGAAGAAATCTTGTTTAATAGCCTAGCCATCTAGCTGAGACACCAAAGAGCCACACATTAGAACTAAGGATCGTGTCTAACATAGACCGAAACCAAGCTGGTAGACAACCCTGGACCATGAACATAAGTATATATATGAAACATATATAGTAAGGTAATTGTAAGTAACTGGAGTAAGATAACTGTAAGAGAATTGGAGTAAACAAATTATATGGTGACCTTAGTATTCCTTATAGATATACTAGCTAATTTAAGGATATTCTGAGTAGATGTTTAGTCTAATAGATATTTGTTGCCTTTTTCTACATCATCATTTACCATTATTTTAGGAATAGTATCCTGATGTTCTTTTGAAACAATTCAAATTTGTTGGCTGCAATTTTAATCAAGTTAATACATAAGATATCTTCCTCAAACCTGGATAAATGACTAGCACTAAAGTCAGTTTAGTAGGATTCTGTAATCTAAGACCTTGAGTCCTAAATGAAGTAATTTAAGTACAGAAATAATCACGGACAATTATGTCAACACTGATGCATAACATTAGTCCAATAATTCTATTAGCATATATCCTAAAAAGTGGCATAATTCTCTCATTCTTTTGCTCTAAGTCTGGGTCTTTAAATTTTTGTTTCTTAAGACACTGAATCTTTACAGCAAATTTGTGTTCACAAGAAAAAAAAAAACACTTTTCTTATGTAGTGCGGACTTCGTTCCTGTTGCTTATAATCAAAGCAGTAGAAGTAGTGATTGGATAAGTATTTAATGTCAAACATCCTGCCATTATGAGTTGTCAGTACTCATTTCTCAGAAATTAAGGGCCCTCCATCCCTGTTCTGTCTGGGTTCCATGTTTATGTGTGAACTATTTGGGATGAGATAGGATTTGGACTTTTTCCAGTGAATCAAAAGTCTCTTGGCAACTAATTCTCCTTTTGTTTAATTTGCCTTTGGGAGAATAGTTTAAGCTCTTCAGTCTGGTCCAGTCTTCACGGGTGCATTATTTAAGTATGGTAAGTGGGTATAGACATTGCTTTCATATATCTTCAAAGGACAGGTTTACTGTGTCACATAGACATATGCCATTCACAGCCTAAAAGTAAACCCAGTTACAATTTCCCTGTCTTACAGACTCTCCAGATTAGAAAACACACTTACAAGCACTGATTAAAATTGGACCAAGCAATAACAAGCTATCAGAATCAATCTTAGCTGTCTGTCTGAAGGAGGGAATTTTCAGTCATATGAACAATTCTGGGCTCTAGACATGGCGAATGGGGACAGCCAATAAAGGGGTAATTAGCACAGGAACCAGCCAAATTCCATGTACATACTAATGAGAGGCTGTTCAAGGGAAATGGGAGAAAGTCCTAATTTTTTGTCCTACTTTCTTCAGCAAAATTTGTTGGTCCTTAGTTACATCTATTAACTCCTTTTTAAAAATCTTTCTTGGTATATAAAAGTCACATTTTCCTGTGTACATATGTGACTGCCTACAAAGCAGAACGTGTAACTAAGAAAGTACAATTTTTTTTTTATCAGAGTCTTTCTGCATTTCCCTATAGTATATGTTCTCCTCCACTGGGCAGAAAAACAGTTCATCTTTGAGATGAGCCACAAAGAACTGTCATGTTTGACTTTAGAACAACAGGCACAATCTGTTAGTACTATCTCTTTCTGTGAGGCAGAAAAATCATCCCAGGAAAGTCTCAGATTTTATTTATGGACATTACCTGTATGCTTCCCAAATATTATGGCTGCCCACGGTGACTGTGGCTTTTAATAGCTCACACTTAATCTTTTGCATCACATGTCAGAAAGGAGAACATTCTCTATTATCTTTACATCTTATTACTTTCATTCCAGGTTAGAATATTAGCACATGATCCATTTGAAATATCCAATGAAGCTCAGTATAGCTTACTGTAGGTGTGTGCCTTAGGAATGAGTAGTACAGATAGATAACTGTAACTCGAAAATGTTTACTATTTTAGCACAATGCTGTCAGAAACACTGACAGATACCTCTGTCCAGCAGGAAAGCAAATGTTTGGTTCCTTAAAATAAATAAATAAATAAACGAACCTCTGGCATCTAATTCCTTTAAACTATAAATTTCCCTCCCTGTACAACATTCTGCAGAGAAGGTGAGTTGTTTTTGTTAAAACTGTCCTTATCCTTTCAGAAAATCACTGCTGCTGCTGCTGCTCACTCAGTCACGTCTGACTCTTTGTTATCCCATGGACTGTAACCCACTGGGCTCCTCTGTCCATGAAGTTCTCCATGTGAGAATACTGGAGCGGGCAGCCATTCCCTCCTTAAGAAAATCACTGTGCTGTGCTGTGCTGTGCTTAGTCGCTCAGTCGTGTCCGACTCTTTGCAACCCCATGCACTGTAGCCCGCCAGGCTCCTCTGTCCATGTGGATTCTCCAAGCAAGAATACTGGAGTGGGTTGCCATGCCTTCCTCCAGGGAAGGAAATCACTATAACCAGTCAATTCGCAGGACAGCTATCAAAGAGTCTAAAGGAAGATGTCTGAAACTACATTTCTCATGTAATTAGAAGTAATATTTTCTTTAAAGTGACTGTTGGGAGAAATTTACAGTAGTAATATCAAGTAACAAATTTGATCTTAAATTGAAATATTTGTCTCTTTTTCTGTTTCCATGGAATCAATAAATGTCGCAGATCCTAAATACCAATGGTTCAAAATGGTTCCATGGATTTTCCAAAAGTATTTTTTGCCTACCTAAAACCTCCAGAGTCAAGGCAGCCCACTACATGAGTAGCTCTGCCACACTCTTGAAATATTTTTCTTTCTTATTCTTTGAGTTGTTCTAACAGCAAAAATTAAAATCCCCTTTATTTTAGTGGAAAAACTTGACATTTCAGTGTCATTAAAAAAATTAACACAAGTTGTTCTTTTCCTTAGCTTTTTACATCTGCTGACTTTCCTGTGTACTTGTATATTGTTCGATTTAGTTTATTTTTTTTTTTTTTTTTTTTTTAGGGTGAACAGCAATCTTTTTTTTTTTTTTTCCTTTTTTTTTTTATTTTTTAAATTTTAAAATCTTTAATTCTTACATGCATTCCCAAACATGAACCCCCCTCCCACCTCCCTCCCCATAACATCTTTCTGGGTCATCCCCATGCACGAGCCCCAAGCATGCTGCATCCTGCGTCAGACATAGACTGGCGATTCAATTCACATGATAGTATACATGTTAGAATGTCATTCTCCCAAATCATCCCACCCTCTCCCTCTCCCTCTGAGTCCAAAAGTCCATTATACACATCTGTGTCTCTTTCCCTGTCTTGCATACAGGGTCGTCATTGCCATCTTCCTAAATTCCATATATATGTGTTAGTATACTGTATTGGTGTTTTTCTTTCTGGCTTACTTCACTCTGTATAATCGGCTCCAGTTTCATCCATCTCATCAGAACTGATTCAAATGAATTCTTTTTAACGGCTGAGTAATACTCCATTGTGTATATGTACCAAAGCTTTCTTATCCATTCATCTGCTGATGGACATCTAGGTTGTTTCCATGTCCTGGCTATTATAAACAGTGCTGCGATGAACATTGGGGTACATGTGTCTCTTTCAATTCTGGTTTCCTCGGTGTGTATGCCCAGAAGTGGGATTGCTGGGTCATAAGGTAGTTCTATTTGCAATTTTTAAGGAATCTCCACACTGTTCTCCATAGTGGCTGTACTAGTTTGCATTCCCACCAACAGTGTAGGAGGGTTCCCTTTTCTCCACACCCTCTCCAACATTTATTGCTTGCAGATTTTTGGATCGCAGCCATTCTGACTGGTGTGAAGTGGTACCTCATTGTGGTTTTGATTTGCATTTCTCTAATAATGAGTGATGTTGAGCATCTTTTCATGTGTTTGTTAGCCATCCGTATGTCTTCTTTGGAGAAATGTCTATTTAGTTCTTTGGCCCATTTTTTGATTGGGTCGTTTATTTTTCTGGAGTTGAGCTGCAGAAGTTGCTTGTATATTTTTGAGATTAGTTGTTTGTCAGTTGCTTCATTTGCTATTATTTTCTCCCATTCAGAAGGCTGTCTTTTCACCTTGCTTATATTTTCCTTTGTTGTGCAGAAGCTTTTAATTTTAATTAGATCCCATTTGTTTATTTTTGCTTTTATTTCCAATATTCTGGGAGGTGGGTCATAGAGGATCCTGCTGTGATTTATGTCTGAGAGTGTTTTGCCTATGTTCTCCTCTAGGATTTTTATAGTTTCTGATCTTACATTTAGATCTTTAATCCATTTTGAGTCACATTTTTCACAGAACTAGAACAAATAATTTCAAGATTTGTATGGAAATACAAAAAACCTCGAATAGCCAAAGCAATCTTGAGAAAGAAGAATGGAACTGGAGGAATCAACTTGCCTGACTTCAGGCTCTACTACAAAGCCACAGTCATCAAGACAGTATGGTACTGGCACAAAGACAGACATATAGATCAATGGAACAAAATAGAAAGCCCAGAGATAAATCCACACACATATGGACACCTTATCTTTGACAAAGGAGGCAAGAATATACAATGGAGTAAAGACAATCTCTTGAACAAGTGGTGCTGGGAAAACTGGTCAACCACTTGTAAAAGAATGAAACTAGATCACTTTCTAACACCGCACACAAAAATAAACTCGATTTAGTTTAATTGCAATATAAATCCCAGTGAACTTTAAAATGAAATTAGGCGCATACATGAAATATATGTGATTCTGCAAAATGCATTTCCCAGAATGACTCTTTTCGACCAGAGGGAATATCTAAAATCTTCTTAAGCATATTTAATGCATATTTATGAAGGCATTTAACAAAGATTCAGTTCACACTTTTCCTATCTACTGAAAACATTAATATATTTCTATCAACACATTCATTCTTCAATAAGTATCTATTGGCATTTACATAAACATCTATATAAAAAGATTCTGTTTTATCTTAATTTATTAGATATTCGTATACTCTAGAAAACTGTTTTCAATGTATTTGTTTTTTCTTGGCATTAAAATAGACTTTTCAAAAAATAAATACATTCAAATTCTTTCTCTATAGTCACAACCAACTCCCTAGATTATAAATTTTTTAATATAAAATTTATTTTAATTGGAGGCTAATTACTTTACAATATTGTATTGGTTTTGCCATACATGAGTCTGCCACGGGTGTACACGTGTTCCCCATCCTGAACCCCCCTCCCACCTCCCTCCCCATACCAAATGCAAGGCCAGTCACTTCTTACTGAAGATTTCATTCCAAATTTCCAGATTTTTATATTCAAAGACCTAGCATTTGTTAAATCTAACATGCAATATTTGGTAATTTGTGAAGTTATCTCCACAGCTAATAGGATAAACTAGCACTGGGGGCAGCAGTGAGATGATGATGTTGGTATTAGGAAGACAAGAGGCAATGTGACTGGTAACTAAGTGAGAATGACTCGATTCAAACAGACTTGGCTTAAATCTCACCTCTTATCACTTACTAGCTGTGTCCAGGGATAAATCTCTGTGATCTTCAACTTCCTCATCTATAAAATGGAAACGAGAACAGTACATACTACACACAGCTTTAATAAAAATCAACTAACGTGATGTTTGTATAAACCTTATCAGTGTCTGGTACACAGTCAATGCTAATTAACATAGTGTTTAACTGCTACTGTCATTATTACATTAACCTTTTGTGTTAATCAGCTACTGGATAAAATTTGTGGTGCTGAATGACTTAACAGTTTACTTATGTATTTTTTATACTTAAATCATCTTTTATTAACATAAGATGCTGTACACTGTAGAAATGTTGAAAATAAACACAAAGGAATTGTTAAAAAATAACACTATAAATAATAAAATATAATAAAAAGAATAACACTAATAATTAAAACTTATATTTTACCACCCCAAAATCACTGCTGCTAATATCTTCAGCTCATATCTTTCTGGGTTTCTAACATGGGCATGCTCCTGTACATATGTAACAGTTTTTAATCTGAAGTAATAACATACTATTCTACAATCTCCTTTTATATTAATTTCAATATTTTCATATTAGTAAATATTTATAGCTTTGATATCTAGATAACATTCTATTTTTCCCAAATGGTCCCAAATAATCTCTATAGTTTATCAGCACCAGTATCTAATCCAAAACCATACGCTGTATCTGATTGTTTTGTTCTCAGCCATTCTTCCAAGAAGCACAAATCTTTTTTTTTTTCCTTCTTGTTAAAATGACACTGATTCATTGCAGGGAACAAATAATGATTTTTCCCATCATTTTCTCATTTTTAAAGGAGTCTGACTCAGTAGCCATGGTCTCAAAATTTTATAATAGAGAAGATATTGCTGCCTTCATTTACCACTGTTAAACAACATAGTTTAACTGCTCTCCATCTCTTATTAAAATGCAATCACAGATAAAATTTACTGGGTAAATCTTAGATGATTCTGTTGGGTATACAATACATCCGGACTATTGCAATGATATAGGGTTTTTGCCCAGCACTCACTCAGCTAGGAAAAAAAAAAATGGGTCTTCTACTCTCTGATATTTCAGTCTTCCTCTTATTAATGTGTAGAGCAATGGAATATACTTATTACTATGAAAGAGTCTTGTTTCATCTTATATTTCCAAATTAGCCAAGACCAGACACTTGATAACCCTTAGTGTATTAAAAAATCCTAAATTATCTAGATGTTTAGGTACAAAATCGGGATAGTTCTCTATCTCAATCTATATACATATTCATGGAGGCCTAAGACTAATCTTCAACTAAGATTGCATCAGCCCCTAAGAAAAGTATTCTAATATCTAACGTAATAGAGAACATAGAAATATAAAGTCACAGAGGACGAGACAATGTCCAGTAATGGAGGAAAGGTAAACTTTTTTTTTTCTGTTTCTCTGATGATTTTTTTCCCCTTTCTGTTTTACTAATATAAAGAGAAGAAAACCCAGTGATTATTATCAAGATACTGAATGGTTGAAATATGATTCCTCATGAGATGTCGTAATTCTCTAGAGCAACAGCTTTCAACATTTCAAGAGCGAGAACAGAGGCTGATTGATGTGTGGAAGATGAGAGCAGAATGAAATAAGGGGTCTTCTGCAGGGAGATACACCACCGATCTCAGGATCTGATAATAAGTGGGATATCATGACCATCTCTTAGAGTAGCTGACATTAACTAGCCTGAGCTTCCCCTCAAATGTGTTTACAGCATTCCTCAACTGAACATAATCAAGCCCAAACTGATGAGTAAGAATATACAAAATAATAGAAAAAAGAGAATACCTGCATAGGTCTCTGCAACAAAACTATATCTTTTTGACCTAGAAATTCTATTACTAATTATACACTTAACAGAAATGCATATGTGTTCACCAAAAGAGACTATGTAAAAATCTTCATAGCAACATTCTATGGAATCAAATACTTTTCAAATTTCAAACTGGAAACTACCCAAATGGCATTCAACAGTGGA
The DNA here is from genome assembly GCF_016772045.2 of Ovis aries. Lineage (NCBI taxonomy): Eukaryota > Metazoa > Chordata > Mammalia > Artiodactyla > Bovidae > Ovis > Ovis aries. Next base: position 53,634,943 of record NC_056058.1, on the reverse strand, counting down.
ATAGATGTTTTTAAACAATGATGATATATTTAAATATAGTGAAATATGCTAAAGTCATAAGGATAAACAAATTATAATTACACACAATATTAATTACTGTCTTGAACAGAATACTGAATAAAATTACTCAGACACAAAAAACTACATACTACTATTTGTAGCATTATATAAACTATAAAATAGGGGGGGAAAAAGCACATCTATCCAATTAGAAGACAGAGTATTTTATGCTAGAGGGAGAGATTATAAAGAATATATACATACTCATATATATCAGAGAAAGCAATGGCACCCCCACTCCAGTACTCTTGCCTGGAAAATCGCATGTCTGGAGGAGCCTGGTAGGCTGCAGTCCATGGGGTTGTGAAGAGTCAGACACGACTGAGCGACTTCACTTTTTTCTTTTCACTTTCATGCATTGGAGAAGGAAATGGCAACCCACTCCAGTGTTCTTGCCTGGAGAATCCCAGGGATGGTGGAGCCTGGTGGGCTGCCGTCTATGGGGTCACACAGTTTTGGACACGACTGAAGTGACTTAGCAGCAGCAGCAGTAGCAGCACATATATATCATATTTCAAAAACATATTTTGAATCCCCACAGCTCTCAGTTTTTGTCATCTATCTAAGAAATAATTCTGATACAGGGGAAAGTATACAGACTTGGGTTCAGAAGATCTGTAACCTTTGACAGTTATTGTGAATTTACATTTCATATCTGTAAAACTGAACAAATACAAGTTTGTTGTGAAGCTTAAATGTGTTGATGCATGATTAAATTCTTGGAAACCAATAAAATGCAGTATGAATATATTATCCTAGTAGAAAAAAAGTCTCTAAACAAATACTTTTTGGATGAACTGAAGGGTATCTGACACCATTACAGGTACAGTGGAGATAACTATAATTTTTTTGAGAAATAAATGACCACTGCTTACATTTTATAGCATTGAAAAGGTATTGTATCACTTCAGGTCGTGGGCATAAAACTTCAAATTATTCATTAAAATTTTCATTCATCTGGCAAGTACTTATTAAGTGTCCACTGCTTAGAAGTTATTCTTCAAAAACAGAAGAAAATAAACCATTCTGCACTCATGAATAGTGTGTTCTATGGAAGAGAGACAATATCTGAGCTCAGATCTGAGCTATGCTACTTATAACTCATGTAACTTTTGGCATATTACTCTACCTCTCTAAGCCTCTTTACATGTACAATAGGAATGATACCAGTGACTACCTCAAAAGTTCTTTTATCCTAAGAACTAATGCCTATAAAATTACTATTTCACAGTTTAGCATTCAGTACATGAAATGCTGGTAGTGATAACTACCACCATGAGCCTGACATTCATAGAATCGTATGTGAACACTACTTTTTTCATTTTAAAGAGCATGTACTATTCTTTCCCTAATCCACTCTTCATGAGACATCAGTTCAGTTCAGTTCAGTCGCTCAGTCATGTCCGACTCTTTGAGACCCCATGGACTGCAGCACACCTGTCCATCACCAACTCCTGGAGCTTGCTCAAACTCATGTCTGTTGAGTCAGTGATGCCATCCAAACATCTCATCCTCTGTCATCCCATATCATGAGATATCATACCATATCATGCTATACCATATCATAGCATATAATGGGACATGGTAGCTCTTTTGATCTGGACTTTCATAAATTAAAAATAATTTAACTCGAAGTTCAGAAATAAAACTACATTTACCTTCTAGTCAGTCTGAATTTTCCAGAGTTTTCTAGTCCTGGCAATATTTGGCTAACAGACATGTGAATTAGGAAAATATACATTTCATGTACCAGCAACATCACTTCCCAGTTGTTCTTCTTGCCTCCATTTCATTATCAGGCTATTTTGGGGGGCATTATGTGTGTCACAATTGTCCAATCCAAAAGGAAAATGCAGAATGTCAGTTTTTGTCTCCCACTTTTTGAAATCCCCCATCTCCTACAAGGTCGAGCCACAGTTCCTTAAGGTAATATTGGAATCAAACAGAGCTGGCTAATTTCATCTTCCAACCCCACATTCCCAACACCATATTCAATGCCCCATCAACTGAAAACTACCTACAGTTTCACAAATCCTGCATTTCCGTTCTTACTAGTCTGTCTTTACTGGGGCAATCCTAACCTCCCTGATACCTCCTTCTCTTCCTTCTTCCAGCCCCTCACCTAGTGACTCAAAGGGGCAACTCTTTCTCTTCAGGAAAGAAACAAAGAACAAAACATCACTAGGCTACTTTCCTCAACTTCAGGCCTTCTATTTTCCCTTTCCTAAGTTTTTCTATAATAAAATTATATGCAAAACCCCAGTATATACAATGGGCAGGGCTAGAATCCAGAGTTGTTTCTTAGCTCTTGTCTTATTTACTAGGGGCTTTAAAACCACTGATTGGGAGGAGTGGATGTCATTCTCTAAAATCTCTACTACAACTAATCATCCTGTCCTCTATGACAGAAACAGCCATAGACATGGGTTATCTGTTGGGTCTGACTGTTCCAATAAAATTTTATTTACAGATTTTATCTGCTGGCTATAGTCTGATGTTCTCTGTGTGTGTGAGTATGGGTGGGTGGGTGGGTGTGTGGGTGTTAGTCACACAGTCATATCTGACTCTGTGACCCCATGGACCATAGCCCACCAGGCTCCCCTGTCCATGGAATTCTCCAGGCAAGAATATTGGAGTGGGTTGCCTTTCCCTTCTCCAGGGCATCTTCCCAACCCAGAGAAGAAACCCAGGTCTCCTGCATTGCAGGCAGATTCTTTACTGTCTGAGCCACCAGGGAAGCCCCAGTCTGATGCAGATGAGAGTGAAAAGGTTGATGATGATACTGAAGCAGTAACTAAAACTTTTGGGCACTACCATACATGCCAGGTATTGCACTGAATATTATTTAATAGGGATATAAGACAAGAATATTTATTACCATTATTATAGATTGAAAAAGCTAAGCCTCAGAATGTCAAGTACTTTCCCCAATGTCTTTCAGCTAGAATGTTTCTGACTAAAACATTTTTCTCTTCTTCTCCCCTCCTTACTGTCTAGAGAACTTCCTAAGCCTCTTTCCAGCTGCAAGGCTATGTCATCCTTTGACAATTACTGCAGAAATGAGTTTATAGAAAATAGTCTCTTGAACCTTTGGCAAGTACCAATCTTATAATCTCTCTCCACTGTCATTACTGGGGCTATGAGTGCCTTTACAAATATATGGTGCCCCATATGGGGAATGCAATTCAAATTCCAGAACCTTCAGTTTGCTGATACTGCTTTTAGTAAATGGTAAAATAAACTTTATGATTTCTGAAGCAGAACAATTCAGTTCATGGACCTAGTTAAATGGAAAAAGCCAATGAATCTCTAAGGAGATGGGGCCTGGGCACATCTTTGTCCAGGTCTGAAGGCCTTGAGACTTGAATAGTGCTTTTGAAAATCATTCTTTTCAGACATGTTAGTTATGGGTAAGAGATAAAGCCACCCTGAGTTTTGTTTTTGTCTCAGTAAGACTAGTAATAAAAAGATCATTGAGTAATTATAACACTTCTTGACACTGACTGATTAAGAGACAATGTCTGACTTGGATTTTCTTCAGTTAATGTCAAGAGAGCAAAGATAATGATTCCCAGTACTCATGGCTCAGCTAGAGTGACGAATCCAGCCAATCTAGCCACATCTAAGGATGACTGAACTCCTGTAACACCCTGACTCAAAGTTACTTTATTATCTACCTCCATTCCTCTGCTGAAGTGGTGGACCTTGCTGAAAATCAGCTTTCGGATTTATTCAACTCTATGAAAATGATCCAGAGGAAGCAACAGTGAAGGAAGAGAGAAAGAGGAGGTTACATAAATAGAATGTTACCCAGTAACTGATAGAGCACAGGTGTAACTAAGTGCATTCCTAAATTCAAAGTTCAGATTCTCCAGAAAAATGGTAAAGTTTTCTAGACTCATGAGAAGGATAGCAAAAACAGTGTTAATTAGTTCCTCTCCATTAATCTCATTATGGTTTTTAAAAGTTCCCTGAACAAGCATTATCTTTCCCTCCTGTATCTCTGATATGCACACTATCCTACCTTGGATAACAGTTATTTGTGTACTTGTCCATTTCCCAGTATTAAAGTGAGCCAGCAAGGCTTGGTGATGAAGTCTATGGGTTTTCAGGTCAAAGAGTTGGTTTAGTGCTAGTCTCTTAACTATGTGATTTGGGGAAAATCATTTGCGTTTCCAGATTTCCAGTATCCTTTCTATGAAATGTGGGTGACAACAGCTCCTATACCGTAGGACATTTAGAGAGATTAAACAAGATCATACATGTCAAGTGTTTTAGCACAGTACCAGGGATATACAGAGTGAGCAATCAATAAATATTAATGTTGGCGTTACTGTGAAATTATGAGTTTATGTAAAAATAATCATCCTAGCATGTGATCAGCAAATTATTTACCTGTGTATATTCTGAGCTTCATAGGTCATATACACCACATAGCTACACAAGGCAGGAGCTACAGGAATACTTTTGATATGGTAGGTTTCCCACCTCTTCTTTAAAACTGATACTCTGTTTCTATACTGTATGAACACTTTCTTCTAATTTCTTTGTAATTCTTTTGAAAATCAAGACCATCTATTTTATCTGCATAAAAGATAGGTATGGACATGACAACTGCCAAAGATAAACAAAGCCAGGTGTTAATTAAAGCCTTGGAAATAGATTTTATTCAGTAACAACTGGCAGTAGAAGGGCTTCCCGGGTGGTTCCGTGGTAAAGAACTCACGTGCCAATGCAGGAGCTGCAGAAGATGTGGGTTCGATCCCTGAGTTGGGAAGATCCTCTGGAGGAGGAAATGGCAACCTACTCTAATATTCTTGCCAGGAAAATCCCATGGACAGAGGAGCCCGGTGGGCTACAATCCATGGGGTCACAAAGGGTCAGATATCGAGCAGCTGAGCACACACACACACTGGCAACAGGAGAAAGAGTTGAAGGGAGTTGGTGATGGACAGGGAGGCCTGGCGTGCTGCGATTCATGGGGTCTCAAAGAGTCAGACACAACTGAGCGACTGAACTGAACTGAACTGAACTGAGGTGACTGGGCATTTTAAAGGGAGAATGAAGATATAGGGAGGGGGAGAAGGGGGACCCAAGTGAAAAATTGCAAAGGGTTGATCAAAGTACAGGTGACTAGGTCAGTGGGTCTGCTTGCTGGCAGTTATGGAGGGTGGGATGCTGTCATCCCACAGAACTAGAAGATAGAGGCCATCTCCTTCCTGAAGGTTAATTTCAAAGGAATGACTTTCAAGTCTTCAACAAAGACATTCCCAGGTACTAGGTGATTCATCCTGATACATTTCCCAAAGGGAGAAAAAAGGACCCCCAATTATAAGCCCTTTTCAGTAAATGCTCTAAGAAAGGGAGATCAGACAAATGAACCCATCTATGAAACAGAAACAGGGACACAGAGAATAAACGAGTGGTTGCCAAGTGAGAGGAGGGTGGGAGAGGTTTGGATTTGGAGTTTGAAATTAGCAGATGCAAACTGCTTTATATAGAATGGATAGACAACAAAATCCTACCATATAGCACAAGGAACTATACTTGATAGCCTGAGATAAACCATAATGGAAAAGAATATGAAAATTATATATATATATATATATATGTGTGTGTGTGTGTGTGTGTGTGAGTGTGCACATGTGTGTATGTGTATGTGTGTAACAGAGTCACTTTTCTGTACAGCAGGAATTAACACAACATTGTAATTCAAATATACTTCAATAAAAAGTAAATTAAAAAAAAAAAAAAGATGAGGAGGCCAGGGGCCTACCTTCCGGAAGTTGGCTAAAACAAACAATAAATTTTTTACAGCCCTGAGCTTTTCCAGAGAGAAATTCAAGAAGAGGCTGGTTGTCCCAGGAACATGGTCTTAGATGGCTAGAAGCCCTGTTAAGTCTAGGGAAGTCTCTTAGTGCAGGAGTTGAACAAATTGTTCATGCCAAGAGATTTCTCAATCCTCAAAACCACCCTGGTATATAGGGCTTCTCACTCTAGGCCAGTGGATGTCACTTAGAGCGAGAAGACATCATCTTCAACCCAAATAAAAACAGGAGATAAAGCCTGAGAAACCAAGGTTGAATGAGTTCATCCAATTCAAAATGGGCACTTTTTTCCAAATCATATAATGATATTAAGCTAGGCTAAAAGCCTTCAGTGGTGGTCTGGTTAGATGATTCACTTATTTACATGTCCTTCAGTTATTTATGCAAAGAAGGCAATGGCAACCCACTCCAGTACTCTTGCCTGGAAAATCCCATGGATGGAGAAGCCTGGAAGGCTACAGTCCATGGGGTCGCTAAGAGTCGGACACAACTGAGCGACTTCACTTTCAGGCATTGGAGAAGGAAATGGCAACCCACTCCAGTGTTCTTGCCTGGAGAATCCCAAGGACAGGGGTGCCTGGTGGGCTGCCATCTATGGGGTCGCACAGAATCGGACACGACTGAAGTGACTTAGCAGCAGCAGCAGCCTGGTCCATAAAAAGATTCAAAGAAAAGCCTCATGAGAAAGAGCAAATGTATTCTCTTACCAGATAAGAAAATAATTCCTTAGATGTAGGAAAAGAGAAGAGTGCAAGGGAACTCATAAATGAGTAGGCACTTTTGAATCCCAAAAAAAGACACTCTGTAACAAGTTCGTAGGACAAAATCCCTGGAGAACATGTTGGATCTGGGGACAGTTTCTTGCATCCTAAGAAGAGCCCAACAAGAGCCAAGAGATAGGACACAAGAACACATATTTTCAGTGGTTATAGACAGGTATAATGTTAGATAGAGTCACAGTGGTTCCCTCATTCTATTGCCATGCTGAATCAGATTTTTGTGCTTGAGAATAGCATAGAAAGAGAAAAACATTGCTGAACCAAAAGGGAACACTTAGATGATAATGAGAGACATCTTCTTTGTGACCAGTAAAGATGATGGGTCCAGGGCCAGATGGCATCTGTGTAGACAGACTAAAGCATCAGTTGAACACAGCCCTGCCACACTGATGCCTTGAGCAATGTACAGTGCAACAGAGTGATTAAATGCACAGGCTCTAAATTCAGAGTGTTGGTGTTTGCAACTGAACCAAATGAACCACAATGAGGTACCACTTCACACCAGTCAGAATGGCTGTGATCCAAAAGTCTGCAAGCAATAAATGCTGGAGAGGGTGTGGAGAAAAGGGAACCTTCCTACACTGTTGGTGGGAATGCAAACTAGTACAGCCACTTTGGAGAACAGTGTGGAGATTCCTTAAAAAATTGCAAATAGAACTACCTTATGACCCAGCAATCCCACTTCTGGGCATACACACTGAGGAAACCAGAATTGAAAGAGACACATGTACCCCAATGTTCATCGCAGCACTGTTTATAATAGCCAGGACATGGAAACAACCTAGATGTCCATCAGCAGACGAATGGATAAGAAAGCTGTGTTACATATACACAATGGAGTATTACTCAGCCATTAAAAAGAATGCATTTGAATCAGTTCTGATGAGATGGATGAAACTGGAGCCGATTATACAGAGTGAAGTAAGCCAGAAAGAAAAACACCAATACAGTACACTAACATATATATATGGAATTTAGAAAGATGGCAATGACGACCCTGTATGCAAGACAGCAAAAAGACACAGATGTGTATAACGGACTTTTGGACTCAGAGGGAGAGGGAGAGGGAGAGGGTGGGATGATGTGGGAGAATGGCATTGTAACATGTATATTATCATGTAAGAATCGAATCGCCAGTCTATGTTCGATGCAGGATACAGCATGCTTGGAGCTGGTGCAGGTGATGACCCAGAGAGATGTTATGGGGAGGGAGGTGGGAGGGGGTTCATGTTTGGGAACACATGTACACCCGTGGTGGATTCATGTCAATGTATGGCTAAACCAATACAGTATTGTAAAGTAAAATAAAGTAAAAATAAAAATTAAAAAAAAAGAAATGTAAAAAATACTAGAAATAAATCATTGAAAATCTCGAAAAAAAGAAAAATATATACATATACACTTTTTAAAGGTTAAACTCCATTTACAATTATTACAAAATATTGGCTATATATCCCACATTGTGCAATACATACTCGCAGCATACGCCAGTAGTATGCACCTCCCACATGTGGCTCCGCCCAATTGGTAACACTAGTTTGTATCTGTGAGTCTGCTTCCTTTCTTTTGTTATATTTGCTACTTTGGTGTATTTTTAGGTTCCACCTCTGAGCCACCAGGATAGCCCTTAAGTGACACCATACAGTATTAAAACAATATATTTTAGTTAGGAAACTGTGTGAACATTCAAAAGTCTAAGCAAGCATAGTGCATGGCTATAATATGAATAAAATTCTGATATGGCTGGAGTGAGGGATATAAATCAGAGAGATAACTGAGTAAGATTATGGGAGGGTCATTTCCATGACCTGCATGGTTGCTTATCCAATATTATAAGTAGACAGATGACAGACTGATAGAAAGAAAACGTGAGAAGATATAAAGATATAAAATCTATATATTTATGTATATTTGTGACTGATCATGATGGACAAAAAAACTAAGGTTAACGTTTTTTTCAGACTCAGAAAATGGTTAAGGAAAATAATACCTAATTTGTTCCATACATGCTGGTCTTAGGACCCAAATTTGTTCCATACGTGCTGGTCTTAGGCTTTCTGAGTGTCAGAGATGATGCCTCATCTTCCTGAGGGACCCACAGAGCACTTAGTAGCCAATGAAATCAATAAAGCCTTCTGGGTTAATTGATTTTAGCATTAAAGTTATCTAGCAACTCCATATACCACTTGGAGCTTTCACAGCACTCCTTTGTCTGGGTTTCTATATATAAGGAAACAATTGAAACTTTACCAAAAAGAAGAGGAAGGCAGGTGGGGGTCTTTGAGTTATTAATTAGACATAACTTTGACTGAGCGACTGAACTGAACTGAACTTGAATTAAAGAAACCCAAGAGACAGTAAAGGAAAGTCTTTCTAGATGCATTCAGATATTGAGTTGCATGGCAGTGAGGAAGGCAAATATGAGTAGTACTGATGTGTGTGTGTGTGTGTGTGTGTGTTTGCATGCACACAAGAATGCTGTTCAATAAACCAAAGCTATCTCAAATAAGTAGTTATGTTATACATTATGTCAGATAAAGGTGGGTTTGGATGATTTATCACCAGTCAGTGGCCAGAGACATAGAAGACAACATTGATATGCTGTCTATTACTATGTATCATTTTTATTCCTTCCTTCATAACAAACACAATATCTTAGCAGATGTGGTTGAAGCTTTTCTGAATATTCAGAGTTCAAATGAGGAATCATGAGGAATCAAGTAAGAAAGTTAAGGTAGATTATGGCAGCTTGAGATATTCTATCATGAATACATAAAATAATATTGTATTCACAAATAGGGAAAGGAAATATCACTTGTTAAAAACATTTTTTTCTTTTTTTATTAAAAACTAAAATCCCCCTCCCACCTCCCTCCCCATCCTATCCTTCTGGGTCATTCATTAATGTTGACTAATCTAAAACATTTGTGTTTATTATTTTTCAATAATAAAAGATTTGTGTATCTACCTATTCTAATAAGATTTTATGAACCAAAAGACTAATTTTGATTATACAATGAATTAAGGTTTTTTTTTTAAAAACTAACATAGAAATCTGTATGCAGGTCAGGAAGCAACAGTTAGAACTCGACATGGAACAACAGACTGGTTCCAAATAGGAAAAGGAGTACGTTAAGGCTATATATTGTCACCCTGCTTATTTAACTTCTATGCAGAGTACATCATGAGAAAAGCTGGGCTGGAAGAAAGACAAGCTGGAATCAAGATTGCCGGGAGAAGTATCAATAACCTCAGATATGCAGATGACACCACCTTTATGGCAGAAAGTGAAGAGGAACTTAAAAGCCTCTTGATGAAAGTGAGAGAGGAGAGTGAAAAAGTTGGCTTAAAGCTCAACATTCAGAAAACGAAGATCATGGCATCCGGTCTCATCACTTCATGGGAAATAGATGGGGAAACAGTGGAAACAGTGTCAGACTTTATCTTTTTTGGCTCCAGAATCACTGCAGATGGTGATTGCAGCCATGAAATTAAAAGACACTTACTCCTTGGAAGAAAAGTTATGACCAACCTAGATAGCATATTCAAGAGCAGAGACATTACTTTGCCAACTAAGGTCCGTCTAGTCAAGGCTATGGTTTTCCAGTAGTCATGTATGGATGTGAGAGTTGGACTGTGAAGAAGGCAGAGCGCCAAAGAATTGATGCTTTTGAACTGTGGTGTTGGAGAAGACTCTTGAGAGTCCCTTGGACTGCAAGGAGATCCAACCAGTCCATTCTGAAGGAGATCAGCCCTGGGATTTCTTTGGAAGGAATGACGCTAAAGCTGAAACTCCGATACTTTGGCCACCTCATGCAAAGAGTTGACTCACTGGAAAAGACTCTGATACTGGGAGGGATTGGGGGCAGGAGGAGAAGGGGATGACAGAGGATGAGATGGCTGGGTGGCATCACGGACTCGATGGACTTGAGTCTGAGTGAACTCTGAGAGTTGGTGATGGACAGGGAGGCCTGGCGTGCTGCAATTCATGGGGTTGCAAAGAGTCTGACACGACTGAGCAACTGAACTGAACTGAATTGAAAATACCTTTCTTCTAATTTTCATAAATGGCTATAGATTGTGGAGGTAGAAAAGATAATAAACTAGTTCTATGAGAGGATATTATGAACTTCACACAAATAATATAGCAAATATTAATTAGTAAAATATTAAATTTGACTATCATAGTCAAGATTAGACCTGATAACCATGGTGAGGGGAAGAGGAAAATAAATTTGCAAGATGTCAAAGAAAATGAAAGAAACTTAAAATACTTTTGAAAACAGAATAGCAATTTGATAATAGAAACCTAATAATATATGAACCAGCTATCATAGTGAAATACAAAATGCCAGAAATAATTATATAAATGTTCTTACGAATAAAAGATTCAATGGGAAATATGAATATGAGTATTTCTGTTTAAAGTAAAAGCTAAAATTTGTAGAACTCTCATCTTGTGCCAAATCCTATACAATTGCCTGATAGAATTAAAACATGGGAAAAGTTTTTTTACGCTATCTACTAAAATATATTTCAAAGAACATAATATAGTTTATTTCACTGAAAATTACATTTTATACAATGTTTTAGTACATAATTTTGAATGAATTCATCTCATTAACTTAAACAAGAATTTTTAAGTAACACATACTTCTCAAGCAAATAAGTAAATAAATAGAAGAATGCAATCAGAGAAATAAGTACATGAATAACAGGGTAAATAGGTATCTCCAGACAGGAAGATTTATACAATAAATAACAAAAAATACTTTTTATATTTTGTGATTGACAGGGCAGAAATATTAAGCTCCATCTTTCTTACAGAAGGTTTAGATCAAGAGACATAAGGAGGGCTCCTTAAAATCAAACAATTAGCACCCAGGACTGGATCCTAAACCAGTATCTTCTAACTTTTAACTTTCTCTCTATATCTGTATAGTACTCTATAGTTTATAAAACATGCCCACCTAAGTGCCTCACTTGAAATTCATGGCAGTGCTGTGAGATTTAAAAAAAAAAAAAAAGAGAGAGAGAGAAATAATAGGCCAAGTCTGAAAACATGGTTAAATTTGAGGAGTGACCTCCTGGGTAGACACAGCCAGTAGTTGCAGTGAGGTTACATTTGGAAATAGTGGGGATTCAGACCATTCACAGAATAGGGCTAGACTGTGATAGGCCTAAAACTTAGAATGGCTTACATGACTCTCGTTTCTATAGCAAGTATATATTACATTTTTATTCTAGCTTTATAAATTAATTAGACCTAATTGCTGGCATATTATTCCAACCCTAGTATTTACAAACATTTCATGGATCTGTATGGGAAGAGGTGAGCAAAGGCCATCTGTCAAGTGTTCAACAGGGCAAGACATAAGTTGACCTTGAAATCCAAAGCATGTTGAATTTCCTAAGTATTCTGAGGAGATGACACAGCAAAATGAATGATGTGATAATTTGCTGCATATAAGTTATACTTCAACTGGCATTTATTTATAATATTTCAAAAGATAAAACTAGAGATCTGAATAACATTTTAGGATATATTCAAATTTTTCAATTTGATTCTCATAAACTACCTGAGAGGGGTACAGAATAAGCATTGAAACTTCTAATTAATAGATGGCATCCACAGAAGTTAACAGTATACTCACTCCAAATGTACTAAGTTTCCCAATTACTCGTCACCTTCACCTTATGAGCTTGCAGATTCAGAAAGGTGCTTGCTTGATTTGATCTCTCCAAATCAGATCACTCTGACTTCAGGTGGTCCCTGGGTTACCCCAGGTCCACACTGAAAATAATGCAAATCCTGTTGTATTTTGTGGCTTCTGGTCAGAGGAAATTTTCCATATGTAATATCAATGAACTATTTATAATCTTTGCCTTTAGATCTTTATAGTTTGCCCTTGGTCCACTCATATTTTGACTGACAGTTTCAAACTTTTTGGCCATCCAGAATTGCTACTTGATTCTTTGACCTTTGAATTTATCTGCCTCCAGTGAAATACTTGTATGAATTATCTATTTTCTACAGTCCCTAGACCTTGTCTTTGGGTCTTATGCCTCTGTTCATTAAGAGATAACTACCAGTTTCCTAATGGACATGAGGTGGCCTACCTATTATTCAATTGCTGATCTTAGTTCAAGAAGGGCTTTCAGAGCCAGCCACCATCTGGTAGAAATGGACTAGAACTACCCTACTACAAATGGGTCCCCCTCCAGAGACCTGGTTCTCCTGGGTTATTTCTCAGTCTTCTATTTTTACATCTATAAATGAAGATCTCTCTAGCTAGAAAAACCATACAAAGTAGCCTGATTTCACATTATGCTCAACTAAGCCTCAAATTCTGGACTGGACTATCAGAGACCATCCATCACAGAGGCTGCTCTTAACAGAACTGTACTAAGCATTTCCTGCTTGAAATGCGTCCTTCTTTATTATGGTTTGGTTTCCCGTCCTTTGGAAAATGTGATCAGGGTATACCTCAGTACTTCAACTTTATTGTTAAACTGAAACAACAATGTAAACACGAGAGAAAGAGAAGAGGGGGTTGGAGGGAAGGCAATCAAGCTCTAACCAGCTAAACCAGCCTGGAGAGAATGATCAAATCCCATTCAACATGTTATTCAGTAAGGCACAATTTAAACAGTTATATAACCATATGCATGTAATTATCACAACATTGCCAACTACAAGTGGGCATGCAAGACACCACATGTGGATGAAAAGCACAATCTCCTCCCTGGAGCTAAAAAATACATTAAAATCTAGTCAAGGGTGAAACATCTACTATATAGGTATACAATTTCTCTGGCTTTATCCAAGCAACAAAATTGGTGTTTCAAAATCAGACATGCTCTCAAGTCTCAGTGAGTTACCCAAAGTGTTAAAACATATGTTAGAAAGATAACAAGAGGTCAAAACTGTCTGAGAAAACCTCAGGTATTCTAGACTCTAAAGGCTTTGTTGTCAGGCAAGGGAGCAGATAAATTATACTACAAGCCAGCAAGGCCCATTTTCTCTTTTTGAGGTCTCTGATCCAATTCATCCTCAATTTTGGGTCTCACTTGAATATCTCAGTTTCAGATGAAACTGCCTTACAGCAGTACACAGTTACTCCTTCTTTCTCCCTGCATTCAGCTGGCAATTCTGCCATCACTTTGTGATTGTTTTAAAAAACAGGTCTCTAACAAGGACATCTCCCTCAGCCATCCTTCCTCAAAGTGCCATGCTGTTCAATGATGTTCAACTAACCATTTAACAATTCTAGATTCTAGAATCTCTAACTTGTAAATACTTACTGCTTAACAAATTCTCCCCACTGTATATTCAATAAGACAAAGAGAAATAAAGAACTGTGGCTCTCTCCAAAGAGATACACAATTGCAGAACTTGCTGTTTGGCCATTAAGAATTAAATGTAAAATATCAATTGAAGTATACACAGATTATTCAGCATCAATACTTAGAGTTTCTCTGGTGTCAGGGCAATTTACAACATGTACACTTGAGAGTAGAAGGCAAACATTAAAAAAAAAACTTCTTGATATGATTTACAAACACAAAAATAATACTATCTTAGGGAAAGAGGACAGATGTCATGGGTATAAACACATGCATCTCTATTCCCAGGTCAGATATCACTAATTGATTACTGCACACTTCTGAGCCTAGGCTGAACCTAGGTCACTCTGTCAACAGAGTGCTCTAGACAACTACTAATAATCAAAGTGTTAGTGTGTGGAGTAAAACCTACTTCTGATACTAATATTCAGACTATATATTTTTTTCAAACCCCATGTAGTACAAATATTCTAAATCCTTTAATAGTCAGTCTGATTAAACATTAAATATATGCTTGCTTGATAAATATATGAATTCAACATTCTATTCCCTCCCAATATTTGCACACTATGTTTACATTAGTGTAAACACTGTTTACTGACATTTCAGTGAACAATTCTCAATCTTCTTTTACCTCTTTCTTCATTTGACATACCACTATTGTATTGGAGTCAACCTTCCCCCTACATTGGGGGTTTCCTTAACTTTTACCTCTAAACTCTCTTGTTAAAGATGAATTTTAAGCATATGAAAGGATGATACATCTTCAAACAAATAATAATCCATAAGTCACTAGCATTTAAATTACTTGGACAGTGTTCTTTTTAATTTATTTATTTTAATTGGAGGCTAATTTCTTTACAATATTATAGTGGCTTTTGCCATACATTGATGTGAATCAGCCACGGGTGTACATGTGTCCCCCATACTGAAGCCCCTTCCCAACTCCCTCCCCATCCCATCCCTCAGGTTGTCCCAGTGCACCAGCTCTGAGTGCCCTGAATCATGCATCAAATTTCGACTGGTGATCAATTTCACATATGGTAATATACATGTTTCAACACTATTCTCTCAAATCGTCCCACCCTCGCCTTCTCCCACAGAGTCCAAAACTCTGTTCTTTATATGTGTGTCTCTTTTCCGTCTCACATATAGGGTCATTGTTATCATCTTTCTAAATTCCATATACATGTGTTAATATACTGTATTGGTGTTTTTCTTTCTGACTTACTTCACTCTGTATAATACACTCCAGTTTCGTCCATCTCATTAGAACTGATTCAAATGTGTTCTTTTTAATAGGTGAGTAACATTCCATTGTGTCTATGTTCCATAGCTTTCTTATTCATTTGTCTACCAACGGACATCTAGGTTGCTTCCATGTCTCAGCTATTGTAAACAGGGCAGTGTTTTGAAAACAGAAATACCATGACAGACCTAGCAGAACAAAATATTGGATGGTGGAGGAGTGCTGAAATATGTGTGTACTTGGAGGAAGGTAAGGGGTAATGTGGTTTTTAAAATATGCCATGTAATTCAGACACACCGTGAGATTTGTACACTACTGCTCATTCTATGCCACTGAACATGGCATTGCTTTTTTCCCCAATTTCCCCTCCAGGAACAAAGACTCAGAGAATAAATACCTATGATTGGAACCTTTACTTTGTCTATTTCCATTTCTGAACTTCAATTTCATGCTTGCTGTCAAACATACCTTTGCTAAATAGTCCCTTAATTGCTAACAAGTTTTATTCCTCCTTACTTCTTATCTTTTACAAACTCATGCTCTTTGCTGGATAATAACTCAGTTCTTAGGGCATGCTATCATGAGAAAATAAATAGAGCTCTCTGCTCAAGATATTTTTCTTTAAATTCTTTCCATTATTAAAAGTAGAGACACCTTTTAAAGGAAACAATTAAGAGGACAAGGATGTGGCCTTTTTTTCCGACTTCTAAGCAAATAACTCTGTCTCTTACATAGTATTACTTGGATTACTTCTGGT
The DNA here is from genome assembly GCF_016772045.2 of Ovis aries. NCBI lineage: Eukaryota > Metazoa > Chordata > Mammalia > Artiodactyla > Bovidae > Ovis > Ovis aries. The sequence goes on along the minus strand of NC_056058.1, from coordinate 53,618,923 downwards.
TTACCGATTATTCAGGACACAATGATATTGGTAATAAATTGAATTTAACTGTACATCTATTTAGGGCATATGATGAAATAAAAATATCTACTTGAACACAAGACAACAAACGTTAAAAATAACCATTTTCTGCCTCTTTCGGCCCCCTCCCTCCCCTCTGGTGTGCACTATGCACCTGCATTATGCATTAACCAGATCTCCCCAGTGGCAGAAATACCTGCTCAACCATAAAGATCAATTTTCTTCCTTCTGGCAACCAGCTATGTATCTCTTTAGAAGGTGACATTCCTTTCTCAATCCTATGAGGGGTCCTGATGACCCCTTGCCTTGTATGTGCAGACATTTTTGGTTAACTTATGCTCAATGCCAATATACCATTTCCCTTAAAGATAGTGATTGCTGTAAAACAGACTGGTCAGATGACCTGGACAGATACAAGGCCACACCTAATGTTAGTTCTTAGCTTCAGTACTTATTTAGGACCCATTAATGTTACAAACTATATTACCTGAACTCTTCATGGATCTTAGCCTTGTTGGGGCGAAGAGATTTGCATAACTCCATGAAACTATGAGCCATGCCACTCAGGGCCGCCCAAGACAAGCGGGTCACAGTGAACAGTTCTGACAAAACATGGTCCACAGGAGGAAGAAATGGTACCTCACTTTAGTATTCTTGCCACAAGAACCCCATGGACATTATGAAAAGACAAAAAGATATTACACTGGAAAATGATCCTATATTACACTGGAAAAAGATCCTCGCAGATCAGATGGTATCCAAAATGTTTTATTGGGGGGAATTACTAACAGCTCCAATGAGAATAAAGAGACTATCAAAGTGGAAATGATGCCCAGTTGTGGAAATGTCTGGTGGTGAAAGTCAAGTCCACTGCTGTAAGAAAAATACTGCATAGCATCCTGGAATCTTAGGTCTATGAATGAAACTAAATTGGTTGGTCAAGCAGGAGATGGCAAAATTGAACATCAAAATCTTAGGAATCAGTAAACTAAAATGAACGGGAATGGGTGAATTTAATTCAGATGACCATTACATCTATGACTATGGGCAAGAATCCCTTAGAAAAAATGTAATAGCCCTCAAAGTCATCAAGAGAGTCCAACATGCAGTACTTGGGTGCAATCTCAAAACTGACAGAATGATTTCAGTTCATTTTCAGGACAAACCATTCAACATCACGATAAACTAAGCTTAATGCCCCAACCACTGATGCCAAAGAAGCTGAAACTGAGCAGTTCTATGAAGACCTACAAGATCTTCTAGAACTAACACCATAAAAAGATCCTTTTCATCATAGGGGATTAGAATGCAGAAGTGTAAAGTCAAGAGATACTTGGAAGGCAACTTTGGCCTTGGAGTACAAAATGAAGTAGGGCAAAGGCAAGCAGAGTTCTGTCAATAGAACACAATGGTCATATCAAATACCTCCTTCCAACAACACAAGAGATGTGAGTACACATGGATATCACCAGATGGTCAATACCAAATCAGAAAGATGTCATTCTCAGGTTGATGATATTCTCTGCAGCCGAAAATGGAGAAGTTCTATACAGTCAGCAAAAACAAGACCTGGAACTGACTGTGGCTCAGATCATGAGCCCCTTATTGGAAAATTTAGGCTCAAATTGAAGAAAGTAGGGACAACTGCAAGCTTATTCCGTATGATCTAAGTCAAATCCCTTATGATTATACAGTGGAGGTCACAAATAGATTCAAAGCTTTAAATCTGATGGAGGGCCTGAAGAACTATGGATGGAGGTTTGTGACATTATACAAAGGCAGTGATACAGATCATCCTCAAGAAAAAGAAATGCAAAAGGGCAAAACGGTTTTCTGAGTAGGCCTTACAAACGGCTAAGAAAAGAAGAGAAGCAAAAGGCAAAAGAGAAAAGGAAAAATATACCAATCTGAATGTAGAGTTCAAAGAAGAGCAAAGAGAGGTAAGAAAGCCTTCTTCAGTGATCAATGCAAAGAAATAGAGGAAAACAATAGAATGGGAGAGACTGGAGATCTCTTCAAGAAAATTAGAGATACCAAGGGAACATTTCATGCAAAGATAGACACAATAAAGGACAGAAATGGTATGGACCTAAGAGAAGCAGAAGATGTTAAGAAGAGGTGCCAAGAATACGCAGAAGAACTGTACAAAAAAGATCTTAATGACCCAGATAAACATGATGGTGTGATCACTCACCTAGAGCCAGACATCTTGGAATGTGAAGTCAAGTGGGCCTTAGAAAGCATCACTATGAACAAAGCTAGTGGAGCTGACGGAATTCCAGATGAGTTATTGCAAGTCCTAAAAGATAATACTACTAAAGTGCTGCACTCAATATGACAGCAAATTTGGAAAACTCAGCAGTGGCCACAGGACTAGAAAAGGTGGGTTTTCATTCCAGTTCCAAAGAAAGGCAATGCCAAATACTGTTCAAACTACTGGACAACTGTTCTAACACGCTAGTAAACTAATGCTCAAAATTCTCCAAGCCAGGCTTCAACAGTATATGAACTCTGAACTTCCAGATGTTCAAGCTGGATTTAGAAAAGGCAGAGGAACCAGAGATCAAATTGCCAATATCTGTTGCATCATAGAAAAAGCAAGAGAGCTCCAGACAAATATGTGCTTTATTGACTACATCAAAGCCTTTGATTGTGTGGATCAAAACAAACTGTGGGAAATTCTGAGAGATGGAAGTACCAGACCACCTGACCTGCCTCCTGAGAAATCTGTATGCAGGTCAAGAAGCAACAGTTAGAACTGGACATGGAACAACAGACTGGTTCCAAATAGGAAAAGGAGTACATCAAAGCTGTATATTGTCACCTTGTTTATTTAACTTATATGCAGAATACATCATGCAAAATGCTGGGCTGGATGAAGCACAAGCTGAAATCAAGACTGCAGGGAGAAATATTAATAACTTCAGATATGCAGATAATATCACCCTTATGAGAAAAAGAAAAGAAGAATTGAAGAGCCTCTTGATGAAAGTGAAAGAGGAGAGTGAAAAAGCTGGCTAAAAACTCAACATTAAATAAACAAAGATCATGGCATCTGCTCTCATCACTTCATGGCAAATAGATGGGGAAACAATGGAAATGGTAAGAGACTTTATTTTCTTGGGCTCCAAAATCACTGTAGATGGTGACTGCAGCCATGAAATTAAAAGACACTTGCTCCTTGGAAGAAAAGCTATGATCAACCTAGACAGCATCTTAAAAAGCAGAGCCATTACTTTGCTGACAAAGGTCCATCTAGTCAAAGCTATGGCTTTTCCAGTAGTCATGTATGGATGTGAGGATTGGAATATAAAGAAAGCTGAGCACAAAATAATTGATGTTTTTGAATTATGCTGTTGGAAAAGATTCTTGAGAGTCTCTTGGACTGCAAGAAAATCAAACCAGTAAATCCAAGGAAATCAGTCCTGAATATTCATTGGAAGGACAATGCTGAAGCTGAAGTTCCAATACTTTGGTCACCTGATGCGAAGAGATGATTCATTGGAAAAGACCCTGATGCTGAGAAAGATTGAAGGTTGGAGGAGAAGGGGACAACAGAGGATAATATGGTTGGATAGCATCACCGACTCAATGGACATGAGTTTGAGCAAGCTCTGGGAGCTGGTGATGGACAGGGAAGCCTGGTATGCTGCAGTCCATGGGTCACAAAGAGTCAGTCAGGACTGAATGACTGAACCTAACTGATACAGAATGACTTCTTCTATTGTCTGTGCCCTACCCCACAGATTGGCTTTTGGTTATCTTGTCACCACAATTCCCAGCACCTGGCAGTGTCTATTCTATAGTATGTGCTGTGTTAAGGTAGATGCAGTATTTAGGAACTGCATAATTACTTGCTGAGATAAAGACACTGAATTCATAATGGTGAGTTTTATCCTTCAATGTCTTTGAAGATAGGTTGCAGGTAAAAACAAGCTTTTACTTCGACAAGAGAATATCCAAGGATGAGACATAACAGCTATTTTTAATGATTTAAGGTCTCTCCTTTGAAATAAGAGTAGATTTATTCATTCACTCAACAATACTTTCTAAGCTTGTATACTTTCTAATACTTTTATTCTGCCTGTGTTACAAGATTATTGTTTCTCGAATTACTGAGTGTTGTACTTAGCCTCAGAAAAACTTAATGATAATTAGGTGACTTGAAACAATTGATCAAATATATACTGTGGGGGGTGTGTGTGTGTGTGTGTGTGTGCGTGTGCGCGTGCATATCCATGCACACTAAGTCGCTTCATTCATGTCTGACTCTGTGACCTGATGGACTGTAGCCTGGCTCCTCTGTCCATGGGATAGAATACTATCCAGGCAAGAAGACGGGTGGGTTGCCATGCCCTCCTCCAGGGGATCTTCCTAATCCAGGGATCTAACCCACATTTCTTATGTCTTGTGCATTGACAGGTGGGTTCTTTATCACTAGTGCCACCTGGGAAGCCCCATATATATACTAATTGTTATATATACTCAAGAGTGGAATTGTAGGTATGAGAACAAGCAGCAAGAGGGAACCATTTCCTGGACAATAGCAGACTAGTGAGACTGGCAGTCCAGAGACTTAGGGCTGCTGTTAATGGGCCTAGTCTTGTTAGTACAGTGAGAGGCCTACCGATGAAACTGCCACCTGACCTGGGAATGAGCATCCCCAGCACTGTCAGACAAACTGGTCATGAAATGCCTCTCAAAACTAGGTGGACTTTAAGATCGAAAAGGAAGGAACTGTAAAATAAAGACTTGCTCATCATCCAGTTCTACAAGAATAAGTCATGAGCCACTGCAGCCAGTGACACACAGTAGACCCTGAAAAAAAATCAGGGCAAAGATTAAGATGAAGTACTTTGTGCTCTAAGAAAATTGGCAGAACTGGTCTTCAGATTGTTAAGATATTTTTAGAGAAATTTTTTATGAACCTGGATTCTTCCACTTCCCATCCTTAGAAAAGCACTAAAACCATTAACTAAAATGTCTGTTCCTTGTGATTAGCAGTGACTTTCTACTGAGATGTGTACTTGAATGTATGTACCATCTCACAAAAATCATGTATGTACCAGATTCTGGTACACATATGGCTTCTTTGGACTGTCTCCTGGGTTATAATACTCAGATTGGCTTACATAAAATTTTGTAGGGTTTTTTAAAGATTGACTATAAAGTTTTTTGTTGACACACTGTATAATATTTTTTACAAAAAGACTGATATGAATACTTTTAAATAAGCTGTGGGCAAGTATGCCACATTTTCAACTCAAACTATTTCCCTACCCCCACAGACTCACACACATATGCATTGGTCTACTCTCTGCAGGCATGTGATTTTACAATGTCTAGCTTAAATCATACATCTCATTGTCCTTCTGGTAATCACTTGAGAGTTTTGCTTGACTCAAGTTAGGAAATGGCAATTTTAAATGTCAAAATTGAATTCACTAGATAATATTATGTTTCCTTATTTCATTTTAGTTATTTCAAACTTGTGCTCTATTCCAAATTAGGACAAACCTAATCTTTCTCACTAAAAAAAAAAATCTAGGTTCATATGTAAGAATTTAACTGAGATACAAGCACCTTAAAAACATACCCATGATTTTAAGTAGGTCTTAGACACATTTTATATTTTTGACATCTACCCTCTTCAGAATTTAATCAGTCAAATATAAGGGAAGTTACTCCTAAATTATGATTTAGAGAGAGAGAAAATATTTATTGTTCAGTGTCTGGGCTTCTTATTGTAACTTTCAGATACTTATTAGAGATAGGTTCTGAAAAAATTCTAACCTAAGGGGCTTTAATTTTTCCCATGACTCTTACTAAACAACTCTTAATGACAGGCTTAATTTCATCAGAGAATTATTAATACTAACTTAACAAACTGATATTTATGGAGTACTTACTGTAACCTAGGTATTACTCTGAGTGACTGGAAAAGAACCACTGAACAATGTAACCTCCCTACTCTCATAGTGTTGACTTTATAGACTCAAAAATAAGAAAGATACTCTGTTCATAAAGCACCACAGACTTCCAAACTTTAGTTTCAATATTAACTCCTCTAGTATCATGGGCACCCAATGTATGATGGTAAATACTTGTAGTGTATAAACATTTCAGTCTTCCTGGCATTAGTTACGTCTGTAATACAACACTGCATTATTACCACTTAAAATACATAAAGAGAAAAATCAGTGAGGAAGGATAAGAGGAAGGGATTTGCCTGGTGAAAATCCCAGGAACCAGAGACATTTCGCATAATCACTTTAATAAGAGCCCATGTTAATTTCAGTTGATTAAATGCAGTTGATTTCCAGCAAAATAAGATCTGTCAAATGCAAGTCATCTCATTGTTCCTACAATGTGAAGAGACATTCATATTATCTGGTATATAGCAGATAGATATTGCTATTATAGGGAAAAGAGAAAAGGTGACAGGGATGCCCCGCTTCTTGGTACGCTCTGGTCACATTTCATTTTAATGTGATTAGAGGGCATTTGACACTTTAATCAGGGTGATATCTCACACGCCTGGAACACTTAGCCTGCGACAGGAAACTGCACACTGACATTCGCTTTTTCCCGTGTCCGGTTGATCACTGTCACTCCAGTCTGGTGGGCACCCGTAGGTATGTGGAGAAGAACTATGGCCAAAACATTTTAGTGAGTTCTCCTCGGCCCAAGACCAGATGGCAGATACAGTAAGTCTTTTATAAATGTACTTGTTAACGATTAAGCCAAACCCCTTCAGTTCATGCTCTTGTTAGTTACTGGCTGCCTCCTTGTAGTGAAGCAAGTCCTCCTAAGTGAAATCTAGGTGACATATGCTAGTTCAGATGGTAATTCTTTTTTGCTCATACCGAGGTCAGGTTTGGCCAAAATTAATTGATGGTGCAGATTCCCAGGCTGGTATTTTGTCCAAATAAATGTCATACTTAATCATTATTACTATACTTAGAGATGAGGTTTTTTCCTTCTCTTTTTTTTTTTTTTTTTTTTTTGGCTGCACCATGAGGAAATCAGGATCTTAGTTACCCAACCAGGGATTTGAATGCATGACCCCTGTATTGGGGGCACAGAGTCTTAACCACTGAGGTCCCTAGAGACAAATATTTTCCACTTTCACAGATGGAAAAACTAAGATTCAAGCAGACTGAATTACTTGCTTGAAATTATAAGGCTTATAAATAGTATGGGAACTGAATGTTTGCCCTTGTGTCCTACTCCACTGGAAAAATGAAAGCAGCAGTAAGAAAACTTCCACAGATGCCCTTCACAACAGCCCCCACCTGCCAGCGTCTGGATCTATATACTCTGCTGTTCTGCCCCTAACCACAGACAAAGTATCCATTATTCCCTTCAAAGCTCATCCTTCCACTTGCACACTAAATTCTACTTCCTTTCATCCACTTAAGAACAACTCTTCAGAACCTGACATTCCTTACATTATCTATGTTTGGCTCACTGTTGCATCATTCTTGTCAGTATGCAAATCTGCTATTGTTTCTCCCACTGTAGCAACCCTTCTTTTTATCCTATTTCTTTTGCCAGCTTCTAGTGCATTTCTTTGCTGTCTTCTTTGGCAAAACTCTTCTAAAAACTGTTCTATACACATTTTCCCTGATTATTCACTTTCCATTCTCTCTTAAAACAATTCCAATCAGGCTTTGTTGAAACTGTTCATATCAAGGTCACAGGCAATCTCCATGTTGCTAAATTTTATACTCTATTCTCAGTCTTCATCTTACTTGACTTAGTAAGCAGCATTTTACACAGTTGTTCTATGTTCTTGATATATTTCCTTCCTTTGGATTTCAGAGCAACACAGTTGCTTGGTTTTCCTCTTATTCTACTGATACCTCCTTCATCGATCCATATGACGACTCCCTCTCTTCATAATAGTAAAGTGTTCCAGAGTTTTATCATTTATGCTCAATCCTTTCATGAACTCAAATAATCTTAAGACATTATTTATCAGCATCTCTCTGCTGATAAAACTCAAGTTTGAACTTCTTGGCCATGGCTCTCTCACAAATTCTGGACTGGTAAATTCAACTACCTACTCATCATCTGCACTTGTATGTCTAATAAATATTGAAACTGAACATGATCAAAACCACACCCCTGGCCACCAGTAGCCATGACATGAATGCCTGGCTCATAGCACATACTCAATATATGGCAAATGAACGAATCATTTTTGCTAAAAATTAATATACTTGAGAGTTCAATTGGATCACTTGGATTATAAATTACATGAGGAATTAAGGGAAAAAAAAAAAGAGAAACAAGAACTGAGGTTGATAAAGTCTTCAGAGAAAGGCATCATCTGAGCCAGAGATGAAACTATCTCTATTTCTACAGAGAACAGTTTCTTAAAACTATGTACAATGTCTAGTAATTATTTTACCCTGCTCTCCAAGCCCTTCACCATTTAGCTTCTACACAAATCTATTAATCATCCTTGAGATAAAAATTACTCCTAATCATGGCTCAGGAGGTCACATATACAATAACTGGAGACCCTACCAAAGAATTAAAAGGATGAGTCTATGAGCTCCAGAACCTAATCACACTCATCTTTTCAGAGAATGGAGTCTTTATCTTCATCTTTCCCTTCCCTTCATGCATTTGTTATCAGGCCTTTAGTCATTGATTTGGTTTGGACAGGTATATCTCTCTCTCTCTTCTTAATGTCTGGTTTTGTGTGAATGATAAGAGGAGTGCATAATTTTTTTGTTGGTGTTGTTATTGGTTTTATTCATGCTTGTTTTGATAAGCTAACTTACAACTTTAGGTTTGTTTGTTTTTCTTTTTGACTTTTGCCTCTCAGTTTTCTTTGAGAGCCAAAAACTTTTGATCTATCTTTCTGCTCAACATCAACTGATAATCCCTGACTGGGACCTGAGCCTGCTGTATCCTGCAAGAACAGCCTGTCCATTGGCACCACTGGCCTCACGCAAAAGGAATGTTCTCTCAAAGTGTTTGGCAAGTAGTCAATAAACCTGATACAATTTTAAGAGGCAAGCTAAACAGCAATTTGGAGAAGACTACCACGTAGCTGAAAGTAATTTAAATACTACAAAATAGACCCACTATACCTACAGGCATTATAGGTGACACCACCTACTATGTCAAAGTAGTTACAGTGCAGTGGGCAAGAGTAAGGTATCAAAATCAGAGCCCCAGCCATTTTTACTACCAATTATATGGACTTGTAAATGTCATTTGCCTTCTCTGAGGCTCAGTTTCTCTTTAAATTCTTATTTTTACAGTAAGAACAATAACACCTACTTCATAGGGGTGTTATACAACTTTAAAGGGCAAAATAGCACTCCATAAATAGAATATATTATATACATTAAAATTATATATTTGTATGTAAATATGTGATAGATATGATTATATATGAAATTTATTTTATTGTCCTCTTAGCATTCAGCCTGTCTTTCTTTTCTACAATAGACATGCCTTTGCTTGACAATACCTGATAAATAATATGATCTTAGGTACCCTCTCAAACTTTTGTTCTTCAGTAGTGAACCAATAATCTAGGGCAATCCAATGGCTATGGTTGTCAGTTCAGGGCAGGACAGTCCCAATATAGATAAACTCATAGCTTTTTATAGGAGTGTTGGTAAAATAATCCCCAAATACCCGAGAACCAGGCATAATGCCACAGGAGATATTAGAGACTGGGGAACACATGATGAGGACTGTGTGTCCTAACTAAGGGCAGCTAAATTAAAAAGTTCTATGAGTTTATCTATATCGGGAATGTCCAGCCCTGAGGACTGTCTTGATACCTGAGGCAGGGACCATCCACAAGGAAAAGAAATGCAAAAAGGCAAAATGGTTGTCTGAGGAAGCCTTACAAATAGCTATGAATAGAAGAGATGTAAAAGGCAAAGGAGAAAAGGAAAGATGTACCCATTTGAATGCAGAGTTCCAAAGAAGAGCAAGGAGAGCTAAGAAAGCTTTCCTCAGCAATAAATGAAAAGAAATAGACAAAAACAATAGAATGGGAAAAACTAGAGATCTCTTCAAGAAAATTAGAGATACCAAGGGAACATTTCATGCAAATATGAACACAATAAATGACAGAAATAGTATGGACCTAACAGAAGCAGAAGATATTGAGAAGAGGCGGCAAGAATACACAGAACTATACAAACAAGATCTTCACGACCCACATAATCATGATGGTGTGATCATCAACCTAGAGCCAGATATCTTGGAATGGAAAGTCAAGTGGGCCTTAGAAAGAATCACTATGAACAAAGCTAGTGGAGGTGATGGAATTCCAGTTGAGGTATTTCAAATCCTAAAAGATGATGCTGTGAAAGTGCTGCACTCAACATACTAGCAAACTTGGAAAACTCAGCAGTGGCCACAGGACTAGAAAAGGTCAGTTTTCATTCTAATCCCAAAGAAAGGCAATGCCAAAGAATGCTCAAACTACTGCACAATTGCACTCATCTCACACACTAGTAAAGTAATGTTAGTAATTCTCCAAGCCAGGCTTCAACAGTACATGAACCATGAACTTCCAGATGTTCAAGTTGGTTTTAGAAAAGGAAGAGGAACCAGAGATAAAATTGCCAACATCTGTTGGATCATGGAAAAAGCAAGAGAGTTCCAGAAAAAAACATCTATTTCTGCTTTATTGACAAGGCCAAAGCCTTTGGTTGTGTGGATCACAACAAACTATGGAAAATTCTTAAAGAGATGGGAATACCAGACCACCGGACCTGCCTCTTGAGAAATCTGTATGCAGGTCAGGAAGCAACAGTTAGAACTGGACATGGAACAACAGATTGGTTCCAAGTAGAGAAAGGAGTACGTCAAGGCTGTATATTGTCACCCTGCTTATTTAACCTATATGTAGAGTACATCATGAGAAACTCTGGGCTGAAGAAAGCACAAGCTGGAATCAAAATTGCCAGGAGAAATATCAATAACCTCAGATATGCAGATGACACCACCCTTATGGCAGAAAGGGAAGAACTAAAAAGCTTCTTAATGAAAGTGAAATAGGAGAGTGAAAAAGTTGGCTTAAAAGTCAACATTCAGAAAACTAGGATCATGGCATCTGGTCCCATCACTTCATGGCAAATAGATGGAGAAACAGTGGAAATAGTGAGAGACTTTATTTTGGGGGGTTCCAAAATCACTGCAGATGGTGACTGCAGCCATGAAATTCAAAGACCCTTACTCCTTGGAAGAAAAGCTATGACCAACCTAGACAGCATATTCCAAAGCAGAGACATTACTTTGCCAACAAGGGTCCATCTAGTCAAAGCTATGGTTTTTCCAGTTGTCACATATTGATGTGAGAGTTGGACTATAAAGACAGCTGAGCGCTGAAGAATTGATGCGTTTGAACTGTGGTATTGGACAAGAGTCTTGAGAGTTCCTTGGACTGCAAGGAGATCCAACCAGTCCATCCTCAAGGAAAACAGTCCTGAATATTCACTGAAGGACTGATGCTGGAGCTTGAACTCCAATAGTTTGGCCACTTGATGTGAAGAACTGACTCCATGGAAAAGACCCTGATGCTGGGAGAGACTGAAGGCGAGAGGAGAAGGGGATGACAGAGGATAAGATGGTTGGATGTCATCACCGACTCAATGGACATGTGTTTGAATAAGCTCTGGGAGTTGATGATGGACAGGGAAGCCTGGCATGCTGCAGTCCATGGGGCTGCAAAGACTCAGACACGATTGAGCGACTGAAGTGACGGCACAAGCACAACGTGACCTCATCCACAAAGGACACAGGGAACTTCCTCATCTCCACCACAGACTCATCCCCCCAAATCTTCACCCTTTCTTTGATCAACCCTGGTATGATGCAGGGTCTTGATCCCAAGCATAGAATGAATGAACCAATAAAATGACCAGAGAACTAGAGTGTGATGACTCAGAACAGCAACGTCAGGTGGAACCCTTGTCCATACCTTGCTCAGCCCCCCGAAAGTCCAGTGACCACAGCCATGTTGCTTTTCTTTTTAGACTCATTCTTGACATCTATAAAATGGGGTCAGTGATGCTGTTCTTATAGGGGTTTTATCCATGTAATAAATGTAAACACTGGTCATAGGGGCACATTTTAAGCACAAAATGAGGAATAACTACTGTTATTTCTAGGCTCTCTTTTTTAAAAATTTTTATTTTATTTTTTTTATTTTTTATTTTCTTTTTTTTAACTTTTTATTTTTAGTTTATTTTACTTTATAATACTGTATTGGTTTTACCCTACATTGACATGAATCCACCACGGGTGTACATGAGATCCCAAACATGAACCCCCCTCCCACCTTCCTCCCCACAACATCCCTCTGGGTCATCCCTGTGCACCAGCCCCAAGCATGCTGTATCCTGCATCGGACACAGACTGGTGATTCGATTCTTACATGATAGTATACATGTTTCAATGTCTAGGCTCTCTTATAGAGGTCACATTGTCAAATCTCTCCTGAGGCCTCTGGATATAAGAGCCCTCTCTTTCCCTCTTAGAGCCTGGTACCTTACTGCACCTGTGTCAGTGAGTGGAATGAGTCTAGCAGAATCAGCCCAGTCATTATTTTTTAATAGTCTTCAGAGAGGAAACGCATTTCCCTTGAAACACATGGGTACAGGCCTACATGAGACATTAAAATTCCCTTAGTCCAATTCCATCATTTTACTGATGAAGAATGAGTCTCTGGGGTGGAAGGCGAATATGGAAGTACATACTTTAAGGGTCTTAACAGAATGCTTTCTAATATAAAAAAGAGAAGATGGCCCAGGAGACAAGGGCTTTATGATGAAAACTACTCTGAGTCCAAAGTCAGGATTTTCAGCATTTCTAAGTATGTCTATAATTAAGCAATAAAACATTTCAATTTGTAAAGGAACCATCAAGTGAGTCAACTCAACTACCTAAGGAAATATTATAGGGAATATCTGTAAGCAGACAGTGCAACTGGCAGATGCCGAATACCACCTGAAAACACAGAATGCTGGATCCACAGTGTGATCCACTGAGTAATAAACACACATATAACAAACTTCTTGTTCAGAACAAGGGATGGAGATGGGAAGATGATGAATTGTGGGAAAGTATCGTACGTCACAAGCATTCAGAGAAACACACATGTTTATCCTCTGATAGATAGTGCCATTTTCCTTACACTCAATTTTACCAAGCAAGCAGGGATTGTTGAGTGATTAATACTAGATAGTTCCCTGAAATGCATGGCCAGTAGTTTCAATATCTCTGATGGCTTATGAATATTATCCTGCAGTAAATTCTAAATGAACTGTGAAAACAGTTTGGTGATTAGCTTCTTTGGAACAACAAGAGGCACCCACTTTTGCTTCCACTTGGCTTTGAAAGACTAAAGGAGAATTCAGCCGTTGTCCATGCCATACACTACCTCCAAAAGAAGCCTTTTCCCTAACAGCCCACAAATAGGCAGTCAGAATTTCACAGTTATAAGAGTATTTTGGAACAAGTGGAGAGTCACGTTTCCTTACATTTACTTATGTCTTCCAAACCTCCAACTTTAAGGAAAAACAAATACTGCTTTGCAGTAAGAGGACAGCAGCCAAGTGACAAGCCCAAAGATGCACTTAGATCCCACTTCAAGAAAGGACTTGCTACCCAGCTCTAGCGATTCTAGTTAACTGCCAGCTCCCAGCCGTTAGTTCCTCTGGGTCCATCTCATGTTTTCCGCCATAAGTAACCTAAGCTGGTGACTGGGCAAAGCCATGGGACAAGGCCCAAGCCATTTCTGTCCAACATAGGGATGTTCTAATGGGTAACCTTCCTCTGTGCTACTATAGCTTTTATGAGACCTGCACTGCAGTCTGCCAGGTCTCCCTCCTCAACCCTATCTGCTCCCTTTTCCTTCCACAGGTTTTTCTACCAAACACATGTTTTGCACTCCTGATTCAATCTCAGTATTTGTTTCCCAGGAGTCTCAAAGACATATCTGGAAACAATTTCCATCTGGGATGAGAAAAATCTGAAACAGAAAAAACAGATATCTAAGAGAGACATTACTTTGTCAACAAAGTTCCGTCTAGTTAAGGCTATGGTTTTCCTAGTAGTCATGTATGGATGTGAGTGTTGGACTATAAAGAAAGCTGAGTACAAAAGAATTGATGCTTTTCAACTGTAGTCCTAGAGAAGATTCTTGAGAGTCCCTTGGACTGCAAGGAGATCCAACCAGTCCAACCTAAGGGGAATCAGTCCTGAATATTCACTGGAAGGTCTGATGTTGAAGTTGAAACTCCAATACTTTGGCCACCTGAAGCAAGGAGCTGACTCATTAGAAAAGACTCTGATGCTGGGAAAGATTGAAGGCAGGAGAAGGGAACAACACAGGATGAGATGGTTGGCTTGGCATCACCGAGTCAATGGGCATGAGTTTACGTAAACTCCAGGAGTTGGTGATGGACAGGGAGGCCTGGTATGCTGCAGTCCATGGGGTCGCAAAGAGTCAGACATGACTGAGCAACTGAACTGAAGCCAAAGTTCTCTAAAAATTATTTACAGGTAAAATCTACCACCAATAAAGACAACAGAAAATAATGTTCAAATACTTCTAAGTGCTACCAGAAGTTCATAGATTTACGGAATAGTGGAAATAAATAGGAAATGCATAAAATAACACAGGTCATAATAAATGAAGAGTCCCCCAGTGTCCTTTTAGGGAGAACAGTGAACCTGGATGCTTCTGTCTGGCCAGAGTTGAAGTCCATACTAGACTCCCACTGCTCACAGTCACTTTTAACTTGCACACAGATTCTCCTATGCATAGGTGTGTCAGCCTCCAATAAAAGCAATAAATAAAGGGGAGAGATGGAAAGCTTTATGCAACACAGAAAGATGGTTTTGTAAGCATTATGTAAATTGGTGTGTATTTGAAATATGCTAATGCACACGATGTCATGTTGATATAATAACAGATGACATTTTCATTTTGGGAAGAGGTGCAATGTGATTCTGCTCTATCTGGGGTAGAATCCTCTGGGAACCAGTCAGGTTGTCAGAGATCTCAATATTAAAATAAAAATGTATACAATTTGGAATGCAATGGACCATGAGACATCTTTTAAAATACTGTGACCTAGGAGTATTCCAACTGTTGCTGTTCTCTTCTGCTGACTTTGCCCTGAGATAAAATCCATGGGCACTTTAGCCCCATCAAGGGTTCATGAGAATTTCTAACTCTGTGGTAGATCTCAGATAAATATATTGCTTTTCTTTTTAGCACTATAATGAAAACTGAAATTTGAAGGGCCTAGTGTCCTCAAACTAAAATTATCGTCCCCTATATAGAGCTCTATTAATTCAACTTATTGCTGATTTTGATGAAACCAAAGTAGACTAAAGTTTTTCATTGAAATGCATCACCTTCAGACTTGAATATAGAAATCAACCATAATAATAACTGTTATCAAATGCATCATTTGTTGGGTGCTCACTGTGTTCTAGGTATTCTGGTAAGTGTTTTACGCATAGTATCTCAATTTTCATATCAGCACTATCAAAAATTTGTTATTCTCGTCATTTGATAAGAAGAAAACTTACAGAGTTATACAGTTAGCAAGTAGCAAAGTAGTTAGCTGTGAGCAAGTAGCAAAGTGATGATTTCAACCTAAGAATGTTAAACTTCATAGCCCTGAGTTTTAGAGAGGTTAATAATGCAATTGCAAATGGTGATGCATGCAATGAGTACCTAACAATGAAGCAGCCTGCTATTAGCTGAGAAAACAAGAAATAATGTGTTCTGGGCAGAAATGCCACCTAATCTCATTTTTTAAGCTTTCCAACATCAAGCATAGTGCTTGGCACTCATTGGCTTCTGAAAGATTTGTTCCACACCCAGTCTTGATTTGAGGTTGGGACACCAATATATATGTAAAGTAGAGAAAATACAAGAAAAATGTTGCATATATAATCCCGATATTCTAGTACCTTTTTTCACTCAAAATAACTACCTGACTATAACATTAGAAGTAAAAGAGCAGCATGAGTGTGTGACTCTGACCTGAACCCGCTATTTGGCTCTCTTCTTTATTAGTTAAGCAAGTTACTTAGTCTCTGAGGGCGTCAATTTCAAAAAAAAAAAAAAAAGTTACATAATACCCTTACAGAGTCATTGTAAAGATTCAGAGATAACACTTGAAAAGTATTTAAAATACTGTCTATCTGTCTAGAGTTGGCTCTTGATGGTAGCAACTGTTTTCCTCCCTAGCCTTGGCCGTGAGAACTTTGTAGCAACACATCAACCACCTGCACATTAAACTTTTTGCTCTAGTTGTAGCTTAACTATTTTGGTCATTGAATCCATTGACCCAAGTAAGGTATGGTATTATGATCAAAACTTAACAATCAGAAGTTGCAAAGGAACTTTCTAAATCACAAGAGCTTCTTGGTTACTCCCCTTCTTCCACAAGCAAAATGACAAGAGATAAGACAACAATACAAGTAAATTCGAAGGCCATTTCCTAAATCTAATTCTTCATATTTAAAAATATTTCACATGATCTTTTTTTCATTTTGAGTTTATAGAAATGCTGTGAAGCAGATGACCTTATCCCTGTTTTAAACAATGGAAAGTGAAGTGAAGGTGTTAGTCACTCAGTCACGTCCAACTCTTTGCGACCCCATGGACCATAGCCCACCAGGCCGCTCTGTCTATGAAATTCTTCAGGCAAGAATACTGGAGAGGGTAGCTCTTCCCTTCTCCAAGGAATCTTCTTGACCCAGGGATCAAACCCAGGTCCCCTGCATTGTAGGCAGACTCTATCATCTGAGCCACCAGGGAAGCCCTGTTTTAACCAATAAGGAGGTGTAAAGTAGAGAAGTAAGATTCATTGCTCAAAGTCCCAAAGCCAGCCAGATTAGAGCTGATTATTTGGAGATACATATATAGAGAAAGCAATGGCAACCCACTCCAGTACTCTTGCCTGGCAAATCCCATGGACGGAGGAGCCGGGTGGGCTGCAGTCCATGGGGTTGCAAAGAGTCAGACACGACTGAAGCAACTTAGCAGCAGCACCATACATATATGTTTCTTCTTCAGTGAATCACCTATTTATTTTCCATGCTTTTTACTTTTTATTCAACTTTTAATTACTAATTTGAGAAAGTTGTTTATTAATAGTCTTATTAGTATTAATAGTATTAATTCTTTAGCTCAGGGCTTCCCTACTAGCTTAGATGGTAAAGCATCTGCCTGCAATGCAGGAGACCTGGGTTTGATCCCTGAGTCAGGAAGATCCCCTGGAGAAGGAAATGGCTACCCACTCCAGTATTCTTGCCTGGAGAATCTCATGCACAGAAGAGCCTGGTGGGTTAGAATCCATGGGGTCACAAAGAGTCCAACACAGCTGAGCGACTAACATACACACATGTAATGTTGCATTTATCTTCTCCAGTTTATCATGTCTTTTAACTTTGCTACTACTTTTCTCTGTATGAAAAGTTTTAAACTTTTATGAGCTTAGATTGACCTTTTTCATTATAGTTTCCAGCTCTGGTGAAATACCTGAAAAGTCCTCCTTTGTCTCAAGAGTACAGAAATAATTATCTAACTTTTCCTCTAATCTGTCTGGAAGAATCCAAAAGAGCTTAACATCTCACCAATACTGGAATGATTGATATGTCTGGGTGAGTTGGGTATGGCTAATTTTTCACTTTCTTCTTCAGATCCTTGTGGTTTAACTATATCAGGACTCTTCCTACCTCTTTAAATCTGTCTAAACTGTCTACATACAGAAAATAAATTTACTGGCTCCGGATCTGTGTAGTTCAGGAGTAGTTCCTCTTCAGAAGAAAATAATTTAGGACTCATTGAGACCAGAACCAGCTTTGAGGTTTTGGTTTCCCCCACCCCTACCCCCGCATGCCATACTTTGCATTTAGTCACTCTACTTCTGCTTCATTCACAGATACAATCACACCTTAAGATAAAAAGGGCTTCCCTTATAGCTCAGTTGGTAAAGAATCCGCTGGCAATGCAGGAGATCCCAGTCCAATTCCTGGGTCAGGAATATCCTCTGGAGAAGGGATAGGCTACCCACTCAAGTATTCTTGGGCTTCTCTTGTGGCTCAATTGATAAAGAATCTGCCTGCAGTGTGGGAGACCTGGGTTCGATCCTTGGGTTGGGACGATCCCCTGGAGAAGGGAAAGGCTACCCACTCCAGTATTCTGGCCTGGAGAATAGTCCATGGGGTCACAAAGAGTTGGACATGATTAGGTGACTTTCACTTTTACTTTATGATAAAAAAGATCCTGTCTGGATCCAGTGAGTGGAATGCTGTCACAGTTCCTTCTAAACAAGTAAACTTTTATTTTCCTGAAACAATCTGTTTCTTACTAGCTTGTGGCCACCAATTAGACCATGTGTCCATTTCTGATTTAATCACATCAGACTAAGACTCTTCTAGTGCATTAAGACAGTCAAGATCCAGTCCTGAAGCTTAGGGTGAGACCAATATCACACAAACTATTATAAGAATGGGGTAAATGTCTTACAAGAGAAACAATTACTATTGGGTGGGAAAAATTAACAGATGTCAATGTTGCAACAAATATATGCCCTCTTCCAGATGTTCAAGCTGGTTTTAGAAAAGGCAGAGGAATAAGAGATCAAATTGCCAACATCTGCTGGATCATCAAAAAAGCGAGAGAATTCCAGAAGACCATCTATTTCTGCTTTATTGACTATGCCAAACCCTTTGACTGTGTGGATAACAATAAACTGGAAAATTCTTAAAGAGATGGGAATACCAGACAACCTGACCTGCCTCTTGAGAAACCTGTATGCAGGTCAGGAAGCAACAGTTAGAACTGGACATGGAACAACAGATTGGTTCCAAATAGGAAAAGGAGTACGTCAAGGCCGTATATTGTCACCCTGTTTATTTAACTTATATGCAGTGTACATCATGAGAAATGCTGGGCTGGATGAAGCACAAGCCAGAATCAAGATTGCTGGGAGAAATATCAATAACCTCAGATATGCAGATGACACCAACCTTATGGCACAAAGGGAAGAGAAACTAATAAGCCTCTTGATGAAAGGGAAAGAGGAGAGGGAAAAAGTTGGCTTAAACATTGGCTCAACATTGGCTCAACATTCAGGAAATGAAGATCATGGCATCTGGTCTCATCAGTTCATGGTAAATACATGGGGAAACAGTGGAAACAGTGTCAGACTTTATTTTTTGGACTCCAAAATCACTGCAGATGGTGATTGCAGCCATGAAATTAAGAGATGCTTACTCCTTAGAAGGAAAGTTATGACCAACCTAGATAGCATATTCAAAAGCAGAGACATTACTTTGCCAACAAAGGTCCATTTAGTCAAGGCTATGGTTTTTCCAGTGGTCATGTATGGATGTGAGAGTTGGACTGTGAAGAAAGCTGAGCCCTGAAGAATTGATACTTTTGTTTTTGTTTTTTTTTTTTTTGATTTTAAATGTTTTTTTTTTTAATTTTAGTTTTTTATTTTTTAAATTTTAAAATCTTTAATTCTTACATGCATTCCCAAACTTGAACCCCCCTCCCACCTCCCTCCCCATAACAACTTTCTGGGTCATCCCCATGCACCAGCCCCAAGCATGCTGCATCCTGCGTCAGACATAGACTGGCGATTCAATTCACATGATAGTTGAACTGTGGTGTTGGAAAATACTCGAGAGTCCCTTGGACTGTAAGGAGATCCAACCAGTCTATTCTAAAGGAGATCAGTCCTGAGTGTTCATTGGAAGGACTGATGTTGAAGCTGAAACTCCAGTACTTTGGCCACCTCATGCAAAGACTTGACTCTTCAGAAAAGATCCTGCTGCTGGGAGGGATTGGGGGCAGGAGGAGAAGGGGACGACAGAGGATGAGATGGCTGGATGGCATCACCAACTCAATGGACATGGGTTTAGTTAGACTCCGGGAGTTGGTGATGGATAGGGAGGCCTGGCATGCTGCAGTTCATGGGGTTGCAGAGTCAGACATGACTGAGTGACTGAACTGAACTGATAAGTCGATTTTCTTTCTTTCTTTCTTTTTTTTTTTGGTAGAAAAGGGGAAATGCGGAAAGAAAACAAAATAAAAACATTAATGAAGTAGTTCTTTTTTTCTTTCGCCCAATCCATGCTTTCCCAGAGTAAAGAGAGTAGTTATTTTTGGAAGTCTAAATTCTAAGTCATCATAACCAACATCCCTGGTTTTGCTGTAGACTGAACACGTTAACTCCGTCGTCTTTGGAAATGTCACTCATCAGCTTAATTAGCCCTAAAGAAAGTGCTTGTTTCAAATTAGGAGCAACAGCAGTTTTGAGAAGGACATAACATCATTAATGATGTCAACTTGGTTAAGGCATAGGGTTTTTAAAGTTAATTTTTAAATGAGACTGACTGAGCCATAATTATTTTTCCCTCCCTTGGCTTTCCAGATCTCACAAGTTATCTGGATCTTCATCACTTCAAGCCAGCTAGCACCCCCATCACCCAGGAGGAAGTTAGTTCTGCAGTGATTGGTTGGCTACTATCAGGACAGCAAAGTCATGATAATATTGCAATAATAACTGTGATCCTAATCCTACTGAGTAACTATTTGGGTTTTGTGCTTCCTTACAGTTTACACAAGACAAACTATTTTCTATGATCAGTATTTTCATGCAAATATCCACATATGTTTGAAAAAAGATAATTAACAGAGGAAAGGGAGAGTTAAAGTAACAGAGAATGTTAGCTGACTCTATAAAGGAAGTGTAACTTTTTACTATTTGATCAAATTATTTGGATAATATTTCTTCCTGAAGAGTTAATAGTATTTTTCCACTGAATTCGTAAGTAAAACTAGCAATAACTTTGTTTCACCTTTCACCTTTCTTTCACCTTTTAGTGGAGCTAAAAGTGTTTCATATTGTTTCATATTAGGCTGTACTTAATTGGTGCTTAATAGCCATTTGTTGAATTTAAGCTAACAACAGTTCTAAGTGAAGAGCAATATACTAAACTGATGTGGAAAGAACCAACCATGAGGATGATGGTGGTGATGGTGACAGGTTAAAAGGATGGGGACAAAATTTTTGAGGATGAAGAATTCATTAGCAGTGTTGGAAAAGCCTGTTTTCAGGCTCTAAGCACTTCCTCTAAGTCCCTATCATAATTTTCTAGTGTTGCTAGTATAATTGCAAAAACAAAAATTATTTGATTATGTATGTAACACTTTCTAATGGAGATAAATTTCCTTTTAATATACTTTAGAGGAGAAACTTTCTTTTTTTTTTTAAATTGACACAGATCATATATATAGTTGGGGTATAGTTGCTTTGGGGCTTCCCAAGTGACTCAGGGAAGAGTCTGCCTGCAATGTAAGAGACCCAGGCTCAATCTCTGGGTCAGGAAGATCTCTTGGAGGAGAGGGATAGCAACCCACTCAAGTATTTTTATCTGGAGAATTCCATGCACAAAGTATCCTGGTGGGCTCAAGGGGTTGCAAAGAGTTGGACACAACTGAGCAACTCACACACGCACATAGTTGCTTTACAATGCTGTGTTAATTTCTGCTATACATGTATCTCCCTCCATCTTGGACCTCCCTCACATCTCTCTAGGTCACCACGGTGCACTGAGCTGAACTCCCTGAGCTATACAGCAGGTTCCCACTAGCTATCTATTTTACACATTGAAGTGTTCAGTTTAGTCGCTAAGTTATGTGCAACTCTTTGAGATCCCAGGGACCACAGAATGCCAGGCTTCCCTGTCCATTACCAACTCTAGATCTTGCTCAAACTCATGTCCATCAATTCAGTGATGCCATCCAACCATCTCACCCTTTGTCATCCCCTTCTCCTCCTGTCTTCAATCTTTCCCAGCATCGGTGTCTTTTCTAATAAGTTAGTTCTTTGCATCAGGTGGCCCAAGTACTGGGGCTTCAGCTTCAGCATCAGCCCTCCCAATGAGTATTTAGGATTGATTTCCTTTCAGTTCAGTTCAGTCACTCAGTCATATGCAACTCTCTGCAACCCCATGAATCTCAGCACGCCAGGCTTTCCTGTCCATCACCAACTCCTGGAGTTTACACAAACTGATGTCCATCAAGTTGGTGATGCCATCCAGCCATCTCATCCTCTGTCATCCCCTTATCCTCCTGCCCCCAATCCCTCCCAGCATCAGGGTCTTTTCCAATGAGTCAATTATTCACATGAGGTGGCCAAAGTATCAGAGTTTCAGCTTCAGGATCAGTCCTTTCAATGAACACACAGGACTGATCTTTAGGATAGACTGGTTGGCTCTTCCTGCAGTCCAAGGGACTCTCAAGAGTCATCTCCAACACCACGGTTCAAAAGAATCAATTCTTCGGCACTCAGCTTTCTTCACAGTCCAACTCTCACATCAATGCATGACAACTGGAAAAACCATAGCCTTGACTAGATGGACCTTTGTTGACTCTTCCTGCAGTCCAAGGGACTCTCAAGAGTCATCTCCAACACCACGGTTCAAAAGAATCAATTCTTCGGCACTCAGCTTTCTTCACAGTCCAACTCTCACATCAATGCATGACAACTGGAAAAACCATAGCCTTGACTAGATGGACCTTTGTTGGCAAAGTAATGTGTCTGCTTTCGAATATGCTATCTAGGTTGGTCATAACTTTTCTTCCAAGGAGTAAGCATCTTTTAATTTCTTGGCTGCAATCACCATCTGCAGTGATTTTGGAGCCCAGAAAAATAAAGTCTGACACTGTTTCCACTGTTTCCCCATCTATTTGCCATGAAGTGATGGGACCAGATGCCATGATCTTCGTTTTCTGAATGTTGAGCTTTAAGCCAACTTTTTCACTCTCCTCTTTCCCTTTCATCAAGAGGCTTTTTAGTTTCTCTTCCCTTTGTGCCATAAGGTTGGTGTCATCTGCATATCTGAGGTTATTGATATTTCTCCCAGCAATCTTGATTCCAGCTTGTGCTTCTTCCAGCCCAGCGTTTCTCATGATGTACTCTGCATAGAAATTAAATAAGCAGGATGACAATATACAGCCTTGACGTACTCCTTTTCCTGTTTGGAACCAGTCTGTTGTTCCATGTCCAGTTCTAACTGTTGCTTCCTGACCTGCATACAGGTTTCTCAAGAGGCAGGTCAGGTTGTCTGGTATTCCCATCTCTCTCAGAATTTTCCACAGTTTATTGTTATCCACGCAGTCAAAGGGTTTGGCATAGTCAATAAAGCAGAAATAGATGTTCTTCTGGAATTTTCTCGCTTTTTTGATGATCCAGTAGATGTTGGTAATTTGATTTCTGGTTTCTCTGCCTTTTCTAAATCCAGCTTGAACATCTGGAAGTTCATTGTTTACATATTGCTGAAGCCTGGCTTAGAGAATTTTGAGCATTACTTTGCTAGCATGTGAGATGAGTGCAATTGTGTGGTAGTTTGAGCATTCTTTGGCATTGCCTTTCTTTCGGATTGGAATGAAAACTGATCTTTTCCAGTCCTGTGGCCACTGCTGAGTTTTCCAAATTTGTTGGCATTTTGAGCGCAGCACTTTCACAGCATCATCTTTCAGGATTTGAAATCGCTCAACTGGAATGCCATCACCTCCACTAGCTTTGTTCGTAGTGATTCTTTCTAAGGCCCACTTGACTTCACATTCTGCGATGTCTGTCTCTAGGTGAGTGATCCCACCATCATGATTATCTTGGTCATGAAGATCATTTTTGTACAGTTCTTCCATGTATTCTTGCCACTTCTTTTTAATATCTTCTGCTTCTGTTAGGTCCGTATCATTTCTGTCCTATAAAGAGCCCTATTTTGATCTCCTTACTCTCCAAGGGCCTAGTGTATATATGTCAATCCCAATCTCCTAATTCATCCTGCCCCACTTCTTCCCCCTCTGTGTCCACCTGTCTGTTCTCTGTGTTTACATCTCTATACTTGTTTAGAGGCATGTGCAGTGTATCCAGATAGTCAAGTTTTCGTGATGTGGCTTAACAATTGAAAATCAGTATTCTCTGATCATTAAAGACCTCCCAACTCTTGCCACCACAGAATGGCAAGACCATATTTTCTGACTCTTCCCATGAATTAAGGGATTCAAACCAGCAGTAGAGGAAAACACACACATATATATATATATATATATATATATATATATATATATAGTATCTGTCTCACTTTAGCTACAGAGGCCCAGGATCTCTATCCCCAATTGTTTATGTACCTTGAGGTGGTGCAAAAAAATATTTTAGAGGCTTGGACCATATAAAAATAATCACATTTATAGCAGTATGGAATATTGCAGGGGCAGAAATAGGTAACAGTTAGAAACACTACTCCTGTGTTAAGGACTTGGCTTTAAAATTTGTCTGCACTCTCTAGTAACAGAGTAACTGTGAGTAAGGTAACAAATCCCATTCAAGCTTGTTTCCTAATTTGAGGAAGGAGAATGTAAATAGCATCTCACCTTAACAGTGACTGTGAGAATGACATGAGAAAATTCTAAAAAATCCTTTTGCCAGGATACTGGCTTCACATTAAGTGCCTGAATATGTAAATATGTGAACACACACGTTTTTGAATTAGGACCTAATTCAACTTATAGAGGACAGTGAGAACTGTAAGATCTCAGTTTACTAACACTGGAGCTGAGAATCAGCGTGAGAAAGACCATGGTCCATGACAGTACCACTGGATGATGGCAGAAAAGTAGAACAGGTTTCAAAGTCTTAATTCCCAATATAATGAGCTCTCCACTGAACTGCAGGTCTTTCCTCTAGGGCCTAGGAACATAAACCAAACATTCTCTTAAGTACCAGTGGTAGGTTAGAAATCTACATAGTTATACATATACACGTTCTCTTACTTATACCCATGTAAGCTAGTCTTAAAGCTAATTTTTCTCATTTGCCATCACAGACTTCCTGTTTTCAGACTTCTCTTAAATGTAACCATTACTCCTGTGTTTTATGTTCTGCTTATAGAATCCTCCCCATCCCCCTCCTCCCTTTCTTTCACTCTGCACCTGCATTTGTGTATGCATCATTTTCAACTCACACTTCTAGTTACGCATACATTGAACACAGGAGCACCACAACTACCACACAGATATGACTAGCTCTCTAGCAGCCTTGCTGTGCAGGCCTGATACAAGTAGGACTGTGTAGGTTTTCCAAAATGCTCTTCAAAGCACTGCTCTCCACCATACCTCAACTCCTACAAAGTGTGGTTTCTGATTTTGTTGCCCCATAGAGAAGGCACATAGCACTCTAAAAATATAGCCCATGTGCATCTTCTTTCAGAACACCATCATTCAACTTTCAAGAAGCAGGGCAACAACTTCAATAGAGACTTAGATCCCCCCACAAATTTGACATTCACTTAATGAAATCTGCTTCATGGTGGTAAACATTTTTATTCTCTTGAACCAAATACCCATAAATGAGTCTGGAGAAAGCTTTTACAAAACCTTCAAAATGGTCTGTAATGATGAGGCAACTCAGTTCTTTTTTTTTTTTTTTTTTTTTTCTTTCCAAAGCAATTGGCTTTGACTCCCTTTTGATTTTTTATACTGTGCTTAAAAAGCCTGAGTTCCTGAATCAATACTACAGGCCTGCATTTTCTGTCCTAAACAACTATTTACAGAGTTGGGGGAACACTTGTAATTTAGCATGCCACTTAGGCAGTATGAGAGTTGAGCTGCTTGCCTTTTATTTTTTTTTTTTCTTATTTCTGATTTATTCTCTGTAGAAAAAATGACATTGAAGTAGTGCAAAAGTATTTTGTGATAACTATACAATATAATGTTAATATCAGATCTCAATTATTTATTAGCACATTTGTATATATTATATCCTTATATATTATGTATGTATTATATAATTATACATATAATTATATATGTATTATATTCTTTTTTTTTTAATTTATTTTATTTTTTTTTAGATTTTATTTTATTTATTTATTTATTTATTTATTTATTTATTTATTTATTTTCATGCATTCCCAAACATGAACCCCCTCCCACCTCCCTCCCCATAACATCTTTCTGGGTCATCCCCATGCACCAGCCCCAAGCATGCTGCATCCTGCGTCAGACATAGACTGGCGATTCAATTCACATGATAGTATACATGTTAGAATGTCATTCTCCCAAATCATCCCACCCTCTCCCTCTCCCTCTGAGTCCAAAAGTCCGTTATACACATCTGTGTCTCTTTCCCTGTCTTGCATACAGGGTCGTCATTGCCATCTTCCTAAATTCCATATATATGTGTTAGTATACTGTATTGGTGTTTTTCTTTCTGGCTTACTTCACTCTGTATAATCGGCTCCAGTTTCATCCATCTCATCAGAACTGATTCAAATGAATTCTTTTTAACTGCTGAGTAATACTCCATTGTGTATATGTACCACAGCTTTCTTATCCATTCATCTGCTGATGGACATCTAGGTTGTTTCCATGTCCTGGCTATTATAAACAGTGCTGCGATGAACATTGGGGTACATGTGTCTCTTTCAATTCTGGTTTCCTCGGTGTGTATGCCCAGAAGTGGGATTACTGGGTCATAAGGTAGTTCTATTTGCAATTTTTAAGGAATCTCCACACTGTTTTCCATAGTGGC
Organism: Ovis aries; assembly: GCF_016772045.2. Lineage (NCBI taxonomy): Eukaryota > Metazoa > Chordata > Mammalia > Artiodactyla > Bovidae > Ovis > Ovis aries. The sequence continues at coordinate 53,592,278 of NC_056058.1, read as the reverse complement.
TGTACTAGTTTGCATTCCCACCAACAGTGTAGGAGGGTTCCCTTTTCTCCACACCCTCGCCAGCATTTATTGCTTGCAGATTTTTGGATCGCAGCCATTCTGACTGGTGTGAAGTGGTACCTCATTGTGGTTTTGATTTGCATTTCTCTAATAATGAGTGATGTTGAGCATCTTTTCATGTGTTTGTTAGCCATCCGTATGTCTTCTTTGGAGAAATGTCTATTTAGTTCTTTGGCCCATTTTTTGATTGGGTCGTTTATTTTTCTGGAGTTGAGCTGCAGAAGTTGCTTGTATATTTTTGAGATTAGTTGTTTGTCAGTTGCTTCATTTGCTATTATTTTCTCCCATTCAGAAGGCTGTCTTTTCACCTTGCTTATATTTTCCTTTGTTGTGCAGAAGCTTTTAATTTTAATTAGATCCCATTTGTTTATTTTTGCTTTTATTTCCAGAATTCTGGGAGGTGGATCATAGAGGATCCTGCTGTGATTTATGTCTGAGAGTGTTTTGCCTATGTTCTCCTCTAGGAGTTTTATAGTTTCTGATCTTACATTTAGATCTTTAATCCATTTTGAGTTTATTTTTGTGTGCGGTGTTAGAAAGTGATCTAGTTTCATTCTTTTACAAGTGGTTGACCAGTTTTCCCAGCACCACTTGTTAAAGAGATTGTCTTTACTCCATTGTATATTCTTGCCTCCTTTGTCAAAGATAAGGTGTCCATATGTGTGTGGATTTATCTCTGGGCTTTCTATTTTGTTCCATTGATCTATATGTCTGTCTTTGTGCCAGTACCATACTGTCTTGATGACTGTGGCTTTGTAGTAGAGCCTGAAGTCAGGCAAGTTGATTCCTCCAGTTCCATTCTTCTTTCTCAAGATTGCTTTGGCTATTCGAGGTTTTTTGTATTTCCATACAAATCTTGAAATTATTTGTTCTAGTTCTGTGAAAAATGTGGCTGGTAGCTTGATAGGGATTGCATTGAATTTGTAAATTGCTTTGGGTAGTATACTCATTTTCACTATATTGATTCTTCCAATCCATGAACATGGTATATTTCTCCATCTATTAGTGTCCTCTTTGATTTCTTTCATCAGTGTTTTATAGTTTTCTATATATAGGTCTTTAGTTTCTTTAGGTAGATATATTCCTAAGTATTTTATTCTTTTCGTTGCAATGGTGAATGGAATTGTTTCCTTAATTTCTTTTTCTACTTTCTCATTATTCGTGTATAGGAATGCAAGGGATTTCTGTGTGTTGATTTTATATCCTGCAACTTTACTATATTCATTGATGATCTCTAGTAATTTTCTGGTGGAGTCTTTAGGGTTTTCCATGTAGAGGATCATGTCATCTGCAAAGAGTGAGAGTTTTACTTCTTCTTTTCCAATTTGGATTCCTTTTATTTCTTTTTCTGCTCTGATTGCTGTGGCCAAAACTTCCAGAACTATGTTGAATAGTAGCGGTGAAAGTGGACACCCTTGTCTTGTTCCTGACTTTAGGGGAAATGCTTTAATCTAATAAAATGGGGATGAAAAATGTCACTGTGGATAAGTGAAAAATAAGTTTGTAAGGTACCAGTATTCCCAACATCATTGCTTCAGAAACCAGGATAAACTTGTATGTTTGAAACATACTATAAAAGGCACAATATTATAAGTTTAGGTGTATTAATGGAGGGAATATCAAACTATAAAGCACTGAGTGAATGAGTGAGTAAAAGTCGCTTAGTTGTGTCTGATTCTTTGCAACTCCATGAACTTTGGAGTTTGCCCGCCAGGTATACGAACCATGGTAAAAACGTATCAACACAAATGAACAGAGCTGTAATTGTTGGTTATCATTAAAAAAACATGGAACAGATAACTTGATATACCTATCCTCCATCACATTATGTAGGCAGCCACTCATTACATTTATGCACAAGGCTCTAAACTACTATGAACAAAAATATCTCATTATCTAAAATTGCAGGGGTGAGTGATAGGAGAGGATTTTGGAAATAAAACAGGAACAAGTATTAAGGAAAGAGAAATTAAAAATCTGTAAGCAGACCAGAATGTCAGAAAACTCTTGATAGCAGATCTGTCCTAAATGCGAATGAAATCTCACAAGATCATAGCCACTTATGCAGTATGGGAATTAGCTGCTTGCCTAAAAACAGACCTCATCTCACAAGTCAACTATGATATACTGATTTAGCTTTCTGAAGCCATACATTGAGAGAGATTCTGAGGCTGTTAATAGGTTTAATATAATTGAATAATAATTTTTGTTACAGATGCAGAAAGGGGAAGAAGGTAGAGGGGCCTGTAAGTCACATTATCAAATTTTGTTCTGGACTAGAAGTCTTTTTTTTTCTTTTCCTATTAAGGGACTCAGTATTGTTGTTGTTATTGTTTAGTCACTAAGTCATGTCTGGTTCTTTTATGACCCCAAGGACTGTAGCCTGCCAGGGTCCTCTGTTCATGAGATTTTCCAGGCAAGGATAATGGAGTGGGCTGCTATTTCCTTCTTCAGGGGATCTTCCCAATCCAGGGATCGAACCCATGTCTCCTGCGCTGCAGGTGGACTCTTTACCACAGCCACCTGGGAAGCCCAATCAATAATTATTCAATGCTTAATAAAGATGTAAGCAAACCAAGTACTAAACCCTTCTCTTGCATCCCACTTGAAATGCCTTATCCCCGTTTGCCTTTGAGTCCTTACTGACTTGAATCCTTCCAGGGTTCAAATAAAGCAGATTGTGTGTTCCACCAAATAATAAGCCTCTGATTCTATAGTGGCCTGCCTAGTTAAACTGAACTCAAGTCTTTCTTGAACATCATCTACCCATGGAGGCCTACCTGACTTCCCTATTTCAAATGGCATTCACTCAAGCTACTCTTTTTAAAACCTAATTCCCTCAATCTCTACATATTACTTTTTTATTAAGAGTATCAATATTTGCCAGTCTCCCCAAACTGAAATGTAAATTCTACTAAAGTCGGACTCCTTGTTGCATCACAGAGGCCGAATACTCAATGACTACTGTATCTGTTAAATTAACTTTTCACAGGTAGCCTTTTCGACTCAACTGTTGTATTAGCATCATGAAACTGAAGGCTGGATTCTACTTTGTTTGTATTTTCCTAGGACACAAAACACTGGCAAGAGGCACTTCACCAAACATTAATAACTGATTTGACTTAACTTTAATAAGCCATTTATCATGCTATGCACTGCTACTGCAGTAATAGAAAATATGTTTCAGTACTTAATGTGTACTAGGCACCATGCCAGATGATTTACATACATCATCTCAATTAATCCTCACAAAAAATCTATGAGACAGTTATGATTATTATCTCCATTCTACAAATGAGTACAGCAAGGTTGAGAGGACTACATCATTTCTCCTAGGTCAATACAGCTTAGTAAGTGACAGAGTACGGTTCCACTGAGGCCATCTGGCCTCAGGGCACCAGCACCTAATCAGTATCTAGGTCAAGTATGGATTGAGAAAGGTAGTTTAAGACCCCTAGGTTGGAAGAAAATTTCCAATTCTTGTTCTATGTGAGGTTGAGTGATTCACTTTCTTTTTCTTTTTCTTGCCTAGGTTTTCCAACCTGATAGTGGGAGATAATTTCTGAGTAGGATAAGAAAACTGACAATCAATCAATCAACAACCAACCTTTGCTGGTAGAGCATTTGGGATGCCTAAAAAAAAAAATGCCTCCTCTAGATTTCTAAGGAAAATATTACTTTGGGCTATCAGTAACCTGCTGTTGCAAGAAGACTAGATTGCAGTTAGCAGAAAAACAGCTCATAAAAAGTCACAAACTAAAATCTCAGTGGGAAATAGATTTCAAAGTGGAGGGATCCAGAGCAGGAGGGTGGTACAGTGAGTGCTTTCTGAGAGATGGACCCATGGTACCAAGCTGGAGGAAGCTGCATATATTCATCTCAGCTGGATGGGCTATGGGCTCACAAAAGCCAAGAATATATCTGAACCCAATTCTTTCACTGATATGGTATTAAAATCGCAAAGATATATTCCTAGATAGCCTCTACAGATATTAAAAACAAAATATATGAGAGCTAATAAACATTAACTTCCAAAACAGAGAAATAACTAGCATATTGATGAAATTCAAGTCCTGTTTTCTTTATATCACCCAGAATCTTTTGAACATACCACATATTTATTTGGGGCTTCCCTTGTGGCTCAGCTGGTAAAGAATTTGCTTGCAATGCATGGAGACCTGGGTCCAATCACAGGGTTGGGAAGATTCCCCTGGAAAAGGGAACGGCTACCCACTCCAGAATTCTGGCCTGGAGAATTTCATGGACTGTATAGGCCATGGGGTTGCAAAGAGTCGGACACGACTGAGCAAACTTTCACTTTCAGTCTTTATTTGCCTAAGGCCTGATTCACAGCAAAGAACAGAGGCTTACTCAGATGCTCTATGAAAAGAGGTATAGTACAAGGAATAATACCTCATACAAAGACCACCAGACAGGAGCCACCATCCAATAAAATGTTACTGAAAGTAGAAAGCTGGCAAGAACCAAAGGAAATTAGGGCTGGATCTCATATTCTCAAATGTTCTATTCCTTCTATACACACAAGATATATTTACTTCTACTAACCAACATCTCCTTAATTGATATTTCCTATTATTTTCATTGTTTTCTTTGAAAACTTTTTATAGACTATTATATCTCCTCATTATATCACATATATATGTCTAAATCAAAACCAAAATAAAATATCACTTCACACCTGTTAGGATGGCTATTATTAAAAAAAAAAAAAAACAGAAGACAAGTGTTGACAAGGTTGTGGAGAAATTTGAATCCATGTGTATCATTGGTGGGAATGTAAAATAGTCCTGCCACTATGGCAAAAACTAAGGAGGCCCCTCAAAAAATTAAAAATTAACTTACATTACAATCCAGCTTCCATCTCCTGAGTGGGTATCCAAGAGAATTGAAATTAGGATCTCAAACAGATATCTGCTCATTTCAGTATTGTTTACAATAGCCAAGATATGGAAACAACTCAAGTATCGATCAAGAGAAGAATGGATTAAAAATGTGATGGGCATGTGAGTGTGTGTGTGTGTGTGTGTGTGTGTGCGCCCACGTGCGCGCACAAAGATAGACACAGAGAGGATAGAACAGAATATTATTCAGCCTTCAACGATAAGGAAGTCCTGACAACATGGATAAACCTGAGGACATTATGCTAAGTGAAATAAGTCAGTTACAGAAGGAGAAATGCTGCACGATTGTACCCAGAGGAATTATTTAAAATAGTCGAAGAGAAGTAGAAGATACAATAGTGGTTTCCAGGGGTTCAGATGTGCAGGGAATGGAAGTTGTTATTCAACAGATGCAAAGTTTCAGTTATGATGAATAAATAAATTCTAGAGATCTCCTGTACCTAATAGGTAACCGTATGGTAGGATATGCTAGAAAATTAAGACAACAGATCTCAAGTTAAGTGTCTCTACAGAACAAACAACAGCATCATCAAATAGCATCAAACAGCATCAAACAATGACGATACAACAACAAAGAAGAACAAAATACACCCATAAGGTGGACACATGAGGAAACTCTGGGAGGTTTCTGTCACCTTAATTGTAGTGACAGTATCACAAATGTTTGCACATGTCTAAACTTGTCAAGTTGTACACAAATATGTATAGTCTTTTGTATATCAACTACCTACACCTTAATAAAGCTATTAAAAGTCATTGTGGTTCATCACTTCCAAAGATAAACACAGATATGATATGTTAGGAACGTATTTCTTTTTGGTCCAGGAAATCAGGACGTCTTCCACAGCATGTGAAGTATAAGTGGTGAATTTCATTCACTATCATTTTTTTAGTATCTATTGTATTCCTGAAACTAAGGAATGATATTGAAAAAAACAGATAAGACCCTCAGAAAGCTTCCAATTCAGTTAAAGAGAAAAAAATAATATGCAAGTGATAAATAAAGTAATTTCAGATAGTGATAAACACTGTTAAACCAATGAAGAGATTGACTAGTGGTGAAAAGGCAATTTCAATTAGAACTGAGAAACAATCAAGATCTTGGCTCCTTGTAAAGTCTTGGCTAAGAATATTTCTGTAAAGATAAGAACTTTGTCAACCCTGAGGGCACAGGACTAAGCTGGAGATAGAATATGCAGACTCTGACAGAAGTATGGATTTTATCTCATAAAATAAAGGAGTATATATAGCTTACTCTAATTGCAATGGGAAGCCAATGGAGGGTTTAATATGGGATATAATTCATCTAATTTTAAAGTTACATTGTAGTAAATACATGGAATAAGAAAGATCTTGTTGGAAAGAATAATTTTCCCCAAAGAACAGCCACGATATTAAAAGTCACAGATAAGAGAGGGGTGGATGAATCACAGCAGCAAAGAAGAAAATGGCAAATCATACAGCTTAATCAGTAGGTGGAGACCAAGTTGTGCCTTGAAGGACATGTATAATATTTGGGACTTTGGCAGAGAGAGCAGAAATATTATTGGTTTCACCTTTCTGAGGGACTGCTTTGGAGACAGGGAAGACAGGCATGTAGAATAGTCATATGGCTCTTAGATGTCCAGTTCAGAGAAGATAATTTCATTGCCTAACACTAGGGCAGGGATATGGGAACTCTGAGTGGTTTAGAGAGACACTTGGGAGTTGTAATCTACAACTGGGTGACAAATTAGCTGTGGGTTATAATGACCACATTATAGTAGCTTCTCTAATGGCTCAGATGGTAAATCTACCTGCAATGCAGGAGACCCAGGTTTGATCCCTGGGTTGGGAAGATTCCCCTGGAGGAGGGCATGGCAACCCACTCCACTACTCCTGCCTGGAGAATTCCATGGACAGAGGAGCCTGGTGGGCTACAGTCCATGGGCTCACAAAGAGTCAGACACGACTGAGAGACTGGAACTTTCACATTCATGTGGTGATGGTTTAATCGCTAAGTCATGTCTGACTCTTGTGACCCCCATGGACTGTAGCCTGCCAGGCTCTTCGCCCATGACCGCATATTCTGACGTGGTGACTGTGTGGTTGTTGGTACTATTGACTCAAAGAGGGAGCTCAAAAGGAGTAAATGGGATGGAAATGATAAAAAGTTCAGCTTTACTCAAGCTGCAGTTTACATATCTAAATTGCACCAAACATATCTAAATTGAAATGTCCAGTTAGTTGTTGGATAAAAGGGCCGAATGTCAGGAGAGAAACAGCGACACAGATTTGGGGCTGTCAGCATGAAGTTGTTAAAAGAAACAGTGGGAATGGCTGAGGTCAACTTCTTCCTAAGGAATGCCATCTTCCCAAACTGATATTTTTAGAAATGTAAGAGATCTTAGAAGTCATTTAGCCCAACTCTATTTCTCAGATGGATACACTATTGATCCAGCAAGAGAAAGTGATTTGTAAGGGCCATGTATACACTATGCAGTAAGTGGGGGACAGGCAGAGATGGAGACAGATAAAGAGATGGAGAGACAGAGATATGGAGAAGAAATAAAAGAGGTGCAGCATCAAAATTCATTTCCCCCCGATACAAATATCTTTATGTTACCCTACTTATCTAATTACACTGTAACAGTGTATCGGTGCCCCATAACATAAATACATATTAGCTTACTTTCAGTTCAATTCAGTTCAGTCGCTCAGTCATGTCCAACTCTTACTTACTTTACTCCTACATAAAAATTATCTGATTTCCAAAATATCACATTACACCTATGTATTGGTAAAGGAATACTGTGTGATTATGATTAGTTACAATCTCTAAATGTTCTAGTTATTGTCATGCAATTAATTCATTTAATGAGGCATTAATTTAGATTGAAACTATGATACTACTAAGATTTTAATTTTAGAAATAAATATCTCATAAACAAGTAATTGCTGTATCTATAGGTATCACTAGATTAATCTCCTCCTATAAAAGCAACATTCCAAATAGCAGAAACAACTCATACATTATGAAGTATTTTTACTTTTAATTTATTTGAAAGGAATATACTTTTATTCTATAGGAAATACAGAATTACTCTGGTTCTGTCCTTCCCTTTGGCTCTAACAAGTGTAGGACATAGTGCTTTTCTTTGTCTTTATGACAATGGAAATATATGAGCCATTTAATAATTATAATTTAGCCTAAAGAAAAAGACAAAAACTAGTTTCCAAAATAGTGCACGTTTTAACGTCTCTTTTATTTACAGAACATGAAAGAATTAAAAAATCTTGTCAGTGAATAAGCCCAGGATTTATAACTATTAGTGAATATGTCATCTCATTTCCTTCTAAGCTACAGAAAAAAATCAGGATTACTGTCCAGTCTTATAAACTTTGAAAATTAGATTAGGAAAAGAGCTTAGGTATCATTGAAAGATCTTTATGTTTTTCAGCTTCACCTTTGACATTCTCTTCTGCCTTAACTATACTTCAGTGACATTGATCTTTATCAATGTCAGATCAAGTTTATTCCTAAATCATGGTTCTTTCTGCCTGCTCTTTCCTTAGGGATTTCCATGGCTAGACTATTTTCATCATTAATTGATTTGAATGCCACCTTCTCAAAGGCATTCCCTGCCCACTACATCTAATGCAGATCCTTTCTCCCCTTATTTGCTCTCTAACCCATGTTCTTATTTTATGGTACCATCATCCTGTAGCATAAAATTATCTTATTTATGAATTGTTTTTTTAATTTTTATTTTTACTTTATTTTACTTTATAATACTGTATTGGTTTTGCCATACATTGACATGAATCCACCACGGGTGAACATGCGTTCCCAAACATGAACCCCCCTCCCACCTCCTTCCCCATAACATCTCTCTGGGTCATCCCCATGCACCAGCCCCAAGCATCCTGTATCCTGCATCGGACATAGACTGGTGATTCGTTTCTTACATGATAGTATACATGTTTCAACGCCATTCTCCCAAATCATCCCACCCTCTCCCTCTCCCTCTGAGTCCAAAAGTCCGTTATACACATCTGTGTCTCTTTTCCTGTCTCGCATACAGGGTCATCATTGCTATCTTTCTAAATTCCATATATATGTGTTAGTATACTGTATTGGTGTTTTTCTTTCTGGCTTACTTCACTCTGTATAATCGGCTCCAGTTTCATCCATCTCATTAGAACTGATTCAAATGAATTCTTTTTAACAGCTGAGTAATACTCCATTGTGTATATATACCACAGCTTTCTTATCCATTCGTCTGCTGATGGACATCTAGGTTGTTTCCATGTCCTGGCTATTATAAACAGTGCTGCGATGAACATTGGGGTACATGTGTCTCTTTCAATTCTGGTTTCCTTGGTGTGTATGCCCAGCAGTGGGATTGCTGGGTCATAAGGCAGTTCTATTTGCAATCTTTTAAGGAATCTCCACACTGTTCTCCATAGTGGCTGTACTAGTTTGCATTCCCATCAACAGTGTAGGAGGGTTCCCTTTTCTCCACACCCTCCCCAGCATTTATTGCTTGCAGACTTTTGGATCGCAGACATTCTGACTGGTGTGAAGTGGTACCTCATTGTGGTTTTGATTTGCATTTCTCTAATAATGAGTGATGTTGAGCATCTTTTCATGTGTTTGTTAGCCATCCGTATGTCTTCTTTGGAGAAATGTCTATTTAGTTCTTTGGCCCATTTTTTGATTGGGTCGTTTATTTTTCTGGAATTCAGCTGCATAAGTTGCTTGCATATTTTTGAGATTAGTTGTTTGTCAGTTGCTTCATTTGCTATTATTTTCTCCCATTCAGAAGGCTGTCTTTTCACCTTGCTTATATTTTCCTTTGTTGTGCAGAAGCTTTTAATTTTAATTAGATCCCATTTGTTTATTTTTGCTTTTATTTCCAGAATTCTGGGGGGTGGATCATAGAGGATCCTGCTGTGATTTATGTCTGAGAGTGTTTTGCCTATGTTCTCCTCTAGGAGTTTTTATAGTTTCTGGTCTTACATTTAGATCTTCAATCCACTTTGAGTTTATTTTTGTGTGTGGTGTTAGAAAGTGATCTAGTTTCATTCTTTTACAAGTGGTTGACCAATTTTCCCAGCACCACTTGTTAAAGAGATTGTCTTTACTCCATTGTATATTCTCGCCTCCTTTGTCAAAGATAAGGTGTCCGTATGTGTATGGATTTATCTCTGGGCTTTCTATTTTGTTCCATTGATCTATATTTCTGTCTTTGTGCCAGTACCATACTGTCTTAATGACTGTGGCTTTGTAGTAGAGCCTGAAGCCAGGCAAGTTGATTCCTCCAGTTCCATTCTTTCTCAAGATTGCTTTGGCTATTCGAGGTTTTTTGTATTTCCATACAAATCTTGAAATTATTTGTTCTAGTTCTGTGAAAAATATCGCTGGTAGCTTGATAGGGATTGTATTGAATTTGTAGATTGCTTTGGGTAGTATACTCATTTTCACAATATTGATTCTTCCAATCCATGAACATGGTATATTTCTCTATTAGTGTCCTCTTTGATTTCTTTCGCCAGTGTTTTATAGTTTTCTATATATAGGTCTTTAGTTTCTTTAGGTAGATATATTCCTAAGTATTTTATTCTTTTCATTGCAATGGTGAATGGAATTGTTTCCTTAATTTCTTTTTCTACTTTCTCATTATTAGTGTTTAGGAATGCAAGGGATTTCTGTGTGTTGATTTTATATCCTGCAACTTTACTATATTCATTCATTAGCTCTAGTAATTTTCTGGCAGAGTCTTTAGGGTTTTCTATGTAGAGGATAATGTTATCTGCAAACAGTGAGAGTCTTACTTCTTCTTTTCCAATCTGGATTCCTTTTATTTATTTTTCTGCTCTGATTGCTGTGGCCAAAACTTCCAGAACTATGTTGAATAGTAGCGGTGAGAGTGGGCACCCTTGTTTTGTTCCTGACTTTAGGGGAAATGCTTCCAATTCTTCACCATTGAGGATAATGTTTGCTTTGGGTTTGTCATATATAGCTTTTATTATGTTGAGGTATGTTCCTTCTATTCCTGCTTTCTGGAGAGTTTTTATCATAAATGGATGTTGAATTTTGTCAAAGGCCTTCTCTGCATCTATTGAGATAATCATATGGCTTTTATTTTTCAATTTGTTAATGTGGTGAATTACATTGATTGATTTGCGGATATTGAAGAATCCTTGCATCCCTGGGATAAAGCCCACTTGGTCATGGTGTATGATCTTTTTAATGTGTTGTTGGATTCTGATTGCTAGAATTTTGTTGAGGATTTTTGCATCTATGTTCATCAGAGATATTGGCCTGTAGTTTCCTTTTTTTCTGGCATCTTTGTCAGGTTTTGGTATTAGGGTGATGGTAGAATGAGTTTGGAAGTTTACCTTCACCTGCCATTTTCTGGAAGAGTTTGAGTAGGATAGGTGTTAGCTCTTCTCTAAATTTTTGGTAGAATTCAGCTGTGAAGCCGTCTGGACCTGGGCTTTTGTTTGCTGGAAGATTTCTGATTACAGTTTCAATGTCCATGCTTGTGATGGGTCTGTTAAGGTTTTCTATTTCTTCCTGGTTCAGTTTTGGAAAGTTGTACTTTTCTAAGAATTTGTCCATTTCTTCCATGTTGTCCATTTTATTGGCATATAATTGCTGATAGTAGTCTCTTATGATCCCTTGTATTTCTGTGTTGTCTGTTGTGATCTATCCATTTTTGTTTTTAATTTTATTGATTTGATTTTTCTCTTTGTTTCTTGATGAGTCTGGCTAATGGTTTGTCAATTTTATTTATCCTTTCAAAGAACCAGCTTTTAGCTTTGTTGATTTTTGCTATGGTCTCTTTTGTTTCTTTTGCATTTATTTCTGCCCTAATTTTTAAGATTTCTTTCCTTCTACTAACTCTGGGGTTCTCCATTTCTTCCTTTTCTAGTTGCTTTAGGTGTAGAGTTAGGTTATTTATTTGACTTTTTTCTTGTTTCTTGAGGTATGCCTGTATTGCTATGAACTTTCCTCTTAGCACTGCTTTTATAGTGTCCCACACGTTTTGGTTTGTTGTGTTTTCATTTTCATTAGTTTCTATGCATATTTTGATTTCTTTTTTGATTTCTTCCATGATTTGTTGGTTATTCAGAAGCGTGTTGTTCAGCCTCCATATGCTGGAATTTTTAATAGTTTTTCTCCTGTAATTGAGATTTAATCTTATTGCATTATGGTCAGAAAAGATGCTTGGAATGATTTCGATTTTTTTTAAATTTATCAAGGTTAGATTTGTGGCCCAGGATGTGATCTATCCTGGAGAAGGTTCCATGAGCACTTGAAAAAAGGTGAAATTCATTGTTTTGGGGTGCAATGTCCTATAGATATCAATTAGGTCTAACTGGTCTATTGTATCACTTAAAGTTTGTGTTTCTTTGTTAATTTTCTGTTTAGTTGGTCTGTCCATAGGTGTGAGTGGGGTGTTAAAGTCTCCCACTATTATTGTGTTATTGTTAATTTCCCCTTTCATACTTGTTAGCATTTGTCTTATATATTGCAGTGCTATGTTGGGTGCATATATAATTGTTATATCTTCTTCTTGGATTGATCCTTTGATCATTATGTAATGGCCTTCTTTGTCTCTTTTCACAGCCTTTGTTTTAAAGTCTATTTTATCGGATTTGAGTATTGCCACTCCTGCTTTCTTTTGGTCTCTATTTGCATGGAATATCTTTTCCAGCCCTTCACTTTCAGTCTGTATGTGTCCCTTGTTTTGAGGTGGGTCTCTTGCAAGCAGCATATAGAGGGGTCTTGTTTTTGTATCCATTCAGCCAGTCTTTGCCTTTTGGTTGGGGCATTCAACCCATTTACGTTTAAGGTAATTAATGATAAGTATGATCCCGTTACCATTTACTTTATTGTTTTGGGTTCGGGTTTATACACCCTTTTTGTGTTTCCAGTCTAGAGAATATCCTTTAGCATTTGTTGGAAAGCTGGTTTGGTGGTGCTGAATTCTCTCAGCTTTTGCTTGTCTGTAAAGCTTTTGATTTCTCCTTCGTATTTGAATGAGATCCTTGCTGGGTACTGTAATCTGGGCTGTAGGTTATTTTCTTTCATCACTTTAAGTATGTCTTGCCATTCCCTCCTGGCCTGAAGAGTTTCTATTGAAAGATCAGCTGTTATCCTTATGGGATTCCCCTTGTGTGTTATTTGTTGTTTTTCCCTTGCTGCTTTTAATATTTGTTCTTTGTGTTTGATCTTTGTTAATTTGATTAATATGTGACTTGGGATGTTTCGCCTTGGGTTTATCCTATTTGGAACTCCCTGGGTTTCTTGGACTTGGGTGATTCTTTCCTTCCCCATTTTAGGGAAGTTTTCAACTATTATCTCCTCAAGGATTTTCTCATGGTCTTTCTTTTGTCTTCTTCTTCTGGGACGCCTATAATTCGAATGTTGGAGTGTTTCATATTGTCCTGGAGGTCTCTGAGATTGTCCTCATTTCTCTTAATTCGTTTTTCTTTTTTCCTCTCTGATTCATTTTTTTCTACCATTCTATCCTCTATTTCACTAATCCTATTTTCTGCCTCCGTTATTCTACTATTTGGTGCCTCCAGAGTGTTTCTGATCTCATTTATTGTGTTATTCATTATATATTGACTCTTTTATTTCTTCTAGGTCCTTGTTAAACCTTTCTTGCATCTTCTCAATCCTTGTCTCTAGGCTATTTATCTGTGATTCCATTTTTATTTCAAGATTTTGGATCATTTTCACTATCAATATTTGGAATTCTTTCTTGGGTAGATTCCCTATCTCTTCCTCTTTTGCTTGGTTTGGTGGGCATTTCTCCTGTTCCTTTACCTGCTGAGTATTCCTCTGTCTCTTCATCTTGGTTATATTGCTGCTTTTGGGGTGGTCTTTTTATATTCTGGTAATTTATGGAGTTCTCTTTATTATGAAGCTTCCTCACTGTGGGTGGGGTTGTATCAGTGGCTTGTCAAGGTTTCCTGGTTAGGGAGGCTTGTGTTGGAGTTCTGGTGGGTGGAGCTGGGTTTCTTCTCTCTGGAGTGCAATGGAGTGACCAGTAATGGGTTATGAGACGTCAATGGTTTTGGAGTAACTTTGAGCTGCCTGTATATTGAAGCTCAGGGGTGTGTTCCTGTGTTGCTGGAGAATTTGTGTTGTGTGTCTTGCTCTGGATCTTGTTGGCCCTTGGGTGGAGCTTGGTTTCAGTGTAGGTATGGAGGAGTTTGATGAGCTCCTATTGCTTAATGTTCCCTGAATTCAGGAGTTCTCTGATGTTCTCATGCTTTGGACTTAAGCCTCCTGCTTCTGGTTTTCAGTTTTACTTTTACAGTAGCCTCTAGACTTCTCCATCTATACAGCACTGATGATAAAACATCTAGGTTAAAGATGAAAAGTTTCTCCACATTGAGGGACACCCAGAGAGGTTCACTGAGTTACATGGAGAAGAGAAGAGGGAGAGGGTAGTTAGAGGTGACTGGAATGAGATGCGGTGGGATCAAAAGAGGAGACAGCAAGCTAGCCAGTAATCACTTCCTTATTTGTGCTCCACAGTCTGGACTGCTCAGAGGTATTCACGGAGTTATACAGGGAAGAGGAGAGGGAGGAAATAGACAGAGGTGGCCAGGAGGATAAAAGAGGGAAATAAAAAGGAGAGAGACAAATCCAGCCAGTAACCAGTTCCTTAGGTGTTCTCCACCGTCTGGAACACACAGAGATTCACAGAGTTGGATAGAGAAGAAAAAGGGGAGGGAAGAGACAGAGGCCACCTGGTGGAGAAAAAGGAGAGTCCAAAGAAGGAGACAGTGGTCAAGCCAGAAATCTCGCTCTCAGGTAAAATTGGGTAGTGAAGTTTGGGTTTTTAAACGTACAAAATTGTCAACAAAAACCAAAAAGCAAAGATTAAAAATCTATAGTAGAGGTTGGATTTTCAAAAATACAATATTATAGAAAAGAAGAAGGAAAAAAGAAAAAAAAAAGCCACAAGAATTATTAAAAACACCAACAACAACCACACAAAGACTATATATGGTGTTTGCTTTAAAAAAATGGTCTTTTTTTTTTGAAAAGTAATAGTAGGTTATAGAAATAAAAATTAGAGGAGAAATAGAGGACTTAACAATTTTTAAAAGTTAGAGGGAAAAAAGAAGAAGAAAAAAGAAAAGAAGAAAAAACTCCCCCACAACAGCATCAACAAAAAAGAAAAAGAAAAAAGAAAAAAAAAGGAATGATTGTAAAAATAGTAAAGATACATCTGGCCCTTTCTCTGGTGTTGTGGGCAGTGTGGGGTCACTTCCAAGGCAGTTCCCTCTGTTTAACTTCTTCTGTTTGCTGGTCTCTTCAGTGTCTGATTTCCGTCCTGACACAGGGGGCTCAGTGGTGGACACTTTTTTTTTTTTTTTTTTAGGCTCACTTGTTCAGTAGCACTGTTTTTTTTTTTTTAAATTTTAAAATCTTTAATTCTTACATGCATTCCCAAACATGAACCCCCCTCCCACCTCCCTCCCCATAACATCTTTCTGGGTCATCCCCATGCACCAGCCCCAAGCATGCTGCATCCTGTGTCAGACATAGACTGGCGATTCAATTCACATGATAGTATACATGTTAGAATGTCATTCTCCCAAATCATCCCACCCTCTCCCTCTCCCTCTGGGTCCAAAAGTCCATTATACACATCTGTGTCTCTTTCCCTGTCTTGCATACAGGGTCGTCATTGCCATCTTCCTAAACTCCATATATATGTGTTAGTATACTGTATTGGTGTTTTTCTTTCTGGCTTACTTCACTCTGTATAATTGGCTCCAGTTTCATCCATCTCATCAGAACTGATTCAAATGAATTCTTTTTAACGGCTGAGTAATACTCCATTGTGTATATGTACCACAGCTTGCTTATCCATTCGTCTGCTGATGGACATCTAGGTTGTTTCCATGTACTGGCTATTATAAACAGTGCTGCGATGAACATTGGGGTACATGTGTCTCTTTCCATTCTGGTTTCCTCGGTGTGTATGCCCAGCAGTGGGATTGCTGGGTCATAAGGTAGTTCTATTTGCAATTTTTTAAGGAATCTCCACACTGTTCTCCATAGTGGCTGTACTAGTTTGCATTCCCACCAACAGTGTAGGAGGGTTCCCTTTTCTCCACACCCTCTCCAGCATTTATTGCTTGCAGACTTTTGGATTGCAGCCATTCTGACTGGTGTGAAGTGGTACCTCATTGTGGCTTTGATTTGCATTTCTCTAATAATGAGTGATGTTGAGCATCTTTTCATGTGTTTGTTAGCCATCCGTATGTCTTCTTTGGAGAAATGTCTATTTAGTTCTTTGGCCCATTTTTTGATTGGGTCGTTTATTTTTCTGGAGTTGAGCTGCATAAGTTGCTTGTATATTTTTGAGATTAGTTGTTTGTCAGTTGCTTCATTTGCTATTATTTTCTCCCATTCAGAAGGCTGTCTTTTCACCTTGCTTGTATTTTCCTTTGTTGTGCAGAAGCTTTTAATTTTAATTAGATCCCATTTGTTTATTTTTGCTTTTATTTCCAGAATTCTGGGAGGTGGATCATAGAGGATCCTGCTGTGATTTATGTCTGAGAGTGTTTTGCCTATGTTCTCCTCTAGGAGTTTTATAGTTTCTGATCTTACATTTAGATCTTTAATCCATTTTGAGTTTATTTTTGTGTGCGGTGTTAGAAAGTGATCTAGTTTCATTCTTTTACAAGTGGTTGCCCAGTTTTCCCAGCACCACTTGTTAAAGAGATTGTCTTTACTCCATTGTATATTCTTGCCTCCTTTGTCAAAGATAAGGTGTCCATATGTGTGTGGATTTATCTCTGGGCTTTCTATTTTGTTCCATTGATCTATATTTCTGTCTTTGTGCCAGTACCATACTGTCTTGATGACTGTGGCTTTGTAGTAGAGCCTGAAGTCAGGCAAGTTGATTCCTCCAGTTCCATTCTTCTTTCTCAAGATTGCTTTTGGCTATTCGAGGTTTTTTTGTATTTCCATACAAATCTTGAAATTATTTGTTCTAGTTCTGTGAAAAATGTGGCTGGTAGCTTGATAGGGATTGCATTGAATTTGTAAATTGCTTTGGGTAGTATACTCATTTTCACTATATTGATTCTTCCAATCCATGAACATGGTATATTTCTCCATCTATTAATGTCCTCTTTGATTTCTTTCATCAGTGTTTTATAGTTTTCTATATATAGGTCTTTAGTTTCTTTAGGTAGATATATTCCTAAGTATTTTATTCTTTTCGTTGCAATGGTGAATGGAATTGTTTCCTTAACTTCTTTTTCTACTTTCTCATTATTCGTGTATAGGAATGCAAGGGATTTCTGTGTGTTGATTTTATATCCTGCAACTTTACTATATTCATTGATTAGCTCTAGTAATTTTCTGGTGGAGTCTTTAGGGTTTTCAGAAGCAAAGAGAGAAAAATCAAATCAATAAAATTAGAAATGAAAATGGAGAGATCACAACAGACAACACAGAAATACAAAGGATCATAAGAGACTACTATCAGCAGTTGTATGCCAATAAAATGGACATTGTGGAAGAAATGGACAAATTCTTAGAAAAGTACAATTTTCCAAAACTGAACCAGGAAGAAATAGAAAATCTTAACAGACCCATCACAAGCACGGAAATACTGTAATCAGAAATCTTCCAGCAAACAAAAGCCCAGGTCCAGACGGCTTCACAGCTGAATTCTACCAAAAATTTCGAGAAGAGCTAACACCTATCCTCCTCAAACTCTTCCAGAAAATTGCAGAGGAAGGTAAACTTCCAAACTCATTCTATGAGGCCACCATCACCCTAATTCCAAAACCTGACAAAGATGTCACAAAAAAAGAAAACTACAGGCCAATATCTCTGATGAACATAGATGCAAAAATCCTCAACAAAATTCTAGCAATCAGAATCCAACAACACATTAAAAAGATCATACACCATGACCAAGTGGGCTTTATCCCAGGGATGCAAGGATTCTTCAATATCCACAAATCAATCAATGTAATTCACCACATTAACAAATTGAAAAATAAAAACCATATGATTATCTCAATAGATGCAGAGAAGGCCTTTGACAAAATTCAACATCCATTTATGATAAAAACTCTCCAGAAAGCAGGAATAGAAGGAACATACCTCAACATA
Organism: Ovis aries; assembly: GCF_016772045.2. Lineage (NCBI taxonomy): Eukaryota > Metazoa > Chordata > Mammalia > Artiodactyla > Bovidae > Ovis > Ovis aries. Next base: position 53,574,143 of record NC_056058.1, on the reverse strand, counting down.
ATAAAAGCTATCTATGACAAACCCAAAGCAAACATTATCCTCAATGGTGAAAAATTGAAAGCACTTCCCCTAAAGTCAGGAACAAGACAAGGGTGTCCACTTTCACCGCTACTATTCAACATAGTTCTGGAAGTTTTGGCCACAGCAATCAGAGCAGAAAAAGAAATAAAAGGAATCCAAATTGGAAAGAAGAAGTAAAACTCTCACTGTTTGCAGTAGCACTGTTTTTGAAGGCAATGATCTGCTTTTCTGGGTGCCTGATGTCCTCTGCCAGCAATCAGAAGTTGTTTTGTGGAGTTTGCTCAGCGTTGAAATGTTCTTTTGAGGAACTTGTGAGGGAGAAAATGGTCTCCCTGTCCCATTCCTCTGCCACCTTAGGACCGCCCATTTATTTATGTATTCTTGAACACATTTCCCTCTGTCTCTCCCACCACAATGGAAGCTCTATGGGAGCAAAGACTGTATCTTGTTCACAGCTGTATTTCAGTGCCTTGTGCATAGTAGGGCTTCACAAACGTTTTCAAATAAGTAGATCTAGCATATCTCCTCCAATCTATAGTTTGGGAGCCTGTGTCCCACTAACCAATGATAATGCTGGGGCAACAACCCTGAAGTTTTCATTTGAAGTCAAGAACTCTCCTGATCACACGCGTTTTGTTTTGTTCTTCTATCTCATCTGAAAGAATCCTTCCTTTTCAAGGTATTTAAATATTTTTGAAAATTTATAAATGTTAACAATATTGTGATAATTAATATTGACTGAACATCATTTAGGTATCAAGCATTATATTAAGTGTTTTATATGTTTCAGCACATTCAAGGCTTGCAATAACTTTAAACTAGTAATATTTATTCTCATATTTAGATTGAGAGAGAGAGGTGGAGAGAGAGAAACAGAAACAGACTCAGATCTAAGTAAAGTGCCCACAGCCGGGGCTTTTTAATGATTCCAAACACAATTTCGTGATTTTTGCTATGTTATATTGGGTAAAGTGTAATAATTTATTGGGCATTGAGGGAAAAAGAAAACTTCTAAGAAAAGCAAACCTGAGGACAAATAAATATCACAGCAGTTCAGACTATCCAGATTTGTATTCTTTGCAAGCTACAATGTGATGACAACATCGGTAGGAGCTTTCACTAGGTCATATCATATTGATCACTGGACCACTAGGCTGCTGGAAAGGTCCATGGCCTGAGGCTGACTGATGAACTGTCCATCACTGTAACTTCTCAAGTGCCCAATGGAGAAGTGTCAGCATTTGGGCCCCAAGGATGAAAAGATTAATAAAATTCACAACCCATATTTCAAGTATATTTCACCCTAAATAAAATGAATCCAAACCTTGCATTTATCAAATCGATTTTTCTGTGTGAATTAACATCAGAATTTACAGATTTCCTTTCAAGGTTCTCAAAAGTTCCTAAATGTCATAATAAATAATAGACTTAGATTATTTAATTTAGAGAAAAAAAAGATTCTCTTTAAGCTCCCTATAAACAACAGATTTGTTGGCTATTTTCAGGGTTGTGCAATGTTTAAAAATAGAAATATTCTTATTCTCCAAGACTGAAGTGGGAAATGTGAGGAACCCATTGAGTCCAGTGTTATTTGTAAGTAAACTAGACCAACAAGGATTATTATGAATATTCATATTGACACTGATTTCAATTTTTTTTATAGTGTTTAAAACCAAATAAGAGGAAAGAATGAATGTCAAATGTTTTTAGTGTCTTAGCTCCCGCTTTCAAAGAGTCTAAACATCTTAGCTGGCATCCCTAATCACACTCCATTTCCTTAGTCCTTAAAGAAAACTGAGCATTTTTTATTTTCTCACAATATCTTCTCATTCATTTTCCAAATAAGTTATTTGTGATTTCCTGCTGATGGTATATTTACATGAATCCATTTGAATTTTGACATGAACTTGGGCAAACTTCAGGAGAAAGTGAAGGACAGGGAAGCCTGGTGCGCTGCAGTCCATGGGTCACAGAGTCAGACACAACTTAGTAACTGAAATATAACATTTAAACTTGTTCTAATCTATCTATTAGGAAGAGTGCTTCCTGTTGAATTAGATGTAGGAAGGATGGCAGTGTGGTAGAGAGAGGAGGGCATTAGGTGACCCTGGAAGAGATGATAAATCTTGTGGTGCCTCAATTTCCTCAGGAATAAAAACATAGACACTGAAATAATGAGCTCAGAGATGGCTTTCTCCGTAAGGCAGCCCTCATCTTGAACCTAAAATCCTCTCATTTAATCACAAGCAAGGTTCACAAATGTTATTCACAAGGTCATGAAAACACTGAAATATATTTCAAATACATGCGTATGTGCCTTATCATTATTTTTCCCTCACTTAAGAGGCAACAGTTGCATTTTATTGGATTCCAAAAATAGTTCATGAGCAACCTCCCTATTCCGGTTTTAAGAGCCACTGTCTGCTTTGTAGCTCTATCTGTGAGAGTCTGTATCTTACAGTGGTTAAGAAAACATATTCTGGATCCAAACTCCTAGATTTCATTCTAACTCTTCAAACTACTAATTTGTGACCTTGCTCTTTAAATTTGACCAGCTCTTAAAAATACTAACTTTTGTGACAAGTTACTTAACTTACATGTCAGGTCTTTCATCAATAACAATGGATAATAATAGAATACTCCTTATAAGATTCCTTTTAAGCATTGTGTAAGCAAAATGCTTGACACGAAGTGAATACTTGATGCTATTTTTATTTAGGTTCTACAATTAAATGGCCATACAGATCAGATATGTTTACTTTCTAATATGTACATAGAAAATAATAGAGTTCTGGAGCTTCCCTGGTGGCTCAGTGGTAAAGAATCTGCTGCCAGTGCAAGAACTGCAGAGTATGAGGATTCAGTCCCTGGGTTGGGAAAATCCCCTGCAGGAGGAAATGGCAACCCACTTCAGTATTCTTGCCTGGAGAATCCCATGGACAGAGAAGCTTGGCAGGTTACAGTCCACAGGGTAGCAGAATCCCACACTACTGAGCACACATGCACAAATAGTTAAAATCAATGATAAACTACTTTGTCTCAAATTGTGCTGAAAAGGGAAAAATTAAAAATGCTTAGTCATTTAATCTTTGTCATTTTTCCCTCTAGTACTAGGATTCACATCTGATCTTATCATGTAAACAAGCAACCTACTCAGATCATCTTTGTTTTATCTTCTTGCACTTAGAATATATTTTCCCACAAATCATGAAGTCAAATGTACTGTCTAGGCAATGATTTTTAAATAGTTTAAATTATTATCACCTACACATACTGTATCTTGAAGCTTTTCTCCTTAATTTCTTTATTCAGAATGTTTATTCAAGGTGCTACACAGATGAATTAACACTTATAAAAAAGTGAGTATAAAAACAGTGGGGTTTTTTGTTGTTGTTCTTGTAGATTAACTGTAACACTGTCTTTACTATTTCAATTATTAGTAGTAAGTGTTTAGCAGACATCTGTTAATGTTGGAGTTTTAGGTGGCTTGTTCTGTAACAGCTGGGTGTCTGAAATAATGATCTCTGAATAAGAAATTCACCTTTGAAGTACATTTTGTACTCAACCAATTTAAGGCATTTCTCACACATCTTAATTATTCCAGACTTGAGATATGGTTTTGGTATATTAGAAAGAGTGAGACTCAAGGTGGCCTTAGTTCTAGTAACTGCATCCTCTCCAATTAGCAGTGATATTTCTGAATAACCCTTAAAATTGCCAGGCTCTGTCTCTTCATTTGCAAAATTAAGGGTAGGAGGAGTTGGCAGGGTGATCTCTACACTGCTGGCCAAATAATCCTGTGACCCTAGCTCTGTAAAGAAAGCTAATAATGTAAGTATTTTTAAAAAGAAATATGATTGAGTGGTTCCTGTTAAACCAACCTGGAAAGTTCAACATTTTTTTTTTTAATTTATGAATGAACTTGAAATAGGGCTTCTCTAGTGGCTCTGATGGTAAAGAATCCCCCTAAAATGCAGGAGACCTGGGTTCGATCCCTGGGTAGGGAAGATCCCCTAGAGACAGGAATGGCTACCCACTCCAGTATTCTTGCCTAGGGAATTTCATGGGTGCAGAAGCCTGGTGGGCTACAGTCCACAGGGTCACAAAGAATCAGACACGACTGAGCGACTAAAACGTTCACTTGGAAGAAATAGCATAACAATGGCAAATTTCACTCTTAAATAGTTATTTAAGACTTATTTAAAACCTCATGTTATCCCAGTAAGAAAACAATGCCAAGGGTTTGTACTCAACAATTTGATGTCTAGTCTAGCTTGATTCACATTTATATCCCTTCAGTGAACATTTGATGCATACTTACTTGAGTGCAGCAGTCATAGGATGTAGAAATGCCTCACATAGTCCAAGCCCTTATGAATCCACTCCAAAGATTTAAGACTCACAGGTTGACAACAACAAGAAGGTGGAATAGGAAGTGCCGGACCCACCTTCCCCCTACAGAGAGATCAACTCAATTAACCGTATCAGAGCAATTCAGTTTCTTTTGTGAGAAATCTAGAGAACAGATAAGAATCTCATGTGTCACAAGTGAGTGTAAAAACAACTTAACTGTAGCCAATAGAAAAGTTTCTAATACCCACTCACCACAGAAACCTCACCCAGTTTTACAAGAATAACTGGGGAAAAACAGTTCTTTGGTTCTCTCCAGAGAGGGAAAAAGAAGACTAAAACATATGTGTAATGTTCTAGCTTTAGAGCAGGTTCCTGAAGGACTAGTTTGTGTCTTGCATAAATCTAAAGACTGACAGGAAAACAAGCCAGATTGGAAGCTGCAGAAAATAAAGGTGAAAGTTTCCACTAGCATACCCTCCTTCACCACAGTTCCTATCCGTAGCTAAATGTGGGATAATTTGGGAAACAACCTCCCACTCCCCGCTTCTCTTAGGAGGGAAAAGAGTTGGAACGCACATGCAACATTTCAGCTTTTCAGAGGACTGCCTGAAGGACTGGCTTTTAGCTCGCTTGTTTTGGAGGGCTGAGTAGACAGGACATATACTCTGGTTGCCTAGAGGCTTCTGCCTTCTAGGGTCGCACAGAGTCAGACATGACTGAAACGACTCAGCAGCAGCAGCAGCAGCAGCAGGGCATCTTGTGTCTACTCCAAAAGAAACCTGCTCCAAGAAACCTGCAGTACAACAGACTGCAGATTGGCAATTATTCTACTCCCTTCTGGAATCAAGGTTTCCGCTGAAAAATCTAATCTATTGATAGTCTTATGGAAACTCCTTTGAAATGAGTCAATTTCGTTTGCTGTTTTAATAATTCTCTGTTTGACTTCTGACAATTTTATTATGATATATGCCTAAGTGGACTTAGGATACATTCGAGTTGCAGTTTTCTGGGTTTCTTGAATCTGACTATCCATTTCATTCCCCAAATTTGGAAAGTTTTCAGCTAATCAAGAATACTGTACCTTGCAAAATTCTCTTTCAAAATTGAAGAATGAAAGACTTTCCCAAATAAATAAGAGCTGAGTGAATTCATCACATTAGATTTGCCTTATTTAAAAAAAATGCTCAAGAAATTCCTTCAAGTTTAAGTAAAAGGATTCTATAAAGCAAGAAAAAAAAAGCATGTAAAAGCATAAATATAAAAAGCATGAAGCTCAAATATAAATGTAAATATACAGAAAAATACAAAATAATTTATCACAGTAATGGAGGTAAAATTTAGCATCTAGCACAGAAGTTGAAAGAAAAAAGTATAAAATAACTAAACATAATTATAAAAATATGCTAATAATATACAATATAAAAATGTTATTTATGATATCAATAAAAATTGAGGAGGGGAAGGAAAAAAGTTGAGTTTCTATATGCTACTGAGATTTTTATTAGCATAAAATAAGTTTTATGGTCTATGTTTTAGGTGAACCCCATGGTAACCACAAATAAATGCCTATAGAAGATACACAAGTTTATAAGAAAGGAATCAAAACATAAGCTAAAAATTCATCAATAAAACACAACACAAAGACAGCAAAAGTGGAAAAGAGGGCAAAAGAAGCTACTAGAGAGAGATCAAGAACAAAATGGCAATAGTAACTTCTTACATGTAAATAGTTTTAATTCCCCAATCAGAAGACATAGAGTGGTGAATGGATAAAGCAAAGAAGCAGGAAAAAAAAATTTAAAAGATCCAACCCTGTGCTATTTACAAAAGTCTCACTTTAGACATAGGGCACACACAGACTGAATGAAAAAATTCAATGCAAAGAGTAGCATTAAGAGAGCAGGGGTGGCCATGCTTATACTAGCCAAAACATAAGTAAAAAACTCAAATAAATGAGGACGGACATTATATGATGACAAAGAGTCAATTCACAAGGAAGATGTAAGAACTATTATTTGTTTGCATCTATCATCAGAGCATGAAGGAAACACAGAACTGAAGGGAGAAACTGATGAATAATAATAATAGGAGACTTCAGTATCCAATAATAGACAGATCATCCAGACAGATTCAAAAAGAAAACAGAAGACTCAAACAATACTATAGACTAAATAGACTTAACAGACATATATAGAACATTCCACCCAACAGTAGCAGAATATACTTTCTTCACAAGTGCACAGGACATCTTCTAGATTAAATCACGTTAGATCACAAAAGCAGTTTTAATAAATTTAAGGAGATTAAAATCATACCAAACACCTCCTTTCGACCACACTGGGATAAAATTAAAAATAAATACCTAAAAGAAACCTGGAATATTCACAAGTATCTGAAAATTAAGCAAAGAAGTCTTGAATAGGTAATGTGTTAAAGAAGAAATCAAAAGGGAAATTAGAAAATATCTTGAGACAAATAAGAATGGAAACACAAGATGCCAAACGTCATGATATGCAGCAAAAGCAGTACTAAGGGAAGTTTACAGTGTTGATTTCAACATTAAAAAAGATGAAATAGATCAATAAGCAACCTAACTTTACAGTTAAGAGAAATAGTAACATAAGAACAAACTAAGCCCAAAGTTAGCAGAAGGAAGGAAATAATAAAGATTAGAACAGAAATAAAATAGTAGAAAAACAGGAAATATTTTTGAAAACTGAATTTTTTTATGTGTACTTTTTATTGTTGTAAAATATACATAAACATAAACCAAACTGACAAACTTTAGGTACGCTGAGAAGGACAGAACACTCAAATTAATAAAGTGAAAGAGCAGACATTACAACTGAGGCCATAGAAGTAAAAAGAATCACCAAAGGCTAATAGGAATATTCATTGCTTTCCCAGTGGCTAAGGTTGTAAAGAACTCGCCTGCCAATGCAGGAGATGCAAGAGACTCAGACTTCCTGGGTAAGGAAGATCCTTTGGAGAAGAAAATCGCAAACCACTCCAGTATTCTTGCCTGGAGAATCCCACTGAAAGAGGAGCCCATGGGGTTGCAAAGAGTCGAACACAACTGAGAATGTACTGCCGCATACCAAAAATGGATAATCAGAAGCAAGAAATAAACTCCTAGAAAATACAAGCTACCAAGACTGAATCACAATTAAATAGGAAATACAAACAGACTAATAATTAATAGGGAAATTGAGTCAGTAATCACAAACCTCCCAACAAAGAAAAGCCCAGGATCAGATGGCCTCACTAGTAAATTCTACCAGATATTTAAAACAGAATTAAGGCCACTTCTTGCCAAACTTTTGCAAAAGACTGAGGAGAAATGAACATTTCTCAACCCATTTATGGGACCAGAATTATCCTGATATTTAAGTCTAAAAATGACACCGTATCCCAGATGAACAAGATGTAAAAATCCTCAACAAAATACTAGCAAACAGAAGCAAGAGTTTCAACAGTACATTAAAATAACAGTACATCATGAGCAAATGGGATTTATTCCTGGGATAAAGCTAGTTCAACATCTACAAATCAGTTAGTGAAATGCATCATATTAACAGATCAACACTCAAAAAATCATATGATCATCTCAACAGATGCAGAAAACTGCAAAAAATTTCAAAATCCTCATGAGAAAAAAATGCTCAGTAAACTATGTTTAGAAGGAATGCATCTCAACATAATACAGGTAACACATGATAAGCCAACAGCTAACATCACCTTCAACAGTCAACATCGAAAGTTTTTTCTCTAAGGTCAAACTAGTCAAGAAAGCCCACTCCCACAACTTCCGTTAAATATAGGACTGTAGATCATAGCTAGATCAATTGGCAAATAAAAAATATTAAACTATTCATCCACATTGGAAAGGAAGAAGTAAAATGATCTGCTTCAGTTCAGTTCAGTTGCTCAGTCATGTCCGACTCTTTGTGACCCCATGGACTGCACTATGCCAGGCCTCCCTGTCCATCACCAACTCCCAGATGACATCCTTCAAGTCAGTGATGCCATACAACCATCTCATGCTCTGTCATCCCCCTATGCTCCTGACTTCAATCTTTCCCAGATGAGGGTTTTTTTCCAAGTAGTCAATTATTTGCATCAGGTGGCCAAAGTACTGGAGTTACAGCTCCACCGTCAGTCCTTCCAATGATATTCAGGACTGATTTCCTTTAGGATAGACTGGTTAGATATCCGTACGGTCCAAGGGATTCTCAAGTCTTCTTCAACAACACAGTTCAAAAGCCATCAATTCTTCAGCACTCAGTTTTCTTTATAGTGCAGCTCTCACATCCATACATGATTACTACAAAAACCATAGCTTTGACTAGGCAGACCTTTGTTGGCAAAGCAATGTCTCTGCTTTTTAATATGCTGTCAAGGTTCATCATAGCTTTTCTTCCAAGGTGCAAGTCACTTAATTTCAAGCCTGCAGTCACCATCTGCAGTGATTTTGGAGCCCCCCCGCCCCCCCAAATAAAGTCTCTCTCACTGTTTCCACTGTTTTCCCATCTATTTGCCATGAAGTGATGGGACCAGATGCCATGATCTCAGTTTTCTGAATTTTGACTTTTAAGCCAACTTTTCACTATCTTCTGTCATTTTCATCAAGAGGCTCTTTAGTTCTTCTTCACTTTCTGCCATAAGGGTGCTGTCATCTATATATCTGAGTTATTGATATTTCTCCCAGCAATCTTGAATCCAGCTTGTGGTTCATCCAGTCCAGCGTTTCTCATGATGTACTCTGCAAATAAGTTAAATAAGCAGGGTGACAATATACAGTCTTGACATATTCCTTTCCCTATTTGGAACCAGTCTATTGTTCTGAGTCCAGTCCTACCTGTTGCTTCCTAACAGGCATATAGATTTCTCAAGAGGCAGGTTAAGTGGTCTGGTATTCCCATCTCTTTCAGAATTTTCCACAGTTTGTGGTGATCCACACAGTCAAAGGCTTTGGCATAGTCAATAAAGCAGAAATATATGTTTTTCTGGAACTCTCTTCCTGTCCGATAATCCAAAGGAAGTTGGCAATTTGATCTCTAGCTCCTCTGCCTTTTCTATAACTAACTTAACATCTTGAAGTTCAAGGTTCACATACTGTTGAAGCCTGTCTTGGAGAATTTTGAGCATTATTTTGCTAGCATGTGAGATGAGTCCAATTGTGCAGTAGTTTGAGCATTCTTTGGCATTGTCTTTCTTTGGGATTGGAATAAAAACTAACCTTTTCCAGTCCTGTGGTCACAGTTGAGTTTCCCTAATTTGCTGGCATATTGGGTGCAGCCCTTTTACAGCATCATATTTTAGGATTTGAAATAGTTCAACTGGAATTATGTCACCTCCACTAGCTTCCTAAGGCCCACCTGACTTCACCTTCTAGGATGTCTGGCTCCACGTGAGTGATCATACCATTGTGATTACCTGGGTCGTGAAGAAATTTTTGTATAGTTCTATATATTCTTGCCAGTCTTCTTAATATCTTCTGCTTCTGTTAGGTCCATACCATTTCTGTGCTTTATTGAGCCTATCTTTGCATGAAATGTTCCCTTGGAATCTCCAATTTTCCTGAAGAGATCTCCAGTCTTTCCCATTCTATTGTTTTCCTCCTTTTTTTTGCACTGATCACTGAGGAAGGCTTTCATATCTCTCCTTGCTCTTCTTTGGAACTCTGCATTAAAATGGTTATATCTTTCCTTTTCTCCTTAACTTTTCAGTTCTCTTCCTTTCACAGCTATTTGTAAGGCCTCCTTGACAGCCATTTTGCTTTTCTGCACTTTTTTTACTTGTGGATGGTCTTAATCCCTGTCTCCTGTACAATGTCATGAACCTCCATCCATAGTTCATCAGGCACCATATCAGATCTAATTCCTTGAATGTATTTCTCACTTCACTGTATAATTTTAGATTTGATTTAGGTCATAACTGAATGGTCTAGCGGTTTTCCCTACTTTCTTCAATTTCAGTCTGAATTTGGCATTAAGAAGCTCATGACATGAGCTACATTCAGTTCCTGGTCTTGTTTTTGCTGACTGTATAGAGCTTCTCCATCTTTGGCTGCAAAGAATATAATCAATCTGATTTCGGCGTTGATCATCTGGTGATGTCCATGTGTAGAGTCTTCCCTTGTGTTGTTGGAAGAGGGTGTTTGCTATGACCAGTGCGTTCTCTTGGCAGAACTCTATTGCCTTTGCCCTGCTTCATTCTGTACTCCAAGGCCGTGTTTGCCTGTTACTCCAGGTGTTTTTGACTTCCTACTTTTGCATTCCAGTCCCCTATAATGAAAAGGACATCTTTTGGGAGTGTTAGTTCTAGAAGGTCTTGTAGGTCTTCCTGGAACCATTCAACTTCAGCTTCTTCAGCATTACTGGTCAGGGCATAGGCTTGGATTACTGTGATAATGAATGGTTTGCCTTGGAAATGAACAGAGATCATTCTGTCGTTTTTGAGATTGCATCCAAGTACTGCATTCCAGACTCTTTTGCTGGCTATGATGGCTACTCCATTTCTTCTAAGGGATTCTTGCCTAGATTAGTAGATATAATGGTCATCTGAGTTAAATTCACCCATTCCAGTCCGTTTTAGTTCGCTGATTCCTAGAATGTTGACGTTCACTCTTGCCATCTCCTGTTTGACCACTTCCAATTTGCCTTGATTCATGGACCTAACATGCCAGGTTCCTATGCAATGTTGTTCTTTTTACAGCATCAGACTTTGCTTCTATCACCAGTCACATCCACAACTGGGTGTTGTTTTTGCTTTGGCTCCATCTCTTCATTCTTTCTGGAGTTATTTCTTCACTGATCTCTAGTAACATACTGGACACCTACCGACCTGAGGAGTTCATCTTTCAGTGTCCTATCTTTTTGCCCTTTCATACTTTTCATGGGGTTCTCAAGGCAAGAATACTGAAGTGGTTTGCCATTCCCTTCTCCAGTGGACCACATTTTGTCAGAAATCTCCACCATGACCCATCTGTCTTGGGTGGTCCTACATGGCATGGCTCATAGTTTCATTGAGTTAGACAAGGCTGTGGTCCATGTTATCAGATTGGTTAGTTTTCTGTGATTGTGGTTTTCAGTCTGTCTGCCCTCTGATGGAGAAGGTTAGGAAGCTTATGGAGGCTTCCTAATGGAAGCAGCAGCTGCACTTCACTGGAGTGTCCGTGAGGAGCTACACCACGTCCAGCATCAGAGAAACCCCGGCAAGATGGTAGGTGCTGAAGTAGCAGCTGTATGGTGCTGGAGCAGCTGTGAGGAGATACCCCATGTCCAAGGGCAAAGGAGAAGCCCCAGCAAGATGGCAAGAGGGGCAAATTCGCATTTAGAATCCAACCCCATTTCTGCCAGAGACGCTCACAGGGCTGAAACAAACCTTGTGCGTACCAGGACCCAGGGTCCCCACAGAGACTGAGACAGAACTGTGTTTTAGCATCTCCTGTGGAGGTACGGGTCAGCAGTAGACTGCCACAGGACAGGGGCTCTGGGTGCAGCAGACTTGGGTAGGTATAAGCCCTCTTGGGGGAGGTCGCCATTAACTCCACCACAGAGCTGACAGAACTTACACAGGACTGGGAAATAGACTCCTGGAGGGCATAAACAGAACCTTGTGTGCACCAGGACCCAGGAAAAAGGAGCAGTGACCCCACAAGAGACTGACCCAGACTTGCCCAGGAGTGTCCAGGAGTCTCCAGCAGAGGCATGGGTCAGTGGTGGCCTGCTGCAGGGTTGTGGGCAGTGGGTGTAGCAGTACACGCATGGGATCATTTGAAGGAGGTGGCCATTACCTTCATAGCAGGGAGGGAACACAGCTCTACCCATTAACAGATAATTGGATTAAAGATTTACTGAGCATGGCCCTGCCCACCAGAACAAGTCCCAGTTTCCTCCTCAGTCAGTCTCTCCCATTAGGAAGCTTCCATAAGCCTCTTAATAATTCCACACAAAATTGTTGTCAATAAAAAAACAAAGTAACACTGCAGGATACAAAGTCAACATACAAATGTCAGTTGTGTTCCAATACATTAACAAAAAATAATTCAAAAAGGAAATTAAGAAAATGATCCCATTCTAAAAAGCATCAAAAATAATGAAATACTTAGAAATAAACTTACCCAAGAGGTGAAAAACTTGTACCCACCAGTCTATGTCCGATGCAGGGTACAGCATGCTTGGGGCTGGTGCACGGGGATGACCCAGAGGGATGTTGTGGGGAGGGAGGTGGGAGGGGGGTTCATGTTTGGGATCGCATGTACACCCGTGGTAGATTCATGTCAATGTATGGCAAAACCAATACAGTATTGTAAAGTAAAGTAAATATTTTTAAAAAAGCTATAAGGTACTGATAAAAGAGACAAAAATAAATGGAAAAACATTCCACAGACTCATAAACTGGTAGACTTAATATTATTAAAATGTTCATACTAAAGAGAAGGTTAATGCCAGACCACGTTATCTGTCTCCTGAGAAACCTGTATGAAGGTCAAGAAGCGACAGTTAGAGCGAGACATGGAACAATGGATTGATTCAAAATCAGGAAAAGAGTCCGTCAAGGCTATATACTGTCACCCTGCTTATTTTACTTACATGCAGAGTATGTTGTATGAAATGTCTAGGCTGGATGAATCACAAGCTGGAATCAAGATAGCTATGAGAAATATCAACAACCTCAGATATGCAGATGACACCTAATGGTAGAAAGTGATGAAGAATTAAAACATCTTTGATGAGGGTGAAAAAGCAGAGTGAGAAAGCTGCCTTACAACTCAATATTCAAAAAACTAAGATCATGGCATCCGATTCCATCACTTCATGGCAAACAGATGGGGGAAAAAAATGGAAACAGTGACATATTTTGTTTTCTTGGCCTCCAAAATCACTGTGGACAGTGAGTGAAGCCACAAAATTAAAAGATGCTTGCTCCTTGGGGAAAAAAAGCTATGAAAAACCTAGACAACATAATAAAAAGCAGAGACATCACTTTGCTGACAAAGGTCCAAATAGTCAAAGCTATGGTTTTTCCAGCAGTCATGTACAGATGTGAGAGTTGGACCATAACGAAGGTTGAGCACTAAAGAACTGATGCTTTTGAATTGTTGTGCTGAAGAAGACTCTTGAGAGTCACTTGGAAAGTCAGGAGATCAAACCAGTCAATCCTAAAGGAAATCAAAGCTGAATACTCACTGGAGGGACTGATGCTAAAGCTGAAGCTCCAATACTTGGCCACCACAAAAACCTGACTCATTGGAAAAGACCCTGATGCTGTGGAAACGGAGAGCAAGAGGAGAAAGGGACAACAGATGATGAGGTGGTTGGATGGCATCACCAACTCAATGGACATGAGTCTGAGCAGGCTCTGGGAAATGGTGACCTACAGAGAGGCCTGGCATGCTGCAGTTCATGGGGTTGCAAAGAGGTGGACATGACTTAGCAACTGAATAACAAAAACTTGCCAATGTTATCTATAGGTTCAACATACCCTCTATTGAAATCCTTATGGCAATTTTGCAGAAATAGAAAAAAATTTTGAAAATTCATATGAAACCCCAAAGAGTTCTGAAAGCCAAAACAATCTTGAGAAACAAAAAACTGTAACCATTACACTTCCTGACTTCAAAATATATCACTAAGTTATAGTGATCAAAGCAGTACGAGATATGCATAAAGACAGATATATAGACCAAAGGAACCCCCAAAAGATCTCATTTATTCATAGAATATGAGTAAGAAAAGATACTATAAATGATGGTGTAAATATTTATTGACACAGAAAGGTATCTATAATGAAAAAAATCAAAATTTATAATTAAATCTATAGATGATCCCATCTTTGTTTAAAATTTTACATATAGAAACATAAATGTATTTATGTAAGGTCTGCAATCACATAAATAAACATATTAATACCAGTTTTCTCTGGATGGTATATGATGAACAGTTTCTTTTTCTTTACTTTTTTCTGCATTTCTTTATTAGTTGCAATGAACCTACATTGAAAACTGGGCTTCCATGTGTATGTGGAAGAGTGACATAATAATCCTGTGTTAAGTACTGGTTGTGTCTTATGTGAATAAGATGATCACAATCTGAAAGCCTGTGAAGTGGACAAAGGATATCATGAAAACCTCTGGAACCCTGCCTTGCATTCTAGTTTTCAGCTTTATCTCCAACTCCCCTCTGCCTCCACAGAGGCCCTCCAGGAAGCCCTGAAAGTCTCATAAACACCGTCTGTTATCATCTGTTATCTTGAATTATTAAGTCTCGCTTCCATGCCTGTTTTGCTTCCTAAACTAGCTTGTAAGTTTCTTCAGAACAGTTATTCATGCCTGGCATGAGATTTACTTGGTTGCTTAGAGATTTTCAATAACATTCTACTCATATGACACTTCTTTCAATTCACATCAAATTATCCTCTGTTCTTTAATTAGTTGTTGGGTTACAACTAAACTAAACATTCATGGCTATGTTTATGGTGTTCCCTCATCATAGAAACTGCCCTTCTCTCTCCCTCTCTTCCTGAAAGATTTTTACTGAGCCTTCAAACTCAGCTCAAATGGAGAATCTACTCTCTAACTCTCCTTGACTTCCCTACCTTGCACTCTAGCCTCTGCTCTGAAGTTCTGTGTCACTTCGTCACAGTGCATTTTAGTTATTTTCAGGGGTGCATGTGTCCTCCAGTGGGTTGCCAGCTCTGTGAAAGCAAGGTATGTCCCTTTACATGCCATGCTTCACAGACAGTAAGCATTCAATAAATATTTGTTGAACTGAACAAGATAGAAAAGTACAGAGACTCTGATACCGATAAGCGAGTCATGCTTTAGACCAGCACTTTGCCTCTCTACAGTGTGATTCTCTATATTCTCAGCAATGAACTTAAAGGATGAAAGAGTTCTGATTTGGGAGACTGTCAGGGGAAATAATAAATGTTCTATTTTTCATGTTTCTCTTTTTTTTGTGGTAAGTCTTGATCTGAACTTATAGAGTATCAAGCATAGCCTTGTTAAAATCCCTATCAAAATTTGCACCAGTGCCAAGATTATTCTTGAAAAACCTGCTGTTTTAAATTAACCACTTCCTTCCATTCATAGAGGTCACTGAAAACTAAAGACAACCAAAACAATATGTAAAATACACTCAGATCTGGATGCCTAGAAGCACATGAGCTAAGTTGCCAGCAGGTGTCCTAATAACTATCATTTCACCAAGCTGTATTTATTAGACATCTGTGAATTGCTAAGTGCTATCAAAAGTCTTCAGAAAGAAGCACTGTGCAGCCATGTTCCTCTTGGGAGGGACTATGCCAGGAGCAATATTGCTCATGTCATTGATTATGTGGTGAGCAGATGCTGTGAACCTTCTTTGAGAGGTTCACGGGAAAGTCACTCAGCAACTGGCAAAGGGTCCTCACTCTCATTAGAGGAAATGGCAAGCAGGGAAAGAAGCAGGTCAGAGTGTCCCTCAGTCCCCTCGGATGACATCAGTGGCAGTTTCTGGCCTTTGTCATTCAATGCCCATTTTAATTTCCCTTATTCTGTGTTGAGCCATATGTTATATGACTGTAAGTGGCACCTCTGCGGAGCAGAAAACTGTCTCTACTTCACTCTTATTAATCTGCTATAAAACATAATGACTCTTACTTTGGTCCACATCTTGGCGCTGCCCACTAATTGAGTGTTCTGAACAGGAATCCAGTCAGCAGCCATTTCAGCCACTTCACCTCTCTGTCTTTCTTTCACAACCTGCAGCAAAACGGTGCAGAATTCTTGCTAGAGAGAAAACCAATTTGGAAAGACTCATGGACTTTAGGACCTGAGTAAGCCTGCTTATGATGTTTAATTCTTTGAAACATAACAACATTTTTCTCCCCCAAAACTTTCCCTAAAGAATCTATCTTAGAAGTATTTTATTATCCAGAGGCTTTTCAAGAACTAATTGGGAACCAAAAGATAATATCACTCCTTTTCAGGAAGTTATAGTATCTCAGAATTTTAGGGCTGAAGGCAACTCAGAAACAACTTTAATCAATTATTTCATTTCATGGAGAAGGCCAATTTGACAGGCTAAAGGGCTTTCCCACTACCACTCCATTAGCCAGTAACAGACTCAGTCTATACTTGAGCCTCCTAACTCAGAGGAGACGGTGCATGTTTAATTAGGTTTTTGTGCCAAAGGGGAGAAAATTGTTTTATTGAACTACTAAATCAATAGAATCATAATATGCATCTGATTTTAATCTGCAATGCAAACAAAATAAATACATACAACCAAAAATGAATAAACCCTCTAATTTCCAAAGAAAAGCAACTAATGTCAGAATAAATCCGTTGGCCTGATGTCAAGGGTCAAGTTCAGAATATTGGAATGGGACACATGTTTTGATCAAATAAATGATTCATTAGTTTCAATCAGAGTTTGTTATTTACAGGATGCCAAAAACAACCACTCAATTCAGTAAAACTGGACAAATCAGTGAGAAAACAATTCCAAATCTCTCTATTCAAAAGAGCTGAATATAATATGTAACTAGATGTTGTCAGAAATTAAAAGAGCAAAGAAGTGGGAACGTATCAGAATCCTACCTTAGGAAACCACAGATACAGAGAGGAAAGGAAACCATCTGGAGATGTGTTTAGGTACTTTTTAAACTACACGCCTTTGTCCACACTCCTTTAACTGTCCCTATCCAAAAATGTGGGCTTTTGGCATAGATAATGCATACCTTGACCCACTCCCTTAATAATACTTGACTGTACCAGGGCAGGTCACCTGAACCAAGCTGGGACAGTCAGTACCCTCTTCCAGGAGTTTGGACTTGGGACAAGCAGAGTGTCACGCAGTCTTACTGGGTAAATGGAACCCTAAAAGGTAACAACAGAAGATATGGACTCTGTATAGACTGACTGGCACAGAGAGCTTATTGACTGAGAAGTTGGAAGAGGTACAGAAAAACAGTATTTATGACTGTAATCAGTGTTGAAAGAAAAACAGAGAATCCTGGGATAGAGCATAGAGGTGTGAGGTTTATCACAAAAGAGGATGATCAGAGACAGGTGATGGTGTTTAACCTGAGACCTAATGGATGAGGAGCCAGTGATGCAAGGAGCTAGGTGAAAGGTGTTTTAGATAAAGTGGATAGCATAACTAAGGGCCATAACGGGGGCAGCTTAGCACATTTAAGGACATGAAACAGATCAGTGTGACTGGAGCAGAGTGACTGAGGTGGGTGGAGGGTGAGTTTGCAGACAGCTTTTAGTGAGGGTGACCATCTGCTCCTGTTCAGAACAGTCTGAGTTTGTGCCTGTTGCACAAATATAATTATTCATAGCACTACTTTTACTCTCAAGATGTCCCATTTTGGACAATGAATTATATAGTCACCCTATAATTTCCTACCAAGAGGTAACAATTTATACTTTCTTCCAAACACAAGCAGTTGAAACCATTGAGGATTTTGAGCTGAGACATTTCAAGATCAGATCTATAGTTTTTAGAGATCCTTGGGGTAAAGAATATGAATTATAAATCTGGAAGCAGAAACTATGGGTAACTGGACTTTTGGTCTGGCATGGTATTGGTTTTTGTTCTATCCTGATGCCCTTCATGTATTTGAGAAGAAATTCCTGGATAGGTTTGTGAAAAGACATACTGAGGGGTTTCAAACAGTGTATGTCACCAGGGACAGAGGAGAACATAAAACATTTAGGGTCAGATCAATACAAAATAGAAAGTGTTTAGGAGCCTGGATGACCTAAGTAGTTGCCTCAACTCTCCTCTTTGTAGGCACATCCTCAGGACCACTACTTATGAGCATTCACTCACTTCTATTCAATGCTGTCACTTAAAAATAATTCCTCTGAAAAAAATGCAAGCATAATCCTGAAGCCAAATCAGAGAGGAAAGAAAAGATTGGATGAGAAGCCAGTAAAGAATTCCACATGTAGCTGCTGAGTTCTGAGTAAGATCAAAGATAATTCTGAACACCTGAAACAGGGATGCCTTAAAAAGGAAGCCTACCTGGCAATCATCAGTCCCCAGAAACAAACATAGTTATAAGGCAAAAAAATTAACAATTGTTGGGCTTCTCTGGCGGCTCAGCGGTGGAGAATCCACCTGCCAAGGCAGGAGACAAGGGTTTGATCCCTGATCCGGAAAGATCCCATGTGCTGCAGAGCAGCTGAGCCCGTGTGCCACAACTATTACGCCTGTGCTCTAAAGTGCCAGACCTGCAACTCCTGAAGCCTGCATGCACTAAAGCCAGTGCTCTGCAACAAGAGAAGTCACTGCAATGAGAATTGCAAGTACCACAACTAGAGAATAGCCCCTGCTCTCTGCAACTAGAGAAAACCCCATATAGCAATGAAGACTCAGTACAGCCAAAAGTGAATAAATATTTTTAAAAATGAAAAGAATGGCATTGAAACATGTATAATATCATATAAGAAACAAATCACCAGTCCAGGTTGGATGCAGGATACAGGATGCTTGGTGCTGGTGTACTGGGATGACCCAGAGGGATGGTACGGGGAGGGATGTGGGAGGGGGGGTTCAGGATGGGGAACACGTGTACACCCGTGGTGGATTCATGCTGATGTATGGCAAAACCAATACAATATTATAAAGTAATTAGCCTCCAATTAAAATAAATAAATTTAAATTAAAAAAAGAAATATTGCTGACTTTCAATAGTACAAGAAAGCATGGATTAAGACCAAGTTGGCTACCTCTTTAAAATGAGAGACTCCTCTCTATGCCACCCACTTGCTTTGGATGCTTATGAAGAGTTGCTTGAGCAAATGAGCATTACTGAGAGCTTTGTAGGGTTATCTTCAAAGAATCAGGAAGGTCAAATCAAGTGTGATGGCTACTTACATAGGAAGCAAAGGTCTAATACTGGGGCAGTTTGTACAAGTATCCCTAGTCCCCAGTAATGGTCTATTTTCCTAAAGCCAATTTATAGATTTGAGCTATTTTAAAGACACACCCTTTCCTAGTCCAACATCTCCACTTTTACATTCCTTACACTGCAACAATAGAAACAATACAGTATTTCCTCATAGATAAAAGCCTAATTACTTCATTAGGAACACTTTTCTCTTAAAAAGTATCATATTCCCAAGGGGTGAGGTAAGACCAGGAGAAATAGAATTTTCATGGTTTAAACGTCATTAAAAGTGTACACATACATATATACATCAATATGTATATGTATGTATACAAGGCTCAGATGGTAAAGAATCCACCTGCAGTGCTGGAGACCTGGGTTCAGCCCCTGAGTCAGGAAGATCCCTGGAGAAGGATTTGGCTACCTACTCCAGTATTCTTGCCTGGAGAATTCCAAGGACAGAGGAGCCTGGTGGGCTAAAGTCCATGGGGTAGGACATAACTGAGGAACTAACAGTTTCACTTTCTTTTTCATATAGATATATATATTCCAACCTAAAAATGGTGACCATAATTGCAATATTAAATAAATATCATTTGATTCAATTAAATAAGTATATACCAAGATACCTTTTGAAGGTTCTAAATTAGGCTAGGCTCCCTGAGGAACATGGAAGGAACCTAATAAATGTTCTGTGGTCTTGATATTATATTTTGGGAAAGTGTCCACAAGAAAGCGGGGAAGGAGCAAATATAAAGAGACCAGAGAAAAAACCCCAAAAGAGATACAGAAATTAAAGCTAGAGACTGTTATACAGAGTGAAGTTAAGTCAGAAAGGGAAAAATATCATATATTAACACATGTATGTGGCATCTAGAAAAATGGTACAGATTAACTTATTTACAAAGCAAAATAGAGACACAGACATAGAGAACAAACGTATGGACACCAAGCAGGGAAAGGGTGGGTGGGATGAGTTGGGAGATTGTAATTGACATATATACACTACTGTATTGGAGAAGGCAATGGCAACCCACTCCAGTACTCTTGCCTGGAAAATCCCATGGATGGAGAAGCCTGGTAGGCTGCAGTCCATGGGGTCGTGAAGTTGGACACGACTGAGCTACTTCACTTTCACTTTTCACTTTCATGCGTTGGAGAAAGAAATGGCAACCCACTCCAGTGTTCTTGCCTGGAGAATCCCAGGGACGGGGGAGCCTGGTGGGCTGCCATCTATGGGGTCGCACAGAGTCGGACACAACTGAAACAACTTAGCAACAGCAGCGCTACTGTATATAAACAGGGTTTCCTGGTGGCTCAGCGGTAAAGAATCTGCAAGCCAATGAAGGAGACATGGGTTTGATCTCTGGATCAGGAAGACCCCCTGGAGAAGGAAATAGCAATCCACTGCAGTATTCTTGCCTGGGAAATCCCATGGACAGAGGAGCCTAGTGGGCTACAGTCCATAGGGATGCAAAGAGTCAGACACGACAGCAACTACACAAGTGGATAAAATCGATAACTAATGAGAATCTACTGTAGAGCACAGGGAACTCTACTCAGTGTTCTGTAGTGACCTAAATGGGAGGGAAATCCTGAAGAGAGGAGATCTATGTGCACACAGAGCTGATTCACTTCACTGTACAGCAGAAACTAGCATAACATTTTAAAGCAACTATACCCCGATTAAAAAAATTAAGAAAGAAATTGAAGCAGTGTTTGTCAGAGTACGATCAAAAGGCCACTTGCCTAAGAATCAGTTCAGTTCAGTTCAGTCGCTCAGTCGTGTCCGACTCTTTGCAACCCCATGAATCGCAGCACACCAGGCCTCCCTGTCCATCACCAACTCCCGGAGTTCACTCAGACTCACGTCCATCAAGTCAGTGATGCCATCCAGCCATCTCATCCTCTGTCATCCCCTTCTCCTCCTGCCCCCAATCCCTCCCAGCATCAGAGTCTTTTCCAATGAGTCAACTCTTCACATGAGGTAGCAAAAGTACTGGAGTTTCAGCTTCACCATCATTCCTTCCAAAGAAATCCCAGGGCTGATCTCCTTCAGAATGGATTGGTTGGATCTCCTTGCAGTCCAAGGGACTCTCAAGAGTCTTCTCCAACAGCATAGTAGGGGTGTGTACACAATGTAGACCCTCAAATGCCTTCATAAACCTAATAAATCAGATTCTCTGGGGATGAGACCAAGAATGCAAACAACATTACATCAGTCTCATGATAAAAATCCTCCAAACAAAATGAGAATACAATGCAAATACTTTACCAGGACCCATAATGTCCCACATGTTCTGTCACCTGCTTGCTTCTGCTACCTCGCCTCCTAGTCTGTCCTCTGTGCCCCACCCCCACCTCCCTAAATGCACACATCTCACTCTCTTATTAATCTCCAGTTACACTGGGATTCTTTCCAGTCCTCCAATGGCAAACTTTTCCCATGTTGTCCTATAACTGACCATCTTGTTTCCTCTTCAGAATGTTTTTCGTCGTCACCTCAGCCAGTGCAGCCACCTCACTACTTTACATGCTTTGTATTCCACAGACTCCACAGACTTTCTTTATAGTATTGTGTTAGCATTATAGTGCTGCAGAAATACCACAGACCAAGTGGCTTAAGGCATCACAAAAGGATTATTTTATAATTCTGTAGGTCAGAAGTCCAATTCATGCCTTTCTGGGTTAAGATCAGTATTCAAGCTAGGCTGCATTTCTTTCTGAAGGATTTAGGGGAGATTCCATTTTCTTCCAGTTCTCAGAAGCCATTCAAAATCCTCGGTTCATGGCCCCTTTCCTTCATCTTCAAAGCGAGCAACATTCTAGGTCTCTGATCATTCTGTGCTCACACCTCCCTTTGACTGTACCCATGAAAGATCCCCAACTTTTATAGACTCATATTATTATGTTGGGAAATTAATAAGGATAATTAATGCAGGGTAATTTCTCCATGTTAAGGTCCTTAGCCTTAATGACATCAGCAAAGTCCACTTTGTCACAACAGTAATATATTCACAGATCCTAGGCCTTAGGACATAGATATTATTGGAGGCCACTATTCTGCCTACCACAAGTACTTAACACTTTCAGAAATTACCTTACTTATCTGCTTATTTATGCACTTACTGTCTTTATTATCCTGCTAAAACTGAAGCTCATCCTAAATGTTGAGTACCTGGAAACCATGCTAACATATAGCAGCTATACAATAAATGATGAGTGAATAAAGAGTGGAAGGATGACGTACTTGCACAGAAAATTCCTTAATTATTACCATTTTATTTATGCTCTTTGATTTCTGTGTCAGAAGTTAATGAAGTCATACTTATCAACTCTACCCAGTTAGCCAGTTTTCAATAATTCCAGATCTCTAACAGCCTCATTTATACTACGTGGATGGGGCATCTAGTCTATCTGTGCATGCATGCTAAGTTGCTTCAGTGTCTGATTCTTTGTGACCCTATGGACTGGAGCACACCAGGCATCTCTGTCCATGGGATTCTCCAGGGAAGAATAACAGAGTGGGTGCCATGCTCTTCTCCAGCAGATCTTCCCACCTAGCGACCAAACCTGTCTCTTGTGTTTCCTGCATTGGCAAGCTGGTTCTTTACCACTAGTGCTACCTGGGAGGCCCTAGTCCATCTGTATTGTACTCTAGACATGCTTTACCTTGCTTGGAGAGTGCCTATAAGGGAGAAATGCTTTATGTCTAACAAAAATCCCTCTTACTGCCACTGAAGCTTCTTTCCTCTACTGTGGCTTTGAAGAACAGAGAACATACTGTTCTTTCAAAACACTTCAAGAGATGCAGAAATCAAATGATTACAGAGGGATGTACAGGTGATAGAAAAGAGTTCAGGCAGAAGGGTGAAAGACAATATAGAGTGGTGAAGACTGTGTGTTCCATAAAATGCATGCTGAGTTGAAAGGAGAATAATTCTGTGTTGCTATATTTTGTTACTTTTCACGTGAAAAAAGTCTAAATTTTCATGTGAGACGTACTTCTAGCTACAATAACGTGCAGGTAAGAATTCTTAGGCTTCAAACCATTAAGGAGTAGCAACTAAAATCTTATTAACAGCAACTAAAAATCCAAACATATGTGCACACACACGTATATGCACACAAACGCATGCACAAACACAACAATCTGTCTGAAGCACAGTCAAAAAAAGAAAAAAATTGCCACTGCAACCAGGATTTGTGAGAGCAGTATTTCAGAACAAGGAAACTCACTGAGGTGAGGTGTAAATCCTAACACCACTTTTCTGCTTGGGAGAATTTTTAACTTTTTTTTTTTTTTAACAGAAAATGAGAGTCTGAGGAGCCAAAATAGAGGCAGCAACTACAGAGAGGTAGACAAGTCATTAGGATTTTTGCAGTTTTCAGGAAAAGGAAAACAAAAACTGAAGTTCAAGGATGTCAAGGCTGTTAGTATAAGAGGAAATAAGATTTTTCAGAGAAGAGAGGGTAGATATATAAGCCTAAAAGTGTTAGTCACTTGGTCATGTCTGACTGTTCACAACACATGCACTGTAGCCCAACAGGCTCCTCTGTCCATAGGAGTCTCCAGGCAAGAATACTGGCATGGGTTGCTGTTTCCTTCTCTAGAGGATCTTCCTGACCCAGAGACGGAACACATGTCTCTTGTGTCTCCTGTACTGCAGGCAGATTCTTTACATGTGGAGCCGCTGGGGAAGCTACATGAGCCTACAACTCCGTATTTTCCCTTTGAGACATTTGCCAGTTCTCAAGCTGTGTCTTTACATGTAACACAAAACCACTTTATTGCCACTAAAGCTTCTTTCCTCTATTAACTCTGAAGAACAGAGAATATCCTATGCTCCTACTTGATTTCAGGAGATAGAAATCAAATGATTACAGAGCTCATACAGCTGATGAAAATGAATGAAGTAGTTATGTGGAAACAGTAGGGACTGGTGGGGTCTCCAGTGAGCTGGAAAGGGCACACTGCATCTAAAGAAGGCAACCACTGAGGACAAAGAAATGTGTGCTTTTTAGGAACAGGAATTCTGTATGTTTAACACAGGATAGTAGCTCTGAGGAAACACAATTGGAGATGAGGATTCCAAGGAGGAGGGACCGTGATGAGAACTCCTGCCTTTCAGTTAGAAATTCTGGAGATCTACACCTTAGGAATGCTTCTCTTTTTTATTAAAGAACAAATCTTTTTTTAATACTTATTCATTTTTATTTTTTGGCTGCATCAGGTCTTAGTTGCAGCCATGTGGGCTTAGTTGTCCTGCGGCATGCGGTGTCCCCGTTCTCCAACCAGGAAACAAACCTGAGTTACCTGCATTGGAAGGCAGACTGCTAACCTCTGGACCAGAAGCAAAGTCCTTAGGAATACTTATCTTTACACTGATCTTTAAAGAAACTCTCTCCCTGATTGTATTGAATGTATATGTCTTTAGTGTGGCCAACTGCCAATGAAGAGGATAAATAAATTTATTGAGGAGTATAATATTATCTAAAACCTCTATAATTTCCCTACAAATATTTAATATTCATAAGAAATTTTTGAATATTTAATATTCATAGGGACTATTTCCCTACAGATATTTAACCAAAAATTACCAAGAATCTCAAGAAAGTGACTAAAACAAAAAAGACAATAAAATTAGCCTAAAGTTCATCTTTTATATATCTAAATATATAGATATATGTATGTATGTATATATACATAAAAGCTTAAGAAATATATGGAAAAGGTCTAACATATATATACCTGGAATCTCAGAGAGGAAAGAGAATGAGATACAAGAAATACTTGAAGTCAATTGCTGAGAGTTTTCTAAACTGATTTAAAAAAATCAACCCACAGCCTTAAGAAGCTCAGCAAATCCTAGACAAAACCATACCTAAGCACATTAGAGTCCAACTGTAGAAAACAAAGCAAAAAGGAAATTTTAAATGAAAAGAAACAAAACATTAGCTTCAAACCATCAACAATAAAACTAACTGCTTTTTGTTTAAAAGAAATAATGGAACAATAAGATAACGGAATGACATTTTTTAACTTGTTAAAGGAAAATAAATGAACAACAACAACAACAAAATCACTAACTTGGAACTCTGTGCCTGGTAAAACATCCTTCAAAACCAAGGGTTGAACAAAGACATTTCCAGAAAAAAAACAATAACTGAGGCAATCCATCACTAGCAAATTCAGATGCACACATGACGACATCAGGATTTGCTTTTACTTCACTTCATGCTGTGATTCCATCATCCTTTTTGTGACCTTTTGTGACCTTTTTTTTTTCTTTTGGTGGTAGTTCATTGCTAGAACTGACCCCAGGCAGATTCAGGCTTATTTTTGTGATTATCAGTTGAGTGAAAAAAAAGGGATCTCATCCAGAAGTTCAAATTAGAATTGGGTCACATGTTTCAAAAAATCACTAAATCCCAGGAGTCAAAGTTATGATCATGTAGATCTTGGCCACACAGAACATCTAGCTAGAAGTGAATCAAGCTGGCTCACCCATGTCACATGGAAGAGATGATGTTCCAAGTGAAACAGGAGTTCTGTTATTCACACAATGGGGAATGGTAAACAGCAAAGAAGGACCAGACTCCTGACTTGAGACACATTTACAGCTTCCTCTAGGGTTCCATACATTCTCTTATGTAAATCAGCAGCTCTAGAAAGGTTTGATGTGTCTGTTAAGCCTGGGAGTCTCAAATCATGTCCCAGATGCAAAATCAAGGGAGACACAGAGGTTACTCTTGGTTAGTCCTAAAAGGCCTGCATTTGTCAGTATCCTGACACAGAATGGCCTATGACTTTTGGAAACCCACATTCAATTGGTTCCTTTCTTTCTTATTCTATCCCTCTTTCCTTCTCTTCCTAATTCCCTTCTTTCCCTTTCCATTTTTCAGTTTTTTCTCATGTATACTGGATAGTATGAATGGCAACCCACTCAAGTATTCTTGCCTTAAGAACTCCATGGACAGAAGAGCCAGTGTGGCTACAGTCCATGGGGTGGCAAAAAGTCAGACATGCCTGAGAGACAAATATTTTAACTTTCATTCTGCATTTATCTGTCCAAGATGGCTCCTCTTAAATCCAAGGCTTTCTTCTAAAACATTTAGAAGTTCAACTTCTTTCCTTTACTTTCTTTCAGTATTTCATCCTGAATGTACAACTTCCTGGATAGTCAGTTCAGTTCAGTCGCCCAGTCATGTCCGACTCTTCTGTGACCCTATGGACTGCAGAACGCCAGGCCATCAGCAACTCTCGGAGTTCACCCAAACTCACGTCCATCAAGTCAGTAATGCCAACCAACCATCTCATCCTCTGTCGTCCCCTTCTCTTCCTGCCTTCAATCTTTCCAAGCATCAGAGTCTTTTCAAATAAGTAAACTCTTTGCATCAGGTGGCCAAAATATTGGAGTTTCAGCTTCAACATCAGTCTTTCCAGTGAACACTCGGGACTGATTTCCTTTTAGGATGGACTAGTTGGATCTCCTTGCAGTCCAAGGGACTCTCAAGAGTCTCCTCCAACACCACACTTCAAAAGCATCAATTCTTCCACCCTCATTTTTCTTTATAGTCCAACACTCACATCCATACATGACTACTGGAAAAACCGTAGCCTTGATGAGATGGACCTTTGTTGACAAAGTAATGTCTCTGCCTTTTAAAATGCTGTCTAAGTTGGCCATAGCTTTTCTTCCAAGGAGCAAGCGTCTTTTAATGTCATGGCTGCAGTCACAATCTGCAGTGACTTTGAAGCCCCCCAAAATTATTCACCCACCATTTCCACTGTTTCCCTATCTATTTGCCATGAAGTGATGGGACTAGACACCATGATCTTAGTTTTCTGAACACTGAGTTTTAAGCCAACTTTTTCACTCTCCTCTTTGACTTTCGTTAAGAGGCTCTTTAGTTCTTCTTCACTCTCTGCCATAAGGGTGGTATTATCTTTATATCTGAGGTTATTGACATTTCTCCCAGGAGTCTTGATTCCAGCTTGTGCTTCATCCAATCGAGCATTTCTCATGAGGTACTCTGCAATATAAGTTAAATAAGCAGGGTGACAACATACAGCCTTGATGTACTTTTCCTATTTGGAACCAGTCTGTTGCTCCATGTCCAGTTCTAACTGTAGCTTCCTGTCTTGAATACAGATTTCTTAAGAGTCAGGTCAGGTGGTATGGTATTCCCATCTCTTTAAGACCTTTCCACAGTTTATAGTGATCCACACAGTCGAAAGCTTTGGCATAGTCAATAAAGCGGAAATGAATGTTTTTCTGGAATTCTCTTGCTTTTTTGATGATCCAGCAGATGTTGGCAATTTGATCTCTGGTTCCTCTGCCTTTTCTAAAACCAGCTTGAACATCTGGAAGTTCATGTTACTGCTGAAGCCTGGCTTGGAGAGTTTTGAGCATTACTTTGTTAGCATGTGAGATGAGTCCAATTGTGTGATAGTTTGAGCATTCTTTGGCATTGCCTTTCTTTGAGATTGGAATGAAAAGTGACCTTTTCCAGTCCTGTGGACACTGCTGAGGTTTCCAAATTTGCTGGCATATTGAATGCAGCACTTTCACAGCATTATCTTTTAGGATTTGAAATCACTCAACTGGAATTCCATCACCTCCACTAGCTTTGTTCGTAGTGATGCTTCATAAGGCTCACTTGACTTCACATTCCAGGATGTCTGGCTCTACGTGAGTAATCATACCATCATGATTTTCTGCGTCATGAAGGTTTTTGTACAGTTCTTCTGTATATTCTTGCCACCTCTTCTTAATATCTTCTGCTTCTGTTAGGTCCATATCATTTCTGTCCTTTCATCTTTGCATGAAATGTTCCCTTGGTATTTCTATTTTCTTGAAGAGATCTCTAGTCATTCCCATTCTTTTGTTTTCCCTCTATTTCTTTACATTGATCACTGAGGAAAGCTTTCTTATCTCTCTTTGCTCTTCTTTGGAACTCTGCATTCAAATGGGAATATCGTTCCTTTTCTCCTTTGCTTTTTGCTTCTCTTCTTTTCACAGCTATCTGTAAGGCCTCTTCAGATAGCCATTTTGCATTTTTGCCTTTCTTTTTTTGGGGGGAGTGGTCTTGATTCATGTCTCCTATACAATGTCATGAACCTCTGTCCAAAGTTCATCAGGCACTCTATCAGATCTAGTCCCTTAAATCCATTTGTCACTTCCACTGTATAATCATGAGGGATTTGATTTAGGTCATGCCAGATGGTCTAGTGGTTTTCCCTACTTTCTTCAATTTAAGTCTGAATTTGGCAATAAGGAGTTCTTGATCTGAGCCACAGTCAGCTCCCCCTCTTGTTTTTGCTGATTGTATACAGCTTTTCCATCTTTGGCTGCAAAGAATATAATCAATCTCATTTCAGAATTGGCCACCTGGTGATGTCCATGTGTAGAGTCTTAGATAGTCAATGACTATAAAAACTTCCATTATTTTTTCTCCCAAGGGCACATGCTTTCTTCATTATCAAGATTATCCTAGCAACCTCCTCTTCACCTTCAACACCTAGGTTAAACTTCTGTTCTTTAGACTAGTCTCTTTTCTGATTGACCTAAGTTTGATATGTGTTACTTTCATTTCCCTTATTAAATGACATTACAAGTAAACAATAATATTTATTTCCCTTCCCTGGTTTATCCAGTGGTCATGTATGGATGTGAGAGTTGGACTGTGAAGAAAGCTAAGCGCCAAAGAATTGATGTCCCTTGGACTGCAAGGAGATCCAACCAGTCCATTCTAAAGGAGATCAGACCTGGGTGTTCTTTGGAAGGAATGATGCTAAAGCTGAAACTCCAGTACTTTGGCCACCTCATGTGAAGAGCTGACTCATTGGCAAAGACTATGATGCTGGGAGGGATTGGGGGCAGGAGGAGAAGGGGACGATAGGGGATGAGATGGCTGGATGGCATCACCGGCTCAATGGACATTAGTTTGAGTGAACTCCGGGAGATGGTGATGGACAGGGAGGCCTGGCGTGCTGCAATTCATGGGATCACAAAGAGTCGGACATGACTGAGTGACTGAACTGAACTGAATACCTTTTGATCACCTCAATTGTAAGAACTGCATCATATTAATTAGTGTGGCCTCAGTACCCAGCACACATTACTTGCTCAACACGTTTGCTGACATGAACGGAAAGGAGAATGAATATAAGATTCTGAACTAACTCTGTAAAGCTAAAGTTCTTAGTTTGCTAAATCATTTTGACATTCTTTCTCTCCTTTCAACTCCCTCCCTCCCTTAAGAATTGTTTTATGTATTTTCTGAGGTGTAAATTTATGAAATAGTGTAATATGACAGCAAAGTCTCTTTTTTTCCTATCAGATCTTAGACCATTTAAAAAGTAATTATATGAACTCACAGTGTTATTAGTTATGTTCATTGAATTGGCATTCCCATTATGAATCCATTTTTAATTACATTGGACACATTTCATCAATACTGCTTCTGAGAGCAGCAGAATGTATAATGGCACCTGCAGAGACACACAAACCAGATTAAATGGAAATTCTATACCTGTACAGTTATGCCAACCATGATGGAAGGTCTGATAAGGCCTCGCAAGAACTTCATCAGCTTAAATGTGCCCAATATTATCAGATAAAATACAGGGAAGTAAGGACACTCTGCCTTTGTGCAGGTTGTTTGCATCATTCAGAGCCTTTTGGTTAGAAGTGTTAGAACCCTAACTCGAGTGGCTTTGGGAGAACAAAGGGGATTTGTTGGTTCATGTATATGAAAAGGCAAGGGAGGTATCTTGCTGTACTAGGAGCTTAAGAAAAGCATTTCTAGACTTTTACTAGTACTCTAGTTCAGGAATTATCAACCTGTTTTACCTAAAGATTCAGATAATAACTGTTTTAGGTATTGAGAGCATTATCAGGATTCTCCTGCATACTTTGGGGTGGTGATACGCTTAAAAATGATGTGCTCATTTTTAGGAACTCTTTAAAATGTAAAAACTACTTTGAGCTCATAAGTCATAGAAAAGTAGACCCTGGAATGAATCTGGCTCACATGCTATAGTTTTCCTATCCCTAATAATTCATAGTCCATACTCAAAATTTTATTAATCTTATAATAGCATCCTTTATAATCTTTTTTCTATGTGCAGGAGCTAATTCAGGATAATTCACCATGTTTAGTTGTCAGAAATAATTCAGAATAGTGTATTGTGTGCATTTAGTTATTTTTCTTTTAAAATTAATACCACAGGTGTCTTTCTTTTTTACCTTCTTTTTTTTAAAGTACATGTCAGTTATCTTGTTGAATAAACTCTCATTTTGGATTTGTCTAATGTTTTGACACAATTAGATTAAGGATATGCATTTTTATAGGAATGCTACTAAAGGAGCCTTTCCAATGCACTATGACAGAAGTCACTTGGTGTCAGTTTATCTCAGTATCAGTAACAGTGAATGTTAGCTTTGTCAGTTAAGGTAGTGTCTTACACAGTAAGGTTACTTTTCCCTTTGTAGTCAAAAAAAGCAATCTGTGGGGGCTATTTTGATACTATATAAATATCCTGTTCTGGATCAAACTTACACCTACAAATTCGAGCTTACATTGATGATGTTCCATACGTATTAGTTGCAATTCCACTATAAGAAAGAGCTATCCTTATTTGTTTATTTCAGCATAAAATCAAGTAATTCTGACTTTAATTAATGGGTTATAATTCATTGCTGTCATTATTTACTTTGACATTTAAAGTATTTAAGACTTTATCACTGGGAGCCCATTCAAGCTGGTTGCTGTATCTTTCTGATATATATCTTCCATATTTTTTATAAAATGAGACATTCCTGCCTTTTCCTGCCTCAATCCTGAAATCAGCCATTTTTCTAAGAAAATATCTTGGTTCTTTTCAGTGCTGAGTTGTGTATCACACACATGATAAGGACGTCCTTTGCGGTATCAGTGAAGGTGATACGGGGATAGCAACATGCCATCTGTGACCCTCCCAATGTTCAGTTCAATTCAATCACTTAGTTGTGTCCGACTTTTTGTTACCCCATGGACTGCAGCATGCCAGGCTTCCCTGTCCATCACAAACTCCTGGAGCTTACTCAAACTCATGTCCATAGAGTCGTGATGCCATCCATCCATCTCATCCTCTGTCATCCCCTTCTCCTCCTGCCTTCAAACTTTCCCAGCATTAGGGTCTTTTCTAATGAGATGTTAAAATTAAGTGACATGGATTTTAAAGCAGCCAATTGAAAAATGCCCCAGGGGGCAATTATGAACATGCTTAAAAGTAATGGAAAAATATAAAGTCACAGAAAAGATGCAGAAAATACTAGGAAAAAAGAAAAAAATTAGAACTTAAAAATAAAATAACCTAAATATAAAACTTTTAATGAGCTCAACAGCAGAAAACAGAGGACAAAGGGAACCATCAGTAAACTTAAAACAGTAGAAATTATCCAATTAAAACAGTACAGAAATAATAGGCTGAAAAATCTATGAAAAGAACCTCAGATACCTTTAGAACTATAAAAAGAGACTGAACATTTGTGTTACTGGAGCCCCCAGAAAGAGAGGAGAAAGAAGATGAGACTGAAAAAATATTTCAAAAATGGCTGAAAATTCTAAAACAGGAAAAACCCCATACAGAAAGAAAAAGGTGAGCAAATCCACAGTGGACAGTCAACAAGATATCATTTAATGAGTAAACATCTACTCATACTCAAAGAACTGTAACAAAATCTGAGTATATCTGTTCAGTTCAGTTCAGCCGCTCAGTTCTGTCCGACTCTTTGCGACCCCATGAATAGCAGCCCGCCAGGCCTCCCTCTCCATCACCAACTCCCAGAGTTCACTCAGATTCACGTCCTTCGAGTTGGTGATGCCATCTAGCCATCTCATCCTCTGTTGTCCCCTTCTCCTCTTGCCCCCAATCCCTCTCAGCATAAGAGTCTTTTCCAATGAGTCAGCTCTTCGCATGAGGTGGCCAAAGTAATGGAACTTCAGCTTTAGCATCATTCCTTCCAATGAAATCCCAGGGCTGATCTCTTTCAGAATGGACTGGTTGGATCTCCTTGCAGTCCAAGGGACTCTCAAGAGTCTTCTCCAACACCACAGTTCAAAAGCATCAATTCTTTGGCACTCAGCCTTCTTCACAGTCCAACTCTCACATCCATACATGACTACTGGAAAACCATAGCCTTGACTAGACGGACCTTAGTCAGCAGAGCAATGTCTCTGCTTTTGAATATGCTACCTAGGCTTGTCATAACTTTTCTTCCAAGGAGTAATCGTCTTTTAATTTCATGGCTGCAGTCACCATCTGCAGTGATTCTGGAGCCCCAAAAAATAAAGTCTGACACTGTTTCCACTGTTTCCCCATCTATTTCCCATGAAGTGATGGGACCGGATGCCATGATCTTCGTTTTCTGAATGTTGAGCTTTAAGCCAACTTTTTCACTCTCCTCTTTCACTTTCATCAAGAGGCTTATTAGTCCCTCTTCACTTTCTGCCATAAGGGTGGTGTCATCTGCATATCTGAGATGATTGATATTTCATCTGGCAATTTTGATTCCAGCTTGTGTTTCTTCCAGTCCAGCGTTTCTCATGATGTATTCTGCATATAAGTTAAATAAGCAGGGTGACAATATACAGCCTTGACGTACTCCTTTTCCTATTTGGAAGCAGTCTGTTGTTCCATGTCCAGTTCTAACTGTTGCTTCCTGACCTGCATACAGATTTCTCAAGAGGCAGGTCAGGTGGTCTGGTTTTCCCATCTCTTTCAGAATTTTCCACTGTTTATTGTGATCCACACGGTCAAAGGCTTTGGCATAGTCAATAAAGTAGAAATAGATGTTTTTCTGGAACTCTCTTGCTTTTTCCATGATCCAGCAGATATTGGCAATTTGGTCTCTGGTTCCTCTGCCTTTTCTAAAACAAGCTTGAACATCAGGGAGTTCACGGTTCACGTATAGCTGACGTCTGGCTTGGAGAATTTTGAGCATTACTTTACTAGTGTGTGAGATGAGTGCAATTGTGTGGTAGTTTGAGCATTCTTTGGCATTGCCTTTGTTTGGGATTGGAATGAAAACTGCCCTTTTCCAGTCCTGTGGCCACTGCTGAGTTTTCCAATTTTGCTGGCATATTGAGTGCAGCACTTTCACAGCATCATCTTTCAGGATTTGAAATAGCTCAACTGGAATTCCATCACCTCCACTAGCTTTGTTCGTAGTGATGCTTTCTAAGGCCCACTTGACTTCACATTCCAGGATGTCTGGCTCTAGATGAGTGATCACACCATCATGATTATCCAGGTCGTGAAGATCTTTTTTGTACAGTTCTTCTGTGTACTCTTGCCACCTCTTCTTAATATCTTCTACTTCAGTTAGGTCCAAACCATTTCTGTCCTTTATTGAGCCCATCTTTGCATGAAATGCTCCCTTGGTATCTCTAATTTTGTTCAAGACATCTCTAGTCTTTCCCATTCTGTTCTTTTCCTCTATTTCTTTGCATTGATCGCTGAAGAAGGTTCGTGACTTTGTACAGGAGACAGGGATCAAGACCATCCCCATGGAAAAGAAATGCAAAAATGCAAAATGGCTGGCCGGGGAGGCCTTACAAATAGCTGTGAAAAGAAGATAAGTGAAAAGCAAAGGAGAAAAAGAAAGATATAAGCATCTGAACGCAGAATTCCAAAGAATAGCAAGAAGAGATAAAAAAGCCTTCTTCAGCGATCAATGCAAAGAAATAGAGGAAAAGAACAGAATGGGAAAGACTAGAGATCTTTTCAAGAAAATCAGAGATACCAAGGGAATATTTCTATGGGAGGCCAGGTTAGGTCAGTAGCTTCACCGGCTGCTGTTTAGACTAGATGTCAACAGTCTGTGGCCAGGAGAGAGGGGAGTCTCATGGTTCACAGTGTATAGATTTATGTATAACGGATGCTCTGTAGCTTTGCTCATCAGGGACCATACCCTATAATAACTCTCAGAGCACCATGTCTATTCCACACGTTTAACATTCCATTGTCATAAATTAAAAATCAGAGTTTTCTGACAGTCATTGTCCTGAAGCTGAACAGTTTAACAGGTTACTCATAATACTCCTTCTGACTGAGAATACCTGAATGACATTGTTCAACCTTTGAATGACTCTCCTTGAAGTTTTAATTAACAGATTGATACCCAGTGTGATAGGCTTTGCATTAATGAAAGACTGATGTCCAAGGAGATAAGGGCAAGGATGCACACAAGCTATTCCTTTGGAAAACTGTGAGAATGGAAAGAATGTAGGTTAAAAAAAATGATGGCAGAAATTGCAAAATAAGTAATGTTTATAACACTTGTTAAGAACAATGGTCATCTCTTAGTTTCAAATTTTTTCACATTCTGTGTATATTCTTGTCCCATTTCCCAGATGAGTGGTTATCAATGTAGAAAGAGTAACTGAGATATTATTAATAGCATTCAGTTCCAGTGCCCCTGTCTAGGTTCGATGCAGGATACAGGATGCTTGGGGCTGGTGCACTGGGATGACCCAGAGAGATGGTATGGGGAGGGAGGTGGGAAGGGGGTTGAGGATTGGGAACCTGTGTACACCCATGGCAGATTCATGTTGATGTATGGCAAAACCAATACAGTATTGTTAAGTAAAATAAAGTAAAATTAAAAAAAAATTAAGAATTTAATTTTAAAAAAAAAGGGCAGAGAGGCATTGCATTAATAATGTGGAAGAAGATATGCGAAGGAGAAGAGGTAAAGGCTGCTCCCTGGGATAACCTCCCATCTCTTGCACCTGCTGTCCTCATCTAGGACACGAGGAAATCCATAGGAATCTCTTCATAGTGCCATTACTCTCAGAGACTCTGCAGACATTATGATTATGGAGGAAAATTACTCTCCTTGGGGGAGTTATTCTTCTCCATTCATTGAGTGTGACTAACAGAAAAGTTACAGAAAGAATATTATCAGCTAAGCTGAAGCTGCTCAATTCTCCTTGGCCATTAGACATCTGCCTTTCTGGCACAAAATAATCAGCAAATAGGTGGAAAGGATATTACTCTTTGAAGGGAGAGCATGCCTTTCAGGTATGTCTTTCATATTTTCCCATCATAAAAACACTGCAGCACTCTGCACAAAGTAGTTGCTAAAAATTAATAATAAAAAAATCGAACATGCCAAGAGCTAAAGTCCACATCAGAAGTTCTAAGAAATCTGTTTCATCACAACACAGCATTACAGCTTATACTTCATCATATGTGTGACCTTGACCACTATTATATAACCCAATAAAGTAGTTAATATTATTGTCCCTAATTTACATGAGTACATTAGGCCATCAGGTCATAAATTATGGAACTAGGATCTGAATTTGATTCCATCATCCAAGTTCTTTTTTTTTAAACAAATATATTTATTTTAATTGGAGGCTAATTACTTTACAATATTGTTAAACACTATGCAGGAGCATAGGCTACGTGATCAAGAAAAGTTTCTTCAAGTTACCACTTGGGACCAGGCCAAGATGGCTTTGAATACCAAAGGATGAGTCTGTGCTTATTCTCCGAGCATTTGGCAATCATTAAAGAATTTGAGCAAAGATGTGACATCATTAGATTGATGCTATAGGATTAATGTGAATGCAGTGTACAGGATAGACTGAAGGGAGAAAGAAAAGATATTCACAAAAGTATGAAATCTATCATTTATTGAGCATCTTTTAAGTGCCAAGCACATGCTGTTGAATTTAATGAATGATATAAGGGCCTGGCATAGAACAAAAAGGAGTGGGAGTCAAGCTACGCAGACAAGTATCAAGAATATATAACAAGTAAAATCAACAGAATTAGCAATTGATTAGCAATGATAATCAACATTTGACAACTAGAAAGTTCTCAAATAGATTTACAGTAACTCCTTTCTCTTAACTATAATATGAAGAAAAACGTGTGGCAAGATTCAAGGGCAGTGGGGAAACAGGACACCATGCTAACTAATCAGCCACCATGCAATGAAACTCGTGTTTTGGGTCAGCACTGGCTGAGTTCAATCTGCTTCAATCACAGCTTAAATTTCATCAATCAGTAAACAGCATTTATTGGGAACTCACAATATGTATAGCCCTAAATCTGCTGTATATCTATTCTAATAAAATCCTCAGAAACTAGCAAGTAGCATATGTTTATTTTGAAATACATATACTTAATAATTTATATAGTACCATGAGAATATCTATATAAAACTTCAGAGTGTACTTCAAATTCCCTCAAAGAGATTCTTTTTTCTTGGATCCGCACATGAATTTCACAGCACTGGGGCTTTGAACAAAAATGTTCAAATTTTCAAAACTTCATGAATTAACTTTGATGTAAAAGATTTTTGAAGCCCACTGAGCTGAACATATTAGAAGATTTCATTTACTATTTCTATGTTAAGGTTGATCCTAATTTACTAGAAATGCTAGCACAAGGTCAGTCTCTAGAAATTAAACTAAATCCTCCTCTGATGGGTTTTGTTACCCATCAGATCCCCAGTACCAAGCTCTTTCCAGTGTAGTACAACTTCTCCCTTCAACTATTTTTCTCAGGATTGAAAGTCTGGAAAGCAAGATGCATTTCAATTTCACATGGTAAACTCAAAGGAGAACTAAGTCCTAAAAGAAGAGGTATCTTGGATGAAGAATAAGGGACTGGACTGGGTAAGGGAGGAGGTGAGTTACTCAATTAGAGAGTGACAGAAAAACTGTACAAAAGGAAGTTTTCCATTTATTAACTATAAGTTGTTATTTATTAACTATACTCCATAGGGGAACACTTACTGCTTATATACTACTTCCAGAGCCTCTATGATTGTCTGTTGTTTGGAAGACATCAGAAGTCTGGTTCTGTAACACAAGGGCCTTTCTGAAGCCATATGAGTTAGTTAATTTTACATGAGCCAAAGATCAGTTAAGAAAATGTACAACATGTACAGAATATAAAAACACTTAATAAATGAGTCTGACACTTAAAATTTAAATAGCCTATGTTTCATCTATCACCTTTCATGAGGGAAAGTTGTAGCTATGCCAAGTACTGGATATATAAACTCAAATAGGAGAAGTCTCTTCTTTCAAAGGGCTATGTATGGATAGTAGGTTGTGGAATAGACAGATCAATAAATCTCTTTACCTTAGTATTATAAAGAGGTACATGCTAGAGAAGCACATGGAAAGGATATAACATCACATTCAGGAGATAAGGGATGCTTTAATATGAATCCAACCAAAATGATCAAAGAACTGGGGACAGTCATGCAAGACAGAAGGAGCTTCCCACTTTTGATAACTATCAACATCCAGGAGCAAACTAAGTCCAGCTATACGAAGGCTTTCGAAACTCTAAAAATGACTCTCACTTTGATAGATTCTAGATCCTCCAACCTTCATAAGAATTCAAGCGTGCTTCTAAAAATAATGTGTCACACAAACAGAGGGGATCTCCTTGCTACCCAAGTTAAAGGAAACATGCTTCCATCATAGTTACTCCCTATTAACCTTTTCTATTTAATTTTTTTTCAAACCTTAAACTTTTTATTTTGTATTTCAGTATATCCAGTTAACAATGTTGTGGTAGTTCAAGCGAACAGCAAAGGGACTCAGCCATACATATACATGTATCCATTCTGCTCCAAACCCTTGCTCCCATCTAGGCTGGTATATAACATTGAGTAGAGTTCCATGTGCTATCCAACAGGTCCTTGTTGGTTATCCATTTGAATACAGCAGTCTGTACATGACTTCGCCAAATTCCCTAACTATCCCTAAGTTTGTTAGAGTGTGTCATACTGAGTGAAGTAAGTCAGCCTACTACTACTACGTCGCTTCAGTTGTGTCCGGCTCTATGTGACCCCATAGATGGCAGCCCACCAGGCTCCCCCGTCCCTGGGATTCTCCAGGCAAGAACACTGGAGTGGGTTGCCATTTCCTTCTCCAGTGCCTGAAAGTGAAAAGTGAAAGTGAAGTCACTCAGTCGTGTTCGACTCTTAGTGACCCCATGGACTGCAGCCCACCAGGCTTCTCTGTCCATGAGATTTCCCAGGCAAGAGTACTGGAGTGGGGTGCCAGCCTAGAGAAGTTAAAATATCATATGATATCGCTTATATGTGGAATATGGAAAGAAATGGTACAAATGAACTTACTTACAAAACAGAAAGACTCATAGACTTAGAAAAAAAACTTATTTGATTTTCTTTATAGCACATATCACTTTTTGCACCTCCTTTACTTATTTACTATCTAACTACACCCATTAGAAGTGAAGTGAAGTGAAAGTCATTCATTCTTGTCTGACTCTTTGCAACCCCATGGACTATACAGTCCATGGAATTCTCCAGGCCAGAATACTGGAGTGGGTAGCCTTTTCCTTCTCCAGGGGATCTTCTCAACCCAGGAATCGAACCCAGGTCTCCCGCAATGCAGGCGGA
The DNA here is from genome assembly GCF_016772045.2 of Ovis aries. Taxonomy (NCBI): domain Eukaryota; kingdom Metazoa; phylum Chordata; class Mammalia; order Artiodactyla; family Bovidae; genus Ovis; species Ovis aries. The sequence goes on along the minus strand of NC_056058.1, from coordinate 53,535,426 downwards.
TTCTTTACCAGCTTAGCCACAAGGGAAGCCCCACTACAACACAAGCCCAAAAGAGCAAAGACTTTGTATATCCTGTTCACTCCTCTATGCCCAGGGTCTGGGGCAGTCCCTGTCATATAGAAGATGCTCAACAGATGCATGTCAAATGAATGAATGAATGAATGTCTTCTGCACCAACTGAAAAAAGGTTAAGAGCAGCTGGTGTACTTATGCCCTGGCATTTTTAGCAGCATATTAATGGACTACATTTCTTGATTTTAGTGAATACTGAGTCATAAAACAACATCAAAGTACCTATTCTGTCACATTAGAACTTTACTATAGTGAGAGTATTTGACAAAATAAGAATCATTATCACTGTGTTAAATAGTTTTATGATAGCAATCAACAAATCTTATGCAAATATCCTAAGTACCAACTGATTAGTTTTGTGCATAGAGACGCATTTTATATGCTTACCTAGCTTATATTAGAACAGATATTTTACAAAAAAAAAATCCCTCAGTTTATGGAGTATTTGTTAAGTAGCTATTATGTGTCATTTTTTAGGTAAAATAAGTCAATAATTACAACATGATTTAAGGACTTTTATAAAGCAAAGCTACTTCTTTTTGGAAGACCTAATAAAATTAACATGATTTTCAATTTGTACACCTGCCTCATGGCACAGGATGAATTTGAACCCCAGTGAAACAATAATTCAATTGTATATACCTGGCTAAAAATGCCAGGGCATAAGTACACCAGCTGCTCTTAACCTTTTTTCAGTTGGTGCAGAAGGCAACCATTCACGCATTTGACATGCATCTATTGAGCATCTTCTATATGACATTCTATATACCTTCATTTATATTTTCATACACACTATTTCAGTGGTTAATCATAGTGATAAACCATAGTTGATGATAACAATGTATCAAGGCTCACAGCAGGCCAGACTCTATCTGGAGCAGACTACTTCACGGGTGGATAGGTGCTACCATTATCTCCACTTAGTTGGGAGAAGACTGAGGCATAGAAAATTTCATCCTGAAAAGTTATAGAGCTATATAGTATCAGGACCTGTAAATATCCCAACATAAAGGTAAAGTTTCTGGCTACTAACATCCTATAAAACTAACATACCTGCATTTTTCTTTTCAAATGAAAAATCTACTCACCTATTTCTTACCTAGTTGGTCCATAATTCATGTTAACTTTTGTTATTAAGAGCAGCTTGTCTGTTTATCTACTTTATCATAGAAATAAGTAAACAAAGAATCAATGCTAAATTCATTTGCTACTGAGCTGGAATCTCACATTTCATTTTCAAGGTTTCTATAGGGAACTCTAATGACACAGTAAACATGAAAATGATAGACACCAAAGAGCCCTGCTTGTGTCTCATAGCAATTAAAGATCAGAAATCCTACTCACAACTCTTCTCTTGATGACTTTTCTTTACTAGCAGCTGCTGTCTTACCCATATTATGTCATGAGTGAGTTTACTTCAGATAGCATGATATGTTTTCTTCTAGCTATGAAATGTATCTCACAGATAAGGGAAAACACTGTGTTAACCCACTTAATACTTTCTCTCATTTGCCCTCTTCCCAGGCTCCAGCAATACTTCATACAAATAATGACTTAACATGATAATGAGATCAATAATCTCCAGTTGATCTGGCTTTGAGCTCAAACCTGTTTGTAAAGAGGCCATTTGTATACAGCGGAAAGCTCAAAGACATCAACCCAAAGACATTGCGGCAACACTACTGGTTCAATAGTGGCCCCACCTCCTACCTTCTGAATGTCCTAGAGCATGCTTGTCACTCCTTTTGGCCCTCAGTTTCTTCTTCTATTTTAAATCAATCAATCAAATTTAAACCTATTTCGTAAGAGTTCTTTTTCTATTTTAATTAAAGATTATTAAAGAATAGTGTTGACCATAAAATAGGTAATTTAATAAATAGTAAAACACTTCGATGACACAGCCAAGAACAATCTCAGCTTGAATCATTAGGGTAAAATTTCCATTACCCATGACCCTGGAGTTAGTTCACATGAACTGTTTAGGGTAAGAGGAAAGTACACTGAGAGCCCAACAACTTTGGGTCTTTTCCCAGCAGACTGTGATCCCTCCTCTATTCACCAGGGTGGCTCCTGCTATAAATTTTAGTCTCCTTGCTCCTATCTTCTGTGGTTGAGGCACAAATCTGGCTAGAGGACAAAATCAGAGAGCAATATCAAAGAAAACTTGGTTTTTGAACTATTCATTAATTAATTCATCCATTCTTAATACTGAAGGACAAGGAAACTAGTATGTATCCAATACTGATGAGGGATAAATGATTAAATCTAAGATCTACATACAGTTGCCAGCAGCTCCTTGACTAGTGAATCATTAATAAGGGACAGAGCCAAATATGAGCATCAAGATTCCTAGAATTTCAAATGTTTTCTATGAGTACAGCTTATACACAAACCACCCAGTAAGAATCCATATATTGCTTCCTTATGGGATAAACACTTGATAATATTTTTGTCTTTCTATGGTATTAGAAGATAAACTATGTATTTGTATATATGTATTTATTTAAAAAATTATTTCAAACAAATCTTAATAAGAGCTTATTTGAGGAAAAAGAAAATTTAAAAAATCTCCCAACGGTCATAGCTCATGGGATAACAAACTGGAAAAAAAAAAAAAAAAGCAAAACATTTTAAATCAGCTTTCCTTAAAAGTCTCAAATAATTCAATTTAAAAAATTCATGTTCTTTTCTTTTAATCATTACCTTTCTTTCAAAAAATATTAGCCAACAGTGCTATCTCCACTGAAGCAGGGAGCATTATCTAATTTTGCAGCCTGTACTGAATTTAGCAGAGCTGATGATTTAGAAAGAGGTTAGTGACTCCACCATATTTACATATGTAAATATGAGAACAACTTTGGGTTCTCCAACAGTGCTGCCACAAAGTCTCCATCACCACTTCTAGAATCAAAAGGCTGCATGGAAATATGATCAAAATCCAAAGACGTGAGTGACAGACAGGAAGGCCAGATGACCATGATGTGGGTAAGGGGACAGGAGTCTTGCTTGCAAATCAACACCAGGTTTTGAGTAGTGACAACTCTTTTCTTTTGAAAACCAGATTAATTTTGTTAGCTGCTTATTCTCCAGTGGTTGCCTTTTTATAGGCCAAATAGCTCATTTAAAAATTTACGGTTTATCCATTTTTAGTCCAATTAATCATCCAGAATATAAATGTGCTTCCATAAAATATATGCATACAACCATAACCAAATCCTCTTGAACTAATACAAATTTTAGAGAACCTGCAATCCATACACGTTAATTATTTTAAGTTCACTAACTCATGTGTTACTGAAGCCTTTACATGCTCTTGAAAGCCTTCTGTCTCACTCAAGCTGGTCCCATCCCCCTCTGCATTCTCACAGAAACTTCACTTGAATATTCAATGCTTGAAGAATTATTAAAAACATGATAATGAAGTCTTAACCATACCTACCCTAAGCTGGTGGCTGTCTGTCAAAATGCCTCACTCTGTCATATGCCACACAGAACTTCAAACAAAAATTTCACTAAAACACAATTTTAATAGGTTGATTTTTATACAATGTGATTCAATCTTCCTTGCACACCTAGTTTTTAACACATTGTGTGATAGATAGAAGCTTATGTTCTCTTTGTTGAATGGATGAAAAAGTGTTAGCCTTAGGAATTTTTAATAATTTGGATACATCACATATAGATGTATTCATAATTAACCTACAGGCACTTCAAATCACCTATTTGATATATAAATAGATTAATTTAGTATGTTAACTATGAAGCAATGATGATAAATACAAAAAAAGAAAGTCTCCTCACTGCCTCTTCACTCCTGGCCCCAGGACCTTGGCACATACTCTTGCTCTGTCTTAAAGAAGTTTCCTTCTCCTTTTGTCATCTTTCATCCAACTTCAACCCCATCTCCTCCACAATATTTTCTCTACTCATCTAGCTTCTGTTTGCCTTTTGTTTGCACGAATCTGCTTTTATTAAAGCAGGGAAGGTATTGCCATACACTTAAGGATCTTTTTAGTTCTATGCATGCTGCTGCTGCTGCTGCTAGTTGCTTCAGTCGTGTGCAACTCTGTGAGACCCCATAGATGTCAGCCCACCAGGATCTGCCCTCTATGGAATTTTCCAGGCAAGAGTATTGGAGTGGGGTGCCTATGCCTTCTCCACAGTGCATGCTAGGGATGGTCTACTTCTTTATTCTCCAACCTAGAAGTTCAGTTTAAATAACTACATCAGAAAACAAAAGGAATGGAAGCAAGAAAGGATGAGAGGGAAGATGAACACAGGTAATATAACCTTTTTTTTTAAATTTTGTTTTTTATATAGGCACCCTGCAGCTGTTTAATAAAACCATCCCCTTGCAGTGATAAATTACTTGCAAATTATATCAACCTTAAATTGCTTCTCAAAGTTTCTAGCTGCTGATGGCAGCAATGTTTTATGGAGATTTAAACAAAGTGATTTGGCAAACAAGCATCACCTCATACTTGTACAGCCCTGAAATGATTGTTTTGGTGGCAGAGAGAGACTGAGAAATGAGGTGACCGTCCCCAATATGTAATTTGTCAGTCTGTGTGCTTGTTGTCCCTGAGTTAGTTATGGCACACATATTAGATGGTCAAAAACATTAACCGTCATTAACCAACAGTCTTCTGTGGGCTTTTGCTGCTTTGCTGGTTAGTTCATGACCATGTAAAAATATTTCAGAGACAAAGGAGAGAACATTCTCCATTATTACAAAAGAGAGAGGTGAATACTTGAGTCTCAGTCTGTCTCTGTCTGTCTGTCTGTCTCTCTCTCAGCTTCTTTCTCCAGAGTGACAGCCTAATAAAACTTTTTATGTTTGGGTCTACTGAACCAAAGTTGAACTGCAATCACATGACATTTTTGTTTTAAAATGAGAGGCAGTCACTGGGTCAGTAAAATTTAAGAGTTTAAGAATTATTAGATTCAGGAATCAGATGACATAGATATTCATCTGGACTCTTGACTTTTTGGCACAGGTCCTCCCATTTAACTAAGCAGTCAGTTATGTCTCAGGTGCAGGGATTGAGTTGCAGTAGTTTAATTCAGACCACTGCAAGGACACATGCCTGTCTCTTTAAAAGTCTTTATTAACAAAACATTTCCAATATTTTGCATTCCCTGGAAGCCATTGCAAGACTGTAAGAGGCTACTTATATCAGAAACTGTATGGAAGAAAGAGGTGACTTTCCATGCTTGGGCATCTGGTGTGAAGATACATAATTCCCTAGGGAAAGCACCTGCCTGATATAATACAGGTCCCCACAGAGTAGCTTTATAAACTAAACCAAAGATTCAGTTTGTGAAGAAGGCTGTTCTGACTGATAGAGCTTTACAGAAATGAAGCAGGAACTCCAGAGATGTCCAGAACTCACAGATGTAGATCCTAAGTAGCTTAGTTTCACTGACCTCTTGCATTTCATTCATTTACTCATTTAATAAATATTTTAGAGTGACTGCTACTATTCATTTTGTCAGACATTTTAGCAAGGTAGAGGGCATCAAAAGGACAGAAATCTCTGCTCATAAATTTATATTCTGGAAAGAAAAGGAAATTTCCCTTCATTTACATGATTGTGAGTGCTATAAAGAAAACACATAGGGCATGAGATACTATATAATATGGCTAGTTAGGTTAACTTATCTAAGATGCTCTTTGGGGGATACGAAATAGCTACATTTCAACAGTGACCTCAAAAATGACAAGGCATCAGATATCCAGATATGCAAATAAAGCAGGAAGGGATTTAGGACCGGGCCAAGCTGAGACAAGAACATGTGTACAGATATGAGGATTCTGTAATACATCATTGCATTTGCTTTGCTAATCTTTTTCTAAGGTCTTTTGACCCTTTTTCATGAGGGTTATTAGCCTTTGTCTTCTCTTGGGGGGCTAGGGTCAGAATTGTGCTGAAGTCATAAAATACGTAGAGAAATGTTTCGTCTTCTGTTTTCTTTAATAAAAAATGAGTAAGACTGCAATTACTTTTTCTTACAAGTTTGAAAGAATTCTCTAGTGAAGTCATCTGGGCCTTAATTTTCTTGCTAAGAAAGTTTTAATTTTTATAAATTCAATGCTTTTAATAGATCAAGGTCTAGTGTGTATTTTTTTCTATCTCCTTGTATCTATTTTTTAAAATTTTTCAAAGAATGTGTCCACTTCATCTAAAGTTTTAATTATTTTCATGAATTTATCATATGCCCAATCCATTTATTATCTGTAGAATATAAGCACATAAAACAACACATTTCCCTCAACGCATAGGATATATTTTGACTAAGTTTTCTTCTGACTCATTTTGTGATTCATGAGTTATTTAAAGGATTTTATTGAATTTCTAAATAATCGAGTCATATGTATATCTCATTATTACCTATTTCTAATTTATTGTTGTGACCAAAAGCATATTCTTTATGATTTCAGTCATTAATTTGTTGAGACCTGATTTGTAGCCCACCATATGAACTCTCTTGCTGACTAGCCCATATACACTTGAAAAAATTGTATTCTGTAGCTTTGATGCCATATCTGTAAATATCAAATAGGACTAATGATTGATAGTATTAGACTGATTCATGTTGCTTCATTGGCTTTAACTGCTACAGTTCATTTTTTTTTCCTCCAAATGTTTCCACTTAGATAATCTTCACGCTTCCTTATCCTTTTCTGTTATGTCCAGACTTATGTTTAGATCTTCATATTAATTTTTCATTTCTTCTAACAATGATATTATTTATACTGTTTCCATTTGGTACTTTTTAATAGTTTACCTCTCTGCTGAAACTTTCAATCTGTTCACACATTTTGTCTACGTTTTCCACAGTATTTTTTAACCTTCTAAGTTAGAGTTCTCATCTGTCTCTAATTCCAATTATCTAAATCATTTTTGCATCTCTTGATACTTTCCTCCCTTGATCATGTTTCATATTTTCTTGCTTCTTTATGCATATTACGCTTTTAAAAAAAATCTAATGCTGGATACTCTGCGAACAATATAAAGTGAAGTAAGCAATACTACACCTAGACAAAAAGTCATGATTTCTTCTTTTGATGTTGCTAATCTGTGATCAACCTGAGTATGATTTCTACTGTATCTTTACTAAGATTCAGTTCACTCTTGGCTTCAAATGTTTATTTGGGAAGAATGAGGACTTTCCCTTCAGCAGAGCTTAAGATGCAAAGTGATAATGATTCTCCAGAAATCTTCACACATAGCAGCCTACCTGCCATCTTTTTTGGTTCTTAGGGAGTTCTCTATGCTCTCTGACATTTCACACTTTCCAAAGTCATGCCCAAAGACTTTTAACATCTAACACACTAAGTGCTTTGTAGTCTGTAGACATTCTGCATATTTTTGTTTATTTCAGTTGAGTGCTAATGTAATTGGAACTGGTAGATAAAAAGTTAACAGTTGTCACATCTTATCAACTTACACTATGACCAATTTAGAAGGGCATGAACAGACTGTGCATCCACCAATTACAGCAGAGCTTAAAACACACTTCCTGCATTCTTCCCTGAATAAAGGCCTTTCTCATATTTTAAAATAAGTATAAACAAAAAACAAGAATTTCCTAGGGGCAGAAGCTGAGCAACACCCATAAGCAGTGTATCCCACTATAAGCATTTTTCATTTTGTAATTAAGATGGAGGTGAGTAGGTTAATTGAAACTTAGAATATGCTGATGTGAACATCAGTGAAGTCTGACAATTTTGTAACTTTATTAACTCTTTTATCTTTTGCATTTGTGGAAAACATAATTCACTGTTCTTCCTATGTCAGCTCTTGAGAGGGACATGAAACCCACCTTGATACCTGTAATAATAATACTATAATAAAATGCACCATTGTTGTTTCCCTTTGAAGAGTGGCTATTACAATTTAAGTATGTAAGAATCATAAGGTGACTGTGCTAAAATGAAGATTCCCTGGTTTCTATCCCAAAAGATTTTGATTCAGAAGGTTACAGGTGAGGCTCATGATCTGAATGTTAAGATTGAACAAGCTCTATCTGAAGTATTGCCTTATATTTAAGTCCAAGTTTATATTTGCACAAAGCCCCAGTGACTTATTACACTCTGATATGGACATGCCTAGACCCTTATCTCTTTAGTTTCCACATATATTACTCTCCCTTCATTGCTTCACCTTCAGCTACATTGACTGTCATTCAGTTTCTATAAAACCACACATTCCTTTCTGCTTTAATAATGATATATATGCTGTCTCCTCTGTCTTGGACTCCATATTTTTGTATGATCAACTCTGTCTTAACTTTGGGTCTCAGTATTAATGCTCCTCTAGTACAGAGATCAGATAGGTCTTATTTCTAGGAACCATCCTTCCTTCCTAGACAATTCTTCTAAAATGTGTGCATCTTTCCAGCTGTTTACACACTTGTACACTGCAGGGAGAAGCCTGTGCACCACAACTAGAGAGCAGTCCCACTTGCCACAACTAGAGAAAAAGCCCACAGAGCAACAAAGACCCAGCACAGACACAAATGAACAAATAAATAAATTTTTAAAGTTTTAAAAAGTTAAATATACAATTTGGGAAAGACTTATTGCAATGAAGAAAATAAGGCAAGTAAAGGGTCAGAGAGTAAGGGTTTGGGAAGGAATTTCTTTAGATTGGATTATAGGGTCACTCTCTGAAGAAGTGACCAGTAGGGTCAGATCTGAATGATAAGAGAGCTAATCAATGAATACAGTAAAGTTGCATGATATAAAATTAACACACAGAAATCCCTTGCATTTCTGTACACTAACAATGAGAAAACAGAAAGAGAAATTAAGTAACAATTACATTCACCATTGCAATGAAAAGAATAATATACTTAGGAATAAATCTACCTAAAGAAACAAAAGACCTATATATAGAAAACTATAAAACACTGATGAAGGAAATCAAAGATGACACAAATAGATGGAGAAATATACATGTTGATGGATCAGAAGAATGAATATAGTGAAAATGAGTGCATTACCCAAAGCAATCTATAGATTCAATGCAATCCCTATCAAGCTATCAACGGTATTTTTCACAGAGCTAGAACAAATAATTTCACAATTTGTATGGAAATACAAAAAATCTTGAATAGCCAAAGCAATCTTGAGAAAAAAGAATGAAACTAGAGGAATCAACCTGCCTGACTTGAGACGATACTACAAAGCTACATTCATCAAAACAGTATGGCACTGGCACAAAGACAGAAATATAGATCAATGGAACAAAATAGAAAGCCCAGAGATAAATCCACGCACCTATGGCCACCTTATCTTTGACAAAGGAAGCAAGAATCTACAATGGAAAAGACAACATCTTTAACAAGTGTTGTTGGGAAAACTGGTCAACCACTTGTAAAGGAATGAAACTAGAACACTTTCTAACACAATACACAAAACCAAATTCAAAATGGATTAAAGATCTAAATGTAAGACTAGAAACAAAAAACTTCTAGAGGAAAACACAGGCAAAACACTCTCTGACATAAATCATAGCAGGATCCTCTATGATCCACCTCCCAGAGTAATGGAAACAAAAGCAAAAATTAAAAAATGGGACCTGATTAAAATTAAAAGCTGTTGCACAACGAAGGAAACTATAAGAAAGGTGAAAAGACATCCTTCAGTATGGGAGAAAATGATAGCAAACGAAGCAACTGACAAAAATTAATCTCAAAAATACACAAGCAGCTCATGCAGCTCAATTCTAGAAAAATAAAAGATCCAATCAAAAAATGGGCCAAAGAACTAAACAGACATTTCTCCAAAGAAGACATACAGATGGCTAACAAACACATGAAAAGACAATCAACATCACTCATTATCAGAGAAATGCAAATCAAAACCATAATGAGGTACCATCTCACACCAGTCAGAATGGCTGCTATCAAAAAGTCTACAAACAATAAATGCTGGAGAGGGTGCAGAGAAAAGGGAACACTCTTATACTGTTGGTGGGAATGCAAACTAGTACAGCCACTATGGAGAACAGTGTGGAGATTCCTTAAAAAGAAAAACTGGAACTAGAACTGCCATATGACCCAGCAATCCCAGTGCTAGACATACACACTAAGGAAACCAGAACTGAAAGAGATACATGTATCCCAATGTTCATTGCAGCACTGTTTACAATAGCTAGGACATGGAACAAGCTGAAGTTGAACGGTTCTATGAAGACTTACAAGACCTTTTAGAATTAACACAGAAAAAAGATGTCTTTTTCATTATAGGGGACTGGAATGCAAAAGTAGGAAGTCAAGAAACACCTGGGGTAACAGGTAAATTTGGCCTTGGAGTACAGAATGAAGCAGGGCAAAGGCTAATAGAGTTTTGCCAAGAGAACACACTGATCATAGCAAACAATCTCTTCCAACAACACAAGACAAGACTCTATACATGGACATCACAAGATGCTCAACACCGAAATCAGATTGACTATATTCTTTGCAGCCAAAGACGGAGAAGCTCTATACAGTCAGCAAAAACAAGACCAGGAGCTGACTGTGGCTCGGATCAAGAACTCCTTATTGCCAAATTCAGGCTGAAATTGAAGAAAGTAGGGAAAACCACTAGACCATTCAGGAATGACCTAAATCAAATCCCTTATGATTATACAGTGGAAGTGAGAAATAGATTTAAGGGCCTAGATCTGATAAGTGAACTGATAGATCTGATAGATGAACTATGGAATGAGGTTCGTGACATTGTACAGGAGACAGAGATCAAGAGCATTCCCATGGAAAAGAAATGCAAGAAGCAAAATGACTGTCTGAGGAGGCCTTACAAATAGCTGTGAAAATAAGAGAAGTGAAAAGCAAAGGAGAAAAGAAAAGATATAAACATCTAAATGCAGAGTTCCAAAGAAGAGCAAGGAGAGATAAGAAAGCCTTCCTCAGCAGTCAATGCAAAGAAATAGAGGAAAATAACAGAATGGGAAAGACTAGAGATCTCTTCAAGAATATTAGGGATACCAAGGGAACATTTCTTGAAAAGATTGGCTCAATAAAGGACAGAAATGGTACGGACCTAACAGAAGCAGAAGATATTAAGAAGAGGTGGCAAGAATACACAGGAGAACTGTACAGAAAAGAGCCTCATGACTCAAGATAATCACGATGTTGTGATCACTCACTTAGAGCCAGACATCCTGGAAGGTGAAGTCAACTGGGCCTTAGAAAGCATCACTATGAACAAAGCTAGTGGAGGTGATGGAATTCCAGTTGAGCTATTTAAAATTCTGAAAGATGATGGTGTGAAAGTGCTGCACTCAATATGCCAGCAAATTTGGAACTCAGCAGTGGCCACAGGACTGGAAAAGGTCAGTTTTCATTCCAATCCCAAAGAAAGGCAATGCCAAAGAATGCTCAAACTACCACACAATTGCACTCATCTCACACACTGGTAAAGTAATGCTCAAAATTCTCCAAGCCACACTTCAGCAGTACTTGAACCGTGAACTTCCTGATGTTCAAGCTGATTCTAGAAAAGGCAGAGGAACCAGAGATCAAATTGCCAACGTCCGCTGGATCATCAAAAAAGTGAGAGTGTTCCAGAAAAACATCTATTTCTGCTTTATTGACTATGCCAAAGCCTTTGACTGAGTGGATCACAATAAACTGTGGAAAATTCTGAGACAGATGGGAATACCAGACCACCTGACCTGCCTCTTGAGAAATCTGTAAGCAGAGATCAGGAAGCAACAGTTCAAACTGGATATGGAACATCAGACTGGTTCCAAATAGGAAAAGGAGTACATCAAGGCTGTATATTGTCCCCCTGCTTATTTAACTTATATGCAGAGTACATCATGAGAAATGCTTGGCTGGAAGAAGCACAAGCTGGAATCAAGATTGCCAGGTGAAATATCAATAACCTCAGATATGCAGATGACACAACCCTTATGGAAAAAATTAAAGAGGAACTAAAGAGCCTCTTGATGAAAGTGAAAGAAGAGAGTGAAAAAGTTGGCTTAAAGCTCAACATTCAGAAAATGAAGATCATGGCATCCAGTTCCATCACTTCATGGCAAATAGATGGAGAAACAGTGGAAACAGTGTCAGACTTTATTTTCTAGGACTCCACAATCACTGCAGATGGTGACTGCAGACATGAAATTAAAAGATGTTTACTCCTTGGAAGGAAAGTATGACCAACCTTGACAGCATATTAAAAAGTAGAGACATTACTTCTCCAAAGGTCCATCTAGTCAAGGCTATGGTTTTTCCACTGGTCATGTATGGATGTGACAATTGTACTATAAAGAAAGCTGAGCACCGAAGAATGGATGCTTTTGAATTGTGGTGTTGGAGAAGACTCTTGAGAGTGCCTTGGACTGCAAGGAGATCCAACCAGTCCATCCTAAAGGAGATCAGTCCTGGGTTTCAGTGGTAGGACTGATGTTGAAGCTGAAACTCCAATACTTTGGCCACCTGATACGAAGAGCTGACTCACTGGAAAAGACCCTGATGCTGGGAAAGCTTGAGGGCAGGAGGAGAAGGGGACAACAGAGGATGAGATGGCTGGATGGCATCACCAGATTCAATGGACATGGATTTGAACTCCAGGAGTTGTTGATGGACCAGGAGGCCTGGTGTGCTGCAATTCATGGTGTCCCAAAGAGTCAGACACAACAGTTGACTGAACTGAACTGAACTATATGAATTCTTTTAGGCAGTTGGGTAAAAGCCCAAGATTCTTCCTGAGTCTTTGGGGCCTTGACTGTTTTCAGCTTGAAATAATTGACATGCTAAAGGCACACAATTTGGGGCAGCAAATTGTGCTCCCCTACAAGACATGTTAAAGATTTAATTAACAAGTCTTACAGATTGGAACTGATAGGCCTTAAGGAAAGAAGATCAAGCCAGTCAATCCTAAAGGAAATCAACCCTGAATATTCATTGGAAGGACTGATGATGAAGCTCCAATACTTTGGCTATCTGATGCGAAGAGCAAACTCATTAGAAAAGACCCTGGGAAAGGTGAAGACAGGAGGAGAAGGGGACAACAGAGGCTGAGATGGTTGGATGGCATCATTGACTCAATGAACATGAGTTTGAGCAAACTCCAGGAGATGGTGAAGGACAGGGAAGTCTGGTGTGCCTGAGTTCATAGGGTCATAAAGAGTCAGACACAACTTAGTGACTGAATAGCAAGGAATGGAACATAAAGACAGAAGATAACTAGTCTAAGAACTGAGCCCAGGGGTATACATTCTAGAGTGGTTTTAAATTTGGGACCAAGGAAAATGTCAGCAGAGGAGATCGGATAGTCAGTAAGGTAGCCAAAGGAGTAAGAGAGGGTGGTGTCCCAGAAGCAGGTGAAGAAAGATTTTAAAGTAAAAGAGAGGAATCTAACCTATCAAAGGAAGCTGATACAAGGAGGAGCTTAGAGGTCTCTCTTCACCTTAATAGGAATCATTGTCTCATCAGGACAAAAGTCCTGTTGGAGTAGGTCTAGGGTAAAAGAGGGGTGAAGATGTGGAGCTAACGAGAATAGCCTGTTCTTTCGAGGAGTTTTCTGTGAAAGCGAATAGAAAAATTAACTGGTAGGTGAAAACAGACATTAAGATCAAGGGCATCTTTTTTCTTTAATTGATTTTAAGATGTTTGTATATCTGTGGAGTTTCTGATATTAAGCTTTATTATAATGGGGTTGACTCTACTACAAATGCCAGTAACATCTTGGATAACAGTTATCTTCAAAGTCTAGTAATGTACTCAACGGCACACTTGGTAACTAAAAAGTTGAGCCTCATAGTAACTATGACTCTGCTATTGGTATGTGGGGGCTTCCCTGATGGCTCAGCAGGTGAGGAATCCACCTGCAATTCAGGAGACATTAGAGACATGGGTTTGATTCCTGGGTCAGGAAGATCACCTGTAGTAGAAAATGGTATCCCACTCTAGTATTCTTGCCTAAAAAATCCCATGGACAGAGGAATCTGGCCAGGCTATGGGGGTCCCAAAACAGTCAGACATGACTGAGCGACTGAGACACACACACCCACACATCGCTAAGTGTATGAACTGAGACTAGCTAACTTGGAATAGTTACTGAAGGTCTCTGAGGCACTATTTCCTTATCTACATGATAAGGATGATAATTTATTTGAGGAGGATAAAATGTAATTACATATATGTTGCAGGCAATATATATATGTGTATATATATATCATCTACCACATTTCCTGAGACATAGTAAGCACTCAGCAGTTGAGACGACTTGTCATTATTACTACTTTACTATTTAGTGCTGGGCTGTTAATCCCTTCTACAATCAGTAATATGGCCTACTAGGATTTTAGTGGCATCAAAGAGAAACACTCAGTCTTGACTTCCTTCCCCATTACATATATCTTGTTCCAAGGCAGACCCTAATGCCCTTTCCTATTTCAGAACATCACAGGGGATATATAGCCAAAGGGAATGAACAGCTGTGTGCCAAGTTCCACATAAAAACCTACTGAGTTAATGTTATTTTAAACATGGTTTTCTTCTGTGTAAATGAGCTTGCAAATCTGCAAGCTTCTTACCACTAATTACTAGGTTAGCTAGAGTTAACCTGCAGGGAAATGGCGACGAGGAAGACAAACATGCATTCTTATATGAATGCTTATTTGCATAGTTCATACAACTCTAGGCTTGCAGGAAGAAAGCCCCCTGCTTCTCCTAGTTAAATCTGATGTGACATCAATGGATTTACACAAGAATACTAGGCAACAAATTAGCCCAACGCCACACTTAATCACAATCTAGAGTTAACCCAAGGGAACCAAGAACTAAACAAATAAATTTCTTAACATTTAGCTCTTCTCTTTACCTAGACAAGTTGGGTAAGATCATTGCCTAATTCAATAAATGCTGAGTGAAACTGCAGCAAAGCAGCTTTGGTAAGAAAGTTGTGACATGCATAGTTTCAAATATATAGTCATCTGAAATTGACCCCTGACTTCAAATGTTAATGTCTTGTGTTGAACAAATTTTTCCAGAATGATCTTGTATGCAAGGAAGGGAGACACATCTGACTCAAACAGCTTAAACAAATATATTGGCACACTTAAAGAAAAGTCAGGAGATCAAAGGACTGCAGGCATGACTGAGGTCCAAGAGTTCAAAGCACATAATCAGCAAATGGTCTCTCTCTCTTCGTTCTGCTTTTCTTTCTGTGCATCATCTTTACTGCTAGCAGACCTAAAAGAAAGAGATTCTTTCTTTCTTTATAGCTTAAAAGCATCCCTAGAATTGAATCACATGCCACATGTCCACACACTATGAACCAATCACAGTAAGCTGTGTTGCTGTAAAGCTGATTGGCCAGGTCTGGGTCACATGTACAACACTAAGGATAGGAAGGAGTAATCTTCACCTATACCACACCAGAGAATTCTGAAGATTTTGCTCCCACAGGGAAAATCAGCATGTTGTTATGACCCTAAGCAGATAAGAATGAGTTGAAGCTAGAAAGGAAAATGTAACAGATGCTCACTATTGCAAATGACTCAACTAGTCGAAGGTTCAATTTTTGTAAAAATATAAATAACTGTTATGATAATAGTGTCTACCTCATGGGATTATGAACAAATGCATACAATAAAAGACAGAGAATTCTGATTCTTTTCAAAGCTTTCTCAAAGTTATTCACATGTGCTAGTATTGACCCTAACAACTGATTTACCATTTCACTACTGTAACTACAGACACATTATATGTTATAAATTAACTATGTTATCTCGTTTAGCAAGTAGTTCTTCAATCATAGGAAGGGAAGTGATTTCCAAAGCCACACATTATAAGCATGGTTGGAGTTAGCCTTCTAGTCATCCAAGCTCAGAGAGATGTGTCTCTTCTTAGACGAGTGAAGAGAATTCTGTTGAATTTAGGGAAGTCAAACACTAGGACCCATCACCTATAAAACCTCCGATGATATACCCCATATAAGGGTCAAGTATAGATACTATTTGTGAGGTACTATTTACAGATTGTGCCCAGATAATCTCTTGAGAAAAGTTTCCCAATCCCTTACTGTTTCTGTGCTTAAAAAGATTCCATAGTTTATAATATATCACAAAGGAAAGAGTAATATTTCCATAAATGCTTCCATGAAATAACTTACAAATTTTCATTACAGTTAGACAGTTTAAAAATCACAAGAGACTTTCATCCTCACTCTAACAATCCAAGCAAACCCAATAAGCTACAAAACCACAGCTAGCAAAACAAAACACCCCATCAAAGACTTCAGGATGCAAAGAAATTTAAAAAATAATAATAAATTCCAGAAAGTAGCAATTCCTTCATAGAGAAGAGATGGATAAAACCAAGTAAAAATATGAAAAAATAAATGCTAGAAGTGAAAACTTCAGTATTAGAAATGTACAATTCATTTGGTAGGCCTAAGTGCAGACTAGACACAGCAGGAAAAAGGCAGAACTTGAAGACTGGTCAAGAGCAGCATTCATATGGAAACACCCAAAAATGGGGAAGAGGGGTTAAAATCAGATGTTCATGGGACAATATCAGTTAGTCTAATACTTAGAGTTTCAGAAGAAAAGAGAGAAAGGGGTAAACTATACATATAATGGTCAAAGACTTTCTAAAATGGGCAGAAGACATTAACCTAAGACACAAGAAGCTCAGTAAGAAAGAAGAATAAAGAACATCTAAAATCACCATGATCAACTGATAGAAACCAAAGACAATGAGGAAGTCATCAAAGCAGTAAGAGGAAGACAGATTAAAATGTTTTACATGTCAGCAAATCAAATTCAAAATAATTAAGTGATATTTATCCCATAATGCAAGTTTAGTGCAACATTTGAAAAGCAGTCAATATATGTCATTATAATAAAGAATATGGGATATAAATCATGCAATTATAACAATACATGCAAAATTTTTTTTGATAAAATTCAGTATCCACTGATAAAAGTCTCAGTAAATTAAAAGTCAAAGGAAATTTGCTCAATTGAAAGAAGGCACCTAATAAAATCCTGAAGTCTAACATGATATATAACAGTAAAATACTGAATTTTTTTTTCTCTAAGACAGGAACAAGGCCAGAATGACTATTCTAATGATTTCTATGCATATTTTACAAGTGGTCTTGCCCAGTGCAGTAAGTTCACAGGTTAGAAGAAATAAAAATGTTTATAGATAATATGATTGAATATGTAGAAAGACTGAATGGAATCTTTAAGAAAAAGATAAAACCAATCAATGACTTTAGTAAAAATAGATGATGCATAGTCAATATAAAAAATTACAAGCATTTCTATATATTAGCAAAAAATAATTAGAAACATAAAAAGTAACCATTTACCATAGCAACTAAAGGGCACTAATGGTAAACAAAACCCACGGCCAATGCAGGAGACATAGAGACGCGGGTTCTCTCTTTGGGTCAGGAAGATCTCCTACAGGAGGGCATGGCAACCCACTCCAGTATTCTTGCCTGGAGAATCCCATGGAGATAGAAATCTGGAAGGCTACAGTCCACAGGGTTGCAGAGTTTGACACAACTGAAGCAACTTAGCATGCACATATGCATAGCACCTGAAACATATAATATCTAGGAACAAATGTAACAACAAATGTATACAACTTGCAAAAATTACTTAAAAATTTCTGAAAAAAATTAAATAAGACCTAAGTAAATGATAAGAAATACAATATTTCTGAATCAAAAGACTCAGTATTATTAAGATACCTATTCTTTCTAAGGGCTTCCCTCGGTAGCTCAGTTGGTAAAGAATGTGCCTGCAATGCAGGAGACCCCAGTTCAATTCTTGGGTCAGAAAGATCCACTGGAGAAGGGATAGGCTACCCACTCCAGTATTCTTGGGCTTCCCTGGTGCCTCAGATGGTAAAGAATCTGCCTGCAATGTGGGAGACCTGGGTGCAAGCCTTGGTTGGGAAGATCCCCTGGAGAAGGGAAAGGCTACCCACTCCAGCATTCTGGCTTGAATTCTGCGGACTAAGTGACTTTCACTTCCACTCTTTCTAAATTGATCTACATACAATAAATATCTAAATTGTAACAGACCTTTGAACAAGAAATTGACAGGTTGCTTCTAAAATGTATATGAAAAAGCAAAAGATACAGATATGCTAAAACACATTTAAAATAATTTTTAAAAAGAGACAGATGGAGAACTTACATTATTTATTTAATGACTTACTACAAAGCTACAATAATAAAAACAGTGTTGAACATGAATGGAATGAGTAATATTACATGGTCAAAATATTTTCTTTTTTAAAAAAGTAACTTATTTATTTTAATTGGAAGCTTATTACTTTACAGTATTGTAGTGGTTTTTGCCATACATTGACATGAATCAGCCATGGGTGTACATGTGTTCCCCATCCTGAATGCCCTCCCCATCCCATCCCTCAGGGTCATCCCAGTGCACCAGCCCTGAGCACCCTCTCTCATGCATCGAAGCAGGACTGATGATCTATTTCACATATGATAGTATACATGTTTCAATGCCATTCTCCCAAATCATCCCATTTCTAACATAGCACCAAGTCAAATTTTGTTTGAGTTATTTTAAACTTAGAGAAAAGTTGCAAATACAGTGCAAAGAATTCATATATATTTCTTACTTGGCTCCTCTTATTGTTAATACATTATATAACTATGGTGCTGCTGCTACTGCTGCTAAGTCACTTCAGTCGTGTCCGACTCTGTGTGACCCCATAGACGTACCTCTGTCAAAATTTAAAAATGAAAGTAAAAAAGAAAAACCTTTCTTTGGATCTCGTAAGTTTTTACACTACTGTTCTTTATTTTGTAGTTTCAGGATCTAGGTTAGAAAGCCAAATTGTGTTAGTCATTATGTCTCCTTACATTCCTCTGGTTTATGACAGTTTCTGTTTTGCTTGTGATGACCTTGATATTTTTGAAGAGTACTGGTCAAATATTTTGTACAATATCCCTCAGTGTGAGTTTGTTGTTTCTCTCATGGTTGGTCTGGGGTTAGGGATGTTTGGAAGGTATATCAGATGCAAAGTACCTTTCTCATATCATACATGGGGGACATGCTATCAACATAACTTATCATCAATGATATTAACTTGGATCATGGGGCCAAGAGAGTATCACCAAGCTTTTCCATTGTTACTTCCTCATTCCACTCTTTACTCATTGGAACCAAGTCACCAAGTTCAGCCCATCACTCAATGACAGAAAGGAGATTAAGCCCTACTAGCTGGAGAAGAAGGTGTCTGCATAAATTATTTGGAATTCTTCTATATGAAACATTTCTTCTCCTTTATTTATTTATCTAATTATTTATTTTAATCTTGTGATCAGATCCTATATTATTAATTGTGTTACTAAGCTGTTCCAGCTTTGGCCACTGGGGCCTTTTTCAGATCTGTCCTCGTGTATCTTCAAGAAGCCCCCATCTTTTTGGCTTTTGAACATGTTCTTACATTTAAACACTACGAGAAGCACCAGCTTCATCTTGTATTTTCTTTTCTTTAGCCCTAAAGTTAATTTCTCCAAGAGACTCAGGTACCTATTAGAGAATGGTGTCCAGAAACAAAGATCTAGGCACTGAATATCCTCACTGTTACTTGAAATGTAACAATTTAGCCTACCTTTAGGCTAAATTCTTGGTGAACAGGACTAAGAAATTTATATACGTACACTAACTCATGCATATATATGTACTTATACTTATTTCTAGTTCTCTCCATCTGTATTATGATAAATTAAACCTATGTTAATACTAATATCTCCTACTGTGATCCAATACCATAATACTCATTCTTGCCTCCCCCCTTGCACATCTGTAACTTTGTTCTCCAACAATAAGAAGTCTCTCACTACCATCCATATTCACTTAATTATTTTTGACCTCAGTATACAAGGAAGAAATTTTCAGAATTGTTTAACCTATATCCCCATGATAAACAACTTTGCTAACTAGATAGAGTACAGTGTTTGTGTTCAATACATTTTGGTTTCAGCCCTACAGTTTCTAGTTGAAAATCTATTTTCTATAAGTTACCTAAGTTAACTTCTATTTCCTCATCCCTCTCTGTGAAGTCATGTCATACATATGCAGTACAGATTATTCTTTTGTCACAGTCAACATTTCATCCTTGGATTTTCTGCAACCTCCTAGTTGATTTTTAATTTAATTTGAACACTAAAGTCTACTCTCTGGGATGTAAATTTCAGTGGGTTTTGACAACTCCAAAGTCATGTATTCATCATACCAGATAGAATAGATCAATCACCCTAACCATTCTTGTTTACCTTTTGTGATCAGCCACTTTCTCCTCTCCCAACCCTTGGCAACCACAGATCTATTTTCTGTTCTTACAGTTTTCCTCTTCTATAATACCTTATGAAGGCACTCATTTGATATGTAACTTTTTGGTTCTTTCACTTAGCAAAATGCACTTAAGTTTCATCTATGTTTGTGTATGGGTCAGTAGTTCATTCCTTTTTATAGCTAGATAGAATTCCATTGTATGGATACATATCCACTCACCTATTGAAGCACACTGTGGTTGCCTCCAGTTTAGGGCAATTAAGAATAAAACTCCTATAAACATACATACCTTGTATATGGATGAAAAAAATTTACAGTTCTAATAGGTAAATATCTAGGCATATAGTTTCTGTGTCATCTAAGAAGAACATTTACTTTGTAAGAAACTTGCAAACAATTTTCAAAGTGGCTGTACTATTTTGCATTCCAACCAGCAATATATTCAAGTTCCTACAGCTCTAAATTTTCACCAGTGTTTGGTACTGTCAGTTTTTTTTTTAGACTTTGTTATCCAGTACAGGGATATGAATACAGCAAACATGAACAAATATGATTCCACAACTCTGATTCAAGCAAACTGTGCTGAATAGGATAAGGGAGGAAAATGCCAGTCTAAATTAGTGTCAGGAAATGTGCTTTATAAATGTTTTAAGAAATTAGATCTCATTAAGAGAAAGTAAAACAATTTGGGATAGAAATGACAAAATGATTTATCTCATGTGATGACTTTGATCAACTGCTAGAGGAATGCTTGGCATTTCCTGTTAAGAAGAATTTTGAGACTATATTGGGTCTCAGTGAAAAGGAATGCTGTAAGCAATTACCAATGCATACATTATAAGCATACAACAAGGCACTGAACTACAAAAAAGTACTGGACTTTGTTATCTAATGTTATCATTAAGTAATAGATAATGTTATCTAATGTTATCATTGTTATATAACGAAGGTCCTCCAGAAGAACCTACTGGGATAGGTAAAATAATGGCTTCCAAAGACATCCCAGTCTGTATCCAAGAACTTATGAATGCATTATGGCAAGGGGGAGTTAAGGTTGAGGATGGAATTAAAGTTGTTAATTTGACCTTGAAATAGGGGGATTATTCTGGATTATCGATAACAGCCTACCAATGTCCTTAAATTAGGAAGACAGAGCAAAAGAGTGGTGAGACATGAGACAAACTTGACTGGGCATTGCTGACTTTGAGACAGAGGAGGTCATGAGTTAAGGGATGTGGAAGCCTCTACTGCTAAGTCGCTTCAGTCGTGTCTGACTCCGTGCGACCCCATAGACGGTAGCCCACCAGGCTCCCCCGTCCCTGGGATTCTCCAGGCAAGAACACTGGAGTGGGTTGCCATTTCCTTCTCCAATGCATGAAAGTGAAAGTAAAGTCACTCAGTCCTGTCAGACTCTCAGCGACCCCATGAACTGCAGCCTACCAGGCTCCTCCGTCCATGGGATTTTCCAGGCTAGAAGCCTCTAGGAGATGAAAAAGGCAAGAAAAGGGGATCCCCAGAGCCTCTAGAAAAGAATGCATCCCTATAAACACTTTGATTTCAACCCAGGGGATGCACATCAGAATTTGGATTTACAGAACTGTAAGCTAAGAGAATCTTGGTGTTTTAAGCCACTAAATTTGTAGTAACTTGTTACAGTAGCCATGAAATATGAATTCACCTACTTTAATAATTAGAAAGCAGAGGTTGAAAATATAGTGTTAACTTTTTAGCATAAAAACAAAAAACTTAAGTTTAAAGTCAAATTCTTAGGTGAATGAGATAGTTTCTCAGTAATCAATTCACTTTTTAGACCATTGTGAAAAAGTAAATTTAAACCTTATATCTATTCCTTTAACACAAATTCAGAATTGGTATGATATAAAATAATGAAATTTTCTCATACAACCAAATCAAGTCACCTAGAGCAACTGAAAAATTCTAGGGTATTCTCTCAGAGCGGTCTGCAAGAACAAGGACCAAACATCACGTGAGACACATTGGGAAAATGAAAACATCATCATCGTTGCTATGGCATAACTGCTCCTCTGTTGATGGAAGAAATCTGTGTGTTGGGACTCAGTCTCTCCCTTTGTACTTGGCTTTCAGAATGAGAACAGCATGTGGTTATGATTCAGCCAACCCTGTCATTCTTTCTATAATCTCTACATTTTATTTACAACTCTCGGCTGTGCCAATGCATGATGAATGCTGCTATTATTTTCTGAGGAGCCCTGTGTGTTCATGGGTTCTACTTGCCTAGTATTAGTGATTAATTCTCCACACTCCCTCACCTGTCATTCCACCAGACCTCCTCATGTTTTCTCTTTAGATGGCACTAGAGGTGAGGGTAGGATCATGCTGTGAGTGCATCTTTCTATTCTTATAGCTATTAGCTGTATCCTTTTTATTAAATTCAAAATTGTGCCAAGGGGAACAAAGGCAGTATCATGGATGGATGAAGGAGGTGCTGCTTTCTTCACTGTATAGAAAATAAAGTTCACAAACTATGTACTCTGTTGAAAGGGCAACTTTCTGGAAACATTACCAAAAAAAAAAAAAAAACAGAATAGCCTCAAAATCACAACTGGAGGCAATGCCCTGCCCCCTGCAAATTATAATAGAGTCCTAAAAGTTAAAATAAAAGAAATGGCTAGAAAAGAATAAGGAGATATGTTTCCCTCCAACATGGCTAAAAGTCCTTTTTACCTGCAACAGAGCCAATCAAGAATAACACAAGCATTAATGTGGTCCCAAACCATAACTCACAGCAGCACAGAAAAAAACATCATGAGGAGATTCATTCCTTTTTGGACGTCAGGAAGGAGTAAGAGGGCCTGAGGGCCAGAGGAGCATCCCACAGAGCTGTTAAAAGCTACTCTCAGAAGAAAAATTATTCCCTTTCAACCCTACAATTTATAGCCAAAGAAATACAGTTGCCGCTGTTGAAACTTTATGATATGTTTTGGGGCTTTTTGTTTGCTTTTTGCCAAAAATATTTGTGGAGAATCTATTTATGTGGCTTTCTCACTGCTGTTTTACATATCTGATAAAGAAATGACTGGTGCTATAACATGTCATGAAATTTACACTGTTGCCAAAATATCTAGACACAGCACTTGTTAAATGCTAAGCACTCAATATTTGGAAGCTTCAAGTATATCTTTGTTATAAAAGCAAAACATCTAACCATTTTTTGCTTTAAGTTATGAATGGGAGATTACAAGGGCCTTAAAAAGTATTGGGAAGGGGGAGACTTCCTGTGTCTCACAGAAAGATAAAATAGGTCATAGCAGACAAGAAATGTCCGACTTATACAAAAGTATTATGTGATATTTAGCAACATATAAGTAAAGCAGTATCATTCTCATTTCTGTCAGTACAGGCAAATCACATGGGATATGCTTGGAAGGTAAAATTACAAAGATTCCGACTGGACTTGCAATGCTATTGATTAGCAGAACAAAGTCTAGCCAATGGCTTAAATGCTCTGAGCCTGGGTTTCCTTATTTATAAGACTTCTGCAAAGTAGTGAGAGAATGCCTGGCTATAAGCACTTAATAAATGAAAAATTAATGGATGAATAAGTAAAAGAATGCATTTAGAGATCAAGATCTTCCTTCCCAAATTACTCCACCAATAATCTTCCCCGTCCATCACATTTCACATCAGCTCCATCAGGGAACACGAGGATCTACCCAGAACTTGACATCTTTTATTATCTTCATTGTTGTCACCTAGTCTGAGCCATCTCTTGGATTCTGGTAATAATCTACCAATAGATTTTCCTGCTAACACCTTCATAATCCTATAGTCTAATCTCAGAGTACTTCCTTTAAAATAAAAGATTAAGTCCCTCCTCTTTTTAAAATCCTATTTAAATCAAAATAAAAGAACCAAATCTGTACATGCTAGACCTACATGCTCTAGCAACCTGTTATGTCTTTTATTTCCTTCTGATCTGCCCTCTCTTCTCATTTGGTTTCTGGAAAAGAGGCCTCTTTGCTCATGCAAGAACATGCTGGGCATGCTTGTGCCTCAGGATCTCTGCACAACTGTCCCTCTGCACGGGATGTTCTTCCCCCATCTTTACACTTACAACTCCCTCATCACCACTCTGTTAGTATCTCACCTTTTCAGTGATGTTTGCACCGACCATACTACCAATATTGCAGCCATCTTATACACCAAGTTTTCCTTATTAAAATATTTCCTGTATTCACCCTTTTTAATAGCCTTACCACTAAGCAAGACACTGTTTTAAATTAATTTTATTAGGCTACAGTTGCTTTACAATGTTGCGTTAGTTCCTACTGTACAGCAAAGTTAGTCAGCTATGAATGCACATATATCCCCTCTTTTTATTTTGTTCATTATGTTTATTGTTTGTTATCCATTTTTCCCTGCTAGGATGCAAGTTATCTGAGGGTTTTGTCCAGTGATGCATTCCAAGAGTCTAGAAGACAAGGAGTGCTCAAAAAAATAATTGTTGAATTCTTTATTATTATTATTGTTAATACTATCATTATCATTATTATATTAATTACAGTATGTACAATATTAATACTTAGTATTAATAACACTAGCATTGTTATACTAATACTTATTATTGTTAATCTATCACACAGTACTTATATGCAATGGTCTCTGCCTCTTTATCTTGCTAAAGGACAACAGTATCAAAAACAAAGTGATTCGGGTATGGGAAAATTTGGGGCACCCCTGGGGACTGGAGATTGATTGTCTCCTTACTGGCATGTGAGAATCAAGCAGTTGTTTTCTGACATATATCTGTGGGATTTTACACACAGCACCAATCAACAAGCCAGGAAGAAATTAGCTAATGGAATCAAAGGACATATCAGTATCAAAAACATATCCAGGAAGAGAAAAAGCATGGAGAAAAACATCAAACTTCTGGCATCAGGGGACAAACCTAATAAAGAAAAACCAGTGAAAACTTCAGGGCAAAATAAAAACCAGAACAACTCTGATCATTTTTCTCCAAGTTAAAAAATATTTTATAGTATTTCTTTCTACGACTTCGATCCCTGATAATATGCATGCTTGATGGAGAGAGATCACTATACAAAGACGTCCTTGATGGCAAAGATGAATTCAGGCCCTGAAATTTCACTGAGATGAGGATTATCCAAAACTTCTGTTTCTAATGATCTTTTGATCGAAAGAATGATGACCAGCTTTTGGATCAGATTTCCTGATTCCCAGTGTGATTTTAGGAAATCACACTTTGTTTCCTTATTGGTCATATGAGGATAGAGTTCTTGCAAAGATAAAATGAGGTAATGTTCATGAAGCTCTTAGCACAGCACTTACACAGCAGATTTTCAGTTCTAGCATTTGTAATACTCCCTCATGTTTTATAAAGGCAGAGCCTTTATAAAACGCAGAGCCTTAAGCAACCAGTTGTCAGTACAGTGCATTTTTTGGTCTCAAGGAGCCATTCTGCCAAGCAAGCAACAATGGGAGTGTGCTTAGTAATCACACAGCATGGCCTGAGGCAAACATGATGAGAGACTTAATCTCTTCACAGATTAAATGGGAATAATAATATCTACCTCATAGGAGTCTGCAGTGCAGATAATATACACAAGTGAAGTGCCTGGCATATAGGAAATGCTTAATAAATGGTACTTATTTTTATTATTACAATTATGTCCACTGAAGGACTATTTCATGAGACTCCCTCTCACCTGTTTCTAAATTCAGATCTCCTTCTTCATTTCTTTTGTGAGTTGTTGCTAAGCGTGGACTCCTTCTGATTTGCTGTCTGTACTTCTCCCTTGGGTTTCTCTTACCTTGGAAGTGGGGTGTCTCTTCACGGCTGCTCCAGCAAAGCACAGCCACTGCTCCTTACCTTGGACGAGAGGTATCTTCTCACAGCCACCCCTCCTGACCTTGAATGTGGAGTAGCTCCTCTCAAGGTGTTGAGAAAGGAATCAGAGGGCAAACTCACAAACCACAATCACAGAAAACTAGTCAATCTAATCACACGGACCACAGCCCTGTCTAACTCAATGAAACTAAGCCATGCTGTGTGGGGGCAAGGTCCAATGCTGTAAAGAGCAATATTGCATAGGAACCTGGAATGTTAGGTCCATGAATCAAGGCAAATTGGAAGTAGTCAAACAGGAGATGGCAAGAGTGAACGTCAACATTCTAGGAATCAGCAAACTAAAATGGACTGGAATGGGTGAATTTACATCAGAATGGGTGATTTCCATCATATCTACTACTGTGGGCAAAAATACCTTAGAGGAAATAGAGTAGCCAACATAGTCAACAAAAGAGTCTGAAACACAGTACTTGCAGGCAGTCTCAAAAATGACAAAATGATCTCTGTTCGTCTCCAAGGCAAACCATTCAATATCACAGTAATCCAAGTCTATGCCCCAACCAGTAATGCTGAAGAAGCTGAAGTTGAATGGTTTTATGAAGACCTACAAGACCTTTTAGAACTAACACTCAAAAAAGATGTCCTTTTCATTATAGGGGACTGGAATGCAAAAGTAGGAAGTCAAGAAACACCTGGGGTAACAGGCAAATTTTGCCTTGGAATACAGAATGAAGCAGGGCAAAGGCTAATAGAGTTTTGCCAACAGAATGCACTGGTCATAGCAAACACCCTCTTCCAACAACACAAGAGAAGACTCTACACATGGACATCACCAGATGTTCAACACTGAAATCAGATTGATTATATTCTTTGCAGCCAAAGATGGAGAAGCTCTATACAGTCAGTAAAAACAAGACCAGGAGCTGACTGTGGCTCAGATCATGAATTCCTTATTGCCAAATTCAGACTCAAATTGAAGAAAGTAGGGAACCACGAGACCATTCAGGTATGACCTAAATCAAATCCCTTATGATTATACAGTGGAAGTGAGAAATAGATTTAAGGGCCTAGATCTGATAGATAGAGTGCATGATGAACTATGGACAGAAGTTTGTGACACTGTACAGGAAACAGAGATCAAGACCATCCCCATGGAAAAGAAATGCAAAAAAGCAAAATGGCTGTCTGGGGAGGCCTTATAAAAGAGGAGAAGTGAAAAGAAAAAAAAAAAAAAAAAAAAGGAAAGATATAAGCATCTGAATGAGGAGTTCCAATAAATAGCAAGGAGAGATAAGAAAGCCTTCCTCAGCGATCAATGCAAAGAAATAGAGAAAAACAACGGAATGGGAAAAACTAGAGATCTCTTCAGAAAATTAGAGATACCAAGGGAACATTTCATGCAAAGATGGGCTTGATAAAGGTCAGAAATGGTACGGACCTTACAGAAGCAGAAGATATTAAGAAGAGGTGCAAGAATACACAGAAGAACTGTAGAAAAAAGATCTTCATGACCAAGAAAATCATGATGGTGTGATCACTCACCTAGAGCCAGACATCCTGGAATGTGAAGTCAAGTGGGCCTTGAGAAGCATCACTATGAACAAAGCTAGTGGAGGTGATAGAATTCCACTTGAGCTGTTTCAAACCCTGGAAGTTGATACTGCGAAAGTGCTGCACTCAATATGCCAACAAATTTGGAAAACTCAGCAGTGGCCACAGGACTGGAAAAGGCCAGTTTTCACTCCAGTCCCAAAGAAAGGCAATGCCAAAGAATGCTCAAACTACCGCACAATTGCACTCATCTCACATGCTAGTAAAGTAATGCTCAAAATCCTCCAAGCCAGACTTCAGCAATACATGAATCATGAACTTCCAGATGTTCAAGCTGATTTTAGAAAAGGCAGAGGAACTGGAGTTCAAATTGCCAACATCCACTGGATAATGGAAAAAGCAAGAGAGTTCCAGAAAAACATCTACTTCTGCATTATTGACTATGCCAAAGCCTTTGACTGTGTGGATCACAATCAACTGTGGAAAATTCTGAGAGAGACAGGAATACCAGACCACCTGACCTGCCTCTTGAGAAACCTATATGCAGGTCAGGAAGGAACAGTTAGAACTGGACATGAAACAACAGACTGGTTCCAAATAGGAAAAGGAATACATCAAGGCTGTATATTGTCATCTTGTTTATATAGCTTATATGCAGAGTACATCATGAG
Organism: Ovis aries; assembly: GCF_016772045.2. NCBI lineage: Eukaryota > Metazoa > Chordata > Mammalia > Artiodactyla > Bovidae > Ovis > Ovis aries. The sequence continues at coordinate 53,506,963 of NC_056058.1, read as the reverse complement.
AAATGCTTGGCTGGAAGAAGCACAAGCTGGAATCAAGATTGCCAGGACAAATATCAATAACCTCAGATATGCAGATGACACCACCCTTATGGCACAAAGTGAAGAGGAACTAAAAAGCCTCTTGATGAATGTGAAGCAGGAGAGTGAAAAAGTTGGCTGAAAGCTCAACATTCAGAAAACGAAGATCATGGCATCTGGTCCCATCATTTCATGGGAAATACATAGGGAAACAGTGGAAACAGTGGCTGACTTCATTTTTTGGTGCTACAAAATCACTGCAGATGGTGAAAATCACTGCAGCCATGAAATTAAAAGACACTTATTACTTGGAAGGAAAGTTATGACCAACCTAGATAGCATATTCCAAAGCAGAGACATTACTTTGCCAACAGAGGTCCGTCTAGCCAAGGCTATGGTTTTTCCAGCCGTCATGTATGTATGTGAAAAGTGGACTGTGAAGAAAGCTGAGCGCCGAAGAATTGATGCTTTTGAACTGTGGTGTTGGAGAAGACTCTTGAGAGTCCCTTGGACTGCAAGGAGATCCAACCAGTCCATCCTAAAGGAGATCAGACCTGTGTGTTCCTGGGAAGGACTGATGCTAAAGCTGAAACTCCAGTACTCTGGCCACCTCATGCAAAGAGTTGACTCACTGGAAAAGACTCTGATGCTGGGAGGGATTGGGGGCAGGAGGAGAAGGGGACAACAGAGGATGAGATGGCTGGATAGCATCACCGACTCAATGGACATGAGTTTGGGTGAACTCCGGGAGTTGGTGATGGACAGGGATGCCTGGCGTGCTGCAATTCATGGGGTCACAAGGAGTCGGACATGACTGAGTGACTGAACTGACTAACTCACTTCTCCCTTTGCTGGCTGGGTCAAGATTGTTAGCCAGAACAATCTGCCTTATTCTTGCTTCCTTCAGCCATGCTAACACTGCTGGCTTTTTCTTGAACCCCGGTTTTCACTTTGCTGTCCACTCAGAGGGCATTTCTGCTTCTAGTTGCAAGTATTCCCAATCAGAGAGAATTCTAGATACCAGGTGCATAGGAAGACTGAGCCTACTCTCATGTCCATTGAAGACTCACCATTGGCACGTCCAGCCAACATGTATTATGTTTACTCTCCCAGCATCCATTTCCTTTTATTTTGGTAATTAGATGCTAATATACCAGCTTTCTTTCAAGGATTCACATTTTTTTTTCACTCTTATCCTTGTGTTGTGGGTGAACATTCTCCCACTGCCTATGTCAAGAGGGAATGTGTGATTCCTTTAATATCCACACAAGAGAAAGCTTGAGAAGTGATGGTGGTAATGTAGTTTGCTAAGTCATGTTTGATCCCATGAACTGTAGTCTGCCAGGCTCCTCTGTCCATGGGATTCTCCAGGCAAGAATACTGGAGTGGGTTGCCATTTCCTTCTCCAAGGGATCTTCCCAACCCAGGAATCGAACCCAGGTCTCCTTCATTGCAGGCAGATTCTTTACAGCCTGAGCTATGAGGGAAGTCCAACCTTGAGAAGAGAGCAAAGCAAATGGACTCAGAACTGAGAGATTGGGATAAAGAGCCAGTCCCAATGACAATGTTTGAGTCCCTAGGTGAACCCACCCCTGAGGCTGAACCACCGCTGTTTGTTAGTTATATCCACCAAGATGTTCCCTGATAAATTAATTCAGTTTAATGGGTTTTCTGTTATTTACATGTGTATGTTAATTCTCCATCTGTGTTTAATTCTTCTTTCTCTGCTGACATATTTATGCTTCTACATGGTACTAACAGACCCTTTTGAGAATCTGACGGAAGCTATCAAGCCCTGCTTCACTCAAAAGGTATATATTAATAATACAAAAACACAAATGTTGCAAATATTTCCATGTTTTTCAGGACTGCTTGGAAACCCAGATGCAGAGTCTTACCTCAGGAAGTGTGAGAAGAAAAGAAAATGACATAATAAAGCTTTGCAGAGTGGGACAATTATTTGGTATTAGATGAATTAAGATGAGATAAAATGTTTGAAGGGTGGGTGTGTTACTCCATTTTACAAAAGCTACATACTTGTGGCAAAAATATAAAACAGAAGGAAAGCTCTGAGATCGTAATTTGTTCTGCAAAGGGCTGATTAAAATATGAAAAGCTGTATCAGGTGCAGTATTAATTCTTGTTATTCTGACTTTCATTTAACTTCTGTGCAAAACTTCTGACATATACAAACTAGAGAATAGTACATGAACTCTTCTATACTTATTATTAAGTCATGGTCAGTATTTTCCCCCAATATGACCACTCACCTCCTTTCTCCTGTCTTTTATTCTTTACTTTCTAATTGAGATGAAATTCACAGAGGATAAAATTGACCATTTTAAAGTGAGCAATCAGTGGCATTTAGTACATTCACAATGCTGTACAACTCCCACCCCTGTCTAGTTCTAAAGCATTTTCATCACCCTGAAAGGAATTCTGGGCTCACTGTGCCATTGATCCCCATCTCCACTCCTCCCAGCCCCTGGCAATCACTGATTTGCGTTCCCTCTCTTTGGATTTACCTACTCTGGATATTTTGTTACAATGGAATGAACAATATGTGACCTTTTATGTCTGACTATTTTCAGTTAGCATAATGTTTTTAAGCTTTACCTATGCTGTCATTAAGACACGACTGAGAGACTTCACTTTCACGCACTGGAGAAGGAAATGGCAACCCACTCCAGTATTCTTGCCTGGAGAATCCCAGGGACAGAGGAGCCCGGTGGGCTGCTGTCTACGGGGTCACACAGAGTCGGACATGACTGAAGCAACTTAGCAGCAGCACCATGTTGTAGCATGCATCAGTACTTCATCCATTTTTTTTTTAAATTTTAAAATCTTTAATTCATCCATTTTTATGGCTGAATAATATTCTACTCTGTGGATTTACCACAATTTGTCTACTCGTTCATCATTTATGAACATCAAAACGGTTTATACTTTTTGACTGTTGTGAATGTTGCTACTGTGAACATGTGTGAATATGTGCTTGTTTAAACACCTTTTTTTCAATTCTTTTAGAGTAGAAAACCGAGGAATGGGATTCCTGAGTTCCCTGGCAATGCTATGCTTAACTTGTTGAACATCTACCAAACTGTTTTTCACAATGGATGAACCATTTTACAACTCCATTAACAATGTATGAATGTTCCAATTTCTCTATATGCTCAACCAACAATTATTATTTCCTGGCGTGTGTGTGTGTGTGTGTGTGTGTGTATTATAGCTGTTCTAGTGAGTGTAGAATACTTGGGCTTCCCTGGTAGCTCAATTGGTAAAGAATCCACCTGTGATGTGGGAGGCCTGGGTTCAATCCCTGGATTGGGAAGATCCCCTGGAGAAGGGCATGACAACCGACTCTAGTATATTTGTCTGGAGAATGGCCAAGGACAGAGGAACTTGGTGGGCTGCAGTCCATGGGGTCACAAAGAGTTGGTCACAACTGAGCGAGTATGAACAGTGAGTGTAAAGAGGTGCCTCAGAAGAACTGTACAAAAAAGATTTTCAGGACCAAGATAATCATGATGGTGTGGTCACTCACCTACAGAGAGACATCCTGGAATGCGAAGTCAAGTGGGCCTTAGAAAGCATCACTACGAACAAAGCTAGTGAAGGTGATGGAATTCCAGTTGAGCTATTTCAAATCCTGAAAGAAGACGCTGTGAAAGTGCTGCACTCAATATGCCAGCAAATTTGGAAAACTCAGCAGTGGCCACAGGACTGGAAAAGGTGTTTTCATTCCAATCCCAAAGAAAGGCAATGCCAAAGAATACTCAAACTACCACACAATTACACTCATCTGACACCCTAGTAAAGTAATGCTCAAAATTCTCCGAGCCAGACTTCAGCAATACATGAACTGTGAACTTTCAAATGTTCAAGCTGGATTTAGAAAAGGTAGAGGAAAGAGAGATCAAATTGACGCCATCCACTGGATCATGGAAAAAGCAAGAGAGTTCCAGAAAAACATCCCTTTCTGCTTTATTGACTATGCCAAAGCCTTTGACTGTGTGGATCACAATCAACTGCGGAAAATTCTGAAAGAGATGAGAATACCAGACCTCCTGACCTGCCTCTTGAGAAACCTCTATGCAGGTCAGAAAGCAACAGTTAGAACTGGACATGGAATAACAGACTGGTTCCAAATAGGAAAAGGAGTACATCAAGGCTGTACATTGTCATCTTGTTTATATAACTTATATGCAGAGTACATCATGAGAAACACTGGGCTGGAAGAAGCACAAGCTGGAATCAAGATTGCCAGGACAAATATCAATAACCTCAGATATGCAGATGACACCACCCTTATGGCACAAAGTGAAGAGGAACTAAAAAGCCTCTTGAAGAATGTGAAGCAGGAGAGTGAAAAAGTTGGCTTAAAGCTCAACATTCAGAAAACTAAGATCATGGCATCTGGTCCCATCATTTCATGGGAAATACATAGCGAAATAGTGGAAACAGTGGCTGACTTCATTTTTTGGGGCTCCAAAATCACTGCAGATGGTGACTGCAGCCATGAAATTAAAAGACACTTATTACTTGGAAGGAAAGTTATGACCAACCTAGATAGCATATTCCAAAGCAGAGACATTACTTTGCCAACAAAGGTCCGTCTAGTCAAGGCTATGGTTTTTCCAGCTGTCATGTATGGATGTGAAAGTTGGACTGTGAAGAAAGCTGAACGCCGAAAAATTGATGCTTTTGAACTGTGGTGTTGGAGAAGACTCTTGAGAGTCCCTTGGACAGCAAGGAGATCCAACCAGTCCATTCTAAGGGAGATCAGTCCTGGGTGTACATTGGAAGGACTGATGCTAATGCTGAAACTCCGATACTTTGGCCACCTCATGCAAAGAGTTGACTCATTGGAAAAGACTCTGATGCTGGGAGGGATTGGGGGCAGGAGGAAAAGGGGACGACAGAGGATGAGATGGCTGGATGGCATCACGGACTCAATGGACATGAGTTCAGGTGAACTCCGGGAGTTGGTGATGGACAGGGAGGCCTGGCATGCTGCGATTCATGGGGTCACAAAGAGTTGGACACGACTGAGTGACTGAACTGAACTGAATGATTAATGATACTAAACATCTTTTCATGTGTTCACTATTTGTACATTTTCTTTGAGAAAATATCTATTAAAGTCCATTTCTATTTTAATTGTCTCTCTTTTGTTATTGAATTTTAAATGTTATTTACATAGTTAGGGTCCTAGAAACTTATAAGATTTGCAAATACTTTCTCCCATTCTGTAGGATGGTTGTCTTTTTAGTTTCTTGAAAATGTCCTTTGTTGCAAATATTTTTAAAAATTGATAAAGATTAATATAACTATTTTAAATATGTTTCATAATCTTTTATGTAACCATCTCACATTTATGATGTTATGATCCAAGTACCCCCAAAATTCTTTTGTTCCTCATGCTTTTCATGATATATGTAAGAATTTGTTGCCAAGTGAAAGTTCACCACAATTTATCCCTATCTTTTCTCCTTTTAACTTTCTTATTGTGGCTTTCAGTTCACTTCAGTTTAGTCTCTCAGTCGTGTCTGCTGCTTTGTGACCCCATGAACTGCAGCATGCCAGGCTCCCCTGTCCATCACTAACTCTCGTGGCTTACTCAGATTCACATCTATTGAGTCAGTGATGCCATCCAACCATCTCATCCTCTGTTGTCCCCTTCTCCTCCTGCCTTCAATCTTTCCCAGCATCAGGGTCTTTTCCAGTGAGTCAGCTCTTTGCATCAGATGACAAAAATATTATGGCTTTAGCTCTGATATTTAGGTCACTAACGCATTTTGCAGATATCATTTTCACACTTGAAACAGGAACTTCACATGAATTACTTCATTTAATTCTCACAAGAATGCTTAGAGGACATTTAATTTGTTTAGTATCTCTGTTCTACAGACAAAGCAATGTGACTTAGAGAGTTTAAGAACGGCAGTACCATTTACAATTGCCAAGACATGTAAGCAACCTAAATGTCCATTGACTGAGGAATGGCTGAAGATGTGGTACATATATTCAATGGAATATTACTCAGCCATGAAAAGGATGAAATATCATTTGCAGCAACATGGATGGACTATAGATTATCATACTAACTGAGGTAAGAAAAAGACATATAATATGATATCACGTATATGTGGAATCCAGCAAAAATTATACAAATGAACTTATTTACAAAACAGAAACAAGCCCACAGCTCTCAAAAAATCAAACTTATGGTTAAAGAGGGGAAACATGAGGGCAAGTAATTAATTAGGAGATTATGGTTAATAAATACATACTACTATAATAAAGCTCAACATTCAGAAAACTAAGATCATGGCATCTGGTCCCATCACTTCATGGCAAATAGAAGGGGAAACAGTGGAAAGAGTGGCTGACTTTATTTTTCTGGGCTCCAAAATCACTGCAGATGGTGACTGCAGCCATGAAATTAAAAGACTCTTACGCCTTGGAAGGAAAGTTATGACCAACCTAGACAGCATATTAAAAAGCAGAGACATTACTTTGCCAACAAAGGTCCATCTAGTCAAGGCTATGGTTTTTCCAGTGATCATGTATGGATGTGAGAGTTGGACTGTAAGAAAGCTGAGCACCAAAGAATTGATGCTTTTGAACTGTGGTGTTGGAGAAGACTCTTGAGATCCCTTGGACTGCAAGGAGATCCAGCCAGTGCATCCTAAAGGAGATCAGTCCTGGGTATTCATTGGAAGGACTGATGTTGAAGCTGAAACTTCAATACTTTGGCCACCTGATGTGAAAAGCTGACTCACTGGAAAAGACCCTGATGCTGGGAAAGCTTGAGGGCAGGAGGAAAAGGGGACGACAGAGGATGAGATGGCTGGATGGCATCATCGACTCGATGGACATGGTTTTGAGTGGACTCCGGGAGCTGGTGAAGGACAGCGTGCTGTGGTTCAAGGGGTCACAAAGGGTCAGACACAATTGGGCAACTGAACTGAAATGAACTATAATAAAATAGACAACTAATAAGGAACTACTCTGTAGCACAGGGAACTCTACTCAATATCCTGTAATGACCTAAATGGGAAAAGAATCTGAAGCAGAATGAATATATGCATATGTATAATTGCATCACATCCCTGCACACCTGAAACTAATACAACATTGTAAATCAACAGTGTGAGTGCAATAAAAATTTTAAAGAAAGAAAAAAAAATGTACCCAAGTTCACAAAACTAATAAGTAGGAGCCAGCAGTTGAACACAGAGCTTTTTAAACTCCAAAACCTTTCCAAAAAAGGGGAAAGGAGAAACACTGGAGAGGAAAGCTGGCATTCGGTCAGTTACTGCTCACTCTTACACGTGTTGCGTGCTTCCTTCATGTCTTCTGTTGTCGTTCAGTCACTCAGTCATGTCCATTTTTTATGACCCCATAGATGCAGCATGCCAGGCGAACCTGTCCTTCACTGTCTCCTAGAGGTTGCTCAAACTCATGCCCATTGAGTCGATGATGCCATCCAACCATCTCATCCTCTGTCACCCCCTGCTCCTCCTGCCCTCACTCCTTCCCATGTTTTAAACTCTTCATGTTTTAAAAACTGAATTAAGCAATAAGAATACACAGATGGCCTGGAGAACTTCCTACCCTAGAAGTAAAGATTAGGGAGCCAATTCAAACCATGAAATATCCTACTGTTTATAATGGTATATAGATCCTGGCACACTGAAATCTCACCCTGACTGCTGCAGTCTCTAACTGTATGGGAATTCTGTTTGTATCCAGCCTTCTTCCTTTCTCTGTGTCATAGGCCTTGACCTTTATGGACCCAATCACTTGGGATTTGTGCCCTCTCAATTCCACTTGGGTGTGACAATATCAGAGAAAGGGACTGAGCCACTTCCTCTCCCATGCTCTTCTCTTGCTCCAGCACTGCATTATAGCAGTGGTCATACTTCTTTACAACCTCAGCTCCTTTGGGTGGCCTAGAGTCCACACTCCAGCTCTCACAAGGCACTGTTAATGGTATATCTTCCCCCTGCTTCTTCAGGTCTGGAGATGGGAATCAGAATAGGTAATAGAGCTCAAAGCACACTGTGGTTCATTCTATGATGCAGGTAAAATAAAGTTGGTGTGATGCAAGAAAAACCACATCATCATTTTTGCCATTGTTTCTAGGGGAACTGATGTTCTGCATCTCAAGTAACAAATACCACAAGGAAGCTTTCGGAAGGAAGTCTGTGTTTTGGATCAAGGTTACTCTATTATTTGCCTCTCTTCCTCTCAGCAACCTGCAGAAAAAAATTACACTGCACTTTCTCCAACAAGAAGTTGCCTTCAGAGAATGAGCTTGAAATACCTCACTACTTTATGGAGTTATAAGAAACTCTAGCACAGCTGTTAACTTTGGGATATAAGCTGGTTCTAAAATGAATAGACCTAAAAAGAAACATGATAAACCATGCTAAAAATCTGAGGATAGAGAAAATCTGTATACCTATGAATCAAAAATCCAGAAGCCATAAAGGAAGTAATGATAAGCTATATAAATACTTAAACTTTAGCACAGAAAATAGAATATCATTAATAAAGGTGAAAATATATAACAACCCAGGAAGTTTATAGTAGAGATAAATAACTAATTTCTAATATATAAAAAATTCTCCTAAAAATCAGGAAAGAATAACAACTTGATTTTAAAAAAAGGGATGAGAGATATGAAAAGATTGTACATAGAAAAAGATGTTCCACTTCATTACTAACAATAGAAATGCAAATTAAAATCCACTAAAATGCCTGTTCTTATTAAAAAAAGTGGCAGAAATCCATAATCATAACAATACAGTGTATTGGCATGTGGTAGACTGTAAAACCATCCACAGTGATTCTTCTCCCTATGTTCTTTCCCCTAATCTGGGCTGCCCTTGTGCCACTGAGTCTGACAAACTGAATACAGGAGATGAACATCAGGTCAGGCCCAGCCTAAGCTTCCAGCAGACTTCATGCTTTCACTTGTTCTCTGTGTCCTCTGCCCAGCTACCATGGGAATATGCCTGGGTTAACTTTCTAGATGATGAGAGTGACTTGATTTGGTCACCTCCTTTGAACCCAAACAAAAGCCAACCAGTCTCAGAAGCTGACCTGCAGTTGACCTCAGAAATATGACAGAGCCCACCCAAGAAAACAGAAGATCTATTTAGTTGTGCCTCACCTAAATTACTCATCTGCATGATTGTGAGCTAATTAAATTAAATGGTGGTTGTCTTAAATTGAGTAGTATTTTATGCAACACAAATTGATACAAGGGTCATGCTCAGACATAGCTGGTAGGAGTATAAATCTTCCCTAAGAAAGGAAATCTGGTGCTATCTAACAAAACTACATATGCATATACCCTTTGACCAGCAAAACCATTTCTAGGAATCTGTACTAAAGGTAAACCTAAAAAAGTATATATGAATTATGCCTATAAAGAAGATTATTTATTAGGTTGCATTTTGTCTAGGAAAATAGAAGAAATACTATGTATGTATATAGACTTGTGCTGGGAAAAGAATCAATGAAAGGATAAATCAAAAACTAATAAAATATGCTACCTGTAGGAGGTGGGAGAGTTGGCATGATGGCAACAGAGAAGGAAATGAGAATTGCCTGAGAGTCCCATTTCATACAGAATTTGCTCTTAAGCTATGAAAATATTTTATATATTAATAAAAGAATAAAAATAGTCAATAACAAAATTACCCTAATAACACAGAGTAATCATTTTGGGTCCCTTCAGAATGCAATTCTTAAACTGAATGCACAAAGTCAGATATATACTAAGGACCAAAAAATTTTACAAAAAGATAAAATTCATTTAGTACTTTTTAAGTGTAATCTAGAAATGTTTTACAGACATGATAGGGAAATGTGGATCAACGATTATATTAACATAGTTAGAAATCATGGATTTCCAAAATAAAGAGAAAGTGGAGACAGAGACACAAGCGTAAAAATTAAAAAAATTGAGTAAAAACTTAAAATTAACATTTTATTATTTCTTCATATATATATATATATATAGATGATAAATAAATTTATTTATACACATTTAACTTGGTTCATTAAAAGAACCTAAAGTGAATGTCATTCTGCGACTAGAATTTGGTTTCTAAGCACCATTCCTATTAGTAGAATTTGAGCTCCTTGGAGAAACAGTTATTTCCAAATCTAAAGAAGGGAAGGTCCTAAATGTACTGGAACATCTTTTGTTTGAAAGCAAGAAAATTTTCAGAGACTAATTGGACTGTATTAAAAGGATAAAGCTGATACCGGAAAGGAGACAATTCAGTGAAGACAATTTGTATATTAAGAAAACTGTAACTTATTGGAACACATTAATATATTAAAACTCTTAATTCTATAATTATACTTAAAAAGAGAAGCCAAAACAAACCCATAAAAATCCTCATATGCTATCAATCATTCTCTAAACAATTATACATAAATGGAAACAATTGTTTATCCTGCCTTATGATGGCTACAAGAATTCAGGGTAACCAAACAGCTCTAGTGTTTTGAGAAATAGCTCTTCCTTACAGAAGAATTGTAATTAATAAATGTAGAAAGAATTAAATAATTAAAAAACTAAAGAATTAGAAAATAAATGTCAATAAAATCAAGAAAAAGCATTGATGAATGTTTAAAGAAATAAATAAAAAGTTATTGGAAAATTGCATACTCACAAGATGTAAAGTATCAACCATAATGTTTTCAGACACGAAATGGAGAATGAGAGTTTATAATGGAGGAATCTAGCCTTCACTACCTGAACCCACTGACCAATCATATAATCACTGTTAATTATGGAAAAGTATGTGTTAAATGCCTCCTAATATGATGCATCATGAAATAAAAAGTGTTGCCTAAAGCAATCCTGCTCAAAAATTTTTTTTCTGAATTAGATACAATTTACATTTACAGGAAAAGCAAAAATAAGATAAAGAAATAAAAGGAAATAATCAGACAAATCCAGAAAGTGGGACATCTCTAAAGGATAATAGGCTTGAATTCTTCAAGAAGTCAGTAAGGCAGGCAGGGGTTCGAGGGAGGTGTCCAGAAGCGAAGCCAGAATAAGGAAGAGGATTGGAGAGTGTTCAAGATCAAAATTTTAAAAGAGATATTATAAACCAAATGCAACGTGTCATCACTGATTGCATACTGGCTGAACAATCCAGTTAAAGAAGTTATTTTTGAGATTATTATGAAAATATGAGTTTACTGACAACCAAGTAGGATGATATGGGGGGGGCGGCGGGAGGGAAGTTCAAAAGGGAGGGGATATATGTATACACATAGCTGATTCACTGTTATATAGCAGAAACTATACAACATTGTAAAACAATTTTACTTCAACTGAAAAAAAAAGAAAGAATTGATCCTTTTGAACTGTGATGTTAGAGAAGACTCTTGAGAGTTCCTTGGACTGCAAGGAGATCCAACCTTGAAGACACAACTGAGTGACTGAACTGAACTGAAGCATACGGCAAGAATTCAATTAAGTTTGTCTTTAATCATCATCATCACCATGATTCTGCCAACTGTAACTTCTTTCACTAGATTGGTTATTTCACATATCAAATAGATAAATTAACCCTGCTGACATTTGCAAACATGAATGAATTTGCCACATGGCTAAATTTAGCACTAATTCTCTAGACTAGTGTTTTGCAACCAAATTCTAGACCAGTTGTTAGTATTCTGCTTAAATCTAATTTTAGGAGATATTAGTAGATGTATCACAGCTCAGTTCAGTCACTCAGTCATTTCTGACTCTTTGCAACCCCATGGACTGCAGCACACCAGGCTTCCCTGTCCATCACCAACTCCTGGAATTTACTCAAACTCATGTCCATTGAGTCAGTGATGCCATCCAACCAGCTCATCCTCCATCGTCTCCTTCTCCTCCCACCTTCAATCTTTCCCAGCATCAGGGTCTTCTCCAATGAGTCAGTTCTTTGGATCAGGTGACCAAAGTATTGGAGTTTCAGCTTCAGCATCAGTCCTTCCAATGAATATTCAGGACCAATTTCCTTTAGGATGGACTAGTTTGGTCTCCTTGCAGTCCAAGGGACTCTCAAGAGTCTTCTCCAACACCACAGTTCAAAAGCATCAATTCTTCGGTGGTCAACTTTCTTTATAGTCCAACTCTCACACCCATACATGAGTCCAGGAAAAACCATAGCTTTGACTAGATGGACCTTTGTCGGCAAAGTAATGCATCACAAACAATTCTACCACAAACCAATAGACATCACGGACAAAAAATTCTACGTTCAAGCAATATGGAAAGAGATTATCTCTAGCCCCTCTCTGAGATTCATATTTCATGTTAGTGTATTAGAATCTTTTAGAAGTCTGTAATAAAGAAAGCTGTACTTTTGGGTTTATCTGCATTTAGGTTGCTGTCTTTAAACTTAGAAAGCAGGGAAGCCTTTCCACATTGCTCTCTTGTCACTATCTTGGAGGAAAGTGTCCTGTGAACACCAGTTGGGGAACGGATCCACATGAGCATTTACGTGAGGAATGTAGAGCTAACTGTGAATGAGAACTTCAGACGGCTTCATTTCCTGGGTGTTCATGACCTACAGAGCTCTGGTTTCTTTAATTCTTGGTATCCATTAAGCTGTTCTCTGAGATCAACTATGAGCTCAGATCCACAGAAGTTTCTATATTGCTCCTCTCATTTTTATTTAATTTTGGCAAAAACACATCATGAGATCTATCCTCTTAACAAATTTTCACATGTGCAATACAATATTGTTAACTATATGCACAAAGGTGTAGGGCAGATCTCTAGAACTTGTTCATCTAACTTAACTGAACCTTAATACCCACTGAACAAAAAATTCCATTTTTTTTTTGTTCTTCCAGCCCCTGGAAACACCATTCTACTCTCTAATTCTATGTGTTGGACTATTTTAGATGACTTCTATAAGGGGAATGGTTTTTCACGTGGCTTAGTGGTAAAGAATCCGCCTGCCAAGCAGGAGACAAGGATTCAATCTCTGGGTCAGGAAGATCCCCTGCAGAAAGAAATGGCAACCCACTCCAATATTCTTGCCTGGAAATCCCATGGACAGAGGAGCCTGGAAGGCTACAGTCCACAGGGTCACAAAGAGTCAGACCAACTAAACAACTGAGTATGCACACACCTTCTCTCTTATGGCTGCGTAATATTCCATTGTGCATGTAAACTACATCTTTTTAAGCTTCCAACAACCTCCATGTTGCTAAATCCAATGATCATGTCTCTGTGCTCATCTAACTTGGCTATCAACAGCATCTGACCCCACTGACTAAAGCCCCTTCCTTGAAAGGTTATTCAGTTATTTATGGCTGTACTGAGTCTTCCTTGCTAGGTGTGGGTTTTCTCTGGTTGCAGTGATAAGGGGCTACTCTCTAGTTGTGGTGTGTGGGCTTCTCATTGCGGTGGCTTCACTTGTTGTGGAGCACAGGCTGTATGGTGCACAGGTTTCAGTAGCTGCAGCACGTGGGCTCAGTAGTTTCCGTTTCTGAGATCTAGAGCACAGGTCAATAGTTTTGGTACACGGGCTTAACTGTTTCACAGCATATGGGATCTTCCCAGACCATGGGTGAAACCCATGTCTCCTGCATTGACAGGTGTATTCTTTACCACTGAGCCACCAGGGAAGCCCCTATACCACGTTCTCTTTATCCATTCTACATTCTTATTTTTAAGCAATTCAATATTTAAACCAGCTTCAATTTCTCTGTTAATTTTTATTTAATACATGCATGTATGCATTCACTCATTTACCATTCTTTTCTGAATATCCTTCATGAGAAAGACATATACTAACAGTTCTGACAAAGGTTATAAAGATGCATTGTTCATTCTCCTTGCCCTGGAGAAGTCTACAATCAAGTTGTTTTTGCCCAATTGATGCCCTGTAAGTGTAATTTTATTTTAAACACCATTTTTCCTCTCCTACTATACATAAATGCTTTGGGTTAACAGTTTAAAATGCACGGAAAGAAAAAAAGAAATCTAAATTTATTCCAAGAAATAACTTTAACACTGAAATATAATCAACAGTTAATTATCCTGGCAGAATGAGTCATTCTACTTTTATTATTATTATTGTTGTTTTAATGAGCAACTATTTTGTTTAATGTTTGTGTAACTGGGTCTGGGAATTTTTCCACCCACATTTAGGAACGTTTCCACAACATGTGATTCGCACCTTAAATGTACTGTTTAGCAAAACAAAAGGAGAATGTATCTCCTCACTGAATTCCAAGCTCAAAAAAAATTATTTAAATCCATCTGCTTTCAACCAACAAACCACAGTATTTCACAGCTCTAAAAAGAGAGAAAAGAGTTATTTTTAAATCTCCATCAATCATATTAAGTAGCATTCTTCCACTTACATATGATATAGGCCACAGGGGAGACTAGGGAAAGAAAGTTAGGGATTCAAAAACTTAGGTAATTTTTTAGATTCCACACGTAAGTAATATCATACAGTATTTGTCTTCTCTGTCTGATTTATTTTACTTAACATAATAACCTTCACATCCACCCATGTTGCTGCAAATGGCAAATTTTCATTCTTTTTTTACGTCTGATTAGTATTCTATTGTCTCTGTGTGTGTGTGTGTGTGTGTGTGTGTGTGTGTGTGTGTGTATGAGTGTGTGAGTGTATAACATTATCTTTATCCATTCAGTATGACTTTAGCAAAAAAGAAGCAGATTCACAGAGAATGAACTAGTGGTTACCAGTGGGGAGTGGGAAAAGGGAAGTAGCAATATAGAGGTAGGGAATTAAGAGGTACAAACTAATAGGTATAAAATAAACTATAAGGATATACTGTATAACACAAGAATATAGTCAATATTTTATAATAACTACAGTTATACTCTACTTGCTCATGGAGTATAACATTGGAAAATTGTGAATTGTCTATCAACTATATTCCAATAATTAAAAAAAAAACCTATGTAAACCCCATATGTCACTTCCTTTCTGTATTTTTCAGCTTAGTCATAAAATTGACAAAAATCTAAAATTATATTGATAAAAAATTGCAGTTCAACTGCATTTTCTGTGGAGACATTTGCCTCAATAGTCTGAATCTTCCACTGGTCTCACAATAATAATGGTATTAGGGTAACAGAGTTATTCTGAATTCAATCTAATTCTATTGGTGCAGAGTACCACTTACAGTAGCTACTTAATGAATTTTATCTGAATTGAGCATTTCACTGGAGACAGAGGAGTCTTGATTTTTAATTGAAATTTAAAAGCCTCATCCTCGAGTTAAAAGATGATGGTAAAGGGTGGTTATAAAACAAAATCATAATCGGTTTAAATATAGATAGCTCCTCATCAGCCAAATGTTTCTTATAATGTTGGAATGTATAAACTCAAACAATTTAATTTTCATCAGACTATACTGTACATCAGGTAGTCATGCCCTAAACATTTGAATAATATGCATCTAACCTGTATGCATTTTTATGAATATTATACCTGTAGAAAATGTTTGAGTAAATTGGAGATCTACTATTTTCCAGTTAAGAGGGAGAATGTTCAAGGTGTACGGAGATTTGAGAGGAGTAAAAATGGTATACAAATGTGAAAAGGCTCTTCATCAAGAAAAAAATATATATATTTCTGAGTTTTCTGTGTCTAAGAATCTTTAGTACCCTTCTATAATAATTGCATGGTATAAAACTAGAGTAAAACACCTGTTCTGGTGAATACAAGCTCTGCATGCAAACTCGGTCATAAACCTTAGCCTCCATCAGAGGAAAGGGAAGGTAGAGAGGAAGTGAATATAGACTCACTGAAATCTCACTACACTCCACCCAGTAAACTATGTTTTACACCTGTCCCATACACAGAACACTTCTGTGCCTATGTCATATACAGAATTATAAACATAAATGGCACTGCATTTTCCTTTCCTTCCTCAGGGTCTTTTTCTTAGCAATAAAACACACATTTTAAAATATTAATAATATTTATGATTCCATTTGAAGTTGGTAGAACTTCTTGGGTAGAGTTAAGGAACTAATAAGATATTGTGGGAAACTGAACTAGGATATATGTTTGAGAAATGGTGAAGTCCAATGTCATACCACCAAAACATAAGGATAGAGTAAAATTTTCAAAATTCATTGTAGTCCAAATATCTTTGATATAAATCAAGCATCAGATACTATGAAAAGATACATGTTAGTGAATTTCATATACTATAAAAAATACTTTCCACCTCCCATGAAGTAGATACAAATTGGGAAGACTGACAGGCAAAATTTCCAAAACTGTGTCCCAATTCTATTCCTCACAACTATTTCTAGTAATGCACTCAAACTAGTTACAGGGGAGGGTGCTGGCTGAGACTGATAGGATCACAGTGTCCCTCCTTCCCTCATCACAGTTATTGGTCCAATGTGTGGGCATAGGGCCCAAGCAAAGCCAATCAGACTCTGCCCAAAGTTTTCAAAATCAAGCAGGGAATAAGGAAATTCTGCCTAAACAGAGGGGAACACAAAGACATTTACTTTGCTGAATGAACACTCACCTACAGTAGAAGAGATTAAAAAAAGCTAAAGTTCAGAGATCAGCAGAGAAAGGAGAGAGAACAGTTGGGGTAGGGGGAGTTGTTTATCAGTTCCTCTTATCCTCCATGTCAGTTCTCCCCTACACAAACCTATAGGAACCTAATCCAAATTCCACTTCTATCACTTGCAAATGATAGCAGCCTGTCTAATATACTTAGCAGTTTAGAACTGTCTGTCAATATTGGCTAAATTGAGTGTAGAGTAGAAGCATTTACACTGATTTTTTTTTTTCACAAAAACCTGAAATTTGATTCATTGTCAGTAATATTTGAATTCACAGGAAATCTAACATCACAGCTCATTTTAAAAATTCAAACGAGGGCTTCTCCCTGGTGGTTCACTGGTAAAGAATCCACCTGCCAGTGAAGGAGACACGGGTTCCATTCCTGATCTGGGAGGATCCCACATCAGTTGCTCATCAGCAACTGCTGAGGAGCTGAGCATATGCTGAGGGGCAACTGAGCCCATTCGCCACAACTATTGAGTCTATTCTAGATCCCAGGAGGCGCAACCACTGAGTCCAAATGCTGTACTACTGAAGCCTGCGCACCTAGAGCCCACGTTCCATGACAAGAGAAGCCACTTCAATCATAAGCCTGCACCCTGCAACTGGAGAGCAGCCCCACTCTCTGAAGTTAGAGAAAGCCCGCACCGCAATGAAGACCTAGTACAGCCAAAAATAAATAAAACTATATTGAAATGATAACCATTATTATCTATATATTTTTGCTTTTTTGGTACACTTATTATCTCAATCTTCCATGCAATCAAAGCTCTTTTTTACTTTTGTTCACTCTGATCTATATACTTAATTTATTAGACAATTAATAAGATGACAAATTACAGTATACCATTATTAGCAGCTAGTAAACATTAACTATGAACCTGATACTTACCAAGCTCATTTTATGCTCTGTTTTGATTACTTCCATTCTCTCATAAGTCAGTTATTGTTAGAATCCCATGTTATAAGTAAATGGAGGCATTAAAAAAAATAATGTACTCAAAGTTGCACAGCTAGACAATCCGAAGGAACTTTGCCTGAAACCCACGAGATTTGACTTTAGAGCTAAAGAGGACATATGCACACATAAAGCAGAGCTTGATAGACTGATGCATTCTGAACCCACAAAATAGTGAAAACTTCTATTTGTATCAAATGAAGTAGGAAAAGAATAAAGACAGTCCACTATCTTCATGTCCAAACTGTACTCCCATCCCCACCAGAACTATTCAATTGATGTTACATGCATTTGTTTAAAATCTCTCTCATCTCCTACACAGTTTATTAGTTTTCATAGTATCCCAAGTAGCGGGCACAGGGTCTAGGATACAATTCTCACTTAGTAATAACTTGGTTAAAAAAATGAATTGATAATATAGGGGAAAGTGAGAATGAAGAACATAAAGTGTGTATAGAAAAATTAATTTAAGGATCTGTGAAATCTGTGAAGGGCATTGTAGAAAATTAAATCCCTCCAGAAGAACTCAGAATCACATGTGGAACCTGAAAAAATTAGTATAGATAGTCTCATTTACAAGCAGAAGTAGAGACACAGACAGAGAACAAACATGGATACCAAGGTGGGGAAGGGGTGGTGGGATGAATTTGGAGATTGGGATTGACATACATACACTACTATACATAAAATAGATAACTAGTGAGAACCTACCTTTCAGCCCAGGGAACTCTACTCAGTGCTCTGTGTGGTAACAGAGAATATACTCTCAGTTCAGATCAGATCAGTTCAGTTCAGTTCAGTTCAGTCGCTCAGTCGTGTCCGACTCTTTGCGACCCCATGAATCGCAGCATGCCAGGCTTCCCTGTCCATCACCAAATCCTGGAGTTCACTCATATTCGCGTCCATTGAGTCCATGATATCATCCAGCCATCTCATCCTCTGTCGTCCCCTTCTCCTCCTGCCCCCAATCCCTCCCAGCATCAGAGTCCTTTCCAATGAGTCAACTCTTCGCATGAGGTGGCCAAAGTACTGGCGTTTCAGCTTTAGCATCATTCCTTCCAAAGAAATCCCAGGGTTGATCTCTTTCAGAATGAACTAGTTGGATCTCCTTGCAGTCCAAGGGACTCTCTAGAGTCTTCTCCAGCACCACAGTTCAAAAGCATCAATTCTTCAGTGCTCAGCTTTCTTCACAGTCCAACTCTCACATCCATACATGACCAGTGGAAAAACCATAGCCTTGACTAGACAGACCTCAGTCGGCAAAGTAATGTCTCTGCATTTGAATATACTACCTAGGTTGGTCATAACTTTTCTTCCAAGGAGTAAGCATCTTTTAATTTCATGGCTGCAATCACCATCTGCAATGATTTTGGAGCCCAAAAAAATAAAGTCTGACACTGTTTCTACTGTTTCCCCATCTATTTCCCATGAAGTGATGGGACCGGATGCCATGATCTTCGTTTTCTGAGTATTGAGCTTTAAGCCAACTTTTCACTCTCCTCTTTTACTTTCATCAAGAGGCTTTTGAGTTCTCTTCACTTTGTGCCATAAGGGTGGTATCATCTGCATATCTGAGGTTATTGATATTTCTCCCGGCAATCTTGATTCCAGCTTGTGTTTCTTCCAGTCAGCATTTCTCATGATGTATTCTGCGTATAAGTTAAATAAGCACGGTGACAAAATACAGCCTTGACGTACTCCTTTTCCTTTTTGGAACTAGTCTGATGTTCCATGTCCAGTTCTAACTGTTGCTTCCTGGCCTGCATACAGATTTCTCAAGAGGCAGGTCAGGTGGTCTGGTATTCCCATCTCTTTCAGAATTTTCCACAGTTTATTGTGATCCACACAGTCAAAGGTTTTGGCATAGTCAATAAAGCAGAAATAGATGTTTTTCTGGAACTCTCTTGCTTTTTCCAAGATCCAACAGATGTTGGCAATTTGATCTCTGGTTCCTCTGCCTTTTCTAAAACCAGCTTGAACACGTATTGCTGAAGTCTGGCTTGGAGAATTTTGAGCATTACGTTACTAGCGTGTGAGATGAGTGCAATTGTGCAGTAGTTTGAGCATTCTTTGGCATTACCTTTCTTTGGGATTGAAATGAAAACTGACCTTTTCTAGTCCTGTGGCCACTGCTGAGTTTTCCAAATTTGTTGGCATATTGAGTGTAGCACTTTCACAGCATCATCTTTCAGGATTTGAAATAGCTCAACTGGAATTCCATCACCTCCACTAGCTTTGTTTGTAGTGATGCTTTCTAAGGCCCACTTGACTTCACATTCCAGGATGTCTGGCTCTAGATGAGTGATCACACCATCGTGATTATCCAGATATACTCTAAGGAAACCATAATTGAAAAAGAAACATGTGCCCCACTGTTCACTGCAGCACTGTTTACAAGAGTTAGGACATGGAAACTATGTAAATGTCTATCAACAGAGGAATGGATAAAGAAATTGTGGTGCATATAGAGAATGGAATATCACTCAGCTATAAAAATTCTGAGATGCATTTGTATTAGTTCTAACACATATAAATGGAATCTAGGAAGATGATTCTGATTAACTTTTTTGCAGGGCAGCAAAAGAGATACAGACATAAAGAACAGACTTATGGTCACAGTGGAGGAGGGAGAGAGTGGGATGACTTGAGAAAGTATTACTGAAACACTTACATTACCATACATAATATAGACAGCCAGAAGAAATTTGCTGTATGATGCAGGGAACCCAAAGCCTGTGCTCTGTGAGAATCTAGAGGTGTGGGATGGGAAGGAAGGTGGGAGGGAGGTTTAAGAGGGAGGGGACATATGTATACCTATGACTCATTCATGTTGCTCTATGGCAGAAACTATCACAATATTGTAAAGTAATTACCCTCCAATTAAAAATTAAATTTAATTTTAAAAAGAGGGGGGATATGTATATATATAGCTGATTCACTTACAGCAGAAACTAACATGGCATTGTAATGCAAGTATAAGCCAAAAAATAATAATAATAAAAATATATCTATTTTAAAAAGAACAAAAATACTCAGAATCAGATTGTAGTCATCCCCTGACTAATCCCCACCACAAGCCACTATCCTATTTTTCCTGTCTTTGGAATGTTGAAGAGCTTCAAGGACACCCTATTTCTACCCTGCCTCCCCTCTTGCCCCAGCACTTCCTGAGCTGGAAACGACTATGTAGCTGTAGTATGCCTATTCTAGACACTGCTCTCTGGCTTTCCAGCTACAAGCCTCTGAAGACCTGCTTGTCTCTTACACATTTAATAAAGCCCACAGGCAAATGGAAAAACAACACAGAAAGGAGGTCAGACCAAGATCCATCTTTTTTTCCCCCCTCATTTATCAATGTGCTTTAACTGTGATCACTAAGAAATTAGTAAAAATTTAAGTTGCAGGGTCATTTTTTATGTCCCCTTTTTAGCTTCTCTGCCAAGAGGACATGAGTGTTACACTGAGGATCTATTCACTGCTGGACTTCTTGCCTCATCTTCACCTGTTGTTGTTGGGACAATGGACAGAATATTTGTGGTTGGAAGTGGGCAGGGAAAGCAGAGAAACTGTCCAGTTGGCTGACTTACTCTACATTCTAACACAGAGGAGAATTACATGTAAGCTGAAGTAACCATTGACTTCTCTGCTTTCTGTAGATCATTCTAATTAAAACTAGTGTCATTAATAATTTAAATATATTTATATTTGATTAATTTATATTAATCTTATATCCTAGCATCAGAGTCTTGGATATAAGATTAATATAAAGACCCTGATGCTGGGAAAGACTGAAGACAAAAGGAGAAGTGGGAGACAGTGGATGAGATGGTTGGATGGCATCACAGATGTAATGGACATGAACTTGGGCAAATTTTAGGAGATGGTGGGGGACAGGGAAGCTGGGCATGCTACAGTCTATGGGGTCACAAAGAGTCAGACATGACTTGGTGACTGAACAACAATCTTGTATCCTACATAAATATACTTAAAATTTTGTACCTCATATGTTGTTATTAGAGGTCCATGGGACATCTATAGTAACTGGCACAAAGATAAACATTACTCAATTTCAAAAAGTAGAGTTTTTTTGTGTGTGTGATTTTTATTTTTTCTGCAGTTGCTGAAATATTCTCAGAGAAATGTTAATATGTCTTACCATGATTATATGTATTTTTCTTTTCCCTTACATTTCTTCTGATATTTGCTTTATGCATCTTTGTTTCTTTGCTGCTAGGTGTCTAATAGTTTATGATGCCTATATTCTTTGTGAATTGTAGCTTTTATCATTAAAAGCATTCATCTTTGTCTCCTTTAAAATAAACAAACATTTTTTAAAAAAACAAGTGATTTTAACCTCCTAGCTCAGAACTCACATTGGCCCTCTATGCTCTAGTTGCAGAAGTGTTTTATTTTCCTAATATTATCTTTAAATATATTGAGTAATATTTTTAAATTGAGAGGTTGTTTTCTTGCCCTCCACTAAGATTAGGTACATGGTAAAAACGTCCGCTTGCCATGCCTTTTAAACCTCACAATCAATGTTTTAACTATTGAAATAAGGAAAAGAAATAAAAGGAATACAGATTGAGAAGGAAGAAATTAAACTGTCTTTGCAGATGATGATACTGTCTATGCAGAAAATCTGAATCAACAACACCAAAAACTTCTGGAACTAATAAGAAATTATAGCAAGATTTCAGAACACATATTTAATATGTGCTGTGCTTAGTAACTCAGTTATATTTAACTCTTTGCAACCCATGGACTGTAGCTCGCCAGGTTCCTCTGTCCATGGGAATTCTCCAGGCAAGAATACTGGAATGGGTTGCCATTCCCTTCTCCAGGCAATCTTCCCAACCCAGGGATCGAACCCAGGCAGGGATCTCCCTCATTGCAGGCAGATTCTTTACCATCTGAGCCACCAAGGAAGCCCTGTTTAATAAACAAAAGTCAATCATTTCCCAGTACATCAGCGCTGAAAAAGTGAAATTTGGAATGCACAATGCCATTTGACTTAACATCCAAAGAAATGAAATGGTTAGGTATAAATGTAGCAAAATATGTGTGAGATCTATATAAGAAAAGCTATAAAATACTGGATAACTAAAGAATAACTAAATAGATAGAGATTCCATGTTAATGTATAAGCTCAGTTCAGTCGCTCAGTCGTGTCCAACTCTTTGTGACTGTGACCCCATGAATGGCAGCACGCCAGGCCTCCCTGTCCATCACCAACTCCCAGAATTCACTCAGACTGACGTCCATCGAGTCGGTGATGCCATCCAGTGATTTCATCCTCTGTGGTCCCCTTCTCCTCCTGCCCTCAATCCCTCCCAGCATCAGAGTCTTTTCCAATGAGTCAACTCTTCTTATGAGGTGGCCAAAGTACTGGAGATTCAGCTTTAGCATCATTCCTTCCAAAGAAATCCCAGGGCTGTTCTCTTTCAGAATGGACTGGTTGGATCTCCTTGCAGTCCAAGGGACTCTCAAGAGTCTTCTCCAACACCACAGTTCAAAAGCATCAATTCTTCGGCACTCAGCCTTCTTCACAGTCCAACTCTCACATCCATACATGACCAAAGGAAAAAGCATAGCCTTGACTAGATGGGCCATAGTCGACAAAGTCATGTCTCTGCGTTTTAATATGTTATCTAGGTTGGTCGTAACTTTTCTTCCAAGGAGTAAGCATCTTTTAATTTCATGGCTGCAGTCACCATCTGCAGTGATTTTGGAGCCCAAAAAAATAAAGTCTGACACTGTTTCCCCATCTATTCCCCATGAAGTGATGGGACCGGATGCCATGATCTTCGTTTTCTGAATGTTGAGCTTTAAGCCAACTTTTTCACTCTCCTCTTTCACTTTCATCAAGAGGCTTTTGAGTTCCTCTTCACTTTCTGCCATAAGGGTGGTGTCATCTGCATATCTATTGATATTTCTCCCAGCAATCTTGATTCCAGCTTGTGTTTCTTCAAGGCCAGCATTTCTCATGAGGTACTCTGCATATAAGTTAAATAAGCAGGATGACAATATACAGCCTTGACGCACTCCTTTTCCTATTTGGAACCAGTCTGTTGTTCCATGTCCAGTTCTAACTGTTTCTTACTGACCTGCATACAGTTTCTCAAGAGGCAGGTCAGGTTGTCTGGTATTCCCATCTCTCTCAGAATTTTCCACAGTTTATCGTGATCCACACAGTCAAAGGCTTTGGCATAGTCAATAAAGCAGAAGTAGATGTTAATGTATAGGAAGACTCAATATTGCCAAGATGTTAGTTCTTACCAACTTAATCTGAAGATTCAATGAAATTTCAGTCTACATCCCAGGAAATTATTTGATGGATATTGACAGATGAATTCTCAAGTTTATATAGAGAGGCAAGAGGCCCAGAATTGCCAAAAATACATTGAAGGAAAAGAATGAAGTTGGAAGGCTAACAGTACTTAAAGACTTACTCTGAAGCTATGGTAACTAAGACAATGTGGAAAGAGACAAATCAGTGAAACAGAATACAGAGCCCAGAAATAGACCTTCATAAATATAGTCAACTGATCTTTAACAAAAATGTAAAGACAATAAAATGTAACAAAGGTATTTTTTTTTAACCAAATGGTGCTGGAACAATTAGATAACCTTATGCAAAAGAAAAAAAAATCAAAAACAAGTCTGACATCATTTACAAAAATGAACTCAAAATGATTACAGGCTTAAAACTATAAAACTTAAAAAAAAAAAAAGAAACTAGACAATAACATAGGAGAAAATCTACATGACCCTGAGCATGACAATGATTTCTTCAGATACAACAGACACAATCCATTAAAACATTTTTAAAATAAAAAAAGAACTTAAATTTTTTTTAAAAAATAATATATTTTATATTACAATATTTTTAAAATTTAATTTAATTTTTTAAAAAATATTTTATTTTTAAAATAAAATATTTTAACTCTGCAAAAGACAATGTCAGAAGAAGACAAGACAGACTTGAAACACATATTTGCAAAAGACACATCTGGTAAAGGACTATTATCCAAGATGTACAAAGAACTCAAAAAACTCAATAAACTATTCAAAGAATGATCCAAAGAACTTAACAGACACATGTCATAAAGAAGACATACAGATGGAAAATAGGTATATAAGAAGATTCTCCACAAAACATGTCATTAGAAAATACAAATTGAAACAGTGAGACGCCATTATACACCTATTAGGATGTCCAAAAACCAAAGCAAATGCTAGGGAGGATATGGAGCAAAAGGAATTTTCATTCATTGCTGTTGGAAATGCAAAATGACAGTCACTGTGGAAGACAAATTGGTGGTTTCTCACAAAAGTAAATATACCCTTCCAGTTGGATCCTGCATCACTGCTGCTGCTGCTGCTAAGTCTCTTCAGTCGTCCGACTCTGTGCGACCCCACAGGCAGCCCACCAGGCTCCCCCATCCCTGGGATTCTCCAGGCAAGAAAACTGGAGTGGGTTGCCATTACTTCTCCAAGGCATGAAAGTGAAAAGTGAAAGTGAAGTCGCTCAGTCATGTCCGACTCCTAGTGACGGCATGGACTGCAGCCTACCAGGCTCCTCCGTCCACGGGATTTTCCAAGCAAGAGTACTGGAGTGGGTTGCCATTGCCATCACTGCACTCCTTGGTATTTACCCAAAGGCTCTAAAAATTTACATACACACAAAAACCTGCACCTGATGTTACAGAAACTTCATCCAAAAGTTCCAAATTCGGAAACAATAAAGATGTCCTTTAGCAGGCTAATCAGTAAATAAACAGCAGTACATCCAAACAATGGAATATTATTGAGCAGTAAATATAAATGGGTTATCAAGCCATGAAGAGACATGGAAGAAACTTAACTTCAAGTTACTAAGTGAGACAACCAATCTCAAAAGGCTATATACCACACGATTTCAATTACATAACATTTTAGAACCTACATGATGTAACTATGTAGGTTCATCAGTTGTAAGGAATGTACCAATCCGGTAGGTGATGTCAATACTGGAAGAGCTAGGTACAGGGGCAGGAAATATATGAAAAATTATTGTACCTTCCCCTTAATCTTTCTGTGAACTAAAACTGCTATGAAAAATTACCTTAACAACAACAACAAAAACTAGAAGTTTCATATACAACCTCAACATTGTAATTCTCTTCAAAAATCAATCATTTTTCTCTTGATAATGCCTAGCAATCATCATGAAAGTAGGCCGGGTCACCTGTCATTTGTTATTGAGCTAACGAAGAATTTTTTTTTTTTTTTACACAGTAGAGAAGTATCTCTGTCTCTCTCATCCTCTCTCTTTCTCTCTTAAAAGCAGTACTGCAAAGGAGAGATTAAGACAGAAAAATGACACTTGTACGTAACTTACTTCCCTTATGTGCTACCTGTTGGCCCCTACAGGCTACTGAGATTATTAGCCTTAGTTATGGAAGGCAAAAATGATGCCTATTCATGGAAAAAGTATTATGGGAGTCAAATGATTCTAATAATAGATAACATTTAATAGAGCACTTACTCTTTACTAAATGCTTTATATACAATGTGTAATAAATATTATTACAACCTTCATTTTACAACTGAGGAAAATAAAGTTTAGAGAAATGATGTCATTTCTTAAGAGTACACAACTAGTTAGTAGTTGATTTAAAAATCTAATCCAGGATTCTTCTACATCCAAGGTCATACTTTCAACTAAAGTATTAATATATACTAGCTTAAAAAAATATACATGTTCGACTTAAGAAGCCAGAAACTAGTGCTCTTTGTAATTTTAAATTAATGAATTTAATATTAATTAATATTAATATATATTATACTAATGGTTTATAGAACTCTACTCAATAAGATTTCTACATGAGCATTGACAGTGATACTTATTCAAGATCAGCATACTTGAAAAATATAAAACATAAGAAATACTCAACAAGTTTCCAGTATTAACTCTTTTTCATGACTATTTGCTGGATTGGTTAATTCATGTTATTGTGATATGTTTAATTGGATTGTCAACAACTTCGACCTGAATTCTGAATGGCTTTTTCCAGGGCTATTGGTTCGGGATATAACTTGATAGGTGGTACGATTTCTTGGGCCAGAATCCAACAGCTGAGCCTCTGAACTCTACAGGCTTAGACAACTAGCCAGAGAAGGTGAAAATACATTTCTCTGCATCACTTTGGATCCTAGGAAGAAACAGATGGTAACACAAATGGGTAGCCTAAGGAGAGTCATACATGGAGACAGGACACTGGGAAACTATGAGGTGTTGCATGACTATCATCCCTAAGATGAAACAAGACCCTGATGCTGGGAAAGACTGAAGACAAAAGAAGGGGGCAGCAGAGGATGAGATGGTTAGACAGCATCACCGACTCAGTGGACAAGTCTGAGCAAACTCCGGGAGATAGCAGAGAATAGAGGAGCTTGGCATGCTGCAGCCCATGGGGTCGCAAAGAGCCGGACACAACTGAGTGACTGAACAAAATCATCAAGATAAAACAGCAAGGAAAGGAAGCAGTTACCAGAACATGGAGACAGACAGCTTGTGGAAATGATCGCCTGAAGTGCTACAGCTTTGGTTAAAGAAAGCAGTCAGCACTGGTGATGTCACAGGAATGGATCCAAGAAAATCAATACCAGCACCACACTTTCTTCAGGTGTCCCTTTTCCTGTCAGTTCTTGGCCCAGGCCAGAAGGAAAGAGAACCCACTGATGTAATCTAACAAACAGCTCTCCCAAGGCACAGAGCAAGGTGGAAAAGGGCAGAGAATATATCTGGAATGGAGGAGGATACTTACCACACAAGCCCTGGCTCAAATGACTACAAATTTCAGACTGACATACCTTTTTTCAAAAGTTCAAAAGGGCAAACCATTAAGTAACTTGCATTTAACTGGGAAATAACAAAAAAGGCTGTCGTAGAATTTTAATAAGCTTAGAGGTCTAGTTTTACACCTTTTCTAAAGCATGAGTCCCTGATAACAATACTACTAAAACAGTAGTCTCATCCATCCTCCGTCTGAGCATCTGAAATGATACAGAATTTGTTTATTCCTGAATCAGACAAGATTCCTTAAGTTGCCAGAGACAGAAATCCAACTCAGATCACTGATGTAACTTGGAATTCCAAATGCGGCATTCAAGCAAAGTTGGATGCAGCAGCTGAAACACTATCATTAGGTACTGTCATCAATGCCATCTTATGAGGCACAGGGAAGTTAATTTGCCCTAGGCCATTTGGCTAATAAAATAGAATATGTACAAACAGTTTTTCTTCCAATGTCTGTACTATGATCCACTACAAAAATCAAAAGGCATAGCAACGCTATATAAATCTTTGAGGAAATTTTTCATTCACACAAGTAAGCAAAGAAATGGAAATTCTTCCAATATAAGGGACCACTTTCAGCTATCAAATTGGCATGTTTGAATAATAATAATATTCAAAATTAGTCAGCAAGAAATGCAAACTTTCTTCTGTGGCTAGTGGAATTTTTCTAGCAATAATGCAAAATAATTTACTCTACATTACCAGAGCCTCAGAAACATATGTCATTTGGAGACAACCTATGAAAAGTATTCAAATTTATAATTAAAATAATGCTAAATGCTATGAAAAAGAACAGAAACAATCTAACACTGAGCACTTAGACACTGATTAAATAACTTTTGAGATATCCACTCAATGGAATACAAAGCAGCCATTAAAAATGCTGATATACACTCATAAGTTTATTTCATTTCACTGAATGAGCTAAAAAAATATACAAAGTTAACGCAGAGAAATTAGAATGGAAGAGGAGGAGCTAATTATCTCTCATACAGATCCTCAACAGAATTCATTTACACAGAAGAGTCCCTTAAGCTTTCAATTCACAGAAATTTGACTCCTACGAATCTTTCCAGGAGCAAATCTACAACAGAGGGTGAGAATATCTGAACTAAGAGAGAGATATTGGTGCCTGCACCCCACATTGGTAATGGCAAATATTTATGACTATGTTATGTTCTGGCAGAAAGAGCATTGGTAGAGCTGATTCACTTTGCCATACAGTACATATTAATGTACACTGTAAAGCAACTACACACAGATAGAAATTAGTTTAAAAAAAAATAAACGAAAAAGACATGTGGAGGCCTAAAGGAAATGACTTCTGTTTTCACTCCTGTAAGATCTTCCTCACTTTCTGAATTTGGTTGAAAAATGAAGTCTTAACCATATGGAAGGAAATGGTTCTCCTCTGCTTTGTACTTGGTCAAGCCACACAATTTGAGGTGTTGTATTTTTTAATGCAAAATAACACCATGTTTGTCTTGGAATTAAAAAGAATTCATTTGAATCAGTTCTGATGAGATGGATGAAACTGGAGCCAATTATACAGAGTGAAGTAAGCCAGAAAGAAAAACACCAATACAGTATACTAACACATATATATGGAATTTAGGAAGATGGCAATGACGACCCTGTATGCAAGACAGGAAAAAAGACACAGATGTGTATAACGAACTTTTGGACTCAGAGGGAGAGGGAGAGGGTGGGATGATTTGGGAGAATGGGAATTCTAACATGTATACTATCATGTAAGAACTGAATCGCCAGTCCATGTCTGACGTAGGGTGCAGCATGCTTGGGGCTGGTGCATGGGGATGACCCAGAGAGATGTTGTGGGGAGGGAGGTGGGAGGGGGGGTCATGTTTGGGAACGCATGTAAGAATTAAAGATTTTAAAATTAAAAAAATAAATAAATAAAAAATAAAATTAAAATAAAAAAATACTGAAAAAAAAAGAACACAGTTGAGTCAGTTCTAAAAAATAAAAAAAAATAAAAAAAAATAAAAAAAAATAAAAAAAAATAAATGAAAGGAGAGAAAATAACCATAACCTACCACTAGTAGTCCTACTTTCAACATTTTGTATATATAGTTCTACAATTTTCCCATGGAAACATATACCTTTTTTACATATATGAAATCACATTCTGCATCCTGAGCTATTAATATAAGGCTTTTTCACTTACTGAAATAATGTAAACATCTTTGCCTATCTTTGTATACCCAAAGAAGGATATTTATCACTGAGAAAAGAATTTATTATTAAAAACAAAATAAAATAACAGCAACAAAACTAAGGGTTCTCAAGTGAAGAGAGCAACAAAGCAAGCAATGTTATGGTTACCACTAGGTTCATTTAAGGATGAGAGAACAAGGAAGAATACTAGTTATTATTAACAAGACCTTTTGCTAAGTACTGCACATTCATGAACTCATTCTAATCACTTCTGGAGGGAGAAATGCTTATTCTTCATTTCCCATGTGAAGAAACTGAGTCTCTGAGAGGTTCTGTGCCTTGCCCAAGGTTCAGTTCAGTTCAGTCACTCAGTCGTATCCAACTCTTTGTGACCCAGTGGACAGCAGCACGCCAGTTCCAGTGAGTTCCAGTTCCAGTGAGTTCCAGTTCCAGTTTTCTGTCCATCACCAACTCCCGGAGCCTACTCAAACTCATGTCCATTGAGTCGGTGATGCCATCCAACCATCTCATTCTCTGTCGTCCCCTTCTCCTCCTGCCTTCAATCTTTCCCAGCATCAGGGTCTTTTCCATTGAGTCAGTTCTTCGCATCAGGTGGCTTAAGTATTGGAGTTTCAGCTTCAGCATCAGTCCTTCCAATGAATATTCAAGACTGATTTCCTTTAGAACTGACTGGTTGGATCTCCTTGCAGTCCAAGGGACTCTCAAGAGTCTTCTCCAACACCACAGCTCAAAATCGTCAGTTCTTCGGTGCTCAGCTTTCTTTATAGTCCAAGTTAATTTCTCTTTTTTTGTACAAATATCTATTGAATGCTTACTACCTTTCACTGGGTTAAGAACTGTGCATACAAAGTTAAACAAGTCAGAAAAGGTCCCTCTCTGAAGAAGCTGATGTGCCAGAGAGGAACATAAGAAATGGACAAGCAAACAAATGAATAACTAATGTAAACAAATAGGTCCTTCCACTCAAATACCCCCATAGGAAATGAGGCCCAGCTTGGGCTTCTCTAGAAGGGATCCCCTGTGTCCTGAAACCACTAGGGTATCAGTTCAGTTCAGACTCCAGGGCTTTCCTCTGAAAATACCCTTAGCTCTTTTACCTAGGGCATGATGCTGGCTAATAATATGCACCCCACAATGAGGCTCATATCATGAAAGGTTTTCTTTCAAAACCAGTGGTCATGAGACTTAGGGATCAAAAGATAGGAATAACACCATAGTTTGTATTTTCAAAGTATATTGCATACTGCCTAAGAGCATGATATCTGGAGCCAGATAGTTCAAAACTATCCCCGGTTACTAGATAGGAGGGCTTGGGAAAGCTATTCAACTATTCCTGACCTTGATTTTTTTCCTGTTTTTAAAATGAGAGCAACAACAACAAAAGAAAAAAAAAAACAATAATAAAAGTACTTATTTCATAGGTTATTGGGAGCACTGAATGAGTTGATACATGTAGAGAACTTTGAACAGGGCCAAGTACATAATAAATGTTTAGTAAGTGCTATTACTAAAACATTTTGAGCTTATTTTTGTGTGTGATGTTAAAGGATGTTCTAATTTCATTTTTCCATGCAGCTGTCCAGTTTTAAATTTATAAACAGCTCATACAGCTTATTATCAATAAAACAATCCAATTAAAAATGGGCAGAAGACCTAAATAGACATTTCTCCAAAGAAGATATACAGATGGCCAAGTGGCACATGAAAAGATACTCAACATCACTATTTATTAGACAAATGCAAATCAAAACTACAAAGAGGTATCACACACACTAGACAAAATGGTGATCCTCGAAAAATCCACAAATAATATATGCTGGAAAGGGTGTGTAAAGAGGGAGCCCTCCTACACTGCTGGTAGGAATGTAAATTGACGTAACCAGTATAGAGAACAGTATGGAGGTTCCTTAAAAAACTAAAAATAGAGTTACCACATGATCCTGCAATCTCACTCCTAGACATATATTCAGAGAAAAAGAAATATCCTTTTGGATCCATGCACCCCAATATTCATTGCAGCATGGTTTACAATAGCCAAAACACAAAAGTAACCTAAATATCCATGGACAGAGGAAAGGATGAAGACAATGTGGTACATATATACAATGGGATATTACTCAGCCATTAAAAAGAATGAAATAATGCCATTTGTAGTAACATGGATGAGCCTATAGATTGTCATACTGAGTGAAGTAAGTCAGACAGAGAAATATCATATATCACTTATATGTGAAATTTAAAAAGAAAAAACACAAATGAACTTATTTATAAAACAGAAACAGACTCACAGTCTTAGAGAATTAACTTATGGTTATCTGGAGAAAAGTGATATTTAGGGAGTTTGGGATTGATATGTACACACATATATATATAAAATGGATAACTAGCAACAACCTACTGTATAGCACAGGGAACTCTGCTCAGTATTATGTAATAAACTAAAGGGGAAAAGAATTTGAAAAAGAATAGATACGTGTGTGTGTGTGTGTGTCACAACATTGTTAATCAACTATGCTCCAATATCAAATAAAATTTTTAAAAAGAAACTTTTTTTTAAATTAGATCCCATTTGTTTATTTTTGCTTTTATTTCCAGAATTCTGGGAGGTGGATCATAGAGGATCCTGCTGTGATTTATGTCTGAGAGTGTTTTGCCTATGTTCTCCTCTAGGAGTTTTATAGTTTCTGATCTTACATTTAGATCTTTAATCCATTTTGAGTTTATTTTTGTGTGCGGTGTTAGAAACTGATCTAGTTTCATTCTTTTACAAGTGGTTGACCAGTTTTCCCAGCACCACTTGTTAAAGAGATTGTCTTTACTCCATTGTATATTCTTGCCTTCTTTGTCAAAGATAAGGTGTCCATATGTGCGTGGATTTATCTCTGGGCTTTCTATTTTGTTCCATTGATCTATATGTCTGTCTTTGTGCCAGTACCATACTGTCTTGATGACTGTGGCTTTGTAGTAGAGCCTGAAGTCAGGCAAGTTGACACCTCCAGTTCCATCCTTCTTTCTCAAGATTGCTTTGGCTATTCGAGGTTTTTTGTATTTCCATACAAATCTTGAAATTATTTATTCTAGTTCTGTGAAAAATGTGGCTGCTAGCTTGACAGGGATTGCATTGAATTTGTAAATTGCTTTGGGTAGTATACTCATGTTCACTATATTGATTCTTCCGATCCATGAACATAGTATATTTCTCCATCTATTAGTGTCCTCTTTGATTTCTTTCATCAGTGTTTTATAGTTTTCTATATATAGGTCTTTAGTTTCTTTAGGTAGATATATTCCTAAGTATTTTATTCTTTTCGTTGCAATGGTGAATGGAATTGTTTCCTTAATTTCTTTTTCTACTTTCTCATTATTCGTGTATAGGAATGCAAGGGATTTCTGTGTGTTGATTTTATATCCTGCAACTTTACTATATTCATTGATGAGCTCTAGTAATTTTCTGGTGGAGTCTTACAAAGGAAAATATAAGCAAGGTGAAAAGACAGCCTTCTGAATGGGAGAAAATAATAGCAAATGAAGCAACTGACTAACAACTAATCTCAAAAATATATAAGCAACTTATGCAGCTCAATTCCAGAAAAATAAAGGACCCAATCAAAGAATGGGCCAAAGAACTAAATAGACATTTCTCCAAAGAAGACATACGGATGGCTAACAAACACATGAAAAGATACTCAACATCACTCATTATTAGAGAAATGCAAATCAAGACCACAATGAGGTACCACTTCACACCAGTCAGAATGGCTGCGATCCAAAAATCTGCAAG
This sequence comes from Ovis aries, assembly GCF_016772045.2. Taxonomy (NCBI): domain Eukaryota; kingdom Metazoa; phylum Chordata; class Mammalia; order Artiodactyla; family Bovidae; genus Ovis; species Ovis aries. The sequence continues at coordinate 53,473,547 of NC_056058.1, read as the reverse complement.
CAATAAATGCTGGAGAGGGTGTGGAGAAAAGGGAACCCTCCTACACTGTTGGTGGGAATGCAAACTAGTACAGCCACTTTGGAGAACAGTGTGGAGATTCCTTAAAAAATTGCAAATAGAACTACCTTATGACCCAGCAATCCCACTGCTGGGCATACGCACCTAGGAAACCAGAATTGAAAGAGACACATGTACCCCAATGTTCATCGCAGCACTGTTTATAATAGCCAGGACATGGAAACAACCTAGATGTCCATCAGCAGACGAATGGATAAGAAAGCTGTGGTACATATACACAATGGAGTATTACTCAGCCATTAAAACGAATTCATTTGAATCAGTTCTGATGAGATGGATGAAACTGGAGTCGATTATACAGAGTGAAGTAAGCCAGAAAGAAAAACACCAATACAGTATACTAACACATATATATGGAATTTAGGAAGATGGCAATGACGACCCTGTATGCAAGACAGGAAAAAAGACACAGATGTGTATAACGGACTTTTGGACTCAGAGGGAGAGGGAGAGGGTGGGATGATTTGGGAGAATGGGAATTCTAACATGTATACTATCATGTAAGAATTGAATCGCCAGTCTATGTCTGACGCAGGGTACAGCATGCTTGGGGCTGGTGCATGGGGATGACCCAGAGAGATGTTGTGGGGAGGGAGGTGGGAGGGGGGTTCATGTTTGGGAATGCATGTAAGAATTAAAGATTTTAAAATTTAAAACATAAAAAACTAAAAAAAAAAAAAAAAAAGAAATCCTAATCAGCTATCATGGCCTTATCCCCAGGGGAGAGGTGAGAGCAAATGAAATAAAACCAAACAGGGAATCATTAAAAATAAATAAATAAATAAATAAAAAGAAACTTTTTAAATTAAAAAAAATGGAAATAACAAAAACAATAATTCTTATCTCATAGGTTATCGTGAGCATTGAATGACTTGAAACATGTGGAGAACTTTGAACAGGGCCAGGTACCAAATAAATGCATTGTAAGTGATATTACTATAGCATCATGATATGATATCCTGGGACCTGGGGCATTGGAGGTACCAATGTCTACTCAGTAGGAGTTGAGCATGTATTGGCATCATATAGGTCCTACATTCACTGCCTGAGTGATATTGAACATTCCCCTAAATTTATTTTTCTTGACCTTAAAAATGTGGATTTGAACAGTACTTACTTTTGGAGAGTGTTTTGAAAATAAGATAAAGTAGTATGGGAAAAAAAGGATTGGGCACTGTGCTTAGCACATGGTCTGATGCAACTAAGGTAATTATGATTAAAGTTATAGTCGCAAAACATATTAGAAAGTCACTTTCCCACTCACTTCTCCAAGCTGGTCCTCTTAAGGGGGCATCAGGGCCTCTGGCCTTTAATTCACTGAAACCTCCTCTAGACAGGAGAAAAATTTCCTTCTCTGTCAGATGAGAAGCTTACTATAAGCAAGACTAAATCAAGAAGGCATGAGAGTAGTGTGTGTGTGCACATACTGAAGAAATGAATGAGCCTTGTAATCTGAGAGTGAACCTTCCTACTAGCAGATTTTATTTACATTGTGTTTTCTATTATCATACCATTTAAAAACTTCTTTGGGTACCCTTTCACCCATCCTTCCTCCCCTCATCCTGGCTTACTTCACTCAGTATGACAGTCTCTAGGTCCATCCATATTGCTGCAAATGGCATTATTTCATTATTTTTAATGTCTGAGTAATATTCCATTGTATATATGTATGAGATAGGGAGTTTGGGATGGACGTGTACATACTGCTGTATTTAAAATGGATAACCAACAAGGTCCTCAGTTCAGTTCAGTTCAGTTCAGTCGCTCAGTCGCTCTTTGCGATCCCATGAATTGCAGCACGCCAAGCCTCCCTGTCCATCACCAACTCCCGGAGTTCACTCAGACTCACGTCCATCGAGTCCGTGATGCCATCCAACCATCTCATCCTCTGTCCCCTTCTCCTCCTGCCCCCAGTCCCTCCCAGCATCAGAGTCTTTTCCAGTGAGTAAACTCTTCGCATGAGGGGGCCAAAGTACTGGAGTTTCAGCTTTAGCATCATTATAGCAATTGGAATTCTGTTCAATGTTATGTGGTAGCCTGGATGGGAGGGGAGTTTGGAGGAGAATGGATACATGTTTAAGTATGGTTGAGTCCCTTCACTGTTTACTTGAAACTGCTAAGTCACTTCAGTCATGTCCAACTCTGTGCGACCCCACAGATGGCAGCCCACCGGGCTGCACTGTCCCTGGGATTCTCCAGCCAAGAACACTGGAGTGGGTTGCCATTTCCTTCTCCAATGCATGAAAGTGAAAACTGAAAGGGAAGTCACTCAGTCATGTCCGACCCTCAGCGACCCCATGGACTGCAGCCTTCCAGGCTCCTTCGTCCATGGGATTTTCCAGGCAAGAGTACTGGAGTGAGTGCCATTGCTTCCTTGAAACTATTACAACATTAATTGGTTATACCCCAATACAAAATAAAAATGTTTAAAAAATAAAGAAATAATTTTCTGGGTTTATAATAGTATCAGAATTATGATTATTATTATTATTTTTTTATTCTATGGACCTACTCAACAAAAGAAGGAAAGAAATCAGTTTTGCCATGAGATTTAATGTGGTGCTTTTCAGGAGTGCCCTTAACACTATGTGACACTAAACCTGCGACTCATTTTCCCAATGATTCTCAGCCAGAACTGTTGCTTTCTTTGCTGTCTTATAATGCCAGGAATGCATTTTCCCCTAGAGTGTCAGAGAGTCTCTGATAACTGAGCAAAGCCTTTATCTCTCATTTTGCCTTTTTCATAATTCCCAAGTTTAGCCACTGATTCTCAAGTATGGATGCAATTGATGTGCTAGAAAAACTGAATTTTACTTGGAAGAATTAGATATACCTGCTCCCATGATATTTTCTCTTCACTGCAATCAATATTCCCTTACACATTTAACAAGGTTTCCTGAGTTCCTACGATGTACACTGCATTCAGGTTCAGCATTGAATGAGATAGGTGAGTCCTTGTCTTACTGACTTTACATTTCAGGAAGGGTTACAGACAATTTACAGATACACAAATAAATGGTATCCTGAAAATAAAAAATAGGGAATAAACAGTTGAAGATTCAAGGAGAGAAGTATCAGGAAAGACCTCTCACTAGCAGTAAGACCTGAGCTATACTAAGACGTGGATGAAAGAAAGACACAATAATGTAAAGTTCAGAGGAAAATGAGGCAGGATAAAGTAGGAAGTGAGATATCCTTGAGGTAAAAATAAAGTTGGTAAATTAACGCACAAAAAGAAGAACTAAGTGGCTGGAGCATAGGGATGGGGAGCCATGAGATGGACAGAAAATCAGAAGTATACCAGTACTCCTGCTTGCTTAAGGCTTGGAAGGAACTTTGGTTCATGATGTCTTGCTTTTGTTAATAAAGTAATTAGAGGTGAAAAGGATGACAATTACTGTGCTGAAATGCTGAAGATACAGGTTTGTCCTATCGCTGCTATTTAATGATATGGTACCACTTTCTGTGACTCTATGACATAAGCAGAGATCATTCTAGATTGGAGTCCACACTCACAATCTCACTATAATACTCCAAGGCAGGATACAAGAAATTGACATCTTAATGTGGTTATTCTAAGCCTTGGTTTTCTCATCCACAAATGAAGCTAATAATAATAACAAATCAACATAAACACATGATATCCAAGCACCAAGCTACAACAGTAAAACATTAAAACCAAAGAGATATTTACACTTCCATCTTCATTGCAGCCCAGGTGGCGCTAGTGGTAAGAACCTGCCTGCCAATGCAGGAGACACAAAGAGACCTGGGCTGGATCCTTGGATTGGGAAGATTCCCCTGTGGGATCTGGCAGCCCACTCCAGTACTCTTGCCTGGATCTCAAGGACAGAGGAGCCTGGTGGGCTACAGTCCACAGGGTTGCAGAGAGTCAGACACGACTGAAGTGACTTAGCACACACTCATTGCAGCATCATTCATGACAGACAGAATATGGGAGGAGCCAAGTGCCCAACAACAGACGAATAAAGAAAGAAAAGGTGGTATATAACAATACTTAAAATGTAGCATTATTCAGCCTTAAAAAGTAGGAAATCCTACCATATGCAACAGCATGGATGAACCTGGTGGACACTATGTTGAGTGGCATAAGCCAGTCCCAGCAGGACAAAGGCTGCATGACTCCACTCACATGAGGAATATAACATACTCAAACTCAAAAGGAGCTAGGGAAACAACCACAGTTGCCGGAAGGTGGGAGGGGGGCTCTGGGGAGTTGTGCAATGGGCATAAAGTTTCAGTTACGCGAGATGAATGTATTTTAGAGCGATCTGCCATACAACATAGTGTCTGTAGTTGTTGTTCAGTCACTCGGTCATGTCCCATGTTTGTGACCTCATGGACTGCAGCATGCCAGGCATCCCTGTCCTTCACATCCCCCAGAGTTTGCTCAAACTCATGTCCATTGAGTCGAGGATGCCATCTAGTCATCTCATCCTCTGTCACTCCCTTATCCTCTTGCCCTCAAACTTTCCCAGCATCGGGTTTTTTTCTCCAATGACCAAGCTCTTAGCATCAGGTGGAGTATTGTAGCTTCAGCTACAATCATACAATCACAATTCTACTATTGTACAATTCAGCTACAATTTTTCAGCTACCGTGTATTGGAGCTTCAGCATCAGTCCTTCAAATGAATATTCAGAGTTGATTTCCCTTAGGATTGACTGGTTTAATCTCCTTGCTGTCCAAAGGGCTCTGAAGAGTCTTCTTCAGTACCATAGTTCAAAAGCATCAATTCTTCAGCATTCAGCCTTCTTCACGGTCCAACTCTCACATCTATACAAGACTACTGGATAAATCATAGCTTTGACTAAACAGACCTTTGTTGGCAAACTGATGTCTCTCCTTTTTGAATATGCTAAGTTTGTCATAGCTGTTCTTCCAAGGAGTAAGTGTCTTAATTTCATGGCTTCAGTCACCATCCACAGTGATTTTGGAGCCCAAGAAAATAGTTGGTCACTGTTTTCATTTTTTCCCCATTTACTTGCCATGAAGTAATGGGGCTAGATATATAGTTACGGATACAGTATTGAATGTCCCAGTGTTGAAGAAGATAGATCTCATGTGTCATGCTCTTACCACAAAAAAAAAAAAAGAACACAAGAAACTATGATGGCTTTCTTTATTATCTTGATTGTGGTGATAGCATCCTGACTATTTGCATATGTCCAAACTCATCAAGTTGTGTACACTAAATATTTGCAGTTCTTCATATATCAGTTATGCTTCAACAAAGCTGTTTAAAGGCAGCTAGAATTTTTTTCAGCTGCATTTCTGAGACAGTGTGGTGTTAGCCTGTATTTTGGATTCTGCCATACAACATAGTGTCTGACTGTAGTTGTCATTCAGTCACTCGGTCATGTCCCATTTTTTGCGACCTCATGGACTGCAGCATGCCAGGCATCCCTGTCCCAGAGTTTGCTGGGTAAACCGTCTTCGTAGAAATCCAGCCTTGTGCTCATGGGCATGCATGACTCCGCAATACACTTTCAAGACATAAATCATTTTCTATTTACTTTTTATGCTTTATAATGATGCTTGTGGCTGAAAGGTTACCAATTTTCTGACTGTTTATAGTCAGCAGGGTTAATTTTTTCAACTGGCCAGAAAATGTCAAGCCCATTGGAAGTGTTATTCACTTCATTAGCTAATGTAGTTTAATGTTTAGGGGATCAAAGGAAAGGAACATTTGAAGAATACCTTGGAATAAGATCAAGCATATTATTCAAAAGGGAAATTCTCTACTTAAATTACCATCATCACTACAACTGATTATCTTTTCTCATAAAATGACCCCATATGTCTGTATGTCAAATGACTGTATAAGTCATTTCCCAGATAGCCCTCAGCCATGCTTAAAAAATCCTTTGTAACCATTATATAATCATTCCAACAGCAAATATTTATTAATCTCTTAATATGTGCAAGGCTCTGGGATGAGCATTTTAAATAAATTGCTGCAGAGAATACTCATGACATTTTCATGAGGAAGGAACTATTGCTCTCATTTTGCAAATGAAGAAATGCATGCTTCCAACACTCTAGCTAGGACAGAATTCACATGCATCTGAGGCCTCACCAGTCAAGGTCTGAGGGTGTGAATACAGGGACTGGCCTTGGCTGGCTCTTGGTCATGGCTTGAAGTCAAGGAAAGGGCTATTTCAAGGTTTCAATGCCAGTGAAAAAACATGCTAAGATTTTCAGCTTCATTCCCAGCTCTGCACCAGCTTTGCATCCAGCCTTTCTTGTTTCACTTTAATCTATTTTACTGAAAAGTTAACCACTGAGAGAAGAGATACACCATTGTCCTGGGTGCTCCCTATCCAGATATCACACGACCTAGATCATGCCTACTGCTTGGAATGCATTTCCTGAAACTGTCCTTTCCACACAGCTTGCTCCAGCCACATGGACCCTGTCTCAAGCATACAGTACAGTGCTAGCACATAGTGGGTACCCAATAAAATTATATCAAATGCATTTTTCAACCCTACAGTGGGAAACATTACCCTATGATGTTAGTTAAAACCAAGTTTTCAGATTTTTATTTTTATTCCTATTCAAGCATATTCTGGACATAGAAATTAATTGAAAGACAAACCAGGTGCAAAATTTGCTCAGTTACTGAAGTAGAGATTGTCATCTGACATTCTAAATGAGAACTCATTTTTTTTAAATAATGTGCAGCAAAGAAAGTGATAATACTGACCTCAAATCAAAAAGAAATAGACCTGCAAGTAAGAAATCTTCTAATTGAACATGATTCAAACTTACAGCTACCTCAGAAAAAAGAAGTCAAATAATTTCTTTAGTATTTAACATAAGATTGTCAGAATTCCATCACAGGGGTAAATCAGTCTTATAGTATAATTCCCAGGAGAAAAGCAACCAAAAATAAAATAATAATAATAATGTTAGAGAACAGTATCATTTCAACGATTCTTAAATAGATTAGATGAATACTCCAGCAACATTTGTCCCATTTTATTTTTGCTAACTATTTTTCCCTGCTGATGCAATGGTAAGCCCTCAGCCATTCCAAAAAAAAAAAAAAAGTTGTGTTTTCCTCCAAGATCTAATATCCCAATATCCCAGAGCTGATGCTGAAATGTCTGTCCCAATAAAGCAGAAGGTGAGTTTCCTGCTTTCATATTCCTGTTCTGTGAGTAGGAGTAGACCACACTCAAGTGCCTAAGAGATGGCAAAACTCACAGGATGAGATGAACACCAAGCTGGCAACAAGTGCACAAGGCAAGGTGGGAAGAGAAACTGCCCATTTTACAATTTTCTCAAAAGTTATCCCTTGGAAAACACATGGGTGGAAAGTGCTCTGACTGGATCTATGAATGATTCACATTAAAAAAGAAAAGGGGTGGCCCCTGCAAAAAAAAAAAAAAGAAAAGAAAAGAAAAAAAAAAGAAAGAAACAAGAAAAAAGAACAAACCATCATCCACTGACACGGAGCTATATGTTTGGTACTGAGAGTTCAGCAAATCTGCTGTATGAATACTGTTTGCCACCTATGAAGTCTGAGGCTTAGGGACATAGTTTAAACTCGCCAATCCCCAGTTTTTAGCCTCATAAAATGAAATAATAATTCCTAGCTCAGAAATGTGTCTAGTGATAATCAAAACAAACTAGGAAGAAAGTTTTTTGTAGAATAAAAGGTCAAACAATTGCTCTTTGAAGCAGTTTCCAAGGCAGTGAAAAGTGACTGGAATGATCCATTTTCATTGAAAACCCAGTTTTCAATGAGCTGAAGGACTTCAGGCATGTGACTCTTGCTCTTGGAACCTTTGTTTTCTGATCTGTCAAACGGGAAGATAACAGTATCTCTTTCAGCCAGCTGTTTCTGTTTTTCCCTCACAATCACTCTCTGCGCTTGCCCATCTTGCTCTCACTTCTGAGAGATGACCTCTGTGGAGCAGATCGGCAGTCAGCTGCCTTGTATCTAATCTCCAGCAGAATGTGGCTCATAGGAAGCACAGAGGAACAGAAGATTAGAGGAAAGTGAGGTATAGGTATTCATGACTCTGGATCACTTCCTATTAGGTCTCAATGGTGTGCCTGCTGATCTACCCAAACAATCAATTTTGTTAAAAGGTCCTCTCTTGTAACCACAGCTACAAGCTGAACTAAGCTAAAGACTCCCTCCCCTTTCCCCTCCTCCAGGCCTAGAGGTGGCAACACTTGAGCCATTACCCAGTACCTGAAGAAAGTAAAGATTAACGTGTTCAAGATGCACAAAAAGGTTCACCACAGAGAACCAGCCGCAGTTCCATGAGCACATGCCTTGCCTGTCTCTATTGTGATCACAACTTTATAGTCACTTAATTAAAATTTATCTCTGAAAAGACAGCCTTCTAAATGTGAGAAAATAATAGTGAATGAAGCAACTGACAAACAACTAATCTCAAAAATATACAAGCAACTTATGCAGCTCAATTCCAGAAAAATAAATGACCCAATCAAAAAATGGGCCAAAGAACTAAGTAGACATTTCTCCAAAGAAGACATACGGATGGCTAACAAACACATGAAAAGATGCTCAACATCACTCATTATTAGAGAAATGCAAATCAAGACCACAATGAGGTACCACTTCACACCAGTCAGAATGGCTGCGATCCAAAAATCTGCAAGCAATAAATGCTGGAGAGGGTGTGGAGAAAAGGGAACCTTCCTACACTGTTGGTGGGAATGCAAGCTAGTACAGCCACTTTGGAGAACAGTGTGGAGATTCCTTAAAAATTGCAAATAGAACTGCCTTATGACCCAGCAATCCCACTTCTGGGCACACACACCGAGGAAACCAGAATTGAAAGAGACACATGTACCCCAATGTTCATCGCAGCACTGTTTATAATAGCCAGGACATGGAAACAACCTGGATGTCCATCAGCAGATGAATGGATAAGAAAGCTGTGGTACATATACACAATGGAGTATTACTCAGCTGTTAAAAAGAATACATTTGAATCAGTTCTGATGAGATGGATGAAACTGGAGCCGATTATACAGAGTGAAGTAAGCCAGAAAGAAAAACACCAATAGAGTATACTAACACATATATATGGAATTTAGAAAGATGGCAATGACGACCCTGTATGCAAGACAACAAAAAAGACACAGATGTGTATAGCGGACTTTTGGACTCAGAGGGAGAGGGAGAGGGTGGGATGATTTGGGAGAAAGGCATTGAAACATGTATACTATCATGTAAGAATCGAATTGCCAGTCTATGTCCGACGCAGGATACCGCATGCTTGGGGCTGGTGCATGGTGATGACCCAGAGAGATGTTATGGGGAGGGAGGTGGGAGGGGGGTTCATGTTTGGGAACGCATGTACACCCGTGGTGGATTCAAGTCAATGTATGGCAAAACCAATACAGTACTGTAAAGTAAAATAAAGTAAAAATAAAAATTTAAAAAAAAAAAAGAATTCTGACCTAAATAAATAAATAAATAAATAAATAAAATTTATCTCATATAATGTATTGTTTCCGTCCAAGACCAAAGTCACAGTTGATATAATAGGAAGAGGAAGAGCCTGTGGAAACTAGCCCTGCTGATGGAATTCTGAGATGAAGTTGTCCTTATATCTGAGGAGGAAATAGATACTCTCCTTGTAAGATATAAATAAGACAGCAGTATTCCATGTGATGCACTGGCATTTATAATTATTTGAGTAATCACTGAAGATGGACTGGCATGGGGTACAAATAGAAGACAAGAGAAGGAGAGATGAAGTGCCTGTAATCCTAAGTTTCTATGGCAACAATATTGATCAGGAGCTGTGGGGGGTTAGTTAGTTATTTCTGACAGCCTAAAGAGCTGATGGACCCCTGAGAAGAGTAAATTGGAGTCTTTAACTTCCAAGCTCATAATTCAAGTGGAAAATCAGAAAGCCTTGATGATAACTTTGCAGTAGAACTTTTTCTCCTGTATCCATAGGGGTAATGGGTCTGTGATGGAACCAAAGGTCTTGTGGTAAGTAACACTGAGTTGGGATACCAACCAGATACTCAGCTCCACCACATTTTTTATATAATGGCTTTGATGGAGAAGGGTAACAGCCTGATCATGAAAAGGGGAAATGTGGGCAGAACACAGACGAGGCTGAGGATTTTTTGTCCCTAAATCTCCCTGACAGAGACAGATATCCTGAATAAAAAGCAATAAAAGGTAAATCCTAGCATATTTACAGAGAAGGCAATGGCACCCCACTCCAGGACTCTTGCCTGGAAAATCCCACGGGCGGAGGAGCCTGGTAGGCTGCAGTCCATGGGATCGCTAAGAGTCAGCCACAACTGAGCAACTTCACTTTCACTTTTTACTTTCATGCATTGGAGAAGGAAATGGCAACCCACTCCAGTGTTCTTGCCTGGAGAATCCCAGGGAGGGGGGAGCCTGGTGGGCTGCCATCTATGGGGTCGCACAGAGTTGGACACGACTGAAGCGACTTAGCAGCAGCAGCAGCGTATTCAAGGCAGAAAATTCAAGGCTCCATCTGGGAAGAAACAGTTTATATGACAAAAGAGCTATAAAACACTGCCAATTTATATCAAGAGGTGTACATTGGGGCAGCATCCATGAGAGAGACACTAATGGGAGCAAAACTTGCCAAAATATAACACAGCATTTAGGCCAAAATTTGTTATATGGGTACACTCATCTCACTGGGAATAGAAAGAATAGTCTTGGTTGGCTAATTAAACTTGGGTTCAAGAATGGCCCAAGGACAATGAAGTTGATATGTCAGAACTTTCCTGGCAGATGTAGACAGGAATGAGTCAAATGCTTAGGGAGATGGGAATGGTAGACTAGGCTCCATACACATACCCTCTTCAGCCATGTTCTAACTGTCACAACTCCAGGAGACTCATAGGACACACTCCACCAAAATCTTTAAAACACATCCATGAAAAGGCTTTGGTTTCTTTTAAAAACAGTATATTGGTCATCCCTCCATGCTAGAGATGACTAGAAACTTTGCAACTAGAGTTGCAAAGAAAATTGCTTTCCTAATCTCAGTGGAAATAATAAGACTGTATGGTAATAGAGAGTAGGGGGAATAATAACTATTATAAGCAACACAAGGAACAGAGTGGTGGAGTGTTTTGATGTAAAGGGTTAAAATGACAATGGTTAGTGGGCTATTGTGTCGTTTGACATTAAATAGACAGTTTTTGGACGTCTACTTGACATATATGAGTAAGAACATCCCAGGTATTAATGATATGGTAAGAAATCTAATTCAAATTAGGGGGCTGATTATGACCTCTTACATACTCTTCAGACATAAGCTAATTTATAAATCCCAGCTCCCCTCCATCTGAGGACAATCTCAACAACTAATCTTTGGTGTATATTATAAATATTTATCCAAGCCTTCCTTGAAGGGATCTGTAGACATTTACAAATTTAACAAGAGTTATTAGGTACTGACTCAGTACTGAAGTAAGCTGCCTGAGACCCAAAACACTACTGTGAAGTACCTGTCCTAATGCCTGTCAGGTTATAGATGAATTCTTGACCAAAGCCATCTCCTGGTACATCCAGCAGGCAACCGACCCATGTTTCTTTCTCTAGTTCTAGAACATATTGGAAATAGATGTCATAGGACTCTCAGTTTTGTTCCTTGACCCACTGAGTGAGAGCTAGCACATTAAGGACTCAGTGGAAGCCCCTGGAAAGGTTCCCCATTCTGGTGTATGCCAATATATCAATAGTTTTATTCATGGGGCTGGAGATTGAAGAGATTAGGAGACTGGAGATTAGGTTCACCATCAAAGACTTTAAAAATGCAGAGGTGGTATCACTATTCTGGCATTTGGCCAGAGCTATTTAGAGTAAAACATTATTTAAATTTAAAAGCATGTGCAGATTTCACATCATTGAAATAATAGGAGTGTAAAAATTATGTAAAATTGATGTGGCATTTTCACCTATCACCCAGGAGCCATAACTAGAATCAATATAGAAAAAATCCAATTGAAAAGAAGCTTATATAGTAGAGGGAAAGGAGGGAGGCTTAAAAATCTACGTCTAAGATATGTTCGAAGAATATAGACTCCTCTGGAACCACAGTCAAGAAAGCATTAGACTTTGCAAGGCCCAGCCCAGCAACCCCACAGAAAGACTTCCCATAGTGGGCCATCCTTCCCATGATCCAATTTCACTGTTTTTTGTTGTTTTTTTTTTTCCTGCCCTCATGGAATTTATTTATTTTTATCTTTTTTTTAATTTTTATTTTTACTTTATTTTGCTTTACAATACTATATTGGTTTTGCCATACATTGACATGAATCCGCCACGAGTGTACATGAGTTCCCAATCCTGAAGGAGGAGAGCAATAACTTTAGACAGATTAAGTAACACTTTATCAAATTATTCTGATTTTTTTTTCATTTCACCCAGTGAGAAACCTAGGAACTCTGATATTTGAGATCTATCAACATTACATAAGGTAACCCAACCAAACTGGAAGTAAGAGAGTTTCATCTGTGACCTAGAGTCAATCCCTCCTCCTTTTGCCCAGGGATCTGTATTAGGACATTTTTTTTCCAGTACCAAGTAGCAATTAGATTTAATTTTATCATCCTCTTGGTTTCCAAATCAGCGAAGTTGGTTAGTGACTTCTTCAACTAATATTTGGGATTAGTGAAGACTCTCCTTTCCTGACTTACATTTTCCTAGAGGGCTCTGTCTCAGGGTGTTGCTGCCTCAGTCTTCCCATAGGAGTCTAAGGGACTCAGAAAACTTGACCTATTTTCTGATGAAGCCTTGACTTCCAGTAAGCTCACAAAGAGCAAAGCCTACGATGATTTGGTATGCGTATGCCTCTAAACGTGTCCTGTTAGATAATCCATGACAAGTCTCTGATGTGCCGAGAGTGAAAAAAGAATGGCTTCTTAGCTAGACAGGAAATACAAAATAAAACAAAACACTCAGAGTCCCAAAGCTAAACCTTGTAAGGTTATAAATGAGTATAAGTTTCAGGTATCGGGGAATTCTTCCTAGTTGTTAAAGTGCAGGAGCTTTTGAAATCACAGGTGACTGTTAAAAAGAGGTTTGGACAGAATCCTCAAGGTAGGTATAAAATCAAGCGCTTCATCTATATCTCTCTATAGTATCCAAACAGTTTTTCAAACCTATGATCTGAGTCCCACTAGAAATTAGGAGAGAGTCGGGGAAAGAGGTCATTTACATAAGGAGAAAAATAGGACCCCATTAGGACAGAGAAAATGCTATTCTTCTTGACTAATACATTTAACACCATTTCCAACATGATACTTGACAAAGAGGAGATATTTGAGATGCTTGAATGAAAGCATGGCAAGAAGAGAAATATGGTAGGCTGAAGATTTTTGGTATAAAATACCTACCTACTTGATTCATCATTCCCCCATGAGCTGAGCTTCAAGCCATCACAAGGCACTTCCTCCAGAAAAATATAGCTCTTCTAGAACACTTTTTTAAAAATTTTGATTATAAAAGAAATAAAAATCAGGCATGCAGGATTAATTACTCTTTCATTATTTTGTCTTAACAACAACTGTGCTCCCCAGCATTTCAACTAGGATGTGGTTTATTTAATATATTATTATACTGTTCAAGAAGTAATCTTCAGGAAATAAATATCTCTTACTGAGTGTTCCAATTATTTTCCTTGGTATTTTCAAATATGAGAGTTGAACCATAAAGAAAGCCAAGTGCCAAAGAATTGATGCTTCTGAACTGTGATGTTGGAGAAGACTCTTGAGAGTCCCTTGGACAGCAAGGAGATCAAACCAGTCAATCCTATAAGAAATCAACCTTGAATATTCATTAGAAGGACTGATGATGAAGCTGAAGCTCCAATGCTTCCACCACCTAATGTGAAGAACTGACTCATTAGAAAAGACCCTGATGCTGGGAAAGATTGAAGGCAGGAGGAGAGGGGGACAACAGAGGATGATGCTTGGATGGAATCATCAACTCAGTGGACATGAGTTTGAGCAAGCTCTGGGAGTTGGTGATGGACAGGGAAGCCTAGTGTACTGCAGTCCATGGGGTCAGAAAGAATCAAACACAATTGAGCAACTGAACTGAACTTATCTTCAAATAAGCTTCACATTCTCTTTTCTATCTTCTTTTCCTTAATTTTTTTGGTCCCTTATCTTCTCCTACCCCAGTCATATTGACCCATTTCATTCCCTTCTGCTTCTGTCTTTGTGATAAAATATTTCCTGTATATCTTCTGCTTCTTTGACTTAAATATTATTCATGTCTCCTTGATGTAGCAATTTAATTCCTCTTTCAAGAACAAAACCATATCTAATCTTAATTTTCCCTCCTTCCCCATAATTGGATAATTGCACATTTGGTAACTTAATCATTCAATTGTGCATGTGCAAAAAATAAAAAATTTTAATATGGTAAAGACACTGCTTTATTTAGTTGTTAGCAAAAAGGATTAATTTAGGGGTTTGGTGGATTTGTGAGTAGATTACTTTGTAGTTTCCATATCCTATTAATGGTACCTGGGGCCAAAGGGACTTCTGTTCTTAATGAAAGAATGGCTTCTTATAGACAGACTTTGAAATCTAAGGAGAATTGAATGGAACATATTTCTTAGAACTAAAAAGCCTGTGCTTTTACTGGCATGGGGGCATTTTGGTTGCTGTTGAATTGATTGTCCAAAGCAGCCACAGCCTTTGTGAAAATGGTAGAAAGTGTGTCCAGAGAATGAAATATCTTAAGAAGGTGAAAAAACTTGCTCAGGCCCAAATTTGTAAGGATTCTTTATTAAAGTTTCATGACTGAACACCCTGGGGTCTAAAAGTTAATTGATTTTTTCTTTTGTCCCATCCACCATGGGTAAAACAGATTATCAGAAATGTTTAAGGAGATCCTCCCAACACTAATCCCTAGCCTAAGGAAAGGTTCCCAGGGAGTGTGGACCATTTAAGGGAATCACTGACTACTTCACTCTTCCTTGTGTGCAATGCGTGTGACAGTGAATTCAGCTTATGAACATCACGCAGCTCTGATGACTAGCTGATGCCCCACTACGGTTATAAAAGTATCTGCCCCAGCTCTAGTCCACTCCTCACTTCTTGAAAATGCTGAGGAGGAAAATGGGCCAGTTGCCAACTCTACAACTCCTCCAAATGACAAGAAAGGAAATTCTTTTTTTAAGCACAGTGAAATTTACTAAATACAGTGAGGTTTACTGAGGTTCACTGGGTCCAACATTTGAGGTTAGTGCCTACATCTTATCTGTCTCGATGTCTAACAGTGAGTGAAAATACCCAACATGACTGATAATCAATAAACGACAAAAGAAGGGCAGTTGAAAAACAGACAGGAAGAAATAAATAAAGGTAACAGACAATCAAGGAGGCAAAAATAAAGAAAGATGGAAAGAAAGGGAAGATTAAAGGGAAAAGGTGAGACTGAAGTGGAGGGAGAAAAAGGAGAAAATGAGGAAAAGAATAATAAATGAATAGTAAGTTAAACTGCAGAATGAGAGAAATCACTAGAGCTTGGAATCAAGTATACTTCATTCTAATTATTTCCTCATCTTAAACTGGAGACTAATACTATCACTTTGCAAGATTTTGTGAATAGGAAAAGTGTTATTTTAAGGCCCTATGTATGTCTCACTCTGGCCAGGGTACCACTTTTCTCTCTTGTCTCCATTTCTCCTCAAGGAGTCCTAGCTCCCATTTATGAAACCTTTGGGCTATTAGAGGGAGGTTGTCCAAACAGATTGAAAACAAGGACAGAGACAGTCATCAACCATGGATAATCCACAATTCAGTGAACTAAGGGAAAGTAGGAATGAACTGACACATTAATACTTGAAAACTTTCCCGTGTCATATTATCAGAGGTGGAAACGTCGTAAATGTTCAGTCAAAGGAAGCTATTCTTATTCATCAAGACAGGATGGACCCAGTGCCCAATTAAATGATAATGTAATGACTGAAGAACACTCAGGCAACATGAATAGCTGTTACTGTCTTCTTCAAAAGCAGAGGGACCTTCACCCAAACACACGGCTCCCAAGGTAAGGCATGATGCCACACAAACACACACACACACACACACACAGAGAGAGAGAGAGAGAGAGAGAGAGAGAAAGAGAGAGAGAAAGCAAATATTTAGTACTTAATGTAAACAAAGTCTCTGGAATGAGCAGTGAAGACTTGTCAGCAAGTTCAAAATGGCTTCAGAGAACAAGGACAGAAGATGTCTCAGTGTGCGTCCCAGTAGTAAGTCATAAGCTAACCCTGTAAATATTACCTGGTAGTAAATATTACTACCAAGCAGATTTGACATTCACACCAAACCCTGGGTGGAGTCCATCTGCCTCTCCAGGTGACCATGAAGAGTAATACACCTTCAGGCATACTTCATACTCCTGCAAAGTAATACAAAGGAGAGTCAAAGAAGAAATGAGAATGCACGGTTTAGATAACAGCTCTTGTAATAATTCAAAGAAGTTAACACCTTACATGACCTGAAATCATTAGAATAGCCACTGGAGAAAATGATTCAGCTGCATTCATTCCAAAAACATCTCTTTAATCAAGCCCTGTGCCAAGCAAGCATGATGGGTAGAAAGTTAATATGTGGCTCAGATTTCCTTCTGAAGTCTAGTGGTAGACTACAAAACAAACAAATATCTGTAATAGGATAACATATACACTGCATGATAATAATAAGTACCTGTATAACAAGCCCTGAGGCAGTAGCATCAAGTTGGTGTATGGAAGCCTGGTTCAGTTCCTTATTAAATAAAGGAAACAAGTGGGGAGAGAATCTTGCAGAGAAACCATAGTCATGACGCAAGCATGCATGTGGGGAAGAACATAGCTACTGAGCCCAGTGGTCACTCTGAAGTAAAACTGCATAGAACAATACATACACATTCCACACTTAAATGCAAAGGAGTGCATATATAACTGATAAAATTTGAATAAGCTCTGTGTCAAATCCTTGGCTTCGACATTGTAGTATAATCATACATGATGCTAATGTTGGGAAAGACTCAGTAAAGGGTCATAGAAGCTCTCTGTACATTTCTTAGAAACTTGCTTAGAATACGTAATTACTTCAAAATATAGAGTTCTTTCTTTGAAGTAAACTGAAACTTTCAGTCTAGACATGATGGTATAGACCCATTTTACTCTGTTCCTCCCCACTAAGTACAATGACAAACCCTGAAAATGGATCCAGAGACAAGAGAGATAGACGTCTGCATGGTGTTGAGACAGTGAGCTGGTTTGGGATCTCAGGACTGGAGAAACAGCACAGTGGGAAGGCTTCCTGGCTTCCCCACCCAGCAGAAGGCCACACAAACCTGGCATTTCTCAAGCCCCGATTTAGCAACAGAAGGCAGCTCATTCCTCCCCTGGATCCATCCTCGACAACATCAGGCAAACCTGACACAAATGGCATGAAGGAGCCATTAAGCGTTTCACCAAAAATAAGGACCCAGGGAAAGCACTCTCCTCCTCCTGGGCCAAGACTCCCTCTTTTGCCACATGCAAGTGACAAGAGGAATGAGCGAGGAGAGATGCAGCTGCTCAGGCAGAACAGTCAGTTGTCCCTGTGGTCCCCAAACTCTCCTCCACCTTCCAGAGACATCAGAGCAGGCAACTCGGGCAGGAAAATAAGACCCAGTCACAGTAAGCAGCCTGGCCTAGGAACCTGCTATGTTCTGTGGCCAAGGCATTCATCCCCACCAGAGACGCAGAGGCAGTAAGCAGAACTGAAAGTAGGATCCAAGTACATCAAGTCTCTAAAATCTGGGAAGACTCAAGTGTTGAAAAAAAAAAAAAAAGACAAACAGAAGAAACACTCCACCCAACCACAACAAGAACAGTACAATTAGAAAACGGGGGAAAGAAATGAACAGGTATTTAACTGAAGAGAACAGATAAATAGATGGCAAATAAGTACATGATAAAATACTCAGCAAAATTAGCCATCAGGGACATGAACATCAAACCCTAATGAAATAAAACTGTATTACTATCAGAATGTATAAAGTAAAAAAAAAAAAGTGACAATATCAAAAGCTGGCAAAACTGTAGGGAACAAACACTTACATACTGATATTAATAGGAGGTAAAATGGTACAACCACTCTGGAAAACAGTTGGTTAGGTTCTTATGAAATAAAGCATGCAATTATCATAGGATCTAACAATTGCATGCCAACAGTCATTCATGTTTTCACAAAAGATAAACATGAATGCAACTTTATTCAGAATAGCCTAAATCTGGAATCAGTCTGTACATCCTTCAACAGGTCAGCTATTAAACTACGGTATATCCAAGCCACAGCAATCAAATAAAAAAAAAAAAAATAAGGCATGTCCAAATTGGTAGGGAAGAGTTAAAATTGTCATATATAGATAATATGATTCTATATATAGAAAACTCTATAGACTTCACACAAAATCTATTAGAACTGATCAACAAACACAGCATGCTGCTGCTGCTGCTACTAAGTCACTTCAGTCATGTCCGACTCTGTGCGACCCCAGAGACGACAGCCCACCAGGCTCCCTGTCCCTGGGATTCTCCAGGCAAGCACACTGGAGTGGGTTGCCATTTCCTTCTCCAAGCATGCTAGCAGGATACAAGATTAACATACAGAAATTTGTTGCATTTCTTTACAATATCAATGAAATATGAGAAATGGAAAGTTTTAAAAATCCCTTTTAAAATCACATTTTAAAAAAATACTTAGGAATAAACCCGACCAAAAGGTGAAAGACTTCTATGCTGAGAACTAGAAGATGTTGATAAAGGAAACTGAAAATGATTCAAAGGTATGCCATGTTCTTGGATTGAAAGAGTTAATATTGCTAAAATGGTCATACTGTCCAAACTAATCTACAGATTTAATGTGATTCCTATCAAATTAGGGCTCCCCTCATGGCTCAGATGGTAAAGAATCCACCTGCAATTTAGGAGACCCAGGTTCAATCTCTAGGTAGGGAAGATCCTATGAAAAAGGGAATGGCAACCAGCTCCAGTATTCTTGCCTGGGAAATCCCATAGACAGGAGCCTGGCAGGCTACAGTCCATGGGGGCGCAAAGAGTCATACAGGACTGAGCAACCAACACTTTCACTTCTATCAAAATACCCATGACATTTTTCACAGAAGTAGAATGAAGAATCCTAAAATTTATATGAAAGAATAAAAGATCTACAGTTGCCAAAGCAATTCTGAAGAAAAAGATCAAAGCTGGAGGCATTACCCTTCAAGACTTCAGACAATACTACAAAGCTACAATCATTAAAATAGAGTGGTACTGGCACAAAAGTAGGCATATGGATCAATGGCACAGAATAGAGAGCTGAGAAGCAAACACACACACCTATGGTCAGTTAATCTTTGGCAAAGGAGGCAAGAAAATACAAAGGGAAAAAGACAGTCTCTCAGGCAAATCGTGTTGGGAAAGCTGAACAGTAACATGTAGTCAATAAAGTCAGAACACTTCCTCACAACATACACAAAAATAAAATGGTTTAAAGACTTAAATATAAGACTAGATACCATAAAATTCTTATAAGAGAACATGAGCAAAACATTCTCTGACATAAATCATAGCAATATTCTCTCCCAATAGAAATAAAACAAAAATAACCAAATGGTACCTAATCAAACGTAGAAGCTTTTGTACAGCATAGGAAGTCATCAACAAAAGAAAAGACAACATACGGGATGTAAGAAAATATTTGCAAACAATTTGACTGGCAGGGCTTAATTTATAAAATAGACAAACAAGTCATACAACTCAGTATCAAAACAAGCAACCCAATCAAAAAAAATGGATGGCAGACATAAACACACAGTTCTCCAAAGAAGACATCCAGATGGCCAACAGACACATGAAAGGATGCTCAACATCACTAATTATTAGAGAAATGAGGTGTCATCTCACTCCTGTCAGAATGGCCATCATCAAAAAGTCTGTAAATAATAAACAGTGGAGAGGGTGTGAGGTAAAAGGAACCCTCCTACACTGTTCTTGGGAAGGCAAACTGGTAGAACCACTATGGAGAAGAGTATAGAGGCTACTTTAAAAACTAAGTTGCCATATGATCCTGCAATACCACTCCTGGGTATATACCCAGAGAAAACCATAATTCAAAAAGACACATGCAACTCTATGTTCATAGCAACACTATTTGCAATAGCCAAGACACAGAAGCCACTTAAACGTCCACTGATAGATAAATGGATAAAGAAGTGGTACACATATACAATGATACATTACTCAGCCAGTAAAAAGATGAAATATCATTCGTAGCAATGTGGATGGGCTTACAGATGATCCTCCTTCATACTAAGTGAAGTAAACCAAACAGAGAAAGACAAACATCATATGATATCATTTGTATGTGGAATCTGAAAGAAAAAATGATACAACAAGATTTAAAAAGGCAACATTTTGAAATTAGGAATGTGGGATCCCCCCTCAAAATTCCCTTCACTGTCATTTTAGTGGTGTTAACAGGATGGAATTAAATATACGCATTTGTTAAATTTGTTACAGTCATCAGAATGATCATCAATTTATTTTTATAAGTTTATTGTGTATTTTTAAATACTGCATGTCCATCTATAAGTATCTTTAAAAAAAAAAAAGTCAAAGCAAGACCCATCATTATAGAATTGAAAGGAACTCATATGGGAATTTTCAAATATGCTGCCCTTGTCCCAATCTCTCATAAGCTCCACAAGGCAAGATGATCCTGAATGACTGTGTGACTAGTGGCTTTCTTTGACTTTTCTACTCCCAGCTATTTGAGTTACAATAGGTCTGCCCCACAAACAGACCTACAAACACTCTGTAGTTTCAGTCCTCTGTAACCAGACTGGAAAGGTCATAAGGATGAAGAATGTCGATTTTCTTCTGTTTTATATATAAATTTTAGAAACAAGATTTTTTGAAGTTTAGCATTGTCTGGCAAGAAAGTTGATTGCTATGTGGTCTATGGAATAGAAAGATGACAGAAAATCTAAACATAAAATTTGTACCAGTAGGCTACTTTTATCCCACTCAGAAGTCCCTACTTCATGATCCTATATCTCCCTCCTCTTTCTTCCTTCCTCCCTTGCCTTCTGCCTCACTCCTTTATGTCTGCATCTCTGGTCTCATCTTATCCCAGACTCTTTGCTTGTTCTGTTCTAACCTCTGCCCCCACTTTACAAATCCCTGATGTTGTAGTTGTTCAGTCACCAAGTCACATCTGACTCTTTGCTACCCCACGGACTTCTGCTATTTGTAAAGCCTCCTCAGGCAACCACTTTGCCCTCTTGCATTTCTTCTTGGGGATGGTTTTGGTCAGTGCCTCCTGTACAATATTACGAAGCTCTCTGTCCATAGTTCTTCAGGCACTCTGTTTACAAGATCTAATCCCTTGAATCTAATCATCACCTCCACTGTCACCTCTGACACCCTGAAGATGCTGCTGTATTCCCAGCTGAGGGTCTTTGCATTTACTCTTTCTTCACCCTGGGTATCTCTTCCTTAGTCATCAACACAGCCTGCTCCATTTCTTCAAATCTCCACTCAAAATCACCTTATCAAAGAGACCTCCTCTAAGGACACTAAATAAAGCAGCACTAGTTCTCCCCATTCATCTAGGCTCCCCTGAGCCTGCTTGGTTTCCCTTCACAACAAATGTAACATCAGACATCCTATAACTTTCCCAGCCTCTCTCTACTAGAATATATGCTTCCCAGGTGGCGCAGTGGTAAAGATTTGTCTAACAATGCAGGAGACACAGGTTCGATCTCTGCATAGGAAGATCCTTGGAGGAGGAAACAGCAATCCATTCCAATATTCTTGCCTGAATAATCCCATGGACAGAGGAGCCTGATGGGCTGCAGTCCATGGGGTCGCAAAGAGTTGGACACAACTAAGCAAGTAAACACTTACACACTAGAATATATACTCCTTGAGGTCAGGAACTGGGTTCACTGCTGTTTCCCAGTATCCAGGACAGTGTCAGACCCAGCAATGGCATTACTAAGTTTGTGCTTGATAAACTGTGTATAAATATCATTCCCTTCTCTTTGCCAGAACTGTTAGCACACAAGTAGTTATGTCTCTAGGTTGTATGCAGCACATAGAATTACTGGGAAAGGGCTTGAGATTTTAGCATCATCTGGTAATTCACAAGATGTTTCTGCAAACTTGTTTGTCTGAATCAGGTGTGACTCCTGTCAATGATCCACCTGCTTGCATGGTATGAAGGACATCAGACAGTGAGTAAGCTTTGCAAAGACACCTGTCTTTTATATCACAGTGCTAAATTTACAAAGTGGTGTTATATTGATTTGCATTATCCTAGACCCATGAGCACAAGAGGAGGGGATTTGCAGATAGCTGCATGGGCGGCTATATCCATAACGAAACCAATCCTTTGTACAGTTTGATGATAATTTTGGATTTTTCTCTCTTGCATTTTATCACAAAGTGAAACGTGTCCTGTTTATGATTCTTAACTCCTCATGCCACCAATATGCAATCTGCATCACTCTTTATACCTTTGTGATGCAAATCATTTTCTCTTCTTCTCTCTTCCCTTCTAAGAAGCTAAAAAAGAAGAGAAAACTCCTTTCCCTGGCACCACTTGCCTTGCCACTCACCACTTAGGATTTTTCTCCTTTTCAAGTCCTAGCAGCTCAGGAAAGATACAGCTGCTGCTGTTACACTGGCTTTTTCACCTCTGCTCCCCAACATTCCCTATATTTCAGTTTCTTCTTCCTGCTAAGCTTACTACTCTATTCTCTCTTTTTTTCTCTGCAGGAAATATTATTTTATATTCTGCAACCTCCTATTCCAGGAGATATTTGTGAATATTATTGAGATTATCAGATGCCCAGGATGTGAAATATGAAGACATTCCATGGGTATTCTCTTGGCTAATATGCACGTAGCCCCTGGGGATGATTTTTCTTATCTAGCTGCTTCTCTTGTGCCTTCAAAGGACAAATGGAATGAGTTGAACCTAGACCTTTGAAGCAGCACCTGCTACTGATAATGAAGTAGGATTTTGTCCCAAATGATGTTAGTACAGATCATAGTTCCTAGGTAGATTCTTGACTCCTTGGCCTCAACACAAAGACAGTGAATAGGACACTAAAGTTGGGAACAGAGAAGAGAGTTAACTCGGAGACTTAACAAATCAACTGAAGTTGCTTTTGGATTTCAGCCTCTGAACCAATGGTAATCTATCACAGGGAACAATTCATATCTCTAATAATTTTAAAGCTAAGTGGAAGCCATCTTTCTAGGTTGACTTATCTTGGGGATTTTCTTAAGTTGCTTGCATACTAAGTCGCTTCAATTGTGTCCAACTCTTTGCAACCCCATGGACTGTAGCCCACCATGCTCCTTTGTCCATGGGATTCTCCAGGAAAGAATACTAGCGTGGGTGCCATGTCCTCCTCCGAGGGATCTTGCCAACCCATGTACTGAACCAGTGTCTTTTATGGCTCCTGCATTGGCAGGCAAGTTCTCTACCATTATTGCCAAGTGGGAAGCCCCTTTCTTAAGTTCCATGTCTAAATAACCCAGGTTAGAACTGCTTCACATTTTCTCTTGTTACTTTACTTTTGGGGGGACTTTCTTCAGTTTCATGTGTATAAATAAGTCTCTCCAAAAGTAAAGTAACAAGAAAAAACATGAAGCACTCCTTACCTGGGTTACTTAGCTATTCCAGAAAAAGTGTTTTGGGGCCTGGCGTGGTTTGCTTTCTCCACTTACTGGGACCAGAAAGAACCAGTGCTTAAAGCCAGATCTCAACCAGTATTCTGCCTCAGCAAAGGGCAGACCTGTGCTGATGACTGTCCACAGTGCTTTCTAAAAGGTTGGGCCCAAGCAAGAAAGTGTCAGCTTGGAGTCAGTTGCTCACTCATCAGCCACTGGCTAATATAATTCATGCATCTGCATTGGGGAAAATGGCTGTGGTCCCCAACTGTCAAATCAACAACATTTAGGCTAATTTGCTGACTCTCAGGTCTTAATATCTGTGAGAAAGACAGTCAGTCCTGGGTGGCCAAATGGGCAAGAGGCTTTTCAAAAGATGTACATATAAAAGGATCAGACAAAAGCATTTAAAATGACAAGTTTCCTAAAGAAAATGCTCTAAGAAAAAGGAGATCAGGCCCTAGAATCAGGAATAAGTCTGCAAATTTGAGCCAATCTAAAGGGAAACTGAAGACTGTGTTGTTCAGTAGAGAGCAAGGGGAATAGTGGGTGGGATGAGGTTATGCAGGCAGGCAGGGCACTGCTGAGCACCATGGTGGGTGGGGGGAAGATAAACTGTGCTCCAAGTGTGGCTGGAAGCCATGGAAAGATTAAGCAGGACAAAAATTTATCTGTTTTTACAGATAAAATATTTGCTGTAAAGGAAATTAACACATATCACCAAGTTACAATGCATAGCACATGCATTATTTTATTAAAGCCTCATCACCTTGATGTTACATTGAAAGAAAAGCCCAGGTAACTTTAGTTATATGTTGATTATTTAGATATAAGAGCATTTAAATGGCATCCTCAATTTAAAACTGAAAGAACAGATGCTCTCAGAAAAATTAAGCAACTAGCCCCAAGTTACTAAGTGGAACTTCATTTCCCTAAATTCTTAATATTGAAGAACTCTGTTGATATCATTTTCAGTCAACAACAAGTTCATTGGGATCTCTTCCAATCTCATCTGTACAGTGAGGACTCTAAAGGTTTACCTCTAGGACAGATCTCTCTATCATCCATGGCATTTTCCAGGCAAGAGTACTGGAGTGGGGTGCCATTGCCTTCTCCATATCATAACTTAGGTAATGACATTTAATGTAGGGATTCAGTTTCAGTTCAGTTGCTCAGTCATGTCCAACTATTGCGACCCCATGAACTGCAGCACACCAGGATTCCCTGTCCATCACCAACTCCTGGAATTTACTCAAACCCATGTCCACTGAGTTGGTGATGCCATCCAACCATCTCATCCTCTGTCATCCCCGTCTCCTCCTGCCTTCAATCTGTCCCAGCATCAGGGACTTTTCCAAGGAGTCAGTTCTTCCAATCGAGTGGCCAAAGTATTGGAGCTTCAGCATCAGTCCTTTCAATGTATATTTAGGACTGACTTTCTTTAGGATTGACTGGCTTGGTCTCCTTGCTGTCCAAGGGACTCTCAAGAGTCTTCTCCAACACCACAGTTCAAAAGCATCAATGATTCGGTGCTCAGCTTTCTTTATGGTCCAACCCTCACATTCATACATGACCACTGGAAAAACCATAGCTTTGACTAGATGGACCTTTGTTGGCGAAGTAATGTCTCTGCTTTTTAATATGCTATCTAGGTTGGTCATAATTTGTTCCAAGAACCAAGTATCTCTTAATTTCATGGCTGCAGTCACCATTGGCAGTGATTTTGGAGCCCCAAAAAATAAAGTCTGACACTGTTTCCCCATCTATTTCCCATGAAGTGATGGGACCAGGTTGCCATGATCTTCGTTTTTGGAATGTTGAGCTTTAAGCCAACTTTTTCACTCTCCTCTTTCACTTTCATCAAGAGGCTTTTTAGTTCCTCTTCACTTTCTGCCATAAGGGTGGTATCATCTGCATATCTGAAGTTATTGATATTTCTCCCAGCAATCTTGATTCCAGCTTGTGCTTCATCCAGTCCAACATTTCTTATGATGTACTCTACATATAAGTTAAATAAGCAGGAGCCTTGACATACTCCTTTCCCTATTTGGAACCAGTCTGTTGTTCCATGTCCAGTTCTAACTGTTGTTTCTTGAATGTAGGGGTAGCCATTGAGATATGCAATAAAATCTTTTAGGGGAGGTGCTTTCAGGATATCGCTTTCAGGAAAAGTGATTTCCACTCTGATAAAAAAAAAAAAAAGGGATGTATTGTGTTGGCCAAAAAGTTTGTTGAAGACATTTTTCTAGCCCATCTCGCTCTTTCTTTAATATAGCTGGATAAGGATATGATGGTGACTGTCTTGTCATCCTCACCAGCACATGGGGGATGATGCAGTAGAAAGATGATGTGGATCTTCGATGAGCTCTCCAGAATCATTGCTCTGCAGAATGTTTATTACATAAGAGAATACCAAATACCAATTGTTTAAGTCTGTTTTGCTTGGTTAATCTGTCACTTTGTACCTGAATGCAACCTAGACACTGGCCATCATAGTGACTAATCAGAGCCTGTGATCTAGCCAATCAAACTTTCTCACTATTCAGCATCGTTATTGTACAATTTAGTTATTGAGGCACATCCAAGAAGATTAAGCGCCTGTAATACCCAAAATCTGCTGTGCAGTAAATAACCTCCAAGTGACTTTTTTCCTGCATTCATTCAATTAACACTGAGCATATGTTACATGCCAGAAATTATTACAAGCTTTGAGGATACAGAAGCAGTGAACTAAACAGGAAACCATTCTTACATTCATGGAATTTATACATTCTATTGGGGGAAGACCATCATGCATGGTTTGGGTTTCTTGAACTCACTAACACACCATTCTCCTCTCTCTGATCACTTAATTGCTACCCTTAGAAAGAAGGGCCAGGTGACTGGTTCTGATCAAGATCTGGACAATGTCTTTTTGAGCAGAACTGATACTCCTTCTTGGCCAAAACATTTCACTCATAGTGCAACAGATATTCTGTTCTCATATCATCCAAGCTTGAAGAAGTTTGTATTGTTACAGAGGCAACCCTGTTACCCATGGACATGAATTTGAGCAAACTTCAGGAGATAGTGGAGGGCAGAGGAGCCTGGCATGTTGCAGTCCACGGAGTCACAGAGAGTCAGACACGACTTAGATAGAACAACAACAGAGGCAACACAAATGGTCTGGATTTCAAAGTCACCTCACAGAGGAAAATTGTCCTGCAGAGTCAGACATTCAGTGCACTTGGCATGAGAGAGAAACAAGTTTTATTATGTTTGACCACTAAGATTCTGTGGTTGATTCTAACTGTCTACTTCAGTGTAGTACAGTGTTAGATAATGCATTTGACTATAACTCTCTTTCCAAATACTATAATAGATGCAGAGAAGGCCTTTGACAAAATTCAACATCCATTTATGATAAAAACTCTCCAAAAAGCAGGAATAGAAGGAACATATCTCAACATAATAAAAGCTATCTATGACAAACCCACAGCAAACATTATCCTCAATGGTGAAAAATTGAAAGCATTTCCCCTAAAGTCAGGAACAAGACAAGGGTGTCCACTTTCACCGCTACTATTCAACATAGTTCTGGAAGTTTTGGCCACAGCAATCAGAGCAGAAAAAGAAATAAAAGGAATCCAAATTGGAAAAGAAGAAGTAAAACTCTCACTGTTTGCAGATGACATGATCCTCTACATGGAAAACCCTAAAGACTCCACCAGAAAATTACTATAGCTAATCAATGAATATAGTAAAGTTGCAGGATATAAAATCAACACACAGAAATCCCTTGCATTCCTATACACGAATAATGAGAAAGTAGAAAAAGAAATTAAGGAAACAATTCCATTCACCATTGCAACGAAAAGAATAAAATACTTAGGAATATATCTACCTAAAGAAACTAAAGACCTATATATAGAAAACTATAAAACACTGGTGAAAGAAATCAAAGAGGACACTAATAGATGGAGAAATATACCATGTTCATGGATTGGAAGAATCAATATAGTGAAAATGAGTATACTACCCAAAGCAATTTACAAATTCAATGCAATCCCTATCAAGCTACCAGGCACATTTTTCACAGAACTAGAACAAATAATTTCAAGATTTGTATGGAAATACAAAAAACCTCGAATAGCCAAAGCAATCTTGAGAAAGAAGAATGGAACTGGAGGAATCAACTTACCTGACTTCAGGCTCTACTACAAAGCCACAGTCATCAAGACAGTATGGTACTGGCACAAAGACAGACATATAGATCAATGGAATAATTTTCTCAAATAAACAGTTATATAAGTATTTTTACATTGTCAGCTATATTTAGAATTTATTCCCTCTCAACAGCATGCACCATTTTAATTTC
Source organism: Ovis aries (assembly GCF_016772045.2). Classification (NCBI taxonomy): domain Eukaryota; kingdom Metazoa; phylum Chordata; class Mammalia; order Artiodactyla; family Bovidae; genus Ovis; species Ovis aries. Next base: position 53,445,359 of record NC_056058.1, on the reverse strand, counting down.
AGTGTGTGATACACAGACACACACATATTGAACAAAGCACAGTCAGATTTTTACTCCTATCAGTCACTGGTCATAATTTCCCTCTAAATACATTCTCTTCTGCTCTGTAAATCATAAGGTAAACAATTATAAAAGTTCATATAATTTTTTTAAACAGGGAACTGGGGAGAGACATATTTTAAAAAGCTAGACTAAATTTGTTGTCATTTAGAACAGAAATTGGAATCAGATAAAATAGTGAATTTCATTCATTTGCAGTAGAGCAATGATTGACTCTACATTTTTTTTATTCTGTGTTTTTGAATATGACCCTCTGAATGTCCCAGGAAGCTAAGTGCCCATCTGTCATCCCAGGAGATTACTCTGTTGCGAACAGTGTTCTTTTACAGCTGTATAAGACATTCACTCTATAATCTTTTCACTCCTAATCATTTACCACTGTAGTCTTTTTACAAGATTTCAAGTAACAAATTCATCATGTTCTAACATATTTTTGAAAGGATTATTAGATTAACTCTCATAAGGCACATTTGATATTACTGTTTTTTATATGCTGATAACCAGAATCTCCTCCTATCTCCATGAAGTCTTTAGGGAAAGGCCCCTTGATTGCAAGAACTGGATAACTTTTCCTTAAATGCTCTTCTGAAGTTTTTTCAGTAAGCTGTCCTTTTGGGAGCCTATGTATGGAGTGTGGCTTCATGAACATAGGGAGCATGCCTGTATCACCCATTGCTGTATCTCCAGGACTTAGCTGAGTGTTGTACACAGCCCACCTCAGGTCCCTCTGACTGATTATTTGCATAAATCCCCAGGTGGCAGTATTGGTGAAGAACCTGCCTGCCAATTCAGGAAACCTATGAGACTCAGGTTCGCTTTCTGGGTCAGGAAGATCCCCTGAAGGAGGGCATAGCCACCCATTCTAGCATTCTTGCCTAGAGAGTCCGATGGACAGAGGAGCCTGGCAGGATATACTCCACAGGGAAGTAAAGAATTGGACGCAACTGGAGCGACTTAGCATACATGCATGCTATAGACACACATAGTACATTTCAACTATTTTAAGTGAATTAAAAAAGATGAACCAACATAAATTTCAGGTATCTAAGTTGGAAATTCACTGCCATTCATTTGGTTTTATGCATTCTGGCCCCATTTTCCAAAATTAGTAGCATTTTTTAAAGTAAAAATTTAAATAAAAATCATGTCCCACATCCCTAGAAAGATTATGATATAAAAAACATCATAAATGATAAAGAAAATCCAGATTTATCTACATATCTTGATTCATTTTCACCTTCAAGCCTTTTGGGGGGCGGGGGGGGGCTGTGCTGGGTCTTTGTTGCTGTGTGTGGGCTTTCTCTAGTTGCAGCAAGTGGGGGGCTACTCTTTACTTACAGTTCACAGGCTTCTCATTGTGGTGGCTTCTATTATTGTGAAGCATGGGCTCTAGAGCACAGGTGCTTCAGTAGCTGTGGCACATGAGCCCAGCTGCCCCCTGGCATGTGGGATCCTCCCAGATCAGGGATGAAACCAATGTCCCCTGCATTGGCAGGCAGACTGCAAACCAATGGACAACCAGCGAAGTCCTCCTGCTTTTTTTTTTTAATTTTTGCTATTTTAAATCTTAGCCCAGGTACTGGAATTAGTAGGCAAGCTGTGTGTTGCTTCTATTGACTCTTTCTCCTTATATTTTGTTGACTTTCATGGTGTCTGCTAATTTCTGATTGTATACTAGACATTATAAGTGATACATTGTAGATATTTGGGATTATTTGTGTCCATCTGAAGAGTGGAGTTTTGTTCTGGATAATTAGATGATGAAACACCTTTATCCACAATAGGTTAGGCTTTATTAGTGAAGGTCTATTTTGGATTTTCCCTTAATCCTGGGGCATAGACCTTAGCTCTGTTGTGTTGTTCTTATTCCTAAAGCATGATCCTTTGGGGATTTTACTTAAAATCTGCAAGTGTTTACTGATCAATTCAACTTGAAAAAGGAGTGAACCCCCAACTCTTTCCAACACTAGAAAGTTGTTTAATTTTTAGTTCTTGTAGCCTTTCAGGTTTTAGATTTCTGGGAGCCTCATCCCATGCATGTACACTTTAGGAATATATTAAAATTGAGGGGAAAACATATGCAGATTTGGAAGTTTCCACCCTCTGTGACTTTCCTCTTTCACTGGTTTCTGTTTCAATTTCTAGCCATTCTTGCTACTAGGGAAAAACAATTTAAATTACTGGGTTTAAACAAATGGATTGAAACTAGCATATTTTCTTTGTTTTGAACATTTTATTCCCTCAAGTTTCTGCCTATGTTTGGTCATTTTTCTATGCTTTCAAATAACTATTATAAATATATGATAGACATATATATATAATATGACATTTATAATTTGTTAATAATAGAACTTAGTCTCCTGAAGTCTACACCATTATTCAAAGCAGGAGTCCCTATAAAAACTTTTAAAAGAAATGCCTTAAATATAAAACTGAAACCAAAATACATAAAAATAAAAGAGACACACACCAAATGAATAGACACTGAATCTAATAAAATTTTTCTATCCACCTACAAGTTTATAAGAAGAAAAATAAGGTAAGTCAAACCATGAGGGAACTGGTAAATTCATAATGTGCAACATTCTACAAAATGAGTGATCTAACTTCTTCAACAAATCAATGGCATAAAAATAGAATGAGAGCTTATAGGATAAAAGAGACTAAGGACACATAACAATCAAATGTTATAACTGGTCCTGGTCTATAGTTTGATTTTTAAAAGTAACACTAAAACAATATTTTTGAGAGAAATTTGAACATGGACTGGGAATTGGATGACCTCAGTAAACTATTGTTATCCTTCCCTGTAACAATGGCATGGTGGTGATGTTAGCATAATTTTCTCAGTTAGAAATGTGTCCTGAAATATTTAGTAGTAAAATGATACCACATCTGAAATATGTTTCCAAATTTAACAGGAAAAATTAGTAGGGAGTGGAAACATGAAACAGCATTGGGGAAAGGTTGAAATTTGATGATAAAGTTTTTGTTATTTTTTTATTTCTTGTTTTACTGTTTCAGGTATCTTTAACATTTTTCATTAAATATAGTTCAAAACAATATTTGTATAAGGGTAGATTCAAACCAGAAATGGAAATAAAGTAGTATATATGTCCCACTCCGACATTCTATGCCTATGGAAGACATCAAACGTGATGAGAACAATTTTCCTAATAAGTTAAATTAGATTTCTCAGCCAAGCCCTCCGGACGACTACAAAAACATGAACTGACACTAGCAAGAAAGATCAAATGTCCCTGCAAATGGCCCTTCCATTCCTTTCAGTTTCTCTTTGTATCTATGAACCAGCACCTTTCTCAGATTTTTCCATGAGGCGTCTAATATGTACACCTAAGTGTCTACAGGGAGAAGGCTGTAGAAGGCGGGACTAGGTCTCTCTGATACTCACTTCACACTCTGGACCCACAGTTACCTCCTATGTTGAGCTGCTTGAGACATACAACACAATTCTTGTATTTCTGAATGATTGTACAGAAGACAGCTGACTTGAGTTCTTTGGAACCACAGAAGATTTTGGATCAATAAGAAATAGTATTTTGTAGTATTAAACCAATGATATTTGAAGGTGTTGTTTTTATTGTTGTTACTGACTGGCCTATGGTAAAGGTAAAGTTGCTCAGTCATGTCCGACTCTTTGCAACCCCATGGGCTGTAGCCTACCAGTCTCCTCTGTCCATGGGATTTTCCAGGCAATAGTACTGGAGTGGATTGCCGTTTCCTTCTCCAGGGGATCTTCCCGACCCAGGGATCGAACTCGGGTCTCCCACATTGTAGACAGACGCTTAAGCGTCTGAGCCACCAGGGAAGTCCTATGAGCTCAGACTAACTCAATAAGGGGGCAGAAATGTCAATAATTTTATGTATAAGATGATCAAAACTGGGGTGCCTTAATATTGTCCACTATAGTATAATTTACTAATGATAGCCATTTATTGGTTCTTATGTGTTAGGAACTCTGTTTTACAAGAATGATTGTGCTCATTATATGAATTGCATTCATAAAAACATAAAAGGAAGATTTTATATTTTATACACAAGAAAATTGAGGCTCAAAGTTAATAAATAATTTTTCTATGATCATGTAGCTAAGAGATCAGGGAGCCAGAATTGTAGGTGAGTTTTGCCTAATTTGAAGCCTGTGCTCTGAACCACTGTACTATAGGCTCTTTGAGGGCATTGTATCCTTCAGTGAACTTGGTTAAAAAAAATAGTAAGTCTATATTTTATTCAGCATGAGTTGAATACAATAAATAAATACATTCTGATCCAGGAAGTGAAGAGGACATTTTGAGGAAATCAGTTGGGTAAGGGAATCCCACTAACAAGTTTTCTTTCCTCCATAACCAGTTCTATTCCCAGTTTTTTAAGGTATATTTTTAAATCATTCATAACATGTTAGAGGTAGCTGATGCACTACTCTGCATTGCCAAGTATACCTTACTGTTAAAGTGCTTTTATTAATAGTTTAGACAAGCAATATTTGTGTGAAGGTGGGAAGGGAATTGGGAGTCTTATTGCTTATGGTGCTTACAACTATTTGTTCAACCTAGAGGAGCATGGCGGGCTACAGTCCCTGGGGTTGCAAAGAGTTGGACATGACTGAGCAACTAAGCATAGCACACAGCCACGGCATAGGTATTACATTAACAAAGTAATGGCAAATATTTATGCAACACTTGATTATGAACCAGGCAAGGTTTCCACAGATTACCTCATCTTTAAAAGACAAGCAGAGCCACGACACAGTACTATTGATCTCCACATTTTATCTGATGAGGAACATGGAACTCAGGTTAAATAACTTGCCCAAAGTCACAGATGAACTGATCTAAACACTAATCTAAGTCCAGACTTCAAGTTCCCTGGTGGCTCAGATGGTAAAGCGTCTGTCTACAATGCAGGAGACCTGGGTTAGATCCCTGGGTTGGGAAGATTCCCTGGAGAAGGAAACGGCAACCCACTCCAGTACTCTTGCCTAGAAAAATCCCATGGATGGAGGAGCTTGGTGCAGGCTACTGTCCATGGGGTCACAAAGAGCTGGGCACAACTGAGCGACTTCACCTCACTTCAAGTTCTCACTACTAGACCCTCTGTCTTCACTGGTGTCCCTCCTGCTTCTCTCTTCCATGTAAACCAATGGCAAAATGTTTTTTTAAAAGGAGAAATATTTCAGTAGAAGTTGGATTCTGATAAAAACCACAGAAGTTCTTCATTTATGCCTGTTTTGAAAGTTATCTTTTTTCCGAAAAAGTCACTCCTTGGCATTTTCTCTTTGGTCAAATTCATGGCTGCTTCTAAAAATTCTTAAAACTATGTCTGGGTTTCCAGAAACATCTCAGTGGAAATGAGCAAATTTTAATAATTCAGGTTCCCATATGATGTAGAGAATTTGGGGCTCCTCTTACAACCAGGTCAGCAAGACCAAGACCTTTATCAACACTGACAGTACCTCCCACTCAATCTGAGCTTAGGCCAATACCTTCTTCCGCATCTGTTGTCCAATCCTGACCTTTAAAAAGATCATTTGAAAGCAGGGATAAAAGACTTGAAAATAATACCTACAAATCATAATATCTTAGACTTAAAATACACTTTATGTTTCATCTAGTCCAACTCTCTCACCTCTCTCATTTCACAAATGACCAATCTGGGAAGAGGGGATTTGTGTTCTTTCTATCTCATCACAAGAGAGGGGTGGGGAGATGGACTGTTTAAAGAGAGCCAAGCCAGTAAAGTGAAATTTCTATATTGTGCCATTCCTATTAGTAGAGAACTGAAGAATAGCTAGTGAGCTTCAGTGTAGGCACTGGAGGACTTCAACCAGGAAAAAACATACTTTAGATATTCAGGATGAATAAATTCCAGAGATGCAATGTATAGCACAGTAAGTATTTAATAATACTGTATTGTATACAAAGTGTATTTAATAATACTGTACTATATACTTGACATTTGCTAAGAGGGTTGATCTTAAGTGTTTTCATCACACACACACAATCATAACCATGTGAGGAGATGGGAGTGTTAATTAGCTTGACTGGGGTAATCATTTCACAATGTACACATATATCAAGGCAACATGTTGTATACTTCAAATATATACAAGTTTTATAACTCAAGTATACCTCAACAAAGTGCAAGGGTAAAAAACAGAAGTACATTGAGTCTACACATGCCCAAAAAAGCCTCCTATCAGAAGCAGTTAAATAAGAGACTAGGTAAGGAAAAGAGCTACAGAGTCTGAAAAATTCCAGTTATTTCCACCAATCTAAAATAACATCTTTTTATTTGCAACCATAGTTAATCAATAATCATTCCTTTCCTCATATTTATGTAGTGCTCTTGACCAACCCAATCACTTTTCAGTTTAGCAAACAGCACAGAACAGATTGCTGTTGTTGTCCAGTTGCTAAGTCGTGTCTGACTCTTTGCAACCCCATGGACTGCAGCACACCAGGCTTCCCTGCCCTTCACTGTCTCTTGAAGTTTGCTCAAACTCATGACCATTGAGTCAGTGATGCCATCCAACTGTCTCATCTTCTGTTGCCTACTTCTCCTCTCGCCTTCAACCCTGCCCTCAAGAAACCTAAGGCTTTAAAAAGTATATAAATCAACAATAAATGCACATTTTCATGTTATGAAGGATGTAACAGGCCAATGGGAAAGTACATGAGGGTTCAGTAATATAAAGAGTCATCCAGCAGGTCCCTTGGGCTGCGATCCAAAAGATACAAACTTGATAACTAGAGGAAGAGTCAGAGCAAAGGATTCAAGGAAGAATAAACAGTAAGTGCAAGCAAAGAGGCAACTTGTATTCATAAAGAATACACAGTTTGGCAGACTTCCCTAGTGGTTCAGTGGTTAAGACTTTGCCTTCCAATATAGAGGATACAGGTTCAATTCCCAGATGAGGAGCTAAGACCCCCTATGCATGCCTCACAGCCAAAAAATGACAGAATAAAAACAATAGAAGCAATATTGTAACAAATTCAATAAAGACTTTAAAAATGGTCCACACTGAAAAATATTTAAAAATGTGTGTATATATATACATATTTAAATGTGTGTGTGTGTGTATATATATATATATATATATATATATATATATATATATATATGGTTTCATGGACAGATAAGCAAGAAAATAATTTTCCTCTGGACTTACCAAATTCTGGAATCCACAGCCTGATTTTTCCATTTCCCTACCATGATCTGCTTAAGTGTCTAAATTTTCTTTTTCTTCCCCCTTGAATTTCTTTAGTGCTTTTATGTAGATGACCATCTGGCACAACTTAAGAACTCTAAGGAGATTCTAATCTTTTAATAATCACCAGAGATATTCTCTGTAAACACTTAATTCCAGTACTTCTATACTGATCAATCTGATTTCTGACACAGGCAAACAGCCAACATCTCTGTGTGCACAGACAGATGGAAAAGAAATGTCTAATATCCTACCCTATGGAGAGTCTCTTCAGTAATTCCCTGACCACCACACCCACGGGACAAAAAGAATAAGAACGTCATGGTTTCAGTGCTGTGTTGACAGGACACACTGTTTAGCATGGTTAGTGTGTATTGTCAGTATGTCAGCTTTGATTTTTCACTCTGGCAGGCATACAACTACTATGTATGGGCCTTTTCTAGCTACCACACAGATTTATGAATCAAAACTAAAATTATGGTTGCTGTTTTCCTCTAAGATGATAATGCTTTTTTTCTCTGAGGGTAGAGAATGGACTTCAGAGCTATTCATAGCAACCTATATTTTTCCTCTTTATCATATATGTTAATGGTAATATAATATCCTTGTGCATAATTATTTTTAAGATTCTTCACTGAAAGTTAACTTCTTCAGAAAATACTTGGCAGGTTTGTCCTGCTCATCATTGTATTAAGCATCTTTCACAGTGGTAATACATAAAGGAGCCAATCAAATCTTCTTGTATATCAGTCAGTTCAGCCGCTCAGTCATGTCCAATTCCTTGGACATGGACTGCAGCATGCCAGGTTTCCCTGTCCATCACCAACTTCCAGAGCTTGCTCAAACCCATGGCCATTGAGTCAGTGATGCCATCCAACTATCTCATCCTGTCGTCCCCTTCTCCTCCTGTATCAACCTTTCCCAGCATCAGGGTCTTTTTCAATGAGTCAGTTGTTCGCATCAGGTGACCAAAGTATTGGAGCTTCAGCTTCAGCATCAGTCCTTCCAATGATTCTTCAGGATGAATTTTCTTTAGGATTGACTAGCTTGATCTTGCAGAGAAGGCAATGGCACCCCACTCCAGTACTCTTGCCTGGAAAATCCCATGGACAGAGAAGCCTGGTAGGCTGCAGTCCATGGGGTTGCTAAGAGTTGGACACGACTGAGCGACTTCACTTTCACTCTTCACTTTCATGCACTGGAGAAGGAAATGGCAACCCACTCCAGTGTTCTTGCCTGGAGAATCCCAGGGACAGGGGAGCCTGGTGGGCTGCCATCTCTGGGGTCGCAGAGTCAGACACGACTGAAGTGACTTAGCAGCAGCAGCAGCAGCTTGATCTTGCAGTACAAGGGAATCTCAAGAGTCTTCTCCAGCACCACAGTTCAAAAGCATCAATTCTTTGGCACTCAGTCTTATTTATGGTCTAACTCTCACATCCATACATGATTACTGGAAAAACCATAACTTTGACTAGACTGACCTCTGTCAGCAAAGTAATGTTTCTGCTTTTTAATATGCTATCTTCTTGTATATATCAGAAAGAAATTCATTAAAGTATATTCACAATCTAGAAAGGTACTGGTCTATTTGGAGTGGGGAGAGACAAGACACAAACTCATGAAACGGTTAGGAGGTGAGGCAGCATTTACTCATTCAGCAAGTATGTGAAGAACCATTATGTGCTTGGCATTATGCTGGGGCTACATTATTGAATAAAACCAGGAGAAGTATTTGGCCTTCCTAAGCTGAATTTCCAGATGCCAGAAAAATAATTGCACAAAATGGAAAAACAAACTCAGACAAACGCCATGAAGTTACTGTATAGATATTCATTTAGATGTTAGAAGCTTGAAACCAGGGATTGCCAAGAGAAAAATGAGGACAATTGACCACAGTTATGCAAGGATGGTTGTCAAGAATGTCCCCTCTGCCTGTGGCCATAGGCAATTTAGAACCTGTTACCACGTCTCGGCTAGTGAGACCCTCTTCAGACCCTACGGGCCAGCACCTTTGTGTATCCGTCCTAATTTGTCATGCTCCCTCACTCCTGGAATCTACTTCTTCATTTGGTCCCTTTTAGACAGATAGCACAACTGGACACTCAACTTGGTTTTGCTGGCCCTGATATTTAGTTACCTCCTTAAGGATTAATCCATCCCCACAACCAATTTATAGCTTAAAATTGCAATCCCTGGGTATCATCTATGCCTTGGGTCATGTAATTCCCTGCCCTGTACCTCTTGATCTCCTTCAGAATGGACTGGTTGGATCTCCTTGCAGTCCAAGGGACTCTCAAGAGTCTTCTCCAACACCACAGTTCAAAAGCATCAATTCTTCAGCGCTCAGCCTTCTTCACAGTCCAACTCTCACATCCATACATGACCACAGGAAAAACCATAGCCTTGACTAGACGGACCTTAGTCGGCAAAGTAATGTCTCTGCTTTTGAATATACTATCTAGGTTGGTCATAACTTTTCTTCCAAGGAGTAAGCATCTTTTAATTTCATGGTTGCAGTCACCATCTGCAGTGATTTTGGAGCCCAAAAAATTAAAGTCTGACACTGTTTCCACTGTTTCCCCATCTATTTTTCATGAAGTGATGGGACCGGATGCCATGATCTTCGTTTTCTGAATGTTGAGCTTTAAGCCAACTTTTTTGCTCTCCTCTTTCACTTTCATCAAGAGGCTTTTTAGCTCCTCTTCACTTTCTGCCATAAGGGTGGTATCATCTGCATATCTGAGGTTATTGATATTTCTCCCAGTAATCTTGATTCCAGCTTGTGTTTCTTCCAGAGTACATCATGAGAAACACTGGACTGGAAGAAACACAAGCTGGAATCAAGATTGCCTGGAGAAATATCAATAAAAGGTTAACAAACATGAAGGCTTCTCAGATTTTTCTGAAAAGATGTCTTTAATTTCAATGGCTATGGATGGGAAGTAAGAACATTCTAAGACAATGTAAGAGTAGGGATGGAGTTAGAATGAAAAGAAGAGAATCAAGAGAAAATACAAAGCCAAATCCATCAACCTGGTAGCTGATCAGACCCTATGGATAAAGTGGAAGATGAATGGACTACCAATAAAATGATTTAAAAGCTCCAAATTTATATCATGAAGACAAAGGAAATGTTACTACCATTAAGAGAAATAGGAGTTTGGTGTTGCTTTGGGGCAGAAGCTAGAGGGAATATGAAAAGAGTCTGGAGGATCAGATGCATAAATAAAAGGACTAGCTAGAACCTTAGGACTTCCGTGGTAGATAAGATGGTAAAGAATTAGCCTGAATCATAGGAGACATGGGTTCAATCCCTGGGTCAGGAAGATCCCCTGGAGGAGGAAATGGCAACCCACTCCAGTATTCTTGCCTGGGAAATCCCATGGACAAAAGAGACTTGGTGGGCTATAGTCCATGAGTCACAAGAGTGAGACATGACTTGGGGACTAAACCACCACAGAATCCTAAGGAGTCCATCCCAAGAGGGTGACTTCACAAATCTGTAATAGTCCCAAACAGCATCTTTCAAGAGATATAACTATTTCAGAAAATGAAGAAATCAGTTAATTAAGTTCTCTCCTTCCCCAGAAGGTTTTTAAGTGGTAATAGAGCCAAACTAATCTTTGTGGTTCCTGATGGGTCTTTTCCATTTCTGCGCCCTTCATTACAATGTTTGGCAGATAAACAGAGGTCATGTTTGACTTCTTGGTATCTCATTGCTTTGGCCTTTTTTTACATGTGGCTATAGGAGATGCTCCTTATAAGACAGGCTGAGAATGGCCCATCCTGCCTGTGGATAATGTGAAATAAGAGTCAATTATCAACCTATATTTATATCTAGAGCTATAGATACGTTTATATCTATACCTGTTATTCGTTTCCCAAAATACTGAACAAGAATTTATTCCTTAGAATGCTTGAGTCATTTGAATGCATCAAACCATAGAACAGTTTCTGCATCACCAAGGGCAAAATAAACATTTCTAGATCATATTTTAGGATGCACCTCAGGATTTCTAGTTCCAGAAATAAAATGATACTTGTGGTGCTGGGTTCTCAGTTCAAAGCTTAAATGTTCAGATGGAAACAGCTACCCTCCACCAAGTTAAGAAAAGATTTCAGCCGGCTTAGTTTATTTGAAGGATGTAAGTAGAAACCTTGGAAATTTTCCTGTCCTTTGGCATTCAGCAACGTTTGTCCAGTGTCTCAACTTATGCCTATATAAACAAGGACATAAAGAGTAACAGTGGAACCTAAGGTGGACAGACTCCTAGCTTACTCTGCTGTACCAGGAAAATGAAGTGGAGAGAACAAAAACCAGACATCAGAAAATGCAAGTTCCAGTTCCATGCTGTAAGGGGAGAATTAAGAGTTTTTACTCTGCCTACTGCCCGAGACTAAAAAGATTATAATGAGTACAGAACTTTTCAGTAAAAAAAAAATTTCATCCACTCATTTATTCTTATTTGTTCCTTCAACAAATATTCACTGAATATACATTCATGCTACATACTGCACTACTGCCTAAGTATACATTACTAGGAAAAACAGAAACTCTCTGCTCTTATGGATTTTTCTTACTATCTGGCATTGTATCTATGCAAGATATTAGTATTACAACATGCATAGGCTTTCTTCTAACCCAACTCCAAATACACCCACACAATACATATATATGCATTTCAAGCTCTGACTCTAATATATATATATATATATATATATATACACACACACACGTGTGCACACGTAAAACATATGTAAGTATGTACTTGAATCCACACATGTGTATTTTTTAATTCCCCCACATGGCATAGTGGTAAGGAATCTGCCTGCCAATGCAGGAGATGCAAGATACCTGGATTTGATCCCTGGGTTGGGAAGGTGTGCTCAAGTAGGAAATGGCAACCCACTCCAGTATTCTTGCCTGGATAATCTATGGAGACAGGTGCCCTGAGGGTTACAGTCCATGGGGTCACAAAGAGTTGGAAACAACTGAGCGACTGAACACAGCACATGGTACATATGAAAGTATGTATTGAATTCACATATATGTATTATTGAATTCAACATTCACACATATATGTATTTCAAGTTCTTCTCAGGTGTTGTTCGTTTGGGAAGTGGTAGAATTAGAATTGGAGCCAAGCAGACCTGTGTTCATAAGCAGGCTCCAACACTTACTAGCTTCCTCCTGGAAAATTTACACTCAGTAACTACTATATTTAGGAGTCTCAATATGTACAATGAGGATAATAATAGTGGCTCCATCTTAGGGTTGCTAGCATTTAATGAATTAAAATACTCTATGTAGCAGCTGGCATACCTAGAATCCTCTATAAATTATGGCTTAAAATTTTCACTTGGAGATGCTCTTTTTGCCATGCAGCTGCTGGAGGACAGATGCTCACTTCTCCCAGATTTCTAGATGAGGCTTGTCACTGAGGGCTACTCAGCACTGTCTAAATAATTCACATGGCTAGAGGCAGCCCAGACATAGGCATAGGTACTTAACTGCAGCCTGCTTGATTTCAGTTCATTCCTATGCAGGATTCTCAGGCCCTGCTTCCCCCATACATGGCACAACACATGGGAAACGTACATGCCCTCAAATGCCCCCACCAGCTTAATGGGGGTCAGGGTCTCTCGGCAGCTGGAAACGGTACCAAGTGAGTCAAATTCCCCCTCAGGGAAACCTGCTAAGGAAACGTGGCTGTTCTGCTTCTGGAGGAACCCACTAACCTTCCTCCAGCCCATCTCCAGGAACCTAGATGGAAAACAGGAATCTGTCAGCAGTGCCCTCTGCCACCAGCCTATCTATGAGGCAGTGGATGGAACCCCCATGCTGCCCTAGAGCTGGAAGCCAGCTCTCTGGTTATCAAGGGCCCTTGTGCTGGTGTGCAGCAGGCCACCTCAGAGGGCCAATTAGCAAAGCCACTGGGTGTGGTTTGGGAAGGATCGCTGTAACCCTGCAAGAGTGTCAGAGGCTACTTCCACAGGGTCTCGTTGCATGCACTGCACTCTGTCAGTGCCTGCTAGTTGAAAGTAATTGAAGCAGGTGCTACATTAATATTTATCATTCCTCTGTTAAACAGCATTTGATCTGAGAGTGCAAAATGCCACACACAAAAACTTTCCCATGAGCCAGGTCTGCAGTGTCCTACTGTTTTCTCCAGGACCTGCACTACCTGAAAACAGGAGGCTAGAATTTCCAGTTAATTAGTGTAGGACTTGCCCATCTGAACCACCACAGTGAGACTGATGAAATGCCCGTTTCTCATAGGTCTATGTGGAACTATTTTCTGCTGGATCTCATCAAGGACACTACTTGAAAGTGTTAAAGAGTGTGTATTAGTGTCCTAGGACTGCTGTAAGAAAGTACCACAAACTAGGGGCCTAAAGCAAAGGAAATGCAATTCTTCACAGACCTGGAAGACAGAAGTCCAAAATCAAGGTATCTACAGGGCAGGTGTCTTCTGGGGGCTGTGGGGAGAACGTGTTTCATGACTCTGCCCTAGCTCCTGATAGTTCCCAGCAATCTCTGGTGTTACCTGACTCGTAACATCATTAAGCCTAATCTCTGCCTCCATCTTTACAGGGACTTCTCTTTGTATCTCCACTTTGTCTCAGTGTCTCTATGTCTCTTTCTCTCCTTATGAGAGCACCTGTTATTGGAATGAGGGCCCACTCTAATCAAGTATGACTTCACCTTCCATCTCCAAAGGCTATTTCCAAATAAAGTCATATTCACATAGGTACCAGGGTTAGAAAGAAAGAAAGTGAAGTTGCTCAATCATGTCTGACTCTTTGCCACCCCATGGTCTGTAGCCTACAAGGCTCCTCCATCCATGGAATTTTCCAGGCAAGAGTACTGGAGTGGGTTGTCATTTCCTTCTCCAGGGGATCTTCCCTACCCAGGGAGTGAACCTAGGTCTTCCACATTGCAAGCAGATGCCTTTACCGTCTGAGCCACCTGAGGAACACCATTCAACCCACAACAGAGAGGATGAAAGAATAGCTAGAATTCTATTTCATACTTAAGGAAGTTTCTTTGAAAAGTGTCCTGGTCTTTCAGTGAGTATATGGTGGCACTAGAACCATAAATCAGTTATGCTATTCACTTGGTGACCAGAGAAAGTCATAGAAAAGTGGTGTAGTCAATTTTCATTATTCGTGATGATTAAGTTCTATAGTGAAAGTGAAAGTCACTCAATCATGTCCAACTCTTTGTGATCCCATGGACTATACAGTGCACGGAATTCTCCAGACTAGAATACTGGAGTGAATAGCCTTTCCCTTTTCCAGGGGATCTTCCCAACCCAGGGATCGAACCCAGGTCTCCCTCATTGCAGGAGAATTAACAACCCAGGGATCAAACCCAGGTCTCTTGCATTGCAGGTGAATTCTTTACCAGCTGAGCCACAAGGGAAACCAAGAATACTGGAGTGGGTAGCCTATACCTTCTCCAGTGAATCTTCCCAATCCAGGAATCGAATCAGGGTCTACTGCACTGCAGGTGGATTCTTTACCAACTGAGCTATCAGGGAAGCCCTTAAGTTCTATAAAGTAGTCATAAACACAGAATTTTCAAATACTAAATCACTACTCCTAGAAGAAATAAGAGTTTAAGTTACTGTGAGCTTCTAATGCAACATTTTTGTCAACTGATCAATACAAAGCCTTGTGTTTTGTGTGTGTCTCTGTTATTTCATGTGTAACATTAATTCATTAACCTTGAACTCACAGTCAACAGCACTTTACCTCATATCTGAACAAAGCTTTTCAAACACACATTTTCTCCATAAGTCACATCACAGCCTTCTTGTACTTAGGCACACTATATAGAACTAGGCTTGGACTTCATTTTAAATACCAAAATCATCCAGGAAAAAGCTAAAAAAAATGAAAAACACAGAAGTCAATAGACTCCAAAGGAGACTAGACTTACAGTGTGAGAATGAAACAAGAAAGAGTATCACCATGTTCAACCTCGATTGGGAATGTCTATGTCAAGCAACTTAAATCTTTTGCTGCTCTTCGTAGGTCACAACAATATACTGTGAAAGCACCTTGGCTATTGATTTTCGACAATTAGTAAATTACAACAAATAGGAAAATTTACAAATATGGAACCTGCCAATAATGAGGACTATTTATTGCAGTCAGTCCCAGTAGGTTTCATGCAGGAGGGCACCCATCTCAGCTGCAGATGCCAAAATAAATGAACTGATTTTTAGGAGTACAAAAAAAAATTAAAACAAGTAGGCAAATTCACAAATATGGAAGCTATGGGATAGACTGTATACTGTAGCCATTTCTAGATGGTTTTGTATTAGAAGTGCACCCCCTCATTTGCAGATGCCAAATTGGATGGAGGCTGACATCAGAGCATACCACAGTATTAGTGTTTGTCTTGCTAAGCACATGGGTTGATGGATCCATATCAAGCTGTAGAACACCCACCCCTATTAATAACATAATCTTTAATAAATCTGAGATGATATAGTCTACATGAGGGAGAAGAACGGGGGAGAGAGATCCTGAGCTTGACTGACTTTAACTATAAATATAAAAGTAGTGAAATTTTAAGTTTCATCAGAATCACTTTTTTCTTCTGACAGGTATTAAAGATGGACACCCAATATGAACAAATGCATGCCTAATACCTAGTATATACCCTGCCATAAGAAAGATGTATAGAAAGAAGTTTGATTATAGGTGTCAGTGAGCACTTCCTTGAGAAAATTATATTCAAGCTCTTACCTGAGGATGGGCTAGCCTCACAATTTAGAAGGAAGTGGTATTCCCATCAGAAGGACCAATGTTTGTGAAGATCAGAAACTAGGGAGAACAAAGTGAGTTAAAAGAAAGGAAAGTTTGGTGGGACTACAGCGTAGGATGCAAGGAGGAGAAGAGTTCAAAATGGGCCATAATCAGCAAAAACATCAAAAGTGTCAGTGTCAGCAACATTAAGCAATTTGTCTTATAATGAAGTAAAATGGCAACTTCTTCAAAATCCAGCTACTAAAGAGAAGGGCAGCTTGATGTAGGGTAGCAATCCTTCCATGAACACCAAAGTCCTCAAGATCCTTCTAGGACTTATGGGTATAAGCTCAAAACTGCATTCATGAAAATAAAAACAAAAATAAACAAACGGGACCTAATTAAACATAAAAGATTTGGTGTAGCAAAACAATCCGTAAACAAAAAGAAAACTCTTAGAATGGGAGAAAATACTTAGCAGGTGAAGCAACTGGCAAGGGATTAATCTTCAAAATACAAAAGCAGCTCATGCAGTTCAGTATCAAAAAAACAACCCAATCAAAATATGGGTGAAAGATCTAAATAGACCTCCTTCCAAGAAAACATACACCTGGTTAAAAAGCACATAAAAAGATGCTCAATATCACTATTAGAGTAATGCAAATCACCGTGTCCAAGGTCAGGGGCGGTAGCCAAGAGGAGCTACCCCACCTTCAAAGCCAGAGCAGCCACCTCGCGCCCGAGGCCAGGGGCGGTGACCCCGAGGAGCCACCCGGAGCCTGAGGCCAGGGGCGGCAGCTGGGAGGAGCTACCAACGTCCAAGGGCAGGGCCAGCGGCCGGGAGGAGCAACCCAAGGAGCAGTGGCGGCTTCGCAGGCACAGGAGGGCCTGGAGGAGCTATCCCAAGTTGAAGGTCAGGAACGGCAGCTGTAAGGAGATAACCCATGTCCAAGGTAAGGAGCAGCAGCTGCGCTTTGCTGGAGCAGCCATGAAGAGATAACCCACGCCCAAAGTAAGAGAAACCCAAGTAAGATGGTAGGTGTTGCAAGAGGGCATAAGAGGGCAGACACACTGAAACCATACTCACAGAAAACTAGTCAATCTAATCACAAGAGGACCATAGCTTTTTCTAACTCAATGAAACCAAGACATGCCTGCAGGGCAACCCAAGACAGGCGGGTCATGGTGGACAGGTCTGACAGAATGTGGTCCACTGGAGAAGGGAATGGCAAACCACTTCAGTATTCTTGCCTTGAGAACCCCATGAACAGTATGAAAAGGCAAAATGATAGGATACTGAAAGAGGACCTCCCCAGGTCATCAGGTGCCCAATATGCTACTGGAGGTCAGTGGAGAAATAATTCCAGAAAGAATGAAGGGATGGAGCCAAAGCAAAAACAATACCCAGTTGTGGATGTGACTGGTGATAGAAGCAAGATCCGATGCTGTAAAGAGCAATATTGCATAGGAACCTGGAATGTCAGGTCCACGAATCAAGGCAAATTGGAAGTGGTCAAACAAGAGATGGCAAGGGTGAACGTCAACATTCTAGCAATCAGCAAACTAAAATGGACTGGAATGGGTGAATTTAACTCAGATGACCATTATATCTACTATTGCGGGCAGGAATCCCTCAGAAGACATGAAGTAGCCTTCATGGTCAACAAAAGAGTCTGAAATGCAGTACTTGGATGCAATCTTAAAAACTACAGAATGATTTCTCTTCATCTCCAAGGCAAACCATTCAATATCACAGTTATCCAAGTCTACACCCCAACCAGTAACACTGAAGGAACTGAAGTTGAACGGTTTTATGAGACCTACAAGACCTTTTAGAACTAGCACCCAAAAAAGATGTCCTTTTCATTATAGGGGACTGGAATGCAAAAGTAGGAAGTCAAGAAACACCTGGAGTAATAGGTAAATTTGGCCTTGGAATAAGAAATGAAGGAGGGCAAAGACTAATAGCGTTTTGCCAAGAAAATGCACTGGTCATAGCAAACACCCTCTTTCAACAACACAAGAGAAGACTCTACACATGGACATCACCCGATGGTCAACACCAAAATCAGATTGATTATATTCTTTGCAGCCAAAGATGGAGAAGCTCTATACAGTCAACAAAAACAAGACCAGGAGCTGACTGTGGCTCAGATCATGAACTCCTTGTTATCAAATTCAGACTCAAATTGAAGAAAGTAGGGAAAATCGCTAAACCATTCAGGTATGACCTAAATCAAATCCCTTATGATTATACAGTGGAAGTGAGAAATAGATTTAAGGGCCTAGATCTGATAGATGGAGTGCTTGATGAACTATGGAATGAGGTTCATTATATTGTACAGGAGATAGGAATCAAGACCATCCCCATGGAAAAGAAACACAAAAAAGCAAAATGGCTGTCTGGGGAGGCCTTACCAATAGCTGTGAAAAGAAGAGAGGTGAAAAGCAAAGGAGAAAAGGAAAGATACAAGCATCTGAATGCAGAGTTCCAAAGAATAGCAAGAAGAGATAAGAAAGCCTTCTTCAGTGATCAATGCAAAGAAATACAGGAAAACAACAGAATGGGCAAGACTAGAGATCTCTTCAAGAAAATTAGAGATACTAAGGGAACATTTCATGCAAAGATGGGCTCAATAAAGACAGAAATGGTATGGACCTTACAGAAGTAGAAGATATGTAGAAGAGGTGGCAAGAATACACAGAAGAACTGTACAAAAATATCTTCACGACCCAGATAATCTTGATGATGTGATCACTAATCTAGAGCAGACATCTTGGAATGTGAAGTCAAGTGGGCCTTAGAAAGCATCACTATGAACAAAGCTAGTGGAGGTGATAGAATTCCAGTTGAGCTGTTTCAAATCCTGAAAGATGATGTTGTGAAAGTGCTGCACTCAATATGCCAGCAAATTTGGAAAACTCAGCAGTGGCCACAGGACTGGAAAAGGTCAGTTTTCATTCCAATCCCAAAGAAAGGCAATGCCAAAGAATGCTCCAACTACTGCACAACTGCACTCATCTCACATGCTAGTAAAGTAATGCTCAAAATTCTCCAAGCCAGGCTTCAGCAATACGTAAACTGTGAACTTTCTGATGTTCAAGCTGGTTTTAGAAAAGGCAGAGGAACCAGAGATCAAATTGCCATCAACTGCTGGATCATGGAAAAAGCAAGAGAGTTCCAGAAAAACATCTCCTTCTGCTTTATTGACTATGCCAAAGCCTTTGACTGTGTGGATCACAATAAACTGTGGAAAATTCTGAAAGTGATGGGAATACCAGACCACCTAACCTGCCTCTTGAGAAATCTGTTTGCAGGTCAGGAAGCAACAGTTAGAACTGGTCATGGATCAACAGACTGGTTCCAAATAGGAAAAGGAGTACGTCAAGGCTGTATATTGTCACCATGCTTATTTAAATTCTATGCAGAGTACATCATGAGAAACGCTGGACTGGAAGAAACACAAGCTGGAATCAAGATTGCCGGGAGAAATATCAATAACCTCAGATATGCAGATGACACCACCCTTATGGCACAAAGTGAAGAGGAACTAAAACGCCTCTTGATGAAAGTGAAAGAGGAGAGTGAAAAAGTTGGCTTAAAGCTCAACATTCAGAAAATGAAGACCATGGCATCCAGTCCCATCACTTCATGGGAAAGAGATGGGGAAACAGTAGAAACAGTGTCAGACTTTATTTTGGGGGGCTCCAAAATCACTGCAGTTGGTGACTGCAGCCATGAAATTAAAAGACGCTTACTCCTTGGAAGAAAAGTTATGACCAACCTAGATAGTATATTCACAAAAGCAGAGACATTACTTTGCTGACTAAGGTCCGTCTAGTCAAGGCTATGGTTTTTCCTGTGGTCATGTATGGATGTGAGAGTTGGACTGTGAAGAAGGCTGAGCACTGAAGAATTGATGCGTTTGAACTGTGGTGTTGGAAAAGACTCTTGAGAGTCCCTTGGACTGCAAGGAGATCCAACCAGTCCATTCTGAAGGAGATCAACCCTGGGTATTCTTTGGAAGGAACGATGCTAAAGCTGAAACTCCAATACTTTGGCCACCTCATGCAAAAAGTTGACTCATTGGAAAAGACTCTGATGCTGGGAGGGATTGGGGGCAGGAGGAGAAGGAGACGACCAAGGATGAGATGGCTGGATGGCATCACGGACTCAATGGACATGAGTCTAAGTGAACTCCGGGAGATGGTGATGGACAGCGAGGCCTGGCGTGCTGCGATTCATGGGGTCACAAAGAGTCTGATACGACTGAGCGACTGAGCTGAACTGAACTGAATGCAAATCAAAACTACCAGGAGATATCACCTCACACCAGTCAGAATGGCTATCATCAAAAAATCTACAAACAATAAATGCCAGAGAGGGTGTGGAGAAAAGAGAACACAACTCCTGCATAGCTGGTGGAAATGCAGACTAGTTCAGCCACTATGGAGAATAGTATGGAGGTTCCTCAAAAAACTGAAAATACAGCTACTGTATGATCCAGCAATCCCACTCCAGGGCATTATCTGGAGAGAAACAAAGCTGGAAAAAATACATGCACCCCACTGTTTATTGCATCTCTGTTCACAATAACCAAGACATGGAGGCCACCTCAATATCCACTGACAGAGGAGTAGATAAAGAAAACGGGGTAAACATATACAATGGGATATTACTCAGCCATTAAAATGAATGCACTGATGCCATTTGAAGCAACATGGATGGATCTAGAGATTGTCATACTGAGTGAAGCCAATCAGATAAAAGACAAATATCATATGACATTGCTTATACGAGGAATCTAAAAAGAGGCTATGAATGGACTTATCTACAAAAGCAAAACAGTTACAAGTGTAGAAAATAAACTTATGGTTTCCAGGGAGTAAGGGCAGCGGGGAGATAGTTTGGAAGATTGGGACTGACATATACACATTACTAAACACAAAATAGATAACTAAGTACCTACCTTCATAGCCCAAGGAACTCTATACTCAATGGTCTGTACTGGGAAAGAATCTAAAAAAGAGTGGATATATGCATAACAGATTCACTTTACTGCACACCTGAAATTAAAACACTAAATCAATTATATCCCATTAAAATTTTTGAAAATTAAAAACTGTGTTCATAGTAATATTAAGATATTATTTGTTTTTTTCTGGATTGACAGTTGTAATGAGGGCACAAAAGCAGTGGTGAGAAAATTACCAATGCCTTTGTACAAATCAAGTCACTGACACCAGACTGTCCTAGTAGGTAACTTTTATATCCTTTGCCATTACACATTCAAAACAAAAGTCCATTTCCAGCAAAGAACAGAAGCAGTATAAATTATTAAGTTTTTATAATTTAAACTTGAGTATGCATCTTGTGAATATTATAAGTGATTAAATGACAAAATTACAAGTGTGAATGAGACATTACTTCTGCATACCAATGTATGATGTTTGTCTTGATAAATAATAGTGTCAGTGTTTGGCTGCAAGATGAAATAGTTATGCTCTTTTTCTCCACAAAATGTAAAACTCTGGTTGTTCAGACTTGGAAATTTGACATAAAAATGTTTTCGTGAGAAAAAAATCACGTCAGTCTGTCACAGTAAGGAAAACAACTGATATCTGTTGCTAAAGATAAGATTTAAATGGAAAAATGAGTTCTGAAAATCTTGTGTCTGTAACTATAAACTTGACAGCTTACTAATACTTAAGAACTTTTCCTATGACATTATTATACTATTAACAGATGTGATTTCTTCGTACTACACAATAAAATATGACAATATTTGAAAAAATCTTCAAATTCAGTGAATCAATAATTTTCAGTTAACCAGGGCAGGGAGTCATATACATTGGTAAAATACTCATTTTTACCAGAATGCAAGAAACCCATTGTATTACAACATAATGGAGTACAAAATTTCATTGAAAACTGTTCATGTTCTGTATCACAATTGATCTCTGAGAACCTATCATTTGTTGAGCTTTGATTTAGTACAAATCAAAGGAAAATATCCACAATTATCTACAAATTTTATTAAAATATGCCTTATTTTCCAAACAAGTATCTCCGGGTGGTCAAAATTTTTTCTCACTCTTCAACCAAAATATCATCTTGCAAAAAATTAATTGCAAAAGAAAATATTAGAATCCATTTGTTTTCTATTAATCCAACATTAAAGAGATATTTTAAAATGTTTAAGAACACAACTGTTCTCATTCATTTTTTTATTTTGAAAACTTTTGTTTTTAAATTAAAATACTATTGATATCACCGTGTAACTGGTTTAATTAATGTTATTTTAAATGAAATAGTAAAGAGTATTTTAAAATGTCCTCAGTCTTCAATTCTAATATAATAAACCATAAATATAAACCCCATGAACAAAAGATCTTTGGGGTCCTCAATAATTGGGATCCTAAGACAAAAACATTTTAGAACCAATGATATACGGGAAAGAAGATGGACTTGATAAAAATCAACAACCAAGACTCCCTTCATCCTGCATCACTAATTCACAGAGTTCTCTTAGATAAGTAAGTGGGCTCTCCAACATCAGGTTCTTCTTGCATAAAATGAGTTATAATAATCATAAATGTTGATAGGGTCACTATAAGGATAAAGCGCACTTGTATATGCAGAGGCATTTTGTACCCTCCAAAGCATTATACAAAGGTTATTTTCTTATCATTATTCATGACAGTAACAGTTTGTACTAAAATGTGATGGATCATGTTAATAATAATTACCTTTCTGTGTTAAAATTATGGAACAGATAAATCATAATGAAAAACATTTATCTCTATAGCACAGGCTCATTTGATTGGTTTGCATTATTTTTTAAAGTTTTTAGAAACCTAAGAAATTCTTATTAAAGATAAGACCAATTTGGGAAACAGGTTCCTAAATAATTATTTTGGCATACGTGTGGATATTACAGGAAAACTCAGGAAACATCTCACAGTGATCTGAAAGTAATGAGCACTCCTGTGGCTGTATGAACCATCTACGAGATCCAAACTAAAACACAAAGATAAGATACTCAGATCACTTACTTCCTGCTGATATCGTCAAAGAACATTAGTGTCTGAAGCAACATTAGCAGCCCTTTTATCCAACATCTCATCTAAAGCAAGAATCTCCTCTAAAAACCTCTGACAACTTATCCAGTCTCTACTTAAATACTTCTAGCAGTTGGAGATATATCACTTAATACAGTGTATAGTCAAAGCTATGGTTTTTCCAGTATGTATGGATGTGAGAGTTGGACCATAAAGAAGGCTGAGCACCAAAGAATAGATATTTTCGAACTGTGGGGCTGGGAGAAGACTCCTGAAGAGTTTCTTGGACTGCAAGGAGATCAAACTACTTAATCCTAAAGAAAATCCACTCTATATTCATTGGAAGGACTAATACTGAAGCTAAAGCTCCAATACTTTGGTCACCTAATGAGAAGAGCCAACTCATATTAGAAAAGACCCTGATCCTAGGAAAGATTGAAGGCAGGAGGAGAAGGGCATGACAGAGGATGAGATGTTTGGATGGCATCACTGACTCAATGGACGTAAGTTTGAGCAAACTCTTGGAGGTAGTGAAGGACAAGGAAGCCTGGCATGCTGAAGTTCATGGGGTCGCAAAGAGTTGGACATGACTTAGCAACTAAACAACAACAAAGGCAGTTTATTTTATGCATTAAAGTTTTTTGCAATGTGCATATCAAATTATACAAAAAGCTAATGATCTTTTTGAATTTCTAACAAATTCCCAAATGATGTAGATGTTGCTGCTCAGGGACCATACTTTGAGAACCACCGAACTAGGGGGTCTCACCACAATTCCTCACTCAGCTTATGTGAAAACATATTGTGAGTTACATGTAACTGAATTGCAGCAGAGGCTGTTCACAGTTTTGAGGCATTTTGGATGGTGAATTCTGAATGACTGTTAATAGGAGAGCAGTGGTGTGAATAATCCACTACCATGGATAATCCAAAAGCCATTTCAGCTTGATTTTGGAAGGTGTTCAAGTTGGATTTTAATTTTGTAAGAGCACTGCTTTTGCCTTAGCAAATAGGTTTTTTGCTGAGGCCAATGTTAAAACTGAGTGACTGCTTCCTGGGTAAACACATGCTTTCCCAGTGAGGAAGGCAAGCCAGACAGTCTGGCATGATAGCTGTGGAGACGAACCTGGCACTCATAATTCACAAAGCAGACAAAGGCTAACTGAGAGCTGAGTCCATGTATGACATATAAAAAAAATTGTAGTTCCTAAAAATATGCATGAAAGTTGGGAAGATTTGGGGGAAACTCATCACTTCCTCTTTCTATATATACTAAATTCTGTAGCTTATGGAATTCAAAGTATTTCCCTTTTACCCTGTGATCAACACCTACACCTACACACACACACACACCCCTGTGTGAGTGTGTATGTCTATGGTTTTGCCTTAAGGAGGTCATAAAAGAAAAATACTTCCTGAAAGCTCACGAATCCATTGTGAACAGGCATGTCAGTGTTTGTGCTTAGAGGTAGTTATAGTCAATAAAAGTAATTTCTGAACATTAGCTTATAGATAGGCTGAATCAGAACAACCTGAGAACTTAAATAAAATACAGATTCCGTCTCCTCCGCCCCAGAGCTGAAATCCTCTTTTAGGAAGAGTCTTTATCTAGCCCTAACTCCCTGTAGACACAGCCCCACCACGTCACACCTCAGATGTGCTCTGCGCTCTGCTCACCTTTTCACTTTTCCCATGGATGCTGAGGTGATAGATGCTGCTGGGAGTCATGACGGATTTAATGCCCATGCGGAGAACACTGCACCAATGGCAGCCTGGGGGGAGCGGGCCAATGGCAGTCTGGAGCCAACAGATCAATGACTTCCTTCTTCCCTTGTATGAACGGTCCTGAGAAGCAGTCTGTGAACTTCCATGAAGACAGCCCTACAATATGGCACTCAGTTCCACTTCAACCAAGCAGTTGCTAAGTTGGTTACATTTTTTTATATTGGCTCATTGGTTCTCACACCTTCCCTGCTTCACATCCCTTCTCCTTCAGTCAGGCTCCCTGGAGTGCATTCCTTCATAAAACAGGATGACAAAAGCCTTTGCTCAGGCTCTGCCTTCTGAAGATTCAGGCTAAAACCACATAGATTATGTTTTTCTCAGGGTATATGCCCAACAGTGGGACTGCTTGGTCATAAGGTAGTTTATTTTTAGTTTTTTAAGGACCCTCCCAATGTCCATTGACAGATGAATACATAAAGGAGACGCAGCACACATATACATTGAAATATTGCTCAGTCATAAAACAGGAATGAAACCGGGCCATTTGTAGAGATGTGGATAGACCTAGATTCTGTCAGTCAGAGTGAAGTCAACAAAGAAAACTGAGTATCATATATTAATGTGTATCCATGGAATCTCAAAAAATGCTGCAGATGAACCTATTGTCAGGGCAGGAATAGAGACAGAGAACACACGTGTGGACATGAGGGTGGGGGGAATGACCTGGGAGAGTGCAGTTGCCATGTACGCTACCATGTGTAAAATAGAGAGCTAGTGGGAACCTGCTGTGTATCTTAGGGAGCTCAGCTTGATGCTCTGTGATGACCTAGAGGGGTGGGATGGAGGGGCAATAGTGGGAAGAAGGTCTCAGAGAAAGGGGATATCTGTATATGCACAGCTGATTCACTTCGTTTCACAACAGAAACTAGCACAACACTGTAAAGCAACTATACTTTTTTTCTTTTTTTAAAGAAAAGACCATATGGAACTTCCTAGTTCCAAGGTATTAACACATACAAGGGCAGGGCTACTTTTAGCTCCTGTAGTGGGTAGGGCAAAAGAGGAAGAAGCAGCTCAGAAATGGAATAACTAGAGGATTTTTTTTTTTTTTGTCTGTTTACAACTATCTCCAGAAAAAGCACTCCTGTGCTCTAAGCCATTCAAAATAAATATCACCACAGCTTTGTAAACAGAGGGGCACAGGTGGAAAGAGACAAATACTGAATGGCCTGTTTTTTCCCTATAAGGAAGTTTTCCCTCTTGGACTGTCTCCAGGTCTAAATACAACTTGCTGTCCTGAGAATCCAGTCTATAGAGCCCATGCCTTGTATAGGCCCTCCCAATGAAAGGAGAGACATGAGCCTCCTAAAACCAACCTCAGAAAATAAAATGACCCTTTCAGGCCTCACTCAGGTGGAACCAAAAAACCATGGCTCTTTCCCCAGAAATGAAGCAGTCTGGGGAAGCTGTGGCTCAGTTCCAGAGCTAGAAATGAGCAGGTGTGCCACAAGAGACAGGTTCCCAGAACCTTCTCCAGGCAAACAAAATTAACATGTGTTTCCTTTCTTCTCCCTTCTAGGAAAATCTGTCCAATAGACACAGAAAAAAATAGAACAGATAAAAGGAAAAGGAAAACAGTTATTTCAGAAATCCTTAGAAAGCTCATATCTATACATGACGAGTGAAATGTAGAGCTGAAACATTACCTAAATTATATGAGCTCCAAAAATATGGGCCTGGAATAAGTTTTAAGATATGAATGCACTAGATATTTGTGGTCTCTATTGCATGTTCCTACATTTACTGCACTTGATAGCATATGCACACTCAGTGTTCTTTATAATCATAGTGACCTTAGTGCTGAGCTATAGATCAGATAAATGAACAGTTTCTAATATGGTAATGCCAGGGGTAGAAAAATGATGCAAACCTTTGTGTGTCTGGGTGTGTGTGTATCCAATCTAAATTTTGATCTACAGACAAATGTGTGATGGGTTTAAAAGTGGACGGTGAACTCTTACAATGTTACAATTCAGAAAATACATATTAAGTTTAGATAACATGATCAATGCTAGGATTACTTTATGGTAACGTTTAAAAAAAACACACACATGCATAAAACATAATCCCAACAGGATAGTGATTCCTCCCATTTCATAGTGAAAAAACAAAGGCTCTGAGAGGATAAGTGATACAGTCCTATTAATAAGGTTTATGGGTTAGCTATTGCTTCCCTGGTGGTTCAGTGGTAAAGAATCTGCCTGCCAATGCAGGAGACCTGGGTTCTATACCTGGGTCAGGAAGATCCCCTGGAGTAGGAAATGGCAACCTACTCTAGTATTCTTGTCTGAGAAATCCCATGGAGAGAGGAGCCTGGTGAGATAATACATGGAATCACAAAAGAATCGTACACAACTGAGCAGCTAAACAACAACAACATGGGCAGCTATTACTTGAACTTTTGTTCCTTTGATTCTAAATTTAGAGCTTTTTCCTGTACACCAACATGCTCCAATTGAATCCAAGAGTCTAGACTCTATGTTCCATGTCTCCTAAAGTGATAGCTCTATAATTTTGCTTTGTGTTTCATTCAGGATTTCCCTGAGACTTCATACTGGAAGTCCACGGAAGTGACGACCAAGTATCCATCCTTATCCTTAGGAAGTGTCATGTTTGAGCATGCCATTCTGGTTACAGTTGATTTGTTTCTGGGTAAACAACTAACTCAAGTCAAACTAACCATTTCCATTTCCTGCAAAATCTTCACTTTGAACAGATAGAGTCAGACTCTTTTCTTTCTGGAGGTTGAAGACATACCTAAAGAAAACTCAGAAGTTATCAATACCATTCTTTGCTCCTTGAGGAGACAGGCCAGTGCAGTGAGAGAGACTGAAACTGACTTTGGCAAGAAGCAGTGTCAGGAGTCAGGGGGAAAGACGGCACTGGAGTTTCCGGACCCATGTTCTGGTAGTTCAGCTGTCTATCTGCCTTTTATGCCATGTGTTTATTCAACCCTTTCTCAAATTCTGTGAGTTAATAAATTTCCTTCTTGGACTGAATTTAATTCAAGTCTCATTCCTCTCACGCATCACCAAAAATAACCTAATACAATATTCAATGAGAAAATAGATCCAAAACACCAAGTCCTTTCCTGAAGTATGTATTCATTTCATTGGGACTCATCTTTGTGACCACATTGGACCCACATTTGCTATCTGACTTGCCTGGTCTCAGCCTGTTCATTCAGTGGAGGCCACATGCCTCGTTTGTGTCCTTTGACACCATCCCACTCCCTCACCCATCTGCTTTCTCAGGGCCATCATTTTGGGTTGAGGAAAGATGATTGCTTTAGCGCTGTGATGACAAGATACATACCAACTGCTGCTTTTCCTGCCTGGCAACTTCCTAGGAAGTCCAGAGACTAACTCTGGGACAAGAAAGTTTCTCTCCTGTCCTTTTAGTACTACTAAAGCCTAGACAGGATAGAGCTGTGGCTGAGGGTTGGGGAAGGTGTTATCTTATGCTATATCCCTTAGGTGCAAGCTTGAAATAAGGATTTGGAAGGTCCTGATTTATGGAGAGAGGGCTTTATTAGAGATCTCATCAAGTCCCATAGGTCAGGGCCCTTAGATACCATTAAGTCCACCTTGCTCCTCATGACTAAGCATTGGCCTCTGATAATCTGGTATCCTGATATCGCCACCACTACTAAGAAACTCAGTTCTGTACCAGAATCTTGTACTCTCAGTCCCTGCCTACACAGACAGCCCCCACTGAGTTTCTCAAGGACCACGTGATGCAGGCACTGTCCTCCACAGTGTGTTCACATCACTCTGGTAAATGGAGTGTCCTCAGGGCCCTCCCCAGGACACCACTGGCCGGTGGGTTTTCTGTTCTTGGGCAGAAGACTCATTTTGGCACACTCTTCTCTCATCTTTTCTGACATATTCCTTCACTGTTTGCCATGGCAGTTCTGCATCTCAGCGCCTCTTATTGTGGGATGCCACTTTATCTAAGCTTCCAAGGCTTATCCTGGAAATATATTAGGACCAACTCTGAGAGTCCTACCAGGGTGTTAAGTCCTGACAGCTCCTGCATAAGCTCTCTCAACCAGTTTAGTTTCCCCACCTTAATTCTGCACCCTCAGAATCCAATGAGGCCTACTCTGTACTTTGTTGGCACATGATAGCCAAATCACGTGGCCCCTTTGACATATAATTATTCCCAAACTGAGCAGATTCAGCACCTGTTGCCATCTGCCCCTGGGTACTAGTCTGGGAACCAGGAGAGGAGGAGGACGAGGCAGAGCCTAAAGACCAGCATTATCTTATAAAGCACTTGTCTCATCTGAGATTTCTCTACAGCCTCAAGCTAAATGTAGGGTGCCAAGAGCCAGCATGGGGAATCCCGCCCATGGCAAAGGTCATGAGGAAAGGGGCCTGACAAAACGCAAGGCAGGATCAGGCCTCAGGGGTCCCCCTGGATTTTCTCGATCATCTACCCCCAAAACCAGAGTCTGCCTGCTTTACTGTGTTATGCTCTCCACCTTCTCTTCTAACATTAACAGGGGGCTGTCCCCCCATCACCTTTTTCTGGAAAAAGTTAATTTAGAGCTTTTAGATAATAAGCCTCCTGGGCATAATAAGAGTGCGTCAATCCAAAAACCCCTCTGATGGCTTTCTAGTCTGCCTGACAGGTTTGTCTGGACTCTTACAGCTGTGCATGTGATTGTTTGCGGCCTCCCAACCACCAGAGGCACAGGAAGCTTAAAGCATCCTAGGAATGTAGGGGCTTCCGAGGAGTCAAAATCATTAGAATAGGACTGATTAAGGGTTTCATCGTTGAGCCGATACTTGCTGCCAAGTTTTCATATCTTTCATTTGTTGATATAGTTGGTATGTAGAAAAAACAGGTAGTAGCCCTGATATTAGCAACATTAGATCTTTGAGTTAAGTACTCTCTTTGTTATAACCCACTGCACCTTTGTTCTACAGAAATGTAACTTTATTTAGTACTTTGAGGGTGATGCAGATTAAAGAAAAAACACTTCAAGGGAAAATGAGTTTTCTGGTTGATAAGACATTTATCTAGGAAAAGAGCCATAAAAATGTTAACAGGCCCCCTGGCCAGAAGATGATGTAAAACCACCTGAGACCTTTTGTATATGGGAAGGTATGCTAAAAGAAAGCCTGGTCTCAATAAGGGTCAGGACTGCTGCCCCTGCATAACTCTGCATATTCCATTATTTCTTTATGTACAACTTGGGGTATATAAGCTGCTTTTGAAAATAAAGTTGTGGGTCTGGCACCAATGCTTGGCTCCCCCATGTCGTTCTTTTCTCCCCTTTCAGGCTGAATTCCCATCTGGAGCACAGAGGCTCTCTGTGTCTACTTATTTGCCCTGGCTTCTAAGACCCACATGAGAGGGAGCCCAAGGCGGGGCACGCTCCGCTATTCAAGCAGGCGCCGGTGGCCTATGTAGATGGTGCAAGCCCCTTGTCGTGAAGCTTTATTGGTCTCCTGTGTAAACCAAGTTATTCAGCCTCTTTTATCCACTAATTTTCCTACTACACTATTCTTTCCTAATCTCTCTATATCTCTAAATAAATAAGTCTCTCCTCACCGACGCCATTTCCCTTTTGAATTTCCTGGATCCACTGGGGCTGGAACCCGGCAGTAGGGGTTGGTGGGCAGGGTGGGTTCTATCTTTCAACAAGGGGAAGTGGAACACTTCTGCAGACACAGAGGGATCAAGGGCACCTGGAATTTCAAATTGCTCAAGAATGTCTACCCAGTATCTTTATCCCAACCCCAGGATCACACTGGTTTATGGGCCCTGAGTTGGCAGAGGAGAACTGCCCAAGTTGAAAACTTCATCTTCTACAAAGTCTGCTGATCTCCCAGATTTACACAGTCCTCAGCTTTTCCGCCCTCCAGCTACAAGTAATAAAGTTAAGGTCTCCTAAAGTGTTGCCAAGGAGGCCCTTTGACCCTCATGCTTTGCTTGAAGTTGGGTACTGATTCTCCTGGGCTTATCTTTTTCCCTCTTAAGGCATTGTCACACTCCTTCCTAATGTCTTAGCTTAACTGCACTGCAGCTTCATGTAGTGGTTGCTGCTATTCCACCTGCCATCAGTGACAGTGTCCTCACTGCTAACTGGTGGTGACTGAGCCAACAACTCCACCACTCACTCCTAGTGAGCTACTTCCTAGGACAACTACTATCAGCTCTCAGAGGCAGGCTCCCCAGGAGCAGAAACTGGGACAGGAATTCAGGAGCCGTTTTAAGGGAGTAAGCTCTGGATTTTCTTCTTTCTGAGGTCACATTGCTTTGTGTGCTGCTTCTCTATATTTATCTATC
Organism: Ovis aries; assembly: GCF_016772045.2. Lineage (NCBI taxonomy): Eukaryota > Metazoa > Chordata > Mammalia > Artiodactyla > Bovidae > Ovis > Ovis aries. Next base: position 53,414,164 of record NC_056058.1, on the reverse strand, counting down.
TAATTGTCCCCTTCTCCACTATTCTCTCAACCTCAATCTCAAGGCAAACTTTATCCCTTTGTGCATATAGCCAAGAATGACAATCTTTTCAAAAGCAGCTTAAACAACTTCTCGTCAAATAACAAGTGGTCTTTTAAGTATCTCTAATTTCTAATAATTCTAGATTGAGAAAAAAGTCTGATTTACTCAGCAATGGTAAGAGCCAATCAGCTATGGCCTTGGGAGGCTGACAGGGTAACATGGCAAAGACATACTTCTTGCACCTGTTCATTCAGGAAGAAGAAACTTACCCAGAGAAGAGAATGATGGGTTAAGCAAACACTCCAAATTTTCTATGGGAGCTTCTTTCTCTAGAAATAAACCAGCTAGCTCACTGACATAATAATTAGCATAACTTAGAAAGAAATATCCCAATATTTTCTAGCAAATGTGCCTCTGGCTTAAACAAGACATATAAGAGGTGGCAGAGTCTTGTAAAGACCAATAGAATGGAAGCTTCCTGAGAGAAAGAATTTTTGTTCAGGAATGTATTTCCAGCACATATAAAACCACCTAGGTCATAGTAAGTTGTCAGTAAATGTTTTAAATGAACAAATTAAGAAACACCCAATGTTAGGAAAATCTGTTTTACTAACTTAGGTCCACTTATTGAATTCTGACTCAGTTTTCTCATCTATGAAATGGTGATAATAATGTTTATAGGGTTGTTTTGAAGGTGAAGAAAATGTTGATGCTATCATGTAGACCACAGCTCCAGGAACACAGCAAGTTCAGTAACCGAGAGCTATTATTAAAAGAGAGTCAAGCCAGGACACAATAATAGCCACTGAAATGAAGAACATTTAGTGGGCAATAGCTTCTACAATGAAAACAAACCACAGAATGCAGAGTAAATAAAGCTTTCTGAGGGAAAAACTCATTTTCATGAACTGAGACAATAGTACAGACAAGTAATTAGTGCAGAAACAAAGGCAGTCATCCCTGCAAAAGTAGATCCTTCCAATAGGTCAGAAAAAATTAATGAAAAGCAATAGTACCAAGAACAGAAATAACACTGTTAGCATAAAACCCCTTCTGACAGTGGCACCTCTGGAGAATCAGTGGTCTCTGCCCTGCCCTGCCATCACAAAAATGGTTACATGTTCATGGAGGAGTGTTTGGAGGGAAGGAGACACACTGTTTGCTGCATTTCTATTTGGCAAGTCAGAGACCTTTAGTACACAAGAATGTGCTCAGTCAGTCAGTCAGTCAGTCATATCCAACTCTTTGCGACCCCCTGGACTGTAGCCCACCAGGCTTCTCTGTCCATGAAACTTTCCCTGTAAGAATACAGGAGCAAGTAGCCATTTCCTCCTGCAGGGGATCTTCCTAATCCAGTAGACAGGAAAGAGAATCTAAATTTTAGCTAATGGATGCTGTAATAAAGACTGTGTCTAACTCTTTCACCTGCTTTTTTTTCTCCCTTTCTCCCCGCCCTTTGCAAACAGCACAGATGGGGAAAAGAGAAGCAGACGATTCAAACTGGTACATTACGTGGGCACAAACAAGTTAGGGAAAAACATCTCTGCATGGTGAGAAAAATTCCACTTCTTTCTTGGACAGTTTCTGAAGTATTGGAAACCATGGTAACTAATATAAATGTAGCCAGTGCATTGTGCATTCTCAGTCTGCAACAATAAAAAACAAACTTAATCTGTTTTTTTTTAAGTTAAAAATAAATGTAACTTTGACAACAGACTTCAACAAACTTCTTATTCCTCTGATGATAATTTTTATAAAATACGCATTTTTGAAAGAGAAAGAACTGTTTAGATTTGGTCTGTACATACATATACACACATACATATGTATATACATGTATGTATGCATATAACACACATATACAGATAACAGTCAGGTATACACATTATGCTGTGTATCACGGTATACACTTTATTACACATTATTATATACTATAATACATATTATTTTATGACACATTACATATTATATATGGGGCTTCCTTCATAGCTCAACTGGTAAAGAATCTGCCTGCAATGCAGGAGACCTGGGTTTGATTCCTGTGTTGGGAAGATCCCCTGGAGAAGGAAATGATAATCCACTCCAGTATTCTTGCCTGAAAAATCCCATGGATAGAGGAGCCTGGTGGGCTATAGTCCACGGAGTCGCAAGAGTCGGACACAACTTAGCAACTAAACCACCACCACCATATTTTATATATGTATATAAAATATATACATATGTATATATATGTGTGTGTATATATATGTGTATATATATGTATGTATATGTATATATGTGTGTATATATATATAGTACATGGGCTTTCCAGATGGCACTAGTGGTAAAGAACCAGCTTGCCAATGCAAGAAACATAAGGGATGTGGGTTCAAACCCAGGGTTGGGAAGATCCCCTGGAGAAGGGTATGGAAACCCACTTGCCTGGAAAATCTCATGGTCAGAGGTGCCTGGCAGGCTACAGTCCATAGGGTCGCAAAGAGTCAGACACAACTGAAGTGACTTAGCACATACACACATATTGTACATATCCCCAGGGCTAAATGTGTTCACAAAACAAAGTATTATTGAATAATAAAAATCATATAATCACATATTAATAAAAATGAATGGGTTAGTAAGTACATGTAATGTATAATCTGTAACATTCAACAATACCATGTTTCCAGAAAAAAAACTGGCACTGAAAATATGGTAATTAATGAACAAATATAATCCCTGTCCACTTGGGGCATATAGTCTGGTGGGGAAATAAGACATTAGTCACATAACCAATGAAATGAATACATAACTACAAACAGCTCAAAGTTCAATGAAGTGAAAACACACAGTAACAAGAGAATGACAAGGGATCTAATTTAGATGGGGGGATAGGAAAGTTGTTTAGAAAAATGAGGTACCAGCTTTGACAGCATGGAAAACCATTGCGTGCACTGTTTTGAAAACAACTGTAAAATATCTCATGGTGCAGAAAAAGATATTCAATTAGTAGACAAGCAAGAAGAGAGATTGCTCACTGACTGGCTCTCATTAGAAAAAGCAAGCTGAGGGATCAATTATTTCTATTAGAGGAAGGAGAAAAGTTATAGCAGGTCTCTGTAGCAACATGGAAATCTCTACTTAAACATTTGGAAAACATCATCAGAATCATTTGGCAATGGAACAAATTGTGGATGGAAGCAACTTCTCTGGGGCAGCCAGAGGTGGTGAAAGGAGAAAAGGTTAGTGGAAGGAATGTGTTTTTTCTCACATCATTAAAAATTAGCTTTTTCTCAGGAACATGGAAGTCCTTTCCTGAAATACTGCTCCTAAATGTCAGACAGACTCATAAACCAATTAATTAAATTGCCCTGCCCTCTTGCCTTTTTTTTCTGTATCTTGGTTTTAGATCTCAAAGCCCCAAATAAACTCTAACAAAAATTTTTCTTATGAGGGGGTATTATTAATTGCATTTTTTAAACACTAAATGACTGTGTGGGTCATTCACTATAGTTGTTGACTGGCCCAGAAATAGAGCTTACTTAGACCCGGAAGCCTGGCATGCTATAGTCCATGGGATCACAAAGAGTCGGATACAACTTAGTGACTAAACAACAATCTGAACTCTGACTTTCAGGTACTAACAAAGATCATGTTCCCTGCCCTACACTGGGAACCAAAAACTTAGTGCTGGAGTGAGAAATAAAATAAAACAAAACCAGCAACTAAACCATACACTTGAGAAATTATCTTCACATTATGTTGGGTTTTTCACATCCTGAAAGAGCCTATTTCCTAACTTTAATAAGTTTGAGTTTGCTGTTCTCAGCATAATTGGACACAGCTGCCTGCACTTTCTGCCAAGGTTTGAGAAAAATATGGAGTTATTATTAGAGCTTGGTATAGCAACCTGCCTAGCCAATGTAAATCTTAAGATTCAATTGTTTATTGGTTGTGAATTTTCCATTGTAAGGGCACCTAGAAAGTTTCTTCACTAATAGGGGTCTGGAAAAATGGGCTGGAAAGCTCCCAGTATCCAATCAGAAAATTAATTGTTTGATCCATCAATAACGTCAAAAGTCCACAATAGAGACATCAGATCACACAAAATCGGGCTGTCCTCTAAGTGAGTAACTGCAGGCAGCAAATCCCAGAAACTGCAAGCAAAGGTCATGATGCTTTAAGTCAGAGGTCTTGGTAAAAGCATGAATTCTACAAAGGAGTAGGTGTGAAATCAGTCTTGGTTTGAATTTCCCCAGAAGCACACTCTGAGATAAGAATTTGAGTATACGTAGTTTATTCGGGAGACACAGAGAACATCAGCAGGAAAGACAACGGTGTCAAAGGGAAGAGAAGACAGTGAATAAAAGTGCACCATTTAGCAGTTACCACAGTGAGCAAATGGAGTTTCACCCCATGGGAAAACTCTGGGAGGTTTCATTAAAGATGCCTCCTAATTATCCTACCCAAAAGGCAAGGGAGCTGGGGTATTTATACCACAACACTTGAGGCTGCTCCCAAGAGTGTTAATTCCATGGAACTTCTGGCCTCTATGTATAGAACAGGTGCCAGCTTCCATGAGTTTGGAGAAAGCACATGGACAAAAGACACAGTGGAAGTCAGCTAGAATGCACCAGAAGCTTAGAAACAGGACTGGGGGCACTAGCAGAAGTCACCTCAACATTCTTTGGATGCAATGGATATTCCATACAATGAAAACTGGGAGGATAAAATGCCAACTCCACTGAATTGGTAATAAATTCCAGGAGTACTAAGTGGAGGGGGATCCAAAGGCAGATGGAGGAGGACACTATAACCCATTAAAGATGCCTGCCATGGGCAAGGTTGAAACCGAACATCAGCACACAAGCCATGCATGCTCTGTCCTTCATCTACATTAGGAGTCAGGGAACTTTTTCTGTAAGGGAGCAGAGTCGTACTTGGTAAATATTTTGGGTGTCACAGGTGACACACACAGTTTTTGTCACACACTGTTCTTTGTTAGTTGTGTGTGTGTGTGCATGCGCACCTAGAGCCCATGCTCTGTAACAAGAAAGGCTACTGCAATGAGAAGCCCACACACTGTAACAAAGAGTAGCCGCCACTCACAGCAAGGAGAGAAAGCCCACACACTTGAACGAGACCAAGCATAACCAAAAATAATAATAAAATAAATAAAGTATAAAAAAAAGAGGTGGAACTGTTCTATTAAATTATTTTTAAAAGTCATGCTGCTACAAAATAACATGTTTTAGATCATGTTTCATAAAAGTTACATTTATACTTTAAATATAATGGTGAAGGTCTGAGAAATTTTATCTGCTCTCCTATCCTGCCCATGAGGTCCTTGGCACAAAGACTGAAATCCACTTACCTGATTCAAATGCCTAAGTTTACAACAGAGGAAACAACCCTAGAGAGACAAAAAGACTTGTCCAACATCAAATGTTTAGTGGTTCATCAACCAAATATTATTCAGTGTGTGCTAAGGTCCTAATGAATCCAGAAGACATGAACGTATAAGAGAAAATTCAAATTCCATAATACATTAAGTACAAATTGGGTCCTCCTATGAGTCTAGAGGAAAGAGGGATTAAATATAGGATGAAAGAATAAGGAAAGGCTACATGAATAAATACTCCCCCAGGAAAGGAAAAATCACTTTTGTTTTACATTAATTCAACAAATATGTATGGATCCCCTAAATTGTGTTAAGTACTCTGCAGATGGAGGATACAGCATTCCAGGGCATGGGTACTATAAAAGAAATGGAAATGAATGCAATGTGTTTCTGCTTTAGGTGCAGATTCATTAACATCCAGCAAAATGCTTTGAACACAGTCCTTGATTTTTCAAGGAATGAATGGTTCAAATAGCAATTTTGGTTCAGAGAATGTATCACAACTGTAGTGACCCATATGCATGAGGAATGGAGTCCTTTGTGATTTTTATGTGTCCAAGGTTTGTAAATCTGCTAGTTTTTTTTTTGGTGATTCCTAGTCCGTAACATGGTACACAAAGGACACAACCAAGTAAATCTATCCTGACTCAGGAGGAAAGGTTGAGCTAACACTAATCATTCTTCACTTTCTGAAGGTCCGCCACTCCTCAACAAATCTAAGGGTAAACTTACATAGTCAAGAAAGCTAGCCAGTCTACCCAGTTATGTGAAGAACAAAACCTCAGTGACATCAGCAGCAGTAATTCATACCCAGTTGCAAATTAATCAGAGAAGGAATGACATGATTGCCAAGACTTGTTGGGCAAGAAGCCAAAAATAAACATGCAACCCACTGAGCTCAGCAGAATATTAACCAGAGATTCCATATTTCTGTGGCTTCCCTGGGAGCAAGGAGCTGTCCAACAGGCCAGCCTCTTTAAATACTCCATCAGTTTAACACGCAGCCCTCTCTGGTGTGGGGTATATAATACGTGACACACTTAATTGCTTTAACTAAACAGTATTATCAGAAAGCAAGTGGCCCTGGGATTTGGGAGTGTTTATTTAACTATGATTAAATTTTATTATGGTTATTTTTGTGGCGTATGTACAACAACAACAACCATTTGTTATGCTCAGAGGCTCTGTGAGTCAAGGATACAGATGAGACACAATAGTTGCCTTATCTCTGCTCCACAAGGTCTGGGCCCTCCACTGTGGACACTGGAATGCTGGGAGTGACATAAACACTCAGGACAGGCATGACTTACATGTCTGACAGCGGAGTTGAGACATTCTGTAAAAGTAGATCAGTGGGAAGATTAAGCAGAGACGCCTTCACATGGCTTCTCTAGATTCAGTTCAGTTCAGTCACTCAGTCATGTCTGACTCTTTGTGACCCCATGAATCGCAGCACGCCAGACCTCCCTGTCCATCACCAACTCCCAGAGTTCACTCAGACTCGTCCATCGAGTCAGTGATGCCATCCAGCCATCTCATCCTTGGTCATCCCCTTCTCCTCCTGCCCCCAATCCCTGCCAGCATCAGACTCTTTTCCAATGAGTCAGCTCTTCACATGAGGTGGCCAAAGTACTGGAGTTTCAGCTTTAGCACCATTCCTTCCAAAGAAATCCCAGGGCTGATCTCCTTACAGTCCAAGGGACTCTCAAGAGTCTTCTCCAACACCACTGTTCAAAAGCATCAATTCTTCAGCACTCAACTTTCTTCACAGTCCAACTCTCACATCCATACATGACCACAGGAAAAACCATAGCCTTGACTAGATGGACCTTAGTCAGCAAAGTAATGTCTCTGCTTTTGAATATGCTATCTAGGTTACTCATAACTTTTCTTCCAAGGAGTAAGCGTCTTTTAATTTTATGGCTGCAATCACCATCTGCAATGATTTTGGAGCCCCCCAAAAATAGTCTGACACTTTTTCCATTGTTTCCCCATCTATTTCCCATGAAGTGATGTGACCGGATTAGGGGTCCCCAAATTCCAAGATCTAATGCTTGATGATCTGAGGTGGAACTGACTGTAATAACAATGCAAATACAGCATGCAATAAATGTAATGTGCTTGATCATCCAAAACCCACCCCCCTTGCCCATGGAAAAATTGTCTTCCACAAAACTGGTCCCTGGTGCCCAAAAGATTGGGGACTGCTGCTCTAAATGGCTTGGGTTTCCTCCCAGTTTGGCACTGTCAAGTTACTTAGATGACTTTCCTCTCAGTTCAAGCCTTTATTAACAGATGTTCCAGGTAACAAGGTAGAAGCCACAGGGCCACTCATGGCTCAATCTTGGAAGCCACATAATACCACTTTCACCTAATTCCCCAGATTCAATGGGAGAAAATATAAACCCACACCTTTCCAGAGGAGGACTAAGAACTTGTAGCCATGTTTTTAAAGCCACTACACCCATTATTATTATTATCCGATTTTTATAAAATGGACTCAAAACACTGAAAGACAGCAGAACATAGAGGCTCAATGAGTGCTGGGTTCAAATATCAACTCTTACCCTCCTTGACTGTAGGTGCATTATTTCACCTTTCTCTTTCCCAGTTTCTTGCTCTATAGAGTAGAGGTAACAACTGCCATACCTTAGTCATGAGATGGTTGTAAGGACCAAATGAGTCAATAAAGTTATTATCATCTGAAAGCAGTATCAGTATTAGCATCTAAAACAAAGAAACTCTCAATAAATGTTGCTGCTGCTGCTGCTGCTGCTAAGTCGCTTCAGTAGTGTCCGACTCTGTGCGACCCCATAGATGGCAGCCCACCAGGCTCCTCTGTCCCTGGGATTCTCCAGGCAAGAACACTGGAGTGGGTTGCAATTTCCTTCTCCAATGCAGGAAAGTGAAAAGTGAAAGTGAAGTCACCCAGTCGTGTCTGACTCTTAGCGACCCCATGGACTGTAGCCTACCAGGCTCCTCTGCCCATGGGGTTTTCCAGGCAAGAGTACTGGAGTGGGTTGCCACTGCCTTCTCCCAATAAATGTTGGTTATTATGAATTGATTCATTTATCAAATATCCACATGGTGAACAATTCTTCCCACTGTGGCTGTGGACAGTCTCTAGGGATACAGACATGAATAACAGATCCCTAATACTCATGAGGTCATACTCAAATTAGACAGGGGACTCATTAAAAACAGCAACATCTGATATGCACACATCCAAGATGATATTGTATAAGGGGGAAAACACTGATTTTGGACTCAGAGACTAGAATTCTTGACCAGAATCTGACACTTTCTAGTTGAGTCACCTTAACCCACTTGATTTCTTCAACCTCTACCTTTGCTTATCAAGTGATAATAGTACAGCAATTTCTACTCATCTCATAGGGGATCATAAGGGTTAGTGAAGTAGAATTATAAAAGTGCTTCACAAACTCTAATATGAGCTACCATCATTGATCAGTCAATAGATGTGGAACCCTACAAGCTGGGATTTAATCACCAAAGGATCTGTTGTGCAGAGGGGCTCCCAGGTCATGTCCCCAAACTAATTTCACACAAGAGGATCTACATCAACATATTTAAAATCCCACAGTTCAGTATGTCTATTGGCTAAAAATACTTTTCAGTTTAATATTTACAAACTATGTGTCTCTCTTCTGTCATAGATCTGAGATTTAATCGAAGTCCCAAGTTGGACAACTTGCTATGTATTGATAGAAGGGGGTGTTATAAGAAACTAATACATGAGTCACTGAGAAAGAGCAAGTCTCATTTTTTTTGTGCATGAGCAATCATAAGAGATAAGCAAATCCCTCAATATGCTTCCCTGAGAGCTGAAAAAATAATATTTTAAGCTTATATCTTTGTACTGTTTTTTGTTGCTGTTCAGTTGCACGGTCATGTCTAACTCTTTGCGACCCCATGGACTACAGCATGCCAGGCTTCCCAGACCTTCACTATCTCCCTGAGTTTCCTCAAATTCATGTATTCCATTGTTCAAATACTTGCAACATTACTCTCCTGGGGAGGAAAGGAATGGGACTTGAAAAGAATATATTGTTATTATACAAGCAGGCATTTTGCATTACGGAATCTTTTTGTGAAATGTGACTATGAATAGAGTCGTCAGAATGTGTGCTCAAAGTAGGAGTTGGTATTGGATGGGCTAATTCATGGAGAAGGCAATGGCAGCCCAACTCCAGTGCTCTTGCCTGGAAAATCCCATGGACAGAGGAGCCTGGAAGGCTGCAGTCCATGGGGTCGCTGAGGGTTGGACATGACTGAGCGACTTCACTTTCACTTTTCACTTTCATGCATTGGACAAGGAAATGGCAACCCACTCCAGTGTTCTTGCCTGGAGAACCCCAGGGACAGGGGAGCCTGGTGGGCTGCTGTCTATGGGATCGCACAAAGTGGACACGACTGAAGTGACTTAGCAGCAGGGCTTATTCATATGTCTACTTATGAGAAGGCAATGGCAGCAAGTTCAAATCCTTACTTTACATGGTACAAGAGTACTATACGGGATGACTTTTAGCAGAGAGGGAGGAGATTCAAGGTGTAGATGACAAGATTAAGAGGATAACAAAAACAACACTCTTTTTTTAATTTTTTATTTTTTATTTTTTAAATTTTAATATCTTTAATTCTTACATGCGTTCCCAAACATGAACCCCCCTCCCACCTCCCTCCCCATAACATCTCTCTGGGTCATCCCCATGCACCAGCCCCAAGCTTGCTGCATCCTGCATCAGACATAGACTGGCGATTCAATTCTTACATGATAGTATACATGTTAGAATTCCCATTCTCCCAAATCATCCCACCCTCTCCCTCTCCCTCTGAGTCCAAAAGTCCATTATACACATCTGTGTCCCTTTCCCTGTCTTGCATACAGGGTTGTCATTGCCATCTTCCTAAATTCCATATATATGTGTTAGTATACTGTATTGGTGTTTTTCTTTCTGGCTTACTTCACTCTGTATAATCGGCTCCAGTTTCATCCATCTCATCAGAACTGATTCAAATGAATTCTTTTTAACGGCTGAGTAATACTCCATTGTGTATATGTACCACAGCTTTCTTATCCATTCATCTGCTGATGGACATCTAGGTTGTTTCCATGTCCTGGCTATTATAAACAGTGCTGCGATGAACATTGGGGTACATGTGTCTCTTTCCATTCTGGTTTCCTCGGTGTGTATGCCCAGAAGTGGGATTGCTGGGTCATAAGGTAGTTCTATTTGCAATTTTTAAGGAATCTCCACACTGTTCTCCATAGTGGCTGTACTAGTTTGCATTCCCACCAACAGTGTAGGAGGGTTCCATTTTCTCCACACCCTCTCCAGCATTTATTGCTTGCAGATTTTTGGATCACAGACATTCTGACTGGTGTGAAGTGGTACCTCATTGTGGTTTTGATTTGCATTTCTCTAATAATGAGTGATGTTGAGCATCTTTTCATGTGTTTGTTAGCCATCCGTATGTCTTCTTTGGAGAAATGTCTATTTAGTTCTTTGGCCCATTTTTTGATTGGGTCGTTTATTTTTCTGGAATTGAGCTGCAGAAGTTGCTTGTATATTTTTGAGATTAGCTGTTTGTCAGTTGCTTCATTTGCTATTATTTTCTCCCATTCAGAAGGCTGTCTTTTCACCTTGCTTATATTTTCCTTTGTTGTGCAGAAGCTTTTAATTTTAATTAGATCCCATTTGTTTATTTTTGCTTTTATTTCCAGCATTCTGGGAGGTGGATCATAGAGGATCCTGCTGTGATTTATGTCTGAGAGTGTTTTGCCTATGTTCTCCTTTAGGAGTTTTATAGTTTCTGATCTTACATTTAGATCTTTAATCCATTTTGAGTTTATTTTTGTGTGCGGTGTTAGAAAGTGATCTAGTTTCATTCTTTTACAAGTGGTTGACCAGTTTTCCCAGCACCACTTGTTAAAGAGATTGTCTTTACTCCATTGTATATTCTTGCCTCCTTTGTCAAAGATAAGGTGTCCATATGTGTGTGGATTTATCTCTGGGCTTTCTATTTTGTTCCATTGATCTATATGTCTGTCTTTGTGCCAGTACCATACTGTCTTGATGACTGTGGCTTTGTAGTAGAGCCTGAAGTCAGGCAAGTTGATTCCTCCAGTTCCATTCTTCTTTCTCAAGATTGCTTTGGCTATTCGAGGTTTTTTGTATTTCCATACAAATCTTGAAATTATTTGTTCTAGTTCTGTGAAAAATGTGGCTGGTAGCTTGATAGGGATTGCATTGAATTTGTAAATTGCTTTGGGTAGTATACTCATGTTCACTATATTGATTCTTCCAATCCATGAACATGGTATATTTCTCCATCTATTAGTGTCCTCTTTGATTTCTTTCATCAGTGTTTTATAGTTTTCTATATATAGGTCTTTACTTTCTTTAGGTAGATATATTCCTAAGTATTTTATTCTTTTTGTTGCAATGGTGAATGGAATTGATTCCTTAATTTCTTTTTCTACTTTCTCATTATTCGTATATAGGAATGCAAGGGATTTCTGTGTATTGATTTTATATCCTGCAACTTTACTATATTCATTGATTAGCTCTAGTAATTTTCTGGTGGAGTCTTTAGGGTTTTCTATGTAGAGGATCATGTCATCTGCAAACAGTGAGAGTTTTACTTCTTCTTTTCCAATTTGGATTCCTTTTATTTCTTTTTCTGCTCTGATTGCTGTGGCCAAAACTTCCAGAACTATGTTGAATAGTAGCGGTGAAAGTGGACACCCTTGTCTTGTTCCTGACTTTAGGGGAAATGCTTTCAATTTTTCACCATTGAGGATAATGTTTGCTGTGGGTTTGTCATAGATAGCTTTTATTATGTTGAGGTATGTTCCTTCTATTCCTGCTTTCTGGAGAGTTTTTATCATAAATGGATGTTGAATTTTGTCAAAGGCCTTCTCTGCATCTATTGAGATAATCATATGGTTTTTATTTTTCAATTTGTTAATGTGGTGAATTACATGGATTGATTTGCGGATATTGAAGAATCCTTGAATCCCTGGGATAAAGCCCACTTGGTCATGGTGTATGATCTTTTTAATGTGTTGTTGGATTCTGATTGCTAGAATTTTGTTGAGGATTTTTGCATCTATGTTCATCAGTGATATTGGCCTGTAGTTTTCTTTTTTTGTGACATCTTTGTCAGGTTTTGGTATTAGGGTGATGGTGGCCTCATAGAATGAGTTTGGAAGTTTACCTTCCTCTGCAATTTTCTGGAAGAGTTTGAGGAGGATAGGTGTTAGCTCTTCTCGAAATTTTTGGTAGAATTCAGCAGTGAAGCCGTCTGGACCTGGGCTTTTGTTTGCTGGAAGATTTCTGATTACAGTTTCAATTTCCGTGCTTGTGATGGGTCTGTTAAGATTTTTATTTCTTCCTGGTTCAGTTTTGGAAAATTGTATTTTTCTAAGAATTTGTCCATTTCTACCACATTGTCCATTTTATTGGCATACAACTGCTGATAGTAGTCTCTTATGATCCTTTGTATTTCTGAAAAACAACACTCTTTTAAAATGATGGCATTTGGCTACTGATGGATATAGAAAAAAGGGGGGAAGAGTCCCAGATTCTGAGCATCCAAACCTTGAAAATAGTGTCTATCAGGTGGTTGAATGAAATGTTGGGATCTCAGGAAAAAGTGCTAGGAATGAAAGTTGTAGATTAAATTATCATCAGCCCAGTGATGAGGACTGAATATTTAAGAATGGATGGATTATATACAGAATCTAGAAAAATGATACAGATGAACTTATTTCCAAGAGAGGCAGAGACACAAACATAGAGAACAGAGTTATGGACACAGAGGGGTAGGAAGGGGTGGGATGAACTGAGAGTGCATTGACATATATATATGTTACCATATGTAAAACAGATAGCTACTGGAACCTGGTATATAACAGGCAGCTCAGCCTGGCGCTCTGTGATGACCTAGATGGGTGCGATGGGAGTGGGGGAGTGAGGGAGGTCCATGAACAAGGAGATATATGTGCTGATTCACATTATACAGCAGAAACTAACACAAGATTGCAAAGCAATTATGTCCCAATTAAAAATTATAAAAATAAAAGAATGGATTAGTTCACCAAGGAGGACAGTTTGTAAGGATAGAGTTCATAGAAGTACCAGAGATCTTATGGAGAAGATAAAAAGCAGAAAAGCTACTAAAGCTGGAGAAGAGTTAATCACAGAGTATGAAGAAGCTGAGCGCAGAAGAATTGATGCGTTTGAACTGTGGTGTTGGGGAAGACTCTTGAGAGTCCCTTGGACTGCAAGGAGATCCAACCAGTCCATTCTGAAGGAGATCAACCCTGGGATTTCTTTGGAAGGAATGATGCTAAAGCTGAAACTCCAGTACTTTAGCCACCTCATGCGAAGAGTTGACTCATTAGAAAAGACTCTGATGCTGGGAGGGATTGGGGGCAGGAGGAGAAGGGGACTACCCAGGATGAGATGGCTGGATGGCATCACGGTCTCGATGGACGTGAGTCTGAGTGAACTCCGGGAGTTGGTGATGGACAGGGAGGTCTGGCGTGCTGTAATTCATGGGGTCGCAAAGAGTCGGACACGACTGAGCGACTGAACTGAACTGAAGAAGAAGCAGAGTAAACCTTGGTCTCAATAGTGGAAATGATTTATAATGTATAGGAGGAACAACTAATAATATTCTAGGTGACAAGGAGATGAAAGGAGCTGAAGAAATAATTAAAGACCAATAGATGTGTCATTTTTCAAAAGAATTATTTTATTAGGAAAACCATCAAAGCTGGGGCATATGTTCACAGTAATAAAGAGGATGTATCATTCATGTGTAGACCATCTTCTCAATAAAGAGATGTGGGCAAATGTTTCATCTAAGGAAAAGCAATGAGTAGAGGTAAATGAAATTTCAAGGGAAGGCAAACATAACCGATGAATCAAAGAGAGAAGCAGAAATGAAGATTGACAGAGATCCGTTAATACACAACTAAGTAAGAAAAGAGTAAACATAGTATAGTTTGGGATACAGAGGAAGGGGTTCTGGGGAAATCCACAATGAATTGTCTTGATCGTCTCAGTAAAGTATTCTGAGCTTCTAAAGAGATTAGGGAAGGTCTGGAACACATGCTATGTGTACTATCACAGTCAGAGATTAACAAAGGATTAGAGATTTTTATACAACATGTGGTCTATGTAGCATGTGTGGTGTCTATAGCATATAATACAAAACATAATGTAATATAAAGCATATGTGTGTTAAATATATATAAAATATCTTAAAACATATCACAGACAAGCACTAGTACCTTGTTCCTGACCTTTATGAATACTTCATAATAATTTTTTTAATAGGGAAAATTTCCCATTAGGAATTGAAATATGAAAAATAAAAGGAATCAAGAAATTATCTAAGAAATCTTCTGAAAGGAACAAAATGCAGGTAAAAGAACTACAGATGACTTCTCTCATGGAGAGAGGGCTTCCTGGAGAAGTGAAGGACTTCTACACTAAATTCCAATTACATTTTCTAAATGAGAAATGAGGAAAGGTAGGACTGCGCAGCAGTGAAAAGACGGTTAAGACACAGAATTTCCCCCCAGGGAGCAGAATTTCAATAGGACCAAACAAATTAAAGTAAAATCAGCTGAGTTTCTCCCAATGGAGCAAATAGAGGAAATACTCCTAAATATAAACTGCAGGATAGAAAAAGAGAATCACCTTGAAAACAGAAATCACGGGGATTCCTCTTTGTTTAGCAAACAGAAGAACATTTTAAAGAATTCTGATGTGTATTCCCAAAAAGATACAAGAGGACACTTCATCTATGACACTAATAGATGGAGAAATATACCATGTTCATGGATTGGAAGAATCAATATAGTGAAAATGAGTATACTACCCAAAGCAATTTACAAATTCAATGCAATCCCTATCAAGCTACCAGCCACATTTTTCACAGAACTAGAACAAATAATTTCAAGATTTGTATGGAAATACAAAAAACCTCGAATAGCCAAAGCAATCTTGAGAAAGAAGAATGGAACTGGAGGAATCAACTTGCCTGACTTCAGGCTCTACTACAAAGCCACAGTCATCAAGACAGTATGGTACTGGCACAAAGACAGACATATAGATCAATGGAACAAAATAGAAAGCCCAGAGATAAATCCACACACATATGGACACCTTATCTTTGACAAAGGAGGCAAGAATATACAATGGAGTAAAGACAATCTCTTTAACAAGTGGTGCTGGGAAAACTGGTCAACCACTTGTAAAAGAATGAAACTAGATCACTTTCTAACACCGCACACAAAAATAAACTCAAAATGGATTAAAGATCTAAATGTAAGATCAGAAACTATAAAACTCCTAAAAGGAGAACATAGGCAAAACACTCTCAGACATAAATCACAGCAGGATCCTCTATGATCCACCTCCCAGAATGCTGGAAATAAAAGCAAAAATAAACAAATGGGATCTAATTAAAATTAAAAGCTTCTGCACAACAAAGGAAAATATAAGCAAGGTGAAAAGACAGCCTTCTGAATGGGAGAAAATAATAGCAAATGAAGCAACTGACAAACAACTAATCTCAAAAATATACAAGCAACTTCTGCAGCTCAACTCCAGAAAAATAAACGACCCAATCAAAAAATGGGCCAAAGAACTAAATAGACATTTCTCCAAAGAAGACATACGGATGGCTAACAAACACATGAAAAGATGCTCAACATCACTCATTATTAGAGAAATGCAAATCAAAACCACAATGAGGTACCACTTCACACCAGTCAGAATGGCTGCGATCCAAAAATCTGCAAGCAATAAATGCTGGAGAGGGTGTGGAGAAAAGGGAACCCTCCTACACTGTTGGTGGGAATGCAAACTAGTACAGCCACTATGGAGAACAGTGTGGAGATTCCTTAAAAAATTGCAAATAGAACTACCTTATGACCCAGCAATCCCACTGCTGGGCATACACACCGAGGAAACCAGAATGGAAAGAGACACATGTACCCCAATGTTCATCGCAGCACTGTTTATAATAGCCAGGACATGGAAACAACCTAGATGTCCATCAGCAGATGAATGGATAAGAAAGCTGTGGTACATATACACAATGGAGTATTACTCAGCCGTTAAAAAGAATTCATTTGAATCAGTTCTGATGAGATGGATGAAACTGGAGCCGATTATACAGAGTGAAGTAAGCCAGAAAGAAAAACACCAATACAGTATACTAACACATATATATGGAATTTAGGAAGATGGCAATGACGACCCTGTATGCAAGACAGGGAAAGAGACACAGATGTGTATAACGGAATTTTGGACTCAGAGGGAGAGGGAGAGGGTGGGATGATTTGGGAGAATGACATTCTAACATGTATAATATCATGTGAATTGAATCGCCAGTCTATGTCTGACGCAGGATGCAGCATGCTTGGGGCTGGTGCATGGGGATGACCCAGAACGATGTTATGGGGAGGGAGGTGGGAGGGGGTTCATGTTTGGGAATGCATGTAAGAATTAAAGATTTTAAAATTTAAAAAATAAAAAACTAAAAAAAAAAAGAAAGTGAAGCTAAGCATTTATTTTAAAAGAAATCTTCTAAAATTAATAAAGATTATATAAAGATTTTTTAAAATATTGACATAGAAAACAGCAGGTTAGATACTTTCCATAAAGTAACAATGTACGTGATAGTGATGATACATGATGCCACAAAATACTAATATGATGGGAGAGATGAGAGAAAAGATAGATATGAGAATCCCAAAAAGAGACAGATAATAGAATAAGATAAAAATAATAAATAAAAGACATTACAAAAATTTCTAACTCAACACAAATGTGCAAAATGAACAAGCTCTTTATGTAACATAAAGAACTGTAAGTATTATGAGTATTATATAAAATGCATAAAGATGAAAAAATTTTTTGTGATCATTTAATTTAAAGGATTAAAACAATCACATAACTAGCCAAGAAGAAAATGCCTGCTAGTTGTACAGCATCCAAAGCACTCTTCTTGAAGAATAAACTACTTAAAGATGTATAGCAGCCTTATAGAGATAAATCAAAATAAATATCTCCTAAAGGAAATGGTTATTATATGAGGCTGAACTGTGTGCAATAAAGCTAAATTAAACAAGATAACACTGAACTAATTTTTGTCAATATGGTTTTAAAGTTTATGTAAAGATGTTATGGGGAGGGAGGTAGGAGGGGGGTTCATGTTTGGGAATGCATGTAAGAATTAAAGATTTTAAAATTTAAAAAATAAAAAACTAAAAAAAAATAATAATAAAGTTTATGTAACAATCAAAAATAATTTTAAGTCTTGGCACATCATTCAACAGCTTATAACTAACCAATCATGATATAGGGTTAAAATCCAAACAAGCATGTGGTTATATGAACAAATACTTAGAAGACCTCAAGTGGAAGGGAGAAGTAAAAATTGGACTAAAATTTGTATCTTACACAGTCAACAGTTTTTTAATTTCAGTATCCATTCAGTTCAGTCACTCAGTCGTGTCTGACTCTTTACAACCCCATGAATTGCAGCACGCCAGGCCTTCCTGTCCATCACCAACTCCCGGAGTTCACTCAAATTCACATCCATCAAGTTGGTGATGCCATCCAGCCATCTCATCCTCTGTCGTCCCCTTCTCCTCCTGCCCCCAATCCCTCCCAGCATCAGAGTCTTTTCTAATGAGTCAACTCTTCACATGAGGTGGCCAAAGTACTGGAGTTTCAGCTTTAGCATCATTCCTTCCAATGAACACCCAGGGCTGATCTCCTTCAGAATGGACTGGTTGGATCTCCTTGCAGTCCAAGGGACTCTCAAGAGTCTTCTCCAACACCAC
Source organism: Ovis aries (assembly GCF_016772045.2). Taxonomy (NCBI): domain Eukaryota; kingdom Metazoa; phylum Chordata; class Mammalia; order Artiodactyla; family Bovidae; genus Ovis; species Ovis aries. The sequence continues at coordinate 53,395,871 of NC_056058.1, read as the reverse complement.
AGTTCAAAAGCATCAATTCTTTGGCGCTCAGCTTTCTTCGCAGTTCAACTCTCACATCCATACTTGACTACTGGAAAAACCATAGCCTTGACTAGATGGACCTTTGCTGGCAAAGTAATGTCTCTGCTTTTGAATATGCTATCTAGGTTGATCATAACTCTCCTTCCAAGGAGTAAACGTCTTTTAATTTCATGGCTGCAGTATAGAATTTTGTAAATAAAAATATCAAATATATATATATTTAATTTAGCAATAACCAACACTAATGGTGAATAACTCACCCGCCAATGCAGGAGACATAAGAGACGTGAGTTCAATCCCTCGGTCAGGAAGATCCACGGGAGGAGGGCATGGCAACCCACTCCAGTATTATTGCCTGGAGAATTCCACAAACAGAGGAGCCCAGTGGGCTAAGTCCATAGGGTCTCAAAGAGTTGGACATGACTGAAGTGACTTAGCATGGCACGGCAGAGCACAGCTAGAATAAAATATGATATAACCTGTTCCACAAATTGGGGTTTACCTATTGTCATATGCCTTGTTTTTCCAGTTAACTGCTCTTACCAACAAATGGCAGTAGGTTTGGTAGCTCCCTTTCAAGACTCTCCTGTCCCCCGGGAATCTACAGAGCCTAGGGATTTACACCCAAGACTTGTCTGAAGGATGCGCCTAGTAGAGAACACCCTGGGGTGAGCTGTGTGGACCACAGCTATTCCTTCTCACTTCCACAAGGCATTGCTATTGAAGAGCAGTTATTCACAACCTGGAAAGCACTCTGGCCCACCCCTTGGAGAATTATTCATGGATTCAGATCACTGCACCAGCTGGCCTGATTCATCAATAAATATGATCAGTGTGGATTTGGGCAGGGAGAGTCCTGGCTTGGGTTCCTAGGGTTACAGCTCTTAGCACTCTGCTCTCTGGATTTTTATAACCACCTCCCACATAGCCATCCCCATCCTCCCTGGGAGTGATGACACAGACAGATTCCAGGCCACTCCCTCCTGGACTCAAACATATCCCTCTTCCTGGATAAAATTATTTTAACTGTTTCAGAGGTTCTTTAAACATGTAGTTTCCCTAGACACATGAGCTTCTCATGTAAACTCTTACAGAAGACCCCTTCAGGAGCTCCAAGGAGCCTTTCAATCCTGAGGGAGCCCACCTGGAAAGCCTCAATGTGGGTGCACTTCCAAGGGGACTCCCCAGGTGACCTGAGATGATTCTTTGTTCCACCCTTAAAAGAAACACATATGTACATTTGATACAGTCCTACTTAGGGCTTCCCTTAAGGCTCCACTGGTAAAGAATCTGCCTGCAATGTGAGAGACCCAGGTTGGATCCCTGAGTTGGGAAGATCCCCTGGAGAAGGGAAAGGCTACCCACTCCAGTATTCTGGCTTGGAGAATTCCATGAACTATATAGTCCATGGGGTCACAAAGAGTTGGACATGACTGAGCGACTTTCACTTTCACTATAGATGTATATGCCTCTTCAATAAACATAATAAAAAGAAAATATGTGTATGTACATGTGAGTGTCACATGATAAAAGATATGCAAGGAGAAAAGGCATCAAATAAAAAAAAAAAAGAAAACTCTTAAAGTTAAGATGCTTGTAAAACTAAACTTATCTCCTCTCTGAATGAATATAAATGCATTAAATCCGCAAAAAGTAAAGGTCTTACAGGCAGGAGGACTAGGATCCCAATAAAAGAACTTACAAAGAAATATTAAGGGAAAAAAAATATGGGTTGGCAAAATAAAGTATGATTTAAATCAAGGTAAAAATTTTTTAAAGAAGCCATTTATATTGATAAAAGTTAAGTATAGAATAAAGAAATTAAAGATGTGAGTCATGAACCTTCAAGTAGAAAATAATATAGAATTGAAATATAGCAATCAAAACTGTCAGAATTACAGAAAGAAATTGGCAGAAACACAAATAAAGTGGGAAAATTTAATACACCATCATTAGCTTTTGACAGAACAAGCAGAAAAAAATAATATATATAAACAATATATAGAAGTTTCAAATATAATACTTGATTATGTATAGAACAGCTTTTTACACACCAAGAATCCACCTAATTTTCCAAAGATTATGGGACATTTACCAAAATTGGTTACATTCTGTAGATAAATAAGAACTGTATAAATTCTCCAATGCAGAAATTATATACCACTTTCTCTAATAACAATCCAATAAAGTTAGAATTAAACAATGAAGTATACTTTTGAAATGTATCAAAGAAAACTTTTTTAAATAGGAAAATAAAAACTATAATTATGAGCTATTTATAAAATAATGATGACTACTATAATATAGAAAATGGCTAAAAGAAAGAAAGCTATACTGTTCAATCAGATCAATATTTTAAAATAAGTGAAGGGAAATGAAGTGAACTTTTAACCTCAAAATTTTAAAAAGGAACATTAAAATTCCTTTTCAGAGAACAATATGGAAATTAATTAAAAATTCATTAGAAAAAATAAATTCAAAAAGCCATAAAACTGACCTTTTTCTATTTATCTGGATATATATATTACATAGTAGATACTTTTCTGTGTAGTGGAATATACATATAAAGCACATAGGATAAAATAACAAAAACTTCAAATAAAATAGGACAAGTCCTAAAATAAAAGTGCCAAAATATGCCTAAAAAGAAAGAAAAATAAACTGAAAAAAATGACAACATTGGGAATAACAGAAAAAGATGCTGAATAATTGCTTGTAAAAGTAATCACTTGTTTAAATGTTGTCACTTTATAAGTGACAACAATATTTAACACAGGAATTAGGTCTTACTCTCCATTACCTCTCCACTACACCATGGGGGGGAATATAAAACTTTTCATTTCACTTTTTTATTTCATTCATAAAACACATTACAACAAAATCTGATATATTGAACTAGATTTAAAATATTTAATAAAATGTTAGCAAATTAAAATTACTAAGACATTAATAAAACAGTAAGATAAGCTGAGTCAGTCTAATGAAAGCTTGAGTTCACCATTATTATTAGCTTTGTCAACTTATGACTTAACCTTAATGAGTCTCCATTTCCTCAGATGTAAAATGGTAATAGTACTGAATAGAATTATGGTGAGGATTTTAAAAGATAATATATATGGAAGAAGAATTTAACAATATTTATTGAGTACATATGGGTAAACACTCAAATAAAATCTTTTCTTACTGTTAGCTTTTCAAACAAATTTATCTGAGGTATGCAAAAAAGATTTAGTACTAAATGTTTGCTAATACATTTCACCACAGTAATAAGTCAAAAGACAAAATTGTGTGGACATCTTGATATATTCTAAAACAGCACTGATAAAATTTAATGTGTTCTTCATAAAACACTGGGTCCCCAAAATGAGAGATGTACAAGAGGCATTTTATAAACTGAAAATTTACTCATGAAATAGAAAAAGGAAAAATGCTTAACTCTCTTTTGTTTGAAAATAGTCATTAAGTGAGCATTCCCAATGTCCTGGAATAAACAATAATAGAAAAGAATTTTAAAAAGAATATATATATTATATATATGAGTGCATATATATATAAGAATATATATATAACTGACTCACTTTGCTCTACACAGAAATTAAAACACTGTCAATCAACTATACTTTAATAAAAAGTAAAATATATCAAAAAGTGAGCATTCCAATACTTCTAAGAAACCATCTAAAAGCAACAAAGAGAATGTGCAAACTTTATTCTCAGTTAAATAAAGTGACCGCTAAGCCTCAAATCTAAAGATGTGTCAAAGGACAACTGAAGCCATGGATAGAAAGCAAGAAATCATGCAAGGAACATTTGGAACAAGTTCCCAGCTTCAGATAGTCATTGGTTCAAGGAAGGCTTCTGAATGAGAGAGAAGGCACACACTGGTCAATGCCTGAATCCTTGGTCTTCACCCATCCAAAGGGGCACATGGTCTGGTGGCAGATGTTTCCCCAGATAAGGCTCCAATCTACCAGCCAGAGGAAGCAGAAACTCATCACATGAACAAATTATGTTTTCAGAAATTAGTCCACATTTTTGGAAGTGAGATGTTTCATTCTGAACCACCTCTCCACTCCTTAGTCCAAATTAAACTACTCTCAAGTGTGAATCATTGCTAGAAAGAAAAACAGAGAAAGTTCACCAAATATTATTGGCTCCCAAAGTACCAGAACCAAGTTTTAGAGGGAAGTTCTATTTGGAAAAGAAAAATAATTATAATTATTTAAAATTTTCTGGAACATAGAAAATAAGACTTCTCTAATTTTAATTAAATGAGAATAACTATGATACAAAGAGTTCAAAAATAGACAGTCTAAAAACCAACCTAGATGCCATTCTAAAATCTTAAGAAATATATTAGCTGACAGAATTCTGAAATATAGTAAAATAATTATGCACCAAAGCTAAGTGGACTTTACTCCAGAAATGCACATGTAGTTGAACCTCAAGATATTTATTAAAATATACAACATATCTAAAAATAAAATTTATGTTTTATCTTCATAGATGCTGAAATATTCGTTTAATAAAATTCAAAATTATGTCTTAACAAAAAATTTTTAAGATAGAAAGGATAGGAACAAATTGCTATTTCTTAATATCATAAAATATGTGCCTCTCAACCCCAAAGTCAACATCTCATATAATGAGAAATCACTTGATGCATTCTCACTTAAAATCAAGACTGAGACAAAGGAGTCCATAGCCACCATCATTATTTTATTATTATTTGACATTGCTCTGGAGGATGAAAATTGCAATTAGGAAGTACAAAAACTAGAGATACAAAAAAAATGGAATGGAGTTAAAATTACAGAGGACACCATGCAAACAATGAGGTTATAAGTACATTAACTGGAAAACAATTACAAACAGTAAGAGAATTAAATAAAGAGGCAGATTGTACAAGCAATACAAGCACTCGATAGTCTTCACACACTATGCTAACAGTTAGAAGTTAAAGTGGAGAAATAAATCCCATTTAATACCGCAACTCCTTCTTCCCTTAAAAACAAAACAAAACACTGTACCTAGGAATGAACTATGTAAGAAGTATGCAGGATCTATATGAAGCAAACTGAAACAGTCTTAAAAGATGTAAAACTGGACTTCAACTAGTTTAAAGGGGTATCATTGTATTGGATAGGAAAACTCAAACCATAAAGATACAATCCTTTCTAAAGTAGTCTATAAATTCAACTGAACCCCAAAACAAAGCAAAACTCATTAAATTTTGTGAGAGGAGACTAGAAAAAATAATTCTAAAGTTCAAATGGAAAAATAAAGAGGCAAGAATATACAGGGAAATTTTGAAAAAGGAAAGTAATAAGGGAGACCACCTCTATAGTACACAAAAGCAAATCTTAAAAGTAAAATACTAAAGTACTATAGTACTGGTAAATGACTAGAGAAAGTTTTATAGCACATACATACAATGTATTAGTTACTGAAAAACTGTTCACTGAGATTCCCAGATACCATCTGAACAATAAGTAATTAGTCAGATAAAGATAATGGTCAAGGCTGGCAAGAGTTCAGAGCAATAGAAATAGGCAATCTCAAACACTATGCAAAAGTGAAACAAATGGATTCCTTATTACCTATCTGACACTTTAAGTAAATGTATACAGTTGAATCTCTTGTATTTCTGTTTTTTTTTTTTAAATAGTGTTTAAGAACTAAATAGAGATGTATACAAATGTACTAGAATACTCATCACACCATTATTTAAAGTGGCAACAGACTGATCCAATCAAAATATGCAACAACAGAAAATAGGTAAAATAAGTTCTAATACATAAAATAGACTATAAGTAAGCTATTGATATGAATAATAAAAAGAAATTCAGTTGAAAATAGGCAAAGAAATGAACAAGAAATTTGTAGACAGGAAAACACAGATGCATAACCAAAACATAAAGACTTTCTTAAACTCATTCATTGGTTTTAGAATATGTCAGATTACATCCATCAGATTTCAAAAAGTTTTAAAAATTGGATTACCTCTAGATTTAACATGTGAAAATGTTAAAAAGCACTGCTCACAGGAGGCTTAACAGATACAGGTGTTCAAAAACATTATCTAATATCATTAGAAATTCAATCTCCATTTGCCTTTTGACTGAGAAATAACACTCCAGGGATAGAGTCCAGAGATATTTTTGCTCAAATCCACAAGGAATCTGTGCAAGGATATTCCTCACAGCATTATTTATAATTATTAAAACCTCATGGCATTGTTTATAACTATAAAGGGTCTACCAACTCAGGAAAGAAAAAGTAGTGTGATGGGTAATCATTATGGATAATATAAAGCAGCTAAAGGCAGTTAGAAATAAATACATACAGAGATAGATAAATCTTAAAGTACCAGTCAGTCAGTTAGTTCAGTTGCTCAGTCATGTCCAAATCTTTGCGACCTCATGAATTACAGCACGCCATGCCTCCCTGTCCAACACCAACTCCTGGTGCCTACTCAAACTCATGCCCATTGAGTCGGTGTGCCATCCAACCATCTCATCCTCTGTCGTCCCCCTATCTTCCTGCCCTCAATCTTTCCCAGCATCAGGGTCTTTTCAAGTGAGTCCGCTCTTCTCATGAGGTGGTCAAAGTATTAGGAGTTTCAGCTTCAGCATCTGTTCTTCCAATGAATATTCAGGACTCATTTCCTTTAGAATGGACTGGTTGGATCCCCTTGCAGTCCAAGGGACTCTCAAGAGTCTTCTCCAACACCACAGTTCAAAAGCATCAATTCTTCAGCACTCAGCTTTCTTTACAATCCAACTCTCACATCCATACATGACCACTGGAAAAACCATAGCCTTGACTAGACGGACCTTTGTTGACAAAGTAATGTCTCTGCTTTTTAATATGCTATCCAAATTGGTCATAACATTCCTTCCAAGGAGTAAGCGTCTTTTAATTTCATGGCTGCAGTCACCATCTGCAGTGATTTTGGAGCCCCAAAAAATAAAGTCAGCCACTGTTTCCACTGTTTCTCCATCTATTTGCAATGAGTACATTGGATTTAAAAAAAAAAAAAAAAACTAGAAATGACCCTGATCCTAGGCAAATTATAATTTCAATAACTTGGAAAACATATAAAAATTTTATTTTGTAACATTTATAAGACTAGTCACATGTCTAGGGCCCTACTTCAGACATCTAAAGAGAAGGTGTCTAGATGAACTGAGGAAGGAGTGGGTTGGAATGTAAATGTAGATCAGTAATGAGAGGTTGTGCAAATTCTGAAAATGATGACGTGCTCTGAATTCTCTGCACCAGAGACTTAAACAAAATTGGAAAAAGCATGATGCTGAAGATGATTTAATGCCAATAGACCATATGTGTAATCTAAATAATTTTAAAAATCAAGATACAATACACTATACATAGATTACTTCAATTTTGTTTAAAATACATTATGAATGAACAGAACAAAAGAGTAACAAAATGGTCACAACAAAACTCTCTCCAGGTATTTTTCATTCTTTCTTCTTTCCACTTTTCAAATTTTTCACTTTTTGCTTAAAATATTTGATTGCTTTTATAATAAATAGGAACAGTAACTCCAAGATAAAAACGGTGAAAGGGCACAAAGGGACTAGAAAAGAACATCTAGTTTCAAATCCTAGTTCTCCTGTCTCCAGTCTACCAGTTCGGCGATCAGGGACCTACATTTTTAAATTTCACTCTTTGCGTCTGAGAAATGGGTGCAGCAATGCATTCATTACATCTTAGGACTGTTTTAGGGAGTATTCAAGGTAGCACAAGTGGAATTATTTATAATCCATAAATTTAAGAGTATGTGAATCCACAATTCTTTATCTGAAACATCTGGGATTGGCTATTCTTCAGAATTCAGAATTGTTTCTGTTTTAAAGACATAATAGTCAAAGGCTTTTTCTGCATCTATTGAGATCATCATATGGATTTGACCTTTCAATTTGTTAATATGGTGTATCATGTTGATTGATTTGTATATATCGAAGAATCCTTGCATTCCTGGGATAAACCTGACTTGAGCACAGTGTATGAACTCTTTAATGTGTTGTTGAATTCTGCTTGCTAGAATTTTGTTGAGGATTTTGCATCTATGTTTATCAGTGATATTGGCCTGTAATTTTTTGTGTGTGTTGCCTTTGCTTGGTTTTGGAATCACAGTGATTGTGGTCTTGTAGAATGAATTTGCAAATGTTCCTTCCTCTGCAATTTTTGGAAAGAGTTTTAGAAGGATAGTCACTAGCTCTTCTCTAAATGTCTGATAAAATTCACCAGTGAAGCCATCTGGCCCTGGGTTTTTGTTTTCTGGAAGATTATTGATCAATTTTTATTTCAGCATTTGTAATCAGGCTGCTCATAATTTTTATTTCTTCCTGGTTCAGTCTTGGAAGATTGAACTTTTCTAAGAATCTGTCCATTTCTTCCAGGCTCTCCATTTTATTGCCATACAGTTGCTCATAATAGTCTCTTATAATCCTTTGTATTTCCTCACTGTCTGTTGTAACTGACCTCAACTGACGCACCTGTGGGTACCTTATTTTTAACAAAGCAGGCAAGAATATACAATGGAGCAAAGGTAGCCTCTTCAGTAAGCGGTGCTGGGAAAACTGGACAGCTACAGGTAAAAGAATCAAATTAGAACACTTCCTAACACCATACACAATGGTAAACTCAAAATGGATTAAAGACCTAAATGTAAGACCAGAAATTATAAAACTCTTAGAGGAAATCATAGGTAGAACACCCAATGACATAAAGCAAAATCTTCTATGACCCATTTCCTATAGTGGAAATTAAAACAAAAATAAACAGGTGGAAGCTTTTGCACAGCAAAGGAAACCATAAGCTAGGTGAAAAGACAACCCTCAGAATGGGAGAAAATAATAGCTAATGAAAGAACTGACAAAGGATTAATTTCCAAAATATATAACCAGCTCAAGCAGATTAATACCAGAAAAACAAACAATCCAATCAAAAAGTGGGAAAGAGACCTACACAGACATTTCTCCAAAGATGACATATAGATGGTTAACACATGAAAAGATGCTCAACATGGCACATTATTAGAGAAATGCAAATCAAAACTACAATGAGATATCACCTCACACCAGTCAGAATGACCATCATCAAAAAGTCAACCAACAATAAATGTGGAAAGAGTGTAGAGAAAAATGAATGCTCTTGCACTGTTCGTGGGAATGTGGACTGATACAGCCACTATGGAAGATGGAGATCCCTTAAAAAAAACTAGGAATAAAACCACCGTTAAGACCCAGCAATCCCACTTCCAGGCATATACCCTGAGGAAACCAAAAGTGATAAAGACACATGTACCCCAAAGTTCATTGCAGCACTGTTTACAAGAGCTAGAACATGGAAGCAACCTAGATGTCCATAATGGATTAAGGAGCTGTGGTACATATACACAATGGAATACTACTCAGCCATAAAAAGGAATGCACTGCGTGAGTTCTAATACGGTGGATGAATATAGAGCCTATTATACAGAGTGAGGTAAGTCAGAAAGAGAAAAATACCGTTTACTACCACACATACATGGAATCTAGAAGGATGGCACTGATGAAATTATTATCAGGGCAGCAATGGAGAAACAGACATAGAGAACAGACTTTTGGACATGGAGTAGGGGAGGAAGGAGAAGGTGAGATGTATGGAGAGGGTAACATGGAAATTTATATTACCATATGTAAAATAGACAGCTAATGGGAATTTGCAGTATGACTCAGGGAACTCAAACAGGGGCTCTGTGACAATCTAGAGGGGTGGGGTGGGGAGGGAGATGGGAGAGAGGTTCAAGAGGGAAGGGACATATGTGTACCTATGGCCAATTCATGTAGATGTTTGGCAGAAATCAACAAAATTCTGTAATCATACTTCAATTTAAAAATAAATTTTTAAAATAATAAATAAAAAGACATAATAGTGTAGAAGAATATGTTACATGTAATCCCAACTAGGGTCAAGGAAACCATCTTAGAATGTAATAAAAATCATCTTCCATAAAATAAAAACCATCTTCCATAAAAGTATTAGTCTTCTCACTAAGAGATAAAGTATGTAGATAGCCCCAGCTCAGGTTAAAGTGTTGTTGACCAACTAGTTCAAATCACCTCAGGTTTTGCCACCAAGTAAATTACAAAAGAAGATCCAATCAGTCCATTCTGAAGGAGATCAGTCCTGGGTGTTCTTTGGAAGGAATTATGCTAAAGCTGAAACTCCAGTACTTTGGCCACTTTATGTGAAGAGTTGACTCATTGGAAAAGACTCTGATGCTGGGAGGGATTGGGGGCAGGAGGAGAAGGGGAAGACAGAGGATGAGATGGCTGGATGGCATCACTGACTCGATGGGCCTGAGTTTGAACTCCAGGAGTTGGTGATGGACAGGGAGGCCTAGCGTGCTGCAATTCATGGGGTCGCAAGGAGTCAGACACGACTGAGCGACTGAACTGACTGAACCGAAATTACAAAACCATTTGATTTTCAGAACTTTTTTTGGTATCAGAATTGCAGATAAGCAAATGAAACATAATCTCATTGTCTTGTCAATATGAAATTAGAACTCAGCATTTTTATATAAATTTATCTAACTAGAGACCTACATGCTTCAGGAAAACTGGAAATAGAATTTATTTCAGAATTGGAAGTTGGCAAGTAGATAGGGAAAACTTGGAAGTGAAAAATACATCAGGTGATAAAGGAAACATAGCTGAGTAGGGAGGTATGAGACTCTTGATAAGAAAGACCTGATGACCCTAATGTTGAGACTAAGTTAATCAGGGAGGAAGAGAAATGAGAAGACTGTGCCGGGTGTGGGCTTTCAGAGTTCAAGCCTTGAACAGGTATAAAACTCGAGGCAGTGGATTCTAGGCTTCATGGTTCCCAAGCTCTCACAGCCATGCTTAATTGTTCATTTACCCTCCCAGAAGTGAATCCTGGCTTTTCCATTGAGCAAATTGTCAACTGTCACAGCAGCCAAGCCAACAGATGGTGTGGGCCTGTGTCACCAGTAGTTTCCAAGTGTAAAAATATAGTCATTTAGATGTTTTTGGTGTACGTCCATTTCCTCATTAATCTTCCAAGTGCAGCTGCAAATGGGTGATTTTCACGTGAAACACCGTGGCACTCTCGCCACCGTCATCCACATACTTTTGGATCACCTGGCATGCCCCCGTACTAGGCTACACCTGGAAGTGAGCAAACAACACAAAATCCTGCTTGTATTTTTCTCTTATTATTTAGCAATTCTGTGCTTTATCTCAACAATACGTAAAGCTTTCTGAGAAAGGGTGCTATACTTAATTTTTTTTAATCCCAGAAAACACAGGGCATCATTCATTACACAAGAATTAAGGAATCCTTCTAGGAGGATGGTACAAATATGTAGAGGTAGCTAAAAAGGTACAAACTTTCAGCTCCAAGTTGAATAAAGTACAAGGATCTAATATATAATAGGGTGACTACAGTTAATAATGCTGTACTTTATAATTGAAAACTGCTAAGAAAGTAAAGCTTGCACGGGTGAGTGCCCAGTTGTGTCCGACTAGATGGAAGGGGAATGCTTCCATAATGTGAAGGTACATCAAACCATCACAATGTATATTTTACATATCTTAGCTTTTTATTTTTCAATTATACCTCAATAAAGCTGAAAAAAGTAACTCTTAAGTTGATTTAAAGTAAAAACTAATTTGTAAGAAGTGCCAACATTCCTTCTCCTCCCCCTCAAAAAAGGTACACACAACAAACAAGACAGAAACAAAAACAAAATCTGAAAGAATGACTCTACAAATTGTAAAGCCAAATACAAACTGTTATTGAATCATTCACTACTTTCATTTTGTAATCATTATTAAGAAGAACAAGTGAAAGCTATAAATCTGTCCATTACTTCCTACCTTGAGGCTAGCAAGAGTCTGAAGTTAGAATCTGTGCCACAAATGCCTCCTTCCTGCAACTTATCTGAAAAATTCTGACCAAATTAATCTCCCTCAAGTACATATCCAATTTCTCTAGCTTAAAACAAATAGTTTCTACTACCCATGTAAAAATATTTTTTTAAATCATCATCTAGCAGTTTTTCATTATCTTGCACCCTAATGCCCTCCCAAAAGATTCCTGATACGTTAACTTCTATTGACTCAAATTTGGACTTTGAGATGAAAACAATTTGAAAAGCACAGGCTTTCCTAAGCATGAACATCCAAACCTTAGCCTATTTGCAATTTTAAAAAAAGTAATAAAAGCAACCAATACTTTTTGATCTCACATTATATGCGAGACATCAAGCTAACTCCCTTATATCACTGTCATGAAACCCTGTATAGTATCAGGGTCGTTCCCACTTTCCAAGTGGGAAATCTGAGGCTCAGAAACTGAGTAACTTGCCAAAGCGTACAGAGATAGCAAGTGCTAGCGCTGCTACTGCTGCTGCTGCTAAGTCGCTTCAGTCGTGTCCGACTCTGTGCGACCCCATAGATGGCAGCCCACTAGGCTCCTCCATCCCTGGGATTCTCCAGGCAAGAATACTGGAGTGGGTTGCCATTTCTAGAGCCGCCTGGCTATGAATCCAGGCAATATAATTCAAATTTCTCTGCAATTTTTCTGTGTCCATTGCAGAAGCAGAAATTTCTACTGCCTTTAATCTTTTTATTTCTGAGCAATTAGATAACACCAAGAGCCCCTTTAATTAAAAAACAAAGATAGCATTGCCTGTTGCCTTTGAACATTTTAATCAATCCTTTATGAGTGATATGACTGCTTTAAAAATCTCCATTTGAATAAATAGAGGAATGTGAAAAGGAAAAAAAGAAAAGGCAACATGGGCATCGTTTGAGTCCAATCATCCAGGTTAGCCTGACCACTGGCAGTTTTAATGAATTGTGTTTTGTTGGTAGTGCTAGAAAAATTAGAACTTTAAACACACAACTCTAAGATCGGCATTCTCATAATTGCTGACTCATCCTGTATCATGAATCTGAAAGAATACCTAAAATTGTTTGCCTAGTTCAGCAACTCCTATTATTTTTTTCCTGTTTTTTTTTTTTTTTAATCTCCTACTTCAGTTACAACAGCTTAGGAGATAAAATAAATGTCCTATACAAATCTGGCAGAAAATCCTCAAATAGTTTATGACAATTAAGAACACTGATATCATTGTTCTCACTATGAAATATCCTTTCTTTACAATATAGACACTCTATTGCTAGATACTATTATTCCTGACAGCATAGAAAATATTCACCATTGTAACAGCGGCTATGACAGTAGCTGGCACAGAGTAGGTACTCATATATATATGGGGGAAAAAAAGACCAAGTGGTATCACAGTAATGATACCCATGACCTGTCCAGCCAAATCATTCTTTCTCTGATATAGCCATTAGGAGACAGTTTGTGCCACTTGCTTTGTCAATTTCAGAAATTTTAAAACACACTCAAAGATCCATTAGTTGTTAGTTTTAGCTTTTCAAAGACAGTTTTTTATTAAAGTACAGTTGATATAGAATATTATAAGCGTACAATATACTCATTCAGCTTTTAGAGGTTATACTCCATTTACAATTATAAAATACTGACTATGTTCCCATGCTGTACGATGTATCCTTGGAGTTTATTTTTATATAATTTGCACCTCTTAATCCACCATCTTTATATTGTCCCTGCTCCATTTCCTCTTCCCACTGCCATAAGTTTGTTCTCTGTGTCTGCTTCTTTTTTGTTATGTTTACTAGTTTGTTGTATTTTGTAGATTTCATATATAAGTTATATCACACAGTATTTGTCTTCCTCTGACTTATTTCACTTAGTATTTTATACTCCAGGTCCACCCATGTTGTTGCAAATGACAAAATTCAACCCTTTTTTGTGGCTGAGTAGTAGTCCCTTGTGTGCGGGTGTGTGTATGTCACATACATACATATACACATACACACACATGCACACCGTATCTTTAACCATTCATCTGTTAATGGACACATAGATTACCTCTGTAGCTTGGCTTTGTAAGTAATGCTGATATGAATATTGGCACGCATGTATCTTTCTGAATTTCTCTGTGCTCCTAACAGTTTTATTTCACATTCCTGCGTACAGTCCATTTTCAGGTTTTGTGCGAGTTTTGAGTTTCAGTCAGAAGTCCTTTTCTTCTTCTTTTCTCCTCTTTATGTGGTGTGTAATTGCTTCAGCACCATTTGTTGAAAAGATTATCCTTCCTCCACTGAACTGGTTTCGCACCTTTGCCACAACTCAATTTGGCATATGGTGTAGGGCTATTTCTGGGTCACTCTATTTACCTATGGGTCTACCCTTCAGCCAGTGCCACACTGTCTTGATCACTCTAGGTAGGCAGCAAGACTTACCATGGGGTACAATGGTTCCCCAACTTTATTCTTTATCATAATCGCTTTAGCTAGTCTGTTTAGGTCCCATTTCTTTTCACGTACATTTTTAATAATATTGACAAGTTCTACAGAAAAGTTTGTTGACTTTTTTAAAACTTATTTTTTATGGAAGGAATGTTGCTTTACAGAATTTTCCTGTTTTCTGTCAAACCTCAACATGAATCAGCCATAGGTATACATATATCCCCTCCCTTTTCAAACTCCCTCCCCTCTGCCTCCCCATCCCACTTCTCTAGGTTGATAGAGAGCCCCTGTTTGAGTTTCCTGAGCCATACAGCAAATTCCCGTTGGCTATCTATTTTACATATGGTAATGGAAGTTTCCATGTTACTCTTTCCATACATTTCACCCCCTCTACCCCTCTCCCCATGTCCATAATATTCTTTATGCCTGTTTCTCCACTGTTCCCCTGTAAATACATTCTTCAGTACCATTTTTATAAATTCTGGATTTTGATAGGAATTGCATTAAACCAATAGATAAATTTGGGGAGAATTGACAACTTCACTATCTTGAGGCTTTAATTACTTTTATATATTGTACTGTTTATCTATTATCCATAATAAAGTGCATTTTGATTTCCACAAAGTCTAGAAGAATGAAACTGTCATTACTACATCAAGATGAGTATCTTCAAAACAGAGCAATATTAAGAAGATCAACTTTGTTTCAGCCCAGTCAATCAAAAGTCTTGTTGAACAACTGAGGTCATGGAAATATCTAGCCAAACTGTTTCTGTTATCGAAAAGCATACTTATTAAATGCCTCACCTTTTCTAAAATAGCATTAAGAGGTTTCTCTTAAAGAAAGAAAGAGCTAAAGGTCAATGTATTGTTTATATTTCTAAAACCCTTTATCTTAAGGTGGTTAAAAGAAAGACCACTAATATGGAAACAAATTATCTGTTGGCAGGAAGATTAGTATTTTTTCTTCTTTTTTCCCAATACAAGGCAAAATAAATTTAAGTAACTTCTTTTTCAATAATCTATGGGGGGAAATGCTTTAAAATATTTCTGTGTGCTAAGGAGTTGAAGTATGTGCATGCTCAGTCATGTCCAACTCTTTGCAACCCCATGGACTATAGTCTACTAGGCTTCTCTGTCCAAGGGACTCTCCAGACAAGAATACTGGAGCGGATTGCCATTCCTTCTTCCAGGAGATCTTCTTGACCCAGGGATAGAACCTGGGTCTCCTCTACTGCAGGCAGATTCTTTACTGTCTGAGCCACCAGGGTAGCTCAAAATATCTCTATTAGCATATATACACACTGATTTTTCATACACTTGTCAACAAAATACCATATGATGCATTCAGTTGCTTTCTCTCATTTCGGAATCAAGGAAAAGACTAAAATTAAGGCAAGAACTATGGGATAAAATAATGAGTATGTTAATATAAAACAAATATTGTGCTGTTAAGTAAACTATTGAAGGTAGTATTAGGCAGTTGTTAAGACGATCGGTATAAGTGGTAGCACAAGGAAATTAGGTTTGATATGGGTTGCATAGATGTTACAAGCAAAAAGTGAAAGTACCACAATCACAGTTACCACATACAATTTTCCTAGCTCTTATCCTCTGACAAGAGCTCTGAGATCCATATTTCAATACCTTCTGGAATAATAAGGTTTGTTTATTCATATCAGTTCAGTTCAGTCGCTCAGTCGTGTCTGACTCTTTGCGACCCCATGAATCGCAGCACGCCAGGCCTCCCTGTGCATCACCAACTCCGGGAGTTCACTCAGACTCAGTCCATCGAGTCAGTGATGCCATCCAGGCATGTCATCCTCTGTTGTCCCCTTCTCCTCCTGCCCCCAATCCCTCCCAGCATCAAAGTCTTTTCCAATGAGTCAACTCTTCGACCTTCAATTGTCAAACGCCCCAATAAACTCAGCATCACTATAATCACGTGCATATATTTCTGATTCCTAATTTCATATTGAAATCACAATCCTGAATGCTGGTCTCAGCCAGAACACTGCATCATCTTTCACCATTCACGTTCAAATATGGACTAAGCCACACAGATTCAGATTCAGGGCCATGATCTGTCAATCCATGATCCACATGTTGCCTGGAGATGTGTGTTTTGTTTTTTTTTTTTTGACCCAGAGGGTGTTAACACAAATATTCTTTCACACCTTAAAATTCAAAAGATTCTGCATAAAAATTTAGGTGTCCAATTTCTTTTGGAAAAAAGTCCAATTTGACAGTACTGGGTCTGCACTCCCACCTATAATAATCCCTTATATAATTAGCTAGAAGTGACCATGGCTCCCCTCTTTAGATAGGACAAGAATGTGCATTTTTCACAGCTCTTTCCTCTCCTTATGATCTCATACCTAACTGCTTCATACATTTAAATTGTCTACCTGAACAGTGTAAGCATCTGAGTTTGAGGCCCATATTATAAATGCATTGATTTTCTTCTGTTTCTTCCTCATTGGCACATTCTCTCTAAATAATCCCCTATGTGCAGAAGTTTCTCCATTCTACATATTCTTCACATAGCCACCAGAATTCTGTTACTCTACACTTCCATCGAGACTCACCTCTTCTGTAAAGCCTTCTCCAAGGAAATGGGATATTTTTTTTGTGTTCCTGGCACTTCAAAAATGCTTTTGACATTTTAAAATAACACCAAAAATAAATAAATAAATAAAATACAAAGAAATAAACCTGACCAAGGAGGTGAAACAATATGTTAAGAACTATAAAACATTTAAAAAGGAAATTGAAGATTCAAAAGAAATGGAAAGATATCCCATACTCTGGGATTGGAGTAATATTATTAAAATGGAACTACCACCCAAAGCAATCTACATATTTAATGTGATTCATATCAAAATACCTATGACATTTCACAAAACTAGAACAAATAACCCCAAAATTTATCTGGAACAATAAAAAACCCAGAACTGTCAAAGCAATCCTGAGGGGAAAAGAACAAAGCAGGAGGCATAACTCTCTCAGACTTAAGACAATACTAAAAAGCTAGAGTAATCCAAACAGTGTCGGAGGTACAAAAAAGGATATGTGCAACAAAATCCAGAGCCCAGAAATAAAGCCACAACCCTACAGTCAATTCTTGCCTCAAAGGAGGCAAGAATATAAAATGGGGAAAAGACAATCTCTTCAGCAAGTGGTGCAGGGAACATTGGACAGTTGCATGTAAATCAGTGAAGATGGAACATACTCTCATACCATGCACCAAAAATACAGTCAAAATGGATTAAAGACTTAAACATAAGACATGATACCATAAAACTCCTAGAAGAGAGCATAGGTACAACATTCTTTGACATAAATCATACCACTGTTTTCTTAGTTTGGTCTTCAAACTAGAAATAAAAACAAAAATAAACCAATAGGACCTAATCAAACTTACAATTTTTTGCAAAGCAAGGTAAATCATTTTTTAAAAAAAGGAAAAGACAATCTACAGAATAGGAGAAACCATTTGCAAACAAAGTGACCTACAAAAGTTTAATTTACAAAATACACACTTCAGACAAGGCAACAACAAAAGAACAAACAACGCAATTGAGAAATGGGTAAAAGATCTTGATAGACATTTCTCCAAAGAAGACATACAGATGGCCAGCAGGCACATGCAAAGATGCTCAACATCACTAATTAATAGAGAAATGCAAATCAAAACTACAATGAGGTATCACCTCACACCAGCCAGAATGGCCATCATCAAAAAATCTACAACAAATAAAAGGTGGAAAGGGTATGGAGAAAAGGAACCCTCCTACACTACTGGTGGGATTTAAGTATGTGCAGCCACTAAACAAAAAACAGTGTGGTAGTTCCTCAGAAAACTAAAAACAGAATTACCCTATGATCCAGCAATCTCACTCCTGGGCATACACCAGGACAAAACATAGTTCAAAAATATACATGTGGCCTTCCCAGTGATCCGGTGTTTAAGAATCTGCTTCCGCATCAGGGAGCACGGGTTCAATTCTTGGTGGGGCAATTTCCACATGCCATAGGTATGGCCAAAAAGAAAAAACAAACAAACAAGCATGCAGCATTATGTTTACAGTGGCACTATTCACAATACCCCAAACATGATAACAGCCTAAATGTCCAACAACAGCTGAACGAATGAAGACGACATGGTACATACACACAATGGAATACACCTCTGCCATAAAAAAGAATGAAACAATGCCATTTGCAACAAGAAGGATGCAACTAGAGATTACCATACTAAGTGAAGAAAGTCCGAAGAGAAAGACAAACGTCTATCTACAAAACAGAAACAGACTCACAGACACAGAAAACAGACTGTGTCTGCCACGAGTGGAGTAGGGAAGGACTGGGAGTTTGGGATTCAGTTCAGTTCACTCACTCAGTCGTGTCTGACTCTTTAGAACCCCACGAAACACAGCACGCCAGGCCTCCCTGTCCATCACCAGCTCCAGGATTCTACCCAAACCAATGTCCATTGAGACGGTGATGCCATCCAACCATCTCATCCTCTGTCGTCCCCTTCTCCTCCTGCCCTCAATCTTTCCCAGCATCAGGGTCTTTTCCAAATAAGTCAGCTCTTCGCATGAAGTGGCCAAGTATTGGAGTGTCAGCTTCAACATCAGTCCTTCCAATGAACACCCAGGACTGATCTCCTTTAGAATGGACTGGTTGCATCTCCTTGCAGTCCAAGGGACTCTCAAGAGTCTTCTGCAACACCACAGTTCAAAAGCATCAGTTCTTCAACACTCAGTTTTCTTTATAGTCCAACTCTCACATCCATTAATGACCACTGGAAAAACCATAGCCTTGACTAGACAGACTTGTGTTGACAAAGTAATGTCTCTGCTTTTTAATATGCTATCTAGGTTGGTCAAAACTTTTCTTCCAAGGAGTAAGTGTCTTTTAATTTCATGGCTGCAATCACCATCTAAAGTGATTTTGGAGACCAAAAAATAAAGCGAGCCACTGTTTCCCCATCTATCTGCCATGAAGTGATGCGACTGGATGCCATGATCTTCGTTTTCTGAATGTTGAGCTTTAAGCCAACTTTTCCACTCTCCTCTTTCACTTTCATCAAGAGGCTTTTGAGTTCCTCTTCACTTTCTGCCATAAGGGTGGTGTCATCTGCATATCTGAGGTTATTGATATTTCTCCTGGCAATCTTGATTCCAGCTTGGGCTTCTTCCAGCCCAGTATTCCTCATAATGTACTCTGCATATAAGTTAAATAAGCAGGGTGACAGTATACAACCTTGACGTACTCCTTTTCCTATTTGGAACCAGTCTGTTGTTCCATGTCCAGTTCTAATTGTTGCTTCCTGGCCTGCATACAGATTTCTCAAGAGGCAGGTCAGGTGGTCTGGTATTCCCATCTCTTTCAGAATTTTCCACAGTTTATTGTGATCCACACAGTCAAAGGCTTTGGCATAGTCAATAAAGCAGAAATAGATGTTTTTCCGGAACTCTCTTGCTTTTTCCATGATCCAGTGGATGTTGGCAATTTGATCTCTGGTTCCTCTGCCTTTTCTAAAACCAGCTTGAACATCTGGAAGTTCACGGTTCATGTATTGTAAAGCCTGGCTTGGAGAATTTTGAGCTTTACTAGCATGTGAAATAAGTGCAATTGTGCTTAGTTTGAGCATTCTTTGGCATTGCCTTTCTTTGGGATTGGAATGAAAACTGACCTTTTCCAGTTCTGTGGCCACTGCTGAGTTTTCCAAATTTGCTGGCATATTGAGTGCAGCTCTTTCACAGCATCATCTTTCAGGATTTGAAACAGCTCTGCTGGAATTCCATCACCTCCACTAGCTTTGTTTGTATTGATCCTTCCTAAGGCCCACTAGACTTCACATTTCAGGATGTCTGGCTCTAGGTGAGTGTTAGTGATCATACCATCATGATTATCTGGGTCATAAAGATCTGTTTTGTACAGTTCTTCTGTGTATTCTTGTCACTTCTTAATATCTTCTGTTTCTGTTAAGTTCATTCCATTTCTGTCCTTTTTGAGCCCATCTTTGCATGAAATGTTCCTTTGGTATCTCTAATTTTCTTGAAGAGATCTCTAGTCTTTCTCTATTTCTTTGCATTGATCTCTAGGATGAATAAACAACAAGGTCCTACTGAATATCACCAATAAATATATTTAGTATCCTATTAGAAACCACAGTGACAAAGAATATTAAAAAAATATGTGTATAACTGAGTCACTCTGCTGTACAACAGAGATTGGCACAACATTGTAAACCAACTATACTTTATAAAAAATGTGTTTTATTTTTGGAAAAAAGCTTTCCCCACTCAAGGTTACACAAATGTGTTCTCCTAGAAACTTTAAAGTTTTAGCTTTGACATTTAGGCCTCTGATCCATACCAACTTTATTTCTTAATATATATTTTCCAATTTTGGAGTAAAAGTTTGGTTTCACTTATTTTAATCAGTATGAGATATAGTTTATAATAAAAATATATACCCATTTTAAGGATACAGATTGATGAGTTTTTATTATCTTGCGCTGATTTAAATATTATCATAATCAAGATAAAGAACATCTCCATTACATCAAAAGTTTCCTTTGTAGGCACTCCTTCCCATCAGCTATTTAATATATTTGATCCAGTGTTCCAGCTATTTATAGTGAAAGTGGCAATATACCACTTAGTTAATCACTGCCAGAATCAGGACACTACTAAAATATTTTATTGCCATCTTTATTACAGTATTTATCACATTAGTGATTGTTGTTTTACCTTCTGCTCATTTCATTATTGCTGGACCTCCTAAGGGGATGAACAGTGCACTAGAACTGCTAATATAATTTTTGATGCATTGTTGGTGCTAAGTCAATATCTAAATGTCTGCAATTATATAAAAGATGCATAATAGATTTACTCTTGCAATACTATCCTCAGTTGTCCATGGTTAGATATGATTAATATTGTCATCATTTCTCATTAAAATCAAATAATTTATGAACCATTTGTTAAAGAAGGGGCAACCTTTACTAAACAAAGTGTGTAACTTCACAGTCCAAATTCACCCATTCTCTCACACCAATCCAAAGGGCAGGTTAGAAACAGACTCACAGACATACAGAACAGATTTGTGCTTGCCAAGGAGGAGGAGGGTGGGAGAAGGGATGCATTAGGAGTTTGGGACTAGCATATGTAAACTATTACATTTAGAGCGGATAAACTGCAAGGTCCTTCTATACAGCACAGGGAGCTATATTCAATTTCTTATGATGAGCCATAATAGAAAAAAAAGTTACAAAAGAATGTGTGTGTATGTTTATATATGTGTGTATATATATATATATATATATATATATATGTATAGTGTAACCTATATATATGTATAAATGAGTCACTTTGCTGTACAGTAGATATTGGTACAATACTGTAAATGAACTACACTTCATTGTTTTTTTTTTTAACGTGGGGATAAAATCAAAGGGCAGATTAGAACTGTTTTCTATATTAAACATCCAAATGAACATAACTGTAAGTCATCCTCAACATCACAAATCAAATTCATCTTCATTTGCTTATATGATAGTCCCATTAATTGGAGGCTAATTACTTTACAATACTGTAGTGGTTTTGCCATTCATCAACATGAATCCGCCACAGGTGTACACGTGTTTCCCCATCCTGAACTCCTCCTCCCTCCTCCCTCCCCGTACCATCCCTCTGGGTCATCCCAGTGCACCAGCCCCGAGCATCCTGTATCATGCATTGAACCTGGACTGGCAATTCGTTTCACATATGATATTATACATGTTTCAATGCCATTCTCCCAAATCATCCCACCCTCGCCCTCTCCCACAGAGTCCAAAAGACTGTTCTATACATCTGTGTCTCTTTTGCTGTCTCGCATACAGGGTTATTGTTACCCTCTTTCTAAATTCCATATATATACATTAGTATACTGTATTGGTGTTTTTCTCTCTGGCTTACTTCACTCTGTATAATAGGCTCCAGTTTCATCCACCTCATTAGAACTGATTCAAATGTATTCTTTTTAATGGAATTTTTTAATGTATTCTTTTTTTTTTTATTTTGCATAAACTTCCAAATCACTTTTAGAAAAATATACAAGAAAAAACAAGATACCCAAAACTCCAAGTCATAATTTAAAACTTTTAAGTTACACATAACTCCGTAAATATACATAATATATAAAGACAAAGTCACATTAAAGAAAAATTAATTCATTAAAAGTAAAACTAAAGTATTTCTCCTTTGAACTTACCCAACCTTTACTATGAGTTTGGTATAATCCTTTTTCATTTTAAAGATTCATGAAAATGTGTGTGTAAGTATATCTTTAAAAATTGTGTGGTATATTAAGCTTTATATGTTTATTAATTAGTGTTATTCTATCTGCTTTTTGAGAGATGAAGTATTGAGAATTGATCTGTGTAGCTGTTACAGCCACTTTCTTCCTTTTGTAAATTCACAGTATTATTGTATGCATTTACCATGCTTTATCTATTCTTCTAATAATGACAATTGAGATTAACTCTAATTTCTTGCAACCTTAAGCCTTTCCTGGACTTTTCTCTCAGTGATTATCAAGGATTACTATCAATAATGACTAAACGTCTAACTGACATCATGAAAACATCCCACCCCAATGACTATACCATTTTACACTCCCCCAGGAATGGACTGGAGCACAGTGTACTCATACAAAAGTGTCAAATTCCCTTTCCACAGTTTAATCATTAAGTATGTGACAAATGGGTTTGTTTCCCCTTCTATCAGCTATAAAGTTAGAAAGAAGATAATCCAACTTTGAAAGACAAAGGTGCCTCGGTGGTAAAGAATTCACCTATCAGTGCAGGAGACAGGGGTTCGATCCCTGATCCAGGAAGATCCCATATGCTGTGCACAGCTACTGAGCCTGTGCTCTAGAGCCTGGGGGCCACCGTTACCGAAGTCAATGAGCCCCAGAACCTGTGCTTCGCAGCAAGAGAAGCCACTGCAATGAGAAGCCAGCACACCACAACCAGAGAGTAGCTCCCACACCCAAAAACAAGAGAAAAGCCCAGGAGCAACTAAGACCCGGCACAGCCTAAATAAATAAGTAAATAAATATTTTTTAAAAAAAGAAACGCAAAGGCACTGAACTACTGAATCCTGAAGTAGCTTTTGTTGTAAATTTCAAAAGTTCTTGAAAAATATCTCCCCACCAGAAAAAGACACCCAGACGTAAAAACACATACACTCCAAACATACCTTGTCTGATTTCAATAATCTACCCTGACTTTCCAGTTATCATGTCCTTGGGCCATATTTTAGGACCTTGAATCTATTTCTTGTTTCCCAATCAATATGTCAGGTTCAGGGTGTATATTCTGTCACATATCCTGGCCTACATAACCCTAAGATTTGGCTACCTGTCAAAAAGATTGCTTACTAAAGAGATCTACACAAAAAGGAGGACTATGCCCTGACAAAATGTTTACACCTCTTTCCAATATATTCTCCTCCAACTCACCTCTGGCACTAACTGTGCTGCCTGACTGAACTCCTTGTCTTCTTCTTGCTATATCCGGAGTCAAACACCAGAGATTTCCAAATTACCAAATTTAAACTTCAGACTGTATCAGGAACAATTCATTGGGGATTCCACTGCAGATCAAACATCATCTTTCCACCTGCTCCCACCTCACTGAATCACCACATTTTTACATGACATACTCACCTCTGGATAATTCATTGGGAACATCAGCCAAAATCTTTTTTTCTTTTGTTGGCTTAATGCAGCTTATAAACAAACAGCTGACTGTCTTCACTTTCCATTCAGCTGGTTTCTCCCTAAGTAGACAGACCCAGCTTTTGATCGTTTATTTGCTATGCAATGATTTTGAAAAATGCCTTGCTATTTAATTCTGGCCTGCATGTTCCTCTCAGGTGTGCCAGAAGAAGGGCTGAACTGAAGTTGGAGCTGGGATTCAGAAAGAGCTGCTTTGGCAGGATAAGATAAATGTAGGCAGGTGGTTGGCAGAAAGGGATGCTACCCAGCTGGCAACGTTTGAATGGAGAGGTGGGTAGGTCTGGCTGTCATCAACAGAGCTTGTTGGCTCTTGGCCAAAAAACAGGGTGGACTCTTAATACCAGAAAATACCAATCCAAGATATGAACTAAAGACACAGATTCTTGAGTGGGAGCCAGACATGGACTCCACTGAAGTCAATGGTCTGAGAAGGAGTCCACTTGGTCTGAAAGAAAAGAAAGGTGGGCAGAACTCCACTCATGACTGCATTTATGGGGATATTATTTTGATGAGTAGGGGATGGGAAGATTGCATCACGGCACAGTGGGAAGCATACAGGACATTAACGAACCTGAGTTCAAGCATCAGCTTTACCAGATTCAACTTGGTCAGCATATTTTATTTCCCTTAAAAGCACTTTCTTCAACTATTGAATGTAAAAAATACTAGTTCTTAAACTTGTGGGGGGAAAAAATTCAATGATAAATTGTATGCAGATGCTTTGTAAATGATATAATGTTTGCAAACTAATGTTAGCTGTTATTTGGCTCAAGCATAAATAATGGCCTTTTAAAATAGGGGTTCTAGAAAAAATAGTTCAGTTCAGTTGTTCAGTCATGTCCGGCTCTGCAACCCCATGGACTGCAGCACACCAGGTCTCCCAGTCCATCACCAACTCCCAGAGCCTATTTAAACTCATGTCAATTGTGTGGGTGATACCCTCCAACCATCTCATCCTCTGTCGTCCCCTTCTACTCCTGCCTCCAATCTTTCCCAGCATCAGGGTCTTTTCCAAAGAGTCAGTTCTTCGCGTCAGGTGGCCAAAATATTGGAGTTTCAGCTTCAGCATCAGTCCTTCCAATGAATATTTAGGACTGATTTCCTTTAGGATGGACTGGTTTGATCTCCTTGCAGTTCAGAATATAGACAGTTTAACAATAATTCCTAGAGATTTCAATATCCAATTTTCAACTATACATAAAACTACTAGACAGACCATCAAGAAAATAGAAGACTTGGACAACACTACTATTAGTAACTAATCATCTATAGAGCAACTCCACCCAACAAAAGCAAAATACAACAAAAATTGGCCATCAACAACAGAAGAAACTTTTGAAAATTCACCCAACCATATGGTAAATAAATAACATATACCTAAATAACCAGTATATCAAAAAAGAAATTTAAAGGGAAATTCGAAAGTACTTTCATAGGAATGCTAATGAAAACTTTAATGATTCGGCCTTCTCTGGTGACTGAGTGGCAAAGAATCTGCCTGCCAATGCAGGAAGACTCAGGTTCAATCCCTGGTCCAGGAAGATCCCATATGCCATGAGACAACTAGGCCTGTAAGCCATAAATGCTGAGCCCTCTCACTGAAGCTATTGAAGCCTGCATGCCTAGAGCCCATGCTCCACAACAAGAGAAACCACTGCAATGAGAAGCCCATGCAAGGCAACAAAGAGTAGCCCCTGTGCTCTGAAATGAGAGAAAGCTGACAAGCAGCAACCAAGACACAAGGCAACCATGAATAAATAAATATACCTTAAAAAATTAAATGATTCAAAAAAAGCAATCCTCAGAGAGAAATCTACAGCTGTAAAAAAACTCACTAGAAAAGTGACATCTCCATGTGACACTATATAGAAAGCCCTAAAGTTTCCACCAAAAAAAAAAAAAACCAAAACCTAAAAATAGTAAATAAATTGAGTAAAATTGCAGGATACATATTAATATGCAGAAATCTGTTGCTTTTCTATACACTAATAATAAATTATCAGGAAGAGAAAGCAAGAAAACAATCCCATTCAAAATTATATCAAAAAGAATAAAATAGCTAGGAATAAAATTAAGCCAGAAGTAAAAGACCTATATTCTTAAACTATAAAACACTGATGAAGGAAATTGAATACAATATGGAATATATATAGACAATGGAATTACTCAGCCATAAAAAAAGAATGAAATTTTGCCATTTGCTAAAACATGGATGGACCAAGTGTATTATGCTTAGTGAAATAATAGAGCATTTATATTTCTCTCACTTAATCACTTATATGTGTGATTAATCACCTTAAAAATAAAATGAATGTATTTAACACATCAAAAAAATTCATAAAGAGTACAAACTAGAGGTTATCAATGGGGAGGGGGAAAGGGCAAGACAGGGTAAGGAGATTAAAAGATACAACTTATTATGTACAAAAAGATAAGCAACAAGGATATATTGCACAGCTCAGGGAAATATAGCCAGTAATTTATAACAACTATAAATGGAGTACAATCATAAAAATATTTAATTACTATGTTGTACTGTACTATATCTGAAACTAATATTATAAATCAATACTCTACTTCAATAAAGGAAAATACAGGAAAGAAAGGAGGAAGGGAAAGAAAGGAAGAAAGAGACATCTTGGCTATTGTGAACAATGTTGCAACGTACAAGGTAATGCATTCATGTATCTCTTCAAGACAGCCAAGGCACCGAAAGCCAAATAAATGTTGGCTGCATTGATTGATGAATGCGTTTAAAAAAAAAAAAAAAAACTGGCCCTAACTTAAACACATATTTGTATCATTTTAAAAAGATTTTTGATGAAGAGTCAAATTAGTAAACTTTCAAGAAACATGAGATTACTTTTTTTTCACCGTAATATTTATATATCCTTGATAACTAATAGATCTTGACTTGGAAATGGTAAGGACCTAACAGAAATAGAAAAGATTAGGAAGAGGTAGCAAGAATACATAGAATAAATATACAAAAAAGGTATTAATGACCCAGATAACCACAATGGTATGGTTGTGTATGTGTTAACTCACCTAGAGCCAGACATCCTGGAATGCAAAGTCAAGTGGGCCTTAGAAAGCATCACTATGAACAAAGCTAGTGGAGGTGATGGAATTCCAGTTGAGCTATTTCAAATCCTAAAAGATGATGCTGTTAAAGTGCTGCCTCAATATGCCAACAAATTTGGGAAACTCAGCAGTGGTCACAGGACTGGAAAAAGTCAGTTTTTACTCTAATCCCAAAGAAGGGCAATGTCAAAGAATGTTCAAACTACCACACAATTGCACTCATTTCATATGCTAGCAAGGTTATACACAAAATTCTTCAAGGTAGAGTTCACTGGTACATGAACTGAAAATTTCCAGATGACCAAGCTGGCTTTCAAAGAGTCAGAGGAACCAGAAATCAAATTGCCAACATTTATTGGATCATGGAGAAAGCATTGGAGTTCTGGGAAAACATTTGCTTCTGCTTCATTGCCTGTGCTAAACCCTTTGACTGTGTGGATCACAACCAACTGTGGAAAATTCTTAAAGACATGGGAATACCAGACCACCTCCTTACCTGTCTCCTGAGAAACCTGAATGCAGGTCAAGAAACAACAGAACCAAACACAGAAGAACTGACTGGTTCCAAATTGGGAAAGGCTGTATATTGTCACCCTGCTTATTTAATTTATATGCAGAGTATTAATACATCATGTAAAATACCCGGTTGGGTGAATCACAAGCTGGAATCAAGATTCCTGGGAGAAATGTCAACAACCTCAAATGTGCAAATGATTCCACTCTAATGGCAGAAAGCAAAGAGGAACTAAAGAGTCCCTTGATGAAGGTGAAAGAAGAGTGGAAAAGGTGACTTGAAACTCAAGATTCAAAAAACTAAGATCATGGCACCTGGTCTCATCACTTTATGGCAAATACAAAGAGAAAAAGTGGAAACAGTGGCAAATTTTATTCTCTTGGGCTTCAAAATCACTGCAGACACTGACTGTAGCCAAGAAATTAAAAGACACGTGTTCCTTGGAAGGAAAGGTATAACAAACCTAAACAGTGTATTACAAAGCAGAGACATCACTTTGTCAACAAAGGTCCATATTATCAAAGCTATGGTTTTTCCAACAGTCATGTATGGATGTGAGATTTGGACCATAAAGAAGGCTGAGCACCAAAGAATTGATGCTTTTGAATTGTGGTGCTGGAGAAGACTCTTGAGAGATTCCCTTGGATTGCAGCAAGATCAAACCAGACAATCCTAAAAGAAACCAACCCTTAATGTTTATTGGAACAGCTAATTCTGAAGCTCCAATACTTTGGCCATCTGATACGAAGAGCCAAATCATTGGAAAAGACCCTGATGCTGGGAAATATTGAGAGCAGGAGGAGAAGGGGGCACAGAGGATGAGACAGTTGAGACAGGATGAGAACAACTCAATGGACATGAATTTGAGCAAACTCCAGGAGATAGTGAAGGACAGGAGAGCCTGGTGTGCAGCAACCCATGGGGTGGCAAAGAGTTGGACACGACTGAGCAACTAAACAATAAAAACAAACTTGTATAACTCCCTGCAAATTAAAAACAGCATATTAAAAATGATGTAGGTATTTTTAAATGGTGTAGGTATTTTTAAATAAAATAAACATTTTTAAAAAACAAAATGTGATATATGCAAACCATGACATATTAGTCAGCCCTAAAAATGAAAGAAATCATGCCATATGGAATAATACAGAGGAACCTTGAGGACATTATGTTAAGTGAAATAAGCCAGTAACAGGACAGACACTGTGTGATTCCACTTGTATGACATATAGAATTAGAGAGTAGAGTGGTACCTTATTCTTCAAATAATGTCTTATTCTTCAAAGAAGATAGACTGTTTTTCTACTTGTAACTCAAAAGTAAGAAACTTCTATATATCTAAGACCCATTGACCCTTCAACATTATCCTAAGAAAGCAGAAGTGTCATTAAAACATATAGATGTTCATAGATGTTTGAGTAATAATTACTCAAAATGAGAAACCAGCAAGGTGTCTATAAACTGAAGAAAGAGTGGTCCACAGATACTGGAGGATTCTGTTAAACAACAAAAGGAAACACTACCGAAACATGCAACAACATAGGTAATTCTCACAGCATTATGCTGAGTAAAATACGCCAGACACAAAAGACTCAATATTGTAGGATTCTATTAATAGGAAAATCTAGAGAAGGCCAAACTATAGCGACAGAAAGATCAGGTGTTGCAAGAGGCCCTGACAGCAGCAAAGAATGCCTTTCAAAGCATCCGGGAGAATTTTTTAAGATTACAAATTCTTCTGAATTTTACTGCAGTGTTAATTACAAATCAATATTAAATTATCAAGTCTCATATGTAATGGTAACTTTTGTGTTTATAAATTATACCTACGTAAAGCTAATTTTAAAAACAGCATAGAAAATATATTTATTCAAATATTTAAAAGGAAGAGTCTATATTTAGGGCTTCCCTCCTGGCTCAGCAGTCAAGAATCCACTTTCCAATGCAGGAAACATGGGTTTGATCTCTGGGTTGGGAAGATCCCTTGGAGAAGGAAATGGTAACCCATTCCAGTATTCTTGCCTGGGAAATCCCACGGACAGAGACACATAGTGGGCTACATTCCATGGCCTCGCAAGAGAGTCAGTTACAACTTGGTGAGTAAACAATAAAGAAAGAAAAAATATTCTGAAAAGAATGAGGGAAAATTATTAAACATGCATAAATAGTGAAAAAATGCTCGTAACATACCAAATAGAAAAAGGAGTACATCAAGGCTGTATATTGTCACCCTGCTTATTTAACTTATATGCAGAGTACAACATGAGAAACGTTGGACTCGAAGAAACACAAGCTGGAATCAAGATTGCCGGGAGAAATATCAATAACCTCAGATATGCAGATGACACCACCCTTATGGCAGAAAGTGAAGAGGAACTAAAAAGCCTCGTGATGAAAGTAAAAGAGGAGAGCGAAAAAGTTGGCTTAAAGCTCAACATTCAGAAAACTAAGATCATGGCATCCAGCCCCATCACTCCATGGGAAACAGATGGAAAAACAGTGGAAACAGTGTCAGACTTTATTTTGGGGGGCTCCAAAATCACTGTAGATGGTGACTGCAGCCATGAAATTAAAAGATGCTTATTCCTTGGAAGAAAAGTTATGAGCAGCCTAGATAGTATATTCAAAAGCAGAGACATTACTTTGCTGACTAAGGTCCGTCTAGTCAAGGCTATGGTTTTTGCAGTAGTCATGTGTGGACGTGAGAGTTGGACTGTGAAGAAAGCTGAGCGCCAAAGAATTGATGCGTTTGAACTGTGGTGTTGGAGAAGACTCGAGAGTCCCTTGGACTGCAAGGAGATCCAACCAGTCCATTCTGAAGGAGATCAGCCCTGGGATTTCTTTGGAAGCAATGATGCTCAAGCCGAAACTCCAGTACTTTGGCCACCTCATGCGAAGAGTTGACTCCTTGGAAAAGACGCTGATGCTGGGAGGGATTGGGAGCAGGAGGAGAAGGGGACGACAGAGGATGAGATGGCTGGATGGCATCACTGACTCAATGAACATGAATCTGAGTGAACTCCAGGAGTTGGTGATGGACAGGGAGGCCTGGCGTGCTGCGATTCATGGGGTCACAAAGAGTCGGACACGACTGAGTGACTGAACTGAACATACCAAAAAGTTAATAAAGGAAAACTAAGAATATTCATCGTACTACTCAAAAACCCATTTTCAGCTAAACTGGAGTAGGTCAAAATCATGTACTCTTAAGAAAAATAGATTCATCTTTTGAAAAATAGTGACATGGATTATAAAGTATTTATTGCAAAATTACAAAAGAAAACATGTTTTTTGCAACCTCAAAACTTTTAACCAATTTATTCAACTATTTTGTCAGTGAAGTTGTTGGTACTATTCATAGACAATGGCCAGGTGAGCAAGAGCAACTTTAAACAACATTCTGGCATCATAGGAATGTTGATTGTACAATATTTTTATAAAACTTCATAGTACAGAACTATGCCTAGGTACTTATGCTATCATCATTAGTAAAAACCAGGTGCTAATTAAATCAACATTCATGTTACAATGACTGTAAAAGTTGTGGAAACTGGAAGCAGGGTAGAGTTAGAAATAGACAGCAAACATATACAAAAATATCCAGTACAGTCAGCACTCAAACGTTTAATGAATGGAATTAAATCCAGTCAATGAGATAAGTCATGTACATAAATGTGTGTGTATATATATATGTAAAGGCCTATATTATAAATGTGTATATATGCCAATGATATCAGACATAAATATAAATATATGACATATATATGTGTGTGCATATATATATTTAATGCAGCAATTTGAGTTAGGCCAGAAATGCTTATCTGGCCTTGAAGAACTCATACGCTTTAAATAAGTAAGTAGAAATGAAGACAAAGGAACATTGTAAACCAATACCCACTGGGGAACTGGCATTGTATGGTCAGGGTACAATAGCATTTTAAACTCTTTTCACTTACACAACAGGAGAGGTCTCAAGCTGGCCTTGAGTAGAAGGACACATTAGCTTTCACGACTCCACCCTCCACGGATATAACCAGAGGTAGGCTAGAGGATACAACTAGAGGTAGGCTGGAGGCCACTCCTGGTCCTTTCCCCATGGCCAATCCCTTCATTCTGGGTATTAGAATTAGCCTCAGAATTCTCACTCAGAGAAGAGGCACTCATAAAATTGAGCCTTAAAAAAAAATTCAAGAACTACAGTCCTTGCATCTTACATGTCCTGGGGATTACCTAGAATAAACAGATAAAGCTGATCTACAGGAATGTAAGTTAATAGTATTCTTTTAATAAAGTCCAAAGACTGTAGGGGAAAATGCTATGCATCCTCTCAAGCTCCTTACAAAGGGATATATATCACGGCAAATCAGCAACTACCTCTGGACTTCCCAGGTGGCGCAGTTGTAAAGAATCTGCCTGCCCATGCAAGAGACACAAAAGACATGGGTAGTCTTGCCTGGAGAATCCCATGGACAGAGGAGCCTGGCAGACTACAGTCTACGGGATCTCAAAGTGTCAGACACGACTGAAGCGACGAAGCGTGCGCACCAGCTGCTTCGTCCTCCCACACACATCAAGAAGGGTGGCTTTTGGTGTCAAGCTTTTCCAGAGTTGTGCATTCTGTATGATATTCATGGAAAACATCTTTAACCCTTTTCTTACACTCAGATTTTTGGTGAGAGAATACTGAACTTCCTACCTTTGAAGACTCCAAACTGTCTAACTTCTATGGCACGTCAGAGTCCAGGTTCCCTTCAGGGCCCTGAAAGGCTTTCGGCAGCAAAGATAAGAAGGTCAGCCAGAAGGTCTTAGTTTTCAAACACCTGAAGATGAGGGGAAGTTGGGAGAGAATTCTATAAGGCTTTAGCTTACCTCTGTGGTTTACTTCATTGTTTATTATCAAAAAGTCTCTATCACCTCAACACAGGTTAACTCATGTATCCTGAAGGAGCACCTCCTAAGCCCTTCCTAAACAGTAAGAACACTGCTGGGGCTTTCATATCCCCAGAACTCTTCATAGCTTTCATATACCAAAACTGGTGGAGCTCAGTGTTTGTCTTCAAACAGATCACAGCAGACACATAAGTCAGCACTGGACTGGGAAGCAGAGCAGAAACAGTCTTAGTTTCAGCAGGTGATGTGAGAGCACAGACAAGTCAGAGCAGGAGGAAAGAGTGAAACAACGAAGATCTGGAAAAGGAAGTGCTATCTGAGGTGAGCCTTGCAGAGCCTTGCTGCAGGTAAGGTAGCCAAAGAAAGAATAAAAGAAGAGGGAGGAGGAACTAAATTGGACAGAAGAAACAGCATGTGAAAGTGCAGGTGGCAATGGAGAAGCTCCTGCATTTAGGAAGATTCGGGCGTTCTGGGAGCCAAAATTGTAACTGCAAGGAAAGAGGTGGGAGACAAAAAGCCTGGTGGGTAATGACCATTCACGGAAGGAGGGAGGACGAAAGGAGGAACAGGTTGGGGAGGAAGATGGGAAGCATAGGGAATGTGAAGAGTTCAGTATCAATAGACATCATTTAGCAACACAATTTGAATATGAAACATCTTTCCTAAGGCAACACTTAGGATTCCATTTGTTCTATAAAGAAACAACTTTTTAATTTCCTTCAGGCTATTGGTTTGGACATCTTAGAAGTATTAAATTCACCGAAAAGTATAAGTACAGCATGGGCCTGTTATTCTAAATCTCCTATTCTACTCATATTGGCAAGCTGCTTCACAACCATGTTGACTTTTAAGAAATAATTATGAACTATTCCTCCTGGGGTTTGTTAACTGAATTATTGAGTGGTGCTGCATGCAAAGGTCAAAAGCAGGATTTTCTATGCATGGTATACACTCACTTCATTTCTTGAACAGGACAGAATTATTCAGGTGTCTATTACTACAACAGGAACCTACCAAGGAGTTTATTTAAAACGTTTAAATAAAAAATAATCATTCAGGCCAGCAGATCCACATGGGAAGCTAATTCTCATGTCTACATTTCCCCAAAACACAAAAACACATAGTGGAAAAGTAATTTTTGTAAAACCATGGGATAAAACCCACATTCTCAGAAATTATAAGGTATTGTTATTGTAGTTTTGATGCACTGAATTTAGTAAGAAATGAGAAAGATACACAACTCATAAGATAAAGCTTTGTTTGTAGTTCACTGAACACACAGTCACAAGAGCAGCTAGGCATCATGCATAAAAGTAAGGTCAAATGTGCAGAAGATCCAAATTAATCATCATTTCCCAAGCTGAGATCATTTTGCACAGCTTTTAGAGCAAAATTGGTCTCAATTTGTTAATTTTTTAAACAAAAATGTCAAGCTGCACAAGTTTTTGAATTTGTCTTAAATTTGTCTGAATAAATACAACCCCTCCAACATATTTGCAACATTTTGCAATGTCAGATGTTGCTTCCAGCTGCAAGAAAATATATTCTTTATGCTCCTTTATACTCTAAGCAACTTAGAGTGCTTACATCTGTAGCAAGAGTAGCTTCATGTAGAGTCCAGCATCCACGTGGTGGCTGTTTCTATATACTGTTGCACTATATAAAAGACAGCACTGCCAAGTACGTAACGACTGGCTTTGCATGTGGGGGTGCAACATTTCAAGTCTTCATTATTCATACCAATCTGGCTCTAGTTCACCTTCCATAGACACTCCAGATTAAATTTTCTTCATTATCATTACAGAACTTGATGAATAAGTGGCACATCTGCTCATGAAGCAGTTTATTATTTGTTCTGATAAGGTTTGAGATGAATAGAAAAATAACTACAGAGAAGACAAATGCACCCAGATTTATGCCCATTGTGAAATGCAAGACTAGCTATGCTTTCTTTGAAAATCCATGGATCTCCCCACTTCAGTGAATGGGGAATTATTACCTAATGAGTTGATGCAGTCTCCCATGGGGGGAAAAATGCAGAGCAGACAGAAATCAAACCAAAGCAAACGCATACAAACCTGGCATGTGACAAGAGCCTAATGAAGACCTTATATTGTTCAATTCAATTTCCAGCCCATCCTTTGAAAAGATAATTTGAAGATCTGTAAATATTTTCCCAACAATCCCATATCAGATATTTCTCATACAAAACAAGACTGTATAAATAAATCTGCTGTTGATGAAGACATCAACATGTAACAGATGTGCAATTCACATGTGGTTTACAACCAATCTCTTCTACGACTATTAGGCTTGTGGGATCCATCCATGTTGAGACTAGCATCAGGTCTCTGCAGTGTGAAGAGCTCCTACCACTCCTGACCTAGCTCTCCCAGGCCTATGTTCGTGCACTTTTTGGCAGTAAAACTTGACTATACCTCCCATTTGCCATAATCCAGCTATACAGCTTAATGAGGCTGAGGGCCTAGGTATGTATGAGCAGGTTCACCTCTGCCAACAACAAACAAAATAGCAACAATCATAACAGTTAAAAAATAAAAAAAAAAAAACTACTCAGACTTTAATGTACACAATCAAATCACCGGAGAATCTTGTTTAAATGAAGATTCTGACTCAGTAGGTCTGGAGTGGGGCCTAAGATCCCAATTTTGTACTTGCTGCTGGCTCTTGGAAGATACCAGCATAAAGGCAGACTTATGATGTTTAATAATAGAAGCCACCTGTGGCTATTGGGCATTCAAATGAAGCCTCCTCAAAGAGATGCGCTGTGAGTACAAAATACACATCAGATTTAAAAGATTTACCATAAAAAACGTTACTGAAAGTTAAGTTGCTCAGTTATGTCCAACTTTTTGCGACCTGATGCAATTTTCCAGGCCTGAATACTGAAGTGGGTTACCTCTTCCTTCTCTGGGGATCTTCCCGACCCAGGGATTGAACCCAGGTCTCCCGCATTGCAGGCAGATTCTTTACCAGCTGAGCCACAAGGGAAACCCAAGAGAATAATGGGTGCCTATCCATTCTCCCGTGGATCTTCCCAACCCAGGAATCGAACGGGGTCTCCTGCATTGCAGGCAGATTCTTTACCAACTGAGATATCAGAGAAGCCCTAAAAAAAAGTTAAATAGGCCATTAAAATTTTTGTATTGATTAAATACTGGAAATTTTAGATTAAGTTAAATAAAACATCAAAAATTAAACACTGAAAAGATATTTTAGGAATAATGAGTTAAATAAAACCTTATCAAAATGAATTTCAGGTTTTTCTTTTTTAAATGAGACAGCTATAAATTTTAAAATTACACATGTGATATACAGCAAAAAACATTCTCTAGTTTTCAACATACTAAGATGGCCAAAGTACACATGTGTGTACAAATATATGTATATATATATACATATACACACACATTAGATAGAAATGACAAAAATCTATATATATGGGATACACATATATCTTGCCACACCTCTTTACTTAATAACTATTATCGCCTCGAAACAAGTGATGAATCTATTAAAACGTTTTCAACTATAAGGAATCAAACTATTTATCAATTTAAGGGAAAATGAGTAAAATAAGATTAGATTCTGGAGTGCTTCGTTTAGAGATCCTAACTTCATTTCTTTTCAATTCTCTTAGCTCTGGTTCAATGTTCAGTCAAAATGACCCACTAACAACTGAAAAAAAATCCAGAGAAAGAAGAGATAATCATCTCCTGAAGTCTCTATCTTAAGGAAACTTTTCCAGAAACTTACTCTCATTTCCACATTCCAAACTAAGTCAGACTCCCAATTCTAAACTAATCTCTGCGGCCTAAAAAGTGACATATTCTCATTACCATAGACACAATGTCCCAAATCACTGGTAAGAGCAATGGCTTGAACAAACCCTGGCCCACCCCCAGGAAAGAGAAGTCGACCCTTCACAGGTCAAGAAGTAGGATGGAGGAGGAAGAACTCATTGCCAACCAAGGAGTGTGGAACCCCACCCCTGATTTAAGGTGTAAGGGCATCTTTCCTTTTTTGTTGGTTTTTGTTTTGGCTACACTGCCTCTCTGCTGCACTTTCCGGGCTCCTCTAGCTGTGGTGCTCGAGGGCTTATTCCGCCCCATGGCATGTGGCCTCTTACTTTCCCAGTCAGGGGTCAAACCTTCACCCCCTGCACTGGAAGGCAGATTCTTAACCACTGGACCACCCGGGAAGTCCCTACACAGAGGATTATTATTTGGGGAAAATTACACCTGAGAGGGGTGAATGTTTTTAAATCCCCCAAATACATGAAAAAAGTTTAAAATAGCATTCAGAATTCACTTAGTAGTAAAATACTGGTGACTTTTCCTCTAGACATTTCTTTAGGCATCAGTTCACTTCAGTCACTCAGTGGTGTTCGACTCTTTGCGACCCCATGAACCACAGCACACTAGGCCTCCCTGTCCATCAACAGCTCCCAGAGTTCACTTAAACTCATGTCCATCGAGTCGGTGATGCCATCCAGCCATCTCATCCTCTGTCATCCCCTTCTCCTCCTGCCCCCAATCCCTCCCAGCATCAGAGTCTTTTCCAATGAGTCAACTCTTCACATGAGGTGGCCAAAGTACTGGAGTTTCAGCTTTAGCATTATTCCTTCCAAAGAACACCCAGGACTCATCTCCTTTAGAATGGACTGGTTGGATCCCCTTGCGGTCCGAGAGACTGTCAAGAGTCTTCTCCAACACCACAGTTCAAAAGCATCAATTCTTCAGCGCTCAGCTTTCTTCACAGTCCAACTCTCACATCCATACATGACTACTGGAAAAACCACAGCCTTGACTAGACAGACCTTTGTTGGCAAAGTAATGTCTCTGCTTTTTAATATGTTACCTAGGTTGGTCATAACTTTCCTTCCAAGGAGTACGCATCTTTTAATTTCACGGCTGCAATCACCATCTACAGTGATTTTGGAGCCCAAAAAATAAATCCCACTGTTTCCCCATCTATTTCCCATGAAGTGATGGGGCCAGATGCTATGATCTTCGTTTTCTGAATGTTGAGCTTTCAGCCAACTTTTCCACTCTCCTCTTTCACTTTTGTCAAGAGGCTTTTTAGATCCTCTTCACTTTCTGCCATAAGGGTGGTGTCATCTGCATATCTGAAGTGATTGATATTTCTCCCGGCAATCTTGATTCCAGCTTGTGCTTCTTCCAGCCCAGCATTTCTCATGATGTACTCTGCATATAAGCTAAATTAGCAGCATGAGAATATACAGCCTTGACGTACTCCTTTTCCTATTTGGAACCAGCCTGTTGTTCCTTGTCCAGTTCTAACTGTTGTTTCCTGACCTGCATATAGCTTTCTCAAGAGGCAGGTCAGGTGGTCAGGTATTCCCATCTTTTTCAGAATTGTCCACAGTTTACTGTGATAACACACTCAATTTTAACCCTTTTTTTCTCCTATACAATCTGCTGCAGACATTTTTAATGCTAACACATTTAAATCAATATAATCATTTTTGGCCAGCTATAAATATTCCATTTTATATATATATACATAATTTAGAACTTTCTAATCAGTGTACTATGCCTGGGCTTCAGACATACCTTCAGATTTTGGTCTGCTTGGTCCTAAGAGCAGTTATTATAGGAAGAACCGAGGACTCTCAAAATTCATCTGTATTAGACCTGTTTTTTGATGGCCTTCCTAAGTCATAAGTTTTGTGAAACACAGGCACTATTTTTGGATAGTTATGCTCTTTCCAAACTTTCATTATTAGAAGCAAATCATTATAAACAATATTAGCCACATACTTTCTCAGCTGAGGGATCTGACAACAGAAATTTAGACCCTTGTATTTTCAGCAGGTTTATAAAGGCTGCAAGAAAAAGATACATATAGAATTTTATTACAGAGATATGTGGAAATATAGAGAAACAGTGATTATATCTCCATCAGTTCCACTGTCTTCCTTCCTAGGCCTATGAAATTCTCAATGCAGCAAGCATCACAAAGAATAGTCAAGTTCATTTGACACCACTTGGTATAACAATTAGAATATAAGTGACCTATTTCACTAGGTTCATTGGTATTTATACTTCCTAAAACAATAAAATAGTTATTGTGAAACTAAGAAAAAGGGAAATATTAAGTTCATATATGGTTGCTTTGAGCCAGTATTTGATCCAAGGTACAGGGAGCTCAGTTGGAAAAGAATCCACCTTCAATTCAGGAGACCAGGGTTCAATCCCTGGGTTGGGAAGATCCCTTGGAGGAAAAAC
The DNA here is from genome assembly GCF_016772045.2 of Ovis aries. Lineage (NCBI taxonomy): Eukaryota > Metazoa > Chordata > Mammalia > Artiodactyla > Bovidae > Ovis > Ovis aries. Next base: position 53,356,903 of record NC_056058.1, on the reverse strand, counting down.
TGGCAACCCACTCCAGTATTCTTGCCTGGAAATCTCATGGACAGAGGAGCCTACAGCCCATGGGGTTTCAAGAGTCAGACAGAACTTAAGGTCTAAACTACCACCACCTCCAGAGGAGGTTTCATTTAAATTTTCCACTGCTCTTTGTGTGTTTGAATGTACATATGCAAGAAGAGAAAGATAAAAAAAAAAAAAAGACAGGGAATGAGACAAAAAATTCTGAAAAGCAATATTTTCTAATGAATTTGGCTAAAGTTTAAAAAATTAAGTTAGAAACCTAGAGTAGCAGTCTTCCAAAAGCAGGTTTTAGGAGCCCAACTTTAGAATAAAAGATAAATGAGGCTCACAGAATAATAAAACCAGAAAGTTTTCAGAGCAATCATTGACTCAAAATCTTGTTTATTTTTTTAAGCCAGCTGTAACCTCCAGGGGCTTCCCAGGTAGCTCAGTGGCAAAGAATCTGATGGCCAGGCAGGAATCGCAGGTTCAATCACTGGGTCGGGAAGATCCACTGGAGAAGGAAAGGGCAACCCACTCCAATATTCTTGCCTGGAAATCCCATGGACAGAAGAGCCTGATGGGCTACAGTCCATGGGGTCGCAAAGAGTTGGACAGGACTTAGCGACCAAACAATAACAATATTCAGTGTGATGAAAGTACCAGAGCCGCAGTAGTACAGGACAATCACAACCAATTCCCAAGACAGACCTTTATGAGAAAATGGCTACTTTATGATCACCCGCTGACAATCTAAGTTCTGGGTAGATATTTGCCAAGAATGTGCCTGAGATGCATAAATAGCTCAGTACTATGTACTATCCAGCCCAGTTCTTTTATAGGGTTTATCATTCTCATACAATATACAGACATAGAATCAACTGGGTCAATGACAGCTTGATGTTAAATTCTGTAGAAATTGATAAATAAGCTATGAAGTTGTGATGACTTATTGGGATGATTAAAATATAATTTTATGCATCATTGGTTTGAGCAAAATAGATTCTGCTTCTAAAAGAAGCCCTTAATATGCATTCTTCTTGAAAAAAACAATCAGAGCTTTGTGTCTAATGTTAAATATATTCATGTGAAAAATAGATCTTAGATGAGCAAAACATGCAGAATAGAGACATGCATCAGTACTCATATTCTCCTGCATATATTGTCAGCCACTTGTTTTCTGAATCAACAAAATAGTCCAGATCTGAACTTGCTCCATAGGTAAACTTTCAAGTACATTTTCTTCCACAAATATTGTTTTAGGTCATAACCTGGGCATACAACAAGGATGCAAGATGTATATCGCCCCTGCCTTCAAAGAGCATGAAGTCTAGAGAGAGATAAACAGGTAAATGGGCAATTACTACACAGTGTCATGGGCTTCCCAGGTGGCTCAGTGATAAAGAATCCACTTGCCAAAGCAGGAGATGCAGGAGACACAGGTTCAATCCCTGAGTAGGGAAGATCCCCTGGAGAAGGAAATGACAACCCACTCCAGTATTCTTGCCTGGGAAATCCCATGGATAGAGGAACCTGGCCGGCTATAGTCCATGCGATCGCAAAGAGACACAACTGAACACACACACAGTGTAATAAGATGTCTGGTTGGAGAACAGCAAGCATAGTGGCCTCTAACCTAGACTAAGGAGGTATAACATCTTATCTGATCTGATGAAAGACTTAGGAGATGGATGGTCTGTTAAGGAGTACAGTATGTGAAAAGCTTGGGAGATTACAGAAAATAGATATTCAGGGAACTACCAATATCCAGACATGGGTAAACACAAAGTCTACATGGGAAATGGTATAAGAAGAGGTTGGAGAATTAAGCTGTAAACAAGAAGCCCATTACATTTATTTGAATTTAAAACAAACAATTTAAATTTAAATAAAAATTTTAAAAATTCATTATTTATCTGAAATCTAACTTTAACTGGGTGTCCTATATTTTGATTTGTGTACTGTGGCAAACTTAACAGGCGGCCACTAAAGAAGTCTAACCAGGGTAATGAGAGGATGTAATTCGAGCTTTGGGAAGATACTACTGAGTGTGATACAGAAAACATATCCATTCGTTCATTCACCTTTGACTGGATTTTTGAACAGCCATCTTACATACTAGACAAAGATTTAAATTAAAAAAAAAAAACACAGGATACCAAATAAAATGAAGAGCAGTGCATCCTGAGTAGCAACGTCCCTGTTTTTGCCAACTAATTCTTTCTATATTGATACTTTAGAGGGAACAGACTGACTATGGAGTAGAGTCACTTTGATTATGGAGCCAGAGCACCTGGATTCATCATTATGCTCCCTTTATTCAGGAACTGTGTGACAGTCAACACAATATTCAACCTCCATGTCTCTGGGGGTGTGAAGTAGCAGTATAATAGCGCTTTATGCAAACTATGACCAAATGACAAATATATGAAAAGCCAGACACAGGAAGAAATGCCAGGAAAGCATCAACTCTTATTATTATCATCGACAATTTTTTTTTTCAAGTAGAATCAGTATAACTTAAACTTAAGTAAAATAAATAGAAAACTAAATTTTGCTTACCATGAATATAAAGTAATTTTAAAAATAAATACAACAGCAAACAATCATACAGGATTATTATTTTATAAATTGACAATAAAACCTATTTTTAAAATATAACTGTCATATTTTATGGAAGAGAAAACTGAGGCTTAGAAGGGGAAAGATTTGTCCTGAAGTCATAGGGTGACTTAAATACAGAGCTGGGAATTTATGTTCATTAATAAATGCAGGTTTCTCTATAATACATATATGGTTGCCCTACCACATGCCTCTAGTATACACACCCACAAAGCTGTGTAGCCTTGAGCCGCCAAAGATGTTAAAAATCTTTTTAACTCCAGTCTCACTGCCTAGTTTCCTGTCTCAGAAACACACACACATACACCACTACATCTACAAATCATTATGTCTCTCTGGCTTCCCATTTCTGAAATACACACACACACACACACCCACCCACCCACACCCACACCACTACATCTATAAATCCTTATATCTCTGGCAGGATCCCAGGTTCCAAGACCTTTCTTAGCATTGGATCCCTTTCTCTTTTTACTTCCCTTAGTGCTTCTCTTTTTTACTCCCTCTTTTATTCCTCTTTAGCTTTTTCTTCGTCTGAACCTCTGAAGGCAAGGACGATAGGAAGCAGGCTTAATCAGGACGCTTAATGCAAAGACAGACAAATGTTGCAACTTCTGAAATCAAAATATTTGCTCACATACCACCTAAAATTACTCTGCCTGACACATTTCAGAAACCTCTGCCACAAAGAATTCTGTCCTGAAATAAATGAAAAAAAAAAAAAAGAAAACACAAACAAGGTGAACAGCTGAAGCCCCAGTCGGCTGACGTTGAGAAAGCACCATCTCTCCCAGCCTCCAATGCTGAAGGCCAAGGACAAAGCTTTTATTCTTCCCTGGCAAGTCTTTTCACATGCAGTGATGATTTATGAACATGCAGAATAAACAAAGTCCTAATGATGCCACCGCACATGCCTACCACCGTTTGCCTTCCCATATTTATTTGCTAGATTTTACAAGTCAAGGCGGCCCTCATAATGATTTTGATAAAACAATGTGATTCATACCTGGATGGCTGCAGAGAACATTTAAAATACAAAATCCATTTAGTACCGATTAGCCTTAGAACATTATTTATGTAATATGTCACAATGGCAGATATTAGAAAGAACATTTTTCTCTTTCCTTTGCAACAGTTTATCAATCACCCTTGCTTCTGACAAGCCCTTAGGAGAAGAACATTTATCAGGGTGTATTAGAAGACGCTAAAAATAAAAGCTGAAACGTGTTTTATAAGGAGAACGGCTGATTGCAAAAACTTGAGAAATGCCTGTTTAGTGGCCACGTCACTGCAGGCAACAGGAGAAGGCAAGCTTGCAGAGATACACTGGGAGTGCTCTCAAGCAGCGGGAAGAACCCTTCTGGAGGCTTCTTAAAACTTGTGAAGTGCAGAGTTGAAGGAGTTACACAATACAATGATTAACACTTGGCTTCCAACAAGACATAGGAAATGCGTCGATAATTCCGGGCTTTTCAAACTTGCAAATGTCACAGAATTCAGATTACCCAGGAGTCAAACAAGTAATAAAAGCCTCACACGAGGTTTGATAATATTTAGTACTTACACAATATGGTTCTATTCATCTCTCGAAAACCGGGCGGGAAACTTCGCACTGAGAGCAGCAGCCTGGACGTCCTAGAGCTCACTCCGCGTTTCCTCTCCGCAAGTCCTTTCATTCCCTTAAGGCCTCTACTCCACATTTGGCAACCACCGTTTTCTGGCCTGGCCTCCAGGAGCCTAAACACAAAGTTTCTCAGTACTGGCAGCATAGTAAAATTACTTGAGAAGCTTTTAAAAAGAGAAATACTAAACCGCACCCCAGAGCTATCTAAATAATGCCCTCACGTGGTGTGCGGCTCGCAAACCAGCCCCCACACACAGAGGACGAGGACAGACCTAAGAAAGAGGCAGTCAGTCCAGACCGGGAGACGGCAGTTCTGAGAAACAAGGGAACTTAACAAACAAGGCCTGTCTCCCACGCCGCAAGACACGAGATCTCCACACCTACCCCCAATCTTCCAAGTTTATACTGATTGCTTAACGGGTTTCAGGCCTGGATGCCCCAGGTGATTTCAATAGCTTAGTGCTCCCTCCCTACGGGCTGCCTCCTTGTAAAGGGATGGGGGAGCGGTGGGCGGAGCTTACATTCCAAGACTGGAGCGGGTCTGGGGGAGCTTCTGTGGGTCAGCCTCAGGGGCAAAAGGCAGGTCCAACCTCTCCAGGGTCTCCCCCAACATTTTACTCCTTGGAACTAGCTCTCACAATTTTTCACGCCCCTCTGAGTGGTCAGCATGGGGTTTCATCAGCTTGGAGGTGGCTCCTGTGGCCACTACGTGGGTGCATTGGAGGTGGAGGCCACAGCAATTGTGTAGGCACAAATAAGAGAAAATTCAGATTATAGTAATAATCCCCAAGATAAATAACATTTTCTTTCCCCACCGAGAGCCCTGTGATTAGAATCATTGACTTAGGAAGCTGGTAGTCTGATCACTTAGGGTATTCAGTGTGTCCTCATGTGATTTAACAAAGATGATATATTAGGAGACTCATCAAGTATAAACACACAACACTCCGTTTGGATAATGGCACAGGTGCATCCCTGCGAGGCACTAATAATGTCTAAGGCCATTGACAATACTGTAGTTTATAGTAAGAAACATATATTGAATCTCTGTCCCGGGTTCTGGCACAGAGCTCCCAAACTTCTTGGAATTTCCTAAGTGATCTGAGAAAGCGGAGAAGGAAGGTGTCTTTCATTATATTAATAAGATGACTATTGGCTCCTCCTTAAGGAAAGGGAGCTGGTTACCAGGAGAACTACCTACCAGCTTAGAGGTTTGGAAGTTGCAGTCTCACCTCCTTCACCTCCAGGGAGGAAAACAGGGACTTGAGGTTGATTCAGTTTCAGTGGCCAATGTTTTCATCAATCATGCCTGTGTAATGATACCTCTATAGAAGCCCCAAAGAATGGGATTCAGAAAGGTTGATGACCACGTGGAGATTTGGGGAACGTGATGGGAATGGAGAGGGCATGGAATCTGTGCCCTTCCCACACTCTCTGCCCTGTGCATCTCTTCTACCTAGCTGTTTCTGAATTAATAAACTGGTAAATCTCGTAAGTAAGGTGTTTTCCTGAGTTCTGCCGGATGCTCTAGCAAATGAACTGAACCACCTGGTATCCCAGAATTGTTTATTGGTGTTAGAAGTCCCCCTCTCATGTTGGGTTATCCTATTTCGAATGACATATTTTCTTATTAGAGACATTTCACTGTTTGCTGGCTATCATTTAAGGCTCCTTGGGTGAATTTATTAAGGGCTTCTGTGCATGTAACATTGTTCTGCAGGCCACTATAGAGGACAAAGCAGTCAGATGATCACACCAGTCAAAAGAAAACATGCTCAGTGAGATCCTTGGCTATATATGAGCCTATGTGCAAAGCAGAAATAGAGACACAGATGTAGAGAACAAGTGTATGGATACCAAGGAGAAAAGGGAGTGCAGGAAGAACTAGGAGATTGGAGCTGACATGTACCTACTATTGATACTATGTATAAAATACATAATTAATGAGATTCTACAGTATTGCACAGAGAACTCTACTCAATGCACTGTGCTAACCTGAGTGGGAAGAAAGTCCAAAAGGGAGAGGATATATGTATGTGTATAGTGGGTTAATTTTCCTAGACAGTAGAAAATAACACAAACTATGCTCCAATAAAATTAATTAAAAATAAAATCTTTCCGAGAGAGAGAATAAGAAGGAAGGTACTCACCTAGCCTTGAGGAGAGGGAGGCTGGCAATTTTTAAGATAGGGTAGATTCTCTCCTGTGACCAGAGAAATTTAGAATGCAAGCTGTTCAGCCACTCAGGTAGAAGCCAGGATCAAAGAACTTACCACAAAACCACTGGGTCCAGTGTAGGTCCTGTGTTGTGCCATCTGGCACAACCAGCCCGTCACTAGCCTTCAGTGTGACAGAATGACTACACAAGTTCAGTGACATCCATGACCTCATATCCCTGGTGCAGTTGGGCTGGTTCTGTTAAAAGTAATTTTTTTGTTCTCAATTTAGGGGTGTCAGATGCTCAAATATCCACAACAAAGGATGAGCCACATGAACTCATCTTAAATCTGCGTACAACTACCTGTGCCTCTGAAGGCGATATTTTTAGGACCCTTCTGGTCTGCATATGTAATTTCATTAACAGAAAAAGAATACTATGCCCACTGTTACTGATATTGTGTGCCACAAGCCAGGTTTTTGGATCAATACTGGTAATATCATATGAACTGAGTACTAGTCTTACTCAATTGAGTACTAGTCTTACTCAAGTCTTAAGCTTTTTTTTTGTTTTTCCTTTTGTTGTTGTTCACTCGCTCAGTAGTGTCCAACTTTTTGCAACCCCATGAATTGAAGCCGGCCAGGCTTCCCTGTCCTTCACTATCTCTCAGAGTTTGTTCAAACTCATGTCCATGGAGTTGGTGATGCCATCCAACCATCTCATCTTCCTCCGCTCCCTTCTCCTTTTGCCTTCAATCCTTCCCAGCATCAGGGTCTTTTCCAGTGAGTCAACTCTTCCCATTAGATGGCCAAGTATACTATTTTATAGCCTTTTAATCTTCACCCTGAAGTGGTGATATCTACTACACCAACCCTGAAGTACTGGAAAGTTTTAAAAAGTCAAATACTCAGATCGCATTCAATACCTATTACATCACAAGCTGTGGAGATAAACTCAAGTGTAGTGTTTTGTAAAGCTCCTCAAAGGATTCTCACGTACAGTCAAATTAGTGAACCAGTGGTCTAGACCACTGCATCTCAAACTTTAATATACATCTGGATGATTCAGGATCTTATCTTTATGTAGATTCTATATAGTACATGGAAGCAGAACTTCTAGGAAGCTCCTAAGTGAAACTTCTGTTGAATCTCTCTGGATGGCATTTTGGGTAACAAGAAAGGTCCTAAAGGAACGAACGAAAACTATTTTCATAGCCATTTTGCTGCTGCTGCTAAGTCGCGTCAGTCGTGTCCAACTCTGTGCGACCCCATAGATGGCAGCCCACCAGGCTCCCCCGTCCCTGGGATTCTCCAGGCAAGAATACTGGAGTGGGTTGCCATTTCCTTCTCCAACACATGAAAGTGAAAAGTGAAAGGGAAGTCGCTCAGTCGTGTCTGACTCTTCGCGACCCCATGGACTGCAGCCTACCAGGCTCCTCCCCCATGGGATTTTCCAGGCAAGTGTACTGGAGTGGGTTTCCATTGCCTTCCCCTACATAACCATTTTAAGTCCCCTGTATTCATTAGCAAAACAAATAGTGTGTTTGGACTAGAGAGGACCCAGATCTATATCTCATGAAGAGTTATCTAAGACCCAAAAGCTCTTATATGGCACATCCCCATGTACTTTTCTATTAATTCATCTTTATCTTAGAAGATACAGAAAATGGGTAAATAAAAGATAAGTACTACAAGAGCAATTTAAAGTCATCGTTTGTCCATCCTGCCTGAATCCATCTACTATTTCCCTAGAGGAAAACAGCAAACAGTTCTGTGTTACTAAAATATGGAAGTGATGAGAAACCCAGTCTTGAGACTTGAGCCTCAAGATCTGCAGACTATAGGAATCACACTGTTAGTCTCCCATTGTAAATGACATGAAAGTCTGACAGAGGTTAAAAACTGTCTTGGCTCAGATATTGTAGTAACAGCAGAATTGGGTATCAAAAAATCCTTAAACTGCACAGTCATGGCAAGAAGTAGCTGGGAATATCCATATTGCCAATACTCTTAGTAGATACTTCTTATAACTGTCTCCCTCTTTTTATTTTCACAGTAATCATCCTTGTTCAGGTTTTTTTTTTTTTTTCATAATCCTAACTACTCCATTAATTTCCTGAGTGTCCTGCCTATTCCATTCTCCTCTCTACTCCATATCATCCCCCAAATGTCTATGCAGATAATGTTACTAGAAGGCAGTTTTTGTTATCATGCTGTATTTAGAAATTATCAATGGTCCCCAATGCCACTAAAGTAACCATTGTTGAATGGCTCCAGTGGAGAAACCTCTGAGAAACCCACAAGTATGTTTTAAGAGAGTGACCAGCTACTAAGCTTCCAATGCACAGAGATCTCAAGCTTGGAGTAACAACAAGTGCAACAAGCACCCAGACCCTGGTTTCTAATACCTTTATCCAGTAAAATAAATTAGGGCTCCAAAGGAATGGCTAATTCTCAAGCCAGAGCAAGAAGAATGCAAGGCGAGCCCAGAGCATCTCTTAGTGTCTTAGTGTGTAAAAGTAAAGAAATACTCAAAAATCACAGGATGGGGCTTGTCAAAGGGACATAAGAGCCGATGTAAAAAAGCTGCCAATGGCTGGAGGTGGAACAATTGAGCAACAAAATAAATCATGAGTAGAGTACTGTATTACAACACAAAATATAAAATAAATACACGAGTTCATGCTGATATAAATCAATGAATAGATGGATAGATAGATAGGAAAATTAAAGTGAAGAAGAAGAAAATCTTCCTTACAGAAGAGTTCGAAATAATTTATGTATATATACCAGGAAGTAAAGCTCATCATCTCTTCCCCACCTCTTTGAGTATGGCTGACTGGGATAATCCCATGGACAGAGAAGCCTGGCAGGCCACAGTATATAGGGTTACAAAGAGGCGGACATGACTAAGCAACTGAGCACGCACGTACTCAGACCTTAGTGACTTACTTCTGAAGAACAGACTATATAACAGGGGGAAAAAGAAAGCAGTTTCACAGTGCAGAACCTGGTGAACATGACCTTGGTCAGAGAATCAAGATTAACACCACCAGTAATAACGTAACTGAGCAGGACCCTATGAGCCCTTCCCAGAACAAATCTCCCACATGTCTTCTGCCTACCTTTTGTCTATAGAAAATCTTTAGTCAAAGAATAAATTTAATCTGAGAAGTGAGTAAATGTAGAAGAAAGGAAAACAGTTGTGCAAGACAAAATAATAATAGTTTAGCCATTAAACAAAATCAAGGACATTTAGTTCCTCCTCATGGGCTATAGATAATGTTCTCTATATGTTCTCTATATTAGAGAACATTAATGTTCTCTAATGTTCAGCCATATCCTTTGAGCTGTTTGGCAGATACTAAAACCTCTACCAGGTGGAAGAAGTTAACTGCCTGCTGCCCATAAGCACTTAGACCCCAGGCTGGTTGGAACTAGAAGTCTGACAATATTGACTCCCCATTACCTCACCACCAACCAATCAGGAAAAGGTCCATGAGCTGATCGCATACCCCACCACCTTCCCTCACCTTGTCTTTGGAAACCTTTCCCTGAAAGCCTTTCGTGAGTTCAGGCCTTTTAAGCACTAGCTGCCTGGACTCCTTGCTTTGGTGCTCTGCACCTACATTGCACTTTACCACAATCCAATCTCAGTAGACTGGCTTTACTGCATGCAGGTGAATGGACCCAATTTGGTTCAGTAACAATAAGTCACGTTCAAAGCACTTACCCTGAGATGATGTGGTCATCCCTGTGGTCTTCCCAAAAACTCATTATGTCAGCCTAATTAGGAGAAAAATATCTGACAAACCCAAACTGAGGGACATTGTGCAAAATACTTGACAAGTTGTCTTTAAATCTGTGAAGGTCATCAGTAACAAGCAAAGACTGAGAAACCTTTACAGACTGGAGGAGATCAGGGATACATGACAACTAAATGTAACCGATATCTTGAATGGGAACTGAGAACAGAAATTGGACATTAGTGGGAAAACGTGAAATCTGAATAAAGTGTGAGTTTGGTTAATAGCAAGGTAACCATGTTGCTCTCTTAACTGTGACAAGTGTCCTGTATGATAATGTAAGGTGTTAACATGAGGGAAAATTGGGTGAGGGGTGTATGAGAACTATATACCACCTTTGCAACTTTCCTTTAAATCTAAAACAATTTTAAAATTAGAAACTTATTTCTTTAAAAAAATACCATCCATGTAAGAGACAACACTCTTCACCTTAATTAGCCTCCTTTCCAGCTGGACTCTGACCCTGAAGCAGCTAAGAAATATGCAAGGAGATGCACCCAAAAAGAGAAAAGTTTTACAGCTACACAGAATCTGGTACAAAGAAGTTACTCAACGTTTATTAAAGAAAAAAAAAACAATTAAAGATCATGCAAAGAACTGTGGAAAGAATGTATGGAGATGGAATAGACAGTCTTAAGCTGATGTCACTGAGAAGATAAGATGGAAGGATAAAAACCATACCACAGAGAGAAAATAATCTGTGCCACCAGTTCTCTGTGAAAATTGAGAGACATTTATTCTAACTGGAGGGTTCAGATCTATTATCTTAATAGAGTCTCACAAGAGTGTCTGGACAGATGTGAGTACTTCTATTTCATAGTTGAGGAGGCTCAGACACAGGAAGGTTAAATGCTTTACTGGAGGTCTTCCTGTGTCCTTGAAGAAAGATGTTAGCAGACTGCAGTGAAGGTGAATTTGTCCTAGGTCCACAGCTCACTGATGGAACGTAAATGACGTGCAGTTTCCCATCTTTAACACCTAAGGATTTATTAATTAGCAAGTGTAGAAGCTGCCAGATTGTGGTGCTCTAAATGACAATGCAGAGGATCTATGACGTGTGCCAGCAGGGAGTGTTAAACCAATCCAGGCTTTTGAAGTTTGGAAAATTTTTAAATTTATTTATTTATTTGGAGGCTAATTACTTTACTATGTTAAAGTGGTTTTTGCCATACATCGACATGAATCAGCCGCAGGTGTATGTGTGTCTGACCATCATGAACCCCCCCTCCCATATCCCTTCCCATCATTCCTCTGGGTTGTCCCAGAGCACCCGCTTTGAATGCCCTGCTTCATGCATCGAACTTGCACTGGTCTTCTATTTTACATATGGTAATATACATGTGTCTATGCTATTCTCTCGTATCATCCCACCCTCGCCTTCTCCCACATAATCCAAAAGTCTGTTTTTTACATCTGTGTCTCTTTTGCTGTCTTGGATATAGGGTCATCATTACTGTCTTTCTAAATTACATGTATATGCATTAATATACTGTATTGGTGTTTCTCTCTCTCTGACTTACTTCATTGTGTATATTAGGCTCCAGTTTCATCCACTTCATTAGAACTGACTCAAATACACTATTTTTTATAGCTGAGTAATATTCCATTGTGTATATGTACCACAACTTTCTTATCCATTCATCTGCTGATGGACATCTAGGTTACTTCCATGTCCTCACTATTATAAATAGTGCTGCAATGAACACTGGGGTACATGTGTCTCTTTGGATTCTGGTTCCCTCAGTGTGTATGCCCAGCGTGGGATTGCTGGATCATATGGCAGTTCTATTTCGAGTTTTTTTACGGAATCTCCACACTGTTCTCCATAGTGGCTGTACTAGTTCGCATTCCCATCAACAGTGTAAGAGGGTTCCCTTTTCTCCACACCCTCTCCAGCATTTATTGTTTGCAGACTTTTTGATGAGAGCCATTCTGACTGGCGTGAGATAGTACTTCATAGTGGTTTTGATTTACAGTTCTCTGATAATGAGTGATGTTGAGCATCTTTTCATGTGTTTGCTAGCCTCCTGTATGTCTTTGGAGAAATGTCTGTTTAGTTCTTTGGCCCATTTTTCGATTGGGTTGTTTATTTTTCTAGTATTGAGCTGCATGAGCTGCTTCTATATTTTAGAGATTAATTATTTGTCAGTTGCTTCATTTGCTATTATTTTCTCCCATTCTAAAGACTGCCTTTTCACCTTGCTTATAGTTTCCTTCATTGTGCAAAAGCTTTTAAGTTTAATTAGGTCCCATTTGTTTATTTTTTGTGTGAAGTTTGGAAATTCTTAAACAAACTGAATAATGTGGATAGAATTACCTAACAAGACAATCTGAATGCTCAGATTTACAACCAACCACTGAGCCAAAATTTCTAAACCTTCTCCAGATCACAACTCAGACTCAGGTGCTAATGCTACTGTCTTCTTTCCTAGAGAGCAGCTCAGTGGTAGGCTGTTGGGATCTCTCACAAGAGTGCTACACCTCTTTATGAGGAGGGAGATGGGCAGTGCACAGGTGGCAGGAGAGCTCCCTCTATTATGGTGAATATCTATTCCGGTGCTCCACAAACCAGGCACCTCCTTGGCAAGGACTTGCAGAGATACTAGGAAAAAGGGCTCATGCAATTGTGGTCACCAGCCTTGAAAACTCTTCAGGTCAGCTGGCACTCCAGTTTAATCTATTTTTAAAAATCTCTTTTGAGACCAGGCAAGCTTCCCAAATGAAAAAGCGCTGGGTTCTAAAATTAAACACTGACTGTTCTGCCTCGAGTCTTCTTTTCCTAAGTTAAAATGTTACCCTCTTTTTTGTTGTAATATTTGTCTAGAATCTATTAACATCATCATTCATCACTACCACTACAATCAATCACAGCAATATTTTACCAAGTTTCTGCTCTGTATGAGATGCTATGCTAGTCAGTCTATGTGCATTATTTCCTTCAATCTTAGGGAGAAAAAAAAAGTCCCTACGGCTCAAGTATTCCTATTATTATCCCCATTTTTTTTACAGAGGAAGAAAACAAGGATATCACTAAGAAATACAGGATGCTGATTCAAACCCAGCTTCATAGGGTTTGCTCCAAGCACTTGGATAATGTGCCTTCAGAGTTTAGGAGAAAACTGGTATATTCTGCTCCTCACTGCATTAGACTGGATTAAATTCTCTCTCAGGTTCTAACTTTAACAACAGAATGTAAGCTCCAGGAGGGCAGATTTTTACTTCTCTTTTTTTTTTTTCTCTCTCTCTCTTCTTTTTCACTGCTATGTCCCCAGAGCTGGACAAATATGTGGCACGGAGTGGACACTTGGGAACTTTGAAAAAAATTATTTATTTGGCTGCATGGGGTCATAGTTGCAGCATGTGGATCTTCATTGCCTCATGGGGGAACTTTCACTCTGGCACACAGACTCTCTAGTTGTGGCATGAAGCTCAGTAGCTGTGGCCAACAGGATTCGTTGTTCTGCAGCATGTGGAACCCGAGTTCCCTTACTAGGAATCAAATCTGAGTCCCCTGCATTGGAAGACAGATTCTCAAGCCTGGACCACCCAGGGAGGTCCCTCAATAACTTTTTATGGAGTGAATAATTAATAACACTCCATGGAACCAGTAAAACATATTGGAAAATCTTGAAACTTGGGAGATTTTTATCACACAAACTTTTATCTTTACCAAGTAAATTGATTTTAGGCAGATTACAAGATGTCTCTGATCTAAGAAAACAAACAGCAATTCTTTCCTCATAGACAACTCTTGAGAACTAATGAGAAAACCTACACAAAACCCCACAAAGCTGGCACATTAAGAGTTTCACTATAGCCACCTGTCAACAGAAATTTCATTTCATTGACTGCTTCTGTCTTTTGACTAGTTTTCTTATTGGAAATCATGTAAATAATTTCAAATTAGTCTCATGATAAATCTGGTTTCATCATTCATTGGTCAAACCTCTTCTGTGAATATTCAATAGACACATTTGAATTCTAGTTTTGAAAACAAAAATAGCCTCACCAGGATCATCAACAGAATCTGTCTGAGTATAGATGATAAGCTAGAGTGATGACTGATCAGTAAAGAGCAAAGATGGGTCAGCCTTCATTTTAGGCAAGAGGAGAAGTGGGCATTCATGAGGAACAGAAGTTTCTCGTTTGGAGGAAAAACATATTGCAACAAAAAAAGGCCTTTACGCTTGATGACACATTTCTTCTATAAAGTACCACAGAGATTAGGCTCTATTTTTTCATTCCTTGAAAATGAAGCAGCATTAGTTGGAATTCTCCATAGAAATGTGAGTGTGTGTGTACGTCCAGTCCAAGATTTTGGCAAATAAAGAAAAACAATTTCGGCACAAATCACAAGATCAATGGTCTCCAAGGAGGGAAATGAAAGGTATGGCTTCCACGAAGCTCTTTTGTATTGCCAAGCACATCCAAAACTATTTGCCTGCTCCTGCTCCAAGAATTTTCTGTGTTCTTCTCGGCACCAGCCCAGTAGACCTGGAAACCAGTTCCCCTGTGGCAAGGAGCTGGCACTGAAGCTGATCAGTGTAATACAGGCTGCACATCACCAGCAGTGTGTCGACTCCCAACAGATGTTGCAGAAGGCAGTCCAGATTTGCCATCCTTTCCCTGGCAGAGCTCCTGTTTGCTCTTCTGAGGCCTGATGCTTCCTTGCAGTACACAGTGTCTGTCTGCACAGCAGATGTGATAGAGATGGCTATTTTTCTAAGCTAATTCTCCACTACTGTTTGCTGATTAAATCCCAAAATGTTCTCTGTAGAGGCTCCTCACCAAGAGGAGGTAACAGAACTTATTCAAAGCTGGCTATCATCTGACAATTTTAAATCATGCATTTGCTTTCCGTGGAAAGAAATAGGATACGCATTTTATTTCACACTGAAAGTTGTTCCGCCTTGATATGCTATGATATACAAGAAGGGGAACAAAATATGATTTTTCTATGGCTGAAAACACTGAAATTTGTTGGAACTACATTTAAAGGTGTTTTAAGTGCCTATAAAACATACTAGGTACACTATACATAAAAAGACCCCCAAAGTGGCAGGTGGCACTGCTTTTCCCAAATACTAATTGTGGGTTCCTTTTGTGTGTTGCCTTCTGATCTCTTTGCTGATATACTAACTCCAGAAATGCCAATGTATAATTTCTATGGAAGGTGTACAATGGTGAATATTTTCAATAGCTGTTCTCCAAATTCCCACCCAGAAGCATTTCCATGGACAAGACAAACTTCAGAAGAATTCAAGAAGTAGGATCTTTTCCATTTCACTGACTGGCGTGGATAATTTCAATTGAAATGAACAAGCATGACTATAGGTTAACCTGAGGAAGTGGAGAATAGGCACAGCCTGGAGCTGAAGAGAGGACTGTCCCAAGTCCAGGTCAGCTTGAAGGGCTGTCTCCTCACCCGTTTTCTCCTCTAGGGCTTCACAGCCTCCTCTCTCAGCATAATGCACCCATCTTCCCCCTCTGCTGGATCCCTCCTCTGTTCTCTACCCTGGAATCAAATTACAAGTGGATCTATCTGATACATATGCATTTCTCAGTGCTTCCCACAGACACACAGAAGTGAGCATAAGATGGGTGTCCTAAAACTGCTGTTCCCATCATCACTTTCCATTTCCCGATGCCTCCTGTACCGTGATCATCTCACAGCACCAAGTATAATACTAGTATTTAAAGATACATATTTTCAGTAAAACATGGACTCTAAATGCATGCCAACTGCTTCATCTGGTGCTCTACTGAAGAAGCAATAGTCTGTTCCAAAACTAGAGGAAAATTATGTTATTGAGCTTAATGAGAAACTGTGTTCTGGTCCCAAAGTGGCCCCTTTGTAAGGGATTTCAAGGGTAAATTTGACTGCCTGTAGCACCAGCTGCCTTTAGGTACCAGGATCCAGTCCATGGCTGCTCTGTTCATCTTTTATGCATCCTTATAACTCTGGGCCCTGATGTACTGCCACAGGTATTTTTGCCTTCTAAGTAATATCTCAGCCTCAAGTTCTAATTTCCAAACTCTGAAGGAGAAACTGATTGGATCATTTCACTTTTTATTCCAGAAAGTCAATCATTTTTTTCCGACCAGCATCAAGATTGTTTGTGAGTGAATCACATGTTCATTTCCAGTCTGACTTCTCAGGGCGCAAGGAGAGCTGCATGGATATGGCTGCCTAATATCAGGAATTTTAGACAGAACAATTTTCTGTAAAAATCTGTATGCAAGGAACATATGAGATCATCAGCCAAGATATTTTCATTTCTAGAAGTTTGTAGTAAACCTCCCCAATAAAGTGTCAATATGACCACCTCTAAAGGTAAGTGAATGTTTATTTCATAGAAAGACAAGCAGCTCAAATCATCATGTTCAGTGGTTCCATGCTGTTAGCATCTATGAAGAAAAAGAAGCTCTGAGAAATAGTAAAATGGTCTTCACACTTATCAGCAGAATCCTTTCTGAAATAAATACTTAATTAGCAAACCAATACTACTGATATATCCCATGGGAGATATAGGATATATTAGACATTGAACGGGCCCAAAATGAATTTCTTTTTTCTTTTCTTTCGTTTTCATCTTCAGAATTTTCAGAGAATAATGAAGCCTGTATGAGAGATCAGTGCTAAAACAAAACAGGACCTGATAGCTCTGAAAACAGAGACAGATGAACCAGATGCTTTGGGACACTGTGGTTATGGAGCTATAATTTCCAGCTGGGGAGAATTTGTGAAGGAATTAGTAACTGATCTAGTTCTCAAAGATAAGCAGGAATCATACCAGAAAAGGTGAAGAAGAGAGACATTCTAAGTGAAGGCAATAATAGAATAGTTAATACTGGGGCACTGAGTGAGTAAAAGACAACTAGCTAAAATGAGTTTGCATTGAAAGTATCTGAAATTTTGAAAGTCAGGAGAGGCAAGGTTTTATACCTTACCCAAAAGTCCAGGGAACCCCAAACCAGGAAGTGGTGGGATCAGCTCCATGGTGATAAATCTGGAAGGAATGAGAAAGATTTGAGAGGGCAGAGAGTAGAGATGGGCAAACAAGTTAACTTACTGCCAATTTATGTCTAAGGAATTTATTCAACAGAGACAAACTCAAATGTACAAAAAAAAATTACTGCATTTCTATAATGGAGAGAAAATAATGGGCTATTTTCATACAAGTGCAGGTGTCTCTAATATGTCAAATGAAAAAAAAAGATAGTTGTGAAACAATACGTATAAAGTCATCACAGCTATATTTTTAAAAAGTAACAAAGAATGCAATAAGAACAAAGAATGAGTCTTTCGAGTTAGCCAGGCAAGTTTAGAATTTTGGTTCAATCAGTTATCAGATAATACAACAAGAGTTGCATGAGAAAACGTATGTAAAGTGCATGACACACCACTGACCCGCAGTAATTCCTTAATAAATATTAGCTAATTGTAATATATTATTTTGATAAAGGTATATATATATAATTATATTTTATGGGCATAATAAAATCAGAAAATAACCATTGTTAACAGCTGGGCAATAATATTAGAGAAAAGGAAATTTTTTATTTTTATTCACTTTTATTTGACTTTGTTACCAGAAAAGTATGCATTATGCTTATAATTAAACAGAAGTTGAATACTTTCTTTGAAGAAAAAAGATTATGTGATCTGAGCTTGAACTTCACTGGGAGACAAAAGGATACATAAGAAATATCTCTAAATTGACTCAAGAAAGCACTTACCCACTGAATGGAAACCAAAGGCAAAGAAGAGGAAGAAATTAAAGATGACACAGATTCTTGGAGCCCTGATGCCTGAAAGTACAGCACTGCTTCCTAACAGCAGGGGGGAAGGAAGAGTTTGGAAGCAAAGGCACATCCTTTTTGTACTTTATTAATTGATAGTTATGTAACAATTACATAGTTATTCATTCTCTTTGTGAAAAGTTCTCCCAGCAGGATTTTCACTCCTTAACTGATGAGGAACCCAATTTAGAGGGGGGAAAGTCTCTAAGGTTAGTTTCTCTTTTCTTTTTTAACCTTCACCAGCTTTTAGTGATGTCAGCATCCCAGATTTGGCCATTGTAATAGGCGTGTGGTAGTACCTCATTGTTTTAATTTGTAATTCTCTAATGGCAAATGATGTTGAAAACCATTTCATTTATCATTTTGTTATATGTATATCCTCTTTGGTGAGGTATCTATTCAGATCTTGTTGAAGCTTGCTTAAATAGGTTATTTTCTTACTGTGAAATTTTAGGAGTTCATCCATATATTTTGGATTCTGGCCCTGTATATCTTTTTCCCCTTCCAGTTCAAGATGGCTGAGTAAAAGGACATGAGCTCATTTCCTCCTATGAGAGCTCCAAAGTCACAACCAACAGTTGAACAACCACCAACAGGAGGACCCTGGAACTTACCAAAAACAGATGTTCCATGTCAAAAGACAAAGAAGAAGTTACAGCTATATGGTAGGAGGGGCAAATCACAATAAAATCAAATCCCATACCCGCCAGGTGGGCGACCCACAGACTGGGGAACAATAATACTAAAGAAGTTCTTCCACTGTCCTGAAGGTTCAGAACCCCATGTCAGGCTTCCCAGCCTGGGGACCCGACAAAGGGACTGGGAGTCCTCAGGGAATCTGACCTTGAAGCCCAGTGGGATTTGATTACAAGACTTCCATAGGACTGGGAGACCGAGACTCCAGTCTTTAAGGACACAAACAAAACCTTGCATACACCCATTATGGCTTGCAATCATAATCATCTTTTTTTTTTCCCCTCTGGCTACTGATTGTAAAAACTCTACTGATTGTGAATATCTTTTCCTATTTTGACTATGTAACTATTATGTACTTATGATTGTATCATGATTCGTCAATAGAAAAATTATAGAATTCTATATCACCAAAACTAGCATTTCATAGAAATACCTGTAATCTCTTTTTTATTTTTTAACATAAATTTATTTATTTATTTATTTATTTTTAACATAACATGTATAGAGTTTACTTTATGTCAAGCATTGTTGTGAGTACTTTATAAGTATTCAGTTCAGTTCAGTTCAGTCACTCAGTCATGTCCAACTCTTTGCAACCTCATGGACTACAGCATGCCAGGCTTCCCTGTCCATCATCAACTCCCAGAGCTTACTCAAACTAATGTCCGTGAGCCGGTGATGCCATCCAATCATCTTATCCTCTTGTCATCCCCTTCTCCTCCCACCTTCAATCTTTCCCAGCATCAGGGTCTTTTCAAATGAGTCAGTTCTTCGCGTCAGGTGGCCAAAATATTGGAGTTTCAGCTTTAGCATCAGTCCTTCCAATGAGTATTCAGGACTGATTTCTTTTAGGATGGACTGGTTGAATCTCCTTGCTGTCCAACGAACTCTCTTTATTTATTTTAGTTGGAGGCTAATATTGTATTGGTTTTGCCATGCATTGACATGAATCTGCCACAGGTGTACATGTGTTCCCCATCCTGAACCCCACTCCCACCTCCCTCCCCATCCCATCCTTCTGGGTCATCTCAGTGCACCAGCCCTGAGCATCCTGGATCATGCATTAAACCTGGACTAGTGATTTGTTTCACATATGTTAATACACAGGTTTCAACGCCATTCTCCCAAATCATCGCACCCTTTCCCTCTCCCACAGAGTCCAAAATACTGTTTTATATATCTGTGACTCTTTTGCTGTCTCGCATACAGGGTTATCGTTACCATCTTTCTAAATTCCACATATATGTGTTAGTATACTGTATTCGTGTTTTTCTTTCTGGCTTACTTCACTCTGTATAATAGGCTCCAGTTTCACCCACCTCATTAGAACTGATTCAAATGTATATTTTGTAATGGCCGAGTAATACTCCATTGTGTATATGTACCACAGCTGTCTTATCCATTCATCTGCTGATGGATATCTAGGTTGCTTCCATGTCCTGGCTATTATAAACAGTGCTGTGCTGAACATTGGGGTACACATGTCTCTTTCAGTTCTGGTTTTCTCGGTGTGTATGCCCAGCAGTGGGATTGCTGGGTCATATAGCAGTTCTATTTCCAGTTTTTTAAGGAATCTCCACAATTCTCCATAGTGGCTGTATCAGTTTGCATTCCCACCAACAGTGTAAGAGGGTTCTCTTTTCTCCAAACCGTCTCCAGCATTTATTGCTTGTAGACTTTTGGATAGCAGCCATTCTGACTAGTGTGAAATGGTACCTCATTGTGGTTTTGATTTGCGTTTCTCTGATAATGAGTGATGTTGAACATGTTTTCATGTGTTGTTAGCCATCTGTATGTCTTCTTTGGAGAAATGTCTATTTAGTTCTTTGCCCCATTTCTTGATTGGGTCATTTATTTTTCTAGAATTGAGCTACAGGAGTTGCTTGTATATTTTTGAGATTAATTCTTTGTCAGTTGCTTCATTTGCTATTGTTTTCTCCCATTCTCCCTGTCTTTTCACCTTGCTTATAGTTTCCTTTGTTGTGCAGAACCTTTTAATTTTAATTAGGTCCCATTTGTTTATTTTTGCTTTTATTTCCAATATTCTGGGAGGTGGGTCATAGAGGATCCTGCTGTGATTTATGTCAGAGAGTGTTTTGCCTATGTTTTCCTCTAGGAGTTTTATGGTTTCTGGTCTTACATGTAGATCCTTAATCCATTTTGAGTTTATTTTTGTGTATGGTGTTAGAAAGTGTTCTAGTTTCATTCTTTTACAAGTGGCTGACCAGTTTTCCCAGCACCACTTGATAAAAAGATTGTCTTTTCTCCATTGTATATTCTTGCCTCCTTTGTCAAAGATAAGGTGTCCATAGGTGTCTGGATTTATCTCTGGGCTTTCTATTCTGTTCCACTGATCTATATTTCTGTCTTTGTGGCAGTACCATACTGTTCTGATGACTGTAGCTTTGTAATGGAGCCTAAAGTCAGGCAGGTTGATTCCTCCAGTTCCATTCTTCTTTCTCAAGATTGTTTTGGCTGTTCAAGGTTTTTTGTATTTCCATACAAATTGTGAAATTATTTGTTCTAGCTCTGTGAAAAATACCGTTGGTAGCTTGATAGGGATTGCATTGAATCTATAGATTGCTTTGGTAATACACTCATTTTCACTATATTGACTCTTCCAATTCATGAACATGGTATATTTCTCCATCTATTTGTGTCATCTTTGATTTCTTCCATCAGTGTTTTATAGTTTTCTATATATAGGTCTTTTGTTTCTTTAGGTGTACATATTTCTAAGTATTTAAGTCTTTTCATTGCAATGGTGAATGGAATTGTTTCCTTAATTTCTCTTTCTGTTTTCTCATTGTTTGTGTATAGGAATGCAAAGGATTTCTGTGTGTTGATTTTATATCCTGCAACTTTACTGTATTCATTCATTAGTGCTAGTAATTTTCTGATGGAGTCTTTAGGGTTTTTACGTAGAGGATCATGTCATCGGCAAACAGTGAGAGTTTTACTTCTTCTTTTCCAATATGGATTACTTTTATTTATTTTTCTGCTCTTATTGCTATGGCCAAAACTTCCAAAACTATGTTGAATAGTAGTGGTGAGAGTGGGCACCCTTGTCTTGTTCCTGACTTTAGGGGAAATGCTTTCAATTTTTCACCATTGAGGATAATGTTTGCTATCAGTTTGTCATATATATCTTTTATTATGTTGAGGTATGTTTCTTCTATTTCTGCTTTCTGGAGAGTTTTTATGATAAATGGATGTTGAATTTTCTCAAAGGCTTTCTCTGCATCTATTGAGATAATCATATGGTTTTTATACTTCAATTTGTTAATGTAGTGTATTACCTTGATTGATTTGTGGATATTGAAGAATCCTTGCATCCCTGGGATAAAGCCCACTTGGTCATGATGTATGATCTTTTTAATATGTTGTTGGATTCTGTTTGCTAGAATTTTGTTAAGGATTTTTGCATCTATGTTTATCAGTGATATTGGCCTGTAGTTTTCTTTTTCTGTGGCCATCTTTGCCTGGTTTTGTTATTAGGGTGATGGTGGCCTCATAGAATGAGTTTGAAAGTTTACCTTCCTCTGCAATTTCCTGGAAGAGTTTGAGTAGGATAGGTGTTAGCTCTTCTTTAAGTTTTTGGTAGAATTCAGTTGTGAAGCTGTCTTGTCCTGGGCTTTTGTTTGCTAGAAGATTTCTGATTACTGTTTCAATTTCCGTGCTTGTGATGGGTCTGTTAAGATTTTCTATTTCTTCCTGGTTCAGTTTTGGAAAGTTGTACTTTTCTAATAATTTGTCCATTTCTTCCAAGTTGTCCATTTTATTGGCATATAGTTGCTGATAGTAGTCTCTTATGATCTTTTGTATCCTGTGTTGTCTGTTGTGATCTCTCCATTTTCATTTCTAATTTTGTTGGTTTGATTCTTCTCTCTTTGTTTCTTTATGAATCTGGCTAATGGTTTGTCAATTTTATTTATCTTCTCAAAGAACCAGCATTTAGCTTTGTTGATTTTTGCTATGGTCCCTTTTGTTTCTTTTGCATTTATTTCTGCCCTAATTTTTAAGATTTCTTTCCTTTTACTAACCATGGGGTCCTTCATTTCTTCATTTTCTAGTTGCTTTAGGTGTAGAGTTAGGTTATTTATTTGACTTCTTTCTTGTTTCTTGAGGTACGCCTGTATTGCTATGAACCTTCCCCTTAGCACTGCTTTTACAGTGTCCCATAGGTTTGGGGTTGTTGTGTTTTCATTTTCAGTCATTTCTATGCATATTTTGATTTCATTTTTTATTTCTTCTGTGATTTGTTGGTTATTTAGCAGCGTGTTGTTCAGCCTCCATATGTTGCAATTTTTAATAGTTTTTCTCCAGTAACTGACATCTAATCTTACTGCATTGTGGTCAGAAAAGATGCTTGGAATGATTTCAGTGTTTTGAATTTGCCAAGGCTTGACTTATGACCCAGGATGTGATCTATCCTGGAGAAGGTTCCATGTGCATTTGAGAAAAAGGTGAAATTCATTGTTTTGGGGTGAAATGTCCTATAGATATCAATTAGGTCTAACGGGTCTATTGTATCATTTAAAGTTTGTGTTTCCTTGTTAATTTTCTGTTTAGTTGATCTATCCATAGGTGTGAGTGGGGTATTACAGTCTCCCACTATTATTGTGTTATTGTTAATTTCCCCTTTCATACTTGTTAGCATTTGCCTTACATATTGCAGTGCTCCTATGTTGGGTGCATATATATTTATACTTGTTATACCTTCTTCTTGGATTGATCCTTTGATCATTATGTAGTGTCCTTCTTTGTCTCTTTTCACAGCCTTTATTTTAATGTCTATTTTATCTGATATGAGTATTGCTACTCCTAGTTTCTTTTGATCTGTATTTGCATGGAATATCTTTTTCCAGCCCTTCACTTTCAGTCTATATGTATCCCTTGTTTTGAGGTGGGTCTCATGTAGACAACATATATAGGGGTCTTGTTTTTGTATCCATTCAGCCAGTCTTTGTCTTTTGGTTGGGGCATTCAACCCATTTACATTCAAGGTAATTATTGATAAATATGACCCCATTGCCATTTACTTTGTTGTTTTGGGTTCGAGGTTATACACCCTTTCTGTGTTTCCTGTCTAGAGAAGATCCTTTAGCATTTGTTGGAGAGCTGGTTTGGTGGTGGTGAATTCTCTCAGCTTTTGCTTGTCTGTAAAGCTTTTGATTTCTCCTTCATATTTGAATGAGATCCTTGCCCGGTACAGGAATCTGGGCTGTAGGTTTTCCTCTTTCATCACTTTAAGTATGCCCTGTCATTCCCTTCTGGCCTGAAGAGTTTCCATTGAAAGATCAGCTGCTATCCTTATGGGAATCCCCTTGTGTGTTATTTGTTGTTTTTCCCTTGCTGCTTGTAATATTTGTTCTTTGTGTTTGATCTTTGTTAATTTGATTAATATGTGTCTTGCGGTGTTTTGCCTTGTGTGTATCCTGTTTGGTACTCTCTGGGTTTCTTGGACTTGGCTGACTATTTCCTTCCCCATTTTAGGGAAGTTTTCAATTATTATCTCCTCAAGTATTTTCTCATGGTCTTTCTTTTTGTCTTCTTCTGGGACTCCTGTGATTTGAATGTTGGGGAGTTTTACATTCTCCCCGAGGTCTCTGAGGTTGTCCTCATTTCTTTTCATTCTTTTTTCTTTTTTCCTTTCTGCTTCATTTATTTCTACCATTCTATCTTCTACCTCACTTATCCTATCTTCTGCCTCTGTTATTCTACTGTTGGTTCCCTCTAGAGTGTCCTTTATCTCATTTATTGCATTATTCATTATATATATATTGACTCTTTTTTATTTCTTATAGGTCCTTGTCAAACATTTCTTGCGTTTTCTCAATCCTTGTCTCCAGGCTGCTGCTGCTGCTGCTAAGTCATTTCAGTCATGTCCGAATCTGTGTGACCCCTTAGACGGCAGCCCACCAGGTTCCCCCGTCCCTGGGATTCTCCAGGCAAGAACACTGGAGTGGGTTGCCATTTCCTTCTCCAGTGCATAAAAGTGAAAAGTGAAAGTAAAGTCGCTCAGTTGTGTCTGACTCCCAGCGACCCCATGGATTGCAGCCTACCAGGCTCCTCCATCCATGGGATTTTCCAGGCAAGAGTACTGGAGTGGGCTGCCGTTTGTCTCCAGGCTATTTATCTGTAATTCCATTTTGTTTTCAATTTTTTGGATCATTTTCACTATCATTATTCTGAATTCTTTATCAGGTAGATTCCCTACCTCTTCCTCTTTTGTTTGGTTTGGTGGGCATTTATCCTATTCCTTTACCTGGTGAGTATTTCTCTCCCTTTTCATCTTGTTTTTATTGCTGTGTTTGGGGTGGCCTTTCTGTATTCTGGCAGTTTGTGGTTCCTCTTTATTGTAGAAGTTCCTCACTATGGGAAGGGTTGGATGGGTGACTTGTCAAGGTTTCCTGGTTGGGGAAGCTTGTGTCGGTGTTCTGGTGGGTGGAGCTGGATTTCTTATCTCTGGAGTGCAATGAAGTGTCCAGTAGTGAGTTTTGAGATATCAGTGGACTTGGTGTGACTTTGGGCAGCCTGTATATTGAAGCTCAGGGCCATGTTCCTGTGTTGCTGGAGAATTTGCCTGGTATGTCTTTCTCTGGAACTTGTTGGCTCTTGGGTGGTGCTTGGTTTCAGTGAAGGTATGGAGGCTTTTGATGAGCTCTTATCAATTAATGTTCCCTGGAGTCAGGAGTTCTCTGGTGTTCTCAGGTTTTGGATTTAAGCCTCCTGCCTCTGGTTTTCAGTCTTATTCTTACAGTAGCCTCAAGACTTCTCCATTACATTGCTGGCTCATTACAAAAGATATAACTCAGGAACAACACCTGGGAGAGGTGCATAGAACAGGGTCTGAGAGGAGAGGACTCGTTCCAGGCTGCCATTGTCCCCCCAGTGTCTTTACTCTTATGTGTATAATCCAGCAAATGAGAATTAAAGGTTCAGATTAAATAATGCAGGGCTAACTGTAAATAATCAGAGATGCTACTTTAAGCCCATTAACTAAAAGATCTAGTGAAAGAACTGATTCTTCTATAGAAAAGGAAATAAGGGATCTAATTATCAGCTGCATTTGTTTTTTTTAAATATATTGTTGTCATTATAGTGTTATTTTCTGCAAGTCTGCATTGAAATTTTGACTCTTTTATTTATGAAGTGTCTCTTGGCATGCCAAATGATAGTAATAATTTCATTAACAATTTTAGGCTCCAGGTTCTTGGAACCTAAATTTGTCCATATAATAGACATACAGTTGTTACACTGGAATAAACAATAATGCAGATAGAGAATGAGGATCTAATTCTCCTACTGCAGTAGATTATAACACAGCTGACCTATGTTCCTATAACAGGAACATAGCTTTGGTTCATACAGTGAAGTCAGTTATAGTACAGCTGAGCTATCATCATGGCATCTGTTCCCATCACTTCATGGTCAATAAATGGGGAAAAATGGAAACAGTGACAGACTTTATTTTCTTGGGCTCCAAAATCACTATGGACAATGACTGCAGCCATGAAATTAAAAGGCACTTGCTCCTTAAAATGAAAGCTATGACAAACTTATATAGAGTATTAAAAAACCAACAAAGGTCCATACTGTCAAAGTTATGGCTTTTCCAGTAGTCATGTACGGATGTGAGAATTGGACCATAGAGAAGGCTGAGCACTGAAGCACTGATGCTTTTGAACTGTGGTGCTGGAGAAGAGTCTTGAGAGTCTTTGGACAGCAAGGAGATCAAACCAATCAATCGTAAAGGAAATAAGTCCTGAATATTCATTAGAAGGACTGATGATAAAGCTAAAGCTCCAATACTTTGGCCACCTGCTTTGAAGAGCTGACTCACTGGAAAAGATCCTGATGCTGGAAAAGATTGAGGGTTGGAGAATGGGGCAACAGAGGATGAAATGGTTGGATGGCATCATCAACTCAATGGACATGAATTTGAGCAACCTCTGGGAGATAGTGAAGGACAGGGTGGCCTGGCATGCTGCAGTCCATGGGGTTGCAGAGTCATACATGACTGAGTGACTGAATGACAACCAATGACCTATGAAGCTATAGACCTTACAGTGAGATAGATTAGAACACAGTTGATATATAGAGTGGAAATCCTGATACTGATCCACAAAATATTGGATCTATAAAGCTAGAATCTTTGCACTGGACCTTACAACAAATATGAAAGTATTGGACATTATGTGAAAAAATATAAGCAGACCTATGAGATAGTGGGATCCATGTACAAGGACTGAAAAAATTCAAAGCATATTACTCAGGGTTCTCTGGAGAGATAGTACCAATAGGATATATGAGAAGATTAATTATGGGGATTAGGTCATGCAAGCACAGAAGCCAAAAAGTCCTATGGTCTGCCATCTGCCAGCTAGACAACCAAGAAAGTCTGTGGTATAATTCAGCCTGTGTCTAATGGCATGAGAATCAGAGGAATAATAGTTCAGTCCCAATCTCAATCCAAAGCCCAAGAACCATGAGCAACCATGTTCAAAGACAGAAGATGGATAACTGAGTGTAAGCAGAGAAACATAATTCACCCTTTCTCCCCCTTTTTGTTCTGTTTGAACCTGCAGTGGATTGGATGACACACCCTCATGATGGGGACATCATCTGACTTACTCAGCTCAAAAATTCAAACGCTGAACTCTTCTAAAAATGTTCTCAGACACACCCTGAAATATTTTACCAACTATCTGAGTATCCCTTAGCTCAGCCAAGCTGACAGATAAATTTAACTATCATAGAAAATAAATTAGAATTCTATCAACTCATATTGGGGAAGAGGAGGAAGGAATGGAGATTGGAAATTTGGCAAGGTATCAGGGTCAAGATTCCTAAGAGAAGGTAAATTACTACTTAAATCTTAATAGAGGGATTCATCTGCTTCTTCTGGCTCTGCTGTGCTGTGTAACTGAAAACTAGGAATGAAATTAATGTAAAAAGAACCAAGACTAGGCTGCCCTGGTTCATGGTTTGTTGCATCTTTCCTGGCTAATCAAAGAACACTGGGTCTGATCAGTAGCCTGCGACCCATTCATACTTTTATTCCATTGTTGCTCTTGCATCCCTAGATTCCAGTTTCTTTGTTTCTGTCATTTGAAACTAGTTTTGACCAATCAAATTCTGCTCTCTTTTCAGACATCTACTGCTGTAACTGCCTGAGACAGTCTAGCCTGGATGAGAAAACTTTAAGAGCCCTTGCATTGGAAGGTCTAAGAATGTAAGGACTATCACCTGCCCCAGTGTTCTGACTTGTGGAAACATTAGTGCTGGCATTAGATTTATCCCTATTATGGTACTACCTGGAGTGATAATAAAGTCCACCTACAGAAGCAGGAACATCTGAAATGAACATTAGACTAGTCCATCACTGGAGAGCCGGGCTTCCTGGTCTAGCCAAACCACCAAAATGAAGAGCAGCTGTACATAACAGTGAGCTAACACCCCTCCCCCACTAATGAGCAGGTAAGAAAGACAGATTATGAGCAGCATCAGCATACATCAGAAGAGCAAGGAAGCAATCATCTTATGTGTAGAGTGATCATGACATTGTGGTACACTGGGCAGATCAAACCATCCAAACAATCATGCTTTCAGGCAAGGTACAGATAAAGTTCAAAGATCGGAATACGGTTCTTCCCAGGTGACTACAGATGCCTTAGCAAACAGGTCTCATCTCTTAAGAACCCACTAGAGTGAAGAATAGGGAATTATCTTTTGATGTGAATAATCCCCTTTCGAACCTAAGAGAACAGAAGTTCCTATCCCTGAAAGTTTGCTTAATAAATGCTAACACAAGTTCAAGTATAACCGAAATATTCATGGGCAAAGGTAAACATAGATTGACAGAGCAGTCATGAGAGGGCAAATACAACACCTGAAAAAGAATATAGATGTGAAAATAAAATAACTAATTTTTGAGCTGTTAGCAAGTGCAAGGCACTGTGCAAAATCTATTACATAAAGCACACCATTCAACTCTAAAATAATTCTGCAGAGTAAGTGATATTATTATCCTCCTTGTACTGAGAAATAAAGGCATGCTCAGAGAGTTTAAGTAATTTACCTAAAGTCACACAGAATTTTGGTTTTGTATTGCATCAACTTAGTTATCCTGGGCCTACATTTTCCACAATTCTTTCTACATATGGCTTCAGATTAAGGCTATCCACAAGAAACATTAACCACAATTTTGGCAACAGAGTGAATCACTAGCCACTTTACTTTGTTTAGAGAGAGATGCTGAGTGTTCCTGTTTGTCCTGTCTGAATCCAAGTCTTTCTCCTGACTGGTGTCCAACAGCAATTCCAGGCCTATCACCAGCTGCTTTCACTGAAATCTCACAGAAGCATTTCCCACAAAGAGTCAAGAATCTTCCTAGTCTTCCACACCAACCCCTTCACAGGCTCCTCCAGGCAGCTGGACATGCCTAGCTTCTCATGGGTCCCAACTGACCCACCTGCCCCACACTGGTTCACCTCTACCAGTGACTCTGATCCTATTGGACCTTTTATTTCTCAGATCCACTCACCACTGGATAAGATACACTTCCTATTACCTAATATTTATGGTGGTTCTATGTCCATAATTGAGCAGAAATTACATAAAGTTATCAAGTGATGGAGCCAGCATTCTAATATGTAGCCATGTGATTGATTGGGCTCCAGAACCAACCACTGGTAGTTACCATGCAGCTATCTAAGGCAATATTAGACTATTTTGTTAGAATTCTTTATCATTTTGATAGGAAGGAAAAAAAAAAACAGAACTTGCAGCAATTTTCTCCCAGGAATAGCTCATTATATATGAAGATTCCTGATGTTTCCTATAAACCAAAGGGTATGTGCATGTTGGTGTATGTGTGTTAGTTGCTCAGTCCTGTCTGGCTCCTTCGTGACTCCATGGGCTGTAGCCCACCAGGCTCCCCTCTCCATGGGATTCTCTGGACAAGAATACTAGCATGGGTTGCCATTTCCTTTTCCATGTGCATATTGGTAAGTAAAGATATAAAATGTACAAATGAGAGGCCATTGGTGAACTGCATCTTATAATTAAACCCTCCTAAATGGAAATGTTGTACCTATAGAAGAGTTAGAATATATGATTCTACTCATATAAATCAAGCTTCTTTGGCCCCAAAGGATTCATAAAAGTTTCATTCCTCTAGTTATAATGTCTAGTGCTGCTATACACAGAGAATTCTACAGGGCATTTTGAACCTCTTAGAGTACTGAAACCTGGTGGATTCTGGTAGGCGGAAGGGATATAAGGTTTGCTCATCATTTGCAGAAGGCCTACATTCTCTCCCATTCACAATCATTTTTATGACCGTCAAAGCTTATTTTTCTGAAGACACTGCATTTCTCACATCCATTGCCCTCTTTCCTGGCTCTGAAACATAAAGAGCTGAAAGTCCTCCTGTGTTCTAGGAATATACCCTGCCTGACAATTGTGTTCTTAAGCACACATTTTTGGTAATTTTTTTCATCCCTAAAAATATCAAAGCCATAAACATTATTTTTTTAAAAAGACAGAAATAGCCAACTGTACTACTTCTTAACTCAAGCATAGGTGTTACTAGAGGAAATATGAAAAACAACAACAACAACAACAACAACAACAAGAAAAAGCCCTGGGGATATGGTGCAAGATAGCATTCAGTCAAACACTTACTTAAATCTAGAATATTTTTATTTGAGAAATATTGTACCCTCACTCATCTTCCTAGGGTCTGAATTCTTTTATTGAAGATATCTGGCCAGCTATATTCATAGTCAGACTCATCCAAATGAACAACTGATAGAGACAGAATTTTTGCATCCATAACATAAAGCCTATCTGAAGCACACAGACAAGAGCAATTAGTATAAAGCTGGCTGTTCTGAGTTTTGAAACATTTAAGGTCCATCACTGAAACTTTCACATTTTTAATGATAACAACAGCTATCACTTAAGGAGTTTCCCAGTCATTTGCGAGACACTCAGTTTGGGCTAGAAATTAGAACTGTCCACAGCTTGAGTACTGAAAAATGGATATGTGCTCAGCTTAACAAAATACCTGTAAGAATATTTTCCCATCATCTCTTTCCAAGGATGTGACCATCCCAAAAGATAGACATTGCTATGGTTATTTTCTCCACTTGTGAGAGTGACTTCCCTGGTGGCTCACATGGTAAAGGGTCTGCCTACAATGCAAGAGATCTGGGTTTGATCCCTGGGTTGGGAAGATCCCCTGGAGAAGGAAATGGCACCCCACTCTGGTATTTTTGCCTGGAGAATCCCATGGATGGAGGAGCCTAGTAGGCTACAGTCCATGGGGTCACAAAGAGTCGGATATGACTGAGCGACTTCACTTAGAGGTGAGGAAACAGAAACTGGGGCTCCGAGACATTTACCCGGCTAATTGTCAGTCAGGGCACCGAAGCTCAGGAACAGAGATTTGTCTCAGTGCCTGCCTCTCTGACTACATATTCTACACTCTTTCCATACTTCTCCACTGTGTAGTTAGAAATGCTCTTCCTAATTTGAGTTCTCAAAGACTTAGGCATCAGATAAAACACATTATTTAAAACTTAAAATTTGCAAGCTGTTTTTAGCTTCAATTAACATCCTATGTCCTGTTGAAGATTCTAACATTCTAAGATACAGAGAAAAAACTGGCTCTTTAGCTTAAGAAACCTTTAAAAGAAAATATTCAGACACAAGTTTAAACACACAAATGCTACAATGATAATAAACTTATTAAGGAATTATTTGTGCAAACAGTATCATGTTTTCTTTGTTTTTCAAAACTCCCTTGCTTAATTGCCTGGTGTGGTGCCCTACAGTTAACCGTCCTATTTATTCATATTTTTTCATTTTCAAACCATGATATAGCAAGTTAGCTTTTTAAAATTTAATTGTTTATTGGCTGTGTCAGGTCTCAGTTGCAGCACCCAGATCTTCACTGGGGCACTCGGGCTTCTCTTTAATTGTGGCACTTAGGCTCCGCAGTGTACAGGCTTGGTTGCCCGCAACATATAGGATATTAGTAACTGGCCCAGGGATTGAACCCAAGTTCCCTGCATTGAAGAGCAGTTTCTTAACCACTGCATTACCAGGGGAGTCCCAACCATCCTGTTTAGACTAGATGCTCCAGTGAAAATCATGACAATACTGGTGGCTCAGATGGTAAAACGTCTGCCTACAGTGTGAGAGACCCGGGTTCAATCCCTGGGTTGGGGAGATCTCCTGGAGAAGGAAATGGCACCCCACTGCAGTATCTTTGCCTGGAAAATCCCATGGACAGAGGAGCCTGGTAGGCTACAGTCCATGGGGTCACCAAGAGTCAGACATGACTGAGCAACTTCACTTTCACTTTCAACTTCACTTAGAGACAAATAATAAAATTCTCATGAATATTTAAGATAGAATTTTTATAAAACATAGTATGAAGAAAATGAAGATCATTTAACTTCAGTTAAAGCAATATTTTCTATCATTCAAAAACCTGATCAGGGACTTGCAAAGGTATACCATAGATGTTATTAGTCATATACCAACAGTAAAATGAAAAGCAGAGAATAAACATTACAGTATCCTGCAAAAAAAAAAAAATGATGAGAAGCTTTGAAATATAGAATTTATAACAGGACATAGATCAGATATTTTTTACTGTAACCACTATGTCTTATCTCTGTATCCCCATATATATGGTAAGTAGTTCATAAATATTTGAAAAATAAAATAAATGGGATTTATAAGAATAAAGAAGTTGTGACATCTTGGAGATAAGGAGACATTTAAGGTTCAAAAACTACATCCACCGTATAAATAAGGTAGAGCATTAGAAATATTTCAGTTCCTTATTTGGGTCATCAGAAGGTAGGATACCATGATGGGTATAAAGAGATGAAAACTTTGGAGTTGTAAAGACCTGGATTCAACTCCTAGCACCACCACTGGCTAATGTAAGATTTTAGATAAGTTACTAAGCCTTTACTTCATCATATGTAAAATGAGAAAATATGACCACCCAACACCGGCCTCCTCAATATATAAGAACTGTGTTCACTGCCTTTGGAAACCTACCAACTTGATTTTTTTGGAAAAACAATTACATAGGACTACCTTATTATTCCTGGAAATTAAACTCTGATTAAAAGTAGGAAAGCAAGACTTCCCTGGCAGTCCAGTGGGTAAGACTTTGACTTCCAATGCAGAGGATGCAAGTTCAATCCTTGGTCAAGAGAGCTAAGATCCTACATGTCTTGTGGCCAAAAATCAAAACATAAAACAGAAGCAATATTATAACAAATTCAATAAAAGCTTTAAAATAGTCCACATAAAAAAAAACTTTAAACAAATAAATAAATAATTCAAAACCAGAAATAGGCAAATCATATTATCTCACTCTGTGACTATCATACCAAGGAAGAGCCACTTGGCTTTGAAAATATAAATGATATAAATGATTTTAAAACTTACTTTTCCTAGTTCCACTGAGTAGTAGTTTATAGGTCATTTCAATTTATTTTTTCATCACAACCATCTCCAATACAACAATGTCTCATTAAAGCAGATCCTATTTAACCTGAAATTTGGCATGACCTAGGTCTTAGACCTTAAGCAGTATAATTTTATTGTGAAACTTCTAGAAGGAACTAATTATATAGTAACTTTTTCCCCCACCTATAAAATAGTTCCACCACAGAGACAGCAGACACAGAGTCTTAAAGACCTGGACTCAAGTCCTAGAACCACCACTGATTAAATGTAAGATTTTAGATATTTATAGGCTTATTACTAAAAACAGAATTGATTCCCAAGGCATACAGCCACTAACATCATACACAAAATAATTATCAGAAACACTAGACAACTGAGCTAAAAGTCTAAGGACATTTAGACAATCTAGGGAAAAGGAGTTCTATAAATTTAGCAAAATATCTTCTTGCTTCTATTCGATCTATTGGAAAGAGTGTTCCCTGCAGTATCCCAGAAAATAGTGACTATAAACAAAGAGATGGGTTAGGTTGAAATTGGACTCCATGGAAATTCATTTAATGATGCGTCAAGTTGTTTTCAGTAAATTGGCAAATGTGTGAGTTCCGTCAATCCTTAACAGGGAACCCAATCAAATAAGGAAATATCAGTTTCTTGCCTTTCATTAGTAACTCACAGAAAGACTTTTTAATAGAACACGTCTGTGTGCTCAGTTGCTCAGTTGAGTCTGACTCTTTGCAGCCGCTTGGACTGTAGCTTACTAGGCTCCTCTGTCCATGGAATTTTCTGGGCAAAAATACTGGAGTGGGTTGCCACTTTCTCCTTCAGGAGATCTTCCCAACCCAGATATCTGCTTCACATCTCTTGCATCTCCTGCATTGGCAGGCAGCTTCTTTACCACTAGCACCTCCTGGGAAACCCCTAACAGAACATATTACGTATTACTTCCAAGTCTTTGCCTTACTGACAGATTTTCCTTCTGTCTTTTCCTCCTCATAACACTATCAACTAGCCCTTATTAAGCCAGATTATCCTTGGACCTAAGCTACTCCCCAAAGAGAAAAGGACAGCCTGGGATGCTGCCAAGCAAGCAGCTAGGTGGTCCAGCTGATTCCAGGCTATTGATGATCACAGTAACCAGACGACCTGGGATTCCTGTGGCTGCCTCAACAACTCAATCAGAACTACAGAGTGCCTTAGAAAAGTTCATATGGGTTATGCATTGTGCACACAGCTCATGTGAGGAATTTCCAGAGTTAGGTTTCTTGGGTTTGGATCCCAATCCTACTCCTCACTAGCTGCTTGAAGTTGAATTAATTTTTTAACTTAGAGAATGCCTCCATTTACTCATCTATAAAATAAGAGGTTATAACACTATCACAAGGGTTATTGTGAGAATTAGATGAGCTGATATTTTCCATGGCTTAGTGCCTGGTACCCTGTAAGTGTTCAACAAAGGTGAGATGCTTATGGAAGCAGTTGCTGTGTCTGGTGGTGCTGGTGCTGGTGATGGTAGTGGGAATTGTGGCCGTGGTGGAAGTCATGGCCACACTGGAGGGGATAATGGCAGGAATGCTTTATAGGAATACCTTACTGAAATACTATGATGTATCATTAACTACAATGAAAAAGCATCCATCTAGTCAGTCGGGTAAGGATCCAAAGCCCCACTCATTCAGCCTTTTAAAAAGGCTAAGCATTGTGTCACAAGACTTTTAAAAATACTAACTTCCTTGTGTCACAAGACTTAGTTAAGACTCTGTGCTTCTACTTCAGGGGGCACGGGTCCTATCTCTGGTAGAGGAACTAAGATCCCCCTTGCCACGGTGTGGTAAAGAATGAAAACAACAACACACCAAACCCCTTCAAAAAAGCAAACAAACAAAAAACATTAAGCATTCTAAACCTTCAATAGCCTCAGACATAGCAGTGGTCCTTGCTTAATACTCCTCTTAGAAAATTAACCTATTTTTATTTTTTTGGCTGTACCACATGGCTTGTGGGATCTTACTTCCCTGATCAGGGACTAAACCCGGGGCCCAAAAGTGAAAGCACCGATTCTTAACCACTGCACCACCAGGGAATTTCCTCAACTAATTTATTGATTGCCTATTATATGCCACATATTTTTAATGTATTATCAAATTTAATTCTTACTATGATCCAGCAAGGTATTATCTCCACTTTATAAATAAGGAAACTGAGGGTCAAAGAGGCTAAGTGATTTTCCCAGGGGCACAGTACTCGGATATGATAGGTAATTTGACTTAAAACCCAAAACCCTTCCCATCAAGCTGCTACTCATAATCCTTAAGGTCCATAAGAGTGCTTAGGTATAGAGCTTGCTCTAAGAAGTTACCAAATAAATACAATCTCTCTTCTCTAACTCCACATTGCCATCACATTGCTCATGGAGGACTTGGGGAATATCCAGATGGATCCAGCCAGCTCACTGCCACCGTTAGGACTTTCCTGCTGCATGTGGTAGAAAATATTTCAAACTACATATGTCTCCAACATGCTACTTCTTAAAACTCTGTTAAATTTCTATTTCCTTATTTTACTTTATATTTACTCTTTTTTAAATCTTCCTCCCAAATATAAGCTGCATGAGGGCAGAGATCTGTCTCTGGCTCCCATCCGCACGCTCACCACCTAGCCCAGTACACGACACGTGCATGTGAGCGTGCTATGTCGCTTCAGTCATGTCCCTCTCTGTGTGACCTTATGGACTGTAGCCCGCCAGGGTCCTCTGTTCATGGGATTCTCCAGGCAAGAATACTGGAGTGGATTGTCATGCCCTCTTCCAAGGAATCTTCCCAACTCAGGGATCAAACCCTGTCTCTTTTGTCTCCTGCATTGGTAGGTAGTCAGATTCTTTGCCACTAGCATCACCTGGGAAGCCCACATGACACACAATAGGTGCTTACTAACTCTCAGTTGAATGAATGAATGCATTTTTGAAACAGCATTTATACACCAATGGCCATGTTTTTTCCAGGTAACATGTGTGCAATGTTCTAGCTTGACAGAACGCACACCTCTAATTTAAACAGCTTTGTTGACTTCCTCTACCACCAAGAAAGGAAAGGAGGAAAGGCTGTAACCTGCCTGTAAAATACCAGTGTAAGTAAAAACCCTCCTCCTTGATCCTGGCTCTTGAACGGTAAGGGCATGCTTTCATCTCTGTAGTACGTTAGATTTTTCTGCCCATCTAGCACTGCACACCAGGCAGCTTTTCATATTCATTTTTTAAGGTCAATAAGCAGGACAGAATTATATAAACAAGCCACACTCCAAATCCACTTCTTGTTCTTTCCCACTACAAGTATAACTGGTTTTCAGTCTTTGGCTTTACAGGGAGAAAACCATCCCTTTATCATCAATAAACCTGGCCTGCACATTTATACAGAATATCTAATGTCTCATGGACACTTTCTCCCTGTGGATTCATTTTGACTCCCAGCAGACAGTTTACTGTATATTTCACTCAGCTTGATAGAGTGCAAGTAGGTGAGTATTTTCAGATGATTTATCAATATCAACTGATGTTTTCTTGTCACAGATAAACAGCCTCTGCCATGAATCAATAGCGTGTCAGCGATGCTGTCACAATCCCCCCTAATGTGAGTGCGGTGTATTGACAGCAGATATATTACCCTGAATGTCTGCAAATGTGAAGCACCTTAGCTATTTGTGTGCCACGCTCAGTGCCCCTTTACAAAGTAGGGCATTTGTTTCAATGTCCACCAGGGAATATGACCCAGCCCAGTCTGTATGCACAACAGCAGACGGCTCTGGTCCATCCCACTCCAGCTGTAAGTTTCCATTGAGCCAATTAGCAGAAATCCATTTACGTTTCGGGGCTTTGATTACACAGCTGTGCCCAAAACAACACACTGATGTTTTTGTTCACAGCAAAGTCATGCAGTGTCCTGAACCACAGCCCTCTGAACCAGCAGTCTGTATATACCCCCACCCACTAGTTAACATGTGAAATCAGGCCAGGATGCTTCCGGCTAGGACTTCTGGGTCAAACAGATTTTCTTTAATGGGTTCCTTATCCCAGAGCTAGGAGAACAGCATCAGTAGTCCAAACAGGGCTGTCAGAAGCAGGTAAGTCCATCCTGGAACCTGGGTTGATGTCTTCACCAATTTCTATATTGGAGAACATTGAACTTTGCCATTAGACTAACCTTGTTTCTAGTCCTTTCATTTTCTATTTATGGCTTTGAGAAAATCATCTAGATTCTGTTTCCTTCGTTTGACTTTAGTTTCCTTAGTTTCCTTAGGCTCTGACTTCCCTGGTGGCTCAAATGGTAAAGCATCTGCCTAAAATGTGGGAGACCTGGGTTTGATCTTTGGGTCGATAAGATCCTCTGGAGAAAGAAATAACAACCCACTCCAGTACTCTTGCCTGGAAAATCCCATGGACAGAGGAGCCTGGTGGGAGACAGTCCATGCGGTCACAGAGAGTCGGACACGACTGAGTGACTAAACTTTCTTTCTTTCCTTTAGTTTAGAGTGGGAATTGTAATAATACAACTTAACTTAATGAGATACTACATGTACAACTTAGCCTAGGGCCTAGAACTAAATATATTCTCAAAACCTGAAAGTTATTGTTATAAAATGAGCAAGATAAAGAAGCAAGAGGGCAACATTTTAATGAATGGTCTGTCTACTTGCAAGATGAAACTGATGATGCTACCCTGACATGGAAATAAACAGCCAACATTTATATGACTTGACTTCATGGGTTAAATGTCACCCCCATTTTACTTTATACAGATGTTAGAATTTTTAATAAGCT
Source organism: Ovis aries (assembly GCF_016772045.2). Taxonomy (NCBI): domain Eukaryota; kingdom Metazoa; phylum Chordata; class Mammalia; order Artiodactyla; family Bovidae; genus Ovis; species Ovis aries. The sequence goes on along the minus strand of NC_056058.1, from coordinate 53,318,880 downwards.
TTAGGGTAAGACAAAGAATAAAACCCTTCTAGAGTCCTATACAGGAAAGCTTGTCTTAGTAGAAATTCCTAGCTGAGTGACACTTGATACAAGGTGATAATAATGTCTTCTTATTTCACTCTGATTTTTTTGTTAACACACATACACATACAAGAAATACAACCAAACAATAAACTATTTCTCGCAAAGGTTTATGTTCCTTCAATCCTACACTTTTACCATAACTATAAATGCTTTCTAAAGAGGCATGCACTATGACCCCTATTTGCCGAGCAGCAATGGAGATGCAGACATAGAAAGTAGGCTTATAGACACGGTGGGGGAAGGAGCTGCTGCTGTTGGTGCTGTTTAGTCATGTCTGACTCTTTGTGACCCCATGCACTGTAGCCTGCCCGACTCCTCTGTCCAAGGAATTCTTCAGGCAAGATTTCTGGAGAGGGTTGCCATTCCCTTCTCCAGGAGAGAGAGGGACAAGTTGAAAGAGTAATACTGAAACATATACATTACATTATGTAAAATAGACAGCCAGTGGGAATTTGTTGTACAACACAGTGCTCACAAGCCCAGTGCTCTATGAAAACCTAGAGAGGTGTGATGGGGTGGGAGGTGGGAGGAAAGTTACGTATGTATACCACATATGTATACCTGTGGCCAATTCATATTGCTATATGGCAGAAACCAACACAATATTATAAAGCAATTATCCTCCAATTAAAAATTACAAAAAGCAGCAGTCTATACTGAGAGGAAGAAAATAAAGAAAATAGAAAAAAGTTAAAAGGCATGCAAATGCAGTTTTACATTTTTCAAGAACACTATGAGATAAGTAGATCAGGGGGTAATGTTTCCATTTCTCAGGCAAGAGCAGCAGTTCCTAGAAAAGAAACCTGGGCAAAATCATGTGCATAATACTGTCCTAACACCCAAGAGAGAGCAGACACTGCTCCAAGTTCCAAGCCTTGGAGGGACCTACATAACAAAAACAACACACACAAGATAAATTTAAGGATGCACAGATACCTGGTCTGAGTCCAACACACAGACCAGCGCCCTAATTCCTAAATATCCACTTTCCTGATTAATACTCTCCAGGCCAAAGAAACATTTCTCTACCCCTCTTGCCCAATCCCCTCTCAGAAAGGCAATGATGCTGAGAAGCAGTGAATAGCCGTGGCTGTTTGCTGCTAGAGTTGGAGACAGACATGGCTTTAACTTCAGGGAGAGTGGTGGAGGGTATGAGCCATAAAAGTGCTCAGGCAAAAGGAAAGGCAAATTAATTAATTTGTCAAATCCTTTCTCACAAACAGTATGAAAGCAATAGATTCCTGTGCAACAAAGTACCCTCTACCCTAGAGTGCCTCTGTTTTCACACTTCTATTTGTTTCACAGTTAGATTTCCAGAAGCATTTAGGAATTAGCGCAACAGGCTTCCCAGGTGGAATTTGTAGGAAAGAACATGACTGCCAATGTGAGATATGTGGATCTGATCCCTGCACAGGTAAGATCCCCAGAGAAGGAAGTGGCAACTCACTCCAGTATTCTTGCCTGGAGAATCCCATGCACAAGAGGAGCCTGGCGGGCTACAGTCCATGGGTTCGCAAAGAGTCGAACACAACTGAGTGACTAAGCACATAGGCATGCAGCAGGCTCATCATGGTAGCTGGCAGTATTTGCAATATTAAACAAAACATCAGTTCAGTCGCTCAGTTGTGTCCAACTCTTTGCGACCCCATGGACTGCAGCCAGACTTCCCTGTCCATCAACAACTCCCAGAGTTTACTCAAACTCATGTCCATCCAGTTGGTGATGCCATCCAACCATCTCATTCTCTGTCGTCCCCTTCTCCTCCTGCCTTCAATCTTTCCAAGCATCAGGGTCTTTTCCAGTGAGTCAGTTCTTCGCATCAGATGGCCAAAGTATTGGTGCTTCATCTTCAGCATCAGTCCTTTTCCTAAACAATACATATTACCATGAAATTCCCATGTGTGGAAGTGAAAGTGAAAGTCGCTCAGTCATGTCCAACTGTTTGCAACCCCATGAACAATAAAACTAAGATCATGGCATCTGGTCCCATCACTTCATGGCCAATAGATGGGGAAACAGTGGAAACAGTGACAGACTTTATTTTCTTGGGCTCCAAAATCACTGCAGATGGTGGCTGCAGACATGAAATTAAAAGATGCTTGCTCCTTGGAAGAAAAGTTTTGACCAACCTAGACAGCATATTGAAAAGCAGAGATATTACTTTGCCAATAAAGGTCCGTCTAGTCAAAGCTATAGTTTTTCCAGTAGTCATCTGTGGATGTGAGAGTTGGACTATAAACAAAGCTAAGCACCGAAGAATTGATGCTTTTGAACTGTGGTGTTGGAGAAGACACTTGAGAGTCCCTTGGACTGCAAGGAGAACCAATCAGTCCATCCTAAAGGAAATCAGTCTTGAATATTCATTGGAAGGACTGATGCTGAAGCTGAAACTCCAATACTTCGGCCACCTGATGCAAAGAGCTGACTCATTTGAAAAGACCCTGATGCTGGGAATGATTGAAGGCAGGAGGAGAAGGGGATGACAGAGGTTGAGAAGGTTGGCAGTATCACTGACCCAATGGATATGAGTTTGAGTAAACTCTGGGAGTTGGTGACGGACAGGGAGGCCTGGAGTGCTGCAGTCCATGGGGTCACAAAGAGTTGGACATGACTGACGGACTGGACTGAACTGAACAATACTATATACTATAAAGTCCATGGAACTCTCCAGACAAGAATACTGGAGTGCGTAGCCTTTCCCTTCTCCAGGGGATCTTCCCAACCCAGGGATAGAACCAAGGTCTCCTGCATAGCAGGCCAATTCTTTACCAATGGAGCCACAAGGGAAATTCCCAGAGCAGGCTATCCATTCCTCCCATGTAATTAGGTGATTGAATGTGTAAGGGTTAAGGAGTCTCCACACGATGTGCCACACAGGTAGAAACTTTGACCTTTACCTTAAATGTCTGCTGCTGCTGCTGCTAAGTCGCTTCAGTCGTGTCCGACTCTGTGCAACCCCATAGACGGCAGCCCACCAGGCTCCCCCATCCCTGGGATTCTCCAGGCAAGAACACTGGAGTGGGTTGCCATTTCCTTCTCCAGTGCATGAAAGTGAAAAGTGAAAGTGAAGTCGCTATCACCACAGAAAGCTAGAGTATAACACAAACTAGGTGTGGCAGACAGGGACGAACTAGCAGGGCCTGTTTGATCTAAGTCCTCTCTGTGCTGTTTAGGGATGGCCCAGAAAAACATTTGTTTATTGAGTATTTACTCTTTCGTTCTTCCTCTGAACTGCCTTCCTTCCCTTTGAAGCACAGGCCTCTAACCCTTTCTCCTGAGTGACCTGTGTATACCTCCTTTACCTGTCTTTGCAATTTCTCATGTTCATGTGGATTTCCAGTATGTATGCAGTTAAGTTTTATTTTCTCCTATAAATCTATTGTATGTCATTTTAGCTATTTGATCAACCAAAAGAACAAGAAAAAGAGGAGAGTGGAAATTTTTCCAAATGTTAGAATTATAGTTTAATTAACATAAAAAATTTAATGAGGTAATTATGTTTTTGAAATATAATTAAAATTAAATTACAAGTTTTTAAATTAAAAGGAAAACTATATTTTAAAGTGTTGATGATCGTTATTAGTAATTTGAGTTTTCCCTTTTACTTCTCACAAATTTACAGAATTTCAAAAACACATGGAAAATATTTCTCATATTTTGTGACATTACATTTACTGTGGTTTCCTTTTTTGAGTAAAATATAGTCAAATTTTGAACATTTTAAATAGAATTATACTTTTAACCTTTAAACAGTTACTATCACAAATAGTTACTATTTTAATATTACTATTATAAACCTTTAAACAGTTACTATTACTATTACACAGTATCTGAAAAGATTTTTGTTTTACCAGCCTTGTTAGTGCTTTAGCTGTAATAAGTCAAGAAAAAACTTGAGAAAATGAGTATTAATAATTTACTAGTCATGTTGTGTACTTTAAAAATATTCATAACCTAAAAGTTGAGAGTTATGTTTTATTTGGTGGGAATTTTTAGGATTTCAAGCCTGGGAGACAACATCTCAAATATCATCTTAAGACATGTTAAGACAGTAGCTGAACAGTTTTTAAGCTTGATTTATTGGCTTTGGAATTTAGACATATGATGTGTTACTGTCCAGGTGTACTCTTGCCCTAGGCCCTGAATGCACAGTTATTAACTACCTGAATGAGGGCTCAAGCCCCTCATATTTGCATCCAAGTCCAGGACACATTTCTAGCATTTGCCACCAAATGTATGTATCTACAGAGTGCTAAGTCCTCTTATGCTAGGTGCTTTTTACATTATTGCACATAAAAATGTTACAACCATTTTAGAGTCTAGGCAAGAATTCAAGGAGTGACAGATTTCTCCTAAGGCCAATCTCCCCATCCCCCTCCCTGCAGAAGCAAACGCAAGGGGTCTCCCCTTTAGTAAGGACCAAGAGTCCAGACCCAGGGTATGTTGCTTAGTTCAGGGGCAATAACTAAAGTCACTAAAGGTTCTGGCAAAAGGACTACCCCCTCCCCAACCACACACACACATATACTCATACATGCACCTTGCCCTCTAAATTATCCATTTGCATTGTATTCTCTGTCTTCCTTTGAAACAAAGTAGTGTCAAGACTTCCCTGGAAGTCCAGTGGTTAAGACTCTGCACTTCTGATGCAGGGGCACAGGTTTAATCTCTGGTTGGGGAACTAAGATCCCACATGCCATGCAGAGCAGCCAATTATATATTTTTTAATAAATAAAAATTATAATAATTTAAAAAGTATCGCTTGTTCTCTCAAATTCAAACCTTGTCAAACCCAAATCTTCAAACTCAAGTCCACTCTTTTCTTATCTGTTGTTGCTGGACCTCCTGTCTTTCTAGTAACAACCTTTAAGTTGCTAACCAGGTTTAGATTAAGAACTTAAAGATTTCATTGGAGGCCCTGCTCTTTCCCGGGACCATTTCCTAAGCTCTAGGGGCCAGGTTTCTGATCAACCCTGGAACAAGTGTTTCAGAATCAAAGGATGTGATCATGCTGCTGCTGCTGCTGCTAAGTCGCGTCAGTTGTGTCTGACTCTGTGCGACCCCATAGACGGAAGCCCACCAGGCTCCTCTGTCCCTGGGATTCTCCAGGCAAGAACACTGGAGTGGGCTGCCATTTCCTTCTCCAATGCATGAAAGTGAAAAGCGAAAGTCAAGTCGCTCAGTCGTGTCCAACTCTTAGCAACCCCATGGACTCTAGCCTATGAGGCTCCTCCGTCCATGGGATTTGCCAGGCAAGAGTACTGGAGTGGGGTGCCATTGCCTTCTCCGGGATGTGATCGTACATCCCTCTTAAATTCTATATAAATGCAGACCAAACCTTCCTGAGAAGTCCTTTACTACACTGATACAAATGCAAATTAGCACACATTCCCTCCAGGGATCTGCTCTCTGAGGGACAGCTAATCTGATCAACAAACACAGTGTTAATATGTGCTAATATATTCATGCATTTATTGCTCCCAAGTAATACTTGAGTTTTAACAAATGCATTCACAGGAGGTGTGATTCAGTCCTGACAGGTGTTAGTGGAAGTGGGGAATGATGGCAGGATGGAGTGCTAGTGGGTTACAAGGTCTAAAACCCCTTGTTGCAAGGGGCTGCCTCTTACCACAACTAACATCCCCAAGTCCCAAAGTGTCTCCCACACTTGTGCTTCTTCAAGATTTACTGCTAACACTGAATTATTCATCCTCCCAGACTGGGATCATTTACTCTAAAAGTTGAGAATCCCTGGAGAGTATTTGAGAGACTGATAACCAAAGAGAAAGGCAACTCTGGAACTCTTGCGGGAGGCATTTAGCTCAGTGGTGTTATTAGTGGCACCATTTACTTCCCCCATGCCTGCCTGAGGACAAGGAGAGCCCCCTGCTTGCTAAATGGAGCACTCAAACTGGGGTAAGCCTGCTTTCTGTCTCCAGGTCAAAATTTCAGGTCTTGAGCCTCACTTGATTCAGCCAGGAAAAAAAAAAAAAATCAGGGGAGTTCTTATTCCAAAGAAACTCTGTGCATTTGCCTCATAATTGGTATCTAATAATGATGAGTGAATTTCATTTCTAAGCAGCTGTGTCTTACAAATAAAGGGGCAGTTTTTGAACATGCACGTATCAAAATAATAATGATTAAAAATAAGACAGCATTTATTAATGTCTACTGCTCTTCTGGAGCTGTGTGTCTTGAATCAATAAATGATCACACAAAAACCCATGCATCATCTCTGTTTCATAGGTTGAGGAAACAGGATCTATGAAAGGTAAAAAATCAAAGTGATCAGGACACTTAAGTTGCAGTCCTGGCCCTGCTACTTTCTGCTGTGTAGCGTTGGACAGGTAACTTAACTTCTGAGTCTCTTAAGGAATATGGAAACACCAATGTTTACTTCATTGAGCTATGATGAGGAATAAATGAAAGAAAGTTAAAAATAAATAACAGATTCACAATAAATGTTGATTTTCCTTCCCTTTCTTTTGTTTTACAAATAAGGGAGAAAGAGTTCTAAGGCTATTAAACAATTTGCCCAAGGACCCCCAGAAAGTCCTTTGTGTCTCAAAAAGAATTTAGGTTCCCTGAGCGTTAACACTGTTCCCTTTGTGAGGCTTCTCACTGTCTGCTCCTGTTGAGCATGGTTTCAGCTAAGTGACTCTTTCTCCAGATTTTTCTATCTGGTTTCACAAGGAGTTTGGGTGTTAGCTGTCATCCAGTAAGATGATTATCCTTTAGAATAATCAACTTACTGATTTCCCACAAGACAGCCTTGGTTGATATTTATTCCACTAATTTTTGTGTACATTAACTGTATGTGTGCATTCTTACTCCACAACATAGAACCTGTCCATCTGAATAATGTGAGTTTTGTGCCTCAAATCATGATGGAATGAACTAAACCATTATCTGATCTCCATCAAGAAAAACTTCCCTAGAGATGAAGAAAATTTGTCAAGGACTATTTATCTACATACCTGGTGGGAGGCCTGAGCTGAACACACACACCCTCCCCAAACACACACACACCTATCCACTCATATCAGTATCTCAACCTCAGCGCTACTGACATTTCAGACTGGTTAATTCTTTCCCACGTGGGCTGTCTCATGCATTGTAGGACGTTACTCAATTCCTCTGTCTCTATCCATTAGATGCCTGTGTCAACTCTTCCCCCACCAACAACCACAATTGTCTCTAGACATTGCAAATTCCCCTGGGGTATGTGCAGGGTGGCCGGATGTGGGGAGCGGGAAAGGGAGGGCACAAAAATTGGCCTCAAGTGAGAACTATTGGCTCATACAGTTGTTGTTGTTGTTTTTTTTTTTTTTGGCTCATACAGTTTTAAGTGCCTTCTGAGCACCACTTTTTCTCCATCTCCCCACTATCACCCAGACCAGAGGGGTACATGGAACAGAAGACAGATAAGGCAGTGTCACCAATCGTTTTTTCTTTTCCAAACTTCTGCAGCGGGCTGGTCTGAGACGTGGGATGGCTCTGAGTGTTCAAAAGATGACTCTTGGCTTTTGTAGGAGGTGAGCAAGTCATGGGGAGCCGGGGGTGTGATACTTCCAAACAGAGCTTCCTTATAGGATGAACTGTGGGTCCCAGTCTAAGCTTAGCTTAGCTCCCTTTTCATTTATCCCTTTTCTTAAACATGTAACAAAGGAAGAGAGCTGGTGAGGATTGTGAGCTTAAATAAAGGTGATTCCCCTTCATTTACTGTATAGAGTTTAGTATATGGGAAGGCTCGGAGGGAAAATTATGACACCAACCAACCTTGGCCCCCAGAGAAATCTGAAGTTAGCAAAAGCCCATTTATTTAACTAAAATATGAGATCTACTTTAAAAACAAACCCCTCCAAATAAGCACTACATTTTAACAGAACTTACCTGTATGGAACGGAATTGTGGTGGGCTTTCTCTTTTTAGTTTATACAATTTTGATCTTCTGGCGGGGAGGGGGACAGTTAATTTTAATAAGTGTACATTATATGGTTTTAGGAGGGAAAAGAGACATTTTAAAACAAGCAAACATATCAGGGGACTATATCAAAATGATAATAGCAACTGACACTTCATTTATTTTCCAAATGTTATAAAATATATGGCACTACTTTATAATGTTTATTAAACTGCTTTATTGAAGAATATTTCTTATTCATTCAGGTCAAGAAATAGAATAATAATGAGGTCTCCCAGAAGCCCTCATCCTCCATTGCTAGTCATTATCCACTTGCTCCTCCTGAATGGGGACTACTACTGCAATTTCTAACAGCAGAGCATAGTTTTGTTTGGAATATTGCTGGATGAACTTTTCCAGTTCATGTTCTTGCTTATAGCCAATCTGTTATGGAAGGGCGTTTATGCTGTTTCCAGTGTGGAATTCTACTGATATTTAATAGATAATGCTGAAACAGCACATACCACATTGACCCGCTTAAACCGGGTTAGCCTGCTTAAATAGGTTGTTGATTAATCAAACCTGCAATCCTTTTACGGAGCTAGCACTGCCACCGCTCCTGTGTAGGATCACAGCCCCGGTCCACAGATGATGCTGGAACAAACAATCTTCAGCCTGCAGAACTTAGACCATAAAAGTGTTGCCCCTGGAGAGCATTACAAATAAAGCAAGAAATCCTTCAGGGAAGAGCTGGCTTCCAGTAGCACCTGTAGTTTATTAGGGACTGATTTGACACTAGCCAATCAGCTTCCAAGTTAGAAATTTCCCTAACCTCTTAAATTTTACCACAGCCCCGGACTAAGACACAGATTTGAGTTGTGCCTTCTATCTCCCTGCTGGTTAAACTCACAATAAAGCTCTCTCAAAATCCAGGGTACTGAAGTCTCAGTGTGTAGAGCAGCAAACCCTTGCTTGGAAACAATGCTAAAAAGATTTCCAAAGTAGCTATACTGCTTGTTCTCTTACCAGAGAAGTATGAGAGTTCCCATGGCTCTGTATTCCTGCAACATTTAGCATAGTCAGTCTTATCGGTATTAATATTAAAAAAAAAAAAACTAACATCATTAATGAAAAGAAATCTTTCCTAAAATTCACTTGCATAAAATATCAGAATATGTTATAAGCCAGAAATAAAAGTTACAATGGGCACATATACACCTATCCCTATCCTTAAGATCTCTCCCTCCCCCTGACACTACTGCTGTTTCTACTCTAGTTATCTAATTGGAATTTTTGATATCTTATTGAATTTCTCAGAGTAACCCAAGATTAATTAGGTAAATCCTAATTAAACGTGCCTCCTGAGAAACCTGTATGCAGGTCAAGAAGCAACAGTTAGAACCAGACATAAAAAAAATGGACTGGTTCAAAATTGGGAAAGAAGTACGTCAAGGCTGTATATTGTCACCCTGCTTTCTTAACATATTCAGAGTGTATCCTGAGAAGTGCCGGGCTGGAGGAAGCACACGCTGGAATCAGGATTGCTGGGAGAAATACCAATAACCTCACATATGCAGATGACACCCACCCTAATGGCAGAAAGCAAAGAGGAATTATAGAGCCTCTTGATTGAAGTGAATAGGAGAGTGAAAAAGCTGGCTTAAAACTCAACATTGAAAAAGCGAAGATCATGGCATCACTTCATGGCAAATAGAAGGGGAAACAATGGAAACTGTGACAGCCTTTATTTTCTTGGGCTCCAAAATCACTGCAGATGGTTACTGCAGTCACGAAATTAAAAGACTCTTGTTCCTTGAAAGAAAAGTTCTGACAAACCTAGACAGCATATTAAAAAGCAGAGACAAGATTTTGCTGACAAAGGTCCATAGAGTCAAAGTTAATGATTTTTCCAGTAGTCATGTATGGGTGTGAGAGTTTGACCATAACAAAGGCTGAATGTTAAAGAATTGATATTTTTGAGCTGTGGTATTGGAGAAGACTCTTGAGAGTCCTTTGGACTGCAAGGAGATCAAACCAGTCAGTCCGGAAGGAAATCAATTCCAAATATTCATTGGAAGGATTGATTCTGAAGCTGAAGCTTCAATACTTTGGCCACCTGATGGGAAGAGCTGACTTACAGGAAAAGACCCTGATACTTGGAAAGACTGAAGGCAGGAGAAGAAGGAGATGACAGAGGATGAGATGGTTGGATAACATTACTGACTCGATAGACATGAGTTTCAGCAAGCTCTGGGACTTCCCTGGTGGCTCAGACGGTAAAGCATCTGTCTACAATGTGGGAGATCTGGGTTTGATCCCTGGGTTGGGAAGATCCTCTGGAGAAGGAAATGGCAATCCACTCCAGCACTATTGCCTGGAAAATCCCATGGACAAAGGAGCCTGGTAGGCTAGTCCATGCGGTCGCCAAGAGTCAGACATGACTGAGCAACTTCACTTTCAAGGTCAATAAAATAATGTTATCATATAATTTTGCATCTAGTCACATGCTTATACCTAATTTATATTCTTAATATTTACCTATATGAATTATATATAATGACTATTTTATCTATAGGCATTATATATGTATATAATTATATTTCTATTTACCTGTATAATAGATTCAAGGGATTAGACCTAGTAAATAGCGTGGATGAAGAACTGTGGACAGCTATAAGCAAGGTGAAAAGACAGCCTTCAGAATGGGAGAAAATAATAGCAAATGAAGCAATTGTCAAAGAATTAATCTCAAAAATATACAAGCAGCTCCTGAAGCTCAATTCCAGAAAAATAAGTGACCCAATCAAAAAATGGGCCAAAGAACTAAACAGACATTTATCCAAAGATGACATGCAAATGGCTAAAAAGCACATGAAAAGATGCTCAACATCACTAATTATCAGAGAAATGCAAATCAAAACCACAATGAAGTACCATCTCATGCCAGTCAGAATGGCTGCTATCAAAAATCTACAAACGATAATGCTGGAGAAGTTGTGGAGAAAAGGGAACCCTCTTACACTGTTGGTGGGAATGCAAACTAGTACAGCCACTATGGAGAACAGTGTGGAGATTTCTTAAAAGCTGGAAATAGAACTGCCATATGACCCAGCAATCCGACTGCTGGGCATACACACCAAGGAAACCAGAATTGAAAGAGACACGTGTACCCCAATGTTCATCGCAGCACTGTTTATAATAGCCAGCACATGGAAGCAACCTAGATGTCCATTGGCAGATGAATGGATAAGAAAGCTGTTGTACATATGCATAATGGAATATTACTTGGCTATTAAAAGAATGCATTTGAATCAGTTCTAACGAAGTGGATGAAACTGGAGCCTATTATACAGAGCAAAGTAAGTCAGAAAGAAAAACACCAATACAGTATATTAATGCAAATATATGGAATTTAGAAAGATGGTAATGATGACCCTATATGCGAGATAGCAAAAGAGACACAGATGTAAAGAACAAACTGTTGGACTCTGTGGGAGAAGGCAAGGGTGGGATGATTTGAGAGAATAGCATTGAAACATGTATATTAACATATGTGAAATAGATCACCAGTCCAGGTTCGATGCATGAGGCAGGGTGCTCAGGGCTGGTACACTGGGATGACCCCGGAGAGATGGGATGGGAGAGAAGTGGGAGGGAGGGTCAGGATGGGGAGCACATGTACACCCATGGCTGATTCATGTGAATGTATGGCAAAAGCCACCACAATATTGTTAAGTAATTAGCCTCCAATTAAAAGAAAAAGAAAAAAAAATACAAGATGCAAATATAACTAATACATTCCTACTTACAATAAAAAAAAATTATGTACAAGTTTTGTGTGGACAAAGTTTAAGGGATGTGACTGCTGGATACTATGGTAAGATATTTAGTTCTCCAAGAGCTACCAACTCTCTTCCCAAGTGGCTGTGCCATTTTGTATTACTACCAGCAATGAATGAGGACTCATGTTGTTCCACATCGTTGTTAGCATTTAGTGCTGTCAATGTTTTTAATTTTAGCAACATAGTATGTGTGTCAAATAGCTGTGAAAAGAAGAGAAGCAAAAAGCCAAGGAGAAAAGGAAAGACATAAGCATCTGAATGCAGAGTTCCAAAGAATAGCAAGAAGAGATAAGAAAGCCTTCCTCAGTGATCAATGCAAGGAAATAGAGGAAAACAACAGAATGGGAAAGACTAGAGATCTCTTCAAGAAAACTAGAGATACCAAGGGAACATTTAATGCAAAGATGGGCTCAATAAAGGACAGAAATGGTCTGGACCTAACAGAAGCAGAAGATATTAAGAAGAGGTGGCAGAAATACACAGAAGAACTGTACAAAAAGGATCTTCATGACCTGGATAATCACGATAGTGTGGTCACTCATCTAGAGCCAGACATCTTGGAATGTGAAGTCAAGTGGGCCTTAGAAAGCATCACTATGAACAAAGCTAGTGGAGGTGATGGAATTCCAGCAGAGCTGTTTCAAATCCTGAAAGATGATGCTGTGAAAGTGCTGCACTCAACATGCCAGCAAATTTGGAAAACTCAGCAGTGGCCACAGGACTGGAAAGGGTCAGTTTTCATTCCAATCCCAAAGAAAGGCAATGCCAAAGAATGCTCAAGCTACCACACAATTGCACTCATCTTACATGCTAGTAAAGTAATGCTCAAAATTCTCCAAGCCAGGCTTCAACAATATGTGACCCGTGAACTTCCTGATGTTCAAGCTGGTTTTAGAAAAGGCAGAAGAACCAGATATCAAATTGCCAGCATCCACTGGATCATGGAAAAAGCAAGAGAGTTCCAGAAAAACATAACATCTATTTCTGCTTTATTGACTATGCCAAAGCCTTTGACTGTGTGGATCACAATAAACTGTGGAAAATTCTGAAAGAGATGGGAATACCAGACCACCTGACCTGCCTCTTGAGAAATCTGTATGCAGGCCAGGAAGCAACAGTTAGAACTGGACATGCAACAACAGACTGGTTCCAAATAGGAAAAGGAGTTATGTCAAGGCTGTATATTGTCACCCTGCTTATTTAACTTCTATGCAGAGTACATCATGAGAAACACTGGGCTGGAAGAAATACAATCTGGAATCAAGATCGCCGGGAGAAATATCTATAACCTCAGATATGCAGATGACACTACCCTTATGGCAGAAAGTGAAGAGGACCTAAAAAGCCTCTTGATGAAAGCAAAAGAGGAGAGTGAAAAAGTTGGCTTAAAGCTCAACATTCAGAAAATGAAGATCATGGCATCCAGTCCCATCACTCCATGGGAAATAGATTGAGAAACAGTAGAAACAGTGTCAGACTTTATTTTTTGGGGCCCCAAATCACTGCAGATGGTGATTGCAGCCATGAAATTAAAAGACACTTACTCCTTGGAAGAAAAGTTATGATCAACCTAGATAGCATATTCAAAAACAGAGACATTACTTTGCCTACTAAGGTCCGTCTAGTCAAGGCTATGGTTTTTCCTGTGGTCATGTATGGACGTGAGAGTTGGACTGTGAAGAAGGCTGAGCGCTGAAGAATTGATGCTTTTGAACTGTGGTGTTGGAGAAGACTCTTGAGAGTCCCTTGGACTGCAGGAAGATCCAACCAGTCCATTCTGAAGGAGATCAACCCTGGGATTTCTTTGGAAGGAATGATGCTAAAGCTGAAACTCCAGTACTTTGGCCACCTCATGTGAAGAGTTGACTCATTGGAAAAGACTTTGATGCTGGGAAGGATTGGGAGCAGGAGAAGAAGGGGGCAACCAAGGATGGGATGGCTGGATGGCATCACTGATTCAATGAACATGAGTCTGAGTGAACTCCAGGAGTTGGTGATGGACAGGGAGGCTCGGCGTGCTGCAATTCATGGGGTTGCAAAGAGTCAGACACGACTGAGCGACTGAACTGAGTATCTAGTTTGCCTTTTACTTTGAAATTCTCTAATTACATATAATGTTGAGCATCTTTTCATATGTCTATTTGTCATGTGTATATCTTCTATGGTAAGATTCAGATATTTTGCTCATTTTAAAACAATTTTCTTATGATTAAGTTTTAACAGTTATGTGTATATTGTAGATAATAGCTCTTTTATCAAATATGTCTTTTGCAAATATTTTCTTCCAATCCATGGTATGTATTTTAATCCTTTGACAATATATTTTTCATAACAATTTAAAAAATGTAATGACAAAAAAAAAAAAAAAAGAATTGTGGATGGAGGTCCATAATGTCATACAGGAGGCAGTGAAGAAAACCATCCCAAAGAAAAGCAAGAAGGCACAGTGGTTATCTGAGGAAGCTTTACAGATAGATGAAGAAAGAAGAGAAGGAAAAAAGCAAGGGAGAAAGGAAAAGGTACATCCAACTAAATGCAGAGTTCTAAAGAATAGCAAGGAGAGGCAAGAACACCTTCTTCAACAAATAGTGCATAAATCTAGAAGAAAACAACAAAACTGGAAACACGAGTGATCTCTTCAGGAAAATTGGAAGTATCAAGGGAATATTTCACCCAAATATGGGCACAATAAAGGAAAGAAATGTTAGAGACCTAGTCGATGCTGAAGAGATCAAGAAGAGATGGAAAGAATACACTGAAGAACTGTACAAAAAAGATATTAGTGAACCAGATTACTATGATGGTGTGGTCAGTCACCCAGAACCAGACCTGCTGAACAGCAAAGTCAAGCGGGCCTTAGGAAGCACTGCTGTTAATAAAGCTAGTGGATATGACAGAATTCCAGTAGAACTATTCAAGACCCGAAAAGATGATGCCACCAAGGTGTTGCGCTTAATATGTCAGTAAATCTGGAAGACCCAGCAGTGGTCAATCTTCATCCCAACCCAAGAAGGGTAGTACTAAAGAATGTGTGGACCACTGGACAATGGCACTCATTTCCCATGCTAGTAAAGTCATGCTTGAAATCTTGCATGCTAGGCTTGAGCATTATGTGAACCAAGAACTTACAGATGTCCCAGCTGAGTTTAGAAAAGAAAGAGGAACTAGAGTTCCTCTGGTTCAAATTGCCAACATTCGCTGGATCATAGAGCAAGCAAGGGAATTCCAGAAACACATCTATTCCTGCTTCTTTGACCACACTAAAGCCTTTGACTGTGTGGATCATAATAAACTGCAGAAAGATCTTAAAGACATGGGAATACCAGGCCATTTTACCTGTTTGCTGAGAAAACTGTATGTGGGTCAAGAAGCAACCATTAGAACCCTGTATGAAGCAACTGGTTAGTTCAAGATTGAGAAAGGAGTACGCCAGGGCTATCTGCTGTCACCCTGTTTGTTTAACCTAAATGCTGAGCACATCATGAGAAATGCCAGGCTGGGTGATTTATGAGCTGGAATTGAGATAGGCTGGAGAAACATCAGCAACCTCAGATATGCTGATGACACAACTCTAACGTCAAGAGGAACTAAAGAGTTTCTTGATGAGGGTAAAGGCGGGGAGTGAAAGAGCCAGCTTAAAACTAAATATTAAAAAAAACACACACACACAAACACTAAGATCATGGCATCCAGCCCCATTACTTCATGGCAAATAGAAGGAAAAGTGGAAGTAATGACAAATTTCCCCTTCTTGGGCTCTAAAGTCACTGCGCATGGTGACTGCAGCCATGAAATCAGAAGACGATTGCTTCTTGACAGGAAAGCTTTGACAAACCTAGCTAGACAGTGCGTTGAAAAGCAGAGACACTCTGCTGCCAAAGATCTGTATAGTCAAGGCTATTGTCTTCCCAGTGGTCATGTATGGTTGTGAGAGCTGTATTGCAAAGAAGGCAGAGAGCCAAGAATTGATGCCTTTGAATTGTGTTGCTAGAGAAGACTCCTGAAAGGCCCTTGGACAGAAAGGAGATCAAACCAGTCAATCTCAAGGGAAATCAGTCCTGAATACTCTTTGGAAGGACTTATGCTGAAGCTGAAGCTCCAATATTTTGGTCATCTGATGTGAACAGCTGACTCATTGGAAAAGTCTCTGATGCTGGGAAAGATTGAGGGCAGAAGGAGAGGAGGGCTTCAGAGGATGAGATGGCTGTATGGCATCACTGATGCAAAGACATGAAGTTGGGCAAACTTTGGGAGATGCTGAGGGACAGTGAGACCTGGCGTGCTACAGTCCATGGGGTCACAAAGACTTGGACATGACTGTATGACTGAGCAACAGCAACAACAATATAACTATATATATTATGTATATATACATATACATATGGTAGATACATATAAACAAAGAAAGTGGCAGACAGGGTAAAATGTTAACTATGATTGTAGATGATAGTTGCAATTATGAGTAACTTTCATTGCTCTTTTTGTTTATATTGAGATGCTAAACTTTTATTATATTGAAAATTTTTATACAACATAAATTTTAAAACCTTAATAAATATTTCTTTATTTAAGCACAGAGTGTAATTCCACTTACTAGAGGTGTTTTTATTGCCCGCATGACAGTCTCCACATCATCTAATTCCATGGGTGCACGTGGAACAATTCATCTCTTACATACCCCTTTACCCTCAACATCTTACCTCTGGGGCTATCCCTATGCATTCAACCATACCTTATAGATGAGTGTTTCTCAAACTGTAATGTACCTGTTTGAAACAGGTTCTGCTGAAACTCAGATTCTAATCCAGGAGGGGTGTGTGTGGCCGGGGCGGGGAGATAGTCCTGAGAATCTTTAGTTCTAACATGTCCCCAGTGATGCCAGTCCTGCTTGTCCCCTGGCAGACTTTGAGAAGAAAGCCTCCAGACCTCCCTCCCTTTCCCCTCCCGGACGCTATTTCATTCCAACCCCTTGCTGCCTATTTTCTGCCTCTTTTCTAGGTTACTCTGAGAAATTCCAATAAGACAACCAGAGCAGAAACAGCTGTAGCATCAGGGAGAGAGAAAGATCTTGAGGAAGGAAAAGCTCATGAGGTTAGGTTAAGGAAGTTTGTCCATGAGAAACATCCTGAGGTCTTGTATCTGGGAGATATAATTGTTTGACCTCCTGTCATTCTGTTCTATAATGTTTCCCATGATTTCTGCAGAAACATCCTCAGAACTCAGCACTTTTATATTGATGGCTTCCAGCACTGCGCTTTGTCTTCCTTGGATCTGGGTGTTATCTGCTTCAGAGGCCTCTTTTGTTAGTGTGGTTTCACCATCCCGGAACTAAGAAGATAGGGATCTATATTGCCTGCACGTCATAAACCAAAAAATAATCATTTTCCCCTTTCAAACAAGAAGACTTCCCTTGTATATTTTTGTCTTTGGTTGAGATTTACTTATTAATAAAAGAGTACTACAAAATATGGTAAACAACTGCACTGAAGATGTTTTCTATGTTATCTTGTTAACTTTTATATTCTATTTCCAGCATTTTCTCAAAACCTCATAAATATCAATGCAAGGCATTCAACAGCTACACAGAGCCATGTGATAAAGGGTAGGTTTAAGAAGAAAATCCTAACCTTTTGCTCCTACTTTTGAAAACTTCAGATGAACATGCATATTCACTGCAAACTTCAAGGTACCAGATGACCGACAGTATGCACTCAATCCCCATTATGAACATAGAAACTGGACTTTGAAAGGCACTCGCAGGTTTCAGCTTCCTGAAGAGTAGATCAAGATAATTACCATACTCCTTGACTTTCACAGCTTCCCAGGTGGCACTAGCAGTAAAGAACCTGCCTGTCAATGCAGGAATTGTAAAAGGCATAGGTTCAAGCCCTGGGTCAGGAAGATCCCCTGGAGAAGGGCATGGCAACCCACTCTAGTATTCTTGCCTGGAGAATCCCATGGACAGAGGAGCCTGGTGGACTACAGTCCACAAGGTCACAAAGAGTCCAACACAACTGAAGCAACTTAGCGCATACGCACATGCCTCAGGTACACAGACCCTGTAGATACTAACGTCTGTTTCCCTCCTCGTATGCTGTCACATTTGTTAATGTCAGATGACAGACAGAGTGGAGCAACTATCAACTTATTTTTAAGAACATCTGACAGTATATTATTTCTAGGTACTGAGGGACATGCTTTTCCAGGGGCAAAGGGAGAAAGAACAATTTGCTGTCAACTGTGGCACTCCTGTCTCCATCTCCAGTTAATTGAGTCTTTGTCCCCCTTGCCAATCCCCTCTCTTCTATCCACAGTGAAGGAAAAGTAGAAATTCACACTGGGCTTGCTGAAACAAAAGCCACACCCCTGGATAATGTAAGAAGTGAGTCACAGAGCATCCACTTCACCTCCTGGGAGTCCCAGTGTCAGGGAAAGGTGAGGAGAGTTGACCCATTCACAATAACGTTGGAAAAGCAAAATTTGAAAGTACAAACCAGCATTCAACTTACTGCCTTGACCTTTGTTCTCTTTTAGGGAAACCAGCTGCTTTCATTCAAAGACAATCTGAAATGGTCAACTGTGGGAGTCACCAAAGTCCTCTTTCTCCCCTCCTAACCATACCTTCATGGAGACCAGCTAAGGCCTAGGTAAAAATACATAGAAAGGAGGGATGGAAAATGGTACATAGAAGTGTTTCCTCCAGGTTCCTCATTTATGGCTCAGATGAGGAAACTGAGGCCTGGAGAGAAGTGTGGGAGTGGGACTATGTTGCAAAATAAGAGGTGCTGTGCTTGATTCAAAATACTTGCTCTCTGTATCAGACATCTAAAGAGCAAACAGAATAGAATGCAGAGATGCAGAAGTGGAGAAGCCAGGAGAGATGGAGAGGAGAAAAGCTTTATTTGTGTGAAGGATGCACATGGTTTGCAATTTTCTGTTTCGGAGGCAGCAGATTGAATTGTTTTACATCTCAGGGATTTCATAATCTGGGACAACAGATTGAGCCCAGATCTAGCCACAGAGAAACCCCTCTCAATGTTTCTTCTTAAGCATGTAGGCTGTTTCGTTTCTTGGTACCCTACTGGGGGGAGTGTATACAGTGAGGAGGAAGGAAGGGGAACACAAGCTGAAGCTGGAGTTCTCATGCCCAGATTTTCTTACTGAGACTAAGTAATGTAAGGAGCTCTCTGGGATTCTGAGCATTGGCCCTCCTGAGCCCTTGCTGCTGGCACATTGTTATTTGTGAGCCTTGCAAGGTGAGCCTGGCTTATTTGAAGCTGATGGTGTTCTGTCTGGCTGGGGGCTATTACCAGCCTCCCTACTGGGATAAACACCTGTCGTGATTCGTCTCAGTGGCTGCTGCCACTGGGGCCGAGATTGACATGGCTCTGGGTGTTTTGCAGGCCTGGGATGGAATGCTGCTTTGGGGTTGAAATTAGAGGGGAGGAGGGCTATTGTCTGAGAAGGTGATGTTTTTCCCTGCTTCACTGCCCTCATTCCAAAAGCTATGATCCTTCTGATCAAGTCCTGCTCAACTCAATTTGTCAGATGGACAAGCTTTTGGACAGCAGCTGTATGCCTTCACTGTCTCTTCGTAACTTCAGTGCTGAGATGGATGAAGTCTCCTACAGACTCCCCAAGTCTCCCCAGAGGGCCGAAGAGGGCGTCTTTCTCCTGATCCACCATCACTGTGCTCCTAACAGGGCACCCTGGCACACCTTCTTTTCCATCCGGGCTCCAAACTTGGCAGAGAGAGCAGACCCGTGTACTCACAGCCCTCACCACAGAGGCTCCTGGCAGTGTTCTCCGACCCTTGATCTTCAGAGAAAACTCACCTGCTGTCTGGGGCAGGGCAGTGGTGATGAACCCTTGGCTGTCTCTCGTCCACCACAGCTGCAGCCGGGTTTCCCTCGTGACGTGGCTCCTTCACTGTCCAGAACCAGGACAGCCTCTTTCCTTGTGACTGCCCCTGATGAAGCCTGGGCTCTATGAAAGCAGTGTTAGGGGCTGTGGAGGTCAGCGACTTCACAATTTCTCAACATAGGGGTCTTCTTACTAAGTTTTCTGGAGGAAAGCCCCCAGGTTCCCACTAAAGAATTCATAGGAGGAGAACTCCCTGGCAGTCCAGCGGTTAGGACTCTGCGCTTCTACTGAAGGGGGCCTGGGCGGGTTCAATCCCTGGTTGGGGATCTAAGATCCGGCATGCTGCGCAATGTAGCCAAAAATTAAATAAATAAGTAAAACCCTTAAAAAACCAACTCATAGGAAAACTCCCCTCCAAGCCATCCCATCATTTTGGTCCCTTTAAATTCTTAACCCAGTAGTGGGTGGAGGGATGGCCCAGCCCAGCATCTGTGTCATGGCAAGGACCATCTCTAAGAAATGCCCAGGCAGGACAAGTGTCTGTTCCTGAGCCATCTAAGGAAGGACACCTGGTTGCTGTGTCCTTGCTTTTCCTGCTTGGCCTTCAATATCTCATGTGGCCCTTTACTTGGGGTCTGCACTGGAAGGATGTGAATTAAGAAGCGTTTTTCAGACCAATGCCATCACTACTGTCAGTCATTTAGCTAAGAGTGGTTTAGGTGCAAGTGTCCTCGCCTGGGTCCATAGATGGGGTTTAGACCTAGGATCATCTCACCTTCGGCTTACCCCTTCCCCTGTCTGGGTCTCAGTTTTCTCTCCTATACAAGGAGGGACTGGGATAAATTAACTTTTCAAAAAATATGGACTCATATTTTCAGAAGCATCCTCAGTGAGAGAAGTCTAGGGAATTCTGGGTTAAATAAAGTTTGAAACTCCCTTTACTGTCTAACTCCCAGGACTTCAATTTTAATAAAAAGCATTTAAAAATTAAAAAGAGAGGTATGTAAAAAGTTCTATTTCCCAAACTGTATATCATCCAATTCCCTTTGGTTTTTTTGGCACATATTATGGGACAAGTGTTCTGCTGAATATACTTCACAGCAGCAAAAGGCTAAACTGTTTCTGAAGCCCCCCACCGAATCTATAGAGTTCCCTTTTTCTCCCTGTATAATTTTCCCTCTTGATTAGAAAACGTATTGAATGTTTAGCTCTATAGGCAATGCCATAAGAGCTAAACAGGAAAAAAAAAAAAGAAATATATTCAGACTGTTAAATCCAAGCTCCTCTTTGAGATCTGTATTTTAGATAGCAGCAATGAGAATGAATAGGGATTGTTCAGTATCTATTTAATGTACCAGATACTGTGCTAAAATGCTTTAATTGGATTATCTATTTAATTCTCACAGGAACCTTATGAGGTGTCTATCATTTTTACTCCCTATTTTCAGATGAGGAAACAGCAGTTCAAAGAGGCTTGATAAATAGCATAAGGCCACCCAATTATGAAGAGGCAGTGGCAAGGCCTCAACTTACTGTAGTCTCATTCTAAGAATTTTAAATAACCAACTTATTAAGTCTCCTTATTTTGTACCCCAAGCCAGCAAGCTGCCACAACAAACCAGAAATAAACTAATTGCAATGGTAATTACCTTCCATCTAAAATTCTTGAGTTAGTGTGAAATAATGTTGAATCATCAGTCTCTCATGTGTACTGAAAATAGATATCTCTAACAACTAAATGTTACCAAATGATTTATTATGATTGGTGCTAAATTACAATGTATATGAAATGGAGTCATTTATGCAAACACATAAAAAATAGTTACCTATTTCTGTAATTATATTCACACAAGAATCTGAAATATAATTTCTGGTCTGCCTTGTAAAATATATCCACAGAATGACTTTTGTAGTTTTCACCACACAATTTTACAATACTGATACTGCACCTGTATCATTTACCATACTATAAGAACTAAACAGAATATGAAAGCAGTTAGTAGCAAATTAAACTTTTTATATCCATCAATGATTCCAAAGAAAATGGTTTGTTTCCATTGGCAGTGAGAATAGATGGTAGTAATTAGCATTGTAGATATTGCATACATAAATATGTATGTATATATTTATATGTTGCTCAGGGCCATTGTTCCATCACAGGCAGTTACCTTTTGGGTGGAGCAACAATTGCCAAAATGATGCGCAATTCCATTGGGACAATTAGTAGTGCTATCTTTTACCATGTTTCTCTTGCAAAACAAATAGGTAAGAAAGAAATACAGCAGGCTAAAATCTAGTGTTACATACCAAGGTAGAAACAGTTACTGAGTTATTAATCACAGTAGTTTATGTATATTTGCTATTCACAGACTGCAGACATTTTGCTGGATAACCGAGCTGCTGGGAATCGACGACATGAAAACATGCATTCATGTGAGTCCATAATTAATGATGTTATACTGTAATAAGCACATTCATTTTAACACCATTCAGTAAACAGATTCCTTTAAAGTCTGAGCTAAATCTGCTATCACAATTACACACAAAAAGAACCTGTAAACAATTTGACATTACACTTATGTACAAGTGAACTGCATTGGAAAGGAGAAGAGGTAATTTCAGTGGGTGTCACTTGGTATACATCAATGTGCAACAAACTGACCCAACTCATCAAGCACTTGAATGAGGTCAAGAAAAAGTAACATGAGCAAGGCCCCAGTAGATCACCACTCAGGGTTAGTTCCAGCAAAATTCAGACTCCTCTATCTATGGTGACATTGCCTTCAAAGCATCCAAGATGGATGTCAGAGGAGCTTAATAATCCCTGGCAAACTGTACTTGGAAATACCCAGCTATCCTAATCAATAGTCTTTATAAGTATTGAGAGTGGTCCTGATACTATTGAAACATGTCAGTTTAATTTGGACAAATGATATGTTTGTTAGGTTCTATCCAGTGCTCTGTTGGTTCTGAAAGACCCGGGGAACAGGAAATCATGGAGATCATTAGTTCAATTCCTTCAGTCAACACAAAGATTCTTGATTTTACAGACTAAGTTCCTACCAGAGAAAGAAGCAAGATGCCATTGTTAATCTAAGTGGTGACCCACTTACAACTTATCCCATTAACAGCTTTCAACAGGACTCTGAAATGGGGCTCCCCTAGGTTTCCATTTCTGGGTTTTAAGTAGGATACCACTCCAGTAATTACTGAATCCATTTTCTTACATCAGAAACAGGGTAATGAGGGGTTTTGGGCACCCCCACTTCTTCACCCCTCATGTTTTACAGAAAAAAACAACATGAATCTGTTCTTTTCTAAACTAAGAAGAATATTCTAAGCAAAATTCTCTTGATTCAACAATCTCCTTTAGAATAAAAATGAATGAAAGGAAAATGATAGGAGAACTTGAAGCCAAGGTTGATGTTAAACCTCCTCCTCTGCTCTAAAATTTGGGGGGAAAACAACCATTACTTCTTCAAGTGTCCTTAAACCTAATTAAAACATGTAATTGCTGCAAGATTTATTTTCTTTCTGGTGCTTTTAAGACCACATCTTCAGGGATACTCTGGGGGAAAAATAAATGAATGACCATACTCGATAGGTTTGCGAATGTTTATGACTGTGTGAGCAAACCTGACAGGTCCCTGGGAGGAGGCGTCTGTGCTTGAACCATCAGTTGAGCCCTGGGCTGGGAGCCAGGCTGTTTCTAAAGGTATGGTCTTGTGTGCGTACAAACTGATCCCAAGGAGCACCAGGGAAGCTCTTTTGCATAGGTTGGTTTAAAACACTTTTCATATTCTCCAAAATATGCAAAGCACATGGCAGTGAATGAAAACGCAACTTACTGTATCCTTGAAAGAGCTCAAATTTCAGTCATTTGGTTGTATGCATGTACCATGCCAAAACAAATAAGTAACATTTTATTTCATTTAACTATATGTTGTTCTTTCTTTGAGCAACTATTTTGGTATCTGTATAATCAAGCTGAAAGGGTTACTTGTAGAAGTCTAGAAAAATGTTTGGTTATTATTACAATGTGCCCTTGAGCTTTAGTATATATTTACAATATGCATATTATAAATTATTTACTATAGTATTTTTAAAAAATAAACAGATAATCAACTTCACCTACAAATATATAAGGCCACAGAGGCCCTCCATGAATGATGAAAGGAAAATCAATAAGATAGTAAATTAACCAATAGGTAGGTAAGTGAAGTACCATTGGCATGATAACCATTGGATTTGTGCCATCATAGACCCACATTTTCTTATTTGTTTCTTCCTAAACATCATCATGTTTATTTGGTGGGTTGTATGTGTGCTATTGTTTAATGAACAAATCTGAAAACACATAATTTGAAATTCCAACAAATGGTTCAAATAAGAAAGCCAGTTTTTCCAAGTTTGACTTTTCCATAAACACACTTTTGTTTGGTTTTGCATCCATAGATGTTAAACCTAGGTATTCTAATCATATTTTCTGTACCATAGATATATACATATACTCATAGTGAAAAAGGATTTTGGAAATTAGAAGTATTTTAGACTCTCTAGGAAATAAAAATAAAATTGTCAGTCTTTCAAACTCAAAATTCCAAACAGTTTCAAACAAAGATTTGTTTATGTGTATATATAAATGTATAGATATATATATATATATACATTTAGATAGATGTACACACATATATACATATATACACAAAATTTATACATAAACACACATACACAACATACAAGTATACACACACTCCTCAACACACACACAGAGTCATATATTTCAGTGCAGTTTCTTTTCTCTAGCTGCCTCTTTTTTCCAACTCAGAACAATAATAATAAGATGCTAGGGGCAGTCAAATCATGTTTGGATTTCTGACCTGCCAGGAACTAAAACTGAGCCCAAATGTAAAAATGCCATATACATGCATGTGCACACATGCGCTCCTATACAGACAGTCATCTTACCTCTCCTGAAACTTGCTCTGATCTCCTGTAAACAGCACAGCCAGCAGCGTGGGTGCCAACCCCCTGACATGGAAGCTATCTTACCCCTGTGGGTGTGATGGGGCTCAGTACTCACTAGATACTTGTTCTAAAACAAAGCCCTCGATAGCATTTTTACCATCAGGTACAGTCCGTGGTACCCCTCCCCCCAGACTTGCTTCTCCTTGATCTCCTAGGGGTTTGCATGTCTAGTGGAACTTACAACACAAAATAGCTGACAATTTGCAGAAAGAATGTCAGGCTAGAATCATCCTGGCTACCTTTGGCTTAGACCAGAAGAAGCTATACCAAGGTGAAATCCAGAAGAGAGGAGAGTTCATATCAGAGGTGGTTGCGAGCCTTCAGAGTCTAACAAACCCAGATGAGAATCTGTCTCCGCATTGTCAAGCTATGTGCCACTCTACCTTTCCACGTCTCAATGACCTCACCTGTAAAAAGAGGACAGTAACAGCGTCTGCCTCTTTAAGTTATTCTAGGATTAAAGAAGATAAGGCATAGAAAACACCTAGTAGTTTCTGGTGCATACTAACAATTTATCGTCTACATTATTCATAACTTAGTATTTAAACCATAAATCTGAAATGTTGATCAGAGCTACATACAGAAGTAATGTTAGCCCAGAATTTGAACTTGATCTGAAAGTCTGAGTGAACTCCGGGAGTTGGTGATGGACAGGGAGGCCTGGCGTGCTGCGATTCATGGGGTCGCAAAGAATCGGACATGACTGAGCGACTGAACTGAACTGAATGGATCCCAAGTCCAACTCCCTAGGAGATTATAATGCTCCTTGTGGTGACCAGAACATGGTATGCATTACACAAATACCGGTGAGTGAATGCACAAATAAATGGACGTCTGACTTCAGTTCTCTGGTCTTCGGTTTCCCTTGCATAAACTGGAGGTAGAATGACTGGACCTTTAGTCAATCACTGGGATGTAAGTTTGATAAATTAAAAGAAAAATGTCAAATGACTTAAGATACAAATCTGTTTTGTGCTCTAATATAGGCAGTAAATACAAATGGAAAAATAAGATTCAGTAGCCAGGACCTGGGCTTAGACTTGTCATTTCTCTGAAAACAAGAGCATGGGGGCCATCTGTGTGAGCCTGACAATCATATTTTCTAAGATATAAATACCATCTTCGGTGAAGATATTCAACCCAAAGCACACAGTGAGCAGTTAAAAGATGATAAAACTGTTGGCCTGTTCTAAGCACTCTTGCCCTGATTTTTGCTTCATTTCTGAGATCACCTTGCTGTATATTGTTGATCAGCTTGAAAAACATCCTTAATAGGGTCACATGAACTGAATATGCTTCCAAAGTGCTTCACAACAGACACATTTACCTGTTTTAAGGTTGATAACTTCACTGAAGTATCATTTTTCTGATGCAGAGAAAGACTTAAATAGAAGACAGATTAAGACCCTAGACCTGTCTCATCACTACTGGAGCCCTGGAAAAAAAAATGACATGTTTCTATCTAAATCTCAGCATTCACTTCTGTATAAAAGGATAATAAATAGAGCCTATACAGATTACAAGTGGTACAAATTATTATTGTTCATTACATCTTATTTCTTGATCCAGAAGTCTTTCTCTACAGTTTAAAATGGCTTGGAAAATTGGAGCCAACGCGTACTCAGGGTTTCTCAGCCTCAGCACTACTGACATATTGACATGAGGGTCAGAGAATTCTTTGTTGTGGGGGTTGTTCTATACATTGTGGGATGTTTAGCAGCGTCCCTGGTTTTTACTCACTGGGTGCTAGTACCACCTCTCAAGCGAGGACAATCTAAAACGTCCTCAGGCATTACCCAGAGTCCCCTAGAGTGCAAAATCACTCCTGGGTGAGAGTGACTGCCTTAAATGCACATAACCCACACAAATCAGAATGTTCCTGAAAATGTTCCTGTCTCTCACACACAAGTTAAGCCACTGACCACTGGCTGCAGTTGAGAAAAACTACTAGTGGTCAATGTGAATTCCATGCATATTTCAGCTTTCAAAGCTTTCTTTTTCTTTCCTCCCTGGTGGCTCAGATGATAAAGAATCCATTTGCCATGCAGGAGATGTGGGTTTGATCCCTGGGTTGGGAAGATCCCCTGGAGAAGGAATTGGCAACCCACTCCAGTTGTTCTTTCCTAGAGAATTCCATGGACAGAGGAACCTGGTGTGCTGCAGTCTGTGGGGTCGCAAAGAGTTGAACATGACTGAGCAATTAACAACTAAGTTGAGTATGATGCCTCTAGTGACTATGTGAATGAAAACAAGTTTTGATTTTCATCCAGAAATCTGTAATGTTTGAATTTTGTATCAGGAGACCAGCTTTACTCAACCTTCCCAGGTACTCATACCCACAGTAAAGACAAACCACTGGGTTGAATTAAAAGCTGTTAAATTTAGTGACCAGAGATTGAATAGCATTGAATATTCCTGCACTTGAGTAGCATTACCGTGGACACCAGTCACCAACCCAAAACTGACGTAAAAGTTGTACGTGTCTATACCTACACATACACACACACACACACACACACACTGACACAATTATAAAGCAGTTCTCCTCCACTACTTAGTTATGCATCAATCCTCTTTCATTTGTGATGGATGAAGCCAACATCAGCAGTGAGAGTCTGAAGTTATGTTGATTTTTATTGTGCAAACACAGGTAAATTAGCTAAAGGTCAATTCTAAGAATAAACTGACAAGATGGAAGAGGTCGCTGGAGAGAGGAGACTTACTAAATCCTCCACTTGGCAGTTAAGTGCTTTTAAAAGGCTGATTAACAGGAAAGTCACCTCCTCCTTCCTCCAGGACAAACCCCTGGATAGTCATTGGACTGGGACACATTTTTCTTAAGCCTTTTAAAAGTAAATTCCCTAAATAAAGCAAAGAAGATAGTTTAGGAACTAAAAATTCTTTACTCAATAAACAATACAACTTTTCTCACAAACAAGAAGAACATTGTTTAAAGTTTAGGAAGCTGAGGAATAAAGAGATCCATTGGGAAATAAAGGAGGGAAAGAAAACTAAATCCAGTTTAAGATTAAAAAAAAAAATTCTTGGCCAAAATAATTCGTGGTTCAAGTACATTAGTTTCACTGACCATTCTTCACTTTCCTTTGATATTAGTTTTTACTTAAATATTAATTAATGATTATGACAAGCATGAATTTAAGTCATTTATTCTCTATTTATTGTAGTGGGTTGGTGGGGGGCAGATTTGGTACCTCTCCAGTTACTCTGTTTTATGGATAGGATCAACTGGATCCCTGAAAACCTCCAAATTTTTTTTTTTTCTTTTGAATAATTATAGTAGAGCCATCTCTCCTAGTCAGAGTGACTGAAAAATTCGAGAACTTCATATCATTACAAATGAAATTTTTTAATCCACTCCTTATTTCTTTTTTGAAAATGTACTCTTCTTTATGGACTTTGCTTGACATTTTTAGTTAATGTTGAGGTTCAGGGTCATCAGCTCTCTGAGGGTTTCTTGATATTGCTTGAGTCAAAGTGGACAAAGTAAGCAGTACAATGACCCAGGATTTTCTTCGTGATACACAGCTAAATTCATTCAACGTTCCATACTCATTTTGGTGGTTTGTATGTGCAGTTATTGGAACCCCTTTTGGGGCCACACACTCCATTAAATTTTGGATCACTCTGAAGTTCCTCTGATGCAAACTGTAAATGAGCCTAGAGATGAACAAGTCTCTTCGGAAAAGGGCATTATCTTTGTTCCTTGTTGGGTATCATTAGTACACATCTCACTCAGAGATATGGTCCCATCTACCCAGTCATACCACTACAGTGATGCAGGTTTTCAGTTTGGGGACAAAAAGGTACAAACATCAAACATGCACAAAATGGAGAGGAGGTCATGAGTGACAAGCAGATAAAAGGGCAAACCAACTATGGAAATCTGCCCGGCCCTAGTCCTAGGACTTTCTTCTTTGTTTTCTTTTTTTTTTTTTCCCTTAAGATAATGAATTATGCAGGCTCTGACTCATCTGTAGTGAAAAGTGAGAGGGAGTGCCACTAGGAAGTAAGAGTAATGGTGACCTCTGCCTAGTCCCTAAACACCAGAGTTTCTCAAAGGAAGGTCCACAGACCATCCCATAGAAACCATTAAGGATGAAAGCCCCAAATGCAGGTTCCTTGCCCCCCTTTGAAGTTTCTAGATTAGACTTTCTGGGATTAGGTTGGGGATCTGCGTTTTTACAAGCGCTACAAATGACTTTCCGCATGCTGAGTACTGGAAACACTGCCAACACTTCTGCAATGGAGGTCACTGAGGGGTGAATCTCCATTCCAGTGTATATGGCAAGATGAGAAAAACAACATTTCAAAGTAGCTTTGTGCTTGCATCACAAAGCTGTGATTATTAAAGCTTAACACTCTTTTTCTTTCAGCAGGGGTGGAGAGCAATAACCATTTCATCTAAAATCAGAATGATGAAGGCAATATAAATCAAACCCATTTCAGCAGGTTTCATTTGGTCTAATTTCTCTGCAGATATTAATCATTGTACAGTCCTGTACAAATGACATCTAACTCCATTCTAACTTAGAATACAGAATGCTCACTCTAATGCTGTCTCTTGTGTATTATTTTGACAGTATAAAAGAAAATAAATAAATTGAGTCATCAAGATTGCAAGATGCCAACAATACCAAGACATTAAGAGAAAAACGGCCCATGCTGACCCTATAACCCAGCATGCAAATTGGCAAAAACATTTATCTGTCATGGTCCTGGGGGAAAATAACTCTCATCATTTTTCCTCTGAAAATTGCTATGTCACGTGGAGGTTGACAAAGGATTCTTCCTGAAAGTGTGTAGAGTCTTGACTCTAGGAAAGATAATCCAGATGACCAAGACTAGTCAAGTCCCACTGCATGATAGAAAGTGCCAGAAAATACCAGCATTTAAATGCTCTGGGTTAAACCACTATGATAAATACAAAGTTGAAAAGTTGAAAATGTAACAGAGAAAAATATATGAGAATCAAAGTTTGTCTCCCACTTTGGGAGTTGGTGTCAAGCAGTTTTGCAAAACACCATGTATGCCTTTTCTTTGTCTCACTTTAGCCTGTTTTGCTAGGCACCAACAAAGCAATAAGCAGAGAGGAATCTAACCCTGAGAAACAAAGTTAATCCCGAAGCTCAAGCAGTGGCAACTAAGAGGACCCAGAGTAAACAGTACACATCTGTGCTATGGGTAAAGGTGTCTGTGAATCAAGCAAGCAAGGTGCCCATGAATCAAGCAAGACCAATAACAAAAAATGAGAAATTCCTTGTTAGCTCCCCATTTATACATGTGCCCCCGCCTCACATGAAGCCGTTGGGAGTAGACACGTTATAGCTATGGAGGAATAAAGAACAAAGGGAACACTAACGATCTGTGCACTGTTCCCCTTTTATTGTAATTCACCATGCATGCATTTCCAGGAAGATAACTGTGCCTACAAGTACAAAGGATAACATCACTGCATATTTTGGAAGCCACTTTGTTGTTTTACGGCCACATCTCAATGCAGTTTTTTTTCTTAGCAGAGGAAGGGAGAACACACTACCACCATGATCCAACAGTTTTATTTTCCTGTCTTCCCCCTTTCCTGCTGAATACAGATCACTCCCTTTTTGATAGTGGGTCAGAGGACTTTATAAATATAGTTCTGACTTCAGAAGACCCACATACCTTAGAGAATGACCTCCACAAGCTCACTGGATTTTAGCATGGCAAAATTTTCCAAAGTCTCTGTGCATATGATTCCTCATTCATTTGACCCATTTGATGCTACTGGTCTCTCCAAATCAGCCTTTGTCCTTACCAGTAATCAAGAAGCAAACCATATATATTGTATCCAGAAATGAATTAAAAATTCTTGAAACTATTTTAAGTTTGAGGAAATGAATATGATACATGGTGCAGGGCCACAATAGTATTTAATCTTCTAGTTCACTTACCCAGAATTCATTTCCAGTGTTGCAGGCCACATAGCCCTCACATCAATTCCACTTAAAATAAGACTGAAGATGCGCATGGACCTGGTGCCTCTGCAGAGACTTTTACTGACCAGGTTTACAAATCTGCCTGCAATGCAGGAGACCCGGGTTCAATCCCTGGGTTGGGAAGATCCCCTGGAGAAAGGAATGGTCACCCACTCCAGTATTCTTGCCTGGAAAATTCCATGGACAAAGGAGCCTGGCGGGCTACAATCCATTGTGTCACAAAGAGTTGGACACGACTGAATGACTAACTTTCACTGTTATTTCCATACCAACAACCACACAAATGAACACTCTGTTGCTGTTTCAGCTATATGAACTATTTGGTTTGAGCTGACCCCGATTTAAAATGTTATTATTACTTTAAACAGACTTGCCACCACTGTTTCCCGCCCCCCCCAACCCCCGTCCCCGGGGGTATAAAGACAGCCTAAACAGGGAAAAAAAAAAAAAAAAAAAAGACAGGTCGAAGAACAGAGAAATGCCATGAACATTTCCTCTGCAATGTTTCATTTCCTATTTAAAGTACGTACATAGTAGGAATAGTGAGTTGATGGCCATCTTACTAGTTCTCCAATTCTTACTAGTGTGTTTCTATCTTGAAGCCATTTCAATCAGGTCTAAAATTTAAGAAAGTTGGGACTCTGGACATTTTAGTTAGACCCCGAACTCTTTGACAGAACTTCCAGTAGGACCATAAGAATCATTTGGGCAAAGTGAGTTTGGGGATATTTTCACCAAATTCAACTTCTTGACCCATTAAGTTCTATGATCCTTTGCAGGATCTTCTATTACCAATATGACCAATATGAAATGGTATAAAGACACATTGAAAACACTAAAGACATACTGGTAGGCTCTACAAAGCTATGTTGTAGTTAAGATCAAATGTCTGCTGATATACTAATGTATGAAAAAACAGCACTTAAATTCATAAATATAATTGTCTTACAACACAACTCCAAAAATGATATTTCTTTTTTCACTTCAGCAAAAATTGTTAAGTCCATTTGAACCATCAGGACAAAAAAAACATTGGCTGAGTCTGTTGCCGAGGTGTGAAGGTAAGAATTAACAAAAATTCAGAAAGCTATACATATGTTAATAGGGACTAATAACAAGTATCAAGACACACCTCTTACATAATGATGTGCATCAATGAAAGATTTCAAAAAGAAGCAATGGGTCACTATGTCTCCCTCCCATAGACATCATCCAGTTGTGTTTATTATCTGTGGTACATATACACATACCCCCACACACAAAATTTAAAAAAAAATTAGGAGCTCTTGGCACACAATTAAGGATGGAAAAAAATATTTTTCATTTCCCACGGAAATGCATGAGGAATGCTGAAAGTCAAATCTTGCCCTTTAATCTTCATTTACCACAAATCAATGAAAAAACTATGAGTACATTAATAGAATACAGAGTCGCATGGATGGATGGCTATTAACACTTTCTTTTTGGTTGTGTCCATACAGGTCAAGGATGTAAACAAGAAAGACAGTTTAGAAAGCCCAACTCTTAATTTCAGAGCTTCAGTTGTCTAGTTGGGTTGTTCAAAGACATCAAAGAAGTGAGAGCCAACTTCTAGTATGGACACAGCCAAATCCCAGATCCCAAAGGCAAACAAAACTGGCTACATGGAAGTAACAGTGAAGCGCTGTAGTTTTAAAAAGTTATGAGAAATGATTAGGGGAATGTGTGAAATACAATTTCCCCTTAAACCAAAAGGCTGGACCCTTATTCAAGGACTGTGTGTTGTTCTGACTGCCACAACTACATAGGAATGCAGAGAACTTAACGTGGAGTACTGGAAAGATCACACCATTAAAACATGGGCAGAAACATTGAGAGAAGGAAGGTAATTCAGCTCCGGGTAAAGAAGGCTGAATTGGGGTCATTTTGCAGTGATTTTTGTGAATACGGATGTTTGGCTTTTTAAAATACAAAGAATGTGTGACTAGCTCTTCTCACCTTCTCCTAGTGCCGAGAAAGAGCAGTGCAGTAAAAGGGAGCCTGAGGGTGTTCATTTCCAAATAAGGAAGACAATTTGCTGATGATGGGGGTTATTAGATGTAAGGAAATGTTGCCAAGAGAGGCTCAGAAATCTTCCCAGAAGGGTTTTAAGAAAAGAGCAGAGGCGCCTGTGGCTGAAGGACTCTAAGAGGGCGCTGGTGGGGGCAGGAGCAACCCGTTAGGGGGCCCAGGCTCTGGGGTCATGTGCTCTGTGTGTATATACATACTTGGTTGTGCTTCTGTTGCACAAATACTCATGCATACGGAGTCAATATAAACTGGCACATAATCAATTTGAGTGAAAAGTCATATAAATCTGCCACTTTTCCCCCATTACCCCATAAACAAAAGGAAAAAGGAAAATTTAAAAATCCAAACCTATGGCATTGGGCCAGATCGCTACCATAATTTTCATTCAAAGGAGGGAGGTAGAAGAGGAGAGGAAAAACCCAGTTTGGGATAAATGATTTCCCAAGGCCTCTCAGCTATTCTTATGTAGCTGGCTCTCATTTATAGATAAGATACTCAGCACATGGGACCAAGTTAACAAACAAACGAAGAACCAAAAAAAAAAAAAAAAAAAAAAAGAGAGAGAGAGAGAAAGAGAGAATTTCTTATACTTCCACATCTGGAAAGAAATCTACCCTGTGGATTGACGTGTTAAGGTGAACTAGGTAAATAGGCAGTAGTAGATCAATGGGCTATTGTGTTCTAACAAATGTGTATTGTCAGTTGTTGTTTTCTCTTTTCAAATATGGATTTCTTTCAGGAGGTTTATTTCAAATCGGTGACACGCTCTGTTTCTTCTCCCACCCCCGCCCCCTCACCCGCCCCTATAGATGATACTTCCGTAAAAGTTCAGATTGCCAAGGGTGTTTTCTCTCTGGGAACCTATCTGGAATTTTGATCTTTAGGAAATCCTGGATACATTTCTCCAGCTCTTCCTCAATTGACAGCTTTTCCTTAACAGCTTTTTTTTTGCTACTCATGTTCGACTCCCTGGAGCCGGAAGTCAGAGTCCGGAGCAGGTCACTTTTCCGTCGCATCTCTGACTGCTGGATCAGCTGGACGGGGCCCTTCTTGATGGGACGGTCCAGAGTCTGGATGTTGGTCTGGCGTGTCACGGGCCCACAGATGACTGTCTCCTGGGGAGAGCTGGCCTCAGACTGGCTGTCGCAGCTGGAGGTGGAGAGGTCGTTGCAGGAGGTGCCACTCTCTCCTTCTTTGTCACCCTTGCCGTTCTTGCAGCAGCAATCACAGTGTGAAGATGACCACCTGGAAGGCTCACCTGCAAAGAAGCACAGGACCCAAGGAGTGAATGTCAGGCAGCTCAGCTTGGAGTAGCAGCACTGCATATCAACACACACACAAGCATGCACAACCATGTCTTTAGAAGAAACAGGATGGCACACAGGATGGGTTGCAACAGGAGTACCCAGCAGCCAAGTTCATGGAGGGAAGGAAGTTAATAATGCACTGAGCGCAGGAAGTTAATAAGGGTGAGCTGCATAAGAGGAAATACACTCTAATGCATCAGTCCATGGAATCGATAGTTACTCAGCTACACAGTGTCATCGCTAACTTTGTTAGTTAGCAGACCATTTAATTCTCAAAGCTTCAGTTTCCTCATCTGTGAGAGGAAGATAATAATTTCCCTACTTTCAAGAGCTGAAGGGTGGAATTAGATAAGGCAAGTGAAATTCTCCGGGAGATAGTGAAGGACAGGGAAGCCTGGCATGTGACAGTTCATGGGGCTGCAAAGAGTTGGACATGATTGGTGACTGAACAACAAACAACAAAAATGAAGTTCTTAATGCAATGTGTGGCACACAATAAGCACTCAGTAAACGCTAACTGACTTTACTGTGGCTGATGTTAAGCCCTAATCCTATGCCCATGTTATTGCAGTCAGGTAAACAGGGAGATTCTCGAAGAGTGGAATGACAGCTGCCAGTCAGGGAAGGCTTACTTTGTACAAACCCACACGCAAGTTCTTCGTACCCATTAACGTACTAGACCCTCATGACCGTTCTAAGACATCAGTATCTCCATCCCCAGTTTCCACGTAAAGAAACTAAAGACCTTAGAATTTTAGAAACTTGCTGTAGGACTTCCCCAGTGGTCCAGTGGTTAAGTGTCTGCCTGCCAATGCAAGGGACACAGGTTCAATCCCTGCTCCAAGAAGATTCCACCTGCGGTGGGGTAACTAAGCCCTGCGTCACAACTACGGAAGCGCATGCGCCCTACAGGCTGTGCTCTGTGACCAGAGAAGCCACTGCAATGAGAAGCCCGTGAAGCATACCTAGAAAGGAGCCCCTGCGCTTGGCAACCAGAAGAAGCCCTTGCACAGTAACAAGGACCGAGCTGCAGCGCCCCAGAAAGGAATTTGCCGCAGTTTGTACAAAGCTGTACAATTTGTAAATGGCAGAGCTGGGATTTGAAAACAGGCTTCCCAAATACTATAACTAATCTGTCTGTAAAATTCATGCTTCTCTTTCAAAACAATTTTCAAAGTATCACTTCTCTCTGAAGTCTTTGTTTACCTATCCTCAGAAATAGTTGCCAATTTTTCCTCTGAGTTACGATCTTCCCTTGTAAGTGCCTCTATTATTACACATATCACATTTTGTTATAGTTCTTGTCTATCTTAGGCATCTCAGCTATTATACCATGAGCACCCTGAGGTAGACACAATGAAGAGTTCATTGTTGTCATCCCAGAAAAGGCTCAAGTAAGAGTATAGAAATTCAATAATTCAATAATTATTATTATCCTGATAATAATTCTGAAATACCTTGATCCAGCCATACCTGAAACTAGGCCTGTCAATGAGGTTTCACTTATATGATCCACTCCATCATATTTAAGCCAGTGTGAATTCCTCTCTCCCTGTTTCCCTGAGTCTTGATTCACAGCAGTACATTCAGCTATTTGGAGCAGAGCCATTTTTCAGATACTCAGTTGGTGGCTCCCTAAACTAGGAAATCCAGAGTCACTGTGCAAAGCAGTTTCCTGAGTCTAAGTCACTGCTCCAAGCCTTCCACTCTCTACATAGCCACAGTCTTCTTGGAGTCATAAACCTAATACTGTTTACTGATCAGATGTTATACACTGGGTACTTCATATAGTTCATTGCATTAATGCTGTGAACAAATTAAAGGGAAATCAATCCCCTTTATGATGTTACTATTAAGGGTAAAGATAATGTGGTACATTTATATGTTTTAAAAGAGATCCAGTTTCGATTTGCACTATATCTTATTCTCATAAATAATGAGTCACATGATAATAATATCCCACTTTGTTATCATTTCTAATGTGGTCAAAGTAGAGGAACTTTAGGATGGAAACTATTAGGAAGATTATGTCCTGTCATCTCTTACAATGTCTGCCTTCTACATATCTAAACAACTTAAATATTTATAACAAGTTATACATTTTTCCTCAGAGATAATAAAAAAGAAAGTCCCCATAAATCACAATGACAAAAGGATCTCTAATATATATTCATTCTTCTGTACTACTTTTCAAATGTGACTGAATATTCATTGTATTTATATACCCATTAAATAAAATGCAACAATCCAATTAGCCAGAAGGAATCGCCACAGCAGTGATGTCCTAGTTATCACAGGCTATTACAAATAAATATCTTCCATGCAACAGAGAAACTGTTCAATATGTGCCAGCTGGTGACTGAACATATCAGCAATAGAAAATGGTTACTGTCTGCCAGCCCAGATTCTGAGGAGGGTGTTTTTTTCTCCTTCAGAAGGTAGAATTTGCCTCTGCCTCTCCAAACCAGTCCATCCCTATCCTAATATGATTCCATGGAGAAATGGCTCCAATGAGTTAGGTCAAGGAAAAGTAATCACCCCAACCCAGGGCTGATCTAGTTTGATCTTTCTTGAGGAGAGTTCAGAAACTGAACAAAACCTTAAAAAAAGAAAGAAAAGGAATAGGAGAAAGACATAAAATAGAAGAAAAAGATGTGCTGGAATACACCTGCCTATAAACTTAAAACAAGATAACAAAATATTTTGGCTATTAACCCTCCTGAATCAGTAGAAGTACAAGCCTAGAGGACCAATGCAGGGGGTGCAGGTTTGATCCCTGGTAGGAAGCTAAGCTCCCATGTGCCTTGTGGCCAAAAAACTAAAACATAAAACAGAAATACTATTGTAACAAATTCAATAAATATTTTGAAAATGGTCCACATCAACAACAACAACAAAAAAGAACAGGCCTGTATTTCTCTGTCCAAGAGTTACCTTCCCCTGAAAGTCTTTCTATTCAATGGACTTAGAGGGGAACCTAAGACTTTTCTGAAAGGCAGTTTAACAACATGAACACTAACATGTGAATGAGTCCTATGTGCTCATGTGGAAAACTGCACGCAGCCCTCCAAGACCTGTCCAAGCCAAGACCCTGGCACAGATGCATTATTTCTACCCTGAACTGCTGGGATCATCATGGATTTAAATGTCAGTTGGGATCCACCAGCTTCCAGGCAAAGAGAAGTATTACTTTCCATTAATTCTAGGCACTATCACTATTACAGGGAAATTAAACAGATTAATTTTAGTGGAGCCCATTATACTTCCACATGTTTCAATATTTTATGAGCACATCTGAATGTTTTACTACTTTGGAAAGGTGATTCATAAGATAGCTTCTGAAGTCTATATATTAGGTTGAAATCAAGGAAGATGATGGTATTAATACAGTTCAGTTAGAAGTGCAGTCTGAAGGGTCATTATAAAATATGAAAAATAATCAGATATGAGAAGAGAACCATATTGTTTCTTTTTTCTTTTGCTTACCCCTTTCCCAAGAATTTAACCAGAGCAGACAGAGGATATAAACCAGAACACAGAAAACACTTTCACCCTTGCAGCTCCACTGACATAAGCTTACCTGTTCTGGAAAAAGTAAAAGGATCTGTGAAAGGTCAATTCTGTAACTCAAGGTATTCTAGAATCCTCCTCATTATAGCAAATTATGATCTCCTAAATAACCTGGTACTTCAAACTACAACATACTTTTGCTACCAATTTGCTGAGGTTTCAATACTGGCTGGAATAATTCTCTCCATTTGAGGAGAAAATAGGTTACAATTGATTAGTCAGATATAGGGAGAAAATCATTTCATTCCCAGAAAAGTCTCATTTGTTGATATTAAAACAACAAAATATCTGCAGCCTTTGGGGGGTGTATTAACTAGTTTCTGGTCAAAGAGCCTAATAGCTCTTCCTTATCTTTAAATAAACCACTGCTGAATTTGTTAGACATCATTTTTGCTGCCAGGCACATAATAGAGGCTTGATAAATGTTTGATGATTAAACAAATGAGTCAAACACATGTGTTGAATTATAACACATTGATAACACAGTAGATAGAGTACAGGCTCCAGAGTCAGGCTCTGCAATATGTCACCTTGGATCAACTACTTTACCTCTCTGAGCCTTAGTTCTCTCTTCTGAAAAATAAGGTTAGTAATAGTATCTTCCTCATAAGGGTTTTAGGAAAATTAAATAAGATAATTAAGGTAAAAGTGTTTCATGGTTTGCGGCACCCAATCCACACTTCGACCAGTGTACACATTCATTCTGCTAGAAGCCAGAAACTGATCCACATAAACAAAACAAATCAGGAGCTTATTAGATATGATGATTATGTTTCTACTAACATGCTATACAACCAATTCTTCAGTCTGGCTGGAGCATCGTGTTAGGAAGAACACTAATGCTATAACTGGATTCTTCAGGAAAATGTACACTGAGCATTTCGTAATGTCTGATTTTGCTTGGGAGTGGAGAGTAACCATTAGCACATACTATGAGACCAGGGGATAATTTTGGAAAGAAGTTTCCTTTATAGTACAGTGCTTAGAATTTCACAAATGGATGGAACTTGCAGGATAAAAATTTACTCTAGGACACAGCAGATAAATTTAAACCCAGAGCCCAGAGGCCTTTGTAGTTGGGATTAAATGGGAGGGGCAGGAAACTCAATAGCCTCGAGTCCTTAAACACTAAATCTTCCAGCAGTTTACAACTTGGACAAATTGAGGACCAATCAAGAAAATTAAGTGAGTGGACTTGGTCCCTCTCCACTATAGCCCTGAGTCCTTACTGACAAAGAAGGAATAAAAGAGGAAAGACTACAGAATCTTTCTCCTCTATGAAAGATTCAAACCGAGCTGAGTGAATCACAACTTAGCAAACTCACAAAGTGCTTATGCATTTTTAAAAGAGGCAGCTCTGCAATCTACCCACACTTCAAATCCTCCACCTGCTAATGGCTGTGAATACAGTGCACATCATTTACAGCAACAGCTGGGAAAACTGCTTCTCCCTGTCTTCTCTGTCAATGATGTAGGAGCCTGCCAGTCTGGGAGCTAGGTGGCCAGATTTAATTTATCGAGGCTGCTGAAACACTTTCTCGGTATCCCGGTTGAAAAGTCAATAATGCCCAAACTGATGTTTTTATAATTCTGCTAACCTTGGAAAAGATATTGCACAGTGGAGATTGGGAATAGACAGACTGTGCAAGCACCTGAGAAAAATACATCTTCCATCTTGACAGTCCTCATTTCTGCTTGTGGTTGACCTTTTCTGCACATGGACATTTGGCCTTGGAGGGACCCAGCTGGGGATCCACATTAAGATGAGGTAAGACTGGGAAAGAGCAGACAGTGAAACCATCCATGCATCTGTCAGGGCCAATCAGGAAAACAGATGTTCAACCTGTTATCTTAAGAGGAGAATTTAATATAAGGAAGTGGTTAAACAGATGTTGGATGGATCAAAGATAGTGACTGCAAGAGGCAGCTACCACCCTTCGAACCAAGGAGACAAATAAAAGAGATGGGGTCACTAGAACTGAGATGTTGGGAACAGGCATCCTGAGCGAGGTGAGATCCAGGCATGTGAGGAGGGCACCCTCCCTGCTGCTGGTCATGGTATCTGAAGGGGCTCTGGGATTAAAGAAAAAAAAAAATGTTGAGAACTAGAACCAGCTCCTTCTGGGGGAAATACAAGCTGGATTGATTCTGATGAGCAGAAAGCAGGCAAGGAGTCCTTCTTCTCCTGCTGTGTTACAGTCTTCCTCTATGTCCCCTACAGACAGAACCTAACAGGAAGCCAGCTGAGCCCATGAAAAGAGTGGTTAGCTGAATCACAACCTCAGCACAGCAGACAGGGGTGGGTTTGAAGCCCAGAGATAACAGCTAAATAACAGCACACTGACCCCTCCAGGGATTCAACAGAAAAGACACAGCTCTCGACCTGCTGGACCATGAGTGCAGATGGAGGAGTTAGGGAATGGAAGTGAAGAACCATCATTGCCATTCAGCCGCCCAGCTGCCCTTGTTATGCATTACTAAGGGTTTTGCATTTGCTCATCCATCACAACTTCTTTTCCTGATATTCACCTGTTATGCTCTTTTTTGACCATCCCTTTCTCAAAGCACCTCACCTATCCATCCTCCAGCCCAATTTAAGCCAGTCCCAACTTCCAGCCTGTTTCTTTCATATCCACCATGATGTGTAACTATGGATGTGTTTGTAGGTTGGATTAATGTCAATTTTCCTGTGTTTTAAAGCCTGGAATTCTAATGCACACTCCAGGGCACATACACACTGGCTTTCAGGGCAGTAGATGCTCAGAAAATATCTGCATGAAAATGAACAGGAGAGGAAATGGATGATGTGTATTGGTTTAGAGTATTTGTGAGAGGCAGTAAACCTTCCACCACACACACACAAAAAGATAGAAAAACATGACACGCAAGATGGAAAAATTTAGTCATTTCATTAGACATTTATACACATGCAACAAAAGCATAAAATGGGCTATCAACAGAGATTAATGGCAAAATCCATCCAGAACATATACTTCCTAATTGATCATCACTCATACTTATTTATTAATATCCAAAAAAATCCCTAAAGGCATTACACAACTTCAGTAAAAACTTGCGTAACTACTCGACTATGGTCTCTAGTCACATAATTTTCCACTTTGGTGATGCCGAAACACCTGCCTAGCTCAGATTTTTCACCTGTGAGATTTCTCTCTGAATAAAGCAATGCAATAATGTGTATAAGCTTTACTCCTGAACTTTAACTCTCTGGCTGACTGCCTTGCTCTTTCAAGTGTTCCTTGATGACACACTTATTTCACATTTTTCCAGGTTCTTGTTTTCTTCCCTTTTATTGTATTTCTTCCTCTTAGTCTCAGCATTTTTCAGCTAAGACTCTACTGAATTACTCCTGTCCCCAAAGTCCTTATTTGCTTATTTCCTAGAGAGTTCGGTGGCCCATCTGATCTCTTTTCCCGCTGTGTCCTCTTCATCCTGGCTACTTGCTATTATATTTTTCTTCACTAGTTTTCATAAATTTGAACATTTCCCCTGAATAATAAGTTTCACTACAACTCCTCTCAATCAGTATCTCAGAGTATTTTATCTCTTAGAATGAAATGTACATGAAATTATTACAGGATTTGTATGCTCCCCCTTTCCAGTAAAAACACCCATCATCCCCTTTAGGGAACTTCCCTTTGCTATTCCATCCTGAAGGAACTGTCAACATGCTGCCATGTCTAGCCACAAGGGAAGGACAAATGGACTGTCTGTGAAACAGCCATCTCCCAGCTGCAGTGGGTGATTCAGGCATGGTCACATGAGCCAAGCTGAGTGAATCAGAGTCCCCCTGGGACTGTTCTGCAGGAACTTACAAGTACTACCCCTTACGATTTGGGATGTGCCAAACTAGGAAGATGTGAGTTCACTGGCCATCTTCCTTACCAGCTGGAGGGGAGCTCATGCATGAAGAAGCCAAGCAGACAGGCAAACCAGAGAAACGGTCAAGAGTCAGAGCCCAGTGTCTAGCAGTATCACACACTGGCCTCATTCGTATAATTTTATAAGCCAGGAAATTCTCTTTTGGCTTAATCTAGTAGAGTTAATTTTGCATTACTTACAATAAGAATCTTGAACACTTGATCAAACTCATGTAATCACACTCAACATCTGTCTAGTTTACTTTTGTCATCCTCTGAGTCTGTCTGCTCAAAGCTATGGTTTTTCCAGTGGCCATGTACTGATGTGAGAGGTGGACTATAAAGAAAGCTGAGAGCCAAAGAATTGATGCTTTTGAACTGTGGTGTTGGAGAAGACTTTTGAGAGTCCCTTGGACTGCAAGGAGATCCAACCAGTCCATCCTAAAGGAAATCAGTCCTGAACATTCATTGGAAGGACTGATGCTAAAGCTGAAACTCCAATACTTTGGCCGCCTGATGTGAAGAACTGACTCATTGGAAAAGACCCTGATGCTGGGAAAGATTGAAGGTGAGAGGAGAAGGGGACGACAAAGCATGAGATGGTTGGATGGCATCACTGACACAATGGACATGAGTTTGAGTAGGCTCCAAGAGTTGGTGATGGACAGGGAAGCCTGGCGTGCTGCAGTCCATGGGGTCACAAAGAGCCAGACATGACCAAGTGATTGAACTGCTGAGCGCTTGTACCATTCTAGCACTAATATTACTCTAGGGTGCAAGTACAACTACTTTCTAAGCTACTTTGTAAGTTACCTGTTTCTTCTCTAGACTCACAGCCCTTTTGCTACACTGCTGCTGCTGCTGCTAAGTCACTTCAGTCGTGTCCAACTCTGCATGACCCCATAGATGGCAGCCCACCAGGCTAGTACCAACAAATTTGACTAACACTGTCAAGAAACATACTAAGGCAATGCTGCCTCCTGTTGTACATAATTATTCCCACAGTGAATGACAATATCTGTCCCTCCAAAACCAGAAACTTAACATAATAATAGATATCATTTACTGAGGACCCCCATGAGCCTAGTATTGTGCTTAGCACTTCATATAATCTAATCTTCACAATAGCTCTACTAGGTGGATGTGATTCTCTTTCCTTTTTATGGAAGAGGAAACTATAGCTCAAAGTGGTTCATTATCCCATCCA
The DNA here is from genome assembly GCF_016772045.2 of Ovis aries. Lineage (NCBI taxonomy): Eukaryota > Metazoa > Chordata > Mammalia > Artiodactyla > Bovidae > Ovis > Ovis aries. Next base: position 53,276,150 of record NC_056058.1, on the reverse strand, counting down.
AAGTTAGAGTTTACAAGCGGCAGATTAAGAATTCAAATACAGATCTCTTTTAGTACAAAGTCTCTGCTCTTTTTGGTGGATACATTATTCAATATCTACTAAAGATATTTGAAAATACCAACAGACCAAAGAGATTAAAGTGTGGACTTTAAGACATAATAATCCCACTGACTCCAACTCTTCAGTAACTTTAAAAAGTAATCAACTGACTAAACAACTTGAAAGTCCAGGTTTTTGTAGGTTTTTTTTATCATTTTATCTATATAAGAAATCTTAGCTCCCTTTCTCAAGTTCACTGGAGAAAACTGAAAATAACTAAATGAAGGATGAAGAGTTCTGGTCCCTTTCTGATATGTGGGGTATATCACCCCCCCCCCCATAAGTCTTCTGTTCTACCTGGGTTGCCCTGGTAGTAGTCAACAGTGTTTGAAGTATGCATTTAATTAGCACAAGAAAAAAGCCCTTTGCCAGTTAATTAAGATTTCATATTTACTAATACTGCTTAATATATTTTCAACAACCAACCAATATATAATACTTCCTCAAAGTGTGGAAATTAAAACACAACAATCTATAGCTTATTGGTAAATGCAGGCATAAATTTCTGTTGATTCTCCTGGTAAAAGAAAAAATAGCCAAATTAACCCAGAGCAGTTTTTCAAGAGCCAGAGTGTCCTGGGGATTTTTTGAGAATCACAGATAAAACAAAAGAACTGTCTTAGAACAGGGGTCGCCAGCCTCCAGGATCTAATTCCTGATGATCTGAGATGGAGCTGATGTAATAAAAATAGAAACAGTGTGTAATAAATGTAATGCTCTTGAATTATCCCCAAACCATCACTCCCTCACCCCTGCTCCATGGAAATATTGTCTTCCATGAAATTGATCCCTGGTGCCAAAAAGGTTGGGGACTGCTCTCTTAGAATATTTATAAGTCATAAACTGCTTTGAAGTTGGAGTTAACCAGAAAACTTCGGATGGTGAGAAACACAGCCATGAAAAGGTCAATTAGGATGTGGTTCAAAGCTCACTGTGGACAGGCCTGGACAGAATCATAGAGCTCAAGACCTAGAAGGGACCTGTCTAGAGGCCACTGAGCACCCTTGTTTTATAACGAGGAGAAAGAAAGATGCCTACCTATGGTGTCAGGACCCAGCTCCTGAGCCCAGTTTGGGACCCTGCCAAGGAAACAGCTGGAAGGGTGTGGAGTTAAGGAGGCAAAATCAGACCCAAGTGGAGAGGTTTTCATTTCTGAACAGTCTATCATCTGGGAAAGAAAAGCTCTCAAGAAGAGTCCATTACTGAGTACAGTGGAGGCTAACTTACGACAGAGCAGTTTGAAGAAAGCAGATTCCTCTAACATGACCACATGTCTAAGAGAGACAGAGATAGGCAGACAGACCTGAAGTGAGGATGACACTGACCTCCGCTGGCACCTACCTATGCTGTACACAGGGCTGGGCACTTTACTCGCGTCATCTCTCTGAGCCCTACCAGTGAGGAGAGTTAGGGCATTATAATGCCGAATTCCCACCTTCCTGGAGGTAAGAGGAGATGAGCGGAGACCAAACTTCCCCAGTTCCAGGGAGGCTGAGATTCATCATACAGGTTTACTCAGAATCAGCATCTAAAAGGTTTGCTTTAAAACTGCATACACCCTTGATGGAACACTGAGTCTGACACCTCTGTGTGAATTAGTTTATCACAATGCTTGGACCTGACAGAGAAAGCCTGCGGACTCACAATAGTGAGTCACTCCTGGAAAATGACACTAATGAATTGTGAGCTCTGACCACATGTCAGGTGTGGTGCCAAGTGCTTTATAAACATTTGTATTTTATGTTAGCAACGCCACCAAGGAAGAGTTTCTCCAACTCGGACTACGGACGTTTGGGCTGGATAATTCTCTGTTGCAGGCGCTGTCTCTTACACTGTATGATGTGCAGAAGCATTCTTGGCCTCTCCCCACTAATTATCAGTAGCACCTCTGCTCCTCACCCAACACAACTAAAATCACCTCCAGCTGAGAAGCATTGCTCTACGGTAAGTATGGTTCCTATTTGGTTGATGAGGACACTAGATTTCATAACTGTTGACTAATTTGTCCATGAGTCCCAAAGCTAATAAAAGATGAAACCAGATTGATTTTTGGCAGATCTGACTCCAAGGCCAAGGTCTATTCCATCAGTATATCATGGTGCTTCAGTAAAATGATGTATTTTTTGAAAAAGGAGCTTTTGGGCAGAGATCCAACCATTCTATTCACTCCAAGTTCCAAAAGAAGACCAATGAAAGCAAATGGAGTTGCCCTTTCACTTTTTATAACATGAAAAGAGCACCTTATTCTCACCAGGCTATCTTCAGATGATAGTGGAAAAGAAAGATTTATAGAGTTTAGAGGCTCTGCCTGAACACATATCTCTGCCAATTGGCCACTGATTAATTACTCTTAACAAGGAATTAAGACAAAGGTGGCTTTAACCTGGGATTTTCCCATATAGCCACGGCCTATGTACCTATCATGTAATAAAAATAGGCAACATTAAACTGAATGTTTACTACACACCAGGTTCTGTTTTGCACTTTGCCTGCAGAATCTCATTAGAGATTCACAGCATTCCTATAGCTCTACTGTCATTCACATTTTACAGAAAAGTGAACTGAGAAACAGAGAGGTTAAGCAACTAAAATAAAGTCTTTAAGAGAAGAGGTGTCATGCAGATTAACACAATCTGATCCCAGAATTTCCATAATGAGGTAGGTAGGAAAGCATAGTGGTTCAGAAACTGGGATTTAGAGTTAGAGAAACAGGAATAGGGCACAACTGTGCTGTTGACTATAAGTTTTTTCATCTGAAAATGTTGGAAATACCAATACTGCCCTGATAGGAGGATGAGAATTAAATGATATTTGTCTCTAGCATGATCACAGTGCCTAGAACATATTTAATACCCACTGAAAAAATTTGTTTAAAGATAACTACTTTGATACCCAAATTGATAATGTTCATATCAATCACAGTTGTAAAATATTTAAAAGGCAATTTCAATAAAGATACTTTCAGAGGTAATCTATGTGTTTTCTTTTTCTGCTTTTCTTTCAATAGACAGTCTACCCAAAGCCCATCTCCATATTACTTTACCAATATTTCTACTTTCTATTCTCATGGGCTATCAAGCAAAGTATTGACTTATTTGCATAATTGATAATACTTAGGAAAGCACTGCTGATGAACATATCGATTCATAGAGAGCTTTTCCTCCTCTGTGCTCTGAAGCTAGGAGTGTCATAGGTGACCTGCAGTGATTCTAAAGGCAACAAAATTTCCTAAAAGGGGTAAACTGTGCACTGTGATGACAGTTCACTATTACTCCTTTATATATGATTTGCCTGTTTGTTAAATCATTTTCATTACACATAAATGCACAACTTCAAAATATTTCTCACCTTTCTTTTAGGAAGAAAAATCCTTCATTCTAGAGCCCACCATTAGTTTTATGGTTAATTCACTTAGATAGTCAAGTGGTTTGACAGATGCATCCAATAAGCAATGAACACAGTGGAGTGCTACCAACATAAATTAGCACGAATGATTTCCAGGGTGATATTACATTGTCACCCTGTTTATTTAATTTCTATGCAGAGTACATTATGTGAAATGCTGGGCTGAATGAATCACAAGCTGGAATCAAGATTGCTGGGAGAAATATCAACAACCTCAGATATGCAGATGATAACTCTAAAGGCAGAAAGCAAAGAGGAACTAAAGAGCCTCTTGATGAAGGTGAGAGAGGAGAGTGAAAAAGCTGGCTTGAAATTCAACATTCAAAAAATTAAGATCATGGCACCTAGTCCCATCACTTTATGGCAAATAGAAGGGGGAAAAGTGGAAGCAGTAACATTTTATTTTCTTGGACACCAGAATCACTGCAGATGAATTAAAAGATGTTTGTTCCTTGGAAGGAAACCATCACAAATCTAGATACGGTATTAAAAAGCAATGACATCACTTTGCCAACAATGGTCTGTATAATTAGAGCTATGGTTTTTCCAGTAGTCATGTACAGATGTGAGAATTGGACCATATAGAAGGCTGAGCACTGAAGAACTGATGCTTTTGAATTGTGGTGCTGGAGAAAACACTTGAGAGTCCCTTGGACTGCAAGGAAATCAAACCAGTCAATCCTAAAGGAAATCAACCCTGAATATTCATTAGAAGGACTGATGCTGAAGCTCCAATACTTTGGCCACCTGACGTGAAGAGCTGACTCATTGGAAGAGACCCTGATGCTGGGAAAGATTGAAGGCAAAAGGAAAAGAGGGCAGCAGAGAACGAGATGGTTAGACAGCAACACTGACTCAATGGGAATCAATTTGAGCAAACTCTGGGAGACACTGGTCATATGAAACACCCTCTTCCAACAGCAGTGCTATATACTGGTCATAGCAAACACCCTCTTCCAACAACACAAGAGAAGATTCTACACATGGACATCACCAGATGGTCAATACCAAAATCAGACTGATTATATTCTTTGCAGCCAAAGATGGAGAAGTTCTATACAGTCAGCAAAAATAAGACCAGGAGCTGACTGTGGCTCAGATCATGAACTCCTTATTTCCAAATTCAGACTTAAATTGAATAAAGTAAGGAAAACCACTAGACCACTCAAGTATGACCTAAATCAAATTGCTTACGATTATACAGTAGAAGTGACAGAGAGATTCAAGGATTAGATCTGATAGACAGAGTCCCTGAAGAACTAGGGATGGAGGTTTGTGACAATGTACAGAAGGCAGTGATCAAGACCATCCCCAAGAAAAAGAAATGCAAAAAGGCAAAATGGTTGTCTGAGGAGGCCTTACAAACAACTATGAAAAGAAGAGAAGCTAAAGACAAAGGAGAAAAGGAAAGATATACCCACTTGAATGCAGAGTTCCAAAGAATAGCAAGGAGAGATAAGAAAGCCTTCCTCATTGAGCAATGCAAAAAAATAACAGGAAAACAATAGAATGGGAAAGACTAGAGATCTCTTCAAGAAAAATAGAGATATATTTCTAATACATTTTTAATGTTCAAGGAAACATTTCATACAAAGATGAACACAATAAAGGACAGAACAGGCACAGAACTAAAAGAAGCGGAAGATATTAAGAAGAGGTGGCAAGAATACACAGAAGAACTATTCAAAAATGATCTTCATGACCCAGATAACTATGATGGTGTGATTACTCACCTAGAGCCAGACATCCTGGAATGCGAAGTCTAGTGTGCCTTTGGAAGCATCACTACGAACAAAGCTAGGGGAGATGACGGAATTCCAGGTGAGCTATTTCAAATCCTAAAGGATGATGATATAAAGATGCTGCACTCAATATGCCAGCAAATTTGGAAAACTCAGCAGTGGACACAGGACTGGAAAAGGTGTTTTCATTCCAATCCCAAAGAAAAGCAGTGCCAAAGAATGTTCAGACTACCATACAATTGCACTCATCTCACATGCTAGCAAAGTAATGCTCAAAATTCTTCAAGCAAGGCTTCAACAGTATCTGAACCATGAACTTCCAGATGTTCAAGCTGGTTTTAGGAAAGGCAGAGGAACCAGAGATCAAATTGCCAACATCTGCTGGATCATTGAAAAGGCAAGAGAGTTCCAGAAAAACATGTACTTTTGCTTTATTGACTATGCCAAAGCCTTTGATTGTGTGAATCACAACAAACTGTGGAAAATTCTGAAAGAGATGGGAATACCAGACTATCTGACATGCCTCCTAGGAAAGCTGTATGCAGGTCAGGAAGCAACAGTGAGAACTGGACATGAAACAACAGACTGGTTCCAAATAGAAAAAGGAGTATGTCAGGGCTGCATATTGTCACCCTGCTTATTTAACTTATATGCAGAGTATATCAGGAGAAAGGCTGGGCTGGATGAAGCACAAGCTGGAATCAAGATTGCTCAGAGAAATATCAATAACCTCAGATACACAGATGACACGACCCTTATGGCAGAAAACAAAGAACCAAAGAGCCTCTTGATGAAAGTGAAAGACAAGAGTCAAAAAGTTGGCTTAAAACTCAACATTCAGAAAACTAAGATCATGGCATGTGGTCCCATCACTTAATGGCAAATATAGGGAGAAACAATGGAAACTATGATAGATTTTATCTTTTGGGGCTCCAAAATCACTCCAGATGGTGACTGTAGCCGTGAAATTAAAAGACACTTGGTCCTTGGAAGAAAAGCTATGACCAACCTAGACAGCATATTAAAAACAGAGACATTACTCTGCCAGCAAAAGCCCATCTAGTCAAAGCTATTTTTTTTTCCAGTGGTCATGTATGGATGTGAGAGTTGTACTATAAAGAAAGCTGAGTACTGAAGAATTGATGCTTTTGAACCGTGGTGTTGGAGAAGACACTTGAGAGTCCCTTGGATTGCAAGGAGATCCAACCGTTCAATCCTAAGGGAAATCAGTCCTGAATATTCATTGGAAGGACTGATGCTGAAGCTGAAACTCCAATTCTTTGGCCACCGGATGGGAAGAACTAACTCATTGGAAAAGACCCTGATGCTTGGAAAGATTGAAGGCAGGAGGAGAAGGTGACAACAGAGGATGAGATGGTTGGATAGCATGACTGATGTGATGGACATGAATTGAGTATGCTCTGGAAGTTGGTGATGGACAAGGGAACCTGGCGTGCTACAGTCCATGTGGTTGCAAGGAGTCAGACATGACTGAGCGACTGAACTGAAATGAACTGGTAGACAGTGAAAAACAGGGAATCCTAGTATGCTGCAGTCCATGGTGTCGCAAATAGTAGGATGCTGCTACTGCTGCTAAGTCACTTCAGTCGTGTCCAACTCTATGCAGCCCTGTGGACGGCAGCCCACCAGGCTCCCCCGTCCCTGGGATTCTCCAGGCAAGAACACTGGAGTGGGTTGCCATTTCCTTCTCCAATGCGTGAAAGTGAAAAGTGAAAGGGAAGTTGCTCAGTCATGTCCGACTCTTTGTGACCCCATGGACCGCAGCCTACCAGGCTCCTCTGTCCATGGGATTTTCCAGGCAAGAGTACTGGAGTGGGGTGACATCGCCTTCTCCAGGGGATCTTCCTAACCCAGGGGTTGAACCCAGGTCTCCCGCATTGCAGGCGGATTCTTTACCAGCTAAGCCACCAGGGAAGCCCAAATAGTAGGATATAACTTAGTAACTGAACGACAATGACAATGATTTTCATGTCAAAGGGGATGGAAATTTTCATGATCCCTGTGATAACTATGGGGAAATTAGATTGAGAGATACTTGAATTCTACATTGCTAAGTACCTGGTTATTAAATATATTATTAAATGTATTTATATATTTATAAATCTAATATATAAATATTAAATATATTATTCCCTTTGCATTATTAACTCTACCCTTAGTAACACTCTCAAGTGCTAACATTTGGGAAATAGATGGGAAAGAGCTTTTTAAAGAGACAATCAAAAGGGTGACATAAGATAAAGGTCCAATTTTATTCTTCTACAAGTGGTTACAAAGCTTACTCAACATCATTTATTGACAAAACTATTGTTTCCTTATTTATTTTTTTTGCTCCCTTGTTCAAATGTTGCTGCTGCTAAGTCACTTCAGTCATGTCTGACTCTGTGTGACCCCATAGATGGCAGCCCACCAGGCTCCCCAGTCCCTGGGATCCTCCAGGCAAGAACACTGGAGTGGGTTGCCATTTCCTTGTCCAATGCATGAAAGTGAAAATTCAAAGTGAAGTCGCTCAGTCGTGTACAACTCTTCAGGCTCCTCCGTCCATGGGATTTTCCAGGCAAGAATACTGGAGTGGGGTGCCATAGTTGATCATATATGAAGCTTCATTTTTGGGCTATTGATTCTGTTCCACTGGTTTCTCTCTACTTTTATACAAGTGCCATACTACCATACTGTTTTGATTACTATCACTCTTTAATATAATTTGAGTTCAGGGAGTGTGATGAAACTTGTAGTTTCTAGTTGTTTTTTTTTTTTTTTTTGGCTTTTGCTTTTTTTTTTTTCCTAATCAGGATTGCTTTGGTTATTCACAGTCTTTTGTGGTTCCATATAAACTTTAAGATTTTTTTTTCTACTTCTGTAAAAAATGCCATTGGGATTTTGATAGAGGTTACATTAAATAAAAATGGTTAAATTATTACACGTAAAATATGAAACCATAAATCTCTTGGAAGAAAACATAGGATAAAGTACCTTGGCAATTAGTTTTGGGTATGTAACCAAAAGTACAAGCAACAAAAGCAAAAAATTAATTAAGATTACATCAAGCAAAAAAACTTATATGGCAAAACAACCAACCACCAAGATGAAAAGCCAGTCTATGGAGTGGGAGAAAATATTTGCAAATCATATATCTAATAAGGTGTTAATACCAAAAAAAAATAAAGCTTCCCAGGTAGCCTAGTGGTAAAGAATCTGCCTGCCAATGGAGGAGATGAAGGAGATGCAGGTTTGATCCCTGGGTATGAGTCCAAAAAATACCAAAAACTCATTTAATTCAATAGGCAAAAACAAACTAAAAACAACCAAACATTTTTAAATGGGCAGAGAAACTGAATAGATATTATTTTTCTCAAAAAAGGTATACAAATGGCCAACAAATATATGAAAATGTGCCAGGAAAAGAAAGAGACTGAAGGTATAAGGGAGTGGGATGCAGGTGACTAGTAAAATATGGGAATTCTCATGGGCCTGTAGAAACGTCAAGTTGATAAATCCTGCTCTCTCTCCACATCAACACTATTTCAAATTCCCCTTTCCCATGTTTCTGTAATTCTATACAATGATTCTGACATACAGGCATCCATATAGTTACATAGAGTGGTGTGGTAAAAAGAAAAAAAAATGACCTTAGCAAAATGAATATAAGGTATCTTCAATTTTTGATATAAATATTTTATTTTACTCTTTGTGCTAATCTAGTCTTTCATTACATTGTAAGTTTCTGGAAAGTAGTTCCCATTTGAAAAGTTCCTGGCTGAAAATTATGCTTGTTCCACTTTTGACAGACTTAAGAAGAGCCATGACTTAGCAGGAGAGAAGAAATTATAAAACCTAGTACTTGTATAACATTTGAGAGATTAGAGACTCACTTTCATTTACTACACCTCATTCGATCCTCATATTTATTAACTCAGCATTCGATTAATATTTGATTGCACTTTTAGGCAATGGGTACACAGTTGCTCACAGGTATTTTACATTCTAGTAGGGAAGATAAACACTAAACAAGTAAAAGAGAATATTTCAGGTAGTGATGAGGACTGTGAAGAAAATAAAACAGGATAATATGGTGGGGTGAATTGGGTGAGAGAGTTGTAATTGACAGATATAATGATGAGAAGGCATCTCCAGAGAAGCTGATATTTGAGCAGGGACCTACTGTCCAAAACAAGCTAGCTTATGAGGATCACGTAGAAGTCATTGTAAGCAAAAGGAACATCATATGCAAAGGTTCTGAGGTAGGAGTAAGACAGAATATGCAGTGAGACAGGAGGAATTGTAGGAAGAGAGACAGGGGTCAAACTGTAAAGAACTTCAAAGCCTACAATCAGCATTTATGCAGGACAATAAAGAGGATGGTTTTAATGAGGAATTACACAATTCATCTTTGTAACAAGCTTACTCACTCTGCTCTCTAGAGAACAGATTGTAGGTGAGTAAGAATGGAGGTAGGGAAGCAGCTGACGGTTTCCAGGCTGCTCTTAAGGATGACTTATAAGAGTGGAGATGGAGAGAAGGAACTCTATGAGACAGATGCTCTTATTCCCATTTTACAGATGAGGAAAGTGAGGCTCAGGAAAGCAAATAATGTGTCTATGCTGAATATGAGTCAAGAATTTTTGTTTATAAGTCCAGTTCTTCCCTCATTATGCCATGATTTATCAATGGTTAAGACATCCCAACATACAGATTATGCAAATTTTCAACAATCAATCTGTTTTTGACAGATGTCTCTAGCTTTATCCTGTATATCAGAACATTTATTTGGTTAGTCCTTCTGCTGATCTGCACCTGTTGGGGTTGTTTGATTGACTTCACAAACTAGAAGCCTGGAGTTTAATTTCACCATCAGGAATCATTATATTGTTTGTAAACAATGACAGACTATGATAAATATGCATTCCGGTTAATTACTGCCTTCCCATGCGCCTTCTTCACTTTCTCATTTCCATCATCCTGTCACATCTTAATACCTGATTGTGCATCCTCTACAACAGGGAGACAGAAGAGAGCTGCAAACACATTGACATGCAAGAAGACAGCCCTGCATCCTGTCGGTTTCTTGGGAACAGAAGCCAAACCTGAAGTTCAAACACTATTGAGAATTAACAGGTTTTCAGTATGTTCAGTTTCTTATCATCCCATTGGTTTATATATTAGGTTTTTACTAATAGATTTCCATGACATGCCCACCCTTGAAGCTGAATTAAATAATAAGCCAAGTTCCATTAGGGTTTACGACATTCAGCATTTTTTAATCATTCTTTATTTTTTTTTTTAAATAGCAGGGCCAAAGAATAGTTAGTAAACATTCTAGAATGGGGGTTCTTTAGCTACAGAGTAGCAGCTTCTGCCACAGAATTCTTGGAACAGAGAAAGAAGTCTCCATATGTTTTATTAAATACCAACAATTCACATATGGTACAGTACAGGTGTTGTATAAATCAAGGAACAGTACATGAGACAGGCAGTTTCACAAAGTGGTGATGAGCTTGGGCTGTGATATCAACAAATCTCAGTGTCACTGAACTTCTATTTACTACTTTAGCAAGTTGTTGAATCTTATTTTCCTCACCTGCAAAATGGGGACAATAGCAGCACCCACCCCCATGGGGTTGTTTGAGAGGTAAATACAAAGTGCTCTGCTTGGTGCCTGGCCCTGAAATATATCTGTCACTGTTGTCATAAGTTATTATTATTAGTATAAAAACATATTAGTGAAAGTGAAGTCACTCAGTTATATCCAACTCTTTGCAACTCCATGGACTATAGCCTACCAAGCTCCTCCATCCATGGGATTTTCCAGGCAAGAGTACTGGAGTGGACTGCCATTTAATAATACGTTACAAATAACACTATGTGCTCAATGTGCTTAATTGCTTCAGTCATTTCTGATTCTTTGCAACCCCATGGACTGTAGCAGGCCACACTCTTCGGTCCATGGGATTTTCCAGGCAAGAATACTGGAGTGGGTTGCCATGTCCTTCTCCAGAAGATCTTCCCAACCCAGGGATTGAACCTACGTCTCCTGTGGCTCCTGGACTGGCAGGCAAATTCTTTACCACTGAGCCACAAGGGAAGCCCAATAACACTGCTACTGCTACTGCTACGTCAATTCAGTTGTGTCCAACTCTGTGCAACCCCATAGACTGCAGCCTACCAGGCTCCCCCATCCCTGGGATTCTCCAGGCAAGAACACTGGAGTGGGTTGCCATTTCCTTCTCCAATGCATGAAAGTGAAAAGTGAAAGTGAAGTTGCTCAGTCATGTCCGACTCTTCGCGACCCCATGGACTGCAGCCTACCAGACTCCTCCATCCATGGGATTTTCCAGGCAAGACTACTGGAATGAGGTGCCATTGCCTTCTCCCCAATAACACTATATATTATTATTAATTAAAATAATTAATAATTACTAACATATCGTTAGTGATCACTATGGACTATTCTCGGAGAAGGCAATGGCACCCCACTTCAGTACTCTTGCCTGGAAAATCCCATGGACAGAGGAGCCTGGAAGGCTGCAGTCCATGGGGTCATTGAGGGTCAGACACGACTGAGCGACTTCACTTCCAGTTTTCACTTTCATGCATTGGAGAAGGAAATGGCAACCCACTCCAGTGTTCTTGCCTGGAGAATCCCAGGGATGGGGGAGCCTGGTAGGCTGCAGTCTATGGGGTCGCACAGAGTTGGACACAACTGAAGTGACTTAGCAGTAGCTGTATGGACTATTCTCTTTCTTTTTCTTTTATATGAAGAGAATGAATTGTATGTACAGTATGATTTTTACCCCATCAGTGGGGTTAGCTCTGCCCTGCTGCTGCTGCTGCTGCTGCCGCGTCGCTTCAGTTGTGTCTAACTCTGTGCGACCCCAGAGACAGCAGCCCACCAGGCTCCCTGGGATTCTCCAGGCAAGAACACTGGAGTGTGTTGCCATTTCCTTCTCCAATGCATGAAAGTGAAAAGTAAAAGTGAAGTCGCTCAGTCATGTCCGACTCTTAGCGACCCCATGGACTGCAGCCTACCAGGGTCCTCCACCCATGGGATTTGCCAGGCAAGAGTACTAGAGTGGGATGCCACTGAGAAGTCTATCTTACTGATCGCTCACATAAGAAGATGGCTGGCCTGGATTTCAAGGTATGGTAAAGACTGAGCTAAGACGCCTTGGTTGCAGAGGCAGGTGATATATTGCACCACTCATGGTATGAGACTCATGTCCCAGCCCTGACATGGTACCAACAAATTATAAGGCTGTGGTCAAATTCTTAAAATCCCTATATTTCCCTCATTCTTAATTTGATAGTATTATTACCCTACTTACATCTTGCTAGGTTCTCTCTGTCAAATAAGAATATTCATGAAAATATTTTGAAAAATAATAATAATATCACTGCATATGACTCTGAGGTAGAATTTGTATTTTGGTATTATTCCTATTGTCAGGCTTCAGTTTGGTCTCACTGACCCTGGATTACTCTTCTTTGCAGACAAAAGAGAGTTGATCTGGTATTTGATTCTCTCCTTAATCTGGTCTCCTTCCACGCTCTTTATTCATTCCTTACTGTTTGTACATGAGGCTTCTTGCCTCATTGACTTTGCCCAGATTGTCCCTTTTTCCTAAATACCTTTCCTGTCTCCTCTTTGCTTTGAGTGACTCATCAGTGAAGAGTCAGCTTAGCTGTACTTTCTCTGGAAAATCTCCTAATTTCTTCCAAGCCCAACCCAATGCCCCTGGAGGTCAAGTAAATGACCCTTCTTCTGCCCTTTCACCTGAGACACCTCGCTCCTGCACTCATAGTGCTGTGTTGTACTCTGTGAGTGGCTCCCATGTCAGACTCTGGGTCCCTTACCAGGAGGGACCACACTTACTCATCCTGTAACCCCACAGATTACAGAAGAGCAAAGTATTTGTTATATAAGGGCCACTCTACTCCAGTCATTTGAGCCAACAAATAGATTAATCATCTTTCAATCATCAAGTTACATTTAAACACACATAGTCCAGTGATTACTGCCTTTCCATCACAAGTTTGCACTTCATCTGAGCACAGATTATTTCCTTAACTAACTCACTTGAAGCTTAAACTACTTCCTATCTATGTCTATACGCATATTTTATTTAGAAAATTTCTGCATTTCCCCACCTCTTAGATCTTCAAATACCACTCTGAATAAAAGCAGTCTGTATAGCATATGGTATAAAAAATATTGAGGGAAAGACAATTTCAAAGTGTCTATCTTTTCAAATACTCATCTTTACAGTCATCATGAGGTTATTTATTTTTCCATTCATGAGGAAAGAAGCGATGTGGTATAGTATCAAAGAAAGTGTTGCCAAAATGAATTCAAAAGCCTAGATCTACCCAACTCTCAACTTATCCATCAGAAATAATTTCACCAGTTAAATGAAGTCACTGAATCATGCATAAAGGAAAATGAAGTGTAAACCTGAGACCATGGCAGTGGATCTTCCTCAGCTGAATGAGAAATTGGCAAGAGAACTTTGATACTCAAGTTGCATTGTTGTAACATGTCCCTAATGAGTCTAGCCTGGGATATACTATATCTGTGTGTGCGTGGTGGGGGGGGGGGGGGGGGGGGGGGGGGGGGGGGGGGGGGGAACAAATAGACAGTACAAAAAGTGATACGGCAAATCAGAGACAAAAAAGAAGTATATAACTGAGTTGAGAAACAGGTTATCTTTTCAGTCATAGTTAATTTTAGTTAAAAGAATACACGTATTTTAAGTCAAAATGTAAGCATTAAAGATCAAAAACTCATACACTACTCTGATGGTATCTCTATTGTTCAAAACCCCAACACAATTATGCTTTTTCGTTTGTGTGTAGGAGAGAAGTATATAGAGAATTAAAAATAGTGAAACTATATAAAGAATATAAAATAGCATATGCATGTAAAGAATAATACATACCTTTTTAGATATACCTAAAGAAAAGGGTTAAATTCCAAAAGACTCCTCTTATTCCTATTATTTGAAGATAATATGTGCATACCAAATACTTATTGCTATGAGTAAAGGAGCATGGCAATTTGGTAGAATGTTAAAATGGCATCATATGAGACATGGCAATGGCTTGCAGATTATCTGTGAATCAAGTTTGCATTTATGGCATTTTTAATGCTGTTCACAAATTTCCCTTGTTTGATGTTGCAGCAGGAGAATGAGGCATTGATGCAGGGTACCAAGACAATGATGACTTCAGAACTGCACCTGTGTTCAGACAGCCTCAGACTGATGCACCCCCAATTTGTGGAAGTCCTTTTATTAAAAATCAAAGGGTATCAAAGATTCCACTTTAGCACTTGAACACTCTCTAGACATTGTCAGTCTGACCTAGAAACATCCCTTCCCCTTCCTTCACTCCACTACTAACCCTTTTAGGCTGCAACAATCCCTGGCTCCCTCCTTCAACCCTCAAGGTTCCCCCACCCTCCACACTCAACTCTCTTCATTCCACTCCTGGCTCAGCTGATCTTGCCCTCACCCCACTGCGTAGAGGGGTCCTGGCAGCTAGGCACTGCCTCACAGCCCCACACCAAACCCCATCACTACAGTCCACATTGAACTTCCTCATCCGCTCTGCACTGCTTTGCTCTCCAAACTACCTGCCACCACGATCTCTACCACAGCAGAAGACTACTCTAACCTAGAAAAATAGGTTCTGTTGCAGAAGTTGAATGTGCCTCTCTCTTCTCATGTGTTGCTGGGGCGCCACACTCATTAACCCATGAGGTGTGGAGGTGGATACTGGCTAAGGGGAAGGAGTCTCCCGCTCTGGAAGGAAGGGGGCCACGCAGAAGTAAAAGAAAGGTGAGAGAGACTCTCTCACTTGAATCTATCCCATCTTCTCGAGACCCAGGTGTGTGCACACTCCTCAGTGCCACCATGTTGGAGGAAAGGGGGAAGGGCTACTTGTTGAAGGCAGCTGGGGGCCACTCAGACAGTAGGCAGCCTGTGACCTCATAGGATCAATGCTTGTAGCAATTGTCTCAAAATTTAAGACTCCTGATATGCTCTCGAATTGTAAGCTTCCTGAGACTAAGGCATTATTGTCTCTTTTATCTACTGCTGTATCTCCAATTTCTACAAGAATATTTGCACATATAGATATGAACCTCCAAGATTTTAGTTGAGTGAATAGATGTACTGCACTGACTTTGGCCATTATATTACATATTCCTATTCCAGGAAAGCATAGGTGGAGTAGCCTTTTACGGCTCTAAATTTCCTCAAACATTTTACTAGATATTTTATATTTTCTTCTTTATTGGGAAAAAATGTCAATAAAAGTAATAACTTTCACCTAGAGTACTTAGTGAGGACAAAGATCTGTGTGCACCTTTGTCCAAATGACAGCTTCCATATTACTGCACTAAAGAAATATACAGCACTTTTAAGTGCACATGAGACATATGTTCAAATATTCTTTCCGCCTGCCTGCCCGGTACTGGTGTTCCTGAAGAACAGACAGTGATTCTTAGCACCAAGCATACCTCAAATGAGATAACAGGGATGGGAAGCCTTGGCCCCCAATTTGAATGTAGATGCCTGGTTGTGAACAAAATTCCTCAGATGTTGAGGTGCAGGGTCCCCTTCATTGCAGATATTTGAAAACAAACAAGGGGAAATCTCAAGCAGAAGGTAGAAACTGCTGCAATACCTCCAAAATGTGGTTACTTCAAAACATGGTGTTATGGTGTTGGGGTCTATAACAAAATGGTAGCACAGTCACTTCCTGGATGGGAACATTTTTGGTGGCTTGA
The DNA here is from genome assembly GCF_016772045.2 of Ovis aries. Taxonomy (NCBI): domain Eukaryota; kingdom Metazoa; phylum Chordata; class Mammalia; order Artiodactyla; family Bovidae; genus Ovis; species Ovis aries. The sequence goes on along the minus strand of NC_056058.1, from coordinate 53,260,097 downwards.
CTTCAGGTCTATTGGTTCCTGTATGTTTGTCAATTTGTCACTATGAACATCTCTCCATCAAGACCTTAAACACCAAGCCCAATGATGTCTTAAAACAAGTTAAATCATGACCCAACTGAGGAGAAAGGTATGACCCAGGCAAAGAGACCTTGGTAAGGGGGAAAAGGCACTCTCATCAACAGGTTAGCGAAAAGAGAATGAACTTTGAAAGGAGCTTCTTTTTCAAAGTTGATGTTATCAATAAGGAATCTTTACATATGAAATCCCAAGACTTCCAATAAAAATTGTAATGTCTTTACCAAGTTTCTGACATCTAATTAGGGCCCCCACCACAAACTTTACTATTATTTCTATAGGAAAATATCTTATAAAGTTAATGTTTATATAATTGCAGAAATGTGGCCCATTCATAATTTGGGAAACCATGAAAAGGGTGGCTGAAAGAAGAATCAATATTCCCTGGATATTATCAGGGTAGAAGATAGAGTAGTATCAATAGTAACTATTATTAATAACAAGCACATCAGTTCAGTTCAGTGGCTCAGTCATGGCCAGCTCTCTGTGACCCCATGAATCACAGCACGCCAGGCCTCCCTGTCCATCACCAACTCCCGGAGTTCACTCAGACTCACGTCCATCGAGTCCGTGATGCCATCCAGCCATCTCATCCTCTGTCGTCCCCTTCTCTTCCTGCCCCCAATCCCTCCCAGCATCAGAGTCTTTTCCAATGAGTCAACTCTTCACATGAGGTGGCCAAAGTACTGGAGTTTCAGCTTCAGCATCATTCCTTCCAAAGAAATCCTTGGGTTGATCTCCTTTAGAATGGACTGGTTGGATCTCCTTGCAGTCCAAGGGACACTCAAGAGTCTTCTCCAACACCACAGTTCAAAAGCATCAATTCTTTGGCACTCAGCTTTCTTCACAGTCCAACTCTCACATCCATACATGACCACAGGAAAAACCATAGCCTTGACTAGACGGACCTTTGTTGGCAAAGTAATGTCTCTGCTTTTCAATATGCTATCTTAGAAAACACAAAGTCGATCTACAACAGGTCCACGTGACAAAAATGAATGGTGTAAAGGAATAAAGTGGGTCCTTCTGATTTTATGAATGCTTTGATTTCATGGAAGATAAGGATGATGTGTTTTAACTTTTTTAAAGATAATTTTTACTGAAAGAAAACAGTTTAGAGACTCGTTGGATGGGTAATTTCCTAAATTCTAACTCATGCAGCAAAATAATGTATAGCATATGAACTGAAGACAAGCACAGAGCTGACATACACATATATGTGCTTAGGGTCTACTGATCCACCATTGATTTCCTCAGCATGGTTAGAATACCACTTAGAACAATGGTAGGTCAATTTCTCATCAAAAGAAATCTAAGAGTTCAGTTCTTGATGTTTCACCCCCATTTGCTAAATTTAATGAGTCTGTCTGAGCTCAGTGTTACCCTGAATAGCTTTTCCATGAAGCCACACTGAATTCATAGAGGGCTACCTCTGAGACCATAGAGAAATTAACTGTTGCAAAGGGTTCAGTTCAGTTGCTCAGTTGTGTCCAATTCTGTGGCCCTATGGACTACAACACACCTCCCTGTCCATCACCAACTCCCATACCCTACTCAAACTCATGTCCTTTGAGTCAGTGACGCCATCCAACCATCTCATCCTCTGCCATCCCCTTCTCCCACCTTCAGTCTTTTCCAGCATCAAGGTCTTTTCATATGAGTCAGTTCTTCATATCAGGTAGCCAAAGTATTGGAGTTTCAGCTTCAGTATCAGTCCCCCCAATGAATATTCAGGACTGATTTCTTTTAGGATGGACTGGTTTGATCTCCTTGCAGTCCAAGGGACTCTTAAGAGTCTTCTCCAATGCCACAGTTCAAAAGCATCAATTCTTCAGCACTCACCTTTCTTTATAGTCCAACTCTCACATCCATACATGACTACTGGAAAAACCATAGCTTTGACTAGACCGACTTTTATTGGCAAATAAACATCTCTCTTTTTTAATATGCTGTCTAGGTTGGTCATAACTTTTCTTCCAAGGGGCAAGCATATTTTAATTTCTTGGCTACACTCACCATCTGCAGTGATTTTGAAGCCTCCCAAAATAAAGTCTCACTGTTTCCCCATCTATTTGCCATGAAGTGATGGAACTGGATGCTGTGATTTTAGTTTTCTGAATGTTGAGTTTTAAGACAACTTTTTCACTTTCCTCTTTCACTTTCATCTAAAGGCTCTTTAGTTCTTCTCTCTCTGTCATGCATTTTAAAATCTCAGTCCTAGTTTAAGGCCAGCCTAAAACCAGTAGAGTAGTTGGCTACTACAGGGTATGATACTAGAATTTTGATGGAAGCACCCCTCCCATTCCACCCCAAATACTTCTTTCACAGGCCTATCAAGAATTTTGCCATGATGAAAACAATAACACTAACAACAGTTACTCAAGCTTCAACAGTTTATTGGGGGGCTTTATATAGCTACAATCACACTTTAATTTTTAATCTGTGAGATAAATGATTCTTTCTTGCATTTGCCAAATTAATAAATTGTGATTCATATTAATGAGGGACCTTTCCCAAGGTGCCACAATTAGGGTTGGCTAAAATTGGGTGCTTCTGACACTAAATTCTATCATTGTTTCTCTTAGGGCATTTTCGCTGTAAGAGTCTCCTGTGAAAATCCACACAGACAGTAAAGACATGGGGAGAGACTGACAACTTAGGGTGAAACAGTTTCTTTCCAACATCAAGATGAGAGGAAAATTAGAGGAGCAGGATTTATTTCAGGTTCCTTCTGATTGTGGGGGAGTGGGGGGAAGGTGGTCAGACGAGGAAGTCAAATCATGCTGGCTGGGTGACTTCAGTGAGAGACTCTGAAGCACTTTAGACTGCCCAGGGCCCCTGGAGCCTGAACATCAGCTTAGAGGAGGAGGAATGAGCCCTGCAGGGCAGAGAGCCCAAGGAGATAGAAACAGTAGTCCCTGAATGATCTGTCTAGGATGAGTTCTAATTATGGATCATCTTCCCAATGACAGAAAAAGTTGCAGATAGCTCTATCTTCAGGGAAGGAAGGGCCAACAGGACCAAACTCGTACATTTAGATCTTCCACCACATCCTCCCAGGAACCCTTCCATCGGTACACATCCATGGCAACACCAGACAATGATTTTTACCAGCCAATTGCTCCATCTCAGGTATAAGTAATGAGTTATGTGGAGGGTAAGCCTGTACTATTTCTCGAATAAATAAACTCTGAAGCTTAGAACTTGAGAGGGAAGCAGCCAGATTCTCCACTCCAGTTTTCTCATCTCTTCTCTTGCGGTGCTGCTTGTTTCCTTTTGGTTTGCCCTCATTCAGCTTTTACAATGTCCCTATCATCACAGTGATGAGACACAATTTTTCATTTAGAGCCTGTTTTGTCGCCTGATTTGGCAAATGACCAAGTCAACTGGTCATTTTCCAGTGCTAAATATCCCAAAGCATATTTTTAAGCGTGGATACTATGCTTTGCTGTAGCAGTGCTCTCTTCCTTCTCTTTCTGTTTTCTCTTTATTTTCTTCTTCTCTCTCCTTTTCCCCGTCCCTCCTTTCTGTTGCTCTCACTTTCTCATTGTATTAAGACTAATTGCACGCATCCTCTGGGTAATTCACTCCCTTTCTCCCTTCCTTGATTTCTCTCAAACGAAGATTATTAAGTGCCACTGAATAAAATGCTACCCTTAAATCTGTACTGTATTTAGGTCTCATTCTTTTCTTTGATTTACCAATCCTGTTCCTTGAGATGGGTTGATGTTACATTGTATGTTCAAGCTCAGTTTATCTCAGAATTTGCCACATGATTAATCTCAGGATTATGTTAGTTTCAATGTTCCACACTATCAAAGTAAAAGGACTAATGTTTCTAAATGCTAAAGGGGTGCATCTTTCCACTCACTCTGGCCAATGAGGAACTACTTAGAACCAGCTAAAGGCTTAGATGAGAGAGGTGTCCACTTTGTAGTACCAAGAGAAATTAATATGCTGTGACTAATGCAAATTTCCCTCCTCAGTATTATATCTTTCCCTCTCTCCCTCCTTCCTGAAGATTCATTTGTTAAGGGAGATGTCTGAAGTCCTTCTCACAATTAATGAGTAACTGTGCTCAGGAGAAGTTTTTCGGAATACCTGCTTCTGAGCAGGGTGTTGAAGTGATGAAACCCCAGTTCCAAATTGCCTTGGGAAATGCAATGCATTCATGTTCCAAGTACAAAGCCCCTCAAATTCACTTTGAAAGTTTGCTTAGAGTCTAAATAAATCAAACTGAAAGACTTAATTATGAAATCCCAGAGCTGGTCATGAGGAAAATAAAGTGCCTGGGTTTCTGTTTCAATAGATGTGTTAATATTTTAGCAGCTTCTAACTGCCTATGTTCTATTCCACAATTCATGATTAAAGTTTGATTTTAATAGAGCTTCCAAAAAAAAAGTGAGATTTGTGTTTCAATGCCTTGCTATTGCACTGGTTTATCCTTTCTAACATGTAAGTAATGCCTCCCTCCTAGCCAGTATGTCCTGGTGGAGCAGTATCAGCATAGACAAAGCTGAGCCCTATGGGACAACAAATCCAAAGGGCACACAAACAGACACAGAATCACCAGATGGCCTTTCCTGTGTCCTCATGTGCTATTCATTCCAAGCATAGGTTTGGAGAGTAAAAATAATTTTAACGAATTAACCATCCTACTAAAACAAAACAAAACAAAACAAACAAACAAACAAAAAAAACAACAAAAAACCCTCTTCTCCTTTAATTGGGAGTCATAACTTGAGACCTCTGCAGTGAAAGGAAGCAGGTTAAGTTGCTTTGGGAGACTCTTTAGCTTATGCTATTTAGATGAAAAATATATGAAAAGTACAAAAACTATGAAAAGTGATAGATTCTACAAATCCATCAATAAAGTCCTACAAAAGCCAATGTCTCCTAGCTTAGAAGAAAACTTTCTAGCTACACTTAACCTCTTTAAATGTATATGTACAAAGATATTCATTTTTAGAAAATTGGAAAGATCAGATGAGAACCTGAAAAAACAAAACTACCTGTGTGCAATTTATCACAAAGAGGTAACTATTTTTACTTCCTTAGTGCCTCAGCATTAAAGAATCCACCTGTAATGCAGAAGAGGTGGAGATGCAGGTTCAATCCCTGGGTCAGGAAGATTTCCTGGAGGAGGAAATGACAACCCACTCCAGTATTTTTGCCTGGGAAATCCCTTGGACAGAGGAGCCTGCCATGCTATAGTCCACATGGTTGCAAAGAAGCAGATATGACTGAGTGATTAAACAACATGAATCCTCTAGGACTTTATATCATTTTCCCAGAACTGGAAAGATGAGTCTATGACATTATTTTTAACTGCTTCAAAATGGTTCTCTGTTTGTACCAAAAGTTTATCTTATTCCAAATCTAGATGAATTATTTGGTATCTACTGGGACCTAATGTGCATAACAAAAGGAAGGAAGGAGATTTTCCTCATTTTTCTTAAGGGTATAAACATTAAGAAAAAGAGCTTTGATTAAGAGAATATAGAGAGAAATAAAAATCTTTAATCCAGGGCTTAGCCTTTTGGAATCATGATTTAATTTAAAACAGGAAGGCTCCTTAGAACTGTCATTTTAAAAATATGCTTGTTCTTGTCTCTGATGCTGTTTTAATGCAACCACTGATAAGAATCCACTCTTCACAATACCAAAGTCAGACCAAGCATATTTTAAAGTGGCAGGTCTAATTTCCAACTTCAGCCCCAGTATTATAAATATAAATCACTCAGAGAAGTACATACCCTATAGAGCTCCTGGTCAGCAACGTATCCTTCTCAATATACTTCTGCAAAACCAAAACTTAGTCTTACAGAGATAACCAGAGAGAGCTAAAGGCTCACCTCTAAGCAAGAAATGGTTCCTGATATCATGAGGTTTGGTCCAATAATGGGCATAGTATGAAGAAAGAAAACCTAAATTTACAAAGAATCAGCCATCTCCCTTACCTTTGTTAAAATCAGGTACCTATAATAATCCTTAGATCTTCTACCATCAAGTTACATGGTGATCATCAGGTGCATAGTCATTTTAGAGGGAAAGGGTATTCTGAGGCAAGGAGACAGGGTAATGAATTTTAGTGCTCTACGTATTTTATGACTGATGAGTGAATTATATGAGGGCTTGTTGGGCAACATCAACATGGAGAGAAATAGAAATAGACAAGCGCTGGATAAGATTGTCAAGGGTCTTCTAGTCAATGGTTCTCAAATATTGGCATCATCTGGGGAAACTTTAAAAACTATAAATGCTTAGTCCCATCTGCAGATTGGTCTTGAGTACAATCTGGGCCTCAGGATTATTAAAAATACCATATATAATTCTAATACAAAGCAAAGTGTGGGAACCATTCTTCTAAGCCATTATAAGAAGCATGGACCTCATCTAAGGATAGTAAAGATTTATAAAATAATTATTATAAAGAAGTATCATATTCAGATTTGTGTTTAAAAAGATTGCTCTGCAGGATTTGGGGAAAGTGGAAGAATTAGCAGCATTGTTTTAAAACACTTTGAATATCCAAAGAAAAAGAGGAATTGAAAAATCAGCATATATGCTATAGGTAATTAATTTATAACAAAGACACCAAGAATAAACAATGGGGAAAAGATAGTGTGTTTAATAAATGGTAATAAGAAAACTGACAGCCACGTGTAAAGAATGAAACTGGATGTCTATCTTACACCATATACAAAATTCAACTCAAAATGGATTAAAGACAAATTTGAGATCAGAAATCATAAAACTTCTAGAATAAAACACAGGGGATAGACTTCTTCACATCAGTTTTAGCAATGATATTTCGGATTTGACACCAAAAGCAAAAGTAAATAAGTGGGACCACACCAAACTAAAAAGCTTCAGAGTAGCAAAAGAAAAAATCAACAAAATGAAGACAACCTTGTAATAGGAGAAAATATTTATAAATCATATATTTGATAAGAAGTTAATATCCAAAATATATAAAGAACTCATATGAACTAATAGCAAAAAAACTAATTTAAAAATAGACAGATGATCTGAATAGACATTTTTCCAAAGAAGATGTATAAATAATCAACAGTTACATGAAAAAATGTTCAACATCACTAATAATCAGGGAAGCGCAAATCAAAACCACAGTGAGATATTATTACTTTATGCTCACTAGAAGGGCTGTCAAGACATAAAAGACAAGAGATAAGTGTTGATGAAGATGTGGAGAAAAGGGAACATTTGTGCACTGTTGATGGGAATGTAAATTGGAACAGCTATTACAGAAAACATTATGGACTTTACAAAGAATATTTAAGTACAACTATCATATGATTGAGCAATCCCACTTTGGAATATATATACAAAAGAAATAAAATAAGGATCTCACATAGATATCTACACTCCCATGTTCACTGTAACATTCACAATAGTTAAGATATGGAAACAACCTAAGTGTCCACCAGTAGATGAATGTATAAAGAAAATGTTACATACAATACATAGCCATGAAAAATAAGGAGATTTTGCCCACTGCAGCAACATGGATGGACCTTGAAAACATTCTGCTTAGTGAAATGAGTCAGCCAGCCAAAGACAGCATCACTCACGCTTGGAACCTAAAAACGGTCAAACTTAAACAGTAGAAAAATGGTTGCTAGGGGTTTGGGGTGAGGTTAGTAGGGAGTGACTGGTAAAGAAGGTGCATATTTTCAGCTAGAAGATGAATAAAGTGTGAAGATCGAACATAACATGGTGACTATGATTGATAACACTGTATTGTATAATTGAAATTTGTTAATAGGGTAGAAATTAATGTTCTCACAATAAGTAAATAAATAAGGTGATGGATGTATTAATTAACTACCTGGGGGAAATTATTTTGCAATATATATGTATGTCAAATCATCATGACATACTTTAAGTATCTTATGAATTTTTTTCAGAAGGCAATGGCACCCCACTCTAGTACTCTTGCCTGGAAAATCCCATGGATGGAGGAGCCTGGTAGGCTGCAGTCCATGGGGTCATAAAGAGTCGGACACTACTGAGCGACTTCACTTTCACTTTTCACTTTCATGTGTTGGAGAAGGAAATGGCAACCCACTCCAGTGTTCTTGCCTGGAGAATCCCAGGGAAGGGGGAGCCTGGTGGGCTGCCGTCTAAGGGGTCGCACAGAGTTGGACACGACTGAAGCAACTTAGCACCAGCAGCAGCAGCAGCATACCTCAAGAAGATTAAAAATAAAATAGAATGCAAGAGAAAGGGTAGGGGGGAGTAGCAAAAGCAAAACCCATGGACAACATTTGTAATGAACTAACTGACAAGGTAACTCCACAACTAGCAAACACCAGCAGGAGAGTGACCTATTGCTTAGGATAACAGCATCTGTGCAGTAGAATAAATAAGCTGGGATTGAAAGGGTCTGAAAACAGGAGAACCCCAAAACCGCCATGCACTGCAAAGCATAGAAAGCCAATGTGAGAGCTGCTGCTGCTGCTGAGTCGCTTCAGTCGTGTCCGACTCTGTGCGACCCCATAGACGGCAGCCCACCAGGCTCCCCTGTCCCTGGGATTCTCCAGGCAAGAACACTGGAGTGGGTTGCCATTTCCCTCTCCAATGCAGGAAAGTGAAAAGTGGAAGTGAAGTCACTCAGTCGTGTCCGACTCTTAGCAACCCCATGGACAGCAGCTTAGCAGGCTCCTCCATCCATGGGACCCTCCAGGCAAGAGTACTGGAGTGGGGTGCCACTGCCTTCTCCAAATGTGAGAGCAGCAGCATAAATTGGGAGGTTTTGTCCTCCAGTACTGAAGAAAGGTCCATAATATGGACTTAATTGACTGGAGCAAGCTAGTCCATTAAACCTAATTACCGACCTACCAGGACTCCTTTCTAAGATAGGTCCTACACTAAAAAGAAATTGCTGGGAGTAGCATAAAAATTGAACAAGACAGAACAGAAATAAAAGAAAAATAAAGTGTAGGCCAAAATGAGAAGAATGTATCCAGGAAATTCAAGAAAGCGGCAAACATATTTTTAACATTATATTCAAACAAGAGAAAAATCAATAATAATTGGTAAAGAATCTGCCTGCAATGCCGGAGACCCCAGTTCGATTCCTGGGTTGGGAAGATCCCCTCGAGAAGGGATAGGCTACCCTCTCCAGTATTCTTGGGCTTCCCTTGTGGCTCAGCTGGTAAAGAATCTGCCCACAATAAGGGATACCTGGGTTCGATCTCTGGATTAGGAAGATCCCCTGGAGAAGGGAAAGGCTACCTACTCCAGTATTACGGCCGAGAGAAATGCATGGACTGTATAGTCCATGGGGTCACAAAGAGTCGGACATCACTGAGCAACTTTTACTCACTTTTAAACAAGAGAAGAGGGAGCTCTGTAAAATTAGAACAACCCTAAACCTCATCTCATTCTAAAAAGTCAGGAAACATAATTTCCGATAAATATAAGCAACATGAAACTGTTGAGCTCAAATTTTACACAACAAAATAAGAAAGTGAGAGAAGGTGGCAGAGCAACAAGCTAAAGAAGGAAACTGTGCAAGGGAACCGAGAACATGTTAAGAATTATAAATCAAGAAAATTCAATTATTACATGACTTTAAGAAAAATAAAAGAAACATCTGATTTACTAGGGAAAGAATGTTAAATTATTATCAGGTTTTTGATAGCAATGATTTGTGCCAGAAGAAAATGGAAGATCATATTTAGGGTATTCAAAGAAAGAAGGTACAAGCCAAGACTTTACATCTAGCAACACAATCTTATAGGTATAAATGGCACAAACTGTTATCAAAAGATTGTAACTATTAAACAAATAGCCTCTTCAGAACTTTCTGGAAAATAGACAACAAGATTTATCTATCCAAAATGACTAGAGAGGTGCCAAGATAAGGACTTGCAGTTAACATTAAATACCTATCTATCAGAAGTGGTAGTTTACTACTTTGTTAATTTATCCAAGCTGGAGTTACATTTCCCAGCATTTCTTTCCATGAGTGTTTGTAGATTACAGTTGTCTATAACAGAAACTGCATAAATTTTGGAAAGCAGAGGTAGAACTGCAGGCATTATTCTGTGAATGTCAGTATGGGACTCTATGTACTACTGCAGCTTGCCCATGTAGTAGCTATCTGCTAGCTCACTTTGTTGGTAACTGGCATCAGTCAGGTCCTAATCCACATCAATCCCTATCAAATACTTTTCTTCAGTTTTTCTGAGTCCTCAGTCAAGCACATGTACAATTCTATAGCAAAGGTCACCAGTTTCTTCTGCAAGTAACAACAGTGTTAGGGCTATAGGTGGTGAGACTGGAGACACAGGTTCTTCTTGTGGGTTCCACTTTTTGCTTGCTTTTTTTCTACTTCATGTATGGTGTTTCTTCCCTCCTTACCTACATCAGCTTCAGACACAGTTAGACTTAGAGGAAACAGCCTTCAACAGTTTTCTTCACTAGCTCTCACTATTATGTAAAATCTAACCCTTAAGACCCATCCCTTACTCCATATTATTCAAGATAGTCTGCTTTCCTGATCAAACTCTAATAGATATACTTGTGGAACTAAATTAAATGAAGTCCAAGAAGAAGAGAGTATAGTGTGTAGGATTTTTGATGTGGAGAAAAAAACACAGAGTTTAAGTAAAAGTCCTGAAGTTTTTAATCTGAATTATAAGTATCACTATGAATTTAGAAGACATAGGTATGTGACTATTCCAGTACCAATGAGAACTTTCCACACAGAGATTATGATCTTTTTCTTTGTCCTGTCAAATCCTCTCATATTTATTGCTGCTTTGTCTAAAAAGTTATAAAAGCTGCCTGCTTTGGCCATTTCTTTTGTCCCATTTCTATGAGACTTCTGTGTCTTGAATCACAGTTGCTTTTTTTTTTTTCTCCTGTTAACCTGTCATGTATTTTCAAAAAAATTTATTAGAATATAGTTAAATTACAGTGTTTTGTTGGTTTTGGGTATACAGATAAGTGAATGGGTTATAAATATATAATACATATATTATTCTTTTTTAAAGATTCTTTTCCTATATAGGCATTACAGAGTACTGAGAAGAGTTCCCGGGGCTATACAGCAGGTTTCTATTAGTTATCTATTTTATATATAGCAGTGTATATATGGGGCTTCCTTGGTAGCTCAGTGGTAAAGAATCTGCCTGCAATGCAAGAGACTTGGCTTCAATCCCTGGGTCAGGAAGATCCCCTGGAGGAGGGCATGGCAACCCACTCCAGTGTTCTTGCCTGCAGAATTCCATGGGCAGAGAAGCCTGGCGGGCTGCAGTCCACACGGTTGCAGAGTCAGACAAGGCTGGAGTGACTAAGCAGCAGCAGCAGTGTACAAATGTCAGCCCTAATCTCCCAATTTACCAACCCCCCACCCTCTGGTAACCAGAAACTGATTTTGAAATATCATTTCTTACTAAAGTAAACCAGACCTTCTTGGAGAAAACTAATTACAGGTCAGAGGTAGGAAATGTACCAGATGAGCCTGGAATACCTCACCATGCTTGATAGCAAGGAAGTCATCAATGACTACTGAAGTCATTAAAAAAAAAACTCAAAAGCCAAACAGAAGAAACTCTCACAAGCCAAAAATAGAACAATTTGAGCTTCATAAGGATAATAAATGCAATAGATTTAAACTGATCATATAACCTGATTGTTGATAATAAAAATAAAGCGACTCAATCACATATGGAGGATGAAGAGGAACAAATTCATTATCTTGACACAAAAACAGGTATAATAGGTGTACCAGAAGGAAAGAAGACAGAAAAACTACTTGAAGAAGTAATGTCTAAAATCTTTCCAAATTTGATTTAAAACATTAATTTACACATCTAAGAACTTCAATAAACTCCAAGTAGAATAAATACAGAGACTTGAATCAAGGCACATCATAATAAAAGTGTTGAAAGACAATGACACAATGTTATAAGCAGCATGAGAAAAATAACTCACCATGTATTAAAACTCCAATAAGGTTAATAACTAACTTCTCATCAGGAAACAATGGAGATCAGAATGTAGTAGGATGGCACAAAGTATGGAAAATAAAAAACTATCAACTAAGAGTACTATATCCAGCAAAGTTATCTTTAAAAAAAAAGAAAATAGAGATCTTTTAAACTTTAAAAATAAATAAATAAAGTCAAAATAAAGACATTGGCAGGCAAAAAAATGCTGAGAATATTTGTTGCAAATAGATCTTCCTTACCAGAAAAAACTAAAGAAAATTCTTCACACTAAGAAACAAGTGATAGCAGATGTAACTAGAACCCACATTATAAAACAAAGAGTACCATTAAAGGTAATTATATAGACAATTTCAAAAGATAGTATAATTGCATATTTCATTTTGTTTGTTCTCTTGACTGATATGCAAAGCAATTACATAAAACAATATAATATAATTATAACATGGAGCCTATATCACACCAAAAAGTAATAAATTTGACAATAATACACAAAGGAGATTGGTCAGAAAAAAAAGCTGTTTTGGAGTAAGAAAATGAAACCAGATGGCAACTTAAATCCAAAGAAATAATTAAGAGACCTGGAAAGGGTAAATAGGAAATTTAACATAGCAAACTCACTCCAGGGGATCTTCCCGACCCAGGGATTGAACCTGGGTCTCCTGTATTGCAGGCAGATTCTTTACTATCTGAGCCACCTGGAAAGCCCCCAATAAACATATACTCATAATAGTTTCTTTCCTTAGCTTCTTTAAAAGATATGAAATTATGCAAAGTGAAAAATACAATTATAACATATTTTTGGTTTGCAACATAAACACAAAATGTATAACAGTAAATGCACAAAAATGTTGGAAAGATGGGATGAAATGGAGCCATATAAATGTAACACTTCTATATTTCCCTGAAGCTATGAATAAATCTGAAATAGATTATGATGAGTTACAATGTTTATTATAAGGCTTAGAGCAACTACTATGAAAATAAACAAAAAATTCAAAAAGGAATTAAAATGCTACACTAAAAATTACAGTTACTACAAAAGAAGGTAATAAAGGAGAAATACATTTAAAAAAATACTTGGACATATTGAAAACAAAAACAAAATGGCAGCTATAAATTCAAAAATATCAGAAATGTTACATGTGAATGGTTTAAACAATGCCATCAAAAGGCAAGGATTATGAAATGGGATATAAAATAAGATACAACTATATGCTTTGTGTAGGAAACATGCTTTAGATGCAAGGATATAAATAGTAAAAGTATATAAAAACATATGCCAAGTAAACAACAACCATAAAAGAGCTGAGCTGGCTAGACTAATAGAAGAAAATATATTTTATAACAATAGAGGTTATTATTCTTACATATAGTATATAATGAGATTAATTATATATTAGTTGTATATAATATATGAGAATTCTAAAAATATTATTCTCAAATAATAATATGAAAATAACTTTAAAACAAACAAAAATTACTAGAAACGAAGAATGAGACGTCATGATAAGAAACAGTCCATCAGGAAAATAAAACAATTATAAACATACAGTTGACTCCATGTTCATGATTCTGTATCCATCAATTCAACCAAGTGCAGAACAAAAATATTTTTAAAAATAGTATCCAGGAAGATCCAAAAAGGAAAACCTGAATTTGTAACATATTGACAACTATTTACATGGCATTTACATTGTTTTAAAATTATTTACAGTATTAACTTTGTATTAGGTATCATAAGTAATCTAGAAATGATTTAAAGTATTTAGGAGGATGTACATAGGTTGTTTGCAAATAAACATCACTTTATATGAGGGACATGAGCATCCTCAGAGTTTGGTATCCACATGAGGGTTCTGGAAACAATCCTTATGGATGCAAATGGAGGGCTGTATATGCAGTGAACAGCACATCCCCAAAACACATGAAGCAAAATCTGACAGATTAAAAGGGGATAAAGAAAAAAGACAACTCAAAAATATTAGTTGGGAGACTTCAATATTCACTTTCAATAATGGTTAAAACAAACTGAAGAGAATAAATAGAAAACTTTAACAATTCAATAACTTTTAAATATTAGAAAATATGTATAACACTTCACTGAACAAGAGCAGAATATAATATTATCTTAATGTTTATTGATGAAAGACTTACTATTATTAAAATGGCAATAATCCACAAATAAGTCTGTAAATTCAAAACTATCCATATTAAAACCCAAAATGTGTTTTTCCCCCCAGAAATTGGCAGGCTGATCTTAAAATTCATATGAAAATGGATGGGACTCAGAATAATAAAAACAACCTTGAAAAAGAAAAGTCAAAGGACACATGACTCCTGATTTCAAAGCTTAGTGAAAAGCTACCATAGTCAAAACAGTGTGATACTATACAAGGATAGATATACAAATTAATAGAAAAAATTGAGAGTCCATAAATAAAACTTTACATTTATATTTACTGGGTTTTCAATGAGTACCAAGACAACCATTGTGAAAAGAATAGTCTTTTCAGCAAGTGATATGGGGACAATTGGATATTCATATGCAAAATAATGAAGTTCGACTCCTATCTCACACAATATACAAAGAGTAACTCAAAAAATTTACAGACCTAAGTGTAAGCTAAAAATATAAAACTCTTAGAAACAATATACCAATACATTTTTTACCCTTGCATTAGCCAATGATTTCTTTTATATGAATAATAAAATAATAAACAACAACAATAAAAGTGAGCTACATCAAAATTATCAACTTTATAGTATAAATCTGAAGATGACTCTACCCTAATGGCAGAAAATGAAGAGAAACCAAAGAGCCTCTTGATGAAGGTGATAGAGGATAGTGAAAAAAAACTGGCCTAAAATTCAACATTCAAAACATAGAGATCATGGCATTTGGTCCCTTGGGCTCCAAAATCACTGTGGATGGTGATTACAACCATGAAATTAAAAGATGATTGCTCCTTGAAAGAAAAGCTATGACAAACCTAGAGAACATATTAAAAAGAAAAGACATCATTTTGCTAACAAATGTCCCATAGTCAAAGCTACAGTTCTTCCAGTAGTCATGTACAGATATGACAGTTGGATCATGAAGAAGGCAGAGTGCTGAAGAACTGAGGCTTTCAAATTGTGGTGCTGAAGAAGACTCTTGAGAGTCACTTGGACAGCAAGGAGATCAAAATTAAACTCCTTAATTTCCTTTAATTAAGAGAAATTAAAGGAAATCAACTCCGAAAATTCATTGGAAGGACTGATACTGAAGCTGAACTTCCAATACTTTGGCCACCTGCTGTAAAGAGCCTACTCATTGGAAAACACCCTGATGCTGGAAAAGATTGAGGGCAGGAGGAGTAGGGGGTGACAGAGGATGAGATGGTTGGATGGCATCATCGACTCAATGGATGTGAGTTTGAGCAAACTCCAGGAGATAGTGAAGGACAGGGAAGACTGGTATGCTGCAGTCTGCGGGGTCGCAAAGAGTTGGACATGACTGAGTGACTGAACAACAACTGAGAAAGAAAAACTGATAATCCATAGAATGAGATAAAATATTTGCAATTCATGTATCTGATAAGGTTCTTGTATCTAGGATATAAAAACTCTCATAACTCAATGGAAATGTAAATAAACCAATTAATTTTTTTTACAAAAAGGACAAAAATAGATATTCCTCCAAAATCTAGACTCACTAGTAATAAATACACTGAAGAACTATTCAGTATAATGAGTCATTTGGGAAATATAAATCAAAACTGTAACATTATTTCACACCCAAATCAGAAAGTCAGATAATAAGTTTTGACAAAGATGTGGAGAAACTGGAAACTTAATACTTTAGAGGTGGAAATGTAAAATGGTGCTTCCAACTTGGAAAACAGTGTAGTAGGTTCTTAAAAACTTGAATACAGAGTTACTATATAATACAACAATTCCACCCCTAAATGTTACCCAAGAGAAGTTAAAATATATTCTCACAAAAATGTGTACATAAATGTTTATAGCAGCATTATTTGTTATAGGGAAAAAGTGAAAGTGAAAGTGAAGTCGCTCAGTCATGTCCGACTCTGTGATGTCATGGACTATAGCGTACCAGGCTCCTCCAACCATGGGATTTTCCAGGCAAGAGTACTGGAGTAGACTGCCATTTACTTCTCCAGGGGTGAAAACAACTCAAATATCCATTAACTAGTACATGAACAAACAAAATACAGCATATTTATACAATGAAATGTTATTAACTATTAAAAAGAAATAAAGTATTCATATATTCTCCAACATGAGTGAACCTTAAAAATATTATGCTAAATAAAGGAGATCAAATATGAGATAGCATATATTGTAAGATTCCATTTATATGAAATGTTCGGAATAGGCACATCTATAATTAATGGTTGCTTAAGGCTTGAGAAATCTGTATGCAGGTCAAGAAGCAACAGTTAGAACTGGACATGGAACAACAGGTTGGTTCCAAATCGGAAAAGGAGTACATCACCCTGCTTATTTAACTTATATGCAGAGTACATCATGAGACATGCTGGACTGGATGAAACACAAGCTGGAATCAAGATTGCCAGGAGAAATCTCAATAACCTCAGATATGCAGATGACACCACCCTTATAGCAGAAAGCAAAGAAGAACTAAAGAGCCTCTTGATGAAAGTGAAAGAGGAGAGTAAAAATGGGTGGCTTAAAACTCAACATTCAGAAAACTAAGATCATGGCATGTGGTCCCATCACTTCATGGCAAATAGATAGGGAAGCAATGGAAACAGTGACAGACTATATTTTGGGGTCTCCAAAATCACCGCAGATGGTCAGTGCAGCAATGTAATTAAAAGACACTTACTCCTTGGAAGACAAATTATAACCAACCTAGACAGCATATTAAAAAGCAGAGACATCATTTTGCCAACAAAGGTGCATCTAGTCAAAGCTATGTTTTTTCCAGTAGCCATGTGTGGATGTGACAGTTGGACTATAAAGAAAGCTGAGTGCTGAAGAACAGATGCTTTTAAACTGTGGTATTGGAGAAGACTCTTGAGAGTCCCTTGGACAGCAAGGAGATCCAACCAGTCCATCCTAAAAGAAATCAGTTTTGAATATTCATTGGAAGGACTAATGCTGAAGCTGAAACTCCAACACTTTGGCCACCTGATGCAAAGACCTGACTCATTTGAATAATCCCTGATGCTGGGAAAGATTGAAGGTGGGAGAAGTGGATGGCAGAGGATGAGATGGTTGGATGGCATCACCGACCTAGTGGACACCAGTTTGAGTAAACTCTGGAAGTTGAGGATGGACAGGGAGGCCTGGTGTGCTGCAGTCCATGGGGTTGCAAAGAGTCAGACATGACTTAGTCACTGAACTGAACTGAACTAAGGCTTGAGGGTGGGCTGGGGTGGGATATGAAGTAACTCCTAATAGGTACAGGGTCTGTTTTGAGAGGAGACAAAATATTCTAAAATTAGGTTGTGGTGATCTTTCACAGCCATATGAAATATTTTTAAATCTTTGTATTATACATTTTTAATGGATGACTTTTATGACCATATGTTTTATATCAACAAATGGTTAAAAATAAATAAAAATTAAATAATAGATCAGCATGCCACCATTTTACAAATCACAATGAATTAACAGATACAGGCATTAAATATCAAGGGCTATTAACCACAAAATAAAAGATGACCAGATATATGTTATCATAATGTAGCTAAGGAATCTACTCTGAGTTAGTTCCAGTCTCCAGACTCAGCTGTTATTTTGCAGAAAATACAGAGGTCAGAGGAACATATTTCATTATTTGATGTGTTTGCCTACAGCCACATCCAAACTCTGAGAAACTCCACAGTTCGAAGAGCTTGAGTTTTCAAAAGTTTAGTTGTAATGCAAAGAAAAGGATGAAGAAATAACTATGAAAATGCCAAAGAAATATTTAGTATAAAAATTAGAGTGGTTTTAACTTAAAAAATTACAAGGGGGAACAAAGGGATTGTGTTTGGACTGGGATTCACGGAAGGGAGTTTTAGAGTATCTTGTGGTTACAAAAATGTTTACTTTTGAGTAGTTCATTGTCAAACAATTTGCTCTGTTTTGTTTTCTATATACATGTGTTTTGTAAAAAATGTTTCATTAACTAAATAAATAATTAAGTAGTGTGAATAACAGATTTTGGATTTCAGCAAAATGAGATTAAAACTAAGGAGAACAGGTAGCAAGCTAGTGCAAGTGGTAGCGGAGGTCTGGGTATGTCTGAAGCTGTCTAGGAGGTAAATTAATAGGATCTGGTGAGTGATGGGATGAAGTGTATGAGGAACAGTGCAAGATGATGACTTAGAGGTTTATGGCTCAGGTAAGCATGAGATAAAGAACACAGGAAGAGGAACCTTCTTTCTCCCCCTACAGCCTATGATGATTGATTTTCTCTGCCAAGCAGCCATTCAGACTAATTCTAAAAACAGAAACGATATTTTCTTGGTGATCCTCATTCTTAGCCCATGGGGTTCAAACGATATCTCCAATTTATGCTCCAAAGCATAATATGCCATGCTTACTATGTGCAAGTATGGGCATACGATCCAAGCTAGATTTGTTGGGATTAAGGGAATGAGACTACCTCTGTTCTCCCAGACTAGGATACATAAAGCTTTAGATGTATTAGTGTTGTGGCTTCAGGAAGTGAGGACATGACTACGAGTGAGGCCAGCACAGTGGAAAACAGCTAAGAGATGAACAGAGTTCACCTATATGCTCACACAGAGTAATGACTTAGATTCAACTCTTGGATTTTAGCCAAGTCTGAATATAGTCTATTTCTGTACCTCTCATGAACTATTGCATTCCAATTATTTTTATTATATTAGAGCAAGCTGAGTTGGATTTCTGTCCATTGAAAATGAAAATATCTTGACTAAACAAAGATCAAACATAAAACTGTTTCCAGAGTACTCAACTATGTAACTGCTCTAGCCCAGCAATGGCCAAGATATATATAATGTGAGTCATATCAAATCATTCAAAAGTTTCCAGTAGCCATATTTTAAAAAAGGTAAAAAGAAATGGGGAGATTTAATTTTACGAGTATGTTTTATTTATGGGCTTCACTTGGCTCGGACAGTAAAGAATCTGCCTGCAAAGCAGGAGACCTGGCTTCCATCCCTGGGTTGGGAAGATTCCCTGGAGAAGGGATTGGTAACCTACTCCAGTATTCTTGCCAGGAGAATTCCAGGGACAGAGGAGTCTAATGCATTACAGTCCAAGGGATTGCAAAGAGTTAGACATGACTGAGCAACCCACACTTTCACTTTTTCATATATATATATATATATATATATATATATATATATATATATATATGATATAATTTCTACATGTAACAAATACTTTAAAAATTCCTAATATAATAACTTATAATCTTTCTTTTTGTACAAAGTCTTTGAAGTCTACTGTGTGTTCTACTCTTATATCATATCTCAGTTGAGATTGGCCTCATTTCAAGTGTACAACAGCCACATGTGGCTGGCAAAGACCTTGTCTGGCAACAAAGCTATAAGCCATCTCTTATCTTTTCCCCAAGTATCCTTGCTATTTTCCTGAATCCTATTTATAGTATTTTAGGATTGTCAGATACTTTAAATGTCATGTGCCACCTTCTAATTTTACAGATGAAGAGAGTAATAATAGCCCAGTCTGTTGAAAGTGGAATTCCAGTCTCATAAATTGTAATAAGAGAAACTGCCTTTGGCATGGAACATGTATTATGTGTAAGTGTTGATATTGGCGGGTAGGTTTGTTTGTTAATTTTTGCATTTAGCTATCCAGTATTACCTCCTTCTTATCTGAGAAAATTAATAAGAGGCAACGTCTGATGAGCTTATTGTATGTCAGATATCATCCTAAGCATTTTACACCAATGCATTCAATTATCAGGGTAATTCTAATAAAGTAAGTATCTTAACCATCCTCATTTTACCATGAAGCAAAAGTGGATTAAGGAGTGGCTCTAGGGCTTGAACCCAGGGCTTCTGGACCCCAAATCCATGCTATTCATTACTCCATTTTCCTTCCTTCATGGTCTTGTTGGAGGCAGCAACACGTTTCCCATCATAGAGGACAAGACATAGTTACTTCTCTTGTCCCCAGCACCCTTTGTATTGAATTCTTAACTCAGGCTGGGCCAACTGATTACTACCCTCAGAAATTCAAATCTTGGGAAAATGGTGTAAATATGAAAAATGCATAAGTATATATTCACAGTGGAGACCTAGGGCATCCTAGCCAGATTGTACCTGTGACCAGCCTTCCAAGAACCTCATTTATTGCCTGTTTTCTAGAACTGAATCTACAGCCTCCTGTTGATCTAAGAAGTCCTGATACATTTACAAAAAAATGTCCTTCTGCTAAAAACATTGCAAATTCATTTTTATTACCTATAACCAAGAATGTTGATAGATGGCAGTAGGAAATATTATTATAACCATATGATGCAGGAAGAAACTAAATCTACAAAAAAGTTAAACATCTTCCCCAGTGCTGCCTAGGAAGTAGTTGACAGCATGGAATTTGGACCCAGACCTCTAGTCTCTTAACTACCTGCTATCCTGGGACTAGAAACTAGGTATCCTAACCCCAAGGTCAGTTTTCTTTCCATGATACCAATTCCCTAGGCCATAAGCAATAGCCTTTCAGAGGGAGGATAAAGAGATAAATAAAGTGCATAGTTTTTCATATGGTCCCTAAAAATTAAATTCTATGAGAAGAAGGTTTAACTCTATGACACAGCAGTGCAGGAGATATTTAAGGAACCAGATAATTATAATTGGTAGTTGGCAGTCAACTCCATTTCTCACCACACTAGGTCAGCCTCTTCGAAACCGTAAACACTCATTAAAGTCCCACAGGACTTTAGAACAACAGAGAGGCAGAGAAGAGTCAGGACTTGGACTGCTTTTACTTTGGAGTCACATCTGGACAATAGGTCACTCAGTTAAAACCAAAGTTGTTTCCCTGGGGAGCTAGATACAGACGCTCTATAAAGATGCTCCTACAAACGCAGCTGCTCTTTTTCCTTTACATGTGTGGATGGCGGAAAGCAGTGTGCCAGAGAGTGGAATCAAAATGAAACTACACACACATGCATGCACACACACACACACACACACACACACACACGACAAGGTACTCATGGACACACAGTTACACAGAAACAACCATCACCATACAGCAATGATGGTGTACATTGATACAAAATGATACAAAATCACCTCCGCTGATGCCAGCAAAAGTGCAGAGCAAAGGGAAGTCTCAGATAATATTAACAGAAGTGTAAATCAGCTCAACTAATTTGAAAGACAATTGGTAATATTCATCAAACTTAAATGCATAGATCCTATGTCCTAGTCACCCCATTTCTGGTAATATGGAATGGGTATGTATGTAGGATATTTTTTGCAGAATTTTGTTTATAATAGCCATTAGGTAATACAAATGGCAATAATGTAAATATTTTATAAAAGAGGACTAATACTTATAGTATATTCACATTTTGAAATATAAAGCAGGTGCTAAAAGAAAGAGAGAGTTCTTTTTGTGAGAACATGAAACAACACTGCTGATCCATTGATCTGGTGAGAAGCAAGTGGAGAAATAATACAGTGGATAGATTAGATTCATAGACAGATTTGCTGATCTGAAAAGACATTGCTATAAGTTGTTTTCATATATTAACTTATTTAAATCTCACAACAAACCTACAAAGGTGATACTATTGTTATATTCAATTTATAGACAAGGAAACATAGCAAGTTAGACAGGTAAAATACTTTAACCAGGGTCTTATCTGTTTGGTGGAATGAAGAGGGAAAGGGACTATAAGTTTCTCCTTTATTCAGTTCCACATGGTATTATTTTTCTTCAATTAACTACCATTTTGTGAAGCTAAAAAAAGTAAGAAAGCAAAAAACAGTAGCACATACATCTTTTTAAGAGACCACAAAACTGTGAACCCACAGATTTTCTGTTGCTTATCTTTGGCCCCCTCCCCACCTAAACCCCACAGCACATTTCTCAGCTCCCCTCCTCGTGTGCTTCCCTTTTTCACTTTGAAATGATACAAAGAACTCTGCTCGTCTTATTTTCCCAGAGATGGTCCATCCAGCTAATAGCCTTCATCTTTAGGAAATATGTGTTGCTATTCAGACTAAAGGCACCTTCACTCTGTCACCTCCCACATGAGCCACATTAAAAATGCAGAACAAAGTATTTTATGTGACCTATTAAATAGTAACTACCACTAAATCCAACTGTGCTATGACATGCATTTTAGATACTAATTAGGCCAATAGTCTAATCACTTCAACTAGAATGAAAGAATCAGCTTCCGGCCGTGCCTTCAAAACATAATCAGGCTGTACCATTCCACATTTCCACCAACAGTGTAAGAATGTTTCTTTTTCTCCATACCCTCTCCAGCATTTATTGTTTGTTGATTTTTTTTTCTTTTATGATGGTCATTCTGACTGGTGTGAGGTGATACCTCATTATAATTTTGATTTGCATTTCTCTAATGAGTGGTATTGAGTATCTTTTCATGTGCCTCTTGACCATCTGTATGTCTTCTTTAGAGAAATGTCTATTTAGGTCTTTTGCCCCATATTTGATTGGGTTGTTGTTGGGTTGTTTTATATTGAGCTGTATGAACTGTTTAATGCAGCACTATTTACCATAGCCAGGACATGGAAGCAACCTAAACATCCAAGAACCGAGGAATGGATTAAATATGTGGCACAGGTACACAATGGAATATTATTCAGCCAAAAAAGGAACAAAATTATGCTGTTTGCAGAGATACGGAGGGATCTAGAACTGTCATACAGAATGAAGCAACTCAGAGAAAAACAAATATCATATATTGATACATATACGTGGAATCTAGAAAAACAGTATAGGTGATTTTATTTGCAAAGCAGAAATAGAGACTCACACATAGAGAACAAGCATGAGGACAGCAAGTGGAGAGAGAAGAAGGGGATGAATTGAGAGACTGGGATCAACAGATATACGCTGTTGCTGTTGCTGTTGCTAAGTTGCTTCAGTTGTGTCCAACTCTGTGCGACCCCATAGACGGCAGCCCGCCAGGCTCCCCCATCCCTGGGATTCTCCAGGCAAGAACACTGGAGTGGGTTGCCATTTCCTTCTCCAATGCATGAAAGTGAAAAGTGAAAATGAAGTCGCTCAGTCGTGTCCAACTTTTAGCGACCCCATGGACTGCAGCCTACCAGGGTCCTCCATCCATGGGATTTTCCAGGCAAGAATACTGGAGTGGGGTGCCATTGCCTATGTGTAAAATAGATAACTAATGAGAACCTACTATATAGCAATAGTAGTGATCAAATTGCTGCAGTGATCAAAATGAGGAGACCCAATAAACGGAGATACATGTCTACACATAGCTGATTCACTTTGCTGTACCGCAGAAACTAAGACAACATTATCAAGCAACTATACTCCAATAAAAATTAAAAGCAAACAAACATTATCAGGTTTGTCCAGTTGCACTCCTTGTACCAAATCCAAAAGGGTGTCATGTAGAGCAGTTCATCAACACTGATTGAAAAACAGAGGTGTAGGTAAATGAGATGAAGCATGAGGCCAAGGAAGCTTAAACTTCTCTCCCTCTGGCCTTTTAAGAGGATTACTGTAATTTACATCAGCAGTAGTATTTCATGAGCTGCACATCCCTCCCTCATGTAACATCTATGAACTGAATATTATGTTTATGAATAGATACACCCTCTAAAAATACAATTAATTTAACTATTAATCCCTCCATCCATCATAAAAAATATGAATACTGCTAGTATCAAGTGAAGTGAAATCACTTCTCAGATGGAGAGTGAATTCAGGGTTTTAAAATAAGGGACAACGATCACCCAGAAAGGGAAAGTTTCCCACATGGTCAGCTCACTCTTTAAGGTTAATTATGTCCCAGTGGCTAATACTTCTTTAAAAAACAAACAAACAAACAAACAAACAAAAAAAACAGAGATAAGCTGACTGTCACAGGTGAGTAGTTTCCCAGTTCAACAAACTGGCTCAATGGATAGCTTTGTTTCATTGAAGAAAGCAATTAGCTTTTAGTGCGCTGGAAAGTGGAAAACAATTTCACAGATTAGTAGAGCTGAGGGCTCTGTCTGCTGGTGATGTCAGTGTGTGGCAAGAACCACTTCCCACATCCTTTCTGGGCCAGCATAATGAGCAGATGACAACACAACACACAGGGACAGCTGCTTCCACTGACAGGCTCTTAACCAAGAGAAGGCATTCTCTGAAAACCTGACGACAGTAACTACAATGACAAAGAAATAATACATACCGCCACATTGTTTTCATAAACAAAAGGGTGTGACACAGTATTTAGGACAGGAAAGACAAAGGTTTAAGGGCTTCTGACACCATCATTATTGCAGACATAACTCCTCCAGACACATAAAGAATAGGGGAATTTAATAAAGCATAAGGAGGAGAAACCTAACACAGTCTACTTGGGAAGCCAGAAAAGCTGACTGCTATGTCATATGCTGGTTTTCTATTTATTTTTAAATGTCAAGTAAGTAATAATTACAGAGGTAGAAAATAAGTGGCCTAGAAATTTGATTTGGCTGGCATACTTGTTTTCTTTAGCTGACACTTAAAAAAACACAGTCTAAGACAATCTTTTAAAAATTAAAGAGATGTTACATAAAAATCTAGAGTCCCAGATTTTCTTTAAAACTTAGAAAATCCGACCCCCGTAGATCATTATGGTCTCATGCAGCAGTTGGCTTGGGGGGAGTAATGGCTGTTCCTCTAAATGTCCCAGTTCACTGCAGGCTGCGCATTGCTCCCGGTGGCTTCTTGACCCCAGGGATGGTCATTGCTTGTCTGTTATCATTAAACTTGATCTATTAGTTTCTAATAGCAGAGAAATATTTCTCTGCTCCCAGTTCCCTATATAAACTGGAAATATAGCCGAGTGACCAAGAGAGCCACGTAATTTCTTTTTTAACTCCTGACCATCTACAGTCATTTTCATGGTTAGTCTGGCATTTGAGTTTGTGATACCTGATGTAGCTGGGAAAAGCTATGGAAACAGGCTTTCAAAGTCAGCCAGACTTAAGAACAAACCCTGGTTCTGTCACTTAGTTATGTTTGACCTTGAACAAACTATTTGTTCTTGCAATAAATCTTTTTTTCCAGGAGTAAGAGGGAAATATTATGGCAATAGTGTCTATTTTCTATATGAACTATGAAGATTAACTACATGTATGTATGTGTGTATCCATATACATAAATTGGTAGCTAGCACATAATGAGAACATTAAAAGTGATAAGAAAACTGAGGTAATTCAAGAAAAATTGGGCTTGACAGAAAATGATATAATAATAAAATTAGATTAGCTGATGAGAGCAATCTGGGTAAACTGAAGTCTTACCAGTAACCTATTTTTCCCAATATCTAGGAGAATTATATGTATACACACACACACACACACACACACACACACACACACACTCAGGCTTTGTTTTAGTCTTTGCCACTGGAGTATGACTCTGATCCAATAGAAAACATTCTCTCTGGCCCAGGTAGACCACTGGCAAGTTACAGTCATATTTGACAAATTATATTCAAATACATGAAGCTTGTTACAAAGGACCACTTCAGTAAACCCTGACAACACATGTACATTGGAAAATGGTCATTAAAATGTTAGACAAAAACAATTTCCAAATCTACTGGCTACTGGCTGGGTGACTTTGAGCTATTTATTTCTCTGAATCTGTAACTTCATCCATAAAATGGGTATAGCAATTGCTTCTTAAAGGGGTTGTGGTGAGGCTGAGACAGCTATAAAGTACTAACATATATGTTACTAACACATAAAAGGAGTGAACACATGATTTCATTTACATTCTTAAAAATTAATGTATGTGTTTGTTTGGCTGACTCGGGTCTTAGTCACAGCATGTGGGACCTTTCATTGCAGCACATGGACTCCAGTTGTGGTATCCAGGTTTAGTCCCTCTGTGGCATATGGGATCTTAGTTCAGAACTGAACCCATGTCCCCTGCATTGGAAGGCGGATTCTTAACCACTGGACCACCAGGGAAGTCCCAGATTCCGTTTACCTTTTTTCTAGTGATTTATTCAAAAAGCATCCTAGTCACAGTTTAAAAAAGAAAAAACGAGATGATTTTGGTTTTATTTTTAATGAAAACCAAACCAGAGCAATTTCAAACACTGATTAAATGGCACTAAGGTGATCTAAATGTCCATACCATCAAAAAGCATCTATTTGCAAGGTGTATTAGAATAATAGGAAAAGAAAGAAGTCATCATGCCATCTATTCCATTTTTACTGAATTACAGAATGTTCATGGCTCCTTTTTCAGGATTAGAAAATGAGCAGCTTAAAATGATCAACATATTGAAAAAACATCGTATAGGAAATTGAGTTGTGATTCCTAAGACATATGGTTTGGTGCTAACATTTTCCATTGCTGCGTATATTATACTATGCAATGCTCTGCAAAACATTTCTGAGCCCAGGCAATTTTCCCATGATTCACTAAAATAGGAATAATTCAAGTTAATGAGCACTTATGATCTATTTTATACAAGGTATTTTATCAGAATAAAAACAAGATATGATCTTTGCCTCACACTAGAACACAGTGTTTCTCAAAGCAGGAACCCAGGATCACTTGCATGAGAATCATCAGGAGAATATTTTTAAAATGCATATTTCTTGGCTCTTCTCACAGACTCTCAGTTACGTCCAACTCTTTGGGACCCCGTGGACTGTAGCCTACTAGGCTCCTCCCTCCATGGGATTCTCCAGGCAAGGATACTGGAGTGGGTTGCCATTTCCTTCTCCAGGGGATCTTCCCAACCCAGGGATCGAACCTGGGTCTCCCACATTGCAGGCAGATGCTTTAACCTCTGAGCCACCAGGGAAGCCCTCTCATAGACTCAGAGATCCAAAATTTGGAGCTCTGGACCTGAAAATGCACATTTTAACCCACCAGGTGATCGGTATGCCCACTAGATTGAAAAGCCACTCAACTACTTACACCATCTGAGTTAAGCCAAACTCGATTCCATTAGTAAATGGTGTGCTAGTGAATCATTTAACTGTGTGTGTTAGTCACTCGGTCATGTACTACTCTTTGCGTCCCCATGGACAGTAGCCCACCAGGCTCCTCTGTCCATGGGATTCTCCAGGCAAGAATACTGGGTGGGCTGCCATGTCCTCCTCCAGGGAATTCCAACCCAGGAATTGAACCCACATCTCTTATGTCTCCTGTATTGGCAGGCAGCTTCTTTACCACTAGCATTACCTGGGAAATTCATTTAATGATATACTAGAATATTATTAAGAGAGTGAAAAAGCTGGCTTAAAGCTCAACATTCAGAAAACTAAGATCATGGCATCTGGTCTCATCATTTCATGGCAAATAGATGGGGTAACAGTGGAAACAGTGTCTGACTTTATTCTTTGGGCTCCAAGATCACTGCAGATGGTGATTGCAGCCATGAAAGTAATCACTTGCTCCTTGGAAGGAAAGTTATGACCAACCTAGATAGCATATTCAAAAGCAGAGACATTACTTTGTCAACAAAGGTCCATCTAGTCAAGGCTATGATTTTCCCAGTAGTCATGTATGGATGTGAGAGTTGGACTATAAAGAAAGCTGAGCACAGAAGAATTGATGGTTTTGAACTATGGTGTTGAAGAAGACTCTTGAGAGTCCCTTGGACTGCAAGGAGATCCAACCAGTCCACTCTAAAGGAGATCAGTGCTGGGTGTTCATTGGAGGGACTGATGTTGAAGCTGAAACTCCAATACTTTGGGCACTGGATGCAGAGAGCTGACTCATTGGAAAAGACCCTGATGCTGGGAAAGATTGAAGGCAGGAGGAGAAGGGGACAACAGAGGATGAGATGGTTGGATGGCATCACCAACTCGATGGACATGGGTTTGGGTGGACTCCAGGAGTTGGTGATGGACAGGGAGGCCTGGTGTGCTGCGGTTCATGGGGTTGCAAAGAGTTGGACACAGCTAAGTGACTGAACTGAACTAAGCGCATTAGAACTGACACCAACCTTAAGGAGACATTCATCCAACCACCTCCTTTGACTTGTGGAAAACCTAAAGCAAGTCTCTTCACCTCTAAATTGACATGACTACTTAACTCAGTTGCTAACCTACCTACATGAAACAGCTAGTCATTGAAAAAAAAATCCTTGATTTTTCCTATTGAAGGAACTAAACATATAGTATATATAGGCAGATAGGATGCTACTTAGTTTGACAGAGGTAACTTGATTTAAATACCTAATGAGATTTTTTTCTAATTTCACAATTTGTAATTACAATTTTTTGACATGATTTTAAAGTAACACTGCACCTAATATCCACAGTCCTGGAGGGCATCCTTGGTGTTATATGCATTTTTAGGAAGATTATGAAACCCTTGAAGTTTTATGCAAAAAAAAATGGGATATTTATGTATTTTGGTAGGTCTTCCTGGTCCATGACTATAATTAGATTCTCAAGGAGCTATGTATGTATCGGAAAACAGCACAAACCACTATAGCATGTTAACTGGGAAAGCAATATGCAGAAAACTCATTCCAGAGATGCTGCCAGTAAAGATGGAGAGATCCTGGGTTTGGCTGCATGGATGGGAGTCTGGACCAGCTTCCTCAAACCCTTCTCTGGTGGGGGGAAATGTCTCATCTTCACATGGAAAACTCCTAGCAAACCAATTCCCACTGAAGCACTAATGACAGCTGATGGCTTAACGTGATACCTGTCTCATTGCTTGAAATCTTCCTCACTGAATCCAGACATACTCCTACTCATAGTTAATTGATCAGAATTGGAACTTCAGATGAAATAGTTTGCTATCCCTGATTTAATTAAATCTCTCTCATTTTAGAGATGAGAAGTTTGAGACCCAGAGAAGTGAAATAACTTGTCTGAGATCCAGAGAAGTGAAATAATTTGTCTGAGGCCACACAGCAAATAGGTGTCATAGCCTGGCATAGTAGCCAGTCCTTTGGCTCCTGATAAAACGCATCTGTCACAGCTAAACTGACAAACATGAGACATCATTTTCTCTCACTCTGCGTGACCTTGTCCCACCCCTTCCCTAGGCACTTCCATCCTGGGTGTTGTCAACCCTCTTGGTTTGTCAGCAATTCCCATTCCAAATGTTTCATCTTTTTATTTTAAAGAAACAGTGAGTTATGTCTATAGAATATAAAATAAAGCTAACTATAACTGGAAGCATATCTGCAAAGTAAGAAGGGAAAATGAGGTCTCTGGTGTTGCTGCTTTGCTTTGTTAAAAACAAACAAACAAACAAAAGACCACACAAAGAACTTACTCAGGGACTACGTCTTCTGAGATATTGTATAGACTAGCTGAGCTTGTACATTTCATACTGGATTTACTGGTTTGTTTGTTTTTTCCCACCGCTATCATTTTAGCCTTCTTACAACATTATGTATTTGTCATTCTATAAATAGGAGGCCTATCCTCTCCTCAACACATTTCCTTCTTTTATCTTTTCTATTTCTCCTCATTTTTCATTTCTCTCTCTTTTCACTTTTTGCTTTGATTTCTGATGTTAAAGGTATCTGTGAACATGTCTTAGTTTCATGACAGGACATATATTTCTTGAGTACAGTGTATATTTCTGTATCTCTACTTTATGCATCTTCATATTCCTCATTTTAGTTTCCTTCAGTTGTTGTTCAGGGAAAGTTTGCTATCACTTCCCCCCTCCCCGACTCTCATCTTTCCTTGTAATATTACTTTCCTTTCTCTCCAACTGAAAACATATGGCAACTGTCAATCATGGTACCCTGCAACCAACCAAACGTGGATGCAGGACTCACATCTGGCCAATCATAGCGTACCATCCGCCCAGGCCAACACGATTGGTTAAAGGGAGGTATATGACCCATGCTGGGCCACAGTTCATCACAAGATTGTTTAAACTGAGCTGCCAAATCTTGGGTGACACAAATAAAGTGGTGTTTCACTGTCTGAGCCCACGTTCCCCTGTGCTCAGTGAGGAAGCTCCAGTTGCTAAAGAGAATGAAATCAACTTGTAGAGGAAAATATAAGCCATCAGTTCAGTTAAGTTCAGTTGCTCAGTCGTGTCAGGCTCTTTGCGACCCTGTGAAGCGCAGCATGTCAGGCCTTGCTTGAGCTTGTTCAAGTTGAATTATTGACACTTTATAACCAAACACCCTCATAGTACCTTGCCCCAAATAAGTGCTCAATAAATATTTACTAAAATTTTTTTTCTTCCAAATCAGACTATTTCTAGACTTGCTATTTCCCATGGTGTATTCCAACAATAAAGTAGTAAGGCTAGAGAATAATATTGCTTATTATTTATAGAATACATAAAGAATGGCTCACCTTGAAATTTCAAGAATTCTCATGAAATGCCAATTTCATTTAAGTCATTTACTAGGTGAACATGATTTCTGGATCATCCTGCCAAAACCACACAGAATTAAAGGTCTTGTGATGGATGAGGGAGCAAGATCTAATTGGTGTTATAATAAATGTATTATGATTTGGTAATCTACCTAGATTTATCAACACGAAATGCCCCTGTCTAAATAAAATTATCAAGTTATGGTATAAAAACAATGACAAATGTCTTGTAATTGGCTTTTATACAAGTGCTGGCATGCAGATAGTGGTGCCAAAAATTGTTTTCAAAATTCTGAGTAACAGATTAGTGACAGCAAAGGACACCTGACCATCATTTTGTCTATTTCAAATGGTCCTGAGTCAGACCCAGTAAAAATGCAAGCTCTTACTGAGGAAGTCATACATGGACTAATGAGCTTGGGAAGATACTGCCAATTAAGTCAGCATCCTTCCAGGTAGTCTATGGAAAAGAAAAGATTTATTATGTCTCTAAATGGAGCAAACACAGCCTTAATGCTACCACATATCAAGAGCTAGGAACATCCCAATCCCACATGGAGATATACATTCATCTTTGTAACCTACTTTTTTGGCTTAGCATTATACTATTGGTATTTTCCCATGTTATTAGGTATTCTTTTTAAACCTATCATAATTTTAAATAGCAACATATTCCTCTATAGAATACCACAGTTTGTTTCCTTTCTCTCCCCATAATATAAGTTCTTTATCATCCATTCAATAGATTAAAGATGAAGGGTGAATTTGACTTTAGATGTTGTTCAATAGTATCATTCATTTCTCCAACCAGACATCCAAATCAAATACATAGGGCTGTACTATTTGGAGACAGAGCTGAGATGGACCTATGCCAAGCAATAAGCATAAATAGCACTTGCTGAAAATTTTCAGTACAGCCTGTTGTATTTTTCACAAAAATAGGAGAGCATAAATACTTCCATTTGTGGATCTGTTTAAAATTTTTTAAATGTGGATGTTCTAACTTTCAAGTTTCCTAAGTAAGTGGGAAGATGAGTACATGGCACCCCAGTCAGATTCCCAAATCAACACACAATCAAACAGAACACTTAGATGGAAATCAACAGCTCAGAAAGCCTGGCCCTGCCTTCTCTCACACAAGCGCTAGACCACAGCCTTGATGATTATCAGCTCAGCAAAGTTAATGGCACTTTCAGTTTTACATACCAAGCAGCCCAGAGTTTAGCCAGGCAATTTGTTTCTAATCTCACATTCTCTGCTTTGTCACTCAGAAGGCAAAGATTTTAGATGACATTCAAGAGTCAGAGGATGTGATAAGTGGACGAGGGACACTGATTGAAATTCTACCAGAGGACCCACTCCAGGTTTTTGATTAAAGTTTCACAGCGCATATAAATGTTTTCCTGTCTAGCGCTTTTATGGCAAACCTAACATCTCAGGTCCCACATACCTTTAAGTACAAATGAGGCAAGATGACTCAGACCCTGTTCAGGTTTTGTCCAGTTCTTTGAAGGGCTTCAGGCCCTCCTCATCAGAGTCTCCCTCAGTTTCTTCTGAGGTTCCCCAGTGTTGACCCAGATGTGCTCAAGTCTACTTCTATTTCTGTTCATCATTCTGCAACAACCAATGTCCATGCTCAGTATGGATGTTCCCAGTCACCAGTCCTAGCACTGCGAGAGTAGGAGTAAGGTCTCTGCAATGACAGTGACCTTCTCTCTCTCTGTCACATCCTCTCACTTAAGGCTTTGAAAACAAATTCCTTCAGCTCTGGTTCACTCTTTTACTCCACTAGCATTCAAACCCAGTCCACGGAGTCAGACAGAATGCTCATGACAATGTCATTTCATCATATTCCAGATCCTAGGTACACATACAAAAGTACTACCTACTGTTTTAGCCAAAGTACAGAGGCCCCCTTGTAAGTCCAGCCATGCAAATAGATGCTGCCTGACTCCCCAGGCCCACAGACTCGCACACAGCCCAACTATAAATACAAATTTGGGCTCTAAGGAGCACCCTCTTCAAACATGTCATAAATCCCCTCCTTGCAGGGAGAAGCAAGTCTTGGAAGATTCATTTCATTTCACTTTGAGTTCAAATGATTCATCTGATTTTAAGAACCTAAGTTAGGAAATATCCACATTAAGTTATTTGGAGTTAAAGGACAGAAATTTCTTCTGTATATTCTGAATAAGATTTCCCAACTAAAACTAAGTGACTAAGACAATCTGAATGCAGAGTTCCAAAGAATAGCAAGGAGAGATCAGAAAGCCTTCCTCAGTGATCAATGCAAAGAAATAGAGGAAAATAATAGAATGGGGAAGACTAGAGATCTCTTCAAGAAAATTAGAGATATCAAGGGAACATTTCATGCAAAGATGGGCTCGATAAAGGATAGAAATGGTATGGACCTAACTGAAGCAGAAGATATTAAAAACAGGTGGCAAGAATACACAGAAGAACTGTGCAAAAAAGATCTTCATGACCAAGATAACCACGATGGTGTAATCACTGACCTAGAGCCAGACATCCTGGAATTTGAAGTCAAGTGGGCCCTAGAAAGCATCACTATGAACAAAGCTAGTGGAGGTGATGGACTTCTAGTTGAGCTATTTCAAATCCTGAAAGATGATGCTGTGAAAGTGCTGCACTCGGAAGACTCAGCAGTGGCCACAGGACTGGAAAAGGTCAGCTTTCATTCCAATCCCAAAGAAAAGCAATGCCAAACAATGCTCAGACTACGACACAATTGCACTCATCTCACATGCGAGTGAAGTAATGCTCAAAATTCTCCAAGCCAGGCTTCAGCAATATGTGAACCGTGAACTTCCTGATGTTCAAGCCGGTTTTACAAAAGGCAGAGGAACCAGATCAAATTGCCAACATCTGCTGGATC
This sequence comes from Ovis aries, assembly GCF_016772045.2. NCBI lineage: Eukaryota > Metazoa > Chordata > Mammalia > Artiodactyla > Bovidae > Ovis > Ovis aries. The sequence goes on along the minus strand of NC_056058.1, from coordinate 53,226,633 downwards.
ATCAAAAAATGAAGAGAGTTCCAGAAAAAAACATCTACTTTGGCTTTATTGACTATGTCAAAGCCTTTGACTGAGTGGATCACAATAAACAGTGGAAAATTCTGAAAGAGATGGGAATACCAGACCACCTGACCTGCCTCTTTGAGAAACCTGTATGCAGGTCAGGAAGCAACAGTGAGAACTGGACATGGAACAACAGACTGGTTCCAAAAAGGGAAAGGAGTACGTCAAGGCTGTATATTGTCACCCTGCTTATTTAACTTATATGCAGAGTACATCATGAGAAACTCTGGGCTGGAGGAAGCACAAGCTGGAATCAAGATTGCCAGGAGAAATATCAATAACCTCAGATATGCAGATGACACCACCCTTATGGCAGAAAGTGAAGAGGAACTCAAAAGCCTCTTGATGAAAGTGAAAGAAGAGAGTGAAAAAGTTGGCTTAAAGCTCAACATTCAGAAAACGAAGATCATGGCATCTGGTCTCATCACTTCATGGCAAATAGATGGGGAAACAGTGGAAACAGTGGCTGACTTTATTTTGGGGGGCTCCAAAATCACTTTAGATGGTGATTGCAGCAATGAAATTAAAAGACACTTACTCCTTGGAAGGCAAGTCATGACCAACCTAGATAGCATATTCCAAAGCAGAGACATTACTTTGCCAACAAAGTTCCATCTAGTCAAGGCTATAGTTTTTCCAGTGGTCATGTATGGATGTGACAGTTGGACTGTGAAGAAAGCTGAGTGCTGAAGAATTGATGCTTTTGAACTGTGGTGTTGGAGAAGACTCTTGAGAGTCCCCTGGACTGCACGGAAATCCAACCAGTCCATCCTAAAGGAGATCAGTCCTGGGTGTTCTTTGGAAGGACTGATGCTAAAGCTGAAACTCCAATACTTTGGCCACCTCATACGAAAACTTGACTCATTGGAAAAGACTCTGATGCTGGGAGGGATTGGGGGCAGGAGGAGAAGGGGACAACAGAGGATGAGATGGCTGGATGGCATCACTGACTCGATGGACGTGAGTTTGAGTGAACTCCGGGAGTTGGTGATGTACAGGGAGGCTTGGTGTGCTGCAATTCATGAGGTTGCAAAGAGTCAGACAGGACTGAGTGACTGAACTGAACTGAACTGAACTGAAGAGAAGCTTAGACTTGCCCTTGTGGCCTGCCACACCCCAGCTGGGTAAAGGTCTGAGAAATCAGAATAACAAAGTGGAGCTTAAAACCACCAAGGAAAAGAAGGACTGAGGAGAGGTGCTTGAGATGCTAGAATAGAACAGAGGCCAAAGCAGATTACACAAATCTTATTTTCTGCCCATATTCTTTCCATGGGTTTTGAAATGACTTACATCCAGCATGAAATTCACATTCAGAGGGCAGTCCAATGCAACATCATGAGTGAAGGTATTGTGAGTTATCAGTGAGCACAAGACAGCTATTTTCCCCCAGTCTCTCCTTTGATAGGGTCCCCAAGAACATCATCTTTCACGATACACTAAGGCTGCTATAAGCAAGGTGTTTTCTCTTTGGATTTTTATCAACCTTGAGGCAGAGATATCAGCCACATATATGCACCTTTATAGTGTACCTGCAAGAGTGCTAAGTCTCTTCAGTTGTGTCTGACTCTTTGTGACTGTAGCCCACCAGGCTCCTCTGTCCATGAGATTCTCCAAGCAAGAATACTGGAGTGAGTTGCCTTGCTCTCTTCCAGGGTATCTTCCTGACCCAGGGATCAAACCCACATCTCTTATATATCCTTCATCAATAGGCAGAGTCTTTACCATTAGCGCCACCTGGGAAGCCCCTTTATGGGATATATCAAGCTCTTAAAGTGCCGTCCCTTCCCAAGATGGGAATTAAAATTTATTCCCCTGCCTGAGAACACCCAACTATAGATTCAATTCTTGGTTCCTATGAGAAAACTATAGCTGCCTGGTTTTAACCATGGTATCTGGAAAAGACACACTCACAGATAGACAGACAGACAGACACATACAAGAAGAGCTTCAGCGTGTGCGCATGTGTACATCCTCAATCACTCAGTTACGTCCAACTCCTCGTGACCCTATGGACTGTAGCCCACCTGACTCCTCTGTCTACAGAATTTTCTAGGCAGGAATACTCAAGTGGGTTGCATTTCCTCCTCCAAGGGATCTTCCCAACCCAGGGATCCAACCAGAGTCTCCTGAGCCTCTTGCATTATAGACAGATTCTTTATTACTGAGGAGTGGGAAGAAGCCCTCCCTTCTCCCTTACCCCTAGATCCAATCAGTCATCAATCAAGTCTTGTCAAGAGCCCCTTCCTAAATATCACCATAATCTGCCTGTTTCCTCTCTATCTCCATAACTATTGCCTTAGTTCAAGCCATGCTGCTGCTGCTAACTTTCACTAAATTAATGCAGGGTCTCTTAACCAACAATGCCCTCTCTAGCCCATCCCCCACTTTGCATCCAGTATTAAAGAACAAATCCAATCAAGATATAGTTCTATTTAATACCCTTCAGAGGCTCTTCAAAGCCACAGGATAGGGTCTGCGCTGCTTAGAATAGTACACCAGATCATGACCCGGCCTATGTCCTCCACACTAGGTATGTTTTTGATCACTTCCGATCTCTTGATGCTCAGCCAGACCAGGTACTATAATTCCCAGAAACACCATGTTCTCTGCCATCACCATCTCTGTGCATATATGGTGCCTTCTCACTGCAGTGCCCAGTCACCTGTTTCACTTCCCGTAGTCCTACTTATAACTCAGCTGGAACTCAGTTCATTCTCCAACTGCTTCCCACTTTCCCACTCTGGGGTGGGAATGTACTAACCATAGCATTAGGCAGACTCTGCTTCAAGTTTATGTTGGCATATATGTATATGTCTTCCCCATTAGACTGTGAACTTCTAAGGCAAAGACTGGTGGTGGCGCTAGTGGTAAAGAACCCATCTGCAAATGCAGGAGATGCAAGAGACCTGGAATTGATCCCTGGGTTGGGAAGATCCCCTGGAGGATGGCCTGGGAACCCATTCTAGTATTCTTGCCTGCAGAATCCCATAGACAGAGGAGCTTGGTGGGCTACAGTCCATGGGGTCATAAAGAGTTGGACATGACTGAGCAACAAATACTTTCACTTTCACTCATCCACTAAATTAGTGATTCTTTTAGGGGAGGTGTACAATTACACTCCCACAGAGAATGTTTAGTAATATACACAAATATTTTTGATAGTCACAACTGGGGCAGGGGGTATACTGGCATCTAGTGAGTAGAGGCCAGGGATGCTGCCAGTCATCCTAAAATATATAGGACAGCCTGTCACCACAAAGATTTATCTGAACCAAACATATTTTGTATCGCATGGTTTCCTTTAGGCCTAAGGGATGAAAGAGATGTGTATTCAGATATCATGGACAGAATGGCTTCCTGTCAAAATGTTCCACAGCATCACTTACAGTCCCCACTGTCAAAAATTTAATTGCTGATAGCAGTAAAGAAGTTTGACATTTACAAGATATTTCAAAATATGTTTTTAAGTTTGATCCCCTTAATAAACGTGAGGAATAGGACAGTCTAGAATGGTCCCATTTTCAAAGAGGTACTTGCCCAAAGTTAAACAGTCAAGAACTTATCTGTGAACCAGGATTCTCTCCACTGTTCCTCAAAGCTTACTCTGGGTCTATTTCTATAGGCAAGTTTTCTGTTGCAAGTGACGGAACATGCAGCTCCCAAGTATCTTAAACAACAAGGAAATTCATTGGCTCATAAAACTGATATATGCAGAGGAAGGTCTAACTTTAGGAGTGGCTTACACAATGCTACAGGTCCAAGTCTCTCCCTATTTTTGGCTCTGCTTTGCTCCAGGTGACTTCAACCTCCATATCCCCACTTATGGCGATACAGTGGCCAAGAGCTTGAGACACAATCAACAATCAGGTAAGACCAGCCTAATAGGAATATGTGTGTCTGTCTCTCAGCAGTGTGTCTCAGTGTAACCAGCCCACATGTCTATCCCTGAATCTGCAGCCACAAGAAGATAATGCTGTGATTTTTCCACTCTCATGGCTGGTAGAAAAGTGACTTCAACCTAAAACCCACAGACAAAGAGTTGGAGAGGGAGTGATATGGCAGAAGAAAGTTTGGGTGTAAATGGGTCAGCAAAACCCATAAATATCAACTGCATTGTGATAAATAAAACTTTCCAAAGTTAAACTGGCTAAGTCTTGTATGTTGGAGGTCATGTACCAGCAAGATTCTGATATTTATTCTTTTGCTTATGTAAAAATCATGCACTAAAGTGCTTATTTTAATATAATGCCTAGGGATTCAACGATTATAGGACATCATCTCTTCCCAAGTCCAGTCCATAATGAGACTTGAGTTGGATAATGTCCTACCTTCACACTATCACTGGCTCCAGCTTTCCCACTGCACAAATAACATAGAACAGTTTGCAGGGACATACAGGCCATGGACTCCCAGTACCCTCTGCAGGAAAGAAATGTCATCAGTCGTCATGACAACCCATGTGGGTTCTGAGGCCATGTAGCATTTTTCATACTATCAATCAGAAGGTAGATTTATTTTACAATACTACACAGCACTGACCCCACAGAGAAGAAAATACAGATGAAATAACTAGAAGGACACTAAAGAGATGACAGTGTATACCATTTCTACTAGTTTTCTACAGATTGACTTCTATAACTTGTAAATGGATGGATTTCTTTTATTTTTTTTTTCATTTTAGTTTTTATTTTTATTTTTTTAAAATTTTTTCTTATTGTTTTGCTTTATTTTACTTTACAATACTGTATTGGTTTTGCCATACATTGACATGAACCCACCATGGGTGTACATGCGTTCCCAAACATGCACCCCCCCTCCCACCTCCCCTCCCCATAACATCTCTGGGTCATCCCCATGCACCAGCCCCAAGCATGCTGTATCCTGCGTCAGACATAGACTGGCGATTCGATTCTTACATGATAGTAAACTCACCAAAAGGTCCAAGAGGCGTGAAATGTTTTTCACACACATTTACCCACTAGGGACACATATTAAGTGTTAAGGATAGAATGGACCTACAAAGTCATCTAGGACAATCCCTTTAGCTCACAGATGACAATTGTGAGATACACAGAGTTTCCACAGACCTACTGACAGATCTTAAATCCAGCTCTGCATATTTATATATCAATACTTATTCTACAGGCCCAGTGGCAGAGAATCCTCCTGTCAATGCAGAAGATGCAGAAGAAGTGGGTTCAATCCCTGGGTTGGGAAGATCCTTTGGAGGAGGAATTGGCAACCCACTCCAGTAATCCTGCCTGGGAAATGCCATGAACAGAGGAGCCTGGTGAGCCACAGTCCATGGGGTCGCAAGGAGTTGGACACAGCCAAGCATGCATACACACTTATTCTACAACACTGACTAGTGAAACCACTAAAGACTTATTCATTCAAAAAAACACGTACAAATCTTGTAAATTATAAACTTTATATTGATTCCAAAGCCTATGACATAATTTTAGCTCACAGCTTTCTATCTTAAACATGCACTAAAGATGGGATGACTTGTCAGTATTATTGTCATAAACACCATAATCAGTCAATCAGTCAGTTCAGTCACTCTGTCATGTCTGACTCTTTGTGATCCCATGGACAGCAGCATGTCAGGCTTCCCTGTCCATCACCAACTTCCAGAGCTTGCTCAAACTCATGTCCATTGACTCAGTGATGCCATCCAACCATCTCATCCCCTGTCATCCCCTTCTTCTGCCTTCAATCTTTCCCAGCATCAGGGTCTTTTCAAATGAGTCAGTTTTTCTCATCAGGTGGCCGAAGTATTGGAGCTTCAGCTTCAGTATCAGTCCTTCCAATGAATTTTCAGGACTTATTTCCTTTAGGATTGACTGGTTGGATCTCCTTGCAGTTCAAGGGACTCTCAAAAGCCTTCTCCAACACCACAGTTCAGAAACATTAATTTTGGGGGCTCAGCTTTCTTTATGGTCCTACTCTCACATCCATATATGAATACTGGAAAAACCATAGCTTTGACTAGACGGACCTCTGTCAGCAAAGAAATGTCTCTGCTTTTTAATATGCTGCCTAGGTTGGTCATAGCTTCTCTTCCAAGGAGCAATTCACTTCAGTCACTCAGTCAAGTCCTACTCTTTGCAACCCCATGGACTGGAGTACCCAGGCTTCAATGTCCATCACCAACTCCCAGAGCTTACTCAAACTCATGTCCATTGAGTCATTGAGTCAGCCATTCAACCATTTTATCCTCTGTTGACCCCTTCTCCTCCTACCTGCAATCTTTGCAAGCATCAGGGTCTTTTCAAATGAATTAGTTCTTTGCATCAGGCAGCCAAAGTATTAGAGTTTCAGCTGCAGCATCAATCCTTCCAATGAATATTCAGGACTGATTTCCTTTAGGATGGACTGGTTGGATCTCCTTTAGTTCAAGGGACTCTCAAGAGTCTTTTCCAGCACCACAGTTCAAAAGCATCAATTCTTTGGTGCTTAGCTTTCTTTATAGTCCAACTCTCACATCCATACATGACTACTGGAAAAACCAAAGCTTTGACTAGATGGACCTTTGTTGGCCAAATAATATCTCTGCTTTTTAGTATGCTATCTAGGTTGGTCATAACTTTTCCTCCAAGGAGCAAGCGTTTTTTAATTTCATGGCTGCCCTCCATCAGAGAGCAGACACAATGAAAACCACAATCACAGAAAACTAAAAAATCTAATTACATGGACCACAGCCTTGTCTAACTCAATGAAACTGTGAGCCATGTCATGTAGGGCCACCTAAGACTGATGGGTCATGGTGGAGAGTTCTGAAAAAACCTGGTTCACTGGAGAAGGGAATGGAAAACTACTTCAGTATTCTTGCCTTGAGAACCCCATGAACAGTATGAAAAGGCAAAAGATAGGACACTGAAAGATGAACTCCCCAGGTCGGTAGGTGCCCAATATGTTACTGGAGATCAGTGGAGAAATAACTTCAGAAAGAATGAAGAGATGGAGCCAAAGCAAAAACAACGTCCAGTTATGGATGTGACTGGTGATGGAAGTAAAGTCTGATGCTGTAGAGAGCAATATGGCATAGGAACCTGGAATGTAAGGTCCATGAACCAAAGCAAATTGGAAGTGGTCAAACAGGAGATGGCAAGAGTAAACATCAACATTTTAGGAATCAGCAAACTAAAATGGACTGGAATGGGTGAATTTAATACAGATAAACATTATATCTACTACTGTGGGCATGAATCCCTTAGAAGAAATGGAGTAGCCATAATAGTCAACAAAAGTCTGAAATGCAGTACTTGGATGCAATCTCAAAACTGGCAGAATGATCTCTGTTCATTTCCAAGACAAACTATTCAATATCACAGTAATCCAAGTCTATGCCCCAACCAGTAATGCTGAAGAAGTTGAAGTTGAATGGTTCTATGAAGACCTACAAGACCTTCTAGAACTAACACCCAAAAATATATATCCTTTTCTTTTTTTATATATACATTTATTTATTTTAATTGGAGGCTAATTACTTTACAATATTGTATTGGTTTTGCCATACATCAACATGAATCTGCCATGGTTGTACACGTGTTCCCCGTCCTGAACCCCCCTTCCACCTCCTTCTCCATCCCATCCCTCTGGGCGATCCCAGTGCACCAGCCCCAAGCATCCAGTATCATGCATTGAACCTGGACGGGCAATTCATTTCACATATGATATTATACATGTTTCAGTGCCCTTCTCCCAAATCATCCCACCCTCGGCCTCTCCCACAGAGTCCAAAAGACTGTTCTATACATCTGTGTCTCTCTTGCTGTCTCGCATACAGGGTTATCATTACCATCTTTCTAAATTCCATATATATGCATTAGTATACTGTATTGGTGTTTTCCTTTCTGGCTTACTTCAAATATCTTTTTCATTATAAGGGACTGGAATGCAAAAGTAGGAAGTCAAGAAATACCTGGAGTAACAGGCAAATTTGGCCTTGGAATACATAATGAAGCAGGACAAAGGCTAGTAGAGTTTTGCCAAGAGAACTCACTGGTCATAGCAAACACCCTCTTCCAACAACACAAGAGAAGACTACACATAGACATCACCAGAGGGTCAATACCAAAATCAGATTGATTATATTCTTTGCTGCCAATGATGGACCAGCTCTATACAGTCAGCAAAATAAGACTGGGAGCTGACTGTGGCTCAGATCATGAATTCCAAGGAGCAAGGGTCCTCTAAATTTCATGGCTCTGGTCATCATCCACAGTGATTTTGGAGCCCAAGATAATAAACTCTGCCACTGTATCCATTGTTTTCCCCTCTATTTGCCTGCAGTGATGAGACTGGATGCTATGATCTTTGTTTTTGAATGTTGAATTTTAAGTCAGCTTTTTCACTCTCCTCTTTCACCTTCATCAAGAGGCTCTTTAGTTCCTCTTCACTTTCTGCCATAAGCACAATTCCTTACAACTGATTCAATTGTTTGAATTATTCTTATAGTCCCTTAATTCTCCCCTTCAAGGAGGTCTTGTAGACTTGTCAAGGGAAGCTGATAACACTCTTGACAGCAAATATGGATAAAACATTCCTGAAAAAATACATGTGAATATTTCTCCCCAAATCAACAAAAGACATACTAGGCTAGTTCATAAATGAATAAATGATGCATAATCTTCAATGTATTCATATAAAAAGGGAGTCAGAGGTTGTATTAGTTTTCAAAGACCATCATAACATCATAACAAAGTACCACAAAATGTGTGGCTTAATTAACAGAAATCTATTTACTCACAGTTCAAGAGGTTAGAGCCCAAAATTAAGATGTCACAGGATTGTTTCTTCTGAGGCCTCTCTCAGTGGCTTGTCAGTGGTTGGACTGCCCATCCATTTTTTCATAAGCTTTCTTCTTTACATGTCTGTGTCCTAATCTCTTCTTCCTACAAGGACACTAGTTAAATTGGACAAAAGCTCACTCCTATGACCTCATTTAACCTTAATTACTTCTTTAAAGTCTATCTCCAAAAACATTTGGGGCCTTCCCTGGTGGTCCAGTGGTTGAGAATTCACCTTCCAATGCACAGCATGTGGGTTCGATTCCTGGTCGGGGAATTAAGATCCCACATGCCATCAGGCAACTAAGCCCATGTGCTGCAACTGGAGAAGACTAAACAAACAAATAAAAATATGAATGTGAAGGGGGATGGGGGATGGAATGGCCCCAAGATACTCATCCAGAGCAGAATTGTATTCACATGTTCTTAGAACAATGGAGTATTACTCAGCCTTTAAAAAAAATACATTTGAATCAGTTCTAATGAGGTGGGTGAAACTTGAGCCTATTATACAGAGTGAAGTAAGCCAGAAAGAAAACACCAATACAGTATGCTAATGCATATATATGGAATTTAGAAAGATGGTAATGATAACCCTGTATGCGAGACAGCAAGAGAGACACAGATGTATAGAACAGTCTTTTGGACTCTGTGGGAGAGGCCGAGGGTGGGATGATTTTGGAGAATGGCACTGAAACATGTATAATATCATAAATGAAGCAAATTGCCAGTCCAGGTTCGATGCATGATACTGGATGCTTGGGCCTGGTGCACTGGGATGACTCAGAGGGATGATATGGGGAGGGAGGAGGAAGGGGGGCTCAGGATGGGGAACACATGTACACCTGTGGCAGATTCATGTTGATGTATGGCAAAACCAATACAAGATTGTAAAGTAATTAGCCTCCAATTAAAATAAATAAATTTATTTTAAAAAAGAACAAAGTTTAAAATTGTCAGACTTTGACAAATAAGCACAAGATAACATATTTGATGTTCATAAGCATGATCAAGGTTTTGGAAGGAAAAAAACAATCTCAGAAATGGTTGTTTTTTTTTTTTTTCCCCCAACAGTATATTGCCTAGTATCTAACCCCAAGTACCATGACAACATGGGCTGAGAACCTGGAGAACTTGACACATCAGATCGATCAGGATTAAAAACTAAATGTCACAAAGCTAATGAATAAACACATAATTTGCCAATAAGTGGGAACTGGCAAAGTTTGAAAATCCACTGTATTATCTAGTATTATTTTCTACATCCCATAAGGGAAAAAAATGCAACTTCTCTGCAAATAGTCCTCTGAAATTATCCCATTAAATATGAGATTATGTGTACAGTATTATCCTGAAAGCCAAATGAAATTGTAAGGCAGTACCAATCTTCTATCTTCTATACAACTAGATTTATTATGCTTGTGTTGTGGAGAATATGTAATTTAACAGCCACCCAAACCAAGCAATTTGTCCCCTTCTAGATCTTGTATCTCAGAAGACATTTATGAAGGCCCTTCCTTTAGAAATCAGAGAACAAACAACATACGATGACTTTGGCTTTGCCAGAGCCTTGTGCACAGCCAGGCTCAGCTACATTTCTGTCATCACCTTGCAGCTTCTGTTCCACCCAGTCAAGCCGCAAAGCTCAATGGAAGCATGTCATGCTCTCCCTCCCTTCATGCATGTTGCTGCCTCTTCACAGAAACCTGTTCCCCTCATCTCACCTCACTTCAAATATTACCCTTCTGGTCATATTTGAACTGTTATAGCATCAGCGTCATGGGTGTCTGCCTGATGCCTCCTAATTCTGTTAGGTGTTCTGCCAACGGGACACCACAGAGCATTCTCCCATCATGGTACTTATCGCTGTATTGATACCGCTTATAGTAATTGTCTTCTTGTGAGTATAACAGCCTTAAGAGCAGAGGTCTGGCTCACTGCTATATTCCCAAAGCCATGTGTGCCTGTTTCTCAGAATGCTTATTGAATGAATGACAGATAATACCATTGTCCCAAAGACTAGGTCAAAGGCTTAGCTAGTGGGAACTCATCACAGATGCAAATGTGAAATGCTCTTGTGTAAATAGTCTTTTATGCTCCTAAGGTGAAACAGGATTCAATGAAGCACAGTCAATGTAAAAGCTTAAAAATCATGTGTGAAACTAACCTTGGAAATCTGGTTCAAATGCTTTTATTACACAAAAGGTGAAGTTGAGACCAACAGAGTTCTAGGAAATAAAACAGCTTAATAATGGGAGAGGTGGAACAGCACATAGATGTTTTTACTTTCAACTCACTCAACTACTCAGAGTACTGATTAAACACGTATATGAGCTAGTCACTGAAGATATAGAGGTGAATGAAAGGACCTTAAGTTCATAAAGTATATATTTTGGTGAAGGAAGACAGACAACAGAGTTAAAAAATAAATTACAGAAAAAGGACATAATAGCTTGATGATATATGAAATGGTTAGGAAAGGTCTCTCTGAAGTGGTGGCATTTGACTTGAAGTTCAATAAAGGACTTCCTGGTGGTCCACTGGTTAAGAATCCATCTTGCAGTGTAAGGCGATTGGTTTCAATCCCTGGACCAAGATGATCCCACAGGCTGTGAGGCAACTAAGCCCATGTGCTGCAATTACTGAAGCCTGAGTGCTCTAAAGAGTCCATGTTCTGCAATGAGAAGAACCACCACAAGAAGCCTACACACCACAACTAGAGAGTAGCCCCCACTCACCACAACTAGAGAAAGCCTGTGCAGAGCAACAGTGACCTAGCACAGCCAAAATAAATAAATAAATAAATATATTTTAAAGTGTCAGCCATATGAAGATCTGGAGCTGCAATAAAATGGGATGAAGGCTGGAACACTGGAAATAAAAAGGAGGTTGGAATGGTGGGAGCAGAAGGAGCTTTGAGGATAAGCATGGAAGATGAGGTGGGAGCCACAGGCAGGGGATTCATGATGCAGGCCTGGGACACCAGGATAAGCACAGTGGATTAATTATGAGTGCATGGAAAGTGCTGAGAGGGAGTGCTGTAGTTGATATAGTTCTACCCCAAGGTCTTTTTCATCAAAGTACAGCGTCTCTGCTTTTGTTGTTCAGTTGCTCAGTTGTGTCCAACTCTTTGTGACCCAACGGACTGCAGCATGCCACACTTCCTTGTCTTTCACTATCTCCTGAAATTTGCTCAAACTCAAGTCCATTGAGTCAATGATGAAATCTAATGATGTCATCCTCTGTCATCCTCTTCTCCTCCTGCCCTCAATCTTTCCCAGAATCAGGGTCTTTTCCAATGAGTTGGCCTTCACATCAGGTGGCCAAAGTACTTGAGCTTCATTCAGCTTGAGCATCAGTCCTTCCAATGAACATTCAGGGATGATTTCCTTTACCCAGTCCTCACTGTTGAACTGATAAGTGAACCAGGGTGAAATATTTGAGAAGTAATGTGGAAAAAGAGCCAAGGATTCATCTCTAATGTATTTTTCACAAACACAAGGAAGATTGTATAGTCGTACATAAATATACTCATGTATATTCACTCTGGGAGAAATCTGACCAGAGAAAGGGTGCTGACACCATGCAGTGGAATAGACCTTGCAAATTCCACCCAGTTATAGTATCCAAAATGGTGTTCCCACACTGCTCAGCAAGCACTGTGCAGAGCAATGATTGTGTACAAAGATTATTCAAATTCTAGCCCTTCTGCTCCTGGCTTTGTGCTTCATTCCAGCTAGTCAATGTGCAGAAGAGCAATGGAAAAAAATGTAGCTGAGATCTGAATATATTCCCTTAAATACACCTGATTACCCAAGGCCCCAAACTTCTGTTTTACGTTAAACATGAATTTAATTAGTTTGTGATGAATTTGTAAAGAAGCTCTAAATGAAAGGTTTTATACCTTACCTATTTTAAGGTTTTCACTTCAAACTTTGGTTGGTGGAATAGAAAAAAAAAAGAATAACAACAAGCCTTTTCACTTGGAGAATCTTGATAGTTCTGTGTATAGCATTTTTCCAGCTGCCTCTCTTCCTCTCACCCATTCCCATCAAAGGCATGAACTTTACAATGAAATGCCTACTGGAGAGCTCTTCATTGACTTTGCCAAAATCCTTCCTCCTGTTTACTCACCTAACTTCAGGGCCAAGGGAACCAAGTTCTGCCTTTAAAGATTAGCTAAAAATACTGTATCTGTGCCCTCTATGAAACAGTCAAATAATGTTTGATGATAAAGAGTGATTGGTCACTTGGAAGTAGATCTGAAAAAAGATCATATCAGCCTGCAAATCCTAGGAAGTATCAAACTACAGAATGACCAACAAGTTTTCCTGTCATATAACTGCAGAGAGAGGTAGGTGGCAGATAACGAAAAGATCCCAGAAGATGCTTGCATTGATTGTCATATTACTGGCTTGGTTGAAATCTCCCCTGTCTAAATCCTCTGTCTTTTTCTATTTCTAATAGCTTTCACTCTCCATCCCGATCAGACTGTACTTGCCCTCTATTGGTTGCTGCCGAATGAATGTTGTTGGCTAGGCTTTGTGAAACAGGTGCCCGCTTGATTATTTGCACCAATGTGATGTACGTGTTATTATGAAATGAGATGAACCATAGCTAGTGCATCTGGACCACAGGATAATAAGGAGGAGAAAAAAATCTTGCCTCTTGACAACTAGGGGAGAAAACTGTCACTTATAAATGAAGATTTTTTTAGAATGGATCATTGGTAAGGCATTCAAGAGTCCATACCATGGAGTTGATTTTTAAATCCTTTCTTCAGTTAAAATCATTAATAACTATCTGACCTTTAACAACTTGTTTTCCCTTCTTGGCATACTGTAACAAACAAATGTCCTTCCGTGACAATAAATTTGAGACGGAGTAAGGAAGTAACACACTGTGCTTCATGATGGGGAAACATCAATCACTGCTTTCAGCCACTGCTTAAGGCTAGAATAACCTTTGTCCAAACTAAAACACTGTGCTTGGTGTGGGTTTTCTATTATTAGCCTAAAATAGCTTTGGGAATTCTCAAGATATTTCCTCGGAATTCCCACTATAGTCAGGCACAAGAGCTATGGCATTCATATCATTTGCTAGTGCAAATCGCCTTGTTTGTAGGACACTTATAACACTGTTATGAGCAAGCAGCTCCAATATTTCACCAGAATGAAATGGGGTATCAACCATTTTTCTATTTCCGGCAAATCTGTCCTATGAATAGAATCGAGATCAGCTTTATTTTTCATCCACTCCCTTAGAAACTCAAAATGAACTGGGGTTGCCAGTGGTGCTTAGTGCCTCCAATGCCTTCCAGGTAGCTAGTGAGGAGACAGAATGCTCACAGATAGTTCTATTGTCTTGGGTCTTTCCAGTCATTTTGCAGGAGATCCCCACTGGTCCTCCTGCCATCCCAATCAATGGTGCAAAAAAAACCCAGAGCTGTTTGCCAACAAAAGCCCAGTGAAACCACCATCATCAGGGAAGCACCTCCCTGCAGATGAGACGCTTGCTAGAAGGCTTAGCCCTGGAGCTGCAAGTTCAGAGCTAGCTGGTGAGCTGTGAAAAGCAGAGAGTCTAAGTCTGTACCTTAGCAGGACGAGGCTTTGTGTGTGTTACACAGAAAGAAAACTAAGACGGGAGTCCAAAGAAGAACCTTCAAGCGCAATGAAGGTTTCTTTGAGGAAACAGTTACTGGCATGTCTCCATCTCTGCTTAAGACAGACGAGAGGAATGAGATTCACGCTGTGACAGTGGGGATTAAGGCATCCTAGAAAGTAATTTTCTAAACATCACAGGGTCCCAGCAAAGTCTTTTCAGCTCATGACATTTTCATTGGCCTGAATTCACCCCAATTTCCAGCAAAACGGGGTCTGTAGGAAAGCATGTTTAAACTTTCTGTTGATTTTACCATAATTTCCATACTGCATGCTATAGAAAAAAGTACTAAAATCAGGTAGGCTTTATTTAATGTGGAATATGTATTTCCAGAGGTGATTAGAGTAAAACGTTTTAAAGCTTGAGCTTTGAAGTTAGAAAGTCCTAGGTTCATATCCTGATTTGGGTATTTTATAGCTATGATCATGGACAAATGACTTAACCTCAGTTTCCCTGGAAGGAGGAGAATCATAGTGTAAAGTACTTTAGAGAGCTTCAGTGTAAAGTATTTAACGAATATCAACTAAATATTACATTACTATCCATTTCTGCACTCTACTCATGATATGGGAAATATCTGGTTTAATGTGTTCCTATCATAGAATGGGAGCCAGATGCCTGGATTTCCGGATATGCTCTGCATTCCGTCTGCAGTGCATCCAGCTGTGTGGGTGGATGCCGGGGCTGGAATGATACCCCTCCCTCTCTCTCCAGTGGCTGTTTCCCCACCAACATAATAACAACCAAGTGAACCTGTCACCTCTCGATCACAGCAAGATTCATAATAGAACATTCCCAATATGCCATGATCCCAAGTTTCCTGTTCTGGCTTCTCAATAAAGAATAAGGTCCAGGGGTCTTGCCTACTCAATTTTCCTCCATAATTACACATTTCTACTTTTCTCTTTCCAAAGCATGTCCACATCTGCCAACTCAGATGGATCATAATCTTCATGTTTTTGTGACACATACAAGAAACAAGAGACCATGCACACATGATGGCTGAGGGATAGCCCCGTGATCAGGATGTCAACCAACCAAATGATGCACATCTTCTCCAGACTGACTGGGAGAAATATTCACTGATTATGAAGGACAGTCAGAGAGTTGACCATCCAGGCTGCCTTTTCTCTTGGAAAAGGCAGAACGCAGTTCTGAACATGACGACAATAATATCAATATTCATTGATATTTATTGAATGCTTATAATTACTGATGGGCATGGGGGCATCTACCCATTTTGTTCTACTTTACCAAATCAGTCCATAAGGAATAGCATTTTCCCCTTCTTCCAGTGGGTGGGGCATTGTTACGTTGAAATTTTCTAAACTCTTTTTTCCATCCTCTTTCTTTCCCCAGAAAGCAGTGTTACTAAAGGGATCCAGTAGAGTCAAAGGCATTTTTCGGGCTCTGTTTGTTAGTGGTTAGTGAGAGCACTGTGTGTTAAAGATTGGGTTCCATCTCTATCCTTCCAGGGTGCATCCCATGCAGTGAGGCCCCGGGGGGAACACAAGGTCTACCCTCCAGGCCTCGTTTCCTGCTTCTCACACTCCAAGCTCACTGCATGTGCCCATGGTGGTCAGTGGGCCATGAGTTTTCTCTACCAATTCAGCATTAGTGTGCGATTTTTTTAAATAATTTTTAAATTTTAAAAAGTATTTTATTTATTGGCGAGCTCCGTCTTCGTTGCGCATGTGGGCTTTCTCTGGTTGTGGTGAAGAGGGACTGCTATCTCGTTGTGTCACGTGGGGTCTTTCATGGCGGCACACAGACTCTCTAGCTGTGGCCAAGCTCAGTAGTTGCAGCGCACCCACTTGGTTGTCCCATGGCATGTGGGATCTTCCCAGACCAAGGATCAGATCTGCAGATCTGTATCCCCTGCTTTGGCAGGCAGATTCTTAACCAGTGAGCCACCGGGAAAGTCCAGTGTAGGATTTTAGAAGCCTCATTTACCCGCAGTGTCAGAACTACAACTTGTACATTGGAACTACTTACCAGAGCGTCTGGTATTGATTGGGGAAGGAGGTTTGAGCAATACGTGTGGGAAGTGGGCTGAATAAAGGACTTTTCAGGTGGTGCAAGTGATAAAGAATCTGCCTGCCAGTGCAGGAGCTGGAAGAGACTTGGGTTCAGTCCTTGGATCAGGAAGATCCCCTGGTGGAGTATTCTTGCCTGGAGAATTCCATGGACAGAGAAATCTGGCAGGCTACAGTCCATGGGGTCACAAAGAATCAGACACGACTGAGCATGCACATGCCATCCCACTCCAAAGATGCCTATGCCTTAATTCCCAGAATCTAAGGATGTGTTATCTTACACAGTATCTGTCTTAGGGCTACTATAACAAGTTATCACCAACTGGTAATTTACTGTCTCACAGTCTGGAGTCCAAAAGTATAAAACCAAGGTATCAGCAGGGTGTTCGTTCTCGGAGGCTCAGAGGGAGAATTTGTTCTATGCCTCTGTCTCAGCTTCCAGTGATTGCTGACAATACAGTCCTTGGCTTTCCTTGGCTTGTAGACACGTCGATCTCTGCCTCTGTTGCCATGCAGTGTTCTCCCTGTATGTCATCTCAGTCTCCATGTTTTCACATGGTGTTCTGTTCTGTGTGTCTCTGTCCAAATTCCCCTTGTCATATAAAGACAACAGCTATTGGATTAGGGTCCACCCTCATCCAGCATGACCTCATTTTAACTTGCAAAGTCACTATTTCCAAATAAGGTCAAATTTGGTTGCACTCAGGATTTGAATGTTAACCTATTTTTTTAAGAGGCACAGGTTGACCTATAGTACATGGTAAAGAAAGATTTTGCAGATCTGATTAAGGGTACTGAAATGGGCAGATTATTCTAGAGTATCCAGGTATGTCTGATATAATCTCAGGAGTTCATAAAAAAGGAAGACAGGAGGGTTGAGGTCAGAGAGGAGAAGGCTATTTGACCACAAAGGCAGATATTAGAGTGATATAGCCATAAGCCAGGGAATTCTGGCAGCCCCAAAGCTAGAAGAGGCAAGGAAAGTATTCTCCCCTGGAGTCTCCAGAAAGAATTAGCTCCAGGATACCTTGATTTTAACCCATTAAGACTATTTTCAGACTCTGACATCCAGAACTGTAGGAGAATAATTTTTTTATGTTTTAAGCCATTACATTGGTGATAATTTATTGCAACAAAAATAGGTAATAAATATATTGAAAGTGAAAGTGAAGTCGCTCAGTTGTGTCTGACTCTTTGCGACCCCGTGGACTGCAGCCCACCAGGCTCTTCCGTCCATGGGATTCTCCAGGCAAGAATATGGAGTGGGTTGTATATTAGGTGATTTTAAAAATTAGAAATTTATATTTTGTTCCACTAAGACTTTGGGGCATAGTTGCCTTCACAAAGCAAAAATAAGTCTTTGGTAGAATCTGAACACCAAAATTATGCCATCAACCTGTAACTTGGTTACCCCACTCAGCTAAACCTTCTTGAGGGATTATCCCATGAATTCTTCAAAACAACCTTTTGCAATAGGTACTATTATAATTCCCAATAAAAAGCCAAGAAACTTGAAGGAATATTCAGTTCAGTTCAGTTCCTCAGTTGTGTCCAACTCTTTGCAACCCCATGAACCACAGCACGCCAGGCCTCCCTGTCCATCACCAACTCCCAGAGTTTACCCAAACTCATGTTCATTGAGTCAGTGATGCCATCCAACCATCTCATTCTCTGTCATCCCCTTTATTTTGGGCTCCATAATAACTGAATTCCTTCCTTCAATCTTTCGCAACACCAGGGTCTTTTCAAATGAGTCAGCTCTTCACATCAGGTGGCCAAAATATTGGAGTTTCAGCTTCAACATCAGTCCTTCCAATGAACTCCCAGGAATGATCTCCTTTAGGATGGACTGGTTGGATCTCCTTACAGTCCAAGGGACTCTCGAGTCTTCTCCAAGACCACAGTTCAAAAGCATCAATTCTTCAGGTCTAAGCCTTTTTTATAGTCCAACTCTCATATCCATACATGACTACTGGAAAACCATAGCCTTGACTAGATGAACCTTTGTGGACAAAGTAATGTCCCTGCTTTTTAATATGCTGTCTAGGTTGGTCATAACTTTCCTTCCAAGGAGTAAGCGTCTTTTAATTTCATGGCTGCAATCACCATCTGCAGTTATTTTGGAGCCCAAAATAAAGTCAGCCACTGTTTCCACTGTTTCCCTATCTATTTGCCATGAAGTGATGGGACCAGATGCTATGATCTTCGTTTTCTGAATGTTGAGCTTTAAGCCAACTTTTTCACTCTCCTCTTTCACTGTCATCAAGAGGCTCTTTCGTTCTTCACTTTCTGCCATAAGGCTGATATCATCTGCATATCGGAGGTTATTGATATTTCTTCTGGCAATCTTGATTCTAGCTTGTGCTTCTTCCAGCCCAGTGTTTCTCATGATGTACTCTGCATATAATTTAAATAAGCAGGGTGACAATATACAGCCTTGACATACTCCTTTCCCTGTTTGGAACCAGTCTGTTGTTCCATGCCCAGTTCTAATTTTTGCTTCCTGACCTGCATATAGGTTTGTCAAGAGGCAGGTCAGCTGGTCTGGTATTCCCATCTCTTTCAGAATTTTCCACAGTTTACTGTGATCCACACAGTCAAAGGCTTTGGCATAGTCAATAAAGCCGAAGTTGATGTCTTTCTGGAACTCTCTTGCTTTTTCGATGATCCAGGGGATGTTGGCAATTTGATCTCTGGTTCCTCTGCCTTTTGTAAAACCAGCTTGAGCATCTGGAAGTTCATGGTTCACGTATTGCTGAAGCCTGGCCTGGAGAATTTTGAGCATTACTTCACTAGCATGTGAGGTGAGTGCAATTGTGTGGAAGGAACATTAACTAACTTATATAACAACTCATAACTAGTGGGGTCAGAATTGAACCCAGATCAAAGATTGAGTTCTCTAAGCTTATATTTGTCTCTATCGCTAAGCCATACTCTTCTCCCATCCATTTGTAGCCATATAGATGACCTAATTGGATAGAGGGTATATAATCTAGCCTATAAATGTGGCAAAAACACCACACTTGTCATTTGTCTTCATGCAGGAATAACAGCCACTGTTTACCTGGCCACCAAAGGGGAGGTAGAGAAAGAGAGGCCAAGTAAACCTCTTCTTGCCACAAATGCTATTTTGAGATAATCAATCACTGCAGCAAAAGCCTCTTCCGAAACCAGTGAACAGTTAATGGTGCCAGTGTCCAACTGGCAGAAGAAGAAGAACAGCCTTGCACACTGCATGTGCCAGGAGACTCTGGCTTGTACACAAGCAACCTGTCCTGCTCTTCCAAAAACTGCATATGAGACAAATCATCTGCTCCTCTTTATTTCTGTGAGTTATTTCTGAGATGCTGGAAGGTTGTCCAGGACAGACTGCAAGATCCATGTCTGATGTCTCAGTGCTGCTCTCTGGACCTAACACAGTCCCCCAGATACAGGTAATTTGCAAATATTTGGTAAAGGAAGAACAGAGGAGTCAGATATGCTTGGGTCCAAACACCAGTTCTATCATCTATCAGCTGTGTTAACTTCAGTGATTCAAGTTACTTTACTTTTCTGAGCTTGTGTCCACATCTGTGAGATACAGATGTAAAATGATTATTTTATGGAGCCTTCTAGAACTCAGCAAGGTGGGCTGCACAGAAGTTATTTCTTAATAAGTGGCTATGGACAAATGGTTGGATGGATGGTATAAGTATACTAAACACATCTTTGTTGCCCGAGAGTGATGCTTCTATTGCAAGCAACCATCTGTCTGCAACTGCCCAGAAAGCCCCTTTCCAATGCTGGCAGTAGACTCAAGAGGGCCACAGATTTCCCCAGGGGACACCAGCTAGGTCAGAGTTCTGTGGAAAAATATTAGTACAACTGGCATGATTTTACCTCCTTTTCACAAGCATTGCTTTGTGTGTCTGCTGTTACGTCCATGCATTCTGCATGTGTTTCAGTGGAACATAAAGAAACATAATCCCACACCACGAAGAATTAAGGTAACAATGTTAGTTTGCAGTATTTGCCTCTGCTCTGGGCATGCTCTCAGTTCTTTTGCTTCTTATCAATATTGCTGTTAAGAATACCGTATGATTGGTGCTATCACCCCCATTATGACATGAAAATCAATGTATGATATAAGAGCTTAAGTGAACCCCACCCTTGGCAGAAGTGTGAGTGTGATGTACAGGTCAGAGCAGCAGTCAGAGCCCAGGCTTCCATTTACCATCCTGGCCAAGGCATTCTGCCTCTCTGAGCTTGAGTTCCTCCACCTTTAGAAGGAGAGATTCACACTTGATGTTTACTTTGGCCTACCAGGTCTCTTGAACTGTGGTGTTGGAGAAGATTCTTGAGAGTCCCTTGGACAGCAAGGAGATCCAACCAATCCATCCTAAAGGAACCAGTCCTGAATACTCATTGGAAGGACTGATGCTGAAGCTGAAACTCCAATACTTTGGCCACCTGATGCAAAAACTGCTCATTTGAAAAGACCCTGATGCTGGGAATGATTGAAGGCAGGAGGGGAAGGGGACGACAGAGGATGAGATGGCTGGATGGCATCACTGACTAAATAGATGTGAGTCTGAGCAAACTTCGGCAGTTGGTGATGGACAGGGAGGCCTGGCGTCCTGCAGTCCATCGGACACAAATGAGCAAGTCAGACATGACTGAGCGACTGAACTGAACTGAACTGAACTTAACCAGGTCTCATGATGTGGTTCCTGCCTACCTTTCCAAACTTTGGCCAGCCACTCTTCTCTTACTGTGCCCCAATCACACTGGCCTTTTATCTGATCTCAGACACAGAGTTTTTCCCACAGCTCATAGCCTTTGTGCTGGCTGTTCCTTCTACCTAGAAAAACTCACCCCACAAATCTTCATACTACTGGCTCCTTCTCTTCCACAGGTCTCAGCTCAGATGCCTCCACCTAGATAAGTCTCTTCCAATTGTCCAAATCTAAAGTTGTCATCCAACTACCATCATATTATCTTGTTTCATTTTCTTTATTGTATTTATGAATAGCTAATATTTTCTTCATACTTATTTGTCCTTTTTATTGTTCACCTCCTTTCTTTAGATAGTAAGATCCACCTAGGTAGGGGCCTTTCTTTCTTTCCATCATTGAACACCCAGCACTCAAAACAATGCCTTGCCACATACCGAGTGTTGAATGAATGATTTCCAAGGTTCCCTTCAGATGTAATGTTCCAGATCATATTATAATCTACTGCTATTCATCTCACATTGCTAGTCCAAGTAGTAAAAGGAGACAAGTGTGCTGATGTGTTACATGAGGATTCATGTGATGGCAGTTTCCCTACAGCTGTGCCCCAGACCAGAGGTTCTGATACAAGCACTGTTCTTTGGAAGTCTACCTGACTAGCTGCTAGAGAGTTCTAGCTGGCCACCTCCTTCCTCCCTCTTAGGCTTTAGATCACTTTCTGTTCAAACCAGCAGGGACATCGCACTACATGAGTCAACTGTGTGAGCACATCTCAGTCCCTCCCCACTGCTCTTCTTTCTTCACTGCCAGGCCCTTGCCCCGTCCAATAGGCACCTTCCCCCCAAGAATTCTATTCTAATTTAGCTAACCTACCTTCCCCTGCTTGAAGCAGAGCCGAGAGGAATTCTTCCTGCAAAAGCCAAGGGTGAAATTGCATCATGCACAGAAAACAATCACAGCATTCGAAGAGCAAAGACGATGAAAATGAAGAGACACTGAGGTCATAGCTAGGTCTAGTTTATGACCTTGTGAATGGGAAAAATGGGAGCAGTACAAGTGAAAGGAAAAGGATATGGACTCACATGTACAGACCCTCAAAGGAGATGTGCTAGCATCCCACATTCCTTAGTTCCTGCCCGCTGCTAGAGGTAGAATCTATCTTAGATCTTTTCTCATGGGGAGATTTAGAAAATATGCAACTGTAGTACACTCTTGGTACTAGAATACAGGCAGAGGATGAGAAAGCAAACTGCCATAAGAATGTCATAATAATTGTTGCTATATTCATGAGAAACTCATTTCTATATATGAAGTGCTGTTTGCTCATCTGATTTATCAATCAGACTAGCGAAGATTACAATGAATGCATTTCATGAACTGGACTGGTTATCAATGAAATATACCTTTGATAAAATTTCTAGTATGAAGAAAATTTCCATACATTTTCATTATCTATTCAAATGATTGCACTTCAACAGACGTACCCTAGTAATTGACATGGCAGCTCCCAAAAGATAAAACATGACCACTTTGCTCATTGAAAACTGATTCTATTTAGAAAAGGATTGGAAAGAACACATTACAAGTCAGAGAAGCCTAGTTACTGTCTTTTTTTTTTTTAAGTAATGTCCTGCTTTTGCACTAATACTAGATTCTGCCAAAAAGAAAAAAGTACAGGAGAAAAAAATTCCCAGTTAGTAGTGAGCTGCTTATAACTGAGGGAATGGAGAAAATAGCAATGACTTAGATAACTTGAGGGCACAACATAATTTCATGTGAATCATCTTCTAAGTTAGATAACTCTGATAAAACAGTACATCTAGGTCGTGAGTGTCCCTAAGGCTCCGTATGCACAGCACCAGTATCGCTTTAATCTTCAGATCCCCCTAGCACCAGGCATCATGCTCCACACATAGTAGGAATTCAGTCAATGCTGCTTCAAGAGAATACAAATCAGTACCTGCTCCTCTTCATTAGCAGACTTGCTGCCATTTCTCCCTCATATCTACAGTAGAGATACACATTGAAGGCTTTAAACCACAGGAATCGATGGAGAATCTCATATTTTACTCTTCCAGCAAAGGTTTTTTTAAAGAGGTACGGTATACAGGACATAAATTCAAGGAATTACTGAAATACAACGACAAAAACAGTATGTTCTTTTATTGCAGGCTTTGCTTAAAATCTTGAAGAAATAAAAATGTTTTGGAAAAATAGTACAAGCACACAGCTAAAATAAGGAAATCTGTATTAGAGTCTCATTCTGGGGTGAATCTCTATAAACATGCACATAATGTGTGTAGTTATGTGTGTGTGATGTATTCAAAAGTATTTATATCAGAAGATTATTTGTATTAACTACTCTAAATCTTTTTATAGAAGAAGGCATTTTCACATCTAGTCAAACTTGAAAACTTGTGAACACATTTTAAAAACAACTTGAAGATATAAGATAACTAATAATTTTAGAGCTCATCCTGAAAGGACTTAATGGAGAATCAGCCATGAAGTAAAGAAAATTCTCACTTTTCTCTTAACAATCTGCCTGGTACACTGGCTATGTAAATTAGCATGAGCTCAAAATCATGTTGGGCTAAAATAAATCATATTTGACATAAACATGAGAAGATTGAGGACAAACAGGATTTAATAAAAATGTTAAAGTGCATATAATAATTATGGGTACAAGCAGCTCTTTTCTTTATTAATATGTTACCTCTATTTCAATCTATATATGAAACATAATAGTAAATACATTACCTAATACCTTGTAAAACTATTAATTAGCCAAATAGCTAGTCATTGCTGGAAAATGAAAAGCTGAGCAAAATACAGTTGATGGGTTGTGCTGTGGGATTTCCATTTCAAGCAAGACAACCAGTCAGTAAGTTCACCACACAGTTCTTTGGATTTGGATATTAAGAGTACAAAATAATCAAAACCATGGTTTCATGGTTCAGCTATTTTGATTACTTTTTCATCAAACGAGCTCACCTACACAGTTTCATAAGCAGTTGCTAGAGTGAGCATTGGGCTTTATGGTCTTATGTAACATGTTCTGTCCACATGGCCATTTTACTCTTTTGAATCATCTCAAAGGGAATTCAAGACATATTCTCCCGACTATCATGGAGATTCTTTCTCATAGATTATGTTGTTTGTGTTTCTACTTCTATCATTTCCCAAATAACATAAGACAAATACTTCTATAAAGTGAATCCAACAATGCTATAAATAAAAGTACATAAATAATAAACAAGGTAATTGACTGAAAGATGTTAGAAGTCAGTTTCCATCTCAAAAACTGGAAAGTAGGCTGATTTTCTCTGACACATAGGATCATTGATCAGCATGAAACCTGTCTCGAGCCTGTTTGAAACAAACAGAGCAATGGTCGGATTTTTTTGCTTTGCAATGTTAGGTTTGATCAGAAGACCTGATGTGGATCTGAGAGGTGATTAAAATATATTACTTGGGCAAGTCATCAATAAACAATCTCAGAAAACTTGTGTGTATCTCTTTAATGGTGCCTCTGGCCCTCAACTATCAATTATGCAAGAAAATATCAGTTAACTTTTAATTTAGCCCACAAATAGCTTCACTGCATTTCTTCTAAATCAAGATCTAGGTATGTCACTTGAATTTTACTTAACTGTCTAAACACAAATGTCATTGGATGTAAATCATGAATTTTGGCCAAGGGTGTCAGGTGATAAGTTATCTTTGGTTGGTTGCTAAGTTGTGTCAGACTCTTTTGCGACATCATGGACTGTGGCCCGCCAGGCTCCTCTGTCCATGGTATTTCCTAGGCAGAATACTGGAGTAGGTTGCCATTTCCTTCTCCAGGGTCTCTTCCTGACCCAGGGATTGAACCACGTCTCCTGCATCGGCAGGCGGATTCTTTACCACTGAGCCACCAGAGAAGCCCCCGGTGATAAGTATCAGGCCAAAATAAGGAACTGAATTAAATTGTGTGTTTTCAAAAGGTATGGCTAAGAGCTGCCTTATAACTCTTGGACTACTGACTTCCATCAGGGGAACAAAAGGGCTAAGAGCTGAAAAATAAAGAGGGGACTTATACAGGGATTTATTGGATTGAGCAGCTGCCACGTGGCTACCTCCTTCCCTAGAAGGTAAGGGAGGAGTAGGGCTGCTTCAAGGAGATCACCTAGAGATCTTAATAAACTTCTGGAGTTTGAGAGGCAAAGGGGGCTGGGGTCCAACTTTCCATTACCTCTTCCTTCTCCTTCTCCCCTCCTCCACAGTCAGAAATCTAGGACAAGGGTTGGCAAATAGTTTTTGCAAAGAGACTGCAAATGTTTTAGGCTTTGAGATCATGCAACCTGTATCACGCTGGTGCAAAGCAAGCATAGACTATACAGAAAACAAATGGATATAGCTGGGTTCCAACAAAACTGAGGAAAGAAAGGGGGTGGCAGGCCAGAACTACCTCATGCATCAGAGTTTTCGGGCACCTGGTCTAGACGCTAACAGACATCTTGGGGAGCAGAGCCTGGAGAGCGGCTGCTGCATTGTGATCAGTCTACTTGACCACAGCTGTTGGGCAAAGATGCTTGAGGGTTTCCCACAGTCCAGATTAGGACCGTCTTGGGAAGAGAAAGCCATCCTAGAACTGCTTGATTTCTGCCCAGATAGACTACCCAGAAGGGCACTAAGACTCCACCAGGGAGAATACTGTGGAGGGTGTTGTCAGAAAGTAAGGACGGACTTACATTCCGGGGAATAGAAGGACTGAGTAAGGAGGAAGGTGTGAGTGAGGAAGAGCAAAGAAGCCTGCGAGGGGTTCCCCCTGCAGCCAGCCCAGCTGGGGTGGAAGGAGGACTGCATTGAGGCTTATTTCCCCTTAAAGTGTCCATGAGAATTTGATTGCCTCAGATGCCTGGAGAGGGCCTCCAGGAGCTTTCTGCTCAGGGCAGGGAAGACCCGGTTTAACTGAATAAAATTTAAAGGAAGCTTTAAAAATGAAAATCAACTTGCATTTTTATTATGTTACTTGATCCAATATATCAGCTCTAGAAATATCCTCTCCCCATCCCATGGATGAAAAAAATAGATAATTGAAGCAAATATTAGGGTTTTCAACTCAAATAATGTTCCCATACCCACTTTAGTTTAAATCAGTGGTTCTCAACTTTTATAAACATCAGAATCACCTGGGGGGGTGCTTCTTAGAAACACAGATTTCTAGGCCCAACCCCCAGATAATCTGGCTCAGTAAGTCTGGGGTGAGCCTGAGAATGTGCATTTCTAAAAAATCCCCAGATGATGCTGATGTTTCTGGTCCAGGACCACACTTCGAGGACCAGTGGTTCAAGCCAAGCCTTGTTCGCAGCTGTGAGTTGTCATCTCGTCAAGAATAGGAGGTTCTAGTGCTGGCACACTTTACTTGTTCACATGGGTCATTAGTCACTCCCGTTCAGTGTTCAGAGAGCAGCTATAGCTACAAGTGATTCGCTTATGTTGCCAACACCATCCATCTCTTCTGTTACCATGGGTAACTTTTCTCAAGGAACTTGGATTTTCTGGCCTTGCCTCTTCTTTGCTCACATATAACATGAAGGTAGTTACCTACCAACAGCAAACATTTTACATAATGTCACCAATCTATCCACTGCAAAAAAGGATATTGAAGGGAGTTTACTGACATATTGTCTGACATTGTCATGATCCATGAGTGGCAGAAAATAGACACCCAGTGAGTAGGCAGATTTCCATCTGGCAAGTAGATGGCTGTAATGAGCACCAATGTGAAATGACTGATAGTAATAGAAACTAGAAAGTCGATGGGAAAATTAGCTTTCCTCATTTCACATCTGCACGACAGGGGGAGCTGCCAATCACAGTCTCCAGAGAGAGAGAGGCTTATCTGGGTTCCCAATCACGTGCAAAGCCATGTTCTCCTAAGTTTAAAAAAAAAATCATGAGGAAAAAAATAGAATCAGTCTGTTAGAGAGCTTTAAACAAATGTGGGACTGTGAAACAAGCTGTCGCAAATTGGCACAGAGAATGCAGAAAATCAATGTGAAATGAAAGCTGCCTCTCCCAACAAAATAAAGCAGGCAATTAACCCTTCCTATTCCTGCTGCAGCCTCCAAGCCATTTAAACTGCAGAATGAAGGTTGCTAGGGAATGGGGTGATGCTTTAAATATACAGCCTACTCTATCCAATAGCATGGGTGGGTATGTGGGTGAGAAATAGGCATGCAGGTGGCAAGGAAGAATCAGGTTGGCTTTTATATATACATACCTAAAAACATCTATATATTTTATATATAGATACATTTTATAGTTATATTTTATCTATACACACAAATGCATAAGCGTATGTATATATGTACACGCATGCATATACATGGGTATACACACACTAAATAACCACATGAGACTAAGAACAGATACGTGAATCCCCCAAGTTATATGTGTGTCCTAGGTCTAGTAGGAATATACAGGAGTAGAAAAGCATCTCACAAGAGTTTTAATTATATTCACCTAGAAATATACAAATTCACCACTTTAAAAACAAATCAGGGAATATAATAACTCAAATCTCCTGCATGCTTCGCTGTTCAACTCTCTGTTTTGAATGATATATAAATAATGGTGCATAAAAGAAGGTAACTAAAGCAGTTACAAAAGTCTTGAAAATGTACTTCTTCAAAGGCTAGGATATTGATATAGTTCACTAATTAATATTACAAGAATATTGCTGTAAATCAGAATATGAAGCAAACACTAAAAAATGAGCTATAACTCTGAGAACAGAATTCAAAAGGGTCATTCATTACAGTATCAAAGTATTTGTAAAAATGCAAAGTTTATTCGAACATGAATTAGTATATTTATATGTAAGGATAGCATCAGTCAGGACACTCTCTGCTGCAGTAACAAACAATCCCAAAAATCTCAGCGGCTTCACCCCACAAAGGTGCACTCTTTTCTCATGCTATATCTGATGTTCCTCAACAGGGGACTCAGTTAGCCCTTGGTTAGTCAATCAGGGACCCAGATGGATAGAAGCTCTTCATGGACATGTGTTTACAGGAACACAAGGAGGAAGAAAGTGAACATCAAAACTCACACATTTGTTCTTTAATTTTCTGTCCAGAAGTGACAAGTCACTTCTCAGTCTCACTGACCAAAGTAAGCTTTAAGAAGTTCATAACCTAACTTTAAAAGGAGTTGAGGAATGAAATCTTACTTGGTTCTCAGGAAAAGTAGAGCCAGAAAAACATGGTAAACAGCACCAAGAGCAACCACAATCATCTCCATTTCCGGCCTGCCCAGATACTGCAATAAACTCTTCGCCAGGCTACCTGTTTCCACGTAGATTCACCTCTAATCTATTCACACTGCATCCAGAGAGGGAAGGATTTAAAAACAAACAAACATAAATCTAAGAGCCCTATCAGTCTCATGCTTCAATACCCTTTAGTGGCTTGCAGTGAACTTATATAAGATTGAGCATCTCAACCTTGGGTTGCAAGGTTTTGCATGGTCTAACTCCTACCCACATACACGAGCTCACCCTTTCATCCACTATTTGATCCAGTCAAAGCACTGTCACCACCCGCCTCACTCAGAGCTACCTTGGTTTCCTTCAAGTTTTCTGAGGTTATGAAGTTTGGTCTATGTGCTATTCCCTTAGCATCCTTCTTCCATTCCCGGCTTGGCTTTACTCCTGTTCATTTCTCCTTCAGCATCAAGCTTTACTCTTCATCCCCTCTCTCTCTCAGACCTTGTAATTTTTACTTCGTAGCAACTCATCTTATTTTAATTATAAATTTATGATTATATAGTTATGTATGTCAGAGAAGGCGATGGCACCTCACTCCAGTACTCCTGCTTGGAAAATCCCAGGGATGGCGGAGCCTGGTGGGCTGCCGTCTATGGGGTCGCACAGAGTTGGACACAACTGAAGCGACTCAGCAGCAGCAGCAGCAGTTATGTATGTGTTTATTTAATGTCTTCTTCTGTCTATAAATTCCTTAAAGGAAAAGATGTCATTTTGTTTTCACCATCTATAAACAGCACTTAGTACACTACCTGCTGTTCACTAGGTACTCAACTACCACATGAATAAGTAAATTCGACACAATTCAACCTCTAATGACTAATAAAGATCAACGAATCAGTTGAAATGTAGCTGAGAGCCTACAGTTGAAAATGTAGCCTGATTAAACATGAAGAGCCAAATATCAGAATTGAACGTGCCTTTGTGTCTTTGTCTACAATATAGAGTTTGTGAAGTAGATGCTTATCCACTATGACAAACAATCCTTCAGATCCACATTATACAGAGTCACCGTTTTACACTAAGGACACAGAAGATGGGAGAAATGAAGAGACTTGCCAAGTATCCTACTGCTAGTAAGCTGCAGAGTGAGAAGGTGAATAAGAGACTTCTGACCGTACATCTGCCTCATTTTTCAGACACCATCCTGTCTCTCAATTCAAGAAGTTCAACCTTGGGAGTATTCATGTGGGGACAGTGTTAATGAAAGGAAAATTATTAATATAACACCTGGGTCGGGTTCTGAATAGATATGCAGAGGATGACCTTCAGTCTCACTATGCATTTCAGAATCTCTGCCCAAAGGAATCGCTTGGGCAAATGAAGAACTTCATCAAGGGTTCAGCTTTATAAATACATTTCCTCCTGATATCTCTAAGGACCCTGAAAGCTCCACCTTTAGATCATGCCAAGGAATGTTTCTAAGAAGTTTTTTTAAAATTCCTGTGGTATTTGGTAGGGTTTACCTATTAAGCTATGACTACATTTATTCACAAATTGTATTTTGAGCACCTACTGTATCCCAGAGGTTATAAATTACATAATACACCAGGTTAGCAGGCAATGGAATCAGGAG
This sequence comes from Ovis aries, assembly GCF_016772045.2. Lineage (NCBI taxonomy): Eukaryota > Metazoa > Chordata > Mammalia > Artiodactyla > Bovidae > Ovis > Ovis aries. Next base: position 53,196,478 of record NC_056058.1, on the reverse strand, counting down.
GCTTATGTTCTAATGAGAGTAAGGATACTTGGACTGCAAGGAGATCAAACCAGTCTATGCTGAAGGAAACCAATCCTGAATATTCATTGGAAGGACTGATACTGAAGTTGAAGCACCAGTACTTTGGCCACCTGGTGTGAAGAGCCCACTCACTAGAAAAGACCCTGATGCTGGGGAAAAAATGAAGGTAGGAGGAGAAGGGGACAACAGAGGACTGGGTGGCTGCATGACATCACCAACTCAATGGACACGATTTTGAGCAAGCTCCGTGAGATGGTGAAGTACAAGGAAGCCTGGTGTGCTGCAGTCCATGGGGTCCCAAAGAGTCGGACATGACTGAGTGACTGAAAAAAAGGATTACAGTAGAAGAGCAGGGTGCATCTGGGTGGAATCTCATGGGAGAAGATGGAAGAAGAAAATGAGCAGTAGTTTTTGAGGGTAGGGGCTAAGAGGAAGCTCACAAAGGAACCAGCCACACTGGAACAAAAGGAGAGAAAGGAGAGCAGAGAGGGAAAAGAGAACCAGAACACAGGAGAAAAATGTCACAGTTATGTCCTACATGTCACTGAGTAAATTCTGGTTTGAGAAGAATGCTCTTATGAGCAGTTTGAGCTTACCTGATGAGTTTATTTAATAATTTAATGACAGAATTTTTAGCCGCTGTAAAATGAGCTCCACTTCCAACCGCAATGTACAGACCCTCCCAGCACTAGTCGGAGCTAGGCTCTCTTTTCCTCTCTCCGTCTCCTCAAAGGTTCCATCTTTAACTTTTCCCTTTTTCTTTTGAACATGTCACCAGTTCCATGTCCTGCCACATGGTGTCCCCAGTGCATCCTTCTCCTTGTTCCCCAAAAGGAGGTTTAATAATCAGTATCAGATAGTGCTGCATTAGAAATGAGGAAATCCACCTGACTGGGAAGTACCCACAATAACTTATCGCACACAGGAGGAGGTACTAAATAGTTAGATTGGCTATAATTCCATTCACATCCATATAAAAGAGTTCTATAAAATATTAAATGTGTGTAGCCACTTGCTTCAGAGATAAATGGTAAGACTCATTAATTAGTCTAGTCATGACAAAAGAATTTTTAAAATATGAGATTAGGTAATGAACATCCTTAAGAGGTTCTATAGAAGATGGTTCATATTCACAGATACTCTACATGCTGGAATCCAGTTTTAATCAGGTCATTACTCCATCAATAACGAAGACCTTTGGAAGAAACAGAAACTAACTTTTCTTTCTCCCAAGTAGGGAAAGGTTCAAATCACTTCTGAACTTAAAACTTTTATAACCAACAGAAAGGGAAGCTTGATACAATCAAGATAATTTTTATAAGCATGTCTGTATATCACAGAGGGCTTCCCTGATAGCTCAGTTGGTAAAGAATCTGCCTGCAATGCAGAAGACCCTGGTTCGATTCCTGGATCAAGACGATCCCCTCTAGAAGGGATAGGCTACCCACTCCAGTATTCATGGGCTTTCCTTGTGGCTCAGCTGGTAAAGAATACTCCTGCAATGCGGGGGACCTGGGTTCAATCCCTGGGTTGGAAGATCCCCTAGAGAAGGGAAAGGCTACCCACTCCAGTATTCTGGCCTGGAGAATTCCATGGACTATATGGTCTGTGGGTCGCAAAGAGTCAGACACAACTGAGTGAGTTTCTGTGAGTGACTGATACATCACAGGGCCTTCCCTGATGGCTCAGGGAGTAAAGAATCCATCTGTAATGCAAGAAACCCAGGTTCAATCCCTGGATCAGGAAGAGTCCCTGGAGAAGGGAATGGCAACCCACTCCAGTATTCTTGCCTGGAGAATCCCATGGACAGAGGAGCCTGGCGGGCTACAGTCCATGGGATTGCAAAGAGTTGGACTTGACTGAGTGACTAACACTTTCACTTCTTTCACTCATATATCACACTCTGTATATATTTCTTATGTACCGGCTGTTCCTTACTTGATGATTTCTGCCTTTGGCAATCATTTATTTCTAACAACTTGCTTGCAGAGCAGATATGTTCATTTACTCTGGGAAGTACTTGCTGCTGCTGCTGCTGCTGCTAAGTCACTTCAGTCGTGTCCGATTCTGTGCGACCCCATAGACAGCAGCCCACCAGGCTCCCCCGTCCCTGGGATTCTCCAGGCAAGAACACTGGAGTGGGTTGCCATTTCCTCCTCCAGTGCATGAAAGTGAAAGTGAAGTCGCTCAGTCGTGTCCAACTCCTAGCGACCCCATGGACTGCAGCCTACCAGGCTCCTCCGTCCATGGGATTTTCCAGGCAAGAGTACTGGAGTGGGGTGCCATTGCCTGCTGCAATAAGCAGCTCTAGAGGTAGCGTGCCCGTTGGGAAGGTGGGAAGGAAGCTACCCTCAGAAGCTAACTTCCCATAGCTCTCAAAGAGGTCCTCCATGCCCTTCTGTACAGAATACCTACTTACATCTATCATTCTACATTACTCTTATCCAGGTTTTTTAATCTCTAGAACACCTGCAATCCCTCAAATACTCATATGTAAACACACCTACTCACACACATATACATGCACATACCCTTATCTGTTTACCAGAATGAAAATTTCATGAGAACAAGGTCTTTGTTTAGGTCACTGTGTCTTTAATATCACACCCTCAAATACTGTAGATATTCAATAATTATTTGTTGAATGAATAAATATTTTCCCCATGTTTCTGCCTATCAGAGTGGATGGGAAGAAGAAATGGAGTAACGGGTTAAATAAATGACTGAGGGACGGTTTCATTCTACTCCAAATCATGAAAACTTAAAATATAAATGAAGACCTCCCTAAGGTTTGCATGCAGCTGAGACTGTATATATTATAATTCTATGGTTAAAATGGAAGTTTCCTTCTGCACTAAATGGTGGGTATTCTATGGTATCCAACTCTAATAAGATGAAAGCTGATGAGAGCAATCTCAAAAAAGTGTATTAAACCCAAGGTAATATTCAGAGTAAATCATTAAAGGAAAAGTGAGAGATTAGTAATGAAAACAAAGTGGCAATACATAAGAAGTTTATTTACACAGAAATAGACACATGTTCCCATGAAAATTTAAGGCAAATGATACATGGTATATAAACATATGCTAATATATTTAAAGCAATGGTACATTGCCACCTTAAATTGAATGTTATTTTACTTTAAATAAAAGCATTATATGAAATAAAAAAAGAAGTTCATTTATTTTAAAGGCTTACCCTATCCAGCTTGTTTTCTTTTCTTGATTAATAATAATGTGTTCTATGTAATATTTCACCTAAAAAAAGTGAGAATAATTAATGTAGACTAGAAATGCTGGCTTTGCTGCTTAGCAGCATTGTGTCCTCAGGAGAGTTATTAAACCACTCTGACACCAGAACTGCTGATTAGTTAAACAAGGGAGAGAGGTCACTAATGAATTCCTAATGTATAAGTACTTGTTTAAGTACCTATCACTTATAACCTGAGCTGAAGAGTTATGTCCATTTGATGACAAAGTTGTTGCTGGGTCATGTTTTAAGGAAAGAAATTTCCTTTTAAGCTACACCTACATAGTCATTCATGTGACTGACAGAGACTGTCACACTCCTAAACTCTTTAATGCCTCAGCTCTCACCAGAAACCTCCATGCCTAGCACTGGGCTCAGACATAATTCCAAAACCTGTGGGTTGGATGACTTCCTATCTGATAAAGCAAAGGGGGAGCCAATTCTTCCTTAAACTTTGAATTCATAAGAAACGTCATTACTCATTAAAACAATGGATTATTATGCAGCAATATTTGTTCTACTGTAGGGAAGGAGTTCAGACCTAGATTCAGAAAAACAGAGCTTGAACCTTGACTTCACTATTAAAGTATATGACCTCAAACCAGTGACTGTCTCTCAATGAATGTTGCTTCATCTGTAACACGGAGATTACAACATAGTGCCCTCATGAGGTTGCTGAGAAAGCTGAAAGGTAGACTAGAGGTGAAAGCACTTTGCAGTCAGTAAAGGGCACTACTGGAAGTAAGCTATTTTAGTTGAGGTGAGCCTGGTGTTGTCTTTTGTAACAATCATACCCCTTTACAGCTTACCAAGTATTCTCATATGCATTAATTCATTCAAATCAATGTAGTCTGAGTTCCCAAATTAATTCTAATTCTTTGAGGAAATGCAGCTCCCCACCCCCAAATAAAGTTTCAAAAGTACTTTATAAAGTGCCTACTTTCATTTCTAATTTCCTTCATCCACTATGTAATAACTGAACATTGTTATAAGTATTCCATTAACCCAAGAGACAATCACCATCACCAGATGGTCAATACCAAAATCAAATTGATTATGTTCTTTGCAGCCAAAGATGGAGAAGTTCTATACAGTCGGAAAGAAAAGAAAAGGAAAAAAAAAAAAAAAAAAGACCTAGAGCTGACTGTGACTCAGGTTATGAGATGCTTATTGTAAAATTCAGGCTTAAGTTGAAGAAAGTAGGGAAAACCACTAGGTCATTCAGGTGTGATTATACAGTGGAGGTGATGAATAGATTCAAGGAATTAGACCTGGTAGACAGAATGCCTGGTAACTTTGAATGCAGGTTCATAAGATTGTATAGGAGGCAGTGACCAAAACCATCCCTAAGAGAAACAAATATAAGAAGGTAAAGTGATTGTCTGAGAAGGCTTTACAAATAGCTGAGAAAAGAAGAGATGCAAAAGGCAATGGCAAAGGGAAATGAACAATGAAAAGAAATTGAGAAAAACAATAGAATGAAAGAGACTAGAGATCTCTTAAGAAAATTGGAGATATCAAGGGAATGTTTCATGCAAGGATGAGCACAATAAAGGACAGAAATGGCAAGGACCTAACAGAAACAGAAGAGATTAAGAAGGGGTATATTAAGTACAAGAATACACAGAATAACTATACAAAAAAGGGGTCTTCATGACTGGATTTAGTCATGATAGTGTGGTCACTCACAGAGTCAGACATCCTGGAGTATGAAATCAAGTGGGCCTTAGGAAGCAAGATGAGGAGCAAAGCTAGAGGAGGTGATGGGATTCCAGCTGAGGGATTTAAAATCCTAAAAGATGATGCTGTTAAAGGGCTGCACTCAAAATGTCAGCAAATTGAAAAACTCCACAGTGAGCACAGGATTGGAAAATGTCAGTTTTCATTCCAATCCCCAAAAAGGCCAATGAAAAGAATGTTCAAAGTACCGTACAATTGCGCTCATTTCACATGCTAGCAACATTATCCTCAAAATCCTTCAAAGTAGACTTTAGTAGTACATGAACCAGGAACTCCCAGATGTACAAGCTGGATTTTGAAGAGGCAGAGGAACCTGAAATCAAATTGCCAACATTCGTTGAATCATGGAGAAAGCAAGGGAGGCCCAGAAAAACATCTATTTCTGCTTCATTGACTACACTAAAGCCTTTAACTGTGTGGATCACAACAAACTGGAAGAATTCTTAAAGATTTGGGAATACCAGACTGCCTTACCTGTCTCCTGAGAAACCTGTATGCAGGTCAAGAAGCAACAGTTAAAACCAGATGTGGAACAACAGACTTGTTCAAATTTGGGAAAGGAGTACAACAAGGTTGTATATTGTCACTCTGATTATTTAACTTATATGCTGAGCACATCATGTGAAATGCTGGGCTCATAAGCTGGAATCAAGATAGCTTGGAGAAATATCAACAGTCTCAGATATGCAGATGATACCACCCTAATAACAGAAAATGAAGACTAACTAAAGAGCCTCCTGATGAAGGTGAAAGAAGACAGCGAAAAAGCTGGCTCCAACTGAACATTCAAAAAACTAAGATCATAGCATCTGGTCCCATTACTTCATGGCAAGTAGTAGAGGAAAAAGTAGAAGCAGTGACAGACTTTATCTTCTTGGGCTTCAAAATCACTGTGGACAGTGACTGCAGGCATGAAATTAAAAGGCACTTGCTCCTTGAAAGAAAAGCTATGATAAATCTAGACAGCATATTAAAAAGCAGAGACGTCACTTTGTAGTCAAAGGTCTATATAGTCAAGGCTATGCTTTTTCCAGTAGTCATGTATGGATGTGAGAGTTGGACCATAAAGATGACTGAGTGTCAAAGAACTGGTGCTTCCAAATTGTGATGTTGGCGAAGACTCTTGAGAGTAACTTAGACATCAAGGAGATCAAACCAGTCAATCCTAAAGGAAATCAACTCCGAATATTCATTGGAAGGACTGATGCTGAAGTTGAAGCTCCAATACTTTGGCCAGCTGATGCAAAGTGCTGACTCATTGGAAGAGACCCTGATGCTGAGCAAGACTGAAGGCCAGAGGAGAAAGAGGTGGCAGAGGATTAGATGGTTAGATAGCATCAGGGACAACATGGACATGAATTTGAGCAAACTCCAGGAGACAGTGGAAGACAGAGGAGCTTGGTATGCTGCAGTACATGGGGTCACAAAGAATCACACATGACTTAGTGAGTGAGCAACAACAACAACATAAGCACTGTATTAAGCTAATAAATCTAGGGGATATTAAAAATGAATATATGTTCCATTTGTAAAAACACACATTTATTCACTTAATGAATATGTATTATTTCCAACAGACTGCAAAGGCATATGAGCAAATACAGCATCATAGTGAGAAGTCATGTAAATGAAGGAGAATGAAGTGACCACAGTACCACAGCCTTACCACAGAGGGGTCAATAGATATCAAAATTTTTTTAAATGCGTCAATCTCAAATCACCAATCACTAGTCTTTTTACAGTGCCTAGAGATCTGTAATACATGCTCAAGAAATTCCTCTCTTCACTAACTTCATGAAGGTATTGGGGTTTACCATTATTAGTTGCAAAGCAGCTGGAGTGCTTACATGGTGAAACTGCCATTCAGAATATGTGCAGTACCCATCCTAGACACAGTCAATTCAGAGAGCCTTTTATAATCAACTGAGAGGGAAAGTCAACAGTTATTCAGCTCTACAGAAGAGAAGAGATTAAAAATTATTTGCCTTGCTCTTAACGTAGTCTTTCTGCCAGTCCAGTAGACATATCCATTTTATCATTTTCTGTCTGTGCACATTTTCAGAGTACTATCTCTCAGTGGCAGCTAGATGATGTGAAACCTTATAAGAACAGTCTTTAGAATCCCAAACAATGGTTACTAGATACCTCAGCCTCACTCTCTACCAATAATATGTTTAATGAAGAGCAGATGGCATGTAAAAAATTTTAAAGGTAACCTGCAATGCCCTTTTAAAATAAATGTCACTATAAGGCCCTATTAGGACCACATAGGAAACAGTGGACATCCCACTCTTAGGGAAACACTTTTTCTTTGAGGGAACCTACCCCCAATCCCACTCCACCCCCTACAAACCCACCACACATACACTTACATGATTTGAGCAAGAGCAACATTTCAGTACAATATGAGCATTAATCATAGAATAGCTGAATGGTCCAGACTGACATACTTGCAAATTTAGGATTGGGTCAAGAGCTGATTCAGTCTCTTCTGAGTGGCTGGACAATTAATACATGAACTTGAGAGCTTATGGCAGCCACATCCATATTTTCTATTGTGAGAATGAATAGAGATTTAATATGGGAAAAAAGGGTATTATATTGGGTCTATTCCATCCATTGTCAGTGAAGGTAGAATAACATCTCAGAAAAGAACAGGGCGCTGCACTCAGAAGAAGCAGAAGTGGATGTGCAAGAAACAAAAACTCTGTAAGGCTTAACCCCAGCCTATTACTGAAGACTATTTAGAACTAAATATGGAAAAGTAATTAGCAAATGCATAGGTCATTTACCTGTATACACTTATGTTTCAATGATTTGTTGATATTATGCAATATATTGTCTTCACCAAAGTCATCAGTACCTTTGAGTAAATAAAGATTTTTCTGAATTTGTGTGTCTTATATTTTATTGAAAGGTTATGGCCTCAGTCAACATTTCCCTTTAGTGACAGCTATAATCAAGGCAAATGGTTTTAAGCTCATATATTATTATTTCACAATGAACTGTGAAAGGAGTCATGATTCATAACTTGCTGATTGTTTGTTCCCAGCTGCAGACAACATCCTTTTTAGCCAAAACACAAACTATAATGCCTCACTTATCAGAATATCAGACTTCCAGCAATTAATTCAAAAGGGAATGAGCTTCTCAACAGCTGACACAGACACCACAAAATATCTGTACTTTGCACTATGAAAGAGTCCATCCAATAATTGTATTGGCTCTCACTTAAATATCACCTTATTTTACATACCTGATTATTTATCCAGATTTAAAGAGTATTCAAGTGACCGTCCTTATAATGCAAAAGATGGAAGCCAGAAACACAATCTTAAAAATCGGCCACAATTACCATAAAAATCCATTAGTTTAGTAGCATTCAGTCTCTACATTAAATAAATAACACTTCAAATAATAGTAATGCTACAAAATTAGTGGATGTCTGTAAAACCCATCTTCAGTCATTGAAAAAGGATAAATTATTTTCAATATATTTTGTCTTGAGATGATAGCAAAGTGGGAAATATACACTGGAAGATATGTGTTTTAAAATTCCTTGGAAAATAGATTTATGTTGAAAATGTCATTGTGAGGAGTTAGGCTCAGCTGTAACGCATATTGTGTTGCTGTTTCCAGTGAATGTCTGATGGAGACAAGAGAGGGTGGAATTTCAAACACAGGGTGGCCCTTCCCCTTTCCCACCCTCTTCCTCAGCCTTCAGTTTTGAAGTCTTATCTTTGCCGCCTTACCCGCGTTTCACACCTGCAAGGATGTTGAAAAGGGCCTAAAGTTTATATTATACATTCATTACAAGGAAATGACTGACAACCATTGTGCAAAGGTTTAAAGTGAGCCATTGGAGGCTATCTGATCATGGGGCATCATGAGAGAAGCCTGTGAACGTAAAAACTTTCCATCCTAAGCCCTCTCCCATTTCACTGGCTTCCATTCAGCTTGAAAATCAAACCCAGTGTTTGATTTCTTCCATTGCAGAAGGACTAATACTTCACTACAAGAAGTCACCTTTTCCTATCTGTTAATTCATAGCTGCCACATTTACTACTTTCGCTTTTCTGACCATAGAGACGTCTCCAACTCACCATTTTTAATGGATAGATTTTTACATGTGCGTCATAATACTGGTTTTTAACCCTGTGTTTCACACCTTTCAGAGCTGCTGCCGAGCTTTAGGCTCGGTGGTCCTGAAGGCAGATGACATGACTGGAACCAAACATAAGATGAGTAAGACAACCCTAGGGTAGTCACAATAATGCATTTGAAAATTTTTAAATATGTGACTCATTCAGCTCTATGATGAAAACCTGCTAGCCACCATTCGTTTTGCAAGCACCAATCCTGGAACCTCATGGGCTATTGTAAAAAAATAAAAATAAAAACAAAATCTCCTGAGAAAATATTGCAGTTTTAGGAAAGCAGTGTTTTCAGTTGCTGTAATCATTCTAATTACTTTAGAATGTTTCTTTTTTTCCCCTTCACCCTCTGGGGCCTTTTTGCCTTCAAATCAGCTACAGAAACAAAGCAATTTAGCACAGTAAAAAGCTTATTAACACATGATGCAGTTCAATGGCATGAGAAAAAGCTAGGGAGAAAACAAGTAATCCATCCCATGAAAAAAGGTAGATCTGAATATTTCAAATAAAAGAAGCTGAGCTGGGGAGTGAATAACTCAACAAAATGTGAGAAGACAGGTCAAAATGGCAGCTCTGACAGCGGAGAAATCTCAGCTCCATGAGATGAAGGATGGCAGTGTAATTCCTCAACTTTGCCCAGCAAATGCAGTTTACAGCTAAGGTGGGCAATTTTCTAAATTCTCATTTATCATTTCAGAGAGTCCCCAGGTTCTCATCAACTGTGATTTCTTCTGCTTTTTGCAACTTATCTGTGAGACACCAGGGAAGGTGAAACGGCTCCAGTGATGTACAGAAAATGAATCTGAAGGTTTCTGCTTCTCTGCAGAGCTAGTAGGAAGGAAGGCTGAGGGTAACAGCAAAGTGCCAAAGCCACTTCAGCAGAGGAGAGTGGGAAGCAACCTGATGCTGCTCACCAGGGAACCTGGGGTGCCTATAACAGAAGGAAGGGTGTGCAAGACATACATGAGAAAGACCGAGCAGTGTGAGGATTTAGTGGTGACTTTATTATCACAGTCTCATTTTCTTGAACAACATGAACATGGAGGGTCTTGCTGTAGATACAGATATCCTTTGTCTCTGCAAAAATAAATGTTCATCAATTCACCACACGGCTATCATGTATCTATTATACACCAAGCATGGTGTTAGCCGAATATATGGACATGAATAAAATAAATTTCCAGTTTTCCTGGAGCTCATAGTCTAATATAGGAGAAAGGCTACATATCTTTTCAATATTTACTCATTCAATGCATGGTTTACTGAGCAACTACATACTGTAAGCTCAGTAACAGGGGCTGAAGTGTGATGTCAGAGGAGCAAGGGATCCAGGGAGCCTTCTTGGAGTTGCCGGTGTCTGCTCTGGGTTCTAATGATGAATTCTGTATTATGGTGAGCTGTATTCTAGGCAGAGGAAATCACATTCACAAATGCAGGTATGCACAAAACTGGTACAATGCTTGTGCATAGAATTTGTATGTGAGGAAAATGAGAAAGATTAAATATATAGACAACTTATAGGATATAGTACATATAAGTATTGGGAATACTTAGTTGGTTTATTCTTTCATCTATACTTTGTTAGGTTTGAATACAACTTCCTTGGCATATTTCTGAAGGCAGTGATACCATGAGGAGAATTTGAAGCTACCACCACTGATAGACTCGGGCAAAAATTCTCAACGTCAAACAATAAAATCATGGGCCGGGGGGGGTGGGGGGGGGGGGGGGGAAAGCGTGTGTAATCTTATTTGGTGCATTTTGTAGGAGCCATTTATGTGGAACTTTAAAAGGAAGTGTGAATAGTCCCACATTGGTATTTTCTGTCATGCCTGTACAAAGAAATCTATCTGAAAAATTATCAACAATATTATCTTTGAAAATAAAATAACTATATTTAGGACTGTAGCATGTCCAGAGTCCCCCTGATGAATTCCTGGTCTCTAATCTCGCATGATGGTGTCCTTAAAGATACCCTCTAAAAGTATCCCCTGAAGATACCTCAGCAGTAGGCTCTGGTCTCTCACGGCCCTTATGGTCACAGAGTTTATTTACAGAATCCTAAATTCCTCTCATTACAATTCTAAGCCCATCTCAAGTAAGCCCCTCTTCTTCCAGGACATGAAAGATCTCTTTATTTATTAATTCCCCAATCCTTAGCCAAAGTCCAACCCAGTGTGTAGACTGGTAATTGATTTCTAGATTGAATGCATGCATGAATGCTCCGTCACTAAGTCATGCCCAATTCTTTGCAACCCCATGGACTGTAGCCCACTAGGCTCCACTGTCCATGGGACTCTCCAGGCAAGAATACTGCAGCGGGTTACCATGCGCTCCTCCAGGGCATGGGATTGAACCGGTGTCTCCTGCATTGCAGGCGGATTCTTTACTGCTGAGTCACTGAGGTAGCCACCCAACATGTAAACAGCTCCTTCCCATGACTGTCTTGTCTTCAATCAAATGCCTGAGGAATGTAGCCAGAGTAGTCATAAAAATGGGAAAAACTAATGGACAAGAGAGAAAGAATAGGTAGGTAATTGTGAAAATCATGAGGGTGCCATGAACATTTTATGATCAACGGAATCTACTTTAGAGCACAAAACATACTAAGGGCAGAAAGTTCTGGTAATACCCGAAGTGTGTATCCCTTTCTCCCTCAGTGGTAAATGAATATTCACTCTGAAGCCAGGCACCTAAGAGAAAGCCTGCAATTAATACAGCAAAATCCCATTTCATGAACACTTTCATCTTTTCCTATGATGAATATTAGTTTAGGATCAATGCATTGTAAAAAGTCATCTAAGACAAAGCAATCATGTAGTTTATACTCAGTGAAGCAGAGAGAATAGGCCAAATAATACATTGGTCCAGCTCAATCTATGCCTGGGACATTGGCTGTTTACTTGAATAATTTAAAAACACGTATCTATTCTGTGGCCTTGACCAGAGCTAAACTTCATGATGTTAAGCTGCCATTGATGACACATGTGAGATGATTCTTTCTAATACACTTAAAAACATCTTATTTAAATTATACATGAAAATTACAAAGGCATAGACATGACATAGCCAATAAAGTCAGTTTCCAAAGCTGTTTCAAAAAAAAAGAACAAAGAACACTGCAGATCAACTATAGCTTGTCTGTACACATCTGAAACAAAATAACTATTTCTCTAACTTGACTGCAGAAATTAAAACCACTTTGTGATGAGTTAGATATAAATTTTCAACATGATAAAAGCTTATAATGGCTCAGATGTGTTATCAAAGAAATTGAAAACGATTGACTTAAATCCTATAAACCACTTAATGATCTGACAAAGCAGAGAACTAGATTTGGTATATTTTTTACTTGATGGTATATTGACTTATCCATATACACAAAAGGCTCATTTCGTTTCTGTATCTGGAATTCCTTGGCTACAAGTTATAACCTTTTACTACAGGTTCTCCCTCCAGCTCTAACATACCTCTCCCCACCCCACCCTAGCCGCATGGCTAGTAGTGCCTCCTCTGGAGAAGAAAAGGGAGGGCAAACAGGAGGGAAAACTATTCTCTTTAAAATTCATGAAAACATGCTTAAAAGTCCAAACTATGCTTGGACAGATGCTGAATGTTCAAGCTCTTTAATTTCTGTCAATTTTAATGCCCCCCAACAGATTCTTATTAATGATATGTATGTATGTGAGGATACACACCACACAAACACAAACCACACACATCACACACACACCCCACACTTTATATGCACATCACACACCACACACACATACCACACATACACAGAACACACACATAATCCTCACACACTTCACATAAATACCACACATATACACAACACATGCATCCCACACATCGAACACACCACACATACACACTCTACAGAAACATCACACACACCACACACATACACATAGCACACACACACATAACACACACCCCATATACACATCACACACCACACACACACAATACACGCATGCACACCCTACACAAACATCACACACACCATGCATATACAGACCACACGCATATACACTCCACACATACCCATCACACATATAATACACAACACATATACACTCCACAATACACATCACACATACAATACACAACACACATACCATACACAAACACATACCATACACACCAGACACACACACCATACACACTACAAAAACACACCAGACACGACACAGAGCATACACACCACACACACACACAACACACACAACACATACACACAAACACACTATTCCCCTAGATGTAATGGAAGTAAGTGAGAAAAACAAAAAGTCTGTATAGAAAGAGATGGGAAAGACAGTTACCCAGTGAGCTGCACAAAAGCCTGGCATTGTAGAAAGGGACACACTGCAGATTATGTAATTACAGTTCTCACCCCATGTCCCTACTCATTCCTGAGTCTGGGGACTTAGTAAACCTGAGACAACACTCTTAGCACAATAGCCTGCAGAAGACTTGTCAGCAGAATGTTTTATGAGTTCTGTGAAAGGGCTGACAGATTTCTGGATAAGCTTCCAGAGCCCTGAACCTAGCAGGCGGTTTCTTCTCTCCCTCTTCAACTTGCAGAAACTTAAATGTGTGCAGAAGATTGGGTAAATTTATAGAAGAAGTATTAAACCAAGCATCATAAATTGATGAAATGTGGATTGGCTCAGGCTCCAATGCTGTAAAATTAGTAAATATTATATACAGTTCCTAATTTCCATATTCTGTTGAAAATCAGGTCTGGCTACATTGGATCGGTATATGTGTATACACACACACACACACACATATATATATATATATAGTATAGTTAAAATATATATATGGGCTTCCCTGCTGGCTCAGATGTTAAAGAATCTGCTTGCAATGCAGGAAACATGGATTCAATCCCTGGGTCAGGAAGATTCCCTGGAGATGGGAATGGCTGCCCACTCCAACATCCTTGCCTGGAGAAGTCCATGGACAGAGGAGCCTGGCAGGCTAGTCATGGGATTGCAAAGAGTTAGACATGACTGAGTGACTAACACTTTAAAAAATATATAAAGACTGTCTGGCATCTAGAGTTGAGCATAATTGTTCCCTTTGGCCAGGATATAAATTCACTAGTTTACCACAGGCCTCGTCATTCCATATAGTTTGACAACCAGCCACTTCAGTCATGTGCAGTATATCCAGGATCTCTAATAACACTTGACTTGAGCATGTTGTTGTTAGCACAATCAAGGAGCCCCAGGAGAAAGTAAAATGAGGGAGAGTTCAATAGGGGATCTTTCTCCTTTAACACAGAGAGGCTCTGTGAAGGACAGTCAACATGGCAGAGCTAAGATTACAGGCCTATTGGGAATACGGGGTAGGAAATGAGTTGAATATAGTAGATAAACCACTCCCCAAATTCCACCACCTCATTTGATGTTATCCCACATCTGAATGGGCAGGTACATGCATCCAAGCCTCCAGTAAAGGATACTCTTTTGGCATTATTCTGTGAGCTCATGTGGCTAACAGAAATACTGCTCAGTTACAGAGGGCATAAGGAGCCCAGGACTGTGGCCACACGAAAGCAAAGCTCACTTCATCATCACTTTGTTAGTGACGACAGCCAATGAGATGATGATATCTAGTTTATAACATTCAACGTCTCCTCTTAAAACACAGCTCAGCCTTTCAACAAGCTTCTGCTGAAAAGCTAAACAGACCAAGAATATTGTAGGATTCTTTTAGCTGAAAAAGTAGGGCTCCCAGAAGGGTTCACATTCTAGCTTATAATACATTTCACTTAAAAATATAACTATGATACATGAGTCTTCTTTCATGAATCCCTTGCTCCTCTGTAAATCAGAGTCCTTAACTCATCTGTCCCATCCTTTTCCTCGTGTAAATCAGAACCCTTTCCTTTCTCCTCTCACTACTTTATTACACAGAATAACTCTCTTCTTCATGAAATTTGGGTGCCAGTTTCATGCCTAGAACCCAGAGGCTCATTTCTTTTCCATGAAGGTCTTATCAAATCATTTTCCCAGTAAAACCAATCTCTCACTATAAAAGAATCACTAGATCAGCTACCAAGATTATAACGTTTTATCCATATCACTGCACATGTATTTAGTATATTTCTTTTTTGATAAAGAGTGCGCCTTCTATACATACAATATAAAGCAAATGCACTTGAAAACATGTATATATAATGCGTTATCTATCAACCAGCAGAAAGCTAAATCATAAATGAAAAGAAAAGTATTGGGGTCCAGATGTCCCAAGAGAAGGGAAAAGAATTTATAATAGAATAAGAAAGTCAAAATGCCTCAGAATGAAGAAGATTTATGTAAGAAAAAAGGCTTAATGCGACTGTCTTAGCATACTGGCCCTAGAAAGTGCCTCTTGGAGATCAACTTCTCCATTTCCAGATGGGAACACTGGGGCAGAGTTCTCTGTAGCAAAACACACAAACACAATTGCTGAAATGAGAATTTTCTTTCTCTCACAACATATATACCTTTCTGATCCCCTGGTTTCACCCACCTGGTGGTTCCACATCACTTAGGAAGTTGTTCTCTTCTGCACGATCAGCATGGCATGACATGTCATGTATACATCCTTGATCATGGAAGAGGAGAAAGACAGGAAGTTCAGGTCAAGCATTTTCCTTTTAAGCAACTAGCTTTTATTACTTGTGCTTACATTTCATGGGTGAGAAATAGGACATATTCCTATCATACCTGTGCTATTGAAAGCCCCATTCATTCAGCTGAAATTCTATCCTAATGGAAGGAAGCATGCTTTTGCAGGGACTGTGAGCTGACTAGGAAGAACACTTTTGGAGGGACTGTGAGCCAACTGGTGTAGATATCAAGAAGGTAAGATACTTGCCAGAGGTCACATGCTGTTCTAACTGTTCTAGGGTCCAAGCCAAGGGTGATGGCACTCTTTTCTATGGCAGCTCACTTCTCGAAGAGCAAGGCAAAGAATCCCACGCACTGGGAGGAAATGACGCTTTGGGAAGTAGATGAAGAGGTTGCAAATGAAGGCCATCCCTGAATGGCAGGCCCTTCTCAATGCAGCCAAAGTTCTTGCCTAGAACAAAGCAGCACTGAATTTTGCTGACTTCAGAGGTTTTGCAGTTAAATGTGTTGTTGCTGGGGAGCATCACAGAAGGCAGTGTGGACCAGAGGACAAGAGCAGTCCCAAAGTGAAAACCCTTAGTTTGCATTGGGTAGAAACTAAGAAAGTAGATCCAAAATAAACCTGTCTCCAGGAAAAGCATAGAGCAGAAAACAGACTGGGCTGACAAGGGCTACAGGCATATCATTCACATTAGCTGAGCAGACTTTATAAGGAAAAAAAATAGCTATTTTTGTTTCTTGGGAGAGCATAAAGACCACAAGACTGACTATAGGCTATCAAAAGAAATAAAGAGTCAAGGGGATTGTCATCCCAGACTCTTCTACTTTCCTTTCTACCATACATAGGCACATTTCATTTCCATTAGAAAGACACTAGAAACTAAAAGTTCTAGTGTGAAATCTCATTTTAGCAAAAGAAGTTAGATCTGTAAAGAACTCTGAATTCTTTTCACTTCACCTTTCCGTTTAATCTATACCACAACATTATGGAGCTTCCCTCGTAGCTCAGTTGGTAAAGAATCTGCCAGCAACTCAGGAGACCTGGGTTTGATTTCTGGGTCAGGAAGATCCCCTGGAAAAGGAAATGGTAACCCACTCCAGTATTCTTGCCTGGGAAATCCCATGGACAGAGGAGCCTGGCGGGCTACAGTCCATGAGGGTCACAAGAGTTGGACATGACTTAGCTACTAAACCACCACACCATTATGCTTCCCCCAGGTGGCGCTAGTGGTAAAGAACCTGCCTACCAACACTGGAGTCACAAGAGACATGGGTTTGATCCCTGGGTGGGGAAGATGGCCTGGAGGAGGGCATGGCAACCGACTCCAGTATTCTTGCCTGGAGAATGCCATGGACAGAGGAGCCTGGTGGGCCACAGTTCATGGGGTCACATAGAGTCGGACACGACTGAAAAGACTGAGCATCCACATGCGAGCACAACATTATGAGGTGATGCTGTTTTATCTTGTGACGCCCCGCACTGTTTCAAAGCTTACCCTTGCTCTCCCATAACTGCTAAAAATGCTGGAATTCAATGTCTTCAGATGGTGACGGCATCTCATAATCTCTACTACTTCCCTCAGTTCTTAGCAGAATGCACCAGATATCATCCATTGCCATCTCTTCCAAAGGATGAGGATGCTACAGGTCCTAACTGAGATGACACTTCCAACCTCTATTATTTCTTATGGGAATTCTAGCATTTTGATTTTGAAATATTCGTCATGTGATTGGCTGAATAACAGGCTTCCCAGGTGGCGTTCAGTTCAGTTCAGTTCAGTTCGGTCGCTCAGTCGTGTCCGACTCTTGGCGAATTGCAGCACACCAGGCCTCCCTGTCCATCACCAACTCCTGGAGTTCACTCAGACTCACATCCATCGAGTCAGTGATGTCATCCAGCCATCTCATCCTTGGTCGTCCCCTTCTCCTCCTGCCCCCAATCCCTCCCAGCATCAGAGTCTTTTCCAATGAGTCAACTCTTCACATGAGGTGGCCAAAGTACTGGAGTTTCAGCTTTAGCATCATTCCTTCCAAAGAAATCCCAGGGCTGATCTCCTTCAGAATGGACTGGTTGGATCTCCTTGCAGTCCAAGGGACTCTCAAGAGAGTGGTGGGTAAAGAACCCTCCTACCAATGCAGACCTAAGAGATGCAAGTTCGATCCCTCGGTCAGGAAGATCTCTTGGCCCTACTCCAGTATTCTTGCCTGGGAAATCTCACAGACACAGGAGCCTGGAGGGCTCGCAAAGAGTCAGACATGACTGAAGTGACTTGGCACACAAGCATGCACAGGCTGAATAATGGCTTCCCAAAAATGCCCACATCCCGGTATCTGAAACCTGTGAATAAACTATGTGGCAAAAGAGACTTCGTCCACGTGATTCAGTTAAAGCTTCTGAGGTGGGGGGATTCTGCCACATTATCTATGTGGGCCCTAAGTGTAATCATAAAGGCCCTTACATGAAGGAAGAAAGAGGGGGAACATGAGGTAAAGGCTAATCTAGAGACTGGAGTGAGGCAGCTAGGGGTCGAAGCCCACTGGGAGCTCCAGAAGCTGGCAGAGGCCAGCTCTGCTGATGTGGGATTTGGGCTTTTTAAGATTCAGTTTGTACTTCTGACCTACAGAACTGTAGAAAAATAAATCTGTGCTGTTTTAAGCCACTGAGTTTGTTGTAATTCGTTACAGCAGCAATAGAAAACTAACACACATAACCTCCCAATTTCCCAGTTGCAGTGTAATTCCATGGGCTAACTAATCTTATTTTACCAATTATCAGATGTAAATAGGAAGATGTGATTTGCCATATGTAAATGCCTAAGCGAGCAGCTTCATGTCTAGAAATATTTCATAAGGATGGTTATACAATAGGATTTCAAGCATCCATTAAAAAGAATGAGAAAGATCTACAAATGTTGACCTACATACTGAGATGTAGATGGTGTGTCATGTAAAAAATAATAAGTAACAGAATACATGTAGGAATTGAGTATATCTCTCAAAGATATACATGCAGTTGATGAGGGTAGTTATCTCTAGATGGTAGGACTACAAGATGACTTCCTTTACTTTAACTTGGTACTGTTCTTTTTACAATGAACATTCATTATTTTATCAGTCTGAAAATCCATGAAAACTTTTCCATCTTGGACAAAAGGAAGGTTTTATTTACAGATAAAGGTTCAACTTAGTGACTTTCTGTGACGGCTACAGCTACCACCCATCTTGCTCTCTTCTACCTCCACGTCAATGTCCTTCTGTTTCTATTCTCTGACTACCAACAATATCACCAGTCTATTTTATGGGAGAAATGAAGGCAAGCTCAAGAGTCAGAAATACCACCAAATTTAATATAGGAGCCTCCATTTTCTCCCTAACCCAGTTCTGTCTCCTGTTTTTCCCTGTTTTGGTTAATGACACCACCACCTACCCAGATGCCTAGCTAGAGTGTCAGGACTGTTTTGATTCCTTTTTACAACCCACATCCCATGATTCACCAAATTCTCCCATTATATCCCCTCAGTTTACTTTAAATCCATTCCTTATTTGCATCCCCATTATTAGTGATAAATTTAGATCATGTTGCTTGATCATTTCTTCCCCAGACTAATGTAATATCCTTCTTTAGCTGAGTTCACTAATTTTAAACTGTGTTCACCCAACTCCCCTTTTCAGAGGCAAAAAAATTAAAAAACAAAAACAAAGTTATCACCCTCCTTCTTATAAATCTTCAAAGGCTCTGCATTCTGGGCCAAGAGCCCTCCAAAGGGACTGACACAGGTTTTTATGATTTGGTACTTCCAATTTTTCTGTCTTCTTTTTCTTACTATTCTCCACCTAGGCACCTTGGATCCAATTATTACAGTAACCTAGAACTTCTCTTCCCATCCCCACCGCCAAGCTATTAAAGATGCAATTCCTCTGCCTGACACGTCCACCTGTTTATACCTCTTCACCCTTCAGGATTTGGCACAGATGTTGCCTCCTGGGTCACCTGAGTTAGGTGTCTTAGTACCTAAACTCCCATGGTATCTCGTAACATACCAAGGATACAGAGGTAGGCTAGAGCATTTGCCATTAGGGTATTATTAACCACTATGGAATCTGCAGCCCCACCCCTCCCTACCCAATCTATGAACTCTTTAAAAACACTGCTTTTTTATTTATTTCTGTATCCCCCAGATCATGGCAGTTACTGGCATAAACAGAGAATTAATACATGGTCACCGAATGATTTCATAAATAAATGAATGGTTAACTTTTATTGGAGGCTTACTCTGTAGTAGGCATAGTGTGAACATCTTCGAATTGGATCCTAACAAACATCCTATAGGTCATACTATTATTTGCATTTAGATTAGAAAACTATGGCACAAAGGGGTTAAATGTCCTAAATTTACCCATTTAGAAATTGCATAGAGGGAATTTGCTGGTGATCCAGTTGTTAGGACTCCATGCTTCCACTGCTGAGGGCACAGGTTTGATTCCTGGTTGGAAAACTAAGATAGGCAAGCCATGTAAAACAACCAAAAAAAAAAAAAAAGAAGAAGAAGAAGAAGAAAACAAAAAGAAATTGCCTAGAGACTGAGGCAATCTGACTCTGGGACATTAGCTTCTATGCCAGAATGAATGGATGAATGAGAGAGCTAACAACCTCCTGATCCTTCCTGTTAAGATTTAATATGTAAGTATACAGTCTAATCTTTATCTGTGAGAAAGACATGCCCAATCCATCGTCCTTCATTACCTCTTGCTTTGATAATATGGTGAGAAAGTGAGGAGGGGTATTCTTAAACAGAACATTGGTGAGAACCCATGACAACTTGTGGGAGGAGAGGAAGGGGAGGGTTTGAGTTATTGAGTGTTAATTATTCATTAATAGTAAGTCGGGACTCTTGCCCAGCAGCTATCCCATAAATGGCATGACAGAGAAAAAAAAAGCAATGGTTTTGATCAAATATTTCTTAGGTCTAAATTAAGAAGACAGCCTCCAAGGTGAATTTAATTCCTCACCACATTCTTAACTTCCCTGGAGTTTTTCCATGAATGTCAGTGCTATGAAACTTAAACTAAAGAGAATGTTTTTAATTCCAGCTGAGTTCACTAACCATTTCAACTTTGTGATATATAGAGAGTCAGCAGCTTCTGGTTGCTGTGCTTGTGTCTAGGAATGGGGAACATTCAGAGCCTTTCGTGGTAGATATGCAGAAGAAGCAGATAATAGAGCTTCATCTTCTGTGAGAGAGAGAGAGAAACAGAAGGCTTGAGAGGCTGTCATGTGGGCAAAGTTACACAGCAATTTAGTGTTGGACTCTCAAATCCCTTAACACTCCTGAACTACATGCCTCTCAGACACAGTAGAAATGACCAAGCAGGGCCAATTTCCATTATGCCATATCACTGAAATTATTATTTCAGACTGATGGTTGAATAAAAAATTATCTCCAGAAATATCTCAAAAGCCTAAAACCATTGTACAAATAAAGAATTCAAGTAAAGAGAAGAGTAAATAAGAGGTTAGCAAGCCCATCTTGTCAAGACACACAGGCAGAAATTTTCAGTTGCAGTTGGTAAAAACCACTCCAAACTGTCTTAGACTCCAAAGGGGGAACTCTGAAGTTCCTATCACTAAACAAAAGGAGAGACAGGGTTAGTCAGAACCAGAGACTCAACTCCAGCAGAATCTTCACATTTTCATTTCTCAAATGATAGCATCCATGAGGAAACAGACTGGCTCCATGGTTGGGCTATGATGGATGGCTGATGGACTAACAGAACCCTCTATACCTTTTCAGCAACATTTGTATTTTCTTGAAAACATGTTTGTTTCTGAAGTATAATGGAGGTAATGCCAGTAAGCAAGAGAGCCGTTCCAAGACATTAGCCAATTCATCTTCCATCTTTATTGCCTAATAAATACCATTTATATTCCCATGAATAAGAATCTGTGTAATACCTTGTCTCCAAATAGATGCCTAAGGATTAGCAGCAGATTCTTTCCTATATAAACAACTGTTCCTACAAGCTATAGAATTCCAAGTCTGAATTATGGGAAAGCCAACTAGGGGGCAAAGGCAGCAGCAAGAGTACTATTTCTAATAGGACTCCAGCACACTCCAGCACACAGGTTGCCTGGCTTAGAGAATTTTTAAAACCTCCTACCAAACCTATCAAACACTGTTTAAACAAACCCTTACTAGGGAGGACATGCAGAATTGTAATTAAGGGGGTTACAGGAAGAGCAGCTGCCTACTCTGAGCACATTCTCCACAAGCAGCTTTTCCACTTTAAAAAATTTAAATATGTAAGGTTATAATGGCTTTTAAAATCATAGGGTTGAAGCGTAAGAGGGAGAAGAATAAAAGCAAAAGCATAAGACTGACAGAAAAGAAGACCAGGATTGGAACGCTTCTCTCTGTTCTCTATCAAATATCCACGTAACGCCGGGGGTTTAAAAGTCCTTGTCTGACTCTGACGTCAGGATGAGTATGTTCGAGAGGGAGTCACCAGTCATGAACTGGAGTCTGCGAGACCTTGGAGAAATCGTTTACCTTCCTTGTGTCTGCGGTTTCTTGTCTGTAAAATGAGGAGGATGAACAGGGCCCTTCCGGCTCCAACATTCTGTGAGGGCTACTATTCTATCAAATGACACCAAAGTAAATTCTGCTAGCACAAAAGAAATAAAAGAATCTCTCGGTGCACAGCCTGCTGGCAGGTGAAGCAATTTGAAAGCCACAGTTACTCTCTTAGGCCAATGGGAATCACATTCAGTTTTCCTTCAGTCTGGGTAGAACTAGAAGAAAAAAAATGTGAAGACAGTCACACTAGACATGAATGATCTCAGACTTCACTATCAAGGCTCTCTATCCCGTCTGCTGTGGCTCCTAGCAGACTTTTCACTCATTTCTCCTCCATCCTCATTTTACTCTTTGGGAGACCAGGATCTTTTTCTCTTCTTTCTCTCTTCTCTTCTCTTCACATCCACCCTGAAACTAATCTGATGAACTGAAGAGAAGTCACACTAAAGCAGAGATTCCCAAATATCCATCACCCACAAACTGCCTTCATATTGACCTCCTGTTTGTACTCCCTATAAATAATTATAATATTTTCCTTCCAAAAGGCATACTATTTTTACCTACTACCAACTTTAGTCATGTTAGAAATCACACCCTTAGTATGCTATATGATGTTTTCTTGTAGTTTGTATTAAAAATACATCACTATTAAAGTCCTATGTTCATCTGTGATTCACTAAAATCATTTCACATACCTCCAGTAGCATGCGTTTGAAGCCTGAAAAATGCTTTATGGAGTATGAATGACAAATATCTTTTACCAGGGGCATTAGGTTTGGATTGAATGAAAACCCTTAACATCTTTTAAGCTATCTGCTATTTTCTTATAATGATGTGCCTTTCATTAAGTGTCAGGGGATGGATGACAAAGGTAAGAAAACATTTCACAGGACATTAATCTTAAACCAGAGGAATGGGAAGATCCCTTAATTGTGACTCCATGCATTTTGGAGGCCGGGAGCGTTTCTCCATGCCCCTGAGATAATCGTACAATAATAGTGAGGTAATAATAACAGGAATGAATGCCACACACTGTGCATTGACTGTTGCTGGGCTTCAGAGAGCTGCCCTGTCTTCCCTCTGTTTGTATTCCTGCCTGCACTGCTGGCTGTCATATCGTACAGAGGACCTGGGAGACCTTTCTCATGCCTGTCCTTATTTCATCTTTAAAAACAAACAGCAGGGGGGAAAATAGCCAAACCAAGCTCAATGCACCGTGTCTCTCAGGCTTCAGCGCAAAACCCCATTTCATGCTTCGGAGCCTTGATGATGACACGGCGTTCAGGTTGCCAGGCAGGGTGGGAGCCAGGCCCCCGACGAGCTCCTGCCATAGACTGACTGTGGCTAAATGAGCACTGTGGGCTGTGCAGTCGCTTCCTACAGGTGCAGAGCTGCTGCCGGGCTCCTCTTGCCTCTCAGCCAGGCAAGCAGAGTGGGGGTAATATGAGCTATGTACCCAGCACAATCGCCCCTGGGACTCACTGTGCCTCCCAGGATGACGGGGCAGCTCTCTGTTACAGCCGGCTGAAGTGCCACATCTCGTTTGGTGAACAGCTTCAGTACAGGCCTCTTACGGACAGATCTGGGTTCAGATCCTGGCTATGCTGTTCATTGAAACTATTAGTTTGAACCACTTACTTAACCTCTCTGTGCCTTAATTTCCCCGTTTATAACAGAGGTGCAAGAGTCTCTACTTCTAGGGCCCCTTGATCATTCTGGCGGACTGTTCCTAGTGCATAGCAACGTGGTTTCCTATCACTACCTACCAGAAACACGGTGACTGAAAACAATAGCCAGGTATCATCTCACAGTTTGCACAAGTCAGAAGTCCAGGCACAGTCAGGCTCCATGGGTTCTCTCCTGAGGATCTCACAAAGCCAAAATCAAAGTGTTGGCTGCAATGAGTTCTTACCTGGAGGCCTTGGGACAGAATTCACTCCCAGGCCCATTCAGGGGATTGGAAGAATTCAGGTCCTTGTGTGACTGTAGGTCTGAGGTCTCCATTAGCTGGGGCTCCCTCTGCTCCTAAAAGCCATCTAGAAATCAGTCCTGCCCAGTCCCCCACATCTGCCTTTGTCCTCTAGTTTTAAGGGCTCATGTAATTGGGCTCTCCTGGATGATCCAGAATAATCTCCCTACTTTATGTTAACTAAATAACTTTATCACCGCGTGCAATTTCCCTTCTCTGTGTAACTAACATATTGATATTTGTGAATGTAACACCAGGGGCAAAAGTCATGGGGACCAAAAATCTGCCTACCATCATCATTGTATATTAATTACTGTTCTCAGGCCAGCTCTACAAAGGAACACCGTTATTTACTGTGACTACCTACAATGCGTAGAGATTAAAAACCACAGTAATAATCCCTTACTTTAATCTTTGCAATACCTCCTAAGTGGGAGAGGTACATTGTTACTCCCATTCTACAGATGCTAGAATGTGTTTGAAAGGTTTAATATTTGGAGATCTGAAAAGATTCCAGGGGTATGGCGAACAAAAAAAAAAAAAAAAAGAGAGAGAGAGAGAGAGAGAGATGACTTTCCTCAATGGGGATTTATGGCAAGGAACATTGGGGTGACAAGTTGTGGCCTCCTTGTAGGCATACAAGATTATTCTGGGTTTCAGAGTAACTTTCTGAGACTGAGAGGCATGGCAGTGACTATCACAGAAAGCCAGCTCTTTTGGTTGTAAGTAATGAAAATCCCCTTGACAAAACATAAACAAAAAAAGATTTTTAAAGGTTTGCAGACTTAATATTAAGTGTACAAAGGGCTCTCACATAACCCATAACCAAAGACTAGAGCCAGGCCCAGGAAAGCCTCAGAAATGTGGCAGCTACTCCCGCTCACCTGCTTCATTCTTCACCTTTGCCAAAGGTGCTTCCTTGCATAGTCCCACACCTACCCTTCCCCCAGGTCCAGAGTTTCCCTGTCTGCTATTCAAGTAACCAACGTGATAAGGGAATCCATTCTAACTCTACATTCATGGAGGATAGTTTAAGCCAGTTGTTCATCTCTGTTCTAATCAGCTACAACCAGAGGGGCGGTCGTACAGGACAGAAACGCCTGCCGGGGCCAATGTGTGTGTGAATGCATGAAGCGGAGGATAACTCTCAGAAAGGAGGAGACCAAGAGCTGGGTATATAATGCCAAAGATCACTTCTCAGCCTTCCTCTCAATATAGCCAGAATTCAAAGGATCTACTTGTTCTATGTATTTGAAATTACACCTCCTACTTGAGGATCTGAATGGACCTGACTGCCACCGTCCACAGGATCAGGCTAGAAACTTGTCCTGAGTAGCTTTGGGTGATGGGCCTCCTCTGGAGCCAGTCCACATATGGCCATATACGGCTGGTTTGCACCTCTGCTCAGTCCCTTCTGAGCAGGATCACAGGATCAATTTCCTTCTAGACACACAGTGTAGACCCTTGAGACTTTGCTAAAGAGATAGTCTCTGGCTCTTTCCTCAGAAGAGGTCCACAAGCACAGCTGCATCCTGAAGCTCCATCATTTGCCCGCAAACAGAGCTGGGTCTTTATCCCAGATGTTAGGACTCCAAATTCCTTATCCCTCCAATTCACTCTATAGAAAAGTTAAGGAATTCATGGAAACATCTCACAACCACATGCTCCATTTAAAGCAAATAATGATAGTAAAGGATATCAGGGGACATACTTATATTGCTTAAGTAATGTCTGGCACAAAAACCAGTTGTCCGGCCATGTAATGTCCTCACACTCCTCCTTGGGATCTGCAGGCCAATGAGACTCCAAAGGTGAGTTTTCTGAGCATCAGTGATTTCAAGCAGGCAAATCTTGACAGGGTACTTGGAATTGTAGGTGTCAGCAATATTCCAGTCATGCACCAGCTTTCCGTGACTGAGCACAACAGTAATAATAGCTTATCTTCACTCGTATCAGGTATATGTGTTTATAAGTATATATTCCAAGTAGGTAAAACGTGCATACATAAAAGTAGATACATTAATTAAGCAGTAAAAAGTGTTCTCACCATAATGCCATGAACCCTTCCCAAAGAGAAAGTGTTAACCAGTTTCTTGGTACACTGAAAAACTCCACTATTCTCATTGCTATTCATATCCCACTGCCTTTCACACTACCTGTAACAGGAGGATTTTTCAGGAAAATAACAGACTAGTGTAACCTCAAGCAACTAATAAAGAGTATTGATCCTTTTTGGTTTTGTGACTAAAGATGCATGCAATTATATTGCTTGAATTTCAAATGGGAATAGGAAACAAGTAAAAAAATAAATGTTCTGGCATTGTGGGCTTAATTGGTTTACAACTAACTTTTTTTAAAAACTAACTTGAAAACAAAAACCTCATTACTGATCTAATGAGCCTGCTAAGTCACTTCAGTTGTGTCCGACTCTGTGCGACCCCATAGACGGCAGCCCACCAGGCTCCTCCATCCCTGGGATTCTCCAGGCAAGAACACTGGAGTGGGTTGCCATTTCCTTCTCCAATGCTTGAAAGTGAAAAGTGAAAGTGAAGTCGCTCAGTTGTGTCTGACCCTCAGTGACCCCATGGACTGCAGCCTTCCAGACTCCTCCATCCATGGGATTTTCCAGGCAAATGATAAGTAGTGATTAAATACATAAAATATTAAATAAATGAAATTGCATAGTTATACAATACAAGACACTTTAGAAGCTTTGCTTGAGTAAATGTATTATCTTTCTCTAACTCACCACCTCCAGTAGCAAATAAATTAGTGGCAATAGCAAATCAGAATAATCTCCAAGGGGAATCTCTTAAAGATTTTCTCTTCTAGAGAGAACATCTCCCAATAAGAAAGTTTGGGTATAAAAAGAGTTGTCCTAGCAATTGTTAAAAATAACAAGCAGAAATGCTCCTAGGACTGATAACTTCATTGCTGAATTTGTGGTCATGACAACATATCAATGAAACAAATAAGGGAGATGTTTAAAAAAAAAGTTATCTGTTTTGAATTAACTTGCACCCATTTTAAAAGCAATCACTAATGATAACCACTAAGAGAGTCATAAGTAGGGTTTGTTCTACGGAAATCATTCTACTGTCCATATTGCTTCAAGTTAAAAAAAAAATGAATGAATAAAGACAGCATGAAATTTGTCTTGGTATAACTGCATGGTTTCTGATAGCTAGACAGTATTGCCTATCAAAGGAAAGATTCATCTGTTTACCTCTCACTGTTTTACTTGGAACAATACCTTTATCAAAATAATTATAAAGCAATTATTTGCCAGTTTTCACTTTATTGGTTACTACTTTTACTTAAAGAATAGCACTTACTACATAATTACAGTACATGGTTATCTGAACAGTCTTAACTGTGCCTACCAATGATAAATTATACAGTAAGTGTAGCTCTAATTATGTATCCTATACTGCATAAATATATAATGACATATGTAATAATATGTAGTTACATATTAATAAATCCCTCTTTATTTTTCAAAGTCTAGTAAAATAAAAGACCATTTGATCTCCTTCCATGGGGTAACCTCTGGAGTCAGGCACATTGTTCTGTTTCTATTTCTGGAAGCCAATGGGCTACAGTGTGCATTTGGCACTTGCCACCAATTCTCAGTCTCATCCAAGTACACCCACTAGGACAGAGAGAAAATTTTAAAAATGAGAAGTAAACATTTGTTTCTAACCCTCCTTTTTAGGAAGTGTCCTCTTTGATGGAAACTCAGCAGCTATGGCTTAGATTCAAGAACTGCAGGTGCAGAAGCTTGAAAGTGTCACTGCAGCCTTACCTACACATAATCACTGCACCCAAAATGCCCGGATTCAAAAGCAGGAAAGAGGCTGGGAAAATGTGATTTTGAACCATAAATACGTTGTTTATGTTCTTAGGATATTATTTTGGTTCTTAGTCTATAGTGTTGGTTCCTAAAGTGACCACAGGGAATCAAGTATCTGAAATTCAAGGAGTTAGAAGTGTAATCCTATAAAGGACATTTTTTTTCTCTTTAATTACAAAACCAAATTTCACAAAAACTAAGTTGTATGAAATAAGCATGTCACCATCAAGCTAAACAAAACTCATCAGATAGCATTACACCTGGGCTACAACACAAAATTCATCAGTAACACAAACAATGGAAGAGAATGGATGGCAAGAAAGAGCTTCACAGAGGCAGAAGAAAAAGACAAGAAATGGCTCTCCCAGCTTTAACTGATGATCTCTGAGTGGCGTCACATTGAGGGATGGAATCTGACACACACAGGTGAGGTGCGAATGAAATGAGGGGAGACAACTTAGCAACATGCCCCCTGCCCTTGGCTACATTCCCTCTCCTGTGGCCACTGCTCTCTGAAAAATTGCTCCTTTCCATTGTGCCTCTGGTGTTCCTGGAGCAGAGATCATGCTGACTTGCCAATTATTCCTCTCACAGGGAAGAGCTGTAAGAGACAAGGGCAGAGAACATGCATCCCTGAACAGACAGCTAAGGCCACGACTACTGGGGCCACCAAAGAAGAAAGACAGTGAAAAGTATTAGACCTATCTTCCTTGAATACTAGCCTTGAGGTCTGGATTCAGGTTAGTCTGCAATGAGCAGCTTTTAAATAAATAAGTAAATGAGTGAATAAGGATCTCTATAGAAGTTTTCAATCAGGGAGCAATGTAAATCAAAGAAATGGAAAGGAATTAAAAGACGCTTCTAAAGAAACTATTACTAAGTACCCATCACTCAACGTACACCTTTTTAAAAAAATTACTTTATTGAAGCATAAGTGATTTCCAAAGTTGTGTTTCTCTCTGCTGTACAGAAAAGTGATTCAGTTATAGGAGTGTGTATATATATATATTCTTTTTAAATATTCTTTTCCATTATGTTTTATCACAGGATATTGAATGTACTCCCTTGTGTTACACAGTAAGACCTTGTTGTTTATCCATTCTTTGTTTAAGAGTTTGCACCTGCTAACCCCAAATTCCCATTCCGTCCCTTTCCCAACCCCCTCCCTTTAGGCAATCACAATTCTATTCTCTATGTCTGTGAGTCTGTTTCTGTTTTGTATCAAATAGGTTCATTTGTGTTATATTTTAGATTCCACATATAAGTGATATCATACAGTATTTGTCTTTTTCTTTCTGACTTACTTTACTTAGTATATAATCTCTAGGTTCATTCATGTTGCTGTAAATCATACATCCTCTTCAATCTTTGCAAGGACTCTGTGTACTGGGTATTATTTTTCTTGTTTAACTGATAAGGAAGCTGAGGCTAGGACTGATGAAGCCCCAATATTACACACTAAGTGAATGGCAGGGCTTGGATTTGTACCTAAGTTTGCCAGACTTAAAAACCTCAGGGGCGGTCCTAAGATGGCAGAATAGGATGGGGAGACCACTTTCTCCCCCACAAATTCATCAAAAGAACATTTGAACACTGAGTAAATTCCACAAAACAACTTCTGAATGCTGGCAGAGGACATCGGGCACCCAGAAAAGCAGCCCATTGTCTTCAAAGGAGGTAGGAAAAAATATAAAAGATAAAAAGAGAGACAAAGAGGTAAGGAAGGAGATCCATCCTGGGAAAGGACTCTTAAGAAAGAGAAAAGTTTCCAAACACCAGGAAACACTTTCACTAGCAAGTCTGTGGCGAGCCTTGGAAACTCAGAGGGCAACATAACTGGGAGGAAAAAGAAATAAATAATTAAAACCCACAGATTACATTCCCAACAGTAACTCCCAGTGGAGAAGCAGCGCAGACACCTGCATCCACCACTAGCAAGCGGGGGCTGGGCAGGGATGTGAGGGCTGCATTGCTTAGTGTAAGGACCAGGCCTTGAATGCCCTGAGGGCAATCTGAGGGAACTAACTTCAGATAGCAAACCAGACTGTGGGATAGCTACCCTGAGAAAGCCCTAACCTAAGACACTGCCTGGAAAAAGTGCTCTTGCCTGGAAAATCCCATGGACGGAGGAGCCTGGTGGGCTGCAGTCCATGGGGTCGCTAAGAGTAGGACATGACTGAGCAACTTCACTTTCACTTTTCATTTTCATGCATTGGAGAAGGAAATGGCAACCCGCTCCAGTGTTATTGCTTGGAGAATCCCAGGGACGGGGGAGCCTGGTGGCCTGCCGTCTATGGGGTCACACAGAGTTGGACACAACTGAAGCGACTTAGCAGCAGCAGCAAGACACCACCAGGCCAGCTCACAGAACAAAGGACTGAGCAGAGCTAGCCGGCTGCAGACTGGCCCATCCCCCTCCGGAGACAGGCAGGCCAGGGCAGCCAGAGCCAGAAGGGGGCAATCCTGGCCCCCAGAGAGGCATTATCTACCTAACTGCAAGCAGGCTTTGTTGCTAACCAAGACTTCTTGAGATTCTGGACCGTCAACAGCCGCCTGAGAAGGTGTGCAGGTAGTACACCCAGAAAACCGAGTGGCAGGGATGGGGGAGGCTAGGTCACAGAGACCATGCTCACCAAACACCTCATCACCTGAGCTGCTCGGACCTGGGAAGGGCACAAAACGCAGGCCCAACTGAGTCTGTGCCTTTGAGGAGTATCCGAGTACCTGAACCTGAGCGGCTTAGACCTGGGAAGTGCATACAATCCAGGGCCGGCCTCAGACAGTTCCCCGCAGAGCAACCTAGAGCCTGAGCAGTGTAGACGGGAAAGCACACACGCCAGGAGCAGCGGCAAACCCAGTGTGGCCGAGACACAGCGAGCACTCCCCACACACACCAGTGATATTTGTTTGCAGTGTTCCTCCCTCCCCACAGCACGACTGAACAAGTGAGCCTAAAAAAGTTTCCACCACCATCCGCTTCGGTCAGGGCGAAAATTAGACACTGAGGAGACCAGCAAACAGAAAGTGAAAACAGAGGGAACCGCCTTGGAAGTGACAGGTGCAATAGATTAAAACCCTGTAGTTAGTACTGACTATATATGAAGGGGCCTATAGATCTTGAGAAGTATAAGCCAGATCAAGGAACTATCTGAAAATGAACTGACCCCATACTGTCCACAACAACACCAGAGAAAGTCCTAGATATATTTTTACTATTATCATTCTTTATTCATATTTTTTAATTTTAAGTCCTCTATTATTCCATTAATTTTCATTTTTATAACCTAATATTACTTTGCAAAAACAAATACCCTATTTTTTAAAGCAAATTTCATATATATATATATTTTATAATTTTTGTGACTTTTTTTTTCTTTAATATTGTATTTTTGAAAATCAAACCTCTACTCTAGATTTTTAATCTTTGCTTTTTGGTATTTGTTATCAATTTTGTACCTTTAAGAACCCAATCTTCAGTACCCATTTTTACTTGAGAGCAAGATTACTCACTTGACTGCTCTCTCCCCCTTTGGACTCTCCTTTTTCTCCACCAGGTCGCCTCTATCTCCCCCTCCCCCTTCTATTCTCTACCCAACTCTGAATCTCTTTGTGTGTTCCGGACTGTGGAGAACACTTAGGGAACTGATTACTGGCTGGATCTGTCTCTCTCCTTTTGATTCCCCACTTTTTCCTCCTGGCCACCTCTGTCTCCTTCCTCCCTCTTCTCTTCTCTGTATAACTCTGTGAACATCTCTGAGTGGTCCAGACTGTGGAGCGCACATAAGGAAGTGATTACTGGCTAGCTTGCTCTCTCCTCTTGATTCCCCCTCATCTCATCCTGGTCACCTCTATCTCCCTCCTCCCTCTTCTCTTCTCCATGTAACTCTGTGAACCTCTCTGGGTGTCCCTCACTGTGGAGAAACTTTTCATCTTTAACCTAGATGTTTTATCAACAGTGCTATATAGATGGAGAAGTCTTAAGGCTACTGTAAAAATAAGACTGAAAATCAGAGGCAAGAGGCCTAAGTCCAAATCCTGAGAACAGCAGAGAACTCCTGACTCCAGGGAACATTAATTGACAGGAGCTCATCAAATGCCTCCATACCTACACTGAAACCAAGCACTACCCAAGGGCCAACAAGTTCCAGAGCAAGACATACCACGCAAATTCTCCAGCAACACAGGAACATAGCCCTGAGCTTCAATATACAGGCTGCCCAAAGTCAATCCAAACCCACTGACATCTCATAACTCATTACTGGACACTTCATTGCACTCCAGAGAGAAGAAATCCAGCTCCACCCACCAGAACACTGACATAAGCTTCCCTAACCAGGAAACCTTGACGAGCAGCCTGTCCACCCCACCCAGAGCAAGGAAACTCCACAATAAAGAGAACTCCACAAACTGCCAGAATACAGAAAGGCCACCCCAAACACAGCAATATAAACAAGACAAAGAGGCACAGGAATACCCAGCAGGTAAAGGAACAAGATAAATGCTCACCAAACCAAACAAAAGAGGAAGAGAAAGGGAATCTACATGATAAAGAATTCTGAATAATGATAGTGAAAATGATCCAAAATCTTGAAAACAAAATGGAGTTACAGATAAATAGCCTGGAGACAAGGATTGAGAAGATGCAAGAAAGGTTTAACAAGGACCTAGAAGAAATAATAAAGGATCAATATATAATGAATAATGCAATAAATGAGATCAAAAATACTCTGGAGAGAACCAACAGTAGAATAACGGAGGCAGAAGACAGGGTAAGTGAGGTAGAAGATAGAATGGTAGAAATAAATGAAACAGAGGAAAAAAGAAAAACGAATTAAAAGAAATGAGGACAATCGCAGAGACCTCTGGGACAATGTTAAATGCCCCAACATTCGAATCACAGGAGTCCCAGAAGAAGAAGACAAAAAGAAAGACCATGAGAAAATACTTGAGGAGATAATAGTTGAAAACTTCTCTAAAATTGGGAAGGAAATAATCACCCAAGTCCAAGAAACCTAGAGAGTCCCAAATAGGATACACACAAGGCGAAACACCCCAAGACACACATTAATCAAATTAACAAAGAACAAATATTAAAAGCAGCAAGGGGAAAACAACAAATAATACACAAGGGGATTTCCATAAGGATAACAGCTGATCTTTTAATAGAAACTCTTCAGGCCAGGAGGAAATGGCAGGACATACTTAAAGTGATGAAAGATAATAACCTACAGCCCAGATTACTGTACCCAGCAAGGATCTCATTTAAATACGAAGGAGAAATCAAAGCTTTACAGACAAGCAAAAGCTGAGAGAATTCAACACCACCAAACCAGCTCTCCAGCAAAAGCTAAAGGATCTTCTCTGAACAAGAAACAGAAAGGCTGTATAAACTCAAACCCAAAACAATAAAGTAAATGGCAAATGGATTATACTTATCAATAATTACCTTAAATGTAAATGGGTTGAATGCCTAAAGCAAAAGACAAAGACAAAGACTGGCTGAATGGACACAAAAACAAGACACCTATATATGTTGTCTACAAGAGACCCACCTCAAAACAAGGGACACATTTCACAGACTGAAAGTGAAGGGCTGGAAAAAGATATTCCATGCAAACAGACACCAAAAGAAAGCAGCAGTAGCAATACTCATATCAGATAAAATAGACTTTAAAACAAAGGCTGTGACAAAAGACAAAGAAGGATACTACATAATGATCAAAGGACCAATCCAAGAAGAAGATATAACAATTATAAATACATTTGCATCCAACATAGGAGCACCACAATATGTAAGACAAATGCTAACAAGTATGAAAGGGGAAATTACCAATAACCCAATAATAGTGGGAGACTTTAATACCCCACTCACACCTATGGATAGATCAACTAAATAGAAAATTAACAAGGAAACACAAACTTTAAATGATACAATAGACCAGTTAGACCTAATTGATATCTATAGGACATTTCACCCCAAAACAATGAATTTCACCTTTTTCTCAAGTGCACATGGAACCTTCTCCAGGATAGATCACATCCTGGGCCATAAATCTAGCCTTGGTAAATTAAAAAAAAAAAAATTGAAATCATTCCAAGCATCTTTTCTGACCACAATGCAGTAAGATTAGATGTCAGTTACTGGAGAAAAACTATTAAAAATTCCAACTTATGGAGGCTGAACAACACGCTACTGAATAACCAACAAACCACATAAGAAATCAAAAACAAAATCAAAATATGCATAGAAACGAATGAAAATGAAAACAAAACCCAAAACCTATGGGACACTGTAAAATCAGTGCTAAGGGGAAGGTTCATAGCAATACAGGCATACCTCAAGAAACAAGAAAAAAGTCAAATAAGTAACCTAACTCTGTACCTAAAGCAACTAGAAAAAGGAAGAAATAA
Source organism: Ovis aries (assembly GCF_016772045.2). Classification (NCBI taxonomy): domain Eukaryota; kingdom Metazoa; phylum Chordata; class Mammalia; order Artiodactyla; family Bovidae; genus Ovis; species Ovis aries. The sequence goes on along the minus strand of NC_056058.1, from coordinate 53,161,877 downwards.
AGAACCCCAGGGTTAGTAGAAGGAAAGAAATCTTAAAAATTCGGGCAGAAATAAATGCAAAAGAAACAAAAGAGACCATAGCAAAAATCAACAAAGCCAAAAGCTGGTTCTTTGAAAGGATAACTAAAATTGACAAACCATTAGCCAGACTCATCAAGAAACAAAGGGAGAAAAATCAAATCAATAAAATTATAAGTGAAAATGGAGAGATCACAACAAACAACACAGAAATACAAAGGATCATAAGAGACTACTATAAGCAATTATATGCCAATAAAATGGACAACTTGGAAGAAATGGACAAATTCTTAGAAAAGTACAACTTTCCAAAACTGAACCAGGAAGAAATAGAAAATCTTAACAGACTCATCACAAGCACAGAAATTGAAATCGTAGTCAGAAATCTTCCAGCAAACAAAAACCCAGCTACAGACAGCTTCACACCTGAATTCTACCAAAAATTTAGAGAAGAGCTAACACCTATCCTACTCAAACTCTTCCAGAAAATTGCAGAGGAAGATAAACTCCCAAACTCATTCTACCATCACCCTAATACCAAAACCTGACAAAGATGCCACAAAAAAAGAAAACTACAGGTCAATATCACTGATGAACATAGATGCAAAAATCCTCAACAAAATTCTAGCAATCAGAATCCAACAACACACTAAAAGGTCATACATCATGACCAAGTGGGCTTTATCCCAGGGATGCAAGGATTCTTCAATATCTGCAAATCAATCAACATAATACACCATATTAACAAATTGAAAAATAAAAGCCATATGACTATCTCAATAGATGCAGAGAAAGCCTTTGACAAAATTCAACATCCATTTATGATAAAAATCTTCCAGAAAGGAGGAATAGAAGGAACATAACTCAACATTATAAAAGCTATATATGACAAACCCATAGTAAACTTTCTCCTCAATGGTGAAAAATTGAAAGCATTTCCCCTAAAATCAAGAACAAGACAAAGGTGCCCACTCTCACCACTACTATTCAACATAGTTTTGGAAGTTTTGGCCACAGCAATCAGAGCAGAAAAATAAATAAAAGGAATCCAAATTGGAAAATAAGAAGTAAAACTCTCACTGTTTGCCAATGACATGATCCTCTACATAACAACTCTAAAGACTCCACCAGAAAATTACTAGAGCTAATCCATGAATATAGTAAATTTGCAGGATATAAAATCAACACAGAAATACCTTGCATTCCTATACACTAATAATGAGAAAATAGAAAAAGAAATTAAGGAAACAATTCCATTCACCATTGCAACAAAAGAATAAAATACTTAGGAATATGTCTGCCTAAAAAACAAAAGACCTATATATAGAAACTATAAAACACTGATGAAGGCAATCAAAGAGGACACTAATATATGGAGAAATATACTAGGTTCATGGATAGGAAGAATCAATATAGTGAAAATGAGTATACTACCCAAAGCAATCTATAGATTCAATGCAGTCTCTATCAAGCTATAAACGGTATTTTTCACAGAGCTAGAACAAATAATTTCACAATTTGTATGGAAATACAAGAAACCTCGAATAGCCAAAGCAATCTTGAGACAGAAGAATGGAACGGAGGAATCAACCTGCCTGACTTCAGGCTCTACTACAAAGCTGCAGTCATCAAGACAGTATGGTACTGGCACAAAGACAGAAATATAGATCAATGGAACAAAATAGAAAGCCGAGAGATAAATCCACGCACCTATGGACACCTTATCTTTGACAAAGGAGGCAAGAATATACAATGGAGAAAAGACAATCTTTTTATCAAGTGCTGCCGGGAAAACTGGTCAACCACTTGTAAAAGAATGAAATTAGAACACTTTCTAACACCATACACAAAAATAAACTCAAATGGATTAAAGATCTAAACATAAGACCAGAAACTATAAAACTCCTAGAGGAGAACATAGGCAAGATACTCTCAGACATAAATCATAGCAGGATCCTCTGTGACCCGCCTCCCAGAATATTGGAAATAAAAGCAAAAATAAACAAATGGGACCTAATTAAAATGAAAATCTTCTGTACAACAAAGGAAACTATAAGCAAAGTGAAAAGACAGACTTCAGAATGAGAGAAAATAATAGCAAATGAAGCAACTGATAAAGAATTAATCTCAAAAATACACAAGCAACTCCTGCAGCTCAATTCAAGAAAAATAAACGACCCAATAAAAAAATGGGCCAAAGAACTAAACAGACATTTCTCCAAAGAAGACATACAGATGGCTAACAAACACATGAAAAGATGTTCAACATCACTCATTATTAGAGAAATGCAAATCAAAGCCACAATGAGGTACCATTTCACACCAGTCAGAATGGCTGCTATCCAAAAGTCTACAAACAATAAATGCTGGAAAGGGTATGGAGAAAAGGGAACCCTCTTACACTGTTGGTGGGAATGCAAACTAGTACAGCCACTATGGAGAACAGTTTGGAGATTCCTTAAAAAACTGGAAATAGAACTGCCATATGGTCCAGCAATCCCACTGCTGGGCATACACACCAAAGAAACCAGCATTGAAAGAGACACATGTACCCCAATGTTCATCGCAGCACTGTTTATACTAGCCAGGACATGGAAGCAACCTAGATGTCTATCAGCAGACAAATGGATAAGAAAGCTGTGATACATATACACAATGGAGTATTACTCAGCCATTAAAAAGAATACATTTGAATCAGTTCTAATAACGTGGATGAAACTGGAGCCTATCATACAGAGTGAAGTAAGCCAGAAAGAAAAACACTAGTACAGTATACTAATGCATATATATGGAATTTAGAAAGATGTTAATGATAACCCTGTATGTGGGACAGCAAGAGACACAGATGTATAGAACTCTGTGGGAGAGGGTGAGGGTGGGATGATTTGGGAGAATGACATTGAAACATGTATATTATCATATGTGAAATGAATCACCAGTGCAGGTTCGATGCATGATATAGGGTGCTCAGGGCTGCTACACTGGGATGACCCAGAGGGATGGGATGGGGAGGGAGGTGGGAGGGAGGTTCCGGATAGGGAACATGTGTACACCCATGGTGGATTCATGTCATAGTATGGCAAAACCAATAAAATATTGTAAAGTAATTAGCCTCCAACTAAAATAAATAAATTTATATTTAAAAGAAAAAAAAAAAACTCATGCTCATTCAACCCTGAGACTTACACCTAACAACTCCTAAGAGCACTAAGGACTTTTAATAAGTACTTACTAGTACTAAGGATTTTTAATAAGTACTTACTAGTGCCTTACACACATCATTTTATTTAGTTCTGTGAAGTAGGTCTGTAAAAGAATTAGTGACAACTCTATTTTCATTCCCAATCCACAGATAAGGAAACTTGTTCTTTAATGAAGTGAACTCTCTTGCCCAAGGTGACATATTAAGTCCTAAAGCCATGATCAAACTCAGATCAAATAGCAAAGCCTGTTCCCTTAATCAACACCTCTACCACTCTTATTCCAGAGGTCCACAAAAGAGGTGGTTCTCTGCCCCAAGAAGGTTTACAATGTAGCCTAGCTTTGGCCATCTCACAAGAATCATCGTACCACAGATTCATTACTGAATTATATGCAAGTGGTAAATGAGCACATTTTCCTTTTCTTGCCTGAATCACCTTTCTTTTCCCCATCTGTGTTAGGGATTCACTTCCACACTCCCATTGCAGCCTTGGTATGGACTTGTCCTCTTTCCCTACTGGGCCCTGATATTTTTGAGATCTAAAAGGGTAATCTTTATTTCTGTACCTTCAGGGCCTAGCTGAGAGCAGGTGCTCAGCTGCTTTGAAGTGATGAATGAAAGAGTGACTGACTGAATGAATGGGTGCATGGATGAACACATATAGAATTCAAGACTGGAAGGGCCTTGGAAATAATTTATTCTGATTACCTTACCTTACCGAAGTACTTTCTTGAATTCAGAAAAAATTCAGACTTGACCAAGAGTAACTTACATGAGAACATGTTCACATACACATACACAGACACACACACACACAGTAGTGATACCAGCTCATATCAAGGGTAAAGTATATAAATTGTGGCTCTCTCAGGACCAATCTTTATGCATATTTTGAATTTCTTACAGAATTTTTAGCTATATAGGTCACAGACTGTGATAAGAACACACCCTAATGTGGCAAGTGTTTTGTATCCATAATGAGATTGCTAAGTGTTACCTGTTTTTAGTTTATAAAAATATCCTAAGCAAAATATTTAATGCAATTGTGTCACTTGTCATATACTTTCCTTCTTCTATACCCCAAAGGATTAGATAGCCTGAGGTGGAAGTCAGCAGGGAAGATATTCTGTATATTTGTATATTTTTCCTGTATGCATTTTTAAAACATACAGTTTATGCCTCAGCAGTGAGGAATTCCTAAAATCATGGACACAATATGTCTGACGGACCTGGTAACTCTCCATCCAAACGAGGTCCAGACACATGTGAGAATGAATGCAGATGTCATTAGTAGTTAGGTCTGATACAGATAGCCAACAAGCACATGAGAAGATGTTCAACATAACTAATTATTAGAGAAATGCAAATCAAAACCACAATGAGGTAGCACCTCACACAGGCCAAAATGGCCATCATTAAAAAAAGTCTACAAATAATGAATTCTGGAGAGGGTATGAAGAATAGAGAACCCTCCTACACTGTTGATAGGAATGCAAATTAATATAGCCACTATGGAGAATAGTATACAGGTCTCTTAAAAAACTAAAAACAGAGTTACCTTATGATCCAGTAATCCTACTCCTGGACATAGTATCTGGAGAAAATTCTTAATTTATTAAGTTATATTCATCCCAATGTTCACAGCAGCACTATTTACAATAGCCAAGACATGGAAGTTATGTAAATGTCCATCAATAGATGACTAGATGAAGAAGACGTGGAACATATATATAATGTAATATTACTCAGCCATAAAAAAGAATGCAATATTTCCATTTTCAGCAACATGGATGGACTTAGATCATATTATACTTAGTGAAGTTAGAAAAAAGACAAATATTGTATGATATTATACATGGAATCTAAAAAATAATACAAATGAATCCATATACAAAACAGAAACAGGAGCACAGACATAGAAAATAAATTTATGACTACCAAAGGGCAAAGGAAGGGAGGAGGGATAAATTAGGAGTATAGTATAAACAGATGCAAACTATTATATGTATAATAAATAAACAACATGGATTTATTATATAGCACAGGGAACTTCATCAACATGAACTATAATGGACAACAATCTGAAAAAATATACAAATATAACTGAATCACTTTGCTGTATACCTGAAACTAGCACAATATTATAAATCAACTTTACTTCAATAAAAAAAAATAATAATAATTAAGCCTGTTAGGTTCCAAGCATCTGAGGACAGCTAGTCACCCTGTCACCATCTGAACACACAGAGCAATGCTAAATAAGTTTTAAATCAAGGTGAGAGGCATAGCTGGAAAACAGGCAATAGTGAAAACATTATTGGTATGAGAAATGATAGAGACAGAAATTTTGTAATCTGTCACCTTTGAGAGATTTGAGAATCTGATAGAAATCCAAGACTGTCTCTCCCAGACAACATATGTACACATAAAATTTTGCCCAAATTTTGGAACTCCCATAAGCTGAAGTTCATTTCAATTTACGGAGTAGACTATTGAATAAGACCCTCAGATTAAGAATCATCATTTCAGAATGAGATTTCTAAAACTTGGCATTATTGACATTTTGCGCTAAATAATGCTTTGTCATTGGGGGCTGTCCCACATGTCCCTAGTGGTAAAGAAGTACCATGAGAGGCAATACTGTTGCCTGTTAGTTGAGCTCACTATTATAGAGATATGAGCACAGAAACATCACATAAAGGATAAAAATTAGACATAACTATTAGTATACAGGGCTTTCCAGGTGGCTCAGTGGGAAAAAATGTGCCTGTAATGCAGGAGACCTGGGTTCGATCCCTGGGTTGATGATCCCCTGGAGAAGGAAATGGCAACTCACTCCAGTATTTTTGCCTGGGAAATCCCATGGATGGAGGAGCCTGGTGGGCTATACTCCATGGGGTCACAAAGAGTCAGACAGGATTTAGCAACTGAGCACTCATGCATATACTAGTATACAAACCATAGCAAATGAGAGTTTAATATAATGTGAAGCAGTGCTGTACAAAAATTGCCAAACTCTCCCTATGCATCTGCCTATGCTCTTAATTCATGACAGAGATAACCATTCTCTTCACAAAGGAGAGTAATGACACCCACTTAAGAGAATCTTGATCCATTGAAGAACTCCTGGGCCCCACCACCTCTCACCACCGCCTGACAGGTGTCTAGCGGAAATGATTCTGCAGAAAACATTCTGAAGTGTTTGTAATGAGGAGAACTTGTAACCTAAACTGTGAGAAACATTCTGGGAGGCTGTTCCATTTATAATCAATCCTACAGAGACAGGGCATATTAAACACCTGGAGAAGTGTAGTTTCCAATTCAGTAAGTCTATTTATTAGGCACACATGCATCCTCAGCATCTTCTCATTTGGAGACATATGATCTCAAAAATCCATTTAGCCACAAAGTTTTTTTTTTTTTTAAATGTAGGTATAGTTGTTTCACAATGTTGTATTAGCTTCTACTGTACAGCAAAATGAATCAGCTATACGTATATACATTTCCCCTCCCTCTTCGACCTCCCTCCCACCCCATCCCCATCCCACTCATCTAGGTCACCACAGATCACTGAAATGATTTCCCTGTGCTATATTGCAGGTTCTATTGTGTGTGTGTGTGTGCGTGTGTGTGTGTGTGTGATAGTCACTCAGTCACGTCTGACTCTTTGTGACCCCCATGGATTATAGCCTGCCAGGCTCCTCTGTTCATACAATTCTCTAGGCAGGAATACCAGAGTGGGTTGCCATTCCCTTCTCCAGGGGCTCTTCCCAACCCAGGGATGGAACCCAGGTCCTCTGTGTTGCATGCAGATTCTTTACCATCTGAGCAAACAGGGAAGCCCCGGGTTCTATTTTACTAGCTATCAATTTCACACATAGTAGTGTATATACGTCAACCCCAGCCACCAAACTCATCTCATCCTTCTTCCTCTCACCATGTCCAAATGTCTATTCTCTATGACTGCATCTCTATTTCTATGCTACAAATAGGTTGTGACGTGAAGTCGCTCAGTTGTGTCCAACACTTTGTGACCCCGTGGACTGTAGCCTACCAGGCTTCTCCGTCCATGGGATTCTCCAGGCAAGAATACTGGAGCGGGTTGCCATTTCCTTCTCCAGGGGATCTTCCTGATCCAGGGATTGAACCCGGGTCTTCTGCACTGCAGGCAGACGCTATAACCTCTGAGCCACCATAGGTTAATATGTACTATTTTTCTAGATTCCACATATATGTGTTAATATACAATATTTGTGTTACTCTTCTGACTTTGTCTGTATGACAGTCTCTAGTCCATCTACATCTCTAGAAATGACCTAATTTCATTATTTTTTATGGCTGAGTAATATTGTGTCACATATATGCACTACATCTTTATCCATTCATCTGTTGATGGACATTTAGGTTTCTTCCACGTCCTGGCTATTGTGAAGAGTGCTGCAATGAACATTGGGGTGCATGTGAATCTACAAACAATAAATGCTGGAGAGAGAGTGGAGAAAAGGCAACCCTCTTCCATTGTTGGTGGGCATGTAAAATAATACAGCCACTGTGGAGAACAGTACGGAGGTTCCTTAAAAACTAAAAATAGAACCACCATATGACCCAGCAGTCCCACTACCAGGCATATACCCTGAAAAAATCCTAAGTCATAAAGTTTTGTGATTCTATTACTGTTTGTGTGTGAGAAAGAAAGAGAGGTTATATATGTATATATTGTTGTTGTTGAGTTGCTAAGTCACGTCCAACTCTTTGCAACCCCATGGACGGCAGCAGGCCAGGCTTCCCTGTCCTTCACCATCTCCTGGAGTTTTCTCAAACTCATGTCCATTGAGTCAGTGATGCCATCCAATCATCTCATCCTCTGTCATATTCTTCTCCTCTTGCCTTCAATTTTTCCCAGCATCAGAGTCTTTTCCAATGAGTCAGCTCTTTTCATCAGGTGGCCAAAATACTGGAGCTTCAGCTTTATCATCAGTAATTCCAATGAATAGTCAAGGTTGATTTCCTTTGGGATTGACTGGTTTGATCTCCTTGCTGTCTAAGGGACTCTCAAGAGCACCATAGCTTGAAAGCATCAATTCTTTGGAATGCAGCCTTCTTTATGGTCCAACTCTCACATTCATACATGACTACTGGAAAAACCATAGCTTTGACCATACAGACCTTTGTTGGCAAAGTGATGTCTCTGATTTTCAATATGCTGTGTAGGTTTGTCATAGCTTTTCTTCCAAGGAGCAAGCATCTTTTCATTTCATGGCTGCAGTCACCATCCACAGTGATTTTGGAGCCCAAGAAAATAAACTCTGTCACTGTTTCTATTGTTTCCCCATCTATTTGCCATGAAGTGATGGGACCAGATGCCTCGCTTTCTGAATGTTGATTTTTAAGTCAACTTTTTCACTCTCCTCTTTCACCTTAATCAAAAGGCTCTTCAGTTCCTCTTTGCTTTCTGCCATAAGGGTGGTGTTATCTGCCTGTCTAAAGTTGTTGATACTTCTCCCAGCAATCTTGATTCCAGCTTGTGCTTCATCCAGCCCAGCATGTCACATGATGTACTCTGCATATAAATTGAAAAAGCAGGGTGATGATATACTGCCTTGATGTACTACTTTCCCAATTTTGATCCAGTCCATTGTTCCATTTCTGGTTCTAACTGTTGCTTCTTGACCTGCATACAGATTTCTCAGGAGGCAGGTAAGGTGGTCTGGTATTCCTATCTCTTTAAGAATTTTACAACCTGTGTATTCATGGGTTATTGTGATCCACATAGTGAAAGGCTTTCATGTTGTCAAAGAAGCAGAAGTAGAGGTCTTTCTGTAATTCCTTTGCTTTTTCTTTAATCCAACGATGTAGGCAATTTGATCTCTAGTTCGTCTGCCTTTTTTAAATTCAGCTTGTACATCTAGAAGTTCTCAGTTCACATACTATTGAAGCCTAGCTTGAAGGATTTTGAGCATTACCTTACTAGCATGTGAAATGAACACAATTGTGAATAGTTTGAACATTCTTTGATATTGCCCTTCTTTGGTACTGGAATGAAAACTGACCTTTTCCAGGCCCACTTGACTTCAGACTCCAGGATGTCTTGCTCTAGCTGAGTGACCACAGCATCCACATCATCATGGCTATCTGGGTCATTAAGACTCTTTTTTTTTGGTATAGTTCTTCTGTGTACTCTCGCCACCTCTTCTTAATCTCTTCTGCTGCTGTCAGGTCCTTACCATTCCTGCCCTTTTTCATGCCTATCCTTGCATGAGATGATCCCTTGGTGTTTTCAATTTTCTTGAAGAGATCTCTAGTCTTTCCCATTCTGTTGTTTTCCTCTAATTCTTAGGATTGTTAATTTAAGAAGACCATCTTGTCTCTCCTTGCTATTCTCTGGAACTCTGCATTTGGTTGGGTACCTCTTTCTCTTTCTTCCTTGCTTTCGTTTCTCTTCTTTGCTCAGGTATTTATAAAAGCCTCCCTGGTGGCTCAGATGGTAAAGCATCTGTCTGCAATGCAGGAGACCTGGGTTCAATCCCCAGGTTGGGAAGATCCCCTGGAGAAGGAAATGCAGCCCACTCCAGGATACTTGCCTGGAAAATCCCATGGACGGCAGAGCCTGGTAGGCTACTGTCCATGGGGTCGCAAAGAGTCGGACATGACTGAGCGACTTCACTTCACTTCACTTCCTCCTCCGACAACCACTTTGCCTTCTTGCATTCCTATTCTTTGGGCTGGTTTTTGTCACTGCCTCCTGTACAATGTTAAGGACCTCCATTCATAGTTCTTCAGGCACTGCGTCTACCAGATCTAATCCCTTAAATCTATTGGTCACCTCCACTGTATGATCATAAGGAATTTGATTGAGGTCATACCTGAATGGCCTAGTGGTTTTTCCTACTTTCTTCAGTTTGAGTTTGAATTTTCCAGTAAGGAGCTCATGATCTGAGCCTGGATCAGGATCCAGGTTTTGTTTTTGTTAACTGTATAGAGCCTCTCCATCATCCCCTGGTGCCCCTGAGGAATCTGTTAATAGGACTAATGCGGAGGGGGTGGGACTTGGAGTTCCATCTGCCTCAAAGCACCACATTTACAAAAGTTTTAACTGTTTGTGCTACCACCAACTGAGCACATACATATAGTCATTCTATTTTGAAAATGTGTTAAAATTAATTTGCTTAATAGAAACATTAAAAGTCACATATTTGGCCCCCACTGTTATGGCATTTCTTCCATTTGAATATGCCAGAAGCTTCCAAAAGTAGAAGCAGCTTCAACCTCTCTACCTATGAGTCTCTGCTTATTATGAAAATCAATGCCTGTGTCCCACCCCTACAGACAGGTTCTATCTCAGTAGCTCTATGGTGAAACCTGGGGGTCTATGTCTTAACTAGCACCCTGGGTGACTCTGAGCTCCTGAGTTAGAGCAGATTTAACAAATGAGGATTTAGCTAAAGAGAGAAAAAGGAAAGAGGTGTATTACCTAGGATATGAGACAAACAGAAATGGACAGAATTATGGGTGAACTGAAAAGTTAAAGTTAAAACATTTTCCTTTGCTTTCTTCTGGTTCTTATTGTCAACCACCGCCTGCTGATTCTTCTAGGCCCAGCTCAAATACCATCTCCTCTCTGAAATATTTAAGACAAATCCTGTTCCATAAGTTATTGGAACATCCACTGAGTTGTAAGCTTCCAAAGAAACAGAGAAGACCTTCAGTTCAATTCAGTCACTCAGTCGTGTCCGACTCTTCACAACCCCATGGACTGTAGCACTCTAGGCTTTCCTGTCCTTCACCATCTCCCAGAGCTTGCTCAAACTCATATCCATTGATTTGGTGATGCCATCCAATCATCTCATCCTCTGTTGTCCCCTGCTCCTCCTGCCCTCAATCTTTCCCAGCATCAGGGTCTGTTCCAATGAGTCAGCTCTTCACATCAGGTGGCCAAGGTATTGGAGCTTCAGCTTCAGTATCAGTTCTTCCAGTGAATACTCAGGACTGATTTTCTTTAGGATTGAGTGGCTGAATCTCCTTGCAGTCCAAGGGAATCTCAAGAGTCTTCTCCAACACAGCAGGTCAAAATCATCAATTCTTCAGTGCTTAGCCTTCTTTATGGTCCAAATCTCATATCCATACATGAATATTTGAAAAACTATAGCTTTGACTAGACAAGCCTTGGTCAGCAAAATAATGTCTCTGCCTTTTAATATGCTGTCTAGGTTGGTCACAGGTTTCTTTCAAGGAGCAAGCATCTTTTAATTTCATCACCATCTGCAGTGTTTTTGGAGCCCCCCAAAATAAATTCTCTCACTGTTTCCATTGTTTCCCCATCTATTTGCCATGAAGTGATGGGACCAGATACCATGATCTTTGTTTTTTGAATGTTGAGCTTTAAGCCAGCTTTTTCACTCTCCTTTCACTTTCATCAAGAGGCTCTTCAGTTCCTCTTTGCTTTCTGCCATAAGGGTGGTGTTACCAGTCAGAATGGCTGCGATCCAAAAATCTGCAAGCAATAAATGCTGGAGAGGGTGTGGAGAAAAGGGAACCATCCTACACTGTTGGTGGGAATGCAAACTAGTACAGCCACTATGGAGAACAGTGTGGAGATTCCTTAAAAAATTGCAAATAGAACTACCTTATGACCCAGCAATCCCACTGCTGGTCATACACACCGAGGAAACCAGAATTGAAAGAGACACATGTACCCCAATGTTCATCGCAGCACTGTTTATAATAGCCAGGACATGTAAACAACCTAGATGTCCATCCGCAGATGAATGGATAAGAAAGCTGTGGTACATAAACACAATGGAGTATTACTCAGCCGTTAAAAAGAATTCATTTGAATCAGTTCTGGTGAGATGGATGAAACTGGAGCCTATTATACAGAGTGAAGTAAGCCAGAAAGAAAAACACCAATACAGTATACTAACACATATATATGGAATTTAGAAAGATGGCAGTGACGACCCTGTATGCAAGATAGCAAAAAAGACACAGAGGTGTATAACGGACTTTTGGACTCAGAGGGAGAGGGAGAGGGTGGGATGATTTGGGAAAACTGCATTGTAACATGTATACTATCATGTAAGAATCAAATTGCCAGTCTATGTCAGACGCAGGATACAGCATGCTTGGGGCTGGTGCATGGGGATGACCCAGAGAGATGTTATGGGGAGGGAGGTGGGAGGGGGGGTCCATGTTTGGGAGCGCATGTACACCCATGGTGGATTCATGTCAATGTATGGCAAAACCAATACAGTATTGCAAAGTAAAATAAAGTAAAAATAAAACTTTAAAAAAAAAGGTGGTGTTATCTGCATATTTGAGGTTATTGATATTTCTCCCAGAAATCTTGACTCCAGCTTGTGCTTCATCCAGCCTTGCATGTTGCATGATGTACTCTATATATAAGATAAATAAGCAGGGTGACAATATACAGCCTTGACATATTCCTTTCCTGATTTGGAACCAGTCCATTGTTCCATGTCCAGTTCTAACTGTTTCTTCTTGACCTGCATACAGATTTCTCAGGAGGCAGGGAAGGTGGTCTGGTATTCCCATCTCTTTAAGAATTTTCCACATTTGTTGTGATCCACACAGTCAAAGGCTTTAATGTAGTCAATAAAGCAGAAGGAGATATTTTTCTGAAACTCTTTTGCTTTCTTGATGATCCAGTGGGTGATGGCAATTTGATCTCTGGTTCCTCGGCCATTGCTAAATCCAGCTTGAACATCTGGAATTTCTCAGTTCACATACTGTTGAAGCCTCGCTTGGAGAATTTTCAGCATTAATTTGCTAGCGTGTGAGATGAGTGCAATTGTGCAGTAGTTCGAATGTTCTTTGGCATTTCCTTTCTCTGGGATTGGAATGAAAACTGACCTTTTCCAGTCCTGTGACCACTGCTGAGTTTCCAAAATTTGCTGGCATATTGAGTGCAGCACTTTCACAGCATCATCTTTTAGGACTTGAAATAGCTCAGCTGGAATTCCATCACCATCACTAGCTTTTTTTGTAGGAATGCTTCCTAAGGCACACCTGACTTCAGACCCCAGGATGTCTGGCTCTAGGTGAGTGATCACACCATCATGGTTATCTGGGTCATGAAAATCTTTTTTGTACAGTTCTGTGTATTTTTGCCACCTCTTCTTAATATCCTCTGCTTCTGTTAGGTCCATACCATTTCTGTCCTTTATTGAGCCCATCTTTGCATGAAATGTTCCCTAGGTATCTCTAATTTTCTTGAAGAGATCTCAAATTTTTGCCATTCTATTGTTTTCCTCTATTTCTTTGCATTGATCACTGAGGAAGGCTTTCTCATCTCTCCTTGCTATTCTTTGGAACTCTGCATTCAGATGGGTATATCTTTCCTTTTCTCCTTTGCCTTTAGCTTCTCTTCTTTTCTCAGCTTTTTTTTAAAGGTAACACTATGGACTGTACAGTCCATGGATTTCTCCAGGCCAGAAAACTGGAGTGGGTAACCTTTCCATTCTCCAAGGGCTCTTTCAAATCCAGGAACTGAACCCAGGTCTGCCACATTACAGATGGATTCTTTACCAGCTGAGCCACAGGAAAGCCCAAGAACACTGGAGTGGGTAGCCTATCCCTTCTCCAATGAATCTTCCCAACCCAGGAATCAAACTGGGGTCTCCTGCATTGCAGGTGGATTCTTTACCAACGGAGCTCTCAGGAAAGCCCGAGAACACCTTGGTTGTATCTTATTTATACAGTGCCCGGCACCAGACATATTTAATCAATTTGATGGTTATAGTGTTTTATTTTATCATTTTCTCCCCATTATGGTTTGTCCCAGAAGATTCCAAATTTCAAGAAAAGGCCATAGCTTCTGGTCCTACCGTGGACTTACATTGCATTCTGGAGCAACACCCGAGAGAGGGAATTGCGAGCATGATCACGTGAGGGCCTTCTTCCAGGATGCAGACTTCTTTTGTATCTTCATGTGGCAGAAGGAACTTCATCCTCTCTGAAGATGGAAGACTGATCCCATTCCTGAGGGTCTACCGTCATAACCTAACTACTCCTCAAAGTCCCCACCTACCATCTCTTGGTGATTAGGAATTCAACATACGAACTCTGGGAACACAAACATTCAGACCATAGCACATAAACATTTCATTGAGTAAAATTGTGGGAGATTCTAACCATGTTAAGTGAGAATATAAGACATAGTTCCTGCCTTAAATTTTTTGACATCTTCTCAGGAAAAGCACATTCACATATGAAACGAGAGAGCAATATACTCAAAGGAACTGAGAATTTAATTGTGTTCCACAAGCTCCTGAGAGGAAGGTCAACAAAGGCTAAAAGGTCGCCATTCAGTGTCTCAGAAGCTACACTGAGGCTTCTGCCAAGTGAAATGACCTTACTAGATTTTAGCTGATTTAGAAAAATAGATGGATTATAATAGAACAGGAAGGGCATTCTGGGCAAAGGGAATAGATAGAAGGGCAGGGCAGGGAAAGGAGAAATCAGCATGGTGTGTTTCTAACAGATGCCTGAGACTGGTCTGAACACATTGGGGTAAAAGAAAAGAAAAAGCAGAATAGAGCATGATTACAAAGAATAGAACATGATTATAAAGAACCAACTGTCAGAAACTCAGAAAGGGCTTTCCTGATGGTCCAGTGTTAAGAATTCACCTTGTATGCAAGGGACACTGGTTCAGTCCCTGGCCTGGGAAGATCCCACATGTCATGGGGCAACCAAGCCTATGCACCACAACTACTGAGTCCACACCACAGCTATTGAAGTCCCTGAACCTGGAGCCAGTGCTTTACAACAAGAGAAGCCACCACAATGAGATGGCCTTGCACCACAACTTGAGCGTAGCCCCAGCTTGTCACAACTAGAGAAAGCCTGCACAAAGCAATGAAGACCTGGTGCAACCAAAAAGAAGTGAACAAATATTTTAAAAAGAGAAACTACAGAAAAAAAAATGATAGGTTAAAAAAAGAAAAAGAAACGATGCATAGGAAGACACATTAATATGAGAAGTGCAAGCAGATACTGGAGTGTATCACCACTCACCATTCTATGGAAAGAAACCAAGGACCACAGAGGGTGTGAGAAACACCATGTGAGGTGGGTTCTCTGGCTAGCCCACCAGGCTACCCAGTGGGTAACATTCCTCCAGAAACTTCACATTTCCTAACATAAAAATTGAGTAAGAAAGTTACTTTTGAGATTTGATATTCCTTAAGTATAAATAGATATCTTCTGAAAATTGTTTTTATACACCTCTGAACTAAACAGCAAGAATAAAAATTTGGGGACTTATTTTTTTACTTCAATGTTGTTTATGTATTTGTTTTGATCTATAAAGTTAAGGTCATATGGACAGAAGCTAACCGGACAACTAAATCTCAGATAAGACATTCAATATCGCTATCATCTGCAACTGCCAATCTATAGAATGGGTAGAAGGCAGGCCATAAACATGCAGTAGTAGGTTTCTTTTCTGACTCCAGAACTTTATGGATGTGTGCATGCATGAGTGCTAAGTCACCTCAGTCATGTCCAACTCTTTGTGACCCTATGGACTATAGCCCACCAGGATCCTCTGTCCATGGGATTCTCCAGGCAAGAATATTGGAGTGGGTTGCCATGCCCTCTTCCAGGGGATCTTCCCAGCTCAGGAATCAAACCCATGTCACTTCATGCCTCCTGCATGGACAGGCTGCATTACCACTAGCACCAATGGGAAGCCCTTATGGATGTGTAACATTAGCCAATCCACTTTATAAAATTAATTTCTCTTATCTATAAAATTGGGTTGATAAAATCATTAAGCTCCTGGGAATATCATTATTCATGTCCAAATCTTTCCATACCTATGGAGTACAGCACTCTAGGCTTCCCTGTCCTTCACCATCATCCAGAGCTTGTTCAAACTCATGTTCATTGATTCAGTGATGCCATCCAGTCATCTCATCCTCTGTTACCTCCATCTCCTCCTGTCCTCAATCTTTCCCAGCATCAGGGTTTGTTCCAATGAGTCAGCTCTTCGCATCAGGTGGGCAAACTATTTGGAGCTTCAGCTTCAGCAACAGTTCTTCCAGTGATTATTCAGGATTGATTTCATTTAGGACTGACTGGTTTGATGTCTTTGCTGTTCAAGTGGCTTTCAAGAGTCTTCTCCAGCACCACAATTCCAAAGCACCAATTATTCAGTGCTCAGCAACTTCACTTTCACTTTTCACTTTCATTCACTGGAGAAGGAAATGGCAACCCACTCCAGTGTTCTTGCCTGGAGAATCCCAGGGACAAGGGAGCCTGGTGGGCTGCCGTCTCTGGGGTCACACAGAGTCGGACACAACTGAAGTGACTTAGCAGCAGCACCAGCAGCCTTTTTTATGGTCCAGCCCTCATATCCCTATATCCCTCATATCCTGGAAAAACCATGGCTTTGACTATAGGGGCCTTTTTAAGCAAACTGATGTCTCTACTTTTTAATACATTGTCTAAATTTCTTACAGCTTTTCTCCCAAGGAGCAAGTGTCTCAATTTCACAGTTGCAATCACCATCCGCAATGATTTTGGAGCCCAAGAAAATAAAGTCTATCACTGTCTCCATTGTTTCCCCAAATATTTGCCATGAAGTGATAGGACCAGATGCCAGGATTTTCATTTTTTGAATGTTGAGCTTTAAGCCAGCTTTTTTCATGCACCTCTTTCACTTTCATCAAGAGGCTCTTTGGTTCCTCTTTACTTTCTGCCATTAGGGTGGTATCATCTGCATATCTGAGGTTGATGATATTTCTCTTGGCAATCTTGATTCCAGCTTGGGAATATTGTGGGGACCAAATAAGATAAGACAGGCAAAGTCCTTAATAAAGATCCTAGAACATACTGAGACCTCATAAATGTTAGGTATTATTGACTATAATACTTTCAAATACATGTTGCATTACAAGAAAATTTGGAAGTTATACCCCAGAATAGCAGAGTATATACTGCTTTGTAAGCCTTATATTAAATTTACTTAGCAGCTCACTTTCTAGTTCACAGGTGAAGTTTATTTTTATATGAAGGAACAGATAGACGAAGCACATATTTCAGACTTAGCAGAGAAGGAATCCTCATAAAATAACTTTATTCTATTTCAATGAGTGCATTCAAAATTTTGTAATCATATTATCTAGAACAAAGATATTTTAATTTCAATGTATATTAAAGAATTGTGTTTTACAGTTTTATTGTTTTATGTGTGATTAAATATACCAAGCAATTTTTGCAGAGTTTGGGGGCTCCAAGGATTTTAACCAGTCATGGTTCTAGGAAAAGACCTTGATACCAGGACATTGAGGGCAGGAGAAGTGGGCAACAGAAGATGAGATGGTTGGATGGCATCATCGACTCAATGAACATGAGTTTGGGCAAATTCTGGGATAGAGTGAAGGACAGGGATGCCTGGAATGCTTCAGTTCATAGAGTCTCAAAGAGTTGGACATGACTGAGTGAATGAACAACAACAACAACAACAAATAATAGGAAACAGGGTTGAAAAGGTTTCAAGGTGAACTCTAGAAAGATCATTAAGGCCCAGAAGGTGTATGCACACTTTGGAAGCTTAAAAGGGTCCAGAACTATTAATATTATCATATTCTCAAAAGACTTCATGATAATAAAGATTTCAAACCACTGAACAATATCAGTAAGAGAATGGTAGAATTGATCATTGTATACATATATAATAGACCAATCAGCAGCAACTTTTACAATTGGGTTGTTACAGTGTAAAGTCAGACAAAACATGGTCCACTGGAGAATAGAATGGCAAACCACTTCAGTATTCTTGCCTTGAGAATCCCATGAACAGTATGAAAAGGCAAAAAGATAGGAAATGGAAAGATGAACTCTGCAGGTTGATAGGTGCCCAATATGCCACTGGAAGAGAGTGGAGAAATAACTCCAGAAAGAATGAAGACAGAGTCAAAGCAAAATCAACACCCAGTTGTGGATGTGACTGATGATGGAAGTAAAGTCTGATGCTGTAAAGAACAGTACTGCATAGGAACCTAGAATGTTAGGGCCATGAATCAAGGTAAAGTGGAAGTGGTGAAATAAGAGATAGCAAGAGTGAACATTGACATTTTAGGATTCAGTGAACTAAAATGGACTAGAATGGGTGAATTTAACTCAGATGGCCATTATATCTACTACTGTGGGCAAGAATCCCTTAGAAGAAATGGAGTAGCTCTGAGAGTCAACAATAGAGTCCAAAATGCAGTACATGGATGCAATCTCAAAAATGACAGAAAGATCTGTTTTCAAGGCAAACCACTCAGTATCACAATAATCCAAGTCTATGCCTCATCCAGTAATGCTGAAGAATCGGAAGTTGGACAGTTCTATGAAGACCTACAAGACCTTCTAGAACTAACATCCAAAAAAAGATGTCCTCTTCATTATAGGAGACTGGAATGCAAAAGTAGGAAGTCAAGAGATACCTGGAGTAATAGGCAAATTTGGCCTTGGAGTACAGAATGAAGCAGGGCAAAGGCTAACAGAGTTTTGCCAAGAGAATGCACTGGTCATAGCAAATACTGTTGTCTAACAACACAAGAGATGACTTTACACATGGACATCACAAGATGTTCAATACCAAAATCAGATTGATTATATTCTTTGCAGCCAAAGATAGAGAAGCTCTATACAGTCAGCAATAACAAGACTGGGAGCTGACCGTGGCTCAGATCATGAATACCTTATTGCAAAATTCAGACTTAAATTGAAGAAAGTAAGGCAAACCACTAGACCGTTCAGGTAGGACTTAAATAAATCTCTTACAATTATACACTGGAAGTGACAAATAGATTCAAGGGATTAGATCTGATAGAGTGTCTGAAGAACTACGGATGGAGGTTCGTGACATTGTACAGGAGGCAGTGATCAACACCATCCCCATGAAAAAGAAATGCAAAAAGGCAAAATGGATGTCTGATGAGGCCTTACAAATAGCTAAGAACAGAAGCTAAAGGCAAAAGAGAAAAGGAAAGATATACCCATCGGAATGCAGAGTTCCAAAGAATAGCCAGGAGATATAAGAAAGCCTTCCTCAGCAGTTCCATGAGAAAGAAAGAGCTCCAAAAGCTATCCCAGGAGTTAGAGTGTATATCTTCCTAGTGGGACATAACTTACAGAGGTATCCCCATCCGATTCCCTCAGTTCAGTTCAGTCGCTCAGTCATGTCCGACTCTTTGCGACCCCATGAACCACAGCACACCAGGCCTCCCTCTCCATCACCAACTCTCAGAGTTTACCCAAACGCATGTCCATTGAGTCGGTGATGCCATCCAATCATCTCATCCTCTGTTGTCCCCTTCTCCTCCTGCCCTCAATCTTTCCTAGCATAAAGGACTTTTCAAATGAGTCAGCTCTTTGCATCAAGTGGCCAAAGTATTGGAGTTTCAGCTTCAACATCAGTCCTTCCAATGAACACCCAGGACTGATCTCCTTTAGGATGGACTGGTTGGATCTCCTTGCAGTCCAAGGGACTCTCAAGAGTCTTCTCCAATACCACCAGTTCAAAGGCATCAATTCTTCAGCGCTCAGCTTTCTTTATAGTCCAACTCTCACATCCATACATGACTACTGAAAAAACCACAGCCTTAATTAGATGGACCTTTGTGGACAAAGTAATGTCTCTGCTTTTTAATATGCTGTCTAGGTTGGTCATAACTTTCCTTCCAAGAAGTAAGCATCTTTTAATTTCATGACTGCAATCACCATCTGCAGTAATTTTAGAGCCCAAAAAGCCCAATAAAAATAAAACCAAATTCCAAAAAAAAAAAAAGCCTTCTTAAGTGATCAATACAAAGAAATAGAGGAAAACAATAAAATGGGAAAGACTAGAGATTTCCTCAAGAAAATTAGAAATACCAAGGGAACATTTCATGCAAAGATGGGCACAATAAAGGACAGAACTGGTATGGACCTAACAGAAGCAAAAGATAAGAAGAGGTGGCAAGAATACACAGAACTATACAAAAAAAGATCTTCATGACCCAGATAAACACAATGGTGTGACCACTCACCTAGAGCCAGACATCCTGGAATGCAGTCAAGTGGGCCTTAGGAAGCATCACTATGAACAAAGCTAGTGGAGGTGATGGAATTCCAGTTGAGCTATTTCAAATCCTAAAAGATGATGCTGTGAAAGTGTTGTGCTCAATATGCCAGCAAATTTGGAAAACTCAGTAGTGGCCACAGGATTGGAAAAGGTCAGTTTTCAATCCAATCACAAAGAAAGGCAATGCCAAAGAATGTTTAAACTACCACACAATTGTACTAATCTTACACACTAGCAAAGTAATGCTCAAAATTCTTCAAGCGAGGCTTCAACAGGTCATAAACCGTGAACTTCCAGATGTTCAAGCTGGATTTAGAAAGGCAGAGGAACCAGAGATCAAATTGCAAACATCTGCTGGGTCATCAAAAGAGCAAGAGAGTTCCATAAAAACATCTACTTTTGCTTTATTGAATATGCTTTTGACTGTGTGGATAGCAACAAAGTGCAGAAAATTCTGAAAGAGATGGGAATACCAGACCACCTGACCTGCCTCCTGAGAAACCTGTATGCAGGCCAAGAAGCAACAGTTATAACTGGACATGGAACAATAGACTGGTTCTAAATCGGGAAAGGAGTAGGTCAAAGCTATATATTGTCACCCTGCTTATTTAACTTATATGCAGAATACATCATGTGACATGCCAGACTGGATGAAGCACAAGCTGGAATCAAGATTTCTGGGAGAAATATTAATAACTTCAGATATGCAGATGACACCACCCTTATGGCGGAAAGCAAAGAGGAACTAAAGAGCCTCTTGATGAAAGTGAAAGAGGAGAGTGAAAAAGTTGGCTTAAAGCTTAACATTCAGAAAACTATGATTATGGCATCCAGTCCCAATACCTCATGGCAAATAGATGGGGAAAAAATGGAAACAGTGCCAGACTTTTTTGGGGGAGGGGCTCCAAAATCACTATAGATGGTGACTGTAGCCATGAAATTAAAAAGCGCTTGTTCCCTGGAAGAAAAGTGATGAGCAACGTAGACAGAATATTAAAAGCAGAGTCCTTAGTTTGCCAACAAAGGTCCGTCTAGTCAAAGTTCTTCCAGTAGTCATCTATGGATATGAAAGTTGGTATATAAAGAAAGCTGAGCACCAAAGAATTGATGCTTTTGAACTATGATGTTGGAGAAGACTCTTGAGAGTCCCTTGGACTGCAAGGAGATCCAACAAGTCCATCATAAAGGAAATCAATCCTGTATATTCATTGGAAGGACTGATGCTGAAGCTGAAACTCCAATACTTTGGCGTTCTGATGCAAAGAACTTACTCATTGGAAAAGACCCCGATGCTGGGAAAGATTGAAGGCAGGAGAAGAAGGGGATGAAAGAGGATGAGATGGTTGGATGGCATCACCAACGCGATGGACATGAGTTTTAGTAGGCTCCAGGAGTTGGTGATGGACAAGGAAGTCTGACATCCTGCAGTCCATGAGGTCACAAAGAGCTGGACACAACTAAGTGACTGAACTGAACTGAACTGAGATGAACAGTGTGCAGTAGTTAGTGATGCTGACCTAAAACTTCCTCTTTTTAGTTTGGATTCCAAGGAGCCATGACATAGCTTTCTAGAATGTTGTGAAGGCCTCAAACATTGATCAGCTTCTGTTTTTCATTGTAAAAGTCATTGATAAGTCTATGATGAATAAAAAAGTCTATTATGAATGGGAGAAAATATTCACAAACAAAGCAACTGACAAGGGATTAATCTCCAAAATATACAAACAGCTTATGCAGATCAATATTAAAAAAAAAAAAAGCCAAAAAACCCAATCAAAAAAACGAGCAGATCTAAATTGACATTTCTCCAAAGAAGACATACAGATGGCCAAGAAACACATGAAAAGATGCTTAACATCATTCATTATTAGAGAAATGTAAATCAAAATGCAATGAGGTATCACGTCATTCCAATCAGAATAGCCATCATCAAAGAATCTACAAACAATAAATGCTAGACACAGTGTGGAGAAAAAGGAACACTCCTACACTCCTGGTACGAATGTAAATTGGTACAGCCACTATGGAGAACAGTATGGAAGTTCCTAGAAAAACAAAAACAGAGCTACCATATGATCCAGAAATACCATTTCTGGGCATATATATGGAGACAACCATACTTGGAAAAGATTCATGTAGCCTAATATTTACTGCAACACTGTTGGCAATAGCCAGGACATGGGAACAACCTAAATGTCCATTGACAGAGGAATGGATAAAGAAGATGTGGTACACACATCCAGTGGAATCTAAGCCATAAAAAAAGAACAAAATCATGCAATTTGCAGCAACATGGATGGACCTAGGGATTATCATACTGAATGAGGTAAGTCAGAGAAAGACAACTAACAAATGTTATCACTTACGTGTGGAACCTAAAATGATGGTACAGATGAACCTATTTACAAAACAGAAAAAGAATCACAGATGTAAAAGGAAACAAGCTTATGGTTACCAAGCGGAAAGCAGGGGGAAGAATAAATTGGGAGATTGGGATTGACATATACACACTGCTGCTGCACGCTACTATATATGAAATAGGTAACTAACAAGAATCTACTGCATACAACAAGGAACTCTACTCAGTACTCTGAAGTGACTTAAATGGGAATAGAATCTAAAAAGAGTGGATATATGTATAACTGATTCACTTTGCCATACAGCAGAAACTAATACAACACTGTAAATCAACTAAACACCAATAAAAACAAATTTTAAAAAGTCTACAATATTTTGTGGTAAAAGCAAGTTATAGAATTATTCTCTTAGTTGCAGAATGATATTTATGAAACATATTTATATATACTAAATACATTTATTATTTCCCAGCAGACATCCTATGTGCGTGTGTGTTAGTCGCTGAGTCATGTCTGACTCTTTGCGAGCCCAGGGACTGTAGCCCACCAGGCTCCTCTGCCCATAGGCTTCTCCAGGCAAGAATACTGGAGTGGAAAGCCATTCCCTTCTCCAGGGGATCTTCCCAATCCACAGAGTGAACCCAGGTCTCCCACATTGCAGGCAGATTCTTTATGATCTGAGCCACCAGAGAAGTCCAAGTTTTTATAAAATAAAATTAAGTTGCACGTATACATGTGTGCATGTGTATATGTAGGAAATGGCAACCCACTCCAGTACCCTTGCCTGGAAAATTCCATGGACAGAGGAGCCTGGCAGGCTACAGTTCATGGGGTCACAAAGAGTCGGACATGACTTGAGCACACATGCACGCAAATGTATGCGTACTACGTACACATATTTTAAAGAATTTAGAAACTGTATTTCAATGGTTAATAATGGTTATATTTACATAGTAAAAAATACGTATATAATAATAATAATATCTTTACCATATTTTCTAAATTATAAATTTTTCTCTGTATTTTAATATTTATGAGATCAGAATTCACTATATAATCAAAATATGTATCTAATTAAGTATCTCTTTGCTTCCTCTTACCAAGAAAAGGAAACCTCTTATTAATATAAATTTTGTAATTGGGGGTGAGTTCAAGTCAAGAAAATGTTTATATATCCTAATTAAATTATTTTCAAGAGTCAAATAGCTATTTTATGACTTTGTCTCTAAAATCCTTAGGCTAAGGTTAGGGTTAAGGTCAGGTTTTTTGAGCACAACCACTCATTCTCTTTGCTTGGCCCTGCAATAAACCCTTCTCTGCTCCAAAAATAAAATAAAATAAACTACCAGAGTACATAAATTTTAAACACTTTATTTTTATTCTATGTTACTACTCAAATAAACTAGGTCATAGGAATGTATATCTGCCTATAGACATTCTGTATTTACATATATATGCATATTGCTCAGTATCATTAAATGTTAGTTACTTAAACCTCGGAAAGTTATCCAGTGGTAAAACAGCACTACTGAGAAATGTTGCAGCTAGAGGAATTCTTTCTCTACCCTCTCAACTTTGCATGGATATGAATATATAATATATAATAATATGTAGATAATTATAGAGTTTTTACCATATGTGAGGCACAGGTCTGTACCCTTTATATGCATATTATTGAATTTTCATAATAATGACATAAAATAAGTTCAGTATATTAAACCCAATTTACAATTAAAGAAACCAGGCTTAGAGACTCCAAAGTATACTGAGTCCCATAGCTAGTATGAAGCAGGGACAGAAATCCTACCAATCTCTGCCTGTTTCTAAAGCTTCATTTTTACCAATTGTACTACTCCATACGCACTTCTTCTAGCTTCACTCTCTTGACCAAAGAAATATCAATAGTATTAATGTACCTGGAAAGTATTTTTTGCGTTCAACTGTGATTAAGCCAGAGCATTCCCCGGACCTGGGGGTAATAAGCAATAACACAGGGCATACCACTGTCAGGAGTTTATTCAAAAATTTCTCAAAAGCAACTGTGCTTTTTGGGCTCCACTTCCCCCAAAATGTACCAGGGTCTGAACACAGCCCCCTGGGGCAGACATTATTTTCGAGGGTTCCTTCAGGTTTGGCAGAAGCAGGTGGCAAACATTAGCCCTGGACTACATTTAATTAAGATTTTATCAGCTCTCTTCCTATTTAGATTACCATGGTTTGTGTAGTTTAAAAGGCATGTTACCATCTTAAAAGCTAAGTGGAATGAACAAAGCCTAATTAAGTGTGATTTGCTGGTTGATTCAGTATTTTTAAGCAGACAGCTCACTGGCTTCAGAAGTGAGTTGTTGGTTTCAGCAGAGTAGAGGATATTCAGAGAGGTTAAAAATAAATGGCTGGAAGATGAGACTCAAAAATCTGTTAGTGCCGAGTCAGATGATTTATTTCCATAAATCATTCCAATGTTCAGATTTCATGTATTAAGATAATTCAAAAATAATTTTGCACCACCTTTTGATCTGAAATCATAGCAAGCACTGCCACTGAAGCAGATGAAAAATTAAGGTTCTCCATTTCTTCAGAACAGAGCACAACCAAATTGCTTTATCATAAATTTTAATACCCACAAGTCAGTGTTCGGTGGGGACTGTGCTCAATTTGTTAGGTTTTGCCACCACAGAAACAGAGGAGCAATTAGCCATAGGACAGAAAACCTGGAATGAAACCCTTAGGGACAGAAAGGACAATCAAAAGCAAGTAGCCCAGATTCAGAGGCAAGAATAAGAGAGTACATGTGTATCACAGGTGTTTCTGACACTACTGATTCCCTTATATTTGTTTAGCTGTCATCCTTCAACTGTATTTCTCATCTTGGTACCCAATGTGAATGTGCAAGTTTGCTATCACCTGCAGTTCGTTCACATTTTTATCCTGATTACCTTCCTCCTCTCCTTGATATGTGTGTGCATGCATGCTCAGTCACTCAGTCGTGTCCAATTTCTTGCGACCCAATGGATTGCAGCTCACCAGACTCCTCTGTTCATGGGATTTCCCAGGCAAGAATACTGGAATGGGTTGCCATGTCCTACCCCAGGGGATCTCCCACACCCAAGGACAGAACCTGAGTCTCCTACATTGGCAGATGGATTGTTTATCACTGAGCCACCTTGGAAAAGCTTCCTGGTCCCTTTCTTTATCCAAATAGCACATTAATCATATCACAGCTACTGTGTGCTATATCATATTGAACTGTTTATCAATCAAGCTGATCAGTGCCTCTCTGTTCACTAAAGAGTGGATGTGGACACCCTGAAAGCATGTTCCCATGTCTGACCCAACCCTATACAGTACTCTACCTTGCACAGGATGATTAAGACATCCTTACAAATGAGTGAAAGGGGGAAGAGACAAGGACAAGGGACACAGAACAAAGACAAGGATCATAAATCTCCATAAAACATGTTGAATGGCAATAACATGAGTTGCTGATCATAAGCACTTTTACCCATGATCCATCAGACACACAGTCTCTATTCCACTTTGTCACCTATCTGTTATTTATTTTATTTTTGGCTGTGCTAGGTCTTCATTGCCGTGCAGGCTTTTCTCTAGTTGCAGTGAGTGAGGGCTACTCTCTAGTTGCAGTACATGGACTTCTCATTGCTGTGGCTCCTCTTGTTGCAAAGCACAGTCTCTAGGGTGTGTGGGCTCCAGTAGTTGTAGCAAGTGGGCTCAGTAGTTGCGGCTCCCAGGCTCTAGAGCACAGGCTCAGCAGTTGTGACCTTAGCTGCTCCACAGCATGTGAGATCTTCCTGGCCCAAGGATCAAATCCATGTCTCCTCATTGGCAGGTGGCTTCCTTACCATTGAGCCACCAGGAAAGCCCCTGTCATCTATTTTCAAAATATATCTTACTTCAGTGGTATCTACACTAATTTTTTATTGAAATACATTGCCTTGCTTCTTGCCAGTAACTTTTTTTTTAAACATATCTGGATCTAGGGGTAGTTGGATTTAATATGGAATATTTATACAAGTTTCATGCCACTCTAATAGGCAAACAATATCTGAGGGGCTCAGCACAACATGTAATAAAGGGGACCAATAATAACTACTGTCTGTGGAAATATCAAGAGAGCTAAATATAAAGAAGAAAACTGGACCATTCATGCTGGCTTATCTCAAAAGACAAATAGCACAATCTCATTAAGATGTCAATTACTTAAGGCTGCAAGTAATCTTTTCTTTTCTGTACAGATATGCCCAGAGCTCTGAGTACCAAGATTCAGCAACCCCCAACAAGTGGCTACAATTCAGAAGTCTCATTTACTGGGGGTTTACTGTAAGAATGAGGGGCAACATGGGACTAAAAATTGTACTACTTATCAAGGAATTTGGTTTGGGGAAAGTCACTAACTCTGCATAACTCAGACTTTTGCAAAAAAGTAGTATGTCAGTATGGCATAAAACTGATAACCCTTCACCTGCAGATCCCTGTTTTCACCTTTTCCTTGGGATTTCTATCAGCCCCAGTTCTATCAGGCAGTTCAGTGAAGGACAGTAGGTTGAAGTAATAAGATGAAGATGGATACAGATTTGGAAAAAACACTGAGTTGTAAGTCAGATATCTGGGTTAGGCCATTTAGCATCTTGGTGATTTGGGCTATGGCACTGCAGCTCCCTAGCATCATATTTTGTTCTCATCTATAAAAATGGAGGTGCGGATGGTGATGATAAAGACTATGATAGCCATGGTAATACTGAGAGTATCAGCCACACCTCAAGTATCGAATGTGTTCACACACGTGCAAGTGCTTGGAAATGTATGAAAAAAGAACACTAGAAACAGAAACGTAGCTAGGACAGTGGGGGATGCCATGGGGAGAAGAGTCGGTGAACACATTACCAAGGGTGGGATGGGAGGGGACAGAGGTGGAGAGACAAAGAGTTACACCATTGGATAAAGAAATGACTTGGAGAAAGGAATTAAGCTCTTCTTTTCCCAGATAAATCAGAAAAGATTTAGACATGGAAAGTAGGTTTGGCAGCAAATATATCTTGTGCTACCTGTAGACACTTGGCAGGGGAGATGCTGAAAGGGCATGGCCAAAGTGTTGGAAAATGAATTAGCTCTATGAATCAGCTGCACTAAGGGAAGAGATGGCCGCTCCACTGGGATAGAATGGAATTGGGCCTTCCTAGCCACTCCAAAGCCCAGTCACACTCCCATGCAGAACCAGTCCTTCCAGAGGAAAGTCTCATCCAAAGAAGATGCTGCCCTACTGTTCTCCATAGTGTCTAAAATGGATAACTAATGAGAACCTACTGCATCACACTGGGAACTCTACTCAATGCTCCACGGTGACCTAAATGGGAAGGAAGTCTAAAAAGAGAGGATATATGTATATGTATAACTGCTTCACTTTGCTGTACAGCAGAAATTAACACAACATTGTAAAG
Source organism: Ovis aries (assembly GCF_016772045.2). Classification (NCBI taxonomy): domain Eukaryota; kingdom Metazoa; phylum Chordata; class Mammalia; order Artiodactyla; family Bovidae; genus Ovis; species Ovis aries. Next base: position 53,133,764 of record NC_056058.1, on the reverse strand, counting down.
CAACTATACTCCAATAAAAATTAATGAAACAAACGAAGTAGATTACCTCCAGCCCTGGTGTGGGTCTGGGAAGGGGCAGGCATTCAGCAGGAAGAGACAGCACATTCAGCATGCTCCTGAGAAAACTCACGCTATATGCTTGCTGTTCCCTCTGCCCGCAATCCTCTTCCTTCAGCTCCTACAAGCCTAGCTCCTCCTCACCCATCCCTCTCTAGTCTTTCTCTCTGAAGTCAGCCTCCTGCACTACCCCCATCACATTACCTGTGTATCCCCCATCTTCACCACCCCTGCCAGCACTTTTCACAATCTGAATATGTAACAAAGAGCTAAAATCGGATTCCACATTGGACCTATTTCTTTTATTTTAATCTTTGATTTTTATTATTTTTACTATTATAATCATACACAATGGTCTGTCTCATGGAAACCCAGCCCTCTGCCTGAATGTTAAACTAAAGTGCCTTTGTTCAGCTCACAAAGTTGACAATCTGACCCTGCTCACCAGTGAATGGCTGCAGAAAAGAAGAAATTAACACGCCCTCTGAGACTGGCCATTCCAGGAGATATTTGCAAGACTTATGAACTTTTTTATTTTACTTCCTCACCTCCTCCCTTTCTCTGTTCTATAAAAGATACTGATATCCAGACTCAGATAAGATGGTTATTTTGAGACATTAGTCTGTCATCTGTCTGTCAGCTTTCCAAATAAAATCATTAATCCTTGCCTTACCACCTCCTCTCTGATCTACTGGCCTTTTGTGTGGTGAGCAGAGTGAGTTTAGAGAGCTTAGATATAGTAACAAACAGACACTGATTTTGCATTTACTTGTTTACCATCAGTCTCTTGCAGTAGAACTGCGCCATCTAAAACAACAGACATGAGCCCTGTGTGGCTATTTACATTTAAATATAAAAAATTAAATAATTCTAAAAGTCCAACTTCTCAGTTGCATTATCCATGTTTTAAGTGCTCAATAGCCACATGAGGTTAGTGACTACTCTCCTGTACAGAAAATCTGTCCCCAGTGTAATCCAGTCATGTTACATGTCCCCCAAGACTGAAACTTCTGTTGGATAGTGCTGATCCAGGATGTAAGTTTCATAGGAGCAGTGCCCTTAGCTATCCTGTTCATGACTGTGTTCTCCTTGTCCAAGACAGTACCCAGCATATACAGAGGCTCAGGAAATATTTTCTGAACAAATGAATAAAATAATAAGAGAAGGATAGCCCCCAAGTCTTATACTCATCCTGAGTAAGAATAAAACATAAATAATATGGTTGAGGAAAATGAGTTTGCAGGCTAAAATTACCCAGAAATTCTCAATATCTGAAATGCATACAGCCTATAAAAATTAATGTGTGATGTGTATGTTATATTACATTTTATGCTAATTAAAACTTCTTAACATAATATAACTTTGTGGTCAATCTCATATTTCACATATTCCCAGGAGCTCTCTGAAAGGAAGGGGAGGTAATAATATACTATTGGAAACTTTCTAAGAAATGACTTAACATAAAAAACGGCATGAAACCAATTCATGGATCCTATTGTTAAACAAATGTGTGCTGTTAATGGGTGACAAAAAATGAGAGAAAGGCATTTACATTTCCTAAGGGGCTAGGCACGCTCAGCTTGTTCCTTTAACTAATATAGGAGCATATGCTACAGGAAAGTGAGACTACCCTGTTCCCTAAAATCCAAACTCCATGTCCTACAGTGGCTAACAAATGCAGGCTCAGAGTTGCAGGGGTGCCTTCTCACAATGCACTGAGTCAACCAGTTACTAGTGGTTGAACCAAAGCAGGCTGTTCTCTTTCATGAAATTAAAGATCAAGAATGTGAATACACTTTTGAAGGTGTTTTTTGTTTGTAATGAAACTAATCTACTCTAACGGAGTCTTGTTCTTTGCAGATGTTCAAATCTCTATTGAGAAAACAGATCTTTTGCTATACCCTCCAGTTCTGGGTAGAGACAGGTCCATGGGATGGGCTAAGGGTAGGCATGAGAAGGAATGCCATTTCAGAGTCCATCACCTAATCCTGATACCAAGCAGGACTTTGCGGGGCTCCTGGGCACAAAGCCTTTCAGTATCTCCCAGGATTTGATTATAGGAAATAGGCTTCATTCAGCCTCCGAGACCTTCCCTGATTTCTAACAGAGCAGATTCAAGCAGTTGCTAATTAGGAAAGGAGAGGATGCAGAGACAAGGGAGGAACAGTCAAAAGAAACAACAGTGCAGCTTTGGAACAGGGTCCTGACTCCCCTTCAAGAGATATAGAGGACAATATATGAGCTCTTTTGCAGATACTGAAACTCCCACCAGGTGGAAGAAGTTAACTGTGTGCTGCTCACAAGCACATAGACCGCAGACCAGCTGAAACCAGAAAATTGATGATGCTGACTCCCACTGACCTCACCACCAACCAGTCAGAAGAATGTCCATGAGCTTATCACATGTTCTTTGAACCATTTCTATAGAACTCCTCACCACCCCCTCCAGGCCAGGACACATAGTGACATAGTGTTGAGGGCATTAGCCCGGTGTGTCCCCCCTTGCCTGGCAAAGAAATAAAGTTTGTTTTTTTTTCTTCATCCAAAACTCTATCAGTTAGTTCAGTCACTCAATCTTGTCTGACTCGTAGAACGCCAGGCTTCCCTGTCCATCACCAACTTTCGGAGCTTGCTCAAACTCATGTCCATTGAGTCAGTGAGGCCATCCAACCACTTCATCTTCTGCCGTCCCCTTCTCCTCCTGCCTTCAATCTTTCCCAGCATCAGGATCTTTTCCGATGAGTCTATTCTTCACATCAGGTGGCCAAAGTATTGGAGCTTCAGCTTCACCATCAGTCCTTCCAATCAATATTCAGGACTGATTTCCTTTAGGATTGACTGAATTGATTTCCTTGCAGTTCAAGGGACTGTCAAGAGTCTTCTCCAACACCATAGTTCAAAAGCATCAATTCTTCAGTGTTCAGCTTTCCTTATTGTCCAATTCTCACATCCATACATGACTACTGGAAAAACCATAGCTTTGACTAGATGGACCTTTGTCAGCAAAGTGTTGTCTCTGCTTTTCAATATGCTGTCTAGGTTGGTCATAGCTTTTCTTCCAAGGAGTAAGCGTCTTTTGATTTCATGGCTGCAGTGACCATCTGCACTGATTTTGGAGCCCAAGAAAATAAAGTCTGACACTGTTTCCATTGTTTCCCCATCAATTTGCTATGAAGTGATGGGACTGGATGTCATGATCTTCGTTTTTTGAATGTTGAGTTTTAAGCCAGCTTTTTCACTCTCCTCTTTCACTTTCATCAAGAGGCTCTTTAGGTCCTCTTTGCTTTCTGCCCTATATCTCTGAGAATTAGTTTGGTGCCAGGGTACAGAGGTCATATCTGCTTCAGTCCCTAACAGAATGTTCCTTGATATGTATGTGTCTGATTTGTGAAAATATAATCTCTCCTCAAGCAAGCAAGGTGGGATAATGTCCTATAATCACTCTATCTCCATCTACATCCCCCAAACAGAGAGAAAAAAGAGCACTCTGTGTTCCTATTAGCCATTCATGAAGCCAGCTGGTCACATAGCTAGAAAAATTTGGACATATTCAGGCTGGGTGCTTCATGCCCCAGAGCAGCCCCATCCATCTCGCAAGGTTCTTGTCAAGCTCCTCTATTTCCACCTTACGGATTCTGATTTGTAAGCATGACCATAGGCTCCCACCAGTCTTGCTTCTAGAGGATGAACAGAATGGATGAAAATTACCCAAAGGCTCCTCCTCCTTCATTTAATCTTTGGTGCAGGCCTTCCTGTCCAATACTTTGGTTCTGTTTGTGATTTTTATAAACGGCATCGAGTGAAAGCATTATCTTACTAACTGTTGCTCATGCTCAGTCACTTCGGTCATGTCTGGTTCTATGCAATCGCATGGCTGTAGCCTGCCAGGCTTCTCTGTCCATGAAATTTTCCAGGCAAGAATACCAGAGTAAGTTGCCATATCCTTCTCCAGGGGATATTGTCAACCCAAGGAGCAAACCTGTGTCTCTTACATCTCCTGCATTGGTAGATGGGTTCTTTACAACTAGTGCCACCAACTGTTCAGTTCAGTCACTTAGTTGTGTCTGACTCTCTGTGACCCATGGACTGCAGCACACCAGACTTCCATCACCAACTCCTGGAGCCTACTCAAACTCATGTCCATTGTGTCAGTCATGCCATCCAACCCTCTCTTCCTCTGTTGTCACCTTCTCCTCCTGCCTTCAATCTTTCCCAGCATCAGGGTCATTTCCAATGAGTTGGTTCTTTGTATTAGGTGGCCAAGATATTGGAGTTTCAGCTTCAGCATCAGTCCTTCCAATGAATATTCAGGATTGATTTCCTTTAGGATTGATCTCCTTACAGGTAGCATCTCCTCGCAGTTCAAGGGACTCTCAAGAGTCTTCTCCAACACCACAGTTCAAAAGCATCAATTCTTTGGCCTTCAGCTTTCTTTATACTCCAACTCTCACATCAACACATGACACCTGGAAAAATCATTGGCTTGACTAGATGGACCTTTGTTGGCAAAGTAATGTCTCTGCTTTCTAATATGTTCTCTAGGTTGCTCATAGCTTTTCTTCCAAGGAGCAGACGTCTTTTAATTTCATGGCTGCAGTCGCAATCTGCAGTGATTTTTGGAGCCCCCAAAAATAAAGTCTGTCACTGTTTCTATTGTTTTCCCATCTATTTGCCATGAAGTGATGGGACCAGATGCCATGATCTTCGTTTTCTGAATGTTGAGTTTTAAGCCAAACTTTTCACTCTCCTCTTTCACTTTCATCAAGAGGCTCTTTAGTTCTTCTTCACTTTTTGCCGTAAGGGTGGTGTCACCTGCGTATCTGGGGTTATTGATATTTCTCCCAGTAATCTTGATTCCAGCTTGTCACATGATGTACAATGCATATAAGTTAAATTAGCAGGGTGACAATATACAGCCTTGATATACCCCTTTCCCAATTTGAAACCAGTCTGTTGCTCCATGTCCAGTTCTAACTGTTGCTTCTTGACCTGCATACAGATTTCTCAAGAGGCAGGTCAGGTGGTCTGGTATTCCTGTCTCTTTAAGAATTTTCCACAGTTTGTTGTGATCCACCAAGTCAAAGGCTTTAGCATGTCAATAAAGCAAAAGTAGATGCTTTTATGGAACTCTCTTTCTTTTTTGATGATCCAGCAGATGTTGGCAATTTGATCTCTGGTCCCTCTGCTTTTCTAAATCCAGCTAGAATATCTGGAAGTTCATGGTTCATGTACTGTTGAAGCCTGACTTGGAGAATTTTGAGCATTACTTTGCTAGCGTGTGAGATGAGTGCAGGATGGTAGTTTGAACATCCTTTGGCATTGCCTTTCTTTGGGATTGGAATGAAAACTGACCATTTCCAGTCCTGCGGCCACAGCTGAGTTTACCAAATTCGCTGACATATTGAATGCAACACTTTCACAGCATCATCTTTTAGGATTTGAAATAGCTCAACTGGAATCCCATCATCTCCTTTAGCTGTGTTCATAGTGATCCTTCCTAGGGCCCACTTGACTTTGCATTCCAGGATGTATGGCTCTAGGTGATCACACCATCATGGTTATCTGGGTCATGAAGAACTTTTTTGTATAGTTCTTTTGTGTATTCTTGCCACCTGTTCTTAATATCTTCTGCTCCTGTTAGGTCCATACCAGTTCTGTCCTTTATTGTGCCCATCTTGGAATGAAATGTTCCCTTGGTATCTCTAATTTTCTAAAAAAGATCTCTAGTCTTTCCCATTCGATTGTTTTTCTCTATTTTTTTTGCATTGATCACTGAGGAAGGCTTTCTTGTCTCTCCTTGCTATTCTTGGAACTCTGCATTCAAATGGGTATATCTTTCCTTTTATCCTTTGCATTTAGCTTCTTTTCTTTTCTTATCTATTTGTAAGGCCCCATTAGAATACCATTTTTCCATGTGATAAAACGTGGTCCACTGAAGAAGGGAATGGCAAACTACTTCAGTATTCTTGCCTTGAAAATCCCATGAACAGTATGAAAAGGCAAAAAGGTATGACACTGAAAGATGATCTCCCCAGGTCAGTAGGTGCCCAATATGCCACTGGAAGAGAGTGGAGAAATAACTCCAGAAGAATGAAGAGACAGAGCCAAAGCAAAAACAACACCCAGTTGTGGATGTGATTGGTGATGGAAGTAAAGTGCGATGCTGTAAAGAACAACATTTCATAGGAACCTGGGATGCTAGGTCCATGAATCAAGGTAAATTGGAAGTGGTCAAACAGGAGAGGGCAAGAGTAAACATTGACATTTTAGGAATCAATGAACTAAAATGGACTGGAATGGATGAATTTAATTCAGATAACCATTATATCTACTACTGTGGGCAAGAATCCCTTGGAAAAAATGGAGAGAGTCCAAAATGTAGTACTTGGCTTATGACCCAGCAATCCCACTGCTGAGGAAACCAGAATTGAAAGGGACATGTGTACCCCAGTTCATTGCAGCACTGTTTATAATAGCCAGGACATGGAAGCAACCTAGATGTCCATCAGCAGAGAATGGATAAGAAAGCTGTGGTACATATACACAATGGAGTATTACTCAGCCATTAAAAAGAATACATTTGAATCCATTCTAATGAGGTGGATGAAACTGGAGCCAATTATACAGAGCGAAGTAAGCCAGAAAGAAAAACACCAATACAGTATACTAACACATATATATGGAATTTAGAAAGATGTTAACGATAACCCTGTATGCGAGACAGCAAAAGAGACACAGATGTAATGAACAGACTTTTGGACTCTGTGGGAGAGGGAGAGGGTGGGATGATTTGGAAGAATGGCATTGAAACATGTATACTATCATGTAAGAAACGAATCACTAGTCTAGGTTCGATACAGGATACAGGATGCTTGAGGCTGGTGCACTGGAATGACTCAGAGAGATGATATGGGGAGGGTGGTGGGAGGGGGTTCAGGGTTGGGAGCGCATGTACACCTGTGGTGGATTCATGCCAATGTATGGCAAAACCAATACAGTATTGTAAAGTAAAATAAATAAACAAATAGACAAAAAAAAAAATTCAGTACTTGGGTGCAGTCTCAAAAATGACAGAACCATCTCTATTTGTTTCCATGGAAAATCATTCAATATCACATTAATCCAAGTCTATGTCCCAACCAGTAATGCTGAAGAAGTTGAAGTTGAACAGTTCTATGAAGACCCACAAGATCTTCTAGAACTAACACCCAAAAAGATGTCCTCTTCATTATAGGGGACTGGAATGCAAAAGTAGGAAGTCAGGAAACATCTGGAGTAACAGGCAAATTTGGCCTTGGAGTACAAAATGAAGCAGGGCAAAGGCTAACAGTTTTGCCAAGAGAACACACTGGTCATATCAAACACCCTCTTCCGACAACACAAGAGAAGACTCTATACATGGACATCACCAGATGTTCAATCCCAAAATCAGATTGGTTATATTCTTTGCAGCCAAAGATGGAGAAGTTCTATACAGCCAGCAATAACAAGACTAGAAGCTGACTGTGGCTCAGATCATGAATTCCTTATTGCCAAATGCAGACTTAAATTGAAGAAAGTAGGGAAAACCACTAATTCATTCAGGTATGACCTAAATCACTAATGTTGACTGGGGGGATAAGTGTTGACTAGAGGCCCAGGAGACATGCATTGCATCCTCTCAGTAGATCTGAAACATGTTTTAATTATATTCATTCCACTCTGCATTTTATCTGTACCTCAAGCACCTATCACAGTATTCAGTATAGAACATTCACATGATAAATATTTGTGGAAGAGAGGAAGGGAAGGAGGAAGTGGGGGGAGAGAAAGGAAAGCAGGCAAAAGTGCTTCCCACCTTTGGGATTTAAGCTGAAATAAGTCATTTATTGAAGTTCTCGAGGGCATTTTACCACACCTAACACCATATATTTATGGTGCTTTCTGCCAGTACCATAACAGGCATTATTGAGAAATAAAAACACAGAGAAATAGGATCACTTTACAGAAAGCTTGGCACACTACATGTGTTCCATAAATGTTAAGGGACTGAGTGTGTAAACAAAAGTTTGGATGAGGGCAAGAATAGGAGGGGAGAGGCAGACAGGAAGGAAATGTAGTGCCCTGGGGAAGTGGTAGTGAGGGGAAGACGGAAGGTAGCAACTGAGCAATAATTGTGCAAAGAGATCTTATAAAGCTACTGTCAGAGACTGCAAAGAGCAGTGGTTTTGGAGATAGGCAGTACTGGATTTGACTTTGACCTCTACGTTTATTAGCTATATAAACTCTTCAAGCCTCAGTTTCCTCATTAGTAAAATGAAAACAAAATAAGCACATGTTTTTATTGTTCTTGAGAGGAACGAGTGAGGTCAGGCACATAATGTACTAGGTAGAGAACCTAGTCCTGAGGAAGGGCTCCATAAATGGTAGCTGATGGTATGGATCTTACATGATGCTAATCTAGGTGGCTCACCCTTATTCTGCTGATGTGTCAAAGCATTCCTCTGGAACAATTCTCACCTTGAGACCCAGGAGACGGATACATGGAGATGATCTCTCTTCAGTGCAGAGCAGAGTGCTACATATCTTTTGTTAACCACCTTTTGTACATCTCTTTTGTTAATTGGTCTACACTTCTTAAGTGCCTTTTGCCCTGACTCCAGAGGCCATAGGAAATGTAAGGAGAAGGAAAACTCATCTCAATGCATCTCAGAGAGCAAGCCTTGAGTCTTCTACCATCAGGAAACCAAGCCTGCCTTTTCAGCTCATTTTCCATCACTCCTATAATTGAATCAACTTCACTTTAAAGTAGATATTTTTCAGCCTATGTTCCCCAGTATGCCTGCACATTCCTATGAAGAAGTCTGAGTTAATGCCATGCTACCCCAGCTGCCTTCACTTTACATTGGGAGGTCATGATGGCTCCCTCTAAGAAGATGCCATTTGAGCAGAGTGCTGAGTGACGATTAGAAGGAGCAAGTCTTGCCATGATTTGGGGGGAGGACATTTCTAGGAAACAAATTGTTCATATCTACAGCTGTCTAATATTCCACAGAAGTGATTAAAAACTTCATGAGAAAAATAAAGTGAAAGTTGCTCATTCGTGTCTGACTCTTTGTGACCCCATGGACTATACATTCCATGGTATTCTCCAGGCAAGAATACTGGAGTGGGTAGCCTTTCCAGGGGGTCTTTCCAAGCCAGGGATAGCACCTAGGTCTCAGCATTGCAGGTAGATTCTTTACCAGCTGAGCCTTAAAGGAAGCCCAAGAACACTGGAGTGGGTAGCCTATCCCTTCTCCAGCGGACCTTCTTGACCCAGGAATCAAACTGGGGTCTCCTGCATTACAGGCAGATTCTTTACCAACTGAGCTATCAGGGAAAACAAAATAGATACCAAATATATAAATGACATAAAATAACAATGCACATAAAAGAAACTAAATATTAAGTGCTGGGGGAGGAAGTTCATGCTTCTTCCTACTAACCATGGAATTCATTTTTTTTTCCTTTTTTATTAAATTTTTAACTGGAGGATAATTGCTTTACAATACTGTGTTGGTTTCTGTCATACATCAGTATGAATTAGCCATAGGTATACGTATGTCTCCTCTCTCATGAACCTCCCTCCCACCCATGGAATTTCAAATTAAGGCATTTTTGCTGTACCATTTTACTTCTACTAGGTTAATATTTATAAAACAACAAAATAATCTTAAAATCATAGCATACTACTGGGAAAATTCTGGTGAAAATGGCATGGTCACAATCCTCATGACATAAAAAGCTTGCACTACTTATTTTAGATAGCAACATGAAAATAATTAGACGCTCTGAACTTTCTTTATAGCCTTTGCCCTAATAATTCCACTCTATGACCCTTATCCTGGAAAAGTCTGTTTGCAGTAAACCATGCAGAGATGTTCATAATAGGTTTGGTTATAATCATAAATACTTGAAATTGAAATGTCCAAGACTAGACTACAAGTAACTGAATTATAATACATTAACCAATGCAATATTATGTAGCAGTCACTAAGATAATGAAGAAACTTAGGAAATGGTTATGAAGATTACCTGAATAAAGCAAAATGTAAAGTGATATACACAATAATGGTTACTATCATGTATTAATATGAATACAGATACCCATTCACACAGACTATTTTCTTTTCTTAATTTTCATATAACTCTGAATTCCCCAGATCTTGACAACCTTCCACATAGTTTTCTGAATATAAGGAGCATGCAAGAGTGTGTGTGGGTTCGTGTGTAGGTCAATGTGTGTATTGGGGTAAGCGAGGAAAGTTTCAAAGGGAAGAAGGGAACATATGAGTGAAAGTGGATTCACAACATGTGAACAAACACTTTCTTTTTTATAACTCCTGCAGAACAGCTTGTCTTTTTCATCTAGAAGAAATCACAGAAAAAGGCTTACTAAGTGCCTACTGTTGAACCCTGGCCACTTTTTAAAGGGTGAGAATTTTCCAGTGCTTTAAATTGGTGCCTTGGATGTAAGCAGAGCCTAACAGTGATAACCTCTAGGTCACCAGTCAATGGGTCCAGGGGCAAAGAGACTGCTGAAGTATTTTTAGGCTGATAGAAGCAAAAGATGGCATTGGGGGACTCCACAGTGACAGCTTGCTTACTAATTCACAGCATGAAAATGCAGATGCTCTTCTTGGCTTCCCAGTTGCCTCATTCTTTCACAACCTGTCCCAGCCGGGGAAGAGCAGACTTTGTGCACAATTGTGGACTGAGGTGCAGGCTTGCACACACCTTCATGCTTTGCTCACTGCCCACACTGCCATTACAGGTGCCAGAGAATGAGGTCAGTGGCTTGCTAGAAGCCTGCTCCATCAGCATCCCAGTTTCTCCAGCACCGGCAAAAGGGAAGAAGAATTAGAACTTCTCAGAAACAGATTTTGTAGCAGCTCTGCTTTTTTAAGAGCTGGCACACAAGATAGGCTGTCTGCCTCAATTCTGTCAGTGTGGAGATGCCACATGGTCTCTTAGGAAGGTCCTTTCAGCTAGATGGATGGCACTGGACAAGAGGCTCCCACCCACTCTGTGCCTCCACTGTTCCTATTGGAGAAGAAAGGCAAACCCTACCCAATGTGAGTACTGAAGCATTTTACCATTTCCACTTTTACTTCATGATGGATTTTCAGGTTCTTAAAAATCGATGGCTCCCATTTCCCAAGAAACATCTCCATTTTCTCTGCATGACCCTTCATGATCTGGACCTTGATGCTTCTGCACATCTATTTCCACCTCCTTCCCATGCCCTCAGCCTCGCATTCTGTCCTCCACCTGCTATGGTCTGCTCATATCAGCTAGCCTTCCCTACTTTTGTATTCGTTTATTAGTTTTCTTTTTGAGGAGATACTTCTCTCATGATTTTGCTACCTTGCCACCTCTTCCAAGGACCATTCCCTGGACTTGGCCCTTGTTTCACATCCTCACATCCAAACCAAAATCAGTCACATCACAGTCACATCTTTGTTTCAGCACTTTGCCATGCTGCATGTTGTGAGTGTGTGTGTGAGTGTGTATGTGTCTTCTTGACTAGAACATGAGCTCCTTCAGGGCCAGGCCTGCCTCACTCATTTCTCTAACCTCTAGGCTTCTCTTGCAGTAGTTTTCCAATAAACGATTGTTGGACAAACAAATAAAAGCAATTTTCATATGCAGAGGCCTCCAGGGTCCTCTCAATGGCATCATTGCTCTACCTTCTACCCATGCTGTCTATAAACTATTTATTTTCTTTAGGTATGGATCACATTTTTTCAAAATCTTCAGCAGCATGATATACACACTGAGTGCATAATAAAGATTAGTAATAGTATCATAACTTCTGTTGAATGTGATCTACTTCATCATGGGAATTAGTTATGGAGTAAAGACTGGACAGTGCAGAAGATTCACAATTGCACAAGATTACCAAAATGTACAGCATGAGAAGACTAATTAAGAAGACAGGTTCTGAAATTTGTCAGATCCCTTTCATTCTATTCCCTTTGGTACCATATGAGATTGGGTAAGTTATCTGACATTTCTAAAACTCAGTCTTCTATAAAACAGGGATAATATTAACTTCCATAGCATTCTCATTAAGATTAAATAAAATTAAGAAGGTAAAATGCTTCTCATTGTGCTCGGCACATGATACACACTCAGCAAACAAAAGTCATTATTGTTGTTGTTAATGCTGTCACAGGAGAAGTTCATAATAATATAGTTTTTGTCATAATACTAAAATTTTTAATTGATCTATAGTTATATACACTATATATATATAATATATATATACTATACTACATATATAGTATATATATACTATAGTATATATATACAAACCTTTTGGATAATCTAATATTTAGACTAGGTATTATCACCCATTTGTCATTTAATCATTAAGTCTATAAGATGGGTTTTCTTTAAAAAGGATCATCACCACAGGTCCTCAGAACAGGAAATAGTCAGGTGATTTTTCAAGGTCACCCAGCGTGAGCACTGAAACCAAATGCTGAGATGTTTCCTCCAGCATACACTACCCTAAATGTGGTCCAAGAGTTTGGACTTTGAAGAGGGATCAGAGGAAGCTCCAAAGTAACTCTATCTTCAATTCTGAAAGGGGATTTGTAAATCCAGTCTCATTTTGAATAAACTCTTTATAACCACACTTCAAAGCATAGGAAGTTGGTGTTTAAACTAGTTTCCTTCAGCCTCTAACCTCAATCTCCTTTTTATGCCAGTGGCTTTCTATGACAAATAAACTCTGGTTCCATGTTGAATTGTATATTTCAATAAACTGATAAGAAGTGTACCGCTTGAGGTCTCTTAAGCCAAGAGCAAGTTGGTGGACAAAGACAAGCCCCAAACGGATCCTCTCTAAACTGTGGGGTGAAGTCCATATAAAAAGGAGATATGGAGGAATAAGGTGGAGCCAGATGTGCCAGACTGATGGCACTGATGGGCCCAAGTCTTCACATCCCTTGAGTCTGGACTCAGCCGTAGGACATGCTTGGGCCACTGGGACATTAGCAAACATGATGTGAGCAGGGGCATAACACTCATGTGAACACTGGGGCATTTCCCTCTTGCTCCTCTGCCACAAACACCCCCAGATAAGACTTCAGAAGGATGAGAAACTAACGCAGAACTGAGTTGCCCTCAGTCATCGCAGCCTGAACAACAGGAAACAAGTCAACATCCTGCTGACCCCGCAGACACCCAGAGACTCACAGAGAGAATGCAGGCGTGATGTGCAAAGTTGTCAGGTCACCGCAGCTGACCACACACGCATGAGAGGAGTGAGCTGGCCAACAGAAAAACCACCAAGCCAACCTGCACAATCTTACACTAAATAAAGTCTTATATTTTAAAGACATTCAGATTTATAGTAGCTTCTTTTGCAGCATTATCATGGAATAGATCACTGAAATGTTCTAATATTAAAGAACTTAGCCTGGATGTCTTAAAGTACATAAATAATCACTTAAAAATTGTGTTGGTTAGGAAGAAAAGGGCAATTAACATTATAACACATTTGCTTATAGGTTTTACAATAACACAATCAATCCGTGATTTGGCCCTTTCTTTGAGGAATCTCAAAAGTTCGTATTTTAGCGTCCCCCACTGCTTGTTGGGCATATTAGTTTCTCTAAAAAGGAATCCTCCAATTTCTTGCCCAACTATTTATAATTCTGAAAGATATGCATAGGACAGAAGTTAAGAGTCTTATGAGTCAATGAGATTTTAGCTTCAGTCCCTATTTTCCATGGACTACAGTCCATGGGGTCACAAAGAGTTGGACACGACGGAGTGACTTTCACTTTCAGTTTCCCTATTTTCAGCATAGTTTTTCAGCATTGGCCTCCAATGGATGTGTTGTCTAAGTCCAAAGCCTCTTTGGTACATTTATCTGAAGAAAACCCTCCCTGTTCCTACCAGAGTGAGGAGGGTGGGTTACTTGGCTGCACAAGGTGGATGATTTATTGCGTAGCCTAACACTATGCAAGCTTCCACAGGATTCTTCTGCTTCCAGCCCTTTCCCTTGGAGTATCCTTCAGTCAGTTCAGTTCAGTTCAGTCACTCAGTCATCTCCGACTCTTTGCGACCCCATGAATTGCAGCACGCCAGGCCTCCCTGTCCATCACCAACTCCCAGAGTTCACTCAGACTCATGTCCATTGAGTCAGTGATGCCATCCAGCCATCTCATCCTCTGTTGTCCCCTTCTCCTCCTGCCCCCAGTCCCTCCCAGCATCAGAGTCTTTTCCTCTCATGAGGTGGCCAAAGTACTGGAGTTTCAGCTTTATCATCATTCCCTCCAAAGAAATCCCTTAGTGACCCAGAATCCTCAGGCTCCTTGGGCCTTGCCAGGGTCACAGACTGATTCTCTTCATGTCTTTCCCTCCACATAGCTTCAGCTTCCTCCTCGCTACTAGGTCAGTTATCTCTTGTCCATTCACCTTCTAACCAACACGCTATTGACATTTCTCATCTAGTGCATCTTCTGGACCATTCTCTTTGTCCTTGTCATTTTATGACATTTTGTTCCTCTTTTGCCATGTTAGGGATATTTAACAGGGATCAGAGAGGGAAAAAAATGTGTATTCAGTTTGCTGTCTTTTATCAAAAAGTCTTATCCTTTATTTAATATACATGAGCTTCCTCTAAGAATTACTGGTATCTTCTTGGTGGTCAGGTCACAATTACATATGCTCTGAATATAGGAATTATTTTTTAACCTGCAAAAGATATATAGGAGCTTTCTTACTAGAAAATAAGAGGCAGGAAAATTTCAGTTTGAAAATGAGAGTTGACTTCAACTACACCAAAGCATTCTTACAAATAAGCACACTCAAAGCATTCTTCTTTTTTCCAGTAAGCTCTGGGACTCGCCTACTGCTCCTTCAGGATAGAGAGTACCCCTAGGATGTTATTAGGATTTTCTGAGACTCTTAATGATATAGGATTTTCAGACTCCTAATGATATGATATCATTATTGATGAGTGACAGGAACATCGTACTTTCAATCAAGAGACCTCAAAAATCTTCACAACTGTAGAGAAAAGGACAGACCCTCCACGCCTCTCCCTACCTGGAAGGATATATTCCATCTAGGGTAATACATTGTTTGACAACTGACAACTCTCTTTCATCCTGCTCCTGCCTAATTATATGCTCCCTGCTTTCCAAACTCTGTTACAGTCTTCTATATGAATTAGATGTTCAACTTGTAGTCTTTTTGTATATTTAAGTAGCAATCTTCACATTGTAGAGGGCTGATAAAGATCAATACATAGAAATTCACCAGTTCTGGATACTACTGTGTGTTACTAAAACAACTAGTCCAGTAATGGGTTGCTCTCCATGGTCTGATTACTGTAAAAGTTTGAGATGCTCTTTCTAGTTTTAAGCAAGAGTAATGGCAGGACAATGCCAGTGTTATAATCAACACCTCAACAACTGAAACAGTCCCATGAATTCCATGAGGATTCAATAAACTTTTGGTAACCAGTGAAGATGCTCTATGCATTATTCATTGTATAAACAATGAATCTTCTCCATGCATGATCCAAAGAGGAAACCCTTAGATGTGATTCCATGCTTTTGCCTATGTTTTCCTTTCTTCCTAGAATACCTTTCATTCTTCCTTGCATAGAAAAGTTCTCTGGCTATTTTAATACCCCAATTAAGTTTCATCTACCAAGGAAAATCCTCTCTAATTTTCTTCATTTTATATTCCAACAACATTTAATCCATTCCCTTGTTATTGAACTTCCCTCAGTTTATTGCTCTATTTTCTGTTCCTGTTTCTGCCTATCCCAGTTCATGAGCCAAGGAGCAGAACATGGAAAGGTAGAGACACAGAGAGGTAAGAAGTATGGGCTCTGGATCACACCAGCCCTCAAGTAGAGTCTGCCTCTTACTGCTTACTGGGGATATGAGCCTCGATGACCTCATCTGAAAAATAGGGATAATAAGAACTATAAGTGCATGCTAAGTCACTTCAGTCATGTCCAACTTTTTGTCCCTATGGATTATAGCCCACTAGGCTCCTCTATCCATGGGAATCTCAAGGCAAGAATACTGGACTGTGTTGCCATACCCTCCTCCAGAGGATCTTCCTGACCCAAGGATTGAACCTGAGCCTCCTCGGGCTCCTGTATGGCAGGTAGATTCTTAATCACTGAGCCACTGGGGAAGTTCAATAAGATCCATTAAGTGCTGTTAGAAATACACATGACAAAGTAGTTTAAGTGAATAGCACATTATTCAAAATATCATAAACTAGCATCAGTAAACATAATCTAATATTGCTATTTTGTTCTTAAAAGCAGGGATGATGTGCCATTCTGTGGGTGTAGCTATTATAGCCTGGTGGTAGAGATTCCAAGTAAATTTTGAATGAGGAAATGAAGGGATAAATAAACAATCCTGTAGGAATCAAAATGCTTTTTAATTCAAGTAAATAAAGCTGTAGATGTCTTTTTTTAAGTGATTGAACTATCTGTATGGATTGTTTATATTATTCTAATAAGCTGAATAGTCTACAAATCATGACTTTTTCACTTACTTCTGTGGACTTGGGGGATTTAGAATAGAAGTAATAATAGCTTTTCTGGTAGTTTTAAAGCCTGGAGTATAACACACAGGAGAGACACTATAGCCACTCATGAAAATTTCAACTCACATCATTCAGCTTCTCTGGACTCCAAATTCTCTGACTGTGAACTACACCTAGCCCTTCTTAGGTTGGTGGATTGAACATATGATATATGCAAAAGTATTTTGCCAACTCTATGCAAATACTTCTGTCTGTGCATTTGTTTATTTGATAGATTGTTTACTTGTAGAAGCTTCTTTCTTGGCACCACCTGAAAATTCCTATCCAACTTCACTAATATCCACATTCCTCCAAATATATCTAACAGATTGATTCAAGGCCACCAACAAAATCTGTTCCTGCTTTTGGTGCATAAGAGAGCTTTGCGATTTTCTGTAGTAAAACCCAAGAGGGCCAATAAAATGTTTTCATTGATTGCAGTGTCAGTTTTAGATGCTGCAATGGTTCCGAACAAGAGTCATCTTTTAGCACTCTGCTGTGGATTTACTTTTTATGGTCCTGGGATCTAGTGGGTAAATACGGCTTCTGCATTAACACTAACCTGAAGAGACAAACCTCTCAGGAGGATCGTTTCATCTTTATGCTTTTCCAACCCTGGGGTCATAAATCCTATCAGCCTGTAGAGAGGAGGCATACTCAAGATTACAGTGGCACAGAGGTGCTCTTTAAGTGAACCAAGCTAATAAAAATTAAAGTTCAAAGTCACTGGGTAACCTAAGACGTTCATTACACCTGCACTGAACCAGTCAGGGCTGATCAGCCAAATGGGCATTAGCCTGATGAACAGTCAGAAGAAAGTAAATACCTCTTAGATTCACATCACCTCTCCCCAGGAGTGTCAGCATTATGGGATACATACAATATTTCAAGTAAAGGTGCCTTGGAAAGCAGTGGAAGTCTTTAAAAACTTTCTGGAATCTCCAGTATGGAATACAGAAGAGTGGCATATTTACAGCTCATTCACTAAAAAAAAGTGGGTGCAGATTAAAATCACTATGGCAACCAATCTGAATCAAAAATGACTGGCATCTATGAATCAGACAACAAGAAATCGGATGATGATTTAAAAAGAAAAGGAAAAAACAGCAAAGGTTCTCCCAGACATAAGACTCAGGAAGATGAACATTGTTTTCACAATGAAACAAGACAGAATGATCCTGAAAAACTGGCTGGCAAAGTCCACCATAGGTCTCCAGCTGGCCAGAGTAGCTGGCTACACACTCAAGGCCATATGGATGGGAGTAGCCTTGCTGGTCAGGCTGGAGAATTTAGAATCTATCCATTAGGCACTTTGGAACCACAAACAGTTTTTACATGCATCATGGGATGCACACGAGAAATGACAGGAAGATACTGACGGGTCAGCATTTAGTCTGACAGGATTGCACACTCCCTGTTGGGGGCAAAGAACAGAGGATTTTCTTGTCCCGTCTAGAACCCATCCAGATACTCAAATCACCAGTCAGCAGGTCTGCTGGCCCCAGGGATGGTGTCCCCTTAAAGAGACAGGACATAGATGGATCCTGGAACTATCCTTTCTTCCCTTCCTGAACCTCTAAATAAGATAAATGTGGAGATGGTGTGTAATTGCCTGATGAATTCATAACTACATGCACACCTTTCCATGAATTATGTAACGTGTCTGGCTGTCACATTAACGTGTGACTTTAATATTACTACTGGCCTCGCTCTGACGGTATTAACACGGGCTAAAATATGAACAGAACTTTGCATTTGTCATTTCTTCCTTCTGCAAATATTTACTGAGCTCTGGGCTAAGTGCTTCAGGGATCAAGAGACAAAAAGCACCATCCTACACTCAACTTTCTCACCTTCTAGGTGGAGAGAGAGAAAAGTAAACTAATTTTTACAGAGCGTGCTATGCTGATAAAGTGTGAGACATTTTCTGTAGAGTTAATCCACCAATATTAAACAGGCACATGCCCTCTGACCCTGAAATCTCACAGTTTGGAATGTATCCTGAAGACATACTCAGAGTTCACTCAGGATTTTCACTGCTGTGTTTATAAAGACAGGAAGCTACAAACAATCAAAATGTTCATAATTGGGAGCCTGGGTAATTATAATTTATAAAACATCCATAAAACAGAATTACTCGGCAGCTGTTTGAAAGAATAAAGCATGCCTGCATATGTTCATAGAAATATATCCAAAAGAGAGTAAATAAAAAGCAGGGGGGAAATGACTGCCTAAAATACGATCTTTTATGTTTAGATTCATGTGCATCAGCAATATGTAAAATTTATGTTTTAGGGAAAGAAACCCAAGAAACTGTTAACTGATTATCTTTAGAAAGAGGGTTTGAGGTATGTATTTAAAATACAAAAAAAAATTAATATATTGTGGCAACCATGCACGCATGTGCTCAGTCGTATCTGACTCTTTACAGCCCCATGGACTGCAGCCCACCAGACTGCTCTGTCCATGGAGCTCTATAGGCAAGAATACCGGAGCAGTTTGCCATTTCCTTCTCCAGGAGATCTTCTCCCCCCAGGGATCAAACCCGCATCTCTTATGTATCCTGCATTGTCAGGCAGATTCTTTACCAGCTGAGCTGTGCCACCAGGACTGTACACAGCTCTATAGTGAATGCCATGCAAACACAAGGAAGGGTTCTTAAATTCTAATGGGAAAGAAACAGGGAAGCCCAACAAAGCTATCCAAAAAAGGTAACAGTGAAAGAGAGAGCCAGTGTTACACCTGGAGGAGCAGGCAGAAAGGCACAAAGGGTGAATAGAAGAGTATCTTTGGAGAAACATCCAGTTCTTGAAGCAAGTAGATGTATGTCTCTCAGAGCAAGAAGGGCTCAATCGGAAACAACTTCCAAATTCCATAAATCACTGCAACATGTACTCTTAAGGTAGGTCACCAATGTTGCAGTTTAGAAACTATGACATACTTGTGTCTGAGCAAACACTATCATGCGTGGACCCAGAGGCAAATCTCTACCATTGCCAAAACTGCCGCCAAGCTTCCTGTTCTAAAAACTTTCCCTTCCGAGAATGAGCTCAGAATGGATGGTTTAATTCCCTCACTCTATTATGCTCTGTTTCCCTCAAAACTCCTACACTTCCTCAAAACTTCCTCTGAACTCCTAAACAATATTGGATTTAACCATACCCTAAACACTTCAAAACTGTCAGGGCTGACTATTACAATATAACATAGGAACAGGAAAGCTTTTGATTGTGAGTACAGTTTATATGTTTCATAGAATCCATTACTTTTTAATTATCGGCATATAGTTGATTTAAAATGTTGTATTAATTTCTGCTGTACAGCAAAGTGAATCAGGTGTGTGTGTGTGTGTGTGTGTGTGTGTGTGTGCTCAGCCACATCCAACTCTTTGTGACCCCATGGAATTATAGTTCACCAGGCTCTTCTGTTCATGGGATTTCCCAGGTAAGAATACTGGAGTGGATTGCCATTTCCTCTTCCAAGGGATTTTCCGACCCATGGATTGAACTGGTGTCTCCTGCACTGGTAGGCAAATTCTTTACCATTGAGTCACCTGGGAAGCCCATGTATATACATATATCCACTCTTTTAAATTCTTTCCCTGCATTAGTCATTACAGAGCATTGAATATAGTTCCTGGTGCTACACTGTAGGTCCTTATTAGTTATCCACTTTATATATAGTAGTGAGTATATGTCAGTCCCAATCTCTCAATTTATCTCTCACCCTCCCCTTTTCTCCCTAGTAACCATAAGTTAGTTTCTTATATCTGTGACTCTGTTTTGTAAATAAGTTCATTTGCACCATTTTTGAAGTTAAAAATGTTTAAAACATTGTATTAAAGCTTGTTTTCTGAAATTCTTTCTCAGAATAATGTATTCTCCAAAACACAAAAAATTAGGCTCTGAAGGCAGATGAAGAGAACTTGATTTTCTTTCTTTTTTTGAGAGAATCCAAACTGATTTTCAAAGCAGGTAAAAGTTTGGCTTAGAAACACCGATAAAAATCCCTTTGCCATCATCTATAGTAAAGAAGAGAACAGTGGAAGGTAAGCATAATTAATTATAAGGTCTAATTTGACCTGTGATACAAGGGTTTCCATGTCAACTTTAATATTTGGAGTCACATATATTAGTGGAGCTTGATAAACTAGATGACTAAATATCTCAACTCATTACAAACTAGTATATTTAGCAGGAGGAACAATAAGTATTAAAAAGTGACAGTATGGATTCATGTATTTGCTCTTCTATTAAATAATTATTTTTTTATTTTCTCCTGCCAGTCTCTGACACCCATCATCTTTGATCTAACTGGTATTCTCTATTTAAGTCAGTTCACTTTAGAGACTTTATTATCATAGATGTGGGGATTCATCTTAGAGAGTATATTTTTGAAGGAAGTCATCCCATGGTAACTGATGGGATAAAATAGTCACATATTTATACCATTTGGTGTCTCTCTTTTAACAACTGCAAAACATTTTATAAAATAGAATTGCCTTTGTGGATGGCTTTAGGACATTTAAGCCTACCATTAAAATTACCAAACTAAAAACAAATTTTGTTGTCTCATTAATATTATTATTGAAATTTCATTGATGAACGGATTAATTAATTTTTATTTTTGGCTGTGCTGGTCTCTGTTGCTATGTGGACTTTCCTCCAGTTGCAGTGAGAGGGGCCACTCTCCAGCTGCAGCACACGGGCTTCGCATTACACTGGCTCTTTTTCATCCTGGAGCATGGGCTCCAGAGCATGGAGGCTTCAGTAGCTGTGCTGTATGGGCTCAGCACTTGCAACTCCTGGGCTCTAGACATAGGCTTAGTAGCTGTGGTACATGGACCTAGTTGCTCTATGGCATGTGGGATCTTCCTGTACCAGATACCAAACCCATGTCTCCTGCATTGGCAAATGGATTCTTTACCACTGAGCTACCAGGAAAGCCCTTTATTTTTATTAAATACCTTTCTCATAGGTCTCATAAAAAATGAAATAGAATATACATAAAATCATTCACATGTTATAGAACTACATGAATTCTTCTTTATTAAACAAGCATTTACAGACCTCCCTCGTGGTCCAGTGGTTAAGACTTAACCTTCCAATGCAGAAAGTGCAAGTTTGATCCCTGGTCATGGAACCAAGATCCCACATGTATTGTGATGTGGTCAAAAAAAAACAAAACAGAAAACAGAAACAATACTGTGACAAATTCAATAAAGACTTTATAAAAAAATGGTCCACATCAACAACAACAAAAAATCTTTAAAAAAAAATAAGCATTTATTGAATGTCCAACCAGTCCATTCTGAAGGAGATCAGCCCTGGAATTTCTTTGGAGGGAATGATGCTGAAGCTGAAACTCCAGTACTTTGGCCACCTCATGCAAAGAGTTGACTCATTGGAAAATACTCTGATGCTGGGAGGGATTGGGGGCAGGAGAAGAAGGGGATGACAGAGGATGAGATGGCTGGATGGCATCACTGACTCAATGGACGTGAGTCTGAGTGAACTCTGGGAGTTGGTGATGGACAGGGAGGCCTGGCGTGCTGCGAGTCATGGGGTCGCCAAGAGTCGGACATGACTGAGCGACTGGACTGAACTGAACTATACACCAAACCTTTTCTAAACATTGGAGCTTTGTCAATGAACAAGACATAGTTTCTAAGTTCATTGTCTTCTCGGTGGAGGGGAATGGGAAACAGGCAAGTCAAGAGGCAGCTACAACACAGCACCCCAAGGGTTTTCACAGGGAAGGGACTTGATGCTACACGAACTCCCAGGCAAGGAGCTTCCTCAGGATGTGTTGCCTGTGAATACCTCCTGAAGGTTGTCAAGTTCAAGTTGAGACTTGAAGGCAAACAATAAAAATAGGCTGAAAGGGAAGAGAGAATGAGAAAAGAAGGAGGAGAAGGGTGTTCCTGTCAAAGCAAAGCGTTTATTCAAGGGCCCATAAGTGGAAGAGCACATGACTGGGAATTCAGTGGGGCTGTGGCATGCAGTCTAAGATGAGAGGAAGATGATGTGGGGAAGGAGCATGAGGAGATGGAAACCGAGGACATGAAAGGCCTTTGAATGCTGCTGAAGGGCTGAGACCATGTTCTGAGGGTGATGAGGAGACAGTGCAGGGCCAAGATCTCCACTGCTCAGAGGTTCACCTGGAACTAAAGAGGCTGGAGGAGTCCACCAGAGACATCTCAACAGGAGGTGGTAGAGGTCTGGACCACAGTAATGGGAGGGTTGAAAAGAACTGCACGTGTGTGTGAGTGTGTGTGTGTGCATGCGGGTGTGTGAGTCTAGTATAATCACCATCATTTTTCACCCAAGTAGTCAAAGGGAAGAGATCTGGTCTATAAATGCTGCAATTATACCCACAGATAGCACACAAAAGCAGTCTTTGAGTGAGTGCCCAATTGACTGGTCAGTGCTGGGAAATGTAATCATCAGATAGCTTCATAGGTGGAAATTAAACAAACACACTGACTCTCAGGCTGCTCAGGAAATGCCATCTGGAGTCTGAAGTCCTATTTGGTTACTGAGGATGGCAAATGTAGAGACGGAGGCTCCTAGGACCATTCTCTTTAAAGCAACCCCACATTTCAACCCATGAGGAGAGACTGACTTTGGAAACAAGTTAAAAACAAAAGCCACACAGAACTTGTTTGTCGCTAGTTTGGAAAAGCAAGTAAGTGAATTAACCTAGTATCGCAAATCCCCAAACACAGCACTTCTATTAAACAGCAGTGAGGCCTTACACACTTTGTGAGGCCTAGATAGATGACAATTCTCATTGTTCAAAACTTTATTCATGATGTGTCCAGGAGAAAATAAAGTCTATTAGCAACAGAAAGTAAAGAATAAGGCAAAATTTAGATATGCTGAGGCATTGGTCATCTGGGAGGTAAGAAATGTCAAATAAAGAGGGTTTCAGTTACTTAAAAAATTGTCAAAATGGCAGTCATACAAAGCCCAAAAAAGAAACTAAATGGACATAAGCTCAGAAACCAAAGAAGAATTCATCATTATGAGAGAAGTCAGCAAAAATGGCTATTTTGCCCACAACTAAGCCAGGCGGAGGCGGGAGAGTGGGGAAGGTGACAGAAAGGTTCTTGGTCACCACAGTGATTATGGTAGATGACAATCAGTTTCATGGTTGAGACTCAATTTATCACACTGATCCATAGCCTAGACTAGTGGTTCTCAAATAGAGTCCTAGAAAAGTGCTCTGAGTCCTCCAAAATGTGAATCCTTTCATTTCATCAGCAAATGGCACATTCTTCCAAGTACTTTTATTTTTATGTATAACTAAAGATGACCTAATAATAATCCACTGTGGAAAATAATTATGGATTAATAAAATTAACCCACTATCAGAATCTAGGGGCTGAGGGTTACAAACTACATTGCAAATTGTAGAGCTCCTTTTCTGCACATGTACCTACAGACAGCTGGAACTGCCACAATTATAAAGTGGAACACTGTGCTGTCAGTATGCTAAAATATTTACTGACTGCTTACTATGTGCCAAACACCATGCTTAGTGTAGGTGACACAATGGTGAGCAAGAACGGCATATGGATATGCCCTCACATAGGCTCTGCCCTCACAGAACATAAGCTCTATGAGGAGTGTTCATCAGTGTTGTCTAAGTTGATCATGACAGGTTCTGGCCCTAGATGTGTCATGTTCGGTGGTTCTGAGCCATTAGTGGAATTCAGGGCTGCTGCTGCCAGTGATTCCTAAAACTGATCATCAGAATTCATGAGCCACTTTATAACTCAAATACAGGGGCCCTGCCATAGACCTAGTAAGTCTGAAACTCTCAGCAGAGGAGCCTGGGAATACCTATATTTAACAAACTACTCAAGTACTTCTCAACATTAAATTTTGAGAAGCAGTGGGAGAAAACTCACCATGGTTAGAGAAAATATGAGTAATTTCAATCCCTAAGTGTATCTAACAATAATGTTTTTCTCACCAGTCTCTCATCTTCTCTCACGATGCTGATGCAAGATTGCTCTGATACCAAACTTAGTTCTCTAGTCATGCCAAAATAGACAGAGTCCTCCTTTCCGCTTTTGTTGCTTCTGCTTTTTGTGTCATATTCACAGTCTAAAAGTTTCGTAGTTTAAGGTCTTAAGCCTCTAATCCAAGCGAG
Organism: Ovis aries; assembly: GCF_016772045.2. Classification (NCBI taxonomy): domain Eukaryota; kingdom Metazoa; phylum Chordata; class Mammalia; order Artiodactyla; family Bovidae; genus Ovis; species Ovis aries. The sequence continues at coordinate 53,108,951 of NC_056058.1, read as the reverse complement.
TTAATTTTTATGTATGATGTCAAACAAGGATACAATTTGATTCTTTTGCTTGTAGATATCCAATTTTCTCAATAATACTAAATGAAGAAATTACACTTTCTCTACTAGGCACATTTGTTAAACATTATGATTGAATATGTATGATTTATTTCTGGGCTCTCTATTCTGTTCTATTGGTCTATTTCTCTATTCTTACACCAGTTCAATATTGTTTTAATTACTTTAGCTTTATAACATAGTTTGAAGGCAGGCTATGTAATGTCTCCAGCTATGTTCTTACTCAAGATTTTTCTGGCTATTTAGGGTCTTTTGTGGTTCCCTATGATCTTTAAGAACTTTAGAGTTTTTACTGTTTCTCTAAAAAGAATGGTACTGGGATTTTTGATAAAGAATACATTGAATCTGTAGCTTGTTTGGGGTAATATAAACATTTTAACAGTCTTATGTCTTCCAATCCATGAACGTGGGATGTCTTTCCATGTCTTTGTCTTATTTAACTATTTTAATCAATGTTATAATTTTCAGTATACAAGTCTTTCATCTTTTTAAGTTTATTCTGAAGTATTTTATTCTTTTTGAGGCTTTGATGCTATTCTAAATGACACTGTTTCCTTAATTTCCTTTGGCTCATTGTTAATATGCAAAACATATCTGATTTTTGCATGTTGATTTTTTGCATCTTGCAAATTTACTAAAGTCTTTTGTTAGTTCTAGCAGGTTTGTGTGTGTGTGTGTGAAGTCTTAAGGGTTTTCTACATATGATACTATTGGGGAAAGTGGATATTCACATGGAAAGAAAGAAATTGTTCCCTTACCTTACACCACACAGAAAAATTAACTCAATTATATTGAAGACTTAAATACAGAATTTGAAAGAGCAAAACTTCTAGAAGAAAACATAGGGGAAAATATATGATTTTTTGTCTCAGCAATGATTCCTTGGATATGACAACAAAAACCAGAATAGACATGGAACTGCATCAAGCTAAAAAGCTTCTGCACAGCAAAAGAAACAACACAATACAAAGGTAACCTATAGAATGGCAAAAATATTTCCAAACCATGTATTTGATAAAAGGTCAATATTCAAATATATAAGAAACTCCTACAACTCTAGCAATAAAATAAAAACAAATAATATGAATTTAAAAGTGGGCAAAGGATTTGAATAAGCATTTCCTCAAAGAAGGCATAAAAATAGACAGTAGGTACATGAAAGGATGTTCCACATTTTTCATTATAAGGAAAATACAACCCAAAACCACAATAAGATCTCCTCACACCTATCTGAGTGGCTGTTATCCAAAAGAAAACAACAAGTACTGGCAAGAATGTGGAGAAAGAAGAACTTTTGTGCACGGTTGGTAGGAATGTAAACTGGTGTACCTACTGTGGAGAGTAGTATGAAGGTTACTCAGAAAACAATTTTTAAATAACTGCCATATGATCCAGAAATCCCACTGTTGGATATGTATTCAAAAGAATTGAAATCAGGGTCTTGAAGAGATACCTGCCCTGTCACATTTACTGCAATGTTATTTTCAATAAGCCAAGATATGGAAACAATCTAAATGTCTCTCAATGGACAAAGAAAATGTACACACAATGGAATATTATTGGCCTTAAGAAGGAAAGCCTACTATATGTGACATTAAGGATAAACCTGGAAGATACTATGCTCAGTGTAATAAACAAGTCACAAAAGGACAAACATTACATGATTCTACTTATCTGAAGTATCTAAAATAAATCAAACTCATAGAAATAGAAAGTAGGGGCTGGGGGTCAAGGGAAATGCAGGTTCAATGCATATATAGGTTCAGTTACAAAAAATGAGTAAGTTCTAGAGGTTTGCATACAGTATCATACCTGTAGTCAACAGTATTGCATTGTGCACTTAAGAGGATCAATCTCGTGTTGTGTTCTTATCATAATTAATAAAAATTAAATATACTGTAATATCAAAAATAAAAGTAGGACATGGGGTGTTCTGCCCAGAGAACTAGCCAAATACCTCCTCCTTTTTGTCTAAGCTAGTTTTATGTCTCAGTATCCTAAGAATGTGCCACAAAGACTATGACTGACAGGGACCTGGTTATTTCTGAGATCAGTTCAGTTCAGTTCAGTTACTTAGTCATGTCCAACTCTTTGCGATCCCATGAACCGCAGCACGCCAGGCCTCCCTGTCCATCACCAACTACCCAAACTCGTGTCCACTGCATCAGTAATGCCATCCAACCACCTCATCCTCTGTCATCCCCTTCTCCTTCTGCCCTCATCTTTCCCAGCATCAGGGTCTTTTCAAATGAGTCAGCTTTTCACGTCAGGTGGCCAAAGTATTGGAGTTTCAGCTTCAGTATCAGTCCTTCCAATGAACTGATCCTTCCAGGACTGATCTCCTTTAGGATGGACTGGTTGGATCTCCTTGCAGTCCAAGGGACTCTCAAGAGTCTTCTCCAACACCACAGTTCAAAATCATCAATTCTTCAGCGCTCAGCTTTCTTTATAGTCCAACTCTTACATCCATACATGACTACTGGAAAAACCATAGCCTTGACTAGACAGACCTTTGTCGACAAAGTAATGTCTCTGCTTTTTAATATGCTGTCCAAGTTGATTATAACTTTCCTTCCAAGGAGTAAGCGTCTTTTAATTTCATGTCTGCAATCACTATCTGCAGTGATCTTGGAGCCCCCAAAAATAAAGTCAGCCACTGTTCCCACTGTTTCCCCATCTATTTGCCATGAAGTAATGGGACTGGATGCCATGATCTTCATTTTCTGAATGTTGAGCTTGAAGCCAACTTAGATATACTTTATTCAGTTACTTAATAAATGTTTTTGGGTGTGTTGTAAACTAACACTGTGCTAGGTTTTGAATTTAAATTAAGCAAAATCAAACATCACCCTTGATCTTACATTGGGAAGACAACCTTAGGAATAAATGTATTATTACTAACAGAAGTTCTAGATATTAAAGGAATATAATTTAAGGAGCACAATTCTTAGCGGCTACAATAAAAAAAAAAAAGAAGCAGCTTTACTAGACTGTAGAGTCAGAGTAGTCCTAACTGATTCATTTATGCTTAAACTGACCAGAAGGATGAGGAAAAAGCAAGCAGATAAAGTAGAAAAGTGGGGAAAGTAATATCCAGATAGAATGCTGAGTCCAAAGGCTTAGGAATAAGACAGACCTAAAAGACTGGTCCAGAACTCCTAAGTGAAATACATTAGTCATTGCAAATCTACTGTTCAGATACAGTCTAAAACTATGAACCTATGGCCAAAGGCCTATAAATAAGCCTATACATAAAGCCTTCATGTTTGCTACCATCATCATCATTGTCATCACCATCATCATCACTAATAATTTTTGAGTATTTTCTGTAGGTTATACTGCTGCTAAGCACTATCTGCCTGCAATGCAGGAGACCAGAGTTCAATCCCTGGGTCGGGAAGATTTCCTGGAAAAGGGGATGGCTACCCACTCTAGTATTCTTGCCTGAGAAAAAGGGGATGGCTACCCACTCTAGTATTCTTGCCTGGAGAATTCCATGGACAGAGAAGCCTGGCAGTCCACGGGGTCGCCAAGAGTCAGACAAGACTGAACTACTAACACATAAGCACTATCTATAGTCAATCTCATTTAACCTTCACAATGACCCATGAGGTAAGGGCTACTGTTACCCTCATTTCATGAATAAGGTACGTCGGAGTTAAGTGATTGGCCCACATCCACATAATTACTAAGCAATAGAGTTGAGATTTTAATAGCATTGCTCTGATTCCCAAGTCCACGCTTTATTGTATGTGTGGTGGCCATGAAAATGCATCTCATAGAGCTCCAACTACAAGGAACAAAGTTGAACAAGGGCCTCAGCGGCTGTACTCTGAAATCCATCACTGTGCACTGTAGACTGAAAGCTTCTGTGCCCCCCAAAATTCATATTTTAAGATCTAATCTCCAGTATGATGGTATATGGAGTGGGGCCTTTGGGAGATAATCAGATCAGGAGGTGGAGCTCTCATGAATGGGATTAGTGCTTTTATAAGAGAGACCCCAGAGAGCTCTCTCACCTCTTATACCAGGTGAAGATGGCCATCTATGGGCCAGGAAGCTGGTCTTAACCTACACAAAATCTGTCAGCATCTTGATCCTGGATTTCTAGCCTCCAGAACTATAAGACATAAATAAGCCCATCCAGTCTATGGTAATTTGTTATAGCAGCCTGAACAGACTAAGCTGCTATGTTTGTGCACTAAGTCAAACCCTTCATAGGCTGCTCCCAGCCCAGGACTGAGACTAGCAAGCATATTGCTGCTGCTACTGCTAAGTCACTTCAGTCATGTCCGACTCATATTCAGTTCAGTTCAGTTCAGTCGCTCAGTCGTGTCCGACTCTTGGCGACCCCATGAATCGCAGCACGCCAGGCCTCCCTGTCCATCACCAACTCCTGGAGTTCACTCAGACTCACATCCATTGAGTCAGTGATGCCATCCAGCCATCTCATCCTCTGTCGTCCCCTTCTCCTCCTGCCTCCAATCTCTCCCAGCATCAGAGTCTTCCCGTGAGTCAACTCTTCGCATGAGGTGGCCAAAGTACTGGAGTTTCAGCTTTAGCATCATTCCTTCCAAAGAAATCCCAGGGCTGGTCTCCTTTAGAATGGATTGGTTGGATCTCCTTGCAGTCCAAAGGACTCTCAAGGGTCTTCTCCAACACCACAGTTCAAAAGCATCAAATATTAGGGCAAGCCAATTCCTAGGGGACATGGGACTTGGGTGTGAAAACTCCCTGTGGTTGTTGTTCTTCAGTTGCTAAGCTGTATCCAATTCTTTGCGACCCCATAGACTGCAGCATGCCAAGCTTCCCTGTCATTCAGTATCTCCCAAAGTTTGTTCAAATTCATGTCCACTGAGTCAGTGATGCTATCTAAACAGCTCATCCTTTATCCTTTTGCCTTTCTCCTTTTTTCCTTCAATCTGCCCCAGAGTCAGGGTCTTTTCCATTGTGTCGGCTCTTCTCCAGTGAGTCAGCTCTTCGTATCAGGTGGCCAAAATATTGGAACTTCAACTTCAGCACCAGTCCTTCCAGTGAATATTCAGGGTTGATTTCCTTTAGGATTGACTGCTTTGATCTCCTTGCACAACTACTGGAAAAACCTTTGACTATACGGACCTTTGTCTGCAAGGTAATCTCTCTGCTTTTTAATATGCTGTTTAGATTTGTCATAGCTTTCCTTCCAAGGAGCAAAGTGTCTTTTAATTTCATGGCTGCAGTCACCATCTGCAGTGATTTTGGAGCCCAAGAAAATAAAGTCTGTCACTGCTTCCGCTTTTCCCCCATCTATTTGCCATGAAGTGATGAGACTAGATGCCATAATCTTAAATTTTGTTGAATGTTTGAGTTTTAAACCAACTTTTTCACTCTCCTCTGTGAATTCACCTTCATCAAGAGGCTCTTTAGTTCCTCTTCGCTTTCTGCCATTAGACTGGTATTATCTGCATATTTGAGGTTGTTGATATTTCTCCCAGCAATCTTGATTCCAGCTTCTGCTTAATTCAGCCCAGCATTTCTCATGATGCATTCTGTATGTAAGTTAAATAAGCAGGGTTACAATATACAGCCTTGTTGTACTCCTTTCCCAATTTGGAACCAGTTTGTTATTCAATGTTTGGCTCTAACTGTTGCTTCTTGACATGCATCCAAGTTTTTCAGAGACAGGAAAGGTGGTCTGATATTTTCAACACGTGAAGAATTTTCCATAGTTTGCTGTGATCCACATGGTCAAAGGCTTTGGTGTAGTCAGTAAAGCAGGAGTAGATGTTTTTCCGTAATTCTCTTGCTTGTTCTATGATCCAATGGATGTTGGCAACTTGATCTCTGGTTCCTCTGCTTTTTTGAAACCCAGCTTGTACATCTGCAAGTTCTTGGTTTGTGTACTCCTGAAGCCTAGCTTGAAGGATTTTGAGCATAACCATGCTAGCATGTGAAATGACAGCCTTGCAAAACCTAGGACACTTCTAATGTATTCTTACTTCCTCTAATTGTTCTCCTATCCTTTTCTGCCTTCTCACTTCCTTTCATGGGGATGTTTCCCTAATAAAGTCTTGCACATTTTACCCTTTTCTGGCATCCATTACCTGGGAGACCCAGACTAAAATGGTATTCAGTAAAACATGTTTACAACCAGAAAGCACTACTAGAAAGGAACAGTTCTCAAGGTTTTTCAGCATGCCTATTGGTTCACCATTTCAGTTGGTTAGGGCACAGGACAAAGCTACAGATTTTATTCCATTCATTTTCAATCTCTTCTGTTCTATCAATCTCTGAATGATTGATAGGACAGTCTGATCAATAGGATTGATTGCTAGGACAGCTTAGTTTGCACCTGCTATCCTGGCACAATCATCCCTCCTTTCCATTCTCAAAATGCTATCCAATAAAATCATGATGTCTAGGATTCACTTCAAAAATAATATTAATAGTAGAGGTGAGAGAAGTTGATGGCATGTGAATGAGGCAGAATTAGCCAGTGGATTGATTATGTTGGAGCTTGCTGATGGTTCCAATGGAGTTTATTATATTATTCTGCTTACGTTTATATAGGTTCGAAATTTTCCATAATTAAAAGATAAGGGGGAAAACAATTCTGCTTTGTATAACACATCGTATTGTCAACTTGGATCTAATCCTGCCCAGTTACCAATCTGCTCCTCTGGTCACAGTGAAGACGCATGCAAGACTAAGTGCAAAATCACTTCCTGTCTTGGAAACTTAGACGTTTGGAAGGTTTGAAACATTTTCTTGTCTTTTTGTTGCTGCAAGTGATGGGAATACAACTCGATGGCTTAAGCAAAAAACAGAATATTTTGACTGAATAATGTTTAAAAAATAGCAGTTAACTTAAAAGTGAAGTGAAGTCGCTCAGTCGTGTCCGACTCTTTGGGACCCCATGGACTGTAGCTCTCCAGGCTCCTCCATTTAGGCTTGGGTGAATTCAGGGACTTAAATTCTGTCATCAGAAATTGGTTTCATCCGCCCCCTACCCAGCTTCTCTTTTTTCTATGATAGTAGACTTGCCTTTCATGGTGACAAGAATGAATGTCAGTCTCTCCCAGTTGATGTCCTATCATATAAATGGTCTCGGTATACATCTTCCTCAATTGCTCAAGAAATCTTAGGATGAGTTCTGATTGGACCAACTTATATCACATGTCATTGTTAAACCAGTCACAATTCCCAGGAGAATGGAATATGCTGACTAGTCACTCCTGGGTTGACTGTCCAACTATAGCTATTGACTATTATTCCCACATAGACGAAGGGAAATGGTTATTCTGTAACATGATGCAGATATAGGATACCACGATATAGGATATTATGATGATACCTATATCAAAGATAAATGGATGCTGGGAGGGAGATAGAACAGCTGTCTACTTACTACCTTCTTTTCTGCCTAGGTATCAGCTGCTTAATCATAATCAATGTGAATAGCAGGTTTTCTATTTTTTTAAGCTAAGGAAACATGACTTTCAGTTCAGTTCAGTTCAGTTCAGTCGCTCAGCTGTGTCAGACACTTGGCAACCCCATGAATCACAGCACGCCAGGCCTCCTTGTCCATAACCAACTCCCGGAGTTCACTCAGACTCATGTCCATCGAGTCAGTGATGCCATGCAGCCATCTCATTGTCTGTCGTCCCCTTCTCCTCCTGCCCCCAATCCCTCCCAGCATCAGAGTCTTTTCCAATGAGTCAACTCTTCGCATGAGATGGCCCAAGCACTGGAGTTTCAGCTTTAGCATCATTCCCTCCAAAGAAATTCCAGGGTTGATCTCCTTCAGAATGGACTGGTTGGATCTCTTTGCAGTCCAAGGGACTCTCAAGAGTCTTCTCCAACACCACAGTTCAAAAGCATCAATTCTTTGGCATTCAGCCTTCTTCACAGTCCAACTCTCACATCCATACATGACCACTGGAAAAACCATAGCCTTGACTAGACAGACCTTAGTCGGCAAAGTAATGTCTCTGCTTTTTAATATGCTGTCTAGGTTGGTCATAACTTCTCTTCCAAGGAGTAAGCATCTTTTAATTTCATGGCTGCAGTCACCATCTGCAATGATTTTGGAGCCCAAAAAAATAAAGTCAGCCACTGTTTCCACTGTTTCCCCATCTATTTCCCATGAAGTGATGGGACCAGATGCCATGATCTTCGTTTTCTGAATGTTGAGCTTTAAGCCAACTTTTTCACTCTCCTCTTTCACTTTCATCAAGAGGCTTTTTAGTTCCTCTTCACTTTCTGCCATAAGGGTGGTGTCATCTGCATATCTGAGGTTATTGATATTTCTCCGGCAATCTTGATTCCAGCTTGTGCTTCATCCAGCCCAGCGTTTCTCATGATGTACTCTGCATATAAGTTAAATAAGCAGGGTGACAATATACAGCCTTGACGTACTCCTTTTCCTATTTGGAACCAGTCTGTTGTTCCATGTCCAGTTCTAACTGTTGCTTCCTGGCCTGCATACAGGTTTCTCAAGAGGCAGGTCAGGTGGTCTGGTATTCCCATCTCTTTCAGAATTTTCCACAGTTTATTGTGATCCACACAGTTAAAGGCTTTGGCATAGTCAATAAAGCAACAATAGATGTTTTCCGGAACTCTCTTGCTTTTCCATGATCCAGTGGATGTTGGCAATTTGATCTCTGGTTCCTGTGCCTTTTCTAAAACCAGCTTGAACATCTGGAAGTTCATGGTTCACGTATTGCTGAAGCCTGGCTTGGAGAATTTTGAGCATTACTTTACTAGCATGTGAGATGAGTGCAATTGTGCGGTAGTTTGACCATTCTTTGACATTACTTTTCTTTGGGATTGGAATGAAAACTGACCTTTTCCAGTCCTGTGGCCACTGCTGAGTTTTCCCAATTTGCTGGCATATTGAATGCAGCACTTCCACAGCATCTTCTTCCAGAATTTGAAATAGCTCAACTGGAATTCCATCACCTCCACTAGCTTTGTTCATAAAGATGCTTTGTAAGGCCCACTTGACTTCACATTCCAGGATGTCTGGCTCTAGGTGAGTGCACACCATCATGATTATCTTGGTCATGAAGATCTTTTTTGCACAGTTCTTCTGTGTATTCTTGCCACCTCTTCTTAATATCTTCTGCTTCTGTTAGGTCCATACCATTTCCGTCCTTTATCGAGCCCATCGTTGCATGAAATGTTCCCTTGGTATCTCTAATTTTCTTGAAGAGATCTCTAGTCTTTCCCATTCTATTGTTTTCCTCTATTTCTTTGCATTGATTTCTGAGGAAGGCTTTTTTATCTCTTCTTTCTATTCTTTGGAACTCTGCATTCAGATGCTTATATCTTTCCTTTTCTCCTTTGCTTTTTGCTTCTCTTCTTTTTGCTATTTGTAAGGCCTCCCCAGACAGCCATTTTGCTTCTTATATTTCTTTTCCATGGGAATGGTCTTGATCTCTATCTCCTGGACAGTGCCACGAATCTCAGTCCATAGTTCATCAGGCACTCTGTCTATCAGATCTAGGCCCTTAAATCTATTTCTCACTTTCACTATATAATCATAAGGGATTTGATTTAGGTCATACCTGAATGGTCGAGTGGTTTTCCCTACTATCTTCAATTTAAGTCTGAATTTGGTAATATGGAGTTCATGATCTGAGCCACAGTCAGCTCCTGGTCTTGTTTTTGTTGACTGTATAGAGCCTCTCCATCTTTGGCTGCAAAGAATATCATCAGTCTGATTTTGATGTTGACCATCTGGTGATGTCCAAGTGTAGAGTCTTCTCTTGTGTTATTGGAAGAGGGTGTTTGCTATGACCAGTGCATTTTCTTGGCAAAACTCAATGAAATTAAGCCATGCCCATGGGGCCACCCACGGGTCATGGTGGAGAGGTCTGACAGAATGTGGTCCACTGGAGAAGGGAATGCCAAACCACTTCAGTATTCTTGCCTTGAGAACCCCATGAACAGTATGAAAAGGCAAAGTGATAGGATACTGAAAGAGGAACTCCCCAGGTCAGTAGGTGCCCAATATGCTACTGGAGATCAGTGGAGAAATAACTCCAGAAAGAATGAAGGGATAGAGCCAAAGCAAAAACAATACCCAGTTGTGGATGTGACTGGTGATAGAAGCAAGGTCCGATGCTATAAAGAGCAATATTGCATAGGAACCTGGAATGTCAGGTCCATGAATCAACGCAAATTGGAAGTGGTCAAACAAGAGATGGCAAGAGTGAACATCGACATTCTAGAAATCAGCAAACTAAAATGGACTGGAATGGGTGAATTTAACTCAGATGACCATTATATCTACTATTGTGGGCAGGAAACATTCAGAAGAAATGGAGTATCCATCATGGTCAACAAAAGAGTCTGAAATGCAGTACTTGGATGCAATCTCAAAAATGACAGAATAATCTCTGTTTGTTTCCAAGGCAAACCATTCAATATCACAGTAATCCAAGTCTATGCCCCAACCAGTAATGCTGAAGAAGCTGAAGTTGAACGGTTCTATGAAGACCTACGAGACCTTTTAGAACTAACACCCAAAAATTATGTCCTTTTCATTATAGGGGACTGGAATGCAAAAGTAGGAGGTCAAGAAACGCCTGGAGTAACAGGCAAATTTGGCCTTGGAATACAGAATGAAGCAGGGCAAAGACTAATAGAGTTTTGCCCAAGAAAATGCATTGGTCATAGCAAACACTCTCTTCCAACATGACTTTAAGTTTACTCAAATTTCAGGCTAATAAAAAAATTTCACTTACAGAATTATTCTTATGCCTTGAGATTTATTGTAAGTAATGCAATTGCACAAGATTTATTAATATATTGTGTTTACTCTTCCTCCTTCTTTATCAGCAAGGACTTTGTTTTGACTTACTTGTATTTTTAAAAAATAAAAGGAACTTGGATTTTTATCCCACTAATTAGATACAATATGCAGCTAATTATGTAGCAAGGACAGAGTTAAGAGCAGAATAAAGAGGAGGTTTTTCAATACATGTATTGTTCTTTTCTCCTCTGAGAAGACATGCTTGAAACTGAATTTTAAACACTTCAGCACTGGTGAAACAAATTAATGATGGCTCAGACACAGAGGTGTTGCATATTATTCATGATCTTGAAATTATTAATGTAACACTGAGCCATTATTACCACATATTGCCATCAGAGTAATTAACACATCTTATCTAATAGAATAAGGCCGTCAAATCAAACTAAGAAGTAGTTAAGTTACATAACTACACAGCTGAGGCAGAAAGATGCATGTTAAATGAATTAAAAAACTGCAGCTTACCTAGGTGGTTTTGAATAGCTAAGCATGGTGATTTCTTATTTATTGTCTAGTTTAACCATGTCATGCCTCAATTTCTATGTACCATGAGGAGATTAGAATAAAGTCATTACTAAACTCTAGTGTTCATATTAACTACTTAGGGAGTTTCTGAAAAATCCATCTTCACAGTCTCCATTGAAAACATTAATCCACATGGTCTAGAGTGGAGACCCACAATGTAGACATTTTTAACACCCTCAGGTGATTTTAAAGTTGTTGTACCATGAGTCACATTTTGAGGAATTCTAGAAAAAAAGATTTTCAAAAGTCCCTTCCAATCATAATTGAGCAGAAATGAGATCACTGGCCTTCCCAGATACAGTAGGGAGGTTTTGTCAGGAATTAGCATTTGTTTTACATATGACATGCCCGTGATCTCCATTATCTGCCTATGGTTGACCATTTTCTTCCCCTGAAACTAGAGTGAAAAAAAAAAAAAAAAAAAGCTTATGAAGAGAAAAATAACCATTTTCAATTTTTAAGAATTGTCAGTCAGCTCTGAAATTATTCTAAGCCATAATACTTATATCCTATCATAGATAGTAAATGAGCCACACAGAAGAAATCACAAATGTGAGAAACAATTTATAATTTTAATGAAACTAAGAAAACTCCATAATGTATCCTTCTTCCAAATGTCTTTTCCCTTTAGCCCTCTACTTGCAGAGTGTGGACTTTTGGAGAGAATGCACATAGTCTTAAACTTTAAAACTCTACCTTTGGGTGGCTTCCACATCCTAGCTATTGTAAATAGTACTTCAGCGAGCATTGGAGTGTATGTATCTTTTCATGGTTTTCTTGGGGTATATGCCCAGTAGCAGAATTTCCAGATCATTTAGTAGTTTTATCTTTTTCTTAAGGAAACTTCATACAGCTTTTCATAGTGCCTATATCAATTAACATTACCACCAACAGTGTAGAAGGGTTCCTTTTTCTCTACACCTTCTCTAGCATTTTATTTTTTGTAAATTTTTTGATGATGGCCATTCTGACTAGTGCGAGGGGATATCTCATTGTAACAACTTAAATGTTCATTGACAGATGAATGAATGAAGAAGATGTGGTACATACATACAATGGAATTTTACTCAGCCATTAAAAAGAATGAAATAATACCATTTTCAGCAACACGGATGGGTCTACAGAATGTCATACTGAGTGCAGTAAGTCAGACAGAGAAAGAGAAATATAATTTGGCATCCCTTATATGTAGAATCTAAAAAGAAATGATACGAATGAACTTACAAAACAGAAAGAGACTCACAGACTTTCAGAATGAACTTATAGTTGCTGGGGGGAAGGAATAGTTAGGAAGTCTGGGAAGATCATGTACACACTGCTATATTCAAAGTGGATGACCAAAAAGGACTACTGTATATAGCACATGGAACTCCACTCAGTGTTACCAGCCAGCCTAGACAGAAAGAGGGTTTGAGAGAGAATGGATACGTGTATATATATGGCTGAGTCCCTTCTGCTGTTCACCTGAAATTATTAACACTACAACATTGTTGATTGGCTATAATCCAATACAAAATAAAAAGTTTCAAAAAAAGATGTGGTACATATACACAACGGAGTATTACTTTACCATAAAAAGGAATGAAATGGGGTCATTTGTAGAGATGTGCATAGAGTCTGTCATACAGACTAAAGTAAGTCAAAAAGAGAAAAAACAAACACTGTGTATCAATGCATATATGTGGAATCTAGAAAAATGGTACAGATAAGCCTTGTGCAAGGCAGGAACAGAGACAGAGATGTGGAAAACAGATGTGTGGATATGGTGGCGAGCGGGATGAACTGGGAGATTAGGATTGACATATACACTGCTATGTGTAACATATATAGCTAATGGGAACCTGCTGTGTAGCACAGGCAGCTCAGCTCCGTGCTCTGTGGTGACCTAGGGGTGGGTAGGGGAATGCAAGGGAGGTCAGAGAGGGCGAGAGTATATGTTCACACACGGCTGATTCACTTTGTTGTATAGCAGAAACAACACAACAATGTAAAGCAACTATGCCCCATTTTTGTAAGAGTTTACATTTGCACTAAATTAGAAGCTACTGGTATCCCAAGACTTACTGAAGATCTGAAAATGGCTTTTAAGAATGCAGCCAGGTTTGATCAGATTGTGAGACTTAATCAACATTTGGGTTGTCCATACTACCCAGGCTAATAGGCCATTGTGCTTGGCACCATACAGACACAATAAAAACATAAAGTGAAGGATGGGGAGGGAAGCTCTTCGTCCATTTAAAGGTATAATTGTTTAGTTACGTGAGTGAAATAGACAAATATCAACTTAGAACATTTATAAATTTACTTTTACATCCGTATGTAAAATCACCAACAAAAATAGTATAGTGATTTTGAAAAGCTCCATTTCACTCTTATCAAGTCACACATGTACCTCTGATATCTTGGTTACCATCAGAGCCACTTTTTGAGTCAAGTTGTCCAAAGCAGTAACATCAGAGCCATATAAGCTGTTTGAGATAGAGTTCTGTTTGTGTCAGCCTATCATGAAGCCCCTGGAAGTCTTTGCTTAAGTTGTGACGTGACATTCCCATAACACTGACAGAGAAGCTGAGCAGGAGTTCCAGACAAGAAGGTAGAAGAGACACAAGTCAGATTACTCAGGAACTTATAAGACTTCCCAAAGTGCAAGCTGTTTAAGCAGGTCAGCTCTGGTGAAATGGATCAAATGCACAGTCCTGGCAGCACACTTGTCACAACAGAGATATCTGAGCTAACCTTTAGTGAATTGGAATAGTTTTACCACCTTAGGGAAGTTGGGTAGAACTGGAAATAAAAATTTCATCTTAACTTGCAGTATCTATGACTCAGAAATGTATACAAGTCAAACACTTGGGGTTTTGTGACAGAGAATAGACCTACAACCACCAGCTGTGATGGTGCATAAGTTATTTTCTATGGCTTGGTTCCTTCATCTATAAAATGAAGGTACATTGTCAACTTGCAAGTCAGAATCAAAGGGCACAACATTTATAGCCTGGTGACTGGGCACAAAACAAGCATGAAATAAAGAGTAGCTACTATCACAGTTTTTAATATTCATTCATTCATCCATTCCAATAAACATTGATTGTCTACTACATATCAGGAACTGTCCTATATCACATTTGCAGACTTTAGTTATTGGAATAGCATCTTAATTATTTTAGTCATTGTTTCAAATAACTTTTAAAGCTATTATCTTAGATTTTTTTAAAGGGTCTATTTATTTATTTTTGGCTGTGCTGGGTCTTTGTTGCTGCATGCAGCCTGTTTCTATTTGTGGTGAATGGAGGCTACTTTCTAGTTGCAGTACACAGGCTTCTCACTGTGGTGGCTTCTCTTGTTGCAGAGCATGGGCTGTACGCAAGTGGGCTTCAGCAGTTGTAGCACACAGACTCTAGAGTGGAGGCTCAGTAGCTGTGGCCCATGGGCTCAGTTCAGCTATCAAACCCATGTCCCCTGCATTGACAGGTGGATTCTTAACCACTGGACCACCAGGGAAGCCCTAGATTTTCTTTTAAGTTGACTTACTACAATACCCACTTTGCCTTCCTCTTAACACCAAATCTGTGAAATCATAGGTTTTATATGCTAGTTGTTTTTCTGGCCAATATTAACATAAACATGTAACAATTAAACTTGTATAAATGTTTATCCATGAACCACCTAAAATCATCAGTACTGGGCATACCTCACTTTGGAGATGATCGAGATGGGGTCTCTGTCCTCTAAGAGCTTTTCTTCCTCTGTCAAGCAAATCTGCAATCATATACAGGACAGGTATAGGCACTTGCTAGGAAGCATTTAGGAGCTGGCTGTCAGGCAGAGCCAATGAGATACATGGCCTGATGGAAAGGTGACCGCAGGGAAATGGTTCTGAATGTGAGCGGGACTGAAAACTGATGGGCGAGCCCAAGATTCCCCTTAATGAATCTGAAAGTGGCAGGGTAATGCAATTACCTTTCCCTAACAGAGAGTTTCTGCTGTGGCACCCTGAGAATCACATTATGCACGCAGACCAGGCTCTGCTGAGAATACATTACACCTAATAAAATAAACCCATACATTCCTTGAGCATCACCTGGCTGCCACACAGACTTCCCCTTATTGCATTATACGATAGTCTCATCGCAGTGTACTGTGAACAAGGGTACCATCCACATCAACCCAGTGAGATCAAAGTCTGCAGTAATATATACAGAAAATCCTCCTCTTAGTCCCTCACTGCAAAGAGAAAGTGTGAACAAAAGCTTGAGCAGACAACTCAGGGCTGTGCCTTTGATCTCTCTTTCAAGGCTGGAAAGAAATTTGCAGGAATGGCCACTACAAGGAGCCTCTTTCTTCAATCTCCCCAACTCAGGGTTGAAGGAAAGCACTGCTGCAGTCAGGGGTATGTTTCAAAGAGCACCCATGCCTTCCCATCTCAGCATGCTAGGAGACCAAGAGCAAACACACGTGCCCCAGACTATGGGTTCACTCATTCAGCAAATATTTGTGGAATATTAATATTTGCCAAGTAGGGGACAGACTCTGGGGAAACAGTGATGAATAAAACCCTACTGCTGCCCTCCTGGATTTCATACTGTAGCAACACACAAGCCGAAACATGCTTGTGAATCTGGGTGATGCTAAAATAGAAACACCATGTACAGTGGGGACAGAGCAATGAGGTCATGTGAGGGAACCCCTTGGCTCTGCTCTAGGAGATAAGAAGTCCAGGATCAGAGAGAAAAAGGCACAGCTAGGGACTTGAAGGGATTTTCTTAGAGGAAAAGAGAAGGGAAAGATGAGGGCATACATTCCAAGAAGTAACAAAGGCAGAGGGACCAACTGCAGAAACAGCATGCAGGATCAAGCATGATGGATTATTTGGCTAAGTGGAGGGGCGTGGGCTGGATCATGTAAGGCCTTATAGGCCATGCTAATAATTTGGGCTTTCTTTGGAAAGAAAAAAAAAAAGGGCAATTCTTAATGCTAGATTTATACAATTAATTTCTTCAGTTCTGTTTCATTTTTCTAGTGCTGGCTTGGTCTCATGGGAGAGGCTCTAGAATGTTTCCTTCCTGGGGAATTCATTGTGTATCTTATTGTGCATGTTTTGAAGATTTGGTTATCAAGACCAGTTGAAATTAGAGAGATATGTGTTATAGGGAAGAACTTACTCCATGTTGAATCTGTTTTTTACTTAACATTTGCTTTCCACTATTTTTGTTCACTAAAAGGATACTCTTCGTATATAATGGCCTGGCTTGGGGAACGCTGCCCCTCTGCCAGAATGTTAAACCAAAATGCCAGTGTTCAGGATCCTGCCTACCTGTGAATGACAACAGGAAGGAAGAAATTAACACAGCCCCTCCCTGAGGCTGGCCATTCCAGGACATATTTGCAAGATTAATCACCTTTTCACTTTATTTCTTCATCTCCCCCATCTCTGTTCTATAAAAAAACCTGGCATCCAGACCCTGATAAAATGGTTATTTTGAGACATTAGTCTGCCATCTTCTCTGTTTTCTGAATAAAGTCATATTCCTTGCCTCTAATTGACCTGTCCTGTGGCAAGCAAAGTGAGCTTGATCTCCATAACATATAAACTTACCGTGTGTGTGTGTGCTAAATCACTTGAGTATTGTGCGACTCTTTGTGACCTCATGGACTGTAGCCCACCAGGCTCCTCTGTCCATGGGGTTCTTCAGGCAAGAATACTGGAGTGAATTGCTGTTGCCCTCCTCCAGGGGATCTTCTTGACCCAGGTGTCCAACCCGGGTCTCCTCTAGCTTCCGCATTGCAGGTGGATTCTTTACTGTTGAGCCACCAGGAAAGTTCATAAATTTACAATATTGTAAAGCAATTATCCTTCAATTAAAAATAAATTTTAAAAATGTGAACTTACATACAAAAGATGCAAAAAATGAAAAACTAATTGAACAACAAGCTCTGGTAAGCGTACACCTTGAGAGGTATGGAGCACGGGCACAAAAGAAACATTCCCCTCAATGAACAACTTCTGCAGATGCCTCTCAGTATGCTTGATGTTAAGTTAACTCCATCATAAAGTTCTCCTAATTGAACTTGACTTTCCCGATACACCTATAAGCACTAACTTTCCTCTGCAAAAGGTTCAGGCTGATGCCCAGGGCAGTGCTGAGTGCTGAGCGCTATAAGCCCCAGGCACTTCTGGCCTCACAGGTATTATTTGCTTACCAAGAATCAGTGGCTTTTGTCCTCAAAACTGCTTAAAGCTTTTATACTTGCTATAATGATCTAGTTTCTTTTAAAATACAGAAGTTAGTAAGATGTAAGACTAAAAAGAATTGCTTCTGTGAAAACCAAATTGCTTTGTGAAGACTCTATAAAGGAGACTACCTATTTAAAAATAAAAAATAAAAACAGCCTCTGAAGAATTTATCACCCATTACAAACTTACAGCAATTATGGGTGTGGTTTATTTAAGAAAAGCAAATGGTGTAGCCATCCTTAAGAAATGGTCTTGGTCTTAGATCAATGATTAGGGAATTAACTTATAAATGAGGTACAATTTAAGTTAAAATAAAATATTCAGGTGTGCTTAGTTCATCTTTTATGATTTAATTTTTTAAAGTTGCAGTTAAATAAATGATCAGCCCTGATCCGTCAGGTTTAACAAAGTAATTGGGTTGCAGACTCATACTTTCAGTAATCTGGTTCTGGCTTTGCTACAGACTACTTGTGTGGTGGTGTACAAACTTTTAATGTTTTATTCTTTAGTATCCTATGTACTAAACTGAGAAATAACAGTACCTACCTTACAGAACTATTCTAAGGGCTATTCCTGTTAATGAGCCTAAAAGTTTAGCTTGGAACGTGGTCCTTAATAAATGTATTATTTTGGTTTTTATTATATCATCATTATCTTTAGGATGAGGCTGCAAAGGACTTCCATTTCTACTTTATATACTTCTCCATTGTTACAATTTTTTAAACAATAGCAGTATATAATTTATACTTAGTAAAAATAAAGATATTTACATTTTGGAAATAAGTCAGAGGAAAAAAGTCTTTTAACGTAGGTAAGTGAAAATGTTCAAAGTCCATCAGGAAAATTGTTTAAAAAGAAGGAACAATAGGGAAATATAGCAGACTTCTTGTTTTCACACAGTTGGATTAATTCTAGAATAATGGTCCACAGCAGGACTTGCTGGAGGAAAGGTCCAGGTGCGGATGTGTAGATGAGTCTATACTGTCCCCAGATCAACCACAGGATGTTAGGGGCAGCTCCCTGGCTTCAAGAAACATGGGTCAGGCCATCACGGAATTGCACAGTGTGAGAGTGCTTGTGTCTTTAAAATACCTGTGAATATTAGAAACCCAGAAGGACAATGCAAAATGCAAAACAACTAATCCAGTGAATGATAATAATTAGACCTTTCCATCAGCCACAAGAGCTTCCCTGGTGGCTCAACTGGTAAAGAATCTTCCTGCAATGGGGGAGATCTGGGTTCGATCCCTGGGTTAGGAAGATCCCCTGGAGAAGGGAAAGGCTATCCACTCCAACATTCTGGCCTGGAGAATTCCATGGACTGTATAGTCCATGGGGTTGCAGAGTCCCCATGGTCTCAGACACAACTGAGTAACTTTCACTTCACTTCACTTCATTAGCCACAAAGACCACCACAGTTTTTAGGACACACCCTTGCTGGCATACCTCTGCTATTTATCACACATTTGTTTATGCTTTAATTGCACAGAAGTCAGGACAGGGAGATGAGGCTGCATGGATACAGAAAAAGAGATATAGTTTGGTTCTTTTAATTAGCCCACCAGCATTTCAGCATGACGTTTCCAATGTTTAAATGCTCTATTTTTCAGTGCACGTGTGTGTGTGTGTGTGTGTGTGTGTGTGTGTGTGTGTCTGGGAATTCATGCATATGTGTTAAGAACACCTTGGCAAATAAATATAACAAAAAAGCTATGTGGTCTTCAAAAACAGGTTCTCTATTTTTAAGAGAAAGACAACTAAGCAATGAACATAACCAGATTCCTTTCATCATAATTCCATCTTCTGGTCTCTCCTGTCTCTGCCCCCACAGAACAAGCCCTAAGTGTCTAAGCCACTGCCTGGATGATAAACCAAGATCTGGGCACAGAGTACTCTCTCATTCTGTTGTTGTTTAGTCACTGAGTAGTGTCTGACTCTTTTGTGACCCCGTGGACTGTAGCCCGCCAGGCTCTTCTGTCCATGGGATTTCCCAGGCAAGAATACTGGAGTGGGTTACCATTTCCTTCTCCAGGGGATTTTCTTGACCCAGGGATCGAACCCACATCTCCTGCATTGGCAGGCAGGTTCTTTACCCCTGAACTATCTGGTCCCATCTTTAACAACAGTTTTGTTACTGGGGCTGCCTGACCTAACTTCCCTAAACCAGAGTAGAAGGCACACTTTGTAGTTCATCACCAAGCATGTGGACTCTGAGAACAGCAGATGACACAGATTAAAAACATGTGTGAGAAATTTCCTGTGCCGGCGCTTTCATTACTCTCAAGACAGTTATGCTTCGTCTTAACTTGCTGTGGTTGAATGCTCCCCAAAATTCCAGAGAATTCATGTCTCCCAGTCACAAAAAAAAGAACAACAACAAAGCACTTCCATTACTACCCAAATAATTTGGCATCTGACTATAATATTTGTATGAACCACCTGCATTGATTAATAAATCTAAATGCCAAATCTCTTTTGTTCCCAAAAGAGAAATGAAACTGATTCGGAAATTATTGAGACAATTCCAGTCTCCTGTGTGATTCTTGTAAATGGGTATTTAACTATATGGTACCTGATATTATCTAAGTCAAAATCCTATATAATCTGTATAATCTTAAGCAAATTAACTGATCTCTTTAAACCTGTTTCTGGTCTGCAAAATACAGAAATTGCAAAAGCATCTATCTCAATGGGTTACTGTAATGACAAAATAAGATACTATATGCTGCTAAGTCATGTCAGTCATGTCTGACTCTGTGCGATCCCATAGATGGCGGCCCACCAGGCTCCCGTCCCTGGGATTCTCCAGGCAAGCATATTGGAGTGGGTTGCCATTTTCTTCTCCAGTGCATGAAAGTGAAAAGTAAAAGTGAAGTTGCTCAGTCCTGTCCAACTCTTCGCGACCCCATGGACTGCAGCCTACCAGGCTCCTCCGTCCATGGGATTTCCCAGGCAAGAGTACTGGAGTGGGTTGCCATTGCCTTTTCCGAAGATACTATATACCAAATGCTCATTCCAAAGCCCTTTCAATTTGAACATAATTGACAGTGCCTGGCATAGTGTGGACTAAATCAATGTTTATTACTACTACTAAAATCACTACTGAAAGACAAAAATACTTCTTGGAGGCTTAGAAGATTTCAGACTGACTACCTTCATGGATCAGTTTTATCACATAAATTTTCAGCCTGCCACTAGGAGGATGTCATAATTGTAAAGAAGGCAGCTATCACTCCCTTGTTCCCAAACAGAGGAGGGTAGTACTGTTTATAAAATTTAACTACATCTTGGGTGTCATTGGGCTTCCCTTATGGCTCTGCTGCTAAAGAATCTTCATGCAATGAGGGAGACCTGGGTTCGATCCCTCAGTTGGGAAGATCTCCTGGAGAAGGGAAAGGCTACCCACTCCAGTATCCTGGCTTAGAGAATTCCATGGCCTAAATAGTCCATGGAATCAAAAAGAGTCAGACATGACTGAGTGACATCCACTTTCACTTTCACTTGAGTGTCATTAAATAAAAAGGAGCTGCAGTATCTAAATTCTAATCTAAACTTTGACAACAAAACCTTATGGTGAATTTGGTATTTTTCATCTCCCATCACAGGTGTCAATCTAAGGCTCATTCATACAATGGGGCCCCTAGACTATCACAGGAAATCTGCTCATCTACAGCTTAAGATATTGCAAATAGGCTGTGTTTTGGCAGAAAGTCTATGCTGGCAAAAGTTGAGATTTTATGAATGGTTACATCTAGCAGCAGATGGATACTATATGAATCTGACCCATTAAGCTCATGTTCTGTTTAATTTCAGTATATTTGGTATCCCCGCTTGTTTTCTATTAATCTTTCATTTCATCACAGACATAAGAAAACAAAACCATAAACATTCCCACCTACGTTCACCACCTTTTTTTCTTCACTCCTGCTTCATTTCTCCAAACTTCCACTATCATTATCACTCTTACCTTTGTTACCTACAGTTTCTGACTTAAGGCTCCAGGTGGAAGTATAGTTATTAAAAACTTCCTTTAAAGGCTGTTTAGAGGAAACAAATGTGACAGCTTTTCTTAAGAATCCAAACAAGTTTCTTCTGCCTTGTCGCTTTCCCTCATAGAGTTTTGCCATCATATTTTACAGCGAGTTTCAACACCCTTTCGAACTCCATGAGAAGTCCTAGTGAAAGGAATCAACAGGAAGCCGTCACTTCCCTTTGTAACAGCGCTTCCTCCAGCTCTTTGCCCGCAAGTACTGTCTTATACTCTGCCTTTGTGGAAGACACCTTCTCATTTGAAGGAGAAAAGATCAAGACAGAATTTTTCCTTCTTCTTGTCTCTGTATTCATTCTAAAAACTTAGTCTACAAGTGGTACTCCATTCTGAGGACATATCAGCACAGTGAAAATCTGAACCAGGCACCTAAAATAGCCTTGACTGCCTTCTCAGGTAGAAGCAGCTCCAGGATTTCTTCATGAAAAGGGCTTAGGACAGCGATCTGAGGGAAAGGGTTAGGAGACTTATCTTGAAGCTACAATGGAGGTTACTTTCATTTCTACTTCAAGTGAGTATGTTTAATCAGGGTGATGACGAGTAAGAATGAAGGCTGACAGACATTACTGATGGGGCTGACATGGTCCAGCAGCCTTTGCTCAGTCCCTGTGCATACCGCAGAAAAACATAGGGAAGCAGAAGACCCAGTTCCCACCCCTGTTATTAGAAACAGCCAAGTTCGAATGCATTTCCCTCTCCTGTGCTTTGGAATGATTTGGTACAGTCTTAACTCTAAGAGAACAGATCGCATCTGTTTTTGTGAACCATCTAGCAAAGTACCTGGCATCTAATAAACTCTTCATAAATATTTGTTGAATGGAGTTGAATCAGAGAGTCCTGGCAGAAATCTGTGGCAAGTCGCTTTAACAATATGTAGGTTTAGTAGCTTTAAAAGGTATGTAAGCAACACATTTTCATAGAAGAACTGAAAATGCTTAATTGAAAAAAGACAATAGAAGCTACCTTTTAAGATTTGAAAGTCATTTATCCCAGATTTAATTAACATTTTGAGTAAGATTGGATATATTTTCTGGTCTTAAAAATAGCTAAATATTCATTGTGCTTGCAGTGTTGCTTCAGCCGTAGCTAAGTCATGTCTGACTCTTCTGCAACACTGTGAACTATATAGCCCACCAAGCTCCACTGTTCATGGAATTTCCTAGGCAAGAACACTGGAGTGGGTTGCCATTTCCTTCTCCAGGTGATCTTTCTGACCTATATTAAATATAGTTCCCTGTGCTACTCAGTAGGTCCTTTGTTGTTTATCAGTTTTATATACAGTAGTGTATATCTGGCAACCCACTCCAGTACTCTTGCCTGGAAAATCCCATGGACAAAGGAGCCTGCAATTGGAGCCAATTGATAGGCTGCCATCCATGCGGTCGCGAAGAGTTGGACACAACTAAGCGACTTCACTTTCACTTTTCACTTTCACTCATTGGAGAAGGAAATGGCAACCCAATCCAGTGTTCTTGCCTGGAGAACCCCAGGGATGGGGGAGCCTGGTGGGCTGCCGTCTATGGGGTCGCACAGAGTCAGACACCACTGAAGCGACAGGAGCAGCAGCAGCAGTGTGTATCTATTAATCCCAAACTCTTTTTCTGAGTGTTTATTATATGCCATGTATTGCCTAAGTAGTCACTCATGTAATTTTTATGACAACCAATGAGTTAGAAGCTAAGGAAATGGCACCCCACTCCCGTACTCTTGCCTGCAGAATCCCATGGAGGGAGGAGCCTGGTAGGCTACAGTCCATGGGGTCGCAAAGAGTCAGACACGACTGAGCAACTTCACTTTCACTTTCACTTTCACTGCCTCCACTTTACAGATGGGAAGACTGGCATTTCAAGAGCCTCTGGCAAATCTCAGAAGTCCTGACCTGCCCACATGTAAACCATTCAGTGCCAATGGAGGCAGAATTACCGTGACCACCTGGGGGTGGGGAAGATCACCCTCCACCCGGGACATTGGGAAATCAATCACAATGCATCCTGCCCTACTATTTAGAAAGATGACACTGCTGCAGCCTTGTGGGGAAGAGTCACCATGGCACCGTGGGACATGTCCTTTCCCACTTTCCAGAGCTGCCTCATAGGAATAGCATTAAGTGGAAGCAGGAGAAAGACTAGGAGGAAAAAAAAAAAACCTGCGTTCTTTTAGTGCATTTAAGTTTTGGTAATTTGCAATTTTCACCAACCAATGAAGTATTTACCCTCACAGTCACATAAGGTGGGAAACAGAAAAGAATAAAGCCAACTCTAACTCTACAGCACTGCATTTCTGGAACTGTTCTGTACATTAGAGCAGTCAGCCCTATGAATCAGGCCCTAATGTCCAGTTTTAACCTTTAGGATGACATATTTTTAAAGAACAAACCTTGTATTTCTGCTGGCTTAAAACAAAGCATATTTGGGAAAGAAGAAAAAAATTCATAAGAGACCAAAAAAAGATTTCACAAATTACTTCTTAAATACACATGATGACACCATGCAGAACTCAAAGTAAATTAAACTGCACTGTATACAACTTTTCCTGTCCTCCTCTCTCCTCCTACCCTCTTCTGCTTCCATGCTACTCAGTAAGTTCCCAAGGAAGTAAATTCTCCCAAATAACTCGGTAGCAGCATTTTCCCACTCGCCACCCCGCAAAACGGTCCATTTCTTTTGGACTTCCTTAGGAGTTTCTCAAACTTAGGGCCAGTGTGTGAGGTCTTGAAGCCATGCTTTGTGGACTGGCTAAGATGATGCGTCACCTCCAGGATATGCCTCTGAGGTCTCTTTTGCCATCTGGATCCAGACCTTCAGTGGACTGAGTAATAATGTTTTGGCTCAACAACAACACAAGTTTATCTGGTCTCAGGACTCTGTCTTCAGGATTACAAGTTGATTTGGCCCATTTCCCAATCTAAAAAGGCTTGGAAGACTCAAAGATTAGCATGAAGGCTTCATTCAAATTATTCAAATTTTGCCCAAAATGTGTCAACTCATATCACACCTCCTGGGTTTTACAAGCAATTGGTTTGGCTTTGAACCATTATTATCTTTTCTGGATGAATCTGGGGAGATTATGAATGCTGTAGGTGTCCAGTCAAAAGGATGTTACCCTGAGTGGGTACCTTTGCAACTGTAGTTACAGGATGCATTGATCAAGACTTTCAAATGTAGGTATCCGAAGAGCACATACAGTGCTTTGGGAAGTTTGGCACAGGACTGTCCATTAAACACACCAGCGAAGGAGAAGGCCTTGAATCCTCCTAATGTTTTACCTCCTCTCACAAATAACTGATTTGTTTCAGAGAAGCAGCAGCAGGAAATGTGTTGAGAAACATGACACCTCACCTCAGCAGTCAGGGGTAAGCATCAGGATTAGATAAGCCCAGCTCCAGCATTTACAATCCCTGTGACTATAGTCTTATACCTCCCTCTGGTTCCTAGTCTTCTCTTCTGTGCAAAAGGGACAATGAAACCTACCTCAAAGGCCTAGAATAAGAATTCAACAAGACTCCATGTGAAAACTGCCCACCACGAAGCAGTTCTTGGTACTGACCAATTCTCTTCCTTGTGAAAAAATAAGAGTGGAAAGGTGTGTGTGTGGGGGGTTGGGGGGGCGGGTGGAGTTGTCACACTTTATCCTTTTTAGTTTTCATGACCTTTTTTCTTTATCAAAAGTTTCTTTCTCCCACCCAACTCCTTCTCACAATTTGAAAGAGGAGGCAAGTTTATCTCTCTTTGTATCCTATTATGTTTATCCATTGATTTGAGTGGAACTCATTAAAATAGATACATAAATAGATAGATACATACATACATATATAGTACATAGATAGGGTACACATATATGAATATCATAGAACAACTAACTTGAAACTAGGAAAGTCTATATATTGTCACTCTACTTGTTTGACTTATGTACAGAGTTGTTGTTGTTCAGTCACTCAGTCATGTCCTATTCTTTGTGACCCCATGGACTGCAGCATGCTAGTCTTCCCTGTACTTCACCATCTCCCAGAGTTTTCTCAAACTCATGTCCATTGAGTTGGTGATGGCATCCAACCAACTCATCCTCTGTCATCCCCTTCTCCTCCTGCTTTCAATCTTCCCCAGCATCAGGGTCTTCTTCAAGGAGTCAGTGAAATGCTGAGGTGGATGAATTACAGGATGGAATCAAGATTGCCAGGAGAAATATCAACAGCCTCTGTAATGCAGATGATACCACTCTAATGGCAGAAAGGGAAGATGAACTAGAGCCTATTGATGAGGATGAGAGAGGATAATGAAAAAGCAATTGAAACTCAACATTTACAAAACTAAAACCATAGCATCCAGTCCCATCACTTCATGGCAAATAGGAAGGCAAACAGAGAAGGCAATGGCACCCCACTACAATACTCTTGCCTGGAAACTCCAATGGATGGAGAACATGGTAGGCTGCAGTCCATGGGGTTGCTAAGAGTTGGACACGACTGAGCGACGTCACTTTCACTTTTCATTTTCATGCATTGGAGAAGGAAATGTCAACCCACTCCAGTGTTCTTGACTGGAGAATCCCAGGGATGGGGGGAGCCTGGTGGGCTGCCATCTATGGGGTCGTACAGAATCGGACACAACTGAAGTAACTTAGCAGCAGCAGCAGGAGGAGGGCAAAAAGTGGAAGCAGTGACAGATTTTATTTTCCTGGGCTCCAAAATCACTGTAGATGGTGACTGCAGCCATGAAATTAAATGACACTTGTTCCTTGGAAGGAAAGCTATGACAAACAAAGACAGCATATTAAAAAGCAAAGACATCACTTTGCTGAAAAATACCCATTTAGTCAAGGCTATAGCTTTTCCAGCAGTCACACACAGATGTGAAAGCTGGACCATTAAAAAGGCTGAACATCGAAGAATTGGTGCTTTTGAATTGTGTGTTGGAGAAAACTGTTGAGAGTCCTTTGGACAGCAAGGAGATCAAACCAGTCAATCCTAAAGGAAATCAACCCTGAATATATTCATTGGAAGCACTGATGCTGAAACTGAAGTTCCAATACTTTGGCCACCTGATGCAAAGTGCCGAGTTATTGGAAAAGACCTTGATGTTGGGTAATACTAAAGGCAGGAGGAGAAAGGATGACAGAGGATGAGATCCAGCATCACTGACTCAACTGACATGAATTTGAGTTAACTCAGGGAGACAGTGGAGGACAGAGGAACCTGGCGTGCTGCAGTCCATGGGGTCACAGAGAGTTAGACACAACTTATGACTGAACAATGACAACATACAGATATCAACATTTAGACATATATCTCCACAAATGACAGGCCAAGGCATTGTCAGTGAGAATAGCAGAAGCTGGGATTTGCCAAGACCCTAGACCTCCACCAAATGGAACTTGGGTTTCCTGTAGAGGTGATGTCAGCCTGAAATATCTGTACACCCTAGCAACTGAAGCATCTCACTCATAAAAAGCAACACCTGCCCACCAGCCTCAGGCAGGCTAAATTTTGCTTGTTCAAATTAGAATCTGCCCACTGAGCCAACAGAAATAAAGGCAAGGGATAGCAAATTTCCTCAGAATATACGCTTACCTGACTTGGTTGGCGGTAGCCATTTTCAGAGATATGTGTGAAGCTGTCACTGGGGACCATCTTGGGTGTGGGATCAGAATGTGAGCATGTATTTTAAATGTACTGATATGGGGGTGGGTTGCTATGATAGAAAGATAAAGGTCAGTGTCCTGGGCAAGCAGAATAAAGACAAATTAAAATTTCACAGAGCCTAACATATTCTTGTAGCTATTACTAATACTGCCTTGCCTTTGCATCTAAACCTATATCTTACATTGTTCCCTTCAGACTAATAGGTATACAGCCATGAGCTTGAAAGATAGGGAGAGTCTGTTGAAGAGCCTGAGCCAGGCAGACCATCTGTCAGCATGATTAATGTGCTGGTTAGCATTCCGCTGTTCTTTCCATAGTATGGCAATTGCATCCAACATACCACCTTTGTTCAGCTACCGCATGGCTGGGCCAAGATTAGCAATGCACCTCCATCCTTAACAACACTTGGGGATTTGTAAACTCCCTGAACCCCTACTAGGGAACCTTCTGGGCTGGGGATTAAAGAAAGAAGTTGGTAGCAGCCTAGGGAGCAGCAGCAACAGCAGTCATGACAGTGGGCCATTCCATGGGCTCATCTTTTTAAAAAATTTATTTCTTTTTAATTGAGAGATAATTGCTTTACAATATTATGTTGGTTTCTGCCACACTTCAGCATGAATCAGCCATAGGTATACATGTGTCCCCTGCCTCTTGAAGCTCCCTCCCGCCTCCCACCACATCCCACCCCTCTAGGTTGTCACGGAGCACCAGTTTGAGTTCCCTGAGTCATATAGCAGATCCCACTGGCTCTCTATTTTACATGTGGCAATGTATATGTTTCCACGCTGCTCTCTCTGTTTGTCCCGCCCTCTCCTTCCCACACTGTGTCCGCAAGTCTGTTCTCTACTTCTGCGTCTCCACTGCTGCCCTGCAAACAGGTTCATCAGTACCAGGTTTCTAGATTCCATATATATACCTTAACATCATCTAATTCTTAAGACGGAAAGGCTGTTTCATCCAAATAAATTGAGCCTGCATAAACTGACTACTGAAAACAGCATTATACATTAGTGCTGAGACATCACAGGGAAATGCTGCCTCCACCATTTGCAAACAGTGAAAATTTGGGGAAGCTACTCAAACTTTCTAAGCTGTCAAAGCTTTATTTTAAAACTGTCACCTATTAAATGAAATAATGTATACTGAGCACACAGCGTGGCACATAGTAAATGTTCAATAAATGACAATTATTATTCTAACATTGCTGAATAGATACTGGGGGCAGATCTACAGGAAGACAAGATACTGTCCTAATCCTAAGGAATTTAGTAGAGGATATTGAAATAAATCCTTAAAACTATAATAATGCAGCTATGGGCAAGGCCAGGCCCTAATGGAATTATGAAAACTGGGTGATAGTAACAAGAAGAAAGGAATCATTACACTTTGGGAGGAAGTTTCTATGGATAAGATTACACTTGATCTAATATTTCAAAAATGGATAAAATTTAAAGACATGGTTATGAGAGGGAAAGTCATCTTAAATAGAGAAAATTGCCCAAGCAAAACATGAGAAGTAATGACTGAGCTACAGCAAGTAGACTTGTGAGGCTGGTTGTGCGGTTATGGATAAGGCCAGAGAGGTGGGATGTTGTCTAGTCAGAAACCTCCAGAAAGCACGCTAAGGAAATGCAAAAAGGGGAAGGAAAAAAAAAAAAAAGAAATATTTTGCAAGCAGTAGAAAGTTATCACCCATTTCAGGGTAAAGGACTGATCTCCGTAGATGACATTAGAGTGGACAGAATTTGTCTTTGGCTCTGGTATATGTTAAGAATAACTATTCAATTGAAAATGCTTGCAACACAGTGAGGAAATTCCCAGAAGGGAGGAACTCTGACCTCCATAAATAACAGCTCAAGTATCCAGTGATATTTGAGGGCCTTTAAAAAGGTTTGTTACCAAACAGGTGAGATCCTGGGGGAAAGAGAAGTTGCTGGTGAGCTTCATTAATGCTAACAGTTGTCCCTGCACCACCAGGCAATCCTGAGGCATGTCCCTGAAGCTCAAGTCAAGCAGAAAATTGAGGGTGCAATGTGAGCAGTTTGAGCCAAAGGAAAGTCACTTAGTCCTAACAGGTTTACATCTGCTAAGCAGTTTGTAAAGGCCAGTACTGGGTAAAGCCAGTCTCAGTAGCAACCTTGAACAGAGCTCCAGCAATGGTAGTCAATGGTGGGGAAGCAGAGTGGGTAGCGTAAAGCTCGCCGTGGTGGAGATGTTAGGGGCCATCAGGATGGTTCTGGTTGGATCTCCTATCACAGCAGCCACGGCTGCAGAAACACAAACTACTGTGACTTCTCGCTTCCCTACAATTTCTGCTCCAACCAAGTACAGGCTAGAGATTATTCAGAATAATTGAGAAGTGATGACCTGATCTGCTACATTCTCTGTTCCAGCCCTAGAAAAGTGAAATACTTAGATCCAGTTATAAATTCCTAACAAGGGGGCAGTTATAGTTACATAAATCTCTGTAGAATCATCACATACGGTTGATACAGGTAATTATAACGACTGTAGTGGTATCAGATTTCTCAGAGTATTTGCTCAGATCTATTTCTCAAAGAACTTACACAGACCACTTTATTCATTTGTTAGGGTTACCACAAGCAAATATCACCACTGACTAGGTGGCTTAAACAACAGACACTTATTGTCTCACAATTCTGGAGGCTAGAAGTCCAAGATTAACATGTCACTTAATTTAGTTTCTCCTGAGGCCTCATTCCTTGGCTTGCAGATGGTCGCTTTCCGACTATGGCCTCACATGGCCTTTCCTTGATGTTCATGTGCACCTGGCTTCTCTCTATATGAGCAAATCTCCTTTTCTTGTGTGGACACAGTGATGTGATGGGTCCAGTGAAGGCACACCCTGCCAACTTCTTTTTACCTTATTTACCTCTTTAAAGACACTATCTCCAAGTAAAGTATGAGGTTTGGGGCTTGAGGCTTCAATATATGGATTTTGGAGAGGTCACTGAGAAGGAAGAAGGGAGCAGGGCACAATGACTAACAGAATTAAGAGGGGGACAGAGCCACTGAGAAAAAGAGGATGCGACAGTTAGAACAAACTAGGCCCACGATGGTGGGAAATTTGCCAACAGACTGTAAGCCTCATTATATGCTCACTGTAATACATTAACTAAGTCACACACCCACCACCTTAGGCGCCATGACAGTTCCAGGGACAATCATGAAAGGCCAACAAGTGGGCAGTGGCCCAATTCCTGGAAGCCCCTACTCCTTCCCCAAATAGTTAGAATATTCCTCCTACTTGTTTGTGTGTGAAGTTATCCAGCCCATAAAAACCAACCACCCCGACACCCCAAGTCTGCTCTCACTTTCTGAGACAGACCGAATTCCGCCTATGGAGTGTGTACCTCTGAATAAACTTCTTTCACTTTTATTTGGCTTGCTCTTGAATTCTTTCCTGCATAAAGTCAAGGACCCTCACTCAGTGGCCCCTCCCAGGAACATACCCTCACTCCCCTGTCTCCTGCAACAACACCATTTAACCCATAACACATTTAACCCTAACGCTGGTAAGTCCTCCTACCAAATAACTCTCACCCTTACCTCAAGGTATAATTTATTGAAACCAGGTTAACACTTTTCCCAAACTAGACACAACAGAATCTTTGTCCTAAGAATTTGGGATTGGGGTTAAGAGATGGTCAATTTGATCTCTTATTCCTATAGAGCTCTAAATGCAGAGTTGCCCCCACGCTGGATGAACTAGACAGGGCAGGTGGCCAGGAATTAAAAATGAGTTCTACTATCCCAGAAAAAAAAAAAAAAAAAGATTTTGATATTCTCAGTGGCTTTGAAGTTCTATTCCAGTACCTTAAGAGGACCTTTGGCTATCTTTATTTGAGATACATTCACTATGGTTAAAGGAGATGACTATAAGATGGTGGGGGAGGGGGATGATGGTGATGTCAAACAAGACCATTCCAGATTAGAGTGCTGAGCGGTTGCTCCTTAACATCAGGATAACCAGATTAATCACTCACCTTTTTCTATATGATGATCCCCTGAGGCAAAGATATCAAAATCTCTCTCAATAGATCTTTCCAGCATTTTGCCACTCTACTATCCTCCCTAATTGTCAATCACATTGCCATTGCTTTTATTTAAGCTCACTAATTCCAGCTTGTCTTTACTCACAGATACAGAGGAAATTGCTTTACATTCTCAACATGAAAATATATCCCATCCGTGAAGAATAATTAACCCAAATTCTTCCCTTCTCTTCTCCATGATCCCAATTCAAACTCCCTTAGCCTTTCCTCAAAAGAAACAATGTTTGTTCTTTGAAATTCTGGTTGCTTCTTGGCCTTTTCATATCCCTTTCAAGGGTCCCTGACCACATCTGGGGCCTTCCCTGGTGGCTCGTGTTAAAGAATCTGCCTGCCAATGCAGGAGACCTGGGTTCCATCCCTGGATCAAAAAGATCCCCTGGAGAAGGAAATAACAACCCACTCTAGTATTCTTGCCTGGAAAAAATCTCAAGGGCAGAGGAGACTGGCCGGCTACAGCCCATGGGGTCTTAAAGAGTCTGACACAACTTTAAGACTGAACAACAACAACGACCACATCTGGACACCCCTATAATGAGGGTCAGACCAAAGCGCAGAGGACAGTCAAAAAAAACAAAGGACCTTAACACCATGCGACAGGTTTTCATTTTAGGATTATGCAGTCCTTTTCCTTCCCCCACAACAATAATAAACTAGCTATTCACAGTCAACTTATATATATTAAACTATGAAATGCTGGCCTTTTTTTTCTATCTAAACTAAGTTTTTATCGTTACATAATTTGCCTTATTCCTTCAAAAAAATTTTACTATAAAGCATTTATTCATGTCTTTCATTTGATCTTTTATTATTCTTTTGTGGAAACAGAAAATGTAGACCAAAAAAAGGGGCAGAGGGATAGATAATATAGCCTAGAAGTAGTAAACTGACAACTATAGGCCAAATATTTCCCATAGATGTATATTCTGTCAGAGGATATTTTTAAGTGTGTTTAAGGCTGTAATACTTATCAGCCAGGTGGACATGCTCTCTCCAATTGCCACAGACCTTATATTCTTTGCCCAGACCTCAATGGTATTTGAGTTTAAACTCCCAAAACCAACCAACCCATATGCAAAGAAAATGGACTGAAGAAATTACTTTCACTTGTCATAGAGCTATTGAGTAGAAAGCCTGAATTGCAACCTGGAGCTTCATTTTCATCACTCAGCCTAGTCTTTCCATCAGCATATCTTTTTTGACTCATTATAACAGCCGGGGGAAAATTTTTAAGTAATGAAAAGTTTTAGGTATTTCAACTGATATTTTTGGTGCCAACCAACCAGTTTCAGATCACTCTGAAATAATGAGCATAAAAGCTCAATCACATTTGAAACTTATTTTTGACAAGAGGCTGAACTTTGGAGCATTCCCGTTACCCTTCCCACACAAAGGCCCAGACTTCTCTTTCCACCTCTCAATAACCCCTCTCCACCTGGAGGCCTAGAGAATCTTAAAAAGTCTACGTGTGTTAGTCTCTCAGTTATGTCTGACTCCTTGCAACCCCATGGTCTATAGCCTACCAGGCTCCTCTCCATGGGATCGGCCAGGCAAGAACACTAAAGTGGGTTGCCATTTCCTTCTCCAGGGGATCTTACTGATCCAGAGATCGAACCCAGGTCTCCCACATGGCAGGTGGACTCTATGGTCTGAGCCACCAGTGAAGAGGTTTTAAAAAGTCTAACTGGGTTTTTAACAAATCATAATGGATTTAACAGACATCTCAGGAGCCTATAAAGCGATGACTTGCTACCCCACTAGAGGAAGAATCACCTCCAAGACAGGTAACTAACAATCAGTTGAAGCTTAGAGGGCTTGCACTTGAAATATAACTCCAATGTCATTTGCAGGAAAAAGAAAAAAATGAGTTAAGTAGAGAAAGCCAGCTACCCTGCTGTGGAGAGAAAGTTTGCTTCCCTTCTTAGGTCTGTTCTTGACATGTCTATCAAGTTTGCTAATGACCAGCAACCACATGACTTGTGAAAGAAGGCACTAATACTCTAATGATGCCAATTATATAACTGAACACTAAACAAAACAGGGAAGAGGAAAGACTGGATGAATGATCTATAGAGGTAATTAGGCTTCCCCTCTGCATATATAGAAATGATTTCCATATTCCACAATATCCCGCTGCTTGCTCTATAGACTGCACTCCTTTCCACTGGTTATAGCCAACCCAAAGGGATACAAATTAAAAGAGACAGAACAATGAAGAAGGAAGAGGTGAGTGGGCTTTTTAATCATTCTGCCTATATCAAATTATTAAAAGCATTATGACCTTCATATGCAACTGTGGTGTAATCTCTCGTGTTATTTGAGAACATATTTTATGCACCAGAGCAATTGCTTTCACTGAATATGAGAATCTCAGATCCAGAATCAGAAAAACAGGTTGCTTTACAATTAAGTTATTCTTTCCTTGATACTGTATTTGAAGTATGGGTAATAAGTACTCTGAAGGCTAGAATCATTTGGGCTGATCCTAACTAGGAAGAAAAATAGTAAGTGAAGATTTATGAATTTGTTAACAGGTCCAGAAATAGCCTGGGAGTGAGTGAAGCTTCAATCCACAAAAAAAGTATTTATAAAGACAGTTCTTCCAAACCAAGGACAGAACCCAAAGCCATGGTTGAGGGCCTTCTTTCACGTCGTGCCATGAAATCCTCCTTTGTCTTTCATCTTTCATTTCATTGAAAAATATTTATTACATACTCACTGTGACCGCATATTAATACACTCCTATTTTGAACTCATTTCTCTGTCTTTCTTTTATTCTTTTTTTCCCTCTTTATCTTTTTTCTCTCTGAATCCTGCCCAGAGTCCCTCAAAATCATGCCACCACAATGATATTAATAGGGTCCCAGCACTTGATCACTGTGCTAACCTAAATCTGCCTATCTCTTCATTTTTTATAGTGATGAACATACTTTGGGGTCAGAAAACCTGATTCAGAAGCTCTTTTGTCTCCAGCTACTTGATCTTGGATAAGCTACTTTAGCTGTGTTCCAATTTCCTCATTTTTAAATGTGGGATAGTAATAAAACCTACCTCACAGTGAATGTGTAAAAATTAAATGAGAAAATGTCCCCAGACTACTTAGAAGAATGACAACCACAGAGTAAATATTCAATAAATGAAACCTATCATTATTATTAGAGACAACAATAATAAAATGAAAGATGAAATAAAATAATGATTTTGAGGTTTATTTTTCCATCTCCATGAATCCTAAAAATATCTAAAACTTCAAAAGCTACAATGTTGAAGATCAAAAAAAAAGTTTTTGATGGGTAAATTTCTGGGCATTTGGCTATCAAGGAAAGCTTCAAGATACTTTTCTATTCATGGAGTAACTCATAAAGCTGTAATTTTCATGTTGTTAAAAATGACAGAGCTTTTCCAAAAACACCCTCTTCACTGGATCAGGACTACATTATGTAAGTACATTTTCCTAAGTACAGATGGATTCCTCATCTATTCACAAGGTGAATATATTTCACTCATCTACTATGTGCACAGAATTATTCTAGAAACAAAGAAAGATACAAGCAAAATACAGCTTAGGCTTAATGTCTCACCAAGAAACAGTGTTTTGCTGAGGAGTCAAAACACATATTCTTGTTTAGGTTAGGAATACATCGTCTGTCTTCTTACCTACTTAAAGAGTGCACAATTGATCTTAGCTCTGGCCTTAACCCCTTTCAGTTCAGTATCTACAGGGCTCTGATGGACCTGTCTGTCTAAAATTCTTCCTTCAGAAAAAATCTACTTCCTCTACATCACTCTCCAGGCCCTTCACCATCTAAGTGGTTCAATCTTCTTGCCTCACTCTCTTGCCATGCCCTCTGGTGAAACTTTCCACCATTCCCTGACCATAATTTGTCCTTACTCTGTAGTTGTTGGGTGTTCCACTTGGTACATCTTTCTTCCGTATCTATTTCACATATTTCTTCTGTTTCCTAGCAAGCTTTTGCTTAGTGCTTAGGACAGAGTAGCTAACAGTATGAAATCCTTTGGGAGAAGTCTCCTGTTTCGGCATATCAATAATGAGCCACACAGCATATTAATAATGAGCTTAGTGACAGTACCTTTCACCAGTGTTGGGTCCTCACTAGAGGGATATATCTGCTTCATCTCACATGTCCCATAATTACCATGATGTCTGCCATGGGTTAAAAGATCAATAAGTATTTATTATAGGACTTAATATAGAAAGTCAATTATTACTTACATGTATATTACATTGCAAAATACCTTGTGGATTACAAGATGCTTCCTACTACATTATCTGAGTGAAACAGTGCATAGATATCTGTGCCCTATGTACAACCGGTAAGTTGCAGAAATGGTTGTTCAAAATTAGCCACAGCATTCACAAAAGGTTGAAAGGATTTGGGAAAAGAGATACAAAGTCAGGATGGGAAGGATAAAACTGAAGCAGAGATGTCCTGTGATGCCAGACATAAAAAACTGAGATCTATTTGGTAAAAGAGTAACTAGCTATGTCAGGAGCCCAAGAGATTTACTTCCCTACACTTTTCAAGTTGGCCCATATCTCCTGATTCAGTGCTCTTCAAATTGTGGGGCTAAAAAACTGTTCTTGCAGTAATACAAGCACATGCCCAGATCATATCTGAGTGTGGCCAAGACGCTTCGTTATAGTCAACCACAGCCAATAGGCTTGAATGGTTTAGAACACTGCAGGTATATTGATCATGGAACAACCTACACTGATTCCTAGGATAGCCATCCATAAATGATTACCCATAAGTTTTTCTGAGCTGCAATCCCTTTATTTATCTTTGTACAATGAAACTTAATTTTGTGCTGACAATATCAGCATTATAGGTTCCTTATTTTTCTTGTAAGACAGAGAAATACTTGCCATTGTATTTTTTGTTGCTGGTTAAAAATAAAATTCTAATTTTTGTATTATGCTTAGTGGTAAACATCCTTCCATTCCATGTAATTTCTTTTCCCCAAAGCCTCTGTCTCTTTCTTTCTATTATTCTAATCACGGCAAATGCACATGATCCAAAATAGTAGGCCAAGGGATATGGCTGTAAAAAAACAAAAGTTTACCACTTAGTATTTGTAAGGCTGAAAAACAAATAGGGCACTTTTATTTTTCAGTCGAGGATTCTAGTGAATCAGACAACCCGCTACTGACATGTGAAGGCTTTGGTCTTAGAAAATGAATTTTCTGGAATGAGGACATTCATATCTGATTACAATGTTACTTTCCATAAAGGTATAGATGTATCCTAAGAGCCTATCAGGGAGGCCATATAATGCAGTGGTTAGAACCAGCTATGTGACTGTACATAAAGCCACTAACTGCTCTAAAACTCTTACCTAATCAATGAAATGAGAATAATGGTGTAATAATAACATCAGTGTCAGAGACTTATATAAGAATTGCATTTTATAATTGAACTGAAATGCTCACCATACCAAAATTTTTGCTATTATTTTTATCACCTTTTCATGAACTCAATATAAAACAAAATAAACCTTTTTTATTCCTATATGTGGAGGGAACTGCCCCATCTCTCCCTTAAAAAAATACTTTCAAACAAGCAGTCTTGGTGAATAAAAATATGGAAAAATATGAAAACTCTCCCCTGCTTGCCTGCTACTCCTTCCCCACACCTCCCTTCTGTTTCCTGTACTCTGGAGTCCTTGGTCTCATAAATGACATCAAGAGAAATGGGTCCAGAATACTCCTCCAGGTAATCTTCCTGCTACACAACAGGCATATCAGGATTCTCCTTCTACCTGTTATACAGGAAGCAAATAAAAGCTACTCACCTTACCCTCATATGCCCACTGCTTTCCAATTAACCAAGATCTAGCTTTAAAGGACAGAACCTTGGCTTTCAAAGGAAGCCAGGAGAGATCCCAAGGAGACTCATTCAGATACTTTTCTCTCTGTTTAAGGTCTAACTGTCCTAAAGCAGTAAAATATCTGAGTGAAGAAGTTCTCACATCTTCTGGAAAAGGTAATATAATATACCTGACATAAACAGACCTGGATTTTCTACCCAAGGTCTAGTTTTGCTGGTTGGAACGTCCCTCAAAGACATAATCAGCAATATTGTCGCCAAAGTACAGGGCACTAGCTGACTTGTTTCTGCAATTAAATGTCTGTCTGAGCAATTTCTTTCAGACAAAACACCAAAAAAATAAGGTGATAAAACTAATGGTGGATGTAACTAATTCTCCTTTCAAACCTAGAGGGCAGTTGGTAGTTAGGCAAGTGGCAAAAGAAAAATGAAATCCAAATGGAGTGCCTATTTATATATGCAGCATTAAAACAGAGCATATAATTTTGAATGCAAAGATGAATTTAGGTCTGCATGGTCACCCAATAACCCATGGGCAGAGGAAATTAAAACGAGGATGAGAAAGAGAGAAAACAAACAGTACATTTAAGATCAGTGGAATCTCTTCCTTATCTAAAGTTTTGTCAAACTGTTTTTATGTAGATCGTAAGGCGTTATTCTAATCGAGCATGGCTGTCAGCAAAGCAGGAGTGGAGCCTTCTGATGAATAGCAAATTGGTCTTGCTTCCATTCTTGGTTCTTTTTGGGGAAGGGACTGAAAAAGGTTGAAGGTTTCTGCCAAAGCATTAGTGGTCCATTGTCTAGGATCTCAGGGCAACATCAAATAGCTCAACAACAAGGGAAAGAAAAATACATTACTCCGTTTTATGTGTTCATGACATTCTCCTTTATGTCTTGCTTCTTAAGAGAAGTTTGCCTTAACCTGTTCTCTTCCTGAGACTTCACTGTGCTGATCGAAATATTGGGTGAAAAGGAAAACTAAACGAACACTGGAGCAACTAAACTGATCTACATAATAAAGAAGGAGGTCAGGAAAAATAACGTAAGAGAAGGGCCAGAGATGGGGAGAGACCCAAGTACAATGGGGAACATATGTGACTATGAGAGAATACTAGAAAAGGGAAGATGGATGAGGGAAGAAGTTTTAGATATTTTTCAGTGTCATACAAAACAATTGCCTTGTGTCTGCTTTCAGAGACTCATTAAATATAAATTTTTATGCCTGTTTGGCTATTTGACTGGTGTTGCAGCTGGGCATTAAAACTGCTAACACAGTAGCAAACAGGCTTTCAAGGATGTCACAGAAGGTATCTTAAGACTAGATGCACTTGCAGGCACCATACTAGGCACTTAACATGATCTCATTTCACCATCACAACAAATGCACATCTATACCCAGGGCTATATGATCAATAGTCATCACCATCCCTTCTTCGTTACTGGCAGAACCAACCTCCCACTCTATAAAGGCTGAACGTAGCTTTCACAGACACACAATTCCCAAGCCTTCTTTGCTTTTCTGGACATGGTAAGTGATCTAATCCTGGCCAATGTGATCCAAAGAAGAGTGAGCTAGGGTGGAATGGAGACATCTTGAAAAGCTTTCACTCCATATTAAAGGAGACTCACTAGAGTAAAATTCTTCTTTAGCGTATGTGGTATAACTGGATATATCTGAATCTCTGCAGCCAAGCTGGGACCATGACCAAAGTCATATCTGATGCAATCACTTGAAATATGGAAGGCACCAGGGTCTTCAATTTCATTACTAAACCTGTACCTGCCTGTAAGTCCTGTACCTGCCCTATCTCTCAACTTCCTTTTATAGTTTAAGCCACTTTTGGTTGCATTTTTCTCTTACATGCAGCTAAAAGCATTCTTACTGATGTAGCATTTAAATCTAAAAGGCGCATGCTCATGGTGGTATAGTTCTACACTTCACATCAATATGAGTATTACTAAAATGTTTTACTAGAAGAGAGATAGAGTTGAAAATGTCACTTAAAAGTGATACAGGAGGGAGCTAGAATGAAAGGAAATATGGATCTGACACTTCCATGAGCATCTCAGACAACTCCCATAACTTCACCTCTAATCTTGTCAGATTTAAAGCATCTCTTTAGGCGATCTGAAACCACATAAAATTATAGAAACCGTGTCCCCATATACAGGACATTAGCAAACTAATTCTTATTATGTCTGATATTCCAATCAACTGTCTTTCTCTAACTCTTGAATACATGGATACATCAATAGAATTAATCATTCACATATATAGAGTTTATTATAATGTAACTATAAGACAATTCATTTAGAGTTCTTACCCAGGCACAAAAGATGGGAGAGAGGAGAGGGAGGATAACTACAAAAAAATGGAAAATATTCCATTGGTTTATTTTTCTTGCCATTGACTTCTCAAAACATTTGCCTTTAAAGGCCATTTCTTTTCCATTTCTAGGTAGATTTGTTTTGTTTTTCTGCCAAGCAAGGCAAATGCTCCAGAGGATGATGAATTCTCCAGCTGGTTAGTTACAGCAGTTTACAAGTCAGGCTCTTAAAGTACAATGAAATTCTCCAGAGAATTGTTGAATTTTTTGAAGGATTTCTACAGCAAAGACATACCTTTAAAGTTTGCTCATTTTTATTATATCTGAAGAACACTTTTACTTTTCTAATCCACAGGCCCCTTGGAGAACCTGAAAACAAGGGAAAGGCACTACACATAGAAAAATGTTTTGATTGCCAAATACTCTCTTTGCATGGGAACTGCCAGCACTACCTTGTCTACTTGTGACAAGAAGCCATTTCTAACACGATCTCTCTGTCACAGTAGTTTACATAAATTTGTTTGTTCAATTATTCATTCATTCATTCAGGTAACAAATGCTTAACGAGCACTGTAGGAAAAACTGGTGGTGGCTCCCATCTCCTCGGGTCCCTTTGATCATTTCTGGGTTCATTCTACTTTAGTGTGCTTTTGCCCCCAATTTCTAACCTACAAAGGTTCTTTGGAGAATTTCCCATAGACAACTGGAGTTGCTTTCCACAAAAGAGTAGAGAGAGTTAAGTGTCTATGATTTTATGTAGCTGTATTAGTTCTCTATTGCCACTGTAACAAATTACTACAAAAGCAACACAAATTTATTACCTTACAGCTTTGAAAGTTAGTAGTCAGGATACAGTTCTCACTGGGTGTTGCTGGGTTGTATTTCCTTCTAGAGGCTCTGGGGGAAAATCCATTTCCTTGCCTTTTCCAGCTTCTTGAAACTTCCCACCTCAATTGTCTCATAGCCCCGCTTCCTCCACTTTCAAAGTCAATAATATCATTTTTCTCTGTCCCATTTTCTGTCATCACATCTCTCTGTGTCCTTAGCTGGGAAAGGATTTTTAAGGATTCCTGTAACTAGACTGGCCTCCTTTGGGTAACCCAGGATAATCTCCCTATCTGAAAATCCACATCTCTAATTACATCTGCAAAATTCCTTTTGCCATGGAAGGTAATATAATCATAGGTTCCAGGGATTAGAGGATGAAAATTACTGAGGACCATTATTCTACCCATCATAGTTCCCATGATTCACTTGGTCACTGACTGATAGGTACAGTGACTGACATAGCTCCTCTCTTGGACTGGAAATGCTCTGAGGGCTAATTTACTCTCCAGTGTCTCCTGAAGCACTGAGTCTCCTCTACTGGAGCTTGCCTGATTCCCACCCTTCTTCGGCTTCTCCTACTTTCTTGCTGCTTCCCCCAATACTTTACCAATTTTTCCTAGAACTTCTCTAATTAATTATTTGCATGCTAATTATCATCTTGGAGTTTCTTCTAAAGAATTTTACCTAGGACAAGAGCATGATAGGTGCTAAGAAGTATGCTAGACACTGGAACAAGACTATAGTGGCTGGTCAGAAGACTTATAAACTAATAATAATAATAATATGTTAAAATCTATCATTTGTTAAACTCTTTACATCTATCACGTCCTTGGATAATATCAGTTCATTTGCATAAATTTATATGATAGGTGCTATTCTCCATTTATATGTAATCTCCATCAAGTCAAGCACCATGCCTATCCCTAAGAGTTTAGACAGTGCCTTCCATATAGTAAATGTTCAACAAATGGTAGTTGAATGAAGAACTGAACCATACAGATAAAGAAACTGAGGTGCAGAGAGGTTAAGTTAGCATTTGTTCTTCAGTCACTCAGTTGTGTCCAATTCTTCACAACCCCACGGACAGCAGCATGAGAGGCCTCACTGTCCCTCACCGTCTCCCGGAGCCTGCATGTCCATTGAGTTGGTGATGCCATCCAACCATCTCATCCTCTCGTGCATAAGTCAGCATATGTACACTGTAAATAAACAGTGATTAGAACTCAGCTCTGCCAACTTCAAAATCCACACTCTTGCTGTGCTATTTTGCTACCTAAATCTACCTGTTTAATCTAAAAAGAATACAGGGCTGGAAACACTAGGTAGAACAAATTAGGAAAAGTTTCCTTCCTTCTCTCTAAGTCCCTACTCTGAAGTGAAAGTATTTATAAAAGGGTTCCTCCACAAGTGAAGTCCCTTAACACTCTGATGAGGAACAAGAATATTTATGAGAAAGTTTATCAATTGTGAATGGATATGCAAAATTTAAGTCAGATAATCTGATAATGTGGGGCTTCCCTGGTGACTCAGAAGTAAAGAATCTACCAAATCCATCTGCCAGTACAGAATATGCAGATTCTATCCCTGGGTCGAAGATCCTCTGGAGAAGGAAGTGCAAATCCACTTCAATATTCTTGCCTGGGAAATCCCACAGACAGAGGACCCTTTCAGGCTACAGTCCATATCAAAGAGAGCTGGACATGGCTTAGTGACTAAATAACCAAAAAAAAACCAATAAATATAATAACGTAGTAAGTAAAAAAAAAAAAAACCTTCATAAGAAAAAATAGCATTCACGTGCAAACATGCCCACATATACCCAGAAAATTAGGTATCTGGTAATGTGTCATTAAACATCTCCAACCATCTTAGACATCTAATTAAAAAGCAAGCAGTATCCAGTTGATAAACTGGACTTCATTATAATTTAAAAAAAAAAAAAAAGAAAACTTTTTCAAAAGGCAATGTGAAAGAATGAGAAGACAAGCCATAGGCTGGAGGAAAATATTTGCAAAAGACACATCTGATAAAGTACTGTTATCCAAAACAAACAAAGAACTCTTAGAACTCAACAATAAGAAAACAAACAAATTTTTTAAATGTGCCAAAGATCTTAATAGACACTTCACAAAAGAACACAAACAGATAGCAAATAAGCATATGAAAAGATGCTCTAAATCATGTATCATCAAGGATATGCAAATTAAAACCACAATGAGATATCACTACATACCTATTATTAACAGAATGGCTAAAATCCAGAGCACTGACAATTCTGTACACTGTCAAGTATGTGGAAAAACAGAAACTCTCATTCATGGCTGGTTGGAATGCAAAGGGGTACAGTCACTTTGGAAGACAGCTTGATGGTTTCTTACAAAACTAAACATATTTTTAATCATATTTGCCAGCAATTGTACTCCTTCACACTTACCCAAAGAAGTTGAAAACTTAATTGTCCACACAAAAACCTCCACACGAATGTTCAGAAAAGCTTTATTCACAATTGACAAAACTTGGAAATAACCAATATGTTCTTCAGGTGAAGAGATAAACTGTGGTACACTAGGCAATGGAATATTTTTCAGCACTAAAAAATAATGAGCTATCAAGTCATACATACAAAAAAAGGAAGAAAATTCAATACATATTTCTAAATGTGAGAAGTCAATTTGAAAAGGCTACATATTGTAGGATCCCAACTATACAACATTCTGGAAAAGGCAAACTTATGGAGATAGTAAAAAGATCACTAGTTGTCAGGGGTTGTGGGAAGGGATAAACAGGCAGAACACAGAGGATTTTAGGGCGGTGAAAATACTTTGCATTATACCTTAACGGTGGACACATCTCATTATACATTCGTCCAGTCCACAGAATGTAAAACACCAAGAGAAACCCTGAGATAAACTAGGGACTTGGGTGATTATTACTGATCTAGATTCATCAGTTGTAACAATGTAACAGTTGATCGGGGGTGTTGATCATAGGACTTACACATATGTGAGGGCAGGAGATATATGAGAAACCTCTGTACTTCTACTCAATTTTGCTACAAACCTTAAACTGCTCTAAAATAATAAAGTCAAAACAGCAAGTTGCACTGAATTGTAGCATAATCAGCATATCTTCGATGGTTGTCAATTGAAAGTAAGTCTATGGCTATTTAAAAATTCATGATAATCTGTTTCAGGTTATTCTGTCATTATTTTCATTTTAGTGTCAGCAGAAGAAAAATAAGATATGACATACTGATATTCATTTGAAAAAGAGCAGTTTTAATTTAAGAGGATACAGGGCTTATAGTCTAGCTAAATCACTAGATAATCTTCTAAGAAATACTCAACATTATATGCAAAATATAATTGGCTTCTTTTTTAATTACATAAAAGCTGACTAATGAAATGGAATGGATATTTTGTTTTATTAAACTACGCTTTTGTGGTTAGTTCATCATTGAAATTGGCATGGACCTAAGGGAAATTGGTATTCCAGAGGCAGTCTACTAAGTAGGTTACCATCTTTCCTGCTTCATTTGAATGCTTTTGAAGGTCTTTAAAACAGATGCATCAAATTTCAGTCAAAATTATGAGATACTTCAAAATAAAATTTCAGCAGTGGATCGGGTCAGACACAGTCATGACATAAGACTAAAATTTCAATGTATTTTTAGAAGAGCAGACTTTTATAAACAATTATTTAAATGTCTAGAAAAGCCACAGTAAAAAAAAAAAAAACTGTGAAAACAATAGATATGGACCACTGGAGAAATGTTGAAGAGCAAACATCAGCATGGCTCCTTAAGTGTTCATAAAAGAGACAATTTGGGGGAACAGCTAACTGTGGAGGTTAGCAAAATCTCTGTATCATGGTAACAATTTTTAAAAACTTGAAAGAATGAGTGTAAGACTATGAAATTAGACACTCTGGAAAAGAGCCACAGACTGTCTAATAGAGAGAGGCTAAGCTTAGGAAAAAGGGCATGCAATGGAAGGAAAAAAAGGAACTCAAGTGATAAGAGAGTAGTACCCTTAGCAGAAGCAAGAGTAGGGTTTGGATGCTGTGAGAGCTGTAGGAAGTGAGGCCAGTAAAGACAAATAGCCATGCTCCTAATGAGTTCAGTAACAATGTGCATGGGACTTGGCCGTAAATGTCATCAAGCTTCTGTATAACGGGTAAGGTTTTATGCCTTGAGCTTCACAGTTTGCAGCCAACCTGGGGCCTTGGTCAGTGCTGAACACTGGCCCTTCTTGAGCAGCACAGCTTTCTTCTAAAATATGTGCCATCAGAAGTCCAGCTTGCCCTTTGGATCCTGGCTCCACAGAGGGTAAAAGCTGGGGA
The DNA here is from genome assembly GCF_016772045.2 of Ovis aries. Classification (NCBI taxonomy): domain Eukaryota; kingdom Metazoa; phylum Chordata; class Mammalia; order Artiodactyla; family Bovidae; genus Ovis; species Ovis aries. The sequence goes on along the minus strand of NC_056058.1, from coordinate 53,064,232 downwards.
GAAATCACTGGTAACTCCTGAGAGGTGGAAAACTAAGACCTTTCCATTGAACTTGAAGCTTCCTGCCTAACTCTCAGCCTCTTCTCTCGTTCTGCTCTTCTCATTGATGAACTACTCTGCTCTTTTTATTTTATCTCTGCACTCTGCAATAGGAGCTTTTAAATCCCCAGCTTCACACTGAAACACCAAAGCAGCATCTAAATCTAACAAGATTTTTACATAAGCTCAACACAGTATCATCAAAATTGAATTCTTGCTCTTTTCCACCCAAAACATCACTCCCAGGGCTCATTTTTATCTATTTCTTCTATTTCACCCTTAGGTGGTTCAGGTCAAGTCTTCATCTTAAATTCTAACAACCAACCATCTTTGATCAGGCCTCCTCATCTCATAGTTGGACTGGAATAGATTTCTAAATGAGTTCAGCCCTCTAACCCATCCTGCATAGAACAACCAGACCAAGTTTACTAAAAGAATGACTTCATCAAATCAAGCTCTGCAGTAGCATCCTGGATTATTCAGGCTTCCAATTCTAAATACATTATTACAGGAAGGATATCCTCACCATATCCTCAGATACCACTCCCTTGAACTGGGCTTTCAAGAAAACTGCCAGCCTCCCTCATAAACCCTGTCCTCACTGAGCTTATAATCCAAATGCTCCTAACCACTGTTCTGCCAAATATTCCATCAGGAATCTGACAAAGAGCCTATGAACTCTTTCTCATAAGGTTTTATAATTCATAAAATAAAATATATAAGATTACAAAGGAAACCAATTATTTTAAAAATAGTTCAGATATTCCTTTAAATCTATATGGAAACATAGGAGTTCCTTCATTGATGGAACAAACAGCTAGATTTAGCAGCAGCCTAATAATTATCCCAATTTTGAAGAAGTGATATTAAGCAATATTTCAATAATTTGAAATAACTAATATGATACAAATGTATCTGTTATATCTACCAATGCCATAGTTAGTGATAGTCCTAATATTATACTGCATGGTGACAGTCATTCACAATTAAAGCAAAGGTTAAATTTAAGATAATAAAAATACAGATTTTTCTTTTCCCAACCAAGTTTCAAGACCCTGTAAGTTTTATCTCATTTTAATAGTTCCTGGTCTAATGCTTTTTAGAAATCCCTACAAACAGAAAAACTTTCCTCTTTAAAAAAAGCATAATTTATTTTTTAAACATGTCATGTTCAATGCATTTCAATTGAAACATTCAGCAAGCAACTACTCACCATATATAAAGTATGATAATAAACACATAAAACCTCCCTTTAAAGGTCACACAGCCTACTGAGGATAGTAAATCTTTAAACAAATTACAGAACTCTATGTTGGGCATCTTATTAATTCAGTTCAGTTCAGTTGCTCAGTTGTGTCCAACATTTTGCAATCCTGTGGACTGCATCACGCTAGGCTCCCCTGTCCATCACCAACTTCTGGAGCATGCTCAAACTCATGTCCATTGAGTCAGTGATGCCATCCAACCATCTCATCCTCTTTTGTCCCCTTCTCCTCCTGCCTTCAACCTTTCCCAGCCTCAGGGTCTTTTCCAATGAGTCAGTTCTTCACATCAGATGGCCAAAGTATTGGAGGTTCAGCTTCAGCATCAGTCCTTCCAATGAATATTCAGAACTGATTTCCTTTAGGATGGACTGGTTGTATCTACTTGCAGTCCAAGGGACTCTCAAGAGTCCTCTCTAACATCACAGTTCAAACCCATCAGATCTTATTAGTAGCACATGCTAAGTTCTCAGGAAGTAGAAGAGAAGAGCAACGAGTTTAGTACAGGAGAGCCAAGGACGGTAACACAGGACAAATGATCTGAGCAAAAGGTCAGAGTACGTGCAGTCATGGAGCTGAGTGCACTGGGACTTTAGTATGTTAGAAAGGAACTACAGTCTGCAACTAGTAGATCAATCTAATCTGGAGATTAAAGGTACAACATAGCAAATATAGTCAACAATGTTGTATTATAAACTTCAACACTGCTAAGACACTAGAACTTAATTGCTCTCAATACAAAAACAAAAGATAATTATGTGATGTGATAAAGGGGTTCAGTTAGTTCAGTTCAGTCGCTCAGTCATGTCCGACTCTTTGCGACCCCATGAATCGCAGCACGCCAGGCCTCCCTGTTCATCACCATCTCCCGGAGTTCACTCAGACTCACGTCCATCGAGTCCATCGAGTCCATGATGCCATCCAGCCATCTCATCCTCTGTCGTCCCCTTCTCCTCCTGCCCCCAATCCCTCCCAGCATCACAGTCTTTTCCAATGAGTCAACTCTTCGCATGAGGTGGCCAAAGTACTGGAGTTTCAGCTTCAACATTATTCCCTCCAAAGAAATCCCAGGGCTGATCTCCTTCAGAATGGACTGGTTGGATCTCCTTGCAGTCCAAGGGACTCTCAAGAGTCTTCTCCAACACCACAGTTCAAAATCATCAGTTCTTCAGCGCTCAGCCTTCTTCACAGTCCAACTCTCACATCCATACATGACCATTGGAAAAACCATAGCCTTGACTAGACAGACCTTAGTCGGCAAAGTAATGTCTCTGCTTTTGACTATGCTATCTAGGTTGGTCATAACTTTTCTTCCAAGGAGTAAGCGTCTTTTAATTTCATGGCTGCAGTTACCATCTGCGGTGATTTTGGAGCCCCCAAAAATAAAGTCTGACACTGTTTCCACTGTTTCCCGTCTATTTCCCATGAAGTGATGGGACCAGCTTACATTATTTGTAGTAAGAATAGTGTAATATACAAATATATCAAACAAACATGTTATACAACTCAAACTTACACAAAGTTGCATGTGAATTATATCACAATAAATAAAATAAAAAATTCTTAAAGGCTGTTAATAGTCTAGATTATAAAATTAGAAATAGTCTAGATTGTAGTTTAAAACTACAACTTTATTCCTTTAGCCTGTACAATTTTTTTTTTAATAAAGGAATGATGGGAGATGAAGATAAGATCTTGGTCTTAGCCAGATACTGTAAACTTAAGAACAGGACCCATCAGAGAATTCTTCCAGACCGTGCATGCTTAATTTCATTTCTTCGCTCCTGCCACTTCCTTAGCTCTGGGCATTATTTCTCCTCCACTTTGCTAACATACATACCGCTGCTTTCTGGTTTCAGACCCAACACCTTTCTTCTTTAAAATGTCTTCACTAAACACTCTAGCTGTTGATGTTCTGAATTATTTTAGTGTCCTATATTGTTATATCCTTATAATCCACATTAAAAACACTTTTGAACCAACATGGTTATAAATTAATAAAAACCCTTTAAAAGCATGTGGTTATGTCTGAACAGTTAGACAACTGGTTGGCATGAGGTCAGAGTTCAAGGGAAGCTGCATGCAATAATTCAAACACTTCAAAGATGATTTCTAGGCACCCTATCTGAAATTACTGAAGGTAAAAACTGCTCTTCTTAACAGGCATCAAAAGAAAATAAAAACAGAACTTTTTGCAAGCAAATGTCTTGGTAATGTTATATTACCAAAAGAGACAATTTCACATCTGTCTATAAAAGCACAACAATAATGGATGCTCAGAAGGAAAGATCTTATTGATATAAAAGAGCAAAAGATCCTTGAAAAAGAAGTTATTATGGGAACTTCTTTTCCATGGATATTTACTATTCCAGTAATTGAGAGGCATTCAGGCATACTGACTCAATGATAAACATGTTTAAGATGGATAAAGGATACTTGTGATTATAAAAGGAAAATTTCAGTACAAAAATTAATAATTTTAATAGATATATTTCAGTATATTTTATTCACACAGTTCATGGAGAAAATGTTTTGAGAAGGAAAATTTATGGTAAAGGTTTTCATTGTTTGGTTTTACATGCTTAATAAATGTTCATTAAGTTTCAATTTGGATTTTCATTTCATTTCACTTATTTTTTATAGCTGTCTAAATTTAATAGCATAAGATCCATTTTCAGAAACAAAAGTACAATTTATAATGTTTTTTTTGTCATTTGGAAAGAATGTCCAGTATTAAAGATATCTTAATGTATTACCAAAATCTGATAACCAACTAGGTCTTAGTAAAGGGGTTGCCTCTATCTTATCTGACTCTCATCAAAACACATAATATTACCCTCAACTTCCAAATAAAGAGACTGACATTCCAGGTAGCTAAGTGGATTTTTTCTTTCCTAACATCTTTGGCTCAAGAACAAAATGTAAAGTAGAAAGGCACGAGGACAGAATCCATGGCGGGACTGTGTGTGGCATTGTCCCAGTCCTGGGCAACAGGTATCCCTCTCCTGTAAGACAGTGTTTCCCAGGCAGACAAGAGAAGGGTGACGTGAGATCAGTGTAAGTAATCTCTACACAGATAAAAAAATATTAATGACAGGCCTTAAATGACAGACTTAATCACAGACTTCACAGCCTTAAAACTCAGTCCTCTTGAATTTTTAGCAGACAGGCAATGGATCTGATCCCTGAGATTTCCTTTCATGAGCTGTAGGGGCATTAGATATTCTAGAGTGAAATGCGGTAAGATGTGGTTTCTGCCACATTCTGGTTCCCAATGAAGAAAACTTAGTCAGGATAATCGACTATATTTAGATTCATATGTGTGTGTGCTTAGTCATGCCTGATTCTTTGCAACTCCATAGACTAGCCCACCAAGCTCCTCTGTCCATGGGATTATCCTGGCAAGAATACAGGAGTGGGTTGCCATTTTCTCCTGCAGAGGATCTTCCCAATGCAGAGACTGAACCCAAGTTTCCTGTGACTCCTGAATTGGAAGGTGGATACTTTACCACTGCACCACCTGGGAATCCCAAGATGTTGCGGAATAATTTTAGGCTCTCAGATTTTCTCAAGTGCTGAACAGTCACCCTGCCATTTGCAATAGGCTGAGAGACTTGTCTAAATCTCTGATCTCTTTCTTGGTTCTCAGGGAAAATTTTCTTTTGTGATACAGCAGCAACCGCACATGACTCCTTGTGAAGAACTTCTTCACACCATACTGCAAACAAACTCCCCTCTGGTGGGTAGAGACTCAATCTTTTATAATGCGATTTTGTCTCTAAGCGTTGTCTCATGCCCATGCCTCTGGTGACAGCTGACAGTGGAGGTTTATGTGAGGTGCTTCTGTGATGTCATGTCTCAGATGATCCCCTGGGTATTCTGGCCATGACACTCAACCCTTAATCCTGAGCAACTCAGTTTATGGTGAGAGCTACGGAAGATTGAAAATGAGCATTCACCCTTCAGAAGTGCCTACCCTGTTTTCCTAAATTCTTTTCTTCAAGCAATGATCTGTGTTTAATTCTCAGTGATTTTTTTCCTTATCTATGAAGATATTGACATTAAAAAATATCTGATATACTTTTTAACTTGAAAAGAAATCTTTTTTAACTGGAAATCTGTTTCTTATTTTTTTAATAAGCAACAAAATATAGCAGGTACCAATTAGTAAAAAAAAAAAAATAAGAAGAAGAAAGAAAGAAACATGGTCTGTCTTTTGTATATGCCATTGAATTTTACTGGAGAATTGCATTTACTATACATGTCAGAGTTAAAATCAGGGACTATAAAAACTCAGCATAATTCACTTACTCCCCTGGATTCAAGAGAATTGTTACTGCTAGAGTTTTAGAAAACCAGCCTTTAAACTTTCCTTCTTACACAAAATAGACTTCTAAGCCACACTGTGAAGTAGGAAACATTTCTTTTCATAGCTTTCTACCCTTCTTTCAACATCACTGACAGAGTGGCTAGCTCTTTGTTTTGCCTTTTTAGAAGCAATGCCTTCTTACCTCAAATTTCCTGGGGAACTTATTTTATCAAAAGCCAAGCCTACTTCCTAGGTTTGGACAACCAGAATAATAGTCAGTGGTTCAGAGATGGAAATAAAGCCCAATCCTGACCAATCAATGAGAATCTCCAACTTCCAATTACAGTTTTGAAGAAGATACTCTATTTGATGTAGTTACTTTGAGGAAAAATATTAAGTCTGAAGAGACTAGTAACTTAGTTACTAGTAACTAGCCACATCATGGGAAGCATCTGCTTGAGAACAAAGCTGACAGAACCCAGGACTTCCCTGGCTGGGCAGTCCAATATTTAAGACTCCACGCTTGCACTTCAGGGAACACAGATTCGATCCCTGGTTGGGAAACTAAGATCCCACATGTCATGCAGCCCAGTCAAAAAAAAAAAAGAAAGAAAGAAAGAAAGAAACTATACAAGCCATGAAAATGAGGAATAGAGATTTTCCTGGCTACATAATTTGAGTAAGTGAATACAGCCATCTCTGTAGTGAATTAACCGTTCATGAAGCCATTTATGAATGTAGCCTGAATTTTTAAACACATTTCTTTCTTAGTTTAAGCCAAAGAGTGTTGTGCCTCTGAAATCACAACTAAACAAGTACTTTCTGATAAAATATAATTAATACCTACTGATTTATATCTTCTAGGTAAACAAAGTTCTTATATATCTTTCATTTATTGAAGGGTATATATTTTCATGCCCTATAAAAACAGTGTTCATAAAACCAGTCACTTTTCCATTTCTTTGAAAGAAATATAGTTCTCTACTTTTTGTTATTTCCTAGTTATGATTTATGCTAATCTTACTGAACCAATCAGAATTAAGGTATAATTGGCTGAAAGTAGTTGGCTGTTTCCCTAGTATTAGTTACATGTATTAAAGTATTAATAGTATGTAATATGGAACTTCAAGCATAATAATAAAACTGATTAAGACAGTTATTTTTGACCAAAATGACAGAGAAGGGTGAGGGGAGGAATATTCTGAGTTGTCCAATGTGGAGTAAAATGTGATTTACAAAGTGATGATTCCATCTTCAATGGAGTAAGCTCATTCCATACTTTCTCTACAACTAAAAATACTGGATAGCATGCATAAGGCCCCTATCTAATCACGCTAAAAGTAAATAGTGGAACTAGAAGTGTGACCGACATGGTGCAGACATCCTGTGTTTTTCCCTCGCATATCTCCCAGCTTGAACTCCACAAAATCTTGAATTCCAAGACTAAGCAGCAGGTGCAATCAGAAGACATTTCAAAAGAAATTTTCTTCAGACTTTCCTGGTGGTCCAGTGGTTAAGACTGCAAGTGGTATGCGTCTGGTTCCTGGTCAGGGAAGATCCCACATGCCTAAGGGAGCGGCACAAATAAACAAACAAAAAGAAATGTTCTTCTCCAGTGGCCAGAATACTAGGAAGGGGCCCCCATGTGGGATGGATCTGCTAGGGGAAGACTGACATAATTTAATATTTTTTACTCTCCTGTGCTGGCCTCAGGCACGAGGCCATACTCCTATGCAGATTTGTTTCATTTTTTATTTATTCATTTATTTTTCTGGCTGTGCGAGGTCTTCCTTGCTCTGCAGGCTTTTCTCTAGTTCCGACGAGTTGGGGCTACTCCCCAGTTGTGGTGCAGGGGCTTCTCACTGCAGTGGCGTCTCTCGTTGGGGAGCACAGACTCTGGAGCATACCACCTTCAGTAGTCGCGGGGCCTTCAGTAGCTGCATGCCTGGGCTCCAGAGCACAGGTTCCATAGTTGTGGCACACGGGCTCAATTGCTCCAGGGCACGTGGGATCTTCCCAGAGAAGGAATTGAACCCATGTCTCCTGCATTGGCAGGGGGATTCTTTACCACTGAGCCACCAGGGAGGCCCCTCCTCTGCAGATTTTTAGATAACTGGAAAAGATATGCTTCTCTATGACCAGAGGAACTGGAAAACGGGGTCTCCAGCGTCTTTCTTCATTCCCTCTCATATTCTATCACCAAGTTAGTCACAAGATTGGCTACATAAAGATAAGATAAAGCAGTGTTCTGGATAAAAATAATTATCAGAGATAAAGAGGGACTTTACAAAAGATTTAAAAAAAGAGTCAATTCATAAAAATATCAAAATCCTAAATGCATCTGCACCTACTAACATATCCAAAATATGTGAAACAAAAATGAGTGCAATTAAAAAGAGAAGAAGGCAAATTCATAATTATACTTGGAGACTTTAACACTCATCTCTCAGTAATCAAACGATCAAGAAAGAAAATCAATAAGGATACAGAGGTCCTGAGCAACACTATCAATCAACTTGACCTAATTAACATTCATAAGGAACCCCACTTAACAATAGCATAATACATGTTCTTTTCAGTCCATGTAGAATATTCAATGAGATAGACCATGTACTGAGTCATAAAAAACTAACAGAAAAAAAACTTTTAAAAATTTCCAAATATTTGAAAGTTTAAAACACACTCCCAAATAATTTGTGAGTCAAACAGAAAGTCTCAAGGAAGGTAGAAAACATTCTGAATTGGATTATTGTTTTTGTGGGCTACCAAGATGACAGAGTAGGAAGATCCTGAACTGACTTCTCGGAAGCACACCAAACTCACAGCTATCTTCAGTACAACCATCCATGACATAGATTGGAAGCTACCAGAAAATGTTTGGAACTGAACAGAATTCAGTTCCATTAAAAATTATGGGATGCTTCTAAAATGGTGCTAGAAGAAAATTCATATCATTCAATGCTTCTCTTAGAAATGAAGAACACTCTTCAACACTCAAATGGTTAATTGAAGTTTCTAGTCTAAGACATGAGAAAAAGAAGAACATCTGGAACTGAACCAAGTAGAAGGAAGTAAGAAAAATAAAATAGAAAAAGGGAAAACAGGAAAAAAAATCAATAAAACCAAAAGCAGCTTCTTTCAAAAGATCAACAAAATTGATAGACTTCTGTTCATATTGACAAAGAAAAAAGCAGGAAAGCATAAACTATCAATATCAGAATATATCACTACAGATTCCACAGATACTAAATAATTACAGGGGAATGCTAAGAATGACTTTATGGTCATAAATTCACCAACTTAGATGATGTGGACCATACTGCCAAACTTACTCAAGAAGAAAAAGATAATCTGAATAGCTCTATATCTATTTAACCCTAGAGTAGGAAATGGCAACCCACTCCGGTATTCTTCCCTGGAAAATTCCATGGGCAGAGAAGCCTGAGGGCTACAGTCCATGGGGTCACAAAGAGTCAGACATGACTGAGCACATATGTGATATCTATTTAAAGACTTTAATTCATAATTTTAAGTGTCAGTCATTCAGTTGTGGCTGACCGTTTGTGACTCCATGGACTGTAGCCCACCAGGCTTCTCTGTCCATGGGATTCTTAAGGCAAGAACACTGGAGTGGGTAGCCATTCCCTTCTCTGGGGGATCTTCCTGACTCAGGAATCGAACCCAGGTTTCCTGCATTGTAGGCAGATTCTTTATCGTCTGGCCCTTAGGAAAATTCCAGACCCAGGTGGTTTCACTGGTGAATTTTACAAAGCAGATAAGAAAATAATAATAATGCCAATTCCTCACAACCTCTTCTAAAACACAGAAAAGGAGGGAATACTACTCAACTTGTTTTGTGATGCCAGCAGTACTCTGGCAACAAAACCAAACAAGGCAATATAAGAAATGAAAACTACACACCAATATTGTTCATAAATATAGATATTAAAAAAAACCAATGAAATATTAGGAGTCAAATCCAGCAATATATAAAAAAGAATCATAGACTAGGACAAAGTATGGTTTATCTCAGAATGCAAGGCTGATTTATTATGAGAAAATAAATCAATGTAATCCATCATATTAACAGACTAAGGAAGAAAATGACATCAATCATATCAATAGATACAGAAAAATTTTTGATGGAATTCAATATTAATTCACAGTAAAAACTTTTAGAAAACTAGAAATACAAGTGATCTTCTTTAACTTGATTAAGAATCTCTATAAAAACATGTAGCTAACATCATAATTAATGTTTAAAGAATTAATGCTTTCCCCCTAAACCAGAGGCAAAGATAAGAATATCCACTTTCATCATTCCTATCTAGCACTATAAAAGACCTAGTTATTGAAATAAGGCACAATAAAAGAAAAAAACATACAGATTGAAAAAAAAAAAAGTAAACTTGCCTATACTCACAGGCAACATCACTGTCTATATAGAAAATGTCAAGGTATCTACAAAAATCTCCTACACCTAATAAGTGAGCTTAACATGATTGCAGGATTCACAGTCAATACATTAAAATAAATCACATTTCTTTACAGTAAGCAGTAAACAATGGAAAGTCAAAATTTGAACAGACATTTTAAAATTTCAAATAGACATTTTCCAAAGACACATAGATGGCCAACAAGTACATGAAAAGATGCATCAGTAATAATCAGTAATTTTCAGGGAAGTGGAAATCAGAACCACAATAAGAGATCACCTCATACCTGTGAGGATGGCTATCATCAAAAAGGCAACAAATAACAAATGTTGGCAAGGATGTGAAGAAAAAAAATCCTTGTGTACTGTTGGTGGTGATGTAAACCAGTGTAGCCACTCTGGAAAGAGGTATGGAAGATCCTCAAAAAATCAAAAATAGAAATAGCAATATGATTCAGCAATTCCACTTCTGGGCATTTATCTAAGAAAACAAAAATACTAACATGAAATGATATATGCACCCTCATGTTCACTGCAGAATTATTTATAATAGACAAGATAAGAAAGCAACCTAAATATCCACTGACAGATGACTGAATAAAGCAGATGTGGAATCTATATGCAATGAAATACTACTCAGTTATTTAAAAATAAAAGAATAAAATATGCTATTTGCAACACATGAACAGACCTTGAAGAAATTATACCAAGTGAAATAAGTCAGGTAGAGAAAGACAAATACCATACGACCTCTCTTATATTGGATTCTGTCTTTCAAAAAGATCACAGATACAGAGGATAAATTGGTGGTTGCTATAGGCAGCGGGTGAGGGGTAGCAGAAATGGATCAAAAGGTTTTTAAAAATGATGTTCACAAATGCTGAAAGGAAATTAGAATGTAAACACTATCTATTGACATTGTACTAAACATAAGGTCCTGTTACGCACATAAACTGGACATGCTTTGGAAAAAGGAAAGGAGAAAGGAAGGACAGAAAAAAAGGAAAGCAAGCAAGTGGGTGAGCAAGAATACCAGATAATTCAAAAAAAAAAAAAGAAAGAAAGAGAAAATGAAAATGAAAAATCTTGTAAAATGCCCCCCAAAACCTAACAAAATATATGCTACAACTGTTACGGAAAATTCCAAAACACAGATGTAAGATACTAAAGAAGAATACAAATAAGTGAGGAATACACCATGTGTGTTGATTGGAAACTTCAATATTTTAAGAGTTTAATTTTCCTCAAATTTCCCCAAAACTGATCTATAAATATAACACAATTGCAATAAAAATTCTAGCAAGATTTTTGTTGTTGCTGTTAGAGATGCTCACAATGTGGTTCTAAATTTTAATGAAAAGCAAAGGAACTAAAGGGGCCAGAACAATTTTGAAAAATAAGAACAAAGTTGGAGGACTCATTTTATCTTTTTTAAACACTTATCATAATGCTACAGTAAACAAGACAGTTCAGTATTGATGAAAGGACACTTAAATAGATCAATGGAACAGAATAGAGACTTTAGAAACAGATAATAGAAATTGATTTTGACAACAGTGTAAAAATACGTCAATGGAGAAAGAATAGACTTTTCAACAAATGGCGCTAGACAACAAAACATCCATAAGCAAAAAAAAAAATATATATATATATATATATAAAGGTAATCTCTACTTATACCTCATACATTAAATAAAAATTAACTCAAAATGGATTCAACATTTAAAGAGAAAATATAAAACTATTAAACTTAGAAGACAATATAGGAGATCTTTGAAAGCTTGGGCAAGGCAAAAAGTTTTTAGATATATTAAATCACAATCCATAATATTGAAAACTGATTAATTCGACTTTATCAAAATTCAAAATTTTTGCCAAAAACAACAGCATATGAAAAAAATAACTACACACTGGGAAGAAATAGCCTCAAATCCCATATCCAATAGAGTACTTATATCCTGAATATATAAATATATATATACACACACATATATATATACATGCATACACATATAACTCACTACTCAACAGAAAGGCAACAAATAACTCAATTAAAAACTAGATAAAAGATTTTAACAAATTATTCCTCAAAGAAGACTTGCAAATGGCAAATAAGTGCATGAAAAGACACTCAGCCTCTTTAGTCATTGTTTTGCTGTTCAGTTGCTAAGTCACATCTGACTCTTTGTGACCCCATGGACTACAGCACAGAAGACTCCACTGTCCTCCACGATCTCCCAGAGTTTGCTCAAATTCATATCCATCGAGTCAGTGATGTTATCTAACAATCTCATCCTCTGCTGTCCCCTTCTTTTGCCTTCAGCGTTTCCCAGCGTCAGTGTCTTTTCCAATGAGTCGTCTGTTTGCATCAGGTGACCAAAGTATTGGAGCTTCAGCTTCAGCACCAGTCCTTCCAATATTCAAGGTTGATTTCCTTTAAGATTGACTGGTTTGATGCTCTTGCAGTCCAAGTGACTTTCAAGAGTCTTCTCAGGCACCACAGTTCAAAAGCATCAATTATAGGCTTTCAGCCTTTAGTTATTATTCAGTCTTCAGTTCAATCACTCAGTCATGTCGTACTTTTTGCGACCCCATGAAACGCAGCACGTCAGGCCTCCCTGTCCATCACCAGCTCCCGGAGTCCACCCAAACCCATGTCCATTGAGTTGATGGTGCCATCCAACTATCTCATCCTCTGTCATCCCCTTCTCCTCCTGCCCTCAATCTTTCCCAGCATCAGGGTCTTTTCCAGTGAGTCAGCTCTTCGCATCAGGTGGCCAAAGTATTGGAGTTTCAGCTTCCGCATCAGTCCTTCCAATGAATATTCAGGACTGATTTCCTTTAGGATGGACGGGTTGGATTTCCTTGCAGTTCAAGGGACTCCCAGGTGTCTTCTCCAACACCACAGTTCAAAAGCATCAATTCTTCTGCACTCAGCTTTCTTTATAGTCCAACTCTCACATCCATACATGACCACTGGAAAAACCACAGCCTTGACTAGATGGACCTTTGTTGGCAAAGCAATGTCTTTGCTTTTTAATATGCTATCTAGGTTGGTCATAATTTTCCTTCCAAGGAGTAAGCGTCTTTTAATTTCATGGCTGCAATCACCATCTGCAGTGATTTTGGAGCCCAGAGAAATAGCCACTGTTTCCACTGTTTCCCCATCTATCTGCCATGAAGTGATGGGACCGGATGCCATGATCTCAGTTTTCTGAATGTTGAGCTTTAAGCCAACTTTCTCACTCTCCTCTTTCACTTTCATCATTAGGTAAATACAAATTAAGAACACAATGAGATACCACTGTTGTTTAGTCGCTAAGTCGAGTCTGACTCTTTTGCAACCCAATGGACTGCAGCCTACCTGGCTCCTCTGTCCATAGGATTTCCCAGGCAAGAACACTGGAGTGGGTTGCCATTTCCTTTTCCAGGGGATCTTCCCAACCCAGGGATCCAGCACATGGCTCCTGCCAAGTCTCCCGCATTGCAGGTGGATTCTTTACCGCTGAGCCACTGGGGAAGCCCTTACTTATAATGTTTTACATATATATATGCCCAGAAATTCCTACTTTATCTTGTTTAACCTTCCACATTTAGTTATCTACCCTAGAGAAACATCATCTTATGTTCACACAAAAATTTGTAAACAAATATTTATAGCAACATATTTTTAATCACCAAAAGTCAGAAACAACCTAATTCTTCAGGGAGTAGATGGATACATGAACAGGGGTGTAGTTATACAATGGAATGATATTCAGAAATGAAAAGCTATGGACTTGTAATACAGTCAACAACATAATGAAATCTTACACATTTTAAGTAAATGAAAGTAGCCAGGCTTAAAAGATGAAATACTATATACTTTCATTTATATGATATTCTGGAAATAGCACGACCATTTCAGTTTGGGAACGCATGTACACCCGTGGTGGATTCATGTCAAGTCAGCCGTTGCTAGAGGTTAGTGGTGGAAGTAGGATTTGACTACAAAGAGGGCAGCACGTAATTTTCTGGAGTGATAAAACCATTCTATATCCTCATTATGTTGGTGTATTTGTCAAAATTCACAGGAAAATATACCAAAAAGGCGGGGGAAGTGAATTTTACTGTATGTAAACTTTTAAAAGTAAAATTTTTTAAAATCTGGTGTATAATGTTAGCCCCACTTTATCTTGCTAAGTAATCTCGGATACTTACATCATCTCTTTGAGATGAAAGTGTCTTAGATGGAATAGGAGGGTATTGGTCTAAATTCTTTTCCAAGTTTAACATCTGTGATTGAAATTATACAATGCAAATGCCCTTCTACTCTCTAACTAAGCTTAGTGTGTACTCTACAAAGGGAAGTCATTCTGCAGTCTATGAGGGGTTGTTTGTTGTTTTTTTTTTTTCTTTTTGAGTGAGGATTCCACTTAGCTGAAAGTGAAAGTGAAGTCGCTCAGACATGTCCAACTCTTTACAATCCCATGGACTATAGTCTACAGGCTTCTCTGTCCATGGGATTTTCCAGGCAAGAGTACCAGAGTGAGTTGCCATTTTCCTTCTTCAGGGAATCTTCCTGACACAGGGAATGAACCCAGGTGTCCTGCATTGTAGGCAGATGCTTTATCCTCTGAGCCAGCAGGGAAGCCCCTAGCTGAAAGGAGCCTTATAACAATTATCATCATCAACTTTGAGCCATCTATTCTGCCCGAATTCACAAGATAATTCAATACTTCCAGACTTTGAAGCACACCAAATAACACAATTATTTATTATTGCAAATTATTAATTCTGCCCTGCAGCAAACTTTCCAAAGAGAAATAAAACATTTAAGGGGAAAATATATAGTGAGTTTTTCACCCTCAGGGAAGAATACAGAATCCATGGATATATAACAACACTGAACAAATGATATTAACTCCATCACTCAGAGCTCTGCTTCACAACTTTTTCATTTGCACTGTGGATTAACACAGGATGTAACTGTCATAATGATGTGATTTCTTGCAATATTGTTATTTTATAATTACACAGATTACAGAATAGAGTAGCAATAGGAAACCAGAGCTCTCCTTCCTGGAAACAAGAACCTATTAATTAATAAGGAACATTTCCAGGTATCTGCCAGATACAAAGGGGCTAAGAGAAATGCGCAAAACCCTTGAAAAATAAGAATCATAGTAATTTCACTTCTAAGTATCCATCCTAAACAAACCACATGCAAAATAATTTCCTGCAGCATTATTTATAATAGTAGAAAATTATTAGTGATCTAAATGTCTACCATTAAGAGATTAATTCCATGGACAGAGTAGCCTGATGGGCTACAGACAGGGGTTGCAGTGGGACGTGACTTATAGACTGAGCATGCATGAGCAAGCATAATCATATGATATAATTCTAGAAGCAAATAAATGAATTAAAAATATAGACATCAAAACTTATAATCCCCTAAGAAATATTGAGACAGAACAATGAACAATGTCATTTCCTTTTTTAAAGATACACACAATAGTTCCACACATCATCTATAGATACATATTAGAATTTTCTGAAGACTACACATCAAATTCATAACAAAGTTAACTCTCGGGAAAAGAGGCTGGTACTGGATTTACAACAAAAGAATCTTTAAGAAAAAATGTGTTCATGTATTTTTTATGTAATTAAAATTACTTTTAAACAAAGAATGCAATGAACTATATATACCAAAGAGATATTTCATCTGGAAATTTTCCCAGATTTTGACTTAAAAAAATCCTAAAAACACATCACCTGGAGAAACAATGTCAGAGAATAGAATGCTCATCCTTGCAAAAAAGGCTTTGCTCACAACCAAGGCTATCTTAGAATATTAATCTTGGAGCTGCATTTTAAGAATTAGGAGTCCATTCTACACCATTCAACCACAGGCCTGAAAGGATATCCAACATTACATTTTCAAGTCTTTTGAGCAGATCATTATTTAATTTCACTCCCACAACACACCTTACCAGAAGCCTACATCCTTCACCATCCAATGGCCCCAAAGCACAGAATGACACCTATTTATTTTTAAATTTAGGGTAAATTAAAACTAATTTTATTTGAGAATCCTGTGACACCCTTTGGGATAATTGGAAGGACCCTGCGGTATCACAAAAGCAGAACTGGGAAAGCATTGGCTTGTATCGTTGCCATGGGAATCTGCCTCCTATAACCACCTAGCTCTGGAGATAACCAGAGAAAGGGGAGAAATCTCAGAAGGTCTGTAAATAGGACAAGGCAGAGTCACAGAGTACAAAATACCAATGGGTCAGAAGCTTGGCCTTCCCCTGTCTGTCTAGGCAACAAGACATGTGAAAAAGGAAGGTGGAGCATCTGGCTGTCAGACTGCAATGAGTCCACTCTGCTCAGATCCCTTTTGCAGAATTACACACAGATGGAGGAAGAGCAACTGGGCAGTAGGATTGTTATTCTCCACAGGTGTCCACACCTGGTCGCTGACCAACTGTGTGATTACAATATAGGGAGCCCAGAGCACTGCTCTCCTCTCTGCTGTTAAGAGCATCAGCCCCTCCATGGAGGTGTATTATGTTTCCCAATTTTAATTTTAGCATCTACACTTTGGCAATTTGCATTTAAATGTGTTGTCAGAGAACTTCCAGAAATCTTTAATAGGAAGACCGATTTGCATTTTAATATGCTGTTAAAGAATTTCAAAATATCTTTTTTTAGTGTGAATACATATACCAGAGGAATGGCCACAGTTAAAGAAATTATAATTACCTGGGTACAATTTAAACAGAGCTGGCTTTCAGAAGCACTGTGGCTTTGTTGGACTTTGTTAAAAGTTCCTTGTAAAACAGAGAGCTTGAAAGCAAAAAAAGAAACCTTCTGATTCATGAGACTTTGAAGGCTGAATTGATACCTTCAAAGGTATAGAAATCCAAGCCGAGAAGTGAGTACACAAGGGCTGAGGTTGGGGTTAGTTAAATGAAAGGAAGGTTATCAGAAAGAGGAAATAGGGAGATAAGACGTTTCATGCTGTCCCTCATCAGTGCATCAACCAACCCTCTCCTCTATGCTGAATTCCATAGACTGAATTCAGGCAGGCCAAGTCCTGATAACATGTAGAGTGGATATTTCTGGTGACCATGCTCATACAATATTTCATAGACTAATCATGATTCTGAACAGACTTTTCAAGTTTTCGTGGATTCTGGAGAAATACTGATGAGGTCACAACCTCATGTTCAGACGAATAAAAAGTATTGTACATCCCATTTCCTCTGCCTCATCAAATAACTCTGGGTTACCATGTCTTAGCGTGGGATTTTAAGTCTTGGTTGAATCTATCTGCTGTCATGATTATACAGTAGAAGTGAGAAATACACTTAAGGGACTAGTTGTGATAGACAGAGTGCTTGATGAACTATGGACGGAGGTTCATGACATTATAGAGGAGACATGGATCAAGACCATCCTCAAGAAAAAGAAATCCAAAAAAGCAAAATGGCTGTCCAAGGAGGCCTTACAAATAGCTGTGAAAAGAAGAGAAGCGAAAAGCAAAGGAGAAAAGGAAAGATATACCCATTTGAATGCAGAGTTCCAAAGAATAGCAAGGAGAGATAAGAAAGCCTTCCTCAGAGATCAATGCAAAGAAATAGAGGAAAACAACAGAATAGGAAAGATCTCTTCAAGAAAATTGGAGATACCAAGGGAAAATTTCATGCAAAGATGGGCTCAATAAAGGACAGAAATGGTATGGACCTAATAGAAGCAGAAGATATTAAGAAGAGGTGGTGAGAATACACAGAAGAACTATATAAAAAAAAGATCTTCACTACCCAGATAATCACGATGGTATGATCACTCACCTAGAGCCAGACATCCTGGAATGTGAAGTCAAGCGGGCCTTAGGAAGCATCACTACGAACAAAGCTAGTGGAGGTGATAGAATTCCAGTTGAGCTATTTCAAATCCTGAAAGATGATGCTGTAAAAGTGCTGCACTCAATATGCCAGCAAATTAGAAAAACTCAGCAGTGGCCACGGGACTGGAAAAGGTCAGTTTTCATTCTAATCCCAAAGAAAGGCAATGCAAAAGAATGCTCAAAGTACCACACAATTGCACTCATCTCACATGCTAGTAAAGTAATGTTCAAAATTCTCCAAGCCAGGCTTCAGTAATACGTGAACCGTGAACTTCCTGATGTTCAAGCTGGTTTTAGAAAAGGCAGAGGAACCAGAGATCAAATTGCCAACATTCGCTGGATCATCGAAAAAGCAAGAGAGTTCCAGAAACATCTATTACTACTTTATTGACTACGCCAAAGCCTTTGACTGTGTGGATCACAATAAACTGTGGAAAATTCTGAAAGGGATGGGGATACCAGACAACCTGACCTGCCTCTTGAGAAACCTATATGCAGGTCAGAAAGCAATAGTTAATACTGGACATGGAACAACAGACTGGTTCCAAACAGGAAAAGGAGTATATCAAGGCTGTATATTGTCACCCTGCTTATTTAATTTATATGCAGAGTACATCATGAGAAATGCTGGGCTGGAGGAAGCACAAGCTGGAATCAAGATTGCTGGGAGAAATATCAATTACCTCAGATACGCAGATGACACCACCCTTATGGCACAAAGTGAAGAAGAACTAAAGAGCCTCTCGATGAAACTGAAAGAGGAGAGTGAAAAAGTTGGCTTAAAGTTCAACATTCAAAAAACGAAGATCATGGCATCCGGTCCCATCACTTCATGGCAAATAGATGTGGAAACTGTGGCTGACTTTATTTTTGGGAGCCTCCAAAATCACGGCAGATAGTGATTGCAGCCATGAAATTAAAAGATGCTTACTCCTTGGAAGGAAGTTATGACCAATTTAGATAGCCTATTAAAAAGCAGAGATATCACTCTGCCAACAAAAGTCCATCTAGTCAAAGCTATGGATTTTCCAGTAGTCATGTATGGATGTGAGAGTTGGACTATGAAGAAAGCTGAGCGCAGAAGAATTGATGCTTTTGAACTGTGGTGTTGGAGAAGACTCTTGAGAGTTCCTTGGACTGCAAGGAGATCCAACCAGTCCATCTATCACTCCTGGGTGTTCCTTGGAAGGACTGATGTTGAAGCTGAAACTGCAATATTTTGGCCACCTGATGCAAAGAGCTGACCTATTTGAAAAGACCCTGAGTAACTGAACAACTGATCTGCTATCAACTTTTTCAACTATTAAAGGCTGCACTCCATAGTAACCTTTAACCTTCCCAAGCTACCTGAATGCCACACATCTTGCTCCCTGAAGACTTCCTACCAGAAATGTCATACACTCTGAGCTGGACTGAAGAAGGAGAGAAAAGGGTGAGCAGAAGGAAGAAGGAACAGAAAAGAAAAAGAAAAGAATGATGAGGACAATGAGAAAGAGAAAAGGAGAAAGAAAAATTCAGAAATTCTGTCTTTGGAAAAATCTTTAAAAAAATAAACTTTATTTTTTATTTGGCTGTGTTGGCTTTTGGCTCGCAGGCTCAGTAGTTGCTGGCTTACAGGTTGCATGTGGGATCCCAGTTCCCTTATAAGGGACTGAACCCAAATCCCCTGCATTACACGGTATATTCTTAATCACTGAACCACCAAGGAAGTCTCTTATCTTTTGAAAAATCTTTTAACCTTTCTCCTCAAGGTATTTCCAGCTAGTCTAGTAGCTAAGGCTCTGTACTCCCAACTCAGAACCAGGGTTGGATCCCTTGACAGAAAACTAGAACCCACATGCCTAAACTAAAGACCCCACATCCCGCAACTAAGACCCTGCACAGCCAAATAAATATTCTTAAACACAAACAAAAAGAAACAACAACAGAAAAAAAACCTTTCTCCTTAAAATGCCCACATGGTTTTAAATAAATAATGTCTCCTTTTATTGAATGAAATTACCTCTAGAAGCTTCCAGATGAGTTTATTTTGCAAATGATGCTTTTGTGTTCCTAAAAAACAAAATAACTAGCCCAATAATGGGATTGCTTATGCTGAGCCCCAAACGGAAACTTAATTAAGGTTTTGGCTTTCCTAGAAATGGAATCTTAAACCAGAAAATCAAGAGACAGCTGATCAGTATTAGTTAGGTCATCTGCCTGAATAAATTTTTAGTTGCTCAATCATGTCTGACTCTTTTGTGATCCCAGGGACTGTAGACCACCAGGCTCCTCTGTCCATGGGATTATCCAGGCAAGAATTCTGGAGTGGGTTGCCACGCCCTTTTCCAGGGGATAGATCCCTGCCATCCACTCTTCCCCAATATCCTCTGCTTTAGCACCTCTCTGAAGCACCTAGATAATAGTATTGGATACACATTTCCTGAGTTGTTCTGCAGATATAAAAAACCCTTCCCTCTCCAACAAATGGAAGATGTTTGCTACTTGATGACCATAAGCATGTAGACCCAGGCCTCCTGGAGCCTAAGGACTGACAATGTTAACCTCTGTGACACCCTGCTACCTCACCATCAGCCAATTAGACAATTATACATGAGCTGAGCACAGACCCTGCGACCCCCATCCCCTCCCATTTGGCTTTTAAAAGTGCTTTGCAGAAATCCTTCAGGGGGTTCTGGGTTTTTTAGGGCATGAGCCACTATCTCCCTGCACAGCCTTGCAATAAACCTTTCTCTACTCTGATGTTTCAGTTTGGCCTCACTAAGCATCAGGCATATGAACTTACTTTAACATAACTCCCTTGTCCCTGCTCTCTCTGGCTCTAAAAGTCATCTTGCACTGCTCCTCAGAGCTCCTTCCTATTGGCTAGTTTGGAAGCTTCCTGGTTAGACTGATTTTGCTCAAATAACTTTAAAATTGTAATATGCCTCAGTTTATCTTTTCACAGGTCTGGTGACTGAAGAGGGAATCCAAGGAGACCCCCTCCACTCCACCCCACCGGCCTCAGGGGCAAGGAACAACAGGAGTGAAGTTACCTACAGAGCCCCTGGTGTCACTGCTTTTTCACTGCCTCAAGGTAAGTTGCCTCCAATGCTCCATCCAAAGCTTGTGCCTTGGGAGCTTTCAGACTGAGCATTTCTTTTCCAGCCTGGATCCTGAAAATGGCAGGAGTTAGGATGAATCTGGTGTAGAAATCAGGCTTTCAGGTGATGGACCGGGTCCAACTTAGAAACAAGGCAGGTCTAACTTAAGCTGGACAGGGTCAGGAGTGAGGCCTCGGGCAAACAGAATTTTGTTT
Source organism: Ovis aries (assembly GCF_016772045.2). Taxonomy (NCBI): domain Eukaryota; kingdom Metazoa; phylum Chordata; class Mammalia; order Artiodactyla; family Bovidae; genus Ovis; species Ovis aries. The sequence continues at coordinate 53,042,989 of NC_056058.1, read as the reverse complement.
AAAGGCTGAACAAGAAGGTTAAGCTTATTCAAGATAATAGAGAATTACAGTGGTCACGGGGCTTCCCCGGTGGCTCCAGTGGCAAAGAATTTGCCTGCCAATGCAGGAGGCACAAGAGACACAGTTTCAGCTGCTTGCTTGGTCAGAGTGATCGCCTCGAAGAGGACATGGCAACCCAGTATTCTTGCCTGGGAAATTCCATGGGCAGAGGAACCTGGGCAGTCCATGTTAGTGCCTGAGCATGCTCCTAAAATGAAACCATGTATCCAGAGAGAAAGGAAAAAATGGTTGGAAGACATTGAGAAAACATTTACTAAAACATCCTAAAGACAACTCTAAATCTAGACTGTAGGTATTTCTTGATGTCCATCCTTTAAAGCTCTTCTTTCTGATACTAAAAATCAAACTGAGGACCATGTAGTGGGATGGGTGGGTCAGCGTCCACAGCATTCAGGCTGTAACCCTATTCTTTGAAAAATTTAAAGCAACCAAACTTTTCTTACAAATTGAATTTTTACAACACCAGAACTGTGGCTCTAGAAACAATCCAAGACCAACCTATCATTTTGTGCTACCAGCAAAGAACCCACCTGCCACTGCAGAAGATGTAAGAGACATGGGTTCAACCCCTGGGTTGGGAAGATCCCCTGGAGAAGGGCATGGCAACCCATTGCAGTATTCTTGCCTGGAGAATCCCATGGACAGAGGAGCCTGGTGGGCTACAGTCCATGGGTGGACAAAGAGCTGGACAGGACTGACGTGACTTTAGCAGGCATGCACTCACACCTCCCCATTCATCTCAAAAGGCTTGTGGAAACTGTACAAATCTAGAATTATGGAACAAAGTCATTCTTGGTGAAACTTACGTTCTTTCTCTGGTCTTTTGAGATGTAAGTGTTCTACCTGGTCTTCTCTAGGACCCAAGGTTATTTTTATCAAGGGTGAAAAAATGGAAAGGCTATTTTGAAAACTAGGGCTGTAAAACATCTTAAAATTCTGTTCAACTGTCCTTTTAAAAACTAGTGAACTTTGCATTATCATACTCATCTCATGGCTAAAATCTTAAAATGAAAGTGATACGATCTCTGTTTGTGTCTATATATCTTTGTTTGTGTCTATATATCTGATTGTGTCTATATATCTGTTTGTGTACATCTAAGTATGTATTTTATAGACGTCTGATGTTTTACTACCTTCACATGCTATTACCAAAATTAGTTTGCAAAGAGTTCTATTTAATTGGCTTAAAGACAAACAAGCATTGTATAAATCAAGTTTACTCACAGAAATATAGAAGTTTTTTCCAAGTTCATATGATCTAGGATAATCTTTGATAAATAAAAGGCTATTTATTGTTTTAATTAAAACAGGCTTATCTTTAGAGTTGCCAGCATTAAATATAATGCGTTTATTATACCTACGTTTACTAAAAGTTAAAAAAATCTCATGCTAATTCTGATAGAGAATTTGTCATCAAGAAAGATAACTTAAGATGATAATCAGCTGTTTAATATCATGTGAGATTTTCATGACTAATCTAAATATAACTGTTAAGAACAAATGAACTAAACAGATGTAAATAAAAGTTTATAAACTTTTCAATAATGATTATGCTTTATGTTGTGTCTAAGTAGTTTCCAAAGTCTTTTTGGTAATTTAAAAACTTAAAGTTATATTGAGATAAATAAAAGAATTGATATTCACTGACTATCTAGATAATTCTAAGATAAAATCCTGAAATATTAACTATTGAACATGATTTATCCTCCTTTGTCTTCCCTTTACAGAAGGACTTTGGGCATACTATTAAACATGACTTGTAAAATGTTGGAAAACTTAATACGAAGAAGAATGTACTTCCAGAAATTATAAAGTATGTTTATAAATTTGCCAATCCACAAAATTCTATTGTAACAAACAATCTACAATTTCTTACCTCTCTGCCGTCTTAGCTCAGTTGGAAAAGAATCTGCCAGAAGTGCAGGAGTCCTGGGTTCAATTCCTGTGTCAGGAAGATTCCCTGGAGAAGGAAATGGCAACCCATTCCAGTATTCTTGCCTGGGAAATCCCATGGACAGAGCAGCCTGGAGGGCTATACTCCTCAGGTTGCAAGAATCGGATATGACTTAGTGACTAAACCACCACCTGCCTTCTTAGCCAGCAACAATTAGCTACAACTAATAAGTAAGAAAGTTGGGATACAGAAGACTTGAAGAAGGGATTTAGTGTCACACAGCCCACATGCGCTGTAGCTTAAATTCAAACCAGGCCATCTGACCAGAGCTCACAACTTTTACCACTAAGTCAACCTTATCCGTCTTTGAGAACCCACCATCTTTGGCAAATGCTTAGAATCTCTTCTTGGGAGTGATGAGGAGTTTCATGAATCATCTTTATTTTCTTGCATGGCTCACCTTGTGACCAGAAAAATAGATTTTACAATGAGTACACACACAGTATGTACGCCAAGAAACACAATCAGTAGATGAAAATGCTATGGGGGAAATTCATACTTAATAAGGAGCAGATGGACTGAAATATCTTTGTTGTAGGACAAGGAATATAAGTCAGCAAAGAGGTTACATAAAGAATTGATTCAATGACTTCTTCCCAGAGATGAGCAGAGCATCCAACTGTTGGCTATTAAAAGAAACAGCAACTAGAAATCTTGAGTGCTCAGCTGGGCTTGAGCTTTGTGCACAATACCTGTTAAGCATGACAGTGAAGCTGAAATTTTACACACTAGGTGGGCAATTACAATAAATTCATTTTTGTGTTACAGATTTTTTCCCCAAGAGGGAAAAAAAAAAATACTGAGATGGGGAAGGGTGTCAGGTCAAAGCCTTGATGTTCTTTTATTAAGATTTTTTTTTAAGCCCATTAGAGTCTCAGGCGATTGTACAGTTTTTGGCGATTTTGTACAGTTTGAGGTGATTGTACAGTTTTTGATAAAATATTACCCAAGTGAATTATTTATAAAGCTGCAGGAAACTGCAAACTCTGGTGAACAAATCTTTTTGATGTCCTCGTCTCCTGCAGGCCCGTTTTGGTGCTACCCTCTGTTTCCTTCTGCAGATATTTTGGGGTCTCTTTGGCTATGGCTGCCCATTTGCCTCAAAAGGCAGCCCAGCCACCAAAGAAAAGCAAAAGATAGGAAAAAGGCATCCAGTCAGGATGTCCCTCCAAGCCCGTGTCCCCTCTGCCACCTCACCCAGTCTGCGAGACTGCTGAAGAGAGATTGCTGTTGTTGTTTAGTTGCTAAGTCATGTCCAACTCTTTTGTGACCCCATGAACTGTAACCCACCAGGCTCTTCTGTCCATGAAGATTTCTAGGCAAGAATACTGGAGTGAGTTGCCATTTCCTTGTCCATGGGGTCTTCCTGACCTAGGGATGGGACCAAAGTCTCCTGCATTGGCAGGCAGATTCTTTACCAGCTGAGCCACCAGAGAAGCCTGAAGCATGATTAGACAGTGGGAAAAAGAAGATTAAAACAATGGACGCATATACATATACCGTTGTTTTCTTAATAGAGCCTAAATGTGTTAATAATGTCTATCAGTCACCAAAGTTCCTCCCAACCCTTTAGAGACAACTCATTAAAAAAAATCTGTTTCACAATCTCAGAAACATATTAATATATGGATTTTTTTTAATGTCACTATTATCAAGCCATACAAAAAAATCTGAATCTGCACAACTGGAGTTTTCTTTTTCATATACGAAGCCCTTTTTGAGGCCATATAACTCTTTTCCATTCTGTAAGAGAAACACTTGAAATATTGGCATCAGACAAATCTATGATAACTTTAATTTCTACTCCCATCCCTGTATGAACTTAACACTCCTGAACTTGTTTCTTCAGTGTGACAATACAGATACAATTTAGAGTCTTTGTGAAAACTGGAATTATTACAATAAATCACAGCACCTGATACATCTTGGCTACTGGATGTAAAGAGCCAACTCATTGGAAAAGAACCTGATGTTGGGAAAGATTGAGGGAAGGAGGAGAAGGAGGCAACAGAGTATGAGATAGTTGGCTAGCATCACCGCCTCAATGGACAAGTTTGAGCAAACTCTGGGAGACAGTGAAAGACCAGAAGCTTCAGTCCATGGAGTCACAGAGTTGGACACAACTGAGCAACTTCACTTTCACTTTTCATTTTCATGCATTGGAGAAGGAAATGGCAACCCACTCCAGTGTTCCTGCCTGGAGAATCCCAGGGACGGGGGAGCCTAGTGGGCTGCTATCTATGGGGTTGCACCTAGTCGGACATGACTAAAGTGACTTAGCAGCAGCAGCAGCTATTATGATGACAGCTCATTCAACACTGTTGAAGAGCCTTCTAGGAACCAACAAGTGTTTTCAGCACAGGCAGACAACTTCATGGATTCCTAATCTTCATGGAGACTATAGTCCTTAAAATATATTAGTATTTATACTAAAGTTGAGTGGAGCTGGTGGGAATGGACAGGAGGTTGTTCCAAGATTAAGGGTTATCTTCTTAATTGCATTATTTCCTGACCAAGTGCTATAACAAGATCATGCAATCCCAATCTCACACCATAACATTGAAATCAAATGGTGGTAGAGCCATTCTCTGTCCGAATAGAGAACTCTTTAGGGAGGGAGAGGAACAGTAGCTGTTGTCAGTGGAACAGCAGGTTATCATATTGGTGTGGATGGTTATTGTTCTACTTGCTGTTGTTGCTGTTTTTATAAACCATCTAGCCTGCCTGTGGCTAAGGTAATAACACTGCACAGTGCTGATGTTCTGCTTTGGAAAAAAATATAAATAGACATTTCCCACACCTATACCATTCTTATAAGTAGATAATTATCTCCCTACACCCCTTGGTTTGCTATGGCAATAGATTCAAAGCTGTATCCTCTCACTGAAAATTAGAGCACAATTCAATCTGCTATGCTTTTCCTCCACAGTAGGAAGGTAAGTCTGTAAAGAGCCAGAAATTGTACATCTCTGGCAAGTAAGAAAAGTGGGGTTTTAAATACACAATTTCCAGAAGGAAAATTCATTCATCTCACTATAACTGACTGAAATACTATGAAATTATATTTAGTAAAGATGTGTTTTAAGTTACTTCTTAAGTATGGTCTTCAATATTAAATGTATATAAGTTTTGAGCAAATTAAACTTTTTTTTGGCTGGGCTTCATGGGTTGTGTGGAGAAGGTGATGGCACTCCACTCCAGTACTCTTGCCTGGAAAGTCCCATGGACAGAGGAGCCTGGTAGGCTGCAGTCCATGGGGTCGCGAAGAGTCGGACACGACTGAGTGACTTCACTTTCACTTTTCACTTTCATGCACTGGAGAAGGAAATGGCAACCCACTCCAGTGTTCTTGCCTGGAGAATCCCAGGGACGGGGGCGCCTGGTGGGCTGCCGTCTCTGGGGCTGCACAGAGTCGGACATGACTGAAGCAACTTAGCAGCAGCAGCAGTGGTGGCATGGCTTGTGGGATCCTGGTTCTCAGGCCACAGCAACGGAACCCAGGGTCACAGCAGTGAGAGCGCCTAACTCCTGGACTGCTAGAGAATTCCTGAGCAAATTAAAAGGAAAGGTTTCATATTTAAAGTAATTCTATTATTGTTTTTAATAAATGAAACCATAACCCTTTTTTCTTATGTAAATTTAGATTTACACATGTATGAACATTTTGAGAGTCAGAATATTTATAAAAGAATGAATCAGAATATTTATAAAAGAAAAAAAACTCATGTATTAAATGTGTTTGTTCTTAGATGGTGATCATCTGTTTTTAATTTTCAGCTTTATGTTGTAAGTGTTTTCCAGGATCATATTCCAACAATAAGCATGCACAATTCTTATAATAAGAAGAAGAGTATAAAAATAAATAGTATATGTACATATTTTTTCCTAAATCATTAATTTTTAAATTAATTTCATTTATGTATGTATGTATGACCTTTCAATTTTACTTTAGAATTTCTACATAACAAATAGTAATAGAATATATGGGAACTTTACCATTTCTAATAATTTAAAAGAGAAACTCTCCATTAAGCTCTAGCTTATCTTTGGCTCCTTCAAACCTCTGCTGATCTTCCTTTTTTTTTTTTTGATGAAAAGTGAACAAATCTCAGGATCAGACCCTTTGAATAGAAAATGATATTTGGCTGGAATTTAATGTTATGTTAGTTATATTTATTTCTATGTCTTTCTTCATGGCAAATTATGATCATTTACCAGGTACAATTGGGATATAAAACTTCCTTTTAAAACAAATCTTTTGGAGTAAAATATATAAGATTTAATTATATGTGCATATATATATATATATATGTATATATATATATATGAGTGAGTGAGTGAGTGAGTGAAGTTGCTCAGTCATGTCCAACTCTTCACCACCCCATGGGCTGTAGCCCACCAGGCTCCTGGGAACATGAAATTCTCCAGGCAAGAATACTGGAGTGGGTTGCCATTTCCTTCCAACCCAGGGATCAAACCCAGTTCTCCTGCATTGTAGGCAGATGCTTTATCATCTGAGCTACCAGGGAAGCCCATATATATATATATATGCTAAAGGTCATACATGAATTTAAACAAAACCCATGAAATTGAAATTAATCTAATTTGAAAATGGAATTATGACAGTGTGAATCAATATTAATCTTGATTCCCTTGCCACCTCTAGGCATTTCCTGCACTATTATGTCTCCCATGCTTTGAGAACCATTGGTCTAAATCAGTTTGGGCAAATGAACAGTGCCTTCTAAAAGACCTCCAGAATCAGAGACTTTACAATTTTTCTCATAATTCTTTACAATGATTATCAAGATGACCACACATTCCAGTTCAGTGGGTGTCCAGCCCACTGTTGCCCCAGCATAATCATCAGTCACATTGCCTTTTATACACCACCATGTCCTGATTTGCGGCAATCCATGGTTGCTCATTCGTCTGCTCGTCATTTTTTGAGCACTTACTCTGGACCTTCCTCTGCGATGACAACTGAAGATATAACTGTGAGTAAGATAGTTTGCAGCCCTCAAAGAGCTCACAAACAGCAAATCTGGGCAAAGGGACACTTAATGGCAATACAAAGTGATGAGGTCTGTGCCATGTCGGATGACAGATAAATCAAGGAACACTGCAGTTTCCTCCATGTAAAGGGCAAGAAGACTAGCTAATCAGGGATGAAAAAACTGGATGAATCAGCTGCACAGTAGGAGGTAGGTCTTTGCTTTATAAAACAATGTTTTACGTTGAATTCCTGAGTATTTAGGGAACTGGTGTGGTAAGGATTAAAGAAGAACACATACAATTTCCTACTCATATTCTTTCAGTGGGTGTAAGGCATGAGAAAAACCTGCCCTGCCTGGTGAATCTTATGTAAAGACAGATAAAAATGTTTGCTGAGGAAGGATATTCTCCAAAATTCACTGGTTCTAAAACATGAATCAGATCACGTTAATACCATGCTTAAAACCTTTCATGGTTTGATCGTGGTTCTCAGAATAAAATCCACACTGCTTCCCAGGACCCACAAACTCTGCCCTTCCTCTACAACCATATTTCCTGCTAGTCTCAATCTAGCTCACTAAGATTTGGCCGTCTTTCCATATGCCAAATTTTTTCCCACTTGAGCTCTGGGCTTTACTTCGGCTGTTTCCTCTGCCTGGAGCACTCTTCCTCCTGTACTTTGAAAGTCTAACTCATTCTCATGCTCCAGGTCTCAGGTCACATGTCACTCACGTACAGAAGTCTTCCCTGATCTATCCATTCCCACCCACCTCACCTAGCTCACGATGTTTATCATCTACACAGGACTGACTCAGTGTATCTGTTTCCTGTCTTTCTCATGAAGGGAGGAGCATGACTGTAGTGTGTTTGGGGTCTTGCACAGTGAGTGGCAAAAAAATAACTAATAAATATTTGTTGTCTGGATTAATATACAGGTTTGGGGGCATGAAAGAAAACATGGTCAATTATTGAATCAAAATAATTCATTAAGATTGTAAAAAATAGTCATGTTCTGTCCTCACTCAGCTTTGAGTGAGCTAGGAAAGAAGAGAGCTAAAATCTGTGTTTCCAGGTATGTGGGTTCTTTGCGAGGCTGAGAAAAGGCCAACTAGAAGAAGCCTCCCTGTAAAGATTAAAGAAGGTTATTCATCCCTTCGATGGTATTTGCCAAGGGATGCAATGCGTCTGTATCTGCAGAGAGGCTGGGAGGTATTTTTTACACTTTGAATATCCATTTTCAGATTACACGGAGGACTTCTCAGGTGACCTTGAGTAAGTCATTTAGGTAAGTTTCTGTGTTACTTAAAATGAACCATCTCTATAGAGAGAAGTGATGAGGCTTGTTAATTTACATTTGTAAAACACTTTGAAACCTCTGGATGAAAGAATTTCTGCAAAGAGGTACAAAGGATAAGGTAATATGTTGGGTCAAATTTGACCCTTTCTCAGAAGCAGAGAGGGAGAAGGCAGGCTTAAGGACACTTAAAGGGAGCCTCTGGCATATTCATTTTTCAAGTTAATCTTCTTCTAAGAAAACCCCCTGCTTTCAAGACATCAAGTGTTTTAATCACTCGTATAAGTTATTATTCTAATAATTATTTTCCTTCAACATTTCTCTCCTAAAATCCCAGCTTTGTGTTAAGGGAATCTTTGGGTAGGGGCTGATTTGCCTGGGAGGTTTTACCTTTACAATGCTTTTTTAGTTTGTTCATTTTTACCCTACATCAGTGATATCAGGTCTTAAATGTGACAGTCTTTGTGGCTGAGCTGATTGGGACCCAAATGAGGTCATTTCTCTGACAGATGTTTACAAGGTACAGTCAGAGATGAGAGTATGCTTAGGAAATAGAAAAGAGAATTTCAAAGAAAGTTGTCAGTCTCTGAGTTAATTATATCCGTTCATAAAAATAGTATTAATAGATATTTCAGAAATAATACTAATAGGATAGAACATTTTCTGAGGATAATGATCTCTTTCAGCAAGGTAAATACAGACTCAAAGATAAGGCTTTAATTGTGAAACTGTCAAGGCAAAAGCTAAGCCTTAAAAAAAAAAATAGGGCAACCACTTTTTCAACATGCCACACCAAATACATATTTGTGTTGAGCCCATGTCAGTATATAGCTTTCTTACATTTTTCTTGATCTCACAGCTTTGTTTACTTTGGGTGGGAGGTGGGCAATAAACAATTGTATTACTTGCTCTCAAGAATAGGAAGGGCTTATCTGCCTTCTATACCTTGCCCTCCCTGGAAGAGGACTGAGTTCCTTGCCCCTTTTAATGGATCCAGGTACTTGTCCTGGGGAAACTGTTCCCTCATAAGGCTACAGATAATGGTGTTCCTTCTCTATACGTCATATCTCTGAGATTTTTTTTTTTTAACTTACCTTCTTAATGCTCAGAGGCAATGCACAGATGAGATTTTTCCAGGTCAAACCCTGCATGCTATCCAAGAGCACACTCCAGCTGATCACTGGTGCATCCGGGACCATATCTATGATTCCAGTTGTGTGAACACTGTACATGGAGCCACAGGGGTTGCCTCCACCCAACCTTAGTAGCCAGGATTTCTTATCTCCTGATACATGAACTATGTATATGGAATGGGGCCAAATCTACTCCCTGGCCACTGGGTGCTCATATTTCCCCTTGTGTACCGAAGTTTACTTAGCCTTTGAACTATTTGTCTGAATAGATGCCAATCACTTCATATGGATGGGAAAGATGGAGTGCAAAGTCCCCAGGGACTGAATTGTAAACTCCTGCTCCACCTTAAGATTCATCACCTTGACAAGACAGTATTGAACATGTCGCCATGACAGAAAATGGTTGAACCACTAAATCCCTGTGGTCAAGGCATCCTAAACAAACAATAAGATCTTGTTTAGTTGCTCAGTCATGTCCAACTCTTCGTGACCCCATGGACTGTAGCCCACCAGGTTTCTCTGTCCATGGGATATCCTAGCCAAGGATACTGGAGTGGGTTGTCATTTCCTTTTCCAGGGGAATTTCCTGAGCTAGGGATCAAATGTATGTCTCCTGCATTGACAGGCAGATTCTTTACCACTGAGCCACCAGGAAAGCCCAAAGAGTAAGATATTATAGGTAAGGTAAAGTCACTCAGTCATGTCTGACTCTTTGCGACCCCATGGGCTGTAGCCTACCATGCTCCTCTGTCCATGGGATTTTCCAGGCAATAGTACTGGAGTGGATTGCCATTTCCTTCTCCAGGGGATCTTCCCAACCCAGGGATCGAACCCGGGTCTCCCACATTGTAGACAGACGCTTAACCTTCTGAGCCACCAAGATATTATAAGCGAATGTTATTTCAAAATAAGTAATGACTGCAGGTTTTTCTCTAGCTTTTGGTAGGACATCTATTTGTCCTGTTTGGTTGGCAAAGAGCCTGATCATCTTGACCTGAAAGAAAGGAACTCAGGGTATCATCACCATCATCTACTCAGACAACATCAAAGAGCAGCCACTGAGTACAAAGCATGTTATAACATACATGCTAAGAAAACATATTTTCTCTCTGTAAAAGAAGGCAATATTTAAAGGATGAATTCAAAGACATTAAAACACCCATTTTTCAGTCACTTAACTGAGCACAACGCCAACAGCCAGGTTTGGGGTATATAGAGCAGCCTGCAAATGGGTGAATTTTTGCCTCCAACTATTGGTTCTGTAAATTGTCTCAGAATCCCCTACATTTAGAAACAGCATCAAAATCCTGCAGTGACTATAACAAAGGAAATGGCATACCATTTGTTTAGAAGATCATCTCAATTTGAGATTGATCAGGCAGCATCTATGTTCATGTCTAATCTGCTAACCCACTGACAGTTCTCAAAAGGATATACATAGAACCTACTGCTGCTAAGTCACTTCAGTCATGTCTGACTCTGTGTGACCCCCTAGATGGCAGTCCACCAGGCTCCCCTGTCCCTGGGATTCTACAGGCAAGAACACTGGAATGAGTTGCCATTTCCTTCTCCAATGCATGAAAGCGAAAAGTGAAAGTGAAGTCACTCAGTCATGTCCAACTCCTAGTGACCCCATGGACTGCAGCCTACCAGGCTCCTCCATCCATGGGACCTTCCCGGCAAGAGTACTGGAGTGGGTTGCCATTGCCTTCTCCTACTACAGCTCATCAACAGTCTTCAGTTAGAAGTGTGGGGTGGTAAAGAGTGGAACTTTGAGACAGCCTTGGATTTGAGTCCAGCTTCCCTGCTTACTTAGAGTCATCTCTCTATATGGACAAGTGACTAATCTTGCTTCTACTCCTTCATCTTTAAAATGGGTAAAATAGCATTGAATTCATAGAGCTGTACAGAGCAAATGAGACCAAGTGTAAAAATGTATAATATAGGAGTAGAAAGTTGGGAAATAATAAGTATGCAAGAAACAGGAGTAGTTTCCTTATTTCCCTCACTTTGAATTACAGGGGAATTAATAGTGTCAGGTGACTTCCCTGGCAGTACAGTTGATAAGAGTCCGTGTTTCAACTTCAGGGTCATGGATTCGATGCCTGGTTGGGGAACTAAGATCCTGGATGCAGCATGGCACAGCCAAAAGAAAAGTATATGTCAGTGACTGAAGGACACAAGCACTTACAATAATTGTGATTTCTTTCCCCTATGAACTTGTGCAAATGCACTTAAGATCTATTTTAATTGTATGGCAACTGTATACAATCATGCATTACCTCTTGTGTTATCTAATATTTCAATCGCAGCATACATTGGTTATACTTTTAAACACACTAGATATTGTATGCTCCCAGCTGAATGAAAGGTTCTTGAGCAAAAGAGCTGTTAGCCTCTGTTCACAAATGCACTTTTCAGTTCAGTTCAGTCGCTCAGTCATGTCCAACTCTTTGTGACCCCATGAACTGCAGCACTCCAGGCCTCCCTGTCCATCATCAACTCCCAGAGTTCACTTAAATTCATGTCCATTGAGTCGGTGATGCCATCCAGCCATCTCATCCTCTGTCATCCCCTTTTCCTCCCGCCTTCAATCTTTCCCACTATCAGGGTCTTTTTCAATGAGTCAGCTCTACGTGTGGCCAAAGTATTGGAGTTTCAGCTTCAACATCAGTCCTTCCAATGAACACCCAGGAGTGATCTCCTTTAGGATGGACTGGTGCGTTCTCTTTATAGCCCAAGGGACTCTCAAGAGTCTTCTCCAACACAGTTCAAAAGCATCAATTCTTCAGTGCTCAGTTTCTTAATAGTCCAACTCTTACATCCATACCTGACCACTGGAAGGACCATAGCTCTGACTAGATGGACATTTGTTGGCAAAGTAATGTCTCTGCTTTTTAATAGGCTGTCTAGGCTTGTCATAACTTTCCTTCCGAGGAGTAAGCGTCTTTTAATTTCATGGTTGCAGTCACCATCTACAGTGATTTTGGAGCCCAGAAAAATAAACTCAGCCACTGTTTCCACTGTTTCCTCATCTATTTGCCATGAAGTAACGGAACTGGATGCCATGATCTTAGTTTTCTGAATGTTGAGGTTTAAGCCAACTTTTTCACTCTCCTCTTTCACTTTCATCAAGAGGCTCTTTAGTTCTTCTTCACTTTCTGCCATAAAATGCACTTTTATGGTACATTTAAATGTCATCATGATTTGATCATAGGTATTTATTATGTTATTCAAGTTAGTCATTTAAAAAATACATCAAACACTTGAATAACATGATAAATACCTATGATCAAACCATGACAACACCTATCCACTCATTTATAAGTTTTTTTGAGGGTAGGAACTACAGTACGTAGATACTTTATAAAGGTCTAAGCATAAACACTTAGAACACTGTATTCATACAGCTGTTCTTCCCGTGTCATTGGCCACTATGTCTTGATTTAACACATTTTATTATATCTAGGAAATAAGAATGAGTCTTCTGACACACAGCAAATATGCTATGTTTGATACATAAAAAATAAATAGTTTCAAATAGCATAAATGTTGGTGAAATTGAAACACTGAAGTATAGCTCAATGAATTAAGAGAGATGTACACAGAGTCCAAAGGATAATGTGGTTACAGATGATCTAAATACCTCCTAGCAGTCTAGGTCTTCCAGCTTTCTGGGACTGATAACACGATATTGGGGCATCCTAGGTGAAGTTGATGGTCTCAAATACTGCACCATGGTAACCTGACCTCCAAGAGTCTAACAAGAAGCTATGCCTAAACTTCTGTTAATTACTCCAAGAGATGAAGAAAAGGGAAATGGTTGCTTGAAACAATTTTAGGATTTGCAAATTTGAAACAAATAGTTTATCTTAGTGATTCACTAACCATGGAAGCCTTCAGTTGAACTGGTCCTAGTTTGCAGATTAAAAATGATTAGTTTTATGATTCGTGAACATTTATAAAAACTTTCTCCTACAATTATCTGAAACCGAGGCTACTCTACTGTGGTGGTGGTGGCAGTCACATTTTAGAATAAAAACAATTCCTTGAATTCAGTATTTCAACATTGTGCTTTGGGGGACATTGGGGTAAGTAATGCAGACACTTCTGCCCTCTAAAAAATAGTTGGGAGGGATGCAGATATATATATATATATATATATATATGAAATATAAAGTAGAATGAAATAATATTAAAAAATCTTAGTGATGATGGTCTACATATTGCTTGCTTCTTCCAAGGAGCAAGCATCTTTTAATTTCATGGCTGTAGTCACCATCTGCAGTGACTTTGGACCCAAGAAAATAAAGTCTCACTGTTTCCATTGTTTCCCCATCTATTTGCCATGAAGTGATGGAACCAGATGCCATGATCTTAGTTTTCTGAATGTTGAGTTTTAAGGCACCTTTTTCACTCTCCTTTCACTTTCATCAAGAGGCTTTTTAGTTCTTCTTCACTTTCTGTCAAAAAGGTGGTGTCATCTGCATATCTGAGGTTATTGATATTTCTCCTGGCCATCTTGATTCCAGCTTGGGCTTCATCAAGCCCAGCATTTTGCATGATGCACATACTGCTTAAAAAGGCAAAATTTTTGCCACAGTGTTCACCTTGTATATTCTGATCTTTCACTACTCCCCACTCAGAAAGATTGTTAATAGCTTAGAGATTTTAAGTTATCAATAAACACTTTCTCAAGTTCTTTATGGACAAGGTTGATCCCACTTACTATCTGAGCTTCTGTTTCACCTAATATATATAATCCCATGATGGCTAATATTCTTCACAGGCAGTAGTATTAAAGTCCTAAAATTCTAGTAAACTATGATTTTCCTTTAGACCAAAAACTTTCCAGTTTGGCCACTAAACCTCTTAGGACTTCTTGTTGCTTTTGCAGTGTTGCTAAGAAGGTCTTCCTTTCTGTCTATCCCCAGGGGAAATCAGGTAGACAGAGTACCACTAGTAGAAGGCCTCTTGGGAACTTTTTGGAGATCGCAGTTGCTTGTCTTCCCTGAAACTGTCCTTCCTAATGTAACACAGGTAATAATGAACATATGGATGTAAATTTATATTCTGTTCCTAAAAACTAACTTACAGATGATCCTGTTTGCAGAACCCCAGAAATATTTACCTCCAACAGATAATCTGACAATCTGTCTCTTAGCACAATACTTTGCAATCTCCCTGATCACTTTTTTTTAATGAGATAAAAGAGGTCCATAGAAGTCAACTGTTCTGATCAAGACTACAGCACTTAGAGTAATCAAAGACTTTCTTTGTTTTCGATTCCAAATAGTAGGAAGAGAATGGAAAATATGATGTTTGTATCCTTTCAAAGAATGACCACTGCACTTTTTTCTTCTGTACATATGATGCTGTACCTGTCCTCACAGGTAATCCTTGGTCAATGAAGAACACAGTTTGAGAAAGTGGGCATCTAGATCTGATACGCCTGGATTCAAGCCCAGACAATAGCAACTTTAATCTCATTTTATCCAGTGGAGATTTGAAAGCATCCCAGTACAATCTGTGGAAGCAAAAGATGGAAGAAGTACAGGCCTGGCATATACAGTATTATTATCTCCCTGGGTGATTATAAATGAGCCAGGAACCTACTTCTAGAAATATGCTTCTGCCAGTAATTATCTGTATGACTTCAGTTAAACCACTTAATTTCTCCAAATCTCCACTTTGTCATTTGTAAGAGAGTCAGACATTCTCAAAGGTTTTTATTTGCTCAAAATTCTATGATTGGTTTGAAAAGTGAAAGAGTTAGTCCTCAGTTATACCTGACTCTTTGTGACCCCATGGACTGTAGCCTGCTAGGCTTCTCTGTTCATGAAATTCTCTAGGCAAGAATACTGTTGTGGGTAGCCATTCCCCTCTCAAGCGCTCTTCCCAACCTAGGGATCAAACCTGGGTCTCCTATATTGCAGACAGATTTTTTACCATCTGAAGCCCCCAAAATATGGAACACTTCACAAATTTGCATGTCATTCTTGTGAGGTGCCATGCTAACCTTCTCCATATAGTTCAAGTTTTAGTGTATGTGTTGCCAAAGAGAGCATTTAATTGATTGAGGCTGTCCTCTTTGCTAAATGTTGATAATCTTACATGTCACTCGATTGGCTGAAGCAAGATGAAGTGCTTCTAGAAATGAACTCACTCTGAGCTCCAGGAACTACATTTATTCCAGAGTCAAAGGTGATTCGGTTTCTTCCTTCAACATCAGAAATTAGTTGGAGCAAGAAGCAACACATTCAAAAAGGAAGAAGGAGTTCTAGTTGGGTTGTCCACTTTATCTTAAGGAAAGCACTTTCCAGATAATGTAGTGAGTGCTAGCATGTGCATTTGCAAACCACACTGGTTTTGTCCAGAGACCTACCCAGGCCTTAGATACACAGATCCATAGACAACAGGTTGTTACCCTAGAGATGCCCACAACCAACTGCCTGCTTCTTCCCAAAGTCCCAGGTGGGATCAATGGTGATTTAGTAAAAATGTGTCTGACAACAGTCCTTTTTAAAATCCCTGATAAACTAAAACAGGGACTTTTATATGAAACAATTGTTTTTAAAGGTCTAAGTATAAAAGACACTTACTCCTTGGAAGAAAAGTTATGACCAACCTAGATAGCATATTCAAAAGCAGAGACATTACTTTGCTGACTAAGGTCCATCTAGTCAAGGCTATGGTTTTTCCTGTGGTCATGTATGGATGTGAGAGTTGGACTGTGAAGAAGGCTGAGCGCTGAAGAATTGATGCTTTTGAACTGTGGTGTTGGAGAAGACTCTTGAGAGTCCCTTGGACTGCAGGGAGATCCAACCAGTCCATTCTGAAGGAGATCAACCCTGGGTGTTCTTTGGAAGGAATGATGCTAAAGCTGAAAGTCCAGTACTTTAGCCACCTCATGCAAAGAGTTGACTCATTGGAAAAGACTCTGATGCTGGGAGGGATTGAGGGCAGGAGGAAAAGGGGACAACAGAGGATGAGATGGCTGGATGGCATCACTGACTCGACGGACTTGAGTCTGAGTGAATTCTGGGAGTTGGTGATGGACAGGGAGGCCTGGCGTGCTGCGATTTATGGGGTCTCAAAGAGTCAGACACGACTGAGCGACTGAACTGAAGTATAAATCAAGCTTCCAGATTCTATTTGCATTTAATTTGGTATCAGTAGATGTATATTTTCTTCTCTTTTAAAAGTATTTACTCTCTCAAGGTTAAGTACCTTCAAAGACCCACCATCTCAACTTGTAATAAGGGACACTTTTTTAGGATAGGAGAAAGCCTGTTATAAGTTTCTCTCCAATCAACTATAAGGTCTTGAGAAAACTACAAAAATATGACCACATGATCCTCTTTAAAAAAAAAAAAACAAAGATTCTTTTATTTTTTATAGCCACATGGAGGCAAGAAGTTCATTTGTGAACACCTCAAAAAGGGATCAAGAGTTCCAAGTACTGAAATTATACAAAGTTCTTCCCTATTTTTTAAAAAGGAGATAAATTTGATGAATATACAATCACCTTGATGGGGAAACTTGTATACAGTACGTGTTCTGTGCCAGTCACAATTCTGGTGCTCATGAGAACACACGAACACATGAAGTATCCTAGTCCCTGAAATGGGTGCATTACACTACTCTCGCTATTTTTATAGCTATTTGAAAATAACTATAAACATTAATAAAAAATGTTTACTGATACCCAGCTTCCAATATTCCATAACTAGAAGAGAACTGATATATAGGTTATCTTTCTGTAATATATAATCACATAGTATGTAAATATGTAATAATTGTAAGTGGCGAGGTAGGAGAGAAAAATATGCTGGCTTGGGGGTAAGGATGACAATGAAAGGGGGTTTGGTGTGAGACACAGCAAGATGACCATGAATATTCAAGCATACAATATCCTGGATGAAACTGGGATCCCTTCCCAAATGGATACATCTAGATTGCGATACTATTAATTCTACTCTATTAAGAGTCTTAGATATAGCTCTGGACATGGCTGGCTTTAAACAACAGGTCATAGAAATTACCTACTGAGTTCCCTGTGGTCATTGACCAAAGGAGTTCCTGATAGTAGAGATATCAACTCCTAGTGAGGATGGAAAAGAGGAAGAGCAAGAGGGAAGAGAAAAACAAGATAGAAGGAGATGAGAGAAAAAAAAAAAGAACCTGCATTAGGCTGCAGTCTCCATGCTGTAATCACTGAGTTAGAGACAGTTCCAGATGGATGAAACTTCTCTGACACTCAGCCTTTGCCCTGAAACTTGCCTACCGTAGCATGATCTATTTGCTTGTCTTTTCCAGCAAAATGTTCCATTAAGGTTTCTGGCATGAGCCTCATAATCACACTGAAATTCAAGAAACTCAGTAGAATGATTCTTTGTGATCTGGTTGAACCCCACTGAGAAAAAAATTCACCTGTGAGACTGCAGGTGCCAATTGTCACTCTAGCCTGTACTAATCAAAGGTGAAAACTCTTGGCTCTTTTAGTTTTTCTAAGGAAGTGACATTCCTATTTATTATTCATCTACTTTAAGTTTTCACAGAAAGCACTAGGCCACCTGTCCAATGTTGGCACCTAAGGAAAACCGACACACTGAAAATTAATAATAGCAGGTTGAAATACTTGTAGATTTTCTGAAAACAGAGAAGAAAAAAATCAAGATTAACTCTGATTTGGCTTTTGGTAGCTCTCTCCATCGGAGAAGGCGATGGCACCCCACTCCAGTACTCTTGCCTGGATAATCCCATAGACAGAGGAGCCTGGTAGGCTGCAGTCCATGGGGTCGCAAAGAGTCGAACAAGACTGAGAGACTTCACTTTCACTTTTCACTTTCATGCATAGGAGAAGGAAATGGCAACCCACTCCAGTGTTCTTGCCTAGGGAATCCCAGGGATGGGGGAGCCTGGTAGGCTGCCGTCTATGGGGTTGCACAGAGTTGGACACAACTGAAGCAACTTAGCAGCAGCAGCAGCTCTCTCCATAATGCTATTTACTAGAAAATATTTATGCAGCCTTTGCCCAGCCAAATAAATCAGTACATGGATACTTGGATTTAGAAAGATGATAAGTGGGGTGGGCAATGATCTCTTACATTTTAAAAATAGATTAATGACAACATTTTTCTGAATAAACTTCTTTTTCCTTAAAATTTTCAACTTTACAAAAGCTAATATACACACGACTTTCAGAAATAGGTCTACTACCTATACTATATTGATAGTTCACACACTATAAGCTGCCAATGACATGTTGGTATATGTAAATTGTATATGTACACGCTACTTTGCGTAGAAACTGACTAAATGGTCAGGAAACTACTGCAGAAAACCCAAAACTTTGGGGATTGGAGAAGAGGTTTAAAATGCCACTTTTCATGGCTGTCTTACTCAAAATTTATCACCAAGCCCATTTTAGTTAGAAAATAACACTAAAAGGGCTGTCTTTTGTTTCTGCTACTTGCAAACCAACTACTCAGTTCAGGTGCAATAACACTAACAATAATAATAGCTACCATTTATTTAGTGTTTTGCCAGGCTCTCAGCTAATAATGAACTTGCAATATCTCACCATGTTCACAAGAAGCCTTTGATATTAGTAACATTTTTAACCATGAGGAAACTGAGGCAGATAAAAATTGTGTATTAATTAGCCCAACAGCATGCAGCAGTGAACAGTGGAGCTGGGGGTGAACCTGAGTACTTTCACTCCAGAACTCCCTTTTAAACAGTATGCCGTCCTTCACTACCTACCCATACACGTTGATTTAAATATAGATTTGTCACTCAAAACTCTTCAAGCTTCACCTTAAGTGACCCTGATTGATTCATCACTTATATTTCAAGACTTCACTATACAGATCACAGAATCTGGCCAAACTGAGACTGGCCACTTCCCCATACACCCTGTACTTTTCCTTTTTCCAACTGTACTAATGGTATTTCCTTAATGCAAAATGCAGTCATGCACTAAGAGCAGAAGGAGTTGAAACCAATTTAAAATTTATATACGATATATAATAATGATAAAGGCTAACATTTATCAAGCAGTTACTACATGCCAAGAACTGTATTAGTCTATTTACATAAATGTATCATGAATGAAATTGTGTGAAATGACACATATAGTTATTGTTACCCCAATTTTCCAGATGAGAAAATCAAATCTTACGAAGGCTAAGTATTCTGTCTAAAACAACCTAACTTATAAGTATTCCATTGGCCAAGAAGTTTATTTTTTCCTAAGATGGTACAGAAAAACCTGAACAAACTTTTTGGACAACCCAATAAGAGTCTCAAACTGAACTCCAAGTCTGCCTAACTCTAAGAAGCAAGTTTTTAACCATACATTCTAGGTTATATCTATCCCAAATTTTAATTTCCATTATAGTTATTTAAAACTAAGTTCTATATTTTCCTGCATGCATGCTCAGTCACTCAGTTGTATCTGACTCTTTGCGACTCTATGGATTGTAGCCTGCCAGGCTCCTCTGTCCATGAGATTTCTTAGGCAAGAATACTGGAGGGGGTTGCCATTTCCTTCTCCAGGGGATCTTCCTGACCCAGGGATCGAACCCACATCTCCTGAGTCTCCTACATTGGCAGACATATTCTTCACCACCCAGCCATCTGGGAGGCCCTCTATATCTTCCTACTAAACCATATACTTCTTAGAACTAAAGCAAGATTTTGCATCTCTGCCCTACCCCCCAATACACACACAGTTCCAAGTACAGTGAAGTAAGAAAAGCAAACTAGAGGCCAAGTAAAAAAGCGAAGGGAGTAAAGGCAGAGGATTTCAGAGCAAATGTCAACTGTGTGACTTCAGTGATACAGAATCCCTGAGAGGAGTGCACTTCCCCTGCCCTCTGAAGCACCGCCTCTGCTAAATGTGCATCACTGTTGCCGCAGCTAGACTGGCACGGCAGCAGGTTACTGCAGAAAGAGCCCGCGCGCTCCTCTTCTGCACAGCTGTGCCAGCACTATCCCCTAGATGGAAACCTAACCTTAGCTCCAAGTATACAGTTTAGTAGAAAGAAGGCTGTGCTGGAAGTGTCCCCAGGTGGAAATGGCTCACAATCCCCTCACTTTCTCTGAATGCTGTGAAAAGCAATGTAGTTTGTAAACAATTGGAACCCATTGTTAATTCAGGCTTCTCAGAGATTCTAAAGCCCCAGAGACTGTATAATTAGTTTAAAATTTTTAAAGGAGTAGGTTTTAAGTGAGATTGGGTGTATCCTCAGTTACACTGCCAGTGGTCAGTCTAAGAAATAGGTATGTAAATTAAAGAAAGTTATTTAAACATACCAGAGCCAGAAGATATTAATAAATCTGAGTGTGATTCTAAAAATGGGCAAAGACTTGAGTCAGCAAAATTTGAAACCACTTCTAATTTTATCTGACCCATTCGGTTATATTCTGCTTCTTGTGACAATATTAGTCCCTATGGTATCATAGAGAACTAGCATGGGAAGAATAGCAGACAAAGTCAAGAGACAGGATTCAAGGTCAGGTCAGACTGTCACTTAAAGCAGAGTAAACTCCAGGAAGTTATCTGGTGCCTACGAGACTTATTTTCATATGTACAATAGATATGGCCTGACTTATTGAATTTGTATTCTTAGTACAAAAACCCACAAGAAATACTTTACTATTTGTAAGGTCTATTATATAATATATATTAATCAATGGGGGAAAAACTGTAGCCATACTGTGAAGATAATATGTAATAAACATTTTTTATTTGATTAAAAGAGAGAATTGGTTTTTTCTCCCTATCTCCTCCTTTTTCTCAGTTGACTGCGTAATATGTGCCAGATGTTGTATTAGGTGCTGGGAATATAGTGACAAACTAATCAGATAAGATACCTTGTGGGGTAGGGGGTAGGATGACAATAGTTAATGTGTAAATAAAAACATGAATACTTTCAGAGGATGAGAAGTATTATAAATAAAATGATAATGATTACAAAAGAACTTGAGGCAATAACACATGGTTGACAATTGGAAAAATCAGAGAGTCTCTAGTATAAAAGAGAAAGTGGAAAGAAAACTCCAGAAAAAAGAACAGCAACTGCAAGTCCCTAAAAATGAAGTAATTTTGGCAAATTCAAGAGACAGAAATAAGTCCCCTACAGAAGGAACATAATGAGTGAAGAGGGTATCATGAGGTAGCTTGATCAGGCAATACATATAGGATGGGTCTTGGAGATTCAGTTTTTAAAAAGTAATTTAGATTTTAGTCTAAAGGCAGTGAGAAGCCATTGGATAGTTTTAATTAGGAGAGCAACTTAATCTGATTTGCATGGTCAGAATCTTTGATAAGACCAATAAAGAGGTGTGCATGCTAAGTAGCTTCAGTCGTGTCCAACTCTGTGACCCCATGGACTGTAGCCCACCAGTCTCCTCTGTCCATGGGATTCTCCAGGCAAGAATACAGGAGTGGGTGTCCATGCCCTCCTCCAAGGGATCTTCCTGGCCCAGGAACTAAACTTGTGTCTTTTATGTCTCCTGCTTTGGCAGGCAAGTTCTTTACCACTAGTGACACCTGGGAAATCCCAACTTTTGCCGATATGAACCCCAATGAGGTCTGCCTCATGTTGGGTCTGCCCAAACATCGTTTGATCTCTGGGATATACCATCCTCATCATCACATCATTTCTCTGAACACTTCAGTGGCCCCCTCACTGTCCTTGGCATGAAGACCAGAATCCTCAACATTGCCACAAAGCACTGCAAAGTCTGAACCTTGCATGTCTCTCAACCCCGTATGATGGTCCACTTCCTCCTTGCCTCTGCCTTCTAGACCATCCGGACTTCCTAAGGGTCTTTGAACATGTGATTCTCCCTATCACCTCAGAACTTTTGCAGATGGTATTCCTTTGGCCTGGAATACTTATTTCCTCCATGTATCTTGCCAACCCCTATACTTAAGTCTCATAGCAACTGTCACTTCTTGAGGATGTTTTCCTTAACCTCTATGATGAGATCAAATCTTCTATCCTCTTATTTTATATTCCTATAGAAACACAGTCCTCTCCTTGAAAGTATCTATCACAGTTATGACTTCACACTGATTGGTTTGATTCTTTAATTAATTTGCATCTCCCCTACAAGATTGTAAGTGCCTCAGGGACAAAGATTGTATTAATATACATATTTGCTCTGAAATTCCCCATATTCAGCACAGTACTGAAATCAAGCGGGAATTCAATTAATAAAAAAAAAAAATCAACCAGGCAGAAGAAGAAATAAAAAATGATAACAAACCAAGAGGAAAATAACAGACAATATAAATAAACTCACGTGAGATCCAAGTAATAAAGTTATGAGATACAGACTATATGTTCAAAGAATTGATAGACATAATTAGGAATTTTGACAGGAACTGGAAACTATTAAAAATAATCAATAGAAAAACATGTAATTGAAAATTATAATAATCAAAATTAAGAACCCAATGAAGGTTTTTGATAGTACAATAAATTCAGCTGAAGAGCAAGTTAGTAAACTAGAACATAGGCCAGAAGAAAACATCCAGAATAAACATGTGAAAAATAAATGCATTAAAGCAGAGGTGGGAACCAAAACAATCTGATCATATTGCAAATGTATGAAATAATCTCACTGAAGAGGATGCATGGAAAAGATGCTGACCTAAGTAATGCTGGAAATATATGGACTCCATAAAACTAAATGCAAAAGAAATTGTACATAAGCACTGTCTTCTGGTTGGTAAAGTTGCACCCCACAGGGTACAGGTTACCAACTCTGAAACTGCTATACATGCATATTGGAATTGAACAACTAGGTAAATGGATAGCAAAAAGCAGGAATAAGTTTCTCCCTGTTGCGGGATGGAGGGTGATTACAGAAAAACAAGGGGAGGAAGCAAGAACTCCTATATAGCTTAATACAGATGCTGATAGTTGTATTATCTGTATAATAGGTAGATAGATAGGTAGGTAGGTAGGTAGATAGATATAGCTATGTACATATACATGGCTGGGCTTCCCTGGTGTGGCTCAGTGGTAAAGAATCTGCCCGCAATGCAGGAGAAGCAGGAGACGTGTGTTCCATCCCTGGGCTGGGAAGATTCTCTGGAAGAGGAAATGGCAACCCACTCCAGTATTCTTGCTTGGAAAATTCCATGGACAGAGGAGCCTGAGAGGCTACAGTCCGTTGGGTCACAAAGAATCAGACATGACAGAGAAACTGAATACACACACACATTTACATGATTGGTAAACATACATTTATGCCCTCGCTATGTCAGATAAGAGAAACTAGAAGTATGTCACTCCAGAAGCAATGAGTTCACCAGCAACCTGATTTTGATTTCTAATACCATTATTCAATAAAAGAAACCACGGCTCGCCAGGGAAATGGTTGATCCCAGGACTAGGGTAGGAAATATTCAAAATAAACCTGGAGGATCTTATAGTAACAGAAATAATGAAGTGCTCCAAAATAAAAAAAAATTAAAAACCCCACGAAAACAAAATACTGACAAAGATGGACTTATATCAAAGGAATATGGGAGTCACTGAAAGAGTTCCGAAGGACCAAAGCCAAAACAACCTGAGTAACAAAGTTTTAATACAAAGTTGCATTGTAACTCAAAATATAAAGTAAATGTCCACAACATAAATAAATAACTGAATAAAGAACTGAATGAGAAAAAAGATAAAAAGCTCCCATGCAGAAGAATCCCAAATAATTTAAGTAGATATTGTGCCCTTGAGGAGGAATATAACTCCACTCCTTAAGTGTGAGTGGGCATAGGACTTCTCTCCAAGGAGTATAGTGTGGAAAAATTAAAAAAGAGAGAGCAAGAGAGTAAACTTACAGGAAAGAAACTTGACAACCACTAATTCATAGGATTAAGGTCAACAGTAAAAGTGATGTTAATGAGATAGGACAAACCTGTGATATGACATGATAAAAATAGCATTTTACTTCTGTGGTTTTCCTTCCAAAAGCCCACAACCCCAGTCTAACCATTACAAAAACATCAGCCAAGATGAATCTCAGGAAATAAGAAAACTATATGTAACATGGTATCTTGGATGGAATTCTAGAACAGAAAAAAAGACATTAGGTAAAAACTAAAGGAATCTGAATAAATTATGAACTTCAGTAAATGATAATGTGTCAGTATTTGTTTATTACGGCTTCCCTGGTAGCTAAGTTGGTAAAGAATCTGTCTGCAGTGCAGGAGACCTAGGCTTGATCCCTGGGTCAGGACGACCCCTGGAGAGGGGAATGGCTAGCCACTCCAGTGTTCTTGCCTGGAGAATCCTATGGACATAGGACCCTGGCTGGCTACAGTCCATGGGCTCGCAAGGATTCAGACATGACTTAGCGACTAAACTACTACCACCATTGGTTTATTAATAAATATTGACTGTATAAAATTTCTACAATGTCTGGTGAGCTTTAAGATCCATGTAGAATTAAAAAGGTGTGGCAAGAGTGGCACATTAGTTGGGAAGTTGGCAAGCGTGTTTTCAGATGTAGGAAGTATATAATCGCCTATGGTTTGCATTTATTCAATAATAATAATGATAATTATAATAAAATTGTGTTGTGGGTAAATTCTCATTACTTTCTATGCAAAACACCTGCTAAGAACTGTAATCCAAGTGTATGCCCTGACCAGCAATGCTGAAGAAGCTGAAGTTGAACGGTTCTATGAAGACGTACAGGACCTTCTAGAACTAACACCCAAAAAGATGTCCTTTTCATTACAGGGCACTGGAATGCAAAAGTAAGAAGTCAATAAACACCTGGAGTAACAGGCAAATTTGGTGTACAGAATGAAGCAGGGCAAAGGCTAATAAACTTCTGCCAAGAGAACACACTGGTCATAGCAAACACCCTCTTCCAAAAACACAAGGGAAGACTCTACACATGGACATCACCAGATGGTCAATACCAAAATCAGATTGACTATATTCTTTGCAGCCAAAGATGGAGAAGCTCAATACAGTCAGCAAAAACAAGACTGGGAGCTGTCTGTGGCTCAGATCATGAACTCCTTATTGCCAAATCCAGACTTAAATTGAAGAAAGTGGGGAGAAACACTAGACCATTCAGGTATGACCTAAATCAAATCCTTTATGATTATACAGTGGAAGTGAGAAATAGATTTACGGGATTAGAACTGATAGACAGAGTGGCTGATGAACTATGGATGGAGGTCTGTAACTTTGTACAGGAGACAGGAATCAAGACCATCCCCAAGAAAAAGAAATGCAAAAAAGCAAAATGGCTGTCTGGGGAGGCCTTACAAATAACTGAGAAAAGAAGAGAAGTGAAAAGCAAAGGAGAAAAGGAAAGATATACCCATTTGAATGCAGAGTTCCAAAGAATAGCAAGGAAAGATAAGAACACCTTCCTCAGTGATCAATGCAAAGAAATAGAGGAAAACAATAGAATAGGAGAGACTAGAGATCTCTTTAAGAAAATTAGAGATACCAAGGGAACATTTTATGCAAAGATGGTCTCAATAAAGGACAGAAATGATATGGACCTAACAAAAGCAGAAGATATTAAGAGGAGGTGTCAAGAATACACAGAACTGTACAAAAAAGATCTTCACGACCCAGATAATCACGATGCTGTGATCAATCACATTCACCTGAGCCAGACATCCTGGAATGTGAACTCAAGTGTGCCTTAGGAAGTATCACTAAGAACAAAGCTAGTGGAGGTGATGGAATTCCAGTTGAGCTATCTCAAATCTTAGAAAGATGATGCTGTAAAAATGCTGCACTCAATATGTCAGCAAATTGGGAAAACTCAGCAGTGGCCACAGGACTGGAAAAGGTAAGTTTTCACTGCAATCCCAAAGAAAGGCAATGCCAAAGAATACTCAAGCTACTGCACAATAGCACTCATCTCACACACTAATAAAGCAATGGTCAAAATTCTCCAAGACAGGCTTCAGCAATACATGAACCATGAACTTCCAGATGGTCAAACTGGTTTTAGAAAAGCAGAGGAACCAGAGATCAAATTGCCAACATTCGCTGGATCATCGAAAAAGCAAGAGAGTTCCAGAAAAACATCTATTTCTGCTTCATTGAATATTTCATAGCCTTTGACTATGTGGATCACAATAAACTGTGGAGAATTCTGAAAGAGATGGGGATACCAGACCACCTGACCTGCCTCTTGAGAAACCTATATGCAGGTCAGGAAGCAACATAAAACAACAGACTGGTTCCAAATAGGAAAGGGAGTACATCAAGGCTGTATATTGTCACCCTGCTTATTTAATTTATATGCAGAGTACATCATGAGAAATGCTGGACTGGAGGAAACACAAGCTGGAATCAAGATTGCTGGGAGAAATCACAATAACCTCAGATATGCAGATGACACCACCCTTATGGCAGAAAGTGAAAAAGAACTAAAGAGCCTCTTGATGAAAGTGAAAGAGGAGAGTGAAAACGTTGGCTTCAAGCTCAACATTCAGAAAACGAAGATCATGGCATCCGGTCCCATCACTTCATGGCAAGTAGATGGGGAAACAATTGACTTTATTTGGGGGGGGGGCTCCAAAATCACTGCAGATGGTGACTGCAGCCATGAAATTAAAAGATGCTTAATCCTTGGAAGGAAAGTTATGACGAACCTAGACAGCCTATTAAAAAACAGAGACATTACTTTGCCAACAAAGGTCTGTCTAGTCAAGGCTATGGTTTTTCCAGTGGTCATGTATGGATGTGAGAGACTATTAAGCAAGCTGAGCACCAAAGAATGGATCTTTTGAAGTGTGGTGTTGGAGAAGACCCTTTCGAGAGCCCCTTGGACTGCAAGGAGATCCAACCAGTCCATCCTAAAGGAGCTCAGTCCTGGGTGTTCATTGGAAGGACTGATGCTGAAGCTGAAACTCCAATACTTTGGCCACCTGATGAGAAGAGCTGACTCATTGGAAAAGACTCTGACACTGGGAGGGATTGAGGGCAGGAGGAGAAGGGGATGACAGAGGATGAGATGGTTGGATGGCATCACCGACTCAATGGACATGGGTTTGGGTAGACTCCAGCAGTTGGTGATGGACAGGGAGGCCTGGCACGCTGCAGTTCATGGGGTTGCAAAGAGTAGGACATGACTGATCAACTGAACTGAACTGAGGAACTGTATATTTTTTATACTATCCAAAACTCCTGTCTATAAACCAGAATACCAGTACATGGTCTTTAGATAAATAAGGATTTCCTGGTTTTGGAAGTCGAAGTAAGGGATCTTGCTATAATATGTATTAATACTCATAAGAAATCTAATATATTTCAAAAGCCACCTTCCTTTCCAAAAAAAAAAAAAAAAAAACCACACACAAGTTCTTTTAATTAGCAGCTCTGCTTCTGAATTTATAAATTTCAACTTACAAACAACTTTTAGAAAAAGTGGGTTAAGTATGCTGTGCATATGTGCTAAATCACTGCAGTCATGTCTGACTCTGCAACCCTATGGACTGTAGCCCGCCAGACTCCTCTGTCCATGGGATTCTCCAGGCAAGAATACTGGAGTGGGTTGCCATGCTGTCTTCCCGACCCAGGGATCAAACCTGCGTGTCTCAGGTCTCCTGCATTGGCAGGTAGATCCTTTATCACTAGCACCATCTGAAGTCCCTAAAGCATGGTGTACTCATGTACTATGCTTCTAAAGAACAGAATGGGAACCTTCAATTTTCAACTGCAACTTGGTTACCAGGTTGTATCATCGACATGACACAGTTAAATGAAGCAAGACACTGAAATGAGATTCCTTTCACATTTCATAGAACACAGGGATTGTGTGTTTTTTCCCCCTGCGGGAGGGGGGTGGGTGGTGGTGGTAAAGATTGAATGTAATATTTCAATCATACCCAAAAGAACATGAGTTAATATTTCATAGCTACTTAATCCACTCATTCAGAGACAGTAATGCAAATGTTCAAATATTTATGCTTCGTAGGCAAAACATGGTGCCCTGAATTATTGTATTGTACTCTCTTATGCCACTGACTTACGATTCATTTCAGATCAGGTAACCAGAAAATCACTGTATTCAGCAGGGGAGCACTAGCAATAAGCTCTTTATACTCACAATCCTTTCATTTTTATTCACACATGAGCCTCATCTGCCTCCTTGAAAAAAATTAAAATACCTACCAAAGTTATTGATTAAGGAGGGATTAGTATAAAAAATACTATGTATTTAATTGATCTAATTGCAATTTCCAATCTACATTATGTATAATAATTCAAAGTCTCTTGTAAGAAGAGTGATTTTGCTGTAATAGCCTGTTATTCTCAGACATGAGTCCTTCAATATAAAGTCACCAAATCAACCATAATGAAAATCATACACTGAGTTTTCAACCTCACCCTTTAATGCTCCTGAAGAGCATTTAGAGAGCATAAGTAAGGTCAGAGAGGAATTGCATTATTTGGAAAGTTTTTTACTCATTTAGTTCCCTTCTTTCTACTCTTGACTACCCCCAGGCTATCAAAGCAGGAAATTAGGTTGAGACAAAAATTTAAGACCATTCACAGTGAATTTCAGAGTTAAAAAGAGGAAGTAGGTACCATATACAACTTGAGGCAAGAATCTGTCCCGTTCTACACTGTAGTAATTTCAAAGTGTGAAGAGTAAGATACAAGGATGAGAGCTCATCATCTCCCAGCCAGCCTCTGTGCACACCAACCCAGCTGTTCTCCTCAGAGATATCACTCAGTTCAGTTCAGTCCCTCAGTTGTCTCCGACCATTTGCGACCCATGGACTGCAGCACACCAGGCCTCACGGTCCATCACCAACTCCCAGAGTTTACTCAGACTCATGTCCATGGAGTTGGTGATGCCATCCAACTATCTCAGCCTCTGTCATCTCCTTCTCCTCCTGCCTTCAATCATTCCCAGCATCAGGATCTTTTCCAATGAGTCAGTTCTTTCCATCAGGTGGCCAAAGTTGGAGCTTCAGCTTCATCATCAGTCTTTCCAGTGAATATTCAGGACTGATTTCCTTTAGGATTGACTGGTTTGATTTGCTTACAGTCCAAGAGACTCTCAAGAGTCTTCTCCAACACCACAGCTAAAAAGTATCCGTTCTTCAGCGCTCAGCTTTCTTTATGGTCCAACTCTCACATCCATACATGACTACTGGAAAAACCATAGCTTTGACTAGATTGTTGGCAAAGCAATGCCTTTGCTTTTTAATATGCTGTCTAGGTTGGTCATAGTTTTTCTTTCAAGGAGCAAGCATCTTTTAACTTCATGGCTGCAGTCACCATCTGCAGTGATTCTGGAGTCCAAGAAAATAAAGTCTGTCACTGTTTCCATCGTTTCCCCATCTATTTGCCATGAGTGATGAGACCAGAGGCCATGATCTTAGTTTTTTGAATGCTGAGTTTTAAGCCAGCTTTTTCACTCTCCTCTTTCACTTTCATGAAGAGGCTCTTTAGTTCCTCTTCACTTTCTGCCATAAAGGTGATATCATATGCATATCTGAGGTTATTGATATTTCTCTCTACAATCTTGATCCTCAAAGATATATTTCTTTCTTTATCTCCTCAGTAACCTAAACAATCTAGTAGCACTGAGGGATATTTTTAACCCATGTATTGTCATCAAGTACCTTTTGATATGGGCTTCCCTGGTGGCTCATCAGTAAAGAATCTGCCTGCAATGCAGGACACCCAGGTTCAACCCCCGGGTTGGGAAGATCCCCTGGAGGAGGGCATGGCAACCGATTCTAGTACTCTTGCCTAGAGCATCCTGTGGACAGAGGAGCCTGGCAGGCTGCAGTCCATAGGGTTGCACAGACTCAGACATGGCTGAAGTGACTAAGCAGTGGCACTATCCCTTGATATGAAGGGCTGAGAAGGACACATAAACTCTCTGGAATCCTTCTCCATAATATGTAATCTCAACCAAATTATCATCAAACATCAGACATTGAGAGGCAAAAATGAAAGTAACTGACCAATACTCTTCAAAAGTGTCAAGGTCCTAAAAGTTAAGGAAAGACTAAGGTACTATCACTGGAGAAGGCACTGGCACCCCACTCCAATACTCTTGCCTGGAAATTCCCATGGATAGGAGGAGCCTGGTGAGCTGCAGTCCATGGGGTCGCTAAGAGTCGGACGCGATTGAGTGACTTCACTTTCACTTTTGACTTCCATGCATTGGAGAAGGAATGGCAACCCACTCCAGTGTTCTTCCCTGGAGAATCCCCGGGACAGAGGAGCCTGGTGGGCTGCTGTCTATGGGGTCGCACAGAGTCAAACACGACTGAAGCGACTTAGCAGCAGCAGTAGCAAGGTACTATCACAGACTGGAAGATACCATAGAGACATGACTACCAAATGCAGCATAGGACTCTGGATGGGATCCTCTGAAAGAAAAAGGATATTTGGGGGAAAGAATGGTTAAATCTAAATAAGTTGTGTAGTTTTGCTAATAGTATTATACTAAGGTTAACGTCTTAGTTTGGGTAAATGTTTTAAAGTTGTATAAAATGTTAACCTAAGGAGAGGCTGAATGAAAGGAGACAGAGTATCGTATTATTTCTCACCTTTTCTTTCAGACTTAAATTATCTCAAAAATTTTAAAAGTATTAAAAAGGAAAAGAAAAAATCTTATACTGTGATGTTTAAAAAAAGCTTTAAAAATCATACACTGTGATGAAGGAAAGAGATTGTAATCTCAAGAGATACTTGGGAAGTTTCAAAACTGCTGACTAGTTCCTCAGTAAATATGAATTATTCATTTGAATAATTCTGATGCGCAGAGTCAGAAGATGGCATAATATGATGGTTAATCACATGGACTTTAAGATCAGATATATCTTAGTTTAAAACTTCATTTTACCACTGATTAGCTATGACATGTTACCTAATGTCTCTGAAACTCAATTTTCTCACATGTAATAATGGGGTATAAATAGTACCAACTTCACAGGGTTGTTGTGAAGGTTACTATACATAAAGCAGTGGTCCCCAACATTTTTGGCACCCAAGACTGGTTTTATGGAAGACAACTTTTCCATGGGCAGGGCAAGATGGTTCACGTGGTACTGAGAGCTTTGGGGAGCAGCAGGTGAGGCTTCACTAGCTCACGACCACTCACCCCCTGCTGTGGGGCCTGTTTCCTAAGAGGCGATGGACTGGTAGCAGTCCATGGTCCCAGGGGTTGAGGACTCCAACTTAAAGTTCTTCAGTTCAATTCAGTCGCTCAGTAATGTCCGACTCTTTGCGACTCCATGAATCGCAGCACGCCAGGCCTCCCTATCCATCGCCAACTCCCAGAGTTCACTCAGACTAATGTCCATCGAGTCGGTGATGCCATCCAGCCATCTCATCCTCTGTCATCCCCTTCTCCTCCTGCCCCCAATCCCTCCCAGCATCACAGTCTTTTCCAATGAGTCAACTCTTCGCATGAGGTGGCTAAAGTACTAGAGTTTCAGCTTCAGCATCATTCCCTCCAAAGAAATTCCAGGGCTGATCTCCTTCAGAATGGATTGGTTGGATCTCCTTGCAGTTCAAGGGACTCTCAAGAGTCTTCTCCAACACCACAGTTCAAAAGCATCAGTTCTTTAGCGCTCAGCCTTCTTCACAGTCCAACTCTCACATCCATACATGACCACTGGAAGAACGATAGCCTTGACTAGATGGACCTTTGTTGGCAAAGTAATGTCTCTGCTTTTTAATATGCTATGTAGGTTGGTCATAACTTTCCTTCCAAGGTAAACATATCCTTAAAACCTCTTTTAAGAAGAAATAAATGTCTTTCAGAATTCTCTTTACTCTAAATGCAAACTAAATTAGATTTTTCATTACTGTCTCTGGGGTCTGTAATGCATTTTTGTCTTGTAAAGAAGATACTTTAAAATCTCTCAGGGGCTTCCAGAGACACAATCCTTTGGCAGAAATCTTCTCTCTTAGGAAATTCACCAAAAATTCTTAATAACTTCCCCATTCGGATACCATGACCAAACACAAGATCAGAAAGAGCACCATCATTGCTTTTAACAATTCCCTTATACAGCATCATGGTTTCTTAAGTGCTTTTAAGTGCATTCTTTTAATTGATTCTCATAAAAACTCTTAGAGGCCTTCTAGAAAGTATCATTATCCCCAGTTTGCAGATAAGGCAACTGAGGCTCAGCCAAAACTTACACAATCAGTAAGCCACAATTTAAGACTCTTGTTTCATTCAACAAGCATTTATCAAGTATCCCCCATGGGTTCTCTCTGCCCTGTGTACTCCTCCTCAGCCCCACATGCTTGCTCCTATCATAATATTGTGCTTATCATGAAGGATTGAAATTGTCTACCTGCTTATCTGAATCCACCTCTGAACCATAATCTTCTTGCAGGCAAGCATTTGCCCTGCCCTAGTAGTATGCCTAGTACCCAGCCCACCCCTGACAAAAGGCACTCAATAAACACTTACGGAATAGATGAATGGGGAAAAATTTTTTAAATCATGAGAAAGAATGCATAAAAGGGACAAATTAATTGCTTTCAGTGAATGCACATTATATCATCTTTTTCCAGATCTTAGCATCTTCTAACCCAATTCTCAGCAGACAGCAAGGCTGTTGGGAGATTAAAACACTACTCTCCTGAGAAAGGAGCAAAGCCTATCACTGAGATCAGTCAACAGGACTAGATGATTGTGAAAAAGCATGAAATGAAGTCTGCTTATTGTTCCACTTTCCAAATAAAGCTGTTCACCTGCACAAGTTTCCATTCTGACTATGTCACATTCCTTAGGCAAGTCTAACTTCCACCAAAGAAAAGGACAGAAGTGACAACCTCTGACTTAAAGTTACCAAACTAAAGGGAACCAAAGCTCCTAAATGAAAGGAAGAGAAGTTCATTGACTCTGGGGTGGAGAATTACTGAAACAGACTCCCAAGGGACACTGAGAAGTCACCCCCAGAAAATTTTCAAGAAGACTATGGAAATCCATGTGAAATATTTGCCTTCCTGAGCCTTTCTCAGCCATAGCATCTTACTACCTACTTCTCTCATTACCCTATACTCTTAACCAATATTATTGCTCCTCCCTCCTTCCTTGCAACATCTTTTTTCAGTCCAGAGCCATCTGGTTGCACAGTCTCCACCTTCAGAATCAGAACCACAAAATATTTGCAGAACTTGTGGTTTTTCAGAAAGTTGGCAGAGAATGTGTTCTCCATAGTGATGGTATCAATTTCCCCATGTGGGAAAAATGCCAGTTGCTAGTAACAGTATCTGATGCTAAGCAACCAGACTGGTTCCAGGAGGCACTTTGGTGTCTGAAAAGAACACCAAACAAGAATTTAAAGACACATTTATGGCCTGATGCTTTCAAACACTTCAATGTGACCTCAGATAAATCACTCAGTTTCTCTGATGCTCTGTCTTGTTTTCCACCTCTAAAGGAAGCATGGGCTCTTCCAGACCCTATATACTAAGTTCCTCTCTGCTGCTTACAACTGTCACCGAGGGTGGAGGGGAATGAGGGTTCATGATTAAGAACTCTTGACAACCACAGAGATTTCCCTTCCAGACTAATTAACACCATGGCTTGTTTGTTGTTGTTGTTTTGTTTTCTCCTGTTCCAGAAAAACTAGGAAACAAACAGAACAGGATTAGGGGAGACAACCTGGGTCAACATTGAGGAAAAATATGTATCAATCAAAATCAGACTTTGTCTAGAAAAGGATAAAGAATAAGAGAAAACATTTGTAATCTCTAGTAAAACAAAAGTCACAAAAGAAAAATTCTATGAAGTCATTTATGTTTAACCTGCTCTAAATAAAAATAACCAACAGATAAGTTCACTGTTTGGACCATCTGTATCCGATAAGCATACGTCTAAATCCTGGCACCATCTGCTCAACTGAAATCTAGTACTCTGTCAATATGCCACATCACGATGATAGCAAGGAAAGCAGCCTCGTGGCGTAGGATCTAAATAAGCATCATGACCATCTTGAACGGGATGGGAAACCAGAGCCACACCAACTTGGTTAGACATTACTTTAGTGTTTTACGTTCACCCCAATTAAGACCCATTAGAGGCATGTGACTGACAGAGTCAAGCAGGCAGACTTCCACAGCAGAAGAAATATCTGGGGCAGGGGCCCAAAACACCCAAGCACCTTGGACTGATGAGAAGGAACACTGAAAGTAGAAAATCAAAGCAGAGATTCAACAGTATTTCCATCTATCTAGGGCTGGTCATTGATATCTAGCCACCTGACCTACTAATCATGGGGCATTTTTCAGTGGGGAACAGGCAAGCCATTAAAACATAGTTAAGCAGTGAGATAGCCATTGCCAATATGATAAATCCTTAAATTTTGAAACTTTTAAGATCACTTAAAGTCCTTACCTTACAAATGAGGAAACTGAGGCCCACAGGGTTAAGCAACATTCCCAGGTCAACACCCAGTTAGTACCAGAACAAATCTCCTTCCTCCCGAAACATTGCTTATCCCATGACGCCTTCCAGCAGCTAACAGCATCTGTATTTATCTTCCCTTCCTTCCTCACACACATGCCAAAAAAGTCATGTGCTTTTCAAGCTATTCATCCTAATGGCTTTTCTAAATTTCCCTACTATAGTACTATCTTACAAGCAAGCTTCTCTAAGATGGTGTCTTTCATAATCTTTAGCTCTGTTTCATGAAATATGAGTTGTTCACATTTTACATTACCTCTGCACCACTATGAGAGCCATGTCCATGATTTTTAGCTAAGTATAATTAATTACATGATGTCTACTGTGCTTTATTCTAGACATACCAGACTACCTTCCAATTTCATATAATTCCCTTCAAAGGTTCATGACTTTGCACATGCTGCTCCTTCTGCCTGAATAGCTCTCTCCCCCATTCCAGAGCCCCATCCACCAACCCAAATCCTGTTCATCTCAAAAGACCCAACTCAAATGTTTCCTCTTCTTTGGAGCTATCCTTGATTTCACCCAAAAGGCAGAATTGATTTCTCCCTCTGCATTTTATTTGTGCCTCGGATACAGTATTTATTCATTATCTGGTAATTAGTTGTATCCGTATTTGTGTCTTCACTAGAGTATCAGCATTTCATGTGCAGAGACAGGGTTTTATGTATCTTCAGCATCTAATAGAGCCTGGCATGCAGGAGGACCTAGGTAAATGTTTTGCTGTCTAATGCTGTTAATCCTGTAACAGAGTCATTGCCAAGATTTATGCCATTTTCCTTTTTAGAGAATCTATACATTGAAATTGACTGGTTGTTTTTTTTTTTTTTTAATTTCAGCTGCACTGGGTCTTCCTTGTGGCACACAGGCTCTCTAGTTGTGATATGTAGGCTCTAGAGCAAGTGGGTTCAATAGTTGCAGTGCATGGGCTTAGCTATAGTATGTGGGACCTTAAATCTCCAATCAAGGATCAAACCCGGGCTCCCTGCATTGGAAGAGTAGAGTATTATCCATTGGGCCCCCTCAGAAGTCCCTGACAATGACCTTTTGATATAAAAATTACTATGGTAAGTATCAGGTCTGTGATAAAACTGAGGATATAAAGAAAGAATAAGGATGTTCAAACTAACAAGTTATTTAAACTCTTATGGTGGGTTTTGTGCCCTTTAAAATAAGAATCAGACATTTAAGTGTTTTTGAAGAGCATGAAAGTCATTTCCTTAGGCATAAATTTTCAAAAAAGAATGTCAAAATACCTGTCTGTAATTTGATAAGAGAGACTATTATGCTATAATTCTCAATGTAAAAACTAATAATAATCTCTCACTTCTATAACAACAATAACAATAATAAAAGCTAATATTTATTGAGGGCTTACCATAAGCCAGGTATTTTGCTAAGCACTTTATATTTGTAATTTCATTTAATGTTCTTAGCAACTCCATAAGGTATATACTATCATCATTTCCATTTTATAGATGAGGAAACTGAGATTTCAAGGGTTTAAGGAACTGTGTGCACAATGTCAAACAAGAAATAAGTGATAAAGGGACGGTTTGACCCAGTCAGTCTGACTCTACAGCTCCTGCTCTAAATATAACCATGGAAACAAAGAACTCAGCAAATTTACTGAAGATCCGTGGGCTAATTAGGAGACAGAGGACTTTATCCTCCATTAGCTATGACAGAGAAGCCACATCCTTAGGAAGGAGAGCAGAATTTGCCCTACTCCCAAATATATCTGTTTGGTGAAATGATTATTTTAGGCTGATTATCTTCAAAAAACAACAGGCATAGGAAAAGCTATAAAAACTTAGAAGTTAACATTTTCAAAGATACATTTACATTTATAAAGGAAATCTCTGTTTATAAGGGTGTTTTTCTCTCTTTATCAGGAAGAGGATTATTAAATCTCTTGAAATTCTCATCGATGGAGAAAGCAAGGACTTAAATCTGCATAAAATCTTACCATTGTACGTTATGCTTTGCCTGATTGTTGTTGTTGCTATTCAGTTGCTCAGTTGTGTCCAGCTCTTTGCGACCCCATGCACTGCAGCATGCCAGGCTTCCCTGTCCTTCACTATTTCCTGGAGTCTGCTCAAATTCATCTCTACTGAGTCGGTGATGCCATCCAACCATCACATCCTCAGTCACCCTCTTCTCCTCCTGCCCTCAATCCTTCCCAGCATCAGGGTCTTTTTCATCGAGTTGGCTCTTTCCATCATCAGGTGGCCAAAGTATTGGGACTTCAGCTTCAGCATCAGTCCTCCCAGTGAATATTCAGGTTTTTGCCTTTAATTGCTTTCCCACACCCTCTACCCTCATCTTCTTTTATCTTTAGCTGAAGATGGTATTATAGATGATGGGTTGGGCCATTTCAGGAGTTACTCAATTTTTCTGGGTATCTCCCATATATACAGAAGGCATACATATTATTACAGTTTTGTTTTCCTCAAGTTAATCTATCTTTTATTACAGAGGGTTCTGAGCCAAGAACCTAGAAAGAAAAAAGGAAAATTATTTTTCCTCCCTTCACTTGAGAGAGGCACTAGAACCTTCACAGAAATAGGAGGCATAAGACTTTTATCAACCCAGAGGAATAATGGATTGTTACATTGAATGGATTGTTATTGAAATCACTGAATCAGTAGACTAAGCTTTATGCATAAAAACAAGATTAACATCCACACAAAACGATCCCTCCTAGCATACACTGAGAACATTTTTTCCATCATCTGGGTGTGCTTGTGTACTTTCATGGGATAGAAATTGAGCTGGGCTTTAGTGAGGCTAGTGTGCATATTTCCTGGCAATCACTTATTTATTGCTTATTGGACAGCTTTATTCTTTCATCCAGAAGAGACAGAGTTAGTGATGTACTTCTATTTTCATTTGGAGAGAGAGGAAAAGGCTGAGGTTCCTTTAGGGAGAGACTGGTTTCTTGCCCATCTCAGTAACTCATTTTTTTTTAATCATGATAACTTTTATCTTTGGAAAAGAGAGGGATTCTGAGGTATACAGTTTATATATGTATCAACTTCTTTATACAACACTTTGTAGTTTATTAATGTTCTCCTGTAGTCATCATCTTATTTGAGCCATACAACCAACCTACTAAGGTAGGTGAATTTGTTCCCATTTTTCACAGGAAAGCCTGACTCAGCTGTACACTTTGGCTCACAAAGCTGGTAAGTAGCACAAATAGGGTATAAGACTCACTTTCATCCTTCTGATTCCATGGAACAGCCATTTGTCTTTGTGGTTTGAGTGAAACTTCTTACAAACAACCTCACTGGTTCAGCATCTCTCATGTTACCTAAATAGTTTGTGATCCCAGGGATGGAGAAGGTATTCATGTAAATAGTAATTATTCAAGCAAGACAGATTGAGTGGTGATAAAATGTGTGAGGCTTTTATATATCACACTTCTCCAGAGTGAAATCCTGAACTGTTTCTTATGGAGTGAGGTTCAGGAGCAACAGCTTAAGAAATAGATGACCATAGTCTCTACCAAACAGAGAGGTTTGAACAATTCATCTTGACTTTTGAATTTGAAACACCCAAGGGAAACATCAAAAGCAAAAATGATTCCTTTCCTCCCCATTACTGAGAAGTGGCTATAATACGGCATCTGTTTTGCATCAGGTAACTGGGAGTGCAAATGCTTCTGTACAAAAGCAACCTACACTAATTGAAGATTATATTCTTTACAACAGATCATCTCCTCCTGCTCATTTATTTACATTTATTTTTGCCTAATCAGAAAATATTACAATTTTGTTTTAATCCTTGAAGACTTTTGTCTAACAAATACTATAGCTTCTTGGCTGCAAAGCAGATACTGCAGAGATTAAATGATGAGTACTAATTAGGGTTTTTTAAATTCTCCCTTGTCTCCCTCCCCTTCCCTAGGATTGACTACCTGGACAGGAAATGATTTATCACAACCAGATAAAACCAGTCAGCACAATTCAAACACCTGGGCAATTTTGCCTTATCTTTCTAGGTAAGCTGGGTTTCTTTTATGTTCATTATCTGTCCTGTTTATGGAAGATCAAAAAGGTGTAAAACAAGAAAAACCCAACTGGAACAATGGATCCCATTTAAAGTACAAATAATGCAGCAGTCCTTTGGGGATGAGACTGAGATAGAACCTAAAGCCATTATCACTAAACTCTTGGATTTTTACAATAAAAATTAAAAGAGGTGGATGGGGAAGAGAATAAAGAATTGTGAAGAGGACTGGCATGCAAGCTTCACATATCTCTTTGCTTTCTTCTTTCTCTCTTTTCCAGGCTTAGGGAGAAAGCTCTGATAGATAAGGCTCTTATAAAACTCGGCTGAAAACAGAGTTGATCTTGATAGAATCAAGCCCTCACAATGTAGATACCAATATCTTAAGATAATGAATTTAAAATACTAGAGTCAGAATTTCTCCTGGGACTGAAGAAAAGTGACAAAGATCAAAATCTTCATCTCCACTTGTGCCTACAAGAACAACACCAGCAAAGTTAACTTTCACAATTGACATCACTATCTTTTATTTAATGGTTGATATGGCTTTTGTTATGAAACCGGAGGCCCATTCAAGTGGGTACCTGCAAAGCATGTATCCAAATCAGGAAGACACTATTCTACAATGATTGAAAAACAATGCTCTGCCAGAAACAAAGGTTCCATGCTTCCAATCTGGCATGAAAAGATACAGAATCTCAGGGTACACACATGAATCTATATGTGATATCAGTGAGCAACCTGGGGTTCCTTTAAGCAGAGGCTGCTAAAGCTTTACTTTTCAAGATAGCAGCCACTTGTCATTTGCACCTATTGAGCATGTGAGTATGGCAAGTGAAACTGAAGAACTCAATTTTTAAAATTAATTTATCTATTTCAATTGGAGGCTAATTATTTTACAATATTGCAATGGTTTTTGCCATGCACTGACATGAATCAGCCATGGGTGTACATGTGAGCCTTGTCCTAAACCCCCCTCCCATCTCCCTCCCCATCCCATCCCGCTGAGTTGTCCCAGTGCACTGGCTTTGAGTGCTGGGTTTCATGCATCAAACTTGGACTCGTCATCTTTTTCATGTAGGGTGACATACATGTTCAAAAGCATCAATTATTTGGTGCTCAGCCTTCTCCACAGTCCAAATCTCACATCCATACATGAGCACTGGAAAAACCATAGCCTTGACTAGACGGACCTTTGTTGGCAAAGTAATGTCTCTGCTTTTGAATATGCTATCTAGGTTGGTCTTTTCCTTCCAAGGAGTAAGCGTCTTTTAATTTCATGGCTGCAATCACCATCTGCAGTGATTTTGGAG
Source organism: Ovis aries (assembly GCF_016772045.2). Lineage (NCBI taxonomy): Eukaryota > Metazoa > Chordata > Mammalia > Artiodactyla > Bovidae > Ovis > Ovis aries. The sequence goes on along the minus strand of NC_056058.1, from coordinate 53,002,765 downwards.
CCCCCAAAAATAAAGTCTGACACTGTTTCCACTGTTTCCCAATCTATTTCCCATGAAGTGATGGGACCGGATGCTTTTGAACTGTGGTGTTGGAGAAGACTCTTGAGAGTCCCTTGGACTGCAAGGAGATCCAACTCATCCATTCTAAAGGAGATCAGTCCTGGGTGGTCATTGGAAGGACTGATGTTAAAGCTGAAACTCCAATACTTTGGCCACCTCATGCGAAGAGTTGACTCATTGGAAAAGACCCTGATGCTGGGAGGGATTTGGGGCAGGAGGAGAAGGGGACAACAGAGGATGGGATGGTTGGATGGCATCATCAACTCAATGGACACGAGTTTGGGTGAATTCTGGGAGTTGGTGATGGACAGGGAGGCCTGGCATGCTGTGATTCATGGGGTCGCAAAGAGTCGGATACGACTGAGCGACTGAACTGAACTGAATATACATGTTTCAATACTATTCTCTCAAGTCATTCCATCTTCACCTTCTCCCACAGAGTCCAAAATTCTGTTCTTTATATCTATGTCTCTTCTGCTATCTCACATATAGGGTTGTTGTTACCATCTTTCTAAATTCCATATATATGCATTAATATACTGTATTGGTGTTTTTCTTTCTGACTTACTTCTGTATAATAGGCTCCAGTTTCATCCATCTCATTAAAACTGACTCAAATGTGTTCTTTTTAATAGCTGAGTAATATTCCATTGTGTATATGCTCCACAGCTTTCTTATCCATTCCTCCGCCAATGGACATCCAAGGTGCTTCCATGTCCTAACTATTGTAAACAGTGCTGTAATGAACATTGGGGTACACATGCCTCTTTCAATTCTGGTTTCCTTGGTGTATATGCCCAGCAGTGGGATTGCCAGGTAGTATGGCAGTTCTATTTCCAATTTTTAAAGGAATCTCCACACTATTCTCCATAACGGCTGTACTAGTTTGCATTCCCACCAACAGTGTAAAAGGGCACCCTTTTCTCCACATCCTCTCCAGCACTTACTGTTTGTAGACTTTCTGATAGCAGCCATTCTGACTGGTGTGAGATGGCAGGTACCTCATTGTGGTTTTGATTTGCATTTCTCTGATAACGAATGATGTTGAGCATCTTTTCATGTGTTTGTTAGCCATCTGTATGTCTTCTTTGGAGAAATGTCTGTTTAGTTCTTTGGCTTATTTTTTGATTGGGTCATTTATTTTTCTGGTATTGAGCTGCATGAGCTGCCTGTATATTTTGGAGATTAATTCTTTGTCAGTTGTTTTGTGTGCTATTATTTTCTTCCATTCTGAAGGCTATCTTTTCACCTTGCTATATAGTTTCCTTCATTGCGCAAAAGCTTTTAAGTTTAATTAGGTAACATCTGTTTGTTTTTGCTTTTATTTCCATTACTCTGGGAGGTGGGTCATAGAGGATCCTGCTGTGATTTACGTCAGAGAGTGTTTTGCCTATGTTTTCCTCTAGGAGTTTTATAGTTTCTGGTCTTACATTTAGATCTTTAATCCACTTTGAGTTTAGCTTTGTGTATGGTGTTAGGAAGTTGAAGAACTCAATTTTTACATTTCACTTAGTTTTAATGATTTAAACATTTTAAAAACTGAAGTCCTAAAAATATTCAGAAATATATTGAAAAGATATTTGATATATTGGGTTACATTAAAACATTTTATTCAAATTCATTTTACTCTTTCTTTTTGCTTTTTGTCATGTGACCACTAGAAAATTTTAAATTATATATATTGCTCCTGTAATGTTTCTATTGATGAATATTGCTCTGAAGACTGAAGAATCTACCTTACGGATAGAATCCACCATAGATCTAATGGCGGAATCTCTTGGGTTGGCCAAAAAGTTCATTTGGTTAGTGAATAAACTGTTCAATAAAGTTCTTGCTGAAAATGAAAAATATGTCTTTTATTTTTACTTAAAACCGAATGAACATTTTGGTTAACCCAATACTTTAAATTCCATCAAAAGTGCTAATTTGCCAGAAAGACAAGTAGTTTGATATTCTGACAGCATGGTCACATGTCATATGAAGGATGAGAGTCCAGGTTCCAGAAACCCATGGCTCAGGTCTGAACCCCAGCTCTCCTTCTTACTAGAAGACTTGGGCAACTTGCTTAGTCAGTTTGATCCCATCTCAGCATGACTTTGCCCATCACTTTGAGTGTTCAGACAGTGAATCTAATATATTTAGCAAGTAAGTGCTCAAAACATATAGCTATTACTATTGTTGTCATTAGCAGAAGCTTTGTTATTTGAACATTATTAGGAGATTACCTGAAATCCAAACAAGAATTTAAGAGAAACTGTGATCTCATGAACCATACACAATAATATATTTGCCAAATATGCACAAAAAAATAATTTGCCAAAGGATGGAATAATAATCCATCCTTTGGCAAACCACCAGGTATCAAGAACATTCAAGATCTGAGAATAGTTTACTCTTCTTAATGAAGATTTAATGACATGGTTGAAAACCTTTGTCTTTTCTTTTTGTGGTACTTTCATTTCTGGAACATTCTTGACAGCAGTAGGGAGCAAAGGCATAGCAGAGGATGGGAGGGACTTTGTCAAACTCATAATTCAGCCTAATGCTCACTTTATAGGCAGTATTCATGGAAAGTGATTTATATACAAATTTGTTTATCAGTCTATGACCTCCACTTAAATATAAGTTTCATGAGAGCAGAAATTGTATTCACTCTGAATCTCTAAACTTAGAACATATCTGGTAGATAACAGGCATTCAATAAATATTTATCAAATAAACTAATGAAGAGTTAATAAGTAATAGTATAGCTAAAAAGAAGAAATAGATGAGAATGGGCCACTAAAATGTACCCCAAATATTCATAATACAGTCAGATATCATGAAGGTCACATAAGCATTAAACGATAGTGAATTTAGGTAACACTAAACTAGCAACGAAAGCAGAAGGAAGACACTGGTAAGAATAAATGGTGATTACTAGATGCTTACAAGTCTTCTCACCACATAGGATGAAACCCAGCAGCTTAGCATGTCATATAAGGCCATTCACACCTGACTTCTACTTAGCTCTCCATATAGAGTCTTTGTCTGCCCTCTTCCCTTATATTCTAACCATGAGGTTAGGGAAACAAGCCATGATCCATCTCATTTCCATGCCTCAGTACCTGCTTTTCCTATAATGCTATTCCTTGTATTGTCTGCTTCATAAAGTCCTCATTCTTATGTCTTTGCTTAAGAACTTCCACCTTGGGGAAGACATCCATGATCACTCAATATTCCATACAGAATCAAGCTCTCCTCTTCTATTTTTCCCAATACCTGTATCACCTCTATATTATAAAAGCAGTCCATACATTCATACACAACACACCACTTGAGTCATGTATAAAGATCTGGTGGCATAAATCAAGCCATAGACTTATACATGACAGTCATTTCAAAATAAGACAAAAATCACATTCCTATAGGAATTTAAGATAGTAACTTTGAAATACTGTTCCTACATTTAATACCTTTTTTTAACTTTGATATTTTTTCCTTCCTAGTTGAAAATTCACTCAACTGGCTTAAGTCCAGTGATATCCATTTCAGGCTAAAGATTTGCCTCAGTCAGCATGCCTAAAGATGTCCATCTTTTTCTCAACTATATTAAGATTATGAGGTATATGCTTATCACCTATATTAGCACACCCATTTGTTATTTTCTACTCATCTTCATAAGATAATAAGGGCAAGATGCAAGAAAATATTCAGTTATTCAAACTCTTTCATACTGGCAAAGATGATAATGCAGCTGAAACTGTATACTGCAATTCCTTGTAACACCTTTCACCCCTGCAGCCCCAAAACATGGAAGAGTGCAGTGCACTGGTGGTTCAGTTCATTCAGTCGCTCAGTCATGTCCGACTCTTTGTGACCCCATGAATTGCAGCATGCCAGGCCTCCCTGTCCATCACCAACTCCCGGAGTTCACTCAAACCCATGTCCATTGAGTCAGTGATGCCATCCAGCCATCTCATCCTCTGTTGTCCCCTTCTCCTCCTGCCCCCAATCCCTCCCAGCATCAGAGTCTTTTCCAATGAGTCAACTCTTCGCATGAAGTGGCCAAAGTATTGCAGTTTTCACTTCAGCATCAGTCCTTCCAGTGAACACCCAGGGCTGATCTCCTTTAGGATGGACTAGCTGGATCTCCTTGTAGTCCAAGGGACTCTCAAGAGTCTTCTCCAACACCACAGTTCAAAAGCATCAATTCTTCTGTGCTCAGCTTTCTTCACAGTCCAACTCTCATATCCATACGTGACCGCTGGAAAAACCATAGCCTTGACTAGACGGATCTTTGTTGGCAGAGTAATGTCTCTGCTTTTCAATACTCTATCTAGGTTGGTCATAACTTTCCTTCCAAGGAGTAAGTTGGTGCTTAATAAATCTATGCTGGTGAATGAATGATTTGGTAGGCAAATGACACAAAGCATCTGACATGCCTCAGCCCCTTTTAATTAACCGTGGGATAGAGGTGGGGCAACACACCACACATAAGCCATTATGTATATCATGTGGGTAAGAGAGATGAGGCTTGAAAGCCAGATTAAAATTGCAGTACTGATGCCTCATAGGTTTGGAATCTTTGACTTATTTACTAATTCTTGGCCTCGATTTTTCTTTCTAAAATGAAGGACACAGAGTTGCTGCGAAGTTGAAATAACTTAATTCTTGGTGCTTTCAGTACCGATACAGATGATCTTTGAATTCTCTCAAATCCTCTCTTCCAATAGTCACATTTCCCACCCTCCCTCAGCCAGTCTCTTCCAGGGCCAAACCCTGAATTATGTCATTATTAATTGTTTGACCCTCTATAAGTTCAGTTTCAAACATCTTACCATCTTCTCCTAGCTTTCCAGCTCATTTTCTCCAATATAAGATTGTAACAACCTTTGACTCCACAGGGACCATCGGTCTGTTGACCCTACATCTTTTTATTGTCCTTCATCTCTCTCGGGTCCTTTTTGCATTTCTTAGCAACTTAAATTCAATAGCCAATCATTTAAATAACTTTCTTGCTTACATTTTCAACTCTTTTTGCCTTCACTTTGTAAAACCTCACACTTGCTGATTAGGATCAAATCTGGGTCTGCTCTTCACCTGCTCCTATGAAGTTGGATGTGGCTGGAGAAAAATGCACAGCCACGCTGAATGATATCACTTTGAATTCACAGCCACTTGCTTCAAGCGAGTCTTTAATGCTGCCAGTCAATACTTCCCTCTAGTTCATTCACTTTCCCACAGCGCTAAAGAACTATTTAAAACATCTCCTCACTCTTTAAACCTCAGTTACTTCCTTCATCATCACCAGTATTTCAGTTTCTTTTTCTATTGAGCAGACAGAAGCAATACAGACAGAAATCAACAAGCTCCCACCAAAGCATTCCAATTGTGTCTGTACCCAAATGCTCCAGTACTATTTGCTGTATATATATATACACATATACATATATACACACATACATAAATGTGATTGTATGCACCTATACTATTTCAATATCTGTTATATATCTGATCTGTATTCATACATCTTGTTACTAGAAATGGCAACCTACTCCAGTATTCTTGCCTGGAAAATTCCATGGATGGAGGAGCCTGGTAGGTTACAGTCCATGGGGTTGCAAACAGTCAGACATGACTGAGCAACTTCATTTGCAGGCTCAAAACAAAGAATAAACTCTATATGTACTCAATTTTATTCTGTCTCACTTTTCCAAGGATATCACTCCAACTGTTTCTCCTCTCTCTCCTATATTGTTGAATTTTCCCTAACTCCTGAATCCTTCCTATGCTTCCTGAATGCTAAGCCGCTTCAGTAGTGTCCGACTCTTTGAACCCCGTGGACCACAACCCACCAGGCTCCTCTGTCCATGTGATTCTATACGCAAGAATACTGGAGTGGGTTAGCCATGCCTTCCTCCAGGGGTCTTCCTGACCCAGGGATCGAAGCCATGTCTCTTACATATTCTGCATTGGCAGAATATTGGGTTCTTTACCACTAGTACCACTGGGAAGCCCTGAATTTTTCCTGTGTGTGTGCTCAGTCCCTTCAGTTGTGTCCAACTCTTTGCAACCCCAGGGACTGTATCCTGCCAGGCTCCTGCCCATGGGATTCTCCAGGCAAGAACACTGGTGTGGGTAGCCATGCCCTCCTCCAGGGGATCTTCCCAATCCAGAGATCAAACCTGTATCTCCTGCTTCTCCTGCATTACAGGCAGATTCTTTACCCCTGAGCCACCAGGGAAGTCCCAAATTCTTCCTACCAGCATACAAATATACTTTTTCTTCTACCACATTAAAAAAAATTTTGATCTCATTTTCTGTTCTACCATCTAATTTCTGTATTTCATCTTATGGAAGAGATCTGTTACTCTAGCAACAGAACAGTATATCTTAGCAATTAAGAAAGACTTACAATCTTAGGAGTCAAACAGACTTGACCAGAGTCTGAAGCGTAATTTTATTATTTACTAGCTGTGAATTTGGGTAAGGAGCTCCCAAGGTCTCCGTTTTCTTATCTGTAAGAAAAAGTAATCCTCGGCTCCTAAAGTTATCCCAAAGAGAGCACTGTCACATCTGTAAAGCACGTATCATAGTGTCTGCCATATGACTTGTGCTCAGTCAGGGACATCTATAAGTTTAGAGCACCGTTCAATGAAGAAAAGCAAAAACCAAAAGAAATGGAGGACAGCGAGAGGCTATACTTCCCTATATCTAAGTTTTCGGGATTTTCACCAAGATTCAGAAGGAAAAGGGGTTGTGAGGGTCGACTGGTTTTAACATCAAGAATCAATTTTTCTTTTTACTTTTTGTTTCTAACTTTGTTGTTATGTATGTCTAGACTTCTAAGGTAATAGAAAATTGCTAGTAACATAAAGTGGTTATACCAATATTATAGTCTTAAAGAATTCTCCTCAAATTCAAAACTAGTAGAGCTGGTAAAAGAAGAGCTCATTTTCAGTATACTTCATGATTTAAACAGAGTTTCAGGTTAGTCAGAGGTTAACTTTACCTTTTATCTGGAGATGAAGAATGCCTGTCAGAGCATCCGAATTCACCTTCTATTGGACTAACTCATCTCGATTTGCTACAGATTCAAGAACCAGAACTTGCAAATATGTCTTTGTATTTTCTTTAATTTTTAAAGACACATGCTTATTTATTTATTTAGCTTAGGTATTTGGTGGCATGGAGGAAGACAAGGATAAATCTCTCCTATTCCATTTCAAATGTTTTTTGACTTCTTTTTAGTACTATGAAATCTTGTGCCTTTTCATATCCGTGGTACCTAAGAAATCAAAATCTTAAAAATAATGCTGTGTAGGAGTCCCTGGGAGAAGAGATCGTATCCCAGGAGTTTTGTGTGGGTAACTGAGGACAGATTTGCAGATTTCAGCTCAATCTGGTTTAATTTTTTTTTAAGCTGTATCATAGGAAAATCGTGTTCATAAGGCTTGAAATTTAAAGACGCGAGGAGAAGGGAAATCAGTCCTGTCCAGCACCTTCTGCCATCCCACCCTCTGGTGGAGGCTGTATGTGGGCTTCTCACTTAATCTTGAGAGTCGGTTTCCTTGAAGGGTTGCTTTTGACAGTTCAAAAAAGATAGGACTGCCATCTGGTATTTCAGTGGCATTGCATGACAGTTAAGAGTGCAGGAATTGGGGTCAGGGCAGCCGGGATTTGAAATCTTGGTCGCAGCAATTATGAGATCACTGTGATTTAGGTCTGTGGGGTAGGGAGAATTATTATAAAGTTAAGTCCCATCACCCACCCTTGATCTCCATCAGTCCACCTTCACCTTCATTCTTGACATGAGTGAATGAATTCTGCTTGAACTTCATACTGCTAGGTTTTTCCCATACAGAAATTTTGAAGCAGCCACTAACAGTGACCTGGAGCAAGTCAACCCTCTCTAAGCCTCAATTTTTTATTGTAGAGGTTTCATGAGGATTACATGAGGAATACTTGACAAGACACCTGACATCAAGTTCAGGTATAAAAGACAGCTATGATTATGGTTAGCCACTCAGAATTTAAATATATGCCACTGCATACCTATATTTTATTTCTTTCTGCTCAGGAGGACTTCAGCAGCAAATTAAGACAGCAATTATTTGATTACATTGCATCTGGTTGTTTGGAAGAAAACTTGTTTTCCCATAAAAGGAAGCAAATTACCAAGGCAAATCACAGACTATAAACAATATGAAAATACAGCTATGATAAAAAGAAAGTGTTCCTGCTGTTTTTATATGGGAGAATATCGCTGGTATGAGGGATTACTTGCAAACACTCCCAAAATAGATTTTTTTGTTTACAATTAATTCTTCACGTTAGGATGGAAAGCACTATCTCAACCAGAGATTTTACCATGGTCCTTTAAGTACTTTGGAGGATATATACATTAATAAAATAACATACTAACCTCAGGTTTTATTCACAATATATAAAACAATTCCAGACTACTAGGTGAAAGTATATAAAGCCAGTTGTAATGACCATTTTCCATGCTTTCAATAGTAATAACTCCCACTGCTTATGTTGTACAAAAAAATAAAATGGATAATTAAGGTAACCTTCTCTGTACTGTAACAAATTAAGAGGTAAAATTAATTTACTTTTGTTCTTTACCTTTTTTAATAACTGTCTTTCTCCAATCCGTCCTTCATTTAGACTTGCCCTGAGAACTAAACATAAGTCAATGAAGATTTAAAAAGTAGAAAGGAGGAACTTCCCTTGTGGCCCAGTGATTGACAGTTCACCTCCCAGTGCAGGGGACTCAGGTTCAATCCCTGGTTGGGGTACTAAGATCCCACATGCCTTGGGGCAACTAAGCCCATGCCCCACAAGTACTGAAGCCCATGCAGCCTTAGAGCCCATGCTCCGCAACAAGAAAAGCCCACTCACCACAACTAGAGAAAGCCCACGTGCAGCAACAAAGATCCAGCTCAGCCAAAATTAAATAAGTGAACTATTTTAAAAACAAATAAAAAGCAGAAAAGAATACACAACTAATAAACCTGATCAAAAAGGTAAAAGCTAATTTTTCAATAGATAAAAATTCACCATATGTTTAGAATGTCCAAGTTAGAGTTTTCAAACAGCTACACTGACCCCTTGATGCTGTGCTCACTCACTTAGTCGTGTTTGACTCTTTGCAAACCATGGACTGCAGCCCACCAGGCTCCTCTGTCCATGGAATTTTCCCAACAAGAATATCAGAATAGGTTGTCATTTCCTAATCTAGGGGATCTTTCCCAACCAGGGATCAAATCCAAGTCTCCTACATCTCCTGCCTTGGCAGGCAGGTTCTTTACCACTAGCACCGCCTGGGAAGCCCGTGCCTATACCTACACCTATACCTAGCTGCTGCTGCTTAGTCACTTCAGATGTGTCTGACTCTATGCAACCCCATGGACTGTAGCCCACCAGGCTCTTCTGCCCAGGGGATTCTCTAGGAAAGAATACTGGAGTAGGTTGCCATGTCCTCCTCCAGGGGAATCTTCCCAACCCAGGGGTCGAACCCAGGTCTCCCACATTGCAAGTGGATTCTTTACCATCTGAGCTACCAGGGAAGCCCCATACCTATACCTCTCCTTATATTGTCAGTTGCTTTCACCATGAGAGGTAATCCTACTATTATAATTTCACATGGTAGGGTAGGGAGGATAGAGAAAAAATTAGTTAATGCCTCCTATACACCAGACATAGTGCTAGGGGCTATGGATACACAAGAACAGGACAAATAGAGTTCCTAGCTCCTGCCTTCATGAAGTTTACAGTCTACTGAGAAAAAAATTAACAAGTAAAGGACGCAAATATTTACTCACGTGAACAGTGCTATGACAGAAACACAGAGCTGAATAGAGAATGATGAGGAAGCCCCGACTCCTCCAGCTGGGATGGTGACAGAAGGCCTTTCCAAGGAAAAATTGTTAAAGCCTGACCCAGACAGGCAAGAGGCAGAAGAGTTCACAAGTGCAATGTATCAAGGTGGGAGACTGACCAGCCTATTATAAAAGCTGTCAAAAGGCCATGTGACTGTGCTGTGGGTGGACCAGGGCCTGCAGAAGCAGCAGGAGAGGTGAGCCCACCAGGAGAACTTCAGGAATGTGTTACGGGGTGTGTTTTCCCTTTTGCTAAGAGAATGGACAGCATTAGTCCAGAGGGAAACCAGTGAGAAGCAGCCTGATTTTTGTTTGAGAAAACGCACGATCAGCTCCATCAGATCCATATTTCCTCAGTTTATTCTGAATCCAACCATACCTATTCATAAGATGAACCAAAAGAGCCTAGAAACGAACTGAGACAAGCAAACCAGATGGCATGACCTTGGCTTAATCCTCGCAGCACCACCACGAGAGAGGCTTCTGTGTTCTCCTTTTAGAGATGAGACGAATGTTCTGAAGGGTCAAGAGGTTAAGATACTCTCCCAAGGGTGCCCTGGTAGGAAGGAACAAAACTAAGATTTTCATCCAGATACATCTGATGCCGTTACTGTGCTCAATCACACTTTCACTGTCATTCACAGGGTGCACATCCATGGTTAAAAGTAAGTATCAGGTAAAACTGGTATTATCATTCATCTCACATTTCATTCATTTTATATTTCACATTTTATATCTTGAAATTTTCTTTTCAATTTTACATTTAATTTCTTTAAAATAAAATTAACACTTTATTTCTTTAAAATGTGGTGTTTTAGGGAATTCCCTGGTGGTCCAGTAGTTAGGACCCCACAGTTGCATTACCAAGGCCCAAGTTCAATTTCTGTTTGGAGAACTTATATCCCGCAAACAGTGTAGTCCTGCCAAAAAAAAAAAAAAATTAAAAACTAAAATGTGGTGTTATGAATTTATTGATCCCACAAATGCTTACTGAGCTCCTCCTGTGTGTTCAGCCCTGGGGTAGTTACTGGAAAAGTTATGTGTGAGACTGACAAGGCAAACGAGTAATCCTTAAAGTTAAAATAATAATCATGACATCATTTTGAGAATCATTATAAAAGGAGACTATAGATATAAAGTATGTTTAGAATTGATTACTGTTCATCTAAGGCTATCATTTGGCTTCTAATTTTGCACATATACTTCCACAAGACAAAGGTTTGATGGAAGTGAGAAATGAAGAGTTTAAAAATGAAGATATTGGTTCCTGGAGTAATCAAAATTATTCATACTGGAAATGATGGAATTAACTAAATGAGAAATGGAGCAATGGCTAATGATTTTCAGATACTCCTAAGCCATCCTAGGATAGAATTTCTATGACTCCATCAGTCAGCTAGTATCTTAAAGTCAACAGATGCATTAGGATTTTAGCATTTTCTCCTCTAAGCATTAATATAAAATGTGATTAAATTTCCTGACACCCCAAGTTCAGATTAGAAGTTTCCTTTCTACCCTGTTATCAATTTACACTTCTGTATCGCATGAGATTGAAATTGCCCATTAACTAGTTCAATCTCTCCTTAAACTACATGCTCCATGAGAACACTGATGACCAAATGCATCTCATTTACATGTGAATCTCTGGAACTGCGTGCATCCTCATATGCATAGTAGGTGTTTGAAATATATTCTAGAAGGAATGTATAAGCCAACCATTGCTGAGACATTTAGGAACCTAGCACACGCAAAAGCAAAGGCTCAGCAAGTTCCCAGGGACTGGCATATACTCATACGACCAGAAGGTAGCAAACAGAATTCTGTATAAGCAACAGAGGCTAGACATAGAATCTACCAACTAAAGGAAGTCATTCTAAAATGCCATTTGCAGTAACATGAATGGACCTAGAGATTGTCATATTGAGTGAAGTAAGTCAAACTGAAAAGGAGAAATATCATATGACATCCCTTATATGTGGAATCTAAAAAGGAATGATACAAATGAACTTCCTTACAAAACAGAAAAAGACACAGATTTAGAGAATAAGCTTATGGTTGTGGGATGAGGGAAGGATGAGGGGAAGGGATAGTTAGGGAGTTTGGATGGACATGTACACACTGCTATATTTAAAATGGATAACCAAGGACCTACTGTGTAGCATAGGGAACCCTGCTTAATGTTCTGTAGCAGCCTGGATGGGAGAGGAGTTTGGGAGAGAATGTATACGTGTATTATGTATGGTTGAGTCCCTGTGCTGCTCGCCTGTAATTATCACAACATTGTTCATTTATCTGCTACACCCCAATACAAAATAAAAAGATTTTAAAAAAATAAACAAAGGAGGTCATTCTAAGGAAGGGATGACATGATCTTGGTATAAAACTAAATTGTACTTCACATGATGTTTTGTTCTTTGTGCAGATGACGGAAGATTTCAAGGGCCTGCAGTTTCCAGTCCATGAGGCCTGTGCACAATGTGAATCACTTCCCTGGCAGATTGTGTAGAAGTACTAGGAAATTGTGAGCATGAGGAATTTGTGAATCAGGATCTCAATTCTTTGCATACAGATATGATATTTGCTACCCCTCTCATCTGGACAACCCTGCAAAAAACAAAAAGGTACTTTATATGAGACAGGTCTTCAGTAAGTGTGAAGCAATCAGATCTTTCCAAACAAATAAATATTTTACATTACTGAGCATCCAAAGACCTGAAAACGGCCTTTAAAATGTTGAAAGTATCACACATTAGAACAGAGTTGTTAGAACTCCAGGCCACAAAAGTATTTATTCAGAAAAGCCAAACAACACTGGTGTTTTCTAAGGAGTGCTTTTTCATGCAAATAGGGCTGAACATCATGCCATTTCACTGCAGCTTGACAAGACGTACACCTTCACACAGGTATCCCTCTGTTTAAAGAAAAAGATATTGCACCCAGTTGGCTAAAAAACAAACTAGTGCAAATGGAATCCTATTTTCCATTTGCACTTCACGGTACATTTGCAAGTATGGGCCCATAGGAACCTTTCTCCACCTGACGTAACTGAATGCTTAACCCTGTAAGAAATTGAGCCATAACGCCTGACCAGTGCTCGATAGGCTTCTCACTGTTGGCCAGCTCTTTTTCCGTCAAGGGCTCTGCAACATTTCCTCAAGTCTAGAGTATTCCCTTGGCTTTGATTTTATGCCTCTGCCACACTCTAACAGTCATATGCCCCATTTCCCCAATCCCCGTCACTAGAATTTATCTGCTGTTCCACAGCTCCCTTTACAGAAAAATCACCATTACTGGAATCTGGCTCTCCTTTTCTCTATGTAACAGCCTAGCAGTGTCAATCCACAGTTCATGCTATTGTCTAAAACACAATATTCAGTAGCCCAAAGTCTCATCAGTGTGAAAGTGTTAGTCGCTCAGTCATGTACAACTTTTTGTGACCCCATGAACAAAAAAGTAGCCTGCCAGGCTCCTTTGTCCATGGAATTCTCCAGGAAAGAATACTGGAGTGGGTTGCCATTCCCTTCTCCAGGGGATCTTCCCAACCCAGGGAAATGAGCCCAGGTCTCCTGCATCTCAGGCAGATTGTCTACCATCTGAGCTACCAGATGTGCACCAGGTTATATATAAAGAATGGGTTGCCTCCTATTTTCACCCATGTAAGTAGTTTACAATCACATTATATCAGATACACTCAGAATAAAAAGTTGCTGTAAATGGGTATAGCTGGGGCTTCCTAGGTGGCACTAATAGTAAAAGAACCCACCTGCCAATGCAGGAGATGTAAGAGATGCAGGTTCGATTCCTGGGGCAGGAAGATCCCCTGGAGAAGGAAATGGCAACCTACTATAGTATTCTTGCCTGGAGAATCCCAGGGACAGAGGAGCCTGGAGGGCTACAGTCCATGGGGTCTCAAAGAGTCAGACACAACTGAAGTGGCTTAGTACACACACAAAAATGGGGGTGCAGAAATTATCAGAACTTTCTGCCTCAGAATGGAACTGATGAATACAAGTAGAAAAGTATGAATTTCTTCACATGGGGCAGTTTTTGAATGTGTGACACGGTAGCAGACTCGAGTACTCTTGTTATTGTTTAGTACCTAAGTTATGTCTGACTCTGCAACCCATGGACTGCAGCACACCAGGTTCCTCTGTCCTTCATGATCTCCCACTTTCCTTTCAAAGTCACACAGTAGAGCTACTCGGTGCGAAGCAAATGTCTTGTTTTCACTTCTGGAGCAATTTAAATTATCTTATTGTCAGGGGCATTTCTCAGTAACCATTTTCTATCACCGTGAAGGAAAATTCTCTCTAGGCTAAGATTCCTAAAACGTTATTCTAATCCTTCAATGATTGAATATATAATTTAAATTATATTCTTAATTTTAAATTCTACCATATATTCTCCTAGATTCTGGAAAACCACACATTGAAAATAAGGTGGGGAGAAAAGCCATTATTAATGACTTGCATTATGGAATAACAAAGGGAAGAAAAGAGTTACTGGAATTGGAAGCTTTCGAAGGGTTTATTTTTATGTTTATTCAGGTTCAATTAAAATCCGTAGCTTGAATTTCCTCTTTAAAAGTCACTTCTAGATGCTTTGGTTTGTTTTGGTTTTTTCTTGTTTTTTTTTTTTTTTTTTTTAACATGCATAGAATCAACAGACTGGACAGAGTATCCAGGAAGACTATTAAAAAGAATCAGGTGAGTTATTTACAGGAAGGACCTGTATTTTGTCATTCTCAGAGGTCCTTGAAATTACTTACTAACATTTCCTTAGCATTGCCTGGTGACAGGAGCTGTCATCAGCACTTCCTATATAGCAACCCATTCAATTCTCGTAACCACACTGAGGCAAGCACCACTGTTACCGTCTCCATTTTCCAGGTGAGGAAACTAAAGCACAAAGTCAAGTGATTTGCCAGCGATCAAACAGGTAGGGATTCAAACTCAAACAGTCTGGGCTCCCACACCCAGGCTCTCAACCACCATATCACGTTGCCTCTGCCTCTGATCACTAAGGAGCTAAGAATGAAGGGAGGGGGGAAGTAGAATTCCTTGGCAGTAAGAAGATTAAGAAGGCCAACTAGTCATCCTCACAGCACACTTTGCATTCTAGCAGATCCCTCTCAATTTTGCAGCACTTTTCTGAATCCCAAGTCTCTCCTTGGGTTGTTCCTTAAACCCTGGCTCCACCCCAGCTTCAATTTGCTCCTGCTTGGGTGCATCAACTAAAAGGAAACCACAGGAGACTTTGCTGCTGGTAAGTGTTTTTCTCAGTTCCCTGGAGCTAGAATGTCTGTGCAGGTGCTAAGAGCTAGGCTAAGCACTTTACATACAAAATGGAATTCTCCCTGCAAGATGCCCTGCCCTTAGGACTCAGGGCAAGTCAGGAAATGCCATCATTACTACTAATCACACCAGGGCAATCACACCATCACTGCTCTCCAGTTCTTCTTTAAGAGATGATGTAATTGTAGATTCAAGACAGTGGCCTGTATGACCATAAAAGTCTGCTCTGTGATGACCTAAAGGGGTGGGATGGAGGAGGGGTGGGTGGGATGGGGGAGGGGTGGGGGGAGGGAGGCTCAAGAGGGAGGGGATATATGCATACCTATGGCTGATTCATGCTGTTGTACAGCAGAAACTAACATAACATTGTAAAGCAAATAAAATATACATTATATATATATATGAGTATGTGCTCAGTCGCTTCAGTAGTATCTGAATTGGCGGCCAAGTGGACTGTAGCCTACCAGGCTCCTGTGTCCATGGGATTCTCCAGGCATGAATACTGGAGTAGGTTGCTGTGCCCTCCTCCAAGGGATCTGCAATGGGCATTTAGTTTCCTTCTTTGAGAAATATTTATGAGTGCCTACAGTTTTGTAGGTTTTGGGCCGGGTGTATCACAAGGAATGTAACTGACAGTTCCCACCTTCACAGACTTCCTATCTAATGTTACAGAAACAGTTAAATAAGCAGGTATAACACAGTATTATTTGTGTCATGGTAAAAGAAAACAGGGTCCTTTGGAGCAAATATAAGAGGTACCTAATCTAGATGTGGTGCGCTAGAAAAGCTTCCCATAAAAGGAACCTGTAGATTTGGGACCTGAAGTATTTAATCAAAGCAGGTGGAGGCATAGTTCCAGGCAGAGGGAACATTACATACAAAACTGAAGAACCAAGTGTATAACAGCATTCAGGATCTGAGGTTAAAAACGCAAGGGATGGGAGGGCAACAGAAAAGGCAAGGGACAGAAGCAGAAGTCATAACACGAACAGCTGTGATTCATGTTAGGAAGTGACATGGGGTCAGACTCACACGTTAGAAATCTCACCATATCTGCAGCAGGAAGAAAAGACCCAAAGGGGATCACAACAGACATGGATGGGAAGGACAATTTTATTTTCTTTGTAATAGTCTAGAAAAGCAATACCAGTGGCCTGGGCCAGAGTAGCATCAGTGGAGACGGGAAGAAATGGATGGATTTGAGGTGGATGACGGAAAAAAAACAATAGAAATTGGAGTTTGGAGAACTGGTAAGGGAGAAAGAACAGCCACTCAGGTTTTATTCTTCCCTGGGGAACTGGGCAACTGATGAAACCATTTACTGAGATAAGGAATACACGGAGAGGTTTGGGAAACATATATAACAAGTTCAGTGGAGTTTCCACACAGTTGAACAAACCCAAGAATGCAAAATTAGAATAGCCAGTAGGCAAAGTTTCCCTGGCTATTCTAAAAATGATTCTCTCTCCCAGTCAACAGGAGCCTTCTTGGTAGGTTCACTGCATTCCTGATGGTAACTCAGCCTAGTGACAGGAACAGCAATGGAATCCTAAGTTCTAGGGCTTCCCTGCTGGCTCAGATGGTAAAGAATCTGCCTGTAATACAAGAGACCTGGGTTTGATCCCTGGTTTGGGAAGATCCCCTGGAAGAGGTCATGGCAACCCACTCCAGTATTCTTGCCTTGAGAATCCCCAGGGATGGAGGAGCCTGGTGGGTTACAGACCATGGGGTTGCAAAGAGTTTGACACGACTGAGCGACTAAGCACGGCACAGGCAGTTCTTGGATGATGAGAAAGCAAAGCACGGGCCTGCTATATCATCAGAATCAACTTGAACAATGGAGAGAATAGGTCCCAATTGTTATTTGCCTATATGACAATTACGAAAAAACTAACAATAAGAAGGTGTCCTTCCCTTGCTTCCAAAACATATAGCATTTCAATCTGCCAGAGCAAATTAAAAATGGACTTGCCAGCAAATGAAACAACCAACAAAGAATTAATCTCCAAAATATACAAGCAGCTCATGCAGCTCAATACCAGAAAAACAAATGATCCAATCAAAAAGTGGGCCAAAGAACTAAACAGACATTTCTCCAAAGAATACATACAGATGGCTAAAAAAATACATGAAAAGATGCTCAACATCACTCATTATCAGAGAAAATGAAATCAAAACCACAATGAGGTACCATCTCACACCGGTCAGAATGGCTGCCATCAAAAAGTCTACAAACAATAAATGCTGGAAAGGGTGTGCAGAAAAGGGAACCCTTTTATTTTACACTGTTGGTGGGAATGCAAACTAGTACAGTGTGGAGATTCCTTTCAAAACTGGAAATAGAACTGCCATACAACTCAGCAACCCACTGCTGGGCATACGCACCAACGAAACCAGAATTGAAAGAGACACAAGTACCCTGATGTTCACTGCAGCAGTCTTTACAACAGCTAGGACATGGAAGCAACCTAGACGTCCATCAGCAGACGAATGGATAAGGAAGTTGTGGTACATATACAGAATAGAATATTACTCAGCTATTAAAAAAAAAGAACACATTTGAGTCAGTTCTAATGAGATGGATGCTATTATACAGAGTGAAATAAGTCAGAAAGAGAAACACTAATATAGCATATTGACACATATACACGGAATTCAGAAAAATGGTAGCAATGATCCTATATGCAAGACAGTAAAAGGACACAGATGTAAAGAACAGAATTTTGGACTATGTAGGAGAGGCGAGGGTGGGATGATTTGAGAGAATACCACGGAAACATATTTATTACCACATGTAAACTAGAAGACCAGTGCAAGCTCGATGCGTGAAGCAGGGCACACAAAGCCAGTGCTCTGGGACAACCCAGAGAGATGGGGTGGGGAGGGAGCTGGGAAGGGGTTTCAGGACAGGGGGACACATGTGCACACGTGGCTGATTCATGTCAATGCATGGCAAAAGCCACCGAAAGGTTGTAAAGTAATTAGCTTCCAATTGAAATAAATAAATTAATTTTTAAAAAATAAATTAAAAAAGAAATCAAGATCCTAAATAAATAAATAAAAATGGGCTTTCCAACACTTGTGAAGATTTCTTGCAAGAAATTCTGAACGTGAATCTGATCAAGCCTTAGAATCTGGTGTTGAGCTCTAACAAATTTACAGAAAATGCAGGGGTAAGAAAAAATATGTTACTGACATCACAGAGATCATAGAGATGGATGAGCAAAACCCAGAGTGCCGGACATTTGACATGACAAATAGCTTGGTTTCTTCAAACAAATAAACTGAAAGAAAAAAAAAAAAAAAGAAAGGAGAGAGAGAAAAAGAGTGAAGGGGGATAGGAGGAAGGAAGGGAGAAATTAAAAGATGTAAGATTTTTGCTACTTTGTGGTAATGTCATATGCAATATTCTTTTTCTTTTATAGACAGCAATAAAAGATAATAAATAGGGACTTTCCTGGTGGTACTTTCCTGGAGGATAAGAATCCAGCTGCCAGTGCAGGGGACACAGGTTCGATCCCCTCTTCTGGGAAGACTCGACATGCCTCGAAACAACTAAGCCCATGAGCCACAATTACTGAAGTCCCCATGCCTAGAGCTGTGCTCTGCAACAAGAAAAGCCATTGCAATGAGAAGCCCAAACACCACAACTAGAGAGTAGCCTTCACTCACTGCAACTAGAGAAAAGCCCACGCACAGACACAGAGACCCAGGGTATCCAAGAATACAAAAGGTAATGGATGTACCTCAGTTGACTCTTAATTCAAGCAAGACAACTTTAAAAAACAAAAAATACTGTAAGAGAATCAAAGTTTGCACACCAACTAGACATCAGAAGATATCAAAGTACTATTTGTTTTGTATGCGATAATGTTACTGTGATGCATTTTAAAATTCATTTTATTTTAGAAACATATAGTTTTTAATGGAGGAATGAAATGATTAATACCTGAAATTTGTTTCAAAATAATCCAGTGCAAACAGAAGAGAAAGTAGGTAGGGATATGTGAAACAAGATTAGTCTGGGAATAGTCACTGTAACTTTTGGAGCTGGGTGTTTCTACATTTGGGTGTTTGAAAATTTCCATACTGAAATGTTTTAGCTGACTTGCCAAGAAATGCAGGATTTGAGGAAAGCTAGAGCAAAGACCAAAGAAAAGAGCAACAGTCAGCTGTGATGCAGAGATTGAACATCACCTCTGCTTGCAGAAGAACTGTTTCTGGGCATGGAACCGGCACTCTCTCCTCTGTCCAGTCACCCCTCTCCACGGTTTGCGCTTGGAGGTGCTCCAAATGGAGCTCGGAGGTGTTTTCTCTGTTTATGACTCCTTTGATAAGATCCAAATCTTATCAGTCTGTCAGAATCATTTGGTCTTCTCTTTCTAACCGTATATATACATACCCCCCCACACACATATATACACATATATGTTTTAACATATCAAGGGACTTGGGGGCAATCACAGAATTCTCCCCCTTTTTTCTCACATACTGACATTCCTCTTGCTGCCAAATTCATTCAGGGAGGCCAGAGACTTAGGAAGAAACTACTCAAATCATCTCTTACAAGGAATCAGGTTCAGGTAACATACCCTGTTTAGCATGAAAGTGAAAACAAATGACATAATAGAATATTTTCCTAACATGCAGAAGAAGGGGTCGACAGAGGATGAGATGATTAGATGGCATCACCAACTCAATGGACATGAGTCTGAGAAAACTTCAGGAGATAGTGAAGGACAGGGAAGTCCATGGAGTCTCAAAGAATCAGACATGACGCAGTGACTGAACAACTAACATGTTTATAGTACTGTTACGTTGAGCCCAATGGTCAGAGAACAGCATTTTAAAGAGACAAGAAAAAACCGATACCCACTGCCCCTGTCCTTTATCATCACCAGCCAATATCTCCCGAGCAGGGTCTAGGCTGACTTCATGATGAAGCCTTATACTTAGATTATGTTATACATTTAAATTATAAATTATAAAATGAGAAGGCACAGGCCTTAAGAACACTCCCTTTGGGATACAAACCATTAAAAGGTTTCTTATGTACAAAAACCTCTGAAAAAAGTAACACCATGCCTTGAAAATATTGTAAATATAATGTGTAAGGCTCGGAGAACCGCACTCTGAAAAGGACACTCAGGGACAGCCTCTAGTGGACTGACAAAGTTTATTATCCAATTGTGTAGTTTTATAATTTTCAGGGACTAGAGCATAAGGCTGACTTGCACGTAGCCATTCCAAATAAACATTAAAACATTCAAGCATAAAATACAGTTCCTACCGCCCAAGCCATAACATAGCTTTGGCAAAACTCTAAAGGGAGTCTTATTACGAAACAACAGTCCTTGCTCTCAGAAACAGGTGGTCAGAAGGAAGACTTTGAACCCTTCAAGGCCGGACGTATTGACCCTTCGTGATCCGTTCCCAGCCTTGGGCACTCAGTGAACGCTCATAACCCTTTGTTATGCTCGTCCCAGTTTCCAACCTTTGTCATGAGTGGAGCAAATACATTTTCAGTATTTGCTTAAAGCCTTCCAGCTCCTCCACATAATGACAGGACAGAACTTTACTGACATCTAGATTGTGGCATAAAGAGAAAGAACTTGAAAGCAGGAATGACTGGAGCATGAGGAAAGGGGAGCATCTAAGATGGAAAAGACAGAAAAACATCACAGAAAGAGGAGAGGTGGATAAACACCCGGAGAAGGCAATGGCATCCCACTCCAGTACTCCTGCCTGGAAAATCCCATGGACGGAGGTGCCTGGTGGGCTGCAGTCCATGGGGTCACGAAGAGTCGGACACGACTGAGCGACTTCACTTTCACTTTTCATTTTCATGCACTGGAGAAGGAAATGGCAACCCACTCCAGTGTTCTTGCCTGGAGAATCCCAGAGACGGGGGAGCCTGGTGGGCTGCCGTCTATGGGGTCACACGGAGTCGGACACGACTGAAGCGACTTAGCAGCAGCAGGTAAACACCAGACCTTCACAATTTGGACTTTGCTGTTCTGTGTCTTCATTTTGAATGTGCCAACATCAATTTTTATTGTCCGTATTTCTATGGACAATAAAAATTGAAGTCATCATTGGTAAATTTTGAGGAACAAGGAAAAAGAAAGCTAGAATTATTTCAAGATAGATGCTTTTCTGCCTGTTTTCCTTTAAAAACTCACCCTTTTACAAGTTTAAAAATCAACCCTGGGTAAGTTACAATGGCTAGAACCACCATTTCTTCCTAATACAAGGTCATGAAGAATTCTAAGAAATCATTTCCTAATCTACTTTTGTCCAACACCCCCATCTCAATCAACCACCCTGAAGATATATACTATGTATACAAAGCAATTTAGAAACTTTGGTAGAAACAATCTTTTGAATGTAAGGAAACCAAGTAAAGAGAAAAAAGGTTAAAATGCACTTCCAAGTAGTAATCTATTGAAAAGGCAATGAATTGATGTCTCTATGATTCACAGAACTCGGTTTATGTTTTGGGATGTTATGAATGAAACTCTCTACTTGTGGTCAGGTTATCACAATTCTATTAGAGGCAAATGCCTTTGAATCTGAATGCTTTCAGGCATTTGTCTAAAGTAATTCACTCATAGGAATAAGACTAAGGAAATGTACATAATCTTCTCCAATAAAGAACAACTTTCCCTCTCACTAGGGCATTGGAAGAGGGCTCTAAATAAGAGGTGCATTTATTTTCATACACCTGTGATTTTGTTCCTAAGTGGTGTGAATGGCTATTGATTCAATATCAGGACTTCTGTCTTCCAAATTACTTAACTCATTCCATCTGAAGGTGAGTCAAGAAGTCATCTTCTGATGTTTATATTGCCTTCCATACAATACTTGGAAAGAAAACAGAGGTAATTATTTACCTAGTTGGATGAGAAAGAGGGGAAAATACCTTCTTGTTGTTTTAAATTAAAACAATTAAAATACTTTGTGAGGCAATCCTAGGACAGACATTTCTATGTTCTTATACCACTCACATTTTCTTGCTTGCTGATAAGTGAATCATAATCCATAGTATCTCACATATTGTATTCTGGTGTATAAGCAGTGTAAACAAACACATTTCTTGCCGCCCTGTTGAACACACACAAACATCTCTTGACGTTTTTTTCTAGTTTTACATTAAACAGTCAGTCAAAACTACTTGATGTTGATCATCAATTCTAGGCCTACATGAAGAGTGAATGAGGTAAGAATCTAACCTGTTAATAACTGACAGATCTCCCTGGAAAATCTAGAAGAAAATTAAGCAAACAGAGGAAGAAGGGGTCTCTCCTCATGACTGTCAACCACCATATACAATGTATTAATTTCTTGCTGTTCATTTTTATTGTGATATGGATCCAGGCGAAGTGATTCTGCATTATCCCTTGGTTATTAGAAGTCTTACTTCTTGGAGTTCATTCCTTGGAACTAGGAAGTTTGTCACCACATATCTATATCTTTATCTACAGATATTTTTATAACCTAGGAGGCAGTTGGGATCCCCTACAAAGAACACCTTTGCTGTTGGTTGGTTGTTTTTTAAAAAAAAAAAAAATGGAGGAAGTGCTCCTTGAGACACATACTGCTCTTCAGACCACTGCCCTTCAAACCTGGATGGCAGGCAGGTGGTGGTTTCTGGGCTCCATGCCCTCTGCAGTGCATGCAGTGGCTAGGGGTTGGCGATTGGTTGACTGGCAGGGCTTGGGGCATCTTTGCATACAGGCAATTCCCTGCTTTAGAGCACCTCCCAGAGTTTTGGCCCATTAACCCAAGCACAACAGCTTGATGAATTAATGCTTATAGAGGCACAGTTGGCAGCTTCTAATTAAATAATTATGGCTAAGCAGCTGCACGGAAGCTGTCATGCACCCTAGAAAGCCAGCTGTCAGCTTTATTGATCCTGAGACTGAGGAAGAGTTAACACTTAGCTCTGGTTGTTGGGTACAAAGAGCAAGTATATCATATGCAGTATATGTGCTGTGCAATATGAAGTTGTTGCATATTTGTGCTAGTCTGTCCATGGAGTAATGAAGAGCAACCTCCTCCCTGGCATCCTCTCAGCAATCCAACAAAAAAAAGGAAGTGATTATATGATTAGAGAACAGAGTCTGTCTGGAGCAATCTACAGAGGGCTTAGTATTATACAGATGAGTCCTTGATAAACACAGAAATGTCACTGAACTAGCAGGCAACTCAGGCTCTAAGTCTCATTTAGATGAGCAAGTGATTGGAATCAAGTGTGGTCTTTTTGAGGGGGTATGACTGATATGTTTTCTTCTGTTTGACTAAAGTTTCTTAAGAGGCCGTTTTCAAATACTAGAAATTGGGGAACAGGTGACTATCACAAAACTAGATTTAAATTCAACGATGCATTTTTTTTCCAAGTTAGAAGATGTCTGTTCTATAGAGTCACAGATAATGTCATATTCCTTTGTAGAAAGCTAAAAAGCTAAAGCTTTATCTCTACGCTAATGGAAAACTCACCAGAAGGAAGAAAGCAGAATCTGGCCACTAAGCCCCAACACAGGGAAACGTATAGATTATAGATAACAGCCATAGATAGGGGTATTGAGCCAAATAATGTTTGTTACAGAACATCAGAATGCGACTGAACTGCTAGATGATTCCACTTTTCTCCACAGGCTGTTCTTCCTATACAATCCATGTGTTTTCACTTCTAAAAACCAAATCTGTGATAACCCAGTACAGAACAACTTGGCTTCCTGCAGGCCTTGTCACCAAGGCTCCCAACATCATCTCCAAAGGAATAAACACAACTGTAGGCAAAACTCAGTCCAACAGATTCAGTCACACCTTAACGTGTAGAGACATTTAGATATTTCAATCCTCAAAATTTATGGATTTGCCTTAAAATAAGAATAGGGAAAAGCTGGAAACATATTTCTCATGGAATGCACTTCACCCAGCTCCCAGACCTGTTGAAAATCAGCAGTTCATCAAGCACTGAACTTTACAGACTGACTGATTGCTTTCCTCCCAGAGATCAATGGCTTATGGTTAATTTACAGTAATTCTTAAAATAAGGCATTCTGTACAGTAAATTGTCATTTAAACAACTGGATTGACTCTAAGAAACTCTACTATAAAGACTTCAGTACAATTGTTTCCTTTATTTTTTTCTCTTCTGGTTTCCTCTTATGCCAGTGATTCTATCACCTCCTTTATCTGAAGCTGACTGTGTGTGATTGACAGTTCTCAAGGATTCATTCCTTTTGGGTGAATCCTAAATGCAGCTCAGCTTAATTAAGTCTGCAGTGCAACTCAAATCTCAGTACAAATTGCTAAGGAATCAAATCACAAATTCGTGAACGCCTAGGCAGGCAAATTTCAGACTTGGGGTCGGGGGGAAGGGGTCTTTCATCAGTCTGTACTGCCATCTAGCCAAGATCACGTCATTCAGTGCAACATCCATTTTGCTTTCAACGTCCCTGATGAAAGCCAGTCTTCAGAAACCAGCTTAATAGACTCCAAAGTTCAGATAAGACAACAGTCAGCAGCACTTCAGCCACTCTGAGCCTACCGAACTCCCATGACCCAACAGCCAAGTTCTCATCATTGCCTTATCTTCACAGTTCAATATCTGACAGACACACATATCTATTTTCATTTCACATATTATCTATACCAATATCATTTGTATACTGTCATTTTGAGGCCTTTAAATAGCCTGTGAGTTGATTGGGAAAACAAAAGTTACCTTAGGTAAAACATGAAAGCTGATTATAACCTCTAATCTTCTAGCTATACCTCAAGAGTTAAAAAAATAAAATAAAAATCCCAAACAGCATTCCTTAGACATAGACTGAACACGCAGACCATATATACATATATATCTATTAAACAAATCCATACACATGGAAAACAACAAGAACACTCTGTACTTACGGTAGAAGACGTACTCGGTGTAACTTGACCAGATCTTGTCATCTGTATATTGGTTGACGAAAGATGCTGTCACTGAGGAGTTACAGGCCACCATGTGGAATCCACATTCTGACAACATATCAAAAGCCCTTTCCAGATGCCTGAATTTGAGATAAAATCTGGATGTGTATCTTTCTGGGGCTCGGTCAGGGTCTCTGCTCTCATTCAAAGTTTCTCCAAAGACCTCCTTCGCCAAGGAAATCCTTCCACAAACCAAAATCCGGGGAACTCTCCTAAACTTGGCATCCGCCTGCCCCTCTCTGCCCATGGTGCAGGACCCCCTGTAACCCACAGTAATAAAACCCCACTTGCGGTCAGCAGGGAGCAACGAGGAAGGGGGGCAGATTCTCGTGTCACTTCCTTGGGAGGCATCTTCAAAGTCACTGTGGCAGAATTCATCTGGGCTTTGCTTGATTTCATCGGGGGTCAGGAGTTTGACCAAGTCTGGGAGCTGGAAGTACTCAGCTTCTCTTTTCAGTCTTCCCCTTTCTGGAAAGTGATCAGGCAGGACCACCTGCCTGTCCCTGAGATAGTCCAGAATATAACGGAACAAGAATCCATCTCTGTCAATGAAAAACCTTCCCTTGGAGTCCTTGGCTAGGTCGTTAGCTGTGTCTCTCTTTGGGGAAAACATTTTCCACAGGAGGGAATGAGGGATGCTTATTAATGTGGAATGGCGAGTGAAATAAACTTGACCCCCAACATTCAGCTCCACGACCTCAGGGAAGGAGTTGGGAACTGCAGCCCCTTGTTCTCGAGCATAATAACGACTACAGTTGCCACTCAGAGCCATGGTCCCTTTCTTCTTTCTCTTCTCCTATTTTGATGTGAAGGAGCGATCCAATGGAGTCACAGCCTGATCCTTTGCAGCAACTTATAAGGGAGGGAGAGGATGTTAACTTGTTAAAAACAACCTCCTCTTACCCCAGTTTTTTTTTCCCCCAACAAAGCAAAATTTCAAAGAGTCCACAGGTGAAGTGATGCTACAGAAGTAGTTTAAACCCTGGCAGGTGGTGAGCTATGACTTCATGGAATATAATCAACTCATCTGCATCCAGTTTTCCCCCAAGCTCAGTAGGCAAGGCCGGTCAGGTCCTCAGTTACTGAGAGGTCTGTCTGCAGGAAAAGAGAGAAAATTATTTCCTCAAACACAGCATGAGTCAGAAAAAAAGAGACTGCTGGAGAGAGGAGAGGGAGGTAGAAGGAGGGAGGGAAACTGAAAGGGAGGGAGGGAGAGATTATTTTACATAAGCAGCCCTGGAATTACTGATTTCAGCCATTCTTCAACTAAATCATAGCTTCTTTCAAGGTATTTCGTGTCTACATATTTATCTATATCCCTCTGTCTCCAGCATTTAGTATTAAAAACATTTCTATTTGATTTCTGCATTAAAAATGAATATGCAATTTTCAACTTCTAAAAGGAGATTTATTTTCTTTCCTCAGCTGGAGAGGAAAAGCAATAAGCCCTGGAACTTACCTCAGTGAGTGCTGGAAACAGTTCTTGTGAAGAAATACCCATTTGCAAAGCTGTCCAAATCCCCAGCCACACACAGAGTCTGGAGCTTGTCAAAATCCCAAACAGGTAAAATACAGAGGTATCAATGAAAAGTGCCAGAGAGATGTGCTCTTAGAAAATAATAATTATATATATAAATATTTATATAAATGTATATTTGCGTATATGTATGTATATATTCACTTCCAATCTCAAGTTAAAACAAGTCACAAAAAAGTTAAACCGTGACTAGAGGTGGTTGGATTGAAGAAGCAAAGCAGAGAAAAATATTCAAAGCTTCTCCAGGAAGGAAAAAAAAAAAAAAAATCAAACCTTTGGAAAGAATCCTTAAAACAAAAGAGAGTTGCAAGAGGTACCGGGACTTGGAAGCTTTTCAGAAAGCCCAGAAGCAAGACAGATGCTCCCTGCTGGGGTCCCAGGTAGCCACCCCACCTGCCGGCAAGGGCAAGCGGGCTCCCATGTTCCCAGCCAGGTGGGAGCGGGCGGCCGCCGCGGCGTAGAGATGCCGGCGCGGGGCTCGGGCTCGGGCTTCTCCGGCGGAGGAGCTGGGTGGTTCCACAGTTCCCAGTGCAGTTCGGATGCTGTTGTTTCAGCAGTGCAGGCAAGAAACCATCCAGGGAAATGACTATTACATCATCTTAAAGGAATATGGCTTGGAGAGAGCGGAGGCAGCTCCGAGTCACGTCCGCCTCGGTGGCAGGTCGCCGGGACGGCACGGGGACGCCGCGCTCCGGCCGTGGGCACGCGAGTCCCCCGGGCGCTCCGGGCTCGGGGCGGGGACGGAGCGCGACGCAGTCGCTTCCCTCCTGGTCCTGTCCCGGAGTCTGGAGTTTCCAAGGGCCTTTGCTTTGCCCTTTCGTGCTGTCTCTAGACCTCCACAGCCACCACCATGCCCCAGAAACAACCCCTCAACCCAGATGAACACGGCGGTTTTTCATTTTTAAAAAACCAACAAACAATTCTTTTGAGTGTGCACTAAATTTCTGCTGAAGGGCAAATTACCCCTCTAAAGCTTGTTTAAAAGGAAAAAAAAAAGCGTACCCAGTGACCCCAATGTTCAAGCTACAAAGTGGTTTTTTTCCCCCCAAGAGAACTAAGCCATATTCTCTCAGATGCCCTCTCCTGTTTTTGTTTTTTTTGTTTCTTTCTCTCCATTCCTCTGCCACCCTCACCCCAGCAAATAAATAAATGATGAATATATACATCCATACCTTCAGTCTCTCTGGAATTACTGATGCTCCTTCTCAAGACTATAGGAAGAACTGGTACCCTCAGGAAAAAACAAGGTTTCTATCAGTAAGTCATTATCTTGGCTTCCATGTAAGACATCGTTACCTGCAACTTTTTTCTGGGTCTGTTTCCTTACGAAGCTTCCCTCTGGATGTGCCCCCGCCCCCTCCCATCTTATCCCAAGAGGACTCTAGTGGAAGACACGCCTGCAAAGAGACATTTTACTCCTGTCCCAGAGGGTTCCCTTAAGTGCATCATTAGAGTTTCAGGAAGGCATTTCCAGGGCAACCTAATCCACTAACAAAGTGCTTCCAGTTGATCCTGCCAGTCAATAATGGCCCAGGCAACAGCTTACAGTAAGTCAGCCATTTCCCCTTTCAAACACCAATGTCTTAGGACTCACATTCCTAATGAGAATGTAGTACTTCATCCATGAATAATATATGCGGGGCACACTCCATTCCAAACAACTGCTATTTTTAAAAGATTAAAACCAAAACTGGAGAGAAATGTGTGAATTAGATACATTTTATGGGATACATGGGTTTATTGCCAGCTCTTGCCCCAAGAATTAGCATGAAGATAGACTCAGCAGTAGCATAAAATAATTTCTGATCTAACACTCTTTTCTTTCAATAAGAATCAGGTTACTGAACACATTCAGAGTATTAGCTAACACTCCAATATCTGATTATATTTAACTTTGTTTCTTTAACTAATGTATTAACCTACTCTGGCCTCAATCATTGGGATTTTAATGCTGGACCAATCAAGGATGCGCTTGTTATTTGATGCACTCATATCGCCATCTACTGTCCTCAAACTGTCAGTGCAGGACTATATCCGGCAACTTGTGTGAATGCGCGCACGCGTGTGTGTGCTCAGTCGTGTCCGATTCTCTGGGAACCCATGGACTGTCGACCGCCAGGCTCCTCTGTCCATGGAATTTTCCAGGCAAAAATACTGGGATGGGTTGCCATTTCTTACTACTCCAGGGAATCTTCAGGACCCAGGGATCGAACTGCGTCTCTTGTGTTTCCTGCGTTGGCAGGTGGACTCCACCACTGCACCATTTGGGCCAAAGGTCAGATTTTTTTTCCTCTTTGTTTTAAAGTTCTTGAGTATTATCAGAAATGTTCTGTTCACCAAGATGACAAAGTAAACCTCTAGCTGCCATCGGGTTATGGGGTAAAATAAGTCTGAATCTATAGCTAGTAAGTACTGCCTTTGGTTGTAGTAAAGAGCAAATTATTTTATGTCTAACCAAGTAGGCCAGCACACCATGATAGTGGCTTTGGAGATTGGATATTAAAGTATTTGGGAAATAGTTTGGCAAGAAATGAAGAATGGGAGGAAGAGAAATCATAGCTTTAAAAACTAAAAGGAGCTTGTGAAATGGAATCACCATCTCATCTTAAAGACATAGCAACTGAGTACCAAGAGGGAAAGTACTTCCACAGGGTCACACAGCAAGGTAAGGGTTAGACCCCTGCCTATTCAGAACAGTCAATGTCCTGTTTTTAACCTTATGGATTCTGGAATAGGAATGGAGAGGTGGCAAATAAAACAAGAAGAATTTTAAGACTATTACACATTTGAAAAAGCAGCAAGTCATTTAAAAGAGCTTTTAATATGAAATTAAATTGCAAGGCTAAAATATTTGGACAATTTAAAAGAAGAGTATTCTGTATCTCAGAAATGAGAAGCTCTTTTCATTGGTCTGGGCTTCATCATTTTAGTTCAGTTCAGTCACTCAGTCGTGTCCGACTCTGCAGGTTAGGCTCTTTCTGAGACAAGTAGTTCTTAATTTGGGGGAGAATGGACTGCTTGGAGAAAACCTAGGCAGTGAATACCTGAACATGAAAGTTCACATTCAATGTCAGGGACAAAGCCTCTGAGGAAGAGCTGAATAAAAAGGCACCAGGGAGATCACGTGGCCAGGGACTCACATTCCCAGCAATACTCACATTTGGACTATGAACCGTCTTTCCTTTTTTTCTTTTTTTTTTTTTTTAATGTGGACAATTTAAAAGTCTTTACTGAAATTGTTGCAATATTGTTTCTGTCTTATGTTTTGGGTTTTTGGCCAGGAGGCATAGGAAATCTTAGCTCCCTGATCAGGGATCCAAACTGCACCCCCAGCACTGGAAGGCAAAGTCTTAACCACTAGACTGCCAGGGAAGTCCCTGAACCTTCTTTGTGAAGTGAGATTACACACACACTCACAGAGACACATTCTGAGGACTGGAAAAAAAAAAGAAAACATAAAACATTCACCACACAACCTTACCCTTGTGACCACACCACCTGAATGCACTCTGAATTCACATTTTTTAATAAACACTGTTTAGTACCGCAGACTTTGCACACATATATTGCTGTATATTGTTTTGTGCTAAAAAAATTCACTTAGTATAATAAACAGTTAAAACTGAACAACTGTTTTTACAGCCCTCTTGAGGTATATTTGCTTTTTAATCTACCTGGATCCTCAAGAAATTGAGAGGGTCTGGACCTCTTATCCTTGGAGAGGTCAGGGATTTGGTTCGAGGCTGGCCCTAAGTCTATTCACGTTGGGGTTTGTAGAACCCAGGTTAGTAGCCTCTGATCTGTACTCTTTCTTGTTCCTTTAGTCTCAGGGAGGCAAAGGATAAGAAGTGAGATTAAAGCAATAATTGGCTTGGAGAAAACAAAGCAATACACTATCTAGAGAGATTTAAATAATGCTACAGTAAGCGAGTGTGTCCCAGGGTGTCTCAGGGAGGTTGTCAGTAATCCCAGCTGTTCGGTGCCTGAACAAGAGGCAAGAAGCCAAGTCTAGGCTGTAAGTGTATTCCTGTCCATGTCACCAGATAACACTGCTAGTGTTATTATTCTCTTCTGGCAGCTCTCCACTGAAGCACCGTGAGATGCCACACTCTGTGCAAAGGCTGAACATCCAGCAACAGATTTCTCTTAAGTGAAGAGTGAGGAAGAATTTTGCATTCCGTTCCTTGTAATATTCAAGCTCACAGCTCATGAAGACACACCATGGGTAACTTGTGGAACTGATGGAACGTGTCTTAGCTTCTATTTCCTGTTCCCCACTTTCACACACCCCCAGAGCTGAATGTTGAAGAGTGTGTTCTCAAAAGGACAATTTTAATTTTGGAATAATGTGATCACCTCCCACATCCTCGCCCCCTAACACATCCTTAAGTTTCCTCTCCCTTAAAGGGAGATAGATTTTATACTGACTGTCTGTGTTATCAGGGAGGGAATTGATCTCATCAACTTACTCACGCTAAGATGCTGCACATTCATTGTGTTACATGCCCCAAGGACTCCTGAATTATCAGCATCATCTTAATAGCTACTGTTGATGGAGGGCCTGTCAGAGCCATTACCTCTCTCAGCTCTCCCCGACTGGTGGTGTAACATTGTACAGAAGACTGAATGTCTCTGAGCCAGGGTAAAATGGAGATAATAAGAAGACTGCCTCTCAGGTGTGCTGTGCAGATAAAATACGATGATCTGCATGTTAGACCCCTAGCACATTCCCCAGCTCTAGGCGAGTGCTTAATGAATGTTGGTAGTATCCATTAAAGAGGTAGAAGCAGCCGTATTTGTTGTTGTTCAGCTCAAGTTGAGGCATAAAGAAGTTACCAAAGATGCCCAAAGATTGAAATTCAGCTCTGTTTGCAAATTTGTTGCTCTTCCCACTGTGTAGTTTTAGGTAAAGGTTATTATTTGGTATAAACGTATTTCTCGGTAATGGGGGATCAGGCTTTGGTGGGGGAGATGGGTGGCAGAATAGGGAACTGAGAATAATCGATACCAAATGGTTAAAAATAGAAATGCCAGTATCTTCTGCCAGACAGGTTGCATTCTTGGGACCCTCTCATCCATTCCACACAGATTTACTAAGTACTATATTGTATCCATCATAGCTGTTAGGTATTTAAGGTACAAAGATGAATTCAATACAATCTCTGAACTCAAACATTCACATACAAACACACACTCATACTCAAAATCATAACAATAGAAGGCAAAGATTAAGGTTCTAGATTCTTGATCACTACTTCTTATTTGCAGAAAAATGTCTAGTGCTGTATTCAGCTTTGGATTCGACATAGTTCACATATGGTTTGGACAAATCACTTAACCTCAGGTGACCTCTGCTTCCATATCTGTAAAATGAAGCTGTCTCCTGTTATAGAGATACTGTGACTGATGACAAAAGATAAAATATTGCCGCCCAATCTTCAGAAGCATACTAAGATGCAACAGAGGAAGAAGGCAGCAGACAGCAGTCTGTCTCATTAAAATAAAGCCTCCACAAGAAAGAATTGGGATTCGACTGGTATAATTTTAAAGTCAGAATGGGAGACCCTTTGAGATCATTCTTTGTAGCCTCAGTTCCACCTAAAATTTTGAGATAATAGGAAATGTTCAGTTTAGTCACTCCCCTCAGTTTCTTCCTGAAAATACCATTGAACTTGACTCCCAAAATACAAATAATAGCTAAAGTTGTTTGTACCACCATACAGTCTCTGAAAGGAAGTCTGCAGAATAAAGTTGTAAGTGAACTCACTTTGAGATCTGAAGTGTTTTTATTTTTTTTTAATGTTATGCTGATCTGAAAAGCAAGTATTGGCTGCTCTTCACATACGAAGTTAACACCTTTTCAGGTTTTCTTCAAAATAATGACAATTTTCTGGAACAAATGGTCCAAGTTAGGAGTGCATAATTTGATCATGATGTTGAGTGAAGCCAAGTCCACATATGTGTTTTGAAACTGTGATCTCATCAGCATGAAACCTAACCAACAGAAATACACTCTTCCTTAAAACAGATTGGAGAATAAGGGGGAAAAAAGAATGTAACTGCCCGACTTTGAAACAACTGGTTCCAGCAAATACACAGGCAATATTTTACGCATAGCCATAAAAAACAAAAGAAGTCTACCCTTGCCTACCCCCACAGTCCTGCTTCGAGCAACCTGCTTGACTATGTTGTATCATTCACAGTGTGATGCTCATTGCCTATGTTGTGTTATGCACATTGGCACCATCCTTACCATGTTTGCTATGCATTATGCAACAGATCTCTTGGCAAAGGAATAGTGTAATTTGTAAGCCAGTAATTGTCAACCTTTTATCTTCCACCTAGGAAACCCATTTTTCAAACGATGTCTCCGTTGCCTTTCCAAAATATGCAACAGATACAAGCAATATCAAATCCAAAAACACTTAGGAGTTAAGTTCAAAAACACTTTCTGTTTAAAAAGCAATCAGTCAGAGATTTCAATAACATGTCAGTGGTCTCTAGTGTGCATTTTAATGTTTTTCTAAATAGTTTTCTATATGCATACATGGAATTTATTGAACTCCCTGAAGCAACCTGTGGGGAAAGTTTAAAAAGCCTAGTTATAATAAAAAGGAACAGGTTTTAGAATCAGGCAGAGCAAGGTGTGAAAGAGGTGCCTACCAGCTGCATGCTCATGAGATAATCACTTTACTTCTCTGAGGATATTTACTTCATATATATATTAGAGATAGAAAAATCCGGGATTGTTGTGGGATATAATATATGATATTATATAATATATGATATTATACATGGCATTGAAACATGTATAATATCATATATGAAATAAATTGCCAGTCTAGGTTCAATGCATGATACTGGATGCTTGGGGCTGGTGCACTGAGATGACCCAGAGGAATGGTACGGGGAGGGAGGAGGGAGGGGGGTGCAGAATGGGGAATATGTGTATACCTGTGGCGGATTCATGTTGATGTATGGCAAAACCAATACAATATTGTAAAGTAATTAACCTCCAATTAAAATAAGTAAATTTATATTTTAAAGAATTTCTGAAAGTGCCTGGCACATAGAAATATTCAGTAGGTAAGTGGCAATGTGGTTATAGTTATGCTTGGCTCCATCACCTCCTCTGTCCCTCTTCCACCACTTTCTGCCTGTACCCCATGGGTCTGTGTGAATGAGTCGATGGGAGGGTACCACATTACTTATTCATGCTGGTGAAGTGAGTGACCCCTTTTCTAAAAGTCTGCTTCTTCCTGGGAGGAGGGGGATAGAATAAAGGCAAGGGATACTAGGATTTCTAAGCACAATTATCCTTGGAGATGGATAATTAGTTCATTTAAAAACAGACTCACCTGCCTTAGAAATAGCTGTGGTTTGCAAAGAATGATAGAGGAAAGCTCTTTTAGAACACCTCATACCATTTTACAGTGATTCAGCAGTCAAGCCATTGTTTGTAAAAGGCATTTTTCACAACTAAATCCAAACATGTCATACTCATAGAAATGAATCCTACCGATGGCATCTGCAGGTGGGGAAAGCATGAAGAGAGAAGGGCAAAAACCAAATAACAAATGGAAAGGTTTATCTCAAGGACTTGAGAAGTCAAAGCTGGGAAATTCAGGAATGCTCTGAAATATCACTTTCATTGCCAGTGCACTTTCCCTTGCCTTTTGAGTTATCTACAGGTATTCATGGAGGAGGGATTCATTTTTCATTCATCTTGCTAACCCTCAGTAGCTAGCACAGGTGATGGCATCTGGAGGGTGCTCAATAAATGTGTGTTAAATTTAATTGCAGGAATGAGAGTGTTTGCTTAGAATGGCACAAAATTGGCGTGTTAAACTTATGATTACCAGGAGAGAAATGGGAGGGGGAGATAACTTGGGAGATTGGGATTGACTTATACACACTACTATATAAAAAATAGATTAACAAATAAGAACCTTCTCTATGGCGCCTGCTCAGTACTCTGTAATGGCCTATATGGGGAAAGAATCTAAAAAAAGAGAGGATATATGTATACGTAAAACTGATTCACTCTGTGGTGTAGCAGAAACTAATACAACATTGTAAATCAGCTGTACTCCACTATAACCCCATAAAAACTTTTTAAATGATTTGTCCATTCTGGACATTTTATATAAATGGAATCATACATTACTACAAAAAAGAAACTGACAAGGTTATGTCAGAATGAGTGTTAGTTGGGAATATAAGGTGGTTGATTTCAGTTTAGTTCTCAAAACATTGAATTATCCATACTGTCAACTAAAAAAGAAAAAAATGCACAACTTAAATGTAGAGAGTTGTGTGTTGCTTGGCAGCCAAAACTGAGAACGTAAGCCTGGGATGCTGCTTCTTAGATAACTCTGAGGGACTGCTCTGATGAAGTCATGGAGGAGCCATGATATGGAGGCGTTTTTGCTACAAAGACTAGGTATGTAAGTGCTCAGTTGTTCCAGTTGTGTCCAACTCTTTGCGCCCAAAGAGCTGAACTGTAGCGTGCCAGCCTCCTCTGTCCATGGGTTCTCCAGGCAAGAATACTGGAGTGGGTTGCCATGCCCTCCTCCAGGGGATCTTCTTGACCCAAGGATTGAAATGGTATCTCTTGTGTCTCCTGCATTAGCAGGCAGGTTCTTTACCATGAGAACCATCTGGGAAGTCTACAAAGACTAGGTAGTGGAACTTCATAAGATTACTGCTGGGGCTTCCCTGGCAGCTCAGCAGTAAAGAATTCCCCTACCAATGCCAGAGACAAGGGTTCAGTCCCTGGTCTGGGGAAGATCCTACATGCCTCGGAGCAACTAAGCCCCTGCACCACAACTATTAAGCCTGTGCTCTAGAGCCTGGGAAACCCAACTATTGAGCCCATGCTCTGCAACTACTGAAGCCCACACACCTAGAGCCTGTGCTCTGCCGCAAGAGAAGCCACCACCATAAGAAGCCGAAGCACTGCAACGAAGAGTAGCCCCCGTCACAACTAGAGAGGAGCCTAGGCAGCAACAAAAAATATCCAAAACAGCCAAAAATAAATAGGTAAATAAACAATTTTTTAAATTTAAGGAATGATTACTGATAATTAAAGAAAGCCAGACACCTCGAGTTCATGAATTTAGCACTTTTCTATGTATGAGAAGATGCGAGAGTCTCAGCTCATTGAAATCACTCCTTTGATATGTGCCTCAGCTATCTGGGGCCAGAATCCTGAATCCCCTCACAGTGCATGTGTGGGGGTGGCTGCAGTGGCTGAGGGCTTGCCAGCCTGTTTGTCTCCATCTTGAGTTCCCTAAGGGCTCGCAGTCTGGGGTGGCTGTAGTGCCTGATGGCTGTAACAGCCTCTGTTTACTGATTTGCCAGGCAACATTTTTCATTCACAATGCTATTAGGGTTGCATTTGGTCAAGTCCCAGAGAAATCAACTCACTGCAAAAAATAGCCTTGCTTAACTCATCACTGCAAAGAGGTCATTCAAGCACCCAATGCCCAGTCAAAATGGAGTGAAAAAAAGAAAAACTATTGGAAGGAACACCCCTGGAAGAGGAAGAGATCACAAAGTTTTTAGTTTCAAAATTGCACTGACACCAGTTTCCTTAAATATTCATGTCATTGTCTGTAGCCAAACTAACAAAACTGACGATGACTCCCAAACATATTCACATACATTTAATTCCTACAACAACCCAGAATTGTTGGCCTTGTGGGGAGAATAAAAGAAACTCTGAGAGTTTAAATAATCACCAAGAGGTCACACCAAGCTTGTCTGATCCCAAAGCGCCCTATTAATTACACCAAACTTATTTACACATAGTTCCTTTTGTTAAATATCCTCAACCTCCATCTGATATTTGCTCACTCCGAGCAACAACACATCCCTAGCAGAGATCACCACCGTATCCCCAATCCTAGTTCTGTACCGGGCACAGGGAAAGCACTCTGTAAGTAAGTAGGTGTCGAAGGTTTGTTAGAATGTACAAGTGAGTGAACAAATGAAAACATGAGTAGATGAACAGACTATCACCTGGGACAATGGTACCCAGAGATTTTAGCTGGATACAGCAGAGCCTGATTTCCTGCGGTGTGTCTAATTTTTTTTACTCCTGAGATGTTGGTCCCCAATGGAAGACTGATTCTAGTGATGAAAAGGGGTTCTGAAGAGGTTAAATAAAAAGGTTTCTATAAAAATACCAGAGAATTGGCCCTTCATGAAGCCACAAGGATGAGTAATATAGATTTATATGTTTATGTTCTAGAATTTTAAAGTTTTTAGAAATAAGAAACTGCTTTGGGGATAAAGCTAAAAATCCCAGTTTGGGGTTTTTTTGTTTTGTTTTGTTTTTTAGGTACATAGATGGTAAAATATATATATATATGATTCACTTTTAAAAAATCTTGACAAGGTACCAGGCAATTCTAATCCAGTCATTGTATGCATCAGTCACTCTGCATCTTTTCCAAAAATGTGCGTGGAGTTGGAAAGCCTGGTAATGATTGACCTATACAGACACACACACGGGGCACAAGATTTAAGGAGCCAAAGCACACAATTCAAACGTGAGTTGGGAGACATTCTTAAGCTGTATAATGCAGATGTGCTTAGCTGCTGCCAAAGAAATCTCAGGTTACCTTTATAGACAATGATCTGAGCCTCAAGCACATCTCCCAATTACCCTAGGGTCTCTCCAAATGGCAGGCTGGCTTGCAATGTGTGGTTCCAAAGACTGCCAGAGGACATCAGGCAATTGTTTGAAAATGCAACCAATGTCATATATCTTCATGATAAATCTGGTTTCCATTCCATCAGAAAAAAAGAATGTCTATGACATTAAAAAAAAGAAAAAGATTTATGCATCTGATAGAAACTGGATTCAACCTGATGCCTCTTGACCAACCCCTTGAATTTTTCATATATGTAAATAAGATCTCGAGAGTTGTCACATACTGCTACTCTGTTGTAGTACCATCCTATTGAACACAGAGGCTAAAATTACCCCTCGATAGGATATTAAATAAAATTATAAATTTAAATGGAAAATTAGAGAAAGAACTATGGATGGAACAGAGATGGAGTTCTAATTTGCACCAAAGACAATAAGAAAATGCATTTCTCATATTGCCATTTTGCCCAAGGACATTTGTACATATAGGCCTAAAGAAAGAAAGAGAAAGTAACTGTCCAATGGAAGTAACCAAGGGGTTGGAGCCCAGTTTGAGAACATCAGTGCTTTGCTACTAGCGAATCAGAGTCCAGAAAGAGTCCTTTCCCAGAAGCCCAATGAGTTAATGACAACTAAGGTTGTTGGAGTTCAACAAAAAAAGCTTTTGAAATCGTAGTTCTGTTCCATGTCTCTTATAATCATTTATTTACTCAAATATTTAACCAAATATTTACATATCTATTTGTACAAAGAACTATGTCAGACACTGTAGAGGCTGCAATGATTAATGAGACTAGAGCTGCCCTCAACAAGTTGATAATCCAGTAAGGCAACACAGTTTACTCTGTGCCCAAATTGGAGAGAGGTAACTTATGCGCCAAAGAGGGTGATGGCTGCTTTTAAGAGAAGTGGGGAAAGTTCTGTGAGAAAGACACAGAGCTAACCAAAAGGAAGTCATTTTGAAACTCTAAGGAACATCTTGTCTAGCACAAGTACCCATTAATAAATTATTGATGGGCTAAAGAAAGTGCCTCCTTGCATCACTACATATTTACTGGGCATGAAGTCAGAGGCATCCATTTAGAATTCATTTAGAACTTCCCCCAAACCACGCTGATTCATTAGTCTTGATGCTCTCAGAAATATTTCTATAAGCCCATTATAGTTCTAGTCCACACAGCTAATTTGTATTTGATTCTCAGCCAATGAGGACTAAGAGCCATTTGAGTGGCCCTCACCAGGCATTCACTGACTCCACCAGGTCCCTCTTCTGCCATTACTTGTGTGCCACTGAACACCTGGGTTCAAGACAGCTGAAAACAGGAGTGCAAGCGATGGTGCTGAAGGTTCTACCCAAGATCAAGGAAGATACTGGACGGCAGGAAGGAGGCTTCACTACAACAGCTCCAAGTGCCTTCAAGGAGACAGTCTAAGAGACCCAGATCAACAGACAATTGTCTGGTGGAAATCCTTTGACATTTTGAAGGGCAGCATAAGCCTCATTGCAGCAGAGAAAGATTGTCCAACAACAATATGAAGGGTAAATAGAGGAAATCTATGGCCAGAGGCATATCACAACTTCAGGGGACTTCAAGAGCAATTGCCAAAGTATATCAATAGCACGTCCCGAAGGATGTTCAATAATCACCTAGAGCACCCATTTAGTTATTGTGATTATTTCCAGGAACAGATTCCCACAATAATTTCAGGTCGGGGAGTGGAGGCAGAGGGTGATGTAAAACACTATTTCTATTCCAGATACCCCAAGAACCCTGTAATTTAGGATATCCTGAGGGAGATTCACTTTCTGTAAGCAATAACTTACAGAGGATGAGATGGTTGGCTGGAATCACGGATTCAATGGACAAGAATTTGGGCAAATTCCAGGAGATGGTGAGGGACAGGGAAACCTGACGTATTGCAGTCCATGGGGTCATGAAGAGTCAGACATGACTTGACAACTGAACAACAGCAAGAAGCAACAGCAGTTCTTCAAGGCAATTGTATAACACAAAGGAGAGTGAATAAAATGGCATGAGGAACTTTTGTTCAGTACAAAAGGAAAATCTTATAATTTTGGTCACCCTGCATTATTGCAAATAAAATTTGCCTGGTTTATTAACATAACATTCACAATTTGGGGATGGAAAGGGAAAGAAACCTACAAAGCAATCTACAACTTAAGCTAAAAATGACTACTTCCTATGCTGGGGAGTGTTCGTGCACCATGGTTAAAAGTGGTGGCTTTAGGATCAGACAGTTCTGGGAGCAAATTCCAGCTCCATCATTCACCAGCTGAGAAAGTTG
The DNA here is from genome assembly GCF_016772045.2 of Ovis aries. Lineage (NCBI taxonomy): Eukaryota > Metazoa > Chordata > Mammalia > Artiodactyla > Bovidae > Ovis > Ovis aries. Next base: position 52,963,057 of record NC_056058.1, on the reverse strand, counting down.
AATTACTCTTCTAGTCACAATGCTCACGTCTATAAAACAGGTAATAATTGTAGTTCCTTATAGGATCAAATAAGAGAATACGTATCAAATATTTAGTGCATCACCCTCTCATAAGTTAGTACTCAACAAATGTAGCTTTGGAGTTTTTTATATATTTTTTCCATAACGGTTTTGGATTATCATCTCCCTAGAGAAGAGGCACATCATTAATATCATTAATGTTGGCCAGTCCTCGTTCTGTGCCCCCTTACAGATTAGGAGGGCAGAAATCAAGCCAGTCACACAGATCCCCTTTGAGAGTGTAGTCTCCTACTGACAGTTGTTTTGGGGAGGTCAAAGGGCACCGTATGGCAGGTAATAATGATGTTTGTCTGCATAATGCACCCTCCACTTGCTGAGTTGTCAGTGTCCCCATGGCCTCATGAAGCTCTAGCCCTTGCTCCTTATTTATCACATGTCACTTGTCCCAGCATGTTTCCTGCACACAGGATGTTTGGACACAAATCTGCTCATCTTTTAAGTTCTGTTTTCCCCCCATACCATCCCCCTGTTGACCTGACTCAGTCTCAGTGGACTGTCATCATTATGCAAATGGCTTCAAGTTTGGTTTCCAACTTATATATACCTGCTGGGCATCTTAACATAGACCTGCCAGAACATCACATTCAAGTCCAAAGCCAAATATCTGTTTGCTACTCTCATTCATTATATTCTATCATATTCTCGGAGTTAATGGCATCAATGGCCTTTCTCTAAACCCAGTTGTGTTGTCTATCCACTTTACAATAAATCTTCAAGGTATCTCTTGTTTTTCATCTCCATTTGTCCTACCCTTTTCTCTACCTTTTACCCAAATCCGTTTGTTCAACAACTAATTACTGAGATCCACCATTGACTAGGTGCGGCATTCTGTTGTAAGCTCTGTGTGTTGGGACCTAGAGATGAACAGGTAGACATGGTTCTTTTCCTCATGGAACTGTCATTCTAGGCAAGCAATGCAGATTTTAAACCAGTAATTCAATAAGCAAAATCATTTCAAATAGTCACGTTATGAATAAATTAGAACTTGGTAATATGAAAAAATGTCTTGGGCAGAGGATAGGGAGACAAAGAGCAGAGACTGGGACTCTGAGTAAGTGATATGTGAGCTAGGGCAAGAAGCCAGTCATGTGAAATTCTGGAAATAGCATATTCTAGGTAGATGAAATGATAAGAACAAAGGCTCGGATGTCTGAAGTCAGACTATGCTTGGCATGTTTAAAAAAACCAAGAAAGCCAGAGAGTTGGAGCAGAAGTGAGAGTTCAGGTCTGAGAAACACACAGGGGCAGGTCAAGCCATGCAGAGGATCCTGGACCAGGGTAAGAGTGTAGATTTCATAATAAGTATTATAGGAAGTCATTGAAAGTTAGAAGAGGCATGGCCTAGTCTCTCTCTCTGTACGTGTGTGTGTGTGTGTATGCTTGCACGCTCAGTCATGCCAGACTCTTTTCAAACTCCTGGACTGCAGCCTGCCAGGCTCCTCTGTCCATGGGATTTCCCAGGCAAGAATACTGGCGTGGGCCTTGCACAAGGGAAGATGACAGCATCCAGGTGGAGGTTTTGAGATCAGATCTGCAAGGTGCTGGTGTGGCAGCCCACAAAGGTTTGCCCCAGGTGGCTTGGCCTTCTGTGCTGCAGGGCCCCGAGATGCAGGGCAAATGATTGGGGCATGTGATTCATGCAGAAGCCAGAGCCTCCTCCCCGACACAGGGTATACACGATTCCTGGGCTAGAGTCCTTCACCTTCACAGGGAAGATGCACTCTATGCCCAGGCTGGCACGGCCAGTCTTCCCATCCTGAGACCCTGACTGGATGCCCCTCTTGCCCCTGCTGCGTGAGCACCTGCTGTACAAGGACCAGGTCTGCTACGTCTTCCACCAGTGTTGCCACGTCCTCGAGGGTGTAAAGCAGGCTCTCTGGCTTAACAAAACCAAGTTAACAGAAGGCCATCCTGAGAAAGTGCCTAGCCTTACTGGTGATCCAAGAAACCACACAGAAGATCAAGATGAACCTGTTCTGAATGCAATCTCTCAGCTCATCTCTGGCACTCTACTGAAGACATCCCTAAGAGAGAGACCTATTGCCCAGTCATTGTGGACAGCCTGATGCAGCTGTGTAAAACCCAGATTCTCAAGCATCCTTCTCTGATCAGGCAGATCTATGCCCAAAACAACATGTGATCCACCACCTGGAAATAAGAGTCGACCCTGATCCAGGTCCATAGTTCCGGTAGAGCCCAAGTGAATGCCGAGGATCCTCTGCCTCCCATTGGCCCCCGGGAGGAGGCAGAAGCTACTGAGAATCATGTTCTTGAGAACTTCAATCCCATAACTCCCACCATCAGTCTTTAGGAGTGCAATGTTCATGATGTGAATGATGACAATGGATTTCTGGAGGGCTATTTTTATCCCTATCCTCACACTCAGTATTTTCTGGAGTCGTCCAACTTAGAACCACACTGCTTCCAGCCAGATCAGTTGTGGGCCAAGATGATCCTGTCTGCCTTTGGCAATGTGCTGGCTCAGGCTTGGTTCCTGTATGGGAATGACCCTAAGGTTTTGGAGCAGCCAGTAGTCATGCAGAGCATGGGCACCCACGGGTGTGTCTTCCTGGTGCTACAGCTGAACACCACAGATCTGGCCTTCGAGGAGGACTTCAAGAATCTAGCCTGGGTGGACTCCAATCAACCCCTGCATTGGCACTTTTTTTGTGTTCCAGTGATCCAAAAGAAGGTGGTTATAGACCATGTTGGACCAACTTGTTCCCAGCCAGAGACATTCAGGAAGTTTTTAGCTCTGTATTTTCATGGTGTTCTGTGGCCCAAGGACTGTCCTGAGGCCTGGAGCCCCAGACCTCTCTCTTCCTGAAGATCCTGGAGTCTGGACAGTGCCTGGGGCTTGTCCTGAGCTGCAGCACTCCTTTGGCTGGGGCTCTCACCCACAATAAAGAGCCCTTAGGGTGCACTGGAGCCTGTGTTTGTTGTGAGGGTGCTGTCAGGTGAGACACCCACAGTTGCACACAAGCCCTTGCCCTGAGCTTGCCTCTGTGCAAGGGCCAGCCCTGGAGCCTCACCTGTCCCAACTTTATCTGTGACCCATCTTGTGACTTTACATAAGAATCTTCAGCTCTCTGAGTTTCAAAAGAATCCTGGAGTGGGTTTCCATTTCCTTCCACAGGGGATCTTCCTGACCAAGGAATCGGACCCACACTCTCTTGTGCCTCCTGCATTGGCAGGCAGGATCTTTGCCACTGTGCCACCTGGGAAGCTCCATGTTCTAGTCTACCTGCTTTTTTCAAGTTGACATTGACTGCTCTGGGGATAATGAGTTGTAGGGAAGCAAGATTGACTATAGGGCAGAGAAAAGAGTGTTGCAGGGATCCAGGCCATAGATGATAGTGACTTGACTAGGGTTAAGGAAGGAAAAATGTGAGGATTTTGGATGCATCATGGAGGTACTAGAGATGGTACTGTTACACAGATCTGCTAATGTTCTTCCTCCTTCCAAGGTTTTTCATCTCAATTCATTCAACACAAAGCTGACAGTGTCATCCTTCTAAAGATGTCATCCTTTGCCTGAATATGTCAATTGGTTCCCTGCTGTTCATAAAATAAAGTCCAAATTTCTTGGTATAGATTCAAAGTCTTATGCTTTAACTACTTTAGAGAGATATACAGAGGGACTTAGAAGGAAAGGATAAAACAGTTACAAAGCAGTTCACACAATACTATTCACAGAAAGTGGTGCTGGCTGTTGATGTGTGAAGAACTGGCATTCACAACTCTAACTGTTCTTACTCTGAGAGGATATGTAATAAACGCAAGAGTCACAGGGCATCAACTAGTGGTTATGTTTTAACTTCCAAGGGAAGAATAGGGAAGTTTTAAGAACTAGGAGACATGTAGTAGCTCCTCAGATCACAAATCAATAAATGAATTGATTGATTTGATTATGATCCTTGACTACATCCATTCCCCTGAAATATAATACCCAGCTACAATGGAATTGAATGAACACCTCATAACAAAACCTGCATTTTAATGTCAAGTCATCATGCTTTACATTAAACATGTGATTCCTTTTCCTCTCTGCCTTAAGTAAGCATTTCTTGGAAAATGAAAATTCATGTCAGGATCTTCAAACCAGATTTGAGAAGTCATGGTATTAATATTCCCTGGAAGAGGGCATGGCAACACATTCCAGTGTTCTTGCCTGGAGGATCCCCATGGACAGAGGAGCCTGGTGGGCTACATACAGTCCATAGGGTCACAGGGAATGGGATACAACTGAAGCTACTTAGCACACATGCACGTACATTATTAATATTAACAATACAGAAAAACAGAAGAGGGCAGTGTTACCACAGACTCCTGCATCAACGCCAGGCTTTGAAGAGAAAATGCAAGTTTCTCCGAGTCACCCTGTTCATATCCAGAATCTCAGAGAGTCGCAATTTCAATTGCTTGTTTCTTTCCACTTGCTGAGTCTCAAACTCTCAAACCAAGTCAGCAATGAGGCCTCCACTTTAATCTACCACTCTACTACCTCCTGCCAAGCTTTCTTAGCAGAAAAGACCCCTTTTGTCTGTGATATCAAGAAATACAAGCCCAGCCTCATGTTTACAGTGGTTATGAATGATTTTGTCTTTTGCAGGATGGATGCTGAAAGAACTTCATCTGCATTTCTGCATTGGCCTCAGGAGAAAAACCCTCTACATTTAACATGTTAGCATCTATGGGATCAAAAGATTTTTTGTACTGCCATGAAAATAGGTGTATGCAGCTACATATCCAGAGGTTTAATCAAAAACTTTCACTGAATGCCTGGTACACATAGAAAACCAGAAAGGAAAGTGTTCCAACCCTTGAGACAATTTAACAGACAAGTTGAGAGATAGCTCTTTGTATGGAAATGATTATTAATTCAATAATCAGTTGATTATTGAATCAATAGTAATACTAATTTATATAATAATAGATACTGTTCCTTGGAAGAAAAGCTATGACAAAACTAGACAGCATATTAAAAAGTGGAAACATTACTTTGCTAACAAAGGTCCCTAGTCAAAGCTATGGTTTTTTCAGTAGTCATGTATGCATGTGAGAGTTGGACCATAACAAAAGCTGAATGCTGAAAAATTGATGCTTTTGAACTTGGGTGTTGGAGAAGACTCTTGAGAGTCCCTTGGACAGCAAGGAGATCAAACTAGTCAATCCTAAAGGAAATCGGTCCTGAATATTCATCGGAAGGACTGATGCTGAAACTGAAGCTCCAATACTTTGGCTACCTGATGCAAAGAACTAACCCATTGGAAAAGACCCTGATGCTGGGAAAGATATAAGGGAGAAGGAGGAGGGGCTGAGAGAAGATGAAATGATTGGATGGCATCACTGACTCAATGGACTTGAGTTTGAACAAGCTCCTGGAGTTGGTGATGGATAAGGAAGCCTGGCATGCTGCAGTCCATGGGGTCGCAGAGTCGGACACGGAACTGACATACCATTATTATTGTCTATAGTGACTGTCACTGTGATAAACAGTATTTCATTTACTCCTCACAATAAACCGATACAACTTAGTAATGTGATACTTTTAGGTGCAAAGGAAATTGAGGAATGAAAGGAAGAAAAGATAGAAGAGAGAGGGAAGGAGGGAGGAAGGAAGGAGGAAAGGAAGAGAACCAAGGCTCAGACAAGTTAAGTAGCTTGCCCGAATGGTCCTCCTCCCATGCACAGAGTGTGGATTTGAATGCAGACAGTCTGACTCCAAAGCCTGCACTCTTAACCCTGCACTCTTAACCCCACTGGATTGGGGTACAGAGATAAATAAGCCATGGACTCTGTCTTGGAATTGCTCATAGTCTAGTAAGAGAGACAGACTCATAAACAAATAATTCCAGTGCGGTGATAGCAGCTATAATCGAGGTATAACAGAGAAAAGGAGACACAGAGGAAAAAGTGACTAAGTGCCTGACTTTGGGTGAGTGGGAGGGGGGTCACAAAATACAGACATATTCATTTGTGTTTATGTAATTCATTGCTCTCTGTGGGCCTGGTTACCCACAACGAACCTGAAGTTCCTTCCAAAGCCACTTTCCGGTGGATTTCCCCTCTCTCTCTTAACAGGTTGTGGTTTGTCAGCCTCATCCTGCATGCAATAAGTATCTCTGACATGGGGCCATGTGAAGTCTTTAGAACTATTCTAGAGAAGGAAGAAAAATAAGATAGCCATCTATTTACTCTCAAAAAAGAGGAAGGAATGTGACAAGCAGGTGAATGAATAAGCCAGTGCCATGTTATAATGGAAGAAAAAGGGGAGGGACTGCTGGCAATCCTTAAGAAAACCCCCAAGATCACTGTGCATTGTGCAGGTGGCTGACAACATCGTCATTCAGACAGGAAAACTATTCCGCGAAGTCCGCATTACTTAGCCCAATTTGCTTTCAAATATCGAGTTCTTCCATGGGATTTCCCATGGGATTCTCTGTGCCCATGGGGTTTCCCAGGCAAGAACACTGGAGTGGGTTGCCATTTCCTTCTCCAGGGGATCATCCCAATGCTGGGATCCAACCCAGGTCTCCTGCATTGCAGGTGGATTCTTTATTGTCTGAGCCACCAGGGGAGCCCAGGTCCATGAGGAGACTTCACAAAATCCATGAAATTGTGTGTAAAACCCCATATACCTGTTGTGCATTTTCTAGAGATTCCAGAGAGTTCATGCAAATTTCCAAACAGTGTGCATTCCCCAAGTAGGTTAAAAATTATGCATTAAATACTTACAGAACTGTTACTCAAATAAAGTATAAACAGTGTCTGGCATCATTGAAAATTCCAAAAAGTCTAAGTGAATTCTTTGATGCCATTAATATTCATCATGTTTATAAAAATGCTTACAAGTGTGTGGTGCCATCAGGTTATCATACATGAGTACAAGGCCTTAACAAGACCTCAGGGCTTGTCTTTGATGATGTTATGAATTAACCATTTATCTTCCTTTTGGCATTTCTGGGTTGGAGGATTAGCTCTTCAAGGTTTTAATTCAGTATTGATTCTCAACCTTTGTGTGTATAACAGGGGTTGGAGTGGAGTAGGAGAGGATGATATTTGACTGAAAAGAACAGTAAGCTATCACCCATCTGGTCTCTTCAAGCTACACACTCTCCCACCTCCCCGTTCTTCAACCCCTACCCTTATTCAGTCCTTTATTGATGCTGCCCAGTGGCAAAATTTCTAGACGTTGAAATGTCTCACTTTTCACCATCAGCCAAGCCACTTGTAGTTTAATATCCTTTACGGGTTAAGAAAGTTTCAGGCTAAAGAGCCCATCTCCAGATGTATTACTCTACCAGAAAATGAATCATTAAAACTAGTTTTATATTTTCATGGACCTTCTGTGGAGAGGCACAAGAAAAAGGAAAACCTAACATGAGAATTTGGCCTCAATGGTTCCCTACAGCTAACAGTTGCTGTTGCTGCTAAGTCACTTCAGTCGTGTCCGACTCTGTGCGACCCCATAGATAGCAGCCCACCAGGCTCCTCTGTCTCTGAGATTCTCCAGGCAAGAATACTGGAGTGGGTTGCCATTTCCTTCTCCAATGTATGAAAATGAAAAGTGAAAGTGAAGTTGCTCAGTCGTGTCCGACTCTTAGCGACCCTATGGACTGCAGCCCACCAGGCTCCTCCATCCATGGGATTTTCCAGGCAAGAGTATTGGAGCGGGGTGCCACTGCCTTCTCCACAGCTAACAGTAGATAACAGTAAATCTACAAGTGACACAAGGCAAATATTTATTAGCTTTTTGCTGTAAGTACCAAACAAAAATTTGCAGAGGAGGATCACATCAACAGTAAAACCTGGGTGAAATTTTACGATTTGGATATGTTCATTATCAATCAAAATTTTTGTCTAACTTCTACATCAAAGCAGCCTTGCTGTTGTGACAGAGCCAGAAACTTATAATGACTGCAGTTTATCAGAGCCTCTTGCCTATCCTAGCGAAAAACAACTCCAGAGATACCAGCTTTCTTCCTAGCAGTACACATAAGCTAGATTCAGAGGGAAGAGTGCCCTCTGCTAAGCCAACCACATCCACTTCCAGTGGAGCTGGAGGGGTGGTTGCAGAAGCAGTGACTCGTGTATGTATCTTTTCATGAAATAACAGCCTGAGGTGGAAGAGCTGCTGGCAAAAATATTCTAAACAAAGCCATTGGTTGGCACTCAACAAATAGCCTCTTCCTCTCACACATTCAGCCCAACTTAGAGATATCAGGGACCTGTAGGAGAGTTTTTACAGGTAAAACCAAACCTTTACAAAAGATTTAATTAACAACCTGACCTAAGGTATATGAAGCAATTCAGAGAAGAACTGCCAAAGAGGAACTGTAATAAATAAATAAGCAATTAAGAAGTCTACCTCTCGCTAGCCTCAGGTCATTAATTATTGAGTAAAGACACTTCACGTTTTTATCCATGTTGTATCAACAAAACTGAGATCTGAATGAAAGGAGGAACCCTGGTATAGCTATAAGAATAAACCCACCTGTCTCTTTCTTTCTTTCTTTAGTTCTTACCTTTGAAACTCTTTGAAGAAACAAAATGACATCACAACAAACTTCAGGAGTGTGCGTGTGTGCTAAGTCACTTCAGTCATGTCTGACTCTTTGCCACCCCATGGACTGTAGCCCCCTAGGTTCCTCTGTCCATGGGATTCTCCAAGCAAGAATACTGGAATGGGTTTCCATTCCCTTCTCCAGGGGATCTTTCCAACCCAGGGATAGAAACCATGTCTCATATCTCCTGCAATGGCAAGCCAGTTCTTTTCCACTAGCACCACCTGGGAAGCCAACTTCAGGATTAAGAGCTGTTATTTTTCAACCTCTTCTTGTTGAAAAAAAAAATGCAGTTCCAAGAATGAGATGAAAATGAAGATTGGAATATTATCTGAAATTAAGCATTGAATATACACAGTAAATACTATTTATAATAATAAGCCAGGTCAATGCATTATGGCACTGACATGTAGAAAATTGCCATGAGTGATTTGCAGTATCCTTAGCTGACAGTCTGGGAGAGGGGTGGAAATGAGTCTAAAACAAAGGAAGATTCATCAGATCTCTCCAATAAACACATATGATAATTTGTACTTTATTCCTTCATGTTTATGTGTACGTGAAACAGGCACTGAAAAGTCCTAAGGAGTCCTATGACTATTTGATAAGTGATTATTTGAACCAGGTTTGTCTTCCCCAAAGACACTGTATGCTCTGTCAGGGCAGGACTCACACCTGCTTTTGCTCAGCACTAGAGTGTATCCACAGCATTGGCACCATGCCTAGCACATGAGAGGTATCCAACAAAGACTTATAGAATGAATGGACGAATTGATGCATCGACATTCCAGTTTTTCTTCCAGCATTTTCCAGTTGAGGTAATTGAAGCCCCCCCCCCCAAAAAAAAAAGAACCCACTAAATATCACAGTGAGTGAGTGAGTGAAAGTTGCTCAGTCGTGTCCAACTCTGCGATCCTGTGGGCTGTGGCCTGCCAGGCTCCTCTGTCCATGGAATTCTCCAGGTCAGAATACTGGAATTGGGTAGCCATTCCCTTCTCCAGGGGATCTTCCCAACCCAGGTCTCCCGCATTGGAGGCAGATTCTTTACCAGTTTAACTACAAGTGAAAGTGAGTAAAGTCGCTCAGTTGTGTCCGACTCTTTGCGACCCCATGGACTGTAGCCTATCAGGCTCCTCCATCCATGGGATTTTCCAAGCAAGAGTGCTGGAGTGGATTGCCATTTCCTTCTCCAGGGGATCTTCCCGACCCAGGAATCGAACCCGGGTCTCCTGCATTGCAGGCAGAGGCTTTACCGTCTGAGCCACCTCTGCTGCCTAAATATCTGCCTAAATAACTAACTACAAGGGAAGCCCAAATATCACCAAACTAGTGAAAAAATTGACTCTGGAATGATTCTTCCTCCATGTTTGTGCTTTTTTTTTTTTCCAATACTACATTAAAGAATGGTGATTCTAAAAGAAAATGTGAAAAATCTCTTACCTTAATCACTTTTTCCAATATACTAAACATTTAATGTACCTTTGGCATTTTGCCTTTGATGCTCTGGCTGTTTATTGGATGTGCCTTGAAAAGAAAATGTGGGCACATGGAAGAGATCTTGGCACTTGCTTAAGCAAACTGGTTAAAATTTTCTTTTTTTTTTAAGATAAAATATTTTCAGAGATTTAACAGTTATGTTTTTTTTTCACTGCAAAACTGAAATGTTACTAAAGTTCTTACAAATAAAATATTCAATGTTTTTGATGATGAATAGGTCTAATAGCATGGATAAATTTTTTAACTCTTAATCATACTCTCTTAGACTCTGAACAAGGACCAATGACCATTCTTTTTTATTTTTAAATCAGTGTCTCACATAACTTGATACAGTAAATCATATATTTATATTTTCCCTATTTATATGTAAACTTTAATTGCTAATGTTAAGACTTAAGTGTTAAATGTAAGCTGAACTGGCCAGATGAGGGTCCCTGATGTCTTTCCTAATGGTGAACACCAGGCATTGACATAAGCGATAAATTCTTCTGTTTCTTTCTTGAGCTTCAGTGTCTGTATGGGACAAGCACCCTCCTTTACAATAGAGTTGGAGAAAAGGTTCTGAAGCCAGTCTGGCTGGGGGAGAATCTTGCCTGCACCACTTATAAACTGGGTCACAACAAAGTGATAACAGCATCTGCACCACAGTGCTCTTGTAAGGGTTAATTGTGAATATGTGTAATACATACTATAGTGTCTGGTACAATCATTAAATTTATGTTAGATTTTTAAATTACTCAAACCATATAAGCAAAAGCTTTTAAAAGGTAATAGTGTTGAGTCCTGCCCCAAGGCCCCAGGTGTGAGGCCTTCTACCACAGCTAAAGAGGTGGAGCAGAGAACCAACAGCACCTCTGAAACTGACTGAAACCTTTTTAACTGTTGCCAAAAGCCCCCTGATCATCATCAGCAAGCTTCCTGACCCCAAATTAAGCAAAAATGCCCACCCCAGTAGTCACCCTACAGTGCCCTAACCGATCATCTAATGCCAGCCTTCCAGCAGCAGTTTTCTTTGTCTTGAGGCTATAAAAATTGGCTACTAACCCAGGTAACTGTTGACTCTTCTTGATCTGTTAAGAGGTGGACCTACTATGCTTGTAGTGCTCACATTATCTCTTCCTTTTGCTCCTAATAAACTCACTCCCTTCTGAAATATTCTGTGTCTGAAAATTCTTTTCCAACCTGCACCTGGACTATCTAACAATCAGTTTATCTTACAAATTTGTTCTTAGAGGGAGAAACACAGCCTCCGTTCTCCCTTAAAAAAAAAAAAAAGTAGTAATAAAAATGAACGGATGCCTTGAGCCCAACCTCCACCCCAACTCCGAGTTTCTGTGGTTTCAGTGGTATTGATGCCACCTTTGTTTCAAGTATGGGCATGTGACTCACTTGGGCAGATCAATCAGAGCATTTGATTGGTGCTCCCTGCCACCACCGTTATTTCAGTGACAAGCATGGTGCTCAATCAGACCAAAAGAGATGTTTGAGGATGTTTGCTGAGATCACTGGGAAATAAGCAAAATTGTTTGAGCCACTGGTTTCGAACATATCCTAAGCTAGCTGTACCCTAGATTTGACATCCATGGGGGTAATTAATTTTTCTTACAATGCAATCAATTTGCACTTAAAATTTTTTTTCTTTTGTCTGTAACCCAAATTCATACAAACTTGTACATTAGAAGTGTCGAGGAAGATATCACATAATATGTAGGTGATATTAAAAAGGTATAAAAAAGATTGAGGGGCTCTCAGAGAAGCAAAATACATCTGGTTAAGCACACAGACTCTGAAGCCAACTTCAAAGGTACAAATCCTGGTTCTACTGCTTAGCAGCCATGTGACTCTGGACAAGGCATGTGCCTTCTTGTGCCTCCATGCCACCCTCTGTAAACTAAGGATAGTGATAGTATCCACCTTACAAGGATGTTTTGAGAAATAAATATGTTAATGATATAAGGCACTTAAGACAATGCCTCACGTGTAATAGATACAAATGTAATGCAAGTTTTAGTTACTATTTTATCATTATTCAGATCTTAAATAAATGGAGATAGAGCATATCAAAGGAAAAAAGGAAAGAAATGGCTCTTATCAGGAGACTTCTCTGTATACAGAGGAAGCAAGTGATGAATTAAGTGCCTCTTTTAATTATACAAAGGACTAAAAAGTATATTAAAGGATGCTCAATATCACTAATTGCCAAGGAAATCCAGATTAAAACCACAATGAGATATTGTCTTATACCTATTACAGTTCAGTTCAGTTCAGTTCAGTCGCTCAGCTATCATCAAATAAATAAAATAATAAGCTTTGGCAAGTTTGTGGAGAAAGTGGAACCCTTGTGGACTGTTGGTGGGAATATAAAATGTATCCACTTCAGAAAACAGTATGGAACTCCCTCAAAAAAATTAAAAATAGAATTATCAAATAATCTAGCAATTCCACTTCTGTGTATGTAGCCAAAAAAAAAAAAAAGTAAAATTAGGGTATCAAACAGGTACATGGCCATAGTAGCCTTATTCACAGTAACTAAAAGGTAGAAACAATCCAAGTGTCCATCAGTGGATGAATGGTTAAACAAAATGTGGTATATACATAAAATGGAATATCATTCAGCCTTAAAAGGAAGGAAACTCTGACACATTTTCAATATAGATGATGTTAGACCAAGTGAAATAATCTAGTCACACAAAGATAGTGCATGATTCCACTTACATGAAGCATCTAAAGTAGTCAACTGTATAGAAATAGAAAGTAGAAGGGTGGAAGCTGTGGCTGGGGGAAGGGGCAATCGGAAGCTGTTTAGTGGATACAGAGTTTCATTTTTGCAAGGTAAAAAAGTTCTGGAGATCGGTTGCACAGCATTGTGAATATATTTAACACTATTGAACTGTATACTTAAAAATAGTTGCGGTAGTAAATTTTATGGTAATATATTTTACTATAATTTAAAATTTTTAATTAAAAAAATGTAAGTAATTTGTTGTAGCCCTATAGGTAGCACAGTGCCTGAGGCAGCTGGTACTCACTGAAATTGAATGGACAAGTGAATGACAATGTAATAATCCTAATGACAAAACAAGTGATGGGTAAAGTAGTTGAAGGATTTGAAATAGTTGTGGAGTAAAATAAATCAAGTGTCAAGTGCTATAGAAAGACATGATGAAGATAAAAAGACAGACCACATATTAAACATCATAAAGCATGGAATGTAAAGATATTCATCCTAATCTTGATTGATTAATTATTTTTATTATCAAATTTTTACTGAGTATCTCCCACTTGCCTGACACTGTTTCCTATTCATCAATGAACAATAGCGCTGTACTTTTGCGGGTCTTTTTGTACTTGGATGAGACAGCAATTTTGAATTCTAAATCTATCTGGCTGTGTGACATCAGACAAGTCCCGCAAGTTGTCTGGGTCTTAATCTTCCCACGTAAAATGAGGCATGTGGCAGAAGGGACAGAGTGGTACTTTCCCTTCTTACATTCCAAAAAATGTGAACATTAAATGTAAATACGGAATGAGGACATAAGAAGCCACTAGGGGGCAAAATGAGTACAGCATAAACACTCTACTGATATGAAATTCTAGAAACAAAACAGTCATCCTTTTTTTGCATCATGAGAAAACTAAATAGCAAATGTTGTGTATCATAGGTAGAGAATGCGCTCCAAAGAATAGTTATCCAAACTTGCTTTATTCTATGAATACAGTGTTTGGTTTAGAGACCATGTTCTTCTGAAGAATAATAAGTAAGTAATAATAATAATAAGTAAGCAGAATACTTCAATAGTAACTGAATAGCACTGCCAAATACACATGATCAGACCATCTCTACAGAACCACAAAATATCAACTAACATACCCAGTCTTGAAGCAGCCCTTTACTCACATGTCAGGATCTAATACATATTTTGAATTCTTTCATTCTCTTTCACTTCATTTCTTCATTGCTACTAGTATGTACCAATCTGTCTGATTACAAAAGAAAACATGTTTTTCTTTTTACCACTTGTATGCCATTGGAAGCAGTAGTTTTAAAACCTGTAAAAAAAAATCTTTGATAACCTTCTATCAGAAGTTGGAGTCTAATTCCCTTTTCTTTGAATATGGATCAGCTTTCATAACTTGTTTCTAGCCAAAAGAACGCATCAGAAGTGATGCTGTGTGACTTCTGAGGATCGTGTAGAAATGGTGGTTGATACAGATTCTGACTGGTGCTCCTTCTCAGGATGCTCTTCTTTAGTCCAGTCACCATATTTTGAGGAAGCCCATGCCACATGGAGAGCCCTCATGTAGATGTTCTGGTTGAGAGCTCCAGCTAAGTCCCTGTCCTGCAGCCAGCAATAGTCAGACATGTATAAACACAGGAGAACTTTCAGATGACTGCAGTAAGCAGCCTTTGAGCACCACTTCCCCCACCTCCCCAGCTGAAGTCGTATGAAACACAGACGAGGTATCCCTGCCATGCCCTGCCCAAATTTGAAGATTTGGAGGGAAAATTAATGTTAGTATTTTTGTTTTAAGCCACCAAATTTTGAGGTCTTTTTTAAATAAAGCAATAGATAACTAGAACAAGAACAATTGTCTGGGAATATGACAGAAAAATTTAAGAAAAGTTATTGCCAAGGCATTAGATTAGTGCTTTTGTGGATTCCCATTGGCACGGATCCACTCACACTTGACTTGAAAACAAACAAAAACAAAAAGTGTTCTCAAGATATGCGCTACCCCAGTGTCTGACCTCATGTGCACTAATGCTCAGGACTAGCGAGTCTTAGTGATAAGGACCTCTCAGTTAAGGCAGGGCGTTTTCACTGCCATTCACTGGCAGGTTACAATAAACTTTCTCCCAAGCAGCAGGTCTGCAAATGAGAGACTTTTCCTGGCCTGGACATTCCAGTTCACAAACAAGGAATGGCAAGTTTGGCTTGATGGAATCTCAGGATGACTTCATCAAGCTGGAAGTACTGGGGAACAGGAGTGTTTTTCCAAGGAGGCTACTCAAGAGGGCTAGCGTGCAGCCACCCTGCAGGAGAGGTGGAAGAACCGGACTCTTTCGAGCTTAATACACGAAGAGGCAGGCAGTCTATTTGTTGCATATAGTAACGGGCACATGATAGATTCTCAACAAATATTTGTTAAATAAAATACAAACATACCAAAAAGACGACATTATTTTATGCCCTAGAGTTAGGACACAAAGTCAATCTAATATGACCTTTAACCTAACAAAGCTTCTGATGTAATTAGATGGTTACACTTACTCATTTACCATCTCATCTTTATTTGTCAACTACCATCTGCAAGTCACAATAAGGATACAATGATGAATCTGACACAAGTCATGTTAACATACCTGATCAAATCCCTTGTTCTGAGCATCTATTCACCTTGTTGGTGAAGGAGGGATTAGCTGAACATACGACACTCAACACTAGACAGATGAGATTGGCATCAGTTTATTAATCACATATACTCAGTTCCTGTGGGGACACTGCAAGTCTTTCAGGTTCACATGGATGGTGGATATTGCACTCAGAATAGAATGAACCCACAGGGGCTGTGGGAGACAGACTTTGCAGTGTTTGGAGAGTGAGGTGATCCCTGGTTCCCGTGGTGGGGGACATGCTTGGTCTCTTTGAATAATTTCACCAACTTGTAGGAAGGTAAGACCAACTAAGTTGACAACCAGGAGGGGTACAGCTGCTGTGGCTGGTAGAAGAACTAGCCAGGTTTGCAGCCTTCCCTGATGGGTAGGGCCTTGCCTGTTATGCCTCTAGTTGATGAAATTATTGAGACAATAATTTACAAACTAGGCTTTTAGAGTCCATCAGGGTCAGAAATGTCACGGCAGCAGTTTAAGTTTAGGTCTTACAATACATTTCTTGGCCTCAGATTCTTACTTGTAAAGTCAGAAGGTAGGAAATGAATGATGTCAAGGTTCCTGTCAGTTTTAGTAGTAGTAGTAGTGTTAGTCGCCAAGGGATGTCCGATTGTTTGCAACCCCACAGACAATAGCCCACCAGGTTCCTCTGTCCATGGGATTCTCCAGGCAAGAATATTGGAATGGGTTGTCATTCCCTTCTCCAGAGGACCTTCCCAACCCTGGGATCAAACCTGGATCTCCTGCATTGCAGGAAGATTCTTTACTGTGTGAGCTACTAATTTTCATTATGGGAAGCGAGTCAAATTAGAATTGTTTTGGTCATGTTCAGAGACACTTGCTGTCCTGATTGTCTTTGAAGATCAGTCTATTTTTTTTTTTAATTTAGAGATATCTCAGTGAATTCAGTCTAATCTCTTGCCCTCTCAAAATCTTCATGTGAAGCTGAGATATTTACTTTCCAGGGAATGGGAAGAGGGGTCTATTATTACATTCCAGTTTTGGAATTGACAGGAAGAACTTTTGGAGAGTCCAGGAAAGAAAAGATATTTGTGAACCTAAAATCAACTACTCTTTTAAATGATATTCAGTTCAGTTCAGTTCAGTTCAGTCACTCAGTTGTGTCTGACTCTTTGCGACCCCATGAACTGCATCATGCCAGGCCTCCCTGTCAGGGCCTCACAGTCCATTACCAACTCCCGGAGTCCACCCAAACCCATGTCCATCAAGTCGGTGATGCCATCCAACCATCTCATCTTCTGTCATCCCCTTTTCCTCCCGCCCTCAATCTTTCCCAGCATCAGGGTCTTTTCAAATGAGTCAGCTCTTCACATCAGGTGGCCAAAGTATTGGAGTTTCAGCTTGAAGATCAGTCCTTCCAATGAACACCCAGGACTGAGCTCCTTTAGGATGGACTGGTTGGTTCTCCTTGCAGTCCAAGGGACTCTCAAGAGTCTTCTCTAACACCATACTTCAAAAGCATCAATTCTTCGGTGCTCAGCTTTCTTTATAGTCCAACTCTCACATCCATATATGACCACTGGAAAAACCACAGCCTTGACTAGACGGACCTTTGTTGGCAAAGGTCTCTGCTTTTTAATATGCTCTCTAGGTTTGTCATAACTTTCCTTCCAAGGAGTAAGAGTCTTTTAATTTCATGGCTGGAGTCACCACCTGCAGTGATTTTGGAGCCCCCCAAAATAAAGTCTCTCACTGTTTCCACTGTTTCCCCATCTATTTGCCATGAAGTGATGGGACCAGATGCCATGATCTTCATTTTCTGAATGTTGAGCTTTAAGCCAACTTTTTCACTCTCCTCTTTGACTTTCATCAAGAGGCTCTTTAGTTCTTCTTCACTTTCTGCCATAAGGGTGGTGTCATCTGCATATCTGACGTTATTGATATTTCTCCTGGCAATCTTGATTCCAGCTTGTGCTTCCTCCAGCCCAGCGTTTCTCATGATGTACTCTGCATATAAGTTAAATAAGCAGGGTGATAATATACAGCCTTGAAGTACTCCTTTTCCTATTTGGAATCAGTCTGTTGCTCCATGTCCAGTTCTAACTGTTGCTTCCTGACCTGCATGCAGCTTTCTCAAGAGACAGGTCAGGTGGTCTGGTATTCCCATCTCTTTCAGAATTTTCCACTGTTTATTGTGATCCACACAATCAAAGCCTTTGGCATAATCAATAAAGCAGAAATAGTTGTTTTTCTGGAACTCTCTTGCTTTTTCAATGATCCAGCAGATGTTGGCAATTTGATCTCTTGTTCCTCTGCCTTTTCTAAAACCAGCTTGAACATCTGGAAGTTCACAGTTCACATATTGCTGAAGCCTGACTTGGAGAATTAACCTTTCTAAAATAAAATCTTAGCAAGAATCAAGAAATACTTATATTTTCTTCCAGAGAGAAAAATTCATTATCTCAGACAGTAGGGGATTTGTGATTTTCATTAATCTCTGCAGATTTAAGACTGCAAGGGAAGAGTAAAAACATCATAATGGTTTAATTTAAAATCAAGATGCAAAAATGTGTTTGCCTTTGATTTCCGGATCCAAATTTTCAGAATTTAATGAAAGTTGTAAGTTTGTTTCACATACCTCTGTTTTAAAATGAAATTATCTTCATAAAGAAAATAGTTTAATCAGTGTTATAATAAGAAGTCTTAAGAATAAAACATCATACCCAAGTACGTTAAAAGCAACATGGTTAAGAGAGAGTAACCTGCTCTTTCTCAAGACCATAATAATAACCATTTTCTGTTCAGAGAATATGCATTCTCTAACATTAAGGAAACAATTGAAGAAAGTAAGAGTAATGATTTTTTAAAAGGGTATGCTGCTTCACAGGAGCATTCATAGGAGGTGCTTCACAGCTGCTTCATAGGAGATTCTCTCACATGGCCACTTGTGATCATGCGCCCTGTGGTCTAACTCATACTAAGGCAAGTATGTGTGTGTGTGTGTGTGCACGCTCAGTTACTAAGTCATGTCCAACTCTTTGTGACCCCATGGACTGTAGCCCACCAGGCTCCTCTGCCCATAGAATTTTCCAGGCAAGAATATTGTAGTGGGTTTTTATTTCTTATTCCAGGAGATGTTCCTGACTCAGGGATCAAACGCATCTCTTGCATCTCCTGCATTGACAGGCGAATTCTTTACCACTGTGCCACCTGGGAAGCCCTATTCAGGTGAGATATTGTTATTATCAAAACATTAAGGTGAAAATCATATCAAAATTAAAAACTAGGATTTTGTAGCTCAAGCATGTATACACCAAGAGGTAAAATACAAACTTAAACAAGAACATCTTAAACTTACATTTAAATTATCTGCCTTAAAGCATCCAAAGGAGCCATATCTAGCCCTGGAAATATTGTTTAATAATAAAAGTAGAGTTGAATATGACATTCATTATAACAGCAAAGAGTTAAACTGTAGTGAGAAGCATGGTAGCTTGAGAGGGTCAGGAGGAATCTTAACAGAAAAATATAAAAAATGAACTGTCTAAGGAAGTGTAATAGATTACACTTGCAGTAATTTCTAGACTTTACTCTCATTGAGTATATAAAACCTGATCCCTTTATGATTTTAAGAAATGTTACATATTAAAATTTTATGGTAATTATTTTTACTTGGCCAAGGCAGTCATTTTCTTTCTTTGCACATAAACACATTTTCTGCAACATGAATCAACTTATGCATTATCTCTTTATAAATTAAATTATATTTATTAAGAAAGAGACAAGAAAAAGGCACATAAAGCAGAAATATGAACACATTTTCTTCAGTATTTGAAATAACATGAAATACATCAAGAAAATAAAATATGGATAGCACTGTATAATTTTCAAGTACAGCTGCTTCAGTGTATGAGTGGTTCTTAAACCAATAGTATCCGACATGAAAAGATATTTGTGAGACTAAAATTAGCAATGTAAACAAGCCCAATTTGGAGAATCGAGGGCAGAAGGTGAAGAAAGCATATTTTTATATACCCCAAAATATGAAAAGACAACTTATAAAATAATGCAAAATGAATGTATGTGGCTGATCTCAGAAATGCAAAGTTTGTTCAAACCTTACCATT
Organism: Ovis aries; assembly: GCF_016772045.2. Taxonomy (NCBI): domain Eukaryota; kingdom Metazoa; phylum Chordata; class Mammalia; order Artiodactyla; family Bovidae; genus Ovis; species Ovis aries. The sequence continues at coordinate 52,943,432 of NC_056058.1, read as the reverse complement.
ACAGTTTTTTAAAAGTCCATTTTGGTTGCTGATAAAATTCCATTGCTTCCTATTGCTATATAGATTTAGCAATGATAATAACTATGCATTCATTGAGTACTTAGTACTTAGACATAGATGCAAGTGTACTAATTGGCTTCAGCCATGTCCAACTCTTTGCAGCCCTATGGACTCTAAGCCAGGCTCCTCAGTCCATGGGATTCTCCAGGCAAGAATACTGAAGTGGGTTGCCATTGCCTCCTCCAGGGGATCTTCCCCACCCAGGGTTCAAACCCACCTGTCTTATGTCTCTTGCATTGGCAGGTGGGTTCTTTACTATTAGTGACACCTGGGAAGCACTCAGATCAGTTCAGTTCAGTTGCTCAGTCGTGTCCGACTCTTTGCGACCCCATGAATTGCAGCACGCCAGGCCTGCCTGTCCATCATCATCTCCTGGAGTTCACTCAAACTCACATCCATCAAGTCAGTGATGTGATCCAGCCATCTCATCCTCCGTCGTCCCCTTTTCTTCCTGCCACCAATACCTCCCAGCATCAGAGTCTTTTCCAATGAGTCAACTCTTTGCATGAGGTGGCCAAAGTACTGGAGTTTCAGCTTTAGCATCATTCCTTCCAAAGAAATCCCAGAACTGATCTCCTTTAGAATGGACTGGTTGGATCTCCTTGCAGTACAAGGGACTCTCAAGAGTCTTCTCCAACACCACATTTCAAAAGCATCAATTATTGGGCACTCAGCTTTCTTCACAGTCCAACTCTCGCATCCATACATGACCACAGGAAAAACCATAGCCTTGACTAGACGGACCTTTGTTGGCAAAGTAATGTCTCTGCTTTTGAATATGCTATCTAGGCTGGTCATAACTTTCCTTCCAAGGAGTAAGTGTCTTTTAATTTCATGGCTGCAGTCACCACCTGCAGTGATTTTGGAGCCCCTCAAAATAAAGTCTGACACTGTTCCCACTGTTTCCCCATCTATTTGCCATGAAGTGATGGGACCAGATGCCATGATCTTCTTTTTCTGAATGTTGAGCTTTAAGCCAACTTTTTCACTCTCTTCTTTCACTTTCATCAAGAGGCTTTTTAGTTCCTCTTCACTTTCTGCCATAAGAGTGGTGTCATCTGCATATCTGAGGTTATTGATATTTCTCCCAGCAATCTTGATTCCAGCTTGTCCTTCTTCCAGCCCAGCGTTTCTCATGAGACATAGATAATTAAATGTATTATCTCATAACAATCCTCCTAGCAACCACACATGATGAATACGCTTATTATCCTGCTCTTGCACATGAGAAATATAAGGCCCAAAGCCCTTAACTAAGTTACTGAAGGTTCATGGCTAGTAAGTGTAAATGGCGAGTGGTTCATGGCTAGTAAGAATAAATCCAGGCAGTCTGGCTCCAGAACATGCATCATTTATCACTATACATTATTAACTAAATTACGTGACTAATATAAGTAAACATGAACATTAGGAGATTTGTTATGTAACCAACAAGAAGATTACAAAAAATATTTTGAAAATCAATTTGAACATATACACATTTGGGGATGCTGATATAATTATCAACTGTCCAATTGCAATATTACGTATACATATATAGATAACCACACATTAGACAAAGTAGTATATTCATTAGAAATATTTCCTTTCCCCCATTCACATATGTAACATAATAACAAACAGTCTAGTGGTTTAGCACAAGGACTTGGGATCAAGACCATCTGGGTTCAAATCTCCGGTCTATAAATTATTTAACCTCTCTGTTTTCAGTTTTACTAAGAAAAAATAGAAAGTACCTACCTTATCAGGTTGCTGGGAAAGGTAATTGAGTTCAAAAGTGTGAAGAGCTTGGAGCAGTGCCTAGCACACAGTAAGTATACACAAGGGTGAGCGATTACATTTTTCAAATACACCTTTGGCATGAGGGGCTCTGCCATCAATAGAACCCAGTCCTCTAAAGCTGGTTTGTTTTTTTTTTTTAACATTATTTCCCCTTCCATCTAAGGTATTTGAGATATAGAACTTCTACTACCATCAGTGAAATTCTTATTGCAGACCACAACATCTATCCAGGGGTCCCCAGCCTCTGGGATCTAATGACTGATGCTCTGAGGTGGAGCTGATGTAATAATAATACAAATAAAGTACACAACAAATGTAATGAGCTTTAATCATTCCAAAATGAACAACCTCTCCACTGCAGGTCTGTGGAAAAAATGTCTTCCATGAACCTGATCCCTGGTACCAAAAAGGTTGGGAATTTCTGCTGATCGAACATTAGAAATGCTATTTAAGAGGATATCTGTGAGCTTATAGTGTTGCTTTAAAAACTGTCTTTAAAAGACTTAAAAAAAATAAAGCACCATTAGGCACTTATAATATTGAAGTCAAAGTCCCAAGAATAATTATTACATTATGGTTAAAGTTCATTGCCTTTTGCAAATCAGTCCTGTCCAAAAGCATTCAGTGTTGTTATAGGCAAATGTCTTCATAAACAACAATTTATTGTTAAAAGTAAAAAAATTGAAATAACAGGTTCAAAATTTGATGAGCAAACTCTTCTAAGGGATAAAGAATAACTTGGGAGAAATATAATGGTCATAGTTGAGTTAGCTAATTAATATTCATGGATAGTGAAAACAAATCTTCAGCACTTACATTGGTTTTTACCAAAATTATCAGGTTTCATTGCGGAACTTGACATAATAAGCACACAGCTGTCAAATGCCCACCTCACTTGATGACTGCGGATATAGCTGAAAGTAGAGGGAAAGGACCTATGCTCAAACCATCATTTCCTGGCACAATTCCCCATGATATATTTACTGTAAAACAGAGAGAAAAGAAGGCATCTTCAAGATAACAAAGCACAATTTAACTGCCATTCTGAAAAAGCAGAGTTTTCTTGTATAAGAATGTACAAGTGTTAGTGTATAGATTATCATGACTGTCAATATAATTAACAGATATTGCTCATGATTAGAATGTTCTTCCCTTTTTTGTTCCAAGTTTAGAGACTGACATCTAGGTCCCAGGGAAGGACTGGGCAGCCTCTCCAGAACCCCTTCATGTTCCATCATCCCCTGACCTGGTTGAGGTTCTCTCCTAGTGAATCCGGCTCAATTACTTTAACAGAAGTCAGCATGTTTACCAAGTACTCCAGTTTCCTTTAATATATTTTCTGGAGACTATCATGGGGTGGCACGAGGAGGAGTATGCAACACCAAAAAAAAAAAGAAAACTTCTAAAAAGAAAAGCTTGCATTACTAGCTATCAAATTGACTGATAGTCTCAGAATTCCCAACGGGCTTCTGCAGGCTACCACACAATCAGGAAGATTTAAGCATATAACAATTTTCTTGCTTGGCTTCTCATCTGGGGCCAGGATTGAAGCAGAAAGAAAATCAGTAAATATAGTAATTACTCTCATGGACAGAAGCAGAAGTTGAGTAACATCTTTATCTAACAATTCATTCATAAGCAAGTAATTTTTAACTCTTATATTCTTGTATTTTGTTTGAGAGTAATATCTCTTTTGGACAGGAAAAAAGTGGAAACATCAGAATAAACAGACCAGAATTTTTTTCAGTAAGATCACTAAGTAAATGAAGTGATACATTAATGCACATTGTTGGTAACGAGAAACTGCTTCCTAGGTAGTGAAGCTTAAAGAGAGTACAACATATAATTTATCAGCCAAACTAATATTTTTGAAAATGAGAAGGGAATAAAATTAATAATTATACTGGAAAAAGCAGGGTTAGAATGGGACAACTGTGGTTGTCTCCAGCAAATCAGGATATAGTAATTCTACCTAAAATTCTGCAGATCAGGTGTGTGTGTGTGTGTGTGTGTATTCTCACTTAGACAGGACTGCTGCCCACCAGGCTCCTCTGTCCATGGAAATTTCCAGGCAAGATTACTGGATTGAGTTGCCATTTCCTCCTCCAGGGGATCTTCCCAGCCCAAGGATGGAACCCCAAGTCTCCTATGTCTCCTGCATTGGCAGGCAGATTTTTTACCACTGAGCAGATGGTACATACATCAATCAATTATCAAATTATTTGTAAAAGGTGATAAATTACATAATTGCATGAGCAATTTCAGAAATTCTTTATGGAGCATAAAATCTCAAAGTGTAGCTGCTCCTCTCTTTCTAGAGTATACTCCTTTATATATATATATATATATATATATATATATATATATAGTTTATGTCTTTTTGTTAGTGATTTTGTTTGTAAGGAATATGTCTATTTTTATTTCTTTATTTTTGTCTCATTTGGAGTTAGTGTGTGTATCTGTATTTCCATGCCTTCACTCAGGCACTAGGTCTACAAAGCAATTCTCATTCTGAAGTTCAGTTCAGTTCAGTCGCTCAGTCGTGTCTGACTCTTTGCGACCCCATAGACTGCAGCACGCCACGCCCCCGTGTCCATCACCAACTCCCGGAGTCCACCCAAACCCATGTCCATCAAGTCGGTGATGCCATCCAACCATCTCATCCTCTATCGTCCCCTTCTCCTCGTGACCTCGATCCTTCCCAGCATCAGGGTCTTTTCAAATGAGTCAGTTCTTCGCATCAGGTGGCCAAAGTATTGGAGTTTCAGCTTCAACATCAGTCATTCCAATGAAGTAGTAAGCAACAATTCTGCGCTTGCGCCTTTCTGCCTCCACCACTAACCAAGCTGCCAGAAGCTGTCCCCTCTTCCCGTAAGTCCGCCGCGGGAGTCAGTTGGCCGATACTGCGCATGCTCCACATCGTGTTTGCCGCCCCACCAACCCCGCCCCCTGCCCTTCAGCCCGAGCCCAAAGTCTGCCAGCACGCCTGCGCGAGCGGGCGTGTCCCGGAAGCAGTTCTTTGCTCTTCTGACACGTAGCAACCGGTCCAGTACAGGGTCCTTAGCTGAGTTTGAGGGGTTTGGGGGGCTACCAGAGTTACCGCCGCCGCCGCTGCCTCCACGTTTGGTGAGTGCCCAGTCCTGTGGCATGATGTTCGATTTCTCTCCGCACCTGGAGGGCGGCTCGTGGGCGCCGCGCCTGGGTCCTTTCTCTCCGACCCTCCCTCCCTTTCGGGCCTTGTTGACGCGGATCCTGCGAGACTATGCGCTTTCCCGGCCGGCCCAGGCCTTATTTTGCAAAGAGGCTGTCGTGTTTTCAGCTGTGAAGCCCTATCCCGACGTGACGAATCATCTTTGCTGTTGTTGGTATTTTAGACCCCACAGAACCCGTCCTCCCGTGTCCCCGCCCCTCCCGTACCCAGGGCTTATCAGCCCCTCGAAGTGGAGGTGTCTTCCTGGGCCTTGACTTAGAGACATTTCTTTAGCACACCCCACCCCGCGACCCACCTTCCAAATGCTGCAACCCTAAATTCTAGAAGAATTATTTGCCGCCTTCTGAGGGTATTCGCTTAAGTAAAGTGTCAGGATCGAATTCAGGAGGCCCTTAGGCATAAGCTGTCTTTGCCATTTTTCTGTTGCAGATCATTTGCAATGTCAGGCTTTGATAATTTAAACACGGATTTCTACCAGACAAGTTACAGCATCGATGACCAGTCACAGCAGTCCTACGATTATGGAGGAAGTGGAGTACCCTATAGCAAGTAACATTTCAACTTTGGCCATTTGTTTTTCGAGATTGCAGTGAAAACATGTACCCTGAATGTTTGGTTCTGCCTTAGACTGAATGTGGGAACAAGTTGCTTATCAGGACTGTGACGTCTCATAATCTTCCTGCCTTCAGAGAGATCTTGACACTTCTTTGGGTCGGACGACATTGTCCTCTATAGAGTTTGGTATTTTCTGCAAAATACTGAGATGTGCCATGAGTGGAAAAATAGATTGTTTGAAGAACCTTTTTCTAGTACAGTATTTGAACATCATTTAGGGTATGGGTAGGAGCGTAAAGTAACTAGAGATAGGCTGTTTAGACCACAAGAGTAGTTAAAAATTAAAATCTTTTGACAGCTTCGTTAGTAGTTAAATCAGTCCAGTTTTCAGAGTATATCGATTGTTAACTGAAAGCACCGACACTGTTGAACAGTGTAGTTCCCTTCTATGATTCACCAGGTAGTTTTCATATAGCAATTGATAATCACTTTTATTACTTCTCACACCGAAACTTTTGGTCAGTCAGTACTCGCAACTTTCCAGTTGCACATTAAAGGAGCGGGGCACGGGGTCAGAGACTCAAAACCTTCCACTCCTGAACTGTTGAAAAAAACAATAGCAACAACAAAAAAATGTATTCTTTCCATAGTTTCTGGTGTTTGGCCCGGGGTGGGGGGGGGGGGGGGGGGAAGGAGGGCTTTTTACCAGTCTCTTCTAGGACATCATATTCTTAGTTTCTTGTGTGTGTTCATTCTTTCAGTCATGTCCAACTCTTTACAGCCCCATGGACTGTAGCGCGCCAGGCACTTCTGTCCATGGGACCTCCCGGGCAAGGACACTGAAGTGAGTTGCCGTTTCCATCTTAGTTTCTTAGGTCCTGAAGGTTAATCTTCTCAGCCTCCCTTTTAGTGAAAGAGTTTCCTATACCAGGGTTACTTAACCATTTTTAGATGGTCCAGGATCCTTTAGAGAAACTGAAGCAAACTAGGGGCCTGTTTCTGAGAAATACATGTTTGCAGTCAGACATCTGTGTTAATGTGTGTATAACGTTCAGACAGTTCATGTATTAACTGATGTGCATATGGACCCTGAATTAAAAACCATGAAGACTGTCCCAGGATGAGGGCATGTAAAGGGTGTGTGTCTAGTCTGAAAGAAGCGTTAGTACTAGGTCGTGTTGAAATTAACACAGTGTGGTTTGTCTTGCATAGGCTATACTTTTTACAAAGGCAAAAACAAAAGAAACCTGGAATCTGCTTATTTTGGTACATTGTAAAGCTTTTTTCCCCTAAAACTTAACACAGTGAATGAACAGTGTAAGTGCGCATGTAAATAATAATCTCTATCTCTGAATTACTGTTTTTTCTTTCTGTTAAATTCTAATTTATATAATACCATTGAAGATTTATCTCTTTTTATCAGTTAATTGGTCAGGATTGGAGAAAATCTGTTGAGAAATATCCATTCATTTATTTACCTAAATATATATTTTTTGTGATTGTTCAGTGTATGACACGGAGAAGGCAGTGGCACCCCACTCCAGTACTCTTGCCTGGGAAATCCCATGGATGGAGGAGCCTGGTAGGCTACATAGAGTCTATGGGGTAGCTAAGAGTCGGACAAGAGTGAGCGACTGCACTTTCACTTTTCACTTTCATGCATTGGAGAAGGAAATGGCAACCCACTCCAGTGTTCTTGCCTGGAGAATTTCAGGGACAGAGGAGCCTGGTGGGCTGCCGTCTATGGGTTCGCACAGAGTCAGACACGACTGAAGCGACCTGCAGCAGCAGTGTATGGCAGGGCAGATGAATGTAAGAATGGCTGGAGTGCTGCAGTAGGGCTTTGGAAAACCTATCTCTGTATGTGGACCTGGGTGCATTTTTAACCAGTGATATTGTTTAGACTCAACAGAATTATTCCACTTAGATTTCAAGTGAAAATGTATCTCTGCCTTTCTTATGTTTCTACCTTTCTATCCTTGTTAGCATCTCTTAAAGGTGTAACTTACCGTCCTGTACACTTAGCATCTCACTTCAGTTCTCCATGGAGCAGTTGTTTTAGATATGCTGTTGCTAACCTCACAGTTCCATCTCAACAAAAGTCATGCACTGGTAAGCGTTGCTTCAGTGCTTGTAAAGAAGTTTCATTCCAGGTGCTTATATAAATGTTACTACCAATTAATAAATATGAATTTATAGATATTGCTGAGAAAAATAAGACTAGTGTGTTAGTAGTAATAACTGACTAAAGTTCAGTGTTTCTGAACTTTAAGAATACTTGAGCTCTTCTGTATGTGCCTTCAATTGGATCTGCCCCTTAATGACATTTTTGTGTTTATCTCAGTTTATTAAATAATACTTTGTTATGTCAACTGGGTAACAAAGATCAGCTAACTTTTCTCTGTCTCTCTATCGATGAAAATACAGGTTCAGATATAATCTGACTTGGATTGTCTTCAAGTTTGACTTGGGTTATTATTAGTTCATAGTTCTACATTTGCCCTATGAAGTCAGCTTTAACATTTTGCATAGTTTCCACTACGGGTACTTTACATTCATATAAGAAAAAATAAACCCAAAAAGTAAAAGGACCTTTGATCTCAATCTGCTGAGGTTTATGAATGTCTTATTAGACATTGTATTATATATGTGTGTATGACATACATAGAAATACCAACTGTGTATTTTTAAAGCACTGAAAGCTAGTATTTTTTTATCTTCCTTTAACTGATAATACCTTTATGGACTACCTATGGATTTTGATCAGCTTAAGTTGTCAACCCAGTATGTTAAGAGGCTTTGTCTTTGTTGCTGATACTGAGTGGTTATGAGAGCATTGGTTTCATCTACTTTTCCTGCTGTAGAAGTGTTGATTTAGTCTGTAAAGGTCATGTCTACCATATTAAGTTTTAGTTTAAAATGAGTAGGAGTGAGTCAGGGATTTTCCTGAGCAGATCCTGCCAGAAAAGGGAAAGTGTAAAATTCCATGGTATTGTCTTTCATCTAATGGAGGAATAATAGTGCCACATTTAAAGCTCTTATTTGCTTGCATTATTTCTCTTCCTTACATGAAATTTATGGGTCTGTATCAGTGGTTCTGAAGTGTTGTCTACAGCTCTCAGAGTGTCCTTGAGATCCTTCCAGGAGGTTTTGAAAGATCAAAACTATTTTTGTAATAGTGAGACATTTTGCTCTTCTGTGGTGGCTCAGATGGTGAAGAATCTGCCTGCAGTGCCAGAGACCCAGGTTCAGTTCCTGGGTTGGGGAGATCCTCTGGAGAAGGACATGGCTACCCACCCCAGTACTCTTGCCGGGAGAATCCCCATGGACAGAGGAGTCTGGAGGACTACAGTCCATGGGGTCACAAAGAGTCGGACATGACTGAATGGTTAACACACACACAGTGAGACATTTTATACCTTTTTAGGTGTGTTGGCATTTGCACTGATGTTGCAAAAGCGATGATTGGTAAAACTGCTGGTACCCAAATGTGAATCAAGACAGTGGCATCAAACTGTTCTAGTAATCATTGTATTCTTCATCACATACTTGTTGGGGGTGAGTGAAGCCATTTCATTTAAAGATGTCCTTGGTGAAGCTGTAAGAATTATTGTTTTAAATCCTGACCCTTGACAACATACATTTTAAAAATATTCTATGTGACAAAATGGGAAACAGTTCTAAAGCACTTCTACTTCATACTAAAGTATAATAATTATCTCTAGGAAAAGCACCTGTGCAGTTTGAGTCACAAGCTGAATCAGCCACCTTTTCACGGAAACCTTTTTTTGGAAAGAACATCTGACAGACAAACTATGGTTCTTCAGACTTGAATAATTTCTCAAAAAATGAGTGAAGTGACCTGTTACTTCAAGGAAAGCAGTTGACAGTATGTGGGGCCAATGATCAGATTCACATTTTCAGGCAAAAATAAGCATTTTGAAAAACTTGTATCCATCACTGTGAAATTGTCAGCTTCCCAGTAATTATTTTCTGATGAGAGCAGTGATGATATTAACAAATATGATTTATATACATATATTTCATATTAAGTGAGTCTATATTTGGAACATCTGTATAACTCTCATTAATATTTTCTAAATGGCCAGTGCATGATGTTACAAAACTATATATGAATAAAGAAAGGATCCAGTCAAAGTACAAGACAGTTCATTAGCATTCTTTCCAGTTGCCACATTGCAAGGTAAGTTTAAAAAACTATCACTTTGCTCTGTGCTTTGATGTATCAGAAAGAATATTAATGATAATCTAAAAAGATTATGAAAACACTCTATTTTCCAACCACATGTCTGCAACACTAGATTTTCTTCAGATACTTCAACTAAATGGTACATCACACAACAGAAGGAATACAGAGGCAGATATAAGAATTTTCAGCTGTATTGAAAAATAGCTTTTTCATTTAAAAAAGTTTATGGTAATATATAATAGATTTAATCTTACTTTAACATTAACAAGTATTTCAAACATTTCTGTTTTAATTTCTAAAATGAAAAAATATTGATAGATATTACCCACATAAAAAATTTCAGTTCTCAATAACAAATTTTAAGAGTATAATGGGTTCTAAGATCAAAGAGTTTGAGAACCATGGGTTTATGTCATTCTTTTTGTTTTTTCTCTTGCATGCATATTTATATTCTCTGTCTTTCTCTCCCTGGAGAAAGAGAATAAAATACAGTCCGTTTATGCAGATGGTACAAACCTCCATATGGAGCTTTTCTACTTGTTCCATGAACTCTAAGGTGAATTTATGATACATCCTTAGAGAGATGGCACTATAGCGTGTTCTACTAAATTAGAAGATGTGAGTTCTTACCCTAATTCAGCCAGCTAGCCCCCTGGGGGTTGTGTGTGTGTGTTTAAGTAAGTAGGTAAATAAATAGTAATCAAGGTATTTGCATACCAAAATGACTGGGGAAATCCATATGCAGAAAAAAAAAATAACAGATGTTGATGTCAGGTAGGATTTGAAGGTGATTTTTATTACAGTTGTTATAAGAGCTAGCTACTGAAATTAGAAAGTCTGGTTTTGAATCCTTGCACAGATCATTTGTGGACAAATCATTTTAACCCAAATATCAGTTTACACATTTTGGTAATGAAGAGGATGATAAAATTAACCTTCTAGAGTAGTGAGAATAATGTGAGGCAGTTCACATTAAACACTTTACACAGTACTATTCAGAAAGTTATTATGTATGTTTTGGGAAATTTCAGTAGCTATATATTACATATAACAGAGTTAATGAATTTCAACAAATAATAACTATATAGGATTTTTAAAGGTACAAAAGATTATAATCTGAAAATTAAGTGTCTTACTTCACCTGTTTTTGGGTCCCTTTACCTATATAATTGTGTATATAATGTATATGTATATAAAACACATATACCTAGATGTGCGTATATAGTCTAAAAAGCATAGTCACAGTGGATACATATGATGCATACTATTCTGCCTTTCAGTTTTTCTCTGTTTTAAAATTTGTATTTATTTATTTGTGCGTTTTTTGGCCACACTACATGGCATGCAGGCTCTTAGTTCCCTGACGAGGACGAGAGGTTTGAACCTGCACGGGAGTCTTTAACCCCTGGACCACCAGAGAAGTTCCTGAATATTAGGTTTTATTCTTCTCCACTAAATGTTTTTGATTATCATTTCTTTCGAGTACCTACAAAACCGCCTCATTCTGTTTAACAGATGCATAGTAATCTATGCCCATGTCACAGTGTAGTTACAGATATATATTTATATTATTTTGGTTTCTGTTTTTTTGCCATTAAAATATTGCTGCAGTGCATTCTATCAATATTTTTATAGCCAGAAAAATAAATAGTATTTTTAAGCGTGTATTGGACTAGCATGATAAAAGAATACGAGCTATGTGTAGTTGAAATTTTAATTAATTAATTGGTTTTTTAAATTAATTTTTGGTTGCATTGGATCTTCGTTGTTGCAAGTAGGCATTCACTAGTTGCAGCGAGCAGGAGTTACTCTCTGTTGCAGTGCACGGACGTCTTACTGAGGCGGCTTCTCTGGTTGCAGAACACAGGCCCTAGGCATACGGGCTTCAGGAGCTGTGGCGCACTTGGGCTCAGCAGTCGAGGCCTGTGGGCCTAGTTGCTCTTCAGCACATTCAGTCTTCCCAGACCAGGGATCGAGCCCAGTATCCTCTGCACTGGCAGGTGAAACTCCCAGCCACTGTATCACCAAGGAATTCCACCTTTGATTTGCTTTTAATCAAGATGTTCAGTTAATTTAAAAATTAGATTTAACTTTAAAATCTCAAGTAATAATGAGGTCATTAGGTTTTTATGTTTTTGAAAAAGCGACTATAAATTTTTAAAGAGAATTAGAGACTAAAAGATCTCTAAGGCATCTCAGCTCTCATTTTTAAAATGTCTTACCTTTAAAATAATTTCTTCTTTCTTTCTTACTGTGTAGTTGGATTAGTCCTACTGATAGATAGGTCATATTTTTCCAGAACATGATGAAACAGATCATTAAAAGCTATTGCTTCAATATTATTCTGTTCCGCTTCAATATTCTTCTGTTATTTGCGTCACTAAAAAAGCCATACCAAGGTCTGCTTCTACAGAGTAAGATTTGTTACAGTACATACCAACAGAGATAAGTGTACATTTACTTAAAAAAATTAAAAGAACTATTCAAATGCAAGGTGCTTTAATTATGTTCTGTTATATTCAGAAAGCTTTCACAAGAAAGATGCTTCCTATTTTTCACTGTTTGAAATCGATGATTGTTCTTAAAGACACTGATGCACTTCCAAAAAATAACATATTCAAAATCATCCATTCTTCAGCACTCAGCTTTCTTTATAGTCCAACTCTCACATCCATACATGACCACAGGAAAAACCGTAGCATTGGCTAGACGGACCTTTGTTGACAAAGTAATGTCTCTGCTTTTTAATATGCTCTCTAGGTTGGTCATAACTTTCCTTCCAGGGAGTAAGCATCTTTTTTATTTCATGGCTGCAGTCACCATCTGCAGTGATTTTGGAGCCTCAAACAGTAAAGTCTGCCACTCTTTCCACTGTTGCCCCATCTATTTGCCATGAAGTGATGGGACTGGATGCCATGATCTTAGTTTTCTGAATGTTGAGTTTTAAGGCACCTTTTTCACTCTCCTCTTTCATCAAGAGGCTCTTTAGTTCTTTGCTTCCTGCCATAAGATGGTATCATCTGCATATCTGAGATTATTAATATTTCTCCCAGCAATCTTGATTTCAGCTTGTGCTTCCTCCAGCCCAGCATTCCTCATGTTGTACTCTGCATATAAGTTAAATAAGCAGGGTCACAATATACAACCTTAATGTACTCCTTTCCCTATTTGGAACCAGTCTGTTGTTCCATGTCCAGTTTTAACTGTTGCTTCTTGACTTGCATACATATTTCTCAAGAGGCAGGTTAGGTGGTCAGGTATTCCCGTCTCAAATTTTCCACAGTTGGTTGCAATCCACACAGTCAAAGGCTTTGGCATAGTCCATAAAGCAGAAGTAGATGTTTTTCTGGAACTCTTTTGCTTTTTTGATGATCCAGCAGATGTAGGCAATTTGATCTCTGGTTCCTCTGCCTTTTCTAAAACCACCTTGAACATCTGGAATTTCACAGTTCATGTCCTGTTGAACCCTGGCATGGAGAATTTTGATCATTACTAGCATGTGAGATAACTGCATTTATGTGGTAGTTTGAACATTCTTTGGCATTGCCTTTCTTTGGCATTGGAATGGAAACTGACCTTTTCCAGTCCTGTGGGCACTGCTGAGTTTTCCCAATTTGCTGGCATATTGGGTGCAGCACTTTCACAGCATCATCTTGTAGGATTTGAAATAGCTCAACTGGAATTCCATCACCTCCACTAGCTTTGTTCATAGTGATGCTTCCTAAGGCACACTTGACTTCACATTCCCGGATGTCTGGTTCTAAGTGAGTGATCACACCATCGTGATTATCTGGGCCTTGAAAATCTTTTTGTACAGTTCTTCTGTGTATTCTTGCCACCTCTTTTAATGTCTTCTGCTTCTGTTAGGTCCATGCCATTTCTGTCCTTTATTAAGCCCATCTTTGCATGAAATGTTCCCTTGGTATCTCTCATTTTCTTAAAGAGATCTCTAGTCTTTCCCATTCTGTTGTTTTCCTCTATTTCCTTGCATTGATCACAGAGGAAGGCTTTCTTGTCTCTTCTTGCTATTCTTTGGAACTCTGCTTTCAAATGGGTATATCTTTCCTTTTCTCCTTTGCTTTTCGCTTCTCTTCTTTTCTCAGCTATTTGTAAGGCCTCCTCAGAGAGCCACTTTGCTTTTCTGCATTTCTTTTTCTTGAGGATGGTCTTGGTCCCTGTCACCTGTACAGTGTCATGAACCTCCATCCGTAGTTCATCAGGCACTCTGTCTATCAGATCTAGTCCCTTAAATCTATTTCCCACTTCCACTGTATAATTGTAAGGGAATTTACTTAGGTCATACCTGAGTGGTCTAGTGGTTTCTCTTACTTTCTTCAGTTGCAGTCTGAATTTGCCAATAAGGAATTCATGGTCTGAGCCACAGTCAGCTCCGTGTCTTGTTTTTGCAAACTGTATAGAGCTTCTTCATCTTTGGCTACAAACAATCTCATCAGTCTGATTTCAGTGTTGACCATCTGGTGATGTCCATGTGTAGAGCATTCTCTTGTGTTGTTGGAAGAGAGTGTTTGCTATGATAATTGCATTCTCTTGGCAGAACTCTATGAGCCTTTTCCCTGCTTTATTGTGTACTCCAAGGCCAAATTTGCCTATTACTCCAGGTGTTTCTTGACTTCCTACTTTTGCATTCTAGTCCAAATTCTGAAAGATGCTGTGAAAGTGCTTCACTCAATATGCCAGCAAATTTGGAAAATTGAGCAGTGGCCATGGGACTGAAAAAAGTCACCTTTCATTCCAGTCCCAAAGAAAGGTAATGCCAAAGAGTGCTCAAGCTACCACACAATTGCACTCATCTCTAAGCAACTTCACTTTCACTTTCACATGCTAGTAAAGTAATGCTCAAAATTCTCCTAGCCAGGCTTCAGCAATACGTGAACTGTGAAATTCCAGATGTTCAAGCTGGTTTTAGAAGAGGCAGAGGAACCAGAGATCAAATTGCCAGCATCTGCTGGATCATTGAAAAAGCAAGAGAGTTCCAGAAAAACATCTATTTCTGCTTTATTGACTATGCCAAAGCCTTTGACCGTGTGGATCCCAATAAACTGTGGAAAGTTCTGAAAGAGATGGGAATACAGACCACCTGACCTGCCTCTTGAGAAACCTATATGCAGGTCAGAAAGCAACAGTTAAAACTGCACGTGAAACAGCGGACTGTTTCCAAATAGAAAAAGGAGTACATCAAGGCCATATATTGTCACCCTGCTTATTTAACTTATATGCAGAGTACATCATGAGAAACGCTGGGCTGGAAGAAGCACAAGCTGGAATCAAGATTGCCGGGAGAAATCTCAATAACTTCAGATATGCAGATGACACCACCCTTATGGCAGAAAGTGAAGAGGAACTAAAGAGCCTCTTGATGAAAGTCAGAGAGGAGAGTGAAAAAGTTGGCTTAAAGCTCAACATTCAGAAAACGAAGATCATGGCATCTGGTCCCATCACTTCTGGGAAATAGATGGGGAAACAGTGGAAACAGTGTCAGACTTTATTTATTGGGGCTCCAAAAATACTGCAGATGATGATTGCAGCCATGAAATTAAAAGACGCTTACTCCTTGGAAGGAAAGTTATGACCAACCTAGATAGCATATTGAAAAGCAGAGACATTACTTTGCCAACAAAGGTCTGTCT
Source organism: Ovis aries (assembly GCF_016772045.2). Classification (NCBI taxonomy): domain Eukaryota; kingdom Metazoa; phylum Chordata; class Mammalia; order Artiodactyla; family Bovidae; genus Ovis; species Ovis aries. The sequence goes on along the minus strand of NC_056058.1, from coordinate 52,927,966 downwards.
AGTCAAGGCTGTGGTTTTTCCAGTGGTCATGTATGGATGTGAGAGTTGGACTGTGAAGAAAGTTGAGCACCGAAGAATTGATGCTTTTGAAATGTGGTGTTGGAGAAGACTCTTGAGAGTCCCTTGGTTGCAAGGGGATCCAACCCGTCCATTCTAAGGGGGGGTCAGCCCTGGGTGTTCTTTGGAAGGAATGATGCTAGAGCTGAAACTCCAGTACTTTGGCCACCTCTTGCGAAGAGTTGACTCACTGGAAAAGACTCTGATGCTGGGAGGGATTGGGGGCAGGAGGAAAGGGGGACGACTGAGGATGAGATGGCTGGATGGCATCACGAACTCGATGGACATGTGTTTGCGTGAACTCCGAGAGATGGTGATGGACAGGGAGGCCTGGCGTGCTGTGATTCATGGGGTTGCGAGGAGTCGGCCACAACTGAGCAACTGAACTGATAATGAAAAGGACATCTTTTGGGGGTGTTAGTTCTAGAAGGTCTTTTAGGTCTTCATAGAACCTTTCAACTTCAGCTTCTTCAGCATTACTGGTCTGGACATAGACTTGGATTACCATGATATTGAATGGTTTGGCTTGGAAATGAACAGAGATCATTCTGTTGTTTTTGAGACTGCATCCAAGTACTGCATTTCAGACTCTTGTTGAGTATGATAGCTACTCCATTTCCTCTAAGGGATTCTTGCCCACAGTAGTAGATATGATGCTCATCTGATGTAAATTCACCCATTCCAGTTCATTTTAGTTAGCTGATTCCTAAAATGTCAATGTTCACTCTTGCCATCTCCTGTTTGACTACTTCAAATTTGCCTTGATTCATGGACCTAACATTCCAGATTTCTATGCGATATTGCTCTTTACAGCATTGGACCTTGCTTCCATCACCAGTCACATCCACAACTGGGTGTTGTTTTTGCTTTGGCTCTGTCTCTTCATTCTTTGTGGAGTTATTTCTCCACCAATCTCCAGTAGCATGTTGGGCACCTGCCGACCTGGGGAGTTCCTCTTTCAGTGTTCTATCTTTTTGCCTTTTCGTACTGTTCACGGGGTTCTCAAGGCAAGAATACTAAAGTAGCTTGCCATTCCCTTCTCCAGTGGACCACATTTTGTCAGAACTCTCCACCATGACCCATCTGTCTTATTGTAGATAATTAGCTTGATCTTAGTAGTTAATTTCAACCATGATTTATAAAATCTGCCAAAGTAGATATTCTGGAAATTGCATGACATATTTCTGCGCCTATCAGGGATATCAGATTTGGATGTTGACATAATTCTGAGACATGTAACTTTACTTGGCTTTTTAGACAGTATGCTGGCTATGACTACTCGCACCAAGGCCAGTTTGTCCCCGCAGACATGATGCAGCCACAACAGCCATACACCGGGCAGATTTTCCAGCCAACTCAGGCATATACTCCAACTACACCTCAGCCATTCTATGGAAACAACTTTGAGGATGAACCACCTTTATTAGAAGGTACAGTCGGTTGCAACTCTTGATAGTACTCTATAATATCCAGATGCTGAAAGTAAATCTTTGTTTGAAGAAGTTCCTCTTGTCTTTAAAAGAATAAGGCTGTAGGAAAAAAGTTTCTACTAAGTGACTCATTTCGAATAACACTGAGCCAGAGAGAACCAGACTTTTTTTAATAGATCTTTATATAGTGATAATAAAGTATGTCAGTATGTGAGCAGAGTAACTTTTACTTTAGATTATTGATGCAATTCTATCAGTGGAAGAAATGAGAGGAAATAGCATGGTATTGACTGTTCTGCATGAAAACAAACTGATAGAGCTAGTAACATCAGTGTACGGTGTTTTTCAAACTGTATCTCCAGACCCAAAAAGCAATAGTTCTAAAAATTTTGGGGGAGATCAGATACCCTTCGGAAGTCCAGTGAAAGCTATGCATACTCTTCTCAGAAAAATGCACATATATACAGAGAAGACATAGTTTTGTATACGTTTTTGCAGGGCCTCCTGTGTTTCTGAAGCCCCAGGTATAGAGCCCCTTACTATGAATGCTGTCTCTGTATTCTATGCTATAAAGGCCTAGCTCAGAGTGTCTGATTCATTATGTCCTTACCTTTTTCTAACACCAAACCAGAGATTTGATATTTGTGGAATAAGCACCGTAATCAGTAAAGACTGATTGAGGACTCACTAAAATAATATCTGATGTTGCTAGATCACTTTTTTGATACTGGTTGTTTCTTTTTGTTTTTCACCCTGTTACAGTATAAACTCTGGTAAACTGAAAGTGTATCACAAATCCTGATTGACTTTCCTTTTTTCTTTTTATTTAGAATTGGGTATCAATTTTGACCACATCTGGCAAAAAACACTCACAGTTTTACACCCCTTGAAAGTAGCAGATGGCAGCATCATGAATGAGACTGATTTGGCAGGACCAATGGTTTTTTGCCTTGCTTTTGGAGCTACATTGTTACTGGTAAGATTCTAGTTGGAGCTCTCAGTGTGAGATTAAAGAATGGAATTTAAATATTCCACCAAGAGCCTTTATTAAGACTCTTCTTTTACATCAAGTTTTAATGTGTCTTAAAAGGTATCGAGTTGTTTAAGTTTATACAAATTCGTCACTTCACTATTGATAATATGGTATATTTAGAAATCATTTCTTGGTCCAATAAGTGGTCCAATTATTAGGGAAAATTGTTAATAAATAACATGTGGCTTTAGTCACTCATCAGAATTCCTTTTTTTTTAAGTTGCCCTTGAGTAGAGTTTTGTTGCATAAGTGCTGATCTTTCTTATATATTATTTTAATATTTAATGAATTGATAAAAGACAGCAACTTTTAGTCTCTCTCATCTCTCTAAGAATATTGGAGCATATTGAAAATGAGAAATTGTAAATATAATTGTTAATGTTTGTTTTATTTTATCTTATGTCCGCTTCTGAATTAGAAGAAATAAACAATATAATGAATTAAAGATGGAACTTTTAGTCAGAAAAGCTAGGCATGAACTCAGTGCGTCTAATCTGCCCTTGATTTCACCCTTCACTTCCCTCTGATAAATAACCACCTAACAAGATTGTTTTGGAGATTAAGACAGGTTATATGAGAATACTGTTCAAAGTATTTTGAATATAGTATTCAGAGTTTTAATGCATTGTACCCAGTGTCAGATTTTATTATTATTAATAAACCTTTTTAAACTTCTATACTCTTAATCAGATATTTACAAATAAGTATTGATTCTAACAGAAATCCCAGGGAGTTTTCCATTAATGTAATCTGTAGAGGTATTTTCATAATTGAGTTTCATATGTCAGATGGGTGACAAACCAGAACTTTTTAAAGGCTTTTTTGCAGACTGATTTTAGTGATAGCATGACCTAAATACACTGTTTGTTCACGTAGCATGACTAAGAGTACTAACTCCAATTAAGCTCATGTTTATTGTCCTAAGATTGTTTAGTGATGTCTTTTGTAAGAGCAGAACATTTTTAAAGTTTTTGCTTGTTTGTCAGAGAACTGTATAAAGCAACCACCAATTTGGAAAAATAATGAAAGAAGAAAATATCTTCCATTATATTCCTCTTACCCAGGAGTTAATCACTTTTTTCCTCCCCTCCTCACAGAACCCTGGCTCCCTGCTTATCCTGGCTTCCTTTCTCCTAATTCTTTTAACACCCATATAAAATCAATGATCGGAGAAGGCAGTGGCACCCCACTCCAGTACTCTTGCCTGGAAAATCCCACAGACAGAGGAGCCTGGTAGGCTGCAGTCCATGGAGTCGCTAAGAGTCAGACACGACTGAGCGACTTCACTTTTGCTTTTCACTTTCACGCATTGGAGAAGGAAATGGCAACCCACTCCAGTGTTCTTGCCTGGAGAATGCCAGGGACGGGGGAGCCTGGTGGGCTGCCATCTCTGGGGTCGCACAGAGTTGGACATGACTGAAGTGACACAGCAGCAGCAGCAAAGTCGATGAAATTATTTTTGCTGTTAAAATGATTATGACTATATCTACCAATGAAAATAAGTTGTTTCAGGGCAATTTTGGTGGAGTTGGGTGTATTCAAGTGATATTAGCTACTATCCAAATATTTGAATGACTTTCCATCTTGTTTTGGTAGTTTATTTGCTTAAAATCGGCCATATTTATTTTTAGAAATCTATGACTTGAGGTGATTCTACAATGGTTTTATATCTTTATTTGTTGAATTCTATGCCAAACTCAAATGGTAGCTAGAAAATGAAATCCTGAATATCTGCGTGTTGAGAGGTGGGTACTTTAAATTTCTTAAGAAACATATAAAAGGCAGTCTGCTCACTGTTTTACTTCACTACATAAAGAATAGATACCTCTGTGGATTTTAATCCTCACAAATTAAATATCTTCTACAAGTACCATTTTAGGTGAAAGAAGCCCAGAGTAACTTTCTTTGCCCTCTAACATGTCATCTTTTTGTTACCCATAGGCTGGCAAAATCCAGTTTGGCTACGTATATGGAATCAGTGCAATTGGATGCCTAGGAATGTTTTGTTTATTAAACTTAATGAGTATGACTGGTGTTTCATTTGGTTGTGTGGCAAGTGTCCTTGGATATTGTCTTCTTCCTATGATCCTGCTTTCCAGCTTCGCAGTGATATTTTCTTTGCAGTAAGTACTGATCTTTATTTTGGGAGTTGATTGACCAATTCTGTGTAATAGAATTTAGTTCACTATCAATTTGAGGTAAATCACTGATTCAACAAACAGATAGTGGCTGTTATAAATGAAGACTGTGTTACATACTTTTCAGTGATGAATAATGGAAGTGAGAATAAATTTAAAAATCATTTATACCATGTCTTTCCATATAATAAGGAATTTTACTAGTTTTAGGTAAACTTACCAGTGTCCATAAACAAATTGAACAGAGGTGATTGTTAACCTAAATATTGCATGGAAGAGATCAGGTTGTTAAAATTATACTTACCTTCTCTTTAATTTTTTTAATATCTTATTTCTTAACTATATCAGGCATATACTAAGTGAATGAATAATAAATGCATATTCTCTATTTAGTAGCTTCTTAACTAAAACTGGAACTTTTTATGTCAAGAGACTGTTTCTAGCCTACTGTGTTCTCAAATATCCTTGTACACAGCTTTAAAGTTGTGTTATTTTAAAATAATACTTTTAAGTAAGGATTAAAGAGAGAGGTATATATTACTGCTCATGAAGTTGCTTCTCATGGCCAGTGGACAGATGCTGTCTCAGTAGTTCAGTCCCCTCGTTCTGGCTAGTGCTAGACATGAGGAAAGATTGAGCTTTGTTATACCTAGAGTGGAAAAGAAGGCATAGCAGAAGAGTATGTATCAACTGATACTAGAGATTTGAAAGGGTGATGGCCTTATAGTGTCCCTGTTTTGGATGAAAATGCTTCAGATTTTCAGTGTAGAAACTGCTTCACTCTTCTCATTTGTTAAAATTGATATGTTTATATTTGAATTTTAAAGACAATGTTTCTACTAAAACAGTGTTTTCCAGCCAGGGGCAGTTTTGCTACCAGGGGATACTTTGCAATGTCTGGAGACAATTTTAGTTATCAGAACTCTGGAGGGGCAGAGGTACAATGGGTATTTTATGGCTAGAGGCCAGGGATGCTGCTGAATGTCCTAATGATGAACAGAACAGCCCTTACAGCAGAAGCACACACAGGCCAAATGTCAGTGCTGCCAAGTTTGAGAAATTGTGCTATATTAAGAAGCAAAATATGTTACAGATAAGCTTTTTATCACATGAAATAATTGAATTAACTGAGATACATCAGCATTTGAAGAAAGATCTTGGTTATTTCTATAGACGTCTACATGTGATTTAATTTTTAAGTACTTAAGAATTGGTAATGTTAGTACTCTTACATAACTAATCTCATCTTCTGCTTTTTCTCTCCGCTCTCCATTTTCTTTGTCTGTTACAGAGGAATGGTAGGAATCATTCTTACTGCTGGAATTATTGGATGGTGTAGTTTTTCTGCTTCCAAAATTTTTATTTCTGCATTAGCCATGGAAGGACAGCAGCTTCTAGTAGCATATCCTTGTGCTTTGTTATACGGAGTCTTCGCCCTAATTTCCGTTTTTTGAACTGAATTTATCTGGGATGTAGACATCATTGGGCCAAATAACAAAAAGGACTTTGAACTCTTCAATCGGACCAGCAAATGGCTACAGTGCAACTCTCATGCAGATCTAATGTTTGACTCTTGGAGCAGTGGAAGTAAATAAGTATCTTTGGTTCATTTTTATAGAACTTTTGAATACTATATTGGATTTATGCAGTATGACTAGATTTAAAAGGTGTGTGCTTATACAAATAAGAAGTGCTATTTCTTTCCTGTTCCTGCAGCCTTAGAAAAACAACCTTTTCCCTTGCTAATTGTATATTATGGTGTTTTTGATAGATTTTTATCAACTGTGGGAAACTAACCACAGAGCTGATATCTTAAAAACAATCCATAGTAGAGAAGACACAGGACTTATTGGAGAAATATTTTTCCAAGTAATTAGGAAAGAAAACTTGCCTGTGTTGTTGAGTCAGATGCAATTGAAGCAAAAAAGTGATCGAAATGTGAAATTTTATGAGTTTGCACTTCAGAAATTTGACGTTCCTCTAAATTATCTCATGGAATTTTGGCCAAAATTCAGCAATACAGGTAGTTCACAGTCTACCTTATTGTAGACATGGAATGTGAATATCTGTTTAAATATTAGCATTAACTAAAACATAGTGACCTAGACTGGCCACATTAATGTTATAGTTGCATTTCCATGTTTCCCAGGAAAAAGATAATCACTAACCTTCTTTGAGGAAAATATTTAAAATGTCACAATTTCAGTATTGCAGTTCCCAATGTGAAGTGTGTTTGATGCTTATTGATTAAAATTTTCCCAATTAATTTAAACTGTGTTGTTGAGTTTATTGTCAAACCAAGATTTTTGGTGTTCCATTTTATTTAATTAGGCTCTGGTTTTGACTTGTATTCCCAATTTATTCTAAGCTTTAAGAATAGTGGTCATCTAGTATAGAATCAAAAAAAAATAAGAGATTAAACAAAACAGTTTGTTTTAAGTTACAACATTTATTTTCTTGTATTAAACACTTCATTAATGTTGTCATGCTCTTGTTTAAAAAATCTATAAAGAAATACTGTATCTTGTGTACTGTTGGCTTTTTCTGGAGAAACTGCTCCTAATTTTGGACAAAGATCAGTTATGAGAAAGGTGCTGTATTGGGAGGAAGTATTGCTTTTTTTTTTTTTTTTTTAAGAGGAGACTTTCAGACTAAAAAGAAATGCCAAGCGGACATATTCTCAGTTCTTTTTTAGAGCTAGTTTTCAACCATAAAAGATTAATAAAAAACATACTACTTACAAGAAGATCATGATTTCTGATCTCCGGAATTACATGAATTTGTTTTTCTTCATTAGTATTTAATCTTCTGGAGGGGTGCACTCACTGATAATTAGTTTTTGGCTGGGTTTTTAAACTTAGCAAATTGTTTTAGAATATTTTTATTACAGTCCTTGGATAGTATTTTTTATTTTGCCTTTTTTAATTCATTTTATAAATGTAAACAGTTCTTCCTAAGATGAATGTCATGGGTGCCTTCTGTTAGTATCCAGTTATTCCTAATGAAGAGGGTAGATGATGTGCTGGGTGTTAAAATCTTCCACTGTTGGTTAAACTTAAGACCAGTAATCTTCAGCCAGATTCCCCAAATGAATCAAATTGTTTTCTTATTTTTTGCCTCCATCTCCAACAAAATAACATTTACCTTAAATCACTGATGTCGAGATTTTTGTTGTTAGCTGTCTTTTATTTAACCCCAAAATAATCAGTTGCAAAACTATTTTATTATTAGCTATTTTGTCAAAACAGCTATACAGTGGAGCTGCCTTTGATGTAAGTAAGAGTTGAGCTCATGAAGAGTCATATGTAGCCAAAATTTCCCCTTTGTAAAACTCAAATCAAAAATACAGTATATATAGCCATATTTGTGCATACTTTAAAAACAGATATACTGTGGCTCAAGAATACTATGTGGTAACTTTTTTCTACTGGTTCAGTTAAGTATCAGGAAGAGCATATGGTTTGCTTTTACACCCATTTTATGCCAAAACATGCTTGTACCTTTAAATACTGGAGATGCTCACAGCATTACTAAAAGCTTGCCTGTTCACTGTCTCTGAGTAAAACTGCCTGGGAGTGGAGTTTGCAGGTTCACTCACTCAAGCTAGTGTGTCGTTTATGCAAGCATGTGTATGCCAAGGACATGTAGTTGATTTTACATATAGTGTAAATGTGTATTTTACAACTTTGCTGTAATACTGCATTTACCAATGGATGTTTCAAGAGCTGTATAACAAAGCTTATAGAAATAGGCGTTCTTTCGCCAGATATAGTTATGCAGATAATGAAAAATTCTGTAAATCTTTAAATCCTAACTATCCTCAGATGCTACCCATCCAATCAAAGAGAATTGTTTAAAATATATCTAATGACCTGATATTGGATAGGATCTAAGTACTATGCATATGACTTTTTACAACTCTAATAGGCATTGCTCAACTCAAATATACTAAGTATATCAAAATATACTTATAAAATATACTAAATATTAGCAAAACTAAGGACAATTATCTCTATAATGTTATCTTACGGGATACTCTAATGCAATCGTGAAGAATTACGGGTATCACGATAACATTTTGAGATCCGCTTGTTTTCATATAGAGCAGGTCTAATGTAATGACTCAGACAGTTTGGTTAACTTGCCCTGTGGGAGGAAAAATATATAAGTGACAACAGTGCTTGGCCTTTCATAAAGTAGGGCCAAAGGTTATCTGAAAAACACAGCTTGGTACACACACATGAATAGAATAGCACTGGGCCTTCCTTCAAAACTTTAGCTAGAGCAAGCTTCCCCAAATCGTGGCCCTAAGTGAAATATATCCTCTCAAGTATCCACTCAGTCATTTTGTAGTGTCAGATTCCAATTACTGGTCACCAAATGAGCTCGCTTATTAAAAATCTTAATTTATTTGGGAAAAAAGCTTTAAGTTATTTCTCAAGCAATTTGTATCTAATAATATGCTTATTTCAAAATAACTTTAAGAATGAAACAGTATCAAGGCAAAACAAGTACCTTTTCAAATATAGTAATTAATAATGAGTTTCTTTTTTTCTTTTTAGGATGTATTTAGGGTTTGGGAAAAAGAGTGGCAATAACAAGATATCAAGGTTGGTTGGAAATACCATAAGGAAAAACTGGTTCCTATACTTTAATGAATAGATAAGTATGATCTGCCGTTCGCTTGTCAGGCATATAGTGTTTCCTTTCAAACATCTTACATAAAGCCTGTCCTCACCACTTTCTCCACAGTGTAGGTTCTTACTACTTTACACCACCAAGCGAGAAGTAATCCACTTTTAATCAACTCTGCTTCAGCCACCATCCAAATTATTGAAGTCTGAGTTTTAATACATTATTATTACTTGAATTTCAATAAGGTACTTTGTTCATGAATACTCTTTTTGTAACTGGGCAATAGGTAGAAAATAAAGCATTAGATACTAAATTCTTGATTTCTAACGATTGACAGATTACTTTGCCAAGTGTTTTATAGTATTATTGCATTATTATCTCAGAGTAGGGACCTTAAAACCTGAAGAATGAAATCAAAACGATATATAGTTCTGATTTTTGCATCACAGATAGGAATATTTCTTGTTGTCCATTAAGTTCCTAGTCTAGTTAATAAAGAACATTACCTGCTGATGGAGCACAGTGTTCCATGTTTATGCAAATAAATTTAAATGATTACATACTCAAATAAAAACTAATTAAACACAAAGCTGTTCTCCTAGTTTAAAAGCACAATTACTTTCTTGAGCACATTAGGTTCTATTAGGTTCAGATGTTACATTTTTTTGTGAGTTTAATTATTAATTATTTAGGCTTGCTTTGCATATATAATTTGTTCTCCCGTAACTGCTATGAAATCTGCTGATTGCTTGTTGATTAATTAATTACATATTAAGGTTTTCTAAATAGCTTTGCAACACTTGCTGCACGAAAGAAATTTTAAATATGAGAAAACAAAAGAAGTACTCAGTAGAAGCATTTGAGATACTTGTAAATTTATACCTACCTAGACTGCTCTGATTCTCATAAAAGTAGAAAAAATAGTATGGTTATTTCATTTTTTCCTAGGTAAATATATTTTAAATAAATGTCTTTATAAAATTTAATGACACATTTACTTGCAGTTTTCAATTTTGTAATTTTTTATAATATTATAGGACTTTTTTTCTCTTGGCCATCAGTGATCCCCAAAGACCTATTATTTTATATGATTTAATTTGCAAAATGGAAATGTCTTTTTATTTCTTTTTCTGATTACACAGCATCATTATAATTAAAGGAATAGCTCTATACAGCAATAAATAGAAATAATTCTTGGTAAGATGTTTCAACATGGATGACTGTTGAAAATATGCTAAGTAAAAGAAAAACTGAAAGATCACATATCATGATTTCATTTATATAAATTTCTGAGAGAGCAATCTCTAGAGATAAGTTAATAGTTGCGTGGAAGTGGGCATTGACTGAATGAGCAGAACGGAACTTTTTGAGTTCCATCGTTGTGCAACTGTATGTTTACTAAAATCAGTAGGATGTACACTCAAAATCGGATTTTATGATATGTAAATTATGTCAGGAAATTCTGTTTTAAAGCATGGGGGGACTATAGGAGGAAAAACAAACGGCTGGAACATCTGTATTTTTAGTTTGACATGAGGAATATTAGGAAGGATTTTAATAGAGGAAAAAATAACATAGTACTTTTGCCCAGAGAAAACAAATTGAAGTGATTTTGCCCTCCCCTCAGATTCCACTCCCCGCATAGATCCCTTCAGATAGATTGGTGTATTTATTATCAGGCCACACACAGGTACCTTCTTCCTCTCCCCCTTTCTACCAGTGACTTCTATACACATGAATACACGTACACAGCTTTTTTAAAATTAAAATTCCTATTAACAAAATTTATTTTAATGAATTTGAAGTGTCCAGTTTAGTCATTTTAGTATATTCAAAGTGTTTTACAACTGTCATCACTATGTAATTTCAGAATATTTCCATCTCCCCAAAAAGAAACCCTTTACCTCTCAATTCCCCCCTCCCAAGCCCTTGCAACCACTATTTATTTTCTGTCTCTGGTTTGGCTTACTCTGTACATTTCATTCAAATAGGAGCGTGAAATGTGCCCTTCTGCTTCTGGCATCCTTCACTTTGCATATTGTTTTCAGTCATCTTTTTATATTTTAACCAAGCAGTCTATTATGGGCATCATTATGTATGTTGAACACTGAAATTTATTCTTTACTTCACCTGTTCCCTGCTGTTGAACAATTGGGATCTTTGTACCTTCCTTTAAAAATTACAAATAGTGCGACATTGGTATTAGCATCTTTCATGATTGGAATGTAACGTTTGCTTTTAACAGTGCTGAGGTTGATTATTATTTAAACTCAGAGTTTAAATTCTGCGAATTTCAATAATTTTATTCCTTGATAGTTTTGTTTAGTGTGAATATTGTTTCCTGTGATTTGTTGAAACATATACATCTAAATCCATGTTTGTACCAAACATTACTCTTTAGTTCACAGTTATCTCAACTTTTTTTTGTACTCTTAAGCAGTGGAATGTAAATACTGCTAATGATATGATATCACACCCACACCTCAAATTATTCCCACATTAGAATGGAAGACTTCATTTAAAGTGAGCTTTTTAAAATTTTTGCTCATTTAGAAAAGTCATTCCAAGAATGTCATTTAAAAAAAAAAGTTTGAAGTGTGCCCATTTAAAATTTCACCTTGAGTGGTTCTGTATGCCTTTAGAATTCAGTTGTTTCAGGACATTCCTGAACATCAGTATTCATCCTTTGAGACAGGATATATAGTATGATCTGACAGTGGCTCAAATTAGGCCTTGTTACCCAATGTCCTTCTGTTTAAATTCCCAAGAGTTAAATTTTACCATAGTAGCAATTAAAAAGAAGCCTAAAATCAACATTTCCAATTCAGACATCTACTGAAATCAGTTATATAAATTTTTATTGAACTTTAAGTGTTAAGTTTCTTAATTTTGATAAAGTAATTTAAAATGCTTTCCTTCTGCCTTTTTTTTTTTTTTTTTTTTTGCTTTGTGTGTGGATGGGATTTGTTTTGAGAGTATTTATTTGCTTTGGCATTCTATTTATTATGTTCTAAGACCTATAAATAGGTGTACTTTTTGAATGTACTTTTTAAAAAACACTGTCTCTGTACTGTTTAAATGTGGTGTGTCTTAATCACTACATAAGCATTCACTGATCAACATCTCCTAGCTTAAATGCCCATTCAGATACTACTTGGATGTCTGTGGGTGACACAAGGTCATGTTTAACCAGGTTCAATTTTTACCATCTCTTCACTTCAGACCATATTCTGTTCTGACTCTGGTCTAGGTCACAATTTTCCTAGTGGGATAACATGGTTTTGGCTTTTTCTATAAAAGATTTGATCATTGCTACAGTTTAATAAAAGATTAAATTACATCTCTAGTGATGTAAATGGTATTTAAACTTGGCTATCTTTGATCATCTATTACTTTGAACCAAAATTAGAATTTAATATTTGACATAAGATTCACATTGATTTTCTGCTTTTATTTTATAATATCACAAAAATAACAATCATTTATGAACAAAGCATGGGTCTTAACAAGACCCAATTAAAGGCAGAATGGGAGTTGAGAAAGTCAGGATTGAATTGAAGGTGATAAAGGGGAGTCTGGAACCTTAAGAGAATCAGCAATGGAAAGACTGGAGAGTTTGCACTAAGATGTGCAAGGGAATTTATTTTAATATTTATAGACATTTATAAGAATTTTTAGTATATAAAAATAAAACCTGTTTACATGATGTAAATAGTAGTGAGTACCATAAAGGATAAACAAACAATGGAAAGGTATGTTAATTTTTTATATCAGTTTTATAATGAAACTCAGTACTAAAGCAGTTTTTAAATATTCACATAATTACAAGGTAATTCCCTACTGATATGAACTTGTTTGCAGAACCTCTCAGAAACCTGTTTCAACCCTAGGACTGGGAAGTTTTTCAGGCCACTAATTTAAATTGCCCATACTTCAGTATTTTTACAAGGGTTATGGAAAGGAATAGGCCCTTACTTTGAAGTCTTCCTGGTTCAATGACTGGGGAATGTTTCCACCCTTATTCAGTGAGTTTGTCCCATGGAGAGTAGTTCCAAGCTATCAAGTTGCTATTACGCACAAAATCCTTCCTTGGGTTCCTCCTAAAAGCTGAATATTCTCTGCCTTAATGCTTTTCCTCACAACTGAGTTTCTGATTGCCCTTCCAACTCTTCTCTAAGTCCCTTCCAAATTCTTCACATCTTTCTTTCATTGTGTAGCTCAGATAGGGACATTTCATATTTCATATATCTGATGGCAAGTAAATAACAGTTGCCCATATTTACTTCTTTTCATATAGCTAAGAAGGACATTTCTTGCACAATTTTGAACTGAGAACTAAGAATGAAAAATATATATCTTATTAGCACTAGCCTTGCTAATAACTAGACCTTGATTAAGTCATTTTTGAGCTTTAGTTTTCTCTCTTTAAAGTTGTATTAGATTCCTTAACACATTTCCATTCTGGATATTTAACTTTTATATACAGCATGTACTATGTATTGTATATATGTTATTCAGTTCAGTTCAGTTGCTCAGTCGTGTCCGACTCTTTGCGACCCCATGAATCGCAGCACACCAGGCCGCCCTGTTCATCACCATCTCCCGGAGTGCACTCAGACTCACGTCCATTGAGTCCATGATGCCATCCAGCCTTCTCATCCTCGGTCGTCCCCTTCTTCTCCTGCCCCCAATCCCTCCCAGCATCAGAGTTTTTTTCCAATGAGTCAACTCTTCTCATGAGGTGGCCAAAGTACTGGAGTTTTAGCTTTAGCATCATTCCTTCCAAAGAAATCCCAGGGTTGATCTCCTTCAGAATGGACTGGTTGGATCTCCTTGCAGTCCAAGGGACTCTCAAGAGTCTTCTCCAGCACCACAGTTCAAAAGCATCAATTCTTCGGAGCTCAGCCTTCTTCACAGTTCAACTCTCGCATCCATACATGACCACAGGAAAAACCATAGCCTTGACTAGACGAACCTTAGTCGGCAAAGTAATGTCTCTGCTTTTGACTATGCTATCTAGGTTGGTCATAACTTTTCTTCCAAGGAGTAAGCGTCTTTTAATTTCATGGCTGCGATCACCATCTGCAGTGATTCTGGAGCCAAAAAAAATAAAGTCTTGACACTTTTCACTATTTCCCCATCTATTTCCCATGAAGTGATGGGACCGGATGCCATGATCTTTGTTTTCTGAATGTTGAGCTTTAAGCCAACTTTTTCACTCTCCTCTTTTACTTTCATCAAGAGGCTTTTGAGTTCCTCTTCACTTTCTGCCATAAGGGTGGTGTCATCTGCATATCTGAGGTTATTGATATTTCTCCTAGCAATCTTGATTCCAGCTTGGGTTTCTTCCAGCCCAGCATTTCTCATGATGTACTCTGCATATGAGTTAAATAAGCAGGGTGACAATATACAACCTTGATGTACTCCTTTTCCTATTTGGAAGCAGTCTGTTGTTCCATGTCCAGTTCTAACTGTTGCTTCCTGACCTGCATACAGATTTCTCAAGAGGCAGGTCAGGTGGTCTGGTATTCCCATCTCTTTCAGAATTTTCCATAGTTTATTGTGATCCACACAGTCAAAGGCTTTGGCATAGTCAATAAAGCAGAAATAGATGTTTTTCTGGAACGCTCTTGCTTTTTCCATGATCCAGCGGATGTTGGCAATTTGATCTCTGGTTCCTCTGCCTTTTCTAAAACCAGCTTGAACATCAGGGAGTTCATGGTTCACGTATTGCTGAAGCCTGGCTTGGAGAATTTTGAGCATTACTTTACTAGCATGTTAGATGAGTGCAATTGTGCGGTAGTTTGATATAACAGTAAATGTGCATATAATTTTTGAAGTAATAAAATTTCAATCATATTCCAGAAGAATATATTTTCATATGTATATATGTATATATATGAAAGTATTCCCTATCTGTGTTCTAATTTCAACAGGCTATGTGAAAGTATATATGGGATGATATCTTCTTTGTTAAAAAATAGAGTGTGCACACATACACACACACATACTCTTAGACACACATCTGTCATCTGGCACAAGTGTTTCACTAAGTGATGGAACTGATGACTCTCTGTTCCAGACCTCTTGAATTGCTTGAAAGTTTTAACTATACCTTAGAAAGAAAATACGATTTTGCCTCAATAACTAATGTAACCTTGGCTGTTAAATATTTGTCTTTCTAATTTAGTTGCAATCAAAAATATTAAGCAGACGCATCATCCATAGGCTAGAGTTTGATATTTTACCAGTACAGTTATTCCTTTTTTTTTTTTCCCCTTTGTTCATCAGTGCACCTTTCAATCTTACAAAAATAACCTAATTCACTCCAAGGTACCAAGGACTTTCATCTATACTATCACTGGTCTCTGGAGTATTGCATGACTCTTCTCAAAGAGTCCTATAACCATTTCCTTAGTTCAGTAACTAAAATGTCTTGGACAAACTAAAACGTACGCTACTCTTCAGGAAAGCAATTACATCCCTTTCAGCAACATAAGAAGTACAGGAAAAACCAGCATGGCTCTCAAATAAGGTAATCCCTATAAAGGAAAAGAAGTTTGGGGCAGGGGGTGGGGCGGTTCTCTCTCAATTTGATTTTTATACTTTGGCAGAAAGTGAAGAACTAAAAGCATCTTGACTGAAAGTGAAAGAGGAGAGTGAAAAAGTTGGCTTAAAGCTCAACATTCAGAAAACGAAGATCATGACATCCGGTCCCATCACTTCATGGGAAATAGATGGGGAAACAGTGGGAACAGTATCAGACTTTATTTCTCTGGGCTCCAAAATCACTGCAGATGGTGATTGCAGCCATGAAATTAAAAGACGCTTACTCCTTGGAAGGAAAGTTATTATCAACCTAGATAGCATATTCAAACGCAAGACATTACTTTGCCAACAAAGGTCTGTCTAGTCAAGGCTATGGTTTTTCCAATGGTCATGTATGGATGTGAGAGTTGGACTGTGAAGAAGGCTGAGCTCCGAAGAATTGATGCTTTTGAACTGTGGTGCTGGAGAAGACTGTTGAGAGTCCCTTGGACTGCAAGGAGATCCAACCAGTCCATTCTAAAGGAGATCAGTCCTGGGATTTCTTTGGAAGGAATGATGCTAAAGCTGAAACTCCAGTACTTTGGCCACCTCATGCAAAGAGTTGACTCATAGGAAAAGACTCTGATGCTGGGAAGGATTGGGGGCAGGAGGAGAAGGGGACGACCGAGGATGAGATGGCTGAATGGCATCACTGACTCGATGGACGTGAGTCTGAGTGAACTCCGGGAGTTGGTGATGGACAGGGAGGCCTGGCGTGCTGCAATTCATGGGGTCGCAAAGAGTCGGACACGACTGAGCAACTGTACTGAACTGAGCTGAACTGAACTGAATGCAGTAAGATATAAGATGCATAATATATGCAATAAGATTTTAAAAATATAATAAATAGCTTTGTATTCTGCCTCTAGATTGAAATGTAAAAACATGAAGTATAGTTAAAATGCCCTATGAATATTCTAAATTGTAGCCTATGTCTTCCCAGAAGTTACTGATATGCTGAATTTTCAGCTTATTCTCAGTGTTCCTTTATATTTTTACTATGTGTGTATCTATTCTTAAATAATGTAGTATTATTTGGTGTGTTTTTGACTTACATAAATGACATCATACTGTGTTACTCTTCTAGAATACTTCTTTCACGTGCAAGTTTGTGAGATTTCAGCTATGTGAATGCTTTGTGAAGCTCTATTTACTAGCATATAATAGTCCATTAATATGTCACTATGTATTGGTACCTTTACTACTTATGACATTGCTTGTGTCCTATTGCCTGCTTCTACAATGGTCTGTGAACAATCTTGTGTGTCTCCTTGCATACATGTGTGCAGGTGTTTTCCTAGGACTATGTAAGGTTTAAGTGCTCCATCTTCTTGATGGTTTGTGTCTGTCTTATCCCAAAGCCAAAAAGTACCTTCAGTATTTTCTGTTAAGGATTTTTAAGTTTTGCTTTTCACATAAAATATTTTTTTATCCACCTGGTATATGAAGTCTGGATCCAACTTTGTTTTTTCCCGTACGTAGCATCAGTTGTTCCATCAGCATTTATTTACTAGGTGTCCAGGAAAGGTACTGGTAAGGCATTCTTCTTAGACCTAAAAAATACAGGGGGGGAAAGTACCTCTTTTTTTCCCCCATTAAAGGAAAAAAACTCTCTTTAAAATTTACCTTTCACTCCTTCCTCCAGCCTTATGTCTCTCGGCTCTTACCTACATGAAATTGACGTCATTAATAGAAAACGTGACTTAGCAGAGGTTGATTCCCTGGTGGCTCAGACCATAAAGCGTCTACCTGCAATGCAGGAGACCCTGGTTCGATCCCTGGGTTGGGAAGATCCCCTGGAGAAGGAAATGGCAACCCACTCCAGTACTCTTGCCTAGAAAATTCCATGGATGGAGGAGCCTGGTGAGCTACAGACCATGGGGTCACAAAGAGTCAGACACAACTGAACAACTTCAATTTAGCAGAAGTAGTACCTTGGGATGGTATGATTTCCTATCTTCTAAGCAGAGGTCAGTAAACTACTTATTCTGTAAAGGACTGGATAATATTTAGGTTTTATGGGTCAAGAGGCAAGGATATTACATATATGTATAAGTATATATATATGTATATACACATACATATGCTTTGTGGGTCAAGAAGCAAGGATATTACATATATATACACACACACACCCATATATATATATGTGTGTATATATATATGTATATATATGTATATACACACCCTGTATATATGGGTGTGTGTATATATGTGTGTGTGTGTGTGTGTATAGCTGTATAAATACCAAGAGGGAAAACAAATTTCTACCAAATTTGTATTGACAAAATTATAATAATGTTGAGTATAATTTTTGATCATGCAAGTCAACTAATATGCAGAGTAAAAGTCTTCCTGACTATCTCATTTATTCTTCCTCATAGCCTGATGAGGTAGATATTATTCATACCTGTATTTATAAGGAAAATGAAGTTCACACAAGTTTACCTTGTTAGCAGATGTTGGCATTATCATTTGAGCCTAACTCCAGAATTTGTACTCTTGACCGTGATATAATTTTGAGAGGGAAGTCTTGTTTTAAAGATGATAAAATGGAAGCTCAAAGGGATTGAGTAACTCAGATAAGGTACATTTAGGGCCAAATATGTCTAATTTAAAACACATGTTCCTTCCTTTCTACTCTGCAACTTCAAAACTTCCAGGAACCTCCAAAACATGGATAATAGCTGTAATTAGCAAATCAGGTCTCAATTTATGTTACTCTTGGGAGAGTGTGTAATTTCCTTGATTCTGTCTCACCACAACAAAGATTTGAAACTGTGGACCAGTGTTACAGCTCAGTTTCAGCTCAGACTTTTATTCATTTGGCAAACAAAGGATAGTACACCCTTGAGGCCTGAGGGCGGGCCAACCTTCAAAAGACAAGCCTCAACTGTCCTGGCTCCCTCTTTTTATATGTTTTGTCTCCTCCCCCGGAGCCTGCCCTATTGAAATTAGGGCTAGCCAGGAATGGGGCATGTTTGTTTCATCTGAGGTTCTCACTCCCATCTGTGGATTTTTCCTTTGTTCCCTTTTTATGGGCTTTTCCCTTTGTCTTTTAGTCACCACCATTTTGTACTCCTTTTCCCTGTTCTAACTACCTAACGTTACCATTTTAACTGAAATAGTTTAAAGTAGAGATAAAAAACTGTATGCATTTTTCTTTCTAATTATAAAAGATAAATTGACAATGTAGCACTGTAAATAAACTATACTTCAATTTTAAAAAGATATATTGACTTATAAAAAGCATGTAGTACTGAAAGGTATTTGGTGAAAGGAAAAAAGTGAAGTTCATTGATTCATTTTTTTCCTCTCCTCCCATTTGCTATCTCCTTGTTTCCCTTTAATTTTTTCTCTATTTTTCTCTTTTTATCTCTCTTCCCATTTTTGTTTAAGAGATGCTCAAGAGTAGAATTAAGAGATGGTCACGAATAGTATTAAAAAAAGAGTAAAGTTAACATCCCAGAAAACTCAGGTTACTTTTATTGACCAAACATAGTGGGAATCTCACAGCCAACATAAATTATTTTAATAGATGAATCTTTTAGTTTCTTGGCAACAAGTCAGTGTTCAATCAGTGTTCACTGAGTGGCTACCACATGGTAGAGTCTGTGAGAGAATACAAATGGAAGCATCTGCTTCTGCTTTCAGGGAGCTCACAGGTTAGTGAAATTCTAAGTCAAGGCAAACTTGAGAAGATAAAGACAAAGTGGAAGTAAACTCATGCAAGGGAGAGACTTGGCATCATAGCTCTGGCACCTCATGTACTTTATTAAGAAAAACATGCAAGTTAATTATATGAATTCTCAGTTAAATGATGCATTTTATTAGGTGATAAATCTGATTAACTTCAAGATGAAACAAGTTGACAAAAGCTACTGTTTGTGTATTTGACTTCAAAGATGAGTTTTAAAATGCTTTGCATAGTGAAATCAACTAAAATGTACTTGCCAAGTGCCACAACGGATGTGTCACGTGCGTATCTCATTTAAAGAGCACAGCAGTCCAGTGAGATAGGTGTTGCTGTCATCATCTTAGATTATTTTAAACATTCAAAGTATTTGCCCAATTCTTATACAGCTGAATATAGCTGTGACTTGACTTAAAAAGTAGTTACAAAAACTTGGAAACATGGTAACATTTGAAAAGGATCCATCAGTTCAGTTCAGTCGCTCAGTCATGTCCGAGTCTGCAACCCCATGGACTACAGCACACCAGGCTTCCCTGTTCATCACCAACTCCCGGAGCTTGCTCAAACTCATGTCCACTGAGTCAGTGATGCCATCCAACCATCTTATCCTCTGTTGTCCCCTTCTCCTCCTGCCTTCAATCTTTGCCAGCATCAGGGTCTTTTCAAATGAGTTAATTCTTTGCATCAGGTGACCAAAGTATTGGACTTTCAGCTTCAGCATCAGTCCTTCCAATGAATATTCAGGACTGATTTCCTTTAGGATTAACAAGTTTGATCTCCTTGCAGTCGAGTGACTCTCAGGAGTCTTCTCCTGCACCACAGTTCAAAAGAATCAATTCTTTGGCCCTCAGCCTTCTTTATGGTCCAAATCTCACATCCATACATGACCACTGGAAAAACCATAGCTTTGACTAGACAGACATTTGTTGGCAAAGTAATGTCTCTGCTTTTTAATATGCTGTCTAGGTTGGTCATATCTTTTCTTCCAAGGAGCAAATGTCTTTTAATTTCATGGCTGCAGTCACCATCTGCACTGATTTTGGAGCCCCCCAAAATAAAGTCTCTGTTTCCACTGTTTCCCCATCTATTTGCCATGAAGTGATGGGACCAGATGCCATCATCTTAGTTTTCTAAATGTTGAGCTTTAAGCCAACTTTTCCACTGTCCTCTTTCACTTTCACCAAGAGGCTCTTTAGTTCTTCACTTTCTGACATAAGGATGGTGTCATCTGCATATCTGAGGTTATTGATATTTCTCCCGGTAATCTTGATTCCACCTTGTGCTTCATCCAGCCTGGCATGTTGCATGATGTACTCTGTATATAAGATAAATAAGCAGGGTGACAATATACAGCCTTGACGTACTCCTTTCCCAATTTGGAACCAGTCTGTTGTTCCATGTCCAATTCTAACTGTTGCTTCTTGACCTGCATACAGATTTCTCAAGAGGCAGGTCAGGTGGTCTGGTATTCCCATCTTTAAGAATTTTCCAATTTGTTGTGATCCACACAGGATCCATACTGCCTTATAATTTATTTTCAACCCTAAGGGCAAACAGAAAAAATAAATCACATAACACAGCATAGAACTGATAACTGAATTAAAGTTTTGGTTCTTCTCCCAAAGGACTTTTTTCTTTTTTTTACAACAAATCAGAAGTCGTGCTATCTCTCTGAGATTTGGATTGCTTGGATTACTTTTGGTTTGGCTCCGAAATGAGCTAGAGATGCCTGCCTGTGGTTCTAAATTCTCGGTTACACAAGAACATGAAACTCTATCCCTACTAGGTATACTCACTTTGTCTAGCAGGCTCCTAGAGGGTTCCTTTGGGCTTGACAGTTGGATTCTAAGATATGCAGTTCCATCATGTGAAGGGGCCAAGCAGAAGAGGAAACTGCTTGGGAGGAGGGCTAAAAACCAGATTCTACCTCTGGCTCTGCTCCTAGCCCATGACATGACTTTGAATAAACTTTTAAATTGTATACTGCCTATAAAATGGGGATTAAAAATGGTTTCTCTTCTCACTTCACTGGCAGATCAGAAGATCCTGTTCATGTAAAATGGCTTTACAGAGTTCAAAGGGCTATGAACATGCAGAGCACTAGTTTTTTGAGAACAAACCTAGCCATATGGTCAGGAGTTGGTTATCTTATAGGTGGGGAAAAACCAGAGCCCAGGCTAGATTAACTGAAGCAGACAGAGGTTGGACCTCATTCACATTAAGACAAAGAGCTGGCCAGTTCAGCTGTATATAGAAGACCTACACAAACTCCACATTTGAAAACCTATTTGTCAGGAGTAAATATATTGGTTAACAAGTCAGGCTTTGAAATCTGATCAGTTAGAGCTCAAATTGGTATCTTCTTTGTTAGCTCAGACGATAAAGAATCTGCACGAGATGCAGGAAACCCAGGTTCAATCCCTGGGTTGGGAGATCCCTGGAGAAGGGAATGGAAACCCAATCCAGTATTCTTGCCTGGAGAATTCGATGGACATAGAAGCCTGGCAGACTATATAGTCCACTGGGTCGCAAAGAGTCAGACATGACTGAACAATTAACACTTTCACTGTTTTTCACTTTAGAGCTCCAAAGCCAGCTTCTCCACAAGAATCTTGTGGAAATGTCCTCTCTCAGCCTCAGTTTGCTCGTCGGCAGGATATGTATACCCAGGGCATCTGCACTTGAGGCTGTGTGGATTAATTGAGCAAAAGAATGCTAAGGACTTACTCTGGGGCCTGTAAACTGAAAGTAGGCTGTAAGGAGTAGGTAGTGTATTTTACCATTGTCAGTAGTTGTCTCAGCAACAGTGATTCAGAAATATCAGGAGGGGGCTTGGTCAGTTTTTTTCTTAAAATTGTGAATGTAATTACTTGGGACCTAATCTGCTTGTATTATGCTTAGATGGTAAACCAGTGGTCTTATATACAATTTTCATTTGTATTTTCTAAGTGAGCGGTTCAGTTCATTTCAGTTCAATTGTTCAGTCATGTCCAACTCTTTGTGACCCCATGGACTGCAGCACACCAGGCCTCCCTGTCCATCGCCAACTCCCAGAGTTTACTCAAACTCGTGTCCATTGAGTCAGCAATTCCATCCAGCCATCTCATCCTCTGTCATCCCGTTCTCTTCCTGCCTTTAATATTTCCCAGCATCAGGGTCTTTCCAAATGAGTCAGTTCTTTGCATCAGGTGGCCAAAGTATTGAAGTTTCAGATTCAGCATCAGTCCTTCCGATGAATATTCAGGACTGATTTCCTTTAGGATTAACAGGTTTGATCTCCTTGCAATCCAAAAAGAAAAACAATCATCTCTAATACATATGTTCTCCTTTTGTTCCAGGCCTATATTTCTTTTCATTTGCATATAATTCACTATTAACTAAACCTGGGGGGAATCTATGCCAGTTAAATGAGAGGAAACTTGACCATGATTTTCACTCTGTTGGACTAACTCATAAAGCCACGTATTATTTGTATCTAATTGCAGAGACAGCTTTTTTTAAAATACATTCAGTGTTTGCATACTAGTTAACATTTCCTTAGTGAAATTTATTTAATTTGGCTGAAATAAAGCAAGTGCCTGGTTACTCAACTTGACATGCACATCTGAAAATAAGATTGATGAGATCCAGTATTGGAATTTTCTTTTTTTTCATGGAGTTTATACCATTGAAGAATAGCATAAATGGTTGAAAGTCCTAAAGCATAGTTTGAAGGAGTGTCAACAATCTATATTTATTGTAATAGCAATTGGGCATATCTCATTTCCACTCAGCTTCAGTGCTATAAATAGCTCTAATTTGTTTCTTTGTACATTCTTTGTGCATTCACTGAGTTAATTACAGTAGACTAAGCCAGTTGGCTAAACTTGACATAAACATAATAATTAAAATGATTGCTTTTTAATTTCTCCCCCTTAAAGCTGAATCTACAGTATTATAAGCCTTAAAGAATTTGATTTGAGACTCTCTGGGCTTTTCTGTCGATATGTGTTCATTGTTGATAGTGGATCTCAGTGTGTTGTTGGGAGTTTCCTTCAGAAAGGAAGCACCTGGGTCCTGCTTCCATGCGATATCTGCTTATTTAAAAAGCATATTGTTTCCATCATCCTTGCAGTACCGTGGAATAATCACGTGTTTCCATTTACCTACCCAAACTGATGCTAGCAACACACATATGCCCACTTGCCTGCACACACACAAACATGTGTCCTTGATAGAGAAACGGTTACCTCAGTAAAAGCTACATACAGGGTTTATTTCAACATGTCCTCCAACAAGCTATTTGGTGCCTCAGCATTACCCAAGGCAAAGACTGTGCCGCTGCTCCCCATCCCGTCTCCCGCTTGTCACTACATGTTTGATTACATCTGGAAAGGAACTGCTTTTGTTCAGGTGTAAGAAGAGGGCCTCTGGGAAGCAAGAAAGTGAAAAATGGTCACTGCCAAAGGTGTGCTCCTTTCATCCTAAAACAGTTGCCTGAGCCACTCTTGGTCCTCCTATTCTGTTCCTGCGCTGTTTGCCAGTTGACATTTCCAGTGCGCAGGGGTCCCTGATCTGGACAGTGTCCTTTGGTTTCTCCTCCCACTGGCTCCCAGCAAAGCTGTTATAAATGCACTATACTTCCTTTTTGATTTTCCCTCAGTGGCTAGGTTGCTCTGAGAGTTTGATGCACAGGCTTAAACAACCTCTTTACAAAGTAGAGAAAAAGCAAAAATAGAAGCGGGGTGGGGGGAAGTACACTCCAAAGAGCAAACCTCAGCTCTAACTTTTGAACTGAAGCACCTTGATTTTTGTTGCTTTTGACAATTTTAAAACAGAGAGCAACTGAGAAATGGGAATCTTTTTTTCCCCTCCGTATATGTCTCAGAAGGATTTCTCCACTGCATATCTGATTCTGAATGACACTCTGTAGTCTACATTTAAAATGTCAAGTAATTTCAGCAGGCCTGTAGTAAATAAGGAGTCAGTTGGCAGTTGGAGAAGCTTATCACGTGCAAGTTTCTCCAGTCTTGCCAGCACTTCTGAAAGAAGGAACATTCCTCAGAACTCAATTTTCTCCCTTTACATCCTGCCCTCCATGGCAGTTCACTTGCTTTTATAGGTTCAAGTCTTGCCTCCATGTTAGAGATAACCCAGATCTTTATTCCAGATGCTAACCTCTTACCCATGCTCACATCCTTCTCCTCTTCTCTTTAAGATGTCCCATTGTCAACTCAAACTCAACATACATGCATCGAATGACACTCATCTTCTCCCTCCCTCTGCTTTGACAGGCCACCTCTCCACAGTCCACAGTTTTTGTTCTCTCTGTCTCAGTTGCTCTCTCCCTTCTTTCTCTCTCTGTCTCTCACAGTCACGCCAGTAAAGATCAAGACTGCAGTCATCATTTGCTCTCCTTTCTCCCCAGCTTCTTACACATCTCTACTAGGTAAGTCTTCCGCATTCTTTCTTGCCTCTCCTGTGTGCCCTTTCTTTACAATACTATAATTAATCTTCCAGGGTTACACACGCATTTACTCAGCCAGGGTTTATTAGTCATCTCTGCCTTGCCAGGCACTGTAACAAGCACACTGAGAACTTGATGTTAGGAAAGACACTGCCATGGCAATAGCATGGCAGTTATCCCCAGGATTACTACAGCATTTTCCTAATTGGCATCTTGGAAGCCAATGTCTCTTCCTCTCCAATCCACTTGTCCTAAATTGAGTTCAGTTCAGTCACTCAGTCGTGTCTAACTCTTTGTGACCTCATGGGGGGGCAGCATGACAGACTTCCCTGTCAAGTCAGTGATGCCATCCAACCATCTCATCCTCTGTCGTCCCCTTCTCCTCCTGCCTTCAATTTTTCCCAGCATCAGGGTCTTTTCAAATGAATCAGTTCTTCGCATCAAGTGGCGTAAGTGTTGAAGTTTCAGCTTTAGCATCAGTCCTTCCAATGAATATTCAAGACTGATTTCCTTTAGGATGGACTGGTTGGATCTCCTTGCTGTCCAAGGGACTCTCAAGAGTCTTCTCCAACACCACAGTTCAAAAGCATCAATTCTTCAGCACTCAGCTTTCTTTATAGTCCAACTCTCACATCCATGACTGCTAGTCACATATATGAGTACTATAGCTTTGACTAGACGTACTTTTGCTGGCAAAGTAACATCTCTGCTTTTTAATATGCTGTCTAGGTTGGTCATAGCTTTTATTCCAAGGAGCAAGTGTCTTTTAATTTCATGGCTGAAGTCACCATCTGCACTGATTTTAGAGCACCCCAAAATAAAATCTCTCACTGTTTCCACTGTTTCCCCATCTATTTCCCATGAAGTGATGGGACCAGATGCTATGATCTTAGTTTTCTGAATGTTGAGTTTTAAGGCACCTTTTTCACTCCTCTTTCACTTTCATCAAGAGGCTCTTTAGTTCTTCTTCACTTTCCGCCGTAAGGGTGGTGTCATCTGCATAGCTGAGGTTATTGATATTTCTCCCGGCAATCTTGATTCCAGCTTGTGCTTCATCCAGCCCAGCGTTTCTCATGATGTACTCTGCATATAAGTTAAATGAGCAGGGTGACAATATACAGCCTTGACATACTCCTTTCCTATTTGGAACCAGTCTGTTGTTTCATGTCCAGTTCTAACTGCTGCTTCTTGACCTGCATACACATTTCTCAAGAGGCAGGTCAGGTGGTCTGGTATTCCCATCTCTTTAAGAATTCCCCACAGTTTGTTGTGATCCGCAACAGTCAAAGGCTTTGGCATAGTCAATAAAGCAGAAGTAGATGTTTTTCTGGAACTGTCTTGCTTTTTCAATGATCCAACAGATGTTGGCAATTTGGTTCCTCTGCCTTTTCTAAATCCAGCTTGGACATTTGGAAGTTCCCGGTTCACGTACTGTTAAAGAAAGCCTGGCTTGGAGAATTTTGACCATTACTTTACTCGCGTGTGAGATGACTCCAATTGTACAGTAGTTTGAACATTCTTTGGCATTGCCTTTCTTTGGCATTGAAATGGAAACTGACCTTTTCCAGTCCTGTGGCCACTGCTGAGTTTTCCAAATTTGCTGGCATATTGAATGCAGCACTTTCACAGCATCATCTTTTAGGGTTTGAAATATCTCAACTGGAATTCCATCACCTCCACTAGCTTTGTTCGTAGTGATGCTTCCTAAGGCACACTTGACTTTGCATTCCAGGATGTCTGGCTCTGTGTGAGTGATTACATCATCATGGTTATCTGGGTCATCAAGATCTTTTTTGAAAAGTTCTTCTATGTATTCTTGCCACCTCTTCTTAATATCTTCTGCTTCTGTTAAGTCCATACCATTTCTGTCCTTTATTTTGCCCATCTTTGAGTGAAATGTTCCCTTGGTATCTCTAATTTTTTAAAGAAATCTCTAGTCTTTCTCATTCTATCTCTTTCCTCTATTTCTTTGCACTGATCACTGAGGAAGGCTTTCTTATCTCTCCTTGCTATTCTTTGGAACTCTTCCTTCAAATGGGTTTATCTTTTCTTTTCTCCTTTGTCTTTAACTTCTCTTCTTTTCTCAGCTATTTGTAAGGCCTTGTCAGACAACCATTTTGCTTTTTTGCATTTCTTTTTCTTGGGGATGGTCTTGATCACTGCCACCTGTACAGTGTCATGAAATTCCGTCTATAGTTCTTCAGGTACTCTGTCTATCAGATCTATTCCCTTGAATCTATTTGTCACTTCACTGTATAATCATGAGGAATTTAATTTAGGTCATACCTGAATGGTGTAGTGGTTTCCCTACTTTCTTCAATTTAAGTCTGAATTTGGCAATAAGGAGTTCATGATCTGAGCCTGTCGCCTCCCAGTGTTGTTTTTGCTGACTGTATAGAGCTTCTCCATCTTTGACTGCAAAGAATATAATCAATCTGATTTCGACATTGACCATCTAGTGATGTCCTTGTGTAGAGTTGTCTCTTATGTTGCTAGAAGAGGGTGTTTGCTATGTCCAGTGCGTTCTCTTGGCAAAACTCTGTTAACCTTTGACCTGCTCTGTTTTGTACTCCAAGGCCAAATTTGCCTGCTACTCCAGGTATCTCTTGACTTCCTACTTTTGCATTCCAGTCCCCTATAATGAAAAGGACATCTTTCTGGGGTATTAGTTCTAGAAAGTCTTGTAGGTCTTCATAGAACCTTTCAACTTCAGCTTCTTCAGCATTAATTGGTCTGGGCATAGACTTGGATTACTGTGATATTGAATGATTTGCCTTGGAAATGAACAGAGATCGTTCTGTCGTTTTTGAGACTGCATCCAAGTACTGCATTTCAGACTCTTTTGTTGACTATGATGGCTACTACATTTCTTCTAAGGGATTCTTGCCCACAGTAGTTGATATGATGGTCATCTAAGTTAAATTTACCCATTCCAGTCCATTTTAGTTCACTGATCCCTAAAATGTCTATGTTCACTCTTGCCATCTCCTGTTTGACCACTTCCAGTTTGCCTTCATTCATGGACCTAACATTCCAGGTTCCTATGCAGTATTTCTCTTTACAGCATTGGACTTTACTTCTATCACCAGTCAATCCACAAGTGGGTGTTGTTTTTGCTTTGGCTCCATCTCTTCATTCTTTCTCGAGTTATTTCTCCAATGATCTCCAGTAGCACGTTAGGCACCTACCAATCTGGGGAGCTCATCTTTCAGTGTCCTCAAGTTAACCTTCCCAAATACTACTTTGATGATATTTTCCTAAATATCGTGGATTTAAATATCAGTAACTAATTCTATATACATTATGACCTAAACCTTGAGAACTCTTCAGATGGAGCGTCATAATTCACCCAACTGCATTTTTAAGTTTGACTGCAATATACAAGATCATCTCTCCTTTAACTGCCAGCCTTTGTCCAGACACCTCAGTGGACAGGGAGCAGAAGCTTAGAGCTTCACACTGCCAGAAGCAAGACTCTCTGGGGAGACTGGCATGCCCAGGTTAACAACGCCCAAGCATTAACTTCCCTTGAATAAGTTAGCTCCAGTTAGTGCTGAAGCCACTGTGAATGCCCATAATGCCAGCTGTATTTCTGGGGAGTGGGGGGGAACCATGTATGGAGATTCATAAATAGATCAGTGCAGGTCAAACATACTCTGCTCTTAGAACACGAGGGAAAACCTCCCTGAAGAACTGACGTGCTCAAGTGATCACTCATGTCTGACTCTGTGACAGTATGTACTGTAACCCACCAGGCTCTTCTGTCCATTGGATTTTTCAAGCAAGAATACTGCGGTGAGTTGCCATTTCCTACTCCTTGGGATCTTCCCAACCGAGGGATTGAACCTGTGTCTCTTGCATTGGCAGGCAGATTCTTTACCATCTGAGCCACCAAGAAGCCCAAATACACACTGCTGCTGCTGCTGCTGCTGCTGCGTTGCTTCAGTCGTGTCCGACTTTGTGCGACCCCAAAGACGGCAGCCCACCAGGCTCCACTACCCCTGGGATTCTCCAGGCAAGAGCACTGGAATGGGTTGCCATTTCCTTCTCGAATAAATACACACTGTAAATCAGTTAAAACAGTACAGAAGTGTATAAGGTAGACATGAAAAGTCCCTCCTGTGACCTCCGACCCCACAGATTCCCAGGAGTGAGGAGAGCTTGCTGCACCGGCATTTTCACTCAACTTCTCAGTCTCTCGCTCATTTCAACACCTCTCCTTTCCCAATACCTCCACGACAGAAATAGAAATGAAAAGCCAATATAACTGATTTATTATATTCCAAATGTCTGTTCTCGCAGCATCCTTAAAAGTCGGAGAAAGGTGGAAGCCAGGGAGGGCACCTCAGGGGACCCTTCAGTGACCAGGGTTCCTGCTCCACCAGGCCCGGTTGACGGTGCTTATGATCCGGCATACAGCATCTGAGGTCTCCGCTGCTGATGCTGCTGCTCTCTGACCACTAGGTGGTTCTGTAACCTATCTGATGCGTTTCCCACTTGCTGGCCAACGTGAAAGGAAATGTTAGGGCAGAATCCTGTCCCCACACATTCCCCATTTGTTTTCATCTTCATTTTCACCTACTCCTTTGTATACAGATAGAATCTGATCACGAAGGATCATGCATAATCTCACTGAGGCCACTCTGTGTTCCCTGCTCGGGAAGGAAAGAAGACTATGTCCCCCACCAAGACAGCCTCTGGCTCTAACACTGAGGATGTGTGGGACACCCCAACACTCTGTCCTAGTTGCAGCAGGAATGGAAATTCCCTTTACATGATGGCTCCACGTCTACTGCATTCATTTAACACAAACTTACTGGTGTCTATTATATACAGGGCACCTTGCTGGGTCGATAAGATAGATATTGAGTATATAGTCCTTCAGGGTGTAATAGTCATATAGGAGCAGAAACAAGTTTCTTGCCCACCACCCATCTTTCCTTCTCTTGGATCTCAGTTTTCCCTTGGGGAACACCTCCCTTCCTCTCTCAGTCCATGGTCTTGGGTGTCTGACTCCACCTCTGACTTCCTGGTAGGGCACATGACTTCATCCTGACCTGAGCACTGCATACGCGCTGACCCTGATTGGTTCAGGGATGAGCAAGTCGCCTGATCCAAAGAGAGGAGGCAACCTGGGGAGTTTTGCTGGGGCTACTGAGAAACAAGCTTTATCTCCTTTTATCTTGGTCTTGAAACTGGTAGTATGTAAGCCTGAATCTGTTGGCAGCTACCTTTCCATTATATTCATCACATGCACGCATACATACTAAGTCACTAAGTTGTGTCTGAGTCTGTGCAACCCCATGAGCTCCAGCCCACCAGGCTCCTCTGTCCATGAGGCTCTCCAGGCAAGAATACTGGAGTGGGTTGCCATGCCCTTCTTCAGGAGATCTCCCCAACCCAAGAATCGAAGCCATGTCTCTTATGTCTCCTGCATTGGCAGGCTAGTTCTTTACCACTAACACCACCTGGGAAGCCCCTATATTCATCACATCTTTCTTCAAATCTTTCTAAAATATAGTATTGATTTTACTATGGGTCAGCAAATATTGGCCATTGGGCCAAGGAATGGTTTTCACATTTTTAAAGAATTATAAAAAACAAAAGCAAAAGAACATGGACAGAGCCTACATGAGTTCGTAAAACCTAAAATAGTTACTTGATGAGTTTGTACAGGAAAGGTGTGACCAACAAGCATGTTCTAAACCTTTGCATGTGCTCTAATAATTGAGCCCTCTTCCCTCCCTTTATTGCTTAACTAAAGATTTAGGTAACATCATGGATGGTTTAGGGTTAGCTCTAAAATAGCTATTGAGCCAGGCAAAATTTCTCTGCTGATATGTTTGTTCATTGCATTTTATTTTCTTTATAATAAATCAGGTCTTATTTTCCCTTCTCTCTCTCACATGTCTGACTTATGATCACCTGTCCTGTGCACCAAATTCAACAACAGTTATAACAATTATTACAAGTTATATACTTCAGGCAGAGTCCTAAGCACTTTATGTACATGTTCCTGCTTAATCCTCACCCTAACTCTTTGAGGTATCTTAATCATACAGTAAGACTAAGGCACAGTTTGGTTGATAACCTATCCAAGGTGATGCAGCTTCTCAGTGGCCCATTAACAAGAATGTTTTACTGCTCTATCCATCATCAGTGTCTGCCTTTTGGGGAGCAGTGATCTATTGTGATAGAAACCTCCGGTCACCACCAGGAGAGTAGGTGGCATGCTGACAAGATACAGGAGGAAAAAGATAAGAAGGACTCTTATGTGTCAGAACTCCGGTTAGGCTTTGGGGAAAAAATAGTTACTTTGTTCAGTACTTGACAATAAAGGTGAGAAGGCTCTTTCCATTCTTCTACATGAAGAAAACGGAACTCAGAGAACTCCAGAGATTTGCCATATTAGAGCCAGAATTGGAATGTGTATTTGTCTGAGTCAGAATTAATTTCTGAAATTATTACCATGTCATTTGGAGCAGCAGCTGCCAAGGGCCAGTATGCATCTCCTTATACAGTATGTTGATTGTGTAGACTGGGCTTAAGCAAATGTTTATAAAGCATTCACTCAATGAGTAAGATGCTGAATGCTAGTGATAACAGAGCAAAAACAGGACCCAACTGCTTCCTTCCTACAAATTCTTGGTTAAGAGTAAGTCATTGTATGATCTGGGGGAAAAAAAAAAGCTAGTGAATATTTTACAAATATTGTGCCTTGCACTTAAAGCTGGCTTTCTTACATTTTGGGGTTGTCTGTTTTCTGCAAGTCAGTGATGTGGAATTAACTAAAAACAGGGCTTTCTGCCTTGCCCTGTGTGGGTTTCACAGGGAAGCTAATTTTCTTTAGAAGCTATTGGGAGACCTCATCCTAGGTAGGTTGATAAGGAGTCCGGGGCCCTTGAGGAGGAAGGGGTCCCAGGTCCTTGAGGAGAAAGGGGTCCAAGGCTCTCAAGGAGGGGAAAAAGACAAACATTTTTTTCTACATTGCTTTGTCTTGGTCAATATAACAATGTATCTTGCTCAAAGACATTTCTTTTTCACAAGAACTAATCTTGTTGTCTTATGTTGTGGGAGTGGGTCTGTAAGATCTTTCTATTAGTTCTAATCTTGTTAATTTAAGATGTATGTTGTGGGGATGGGTCTGGTAAAAGTATACAAGGCCTTGCTGAGACTCATGAGGGGGCCACTCTCTGCCCCCCTTCTGATGTCCATATCAGAAGCTTTCTCTATCCCTTTAACTTACTTTAGTAAAATTCTGCTACTGGGAAGTCCTTTCACTCTTTGGGCTTCCCTTGTAGCTCAGTAGCTAAATAATCTGGCTGCAGTGCAGGAGACCTGGATTTGATCCTTGGGTTGGGAAGATCCCCTAGAGAAGGAAATAGCAACCCACTCCAGTACCCTTGCCTGGAAAATCCCAGGGACAGAGGAGCCTGATGGGCTACAGTCCATGGGGTCACAAAGAGTCAGGCATGACTGAGCGACTAACACTTATTTACTAACTTACATGACAGCTCTTGAGTGATCAAGCCTGGTCCCTGGTCCCTGGTCCCTTCAGAGCTTTCAAATCCGACACCGTAAGCTATCACCATCACAAATATCTTCTTTAGAAAAACTTTGTATTACATAAATATGTCTATGCCTGTAATTTAGTTAATAGTATGGTACTGATGTTAACTTCCTAGTTTTGATAAATGTACCACAGCTTTGTGTAAGATGGTAAGTTTAGCAGAAGCTGAGTGAACGGTATATGTGAATTCTCTATACTAGCTTAGCAGTTTTTCTGTAAATATAAAATTATTCCAACATAAAAGTTTTAAGAAAATCTATGCCCTCACAGACATTAAAATCTAGTGGGAGAAGTAAAATACAATAAGTAAATTGTATGTCAGTATCAAGACTGGATGATTTAGAAAATTCTCAGATACTCTGAATGGCAAAAGATGCTAAAAGTCAGAAACAACTGTCCAAACCATGGTGTAGAGAAGAAAGGCTGAATGTTTGACTGTACTTTTCATTAAAGCTGCAGAAAGACAAAAAGTTCAGAGTATTCAGTCACAAAAATGGCCCTTTTGCTATTTTGTTCATTGTGCTTTTTTAGTATTAAATTTGAATTTTTAAGAAAATATCCATTTAAAACATCATTTATCTCTCTTACTGAGTTTTCTGGGGCCTCCCCTTCCATTTTGCCCAAGGGAGGTGTCTCATTCACCTCACTCAAGTCCTGGCACTGCTCACCACGGCCATAGATAAGTGTTATTATCTCTACTTTATAGGTAAGGAAACTTAAGCATAGACAGGTAATACAGGGCCAGGTAGCAATGAAGTGGTCAAGTCAGAATCCAAAAATCTCTGTACTAACACTGTACTACACCATTTTTTCCTTATACCAAGAACTAGACTATTTCAGTAGGGCCCCAGACAGCAGAATTTGGTAATTCTGTTACCTCCACTTATTGCAATATCTGAATATGCAGCTTTTTGGTACCATCATCTCCAGTACACCTTCCTGCCTGATCCCTAACCGAGTGAGCTCCACAGTAAATCAGATCATCAGACACACTGGACTTTTTGCTCCAGTATCAGTAACCCAATTCTGTAGCTCCATAGCTCTTCTCTGAAATAAACGGCCTAGACTTCATATTACCTATTTTTCTCCTGTTCTCTTTTTATGTGAGCTGTTTGGTTGGCTATAAATCAGATGTTAAAGTAACAGTGTAGTAACGGATCATGTTGACTGTGAATCCTGAATCTCTCCTAGAGAGAAGTTCTGGTCCCAAAATTGCTTAGGCTTATTATGACCAGTCATCAAGAACACCAACAATGCACAGCATTGTTCAATATACTGTGAAAGGATTGCATTTTTCTTAACACAGAAAACAATAACATAATATTTTTGTTAAAAGTAGAATTAAAAAATAAATAAAAACTCCTGGAATATTGTTAGGGAATCATAGCCATAGCCATGTTCTAAGTGGCTCCTACAGCCTTCATGGTTAGCATGACACATGGTCAAAGTGTACATAAGCACACTTGAAAAGATTTTCAACCCAACCCAACCTCCCATTTCCACAAACATCCACAGTTTCTTCCCCATCTACTGACTGATTTTTGAGCCTTAAAATAAGAGTACACAGCCTTTAGGTCTACAAGAAGAGTTAAACCTAGAATGCTTTGCTTCTGCAAAGGGGCACATGATTTAAATTCACCTCTGCTTTTAAATGGAAGCTATTAGATCCTTTTCAAGAAAAAAGGAGAAATAGGAAAGGTGGGCTTTATGGAGTCCAAATAACAGGCTAGGTGCTGACTTCCTTCAAAACATTGTCTGCTGCTGTTCTCATAAAAAAATGATATTGCCTGAGAGCACTGGAGTGGTAACCCCATTAGTGAGGGTTTGCAAAAGTTTCCTGCAGTATGTTCTTTGCTGAAATATCACAATAATGTGCTAAAAAGCTTTTGTAAGTGTGAGAGGTTCATGAGCCCATGTGGAGCTCATGTAGTCAAGAACCCTAGAGAAGCCTCAGGTAGAAGTATTGCTTTTGTAATTGTTAATTCAGAAGAATCCAAGTTAAGACCTTGCCAACTAGGGCTTGTTATAATTTGGAGGTAAGGACAAAGAAAAGAAAATTCCCTTAATCAGAATTACTGTGACTCTTTTCCTCTATTTAGATGGCCCTCCTAGATAACGTCCCTTTACCACTGAAGGAGGCTAACATTTCCATGGCCTGTGATGCTCTACGTAGACTGACCACAACCAGCCTCTGGCCTCAGCTTTCCTCCAGCATTTGGCTTCTTTCCTGTACTTGGACCAGTCTCCCTCCTCTACTCGTCCTTTAGATATCAGTTATCAAATATCACTTCCTCAGGGAAGCCTTCTCTGATCCAAGTATATATACTCACACTACCCAGCCCTTCCTCGTCACACTTAATATAAGCACATTTGAATTCTTATATACATAATCAGTTGTATAATGCTTACCTCCATTGCCGGACTAAAAGTATCAATGAAACAAAGAATCTTGTTAACTAGTACCTGTTGTTTATGTTTAGTCAGTAAGTCATGTCTGACTCTTTTGAGATCCCATGGACTGTCCACAGGATTTCCCAGGCAAGAATACTGAAGTGGGTTGCCATTTCCTTTTCCCGGAGATCTTCCCGACCTGGGGACTGAGCCCAAGGCTACCCTCATCTCATGCATTGCAGTGGATTCTTTACCACTGAGCCACTTCAAAAGTCCATAAAGACCCAAAACAGTGCCTAGCACACAGTAGACACTCAGTAACTATTTATTAAGTGGATGAATAGATTAAAGGCAGTTTATTAGACTTAGAAAGACTTTTGGAGAGCCTAGTCAAAACTAATTTACAGAAGCAGATACTAAAATCTAAGTAAATTTGCTGCCTAGCCCAAAGCTGACCCGAAAGCAAAATTAGAGCTAGAACTCACATCTCTTTAATTTCTCTGCACTTTTCTCCCCCTGTCCTGATGGGAAGCTCATAGTCTAGTGATTCATCACACTGAAGGGAATAGCAGTTCCTGGCAAGTTCTTCAGGACCTTAATGAACTTGTGGGTTTGTGATTTATTTAATATTCAGTTTATTTAAAATGAGTCCATGGTCTATGTTTATGTCCCCATTCCTCAGTTGCTGGATCAAATGTTAATTGTCATGAAGAAGAGATAATGTGGCAGTTTGGCAGAGGCTCTGCTGAACTAACGAATGTTTAACAGGATCACAGATGGAGTCATTTGCATACAGGAGATATTTTTTTCCAGGGTTTTGTCCCAATTAAAATTACAAGTTCAAACCAGGTTACCAGTTCCAACAAAAAGAAGTTTCCCCACATTCTAGAGCCTAAAGACATGCTACTCTTTCTTCAGTATGGTCCTTTTTTCCTTTCCCATATTTGACAGTCTAAGAAATAGTTAATAGTCATGGTTTTCTTCAGTAAAACAGAATAGGTACAATAGCTACAAAGTTCTTCATGGCTGCCCCTGTGCATCAGACAGGTAGCCAGTTATGGGTCAATAAGAAGAAAGATTGGTTTGATTCTGCAGCCTGTAGTAAGAGCTGATTGCTTAAACAATTGAATGCCTTCCTTATGCCAACCACTGTGGTCAGTGCTGGGGATGCAAAGATGAATAAGGCATGGTTCCTGCCCTTGAGGAGCCCTTGAAAAGAAGGGGAGAGAGGCACACAAACCTTAATCCCCACAAAGTACCAAGTACAGGAATAGAGGTGTAATGAGGATGCTTTCCGAGGCTGGAGGAAAGGCAACGGAGGTTCCTTTATCTCGGATGAGACCATGCATAACCCATGCTTGAATCAGGAGGAATTACTCCAGCAGAGAGTGGAAAAGGATTGCTAAGCCAGAGTTAGAACAAGAAGAGCGGCATGGAGTGGGTGTGTAAAGGAGTCAGGCTGATCTGTCTCAGAGGAGAAGACACTGATATAATAAAGAGGCTAATAATAACTAACAATAATAAGCAAAGCTATTCCTCTCAAGCCACTGTAATCTTCACAGTCTGTTAAATTAGAGCCCCTTCCCCCAAAATGATTTGTATCCCATCTTCACAATTCTCCTTA
This sequence comes from Ovis aries, assembly GCF_016772045.2. NCBI lineage: Eukaryota > Metazoa > Chordata > Mammalia > Artiodactyla > Bovidae > Ovis > Ovis aries. The sequence continues at coordinate 52,891,360 of NC_056058.1, read as the reverse complement.
TAATTGACTACATGCTGCCATGGCTATTATTCACTTAATATTCTTTTTAGAATCAGCCTATTGTAGCTTCATCCAAGCAATACTGTCCATTAAATCAGTGATTTTATCTTAGCTATATATTTCTAACACTTACTAAAATAAGTGAATGAAGTTAAAGTTGCTTAGTCATGTCTGACTCTTTGCAACCCCATGGATTATACTGTCCATGAATTTCTCCAGGCCAGAATACTGGAGTGGGTATCCTTTCCCTTCTCCATGGGATCTTCCCAACCCAGGGATCGAACTCCTGTTTTGCAGGCAGATTCTTTACCAGCTGAGCCACAAGGGAAGTATATAATTATTAAAATATAAAATGTATGCCTTCTGGAATCATCTTAAATACAACCAGGGGCACACATCCACTTTGGTTAAAACATTGAAACTGGACTAATGAAGAGTCCATGAGTCCAGTTCATTGGATTTTTGTAAATTATTATTTACTTGTCTGTGCCACATCCTATGTGGTATATGGGATCTTCAATCTTCACTGCAGCACTTGGGACCTAGTTCCCTTACCAGGAATCAAACCCAGGCCCCCTACGTTGGGTGTGTGGGGTCTTAGCCAGTGGACCACCAGGGAAGTCCCTCACTGAACTGATTTGATTAGGGAAGTGATAGGGAGTTCAGCACAATACTAAATTTAAGGCCTGATTCCTACCATCCAGGTGCTCAGTGACAGCTTGGTTTAGTTTTCCTGTTCATAAATTAATTATATTACCATGGTCTGAATGTTTGTGTTCCCTCAGAATTCACATGCTGAAATCCTAATGCCCATTGCAATGTTATTAGGATATGGGGCCTTTGGGAGCTGCTTAGGGCATGAGGGTAGAGCCCTCATGAAAGGGATTAGTGACCTCATAAAAGAGCTCACTAGCCACTTTCCACCATATGGGGACACAGTAAGAAGTCTACAACCAGAAGAGGGCCTAAACCCAACCATGCTGGCACCCTGATCTCAGACTTCCAGCCTTCAGGACTGTGAGAATAAATGTTGTTTATAAGCCACCCAGTCTGTGATATTTTGTTATAGCAGCCCAAATAGACTACTTCTGCTTTATTGACTATGCCAAAGCCTTTGACTGTGGCGGATTATAAGAAACTGGAAAATTCTTTAAAGAGATGTGAATACCAGACCACCTGACTTGCCTCCTGAGAAATCTGTATGCAGGTCAAGAAGCAATAGTTAGAACTGGACAAGGAACAACAGACTGGTTCCAAATAGGAAAAGGAGTATGTCAAGGCTGTATATTGTCACCCTGCTTATTTAACTTATATGCAGAGTACATGAGAAATGCCAGGCTGGATGAAGCACAAGCTTGAATCAAGATTGCCAGGAGAAATATCAATAACCTCAGATATGCAGATGACACCACCCTTATGGCAGAAAGTGAAAAAGAACTAAAGAGCCTCTTGATGAAAGTGAAAGAGGAGAGTGAAAAAGTTGGCTTGAAACTCAACATTCAGAAAATGAAGATCATGGCATCTGGTATCACTTCATGGCAAATAGATGGGAAAGCAATGGAAACAGTGAGAGACTTTATTTTGGGGGGCTCCAAAATCAGTGCAGATGGTGATTGCAGCCATGAAATTAAAAGATGCTTACTCCTCGGAAGGCAAGTGACCAAATTAGACAGCATTAAAAAACAGAGACATTACTTTGCCAACAAAGGTCCATCTAATCAAAGCTATGGTTTTTCCAGTGGTCATGTATGGATGTGATAGTTGGACTATAAAGAAAGCTGAGCACTGAAAAACTGATTCTTTTGAACTGTGGTGTTGGAGAAGACTTTTGAGAGTTCCTTGGATTACCAGGAGATCCAATCAGTCCATCCTAAAGGAAATCAGTCCTGAATATTCATTGGAAGGACTGCTACTGAAGCTGAAACTGCAATACTTTGGCCACCTGATGCAAAGAACTGACTCATTTGACAAGACCCTGATGCTGGGGAATATTGATGGTGGGAGGAGAAGGGGGCAACAGAGGATGAGATGGTTGGATGGCATTACCAACTCGATGGACATGAATTTGAGTAAACTCTGGGAGTTGGTGATGGACAGGGAGGCCTGGTGTGCTACCATCCATGGGGTCCCAAAAAGTCAGACACGCCTGAGTGACTGAACTGAACTGAAAATAGACTAAGATAAGCAACAACAATAGTAGCAGCTACCATAGGATCAGTCCTTGTGTGTGTCAAGCATTGCATTTGGTACTTCACATTCTTTGCTTATGTAATCCTTACAACCCTCTGTGAGATAAGTTTGATGGTTATGCCTAATTTAACAGTCTCTCAGAGGCTAAATAAATGTCTTGTGGGAGTTCTGACCCGTTGTTTAGAAGAGATCACAAGAAAGCTTCTCTATGTACTTTAAAGATAGCTTCATCCAGACTCTGGAGCCTGGGGCTTTGGTCCCAACGCAGCAACTGTGGTTCACTGTGGACTTCAGAAGAGTCTATTAAACTCTCCAGGTGGCAGCTTCCTTCTGTGAAATGTTTACAGTCCATGATCTCTAAGATCGTTTGTAAGCTGGAGACTCTTTCTAGGTTTATTTCTTTATCTGTAAAGTAGGGCTAATAATACCAACTTCATAGGATTATTGTGAAGATTAAATGTAGGTAAAGTCCTAGCTCAAAGTCTGAAACATGGTAAAAATACAATAGATGGCATTCTAAATAAAAACACTATTAACCATAATAATCCTGATAATCTTGAGAATCACTTTGATGATTTTCAAAATCTGCAAGTAAATAAGAGCGAATGAATTATACCATTATATAGAAATGAGTGTGCTATCTCGTTTTCATTTCAGGTAGGACAGTTGGGTTTCTCTATACTTCCATATCATTAAGTCAGATTCTAAGAACATCCTCCCCCCTGGTGTGGTGGTTGGCCTCCAAGATATTCTCCATGATTCTACAACTCCTTGGTAGTCCCTCCCATGTTGAAAAGGGCTGAATTGTGTGACCACTAAGATATTGTAGAAATGATGCTATATGACTTTTGAGGCTAGGTACTGAAAGACGTTGTAGCTTCTACCCTGTGTTCTCTTGGGGACCCTCAAGCAGCCCTATGGAGAGGCCTCTGTGATGAAGAACTGAACTCTTCTGTCAGTCAGTGAGGAACTGAGGCTTTTATCCAACAGCCTCGAGAGTGAGCCATGAGGCATATGGATCCTCCAGCCAAAGTTAAGCCTTCAGCTGACTGCAGCTCCTGCAAGCATCATGATCTCATGAAAGACCCTGAGCTGGAACCTCTCAAGCAAGCCACCCCTAAATTCCTGACCCAAGGCCAAAGACACTGTGAGGTAATAAGTATTTGTTTCAAGTCACTCTGTTTCAATATAATTTGTGATGCTGTAAGAGACAGTGAATACAAATGAATCATTGCAAAGATCCAAGAAAATATTTTAATTGAAAGCATATAGCCACCTTGGTATAATCTATTTCAAGTCACTGAAGAGCTGTGAATGTTCAAAGGGAAGGGATAAGGAAGGGAGAGAGGAGAGGCATGAAGGAGAAGGAAACTTCAGGCTCCAGGGAATGAGGTCTCTAAGAACACCTTCTCCATAGCAGCAGAGGATAAGCAGAAAACTTCACCAGGTTTAACTCACCGAGTTCAGGACTCATTCAGAAGCAGGGTGGATGGTGGCAAGGGAAATGCATCTGCAAACACATCAGGTCCACCAAAAGCCTTTTTTGCAGTCACAGAGTAGAGACCAAGGCAGTAATTTCGGATGGCCCTCATTTGAACAGCTGAAGCTTCATCTCACCAGCTATTTAGTCCTGATTACTTTTGAATAATAAAATATGTTAGAATCATTTTCCACTTAGCAACAACCATTTATGAATGACCAATGTTACTATTCATGCTTCTCTGTTAAAAATAAGCCCCTTTTCTTGCTTTCCAAAAGTGCATTATGTAGTGTGAGCATGGATTTGGAACACAGCAAAACCTGGTTAATTTTGTACCACTTTATACCATGCAAATGTGTAATAACACCTTTTAGGAAGCTGACCTGAGGATACAATGCAGAAGATCTTTTGAGGAGCGTGGGGATATTTGTATGCCATCAAAAGTGAATGAATGTGATTCATTCCCTAAAAGGAGGTGTCAGGGCATTTTTTAAACAGCATTCTTTCTTCCCTTCAAGAATGACTTCTTCCAATTTTAAAAAAGTTTATATTAAAGAAAATGACATGAAAAAAGAGGATTAGGAATGAGAGAAATATATATTAGAAAATATGGAAAATTAGAAAAATAGCTTAAATTTACCCATAGACCCACCACATAATATATATAATCGCCCTCAATCTTTCAGTATATTTCCTCTGCTTGCTTCCAGATTTGACTTTTCTCTGTGGCTTTGGCGTGTGTGTGTGTGTGTGTGTGTGTGTGTATCTGTGTTAAGGAGAGACAGCAGAGGTATAACCAGGCCCATTTCATTCAAAACTCTGTTTTTAAAGGAAATGCCATATTCATTTACCTGTCCCACAGTTACAGTTGGGTGCCTATTGGGCAGCAGGCACCAGACGGAGTGAGTGAAAGTCGCTCTGTCGTGTCTGACTCTTTTCGACCCCATGAACTATAGAGTCCATGGAATTCTCTAGGTCAGAATACTGGAGTGGGTAGTCTTTCCCTTCTCCAGGGCATCTTCCCAACCCAGGGATTGAATCCAGGTCTCCTGCATTGCAGGCGGATTCTTTACCAGCTGAGCCACAGGGGAAGTCCAGGAATACTGGAGTGGGTAGCCTGTCCCTTCTCCACTGGATCTTCCTGACCAGGAATCGAACCAGGGTCTCCTGCATTGCAGGCAGATTCTTTACCAACTGAGCTATCAGGGAAGCCTATAAATAAGACAAGACTTATCAAATCCCTACGTTTGATCTCTTACCATTTGCCCACTCAGCCTTCATCTGTTCAGACTACTAATTTGTGAAGCACTTAAAGCTGTACCCCAGGAGCAGTTTACTGTATAAATTCCACGTGGAGCTTCACATTAAAATTGTAGACCTTTTCTTCCAAACGCACTCTGGTTATTGCAAAACCGAAAGGAGGTTTACATGGAAAGCGTTTTCCTTTCTGTTCATAACGACTGTGAGAACTAAAGAGAATGGATTTCACAGCTTGAGCTAATTACCTGGCATTAAGGCAATGCTGCTAAGGGAATAGTCTGCTGCCTGCCAGTGCTCAGAAACCATCCAAGCCCCCTAACCTGTGCTCTGGTTATTATGATTTTTTCCCCATCCTTCATGTGCACTATGCCCAACGTGGAAGCTCTCAAGACAAGGGGTTTGGTCTTCTTGGCTTCTTTCAGTTACTGGAACATTCAGCTTGTTCCCACTTCAAGGCTTTTCCTATCGCTTTTCTTCTATGCAGCTGCTCTCCCAAATGCCATTCCTAGGTCACATAGCAGCAGAAATGAATTATCACTGCCTCAGAGCCTTCCCTGGCCCACCTCATGCAGAGTAGATCCCTCTTGTTATTCTTCCTTCTCGGGGATTTGAGTTTGTTGACTTTCCGTTTATTTCACTGGTCAAAATTATCCAGTATTCTTTTGTTTGCCCTTTTGTTTAACATCCGTAGGAGCAGGGATCTTCTTTGAGCACCCATCTTAATATGTGTCATAGATATAGTTTTACTTGACTATATTGTTTGGTGTGCATGCATTTTAGGCAAATAGTACTTGATTATAGCTCTTACTATTTTTTCCTTTTCTCACTTTGCTTGCTAGATCTATCTCTTCTCCATCTTTCTCTGTGTCCATACATGCTAAGTTGCTTCAGTTGTGTCTGACTCTTTGCAACCCTATGGACTGTAGCCTACCCTTCTCCTCTGTCCATGGGATTCTCCAGGCAAGAATACTAGAGGGGGTTGCCATGCCCTCCTCCAGGGAATCTTCTCCACCAGGGATCAAACCCGCGTCTCCTGCAGCTCCTGAATTGCAGGTGGATTCTTTACTGCTGAGCCTCCAGGAAAGCCCCACCTTTCCCTGACTGCTACTTAACAACCTATGGTGTGGAGCGATCACCTTTTCCTTCCTCCTTCTCCTGGTAATGGGTACCTCCAACTTTCTGCCATTGCAGACAATATTTCTAGGAAAACCCAAAATAAGTTCTTCTGAGAGAGAAACCCACTGGCACATATACACTAGAACAGCTTTTCTGAGTCACTGGGTTTGTGATTTGTGCAAAACTAAGTTAATCAAATTAAGCCAAATTCCTCCCCAAAAAGTTGCCGTGGTACGTACTCCCACCAACAGTACTTGCAGCTTACAACTCAGGAAATATGTATCAGGTTCTGTTACCTAGGTACTTCAGAGAGGAACTAAAGCAGAGGACATGGGGGAGGGATCTGTCCCTGGAAGGTCCCCAAGGGTTCTGAGTTTACAGCATCTCCAGATGCACAGAGAAATCATGGAATGCTTCTCAGGCTTTCTCTTCAGTGTTGTAGGTATTTTAGAGCCAGGCCTTGGAAGTCAGCCACTCCCGATTCAAATCTTGGCCCTGTCCTTTAGCAGGTGTGTGACCCGAGGTGACGAGCTTTTTTTCTCTGAGGTGCTGTCTGTACCTCAGAGGCTCTTCGTGAGGATGAAATAGAATAGTGCATTTCAAGTGTAAGCCCAGAACCTCACACAATGGGAGGGCTCAGCAAACCTTGGGAAGTGAGTACTGTGGGGTGTGTCCTGTGGGCTAGTTCCTGAGCAGGGTGAAGGGCCATGGATGAGTAACACATGGTTTCTGCCCTCCAAAAGCTCACCCACATGGGTGAAAAGTTACCAGATAGTAACATGGTAAGTGGTGACATCCTGACCTGGCCACTTAACCAAGGGAAACGCAGACCTGACGGGGAGGCATAAACTCAACTAGGCCCCTCAGGTCTGCAGAGGGGCAGCCGGATGCTGGTCCTCAGACAGACTCCGCCTCCTGCAGCCAGCCCCGTGTGGACCAGCCCACAGCCCAGGTAGAAGCAGCCAGTCAGCACCGCAGGGACTCTGCTTTCCTGCCTCTGACAAAGGAGGTTTGTTGTCTTTTTATGCAGAAGACCCACTCCTTTCCCCTCCTTCAGACCTCATCCCTGCAGAGCCTAGACTCTCCTTGGCAGGGAAATCTTCCTACGCACTGCTCCATCTCTGTATAATTTTCCTTGAGCTAAGATGGATGTTTACCCAGAGTATAGGGGAGACGAACTTGTGTGAGCTGGGGCTTAGAGAGCATCTTGTACCAGACGATGGGGCACAAGGTTAATCTTACAGAGTGCCCATTTTGACTCTTCCTATAACTTGACAGCACATTGCACAGAAGTAAGTCTTTCAGTTAATGAGTGAGCCTCTCCAAGCAGCCAGCACCTGCGTCTCATCACATCGTTGTTAGTTTCTACTCACTAACAGAATTTCGCATTGACGGTGAGAAGGCATAGGTTAATTTTGTCAGCTGGAGTTCATGCTTTTAAGAGGTGATTTGTATGTTTTTGTGGTGGGAAAACATTTGGAGCCTCCTGCTGTGTTTTCACTGGTATTTCCTGTGAACCCCTTGACTCTTCCCTAAATTGGGCCACGAAGCTGAGAGACTGTCTCAGGGGGGAGGAGACTGAACAAAGGTTTTTGAGTTTTTAAAACTGCTTTTGCATTTCAGATTGCAGGATGAAGGAAACTGGGCACAGAGAAGGTACAAGCAAAGCTTCCTAGCCCTCCAGACTAGAAAGTTTCTCTAATTAAGAGTAGGTGAGGAAAGAGTGAATAAGGAAGCTTACACTTAAGGGTGTTTCTGGAAAAAAATGGCCCTTTAATCTTTCTTTCACGTCCATGCTGCTGACTTATGCTCAGGTGGATGAAGTTCTAGGAGTGACTGACGAAAATCCAGAGATTTAGGGAGATCTGAGAGGAGACAGGAGCTGTGCCCTGCTTCTGGTTTTGCTCTGGGAAAGAATGAGACTCCTGAGAATAAATAGCTCTGTGGTGCTTGTGGGAAGATGGACCCAGGACAAAAATGGCAGAGTTTCTAGGCATGGCTTGAGAAGAGTAGGACAGTCCCCACACACATGTCTGGGCTCAGTAATCAGACAGAGACGGCATTAAAGCAACCCTAGACCAGGAGCAAGAAAGGCAATGCCAAAGAATGCTCAAACTACCGCACAATTGCTCTCATCTCACACTCTAGCAAAGTAATGCTTAAAATTCTCCAAGCCAGTCTTCAACAGGACGTGAACCTTGAACTTCCAGATGTTCAAACTGGTTTTAGAAAAGGCAGAGGAATCAGAGATCAAATTGCCAACATCCACTGGATCACCGAAAAAGCAAGAGAGTTCCAGAAAAACATCTATTTCTGCTTTATTGACTATGCCAAAGCTTTTGACTGTGTGGATCACAATAAACTGTGGAAAATTCTTAAAGAGATGGGAATAGCAGACCACCTGATCTACCTCTTGAGAAACCTATATGCAGGTCAGGAGGCAACAGTTAGAACTGGACATGGAACAACAGACTGGTTCCAAATAGGAAAAGGAGTACATCAAGGCTGTATATTGTCACCTTGCTTATTTAACTTCTATGCAGAGTACATCATGAGAAACGCTGGGCTGGATGAAGCACAAGCTGGAATCAAGATTGCCGGGAGAAGTATCAATAACCTCAAATATGCAGATGACACCACCCTTATGTCAGAAAGTGAAGAACTAAAGAGCCTCTTGATGAAAGTCAAAGTTGAGAGTTAAAAAGTTGGCCTAAAGCTCAACATTCAGAAAACTAAGATTATGGCATCTGGTCCCATCACTTCATGGCAAATAGATGGGGAAACAGTGGAAATAGTGATAGGGTTTCTTTTGGGGGGCTCCAAAATCACTGCAGATGGTGACTGCAGCCATGAAATAAAAAGACGCTTACTCCTTAGAAGAAAAGTTATGATCAACCTAGACGGCATATTAAAAAGCAGAGGCATTACTTTGCCCACAAAGGTCCGTCTAGTCAAGGCTATGGTTTATCCAGTAGTTATGTATGGATGTGAGAGTTGGACTATAAAGAAAGTTGAGCACTGAAGAATTGATGCTTTTGAACTGTGTTGTTGGAGAAGATTATTGAGAGTCCCTTGGACTGCAAGGAGATCCAAACCAGTCCATCCTAAAGGAGATCAGTCCTGACTGTTCATTGGAAGGACTGCTGCTGAAGCTGAAAGTCCAATACTTTGGCCACCTGATGGGAAGAACTGACTCATTTGAAAAGACCCTGATGGTGGGAAAGACTGAAGGCAGGAAGAGAAGGGGATGACAGAGGATGAGATGGTTGGATGGCATCATCAACTCAATGGACATGAGTTTGAGTAAACTGGGGAGTTGGTGATGGACGGGGAGGCCTGGCATGCTTCAGTCCATGAGGTCACAGAGTTGGACACAACTGAGTGACTGAACTGAGACCAGGAGCAAGCACCACCCAGCAGCCCTCTGGCACCTGAGGTACTGAGATCAAGTGGGGCTGAGGGTATCAAAGCAGAGTAGAACACCAGCAGGTAAACCTGTCCCACAAAGCCCTGTGGGAGCTACACTACCCCTCCACCAGGAAAAACAGATAGAGGTGCACACTGAATTGACTGAGGCTGGTTTCCATCACAGCCTCTTGTGAAAAAGTTGAACTGCTTGCACACTGAACTTTGTGTACGGAGATTCCTACCTGCTGTACTCAGTGACGTTTATGAAGTTAGATAATGATGATAGCTTTGGGATAGATACCTATCCCAGATAGATACCTGTGCATGTCAGGTATCTGATATTTCTCTATATTACATAGCATGTACAGTATCATGGAACTGAACACAAAGAAAGGGATAGTTACAGATTCTTAATGTGTGCTGTGGGAGGGAGTACAGCCTTGGATTCTCAAAATAATTTTTTAAACTTATTTATTTATTTATTTTTGGCTGTGATGTATCTTGGAGCTTCCCAGGTAGTGCTAGTGGTAGAGAATCTACCTGCCAATGTAGGAGACATAAGATACGCTGGTTCAATCCCTGGATCAGGAAGACCCCCTGAACAACAAAGGCATTTGCCATCTGCCTCTTTGGAGATTGAACCCCATGCTGCTATAACTATTGACCTTCAACAACCCCTGAGGGAGTTCAGGGTGGAGTGAGGCACTCTCGTGCTCCAGGGAATCTGGTGGGACAGGTCTTTAGATAGTTGGATATTTTCAGGAACAGATTTTATGATCTCAGTCCTTACATCTCCCCATATCTAGAGAAGCACTAAATCCCTTCATGGTGACATTAGAGCCTCATGACTAACAAAAACCCTTTTGTAAAATGAGTGCTTCATGGTATTGAACTCCCCTTCACCAAAACCTTATATATTGACTTTCGTCCACTGCTGTTTTGGAGCAGTCTCTCAGAGCTATCTGTGATGCTGCCTCTTGGCCTGCAGTCCTCCTTTTGCCCCAAATAAAACTTAACTCACAACTCTCAAGTTGTATATCTTTTTTAGTCGATGTTATCAACATGCATAATTAAAGATAAATTTTAGTTAGAGGTTAATGAAAGTAAAGATATACTTTTTCCCATCCAAGTTCAAAGATCTCCTGAATTTTATTCATGAACTCTTGGGATTTTCAGTCCTATGTACCATCTAACTTTATTGAAAGTGAAAGTGAAGTCACTCAGTCCTGTCCGACTCAGTGCGACCCCATGGACTGTAGCCTATCAGGCTCCTCCGTCCATGGGATTTTCCAGGCAAGAGTGCTGGAGTGGATTGCCGTTTCCTTCTCCAGGGGACCTTCCCGACCCAGGAATCGAACCTGGGTCTCCCTCATTGCAGGCAGATGCTTTACCATCTGAGTCACCAAATATGTAATTTGAACCTTCCACCAGACTCTATTTGAGAGAAAAAGGTTGCAGGAGTTAGGGGGTGGACTGTAGAGATAATATTACATAAAATAATTTCCTCTTAAAAAGTGCCCAGAAGATTTAGAAGTAGTCAGGTCTCGACAGATCCCTCTACATTCATTATCATCCAAGATCATAAATTTAGGAGCTCACAGTCCTAGGCAGGTGTTAGGAGTATAGGCAAAAATACCCCAATTGGCCAAGGGCTGATTTTTAGATAAAAGGTAATTCCCTGACCTTGTAAGCCAGATAAGTGTCTTAAATGTAAGATACTTTTTGCTTGATGTCCTTAGGGGAGTAACTAGAAAATGGCTGAAGGTTGACAAATGCTGTTTGGATGAATTAATTAACTGATGGATCATGCAAAAACATTGAATTTTGTTCAGCAACAAAGAGATGGGCACCCAAATGTTAATTCCTTAGCAGTGACCTTTGCAAAGAGAAAGGGCTTGATTAAGGTCAGATACTGTTATTTTTACTTTGTAAGGCTTTTTTTTTTTTTTTTTTTTGTAGCCTAGTATCTAGCCTCTCGGCTTCCCAATAAAGAATCTGCCTGCCAGTGCGGAAGACACACGAGACGTGGGTTTGATCTCTGGGTGGGGAAGATTCCCTGGAGTAGGAAATGGCCACCCACTCCAGTATTTCTTGCCTGGAAAATTCTATGGATGGAGGAACGTGGTGGGCTACAGTCCATGGGGTTGCAAAGAGTTAGACATGACTGAGCACACACACACACACACACACACACACACACACACACACACACACACACACACCCCTAGCCTTGTAGCCTAAAAGATCAAATGTAGCTTTCCAAAGGAGTTCTTTATCTCTAGGGATTGGATAGGGATTAGGTAAAATTAAATGGCAGAATGAGAATGAAGTGCAAATAGCACAGGGACTGTATAATCAGTAAATGTGCAATAGTCGATGTTACTATAATTTAATGCAATAAATAATAGTTTTAGTATTATTACTGTTAATATTAAAGTATTGAGTTAAATTTAGTAATATATTGGAATCACAAGAAAAACATTTAAAACTACTTATCCCCAAGATCTCACCGAATCAGAATTTCTGGGAAGAGACCCAGAATCTACCTTTTGAAAAAGCTGGCAAGGGATTTGGAAAGGAAGTAAGGAATAGGAAATTAGAGCCCACAAGGAAACCCAAGTTATTATTGTCAACATATTAAAACATTATTTTAATGCAAACAGTGAACACTTGTCAGTGTTGTATGTATTCATGCGAGAATACAAGAATACATTTAATGAGAGCACTACAAGAATGACAGAGCAAATTCCACAGATGATATGAAAAACTGGGATTTTACAGGGAATGAATGGAAAAAAAAATTAGGCTGAGAATAAGAATGCTCAATTGGTTACACAACTGGTGAACATCCTTTAGGATAAAAAAGCTATAAATTTCTGGATTATCTTTTCCTACCAGATGGAAGAGAAAATCATTGTACTTGATCATTTTTTTTTCTGTAATTTAGCTTCTAACTTAACAGAGTTGTAAAGGATGTCTAGTTATTAATCAGTGGTAAATAGAAACTAAAAAAAAAAAAATTGATTCAAGTAAAAGCTCATTGTGAACCCCTTAACTGCATCTGCAAAATGAACATCAGCCTGATTGATTTCCTTGATTCTGAATATCTAAAGTACCTAGATATACTCAGGTATAAAATGCAAGCCACAGTTTGTATGTGATGTTGTATTTTAGCACTAGGAAATGGAGTAACAATCCTTGCACTGTCCTCTGAAAAAGTTACTATGTGGGGAGGGCAAGAAGGGTAAGTGGGCCCAACTGTATTGATAGCTTACAGTGAATGGTGTCAGATTCATGATCTCCAAAGATTTAGCTTCGGGACCAGGGACCAGGCTTGATCACTCAAGAGCTTTTGTGTAGCAGAGTTTTATTAATGTGAAAAGTGAAGTGAAGTCGCTCAGTCGTGTCCGACTCTTTGCGACCCCGTGGACCGTAGCTTACCAGGCTTCTCCATCCATGGGATTTTCCAGGCAAGGGTACCGGAGTGGGTTGCCATTTCCTTCTCTAGGGGTCTTCCTGACCCAGGAATCGAACCTGGGTCTCCTGCATTGCAGGCAGACGCTTTACCCTCTGAGCCACCAGGGAAGCCCTGGTGATGTGAAAAAGGGACAGAGAAAGCTTCTGACATAGGCATCAGAAGGGGTGTGGAAAGTGCCTCCCTCTTAGTTTTAGCAAGAGAGTTATATACCTTATTACAGTAAAGGGTCTTACCAGACCCACTCCCACAATATACATTCTAAGATAACAGGATTTGTCCAAAGGTTTTCAAGAAGGAGAAGCTGTCCTCAAGCAGAATACATTGTTGTTATATAATCCTTAGTACAGCCTTTAAACTGAATTGTTTGTTGTATAATCATCAGTTCAGGGTTTTTTTAAAAAAGTTTTATGTGATTAAGACTAAGGAATCTAGAGAAAAAGGCGTGTTTGTCTTTTCCTCCTCCTGGAGAATTCCACACCCCTATCAATGGCACCCCACTCCAGTACTCTTGCCTGGTCACTAGGAGTTGGACATGACTGAGCGACTTCACTTTCACTTTTCATTTTCATGCATTGAAGAAGGAAATGGCAACCCACTCCAGCGTTCTTGCCTGGAGAATCCCAAGGATGGGCGAACCTGGTGGGCTGCCATCTATGGGGTCGAACACGACTGAAATGACTTAGCAGCATCTCCTCCTGGGGTACCCCAGACTTCTTATCAACCTACCTAGAAATCAACTCTCTCAGTATGGTAACAGATGGAAATGAAACTTTTGTTGGTGAGTTCATTGGAAGGACTGATGCTGAAACTGAAACTCCAGTACTTTGGCCACCTCATGAGAAGAGTTGACTCATTGGAAAAGACTATGATGCTGGGAGGGATTGGGGGCAGGAGGAGAAGGGGATGGCAGAGGATGAGATGGCTGGATGGCATCACCAACTCAATGGACATGAGTTTGGGTGAACTCCGGGAGTTGGTGATGGACAGGGAGGCCTGGCGTGCTGCAATTCATGGGGTCGCAAAGAGTCGGACACGACTGAGCAACTGAACTGAACTGACATTGTGGTGTATGCAGAAGTCTACATCCAGTTCACCCTTGAATAACATGAGGCTTAGGGGTGCCAACCCATCATGGATCATGTAGTATCATATTACCTATTTTCTGAAAAATACTCACATATAAGTGGACCTGCACAGTTCAAACCTGTATCGTTCAAGGGTCAACTGTACAAAGTTGTCCATATGAAACTTATATAATGTTATAAACCAATGCTACCTCAATTTAAAAACTTAAGAGATAAAAATCAAAAGAAAAGTGAAAGTGTTAGTTGCTCAGTCGTGTCCAACTCTGCGACCCCATGGACTGTATGGACCGTAGCTTGCCAGGCTTCTCTGCCCATGGAATTCTCCAGGCAAGAATACTGGAGTGGGTTGCCATTTCCTTCTCCAGGAGATCTTCCCAACCCAGGGATCAAACTGGGGTCTTCTGCACTGTAGGCAGATCTTTACCGTCTGAGACACCAGGTAAGTCAAAAGAAAAAAGTTACCGTGAAATGGTCTGTCATCTTCCTGTACTGACACAATATCCCTTTGGTTTCCCCCATCCTGCTGTGATTTTAGTTCTGCCTTCTGCTGGAGGATTCTGCCTTTTGCTCACCCAAATCATCACCACCCTGCCTATTGATGATGCCTGAAATCCTACCATTTGAGATTGATTTCCTAAGGCCCTTACTTTTTCTCTGAGGTTTTTGTTCATTTGTTTGTTTGTTTTAATGGAAAATACCCTCAAAGAGAATGTTTGTGGGAACTAAAACAGCGGTTGTTTAAATACAGCTCTTCTCTGTCCATGATTCCAGCAGAGACTTGGCTTTTTCTCATTTCCTTGCAGTTAGCAATATCTTTTCCTCCAGAGATTTAGAGAAGAGAAAGGAGAAGAAAGAACCAGCTGGAGCTTTCCGAATTTTGTGAATCTGATACAATGAAATAACTTTAATCACACAGGGAAAGAAACTCAGAATTTAGGTGCTTCACACAGACATACCTTTAACACCTTCTGGCAGATATGTAGGGTCTGACTTTCCTCATTTTACTTTGTCAGTAAGGGTGAGGGTGGTAAGTACTATGGCAGAAATCTGTAGGAAGAGGTGGGTACGTGTATACGTTGGCTAGATACATTGTTTTGTCTGCCCCTCATTTCCACACTATATGCCTATACATTGTTCAAACTATTCCACCTCTCACAGTTGATTGGTCCAGGGGAGACACGTAACCTACACTGGCCAGTCAGAACAGTCTTGGATATTTTGGGCTTCAGTTCTAGGTAATAAAGTTATTTTCTCCTGGAGGTAAGTGAAGCTATAGGCTTGTAAGATTACTGTCATCTAATTCCTGTTTACAGATACAATCAGAACCCCTTTTCTGAGGATGTAGAATTGAGACAGAGAGCTAGCTTAGGTCTGTCTAGGGTGCTGGGTGCAGACATGTCAAGCCAAGAGTTGCATACACTCACATCTGCCTGCCATGGGACCAGAGATTCCAAGGAAGCTGATATGATGAGAAAGAGCCAGGAGCCATGTGAGCACACCACACAGAGAAGTGAAGTTCTGAGGGTTCTGGATCTCAGCTACAGCCCCTCCTGACTACTCTGGCCAACTCAAGCAAGCTATAGGACCCTGTTGCATCTGGAAAATAAATTCCTCATCTGGAAGTTAAGGTAAACAGAATTGGTTTCTAGTACTTGCCACCAAAAGAATCCTAATTCTGCTGGCAAAAATCTTTCAAGATACTCTCAAGAAAAGCAATTATAAAGTGTACTTTCATTGTGAAAACACCTAGAAGCTATCTAAGTTTCTGTGGGGAGAATGTTGGTGTGTGCATGTAATTCACTCCGATGCAGTACACTACAAATGAGTTTGAGAATCGCCTCAAGAGAGGTCCCATAGTTTTAGGAAATGTGCTACCTGATCTGTTTCAGTAACTTGATTTGAATAACTCTGAATTCAGAATGGAAAACTAGAACTCTGATTAGGAGTGATCTCTTGACCCTCTCTGTAACTCTTTAGACTCAAAAGTGAAGATCCAGTTCTTATTTTCAACACCAGTGCATAACAACAACAGTGATACAAATAATCATTTGTAATGTGGCTGACAAAATGCTTTCATGTACATTGTCTTGTTACTTTCTACTCACACTCCAAGAGGAAGGTGATGTGAGGCAGTAGTTATTACCTTTATCTCATGGAGGAGGAAATTGAGTTAGAGGCATTAAATGACTTGCCAAGGTATGTGTGGTTGAAAAGTGGTGCTGCTGGGGCTAGATGCAAGCCTTCTGATCCAGAATCAGGTGGTTTCTCCAAAACTTTGTGTTACTAGGGAAAAGGCTTTCACAGAGCTACAAGGGGCTATCCATCCTGAGGGCAATGATGCTGCAGGAGTGTATCAAACAAGGTAACTCACTTTTCTGCAGAGCAAGAAGAATCTCTCCCAGTGCACAGAATGGCATTGTGACACAGCACAGAGAATAACACTCCTCTAGAGCCTCCAGGTACCCACTGCCTGGGTGCAGCAGAAGATACCTTGACTGTAATGGACTTGGAACTGTGCATGATACGCCACAAGTTACATTTGGCTGGGTGAATGAATGAGTGAGTGAATGAATGAAGGTATCCATGAATGAATGAAGGTGAAAGAAAAAAAATGTATTAGTCTAAAATCCAGGAATCTTAACCTTAGAAGAATATAGATGGGCTTCAGAGGACCCACGAAACCCTGAACTTTGAATACAGATTCATGTATTAATGTGCATTTTTCTGGAAAGAGGGTCTGAGTTCCATCAGAGTCTCAAAGATAGGGTTGAGCCTGAAGGTTAAATATCACTGGTATCAATTATAAGAGGCAAAGTTAATTTGTAAAAGAAAATTCTCTCTTTTTTTTGTGACCAAAGAGGCATATTGTTAGTATGTTTTGGGATTAAGGAATCAAGCCCAGTCATGTTTAATAAGGGCTGGAGTTGAGAAAGGATTTTGGGGTCACATTTTTTGGCATACCAAGGGAAAGATAAAATCAAAGAAGGAATTATTTAGGATGGTATTACACAGAGAATGCCTGTAGGTTACATCATTTCCACCTTCCTTGGAGAATCATGAACCAAATTTTGAAATGAGATAGTAGGATTTTGAGTCCCCAAACCTTATTTTTCATTTTTATAAAGTAAGCTTATAGTCCATCTTCTTGGAAGTGTTAGAGCACTCTTTCTCAGAGCAGAAGATTGGACTTAGTCATCTATAAAACTGTCTTTCATAGTTGTAACATAATGGAAAGATTTCTGATAGAGAATGCCCCCTGGGCTGAGTTTCTATATGGTGAACTACATCTTGTTGTTATGGTAACTAATACTCTAAATATAGCAAAAAGCGCAAAAGAGTTCCATTTACAAGGCAACTTGAAATTGTTATGACAACAGTAGTTTTAAAAATAAGTAGATTAATGTTTGTGTTTTTCTTCTTTTTTCCCTATAATGAGTTTTGTAAAGTCTTGGGCATGAATCAGACTGTCATCCTCCTAACTTAAAAATAGAAAAACAAACAGAAACAGAGTCAGCACACTTTGAAAAGTTTTCTCCTTTAAGGAAAGAATAGTTAAATCAATTATGTTGTGTGTGTATGATAGAATAATACTAACATTAAAGTGCATGTTATGTATCATGACTCGAGAAGAGTCTACAGGATATACACAAAAATATTAACACGATTATCTTTAGATGGTAATATTACAAGTCACACACATAGAGCTGGTCTTTCTTTTTTAATTTATTGAAATATAGTTCATATATCATAAAATTTATCTACTTTAAGTATTCACTTCAGTGGTCTTTAATGTATTCAGAGTTGTGCAAGCATCACTATGGTCTGCTTATAGAAAATTTTCACCAACCCCGAATAAAACCCCATCTCTATTAGTAGTCATTCCTCTTTCTTGATTCCATATACCCAACCTAGACCCTGGCAACTACTATTTTACTTTCTATCCCTTTGTATTTGCCTGTACTAAAGGATTCGCATACATGGTATCATGTAAAATGTGGTCTCTTGAGTTTGTTTCATTGGGGAGTTTTAGGAGAAAGGGTGCTACCCACCGTAGTAGCTATAGAAGAGGACCAGTGACCTACATGGGAATTCCCACCCTCCTGGCAACTCTGACTGGTTGAAGAGTAACTGATCCGGGTAACAATCCGGGTCTTTCTCTAGATCTAAAATGCACTGAAGGGAGAGAAACCTGCACTTGACTTTGGGAGTGTTAAGCCTGCAGATCTGGATTTACAGTTGTTGAAAACCATTGTCCCTGCTGTGTAGATGAAGCCTGTTGGCACAGAAAAGAATACAAGCTACAACTGAGGGGCACAGCATAGTTTAAGTCTCTGGGTCTGAACTTCCAACTATGAGAAACAATAATTTCCCCTTTTATTTAGATATATTTTTTTGTAGTTAAAAAAAACATGCTTGTGTGTGTTTTAATGAAAAATATATATTACTTTTGGAAAAAAAAAGTTCTATTTTAGTGTTTTTGTACAATGTCTCTCTGGGGTACCTGTATAAATGTACAAAGAATTTGTCCCATCATGTTATCATAACCTTCATATTCATAATTTTTCATACTCTTTGTTGTGGAATTTATTTCCATCACTTCTTCATGTGAGACTAATTCTCATGTAACAAGTGACATGTGATGATGTGTGAAAGATGATAATGTGAAAGTGCTGCACTCAATATGCCAGCAAATTCGGAAAACTCAGCAGTGGCCACAAGACTGGAAAAGGTCAGTTTTCATTCCAATCCCAAAGAAAGGCAATGCCAAAGAATGCTCAAACTACCGCACAATTGCACTCATCTCACACGCTAGTAAAGTAATGCTCAAGATTCTCCAGGCCAGGCTTCACCAATACTTGAACCATGAACTTCAAGATGTTCAAGCTGGATTTAGAAAAGGCAGAGGAACCAGAGATCAAATTGCCAACATCCATTGGATCATCGAAAAGCAAGAGTTCCAGAAAATGTCTACTTCTGCTTTATTGACTATGCAAAGCCTTTGACTGTGTGGACCACAACAAACTGGAAAATTCTGAAAGAGATGGAATAGCAGAGCACCTGACCTGCCTCTTGAGAAATCTGTATGCAGGTCAGAAAGCAACAGTTAGTACTGGACATGGAACAACAGACTGGTTCCAAATAGGAAAAGGAGTACATCAAGGCTATATAATGTTTATTATACCCTGCTTATTTAATTTATATGCAGAGTATATCATGAGAAATGCTGAGTTAGATGAAGCACAAGCTGGAATCAAGATTGCCAGGAGAAATATCAATAACCTCAGATATGCAAATAACACCTTATGGCAGAAAGTGAAGAACTAAAGAGCTTCTTGATGAAAGTGAAAGAGAAGAGTGAAAAAGTTGGCTTAAAGCTCAACATTCAGAAAACTAAGATCATGGCATCTGGTCCCATCACTTCATGGCAAATAGATGGGGAAACAGTGGAAACCGTGACAGACTTCATATTTTGGGGCTCCAAAATCACTGCAGATGGTGACTGCAGCCATGAAATTAAAAGATGTTTGCTCCTTGGAAGAAAAGCTATGACCAACCTAGACAGCATATTCGAAAGCAGAGACTTACTTTGCCAACAAAGGTCCATCTAGTCAAGGCTATGGTTTTTTCAGTAGTCATGTATGGATGTGAGAGTTGGACTCTAAAGAAAGCTGAGCACTGAAGAATTGATGCTTTTTGAACTGTGGTGTTGGAGACGACTCTTGAAAGTCCCTTGGACTGCACGGAGATCCAACTAGTCCATCCTAAAGGAAATCAGTCCTGAATATTCATTGGAAGGACTGATGCTGAAGCTGAAACTCCAATATTTTGGCCACCTAATGCAAAGAACTGACTCATTTGAAAAGACCCTGATGCTGAGAAAGATTGAAGGCAGGAAGAGAATGGGACAACAGAGGATGAGATGGTTGGATGGCATCACCGACTCAGTGGACATGAGTTTGAGTAAACTCTGGGAGTTGGTAATGGACAGGGAAGCCTGACATGCTGCAGTCTGTGGGGTCTTGTCAAGGAGCTGGGCAACACTGAGCGATTGAACTGAACTGATCAAGTGGCAATTTCAAAATCAATATTTCTGGGAAATTGGAAAAGTCAAATTGTCTCTTTTTTTCCCGTTCTTTGTGGCACTTTATCTCTTTTATGAATTTGTGGCAAGCACTACTTATTGTCAACCCACAAGCCATTCCATTATTCTTTTTCTTAACAAAATTCCACTTCTGTTAAGCTTTGGATGACTCTGTGAGGTTGGGGAATTTTCTGTCCCTATCACCAGGTGTGGAATCTTGACTGGCCCCAACCAAACTTGGTACTTCATCCCTTGGTATTAAAGATTGACTTGGGAAATAAGCTGATGACCCAGTTAAGGCTCATGAAAAACAAAGGGAAGTTTTCTGAAGTGCTTTGGAGACAGGTTTTGCCACCTTGATAAAAACAGATCCCTTCTTGACTTTGGATGAAGTTGCATGAAAAAGTTATGCTTAAAGCTCTTTTGAAGCCCTGAAGGGATAAGCCTGCAGATAAGAGATAGCATGCTAATGATGCCAGCACAGAAAAATGGAAAACATCCATTAGGTCCTTGACAGAGCTGTCAAGGCGCAGAATTAATCAACCCTAGATGTTCCTACCATGAGGCTTCTCATTCTATAAAATGTTATTTATGCCACATGAGTCTGTGTATAGTTGTGCAGATGCTACTCTGCTCTCTGCTCCCCATGCTATGTGTTCTGATGTAGATTGAGTTCGCCTAGAGAAAGAGGCATCTTGTTCTCATTTGCACAAAAACACAGAATAAACTAGAAGTCTTGCTTTGAGTCAAATGTGATACTCTGTGCAATTAAAGTATCCAAATTGGATACATAATCATTCATAGTTCCTTGCGGTTTACTATGTAACTTGTGTGCCACTAAGACAGTAAACTTCGCGAGGGGCAGGAACAAAGGCATGTGTCAATCCTTCCTATGTGGTTGGCACTCAAGTGATGATAAATGCTTAATGGTCAAAAAGAATGGGAATATCCAAATAGTGCCACCACAGGCTATGCTTATGTCAAACATCTGTATACTTGAGAATATCTAGATGGCTGACTAAATATTTTTCATCTTAATCTGGACATTTTGGCATCGAGTAATGTAACCCCAAAGTTAGCCTGAAGAAATCAGGGGCTCTCATTCTTCTACTCTTAAATGTGGTGAGATGCTGAACTGTCACACAGATGAATGATGCCTGTTTAACATGCTGTCAACATAACTCTTAGGGAATTTCCTCCAGGGGAGCAAAAGGCAGCCAAGGGTCCTTTAGGAAATCTTTCTTCTTTCCAGATGTTGAGTATATGACATGATATGTTCTAGTGTGTTACTGAAGGAAAAAACTGGTGAGAATGCAAAAAAGGAAATTTATATCTAAAATCAAAGTTCCTCCGTCAGATCAGATGTCTCTGTTTAAGTGTCAGAATAATTGCTGACTTTTTTCTCTTCTGTTACCCTTCACACATTTTCTCTCCGTATTGTCACAGATCCGTATTGTCAGATTAGGTGAATAACAGAAAAGTAACAATAGGGTTAATCAAAGTAGTTTAAAAGAGAAAGGAAATCATCCCAATCATTCTTAATTACCTTATCATACATTCCTTGTCCTAAAGGGTGTTTTTATTTAAAATCCTAGTTCAGGCACATTTGAAGATACAGATTAATTTTTATCATATTTGAAATCAAATGTACGTATAGTATTAAATTTATGAGATCATATTATCTTTTCTTTTGAGTTCCAAATTCTGAGAATTTAAATTCAAGCTTTCAACATTTTAGAGCTGAAAACAGAAAGAACAGGACGGTGTTGAGATGAAGACCTTTTTTTGTTGTAAGTCAGTTCAGTCAGTCAGTTCAGTCACTCAGTCGTGTCCGACTCTTTGCGACCCCATGAATTGCAGCACGCCAGGCCTCCCTGTCCATCACCAACTCCCAGGGTTCACTCAAACTCACGTCCATCAAGTTGGTGATGCCATCCAGCCATCTCATCCTCTGTCGTCCCCTTCTCCTCCTGCCCCCAATCCCTCCCAGCATCAGAGTCTTTTCCAGTGAGTCAACTCTTCACGTGAGGTGGCCAAAGTACTGGAGTTTCAGCTTTAGCATCATTCCTTCCAAAGAACATCCAGGGCTGATCTCCTTTAGAATGGACTGGTTGGATCTCCTTGTAAGTGGTATCCCATAAATCCAATGACTTAAGCAAAAGGGCAATTATTATTTCATATATATAAATAATACAAAGGGTAAGGCTAGCTTCAGTTACAGCTTCATCCTGAGTCTGAGCAATGTCCATAGGCTTTCTTCATTGTAGTGATTCAATTCCCGTGTTTCTCATAGTAACAAAATGGCTGCTTTTGCTTCAGCTCCTGCTTATTTCAAGTTTACACTTAGTGAAAAAAGGAGACTGTTTCTACTCAAGGATTGCCAGTCAAAATTTTATGACATCTCATTGGTCTATAAGGTTCATGTATTCATTCCTGAATCAATTACAATGATCATGGGAATAAGAGCCACTGCTTAGCCTGAATTGAAGGAGAAGTGCATGTCCCATGAGGTAGGGGCAAGGGAAATTCCCTAGTTCAAATTAGGGGCTATATTCAGAAGAATTAGGAATGAATATGGGGAAGGCAAACAAATTTTGCTTCATATATTCAGAACATTCACATATACAGAAGAAAAAGCACACATAGAGAAGAAAAAGAAAACAAGAAAGGAAAAATGGATCCCACCAGCTAGAGCTAAAAAATTACTCAACTGTCAACTGGAAGGAACAGAAGGAAAGCATTCAGATAGTGCCCACAGGGGCAGGGGAAATAAAAAAGATAATAAAGCATAATGGTGTTTTTTTTTTTTTAATTTTTACAGTGTGTAAAGAATGGCATTTTATTAGGGAGAGGCAATAATGTCCACAATGCTTTTCTCATTTATCTATCACTATACCTCAGATATGCAGATGACACCACCGTTATGGCAGAAAGTAAAGAAGAACTAAAGAGCCTCTTGATGAAAGTGAAAGAGGAGGGTGAAAAAGCTGGCTTAAAGCTCAACATTCAGAAAACTAAGATCATGGCATCTGGTCCCATTACTTCATGGCAAATAGATGAGGAAACAATGGAAACAATGAGAGACTTTATTTTGGGGGACTCCAAAATCACTGCAGATGGTGACTGCAGCCATGAAATTAAAAGACGCTTGCTCCTTGGAAGAAAAGCAATGACTAGACAGCATATTAAAAAGCAGAGGCATTACTTTGCCAACAAATGTCCATCTAGTCAAAGCTACAGTTTTTCCAGTAGTCAGGTATGGATATGAGAGTTGGCCTATAAAGAAAGCTGAGCACTGAAGAATTGACGCTTTTGAACTGTGGTGTTGGAGAAGACTCTTGAGAGTCCCTTGGACTGCAAGGAGATCCAACCAGTCCATCCTAAAGGAGATCAGTCCTGGGTGTTCATTGGAAGGACAGATGTTGAAGCTGAAACTCCAATACTTTGGCCACCTGATGCAAAGAACTGACTCATTGGAAAAAAAACCCTGATGCTGGGAAAGATTGAAGGCAGGAGGAGAGGGGATGACAGAGGATGAGATGGTTGGATGGCATCATGGACTCAATGGACATGAGTTTGAGTAAACTCCGGGAGTTGGTAATGGACAGGGAAGATTGGCATGCTGCAATCCATGGGGTCACAAACAGTCGGACACGACTGAACAATTGGACTGAATTGAACTGAACTGAACTGAAAGGGAAATGGCAATATGCATTGCTTTGTGATACTGCTTTATAAATCGAGGGGATGACAATCCTTTAGACAACTTAATATTCATATAACAAGATTCACATTCTATGTGTAAATGTTACACCAAGTATTTGAATATAAGACTTTATTTTAATAAAGTTTATATTTAAAATAGAATTTTAACCTGTCAACTCACAAAACCTAATTCAAAACATGATACATTTATCCTTCTAGCTGATTTGATGTTCAGTTCAGTTTAGTTCAGTTCAGTTGCTCAGTTGTGTCCAACTCTTTGTGACCCCATGAATCGCAGCACGCCAGGCTGACATTTTCCAGTCCTGTGGCCACTGCTGAGTTTTTCAAATTTGCTGGCATACTGAGTGCAGCACTTTTACAGCATCATCATTCAGGATTTGAAATAGCTCAACTGAAATTCTATCACCTCCACTAGCTTTGTTCATAGTGATGTTTTCTAAGGCCCACTTGACTTCACATTCCAGGATGTCTGGCCCTAGGTGAATGATTATCCTCAGTTTGTAATTGTTTTATATTAAGAATATTTCCTAAATGAAGTCTATTATTTTTATCAGAAAACATTTCCCTTTATTCTTAAAGAGTGCTTTTTAAAATCAAGGCACCAACAAGAACTACTTTCAGATGGTACAGAATTTCTTATTTCTTGAGGACTCTGTGGTTGGCCATTTCTTTATTAGTTACCTGCAGTGAGACATCTTCCTGTGGCAAACAGGAAGAAGCTCAATATTGGCTTCTCCTTCCATAACTCCCACTTCTGATGACTTCTGGACTAGAGTCTCTTCCATCATATCATTCCTCATGTTCCTGCTACCACCAAAGTTTCCACTCTTCATTGGATCATAGTTAGAAGGCTACTGGTTATAATTTCCAAAATCATAATTTCCATAACTTCCATAATTTCCTCCTCCATAGTTGTCATCACTACCTTTGTAGCCCTCACCCTGGTTGCCATATCCAGGTCTTTCACCACCATATCCTCCTTTTCCTCCATAACCAGGGCTATCTCCAAAACTGCCACCTCCAGGCCCTCCTCCATACCCATTCAGTTCAGTTCAGTTCAGTCGCTCAGTCATGTCTGACTCTTTGCGACCCCATGAATCTCAGCACACCAGGCCTCCCTGTCCATCACCAACTCCCAGAGTTCACTCAGACTCACATCCATCGAGTCTGTGATGCCATCCAGCCATCTCATCCTCTGTTGTCCCCTTCTCCTCCCTCCCTCAATCCCTCCCAGCATCAGAGTCTTTTCCAATGAGTCAACCCTTCGCATGAGGTGGCCAAAGTACTGGAGTTTCAGCTTTAGCATCATTCCCTCCAAAGAAATCCCAGGGCTGATCTCCTTCAGAATGGACTGGTTGGATCTCCTTGCAGTCCAAG
The DNA here is from genome assembly GCF_016772045.2 of Ovis aries. Taxonomy (NCBI): domain Eukaryota; kingdom Metazoa; phylum Chordata; class Mammalia; order Artiodactyla; family Bovidae; genus Ovis; species Ovis aries. The sequence continues at coordinate 52,866,158 of NC_056058.1, read as the reverse complement.
GGACTCTCAAGAGTCTTCTCCAACACCACAGTTCAAAAGCATCAATTCTTTGGCGCTCAGCCTTCTTCACAGTCCAACTCTCACATCCATACATGACCACTGGAAAAACCATAGCCTTGACTAGACAGACCTTTGTTGGCAAAGTAATGTCTCTGCTTTTCAATATGCTATCTAGGTTGGTCATAACTTTTCTTCCAAGGAGTAGGGGCTTTTATCCATCCCCAAATCCACCACAACTTCCATATCCATCAGACCCTTCTCTTAAGTTACTTCTAGGCTCTAGTCCAAAATTTTCATTCCCACCACCACCATGACAATCTCTAAAACCAAAGTCACCTCCTTTTCCATTTCTAGAACTTTGTACTAGGAAGTACATTTCTTGTCTAGACAAAACCTTTCTAACTACTGCATTATGACCAAGATAGCATGTTATTTCTGCAACACAATCTTATCCACAGGATCATGGTTATCAAAAGTAACAAATTCAAACCCTCTTTTCTTTCCAGACTGCCTATCAGTAATTATCTCAATGGTATCAATTTTTCCATGTTCCTCAAAGTAAGCTCTAAGATGATGTTCCTCAGCATCTTCTTTATTCCACTAACAGCTTCTTCACAGTTACATATGCGTGGGTGTGTATACTAAGTTGCTTTAGTCAGTGTTAGACTCTGTAACCCCATGGACTGTAGCCCGCCAGGCTCCTCTGTCCATTGGATTCTTCAACCAAGAACACTGTAGTGGGTTGCCATGCTCTCCCCCAGGGGATCTTCCCGACCCAGGGATCGAACTTGCATCTCTTATGTCCCCTGCTTTGGCAGGTGGGTTCTATACCTTGAGCACCACGTGGGAAGCCCCATAGTTACATGAGCCCCTGGCTTTCCAGATTCCCCTCTTGCAGTAGCACATTTTGGCTCAACCACTGTCCCATCAACTGAATGAGGTCCTGTGGCCACGGCAGCCTCAACCTCAGCCATGGATGAAAAAGTTACAAAATCAAACGTTTCTTATCTCTTACTTGCCGGATCCCTCATAACTACATCTGTAAGTTTTCCTCATTGCTTGTTCCTCAGACTTTCATCTATAGGTTCAAAGCGCAAGCCACCGATAGAGTTTAGGGAGTAGCTCCATTTCTCTGTCCATCGCGGACTCAGACGCTTCAGGCATTCGCCGTAGGAGAGAGAGAGAGACCTCCGCGGAGGAACACGAACCGGACTCATTCTGATGCCTGAGCGAGAGCTGCCGCCGCTGGAGAAACGACACTGACAAAACCTCTAGGGGCATCTCAGCTGGGTTCTGGCGCTGTTGCTACTCAGTATGACATTTTTTAAAAAAAGAAAAGGTGCCTCCACTGGCTGGAGCTTGGAGATGGTGCTTGTCAGCCAGTAGGCCCCTGGTTGTGTGCCAAATTAGATTCCTGTCAGACACCTTTCAGGTGAGCAAATGGCAACCTACTCCCGTATTCTTGCCTGGAGAATCCCATGGAAAGAGGAGCCTGGCAGGCTACAGTCCATGGGGCCCCTAGAGTCAGACACGACTTAGCGATTAAACCACCACCACATATAGTCGGCTTCTTTCCAGAGGCTACCGCCTGACTAAACCCTATCTGGGTGAGTTCGGGTGTGAGCCCTTTAAGAGGCGTCTCCCAGGTTCGTGTAGCCTTGTGGCCTATGGACACAAGCCCTGCTGGTTTTCAAAGTTAGATGTTTTGAGGAACCGACTCTCAGGTACAGGTGCCGTGTGTGGGGATCAAACTCTTCTCCTCAGGGAGAAGCTCTGGGTTTTCCGTTCACTCCTGATTGTGGGGGATTGTGCTGGGGACGGTGTTTATGGGGAGATTATGTCCCAGCCGTTCCTGTTTGATCTGACGTTGCTGCAGAGTCGCTGTGTCCACGGGAGGGCATAACCCAACCTCCTCCTTCTTGAGCCGGAGCGTCTTTCTTCTCCTGCTCGGGGACATGAGAGGTCCAGGTTCTCGGCCCTTGGACTCAGAGACTTACACTAGAAGTGCCTTGGTTCTCAGGGTCTCAGGCCCGGCCTGGACTATCCCAGTGGCTCTTCTGAGTCTCCAGGTTGTAGGTGGCAGGTTGTCAGATTTCTCTGGCTTCATTCATAATGTGTGTGCGTGCTTGGTGGCTAAGTCATGCCAGACTCTGTAGCCTGCTAGCCGCCTGTCCATAGGATTTTTCAGGCGAGAATACTGGAGTGGGTTTTCGTTTCCTAACTCAGGGGATCTTCCCCACCCAGGGATTGACACCCTGTCTCCTGCATTGGAGGTGGATTCTTTACCACTGAGCCACCTGGAAATCCCTCATTCTTAACACTGGATCCAATTCTGATAATGTCTCCTCTTGAATACAGCTCTGTCCTATTGGTTCTGTTTTCTCTGGAGAGCCCTGACTAATGCGCTGCCATGATCAAGTAAGGCAAATCTAGTGAACTGAGACAACGCTCATTATTTCAGGGTTATGTAGGTAAAATATCCAAAGGGTTTGGCTGGTTTCTCTGTTTTGAGTCTCAAAAGGCCAGAAGCAGGTGTCAGCAGGCTATGTTCCCCCTTGGAAACTCTACGGGGAGGATCTGTTTCCAAGCTCCTTTGTGCTGTGGAGAGAATTCATTTCCTCACAGCTGCAGGTGGAGAAGGAAATGGTGACCCACTCCAGTACTCCTGCCTGGAAAATTCCATGGACAGAGGAGCCTGGCGGGTTACAGTCCATAGGGGCATCACATAAAAGTCAGGCATGACCAAGCACACACGTGCACACACATCTGCAGGACTAGGTTCTGTGTCTTTGATGGCTGTCAGCTGGGGCCGCCCTTATCCCTAGAACTCATTCACCAGTACCTGCCCAGAACCTGCTGTATCTTAGAACCAGCCATGGCATCACAGCCTCCTCACACTATTCGCATCTCTGTCTCTTCTGCTCTTCAGGGCTCCTGTAATCACATTGGGCCCATCTGATAATACAGAAGTATTTCCCTATGGTAAGGCCAATTGATTAGTAGCTTCAATTCCATTGCAAAGTCCCTTTTGTCATGTTAGGAGCAAAAGCCATGGAGACCAAAATCCTACCTACCAGATTAGGATGGGTTTGGATGGGTTTAACTGCCTCTAGCAATGTAAGAATTTCCATTTCCTCATTCTCCTCAAACAGGTCATTTTAGTCAAACAATGAGGACTGCAAACAGACTTTACATATAATAGGTGAAAAGCCATCTCAGTGTTGCTTAGATTATTAATAAAGTGGGATTTAAGGCACATTTGATGCCCTTTTCCAGTCAATATGCGAAAATCCAGACAGCGGGGCTGGGGACTGTGCAGTAGGAGTGTAAATTGTGGTGATTTCTCTGCCTGGCAGCTGGGCGTGAAGAAGGAGCAGTTTGGAATGGCAACGGACAGCCAGAACAGATGGACAGCAGCTGAATCAATCAAGAAGCGATTGCAATCTATGGTAAGTTCACCAGGACTGCTTTCGCCAAGTGCTGGCATGTGTTTTGATACAAAAACCCACAAAGCCCTGTCTTTGTTTAAGCATCTTGCGCCAAATGTGCCATAACATACATCACAGACTATTTATTTCTCACTTAAAAAAAAAATTGATGCCAGGTTCAGGTTGCTTTCAAAACAAAGGACGTGAGGAACAGAAAATTTAAACTGCAGGATGACTGCTGAAGGAAGAAAAGACAAATGCATTAAGGAGGCAAAGCACAGCCAGGCTTTTGATGGTTTGACATAAACTTTGTAAGATAAATACAAGCATTTTATACAGAGTCCTGCATTTTATACAGACAGCTGATTTCATGAAAAAAGTCCTGCATTTTATACAGAGAGCTGATTACATGAAAAAAAAAAAAGATAGCATCTTGGTACTCCTTTCATAGAGACTGGGAAACTACACATAGATTTGGATTTTACCTAAACATGTAGTTAGGGAAGCATTTGGTGCAAATGACATGGATTAGGTAACAAAAAGGCTATAAATTCAAAGCCTTTCCCTTGGCATTGCTTTTATCAGCAAAGTGAGTGGAAAATTAAGTCAGGGTGATTATTTTTTTAAAGGGCTGTCATTTTTTAAAATAAATAATATTTATTTATTTATTTTTGGCTGTGTTGGGTCTTCGCTGGTACTTGGGCTTTTCCCTAGTTGCGATAAGTGGGGTTTAGTCTTTGTTGCAGTGCTTGCCTTCTCGTTGTAATGGCTTCTCTTGTAGAACATGAGCTCTAGGGCATGTGGGCTTCAGTAGTTGCGGCAGCTGGGCTCAATACTTGCAGTTAGTTGTGGTGCACAGGTTTAGTTGCTCTGTAGCATGTGGGATCTTCCTGGACCAGGTGTTGAACCCATGTCTTCTGCATTGGCAGGCAGATCCTTTACCAATAAGCCACCCGGGGAGCCCTGGACTGTTATTTTAACCCTGCTGATACATTGTCTGAAATATCAGACCAAGGTTCCTAGTATGGCAACTATATATGTAGACTTTGCCTTTTGGCAATCCACAGTTTGCTGTGCTATAGCAATATTATAGTAATGTAGTAGTACCTGTACTATTACTGTAACTAATTTGTGCACAGCCAATATTCATGTGATGCATTAATTTGACTTTAAGTTCAATTCAGTCGCTCAGTTGTGTCTGACTCTGAGACCCCATGGGCTACAGCATGCCAGGCTTCCCTATCCATCATCCAACCAGTAAATCCTAAAGGAAATCAGTCCTGAATATTCATTGGAAGGACTGATGCTGAAGCTGAAACTCTAATACTTCGGCCACCTGATGCAAAGAACTGACTCCTTGGAAAAGACCCTGATGCTGGGAAAGATTGAAGGCAGGAGGAGAAGGGGATGACAGAGGATGAGATGGTTGGAATTTGGCTTTATTTAGAAAAATAACAGAAATATGTCTGCAATTATGTCAATATTGTGGTACTGACTGGAAGAGGGCTTTCAAAAGGCAGATCATGTTCTGCTTTCAGAATTGAATGTTATACATGTATGTTCAGTTTGTGAACCTGTGCACTTATAATATATGCACTTCCCTGAATTCAGCCTATAATTAAATAAAGCATATTAACAAAAAAAGAAAGGTACATGGCAAGGGTGGAAGATTAAATTTGGTCCCATTTTTAAGTTGTGGAAAAATCTTCAAAATTACAGGTGGCTATAACAGACTGGTTCCAAATAGGAAAAGCAGTACGTCAAGGCTATATATTGTCACCCTGCTTATTTAACTTCTATGCAGAGTACATCATGAGAAACGCTGGGCTGGAAGAAACCCAAGCTGGAATCAAGATTGCTGGGAAAAATATCAATAACCTCAGATATGCAGATGATACCACCCTTATGGCAGAAAGTGAAGAGGAGCTAAAAGCCTCTTGATGAAAGTGAAAGAGGAGAGCGAAAAAGTTGGCTTAAAGCTCAACATTCAGAAAACGAAGATCATGGCATCCGGTCCCATCACTTCATGGGAAATAGATGGGGAAACAGTGGAAACAGTGTCAGACTTTATTTTGGGGGGGGCTCCAAAATCACTGCAGATGGTGACTGCAGCCATGAAATTAAAAGACGCTTACTCCTTGGAAGAAAAGTTATGACCAACCTAGATAGCATATTCAAAAGCAGAAACATTACTTTGCTGACTAAGGTCCGTCTAGTCAAGGCTATGGTTTTTCCTGTGGTCATGTATGGATGTGACAGTTGGACTGTGAAGAAGGCTGAGTGCTGAAGAATTGATGCTTTTGAACTGTGGTGTTGGAGAAGACTCTTAGTCCCTTGGACTGCAAGGAGATCCAACCCATCCATTCTGAAGGAGATCAACCCTGGGATTTCTTTGGAAGGAGTGATACTAAAGCTGAAGCTCCAGTACTTTGGCCACCTCATGCGAAGAGTTGACTCATTGGAAAAGACTCTGATGCTGGGAGGGATTAGGGGCAGGAGGAGAAGGGGACGACAGAGGATGAGATGGCTGGATGGCATCACGGACTCGATGGACGTGAGTCTGAGTGAACTCCGGGAGATGATGATGGACAGGGAGGCCTGGTGTGCTGCAATTCATGGGGTCGCAAAGAGTCGGACACGACTGAGCAACTGAACTGACTGAACTGAACTGATAGGAAGTAGTTCCATCAATTCCAGAGATTGCAAACTTGTGGTATGTATGCCTTATTCTAACCCACCAATGTTTTTGGCCCATGGATTTAAACAAAGATTGATTGTGAACCATTAAAAATTGAGGGAATTTATATCAAAATCCAGATTGTAGGCTTCCTTTGAAAAGTTAGCAGGTCTATACCACTGGGCTTACTTTGTCACATAGCAACAATCTGGGGGAACAATCTGCCTCCTGTACACAAGACCTGTACTTTCTACTCTGTCACAGCCTTCACCATGTCCCATGGTCCTTCTGACTAAATGTGTGACCTATATTGCCTGCCAATCTGTCTGGTTAAATGTGCAATTACTGATATTCTGATAGAAAATTATAGTGAAGCACATAGACCCAGATACCTGGTAGCTTTTTGATGTGAAGCGAGGTTTGATTTCAAAGAACACAGTGTTCAATTCAGTTCAATCAGTCAGTTGTGCCTGACTCTTTGTGACCCTATGGACTACAGCACGCTAGGCTTCCCTATCCATCACCAACTCCTAGGACTTGCTCAAACTCATGTCCATCCAGTTGGTGATGCCATCCAACCATCTCATCCTCTGTTGTCCCCTTCTCCTCCTGTCTTCAATCTTTCCCAGCATCAGGGTCTTTTCTAACGAATCAGTTCTTGTCAGGTGGCCTAAGTATTGAAGCTTCAGCATCAGTCCTTCCAATGAGTATTCAGGACTGATTTCCTTCAGGACGGACTGGTTGGATCTCCTTGCAGTCCAAGGGACTCTCAAGAGTCTTCTCCAACACCACAGTTCAAAAGCATCAATTCTTCAGCACTCAGCTTTCTTTATAGTCCACTCTCACATCCAGACGTGACTACTGGAAAAACCACAGCTTTGACTAGATGGACCTTTGTTGGCAAAGTAATGTCTCTAGTTTTTAATATGCTGTCTAGGTTGGTCATAGATTTTCTTCCAAGGAGCAAGCGTCTTTTAATTTCATGGCTGCAATCACCATCCGCAGTGATTTTGGAGCCCCCCAAAATAGTCTGTCACTGTTTCCATTTTTTCTATTTGCCATGAAGTGATGGGACTGGATGCCATGATCTCAGTTTTCTGAATGTTGAGTTTTAAGGCACCTTTTTCACTTTCCTTTTTGACTTTCATCAAAAGGCTCTTTAGTTCTTCTTCACTTTCTGCTGTAAGGGTGGTGTCATCTGCATATCTGAGGTGACTGATATTTCTCCTGGCAATCTTGATTCCACCTTGTGCTTCATTCAGCCCAGCATTTCTCATGATGTACTCTGCATATAAGTTAAATAAGCAGGGTGACATTATACAGCCTTGACATACTCCTTTTCCTATTTGGAACCAGTCTGCTGTTTTATGTCCAGTTCTAACTGTTGCTTATTGACCTGAATACAGATTTCTCAGGAGGCAGGTCAGGTAGTCTGGTATTCCTATCTCTTGAAGAATTTTCCACAGTAAAGTATGGATTTGGTCATTTTATGGTTAACCACATCCAGGAAGCTAGTCTGAGTGGAGAATCTGAGTCTGTCAATTGATCTGTCCCATTTGGGGTTTTTAGAAATAGACAAAATCTTCATCATAGCCCACCATCCATATGTTCTGAACACCACTACGTATTGCTTTGGAACCAAAGTTAGAGGGATGAATTCCAAATGAACCCAATGCATATGTTTGGAACAACCATTAAAAAAAAAATTAGCTTTTCAGACTGCAGCTGTGGTGCTTTTATTAACCACATCTCCAATCCCTGGGATATAAGCCTCACGTAAAAATGAAGTGAGGCAAGACTTGGAATTGCTGTGGTTTGTGCTGGAGTGGTCTGAGTGGCCTGCCCACACAATCACATCAGAAGAGGTGAACTAAATCAGGATGACTGTGGAAAGAGAGCCTCAGTGGAATCAGCCATGGCCCTCAGCCTCCTTTATTGGAATCAGGGAACTGAGGGACGAAACCTGAAAACATAGATCTTGCTGTGGATAATGATGGAAAGGCAATTACAGCTCCAGGGTATGAGGATGACAACCCATGTGCTGATCATTTATGTTCTTCCAACCACTGTTACCTAGTGTTTCTAGCTAATGTATGAACAGGTTCCAGTCCGAACAGGTCCCAGCTGCTGTCTCCTTTACAAAGAGAGTGAATGTTAGAAATGAGCAGATGCCTGCAGATGTGACTGGGAAAGCTCTCAAGTCCTGTGAGTTTCAGTATTTGTCTTTGTTCTCAAGCTATAGAGCTGCTGACATTTTCAAAAGGCTGTGCACATAGCATTGGTGTTCCTGTCATATCTTGGTTTTAAAATACTGTGGATTTTATAGGTATTTTTTTAATGTGGGCTTTGCTAAATTTTTAGTTCTAAGACGGTCCTTCTGTAAATGGTTCTATGGTTTGGGAAATGGGGGTAGAATCCATCTTGTCATTTATGCCTGTTGTCTGTGAGGCCCAATGAGGGGGACAAAAAAGAGGTGCTTCATCAAAATAAAATGCTTATATGGCTGGAGAGGTTTAATAGTGAAGCACTGACATTGGCATTCTTCAGGTCATTTAGGCACCAGTATACAAAGCATCAAGTTACTTGCCCATGGTCACAAGACCAGTTAGCAGCAGGAATGACACTAGAACTCCAAATGTTTAGTTAAATCAGGCTACTTTTTGCCAAGTAAAGTTGAGAAGTAAAACAACAATATAAATAATTTCATTCAAGGACCATTTGGAGTGTGTCAACAAGATGACAAATATTTCTACAGAAAGTGAGGATTTATATCTATCAAAATACATGTGTTCCCAAATATTTCCTCCTTTGGTGTCAAATATATCACAGCAATTGCTTCTGTTCTTTCTTTCTCTTTTTATGTCGGGTTTATATGTCTATTCTTTGCGTTAATCCAGCACCGAAAGTATCCTACTTCCACCGCCTATAATCGTACTTCTTACCCTGTATTAAAAGGGCCTGTTTACTTGTCTGTGTCCATACTAGATGGTAAGCACACAGGGTCCACAGAGCAAGGGATGTGCAGAACTTGTCACAAAAAAACAATTGTCAGGTTGTCAGAAATTTTGCAAGCTGGTTCACAACAAGCTATCAACTTGAAATCCTCCATGAGGGAAGTATTTATATGACACAAATTGGCACATGGTATAAATCAGAGCTTCTTCTACCTCCCCATAGCCAGTTTTCAACATTTTCCAGCATCCCTGTGGTCAGAGACCTTATTTGTTTGACTCATCACGGTATCCTTAGTTGTGCCTGTTTCATAGTAGGTGCTCAGTAAACATTTGTTAAAGAGGTGAATGATACTTGAATAAAAGGTAAATGAGTGAAGGTGTCTGTTGGTTTCTTTCCAGTCCTGATTTCCAATAATTCTAGCATAGGCAATGTACTGGACTCTCTTAGCAGAGATTCTATTAATAGTTTCTAGCAGACATGGGAAGTCCTTGGTCCTTGGAAACAAGTGAACCTGGATTGGACTCCCAGTTCTGTTATTAGTAGCTATGAATTGTAGGCATGTTATCTTTCTTCTTGAAGCCTCTGGGAATGTTTTTCCCCTTCTATTAAAAAAGTTCATTAATACAACTTGTGGTGCTGTCATGAGGGTTAAAGATAATGGTATATAAGGTACCAGTGCACAGACTCATAGCCTCTGTGCAAAGCCACCCTCTTGGAGTCATATCTCAAATACCAGGTACATTTTCCTGCAGGCCTCAGACATTTCCCATGACACATTCAACTTTAATATATTCAAGTAGTAGTTAGTAGTTTGTCGCGCAGTCGTGTCTGAGTCTTTGCGACCCCATGGACTGTAGCCTACTAGGCTACTCCCTCCATGGGATTCTCCAGGCAAGAGTACTGGAGTGGGTTGCCATTTCCTTCTCCAGGGGATCTTCCCGACCCAGGGATCGAACCCAGGTCTTCCGCATTGCAGGCAGACGCGTTAACCTCTGAGCCACCAGGGGACTTATTTATTATTTGAAACTTTCTTTCTTGACAAAAGAGACAGACCAGGGACCTTACCTGTCTGCTTTGCTGCTCTATCTCCAGTGCCTTGAATGGTGCCTGTTATACATAGTAACTCTTGATAAATACTCTTTGAATAAGTAAATGAACAAACAATGAATAAATTATGTTCTTATTTATTAGGAAGTAGTCTATAGCATTGCTCAGAAACTGTGTACCGCAGACCAAATACAGCCTGCCACCTATTTTTGAAAATAAAATTTTACTGGAACATAGTCATAGCCATTCATTTATGACTTGCTCTGGTGACTTTTACATGACAGAAGCAAATCTGAGTAAATGCAACAAAGATCATATGGCATATAAAGCTGAAAACATTTACTACCTGGACTTTTATAGTAAAAGAAAAAAATAATGTTACTGACCTCTGATCTATAAGATCATCTTAGAAAGGCACTAGTTTAAAGTTCAGAAAACTGAGGAATTTTCTCAGCATTGCTAAATAAAGTGGTGGTGATAGGGAAGAGGAAACAGGTCTTAGCTCAATGAAGCATATTATCCTAAGACCTGGGAGTTTGAGGAAGACACCAACCATCCCCCTCCTCTAGGCAAAACATCTCAACTCCCAAATAGATGAATGGCTGTACTATTTTAACATATCTCAGTGCTAATCTCCTAATCTCTTTCTCTGAGTTTGGATGATTATATTTTTCCATAGTTTTTTTTTTTTTTTTTTTTTTTAATACTGGCATCAGAGGAACATTTGGGATGCTTTCAAGGGGGAGGGTGAAGTTTGAGATGGCAATAGCACTGCAAAAACATGCCCGGCCGAGCTCCAAATTTTCATCATGACAGCAGTATGTAATTACTGCACTAAACTTTGAGAAACCTGATATTATGCAAATAAATTCCAGCTGCATTTTATGACGGCACATGCAATTTTTATAAAAATTTTTTTAAATCTTTTTTAATATGGAAAAATCCTTCTCTTACAGTATTTGGAATTAACGAAAGATACAGTGTAATAGAGTATATTAGCTTAATTCAGTACAAATGTTGTAGTACATTGAAATGCTCCTTTAGATAAAGAATTCTTTTTGGTGTATGTTAACATATGGCAATATTTGCTGCTGTTCACTGTTTGGAGGTAGTAAGAGGGCTGTAGAATTTACTGTGGTCCTGGGGTGATGGTGGTAGTGGTGAGGGTTCCATTTTTCATGGCAGCAATATGTAACTTGAGAGCTAAGAAATTAGAAGGAGTTAGGCAGGTAAAGAAAGGCAGAACTGTGTTTAAGGCAGTAGAGAAAGTCTTCACTAAGGCTGGAGCACAGGGAGCAACAGGGAGAGAGACCTGGGAAGATGCTGGGAGGTGGTGAGAGTTATTGTCTATTAAGTACTCTAAGTGCCAGGCACTGTTGTAAGTACTGTGCATGTATTACCTCATTCAATCCACACAACAAACCTGTGAGAGAGGTGCTATTATTATCCTTATACATGAGGAAACTGTGAACAGAACAAAACAAAACTTTGCCCAGTGTCATTTAGTTAGCAAGTGGCAGAGTTTGAATTTAAACCCAGGAATGAGGCTCAAGAAGTCACACTCTTAACCAGTGGGTAAAGCTGAAGTTAACTGTCAAGGTCCTTGAGTGCTTCTTTGCACTTTGCACTTCTCCAAAGAATCTGTTAGGTTGGTACAAAAGTAATTGAGGTTTCGGACCATGAATTTTTAAATCATTTTAACTAAGCTCAAATGCATCTTTATTAATCAAGATAGGAACCATTACAATTAACACATTTTTGCCAATGAGAAATAAATTTGTTTATTCCTGTAGCATAAAAATCTGTGTTTCAGGATTTGACAAACTCTTGGAAAGCATTTTCTGCATCCTGCTGGTTGCAGAAGTGTTTCCCCTGCAAAAAGTTGTCAAGATGCTTGAAGAAGTGGTAGTTGGTTGGTGAGAGATCAGGTGAATATGACTGGTAAGGCAAAACATCATAGCCCAATTCATTCAACTTTTGAGGCATTGGTTGTATAACATGCAGTTGAGCATTACTATGGAGAAGAATTGGGCTCTTTCTGTTGACCAGTGTGGGCTGCAGGCATTGCAGTTTTTGGTGCATTTCATTGATTTGCTGAGCTTACTTCTCATATGTGACAGTTTCTCCCAGATTCAGAAAGTTGTAGTGGATCAGATGAGCAGCAGACCACCAGTGACCATGACCTTTTTTTGGTGCAAGTTTGGCTTTGGGAAGTACTTTGGAGCTTCTTCTAGATCCAGCCACTGAGCTGGTCATCACAGGTTGTCATATAAAATCCACTTTTTGTCACACGTCACAGTCCGATTCAGAAAATGTTCATTGTTGTTGTATAGAATAAGAGAAGATGACATTTTGAAAGGACAGTTTTTTTGTTTTTTGTTTTTTGTTTTTTTTTAAATCTGTGGTCAGCTCGTGAGACACCCACTTATTGAGCTTTTTCACCTTTCCAATTTGCTTTATATGCTGAATGACCACAGAATGGTCAGTGTTGAGTTCTTGGCAGCTTCTCGTGTAGTTGAAGTTGTAGTTGAAGTTGTAGTTGTAGTTGTAGTTGTAGTTGATGATGACTCTCAACTGGTCGTTAACTTCTGATGGCCAGCCACTGATGGCTCTTCTTCAAGGTGCACGTTTCCTCTGCAAAACTTCTTGAACCACAACTGCACTGTACGTTCATTAGCATTTCCTGGGCCAGATGCATTGCTGATGTTGCGAGTTGTCTCTGCTGCTTTATGACCCACTTTGAAATTTAGTAAGAAAATTGCTGTATGACTCTGGGAGCTCAAACTGGTGATCTGTATAACCTAGAAGGGTGGGATGGAGCGGGAGGTAGGAGGCAGGTTCAAGGAGGGGTTATATGTATACTTATGACTGATTCATGTTGATATATGGCAGAAACCAGCATAATATTGTAAAGCAATTATCCCTCAAGTTAACAATTTTAAAAATTAAAAAAAAGAAAATGGCTTGAATTTCTATAGTCTAAAACTGATATAAAATAAACAGCAAGTGATAAGTCATCAGCAAAAAAAAAAAGTGAGAAATGCACATTAAAATGATGTGTGAAAGTGAAAGTTACTTAATTGTGTCTGACTCTTTCCATGGTCTATATGGCCCATGGAATTCTCCAGGCCAGAATACTGGAATGGGTAGCCTTTCCCTTCTCCAGGAGATCTTCCCAACCCAGAGATTGAACCCAAGTGTCCCACATTGCAGGCAGATTCTTTACCAGCTGAGCCACCAGGGAAGCCCAAGAATACTGAAATAGGTAGCCTATCCCTTCTCCAGAAGATCTTCCCAACCCAGGAACTGAACCAGGGTCTCCTGCATTGTAGTCAGATTCTTCACCACCTGGGAAGCCCATCAGGGAAGCCCAAAATGATGTGTAACATAACCACATTTAAGAATGTGTTAATATTCTGATATCAAATGGCAAATTTCAACAATACAAAAGCTGCATTTACTTTTGTACCATCCTAATACTGTTAGAATTAATAAGTAAATAGAACAGTGTTACTGGATATAAGCTCAATATACATAATCAGTTGTATTTCTATTGAGCAGCAGCAAGCAAACAGAAGATAAAAGTAAACAAAAATACTGTTATTGAGCACAGAGGAGCTGCCTTCTGAAGTCTGTGCGGAAGAGCAGAGTAGCTAAGAAAAATCCTGTTGAGGTACATCAGGCCTTCACTGAGTCCACTGCCACTCTTCTTCAAAGACTGGCAGCAGGACAGAGGTAGAGAAAGATTCTGAGGCTTGTAGAAAGTTAAAATTATGACTAAAAAGTAAAAAATCTCCTCAGTGACCCCCAAAGCTGGCATCCAGACTATAAAGCAAAGTAAGATTCCCTATGGTTCAGAAAAATGGTGGCTCATCTTTAAAGTATAAAGAAACCTTTGGTATCTGCCAAGGATCTGATCTTAAGCCTTGCTGTTTGGAAAGTTCTCATACCTTCCATATAACTTTTGAATAAATGGTGAGCTGAATCTAATTAAAGTGGCAACGGGCTAGACTCAGTTTACCTACAGATCAGTTTCCTCAATCCCCCTTGTTGTGTCTCAGAAGTGATATGGCCTTTTCTCGGAATTACTAGTATTTATTTTTGTATCTACTATCTTTTAACATAAAAACTTGACACACATAGTGGAACAGTAAAATATAATTCATAATCCAAAGGGAAAAAAGACAATAGAATCATGCCCAGAAATAGATACTTTGTTGGTATTTTCAAGTGGGGCTTTAACTGATACATATGTTAAAGGATAAAATGATTTAAAAAGGAGGACTAAACAGTTATACCCAGTATTCATGAATTAGATTACAAATTATTATAAACATGTGCTTTATAATTATTTTATAGATTCAGTAACAAATCAAAATACCAGCAGGTTTTTGTTAAAACTTTCCAGTCTGATTTTGAAATTTGTATAGAAATTCAAGGGACTAAAAATATCTAAGACACTTTTAAAGAAAAAGACAGCTGGGAGAACTTACTTAAATCAAGAAATCAAGACTTGTTATTGTTATGTAATTATTACAATGTGATGTGGGCACCAGAGTGAACTAATGATCCAATAGAATAGAATAAAGTCCAGAAAAAGACCCATATACATGTGATTATGAAATTTGTAATGACAAAATTCTCATACACTCCTAAAGATGTAATTTCATTCAGCTTCTTAGTAAAACAGTTTTTAGCATTGTCTAGTGAAGCTGAAGTTATACATATTCTATAATATAGCAATTCTCACTTATAGGTTTATATTTAGGGTTGCCAGATTTAGCAAATGAAACTACAGGATGCCAGCTAAATTTGTGTTTTAGATAAAGAACAAATAAGTCTTTAGTATAGGTACACTCCATACATCATTTTGAATGCACTTATAGTGAAATAAAGTTTGGTGTTTACCTGAAATTAAAATTTAGCTAGATGTCCTTCATTTTATCTGTTAATCCTAAATATACTCCTCAGAAATATGTGCATAGATACATCAGGAAGCAGAAGAGGAATGTTCATAGCATTATTGGTAATCACCAAAATCTGGAAGCAGCCCAGTGAACATCAGTAGTAGAATGGAAAAGTAAATTGTGGTATGTTCATACGATGAAACATTCTGCAACAATGAAAAAGATGAACACTAACTAGACTCAACAATGTAAATCAATCTCAGTAACTTAATGTCTAGTGAAAGAAACCAAAGACCACAATCATCCATGCTGTAATTGCATTTGTAGGCAACTCAAAGAAAGAGAGAGAGAGAAAGACATACTAAACTGGTGTTTAGTAAGGTATGTTTAAGTGGTAAATTGTAAAGAGATTTTCATGAAAGCCAAGATAGTGATTACCTTTTCACAGAAGAAAGAGACTATTTTTGAGAAGGGCCTGAAGTGGATTTCTGTAGTTCTGGTGAAATTCTATTGTTTGAGCTGTTTGGCGGTCACTTGGGTATTTGCTTTCTGTGTTACATTTCATTTTAGGCAGATTTTAAAAAGGAGTAAGAATATAATACATTCTGTAACTAGCTTTTTTTTTTTTTGGTAATAAATACTTTGTAGTTCTCTTCCTTGTCTATCCTGAGATGAAATTCACAGTGTAACTTGTTTATACACACATTATTAACAGTAACAAAAAAAAATGTCTTAACTACAATATAGAAATAAATGTAATTTACTATGAAAAAATTATGCATTTTAATCTGCCAAAAGTTTGATCCTATCTTCACTTGTAAGCATAAGGAAATAGTAATAGTTGTGTGCTTACCTCTGTGTACTGAATCACCGTGAATGTAACAGAGAAACTGTATTGGTGATTTAAATACCATAAGCAGTGGCTAAAGGCTGAGACTTTTTTGAAAGGGTAACAGTTCTTGGTAATGTTCTGGAGAAAGTAAAAAAAAAAAACAAAAGCCCTTCCCTACGTTCACATTGCTAGAAAATTACTTTATATCAAAACTGTACCAAAAAAACACACTTGAAATTTATGTGAAAATAAAAACTGTGCTAAGATAATTATAAATAGGCTTCTCAGCTACAGGATTGTCCTTTTAGAAGATGAAAAATCTTTCAAATTTTGAGACAGTTCTCCCTTATGAAAATCAGCAGGATGCTTGAAACCTCCAGCTTTCCCGAATCATTGTGTAACCAAGACACCCCTAGAAATTTCCAAAACACCCTTTCAAAACTGTACCACCTCTGCTTAGAACTCTTAGCCTAAATATTTGACATTATGAAGCTGTTAGAATAAGCACAGTTGCTATAGAGCTAGACTCTTAAATTTTTCTAAATAATTTTCCTTTATTGCATTTCTTAAAAATTTCATTAAACGACAGCAAAATACATGCCAATTTATTGGTAAGGAGATGACAATCTGGAGCTTTATCTGGTAGTCTTAGAGTTAACATAGAAAATTCAGCTGTCACTTTCCATGTCAACTTCTATAATGCCCGAAGGAGAGGGGAAATGTAGGCCAACATGGTACTAAATGGCAGGCAGATTTAGAATCATTGTTTGGGAGAACTAAGAGAAAAGAGCAAGCCCACCCAGTTCCATCCCCAACCATTCAATGCCTGGTCAGACATTCTTGTCAGAGATCTAGTTGGTTCTCACTATTTTTTGGAAGCAGCTGTTTTTGGAGCCAGCCAGAATCCATCTACAGTGGACAGGAAGTCCCGCCTCATGACAGGACTCCTGAGGCTTATGGTGGGGAAGGGACTGGTGAAACAAGATGGGTCTGACTGGCAACTTCCAGGTAGGACTTTAAAAATTTCTCATAAGAAATGTTATCAATGTCTATCACTATGTAATCATTTGGAAAGTTTGTTATTTATTCTCAGACACTTTGAGTTGGAATTTGCTGCCTCTGCCTATGATAAACAGTAGTTAGAAATATGCTTGATTTGAAGGAGAGTAGGCCCTGGAAAGTTTTGCCATTTGGTGATGGTGGTGTGGAGGAGGGTGGGAGGGATGCAGATAAAAAAGGGAATTGAGTTGTTTTCTAGCATATAAGCTAGTATATTTTTTAGATCCATGGTTTCTCTGTTGGATTATAAATGCTTTGAAGAAATTTTGCTTTTTCTTCCGTTGGAGAGAATGAAGTTCATGTCTGAGAGATTCTGTTATGTATTTCTAAATAAAACTAAATGTTACCTTTACCAAATGCTTTCTGAAAGCTCTCACATCATATACAGGTTTTACTTCTATACCAGATTGTCAGCTCCCTGAGTGCAATATCTGTTTCATCTTTGTAGTCCCCTTACTAGCTGAATACAATTTGTTGAATACAGAAACTAGTGAACAAATTTACCTCCAGGCATCGCAAAGACTCAGTTCAGTTCAGTTCAGTCGCTCAGTCATGTCTGACTCCTTGCGACCCCATGAATAGCAGCATGCCAGGCCTCCCTGTCCATCACCAAATCCCAGAGTTCACTCAGACTCACATCCATCGAGTCAGTGATGCCATTCAGCCATCTCATCCTCGGTCGTCCCCTTCTCATCCTGTCCCCAATCCCTTCCAGCATCAGAGTCTTTTCCAATGAGTCAGCTCTTTGCATGAGGTGGCCAAAGTACTGGAGTTTCAGCTTTAGCATCATTCCTTCCAAAGAACACCCAGGACTGATCTCCTTTAGAATGGACTTGTTGGATCTCCTTGCAGTCCAAGGGACTCTCAAGAGTCTTCTCCAACACCACAGTTCAAAAGCATCAATTCTTCAGTGCTCAGCTTTCTTCACAGTCCGACCTCCATATGACCATTGGAAAAACCATAGCCTTGACTAGACAGACCTTTGTTGGCAAAGTAATGTCTCTGCTTTTCAGTATGCTATCTAGGTTGGTCATAAGTTTCCTTCCCAGGAGTAAGCGTCTTTTAATTTCATGGCTGCAATCACCATCTGCAGTGGTTTTGGAGCCCTAAAAAATAAAGTCTGACACTGTTTCCACTGTTTCCCCATCTATTTCCCATGAAGTGATGGGACCAAACGGGAGCCCATTAATTTGGCAATTAAAGGACAAAGTATACTTTCTGAAATTGCTAACCAAAGGATGATTTAAAATGGAACTTTACATTCTATTTTTATTCCTACTTTTATACTGAGTTGTTTAAAGAATAGTATCATTCTTCCTGTTCATAAATTTTTAAGGAGCACCCATTGTGAAGGTGTGTGAAAGTGTTAGTTGCTCAGTTGTGTCCCTCTCTTTGCGACCCCATGGACTATAGCCCACCAGGCTCCTCTGTCCATGGAATTCTTCAGGCAAGAATACTAGAGTAGGCAGCCATCCCCTTCTCCAGGGGATCTTCCCAACCAGGGATCAAACCCGGGTCTCCCACATTTCGGGCAGATTCTTCACCATATGAACCACCAGGGAAGCCCACACTTGCACACATAATTCTTCCTGTTCATAAAATTTTAATGAGCACCTATTAAGTGCCAGGTATTGAGAATATGAGATGGAAAATACTGACAAAGTCCCTGTTTTCCTCAAGGAGCCTATAATCCAGTGGATATTTGTTTTAATAATGTAATAATCTATCTTTACATTTTATTCATAACAATGATTCAAAACCTGGATGACCAATTCCCAGGTCATGTGGATTCCCACCTATTGTATTGATCCATATGCTGGGTCTTTTGGGATAACCTTATTAAGAACCGGGAGGAAGTAGGTCTATGATTATTCCCAAACATATCTTTTAATCTGACTCACCCTCAAGTCCACGTCTCCCTCAGTTCTCACCCCCACCTCAGTTTCACACTTGCTGGCTTGAGAAGTGGTATATGTTGTTGTTGTGCAGTTGCTAAGTTGTGTCTGACTCTTTGCGACTCCATGGACTGCAGCATGCCAGGCTCCCCTGTCCTTCACTGTCTCCCGGAGTTTGCTCAGATTCATGTCCTTGAGTGATGCTCTCTAACCATCTCATCCTCTACATCCCCCTGCTCCTTTTGCTTTCAGTTTTTCCCAGCATCAGGATCTTTTCCAGTGAGTCAGCTCTTTGCATCAGGTGGCCAAAGTACTGAAGCTTCAGCTTCAGCATCAGCACTTCCAGTGAATACTCAGGGTTGATTTCCTTTAGGACTGACTAGTTTGATCTCCTTTCAGTCCACAGGACTCTCAAGAGTCTTCTCCAGCACAATTCTGTGGAGTTCACCCTTCTCTATGGTCCAGCTCTCCCATTTTTTTTTTTGCATTATCAGATGTTCTTCTCTCAGTCTCACTGTCCACCTTTTGTTGGCAATCATCAAAAACCCACCTGGAAGAAAAGGATTTGAATGGGGATGTTTTTCACAAATAATCCTCAATGGAGAAAACAAACTTCAGGAAAAATGAATATCAGTGACCTTGTGACCAAACTGAAGTAGCATTTTACTGTTCTGGTGACATGCAAAGTCCCCGAGTCATGGGACTTTACAGTTGAAAGTATCTTGAAGGTCATAGGGGTGATCTGGGGATCACCTACATTCTGACCATCTGGAAGGCTTATTAGAGATGCAGGTATAGGCACTCTTTCCCAAGAATTTGCATTTTTAAGGTGCTCCCAGGAGTTCTTTAGCTCACCTTCACTTTGTGGATGGGAGTGCTAATGTGAGCTCTAAAGGCCCAGCAAGTGAGCTTTAGAGCCTACATCAGAACCAGAGGCTGGATCCCAGCCTCGTGCTCTTTACAAGGGCTATGTCATGTGGTAATGAAATGCCAAGCAAAACTAATCAAGTTCCTCTTCTGCCTCTAAATCCCTTTCCTATCCTGAGTCCTGAGGTAGAATAATCAGTGATTATAAAGAATAAGAGGAACTTGATCCCTTTTCCCTAGTGTATGCCAAATATTTTTCCCTGATGAAACTCATGTGAAACTTAGATTCCACATATTTCCCTCCCACACAAATGGCCACCCTATGCTCCAGGTCTCTACCAGTCTCCATACTGGAACCTGGAGGGAGATCTGATTTGGCCCTGATATAATCACAGTAGGCAGCTGTTGGCTATGGGTGATTAATGGGCCATGGATTAGCTGGGTTTTGGTGAAATCTATACATGTTCTAGGATTGTGAGGACTTCCTTGGTAGGTTGTCTTTGCTTGCTTCTGTCCACCCCAGTCCAAACCACGTACTCAGAATCCCACTAATGTGCCTTGGAGAGGAAATGGCAGCCATAACTAATGTATTTCCCTTTGCAAGCTCATTTCCATGCCTCAAAGACATAGGTACTGGCCAGGAACAAGCTATCAAGAAACAAAACCTATGCTTAAAGGATCCAAGAACTATTGAGGTTCAGGTAATAACAATCATCCCTTGGTATCAGTGGGGTATTGATTCCAGGACCCCCTCAGGTGCCAGACATCCATGGATGCTGAAATCCCTTATATAAAGTGGTATAGTATTTGCATATCATCTATACACACCCTCTTGTATACCTTAAATCAGCTCTAGGTTACTTATAGTACCTAATATGTTGCAAATGCTGTATGAATAGTTGCTGGCCTGTGCACATTCAAGTTTTGCTTTGCTTTTTGCAACTCTGTGATTTTTTCCCCCAAATATTTTCAATCTGCCTTTGGTTGACTCCATGGATGCAGAATCCATACAGAGGGCCGGCTGTTTGGCCCACTGTTTAAAAATCAACAGAGCGAAGGCGTTTCAGCAATCAGTCAAGGACTGCTATGAAAAGGAAAGATGATACCCCAGTGGGGAAAGATGGGGTCCTGAAATTCAGCTGCTCCCGCTGTCACCAGTTCCGTGTCTTGTTACTAAGACAGAACCTTCACAACTTGCCGCTTTGTGAGTCATGTGAGGTGCTGACTCTAAGAACCCTGCTGAACAGACATGAAGTACCTGCTGCACAACTGAGGCAACTCAGGGCATGAGACAGCTCCATCTGCAGGCCCCTTCTTGCAGGCAGTCAGTACATGTCCACAGGGACAAGGATGTGATGGAATTAGGGAGGAAAGATATTTTCAACTTGATCCTGGTTTTGGGATTGGCATAGCCTTTGTGTAAAGGCAATTGTTTTTGTTCCAGGATGCAGCTGGGCTCCTTTCTTAACACATTGAATAATAAGCCACTCTATGCTAATTGTCTATATGGTAGAAATGCTGGAAATGGATTTATGTTGCTAAGATATCATACAGATTATTGAGGAGTAATAATAAAAAAATAGTATTTTGTTTGCTTGGTGAATAACAGTAGCTTTTCCTGTGTTAATTAGATGAACTACAGTAATCATCATCATCATCATGATAGTAGATATTTATTTAGCACTTGCTGGGTATCAGAAGTACTTGATTTTGATGATCTAATTTGAGCCTCATAACCATCCTATGAGAATGGAATAATTATCCTCCTTTTACACAGGAGAAAAGTAAGGCACATAATGGTTAATTCACTTCTAGTAAATTACACATCTAGTAAGTGGAGAAGTTGGGAATCAAACCCAAGCAGAGTCCAGAGCCTATGTTCTTAATCCCCTATACAATATAGCTTCACTAACTATACTGTTAGCATATGAGAAATGGTGGTGGATAAAACTTTATTCAATTGCTCTTTTTTTCAGTTACTCATTCATTTATTCAATAAGCATTATTTAAGGACTAACTCACTATGAGACATTAAGCTCTGTCATAAAGATGAATAGGACAGTTTTGCCCTCAGGAAACTCACTTTGTGGGAGGAAGTTGTGCATTGAAATAAATGATTTTAAGTGAAATGTAATAATATAATGAAAGTGCTTATAATGTGTTTGGTGAGGACACAGAGTCAGGGAAGGGTTCCTGAAGGAAGCCATTTTCCATCCAGGTCCTGAATGTGAGAAGGAGTTTGGCTCAGAAGATGGAGAAAACTAACAACCCAGACAAGAAGGTTCATTATGCATTGCTGTGTGCAGTGTCCTCCACTGGTTTTTGGGAAGGACACAGACCAGTTTCTACTCTGCTGAAGTAGAGTGTGGGAGTTGCATTGACAAATAATCAATGAAGAGTGTGTTCACAGCATAGATTCAAACCAACAATATTTCCACTTCTGGGAGAAGGAGGGGGAAGCTGGGGACTTCTCCACGGAGGAACATTTTGAATCGGGCTTGGAAAGATGAGAATAGCTTTTTAAAATTGATAAGTAGAGGAGAGAAGGAATGTGGGCTATTTAGGGAATGGTCTGTTCTAAATGGAAGGAGGCACATGGGGGTGGGTAATGGGGACCCCGAGGGGCTTGGTGCCAGTGCTTGCAAGGCCTGGAGTGCCACATGGAGAGGCACTGATAAAATGTGGACACTTTTTCAGCAGAGATATTGCTAGGGAAATTAGAATTATCCCAGATCAGTCATTTTCAAACTTGCTTTTTCCTTGTAGGACCTTTCTTTCAAACACAGTCTGAGATAAAACCCTAAGTATTAAACCATTAAGAATGGAGTGATTCTAGTTGGCATGGGCTGGAAAGGCTCAGGAGCCAGGTTGCTTAGCCCTCACCAAGGACTTTATGCAACACAACTTAAAATCATCCTGCAAATGAGAGGTCTGAGCCTGGAGAACAGGGTGTTTTCACCCCATCCTCAGGCCAGCTTGTTAGGACACAGTCAGGTACATGGCTATTATTTCTGGCAGTACAGCAACAACAATGGCAGGTTTGCCCATTGGTGCTGATCTGATTTGTTCATGGAACAGCAATTCACAGTTGATCAGTGGTGAGCTGAACTGTGAATTTATCCATATATATATCCTCATTGCTGAAATGAGGCCCTTGGATGAAGCAGAGTTCCTGTCTTGAGGATCTCCCTTCCTCAAGGGAATCCTGGCTGCTTGAAGGAGTTACAGTTTCAGAGTTACCTCTCCCTTTCCCACAGTAGAACTTGCCCACTGGGAGAATCTGGCTCCGTGATGAGGGTTCACTGCCAGAAAGTGAAATGAAAGCCTTCACTGGATCTGTGCACCTGGATACCCTGGGGAGAAAGGAGAGAGGGAAGGAATATTTCATTTTTAGAGTTTCCAACAACATATCCCAACAGGTCAGGCTGCAAGGAGAAATTGTGATCCCTGAAAGCAATAAGCTGGAGAAGGCCCCCATCAAAGAGAAGACTCCCCAGGAGAGTGAATCAGATAAAATGCAGGACACCCCATCAAAGGAATTTCTGATAAAGCACAAGTAACTTTTCAGCATGTCTCAAATGTTGCATGGGACATACTTACACGAAAAAAAAAAAATCAGTAATTTGTAATTCAAATTTAAAGGGGTGTTCTGTTTAATTTATTTGGTAAATCTGGCATTCCTATCCTCAGGCCACCTCTCCCATGGAAGAGTGCCCCCTTTCTATCTGCCCTTGAATTGAACTTCAGCCCAGTTTTTGGTCCAGAGGCTCACTCCAAACCTTTTAAGCATGAACCCAAGCTTCTCCACACCGCAGTGACAGGCATTCTGTCCAGCCAAGAGAGCAGGGCTGCACCCTCCAGAGCCCCCATGATTCCCCCAGCATGCTCCTTTTGAAGTCCTGGCTGGTTGGTCAGAGGCCAGCATGGGGCTTTGGCAGGGTAGGGGATTAAAGAGGCCTACTGCCTGATGAATAAATGTTTACAATAACCACATTCCCTTCTTGACTAGCTGGGGAGTTTCCATCAGAGCTGCTTTGCCATGAGGCAAGCTGTTTGCTTTTTTGTTAGAAGTAAGTTATTGGTGCCTTGCTGCTGCAAACAGAAAACATCTGTGGAGAGCCCACAAACAGGAAATTTTGGAGGGGAAAGGGGGAAAAACTCACATTGCCTGCTGAACCTGCATGTCTAAAAAGGAAGAATGTAAGTTAAATTAATAACCCTCAAGTATGAGCTAGGACCAGAGTGTGACAAGGACCGAATGGCACTGAACAGGATTTGTCCTCGGTTCAGTTCAGTTCAGTCGCTCAGTAGTGTCTGACTCTTTGCGACCCCATGGACTGCAGCACACCAGGCCTCCCTGTCCATCACCAACTCCTGGAGCTTACTCAAACTCAAATCCATTGAGTCAGTGATGCCATCCAACCATCTCATCCTCTGTCGTCCCCTTCTTCTCTCGCCTTCAATCTTTCCCAACATCAGGGTCTTTTCCAGTGAGTCAGTTCTTTGCATCAGGTGGCCAAAGTATTGGAGTTTCAGCTTCATAGGCTTTGTCCTATGTTTCCCTTTTTATTGAAGCTAGCTGCGTTAAAGAGAGGTCTGCCGCTGCTGCTGCTGCTGCTGCTGTTGCTAAGTCGCTTCAGTTGTGTCCAACTCTGTGCGACCCCATAGATGGCAGCCCACCAGGCTCCCCCTGGGAGAATCCCTGGGATTCTCCAGGCAAGAACACTGGAGTGGGGTGCCATTGCCTTCTCCAAAGAGAGGTCTAGTTTCTGCTAACTCTAATTCTCGAAGGATGATGGCAGCTGCCAAAATTATCTTTCTGTAAATACCCTCATATGCAAGTGTAGCTACAGGAGAGGGATCCTGTCATAAATTATAGATGATCTGTTTCAGTGGAGCATCCAAACATACACGTCATCCTGAATTGCTGCAACTAGAGGAAAGCAAACAAAAGAATACACCTGACAAGTTTTCCCCAGAGGATGCATGAGCTTCACGTGTACTGGCTGTGAGAGTGACTTCAGTGTCCTGCTTTCCCTGGGCTAGCACGTTGAGAACATTTTTAGGGAAGAATGTACAGTGGTGTTGAAACTATGAAGTGCCAGGAATCAAACGGATATGGCTAGAGAAGGGAAGCAGGTAAGCAATTTACTCTCCATCTTTTCCCTGAGAAAAGGAGGATGATGAGGAGATAGAAGAGAGAGGGAGGGAGAGGGAGTCAGAGAGGCGGAGATGGAGACACAAGCCCTTTCCTTGGCCTAAAGCCAGTTTGCATACTCCTCAGAAATGATGTGCCTATGGGATTATATAACTCATCCAGAGGACCTGGCTCTCTGTGACTTCTTTAATGATCTAGACTACGGAAAAACTGAATTCAGCTTGATGAAATTTCCAGTGGAACATAAAGGTCAGGAGCAAGAGTAACCCCAAGTCATCATAGGAATATGTCCTTGTAGGTGGTAAGGATGATATAAAGTTATGACTAATGCTTGGCAGTAGAAAAGAAAAAAAAAAAAACACCTGGAAATGGGTAGTTAGCAATTCTGATAAAACATGTGAGTTGAGATTTGGCCAAGGCGTGTTTCCTATTCCAGCCATATAATCTGGTTGATGAATCTGTGGTTCTCAAAAGGCAAAGTCCATTAGGGTCACCTGAGAAATATGCTTTAAAAAAGAAAAGAGGACAATGATTCAGGGCTCCATTCTCAGGTTCTAGTTCTAAAGGTAAATTGTGCAAGCAGTTCACCAAGCACACTTCAAGAAACAGTATTTTGAACATGTCTGGGTAATTTGCATCTGTGGGTCATCAGGTAAAGCACTCTTCCTGACTCCTGATTCAAAAAGAACCAAAAGAAGGTTTATGAGTGGGAGCCTGGGAGTCAGTCAAATTTCGGCTTCACTCCTGGAGTGTGATATTTGCTAATGATGATCTCAAGTAGTTACTCAACCTCACTGACCCTCAGTCTGCTCATCTATAAATTCAGGATGTTATATACTATAGTACATGCCACTCCAGGTGATTCCAAGGATAGGCTGAGATGATGCATGGAAAGAACTTAGCAGAGTCCTTGGCCTAAGAAATGTGAATTTTTGATATCATTGCTTTTACTCCATCACCATGATTATTATCAGCAGTAGTAATTTGTTCATTTATTGAGAACATGCTCTGTGCAAGGCAGTAAGGTCATAATTATTTTACTTTATTTTATTCTCAAAATAAATTTAAGAGATTATTCTTCCCATTCTACATATGAATAAATGGAGATTATGTAGCCTGACCCCCATCACCCAGATGAGACCGAGAACTGTCACTCCTCTTTTGGTGGGGATGTGAAATGGTGCATTGATGTGGGAAACAGTATATGGTGGTAAAAAGTTACGACTAGAACTGCCGGAAGTGGGATTACTGGATCACATGGGATTACTAATCACATGATACTTCTAGTTTTAAATTTTTGAGGAAGTGTCACACTTTTTCCATAATGGTTTTACAAATTTATATTCTTGCCAGCAGTGCACAAGGATTGCCTTTTTTCCACATCCTCATCAACGTTTGTTATCTCTCTCTTTTTTTTAATTTTTATTTTTACTTTATTTTACTTTATAATACTGAATTGGTTTTGCCATACATTGACATGAATCCACCATGGGTGTACATGCGATCCCAAACATGAACCCCCCTCCCACCTCCCTCCCCACAACATCCCTCTGGGTCATCCCCGTGCACCAGCCCCAAGCATGCTGTATCCTGCATCAGACATAGACTGGTGATTTGATTCTTACATGATAGTATACAAGTTTCAATGCCATTCTCCCAAATCATCCCACCCTCTCCCTCTCCCTCTGAGTCCAAAAGTCCGCTATACACATCTGTGTCTTTTTTGCTGTCTTGCATACAGGGTCATCATTGCCATCTTTCTAAATTCCATATATACGTGTTAGTATGTCCTTTTATGATAGTCTTTCTAACAGTTGTGAGGTGATGTCTCATTGTGGTTTTGATTTGCGTTTCCCTGCTGGTTAATAATGTTAAGCACCTTTTCATGTACCCGATGGCTATCTGTTTGTTTTCTCTGGAAAAATGTCTATTTAGTTCCTCTGTTGGTTTTTGAATTGTATTGTTTTGTTGCTGTATGAGCTCATTTTTCCCGCCTCTTGCCAGAATGATGATAGGTGAAAAAAATAAGTGTGTTAAATTCACATTTCTATAATTTTTTGTGAGATTCAGCATCTGTTACGATTTTTATTGGCCTAACGTAATTTTTTCTGAGACTCGTCTTTTCATAATCTCTATCCATTTGTCTACTATGTTGTCTTCTGTTGATTTATGGATATTCCTTATGTATTCTGTATATTAATGCTTTGTATATTGTATATGTTGCAAATAATTTCTTTGGGTCTTTCAGTTCTTCTTAAACTTTTCTTATGACTTATCTTTTATTTTATTTTTTATTTTTTGGTGGGTTCCAACATCCTCCTGTCAATGGTTGTTAAGCAGCTATTTGCGATTTTGGGTTCTCACAGGAGAATATGAGCATATGCTCTTCTACTCCACCATCTTGTTATTTTTTATTAGGATAACGTTAAATTATCAGGCCATTCAACAGTTTCTGGGGTTTTATACCCAACTCCTAAATTTTGATTACTATACATTTTTCTAATGTTTCTCTAGTTTTAAATTTTATGTTTAGCTCTTTAATTCATAAAGAATTTGTATTTGTGTATAATGCTTGGTTGAGATTTAATTTTATTTTACTTAAAAAAATCAATAGCTAATTTTCACAGCACCATTTATTAAACAGAATTTCCTTACCCATGATTTGAAATATTACATTTATTTTAATATGAATTTTCTTACATACATGGTTTCGATTTTATTGGTTTTGTCTATTCTTATGCTAGTTCTACACTATTTCAACACTTTTAATTTTTAAGTGAATTCAAGTTTATAAAAATGCCAGAAAAGGTGACCCTTCCCCCTTAATATTCTTTCCTTGAAAAGAGTTTTCTTAGACTTTCTAGTTTATTTCCTTCTTCAGATAAATTTCAGAACTGACTTAAAGGTTTTTTAAATCCTTGTAAGACTATTATTGAGACTGAGTTGAATTTGTAAATATATTTTGAGAAGTTGGTTTCTTTAGTACTGCCCAAGAATAAAATATGTTAGTCTACCTAATCACATTTTATTTTATATACTTCAGTTAGATTTTATAGCTTTCTTCAAGTAAGTTCTTGTGTATTTTTATTAGGTTTATTGATATGCATTTAATAAGGTTTTGTTGCCACTGTGGATGAGAGTTTGAAAAAAGACCGATTATATTTTCTAATTGCTATTACTTGAGAAAAGGACTACTAAAGTTTACCTATTGCTATAGTCACCTTTTTGAACTCATTTATTTGTTCTAATAATTGACCAGTTAGGATCTTAAGTTTTATTAAAAAATATTTATTGAGCACTTACTATATGTGGGATGTTGAAGGTATGGCTGGTCTGAGCCCAGAGAGACTGCATTCTAATGGAGGATGATGAGTCACAAACAAAGAAACAAATATAAAATATTTATAAATATGTTATATATATATATGTATGTATATATATATATATATATATATAATATATGCACTATAGTGCTATGACAGAAACAAAAGAGAATGATGTAACAGAGAGAGAGTAGGACTTTTGAAGTATCACCAAGGAGCTTCCCCGACATGGTGCTGGAGACCAGTGACTCAGTTATGTCAAGAGCATTCCAGGAAGAGTAAACAGCAAATGCAAAAGCCCTGTAGCTTTAAAGAGCTTGGCATCTAAGGAACAGCAAGTGAATCCAAGAGGCTGGAGTGGGAGTGGACAAGATGGTAGTAGATAGGAACCAAGATAATATGAGAGTTTTTAGGCTGGAGCAGAGGTTCCAAATGTAAGTACTATTTGGTGCTACTGAAACGTCAGATAGTGATTTTTGTTTTAAAACAGTTGCTCAGATTATGTAGAGGAAAAGCTTCCAGTGAACAGGAGTAAGAGGAAGAGGAGGTTGCATTGTAGGAATTGAGAGGATTAGTGGCTTGACTAGATTGTGACCAGTGGATGGAGAGAAATGGTTATATTCAAGATACATTATGAAGTAGAATGAATCAGACTCACTGATGCATTTAATGGAGAGGATTATTAGGCTCTTGGCTTGAGTAACTGGATAGATTGTGGTGCAGTTTTCTGAAATCATAAACACTGGGGAGTAATGTTTTGTCAAGGAATAGAGACGATCAAGGATTTTGTTTGGGAAATGTTTACTTTGAAACGTAGCTGACATTCAAATGAATATAGCAAATAGATGGTTGCATAGATGAATCTGGAGATCAGGGGAACAGTCAGTCCTAGAGACATAAACTTAAAATTTGGAAACATGTAGATAGAATTGCAAGACAGAGGACCAGATAGATAATGTAGGGAAAAGAGAGAAGGAGAACACAGTACCAAGCTCTCAGTCAGTGTAACATTTAGACAGACTGGTTTCAAATAGGAAAAGGAGTACATCAAGGCTGTATATTGTCACCTTGCTTATTTAACTTCTATGCAGAGTACATCATGAGAAACGCTGGGCTGGAAGAAGCACAAGCTGGAATCAAGACTGCCGGGAGAAATATCAATCACCTCAGATATGCAGATGACACCACTCTTATGGCAGAAAGTGAAGAGGAACTAAAGAGCCTCTTGATGAAAGTGAAAGAGGAGAGTGAAAAAGTTGGCTTCAAGCTCAACATTCAGAAAACGGAGATCATGGCATCCCGTCCCATCACTTCATGCGAAATAGATGGGGAAACAGTGGAAACAGTCTCAGACTTTATTTTTGGGGCTCCAAAATCACTGCAGATGGTAATTGCAGCCATGAAACTAAAAGACGCTTACTCCTTGGAAGAAAAGTTATGACCAACCTAGATAGCATATTGAAAAGCAGAGACATTACTTTGCCGACTAAGGTCCGTCTAGTCAAGGCTATGGTTTTTCCAGTGGTCATGTATGGATGTGAGAGTTGGACTGTGAAGAAGGCTGAGCGCCGAAGAATTGATGCTTTTGAGCTGTGGTGCTGGAGAAGACTCTTGAGAGTCCCTTGGACTGCAAGGAGATCCAACCAATCCGTTCTGAAGGAGATCAGGCCTGGGATTTCTTTGGAAGGAATGATGCTAAAGCTGAAACTCCAGTACTTTGGCCACCACATGCGAAGAGTTGACTCATTGGAAAAGACTCTGATGCTGGGAGGGATTGGGGGCAGGAGGAGAAGGGGACAACAGAGGATGAGATGGCTGGATGGCATCACGGACTCGATGGACTTGAGTCTGAGTGAACTCCAGGAGTTGGTTATGGACAGGGAGGCCTGGTGTGCTAGGATTCATGGGGTCGCAAAGAGTCGGACATGACTGAGTGACTGAACTGAACTGAACTGAAGGGAGGAAGAGATAGAAAACCATAGAAAACTATAGAGGAAGAGATAGCAAAGGAACCCGAGAAAGTGAGGAAGTAAGAACTGCAGGAAAGAGTGATGTCAAAAGTGGATGGCGTTTTGAGATGAGAGCTCCAAGAATTCCATCAAGTACTGCTAAGAAGTTGGGAAGGAAGAAACATAATTGATGACCTTAAAAACAACTTAGGTGAAAGCCAGGTTGGGGTGAAATCTAGGTTGGGATGATTTGAATGATAATGTAAGATAACGAGTAGAGGTATCTGGAGTAGACAGTTAACTCCTTAAAAAAGTTTTCCTGCAAAAGAAGTGAACAAGTGAAGTTGTAGCAGAAAGGGCACAGGGGGACAAAGAATGATTTGCTTGTTCAAAAGACTGAACATCAGAGCTTCTTTATGTGCCAACATGAGTAAATAATCCAGAAGGAAGAAAGAAGTCAAAGATTCAGGAGGGCTAGAAGCAAAAAATTGCATGAGCAGAGTCCTTGAGAGAAGAAAAGGAAAGAGACCCAGAGTGAAGCAGTGATCACCCCTTGAGTGAAGGGGTGATGTTTGATAGTAGGAGAGGCACACCTTCTATCAGAACTCAAGAGAAAATAAAAAATATGAGTACCTCTACAGATAAGTTTATAGATATTATTGTGAAATGGAGACATTTTTCTCTGAATCTACAAAGGAGATTCAGATCAGTTCATCATTGATGATAGAATTGATCATAAACACATCTAAGGAAATGATCAGAATATCTGGAAATAATTATAGGGTTGACTTTTCTTTTACAAATAAATATCTTATTACATTGGTTACTGACTCTAGTCCAATATAGCATGCACTGATGATAATAAGCATCCTTATAGTTCATTTGCTTTAAAGAAAATAATTGTACCATCTGACTACTAAATAAAGTATTTATGCTTGTAGGTTTCTATAGTTATGGTACAGCAAATATTTACATTTTTACATTTAATTACACTTACATTTCCTAGATTGAATCATACTTGCGATGGTGTATCTCAGTATAAACTTGACATGATGGTGATGTCTTTTTTTAATGCACTTCTCAATTTGAGTTGCTAATACCTTATTTAGCTTTTTAAAAAGTGTATGCTGCTGCTAAGTCGCTTCAGTCGTGCCCAGCCCTGTGCGACCCCATAGACTGCAGCCCACCAGGCTCCCCCATCCCTGGGATTCTCCAGGCAAGAACACTAGAGTAGGTTGCCATTTCTTTCTCCAATGCATGAAAGTGAAAAGTGAAAGTGAAAGTGAAGTCCTGTCCAACTTTTAGTGACCCCATGGACTGCAGCCTACCAGGCTCCTCCATCCATGGGATTTTCCAGGCAAGAGTACTGGAGTGGGGTGCCATTGCCTTTTCCGTTAAAAGTGTATATTCATAAGTAAAAATGGAAAACATTTCATAGACATGTTTTTATATATATGCTATTATAAATGAGTTGGTTTCATGGATACACTAGTTCCATAAACTGATTTAGAAAGTTTTCCATATTTTTCTAAGCTCCAGAACAAATTTCTCAAGGGAGGAAAATTATCTGTTATGAAGAAATCTCTTTTAAAACCATTTGAGTCTGGTGAATTTGTTTTAAAAGGAAGCTACCAGAGTACATCTTTGGTTTTTTCTATGATTATTTGTCTACTCAAATATTTTTACATTTTTTGTGGCCAATTTGGTTAATTTTCTTTTCCTGAAAAATCTTTATTTCATCACCATTTTAAAATATGTTTTTAACAGTTTTATATATGATGATACAAGTCTTTATTTTTATGATATAATTCTTTTTCAAAATCTCTATATCTGACTATGACCCTTATCTTATTAACAAAGGGGTTTATTTGTCTTTAAATTTTCCTTAATTAGATTTGTCAAATTTTGGCATCAAATACACTTTTATTTTATAGAATAATTCTAACTTTGTAAATTCAAAGTTGTTTTTTTTTCCCCATTATTTATTTATTTATTTCTATTTTACTTTCCAATACTGTATTGGTTTTGCCATACATTGACATGAATCCGCCACGGGTGTACATGAGTTCCCAATCCTGAACCCCCCTCCCACCTCTCTCCCCATATCATCTCTCTGGGTCATCCCAGTGCACCAGCCCCTAGCATCCTGTATCCTGTATTGAACCTAGACTGGCGATTCGTTTTTACATGATAGTGTACATGTTTCAATGCCATTCTCCCAAATCATCCCACCCTCTCCCTCTCCCACAGAGTTCAAAAGTCTGTTCTATACATCTGTGTCTCTTTTGCTGTCTCGCATACAGGGTTATCATTACCATCTTTCTAAATTCCATATATATGTGTTAGTATACTGTATTGGTGTTTTTCTTTCTGGCTTACTTCAGTCTGTATAATAGGCTCCAGTTTCATCCACCTCATTAGAACTGATTCAAATGTATTCTTTTTAATGGCTGAGTAATATTCCATTGTGTATATGTACCACAGCTTTCTTATCCATTCTCTGCTGATGGACATCTAGGTTGCTTCCATGTCTTGGCTATTATAAACTGTGCTGTGATGAACATTACTTGCTTCTGCCTTTGCAGCTATTCTTTTATTTGTTTGTTATGCTCTTTAGCCACCTCCTTGCACTAAATCTAGCTGATTTATTTTCATTCTTCCTCATATTCTAATAGATACGTAAAAAGCTATACATTTCCCACTGAATACCACTTGGATTGTAGCCCACAAGTCTTAACATGTAGTGTTCTTATTTTAAATTTTTTCTAAAGAGCTTGTAATTTTTATTTAGGTTACCTCTTTAAGACTTCCCTGGTAGCTCAGCTGGTAAAGAATCCACCTGCAGTGCAGGAGACCTGGGTTCGATCCCTGGGTTGGGAAGATCCTGTGGAGAAGGGATAGGCTACCCACTCCAGTATTCTGGCCTGAAGAAGGACATGACTGAGCAATTTTCACTTTTAGACTTATTTTGGGGGTTCCCTGGTGGTCTAGTGCTTGAGAATCCACCTGCCAGTGTAGAGGACACAGGTTCAATCCCTGGTCTGGGAAGATCCAACATGCTGTGAAGCAGCTAAGCCTGAGAGCCACAGCTAGTGAAGCCCATGCTCCTAGAGCCCATGCTCTACAATAAGAGAAACCACTACAATGAGAAGCTTGTGCACTGCAACTAGAGAAAGCCCACACACAGCAAAGCCAAGCAAAGACCTAGCACAGCAAAAATAAATTTACAAAAAGAAAGACTTATTTTGAAAGTCGGTTTTAATTTTCATGTGATTATTATATGTGATTATTATTATTATTGTCATCCTTTGTTATTAATTTCTAATTTTATTGTATTATATCCAGGAAACATGTATTTCAGTATTTAAAAATTTTTGAGGTTGTCATCATGGTTTCATATATCAGCTCAGGTCAGTGGCTCAGCCATGTCCGATTCTCTGTGACCCCATGGACTGCGGCATGCTAGGTTTCCCTGTCTGTCACCAATTTCAGGAGCTTGCTTAAACTCATCTTCAATCTTTCCCAACATCAGGGTCTTTTCAAATGAGTCAGATCTTCCCATCAGGTGGCCATAGTATTGAAGTTTCAGCTTTAACGTCAGTTCTTCCAGTGAATATTCAGGACTGGTTTCCTTTAGGATTTACTGGTTTGATCTCCTTGCAGTCCAAAGGACTCCCAAGAGTCTTCTCCAACACCACAGTTCAAAAGTTCACTTCTTCAGTGTTCAGCTTTCTTTATAGTCCAACCTCACATCTATGACTACTAGTCACATACATGACTACTATAGCTTTGATTAGATGGACTTTTCTCAGCAAAGTAATGTCTCTGCATTTTAATATGCTGTCTAGGTTCATCATAGCTTTTCTTTCAAGAAACAAGCGCCTTTTAATTTCATGGCTGCAATCACCATCTGCAGTGATTTTTGAACCCCCAGAGTAAAGTCTCATATATAGTGAGGTTTCATATATAATGTTTTTGAAATGTGTTTTATCTATATTTTAAAATGCTTGTGCACTCATTTTGAATAACCAGATTTTAACATATGTACTTTTTACTTAGTTTAAGCTTCTTAGTGTTTAATTCAAATATAAGTTCTTTTATTTCTTATAATACCTTTTTAAAATTTAAAATTAGATCCATTCTAGAAACTGCAGAAAATTATAAAAAGGAAGGAAAAATTCAAGCCCTATGAACCTAGAGATAAAAATTAATACAATTTTGGCATATATTTTCAAACTTTTAGCTTTCTTACATGGTAAAGATAATGCTATACATATACAGTTGAATCCTGAATTTTCATTTTCTTCCGTATATCTGCATTTCAAATAATTCATAACTACCATTTTAATGGCTAAATATTGCATAATAAGAATCTGCTATAATTATAATTATTTGTTTTACATATTTTATTATGAATAATTCTGTAGAAAATATCTTTGTACATAACTCTTTTCCACATTTAAGATTATTTTCATAGGAATTCATAATAAAGGAGAAACTATTAAGTCAAAAAGTATGAACATTTTTAAGGTTTTTATGCTTATAAGCTGCTTTTTGTATGAAGTATACAGTCAAATCAGTACAGATCGTCTATCTCTATTTTCCTCAATCTACTTCCACTGCTGTAACAGTCAAAGAAGTGAGTATGTATACGCTTCCAGACCTTTCTACATGTATTTACATACATATATCTACATGTCTGTTTAATGTTTCTATATAGCAGCTCAGATGGTGAAGAATCTGTCTGCAATACAGGAGATGCAGGTTCAATCCCTGGGTCTGGAAGATTCCCTGAAGAAGGGAATGGCTACCCACTCCAGTATTCTTACCTGGAGAATTCCGTGGACAGAGGAACCTGGAGGATTTCAGTCCATGGGGTTACAAAGAGTCAGACGTGACTGAGCAACTAACACTTTCACTTTTTTTCACTTTCAGGAGAGAATACATGCATAACAAGTGCATAATACACACTAAGCATTCACAATTTTTTAATTTGGAGGTTGTATGTGTGTATAATATGTATACACATGTATGCTTATTTTTAAAGTTTAAGAAAAATATGTACAGTTTAAGTAAGAAACATTCACATTGTCTGGTTGTCATTGTTCTGATGATGAGAAATAGACCCTCACAGTATGGATTCTCTCATTTGGTCACTAATATTTTGTAAGAGATTTAACAAAATAGTGAACTTCTCTGACCTTTCCTTCATTATCTGGTAAATAATTGTCAACATTCTCTAGTTGTTTTTTTTTTTTAATTTTTATTTTTATCAAGTTAGAACACTTGTTAAAAGACTTGCTAATCTTTCCTTAAATGCCTTTTATTTAATTAAGAGACAGGTGATCTTGTCACAGTGGAAGAATATCTTCTCCCTGGACAATCAGCTTTAAGAGTGTGGCACTCAGAACACAAGAAGTGCTCCTAAGATGTCAAGAAAGTGGAAATTAATAGATACTCAGTAGATGGTTGGTGATGACATACTACAAGAAGCATAGCATCTTCTTTTCCCCTTTGGGTTGATATTGCTGTTTGGGGGGCAACTCCTAAAAGAGTTAAATAGCAGTTTGACTATCAGGTACATATCAGTCAGGTTGCTTTAGGCTACAAGACAGAAAATCTCAATTTAAATTGGCTTGTATGATAAGGAAGACATAGCATTTCTTCTAACAAGAATTTTTAAGGTAGTTTAATTCCAGAGTTCGTTAGTCACGTGGCTCATGATGTCATGAACAGCCCCTTCTTCTCCAGCTCTACTTCCTTGGCCTGGTCTGCTTTGTCGTCAGCTAGTTTCTTGCCTCTGGCCTCAGCATGACTGCCACAGTTTCAGCTGTCCCACATAGACACTGAAAATGTCTAATAATAATTATGTCATCCTTATAAAATTATCTGATAAGGAAGACCATTTCCCAGAAAGTCCCTAGCTGACTTTTGCTCTTGTTCACTGGCCTGCTTCACATGCTGATGTAAATCAATTGCATGAATAACTTGACCAATCAGCATCCATTCTCCCTTGAAGCAATTAACACTACTAAAGAGGATGGATAGCCAGACAAAATCAGGAATGCAGTAGGAAGGAAAAAATTGAGGAAAGGGAAGAAATATCATGTAGGCAACTGATCATGCCTATAAAAATGTGGATAATAATGCCCTGTCAATAGTGAAAAATTAGTTAAACTGTAGTGATATTCTAATGAATATTATATATTTTATATATTAACATGAGTTATATAAAATATATAATCTGTACTGAAATGTGTTACATAAACCTGCTTTAATTTTAAGTGTAGAGTGATAAGCAAAGCTATCTTTAGGAAAATTTATGCTTTCCAAGTATTTAAACATGTTCATTTAAGAAATAAGGCACATTTCCTTTTTGGATTTCAAAAATCAAGTCACTCCTTCAGATGTCAAAATTATCCTCCCTTGCTAGAATTAATGGCTACTGGGGTGGCTCAGTGGTAAAGAGTCTGCCTGCCAAGCAGGAGATTCAGGTTCAATCCCTGGGTGGGAAAGATCCCCTGGAGAAGGAAATGGCAATCCTCTCCAGTATTCTTGTCTGGGAAATCCCATGGACAGAGGAGTCTGGTGGTGCTATAGTCCATGGGATCACAGAAGAGTTGGACATGACTCAGTGACTAAAAAACAATAGAATTAATCACTGTAACATGAGATGTGGCCAGACTGGGAAACTGTTACAGTTAATTATATCTATTTGTCTGTAATATGCTTTACATTTTTAAAAGATTAAAGTAAGTTCACCTTAATAGTTAGGAGTATATTTTTTTAATTCTCTCTTGATAGGGTTTTTCTTCCTCTAGTTTTATGTGATGAAAACTATAAATTTTTGGTGGTAATATTGCAGACTATATCATATATAAGGCCATTAAGTAATCTAAAATGTTAATAAATAAGACTTAAAGTCTTACTTATAGAGTGGAAACCGTCTTTACCTCTAACACAAGGCAGTAGGATCCTATACTGCTTGTGAAAGATTAAAGTGTATAATCTATCAAAATGTCACCTTCTCCCTTAAGGCCTTTTTGAGAAAGGGAGATAATAAATTAAGACCTGAGGTACTCCAAACAGTATTGTTGTTCAGTAACTCTTTTGTGTAAAACTCTTTGCGACCCCGTGGACTGCAGCACATATTTGATTTAGTTTTAGATGATGAAAAGGATAATGAGTGAGTCAAAACTTGACAAATTTGACTACCAGGTAAAGGAATTTTATTTTACAGCTATGAATACTTTTTTTTTTTTTACAGTTATGGATCATGGTCATGGTAATGTTTTTTAGGGAGCGACATCATTTATGCCATATCTTTATCCACATGGCCACTGTAGGATAACTACATTCTACTCTGTTTCATACTTAGGGAAACTTTTGCTCATTTCCAGCATTTGACTCACTTTGTCCTCTCCCTCCCTCTCCAAGTGTAAAAAGAAAACAAGGATTCTCATCTTTGAATTCAAAAAAGTTACGTGTAGTCACTCTATGTATGCTGCATTGTGCCATTTGAAGGTCATGAGTTATAACTACTGAAACTAGATGGTTGCTTTTCTTGGGGAAAATAGTATAGAGAGGGAAGGATATAAGAAATTCTGTATCCCTCTAGGCCAGGGATCCACCACTGAGTATTAGCTTGAGGATAGGGAACAAATCCTATACTGCTTTACTTCCCTAGAAGTTCAGGTTTTATGTATATTAGCCATTCAGTACATGCTGGTACTGAATGAGGATATTTGAGGTAACAAAGAAGACACATATTTCTGCTCACACTTTATTGTGAAATCCTTCAAGTGACTACTGATCCATTTGGTCAGGGGTCTAAAAGGGGTAAGATAGAAAGAATGTTCATCTTTGTGGGGCATACAGTCTCTGTTATAACCACTTAACTTAGCTGTGGATTATATGTAACCAATGGGTATGGCTGTGTCCCAGGAAAACTTCATTCACAGCAACAAGTAATAGGCAGAATTGGGCCTGGGGGCCATAACTTGCTGACCTCTGTATTAGGCTGTAACACACTAGATTCTTCTTTGGAGATCCTTTCAGATGCTCCATCATAGCAACATTCTTCAAAGAAAAAGATGTAAGAGCAGGTCTCCTGGTGGAAATGATGCAATTTTAAAATCATATAGAAAGATACAGGAACAGAGATTATTGCCAATTAGGAAGGAAATTTTAAATTTTTAGCACAGGGCTTGGTGCATAGTAAATACTCAACAACTAGTAGTAATTATGATTCCTGATAAGAAAATGTGAATAGTGATGCTAGACTTAACAGTGGTTAACCAATGTGTCACTACAAACAAAGCTAGTGGAGATGATGGAATTCCAGGTGAGCTATTTCAGATCCTGAAAGATGACACTGTGAAAGTGCTGCACTCAGTATGCCAGCAAATTTGGAAAACTCAGCAGTGGCCACAGGACTGGAAAAGTTCAGTTTTCATTCCAATCCCAAAGAGGCAATGCCAAAGAATGCTCAAACTACCACACAATTGTACTAATTTCACGCGCTAGTAAAGTAATGTTCAAAATTCCCCAAGCCAGGCTTCAGCAATACGTGAACCGTGAACTTCCTGATGTTCAAGCTGGTTTTAGAAAAAGCAGAGGAACCAGAAATCAAATTGCCAACATCTGCTGGATCATGGGAAAAGGAAGAGAGTTCCAGAAAAACATCTATTTCTGCTTTATTGACTGTGCCAAAGCCTTTGACTGTGTGGATCACAATAAACTGTGGAAAATTCTGAAAGAGATGGGAATACAGGACTATATGACCTGCCTCTTGAGAAACATATATGCAGGTCAGGAAGCAACAGTTAGACCTGGACATGGAACAACAGACTGGTTCCAAATAGGAAAAGGAGTATGTCAAGGCTGTATATCGTTACCCTGCTTACTTAACTTATGTGCAGAGTACATCATGAGAAACCCTGGGCTGGAAGAAGCGCAAGCTAGAATCAAGATTGCCTGGAGAAATCTCAATAACCTCAGATATGCAGATGATACCACCCTTATGGCAGAAAGTGAAGAGGAAAGCCTCTTGATGAAAGTGAAAGAGGAGAGTGAAAAAATTGGCTTCAAGCTCAACATTCAGAAAACGAAGATCATGGCATCTGGTCCCATCACTTCCTGGGAAATAGACGGGGAAACAGTGGAAACAGTGTCAGACTATTATTTTGGGCTCCAAAGTCATGGTAAATGGTGATTGCAGCGATGAAATTAAAAGACACTTACTCCTTGGAAAGAAAGTCATGACCAACCTAGACAGCATATTCAAAAGCAGAGACATTACTTTGCCAATGAAGGTCTGTCTTGTCAAGGCTATGGTTTTTCCTGTGGTCATGTATGGATGTGAAAGTTGGACTGTGAAGAAAGCTGAGTGCCGAAGAATTGATGCTTTTAAACTGTGGCGTTAGAGAAGACTCTTGAGAGTCCCTTGGACTGCAAGGAGATCCAACCAGCCCATTCTAAAGGAGATCAGTCCTGGCTGTTGTTTGGAAGGACTGATGCTAGAGCTGAAACTCCAGAACTTTGGCCACCTCATGCGAAGAGTTGACTCATTGGAAAAGACTCTGATGCTGGGAGGGATTGGGGGCAGGAGGAGAAGAGGATGACAGAGGATGAGATGGCTGGATGGCATCACCGACTCGAGTTTGGGTAAACTCTGGTAGTTGGTGATGGACAGGGAGGCCTGGCGTGCTGCAATTCATGGGGTCGCAAAGAGTCGGACATGACTGAGCGACTGGACTGAACTGAACTGAACTGAACTAATGTGACCATGGGTGAGTATCAGGTCTCTCATTGGAATTCTTCTTCAGTGTAATTAGGGGCTAGGTTATCTATAAGTGCATTTGAAGGTCCAACGCTTCTAAAATAATTTGGGTAAAAGCCCCTTCTGCCCCTCAAATGAAGTGGAACTAGATTGTGAATAGGAGCATTGTTATTCAACTGTGGTCTCTGCGAGCAGGAAGACTCTTTGCACTGCTCACATTGGCCTGTGAGGACCTAAAATATTCTATAAGAGTCTGCTGGCTTTTTCATGGTCTACTATTAGTGTTTATTCATGCATTTTGTCTTTAACTTTAATCGTGTTCCAAGTCAGACAGATTTGGAAAAACTTGGCACTAAGTCATGGAGGAACTTCAGAAATAATTGAAAACACCAAACAAAATAAGATCTTTCCTTCTTATATACCGGAAACCAGCAATAACATGACCACCAGATAATTAATGATTCTGGTTTCCATAATGCAGAGTCTTTAGAGACTGTGGATCTAGACACCAGTCTAGGCCCTGTACTTACAAGCAATGTGATCTTGGGCAAATCAATTATTCTTATAGGATAGTTATAAAATAGGAAAGATAATCCTTCCTTCTCTCTCATTCCTTCTGGAGAAGGCAATGGCACCCCACTCCAGTACTCTTGCCTGGAAAGTCCCATGGATGGAGGAGCCTGGTAGGCTGCAGTCCATTGGGTTGCGAAGAGTCGGACACAATTGAGCGACTTCACTTTCACTTTTCACTTTTCATGCATTGGAGAAGGAAATGGCAGCCCACTCCAGTGTTCTTGCCTGGAGAATCCCAGGGATGGGGGAGCCTGGTGGGCTGCCGTCTATGGGGTCGCACAGAGTCGAACACGACTGAAGTGACTTAGCCAATGCTCCCTTCATAGGATTATGACAAGAACTCATTGTGATTACTTTGCAAATCATTCAGTGCAGAACTAGGACTATAGTTCCTGGATTCGAAGACATTTTCACATTCTGAAACTGGAATGTGTTCTTAACAGCTGATGTACCTAATAGTGTGCATTCTTTTTTCCTCTTTTTGAAAGATGTTAAGTTGATGGCTCTCAGAATCAAGCAAGTTTAGAAGTAATATTCAATAAAATTAGCTTCTATCATTATAATATTTATAATAGTTTTTGTTTGAATTCTGTCCATATAAATAGTGTAGTACTTTTAGTTTGGGACATTGATATTATAAGGTCAAATTTGTAGAAAAACATAGCCAGTCACAAATATATATTTAATAAGGTTAACTCTTAGAGGTATAATAGTTTCCTCATACTGATCATCATTGGATTGTTCCTAGTTTAAGAATAAATGGTTTGTTTTACTTATTGTGTTAATACTTGATCAAAGGCACAGTTTCAATAAATTCTATTCACTCATTATTTCATCAGTATAATACTTTCATTTCTACCCTTTTATTTGATGCTATTAAATACAAAAAAATCTCATTTGTATTTAGTATAATTGATTTTATTTTTCAGTTGGTTACATGGTATAAAACAGACTTGGTCTCTCTTTATAGGGCAGTTCTTACATCTGAAGAATAAATTAACGATGCTTCTCTTGTTTGGTTTTCTCCATTGACCAAAGGCCACGGATACATTATCTTCCAAGTATTCTCATGATGTAACTATTTATATCCATGAATTCCTCAGAAGCCTGGTACTTGGAAACTTCATTTAGGCGTTAATTTACTTTTAATTTATTTTTATGACCACGATTTATATTTCCAGGCTTGTGCCTTGATGGTAAGTAATATCTACTTCTCATGCTGATGTTTGTTAAACTATGAAATTACAATATGCAGCATTAAACCAAGGCAGGAAATGAAATTGAAAACCATGTTAAGCTAACTGCTGATGTCTTGTTGGCATAGGCTGAGCTTCACTAGTCTTTATATTCTGGTCTAATTCACAGGACCTGGAGGCAGTTACCATTCCCTCATTGAGAAGTCAATGAAAAGGATACATCAAAGAGTTATTAACACCCTCATAATTTGTAAAGCATCTCCTAACGACGCCACTATAACTATCCCCATGTATAATATGATCACAGATTACCTGAAAGAATAAGGCTTCATAATTTTATTTATTGAAGTTTAATTTACACAAGTGAAATCTTTATATCTTAGGTGTGCTGTCCAATCAGTTTTGCTAAATGCATACACTGTGGCAGACTATGCCCCTATCAAGACACAGAGCATTTCCTTCAAACCCAGAAACTTACCTCTGTCACTACCCAGGCAATGCCCCTCTCAGAAACAACTAATCCTGTCACTATATTCCAAAGTTTCATATAAATTGAATCCTGTAGTTTGTCATCTTTTGCATCTTGCTTCTTTATTTAGCATAATATTTTCTGAGAATGACTCATGTTATTTCAAGTACCAGTAGCTGATCCCTTTTTATTGCAAAGTAAGATTCCATTATAAGGAAATACACAGTTTAATAATCCATTCTTCTATTGATGGACATCTGGGATGCTTACAGTTTGGAATTGTTATGAAAAGAAGATTCTATGAACAATTTTATTTGCCTTTTGGTGTAAATATGTTGTTTTTCTTAAATAAATATCTTGGAGTAGAATTGCTAGCTCATAGAGTATATGTGCATTCAACTTTTGGAAAACTGAGTTTTCTGAAATGTTTGTTCCGTTTTACACTCCCACAAGTAATATATGAGAATTTGAGTTACTCTAGTATTTGATGTCAGTATTTTATTTTAGCCATTCTAGGAGGTGTGTAATGATATTTCATTATGGTTTGAATTTGCTTTTCCTGGATGAATGATATGAAAACTTTTTCATATGCCTGTTGGCCATTTTGCATATCTTCTTTAGGCAAAAGTGTGGAAAGTGTGAATTGTCTCTTTGAATCTTTTGTCCATTTTTAAATCACCTTGTTTGTCCTACTATTAGGTTGTGAAAGTTCTTCATGTATTCTAGATCGAAGACCTTTGCCAGATATGCTTATTATGAATATTTTCTTCTAGTATGTGATTTGCCTATTTAGTTTCTCAAAAAGTGCTTGGGGAGCACAAATATCTTAACTTTATTTTTAATTAACCAAAGTACACAGTTTACATTAGAGTTCATTCTTTGTCTTGTATGTGCAATGAGTTGTGATAAATGTTTAATAGTATGTATCCATTATTACAGTGTTATACAGAATAGTTTCACTCCTCTAAAAATTCCCTGTTTCACCTGTTCTTTCCTTTCTCCTCCCAAAACTACGATAACCACTAATCTTTTACTATTTCCTTATTTTTGCCTTTTCCAGAATATCATATAGTTGGAATCATATAGTAGATTGCCTGTTCAGATTCACAATTCCCTTTTGAAACAAATAATGTCTTTCAGATTCTAAGTAGAAATTGACTTTTAATTATCCTTTTGTATAGAAAGTTTGTTGATAAAAACATGAAAATTATCTATGGTTTGTTTGTTGTTTTTTACATTGACACTTTGAAAGTAGAAAGTGTCCCAAAGGAATAAAAGTAGTTGGCCTTAATTTAACAGTCATCATGCAAACTATCAATAAGGAGAAAAGCAAATCTTAGGAGGGGAGGATCTTGAGGCAGCTCTTAGGGATAGATAAA
Source organism: Ovis aries (assembly GCF_016772045.2). Taxonomy (NCBI): domain Eukaryota; kingdom Metazoa; phylum Chordata; class Mammalia; order Artiodactyla; family Bovidae; genus Ovis; species Ovis aries. The sequence continues at coordinate 52,822,663 of NC_056058.1, read as the reverse complement.
GCATTGTTATGGTATGGTACACTCAGCTGTATACATCAAATGCTATTTCAAATAACATTTTTGGAACAGGGAAAGCAGAGGTGCTGCTGAAGCCTACAAAAGAAAGAGGTCTTCTTTGTTAGCAGTTTATTTTTGAACCTACAGAAAGAGCATTTTGTGTGGGAGTCTAGTTTTGAACTTGCCCAGCGTTATCTGCTTTGCTCAAATTTAAACACACGAGCAAAAATTATTTTGAAATTCATTGTGAGAACCTCTAAGGATCTGTCTTACTAACTATTTTTACCTGAACTTCTACTAATATCTAACGATATTTCAAAGGTCATAAATACACTGTTTTTTGAACTTGTCTTAAAGTAGATACATATCTTCTTCATTGGAGAAGGCAATGGCACCCCACTCCAGTACTCTTGCCTGGAAAATCCCATGGACAGAGGAACCTAGTAGGCTGCAGTCCATGGGGTCACGAAGAGTTGGACACAAATGAGCAACTTCCCTTTCCCTTTCCCTGTCTCCTTCCTAGAAGGTATCATTGCTGGGACTTGGCCTGTAATACACAGCTGACCCTTAAACAGTGAATGGGTGACTGTATAGTCATCCCTTTGTACCAGCAGTTCTGCTTTCTGTGGATTCAGCCAACCAGGGGTCATGCAGTTTGTGTTTACTGAAAGAAATCCACTTATAAGTGGACCTTGTAGTCCAAACCTGTGTTGTTCCAGGGTCAGCTCTTAGGCATTTTTCTGCTTTAAATTACATGAAAGAGGCTAAGAGAATGTATCTGACTCTTGTCATCTAGATCATTAATTTCTAAATTCTTTTGATAACACATCTATAAATTAAAAAAATAAGTCATACTCATAAATTTATTTACTAATAAATTAATTTTTGTATTTGCATTTGGTCTTTTAAATAATTATATTTACTTATTTTTGGCTATACTGGGTCTTTGTTGCTGCATGGGCTTTTCTCTAGTTGTGGCAAGCAGGGGCTACCCTCTAGTTGTGCAGGTTCCTCTTTGTGGTGGCTTCTGTTGTTGCAGAGCACAAGCTCTAGGACACATGGGCTTCAGTCGTTGCAGCATATGGGCTCTGTAGTTATAGCTCCCAGACTCTAGAGCACAGGCTCAGTAGTCATGCACGGGCTTAGTTGCTCTGCAGCATGTGGGCTCTTCCCCTATCAGGGATAAAACTGTGTCTCCTGCATTGGAAGGCAGATTCTTTACCACTGAGCCACCAGGGAAGCCCCTGCCTTTGGTTTTTATTTGATTCATGTTTTCAGTTATTTCTAGTTTTCTGGTGATACCAGGATTTTCCAATTTTATTTCTATTGAAGATAACGATTTTAGCTACATATCTCAAGGTGACACCTACAGAAGCTTTTAAAGACCAGCAAAAATACCCATAATAAGAGTTCTCCAAGTATAATTTATTAAAAGCAAACAGCAGAACAAACTAGGTTAACAGAATTTCTTTTCCAAGTTATAATTCCTATCTATAAATGCTTATGGAAACCCATTATGGTTATAACTTAGTCCCTATATGGGTTGAAGAACTGTAATTAAAGATGTTTACCTTGCATCCTAGCATTTGTATCCTTGGCTTATGACAGAAAGAATAGAAATAGAAAGCACAAGATATCTAAGGAAAGATGACAGAGTTGGTGACAAAATTAGCTTAAACTCATTGAGCCTCTGATAACCACCATTAACAGTCTTGTGCGCTTTATTGAATAAGTACCCACTTAAATCCAAGAGTGTTAATTGGGACCTCTTATTCTCTTATTGCATGGTTTACTACTACTGTTGGAGGCATACTGCTATTGCCTAGACAACTACATGCACTAGTTTGTTGCTTTCCTAGTATTACCTGTTACATAGTGACTGTTCTCATAAGCCACTTTAATCCTCCCCCAAAATGTGTGTCTCTGTCTCTTGCTCTAGTTCTTTCTTTGTTTCCTTCCATTATCCTATAGATAAGTCTCTTTAGAAAAAATTGCTAAGAATATTACTTGTGAAATGATATGCCTTATATTTATATGCATTCCATTTTAGAAAAAAGTCCGGAAAGGAGGGAAATTCAAAAGCAACCAGTAGATTGTACCTACATAAACTAGTAGGAAGAAGAGATATAAGATTATCAAGCTGACCAATTTAGAGAGAGACTACTCGAGGTTCCAAGAATGATGGCATTTGGGGCCTAAATACTGTGAAACTACATCTCACAGCACACCACACACGCTAAAAACCTTACATAAAGCAAAGGGAATAGAAGGCTTAGAAACTTGACATTTGAAAGAAAAAAGGTGACAGTTGGTTACAATCCAGAGATGAACAAGGACAGAGGTAGCACTGAAATAGTAGAAAATAGAAAGAAATCAGAAATGCTGAAAATCCCCATCATTTATTTCTTTTCTTTTTAAATTGGAGGATAATAGCTTTACAATGTTGTGGTGGTCTCTGCTGTACATCAATATAAATTAGTCATAATTATATATATATATATTATGTGTGTGTGTATGTGTTTGTGTGTGTATATATATATATATGTGTGTGTGTGTGTGTGTGTGTGTGTCCCCTCCCTCTTGACCTCTCTTCCCTCTCTCTATTTCAACCCTCTAGGTCATCACAGAGTGCCAGGCTGGGTTCCCTGTGTTATATAGCAGCTTCCTGCTAGTTATGTATTTTACACATGATAGTGTATATAAGTCAATACTACTTTCTAAATTTCTCCTAGCCTCTCCTTCCTCTGCTGTGTCCACAAGTCCATTCTCTGTGTCTGTTCTCCATTTCTTCTCAATCAGTAGGTTCATCAGTACTATTTTCTAGGATCCGCATCTGTTCAGTTCAGTTCAGTCACTTAGTCACCTCTGATTCTTTGCGACCCCATGGACTGCAGCACGCCAGGCTTCCCTGTCTGTCACTAATTGCCAGAGCTTACTTAACCTCATGTCCATTGAGTCGGTGACGTCTTCCAACCATCTCATCTCCTATCGTCCCCCTCTCCTTCCACCTTCAATCTTTCCTAGCATCAGGGTCTTTTCCAATGAGTCAGCTCCTCACATCAGGTGGCCAAAGTATTGGAGTTTCAGCTTCAACATCAGTCCTTCCAATGAATACTCAGGACTAATTTCTTTTAGTATTGATTGGTTTCATCTCCTTGAAGTCCAAGGAACTCTCAAGAGTCTTCTCCAAAACCACAGTTCAAAAACATCAATTTTTCAGTGGTCAGCTTTCTTTATAGTCCAACTCTCACATCCATACATGACTACTGGAAAAACCATAGCTTTGACTAGACAGACCTTTGTGGCAAAGTAACTTCTCTGATTTTTAATATGCTGTCTAGCTTGATCATACCTTTTATTCCAAGGAGCAAGTATCTTTAATTTCATGGCTGCAGTTACCATCTGCAGTGATTTTGGAGCCAAAAAAATAAAGTCTCTCACTGTTTCCATTGTTTCCCTACCTATTTGCCATGAACTGATGGGACTGGATGCCATGATCTTAGTTTTCTAAATGTTGAGTTTTAAGCCAACTTCTTCACTCTCCTCTTTCACTTTCTTCAAGAGGCTTTTGAGTTCCTCTTCACTTTCTGCCATAAGGGTGGTGTCATCTGCATATCTGAGGTTATTGATAGTTCTCCCGGCAATCTTTATTCCAGACTGTGTTTCTTCCAGTCCAGCATTTCTCATGATGTACTCTGCATAGAAGTTAAATAAGCAGGGTGACAATATACAGCCTTGACGTACTTCTTTTCCTATTTGGAACCAGTCTGTTGTTCCATGTCCAGTTCTAACTCTTGCTTCCTGATCTGCATACAGATTTCTCAAGAGGCAGGTTAGGTGGTCTGGTATTCCCATCTCTTTCAGAATTTTCCACAGTTTATTGTGATCCACACAGTCAAAGGCTTTGGTATAGTCAATAAAGCAGAAATAGATGTTTCTCTGGAACTCTCTTGCTTTTTCCATGATCCAGTGGATGTTGGCAATTTGATCTCTGGTTCCTCTGCCTTTTCTAAAACCAGCTTGAACATCAGGAAGTTCACGGTTCAGGTATTGCTGAAGCCTGGCTTGGAGAATTTTGAGCATTACTTTACTAGCGTGTGAGATGAGTGCAATTGTGCGGTAGTTTGAGCATTCTTTGGCATTCCCTTTCTTTGAGATTGGAATGAAAACTGACCTTTTCCAGTCCTGTGGCCACTGCTGAGTTTTCCAAATTTGCTGGCATATTGAGTGCAGCACTTTCATAGCATCATCTTTTAGGATTTGAAATAGCTCAACTGGAATTCTATCACCTCCACTAGCTTTGTTCATCGTGATGCTTCCTAAGGCCCACTTGACTTCACATTCCAGAATGTCTGGCTGTAGGTGAATGATCACACCATTGTTGTTATCTGGGTCATGAAGATCTTTTTTGTATAGTTATTCTATGTATTCTTGCCACCTCTTCTTAATATCTTCTGCTTTTGTTAGGTCTATTCCATTTATATCTTTTATTGTGCCCATCTTTGCATGACGTGTTCCCTTGGTATCTTTAATTTTCTTGAAGAGATCTCTAGTCTTTTCCACTCTATTTTTTTTCCTCTATTTTTTTCTGTTGTGTCCACAAGTCCATTCTCTGTGTCTGAGTCTCCATTTCTTCTCTGTCAGTAGGTTCATCAGTACTATTTTTCTAGATTACACATATATGCATTAGTATATGTTATTTGTTTTTCTCTTTCTGAGTTCAGTCTGTATAATAGGCTCTAGGTTCATCCACCATACTACAACTGACTCAAATTCTTTCCTTTCATGTCTGAGTAGTATTCCATTGTACATATGTACTATAACTACTTTATTCATGCATCTGTTGATGGATATCTAGGTTGTTACCATGTTCTGGTTATTGTAAATAGTGTTGCAATGAATATTGGGGTATATGTTCCTTTTTGAATGGTGATTTTCCCAGGGTATATTCCCAGTAGTGAGATTGCTGCATCATATGGTAGTTTTATTTCTAGTTTGTTAAGGAATCTCCATACTTTTCTCCATAGTGGCTGTACCAATTTTCATTCTCACCAACAGTTCAAGAGGGTTCCCTTTCCTCCACATCCTCTCTACCATTTATTGTATGTAGTTCTTTTTTTTTTTTGATGATAGCCATTTTGACTGGTATTTGATTTATTTCTCTAGTAATCAGAAGTGTTGAGTACCTTTCTGTGTATTTATTGGCCATCTGTATGTCTTCCCTGGAGAAATGTCTGTTTGGGTCTTCTACCCACTCTTTGATTAGGCTGTTTGTTTTTCTGATATTGAGCTCTATGAGCTGCTTATATATTTTGGAGATTAATCCTTTGTCAGTTGCTTCATTTACAGTTTTGTCTCCCATCCTGAGATTTGTCTTTTAATCTTGCTTATTGTTTCCTTTGCTGTGCAAAAGCTTTTATGTTTAATTAGGTTCCATCTGTTTATTTTTGTTCCTTTTCCATTACTCTGGGAGGTGGGTCATAGAAGATCTTGCTGTTATTTATGTCATAGAATGTTCTGCCTGTGTTTTCCTCTAAGAGTTTTATAGTTTCTGGTCTGACTTCAGACTATACTACAGAGCTACAGTCATCAAGACAGTATCACATGAGAAGTTCAGCAAAGGAGGGAGTTGCACTCCAATATGTCCAGGAGAGATTAGAAGAATAAATAAAATTGATGGAGTTTGGCAGATGAATGGATGGATGTGGATGGATAGATTGTGTGTGTGTTTTGATGAATTTATCTAGTATTTTCCCAGTGAAATTATGTCTTATTTTCTGGACTTAAACATTAAAGGTTTTTTGCTTGTTTGTAAAGCAAAAACAAAAGAAAAAACAAACCACTCTTTCTGACTGAAATTGAAAGCAGTCAATTTCTTCTTTACATAATTATGTAGCTCTTAAATAAGGAGAAACATGGAAGACAGTTCTCATATAACCAAAGAAACTATCCTTTGTAGTGTAGAATAATAGAGCAATGATGTAGTTTAATGTTTCAACTATGGTTTATTTGGTCTTCAGAGATGCAGGGACTCTATGTGTACTGCCCTGGATTCTTTATAAAGAAAATTACTTCACATAAAAAGGGCCCATGCCTACAGTCTAAGTAAGGAAGTCCTGGTACTCGTATAACTAAGACCATTTCTTATCAGTACAAAAATCTGTGACTTATACATATTAATAGTTGAAAGGAACCATATTTTAGAGATGAATAAAATGAAACCCAGAGGGATTAGATAATTTCCTCAGGATCACAGAGTTTGCTAATAGGAGTTGGAACTGGACAAGGTTTCTTAACTCAGGTCAGTGAGCTTTCTACCAGGATGTTCTACCAGTGTTTATACAGGAAAGTATAGCTATCTACTATATTTGAGGGTTGCATAGAAGCATAAACACGCATTTAATTAGAGTGAAGTGGCATATCCCAGGCAGGGCCAAGCTTGGGGCAGCTGTCAACTGCCATCTTGTTGTACTTGAAGAGTTTCCTTAGCAGTGAAAATGAGCAGAGGGAGACTCATTCATGTACATGGCACAAGGTAACATCCCAGAAATATGGGCAAGGAACTGTAGCATTTTATTTCCCTGGAATGTCCAGCATCTGATCTGTTTTGGATTAACAAATATTACTAGAGTTAACTCCAAAGGAAGAAGGTGATGGAAAACAGATGGTCTGTACCTCACTACATTCTAGACATCCCCTTAGGGTTTTCTTCTAACATGAGGATTAAGGAATAGGGTATAGAATGTCTATATATTAAATACATAATGTAAATCAATGTCTTTAAACTGTTTTTATGTATCAAGATATAAAATAACCAGGGACTTTTGGAATTACCACATTTCTAGCAATCCTCTTTTACAATCTACTGTACTCTATCACCCTGGCTATACCACACTCTAGGCTGGGTGACAACTGTAGCTGCTCCCTTGCAGCTCAATAAACCACACCTCCACCCTGACCTACCCACCAGAGATTCTGTTTCAATTATTATATCAATAATAAGTTTTTAAAATGAATGTGCTTTCAAAAGGTATTTAAACAGTAGTTCCATTGTTTGATTAATTTCCATATTTAGACTTTCAGGAAAACACTTTTGCCCTGTAATTTCAGTTCTGAATGTGGACCTAGGATATCCAGTGAACTTTTAGAAGAAGATAGAGAGTGCTCAGTGTCGCAGAATGCTGTTTTGTTTATCAAGAGATAGTTACTAAGCATGTCAAGACAGTTCAAGTAAGGGGACATAAATTCAAATAAGGCATGATTGGATTCCAATTTGTTCGAGCTTACAGTTTAGTGGGGCAGCCAGACAAGCAACAACCTGAAAAGGTTTATTCTGCGGCAGTCTGTGCAGGTATTTTGTAAGATAAGAGAGAATTTGTCATTAGGACCATCTGGAGAAGCCCTGCACTAGTTGCTTAAGAAATACTTCGTTAAGCTCTGAAGATCATCTGTCTTTGGAAAGCCCTTCTGAATGAGATAAGCAGATGTGTGGATGGTACTCAGAACAGAGAGCCCAGGATTGGTGGGGAAAAACAGGGCTGTAGATATGGGGACACTTCAAGTGACTGGATTAAGGAATGAGGGAAAAAATAGTCATGGCCACAGAATTTGTAGTTTCCAACTGTTGGCTTGAAGGTCCTGCTTAGTTGAGAATAGATGGGTTTTATTTTTTTAATTGATGAGTTTTTATTGGAGTATAGTTTATTTACAGTTCTGTGTTAATTCAGGTATATAGCAAAGTGATTCAGTTATATATATACATGTTTACTCTTTTTTTTGAAGTATATTTGACTTACAGTGTTGTGTTAGTTTCAGGTGTAAAGCAAAGTGATTAAGCTTTATATACACACATACATTCTTTTTAGATTATTTTCCCTTGTAGGTTTCTGTAAAATATAGATTTTACTTCCCTGTGCTATACAGTAAGTCCTTAGATGGGTTTTGTTTTTAAAGTAGTTATAAACTTTTGCTAATTGAATGATTTCACATAAAAATCCAATAGTTTATTATTACTTTAAAAATGAAACCCATCTAAGGACTTACTGTATAGCACAGGGAACTATAATCAATAGCCATTTATTTAATTGAATGATTTCACATAAAAATCTGCTTCTCAGGTGGCACTAATGGTAAAGACAAAATGTGGTCCACTAGAGAAGGGAATGGCAAACCACTTCAGTATTCTTGCCTTGAGAACCCCATGAACAGTATGAAAAGGCAAAAAGATAGGACACTGAAAGATGAACTCCCCAGGTTTGTAAGTGCCTGATATGCTACTGGAGATCAGTGGAAAAATAACTCCAGAAAGAATGGAGAGATGAAACAAAGCAAAAACAACACCCAGTTGTGGATGTGACTGGTGATAGAAGCAAGGCCTGATGCTGTAAAGAGCAATATTGCATAGGAACCTGGAATATTAGGTCCATGAATCAAGGCGAATTGGAAGTGGTCAAACAGGAGATGGCAAGAGTGAACATTGACATTTTAGGAATCAGCGAACAAAAATGGATTGGAATGGGTGAATTTAACTCAGATGACTATTATATCTACTACTGTAGGCAAGAATCCCTTAGAAGAGAGTAGCCATCAGAGTCAACAAAAGAGTCTGAAATGCAGTACTTGGATGCATCTCAAAAATGACAGAATGGTCTCTGTTCATTTAGAAGGCAAACCATTCAGTATCACAGTAATCCACATCTATGCCCCAAACAGTAATGCTGAGGAAGCTGAAATTGAATCGTTCTACCTTTTAGAACTAACACCCAAAAAAGATGTCCTTTTCTTTATAGGGGACTGGAATGCAAAAGTAGGAAGCCAAGAAATACCTGGAGTAACATGCAGATTTGGCCTTGGAGTACAGAATGAAGCAAGGCAAAGACTAATAGAGTTTTGCCAAGAGAATGCACTGGCCATAGCAGACACCCTCTTCCAACAACACAAGAGAAAACTCTACACATGGACATCACCAGATGGCCAACACTGAAATCAGATCGCTTATATTCTTTGCAGCCTAAGATGGAGAAGCTCTATACAGTCAGCAAAAACAAGACTGAGAGCTGACTGTGGCTCAGACCATGAACTCCTTATTGCCAAATTCAGACTTAAACTGAAGAAAGTAGGGAAAACCACTAGACCATTCAGGTATGACCTAAATCAAGTCCCTTACAATTATACAGTGGAAGTGACGAATAGATTCAAAGGATTAGATCTGATAGACAAAATGCCTGATGAACTATGGGCAGAGGTTCATAACATTGTACAGGAGACAGGGATCAAGACCCTTCTTAAGAAAAAGAAATGCAAAAAAACCCAAAATGGCTGTCTGAAGAGGCCTTACAGATAGTTGTGAAAAGATGAGAAGTGAAAAGCAAAGGAGAAAAGGAAAACTATACTCATTTGAGTGCAGAGTTCCAAAGGATAGCAAGGAGAGATAAGAAAGCCTTCTTCAGTGATCAGTGCAAAGAAATAGAGGAAAACAATAGAATGGGAAAGACTAGAGCTCTAGTCAAGAAAATTAGAGATACTAAGGGAACATTTCATGCAAAGATGGGCTCAATAAAGGACAGAAATGGTATGGACCTAACAGAAGCAGAAGATATTAAGAAGAGGTGGCAAGAATACACAGAAGAACTGTACAAAGAAGATCTTCACAACCCAGATAATCATGATGGTGTGATGAACTAAATAGATATCCTGGAATGTGAAGTCAAGTGGGCTTTAGGAAGCATTCGTACGAACAAAGCTAGTCGAGGTGATGGAATATCAGTTGAGCTACTTCAAATCCTAAAAGATGATGCTGTGATAGTGCTGCTCTCAATATGCCAGCAAATTTGGAAAACTCAACAGTGGCCACAGGACTGGAAAAAGTCAGTTTTCATTCCAATCCCAAAGAAAGGCAATGCCAAAGAATGCTTAAACTACCACACAATTGCACTCATCTCACACGCTAGCAAAGTAATGCTCAAAATTCTCCAAACCAGGCTTCAACAGGATATGCACTGTGAACTTCCAGATGTTCAAGCTGCTTTTAGAAAAGGCAGAGGAACCAGAGATCAAATTGCCAATATCTGCTGGATCACCAAAAAAGCAAGAGAGTTCCAGAAAAACATCTATTTCTGCTTTATTGACTATGCCAACCCCTTTGACTATGTGGATCACAATAAACTGTGAAAAATTCTGAAAGAGATGGGGATACCAGACCACCTGACCTGCCTCTTGAGAAACCTGTATGCAGGTCAGCAAGCAAGAGTTAGAACTGAACATAGAACAACAGACTGATTCCAAACAGGAAAAGGAGTATGGCAAGGCTGTATATTGTCACCCTGCTTATTTAACTTCTATGCAGAGTACATCATGAGAAACGCTGGGCTGGATGAAACACAAGCTGGAATCAAGTTTGCCAGGAGAAATATTAATAACCTCAGATATGCAGATGACACCACTCTAATGGCAGAAAGTGAAAAAGAACTATAGAGCTTCTTGATGAAAATGAAAGAGGAGAGTGACAAAGTTGGCTTAAAGCTCAACATTCAGAAATCTAAAATCATGACATCTGGTCCTATCACTTCATGGCAGATAGATGGGGAAACAGTGGAAACAGTGGCTGGCTTTATTATTTTGGGCTCCAAAATCACTGAAGATGGTGATTGCAGCCATGAAATAAAAGACACTTACTCCTTGGAAGGAAAGGTATGACCATCCTAGACAGCAGGTTAAAAAGCAAAGACATTACTTTGCCAACAAATGTCCATCTCTTCAAAGCTATGGTTTTTCCAGTTGTCATATTTGGATGTGAGAGTTGGACTATAAAGAAAGCTGAGCACCAAAGAATTGATGCTTTTGAACTGTGGTATAGGAGAAGAATCTTGAGAGTCCCTTGGACTGCAAGGACATCCAACCAGTCCATCCTAAAAGAGATCAGTCCTGAGTGTTCATTGGAAGGACTGATGTTAATTATGAAACTCCAATACTTTGGCCACCTGATGCAAAGAGCTGACTCATTTGAAAAGACCCTGATCCTGGGAAAGATTGAAGGCAGGAGGGGAAGGAGATGACAGAGGATGAGATGGTTGGATAGCATCACTGACTCAATGGACATAAGTTTGAGTAAACTCCAGGAGTTGGTAATGGTCAGGGAAGCCTGGCATGCTGCGGTCCATGGGGTTCCAAAGAGTTGGAGATTACTGAGCGACTGAGCTGAACTGAACTGAGTGATAAAGAACTCACCTGCCCATGCAGGACATGTAAGAGACTTAAATTTGACCCCTGGGTCGGGAAGGTCCCCTGGAGGTAGGCATGGCAACCCACTCCAATATTCTTGCCTGGAGAATCCCACAGACAGAGGAGTCTGGTGGGCTACAGTCCATGGGTCACAAAAAGTCAGGCACGACTGAAGTGACTTAGCATACACACACTTATAAAAATCTGGATTTTTTACCTTGATAAGTTAAAAGGTCTATTAATACTCCTTCTATTTCTCCAGCTAGAAGCAGTCTGGGTAAGCTCTATCGTGAGGGTTCCCTGTGTTTGGAGCATCATAGGAACTTGTTCTCCCTAGGCCTCACTACTTCCTTGTCTCTCCCCCTATTTATTATCTAAACGTGATCCTGTGTCATCCCTCACTCCTTAAGATTCCTGTCCTCTTGATTATTTTCAGTAAAAGACTGATTTAGCCACTGCTATGAATAGATTTTTCAGGTATAAGAAAAGTTCCATGTCCCTTGATCTAAAATACATAGGCTACCTAGGCTGCCTGATCTAATTGCATGAGCATGAGAAGGATAGGTTGTGCCTTTGCTGCTCTGAGGATGGAGAGGACAGGTGAAAGGGAATGTAGGTGGTCCCTAGGAGCAAAGATCAGAGTCTGGCTGGCAGCCAGTGGGAAAATAGGGACCCCAGTCCTACAATCATAAGGAGCTTGTTTCTGCCAACAATCTGAATGGTCTTGGAAGTGGATGCTTCCCTAGAGCCTTTGGATAAGAGCCCAGCCAACCTACATCTTGATTTTGGCCTTGTGATAAATTCCTCAAGCAGAGTCCAGCCAAACTCACCCAGATTCTTGGCCTATAGAACTGTAAGATCTGAAATCCAAAAGTGAATTTGTTTATACCACTAAATTTGTGATAATATTAAACAGAAATAGAAAATGAATGTATGGACTTAAGAATCAGATAAATGCAATTTGTACTCTGGCCCTACCACTTGCTGTCTGCATGATCCAAGGGAAGTTCCTTAGGTTTCTTTCCTCATCAGTAAAGTGGGGATATGAATATAACCCACCTCATAAAGTTGTTATGAGGATTAAGTAAGATAACACTTTGCAGAACAACTAGCCTGGCACATAGTAAGTGTCCAGTAAATATTAGCTCCCAATAAACATTTCCACTTTCTGGAATCTTTAGTATAAGCAGAAGTTTTGAAAATTCTTAAAAAACAAATAATCCACATCGAGAAAATATTAAAGTGCTCACCTGTTGTCACAAAGACCAAACCTATTGATTCAAATACTTTGTCACTGTTGCCTAGTATGGGATCTTTTTGGCCACAAAGACCCTACAACCCTACACTGCCAATTTACTGTAGAGTGAAAACCTATACTTGAGGAAGGGAGAAAACTTGGGTTTGTGCTTTCAGTCTTGTAAATAGCCAAGGAATCTTGGGAATATCTTCCATTTTTCTGGGCTTCACTTTTCTTATCTGTACAATGAATGCAGACTTTGTAAGATCCCCCAGAGCCTCCTTACTCTCTTCTTTGGAAAAGTTATAAATGAAAGATCAAAAAAAGGCACTGCCTGCTTTAGGGAAACAACTGTGTGTGTGCATTTGAAAGCTGGTGGAGGAGAAGGTCCAGAGTACAGAAGTGGGGATGGAGTCTCCTCTGTTTTCCTTGGTGATTGTTTCCTTCCCATTTTCCCATATTTACTATGGGCTTGGAGAGATGAAGAGAATCTTTGTGGATGGCAGAGTAATCCATTTATCAAAAGGAGTGCTCTTGCAGGATGTGCCAAATAGTCATCAAGCTAGCTTCTTAATCTGTACACAGTAATAATGACGTCTGACTTTTAGAATTAGAAAAGATTTAAGGCAAGATTAATATTAACATTTGCATCTTGTTCCTTGGTACACCCCTTAATACATTATGAAATCTTTTTGCAATTTTCATTCCTCAGGAAGCCTCATCAGGTATCATTTCAGCTAAAGCACAGGGATGAAAAATGCCAACTCTAGCACTGGGGAAAAGCTTCATAGGTGAAAACATTGGCATTTGGGACCACTTATGCTGCTTTCTAATTCTGAATGATTGCTGGTGTTCATGTTTATTCAGCAAAGCTCCTGGAGACCTGTTTGAAAGGGCATGTGATCCCTGGATAGGGAAGACAATCCACTGTGCTCTCTGGAACAAAAAGAGGGGCAAAAAAGAGGTCATCAGTGACCTTAATTATCTTTTGGATGTGACTTACCTCCTGGGGAGGTTATTAATGAAGACCCCACAGAGAATATGGCTTTGTTTTCAAACTAGCTACTGTCTGTGTGCCCTTGGGTAAGGTACTTGACCTCTCTGGGCTTCTGTAAAGTGAGCATGAAGTAAAAGAGTGGACTCTTCTGCTAATTGTTCCTTTTAATAATTTCCTCCACATTAATGGAGTGTAAGGAAATTTACCTATATTACTTTTTTCTAAATCTAAATGAATACCATTTGTCAGGATTGATAAGAAATCCAGTATCAGTTTATTACTGGATGGTGGCATGGGCAGCATTCAGCAGTCAAGCTAGTTTAATGCAGTTCTGAAGCATTATGGGGAAGAGGCTCTGTTCTTAAGTCTGTTGTGGTGCCCCTGAGATTTTCATTGTTCATATGGATCATTCATTCCAAAGTGAACAGCTTCTGTACTCATGGCATCCACGCCTTCAGTACTTATCCTGGCTCCTGGAACCTTTCACATGGTTCCCGACAGCACAGAGCATGAACTCAGGACCCAGTTGGTTGTGCTGTATTCCCACCCTACCTTTTGCCATGTGTGATTGCAGATTTCTGTCATTCTTCATCATTCTTCTCTCTTTAGATCTCTGACATTGCAGCCATTCCCCTCTGGCCGTACTATTTCTCCCTCCTCCAAGCTTAAAGACTTTCCATCTTGGGTCAAGTCAACTGCATATTTCAGTAATCCTAGGCCAGGGACCACAGTGGAACATAATGACAAATGGCAGCTACCAGTTGGTGTTGGGGAAAGACAAGGTGAATTGGCAAGGACTGTGATGAGCCACTGAGCACACACCTATCTGAAAGAGGGAGTTACTACTCAGTTCCAGGTAATTTATGCCACATAGGAATAAAAATTCAGAACTGTAGCTTTTGCAATATTTCAGGAAAAGCAGAGATCATACTTTTCAGGTGCAGTGTTCTGACTTTAAAATTTTGGTGCAATTAAAAATTTAAAATATCATGAATGCCAAATAGACCACATCTGATGATAGCTCAGTTTGTAATTATGTTAGTTTTCCAGGGCTGCCATAACAAAGTACCACATATTGGATGGCTTAAACAATAGGAATTTATCATCTCAGTTCTTGAGATTTCAAGTCTGAAATCAAGATATTTGTAAGGTTGGATATTTCCAATGGCCGAGAGGGAAGGATCTCTCCCAGACTACTCTCCTTGGCTTGCAGGTAGTCATTCTCATATTTGCATAGTGTTCTCCCTGTATCTTTATATCGTCTCTTCTCTCTTGAGTGTCTATGTCCAAATTTCTCCTTTTTGGAAGGACATCAGTTATATTGGATTATAGCCTACCCTTAATGACCTCATCTGAACTTTACTGATAAATCCCAGATAAAGTTACATTCTGAGATACTGGGGGTTAGGACTTCAACATATGGATTTGAGGAGATTATCATTCAACCTATAACAGTGACTTCAAAGCAGACTGTTAAAAACAAGTCACTTCTCTTTATCAACAGAAGACCCAATCTTCAGCACACCAAAGATTGGTTACTAGATATGGAAAAGTGGAGAATGGATCAAGAGGAAGGCAAACCGCTCATTCTTTTGAAACAAGAAGCCACAAATCCATTTCTCAACCAGGCTATCTGCTCAGCACAGCATCTAACACACAACAGAGTCTCAGTATTTGTGGGAATAGAGTGAGTTAAGTTTGATCAAATTGAACAGAGGGAAAAGGATATAGACTAGAGGTGGAAGGAGATATTTGAAGATGCTTATGGCAAGAACTGAAGGAAGTCCATTCTTCCTAGCAGGATAGGAGCTCTGCTACTTTGTAGTGGGCATCAAATATATCTGGTATAGATCAGGCATTTTCCTGGCTTAGAGGAAAAAATAAAACAGATTCTAACCTGAATAGAATTTGGGGTGTGGTGGAGAAGGGTTGTGAGACTTAATTTCTCAATATTGAATGAAAATGAATCCTGTAATTACTAATGAATTATTAATCCTATAACCTACACCCTCATTTTATTCTCTTCTTGTTTCCCCATATTTGCTTAGTGAGATATGTTGGCAGAGTAGGTAATTTCTCCTTATCTGATGAAAAATGCCACACCTTGTCCTCTTCTTATTTGCTACATTCCCTCAGCCAAGATAGCAAGCTTCTGAGTCCTAAAGTTCTCATTCATAGAAGATTAAATTGTGAAAACATTAAGTTCCTTTTGATTGAATTCTGGTACCCATTATAAGACAGAATAACAGTACTTCCCTCTTATTTAGATCAAATCTTCCTTCAGTACTTTTGGAATCAGTTTATCAATTTTGATTTTTTTCCCTCTAAGTTTATTTTGTATTATGAAGTATGTTTACCAGGTACCATCCTAAACTGGCTTAAGTACAAGCAAAGAAAAAAAGCAATTTATTTACTGATGAACTGGGAAGCCAAGCATGGTTGCTCCCAGGAGCTCAAATAATATCATCAGAGTTCTGTCGCTCTCTCTGCCTCTCTCGGCTCAGTTAGACCCTGCTTGGCTTTATTTTCTGAAGACTCTCTCTTTGTAGTGAGGAAAAGATTATTAATAAATAGTTCCATACTCACAACAGTCTTCCAGCTTTCAATTCAGAACAGGAGATGAAAATCTCTCTTTAGGTCTCTGAACTTTGATTGATGGTACTTGAGTCACATGCCCTTTCCTGAGCTCATCATTGTGTGTTAGAGGTCACAATACCCTGATTGGCTAAGCCTGAGACACATGCCAAGAGCCTTCATGGATCACAGCCTTATCATGGCGAAGGAACTTGGGTAACTCCATGAGACTATATGATCTATGCCATGCAGGGCCACCCAAACAGACAGGTCATAGTGAAGGGTTTTGACAAAACAGGAGGAAATGGCAACCCACTCCAGTATTCTTACCTGGAGAACCCCAGGGACAGTATGAAAAGGCAGAAAGATATGACACTGGAAGGTGAGCCCCCCAGGTCAGAAGGTGTCCAGTATGCTACTGGGGGGGGGGAATAGCAGAGGGCAATTACTAACAGCTCCAGAAAAATGAAGTGGCTGGGCCAATGTGGAAATGCTACTCAGTGTAGATGTGTTTGGTGGTAAAAATAAAGTCTGATGCTGTAAAGAACAATATTGCATAAGAACCTAGAATGTTAAGTGCATGAGAACCTAGAATGTTAAGTCCATGAATCAAGGTAAATTAAACATGGTCAAGCAGGAGATGGCAACATTGAACATGGGTACCTTAGAAATCAGTAAACTAAAGACAATGGACAGAAATGGGTGAATTTAATTCAGATGACCATTATATCTGTGGGCAAGAATCCCTTAGAAGAAATGGAGTAGCCCTCATAGTCAACAAAATATTTCAAAATGCAGTACTTTGGGCCAGTCTCAAAAACAACAGAATGATCTTGATTCCTTTCCAAGACAGATCATTCAACATCTCAGTAATCCAAGTTTATGCCTCAACCACTGATGCCAAAGAAGCTGAAGTTGACCAGTTCTGTAAATACCTACAACACTTCCTAGAACTAACACCAAAAAATCTCTGTGATGTCCTTTTCATCACAGAGATTAGAATACAAAAATAGGAAGTCAAGAGATACCCAGGATAACAGCCAAGTTTGGTCTTGGAGAACAAAATGAAGCATGGTAAAGGCTAACAGAATTTGGTCAAGAAAACAACCCAAGAGATGACTCTACACATAAACATCGTCAGATGTTCAATACTGAAATCAGATTGTTTATGTTATTTGCAGAGAAAGAAGGAGAAGCTATATACAGTCAGTAAAAACAAGAACTGTAGGTGACTGTGGCTCAGATAATTGGCTCTTTACTGTAAAATTCATCTTAAGTGAAAGAAAGTAAGAAAAACCAGTAGGCTATTCAGGTATGACCTAAATCAAATCACTTATGATTATATAGAGAAGGTGATGAATAGGTTTAAGGAGTAGATCTGATAAACAAAGTGTCTGATGAATGATGGACAGAGGTTCATAACATTCTACAGTAGGCAGTGACCAAAACCATCCCCAAGAAAAAGAAATTCAAGAAGGCAAAGTGGTTGTCTGAGGAGGCTTTACAAATAGCTAAATAAAGAAGAGAAGTGAAAGGCAGGGGAGAAAGGGAAAGATATACCCAACTGCATGTAGAATTCCAGAGGACAGCAAGAGAGATAAGAAGGCCTTATTAAATGAACAATGCAAGGAAATAGAGGAAGACAACAGAAAGACTAAAACTAGTGACTGCTTCAAGAAAAACTGGAAATATCAAGGAGCATTTAATACAAGGATGGGCATGAAATGGTAAGAACCTCAGAGAAGCAGAAGAGATTAAGATGTGGTAAGAATACACAGAAGAACTATACAAAAAAAGGTCTTAATGACCCACGTAACCATGATTGTATGTTCACTTACCTAGAGCTGGATATCCTGGAGTGTGAAGAGTTAAGTGAACCTTAGGAAGCATTGTGGTGAACAAAGCTAGTGGAAGTGACAAAATTCCCACTGTTGTTCAGGTCGCTCAGTTGTTTCCCAGCTATTTCAAATCCTAAAAGATGATGTTAAAGTGCTGCACTCAATATATCGGTAAATTTGAAAAACTTTCACAGTGGCCACAAACCTGGAAATGGTCAGTTTTATTTCCAATCCCAAAGAAGGGCAATGCCAAAGAATGTTCAAACTACAGTACAATTGTGCTCATTTCTCCTGCTAGCAAGGTGATGCTCAAAATCCTTCAAGCTAGGCTTCAGCAGTACGTGAACTGAGAAGTTCCAGATGTCCAAGCTGGGTTTTGAAGAGGCAGAGAAACAAGAGATCAAATTGCCAGCATTCGTTGGATCATGGAGAAGCAAGGAAGTTCCAGAAAAACATCTGTGTCTGCTTCATTGACTGTGTTAAAGCCTTTGACTATGTGGATGACAATAAACTGTGGAAAATTCTTAAAAGAAATGGGAATACCAGACCACCTTATCTGTTCCTGGGAAACCTGTATGTAGGTCAAGAAACAACAGTTAGAACCGAACATGGAAGAACTGACTGCTTCACAATTGGGAAAGAAATATGAAAAGGCTGTATATTGTCACCATACTTCCTTAACTTCTATGCAGAGTACATCTTGGGAAATGCCAGACTGGGTGAATCACAAGCTGGAATCAAGATTGCCAGGAGAAATATCAACAGCTTCATATATGCAGATGATACCACTCTAAAGGCAGAAAATGAAAAGAAACTAAAGAGCCTGCTGATGAGAGTGAAAGAGAGTGAAAAAGCTTGCTTGAAACTTGACATTGCAAAACTAAGATCATGGCATCTGGTCCCATGACTTCATGAGAAATAGAAGGGGAAAAAGTGGAAGCAGACAGATTTTATTTTCCTGAGCTCCAAAATCACTGTGGACAGTGACTACAGCCATGAAATTAAAAGATGCTTGCTCCTTGGAAGGAAAGCTATGACAAACGTAGGCAGCAAGTTAATAATAAAAAGCAGAGACATCACTTTGCCAACAAAGGTCTATATAGTCAAAGCTATTTTTTTTCCAGTACTCATGTACAGATGTGAAAGTTGTACCATAAAGAAGACTGAGCTCCAAAGAATTAATGGTATTTAACTGTGGTTCTAGAGAAGACTTGAGAGTCCCTTGGACTGCAGGGAGACCAAACTAGTCAATCCTAAGGAAATGAACCCTAAATATTCATTAGAAGGACTGATGCTGAAGCTGAAACTCCAATACTTTTGTCACCTGATGCAAAGAGCTGACTTATTGGAAAAGACCCTAATGCTGAGAAAGGTTGAAGGCAAAAGGAGAAGGGAGTGGCAGAGAAAGAGATGGTTATATAGCATCACTGACTCAGTGAACAGGTATTTGAGCAAACTCTGGGAGATAGTAGAGGATAGAAGAGCCTGGTGTGCTCCAATCCATGTGGTTGCAAAGAGTTGCACATAGCAATTGAACAACAATACTAAACATGATGATACTTATCTATTAAAAGACTGAAATTAGAATTTACCCTCTTCTTGGGGTAGAGGTAGTAAAGAATGAATTTTGTGGGTGTTTATTGTATCTCTAATTCTTTTCTTCACACACACACACACACACACACACACACACACACACACACACAGAAAAGACTGAGTATATAGACACCAAGATGTTAACTCTGCTCTGTGGTCGTCTCTGGTTGGTGAGATTATGAACAATTTTTTTTTTCGTTACTTTTCTTCATTTTTCTTTTTTGGAAAGCATTTTTCTAAATTTTCACTTTCTAAATTTACTGTAATTCATTTGTTTTGTCTTTATAATATAAAAATTGAGATCTTTTTCAAAGAAAAAGACACAAAAAAATCTCTAACTGTTAAGTTCCATTTTATAGTCTGACTCCTCAGTGGAGACATTTCTAGCTTTTCTTTCTCCTCCACTGCCCCTCAAATAATGAGGAGCTTTCAATCCTCTGAACTGGGGCAGCACTACCACCTCTGCAGGCATTGATTGAGCCCCCACCAAATGTTGGCTGTCTGTTGAAAGTACCTAGCCTGAGGCCTTAAATTAGTCATGTAATGATTCCAACTCTTTTCATTTAATTAAATTTAATAACATTTGATTAAATGTCCAAGTGCTATGCTGGGCCCTAGCCCTTTGTATATACAAAGTATAGTTAATGGCCCTAGTAGGAGTGCCTGAAATGCTTTAAAGTGTGAGCCCACCTTCCTCATTTAACCCACCTTAGTGTTCCCAGTTCCCATGCCACCCCACCCCCATCTACATGATTCCTTACCTCTTTTCCAGATCTAGGTCCCTAAGCTCTATCACCTATCCTTTTCAGCAGGTTCATTCTGTCTCTTTTACAGGGGTTATCACTTTCTATGTTCAAGGAATCTTAAAGGAAGAGGCTGATTTTTGACCCATGAAGAAGTTGACTGATACCCTCTGAATTAGTCAACACAAGCTTCTGTAACTGAATACCTTAGAGTAGGTGGCTTACACAACAGGAATTGATTTCTTATAGTTCTGTAGATTGGAATTCTGATGTCAGAGTGCCAGCATGGTTAAATTCTAGTGAAGGTCCTCTTACTGGCTTCCAGATAGCTGCCTTCTCACTATATCCTCACATGATGGAAAGAGAGAGAGCTCTGATATCGCTCCCCCATCTTAAATGGACACTAATTCCATCATGGGACCCCACCCATGACCTAATCTAAACCTAATGAGCTCTCAAATTTCTGCCTTTAAATATTAGTACATTGGTTGTTAGAGCTTCAACATACAAAATTTAGGAAGACATATACAACACCCTCAGTGCATTGGCTTTCAGTTTTCACAGT
The DNA here is from genome assembly GCF_016772045.2 of Ovis aries. NCBI lineage: Eukaryota > Metazoa > Chordata > Mammalia > Artiodactyla > Bovidae > Ovis > Ovis aries. The sequence goes on along the minus strand of NC_056058.1, from coordinate 52,801,896 downwards.
TTAATTTAACTTGAGGTTATAATGTCTGGCTTTATCTAGAATATCTCTCACAAAATAGAATATAACCCAGAAAGATTATCAATATAAAGGATCTCTTGTGCAGAGATTATAATCATCTCTGTAGACCCATAAAAGGCTTTTGACAAAATTCAACATCCATGTACGATAAAAACTCAACAGAATGGGTATAAAGGAAACATACCTCAACATATGCAGGCCATATATGACAAACTCACAGCCAATGTCATGCTTAGTGGCCAAGAGCTGAAAGCATTTGCTCTAAGACCAGAAACATGATAAGGATGCTTATTCTCATCACTTATTCAGCAAGTAGTGTAAGACCTAGCCACAGCAATCAGACAAGAAAAATAAAGTAAATCCAAATTGGGAAGGAAGAAGTATAACTGTCACTGTTAGCACATTACATAATACTATACATTAAAAAATCCTCAAAATGCTACAAAAAAAAGAAAGAAACTACTAGAACTCATCAATGAATTTTGCAAAGTTACAAAATTAATATACAGAAATCTGTAGTGCTTCTATACACTATACGCAACAAAAATTATCAGATAAAAGAAATTAAGAAAATCCCATTTATAATTGCATCAGAAAAAATGCCTATATAAATCTAATCAAGGAGGTTAGCAACTTATACTTGGAAAACTACAAGAAGCTGAGGAAATACATTGAAGGCAATATAAATGAATGGAAAGATATACTGTGTTCATGGTTGAAACAATTAATATTTTTAATATGACCATACTGCCAAGGCAATATTTTGTGCATTCCCTACAGAATACTAATGACATGTCCCCATAGAACTGGAGCAAATAATTCTAATTTTCTTTATGGAGACACAAAAGATCCAAAATAGCCAAAACAGTCTTAAAAATCATCACAGAGGTTGAAGTATCATGATCCCTGATTTCGAAGTATATTACAAAGCTATACTAATCAAAGCAGTATGATACCGGCACAAAAACAGACACATAGATCAATGGAAGAGAATAGCCCAGAAATGAACCCACACTTAAATGGGCTAGTCATCTATAATATAGAAGGCAAGAATATACAATGGAGAAAGCACAGTCTCTTCAATAAATAGTGTTGGGAAAAACTGGACAGCTATATGCAAAAGAATCAGACTGGACTAATTTCTCATACTATGTACAAAAATAAATCAGAAATGGGTTAAAGACTTAAATGTAAAGAGCTAAAACCATAAAACTTCTAGAAAACATAGGCAATAAGCTCTTTGACACAAACTTAGTAATACTTACATATATATAATTGTATATATAAATAAAATAATAATATATATATATCCTCTGATAGGGGAAACAAAAGCAAAAATAAGCAAGTGAAGCTGTGTCAAACTAAAAAAGATTTGTACAGTGAAGCAATCTACCAACAAAACAAAAAGGCTGCCTACTGACTAGAAGATAATATTATAATAAACCTGATGAAGTAATACCCAAAATATACAAATAACTCATATAACTCAACATCTAAAGAGCAAACATGCAAATAAAAAATGGACAGTGGAACTGGATAGATATATTTTGCAATAAGACATTACATATGGTCAGCGGGCACATGAAAAGATGCTCAGCATCATTAATCATCATGGAAATGCAAAACAAAACCACAATAAGATATCACCTTACACCTGTTAAAATGACTTTCCTCAAAAAGGCAACAAATATCAAGTATCTGCAAGGATGTAGAGAAAAAGGAATTTTCATGGCCTTTTGGAAATATTATTTGATGCAGTCACTATGGAAAATAGTATGGAGATTCATCGAGGAAATGAAAGTAAAGCTACCATGGGTCATCCCTGGCAGTCCACTGATTAAAACTCTGTGCTTCCACTGCAGGGTGCATGGGTTCCATCTTTGGTCAAGGAACTAAGATCCCACATGCCTTGCAGTATGGTCAAGCGAAAAAAAAAAAAAACCTACCATATCATCCAACAATTCCATGAAAACACTAATTAGAAAAGATATATGCACCTCTATGTTCATTGCAGCATTGTTTACCACAGCCAAGATTTGGAAACAGTCTGTGTATCCATAAGAGTTCATAGATAGGTGAGTGGAAAAAGAAGATGTGTATTTATACATATATGTGTACACAGTAGAATATTACTCAGCCATTAAAAGAATGAAATTTTGCAATTTGTGATAAAATGAATGGACTTAGAGGATATTATAGTAAATGAAATAAATCAAAGTAAGACAAATACTGTATGATTTCACTTATATGTGGAATCTGAGAAAACAAATGAATAAACATAACAAAACAGAAAGAGAGTTACGGATACAGAGAACAGACAGGTGGTTGCCATAGGAAAAGTGGGTGAGGGGAGGAAAGAAAGAGATGGGAGAGATTAAGAGATTAAAACTTTGTTACAAAATAAACGAGTTGTAGATATGAAATATATAGTGTGGGAAATAAAGTCAGTAGCTATGTAATATCTTAGTATGGTGAAGTGAAGTCGCTCAGTCATGTCCGACTCTTTGTGACCCAATGGATGATAGCCTACCAGGCTCCTCTGTCCATGAGATTTTCCAGGCAAAGATACTGGGGTGGGCTGCCATTTCCTTCTCCAGGGGATCTTCCCAGCACAGGGATCGAACCCAGATCTCCTGCATTGCAGACAGACACTTTGCCATCTGAGCCACTAGGGAAGCCCTAGTATGGTGAAATATCATAACTAAACTTATGATCAACCATTTGAAATGTACAGAAATATCAAATAACTATGTTGTATAGCAGGAACTAACTATGTAATAGTGCTGTAGGTCAGTAATACTTCAAAAATATACAACTCATTAAAAAAAAGGGGATTAGATTTATGGTTACCAGAGGTAGGAATTGGAAGAGGGTAAAATGGATGAAGGCAGAGAAAAGGTACAAATTTCCAGTTGTAAGATTAACAAGTAGCAGGGATATAGCAGCAGCAGCAGCAGGGATATAATGTTCACCATGACAAATATGATTGACACTGATATGTGTTATATATAAAAGTTGTTAAGAGAGTAAACCCTTCAGATTCTCATCACAAAGAAACATTTTTTTCTATTTAATTTTCTGTGTACATGAGATTATAGATGTCCACTGAAGTTATTCTGATAATATTTCATGATTTATAGAAATCAAATCATTACGCTTATATACCTTAAACTTGTACAGTGGTGTATGTCAATTAATATCTCAATAAAACTGGAAGAAAAAAAGAATCCTTTAATTAAAGTTATTATAAAAAGTCTAAACAAAAGTAAGAAATCTACATTTCTTAATTTCTACTCTTAATTAAGATCACATTTCTTAATTTCTACTCTTGATTATAGCCACATTCATGATGCCTGAATGCTATCGATAAAGTAACCATATATAAACATACATTTCACTGAAATTAGTGGTCAGTTTTTCTTTAAGTATATTGTCGCACAAGTTTTTGGTGTTCTGATATTCTGGTAAGCAGTGTTTCTCTCAAGTATTGAAATATCAGTATTTGGAGTGGGGGATCCAATGTAATTATTTTAAAACTAAAATCTGAATTATTTCTGTCTTAAATTATTCCTGGAGAGTAACAAACTGCATTAAAATTTCAAATCAAAGAAAGATGCAACTGTTTAGGAAATGTTCTTCAATATCTTCAAAATCCTCGAGGAGAGGAATAAAAGCAACGTTTCTATTGAAAGAATAGTTCTTTTTCTAGTTCAAAGAGTTCCTGAACAAGTGCAAAATAAGTAGAAAATATTAAAACTGAGACAGGGAACTTTATCTACACATTGGAATCTCAATCTATACATGTTGAAACTAGATGAAAAGAAATCAGTAATGCTTCCTTTAAAACAAGTATTGTTTACCATCATTTAAATTACAGTTTTTGAAGAAAAGATTAATATGTTCTCAAAATAATAAAACAATAGAGGGAGTAGTTACAGGGAAAAAAGTCAAAGGAAAACATTTAGAGTTATATCTTTCCTCTCAGCTTTTGTCAACTAGAATTCTAAAACTTTTCCAGAAACTGGAACAAATTTGTGTTAACAATTATAGCACTTTAAGATTGCATTCTAAAAAATCAGATATATTCCATTCTCAGTGTTCATTGGTTTATACTGTGTTAGTTTATGTTTATTATTTGGGTTATTTTTGAATAATGCTTTATTTTCCTTGTAATTTTTTGAATAATATATGTTTTTTATTTAACTTTATACAGATTTGCTTTAACTTATTGTTTTTTAGTGTATTTATATTTTTGTATGTTTTCAATATGGTGAATATTTACCTTTACTTACTCTTTATATTATGGATTTTAAATATATGAATTCAGAAAATACCTGAGTGAATATCCATGTATTTACAATATACAGAGTATGTACCAAAATACTCTACTGTCATTTTGATATTGTTATACTTTGAGGAGTTGTTAATAAAAGCATGAAACCATCATAATTAGGGAGATATTTTTTAATTTTTTATTTATTTATTTTTGGCTGTGTGAGGACTTTCTTTAGTTTTGGAGATCAGGGGCTACACATTGTGGTGGCTTCTCTTGTTGCAGACGTAGGCTCTAGGGAGGACACTCAGTAGTTGTGGCTCACCGTCTTAGTTGATCTGGCATGTGGAATCTTCCTGGATCAGGGAGCTTGCTTGTCATTACTGGATAGAGAAAATAAGAAAATATTCTTTGACTTTAGTTCAGGAGATGTTTCATCCTGTATGTATCTGTATGTATGTTTTATCCTGTATGTATCTGAATAGCCTTCCGTGAGTATCTGGTCTATGAGGTCATTTAGCTGAAGGCTTTCCTTTGTCACAGGGTGGAAGCAATAAAACTATCAGAGAGCAGATAGAGCTGTTCCAAACATGCATTTTTCTCTCTCTGCCTTATACAGAGAAAGAGAAGACTGTATTCCTAAAGAATAGAGGATTATTTTGTAAAGCATCTTTTAAATTGAAGTTGGTTTACAATGTTGTATTAATTTCTGGTGTACAGAAAAGAGATCCAGTTATATAAAGATATAGAGATAGATTCTTTTTCCTTTTTTTTTAAAAGAAAATATCAAATATAGTTCTCTGTGCTATACAGGAGGTCCTTGTTGTTTATTTTCTATATAGTAGTATGTATCTGCTAATCTCAAACTTCCCTTCCTCCTCCTTTGGATACCATAAGTTTGTATTCTACGCCTGTGAGCCTGTTTCTGTTTTATAATGTTTGTATCATGTTTTAGATTCCACATATAAGTGATATCCTGTGGAATTTGTCTTTCTGTGACTTACTTTTCACTAAGTATGATCATCTATAGGCCCATCCATATTGCTGCAGAAAAAGGCCTTATTTCATTCTTTTTTGTGGTTAAGTAATATTGCAATGATCTTCATTTTCTGAATGTTGAGCTTTAAGCCAACTTTTTCACTCCCCTCTTTCACTTTCATCAAGAGGCTTTTGAGTTCCTCTTCACTTTCTGCCATAAGGGTGGTGTCATCTGCATATCTGAGGTGACTGATATTTCTCCTGGCAATCTTGATTCCAGCTTGTGTTTCTTCCAGTCCAGCGTTTCTCATGATGTACTCTGCATAGAAGTTAAATAAGCAGGGTGACAATATACAGCCTTGACGCACTCCTTTTCCTATTTGGAACCAGTCTGTTGTTCCATGTCTAGTTCTAACTGTTGCTTCCTGACCTGCATACAGATTTCTCAAGAGGCAGGTCAGGTGGTCTAGTATTCCCATCTCTTTCAGAATTTTCCACAGTTTATTGTGATCCACACAATCAAAGGCTTTGGCATAGTCAATAAAGCAGAAATAGATGTTTTTCTGGAACTCTCTTGCTTTTTTCCATGATCCATCACTTCATGGAAAATAGATGGGGAAACAGCGGAAACAGTGTCAGACTTTATTTTGGGGGGCTCCAAAATCACTGCAGATGGTGACAGCAGCCATGAAATTAAAAGATGCTTACTCCTTGGAAGGAAAGTTATGACCAAACTATATAGCATATTTAAAAACAGAGACATTACTTGGCCGACTAAGGTCCATCTAGTCAAGGCTATGGTTTTTCCAGTAGTCATGTATGGATGTGAGAGTTGGATTGTGAAGAAGGCTGAGCACTCAGTAATTGATGCTTTTGAACTGTGGTGTTGGAGAAGACTCTTGAGAGTCCCTTGGACTGCAAGATCCAACCCGTCCATTCTGAAGGAGATCAGGCCTGGGATTTCTTTGGAAGGAATGATGCTAAAGCTGAAACTCCAGTACTTTGGCCACCTCATGCGAAGAGTTGACTCATTGGAAAAGACTTTGATACTGGGAGTGATTGGGGGCAGGAGAAGAAGAGGACGACAGAGGATGAGATGGCTGGAGGGCATCACTGACTTATTGGACGTGAATCTGAGTGAACTCTGGGAGTTGGTGATGAACAGGGAGGCCTGGCATGCTGCGATTCATGGGGTCGCAAAGAGTCAGATACGACTGAGCGACTGAACTGAAACTGACTGAACTGAATATTGCAATATATATAAATATATATATATATATATGTATATACACACACACAAACACCACATCTTCTTTATCCAGTGGACACTTAGGTTGCTTCTATGCCTTAGCTATTATAAATAGTGCTGCTATGAATATTGAGGTGGATGTATCTTTTCATCTTTTCTGGATACATGCCTGGAAGTAGGATTGCTGGATCATGTGGATACTCTATTTTTGGTTTTTTAAGAAACATTCATATGGTTTTATGTAGTGGCTGTGTGTGTGTATGCTTAGCCACTAAGTTGTGTCCAACTCCTTGTGACCCCATGGACAGTAGCTCTCCAAGCTCCTCTGTACATGGGTTTTTCCAGGCAAGAATACTGGAGTGGATTGCCATTTCCTACTCCAGGGGATCTTCCCGACCTGGGGATCGAACCTGCCTTGGCAGGTAGACACTTCACCATTGAGTCCCCTGGGAAGCCCTTCTATAGTGGCTGTACCAATTCACTTTTCCACCAACACTGTGGGAGAGTTTCCTTTTCTACACACCCTCTTTAGCATTTATTGTTAGTAGAATTTTTGATGATGGCTATTCTGACTGGTGTGAGAAGCTACTTCACTGTGGTTTTAATTTGCGTTTCCCTAATAGCATATTGGAAAGCAGAGACATTACTTTGCCAACAAAGGTCCATCTAGTCAAGGCTATGGTTTTTCCAGTGGTCAGGTATGGATGTGAGTGTTGGACTGTAAAGAAAGCTGATTGCCGAAGAATTGATGCTTTTGAACTGTGGTGTTGGAGAAGACTCTTGAGAGTCCCTTGAACTGCAAGGAGATCCAACCTGTCCATTCTGAAGGAGATCAGCCCTGGGATATTTTTGGAAGGAATGATGCTAGAGCTGAAACTCCAGTACTTTGGCCACCTCATGCGAAGAATTGACTCGTTGGAAAAGACTCTGATGCTGGGAGGGATTAGGGGCAGGAGGAGAAGGGGACGACAGAGGATGAGATGGCTGGATGGCATTGCTGACTCGATGGACATGAGTCTGAGTGAACTCCGGGAGTTGGTGATGGACAGGGAGGCCTGGCGTGCTGTGATTCATGGGGTCACAAAGAGTCGGACATGACTGAACTGAACTGAACTGAATAATTACCAGTGTTGAGCATCTTTTCATGTGCCTATTGGCCATCTGTGTGTCTTCTTTGGAGAAATGTCTATTTAAGTCTTCTGCCCATTTTTTGACTGGATTGTTTGTTTTTCATTACTGAGCTGTTTGTTTATTTTGGAAATTAAACCTTTGTTGATTGTCATGGTCCAGGTGCGGGTTGGAAAAGAATTTCCAGACATGAGGCCAAATGAGAGGGAAATAAAGTTTATTAGAATGGGAGATGCTGTTAGAACAGTGGGCCAGCTCAAGGGAGAACCGACATTGAACAGGGGTCCTTAGTGCACTTTTATGCCCAGGGTACAAGGAGTGGGATAAGGGTCTTTTGGGTCATTTACTGATTGGATGAGGCACATATACTGGGTGGGGGAAGAGTAAGGCAAATACCTTCTCCCTGTGTGGGATAGGAGGGGAGACAGGTTATACCTCTCAAGAGGAGATGAAATCCATTAATAGTTACAACATGAGGGAGAGAAGGGCACTAAGGGTATGGTTTTTCTTTTCCTGAATTCCAAGACTCTCCTTGGTTTTATCTGCTCTTTTGTCCTTGGGTCATCACACTGATCACATTGTCTGCAGATATTTTTGTTTATAGATTGTCATTTCATTTGCACAGCAAAGAAAATCCTAAACAAAATGATGAAATCTGGGAGGCTTATTTGTTCTCATTGGGAAATACTCATTAGCAGATGGAAAAGGGGCTGATTTCTCTTATCAGGTACAAATGATTTAAAGCCTCAAGTACTAAGAATTTATCACATACATGAAATTCAGCACCACCCTTACCCACATTAATGTTTGTAACTTCAAAGAGATGCTGGGTCACTGCAGGAAAAGAGAATACTTCACCTGTTATATTAGCAGTCCTAGCATTTGTGCTGAATCCCATCCTAATGGAAATGAGCCCTTGGGCAAACATGGGAATGATGGTCTTGATTTGTCACTTCTAAAGGTATGCCTCTCTATATATATATATTTAATATTCACAAACATTGTCTCCATCCTTTCTGTGGAATCCTTCCTCAGATAGGACTCATGCTTAGACCACCTATAAATTTGGATTGCTTAAGTGTCGTCAGAGAATTTGGCACAGTGCTTTTCTAAATCAATGGAACTGTAGGAGAGACTGCTTTTATTCTCAGCATGGATCAAATCTAGACATGCTTTTCTGAAATATTGCTGGGGAGAAACACAATTGAAGGGAAATCTGACATGTGACTGGAATATGTTAGGTAACTTCCTCAATTTCATAATCAAAAGCAGTTGCCATTTGATTGAAGTAGAAAACCAAGGAGGAAGTTTATTTTTCCACTACATGAATCTTTTGAAGTTACAATCACCTATACCTACAAATAAATTCCCAGCAAAGACCATATGTTATTAGTCTTAATTGTGACTTTATTTTTTAATTTTAAATTTGAATCTTTTAAGAATAGTGAGAGGGAACAGGAGAGATTAATGAGGAAAAAAATGAACATCCAAGAAAGCAATTAACTAAGATATTTGAAATTATGCAGTGAATTTGATTCATAAATGTTTTACAGTCCCAGTGCTAATAGTTTCTTAAAGTTGTAGCTCAAGATTCTGACACTAAAAAGCCTCTTGATGAAAGTGAAAGAAGAGAGAGAAAAAGTTGGCTTAAAGCTCAACATTCAGAAAACAAAGATCATGGCATCTGGTCCCATCACTTCATGGGAAATAGATGGGGAAACAGTGGAAACAGTGTCAGACTTTATTTTTTTGGGCTCCAAAATCACCGCAGATGGTGACTGCAGCCATGAAATTAAAAGACGCTTACTCCTTGGAAGGAAAGTTATGACCAACCTAGATAGCATATTGAAAAGCAGAGACATTACTTTGCCCACAAAGGTTCGTCTATTCAGGGTATGGTTTTTCCAGTGGTCAGGTATGGATGTCAGTGTTGGACTGTGAAGAAAGCTGAGTGGCGAAGAATTGATGCTTTTAACTGTGGTGTTGGAGAAGACTCTTGAGAGTCCCTTGGACTGCAAGGAGATCCAACCAGTCCATTCTAAAGGAGATCAGTCTTGGTTGTTCTTTGGAAGGAATGATGCTAAAGCTGAAACTCCAGTACTTTGGCCACCTCATGCGAAGAGTTGACTCATGGCATCACTGACTCGATGGATGTGAGTTTGAGTGAACTCCGGGAGTTGGTGATGGACAGGGAGGCCTGTCGTGCTGCAGTTCATGGGGTCACAAAGAGTCGGTCACAACTGAGTGACTGAACTGAACTGAACTCCAAGCCCCTATTTCCCTCATTTAATCATCCCATGGTCTGACTCCCAAACAACTCGACATACTCCTTCCACCCCAGAGCATGCTGAATTATTCAAACTAGCCTGTTCTAGTCTCACCAATTATTTACTGAAGAAACCACAATAAAGGCTCTTGACATAGGACTCTGCTTCCTGAGCAGCCCTGTCACTTCCCCACTGCGATGTGATGCCCCTTCTTCTTGGGATCTGTGAGTATAACAAACTATATTTCCAATTACAGTAAGAAAACTTAAATTTTAAAACACAGTATGGTGTATAAATGTTTCCTATGTTATGACAGACTAGATTTCCTCCAAAATCAGTGTCCAGGTACAATTCATAAAAATGCTAAATGAAACATAAAAACATTTTTAAAATTCAAAGCTGGTTCATTAGAAAATAAGGAAAGGCAAATTGATGAAAAGTACAGTTCTGGACATATAACCAGGCAGTTGGTTGGAATACCTCCTAAAGGTATTCACTAATTTCTAGTGCCTACAGCTTCAGTTTTAATTGATTTTACACAGGAGGCAGAAGGCAAGGCCTAGACCTTGCACAAGGTGGGGAGTCACTCTCATAAAACAGAGACATCCTGCTCCCCTGAAAAGTGTTGACCTTGGTGGATGAATTAGAAAAGACACAAACCCACCAACCAAGATAGTCTTGGCTTTGGATTGGGGAGGGTAAATTGTTGATGATCTCTTTTGAGAATTTATAATAATAAGCCTGATCTCAAATAAATTTGGGGTAGAATTCATAGTGTATTTTATCCCTCCAAAACCTTAGGCCAAGAAATTTGTTTAAAATGGTCCTAGGTAGGAAGAACATTCAGTTGCTAGGAAGAAGCAGATGGAAATCATATCTAGAGAAATTAACCTCAACCTTGGTCTCAAATATTTCCCACAGATAAAATTCCAAAAACTTAAATGCACATCAGCACATATACAAAACACTGGAATGCATGGTAGAATCTAGGTACACTGTCATAAGCTAGAAGCACAGTAGAATATTGAGTACTCTAAAAGTACTGTTTGCTAAGTGAATTTTCAAAATAAAGAGCCTGGGCTTGATGATCTTGAGGTCCCTTTGATTTCCACAGTTCAGACACCTAAAACAATTGTGGAATGGAAAAATAATTGTTGGAAATACATAGCCATGTGAGAGGTCAAAGTTTAGGTTGTAAGGAAGAAGGCATAGAGTTGCTGACTCAGCCTCGATGTTTTCTAGGCTCCTTGCCTGCATGGGCACAGGTGTGGGGTATGGTCATCCTGCTCATGTCTGGGACAGTGTTAGGCATGGTGCCTTCTAGATTAGGATTTCTTCTGCTTCTTTTTTTATAAGAATCCTTTAAAAGATTATGTATTTGTGTTTTTTTTGGCTGCAGACTTTCTGTGGTTGCAGTCAGTGGGGGTTTTCTCTAGTTGCAGTGCACAGGCTTCTCATTGCAGTGGTTTCTCATTGTGGAGCACAGGCTCTCAGGTGTGTGGGCTCAGTAGTTGTGGTGCACAGGCTTAGTTGCCCTGGGGTATGTGGGATCTTCCCAGACCAAGGATCAAACCTGTGTCTACTGCATTGGCAGGCTGATTTTTGAGCCCTGGACTACCAGGGAAGTGGATGAGGATTTCTGATTTCCTTTCACATTCCTGTTGAAGCATCAAAATATATCTATCCCTTTACTGCTTAAAGTAGTGTTATCACCACAAAGAACAACCAGGAGAGCTCTGTGTAACAGACTGTCTCAGCGCTCTGTGCAAAATTCCCATGTAGCTGAGGAGAGTTGCTCAGATGTACAGAAAGGCCACAGGCCCTGGCTTTTCCCCCTCCTCCCCATCACACTGGCCATCTTATCATGGTGGTTCTGGTGTGAGTGTCAGTTATTGAAATTGGTTAAGCACCATGCTGCCACTTAATATATCTGAATATATGAAGTTACTTCACTGCTTTCGTCAGCATCCTTATTAATAAGGTAGGTGTATTCCTGGTACCTACTTCTTAGGGTTGCTGTGAAGTTTAAACAAGGTAATCTCCCTGAAGTACCTAACACAGTGCCTGGTGTGATTGTTCCACAATTGGTAGTTAGTGTCACCACCTTACCAACTGAGGAAGATTAAATTTTTAAGAGTTTGATAAACACATCACCCCTGAAGTGTGGTGAGAATGATCAGATCATCCATTGGTAGACATCTGAGATACTAGAAACTTCTGCACTTTATTAGTATGCATGGAAATTTCAAGCTATGTTCAAGAAAGGGAGTTTTGAGCTGAATTAGTTACATAATTTGTTTATTCCATAGTAACTTTTTACTCTAAAAAGGATTTTAGACATCCCAAAGAAAATATATATCATGAAACAAGATATAAAATTAGATATGGAAAATAAATTTCAAGAGGAAAATTAAGGTAAGAAAATTGAAATATACAGTGCATGACAGAGAAAAAAAATTGTAATAGAGTCTTAACCATCTGGTATCTGATGTATTTCAGTTGTCCTTGAACCCAGAGAAATGTAATCTGGAACAGAGAGAGAAGGGCATCAAAGGTTTTGAGTCTTTTCCCTCAACTTATGAAATTATTTGTGGCTTGCTTATGTCAAAGCCTTCTACAGAAGGATAGTTACATGCTTCTTTAAAGGATGGGCCAATGACCCCTTCAAGATTCTAAGAGCTTCAGAAGGACCTCTGCAGTGCCTTTATCAGCCTGTAGGTTCCCACGGTGTAGCTATAGAGTCAGAATGTTGGGTCTTGCTCAGTAGTGAGCATTTATGATGTTCTTGTGATTTCTCCATGCCCTTTGAGCGCCTGTCCTTTATTTGTGGCAATTTCCGCCTGTAGTGGAGTCTCAGGGAGAAGCCATCGGCCCTGACATTTATTCTTCTCCCTCTGCTGTTTTCATAGTCCCTAACTCTGATTCTAAAGAAAACAGAAATGTTATCATTTCAGGTCATAAAAATTAAACATAATGTAAAGCATAATAGTATAAAAACATAGTGAAAACTAATTTTATAATTTTAAGGCTGTGTTCATCAGGGATCTGCACGCAGCAGTGTTTCAGTTTTCAAAGTTAATTCACAAGAAGGAGGCTTTTATAATATTTGTTCTGAAGCTATTTTGCTCCTCAAATGTACCTAGTTTCCCTTAAGGTATTAAATGAACAATGTATAGTTACTTTCTAGAGTTGTATTTGAGTAGTTATCTGGGTATTATTAGATATATTATGAAGAATTTAGTCCATTGTTTTTATCTTGAATTGTACAAGTTAACAGTTTAAATGGACCGTCTACCTATACCAAATTAGTATTTCAGATTTTCTTCAGTCTAATGTACTCTTTGCACTCCATACTTTATCCCTCTTTTACTCAGTTATAAAAACAAAAAGGTGTCATTTGATCATCAAAGCATAGAGAAGATTGTCAATTAAAACAGGAAAATTTAAGCAATGTTCCTTAAATACTTGCTTTGGATTGTGTTTTCCTTTACTGCCTAAAAAGTCATCTTAGGACTGAATTTCCACCATTCTAAAGCATGTATCTTTTTCAGTTTTAACAGAGCTGAAATACATTGTGTATTTCATAATCAGTGACTTAGTATATTTGCTTTAGTATATTTGTCCATTTAAAATTGATTCATCTTAAATCCAGTGAAATACGATGGCAGACATTTATGAAGTGTTGTTTTCTGGGCATTCTATATGGTAATATGCATTGGAGAAATGCAGCAGTCCTGACTGAGGGCACCGGCTCCTACGTGTGCCCTAGTGGCTCTAGGGCTTCTTGGAAGGAGGGAGCAGGGCAGATCACCAGGGCAGAAACTCTGTCCTTTTATTCTTTCTTTCTTGCCAAACAATGAGACTTCTCTCCAAGCTCTCCTTAGAAGAGAGTCTGTGTTGCTATAATACACCAAACAAAACAGAATTTTGAAAATTAGTTACCAGGGAGATTGACTACCCACAGCAGAGTGAAAATAGGGCCCCTTATTGAGCTCCTGCTGTGGGATGAGTCCAGAACTAGATCCTGTACATATGGGGCACAGGATTTTATTGTGATACTGTTGTGCATTTTGCTGTGTATAATTTTACCATTCTTCCTCCAGTTTTAGTCAAGTTCATGTTCTCTTTACACACGGAAGTTTGTGGCAGGGCCAGAAGCAAGAATGGCTCTCCTTGGTTCTGATAAACAGTTCAGCTTTAAAGATGATACTGACTGCCCTCCACTCTCCCCACCTCCACACTGGGGGAGGGTCTAGGCCTGAGCTCAGTACTGTGCACCACATACACACCCCCCACTTCGCCCCCCCCCAACCCCGCACCTTGTGAAGGTGGTCTCAGGAGCTGGCTTCCGAATATACATGGGAAGGTAAACCCCCATCTACAGGACTCTAATTCTCTGTGGCAATCCTGTCAAAGACTCTCTCCTAGACCACATTTTAGTCAGGCTCCTCTGAACCTTCTGCTTAACTAGGCCCAAACTTGGGCTACTGTCTCTGTCCTTATAGAGTCCAATTTTAGCAAGAATACTGCTATGGCAGTTTAGCCATAATCTCTCACTTTCGAGATTCTGATAACCTTCAATATCTGCCTCAATTCATCCATCATCATCATCCCTCTGGTAATATCTAAGCACCCTGGCCAGCCTTCAGTAAGAATCCAGCTAGGTCAATTTAGCAAGAATTACCTTTTGTCTTGGGCCTCCCTGGTAGCTCAGATGGTAAAGAATTTAACTGCAATGCAGGAGACCCAGGTTTGATCCCTGGGTTAGGAAGATCCCCCAGAGAAGGAACTGGTCATCCAGTCCAGTATTCTTCCCTGGTGAATCCCATGGACAAAGGAGCCCGGTGGGCTACAGTCCATGGGGTCAGAAAGAGTCAGACGTGAATGAGCCACTGTCACACACATCAACCTCTGTCCTAGTAATTTTCCGTCCAGCAACCCCTTCCCTCTTCTCTGTTCCTTGGCTATAATCCCCACTTTGTCATATTTGGAGCTGAGCTCAATCTCTCCCCTACTGCAAAACCCCATTGCAGTAGTACCTACGTATATCACAACATTCTTGCCTTAGCATTGTTAACAAGTGTCAGAATATTTTGTTTTTTGAGAATCTGTGCCCCAGGAGTGCCAAGATAGAGCAGAGCTACCAGACCTATAGTGAATGTCTTCCTGGCACCCAGAGTGGGTGAAATTCTGGAGGAGTCTTTGATGCTTTGACAGGTGTAGGATGATGAAAGGAAAGGAGGGCAATCTCTAGAGGTGGCTGTACTTGAATTTCACACCAGCCTACTGGATGGACTCCTGGAGAAGATTTTAGTTGATCTAAAGAAATACATTTCTTGCACAGCAAAATTTGGGCTTGCAAATTTTTATCATGACATATTTTATCCTATTCAATGTCATAGCATCTGAAATGTTAGTGTTATACCTGTTTTACCATTGAGGTCTTAGAGAAAAAGAAGAGATTTGCCCAGCTTTTCGGAGTGAACATGCAAAACATGTATACTAAAAGGCATAAGAAGATACCCTATTTCCTGGCAGAATTACTTAATTCTCTACTTGACAAATATTTTCTTGTCATAGTCATTCTTTAAAGGTATGTTTTCTGGTTCCTTTAAGACTGTTGAGTCATTCAGGAAAGGAAGCCAGACTTGAGGAAATAGTCTTAATTATGCCTCAAATATCTGGATACAAAATAAACAGAAAATATATAAAAGGAAGCATTCAGCTTTAGTTGGAGTATTAAGAGCCCTGTAGGCAGAGTCCACATGAGAGAAGGATAAAAGACATTCACTTAAATTGTGGTATAGTATCTTGTTCTTTGTTTATTCTTTTTTTTAAAGTGAAATCTAAGATGGAGCCTCAATATTTAAAATGAACAAAAATGAATGGGGTCCTCAGGCAATTTAAATTTTGTCAGAGGCTAAAAATAAGCCATTGTTTATGCAATCTATGAAGTATCTTCTTTGAACCTCTGAAGGCATCCTAAGCAAATCTGAAAACTATTTTTGGAGGACCTAATGGAAGGACAGTAGACAAGTGATAATTAGCATGAACTCAGCAATGGATGGACTAGATCCAAATTTTGTTTCTTGTTTTCAGAGATAAATTAGATAAACCATTAAATGTAAATAGCAAAGTGCTAACAGATGGCAACCCATATATTTTTAAAAAACTGTTTAGGAATGCTGATTACAAGCTCAGGAATTCTAATTGTTACTGAATCCAAGCTCAGTCTGCTTGCCACATGACAGACCAATAATATAGAGATGAGGTGTTGAGGCAAGGAATAGTGACTTAATTCAGAAAGCCCGGCATTCACAAAGATGGTAGACTAGAGTCCGAGAGTACCTATTATCAGGGTCTGGATGCCAGTTTCTTTTAAAGAAAAGAGAGGGGAAGGAGGTGAGGAAGTAAAGTAAAAAGGCCATAATTCTTGCAGAATACCTTCCTTTTGGCCAGCCTCAGGGAGGGAATGTGTTGATTTCTTCTTTTCTGCAGCCATTCACAAGTGGGCAGGGTCAGAATTTCTCCCTGTGAGCTGAACAAAGGCACTTTAGTGTAACATTCAGGCAGTGGGGCAAGGTTCATGGAGGCAGGCCAATATGTATACTTACAGCTTATAGACAGCATCATTTCTGTGATTATACTAACAGCAATGGAGAGCAAAGGTTAAAGTAAAAGAAACAAATCCAACATGCAGTAAGATTCTATTATTCCTTATTACAAAATTAGGCTCTTCCTTTTAGCAGCTGGGAAACTTATGGCATGTCATGTAACTTCAGAGTATCAGTTTTATCTTCTGGAAAATAGGAATCATAACAGAATATACCTCACGGATTGATGTGAGGATTAAATGAGATGATAGGTGTAAGCTCTTAGCCTAAGACAGTAAGCACCCAATAAATGGCTGCCATTTGAGTAAGTATTATTCTATAACTGTTGCAGGAAGGGGAATCTCTTTCAGGGCTGAGAGTAGGCGCTTGTCTAACACTCAGAAATGAATTGTCCAAGGAGAAAAATGCACTGACAAAGCAAGAGACTTTATTGGGAAGGGACGCCCATGGGGAAAGCAGTAGGGTAAGGGAACCCAGGAGAACTGCTCTGCCATGTGATTTACAGTCTTGGGTTTTATGGTGATGGGGTTAGTTTCCAGGTTGTCTTTGGCCAATCATTCTGACTCAGAATCCTTCCTGTGGCGCCCACATTGCTCAGCCAAGATGGATGCCAGCAAGAAGAATTCTGGGAGGTGGTCAGACATGTGGCGTCTCCTTTTGACCTTTCCTGAACTCTTCTGATTGGTGGTGGCTTGTTACTTTCTTGTTCCTTACCAGGACATCTTGTCATAAAATAGCTCACACAAATGGTTACTATAGTGCCTGGCCAGGATGGGCAGTTTCAGTCAGTGCGCTCTAACCTAACCACTGCAGTTACTTGTACCCATGAGTCTACAAGTCTAACCTCTGAAAGCAGCCATTCTCTCCTGTTCCTTCTCCTCTTTCTCCTTCTTCTCCTGCCCTTTTCTCTCTTCCTTCTACTCCTCCTTCCAACATGATTTAAACTGAATTAACATCAAAGTTCTAGAACCCACATCTTTTCACCATGAGCATGAAAAATGAGAGTTTCTCCATCTTTGTCTAAATTATCTTAGAGGAAAAGCCCAGATCTGGAGGAGAATGACTCATTATTATTCACAGCTCTATAAAAACTGGAAAGTAAATATTGGTCTTCTAGATGCAAAGCATTACATTTCCTCTAAAATTCGTGTGAAGTGGTTTCCCACTAAGAATTTAAAATAGATGATTTTGTTTTGAGAGCAGTTATTATTATGTAGATTAGAGATTAAACACCCAAATATCTTATTTGCTAATTCGCTATTCATGAGAAAATTAAACATGCTAAAGAGTTCCCATTTTAGAGCAAAGAATCCTCTAAATTCTCAACTCAAAAGGAGGGCTACCATTTAAAAAAGATATTTAAATGCATGCAGATCTTTCTCAAAATCTTCAATCCAGATGAAGAGTGTAATTCAGACTGCACTGCTGCTGCTTTTTGACAAAGCATTATGATTTCTTTCTTGTTTCTTTTTTTTAAATACATATATACAGACAGTCACAGTGAAAGCAGTAATTAATTTGTAAGATAGATGAATTGAAAGTTCAGGATTCTAAAGAGCTATTTCAATGTATCAGAGCAATGACAGCATTGTGTTTCCTTCTTATTCTTAATGGGTCTCAACTTCCTGTGGCCTTTGTTGCTAGGAAACTAGCCTCTACTGAAAGCCACATTTTTGATATTACTGTTGACTCTGTGGAGTCTGAAATGAATGAGGCAGATCTTGACTCCTTCAGGATTAACCATCAGTGCCTGTGGATGATGTGAAAAACCCTGAGCTCAACATCATCTCTGGAGCCATTGCTGACAACCCCAGGAGGCATCCAGTTCCCTTATAACTTCCCTTTAGAAATTTCCATTAACCTGTCCTATGTGAAGTTAAACCTCCCAGAAGCAGAAAGATAAGAAGAATCTCTGGTCCATTTTCATTTATTTCCATATTGCATTAAGGTCTAGGCCACCTTAGGAACAATGCTGACTGATGTTTATCAAGGTAAAGTTTCAAAGGAATGACGCATTCCTGTGCAAATTGCATACTTTCAGTGTAGTCTTTTTGGTATTCACAGTTCAAATTCAGAATCTGAATTTATGCTGGAGGCCTTTCAGCTTTTTCAGTGTTATTGAAATTACTAAAATGCATTTGCAAGATGAATAACAGTGTTTTAGATGACGTCTTGGTCAGAGGAAGAATATGAATAAGACTCATTTCCTCCCCAGTCCAACTCAAAAATAGAGATTCTCTTTAATAGCATTTTAATTTTGGTGCAATTTAAAAAGTGTACATTCAGAGGCAGAGATCAAGTCTGTAAGATGCAAATCATCTGATGGCAGGAGTAAAGATTCAAGGTAGTGCATTAAAATAACTCTCAAGTCCAATCTGACCAGAAATGGACCATCAGCCAGTAGCAGGATAGGGTAAGAAGCTCCTAGAAGAGCTTAAAGACTGGTTGACTCTACTCTTTGAAGCTTTTCTGATTTCTTCTCAATTCACTTATGGTCGTGTGTGTGTGTGTGTGTGTGTGTGTGTGTGTGTGTGAGAGAGAGAGAGAGAGAGAGAGAGAGAGAGAGAGAGAGAGAGAGACAGACTCCACTATATTTCAAGCTTGAATTGAGCTAATGTCAGAATTTTAGAGGTCACATCTTTTCAGCATGAGCATGGAAAATGGGAATTTCCAAAGCTTTGCCTAAATTTACTTGGAGAAAAAGCTCTTTCCACTCTGCCTTGATCTCCTATTGCCTTAAGCATATAGATGGCATACAGATGGCATGCACCAATAGTTATTAGATTTACTCCAGTGGTTCCTCATAGATGACTCTAGTATGTCTAAATTATGCCCCAAGTTATGCATATCTGTTGTTAGATGAAATCAGTCAGATCAGTTGAAAGAAAACCAAATATCAGTTCAGTTCAGTCAGTTCAATTCTGTTGCTCAGTCGTGTCTGACCCTTTGCGACCCCATGAATCGCTGCACACCAGGCCTCCCTGTCCATCACCAACTCCCGGAGTTCACCCAAACTCATGTCCATCAAGTCAGTGATGCCTTCCAGCCATCTCATCCTCTGTCGTCCCCTTCTCCTCTTGCCCCCAATCCCTCCCAGCATCAGGGTCTTTTCCAATGAGTCAACTCTTCGCATGAGGTGGCCAAATATAGACACAGTCAAAAAGCTGATTACATAACAAGCCATTTTAATATGATTGCATCAGCAGTATTTTCATTCCTGTTGTCATCAGAACATACCCTCAGTTTAGGTAGCTGGAAACAGAATAAGGACACGTCATCTTCAACTGTGACTATGAGGGAGGTGCTGGCAGCTGGGTGGCAGTAGCAGAACTGAAAATACAGTGTGTATCTTCTATTCTGGATTCTGTCATAGGTGCTAGTGCTGGCTCATTTCCAGCATTCTGAATAGCCCTTGTTAGCCAAGCCACCAGCCAGTTCCTAGATGCTGGACTCAGACAGATTAGCTCAGGATTCCTGCAGTCTCATGGATCAAGAGCCCCATCAATTTCCCTTTCCCCCAATCCCTTCCCAGGGGACCGAGTAGAGTCTCTTTTTCTACCCTCAGACACAAAAGCTGTGATGCTGCTACCTTTCCTTGTCGGTGGAGCCATTTGCTCATCCTCCTGGTACACCCACACTTTTGAGTTCTGCCCTCAGTGACTCAAAGGAAACTTACTCTCCTAAAGGCAATAAGTGCTTCCAAAGAAACTTTCTGAGATGTATCTTGTGGGTAGAAAAACAAAACTCTGGCAGGGCATCAGTCCATACTAAATAAGGATAAAACCATTCTGACATTTCAGAAGTTATGTCTGCCTTTTCATAGTGGGATATTCACAATAAGGCAGTATTTCTTAGTGCCCTAAGAACTTGGGCTTTGGAAAAAGGCCAACCTGGCTCAGTCTATACCCTCCTGGGGACCATGGGCATTTACTTTTCCTCTCTAAGCCTCAATTTCCTCACTGATACAAATTATAGCAATATTTGTCTTATAAAGATTATGAGGATTCCATGACATAATGCATATTCTTACCAGAGAACCTAGCATAGAGTAAGTGTGCATGTGTTAGTTGCTCAGTTGTATCCAACTCTTTGTGAGCCCATGGACTGTAGCCCACCAGCCTCTTCTGTCCATGGACTTCTCCAGGCAAGAATACTAGAGTGGGTAGCCATTCTCTTCTCCAGGGGATCTTCCCCACCCAGGGATTGAACTCAGGTTTCCCACATTGCAGTCACGAATAACCTCAGATACGTGGATGATACCACTCTAATGGAAGAACGTGAATGGGAACTAAAGACCTTCTTGATGAGGGTGAAGGAGCAGAGTGAAAAGGCCAGCTTAAAACTAAATATTAAAAAACTAAGATCATGGCATCTGGCCCCACTACTTTATGGCAAATAGAAGGGGAAAAAGTGGGAGCAGAGACAGATTTCCTCTTCTTGGGCTTTAAAATCACTGTGAATGGTGACTGCAGTCATGAAATCAGAAGACGGTTGCTTCTGAGCCACCAGCGAAGCCCATAAGGTCAACTGTACAATAAATAGTTTCCGTTATTATATCATCATTACATCTCACATAGCATCCTATGAGCACTTCCCATGCATGCACCAAGCATTCCTGGATACTAGGGAGGGAAGATGAATAAGAATAGGCATCCTTTTCTCAAGAAACTCTCAGTCCAGTGAAGGAAACAGATATGTAGAAAGTAGTTACAGGGAAAAAATACACTATTTTGAGAGTCTTGAGGAAGTATAGAAGTAGAGATTCAGTAAGTTTTCACAAAGGAGAAACGTGATCTGGCTATTGAAAGAATAATAATTAGGGGAGAAAAAAACATTTTTCAAGCAATGGAGCTCCTATCTAAAGATAAAAGACTCCTACTGTGTTTGGGCAAATTACATTAGCTTGGTACTAACCTTGAGCTTGAGGGTTTATATGAGTAGGGAGTGGTTTAGAAGCATGAGAGCCTAGAAAAAGAGTCAGATCTTGGTCTATTTCCTTCTTCCAGTGGGCATTTATGGAACTTTCTGGGCTGTCTTACCTGTACTAAGACTGTTAGCTAAATAGCATAATCCAAACTTAGTAATTCTTTGGCCTTAACTACTAGTGGTTCAGCCAAAGAATTGACAGGCTTTCATTGGGGTTGCTTATATTCTCAGATATTTCCAATGAGTCAGCTGTTTGCATCAGATTACCGAAATACTGTAGCTTCAGCTTCAACATTAGTCCTTCCAATGAGTATTCAGGGTTGATTTCCTTTAAGATTGCCTGGTTTGATTTCCTCGCTGTCTAAGGCACTCAGGAATCTTCTCCAGCACCACAGTTCAAAGGCATCAATTCTTTGGCGCTCTGCCTTCTTTACAGTCCAGCTCTCACAACCATATGTGACCGCTGGGAAAACCATAGCCTTGACTAGATGGACCTTTGTTGGCAGAATAATGTCTCTGCTTTTCAAAACACTGTCTGGGTTTGTCATAGCTTTCCTGTCAAGAAGCAACCGTCTTCTGATTCATGGCTGCAGTCACCATCCGCGGTGATTTTAAAGCCCAAGAAGAGGAAATCTGTCTCTGCTTCCACTTTTTCCCCTTCTATTTGCCATAAAGTAGTGGGGCCAGATGCCATGATCTTAGTTTTTTAATATTTAGTTTTAAGCTGGCCTTTTCACTCTGCTCCTTCACCCTCATCAAGAAGGTCTTTAGTTCCCATTCACGTTCTTCCATTAGAGTGGTATCATCCACGTATCTGAGGTTGTTGATGTTTCTCCTTCCTATCTTGATTCCATCTTGTAACTCCTCCAGCCCAGCATTTCTCGTGATGTGCTCAGCATATAAGTTAAGCAAATGGGGTGACAACAGGCAGCTCCGTAGTACTTTCTCAATCTTGAACCCACCAGTTGTTCCATACAAGGTTCTAACTGTTGCTTCTTTACCCACATTTAGGTTTTTCGGGAGACAGGTAAGATTGTCTGGTATTCCCATCTCTTTAAGAGCTTTCCACAGTTTGTTATGATCCACACAAAGGCTTTAGTGTAGTCAATGAAGCAGAGGTAGATGTTTTTCTGGAATTCCCTTGCTTTCTCTTTGATCTGGCAAATGTCAGCAATTTGATCTCTATTTCCTCTGCCATTTCTAAACCCAGCTTGGATGTCTGGAAGTTCTTGGTTCATGTTATGCTGAAGCCTAGCTTGCAAGATTTTAAGCATGATCTTGCTAGCATGGGAGATGAGTGCAGTTGTCCGATGGCTTGAACATTTTTTAGTACTGCCCTTCTTGGGAATTAGGATGAAGATTGACATTTTCCAGTCCTGTGGCAACTGCTGCATCTTCCAGATTTGCTGACATATTGAGTGCAACACTTTGACAGCATCATCTTTTAGGGTTTTGAATAACTCTACTGGAATTCCAACACAGCCATTAGTTTTATTGACAGCAGTGCTTCCTAAGGCCTACCTGACTTCACACTCCAGAATGTCTAGCTCTGGGTGACTGGCCACACCATTGTGGTTATCTGATTCACTACAATCATTTTTGTACAGTTCTTCAGTGTATTCTTTCCATCTCTTCTTGATCTCTTCAGCTTCTACTAGGTCTCTACTGTTTCTGCATAGCATACCCCACCACCAACTCTTCACTTTTGAAAGATAATTTTGCTGGGAAAATAGAATTCTAGGCTGTTTTGTTTTTGTTTGTTTTTTTCTTTTTGCTTTCACCACTTAAAAAATTTCACTCCTTTATCTTCTTTGTTACATAGTTGTTAATGAGAAATTTGCTATAATTCTTATCCTTTCTTCTCTATAGATAAGGGGGTTTTCCCATTCCACCTCCAGTTTTTCCCAAGGTTTTCTGTTTGTCTTTAGTTTTTTTCAGTTTGAAAATGGTATGCCAAAGCACTTTTTGTTGTTTATTTTTCTTACTTGGTATTCTCTGAGCTTTTTATTTATGTTGTTTGGTGTCTGCCATTAATTTTCAAAGCTATCAGATATTATTGCTTCAAATAGTTCTTGTCCTCTATTCTCCTTCTTCAATTCCAGTAATTTATATGTTAAAATTATCTATTAGTTCTTGGGTACTCTCATTTGTTTTGTCTTTTCTTTCCTTTTTTTTTTTTTTCCTGTTTGCATTTATATTTGGAAAGTTTCTACTGACCTAGCTTAAAGCCCACTGATTGTTTCTTCAGCTGTGTTACGTCTACTGAGGAGTCCGTGAAAGGTATTCATTTATGTTACAGTGGTTTTGATTTCTACCTCCCCTTTTAACTGTTCCTTAGAATTTTTATCTCTGCCTATGTTACCTAGTTTTGCATGTTGATTACTTTTCCCATTAGATCCCTTAACATATTAATCATAGTTATTTTAGGTAATGCCAACATCTGTGTCATACTTGAGTCTGATTCTGATTATTGCTTTCTTTTTTGTAGTGTATTTTTTTCTTGCCTTTTAGCATGCCTTGTAATTTCTGTTGAAAGTCAGATATGTTGTATCAGGTAGTAGAAACTTTAGATGGGGATTTTTATTAATCTACCCAAGAGTTAGGCTGTGTTTAATGTTTGCTGTTGTTACAGGTGCTGGAGGCTTCAAATTCTTCTAGTGTCCTTCTTTTTGTCTCTTCTCTTGATTTTTGGCTCCCCTAAGTACTCCTTCTAAAGCTCTTTGAGCTTTAATCAACCATACCAGAGCCCTGTTGTCATGGCAAGTTGTTGGAGAAGGAGAACATTCTACAATCTTACAATTAAATTAGCCTTTTGATAGGCCTATCCACCTGGGCTGTGACCTTCACATATTGGTATTTTCACGCTGCCCCTACATTCTTCCTTGGCTGTGCGTTTTCAGTCTGCTTTTTTAAAGGGCTGACCTCAGTGACTGTGCTGCTCACTGCTCCGCATGCTCAGTTGTGTCCATTTCTTTGTGACCCTACGGACTGTAGCCTGCCAGCTTCCTCTTTCCATGGGATTTCCCAGGCAAGAATACTGAAGTGGGTTGCCGTTTTCTTCTCCAGGGGATCATATTGACCCAGGGATGGAACCTGCATCTTCTGCATTACAGGAGGAATCTTTACCACTGAGCCACCTGGAAAACACTGCCAGTGACTGGTTTCTCCCTCTTCCCTCCCATTAAGTGAGGTGAAAAGGCTGGAGGGGCCTGTCCTAGGAGGAAGGCCTTTTTTCCTGCTGAGCTGATACTGGCAAAGTCTTCCTTGGAAAGTGCGCCTTTGTTTACGGAGACGGCTCTGTGATTATCTCACCATGATTACTCTTCCCTTCCCTCTTCCAAAGCCAGGAGAGGACGTTTCTTGAATCTCCACCATGAGA
Organism: Ovis aries; assembly: GCF_016772045.2. NCBI lineage: Eukaryota > Metazoa > Chordata > Mammalia > Artiodactyla > Bovidae > Ovis > Ovis aries. The sequence continues at coordinate 52,777,064 of NC_056058.1, read as the reverse complement.
ACCTAGTGTGCTTCCTGGAGGTAAAAGTCATGAAAGTCTAAGACTATAGCCCCCAACAAGACTGTTTCTTTTATGGTAATAAACATGCCATCTTCATCTGTCCATCAAAATCACCACTAAGTGTTCCTTCCAATTTATTGTTCTAGTGGCTTCTGCTCCAGGTAAGTGGTCTGGCAGTGACTCTCTCTGTGTGCTTGTGTCTCTATATGTTGTGGGAGCTGTTTGTCCTTCAACCTCAATTCTCTGACATTTCCAAGAAAATGATTGATCTTTAGATTGCCCAAATTTTTGTTGAGGTTGTTGTAAGGACAGGAGTGATAACTTACAAGCTCTTTGCACCTTGGCTGAACCAGAGGTCCAAGTTGGGAATAAAAATAGTTTGTGGGTCGGAGCTCTTTGCGGGGAGATCCAGTGGGATAGTGCATGTGAAGTGCTTGGCACAGTTTCAAGCACAGAGTAACTGTTTGATAAACTTTAGCTTCTATTATCATCTCAGAGAAGGTTTACAGTTTTATTCCTGTTAACATACAACAAAAGCAGAGTATTTTACTATGATACATTTATTTTTAAAAATCCTAAAATAAAAGAAACTATTTTAACCAGACTACATGAATCCAGCCAAGGAGTACAAGATTAAAACTGAACACCATCCAAATTCTAAATTATACCTCCAGCTCCAAATATACACAAGTCAGTCTTGTTCTGCTTTACTTACCAAAGCACACTTATGATTGGAAATAAACACCTCAGTTTCTAGGATCCAATCATATTTTAATGTACATTTTATATGCCAGGTGCTAAGTGATATAAAATAAATTTTCCCTTTGTGCTTTCTCTGGAATTATTCAATATATAATGAGAGAAACAGCGAGATAAACAGCTAATTGTAATACTGTACAGTGAAAGTGTGGTAAAGATACAGGAGGAATGTCATGGAATGATTGAGGCAAAGTCTCTGAACTTAGTCTAACTACATTCAAACCCCAATTTTGTGATTTCACCTTGTGGTGAGATTTGGGCAAAGTATTTAGCCTCTCTTCCTTAGTTCATTCATACATAAAATGGGATTAATGGATCTCATAGGTTTCAGTGCCTGTAGAATGTTTAGCATGGAGCCTGGAGCAAACAAAGTGCTCAGCAAGTTTAGCTCCAACAGCTAGCTACAAACAAAATGCTATGAGGAAGAGTAATGTAAGCTTGATGGCAGAAACAAATTTCTTTTTCAAACTCTCCCAAATGCCAAACACATAGTAAGTTCTCAGTATATCACTCAAGTCAATTAATAATTGAATGAATGAATGAGTCATGAATTCTGCAGAATATTATGGAAGGTGTCCCAGGTCAGCATTTGAAACTGGTTTGTAGGATGAGGAGGGAATCACCAAGTGGAGAAAGAAGAAAAAAACAATTGTGGGGAAAGATACCTATCATGAGAGAGGAAATTGGGAATTAACCAGTGTAGTTAGAGCTTTGGGTACAGAGGGTGATGTTACCCATTTAGGAAACATGGAGGTTCCAGAAAAACTTTCTTAGAAGCTTTGCTTTAAATATGAGAAACAGGCTTTAAGTCAGTGGCCCCAAAGTCTTATTTGTGTTTTCTTAAAATTGCTCTACCCATTCCCCACCTCAAAGACTAGAAAACTAAACTAAAGGAACAGGGCAGTGGAATCAGCAATTAAGAACTGTGTTTAGGTTTTTATTTCCAAGATTTTTAGGAAATGGAGAATTTTTTAAAATAATAATGTCACTTAATTCTACTTCTCTGGTTTTGCTATCTCATATTCTACTTATGTGATTTTTCAATCTCAAGTAACCTGCTGCCGCTGCTGCTGCTAAGTCACTTCAGTTGTGTCCGACTGTGTGACCCCTTAGACGGCAGCCCACCAGGCTCCCCCGTCCCTGGGATTCTCCAGGCAAGAACACTGGAGTGGGTTGCCATTTCCTTCTCCAATGCATGAAAGTGAAAAGTGAAAGTGAAGTCGCTCAGTTGTGTCTGACTCTTAGCGACCTCATGGACTGCAGCCTATCAGGCTCCTCCATCCATGGGATTTTCCAGGCAAGAGTACTGGAGTGGGTTGCCATTGCCTTCTTCCTCAAGAAACCTAGGGAGCTGCTAAAATTCAGATCTCTGAATCTGGCCAAGATTTCTGCCAAACTTACTTAGTTGGGATTTCTGGGTATAAGGAACTAAGAACCTATGTTTTAAACATGTATCTCATCTGACATACATGTTCAGAAACTCCACAGATGTGATGAAAATAAAACCACAAGACCTGCCCACATTCTACTTTGTTTTTCCTTCTACCTTGCTGTGCTTAGCTATTCTGGGACACAGGGGACAAGGGGGAGAGGTTCTGGGGGTGTGCCTGGAGGGACAGAGCATGAACTATGATTATAGCAGAGGAAGTAGATGGGAGGATGGATGGGAAGAGCTTGTGGACATTCTATTTCTAGGACTTGTAGGTATTCATAAATCATTTCTATTTGTTTAAAGCAATCCTATCAATTTTCCTTTTGATTTCTTAAGCTCTGTTTTTTCCCTATGTCTGCAGATAAAAGAATCAAGCTTAATCAGTTCATTGTGTGAATTCAGGTTCTCTTCCATGAACTTTTTTTCCCAAATTCTAGAGATATCAAAAGTGTTTCTTCTTGAGATCTGAATTTCTTCCTCCTTCAGTTTGTCTTAGAATTTCCATAAATGAAGGCAGAGATTGCAAATGTGAGTATTTTCCTGTGAAAAGATAAACTTCAAAGTTTACAACTGTTTTTTTTTTTTTTTTAAGTTCAAGATAAGGAAGATAGACACTCATTCTGTCACATCTGGAGGGATAGGAGAATAGAAGATTATTAAATTCCTCAACTTTAGAATCTTACAGAAACCATTCTGACTTATATTTATTATTGCTTAGAAAAAGGCCTTTTAACAAATTGTCATTTTTTCCTTCTTTAGTAGCAAAGTGGAAGTCCTTGGCATAGGTACTAGAAATACCAAAGTGCTACCCAGTTCCTATTTATGTATGTGTCTCAGTGCTTAAATAAATTCAGGCCTTGGCTCAGTGGTAAAGAATCCGTCTTCCAATACATAAGATGTGTGTTTGATCTAGGAGAAGAAGATCCCCCAGAGACAGAAATGACAACAGACTCTAGTATTCTTGCCTTGGAAGTCCCATGGACAGAGGAACCTGGTGGGCTACCGAACATGGGATCAAGAAAAGAGTCAGACATGACTTAGCGACTAAACAACAGCATCAAAGCATCTTATGGATGAATTCTTCAGTTCATATCAGTCACTCAGTCGTGTCTGACTCTTTGCGACCCCATGAATCGCAGCACGCCAGGCCTCCCTGTCTATCACCAACTCCCGGAGTTCACTCAGACTTGCATCCATTAAGTCACTGATGCCATCCAGCCATCTCATCCTTGGTCGTCCCCTTCTCCTCCTGCCCCCAAACCCTCCCAGCATCAGAGTCTTTTCCAATGAGTCAACTCTTCCCATGAGGTGGCCAAGGTACTGGAGTTTCAGCTTTAGCATCATTCCTTCCAAAGAACACCCAGGGCTGATCTCCTTTAGAATGGACTGGTTGGATCTCCTTGCAGTCCAAGGGACTCTCAAGAGTCTTCTCCAACACCACAGTTCAAAAGCATCAATTCTTCGGCACTCAGCCTTCTTCACCGTCCAACTCTCACATCCATACATGACCACAGGAAAAACCATAGCCTTGACTAGAAGGACCTTAGTCGGCAAAGTAATGTCTCTGCTTTTGAATATGCTATCTAGGTTGGTCATAACTTTTCTTCCAAGGAGTAAGCGTCTTTTAATTTCATGGCTGCAGTCACCATCTGCAGTGACTTTGGAGCCCCAAAAAATAAAGTCTGACACTTTCCACTGTTTCCCCATCTATTTCCCATGAAGTGATGGGACCGGATGCCATGATCTTAGTTTTCTAAATGTTGAGCTTTAAGCCAACTTTTTCGCTCTCCTCTTTCACTTTCATCAAGAGGCTTTTGAGTTCCTCTTCACTTTCTGCCATAAGGGTGGTGTCATCTGCTTATCTGAGGTTATTGATATTTCTCCTGGCAATCTTGATTCCAGCTTGTGTTTCTTCCAGTCCTGCATGTCTTATGATGTCTCTGCATATAAGTTAAATAAGCAGGGTGACAATATACAGCCTTGACATTCTCCTTTTCCTATTTGGAACCAGTCTGTTGTTCCATGTCCAGTTCTAACTGCTTGGTTCTCCAAGTCAGGCTTCAACAATACATGAACCGTGAACTTCCTGATGTTCAAGCTGGTTTTAGAAAAGGCAGAGGAACCAGAGATCAAATTGCCAACATCCGCTGGATCATCGAAAAAGCAAGAGAGTTCCAGAAAAACATCTATTTCTGCTTTATTGACTATACCAAAGCCTTTGACTGTGTGGATCACAATAAACTGTGGAAAATTCTTAAAGAGATGGGAATACCAGACCACCTGACCTGCCTCTTGAGAAATCTATATGCAGATCAGGAAGCAGCAGTTAGAACTGGACATGGAACAACAGACTGGTTCCAAATAGGGAAAGGAGTACATCAAGGCTGTATATTGTCACCCTCTTTATTTAACTTATATGCAGAGACATCATGAGAAACGCTGGGCTGGAGGAAGCACAAGCTGGAATCAAGATTGCTGGGAGAAATATCAATAACCTCAGATATGCAGATGACACCACCATTATGGCAGAAAGTGAAGAGGAACTCAAAAGCCTCTTGATGAAAGTGAAAGAGGAGAGCGAAAAAGTTGGCTTAAAGCTCAACATTTAGAAAACAAAGATCATGGCATTCGGTCCCATCACTTTCATGGGAAATAGATGGGGAAACAGTGGAAAGTGTCAGACTTTATTTTTGGGGGCTCCAAAATCACTGCAGATGGTGATTGCAGCCATGAAATTTAAAAGACGCTTACTCCTTGGAAGAAAAGTTATGACCAACCTAGATAGTATATTCAAAAGCAGAGACATTGCTTTGCAGACTAAAGTCCATCTAGTCAAGGCTATGGTTTTTCCTGTGGTCATGTATGGATGTGAGAGTTGGACGGTGAAGAAGGCTGAGCGCCGAAGAATTGATGCTTTTGAACTGTGGTGTTGGAGAAGACTCTTGAGAGTCCCTTGGACTGCAAGGAGATCCAACCAGTCCATTCTGAAGGAGATCAACCCTGGGATTTCTTTGGAAGGAATGATGCTAAAGCTGAAACTCCAGTACCTTGGCCACCTCATGCAAAGAGTTGACTCATTGGGAAAGACTCTGATGCTGGGAGGGTTTGGGGGCAGGAGGAGAAGGGGACGACCGAGGATGAGATGGCTGGATGGCATCACGGACTCGATGGATGTGAGTCTGGGTGAACTCCGGGAGATGGTGATGAACAGGGAGGCCTGGAGTGCTGCGATTCATGGGGTCGCAAAGAGTCGGACATGACTGAGCGACTGAACTGAACTGACCTGAACTTACTAGCATGTGAGATGAGTGCAATTGTACAGTAGTTTGAGCATTCTTTGGCATTGTCTTTCTTTGGGATTGGAATGAAAACTGACCTTTTCCAGTCCTGTTGCCACTGCTGAGTTTTCCAAATTTGCCGGCATATTGAGTGCAGCACTTTCACAGCATCATCTTTCAGGATTTGAAACAGCTCAACTGGAATTCCATCACCTCCACTAGCTTCGTAGCGATGCTTTCTGAAACCCACTTGACTTCACATTCCAGGATGTCTGGCTCTAGATTAGTGATCACAGCATCATGATTATCTGGGTCGTGAAGATCTTTTTTGTACAGTTCTTCTGTGTATTCTTGCCTCCTCTTCTTAATATCTTCTGTTTCTGTTAGATCCATACCATTTCTGTCCTTTATCGAGCCCATCTTCGCATGAAATTTTCCCTTGGTATCTCTAATTTTCTTGAAGAGATCTCTTGTCTTTCCCATTCTGTTGTTTTCCTCTGTTTCTTTGCATTGATCGGTGAAGAAGGCTTTCTTATGTCCTCTTGCTATTCTCTGGAACTCTGCATCATATGCTTATATCTTTCCTTTTCTCCTTTGCTTTTCATCTCTCTTCTTTTCACAGCTATTTGTAAGGCCTCCCCAGACAGCCATTTTCTTAGGTAGCCTTTAAAAATCAAGTTTACTTACATAATAAAGGGAAAAAATATTCTTCATTTTGAAAACTGGGATGCAAAACAATATGTGATATTCACAATTTTGTTAAATATTAATCACATGGGCACACATGTACACACCCACAAACATATTTACACAAGAAGGAAAAAGAGAGAAAGGAAATTTACCTGAGTTTAATGACATTTCTGTTTCAGTAGGGTCATTATGTGTAAATTTATTATTTATGACTTTTTATTACTATCCTTCTTTATCCTTCTCAATTTATTTTTACTATAATCCCATGGTAGTTTCCTAATCAGGAAAAATTATAGCATTTTGTCTTTACGCGATGAACTTTTTTCAATCTTGTTGTGAGTATATTAACTGATAGTACGATTCCGAGTTTCCTGAGATTTTTATAGTTTTTACAGCTCACCTCCCAGTTGGCTTTCAGTGTCCTTAGGAAGATTCTCTCGAGAAGGCAATGGCAACCCACTCCAGTACTCTTGCCTGGAAAATCCCATGGGCGGAGGAGCCTGGTGGGCTGCATTCCATGGATTCGCTAAGAGTCGGACACGACTGAGTAACTTCACTTTTACTTTTCACTTTCATGCATTGGAAAAGGAAATGCAACCCACTCCAGTGTTCTTGCCTGGAGAATCCCAGGGACGGGGGAGCCTGGTGGGCTGCCGTCTATGGGGTTGCACAGAGTCGGGCACGACTGAAGCGACTTAGCAGTAGCAGCAGCAGAAAGATTCTTGATCAGGACTCAGATACTGCCGTTAGACTTCTAGTTCTAATTCTGTTTTGCACTGGAGAACACCAAGTAGGGAAGTACTAGTTTATGGCATCTAAATGGAAATAACCAAGTAAAGCTAACTCTGCAGGACACTGGATATCCCTGCATTCAGCTGAGATAGGTGTCACTGTCTTAGATTCTTCAATCTGAAGAGGGTTCATTTCAGGAATCATTAATATTTCACCTTGTAAAACAGTGGGTTTGCTAATCGTGTTTCAGGAATTAGGAATTTAAATCTGTTTTGGAATGACAGCTGACTTTGGGGCATTTGTATTTTAGCATAGCACTCTAGGATCAAGTTTTTTTTCTGATAAGAAAAGAAAAACTAGATTCCTAGGTGTTGAAGCAGCTAGCCTAAACATAGAAATCCATTCAAATTATCTGCACAGTCATTTCTCTGAACTCCTACAGTAGCCAGTGGATAATTGTAATCTCTCTGAGTCCCTGTGGCTAGACTTGCAGAGCTGCAAATTTTCCTAGGAAAAGCAGAAAGTCAGGTCAATATTCCAGATGTTTCCAATGATCCCGACGTTTGGTGTGGTGGCAAGGCCTATCCAGATGGTCACTGAATATTTAATCTTTTGCCTGGATATTGGCTGCCATCTGTACACTCAGGCTTAGAACCTAACAGGGCATCAGTCAGCACCACATTGTCTGTTAATTAGAGACTTACTTGAGTACATTTTGTCCTCTGTGTGCCTGCTGTTTCAGTAACTGTCCAATCAGACACATTTACCTGAATATCCACGGTCACTTAGAAGGCACTTGGCACTCACACACTAATAGTTTAATTTCTCCCACTTACCCTTCAGCATGTGATCTTTCTGTCTATTCACCAGGCTTTCATTATTTCCTTTTTCAAATTCTGAAGATGGTTGGGAAGAATCTCATAAATGTGACTTGGAGGTTATCCAAATTCAGGTATTACCCTTCTGAGCAATTTGTTTGCTGGTGAATGAAGTTACCTGTTATACTATTGCTCCTATGCAGTATAGCAGCTTTTCCTGTTATCCATTCTTGGTTATCTGTCCTCCTCTGGGCAGCAAGAGATCTTTTAAAATCCCCTTAGGATAACATTTGAAATCTTTACCATGGCTTAGAAGTCATCTAAGGTCTGATCCTTGATCTGTCTCTCTCGCTTTGTTTTGTTTTACTTTTGCCACACTTCCTTTCTTTACTTCTAAAGTAGCATTTCTTCTCTAACATCTAAACTTCCACACATTCCTGGATTCCAGCTTCCCTCTCTTTCTGATTCAGTAAATTTCACTTAGGTCTGAGATGAAACCTCCTTTGCTTAGAGAAGATGTTCTGAAAACCCCAAGCAAGGTCAGTGTGACTTATCTATACATCATTAGTGTCCTGATTTCCCTTTATATATCCCACCCTGTCTGTAATTATTTCTTCACAGTCTTCCCTCTGGACTATATAATCCTAAGGATCAGTAACTGTGTATATTTTAAAAATGTGCATCCTAGAATCTGGCACATAGTAGCATTTGCAAATATTTGCAAATTAGTGAATGACAATAAAAGAGAGGTTTAACTTGGCAAGTTTAGAATCAATGTAAGTATTGAATCAATGCTTCAATGAATCAATGATTTGATATCAACAAATATTTTCCTGAGTATTTCTCCTATTTGCCAGGCACTGTGTGAGATACAAAAAAGTAGTGTATAGTCCCTTTTGCCAAAAGATGTATCTAGTTAAAATACTTGCTATATGATGACCACTATAGCAGTATACAACTTTTGCAAATTTAACCTATAGGCATACAGTTATATTAATGACTGGATGAGTGATTATTTTCCATTCTTTCTTTCTCCCTTGCTGGTTTCATCATGATTGTGGTTTAAATGGAGACTTATGATGTTGGGTTCTCAGACTTCTCTTCTAAAGTCTATGTATTCTCTCCGTTTTAAAGAGCAATTTGGCACTTACTGGCCTTTATTGTCTCAGTCTAAGGTGCTATCTCCATCTAGCTCAGCTGTTCCTCTCTCTTTATTAAGCTTTGGGACAGGGAAGAAAAATTTCTACTGTTTTATGATACCTGGGTTACAGGCCTGCCTGCCACTTCCTCTTTGGATTGAAGATAAAGGAGGAATGGACTGAAATCAATCTTTAATTCCTCCTGAAGCTAAGCCCCTGCAAGAGAGAGGAGAGAACAATTTTACCTTGTGGTCAACCAGGCATGTGGTATGGTGATAGAGGTTTTTAGAAGAAATTGACCAATCTGTTCTGCTGGCCTGGCACTTGCTTAAGGTTTTAGCTTGAAAATATTATTTCTTCACTCAAATCTAGTGTTAACTTGTTTTTCCAGACAGGTTAACATGACTTGATTTTTCAGGTTGATTTTTAACTAAAGACCAGTGTGAAGTTAGATGACACTAGAGATGTTTGACTTAAGATGACCACACTTGAGGTGCTTGTCTAGGATAGGGCAGTACAAAGAGAAATCAGTCAGAGGGTATCTATGGGGTGTCTGTGGTGGAATGGGGAGGAGAATAAGGATGGGGTGGAGTCAGGGTAGTTACTTGTAGCTGAGGAATCATAGCAAGAGCACTGTGCTTGAAGGTACACAGACCTGCTTACTCTTGGCTTTGCTATAGATCAGCAGGGTGATCTTGAGTATATCCCATCTCTGAGGCTCAACTTCCTCCTTCATTGTATAAGAGGAATCCTCCTTGAAAGGATGGCAGTGAGGCTCCAAATAGAAAATATGAAAAATGTTTGTAAATGGTGGCAAACAAAACCATTCATGAGGTGTTCTACTGACAAAGCATTGAGTCAATGGGCTCTAGAGCCAGACTGCCTGGATCTCAACTGTGGCTGGACCACTTACAGCAGGCTGACCTTGAGTAAGGCACTTCCTTTCTTTTTCTATAAAATGAGGATGCAAAAAAAAAAAAAAAAAGGATGCTAAGTATATTTACTTTATGAGTGTGAGAATTAAACACGTTCATATACATAAAGCTCTTGAAGCAATCCTGAAAGGCTGTGCTTAGTTCAATAGAAGTTAGATGTGATAATATAATGATGATGATGATCAGGAGGATGATGGTGTGGGCGGTGGTTAGCAGAAGCAGCAGCATCAAGAGGCACTCAGTGGTTAAGAGTGAAAACTCAGGAGATACCCAGCTGAGGTCAAATCCTGGTCCACCCCTTGTTAGTAAACAAGATGCTCCATGTGTCTGCTCCATTTCCTCATTTGTAAAATGGGGATTTAATACTGACTATTCAACAAAATGTTTAGGAGATTAACATAATTCATACTTAGCTCACACAGTGCTTGGCACATATAAGTATCCAATACATTTTGGCAATTATTATTGAAAAGTCAGTGTTAACAAAGACTGAGAGTTAACAAGACTGGGGAAAGATGAACATAAAACTTTGAAAAATGAGAAAGACGTTAAGATAATTTCCCAGGGATACCAGCTTTCTCTAGTTTCTGGATCTTAACTCAGTATGTCTTGTGGCTGTTCCTACTCTTTGCCACCTCTTCTATCCCCTTTTTGTCTATTTAGGTGACATAATTTGAATGTTTACCACATACCGGCAGTGAGGCTCAACATTTTACAAGTGTTGTCTCATTTTATCCTCTCCGTGTCTTTGTACCATTATCATAGTTTATGAATGAGAGGTACGAAGAACAGAGAGGTTTAGTTACCTTGTCCAAGGACACAGAACTAAGAAAAAGTAGAGCCTGGAGTAGAATCTGGCCCTAGCAACTCCTCATCATAAGGCCACACTGCCTTCCATTCCATATTCCCACAGAGCCTATGACCCTGTCGGGGCCATCAGGCTGGCTTCTGCCAGCTCAAACTTCAGTAGCAATATTTTCTGCTCATGCCCCAATATGGTTTGCAGCCTTATAGAGGCTGTCTAAAACTCATGGGGTCGCAAAGAGTCGGACACACTGAGCGACTGAACTGAAATGAAGCCTTGCCGAAAACCTAAGTAGGTGCTTGAGCTGACTAATGACTAAGGCACTCTGGGATTACAGAACAATAGTCATTTTATTAGAAGGCAGAAGTGCACAGTTCTCAAAAGACTTCCAAAAGGAGACCACCCTGAGATCTCTTTGACATTGTGAAAGTGAACTGTACTGAGCCCCGGTGTCTCATCTGTGAAATGTGGATAATAATACTTGTTCAAGGGAGTTGCTGTGGTCATCAAATAGTCTAACATGAGTCAAGTAGTTAAGCCTAGTATTACCACCATTTATGAGGCACCCACTGCACAACATGGCAAATCAGGTTAATTTATCTTGCTACCAGATAGTATACAAGAATAGAAATCCAGAATTTGGCCTGGGTTTGGGTGTTAATATCTTCTTTGAGGGGAGGCATTGAAGAACTTGTGTCCCCAGTCTGTGCTCTCTAGCCTCTGAGCCTATCTTCTGGTTCAGTGATAGGACTCTTGCATGCCCTCAGGAATGTTTCCAGATGTCCAAAACAGTCTGTCTAATGCTGATTCAATGTGGCTTCCTGCAGGATTCATGCATGGTTCAGAGCCTTGTACAAGGTGAGGGCAGAGGAAGAGGATCAGCCTGGGAATCAGGAGCTGGGACCAACCCCAGCTTGGCCACCACCAGCATTGTGTCCTTGTGCCCATTTCAACATCTGTGAAATCTACATTAAGGAAGAAAAAAAAAAAAAAAACACCTTCCCAGAGTGATAGCAAACAGTTAACCCTCAGCAAACATTTGCTGAGCACCTACTGTATGCCCAGGCACCATGTTGGGCTCTAGAGATCCACACATAAAGGAAGTATTCTCTGCACAGTGGACAGCAAGTGCCCTTCCCTGGTAGGGAAGCCACATGAAACACCATTCTTCCTGCCAGACCCACGTGGTCACACCAGAGTTGTTGTATTTTGGCTAAATCATTAAGTGCACAGGAAAATGAATCTGCTTTGTGGTTTTAAATGTGGCATCAAGCTTCCCCATCTCTTAGCTAACTCATCTATAAATGCCACCTCTCCCTTAGAGCTTCCATGAAAACTTTGGGGGATAATATATGTTTCACAGGAGCTATATTTTTTAACAATTAATAAATTTTTCCTTTTAGCTTTTGAGAGTACAAGACCTTCTTAGTTGCATGGAACATCTATCTTGGGAAGTACTCATGAAGCAATGTGAGCATAAGGAAGGATGTATTAGCGTTTGTTTCAGAAAAAAAAAAATACAAAGAGACAAGGGGTGATATTCAACCTTTGACATTTAAAATAGGATTTTTCAGAATGGTTTGATTTGCTTCCCGGATGTTGCAGGAACACTACCTAAGGGACAGTTTAAATTATTATTGTTATTAAGCTCAAAATGGAATTGGAACAAGAATTGTTATTTTTTTCTTCCTAAGCAAAGCATTGGGCCTTGGAAGGAAGACCAGATAAATTGTAGACAAATTGAATAAGTTATATTTGCTCTGCACATCTGGTTTGAAAACTGAATTAAATTTGTACCTAGCACAGTTTTGGGAACATAGTCAAGAGTTACAATTATTATGTTTGCTCTCTGAATTTGTAATAATTACAATGGAATTATGCAAAGCAAAAAAACGATGCACAGTCCAAAAATCATTTATATTTAACTTTTTCTGGTAACATATAAGGAAAGGAAACCACGTAGGCTGAGAGCTCATTGAAGGCAGGAGAGGTACCTCATTCATCTCTGTATCTTTATCACCCAGCATAGTCCTTAGAATAGAGTTGGCAGTCAATAATACATGAAAGAATTAAATTACTCCATATGTGGGCATACTCCATATGTGGAGAAGTAAAACTACTAACTTACTCAACTTACTTGGGATGGTATTTGGCAGTTATAACAAAAAAATCCCAACCCCTGGTGGGTGGTCTTAAGTCTCTGAACTAGTTGTTTAACCCTGGCCAAGTTATTTAACCACTCTGCAGGCCAGCTGCTTCTATCTGCAAATGGAACAGATTATCTGCCAACCTCACAGGTTCGTTGTGAGAACTGAATGAGAACATTGTATGGGAAAGCAAAAAATGCTAGAAATATGAAATGCTTCATTCCCAAGAAACCTTAAGATGAATAGACCACCTGTGGAACTCTGAGACTTGGCTGTTGTTTCATTCCCAGGAGGACCAAGGCATTTTAAGAGATTATTTCATTATTCTTCCCTACCTAAGATTTAGAAAAGGTGCAGTCTTAATGACGCCTGTTTTTATTTTAATGTTCCATAAGATTGAGTGATTAACAGCCCACCCCCTCAGAAATCCATGAAGTCAGCTAGAGAGTATGATTTGAAATTGTTTCTCTTATTTTTAATCAAGACTTAATTCATACTAACAGTTCCTAAATTTCTGGCCTCAGTTGGGCGTCTTTTAAAACCAGACTGAAATGAATTTTATGACTATGACAAAGCCAAGTGTTCATTCTTGTCACTTCAGTCAAAAACAGATGAGGCAATTTGAACAAATTTCAACGTAGACATTGGTCTGGAGCTAAAAGTCCAACCATTCTCTGACATCCACATAGCATCTGCCTTCTCCATGTCTGTGGCTGAACTATTAGGTTGGTACAAAAATTATTGTGGTTTTGCATTGTTGAATTTTGCCATTTGATACTGGAATACATTCTTAAATAAATGTGGTTATGTTATACATCATTTTAATGTATTTTTTTGCTTTATGTTTTTTCTAATGATTTATTACTTGCTATAATTTTATATTTATTTTAGACTATAGAAATGATGTTAGACAAAAAGCAAATTCGAGTGATTTTTTTATTCGAGTTCAAAATGGGTCATAAAGCAGTGGAGACAACTCGCAACATCAACAACACATTTGGCCCAGGAACTGCTAATGGATGTATGGTACAGTGGTGGTTCAAGATGTTTTGCAAAGGAGACCAGAGCCTTGAAGATGAGGAGCATAGTGGCTGGCCATTGGAAGTTGACAACGACCAATTGAGAGCAATCATTGAAGCTGATCCCCTTACAACTATTTGAGAAGTTGCCAAAGAACTCAGTGGCAACCATTCTATGGTCATTTGGCATTTGAAGCAAATTGGAAAGGTGGAAAAGCTTGATAAGTGGGGGCTTCATGAGTTGTCCCCCCCTCCCAAAAATTGTCATTTTTGAAGTGTTGACTTCCTTTATTTTGTGCAACAACGATGAACCATTTGTTGATTGGGCTGTGATATGTGATGAAAAATAGATTTTATATGACAACAAATAATAATCAGCTCAGTGGTTGGACCAAGAAGAAGGTCCAAAGCACTTACCAAAGCCAAACTTGCACTAAAAATAGGTCATGGTCACTGTTTGGTGGTCTGCTGCCCATATGATCCACTACAGCTTTCTGAATCCCATTAGAGAAACTATTACATCTGAGATGGAGAAACCATTACATCTGAGAAGTATGCTCAGCAAATCGATGAGATGCACTGAAAACTGCAGTATCTGCAGCTGGCATTGGTCGACAGAAAGGGCTCAATTTCCCATGACAATGCCTGACCACACCTTGTACAACCAATGCTTCAAAAGTTGAGTGAACTGGGCTACAAAGTTTTGCCTTATCTGCCATATTCACCTGACCTCTCTCCAACAAACTACCACTTCTGCAAGCAACTTTTTGCAAGGAAAACACTTCCACAACCAGCAGGAGGTAGAAAATGCTTTCCGAGAGTTCACTGAATCCTGAAGCATGGATTTTTATGCTACAGGAATAAACAAACATATTTCTTTTTGGCAAAAATGTGTTGATTGTAATGGTTACTATTTTGATTAATAAAGATGTGTTTGAGCCTAGTTTTTGTACCAACCTAATAAATACAATGCCTTTGCCTAGTAACAAAAACGAGCAATTGACAAATTCAGAAAATTTCACTGTGAAGCATAGTAAAAGCAACAGAAGATCTCTGAAAAACTATCCTAAGATCAATAGCATCAGTGTTACCCAATTATTGATGTGCACCCATCATTTCTGCCTAGCTCTGTTACCCATCACCCTTAGGTCAACTGTCCCTCCCATCAACATTCTCTCTCCCAACTACAACATTTTCTAAAGCCAGTACTTTTCAGTGTATCTATTCTCCATAATACTGGCTCAGGGATAGCACCAAATTTTGTTGCATGAATTGTTAATGTATTTATTGGTTTCCCAGAACCTAGTTTTGTTTACTTTGGCATTTCCTTTGGAGGAGCAGCCATGTCTTCTCTCTTAGTTCCTGTTGTTTGGGTGGGCTTGACCCCAATCTTAGATGCATAAGTGGGCATGTGACCTATGCCTGTGCAAACCAGCATTTCTTTCCTTTTGGCTCAGGATTTGGTTTAAGAATAGGTGCATGACCCATCTTGGACCAATAAAAACTAGGCCCTTGTTCAGATTGTTGGGAATAGAAGAGAGAAGCATAACTTTTAATTTTTTTTCCTACATTTTGAATCTGGGAGGTTTTTAGCCTGGGACTGACATGCTGCTGTGTGGGATTTGAGATGAAAACCAGCATAGGGTCAGAGGAGGGAGGGGGTAGGGGACAGAACCAAGAAATGGAAAGAGACTGCTTGGATGATCTTAGAGCCTCTGGATCTAGGCATTCCCAAAGCTGCATGTTTCCCCTTCTATGTAAGCTCATGATTTTCCTTTTAAATTGAGCCAGTTTGAATTGAATTTCCTATCTATAGTGAGGGAGTTCCTCATTTTGTCATTTAAAGTCCTGCATCCCCGGAAACCTCTCATTTCTGGGCAAACTGGGATGACTGGTTATTCTGTTCATTGGCAACAAAAAAGCCCAAGCTGATGCAGATGTATATGATATAGCTCCTTTCAGTTGAGGTGATGCAACATTACAGTGCTGTGTATTGATGCGATGGGATATGGGGCAGGGTTTGGCACAATTTGATGTAAGAAATAAGATAGTAGGACAGAGTCAAAGAGGGCAGAACAAAGTCAAGGCATGAAAAAGAGATTGCCTCTTCCCCAGAACCTCTGAGCACTTTGCTTCGGATTATCTGAAAAGGACAAGGTCAGGCAGTAGTGTGCTGATCAGTTGGCAGAAACCGAAGAGCTGACAGGAAATGATAACGCTATTCTGTGAATGTGTCCCCGTACACGTATATACTCTTTCTCTGTGCTCTATTATTGTAACTACTGCTCATTTATTTTGGTGTTACCCTGAATCTTTTCACCAAGCCATTAAAAATTCTAGTTTTCAAATGTGTGACATGACAATTAAAGGCTATAGAATAATTACCCTGACCCTTGATAGTTTCTCCCGTGACGTATAGTTTGTGTGTAGACTTTTCTTCTTAATTTTAAGACTTTTAAGTGCAAACATAAGTCTTGCTTATATTACATTCTCATTCCACACCAAGTCAGTTTGAATGTGGGTGGCAGTCTAATATTTTTGGAACAAATTAATCTGAAACCTTTTAGAGCATAGTGATTTTACATATAGAATTTGAAGGAGTTTAAGACACTCTACTGAATATGGGTTCTTTTCAGATGTTAAATTCTCAGGATTTTTTGAGATGACTGGATCGAATATGCAGGGGTTCAAGTTATCCATTGGGAGCTGGAAAAGCTGCAGATGATTTTTTAGCCTTTGATTCTTAATGTGCAGAGAAGGTTTGTGTCTGCAACAAAGAAGCATTTCAGAAGTGGCAGATTTGTTTGATGCCAGTGGGGGTGAGAAGTGTTAGGTAAAGGAATTATAATAAGATTTCTTTTTTTGGAGAGAGGAAAAATAAAGATGGATAAGAGACCCAGGGAGGAAAAGAGAAATACTGCAGTTTATAAAAAGTCAAAGATCTCTCTATTCTTATCAGCTCAATAGATGATCTGAAGCTGAAAATCAGAGACTGTAACTCTGTGCCTAGAGGCACATTTTATTATTTTTTTTAACCTTACTAGAATTTAAATGAGTCAGATCTTAATACTTTTAAATTTAATCTTATGTGATATTTGGATTATCATGGATTCTCATGATACTATACATAGCCATATAACTCACAGCATAAGACATTAATGCATATGTTATACACATATATGCATAGGGCTATATATATCTATTCATATAAATACCTGTATATATATTCGGAAGGATTTTGAACAAATGCCTATAGATAATTGTATTTAAGAACAAAATGAGAATTTCATCAACATGACTCAGTAGTATTGAATCTATGATTCTAGCTACTCATTGTCCATGATGACTTAAGGGTCAGATAATTCTGCTTCTTGGGGTTTCACATCACATCAGGGTTTAATGTAGTTCACATAGACAGAGACTTTGCTTTCTTCAAAGATGTACACCTTAAAGATTTTTCTGAATAAGAAAGATTAATCATTCCTCCCTGTCTATAGTCCCCTTCCTTTTAAATCTGCCTGCTTCCTTTCTGACAGTCAGCTTCCTTCCCGAGGGTGAGATTGTGAAGAGCCAGTTAAGGCCATGGGCCTTTGCTCAAATTCTGGTTCTGCTATTATCATTTCCATGACTTTCAGTTCTTCATCCTAATAGGCCCTCATTTTATAAGTGAGGTTATTCGTAGTGACTAATTTGGAGTTATTATGAATTAATACATATCAGTTCCTAGAACAGTGCTTGTCATGCAATTGTTAGGTAATTAGAATAGGGAAAAGGAGTCCACAATGGCGGTGGCTAAAAGACAAGGAAGGGAAAAGCCCTCGAAAATAGAACAAAGGAATGTCCGAGAACTGGAGTGAGAACTTCAGGCAGAACAGCCCTCCTGACTAAGCCTAATTTGTATAGGGCAGGCCCAGGGAGAAGGAAAAACATATAAAAAGAGGAGCCAAGGGCTCTCTCTCTCTCCTGCTCACTGGGGCGCTGTTCTCTTTGCGTCTTTGGATCAACGTACCCTCACGCCTCGAAGATGGATTTTCCTGCTATCTTCTAAATAAAACAGCTGTAACACTGAGCTGTAACACTGATTTGTCTAAGAGCTATTACACAGCCAGTTCAAGACCTGAGAGCTATAACACAGTCTGTCCAAGACCCGAGAGCTGTGATACGCCGAGGGGGCTTTAATGTCCATCACTCCAAATCTTTGCTGTGACCAGACAAAAACCAAGGAGCATACACTCGCGTGACACAATGATGTATTAGCTTCTGCTAATATGGCTCCAATGCCACCCCCTTTGGCGAGTGACAATTGGATTAGAATGGCTACCTTCCTGGGAATATGGAATTCATAGTATTTAAGTCATAATATCATTTCAGAATTCAGTTCTATAGGTTCTATAGTATTTGTTTACTCTGATTAGTTTCAACTGGTAAAAAAAAAATCTAATTGTAATTTAATACTGCATAGAGTTGTGTTTTGTTTTGTTTTTTTTTTTTTGTCACCTAGTATACCAGAGTCAATTAACAGAGAACTCTGGACCTTATAAAAACCAGAACAGGGATCACTATGCTTCAGTCATGAGTACTGATAAACAAGCAGAGAAAGCTTAGTTTGAGGGGGAGCTTAATAGATGCAAAGTGTTGAGCAAAATACTTTATATGTATTAACTCATTTAATCCTTATAACACCTTGAGGTAGATGCAAAGAGCTGACTCATTGGAAAAGACTCTGATGCTGGGAAAGATTGAGGGCAGGAGGAGAAGGGGATGACAGAGGATGAGATGGTTGGATGACATCACTGACTCAATGGACATGGGTTTGGGTGGACCCGGGAGTTGATGATGGACAAGGAGGCCTGGCCGTACTGCAGTTCATGGGGTCGCAAAGAGTCAGACACAACTGAGTGACTGAAGTGAGCTGATGTACTATTTTACAGAAGAGAACACTGAAGCACAGATTAGTTAGGATGGAAAGCTAGAAAGTCTAGTGCCAGAGTCCACGCTCTTGCCTGCTATGTATACTGATGTTGAGTACATGAGCAAGTGAGTGAGAGAGGTGAGGAGAGAGAATAGAGATGGGGAGGGGAGAGCCTATGTCTGGCCACGTCTCCTAAGGTCCACTTCTTATGGATTCAGTGACTTTCTATTACAACATTTCAAGAAATGTTCTTCTGTTCTATCTAGTTTGAATGGGTTACTTTTTTTTTTTTTTTGGAAAGCATCAATATCTTATTTTATTATAATTAATGTAAGCATTTGATGCCAAAGAAATGAAGGTGATTTTACAAACTGAATTTTGGCAAGTCCATGTAATTTTCATTTCATTACGATTTTATATCACATTAGTGCAAATGCATTTCTCTAAGCTACTCCAACATTGCTCCTTTGGAATTATTTCAGTCATCCTTAACATGTGACTTTACCAAAGACTTTGAATCTAAAATAAACATAAAATTTAAAATTGGGAACTTTTAATTATGAATGGGGTAAGTCATCAGATGATGGTTGGGGCTGTTAATTTCCAAGGCACTTTGTTGAAATGTTTCTTCTGATACCTGAGGTATAAATGACAACCTTCAAAAAACATGGGCAAAACCAAAGTGCAATGAAGAAGCCTCTGCAGCTTAATCCTCCCATTGTCCTTAAGCCTTTAACAGAAGTTAGGGAAAGCAATTTTCCTGCAAATTAAGTGGGTTTCCAGTATTTCCATGTAGTTGAGCTTTCAGAGATAGACATTCAAACATATCATTAGGATATACCATCTTGGCTCTGATTTCATTAATTATGCCTGAAATGTTTAATACCCATCCAAGTCCAAAGAGGGAAGAACACATAAACAGGTATGGTAATCGGCAAGAGCAGACTGTAAAAGCGCAGTGCTAGTGCAGCCCCGTGGGAACTTTTCTTTCACAGAGGCCAAGTAAAACAGTCCTGCCAAAGATTACCAATGGAATAAAAACAGTCAACATAGGAAGAGGCAGAAATATTCTTCTCCTCCACTTATTACCTGCCACTCTGACTTTTTAAAATGTAGATGGTATTTACAATATTTAGTTGCATGTTGTTGTTTTTAAATATGATCTAATGCTCCATTTCTTCTTGCTTCGTATTTTGATGTGTCATCCTAGCTGCCTGTGGTATCATGTTGGGAATCCTATCAATAATTGAATAGGCTATTCCTAAGTCTTCATCAATCAATTCATTTGTCAATGCTTCATAGCTGAGTGGCTTCTTGGAGAGCAGGCACACTAGGAACTCAAGTAGCACTGGGTCAAAGGTGTGGGGTGGTTTCTCCTTCCTCTCATTCTTTTCTTGCTGATTGCGATGACCCCGATGCATACAGACACCTGGGGTGGGGGGCAGGGAGTGGGTGACCATGGACGGCAGCTGGGTTGTCCCTCACAGCACAGAGGCAAGCTGATTGCACACTCCATTCAGCATGGGCGGGTAGCCCGCAACAGGGCCTCTGCATGCCCTCGGCTACCCTGTGAATGGCTTACTCTTATTTGCTGATTTCTGGCTCAGAGATTTCTTTCCTGTTTTCTGCTTAGGGACAGTTGGAGCTTATATTGACCAGGGGGACACAAACTTACTCATGCATCAAATTGTCATGGAGGCACCTATAGACTGTAAACTAACCCTCCAACATGGTCGGCTGGAGAAAGAGCTTAAGTGACTGGTGTCAGTCTAAAGTTAGGCTTAGGATTCACGCTATAGAAGGGATGAGAGGCACAGGTCATTGTTGAGAGTAGGGTGGCATACTTTAGAACTAAGGTTTCTTAAAGAACATGTGAGGTGCTGCCAAGAGGCAGTGGCACCACTGTCACCTCAGATTATTTGTATTCTAGCTTTTTGGCTCGTCAAAAATATCTCTGTGCCAGTGTTCACTGTTCAAGTAAATGGGTAATTGGAATTGGACAGGAGATATTTTATATTAGGAATCCAGACATCTCCATGGAGATCCAAGTCACCAAAATAGGTCAGAGGCAGACTAAATTTTTTTTTTAAGTCACTGGGAAGTTAGGGGAAGAGGAGAGAGACAGCTGTGATGTCCCAAAAAGAAAGAAAGAAGTAGCCTCTTTTTCATATGAAAATGAGATTCCCTGAAAATTTTAAGCATTGAAAGTACCTCTAGTGACCTGACTGCCTTTTAGTGGTGACACACATTATTTGAAGAAATGCCAAAGGGAAAGAGGAGAAAATTACATTTGACCCATCAAATATAAGTAGCCATTGAAGGGAAAACACTAACACAAAAGTCTCTTGAGTCTACACAGTTCCTTCTGGTTGCCCCAATATTTTACTTTTTATCTAAGCTTTGCTCAAGTCCTGCTTACACTGAAAATAGCTGAATTCCAGGCCTGCTGGCAATGAGCTGGGCTTCATTCTTCAAGTGTGAACTCAGTTTCAAAATGAATCTCTCCCAGTGAAAAGAAATAGGCAGAGAAACAGTGGAAATTTGTACAGTTCAGTTTGTGTACAGATTAATGCAAATAGACTCATGCATCTGGAATAACAAGAGAGATTTTTTTCCTCTAGGCGATGTAAAAAGGATAAAATTCATGACAACAATAAAGGCAAGCTAATTAACTGTAACAAAGCACCATTCTTACTATGGGTCTAGTCCCTTATATGAACAAAACTAATTGGGAGGATTGTAGAGATATCAAAATATCAGAATCCAGGGATTTTAAAGCTCTGGGTGATTATTACCTGCCACAATGTGAGCAAGCATTTTTATTTTCCTGCCTGCCATGCTTTGTGTCTCCACCCTCATTCCCTGATTTTTCAAGCTTCCAGCTCCTTCTGCCCATGATTCTCTCCACTCTAACATTTCACCTTTCACACATTGGATTAATGTTGTATTGGGGGCAGGAATCAAGAGAGAAGTCAGAATGAAGGAGAGATTGAAAGGTGTGTTGGAAGATGCATCAGAAAGAAAATGAGCCTGATGTCAAAGAAGGGCCTAAGAAACTAACTTCAAAGGTATGTGACCTATGCAGTCACCAGAGTCCTGTATTTAGAAGGAATTCACTCTTGGATTAATGCTCTGCTATCACCATCTTGAAATCCTTAATAATTTTGAAAAAGGAACCTCACATTTTCATTTTTCATTGGGCCCCACATATTATATAGCTGGTTCCGAAGCCTGGCTGGGAGGATATCCCAAGGAGATGTCTGGAGGATGGCAGGGAGATAGCAAGTAGAGTGTTTTCCCAGATTATGCTGAACTGGGTTGACATGGAAGGTCCAAGTCATGAACTTACCAGGACTGAATTTCCACAAGCAGAAAAGTGAAGGTAGGAAGCAAGAAAACCAGGAAAGTGTATGTGGTCTGACTGGTCCAGCCTAGGAAGCTACTACACTTCCCTTTTTCCTTCATCAAACATAATGACACCCCCCTTTCCATTCATAAAATTAAATTCATTTAGGTTAAGATTTTGTCTGGCCTTTAAAAAAATTGCACAATGCAGTTAGTCATAGCAGTCATTTACATTTATTCAATCAGACAAGAAAATTGAAGGCCACTCTGCAAGGATCTAAGAAAAGAATGCTTCAAGAAGAAGAATCCACATATGGAAAGGCTCTCAGAAGAGAACTAGTTTGGTGTGTTTGAGGGGTGGACAGAAAGCCAGTTTGACTGAAAGCTAGTGGATAATGAAGAGAATAAAGAAATGTGAGATCAAAAAGTCAGTAGAGGTCAGATCACCTTGTAGTCAAGTGGAGGAATTTAGAGTCTGTTCAAAAATAATGGAGACCATTATAGAATTTTATTGTAGGGGAGGGGTATGATCCGGTTTACATTTTAGAAGCCTTATTTGTAGACGATGGACTGTAGTGGTTATACTGGCAAGAATGGAGACAGGAAGATGACTTAGCGCTGTAGAAGCGACCCAGGGGAGAGATAAGTAGCTACAACAAGAGAGGTGGCATGGAGATGATAAGAAGAGGTGGGATTTGGGATAGGTTCTGGGGAAGGACTGATAGCACTTTCTAATGAATGGGTGTAGAATGTTAGGAACAAAAGGAAATCTGAGTGTCTCCTACACCATTGATTTGTGTAACTGGTGATGTTGTGGCCCCAGTGCTGAACATGGAATGGCTGCAAAGAAGAGAGTTTTTCTGTATTGAAGGTGGGAGTGGGAAGCACAAATTCTAATTTGGTCCCTTTCCATTTGAGAAGCCATTTGGCATCTAAGTGGAGATGTTAGATAGGCAGTTAGATATATGAGTGTGGTCATGAGAGAAGAGATGTAGGAGAATTATGAATGTCAGAGTGGTTTTTCAAGTCTAGATGGGATGAGAATTGCATTGAGGATAGAATGTAAAAAAAGATGATGAGAGAGCCAAGGACAGAGCCATGGACACTCCAAGACTGGAGGCTAATGTGATAGTAGGGGATTGAAAACAGGAAGGAGGCTGTCACTGAGCCAGAAATTAAAACATTTTTTTAGAAGGTGGAACAATCGACTTTGTAAATATCCAAGGAGAATTCAAGATAGAACAAAAAATTAACCATTGACTTTGGCAAGATGAAAATTATAGTGACCTTGAAAAGGACCATTATGCCCAATCAGAGTGGATAGCAAAGGATGAAATAAAGATGGACACCAAATATGTACAGTTCTTTTGTGGCTTGAGAGAGAGTAAATGGGTTAAGAGGGATTGGGAGGGGAGGAAAGAGAAAAGAAATAGAGCAGCAGCCGAAGGACATGGGACCAAGGAAGGGTTCATTTTGAAAATCTTTTCTAAAATATTATTTTAAACCATATTTATACAGAGATGTAACTCATTTAGTAGAGGGGAAAAATCTGATAATGTAGATATACTAGTATGATTGAAATTCTCTTAATCAACCTCTACTTCAGATTGGATTAGCAGTCTTTGTCCATTTATTTTGGGGGGCGAGGGGGTGGGTAAAGCAGTGATCCCCATGACTGGTATTTCACACTCTGAAACCCATGAATAACTGCGGTTTTCAGTTTGATCTATTGTTTACAAAGATGCAGTTGTAATTCATCTTCAAAACTGCTAAGCCTAATTTATAGACTTAATGTTGCCCTCCACCTCAGTCCATTATGTTGGAGTCCTAACCTCCTATGGATTGTAATTGGAGATAGCACCTTTAAGGATGCTTTGAAAAGTTAAATGAGATCCTAAATGTGGGGCACTAATCTAGTAGGTGCTGTGCTCAGTCATGTCTGACTCTTTGCAACTTCAGGGACTGTAGCCCGCCAGGCTCCTGTGTCCATGGGATTCTCCAGGCAGGAATACTGGGGTCGGTAGCCGTTCCTGGACCCAAGTCTCTTGTGCGCTAGCAAGCAGATCCTTTACCACTGTGCCACCTACGAAGCCAGTAGGACTGGTATCCTTTCAAGAAGAGGAAGAGAGGTACCAGGAACATGTGCACTGAGGGAAAATGCCTTATGTGACAACAGCCAGAAGGTGCCCATCTGTAAGCCAAAGGCCGTCGTCTCATCCAGGAAACCAAACCTGATGATATCTTAATCTTGGATTTCTAGCCTTCAGAACTGTAAGAAATAAATTTCTGTTTTTCAAGCCACTCAGTCTGGGTGTTTTGGTATGGCAGCCCTAGTCGACCAGTACAGCCTATTGTATTCATTACTATAGTTATGTAATGTAATGAAATACTACATAAAATGAAAAAACCATTGAAAAAATTGCTTGAAACATTAGCTGAATGCTTTGAAAAGAGTTTTTTAGTAAGTTACTAAAAACATTTGTCTATTGTTATGAACAATACAACTATAAATAATTGGGGAACTCGTAACAATCAAGGATGTTGGCCTCAGATCATTTTTAAGCATCTTTCCATTCTCCCTGAACTGAAAAGAAAAAAACCCTAAAATCTATAGATGACACAGTGTATGCAAAAGGAGAACCAGAACTGCAAGTTTTGTCCTGCAAAAGACTGGCAAATGAATGAATGGTATACGTTAGTTATAATTATTTTAATGATGAAGTGAAGTGAAGTGAAGTCGCTCAGTCATGTCTGACTCTTTGCGACCCCATGGACTGTAGCCTATCAGGCTCCTCCGTCCATGGGATTTTCCAGGCAAGAATGCTGGAGTGGATTGCCATTTCCTTCTCCAGGGGACTTTCCCGATACCCAGCTTTAATTAGCGTTTTGATTTATGGATCAAGTGTGGGCCCCAGCTGTGTCACATTAGAAGACACTTGCCTCAGAGTACTTGAGAAGTTGAGATGAGATGGGATCCAATGCACAAGGAAAAGTGTTTTCTTTGTTAAGAACAGGGATACTGCTTTCATTTTCACATGCAGGGATTTAGAACATATGCTGTGGATAAGTTGGCAGAATTGATAGTGGGAAGATGAGATTGTTCTGATCTCACTGCAACTTTTACCTTTGAATTCTGAGGCAAAGTTATCAGCAGAGAGTAGAGAGAGAAGACTGTGGTGGAGATTTGAGAAAAAAGAAAAGTATGAAATAGCCATTTTGAAGAGTGGGAAAGTTAATTTACTGAAGAAGTATATAAGATTGCTATACAATATTGAATGCCCATGTAATATTTGTGGTCATAAATTTTACATAAGTCCAGTTAGTACATTTGCTAACTGTTGCTAATTAATTCTTGCTAATTTTCTCCAGTAAAATTTATCTGCATAGGAGACTATGTACAGTAAAGGTATATCTGAGTGTAATTATGGTTGTTATTTGCCAGGCAAGTGTAACAGAAAGAGACTAGGGCAAAGAAAATAAGGTGTTTTAAAAGCAGTTATTTGAGTGGTGCATTATGGGATTTGGGAAGGATAATAAGAGGAAAGTTAGGACATGAAGCAGAGATAATTTATAAAAATGATAGTAATGTGATAGAGAAGTCAGTGGGGTTAAAGAACTGTTAGAGGGGAAATATTAGCAAGAAATTACTGTAAGGGTGAACAGCAAGTTCAAAGTATGAACTGGAGATTTTACAAGTGGCACAGTTTCTGATGATAAAAATATGTCTAGGAAGTGACCACATGAATGGCTGTCTGAGGTTAAAGTGGTTAAACAGTCATTTGAGCTAAAGGACTGAGAAGCCAAAATGGTAGATAGGCCATCATGTGGAGGCTAAGGTCTACAGTCATGATGGCAGAAGTGGTCCCAGAGGAGAGGTGAGTCAGGGCCCATTACTGATGCGTGAGAAAGAGTCATGAGAAGTTCAGAGATAACAGAAACAGTAGGGGTCATCAAGTCTTAGTGTGAACGATTTTTCAATACTGAGAGGAAGTTTCAATTTAATCATTGGAAAAGGAACTGGGCAATGTAAGAGCATTACTTAGAATTGAGGGCCAACCCAGAATGCAGGAGGGAGGGGAAGGAGTCATTGAGGATGAATTTGTTTACATGCAGACAAGCAGGCTGACACTGTTTAGTCTTATGTGTGTACGTGTGTGTACATGTGCATGCATGCACATAAAGACACTCTGGGGATGGCAGAATCCATCTCCAGATGAAACCAGATAGTCCACTGGGTAGTAAGAGTCCACTCTTAAATCTCATTCCCAGAATGTCTACCTCAAAGCAATGGTGTAGACATCCTCTGAGATGTTGATCCTAAGAATAGATGTAATGACCATCCCTAGCTCCTGAAAGCTGGGCACTGGAGGGTTTCAGAGCCTGAGCTCAGTTTGTGGTCTTAATCTACAAGGCCTTTCCTTGCCTTCAGCATCTTCTCATGTTGCCAGGTGGCATCTGTGTCAGCCCACATTCATAAAATGAGAAGATAACTTGGTGCTCAGAAAGCAAACGTGGTCACTGAATGGAAGCCAGAAAATTAGAGCCCACAGTAAAAATACCTTAGGGAAGCAAAGGGATGTGACCTCTGTGTTACATTTAGTGTGAAATGCTACCCAGGGCAAAGGACAACAATTCAGAGAGAAGTCTGTAATTATAAATATACAAAGGAAAATTTATGGAGAAGCTTTCTCAACCTTGGGCAAGTTAGTGAATAATTCATTTGGAGAAACTGCCTAAGGTTCAATTTGGAACAGTTTGGGTTATACAGTTTGTATTATTGCCAGGCTTAGCTCTTTTTACCATTTCTGTTTGAGCTGCTAGATATCACCTTGTCAGTGAAGGTGATAGTGATTGGCAGAAGTGAAGCTCCAGACCAGCTTTTCTCAGGAAAATGCCTCATAAGATTGTTATGTCTGCCATTTTCTGGAATAGGCGTTTGGGATGAACTTCTCCAGTAAATGAATAACTAATCACTACAGTCAGTTTATCAAGGGTGCTCAAATTAGGTGACATGTAGACAAAACAACTGGTTAATGTCATGTTTTGCTGCACACTTGTGGCAAAAAGCAGGCTCAGGGTAAGTTCAGCTTTAGACGGATTGCAAATATATCAACATAAGAGTTCCCAGTGTTGACTTCCCATATGTCAGATGAGTGGTTGAGCTAGAAGTTCTTT
Source organism: Ovis aries (assembly GCF_016772045.2). Lineage (NCBI taxonomy): Eukaryota > Metazoa > Chordata > Mammalia > Artiodactyla > Bovidae > Ovis > Ovis aries. The sequence continues at coordinate 52,749,878 of NC_056058.1, read as the reverse complement.
AAAACCCTACCCTGCCCCCACCCCCACCCAGTTCTAGGATTCCAGTTCACTGCATCTCTAGGCCCAAATTAGCACATCTTTGCAAATAGAAGAGTTGGAGGGTAGACATAGTCTAGTGAGTGTGACTTTCAACTGAGAATGAGGAAAGCATTTATATTGCCTTAGTGAAGTATGGTTGGGGTCTTTGAGGAAGACAGACTCAATCTCATAAGGTTATTGTGTTAATCAAGTAAGATATGATATGCAGAAACTGAAGCTTAGAGAGAGTATATGACTTCTGTTGATAACTAGAGCAGAACTCAAATCTAGGTGGCTTGCTGGGGGCAAAGCAGACGCCATCCTAACTAGTTTAAACATAACAACAGTTTATTTATTTAAGACTGTTAGGTAACTCTGAGACACAGAGACTACACTGAAGGGGAAAAAAGTCTCAATAGAGCTTCTTGATGAAAGTGAAAGAGGAGAGTGAAAAAACTGGCTTAAAACTCAGCATTCAAAAAATGAAGATCATGGCATCCAGTCCCATCACTTCATGGCAAATAGATGAGGAAATAATGGAAACAATGACAGATTTTATTTTCTTGGGCTCCAAAATCACTGCAGATGGTGACTGCAGCCATGAAATTGAAAAATGCTTGCTCCTTGGAAGAAAAGTGATGACCAACCTCGACAGCATGTTAAAAAGCAGAGGCATTACTTTGCTAACAAAAGTCAGTCTAGTCAAAGCTATGGTTTTTCCAGTAGTCATATATGGATGTAAGAGTTGGGCCATATAGAAAACTGAGCATCAAACAATTGGTGCTTTTGAAGTGTAGTGTTGGAGAAGACTCTTGAGAGTCCCTTGGACAGCAAAGAGATCAAACCAGTCAATCCTAAAGGAAATCAATCCTGAATATTCATTAGAAGGACTAATGCTGAACCTGAGGCTCAAATACTTTGGCCACCTGATGTGAAGAACTGACTCATTGGAAAAAACCCTGATGCTGGGAAAGATTGAAGGTAGGAGGAGAAGGGGACAACAGAGGATGAGCTGGTTGGATGGCATCATCGATTGAATGGACATAACTTTATTAATATGAAGTTGTGAGTTAATGAAATTAACATGAACAAAATCTTTAGATAGATGTTCAAGGAATCTGTATTATTACTATCCATTATTTTATATTACGCTAATTCATTCTTGACTCATCTTTGAAATTTTTCTTTGCCCCCAATCATTTCTTATTCTAATGCATTTGTTCCAATTGCTCTATCTTGCTTCTTGAGATTCCTCAGTTCTTAGGTATCTCTCTGTTCTTTCTTCCTTCTGCTTACTTACCACCTTCTTTCACCTCTTGATCTTTTAGTATTTTCTCCTATATCCTCAGAAAGCATTTCCAAGTTATGGATTTAATTTTCTGTACTGACAGGCCTTATTTTACTACCTCTGAGGTGGATTTAGATGGTCTTATTACAAGTTTACAGTCTCCTTGCAATTTGTAATAATATTATCCAGCTCCCTTTTTTTCTTGGCTCACTCTCATTACAATATACTCTGTTTACATCTGAGGTTATTCTCATAATAACTTTCTTCTCCGGTTTCATTTCAATCATATCTTGTAGCAGCACACTAATGACATCACATGATATTATAAAATTTTCTTCTGAGTTCTGTACAGATCATTTTTAGAGATCTGTTCTTCCAAAGCTTCAAAATGATTTTTTTTTCTTTCCATTGTTTTGCAGTGTATTTTCATAAGACCCTTGGGTGTGTTTGGGGTCATTTTTTTTTCATCTTCAAACAAGGGGAGATCTTTTGAAAGCTGGCATTTGTCCATAGACTGATTGTATGGATCTCCCCTGACCCTATCATCCCCTCTTTGGGTGTGGATCAAATTTTTTTCTAAATTCTTGTAGTGGTTGTTTCTAACTTGCAGCTCAGTTCCCAGTGTCAAATAGCGATGCATCTAATGTGGCTTAGTTTTATGGGGCTAAGATTTTCCCCCACATACACTGTCTGGTTCTTTGCTACTTCGAACTAATCCAGTATTTGGAAAACCATAATCCTAGCATGCATTCTTCTTAGAGTTTTTCTGTCTTTATAGGAATCATATTTTGGGATGCAATGTAAAAAGAAAAAGTCCAAACCACTCATTTCTAGCAAGTTATTTTATATAAGTTGTTCCCAGATGGGTATAGAAAAGTAGGAGCAAAGAGGATCTTCAAAAGTTATGGCCATGCATTCAAGTCTGATCAGTTTTCCATTAGGTAGAGATTCCAGAGATTCTTTGGACCAGGAAGCTGGCAGTGGTAGAAGGATAGTTCTTTCTGCCATCTTTCTGTACCAGAGTGGAAAGTCAGGACTAGTTGCATCAGGGACTGCTGGCTATATCCTTTTTACAAGTGAAAGTTGTACTTGCTTATCTTTAAAATGTTCAATCTAAATATTTTTTCTAAGTGACAACTCACTTTGATGTAGCAGCCTCCTCTCACTGTTGGTTTTACCTCTTGGCTGGCATATGATCACAGTTTGCTCTATCTCCTATTTATCTTTGTATGTGTTCCATCTTTTTTCCCACCAAGTAGTGAATTTCTGGAGGGCAGCAACCTTGCCTGGGTCATTAGTATATCTGTTGCCCTGCCTTGAAGAGAGTAGTGCTCTGGAAATCTCTGGGTGAATAATAAGGGTGCATAGAGACTCTTCATGGATGTCCTTTTGGCAATAGAAGAAAAGATTGTGCATCGGCTCTCCTTAGGGTCCCTTTTAAAGGAGTTTAAAAGCAATTTGAGCTAACACAATTGCAAAAATATGTACTATGCTCCTACACGTAAGGTGTTTGGGATTCCAAAATGGCTAAACCTTGCCTGCTGCCTTCTCCAATATGGATAGAAAAGAGACTAGGCATGAGTAGTTCTAATAAAGGGCAGACCATGGCTCTGGTTTATTAGAGGTTCAAATCAAGCATTGAACTCCAATGAACTGAATTATTTCTACTTGCTCACCCAACAAACATTTACTGAAGACCAACTCCAAGGCAATATAATGAGCATGAAACATTCTCTTAATTCTGAGTAGCAGACTGTCAGAAGGAGCCAAAGGATTTTACTTGATCTGACTGAATAATGGAGAGGAGCACCCATATTCCCTTGTAGTTCCCCATTGTTGGGAAAGCTTTGCCCTGGATCCTCAACTCACAATAAGGCAAACAACTATAGCTCTGGAATCAGGTGCCAGCCTAAACAAATCTACTGTATGATCTCTTCTTGCTTTCCATTCAGCTGAGAAAATACCTTTTTTTTTTTTTTTTTTTTAGCAATAATATTGTTCATTACAGGAGAAACTAAGGTGCCACCCAAGGCATCTATGTTTATGTGTTACTGGAAATAGCCTGTGCTTTCTTGAGCAGTTCTTAGTTGTAAGTAAGTTTCATTGCTAGAAACAGCTTTGCCTATTTTTCTGATGTCATAATTTATGGCACTTATCATTTATCTGATTTTTCATAGTTTCTTCTTTCTAATTAAAAGATGAAAGATTTTTTAAGAGGCCTAATTCTAGCTATATCTACTACTGCAGGCAGGAATCCCTCAGAAGAAATGGAGTAGCCATCATGGTCAACAAAAGAGTCCAAAATGCAGTACTTGGATGCAATCTCAAAAATGACAGAATGACCTTTGTTCATTTCCAAGGCAAAGCATTCAATATCACAGTAATCCAAGTCTATGCCCCAACCAGTAACACTGAAGAAGCTGAAGTTGAACGGTTCTATGAAGACCTACAAGACCTTTTAGAACTAACACCCAAAAAAGATGTCCTTTTCATTATAGGGGACTGGAATGCAAAAGTAGGAAGTCAAGAAACACCTGGAGTAACAGGCAAATTTGGCCTTGGAAAACAGAAAGAAGCAGGGCAAAGGCTAATAGAGTTTTGCCAAGAGAATGCACTGGTCACAGCAAACACCCTCTTCCAACAACACAAGAGAAGACTCTACACATGGACATCACCAGATAGTCAACACCGAAATCAGATTGATTATATTCTTTGCAGCCAAAGATAGAGAAGCTCTATACAGTCAACAAAAACAAGACCAGGAGCTGACTGTGGCTCAGATCATGAACTCCTTATTGCCAAATTCAGACTTAAGTTGAAGAAAGTAGGAGAAACCACTAGACCATTCAGGTATGACCTAAATCAAATCCCTTATGATTATACAGTGGAAGTGAGAGATAGATTTAAGGGCCTAGATCTGATAGACAGAGTGCCTGATGAACTATGGATGGAAGTTTGTGACATTGTATAGGAGACAGGGATCAAGACCATCCCCATGGAAAAGAAATGCAAAAAAGCAAACTGGCTGTCTGGGGAGGCCTTACAAATAGCTGTGAAGAAGAGAAGGAAAAGCAAAGGAGAAAAGGAAAGATATAAGCATCTGAATGCAGAGTTCCAAAGAATAGCAAGAAGAGATAAGAAAGCCTTCCTCAATGATCAATGCAAAGAAATAGAGGAAAACAACAGAATGGGAAAGACTAGAGATCTCTTCAAGAAAATTAGAGATACCAAGGGAACATTTCATGCAAAGATGGGCTCGATAAAGGACAGAAATGGTATGGACCTAACAGAAGCAGAAGATATTAAGAGGAGGTGGCAAGAATACACAGAAGAACTGTACAAAAAAGATCTTCACAACCCAGATAATCACGATGGTGTGATCACTCACCTAGAGCCAGACATCCTAGAATGTGAAGTCAAGTGGGCCTTAGAAAGCATCACTACGAACAAAGCTAGTGGAGGTCATGGAATTCTAGTTGAGCTCTTTCAAATCCTGAAAGATGATGCTATGAAAGTGCTGCACTCAATATGCCAGCAAATTTGGAAAACTCAGCAGTGGCCACAGGACTGGAAAAGGTCACTTTTCATTCCAATCTCAAAGAAAGGCAATGCCAAAGAATGTTCAAACTACCGCACAATTCCAGTCATCTCACACACTAGTAAAGTAATGCTCAAAATTCTCCAAGCCAGGCTTCAGCAATACATGAACCATGAACTTCCAGATGTTTAAGCTGGTTTTAGAAAAGGCAGAAGAACCAGAGATCAAATTGCCAATATCTGCTGGATCATGGAAAAAGCAAGAGAGTTCCAGAGAAACATCTATTTCTGCTTTATTGACTATGCCAAAGCCTTTGACTATGTGGATCACAATAAACTGTGGGAAATTCTGAAAGAGATGGGAATACCAGACCACCTGACCTGCCTCTTGAGAAACCTATATGCGGGTCAGGAAGCAACAGTTAGAACTGGACATGCAACAACAGACTGGTTCCAAATAGGAAAAGGAGTACGTCAAGGCTGTATATTGTCACCCTGCTTATTTAACTTATATGCAGAGTACATCATGAGAAACGCTGGACTGGAAGAGGCACAAGCTGGAATCAAGATTGCCGAGAGGACTATCAATAACCTCAGATATGCAGATGACACCACCCTTATGGCAGAAAGTGAAGAGGAACTCAAAAGCCTCTTGATGAAAGTCAAAGAGGAGAGTGAAAATGTTGGCTTAAAGCTGAACATTCAGAAAACGAAGATCATGGCATCTGGTCCCATCATTTCATGGGAAATAGATGGAGAAACAGTGGAAACAGTGTCAGACTTTATTTTTTTGGGCTCCAAAATCACTGCAGATGGTGATTGCAGCCATGAAATTAAAAGATGCTTACTCCTTGGAAGGAAAGTTATGACCAACCTAGATAGTATATTCAAAAGCAGAGACATTACTTTGCCAACAAAGGTCTGTCTAGTCAAGGCTATGGTTTTTCCTGTGGTCGTGTAAGGATGTGAGAGTTGGACTGTGAAGAAATCTGAGCACCAAAGAATTGATGCTTTTGAACTGTGGTGGTTGGAGAAGACTCTTGAGAGTCCCTTGGACTGCAGGGAGATCCAACCAGTCCATTCTGAAGGAGATCAGCCCTGGTATTTCTTTGGAAGGAATGATGCTAAAAGCTGAAACTCCTGTACTTTGGCCACCTGATGTGAAGAATTGACTCATTGGAAAAGACTCTGATGCTGGGAGGGATTAGGGGCAGGAGAAAAAGGGGACAACAGAGGATGAGATGGCTGGATGGCATCATCGACTAGATGGACATGAGTTTGAGTAAACTCCAGGAGTTGGTGATGGACAGGGAGGCCTGGCCTGCTGCAATTCATGGGGTTGCAAAGAGTCAGACACGACTGAGTGACTGAACTGAACTGAACTAAATTCTAGCTAATGATGTAAAGGCAAGGCATGAATGATATTATCAGGAAAATATGGCATATGAATAACACAGTAGTTTTTAATCACCCTGCATATTTGTAAAGGAAACACGTAGTGATACTTTGTCCATTTTAAAGACCAGTAAACCAAGGCACAGAGCCGGAATAGTACAGATCATGAATGAATCAGTAAATTAGAGAAATAAAACATCATGGTTTTTATTTCACACTCTTTCAGCTGCATTATCTGATTTTCTTTTATGTTATAGGTGCTACCCATTTTCTGAAGTACAAGGATGCATAATATTCTAATGTTGACAGCAGTAACCAACTGGATTGGGCTGTTATGATATGTCAGGCACCATGCTAAGTGCTTTTTATACCTTGTCTCATTTAATCCATACAACCATACAGAAAAGTAGACATTTTGTCCATTTTAGTGGTAAGGAAATAAAGACTTAAAGATGGTGATTGCCCTGGCTAGTAGCTGGTATGTGGTAGACTTGAGATTTGGCTCCATTTCTGTCTGACTTCAGAGCCCATATACAGCCCTGATGTGCTGTCTTAAGACCATCAAATCTCAACCTGTCATTTTACTTTTGCTACATCTGTGACCCAGAGAAATCATGGCTCATGCAAAGCCTCACAAAGAGTTAGTGAGAGAGGTAGAACTAAAAATGCAAATTTCATGATTTCGAAAGTTTCCTCCTCCTGAGAGTGAAGGAGGGCATTTCTTCATTGTAGTTAAGTGCTCCAGTCAGCACTGCTTTGCTGAATGTCAAAGCAAAAACAGGGTATATCTAGCACTTTTACAGAAAAGATGTGGAATATCTATATTTAGGAAAGTTACTTCAAGCTAATCAGCTATTTCAAATGAAAAGAGATTAGCATTAAAAAAAAAGTGGGATTTGAAGACCACTTATTACAAACTAAGCTAATTTTCTTATGTTTACTCTGATATAAGAAAGTTTTAAATAACAGAGGAAATAGAACCACTAATCTGATCAGAATGTATATCTCTGAGAACTCTGTATAGTGAAAAGGGCTTGGAATTTGGGGTAGAAATCTGGAACTAAAGCCTCATTCTATTCTACTTCTTCCTCTCTGGGTGAGCTTGGTAAATTGGCTTAACCTCTCCAGCTGTTGGTTTTCTCACTGTAGGATAGATATCAGTTCAGTACAGTTGCTTGTCGTGTGTGACTCTTTGTGACCCAATGTACTGCAGCTCTTGAGGCTTCCCTGTCCAGTACCAACTCCTGGAGCTTGCTCAAACTCATGTCCATCGAGTCAGTGATGACATCGAATCATTTCATCGTCTGTCATCCCCTTCTCCTTCTGCCTTCTATTTTTCCCAGCATCAGGGCCTTTTCCAATGAGTCAATTCTACACATCAGGTGGCCAAAGTATTGGAACTTCAGCTTCAGCATCAGTCCTTCCAATGAATATTCAGGACTGATTTCCTTTAGGATAGACTGGTTTGATCTCCTTGCTGTCCAAGGGACTCTAAAGAGTCTTCTCCAACACCACAGTTCAAAAGCACCAATTCTTTGGAGCTCAGCTTTCTTTAATGGTCCAACTCCATCCATACATGACTATTGGAAAAACAATAATTTTGACTAAATGGCCCTTTGTTGGCAAAGTAATGTCTCTGCTTTATAATATTCTCTCTAGGTTGGTCATAACTTTTCTTCCAAGGAGCAAGTGTCCTTTTCATGGCTGCAGTGACTATCTGTAATAATTTTGGAGCCCCCAAAATAAAGTCTCTCACTCTTTCCATTGTTCATCCAACTATTTGCATGAAGTGATGGGACCAGATGCCATGAACTCAGTTTTCTGAATTGTTGAGTTTTAAGCCAGCTTTTTCACTCTCTTCTTTCACTTTCATCAAGAGGCTCTTTAGTTCTTCTTTGCTTTCTGCCATAAGGGTGCTATCATTTGCATATATGAAGTTATTGATATTCATCCCAGCAATCTTGATTCTAGCTTGTGCTTCATCCAGTCTGGCATTTCACATGGTGTACTCTGCATATAAGTTAAATAAAATGGTGAGAATATACAGCCTTGGCGTACTCCTTTCCCTATTTGGAACTAGTCTGTCGTTCCATGTCAAGTTCTAACTGTTGTTTATTGGCCTGCATACAGGTTTCTCAGGAGGCAAGTAAGGCGGTCTTATATTCCCATCTCTTTCAGAATTTTTCACAGTTTATTGTGATACACACAGTCAAAGGCTTTGGCATAGTCAGTAAAGCAGAAATAGATGGTTTTCTGGAACTCTCTTGCTCTTTCAATGATCCAGCAGATGTTGGCAATTTGATCTCTGGTTCCTCCACCTTTTCTAAAACCAGCTTGAACATCTGGAAGTTCATGGTTCATGTACTGTTGAAGTCTGGCTTGGAGAATTTTGAGCATTACATTCCTAGTGTGTGAGATGAGTGCAGTTGTGCAGTAATTTGAACTCTTTGGCATTGCCTTTCTTTGGGATTGGAATGAAAACTGACCTTTTCCAGTCCTGTGGCCACTGCTGAGTTTTCCCAATTTGCTGGCATGTTGGGTGCAGCACTTTCATAGCATCATCTTTTAGGATTTGAAATAGCTCAACTGGAATTACATTGCCTCCACTGGCTTTGTTTGTTGTGATGCTTCCTAAGGCCCACTTGACTTCACACTCCAGGATGTTTGGCTCTAGGTACATGATCACACCATGGTGGTTATCTGGGTAATTAAGACCTTTTTTGTACAGTTCTTCTGTGTATTCTTTCCACCTCTTCCTCATATCTTCTGCTTCTCTTACGTCCATACCATCTGTCCTTCTTTGTGCCCATCTTTGCATGAAATGTGCAAATCTAATTCAGATGACCATTTTATCTGCTACTGTGGGCAAGAATCTCTTAGAAGAAATGGAGTAGCCCTTGTAGTCAACGAAAGAGTCCAAATTGCAGTATTTGGGTGCAGTCTCAAAAATGACAGAATGATCTCTGTTTGTTTCCAAGGCAAATCATTCAATATCACAGTAATCCAAGTCTATGCCCTAACCACTAATGCCAAAGAAGCTCAAGTTGAATGGTTCTAGAAGACCTACAAGACCTTCTAGAACTGACGCCAACAAAGATGTCCTTTCCATCATAGGGGACTTAAATGCAAAAGTAGGAAGTCAAGAGATACTGGAGTAACAGGCAAGTTTGTTCTTGGAGTACAAAATAAAGCAGGGCAAAGGCTAACAGAGTTTTGCCCACAGAATGCACTGGTCATGGCAAATGCCCTCTTCCAACAATGCAAAAGTCAACTCTACACATGGACATCACCAGATGGTCAATACCAAAATCAGATTGATTAGATTCTTTACAGCTGAAGATGGAAAAGCTCTATATAGCCAGCAAAACAAAACTGGGAGCTGACTGTGGCTCAGCTCATGAACTCCTTATTGCAAAATTCAGAATTAAATTGAAGAAGAAAGTAGGGAAAACCACTAGACCATTCAGGTATGACCTAAATCAAATTCCTTATGATTATACAGTCAAGGTGACAAATAGATTCAAGGGATTAGATCTGATAGACAGAGTGCCTGAAGAACTATGGACAGAGGTTCATGACATTGTACAGGAGGCAGTGATGAAGACCACTCCCAAAAAAAAGAAATGCAAAAAGGCAAAATGGTTGTCTGAGGACGTCTTACAAATAGCTGAGGAAAGAAGAGAGGCAAAGGTAAAGGAGAAAAGGATGGGTATAGTTATGGCATTTATGGATCAGTAAATTAAGGAATGGTTAAAATAAGGTATGTGAAAAATGAAATGAAAATTTGCAAATGGGAAAGGGTATACAAATGTTAGTTTCTATTCTTAAGAAGTACCATTTTCATCCTAAGTTTAAAAAAAGCCATACTTGTTTTAACTATGTTTTTTTCTGCTTGTAGTCCTTGATTCATTCATTTTTACACACATCATTTGTTAAGACATCTGCCATACCTCACACTGGGGGAAGTCATAAGGAATATATAAAAGTAAGAAGGTGGAATCTAACTGCCTATTCATCCTCTACTCATATCTATTAAGATGTCTCAACATATTCAAAACTGAACTCCTGATTCCTGCCCCAAATTTGTCCCTTCTCTCTTCTTCATCCTAGTTGGTAGCAACTCCATCCTTCTGGGTTCCCAGAACAAAAAACTTTGGAATCAAATCTGATACCTCTTTTTCTCACATCCAGCCTTTCAGAGAAACTTACTAGCTCTTTGTTCAAAATATACTGAGTCAAAATGCATTTTTCCATATCCACTGCTGCTACCCTGATCAAAGCTACTAGAGTAGATTGAGTTATGTCTCCCCCAAGGATATATTTAAGTCCTAACTCCCAGTACCTGTGATGTGACCTTACTTGGATAGGATCTTTGCAGAGGTCATCAAGTTAGGATGAGGTCATTCTGGATTAGGGTGGGTCCTAAACCTCCTGACTGAGGTCTTTCTAAGAGGAAGGAAAGGGACATTTGGAAACAGAAGGAGAAGGTCCTGGAGGACTTTTGTTGTGTGAAGAATACACCTTTAGTTGTCTACTGCCTGTACAGGTGGCTGTACCATCTAGTGCAGACATATTTCAGTATTTTAACAACCTGTTTGACATTATTAACCTTCCTGGATGAATGTCAACTTTGCCTCTGCTATATTTTCTGATTTTTAAAGAAACTTGTAAGGTTTTCTCTCTTACTACCTTTAGGTCTTTGCTCAAATGCTACCTTCTCTGTGAGTCCCATTCCAAGCACCCTATTTTAAGTCATACCCTACACTCCATATGCAACTCCTTAACTTTCTGTTTTTCTGTGTAACCTTGCCGCCATCTGACATATATAGATATATTTTTGCTTATTTATCTTATTATAAATATTATATATAATATAATATAGACCACACAGGACGGAGGTTTTGTTGTTTTATTTTGTTTGTTCTACTTTGCTTTGGTTTTCTTAATTCTGTTTAATCACTTGCTATGACTTCCCTGGTGGCTCAGATGGTAAAAACATCTGCCTGCAATGTGGGAGACCCAGGTTCGATCCCTGGGTCAGGAAGATCCCCTGGGAAAGGCAATGGCAACCCATTCCAGTACTCTTGCCTGGAAAATCCCATGGATGGAGAAACCTGGTAGGTTACAATCCATGGGGTAGCAGAGAATTAGACACGACTTAGCAACTTCACTTTCTTTCTTTCCATGATCTCAGCACCTAGAGAAGGGCCTGACAGGTCAAGGATACTCAGTGTTTGTTAAATGAATGAACAGAGGCTTTCAAACAGCTTACAGAATGGCTGCTTGTACATCTGTGGAAACAGTCAGGAGTCCTGAGCAGCCCATATACCATAGGAACTGTCTGTATCAGCGTCTCATCCGGAAAGTTGAAGCCTAAGCCAAGGGAAGAAGCTCCCTCCTCCTCTCCCTCTCCTGTTCCAGCCTCTCTTCAAGGGGAGAACCAGTTCTCCCTTCTCCCTCCTCCCGCCCTCATCTGTCCCTCCAGTCTCTCTTCTCGAGGAGAACCAGATGAGCATGATGGGCCCTGATGGATTCTCTCCAGCAGTCCTCTTCATTTTTATAATTATGATTAAAATGCCTTTTGTGACACAATCCCAACATTCTCCTTTGTGGCAAAATAGTTTTATTTCTTTTTTGTCAGGTAAAGTATCATTAACAATTTGCCTTGTTTTGACAGCATCGGGCTATAATTAGTTTCTACAGGGAAAATGCTGCAATTAACAGTGTTTGCTTCTTGACGTGAATCTAAATGGAGACTGGAGGAAGCTAACTGAGAAAATTTTAGAAATCATCAAGGTTAGCAAGAAATTCACCTGCAGGTGAATTAAGATGCTGTGTAATAGCTTAGCTACCTCTTCCTTTAAGGAATACTGTCCTGTCTCCCTGTAAACTCCTAAGACATTTTACCAGTGCTTATCTCATCTGTGATCTCTGCATTCTCTGAAATCCTATCATTTTTATATTATCATTTATAACACTAGTCTTTTAAAATTTTTCTGTTTCCTAGATAAGTTGGAAAAATAAGAATATATATTTACATTTTCTTATCCTTGTGTAAAGAGGCCCTGGAAGGATATACAGAAAACTATTAATGAGTTATCTGGAGAGGTGAGGGGAACTGAGAGAATGAGGATGCTATAGGCATAAGGTTCTCAGTTGTTGTTTAGTCGCTAAGTTGTCTGACACTTTGTGACCCCATGGACTACAGCATTGCCAGGCTTCCCTGTCTTTCACTGTCTCCTGGAGTTGGCCCAAATGCATGTTTGTTGAGTCAGTTTAACTAACTATTTGAAGCAGGTAGATGTATTACCTATTCATTTTTTGCCTTTTGTTTTATGAAAGGACTATGGTGTTAGACATATGCAGGATCTAATGCAGTGCTGATGACACCAAATGCTCAGTAGCTGAGGTTGATTGGTTGCAAATAAAACAGTTAGGACAGGGGTAGCTAAGTGAGTTAATTAAACCCAGCACATTACTGTGTGTCCATGTGGACATACTTCCACAAAAAGATGAACTCATCGTGTTTGCTGAGATGTCTTTTCTCAGGTTCCTGTCATCCTGAATCTCCCTTTCACTCCATGTGTCCTATCAGTTCAGTTCAGTTCAATCGCTCAGTCGTGTCCGACTCTTTGTGACCCCATGATCGCAGCACGCCAGGCCTCCTTGTCCATCACCAACTCCCGGAGTTCACTCAGACTCACGTCCATCGAGTCGGTGATGCCATCCAGCCATCTCATCCTCTGTCATCCCCTTCTCCTCCTGCCCCCAATCCCTCCCAGCATCAGGGTCTTTTCCAATGAGTCAACTCTTTGCATGAGGTGGCCAAAGTACTGGAGTTTCAGCTTTAGCATCAGTCCCTCCAATGAACACCCAGGACTGATCTCCTTTAGAATGGACTGGTTGGATCTCCTTGCAGTCTAAGGGACTCTCAAGAGTCTTCTCCAACACTGCAGTTCAAAAGCATCAATTTTTATAGAATTATATAAAAGCTAAAACTTTATGCCTCATTCTTCCTATGATGATAATAATTAGCAAGTATATACTGCTTCACAGTTTACATGATTCTTTTCTAAATTGTTTCTTCGGACAGTTACCTGTGGAGCCTACGCCTTGTTCTCTTAAACAGTCAGGTGTCATCGATGTTCTGGGCCAGGCTTAGAAGAAACACGCAACAGAGCATAATCAGTTAAGTGAGTAAATTCTGAATCAGGAAGACTTTGACTGGAATCCCAGATTTACCATGTGTTTGCTTTGTCATCTTAGACAAGTTCCTTAAATGTTCTGAACATTTGTATAGGCATCTATAAGTTAGGTATCATGAACCTACTTATTAAGATTTTTGTAATGGTCCTATATGGTAAGAGAAGTCAAACATATATCACTATGTCTCATATATGTGAATGCCTAATAATTCAGGCTGACTTATTATTGCTTTTATTTGTATGTATTCATTTCAAGTGCATCTGGAAAGTTGTCCCCCACCACCCTAAATATCTCTTTCTCACTACTTGGCATGATGCTCATTAGGTCATTAAAGATATATTACTTTGGGTTGAATATATTATCTGACTAGGTTTTCTCATTAAAGTGCAAATTTACTTAGCTTAACTTTGATATTGTCTTTTTTCCCCTGGGAGGACTAACTAAAAGCAGGCACTAAATTGAATGGAAACTGAGAGGAGTTGCAATGAGTAGTTTCATAGCATGGTCTTCTCCTCAGGAATACCAGACCTTGGAGGCAGAACTGTGGGACTGAAGGGCATCTGCACAGCTTGGGAGATCGATAGGCAGGAGGCACTTGAAGACACGACTAAAGCTGAGAACAGGACAGGAGCAAGGGGCTGGTGGATCTGAGAGAGAGTCCCGCTCCACAGACCTGCCAAGCCACCATTCAGGCATCATGCTGTGAAATGTGTCAGCTCAGACCCTTGGCACCTGTGTCTCTGCCTGTCAGAGCATACCTGGTAGCAGGTTTCGGTCTTGCCACTGGATCTGAGCAGGTGTTACTGTGAGGCTGTGTACCAAGTATGTACCTGCCTTTGCCCTTGTAAATCACAAGTCTGGAACAAGAGTGTGACATACCATATTACTCTAGGTGCTTTGGTAGGATGAGCTGGAACAAAATGAGGCTAAAGGCAGGGACCAGGATTGGAAGGTGCCGTCCTAATCTAGGAGTGAGGTGAGGAAGGTCAGGTAAAATAGGACATCTTTACTATCTCTTCAAGGGTTTTACAAGTCTGAGGCCATATTTCTGCATGAACACCGAATTTATAACCCATTGATTCATTTTTGTCATCATCTTGAGAATTTTCATGTAATAATTAGCTTAGTCTTAAAGCTTTTTTTATTTTGGTGTTTTGGATTGATGGCTATAGCCACAATTTCTCACAGTTAATTTAGTTGTTGTGTCATTTCAGACAAACAGGTGTCTCTCATCCTAAGCCAGCAGGTGTCACTATTGATCAATTGGAAATAAACATGGTAGACTTACCTGGTAGGAGTAGATCCATCTCTGATTAGGATGTAAGAATTAAAGATATTAAAATTTAAAAAATTAAAAAAATAAATAAATAAACAAAATCTAAATGGAAAAAAATAAAAAAAAGAAAAAGAAAAGAGAGGACAAAAAAAAAGAGAATGAGTTTGTAATTTCAGATTAAAGGGCTATTGTCTCAGATCCACTGGCTTTGTGGTAGATAGCTGAGTTCTCAAAAGAGTGTGTGTTTCTTCAACACTGGTTGCCTGCAAGCACAAGGCAAGTAGAGGTCTTTATGGAGAATGGAGTCAAAGGAATGGCCCTTTCACCTTCTAGTATCAATGCTCTTTTTTCCTATACTCTTTTTTTTTTTTTTTCTCCATATAGTTAAATGTAGCCAAGTTCACTAAATGAAACCTTCATAGTACATGCTAGCTCCAGAATTGCTTTCTTCCTTTGGTCCATCCTCAGTTATTAGACTTGATTTCAGAGAAGTCTATGCCGGAAACAATCAGGTGGATAAATCATGGAGTGCACTTCAAAATCAAAAAGTAAACTTTGGGAGAGGTACTTTTTGACTATGCATCATCCAAGGCACTGTTCTCTCCTCCAATACATAACTCAACATAGTACAGTTTGTTAAATGTATCCATGCTTATCTTTCTCCACCACAAATATGTACTGAATTATATGCAAACTATGGTGATTCCTCTGTGAAACCTACACCTTCTCCTCCTCTAGAGAATTAATTATCTTATATGAGAGTCCTCCATTCTTAGTATTTATTTTCTCTTAACAGTTCTCCTGTTTAGTTTGTTGTATGTATATTTTTCTATGGCTGAACTATGAGTTTTGTTTTTTAAGAAAACCAAAGATGTTAAATATTATGTACCCCAGACCCTCCTCATTTTACAAATGGGTTGTAACAATAGCTAGTATTACTTGAGTCACTTTTATAATTGAAAATTTTAGAATATGCCTTGCATAGAAGAAATACTCAATAAATATCTGAGTATCAGGCATTTCAAATGTCAGTGGTGTAACAACAAATACCTTTCCTCTGCTCCCTTAGTGAGAAACTTATAGTCTAGTAGGGGACATAAAGTGAAAGTGAAGTCGCTCAGTCGTGTCCAACTCTTTGTGACCCCATGGACTGTAGCCTACCAGGCTCCCCTGTCCATGGGATTTTCCAGGCAATAGTACTGGAGTAGATTGCCATTTCCTTCCCCAGGGGATCTCCCCGACCCAGGGATTGAACCAGGGTCTCCTGCATTGTAGACAGACGCTTTAACATCTGAGCCACCAGGGAACATAAAACATTCATCAAATACAATTTCCTGCCTTGTAGTAAGTCCTATAGCGATAATGCACATAAAGTATATTGGGAACTCAGAGAGAAAATGTTTCTAAGTGACTGGTCATAGACAGTTTGTGGAAAAAATGGGTTTTAATCCATAAATATATGTATGTAGAAAAAGGGGTAAGGAAAAGTAAGATGAAAGTATTTGAGATGAAGCAAACAGCTAAGCTGAAATACAGGGAAAGGGAAGTCTAGAAGATATATTATGTATGTTGTTCAGTTAGATGAAACCTTGATTAGGTTAAAAAAGAATGAAATATGACAGGAAAAATAATTTAGACCTTGAACACATTACATGTATGTAAAGAGTAGAGAATTATTGTTTGAATTAGGAAAATAACATCTAGAGAACCAGGTATACAATGTTCCTTGTTTTTAGAAAATGCAACATTATAATTAATAGTTTGAATGGCACTACATTATCACTTTTGAATTTTTTCTGGTGCTTTTAATAACACAACTCAGACTAATTGCCTGAGAAAATGATAACACTTTCTATTTAAACAATGCACTCCCAAAGATTTGGGGGAGAAGAATTTCAGATGAAGGGAAGGGCAAGTTCAAAGGCCTTAAATATACTTGAGAAACTGGGAAAAAACAACTGTTGATGGAAGACTGGAGACCTACACTTGGAAATGGGAAGGAAGCAGGAAGGACAGGAATGGTCTTCTATGAGGGAATAGCAGTCTGGCCAGGGAGTCACCACTGATTGGCTGGGCTCTGGTCACCTGTCTGTCTCCTGGCTGAACCAGAGTAATGAGATGAAGAATTCATGAGAAAGGGCTTCCAGGGACCTCTTGGGGCTTCTTTTGCTGGTGGCAAGTTTCTTTAGTTGTGGGTTTAGTTTCATCATCATACCCAAAGGAGGATTAAATATCCAATGGAAAGTGAAGCATTGTTAAGAAGAGGGAAGGATTTCTAAGTGGCCTGAAAATAGCAAAAACCCACTTCAAGGGGGGAACATTGACATTTTCAACAGGAGGAAAATGGCTAGTGGAAAAATGGCTAGTATAGAGGAGTAGAGTAGAGTGGTTTCTTTTTATGAAAGATCATATTACTCAAGAACCATATAAAAGGATTCTTAACTTTTACCTGCTCTTGTTGGGACCCACTCAGGCTCATTGTATTCAAATTTCCACTGACTGAGACATAACACCATGTGTTCAGAGCTCATGTATATTTGAAGAGTGAGGATAAAGAGAATTTTTAAGTTGAGAGGCAATGAATAACGAGTTTGGAGGAAATTTGTACACAATGACAATAGTATGGATATATTATGAAATTGTAAACCTTGGGGAAATTGTGTGCAATGCTGATTCAGGAAAGAGCCAGATGGTACTAAATAAATCCTGAGTTCCTGACCACTTCAGCTATTTTCTCTTCCTCCCTGACTTGTAGAATGGGCAGGATTTATATGTGTGGTGAATGATTACTGACTAAATATATCCCAGAAGAAAATTCCTCACCTTGAGGGTTCTAACACTCGATCCAAACCAGACCTCTTATGACATTACCTACTGATTCATATTTGCATATTGCCATATCTTTACTCACATGATTTTCTGTCAAAGACCTCAGCTTGTCAAAGTGTCAGTTTCCCCTGGATTTATTCTATAATTAACCTCATCATCTAGAAACTATTTTTTTCCTCTAAATTTCCTTAGAGTTATAAACGTCCTTCTCATTAAGTGCTCACTATATGGTTGTTTTTTTCTAGTTATCTTTTTAACTCTCACATTTCCCAAGAATAAATATCAGAAACACACTATTCACAATCTATACTTATGAGAAATTTGCACATTTCTTTAATTGTGTAAATGTACATTTCTATAGTAGATCCATCTTAACTCAGTAAACAAACAGGTCAATATCTCAGTATGAAACATCTGCCTTCAAGCAAGCAATGATGTCTTTTTGCTTGTTAATTTGTTTGTTCATTTGTTTTAAAGGAATTGTTCGGTTTCACTGGCTTAAGAACCCAATATGGTGGCCTCCCCAAAGCAAAGTGAGTTCCATGGTGTTTCCATTTATGATGAGTAAGAACTGTTGACAACTTTTACATGAGGCTTCTTCCTCTTTTACCAAGATACAAGAATATTCTAGACTAAAGCCCATTAGGGATAGGGACCATGTCTGCATTCGCTCTATACAGTGCCATCATATGGCAGCAACTTGCCTCAGAATTGATGAATCAGTCCAGTTCAGTTGCTCAGCAGTGTGTGACTCTTTGCAACCCCTCGGACTACAGCACACCAGGCTTCCCTGCCCATCACCAACTCCCAGAGCTTGCTCAAACTCATGTCCATCAAGTCGATGATGCCATCCAACCATCTCATCTTCTGTCATCCCCTTCTCCTCCTGCCTTCAAAGTTTCCCAGCATCAGGGTCTTTTCCAGTGAATCAGTTCTTCCCATCAGGTGGCCAAAGTATTGGAGCTTCAGCTTCAGCATCAGTCCTTCCAATGAATATTCAGGACTGGTTTCCTATATGGTTTGATCTCCTTGCTGTCCAAGGGACTCTCAAGAGTCTTCTCCAACACCACACTTCAAAAGCATCCATTCTTAGGCTTTCTTTATGGTCCTAGTCACTAATGTTTCTGAGGAGGACTCTGTGTTTATTGTATAGTAACTAGAACTTTAAGCCCTGTCTCAGGATGGGTATAGTAACTAGAACTTTAAGCCCTGTCTCAGAAGGTCCATTAGAAGCCTGAGAGTATTGGAGAAGTCCTGACAGTAAGGTTAATGGCCCAACTTTCCCTAAGGAGGGTTAATTCTTTTTTTTGTATGTCTTTCCTGGAGAGCCTTTCAGAACTGCTGGACTTATTTCTAAGGAAAGCTCTAGCATATTTCTTTTGTTTAATTGACGTATAGTTGACTCACAATGTTGTGTTAGGTTCATGTGTAGAGCAAAGTGATTCAGTTATGCATATTAATAACAGATGTCTCCTCATTTGATCAGTCATAGTTGCATTGCACGCCCATTCCTGAGCCAATCACTTGCAAGGGGAATAGGGAGACTATTGTGGTTTAGACCAATTAAAATTCACCCATCTTTCCTGATGCTCATGGCTGATCAGTACTTGAACAAAGATGGAATTTTCTCAGCTAGAAATAAGGAAGACCAGAAACACCTGTTGGGTAAGCAATCTGTATTGTCTGCGAGTGAAATCAAATACATAGATCTTAGTGATCAAGGACATGTTACTGCTAAGGAGTGAAGGATGATTCCCATGCTTCTGGCTTAGGCCATTCAAATAAATCTGTATTAATAATTATCTTTATAGAAGTGTTTCAAAAGGTTTAGATTCAGAAAGACTGTATTACAGTGCATTTGCCTGTTCCTAAGAGACAAAGAAAAGCCTTGAAATGTAAATTTATCTTAACTGCTCTATGGAATCAATTCTGTTTTATGTGAAAACTAAATATTCAGTATATTACTGCCCTAAATTGAGCACATTTGGGGACAATACATGCATATCCAGTGGTTTGATCTCATTTGTCAGTAAAGTAAACATAATTATGAATGTCAGCCTTAATGCAAAATAAAATATTCTGCTTAGGAATAAATTCTTTTTAAGACAGGAAAAATTTGAGTTTTCTTTTAGTATGTGGTCTCTCAATAAATATTGTACATATTATTTCCTCCTTCTACACTCACTCAAAATTCTTAAACTTGAAACAGTTTATTTACCATGAACTAAAATGTCCAGAATTCTATTTCCAAAGCAGTCAATCTTTGCAGTCATTTTCATAAGAGTGACTGAAAAAATGATCTTCAATAAGGGCATATTTGGTCTCTCCCTATAGTAAAAGGCCTGTCTGCTTCTAACAGTAGGTTGCTATGTTACAAATGCACCATCCTCGTATTATAGGCAGGAAGATAGCTGTTTGCAATTAGCCTATACAAAGCCAATAATGGGAAAATAATAAATCTGAGAGTTCTAAAAGCACCAGGCCATGTTCATGTTCTTTTCCTTTTCAGACAAATTTATTTTTTTTCCCTTTATCCCTTCCTTCCCTTTCTTTCCTTTTTTTTTTTTTCCAGGAAAGTATATTTAATGTTCTTCAGTAGCTTAACATAAAGAGAACTAGACAATAGATTAAATTTCAGGTCAAAAGCCTTCCTGACCTTTGAATTTTCTACCACATTTTCCATAAAGGAAAGTTCAGCACATTGTAGGTAAAAAAGTATGCCCAGCAACAATGTTAATTTCACTTTGTGGTTCAACCAGCACAAGGGACATTCTGAATATTGATTCATGTTGGAAGCAAACTCCAATTAGTGTAAACAACCTGGAGACATTTGACACTAATTTACAACAAGAGTATTAAAGTTTAGAGGAAGCAATGAGCCCTATAAAATAAGATTTCACAGTGACAGCCCAAAGGAGCAGTGATGTGTTCAACATGATTCTGAAGTAGATGAAATGGGACAGCATTCCACTATATCTCTGGCATGGAGAAAACAAGTTACAATTCTATAGTTTTCTAATTAAATAGCATTATAATCCAGTTTGTAGAATATCACATTATCTTCTCCGAACATATTCCATCTGGAACTTTATGTTTTTAGGCATAAAAACATATGCCTAAGGAGCTTCATCCTCTTAACAAACATTTTCCGGGTACCCACTATGCAAAAATTTATCCCAGCAGTTTATAACCCCTGCAGCAGCCTCCGGGTTGGTTTTCCTGATCATCTGCTCTTAGTTCAGTTAGTTAGTTCAGTCGCTCAGTCGTGTCCGACTATTTGTGACCCCATGAATCGCAGCACGCCAGGCCTCCCTGTCCATCACCATCTCCCAGAGTTCACTCAGACTCATGTCCATCAAGTCCGTGATGCCATCCTGCCGTCTCATCCTCGGGCATCCCCTTCTCCTCCTGCCCCCAATCCCTCCCAGCATCAGAGTATTTTCCGATGAGTCAACTCTTCGCATGAGGTGGCCAAAGTACTGGAGTTTCAGCTTTAGCATCATTCCTTCCAAAGAAATCCCAGGGTTGATCTCCTTCAGAATGGACTGGTTGGAACTCCTTGAAGACCAAGGGACTCTCAAGAATCTTCTCCAACACCACAGTTCAAAAGCATCAATCCTTCAGTGCTCAGCCTTCTTCACAGTCCAACTCTCACATCATACATGACTACAGGAAAAACCATAGCCTTGACTAGACGGACCTTAGTCGGCAAAGTAATGTCTCTGCTTTTGAATATACTATCTAGGTTGGTCATAACTTTCCTTCCAAGGAGTAAGCATCTTTTAATTTCATGGCTGCTATCACCATCTGCAGTGATTTTGGAGCCCAAAAAAATAAAGTCTGAAACTGTTTCCACTGTTTCCCCATCTATTTCCCATGAAGTGATGGGACCAGATGCCATGATCTTCGTTTTCTGAATGTTGAGCTTTAAGCCAACTTTTTTGCTCTCCTCTTTCACTTTCATCAAGAGGCTTTTAGCTTCTCTTCACTTTCTGCCATAAGGGTGGTGTCATCTGCATGTCTGAGGTTATTGATATTTCTCCTGGCAATATTGATTCTAGCTTGTGTTTCTTCCAGCCCAGCATTTCTCATGATGTACTCTGCATATAAGTTAAATAAACAGGGTGACAATATACAGCCTTGACATACTCCTTTTCCTATTTGGAACCAGTCTATTGTTCCATGTCCAGTTCTAACTGTTGCTTCCTGACCTGCATACAGATTTCTCAAGAGGCAGGTTAGGTAGTCTGGTATTCTCATCTCTTTCAGAATTTTCCACAGTTTATTGTGATCCACACAGTCAAAGACTTTGGCATTGTCAATAAAGCAGAAATAGATGTTTTCTGAAACTCTCTTGCTTTTTCCATGATCCAGTGGATGTTGGCAATTTGATCTCTGGTTCCTCTGCCTTTTCTAAAACCAGCTTGAACATCAGGGAGTTCACGGTTCACGTATTGTTGAAGCCTGGCTTGGAGAATTTTGAGCATTACTTTACTAGCATGTGAGATGGGTGCAATGGTGCAGTACTTTGAGCATTCTTTGGCATTTCCTTTCTTTGGGGTTGGAATGAAAACTGACCTTTTCCAGTCCTGTGGCCACTGCTGAGTTTTCCAAATTTGCTGGCATATTGAGTGCAGCACTTTCACAGCATCATCTTTCAGGATTTGAAACAGCTCGACTGGAATTCCATCACCTCCACTAGCTTTGTTCATAGTGATGCTTTCTAAGGCCCACTTGACTTCACATTCCAAGATGTCTGGCTCTAGATTAGTGATCACGTCATCATGATTATCTGAGTCATAAAGATCTTTTTTGTACAGCTCTTCCATGTATTCTTGCCACCTCTTCTACATATCTTCTGCTTCTGTTAGGTCCATACCATTTCTGTCCTTTATCGAGCCCAACTTTGCATGAAATGTTCCCTTGGTATCTCTAATTTTGTTGAAGAGATCTCTCGTCTTTCCCATTCTGTTCTTTTCCTCTATTTCTTTGCATTGATCACTGAAGAAGGCTTCTTATCTCTTCTTGCTATTCTTTGGAACTCTGCATTCAGATGCTTATATCTTTCCTTTTCTCCTTTGCTTTTCACCTCTCTTCTCTTCACAGGTATTTGTAAGGCCTCCCCAGACAGCCATTTTGCTTTTTTGCATTTGTTTTCCATGGGGATGGTTTTGATCCCTGTCTCCTGTACAATGTCACGAACCTCCATCCATAGTTCTTCAGGCACTCTATCAGATCTAGGCCCTTAAATCTATTTCTCACTTCCACTGTATAATCATAAGGGATTTGATTTAGGTCATACCTGAATGTTCTAACGGTTTTCCCTACTTTCTTCAATTTGAGTCTGAATTTGGCAATAAGGAGGTCATGATCTGAGCCACAGTCAGCTCCCAGTCTTATTTTTGTTGACTTATAGAGCTTCTCCATCTTTGGCTGCAAAGAATATAATCAATCTGATTTTGGTGTTGACCATCTGGTAATGTCCATGTATAGAGTCTTCTTTTGTGTTGTTGGAAGAGGGTGTTTGCTATGATCAGTGCATTTTCTTGGCAAAATTTTATTAGTCTTTGCCCTGCTTCATTCCATATTCCAAGGCCAAATTTGCCTGTTACTCCAGGTGTTTCTTCACTTCCTACTTTTGCATTCCATCCCCTATAATGAAAAGGACATCTTTTTTGGGTGTTTGTTCTAAAAGGTCTTGTAGGTCTTCATAAAACCGTTCAACTTCAGCTTCTTCAGTGTTATTGGTTGGGGCATAGACTTGGATAACGGTGATATTGAATGGTTTGCCTTGGAGACAAACAGAGATCATTCTGTCATTTTTGAGACTGCATCCAAGTACTGCATTTTGGACTCTTTTGTTGACCATGATGGCTACTCCATTTCTTCTGAGGGATTCCTACCCACAGTAGTAGATATAATGGTCATCTGAGTTAAATTTACCCATTCCAGTCCATTTTAGTTCACTGATTCCTAGAATGTAGACGTTCACCCTTGCCATCTCTTGTTTGACCACTTCCAATTTGCCTTGGTTCATGGACCTGACATTCCAGGTTCCTATGCAATATTGCTCTTTACAGCATCGGACCTTGCTTCTATCACCAGTCACAGCTGAGTATTGTTTTTGCTTTGGCTCCATCCCTTCATTCTTTCTGGAGTTATTTCTCCACTGATCTCCAGTAGCATATTGGGAACCTAGTGACCTGGGGAGTTCCTCTCTCAGTATCCTATCATTTTGCCTTTTCATACTGTTCATGGGGTTCTCAAGCCAAGAATACTGAAGTGGTTTGCCATTCCCTTCTCCAGTGGAGCACATTCTGTCAGACCTCTCCACCATGACCCGCCCATCTTGGGTTGCCCCGCGGGTATGGCTTGGTTTCATTGAGTTAGACTTCATGCAAAGATGGGCACAATGAAAGAGAGAAATGTTATGGACCTAACAGAAGGAGAAGATATGTAGAAGAGGTGGCAAGAATACACAGAAGAAGTATACAAAAAAAGATCCTCATGACCCAGATAACCACGATGGTGTGATCACTCACCTAGAGCCAGACATCCTGGATTGCAAAGTCAAGTGGGCCTTAGAAAGCATCACTATGAACAAAGCTAGTGGAGGTGATAGAATTCCAGTTGATCTATTTCAAATCCTGAAAGATGATGCTATGAAAGTGCTGCACTCAATATGCCAGCAAATTGGGAAAACTCAGCAGTGGCCACAGGACTGGAAAAGGTCAGTTTTCATTCCAATCACAAAGAAAGGCAATGTCAAAGAATGTTCAAACTACCACACAATTGCACTCGTCTCACATGCTAGCCAAGTAATGCTCAAAATTCTCCAAGCCAGGTTTCAACAGTGTGTGAAACATGAACTTCCAGATGTTCAAGCTGGATTTAGCAAAGACAGAGGAACCAGAGATCAAATTGCCAACATCTGTTGGATCATTGACAAAGCAAGAGAGTTCCATAAAAACATACTTCTGCCTTATTGACTACACTGAAGCCTTTGACTGAGTGGATCACAACAAATTGTGGAAAATCCTTAAAGAGATGGGAATACCAAACCACCTGACCTGCCTCCTGAGAAATCTGTATGCAGGTCAAGAAGCAACAGTTAGAACTGGACATGGAACAACAGACTGGTGCCAAATTGGGGAAGGAGTACATAAAAGCTGTATACTGTCACCTGTTTATTTAACTTATATGCAGAGTTCAGTTCAATTCAGTTGCTAAGTTGTGTCTGACTCTTTGTGACCTCATGAACTGCAGTATACCAGGCCTCACTGTCCGTCACCAACTCCCGGAGTTGACCCAAACCCATGTTCATTTATTTGGTGATGCCATCCAACCATCTCATCCTCTGTCGTCCCCTTCCTCTCCTCCTCTCAATATTTCCCAGCATCAGGGTCTTTTCAAATGAGCTCGCTCTTTGCATCAGGTGGCCAAAGTATTAGAGTTTCAGCTTCAACATCAGTCCTTCCAATGAACACCCAGGACTGATCTTTAGGATGGACTGGTTCAATCTCCTTGCCGTACAAGGGACTCTCAAGAGTTTTCTCCAACACCACAGTTCAAAAGCAACAATTCTTTGGTGCTCAGCTGTCTTTATAGTCCAACTCTCACATCCATACATGACCACTGGAAAAACCATAGCCTTGACTAGATGGACCTTTGTGGGCAAAGTAATGTCTCTGCTTTTTAACATGCTGTTGAGGTTGGTCATAACTTTCCTTCCAAGGAGTAAGCATCTTTTAATTTCATGGCTGCAATCACCATCTGCAGTGATTTTGGAGACTGGAAAAATAAAGTCAGCCACTGTTTCCCCATATATTTGCCATGAATGTGATGGGACCAGATGCCATGATCTTAGTTTTCTGAATGTTGAGCTTTCAGCCAACTTTTTCACTCTCTTCTTTCACTTTCATCAAGAAGGTCTTTAGTTCTTCTTCACTTTCTGCCATAAGGGTGGTGTCATCTGCATATCTGAGGTTATTGATATTTCTCCCAGCAATCTTGATTCCAGCTTGTACTTCCTCCAGCCCAGCATTTCTCATGATGTACTCTGCATATAAGTTAAATAAGCAGGGTGACAATATACAGCCTTGATATATTCCTTTACCTGTTTGGAATGAGTCTGTTGTTCCATGTTCAGTTCTAGCTGTTGCTTCCTGACTTGCATACAGGTTTCTCAAGAGGCAGATCAGGTGGTCTGGTATTCCCATCTCTTTCAGAATTTTCCATAGTTTATTGTGATCCACACAGTCCAAGGCTTTGGCTTAGTCAATAACAGATATACAGAGTACATCATGCAAAATACTGGGCTGAATGAAGCACAAGCTGGAGTCAAGATGGCCAGGAGGAATATCAATAACCTCAGTTATACAGATGACACCATTCTTATGGCAGAAAGCAAAGAAGACTTAAAGAGCCTCTTGATGAAAGTGAAAGAGGAGAGTGAAAAACCTGACTTAAAACTCAACATTCAGAAAACCAAGATCATGGCATCTGGTTCCATCATTTCATGGTAAATAGATGGATGAACAATGGAAACAGTGAGAGGCTTTATTGTTTGGGGCTCCAAAATCAGTGCAGATGGTGACTGGAGCCATGAAATTAAAAGATGCTTGCTCCTTGGAAGAAAAGCTACAACCAACCTAGACAGTGTATTAAAAAGCAGAGACATCACTTTGCTGACAAAGGTCCATCTTGTCAAAGCTATGTTTATTCCAGTAGTCACGGGTCGCAAAGTGTCAGACACGAGTGACCAAACTGAACTGAAGGCATTCCTCTATGGATATTTAACTGCGATGGCAACTGACTTAATCCACAAATTATGTGACACAATCCAAAATCATGTTATCAGGATAAAATTAACAAACTTTCATTTAATAGCAATATTAAAGATATTATATAATTTAGTGAAAAAAATTGTGTAAATTAGTAATGCCAATACTGCAACTGATTCCAATAAGTTGAGGTGTCCGTAGGAAACAGATAACTCAGTTGAGGAGGGTAATTAGATTGGACACAGTTTAATGAAGTGACTGATTATAAAGATGCTAAGATTAAGGAGGAGGTGGAGTACCCTGGGGTAACAATAGTAGAGCTGCTTCCTTTCTAGGTCTCAAGGATTAGGAGAAGGGAGCAGTCACATGACCCAGTTAGAGAGACCTGTAGCAGTGGGAGGCCACTTCCCTGTTGTAACTGTAACTATGGGAGAAGAAACAGGCACTCCAAAACACAGAAAGGCAGGAAGAGAGATAGGAACTAACCCTCCAAACTTGCCCTCCTCCCATGGTGCAGTTTCTGCCAGTGCCCACCATTGTTGAATCTAACTGGAATCTAGAAGGCCAGGGGCGAGAGTGCCTGTGAGGCAGTTCACATCAGTGAGCCTCCCAGGGAACAGAATGGGTATGGAAATAAAACAGTGAATATGGAGGGGCAAAATAAAATCCAGGATAAGTTAGTATGTAATGGCTCAGTGATAAGCACCATGGAGAAAAATAAAGCAGGGTAAGAGATACAGGGACCATGGAGATGACAGGGCATTATTATGATGCTTTATATAGGAAGGTCAGGGAAAAGTCCCATGAGGATTTGACATGTGACTGGAGGAAGCCTATAGCAAGTGAGAAATTGAGCCATGGGTTGAACAGGAAGAAGAAGTTTTCAAGCTGAGGGGACAGCAGATGCAAAGATCCGGAGTTTGGAGCATGCTCAACATAATTCAAGGAATTATAGAGGTCAGTATGGCTGGAGTAGAATAAGGGGAAGGAGAGGGAGAATTTGATCAGATTCAGATCACCTATGGCCTTTTAAGTTTTTGCATGATTTTGATGGGAAACCATTAAAGGAGGTTAGCAAAGAAATAAATTAACTGGCTTATAATTATATACATATATATATATATATATTAATTCAGTTCATTTCAGGCACTCAGTTGTGTCTGACTCTTTGTGACCCCATGGACCCCAAGCAAGCCAGGCTTCCCTGTCTATTACCAACTCCCAGAGCTTGCCCAAACTCATGTCTATCGAGTCTGTGATGACATCCAACCATCTCATCCTCTGTCATCCACTTCTTCTCCTGCCTTCAATCTTTCCCAGTAACAGGATCTTTTCCAGTGAGTCAGTTCTTTGCTTCAGGTGGCCAAAGTATTGGAGTTTCAGCTTCAGCATCAGTCCTTCCAATGAATAATCAGGACTGATTTCCTTTAAGAAGGACCAGTTGATCTTGCAGTCCAAGGGACTCTCAAGAGTCTTCTCTGACACCACAGTTCAAAAGCACCAATTCTTCGGCCCTCAGCTTTCTTTATAGTCCAACTCTCACATCCATACATGACTAATGGAAAAATCATAGCCTTGACTAGATGGACTTTGTTCGCAAAATAATGTCTCTGCTTTTTAATATGCTGTATAGGTTGGTCAAAACTTTTCTTCCAAGGAGTAATCGTCTTTTAGTTTCATGGCAGCAGTCATTAATTTCATGGCAGCAGTCACAATCTTCAGTGATTTGGGGGCCCAAAAAAACAAAGTCTCTCACTCTTTCCACTGTTTCCCTGTCTATTTGCCACACAGTGATGGGACCAGATGCCATGATCTTAGTTTTCTGAATGTTGAGTTTTAAGCAAGCTTTTTCACTCTCCTCTTTTACTTTCATCAAGAGGCTATTTAGTTCTTCTTTGCTTCCTGCCATAAGGATGGTGTCATCTGCATATCTGAGGTTATTGATATTTCTCCCAGCAGTCTTGATTTCAGCCCAGAGTTTTGCATGATGTACTCAGCATATAAGTTAAATAAGCAGGGTGACAGTATACAGCCTAGATGTACTCCTTCCCGGATTTGGAACCAGTCTGTTGTTACATGTATAGTTTTAACTATTGCTTCTTGACCTGCATACAGGTTTCTCAGGAGGCAGGTTAGGTGGTCTGGTATCCCCATCTCTTTAAGAATTTTCCACAGTTTGTTGTGATCCACACAGTCAAAGGCTTTGGTGTAGTCAATAAAGCATAAGTAGATGTTTTTCTGTAACTCTTGCTTTGTCAATGATCCAACAGATGTTGGCAATTTGATCTCTGGTTCCTCTGTCTTTTCCAGCATGAACATCTGGAAGTTCATGGTTCATATCCCATTGAAGCCTGGCTTGGAGAATTTTGAGCATTACTTTGCTAGCATGTGAGATAAGTGCAATTGTGTGGTAGTTTGAACATTCTTTGGCAGTGGAATGAAAATGGACCTTTTCCAGTCCTGTGGCCACTGCTGAGTTTTCCCAATTTGCTGGCATATTGAGTGCAGCACTTTCATAGCATCATCTTTTAGGATGTGAAATAGCTTCACTGGAATTCCATCACCTCCACTAGCTTTATTCATAGTGATGCTTTCTAAGGCCCACTTGACTTTGCAATGCAGGATGTCTGGTTCTAGGTGAGTGATCACACCATTGTGGTTATCTAGGTCATGAAGATCTTTTCTGTGTATTCTTGCCACCTCTTCTTAATATCTTCTCCTTCTGTTAGGTCCATACCACTTCTGTCTTTTATTGTGCCCATCTTTGCATGAAATGTTCCCTTGGTATCTGTAATTTTCTTGAAGAGATCTCTAGTCTTTCCCATTCTATTGTTCTCCACTGTTTCTTTGCATTGCTCACTGAGGAGGCTTTCTGATCTCTCCTTGTTATTCTTTGGAACTCTGCATTCAAATGGGTATATCTTTCCTTCCTTTGCCTTTAGCTTCTCTTCTTTTCTCAGCCATTTGTAAGGCCTCATCAAACAACCATTTGGCTTTTTAAATTTCTTTTTTATGGGGATGAAATCACTGCCTCCTGTACAATGTCATGAATCTCCATCCATAGTTTTTCAAGTACTCTGTCTATCAGATCTAATCCCTTGAATCTATTTGTCACTTCCACTGTATAATCATTAAGAGATTTTATTTAGGTCAGACCTGAATGGTGTAGTGGTTTTCCTTACACTCTTCAATCATAGTCTGAATTTTGCAATAAGGAGTTCATAATCTCAGCCACTGTCAGCTCCCAGTCTTGTTTGTGATGACCATATAGAGCTTCTCCATCTTCAGCTACAAAAAATATAATCAATCTGTTTTTGGTATTGACCAACTGGTGATGTCCATTTGTAGAGTCTTCTTGTGTTGTTGGAAGAGGTGTTTGCTATAAGCAGTGTGTCCTCTTGACAAAACTGTTAACATTTGACCTGCTTCATTTTGTACTCCAAGGCTAAATTTGCCTGTGACTCCAGGGTATCTTTTGACTTCCTACTTTTGCATCCAATCCCCTATAATGAAAAGGACATCTATTTTGGGTGTTAGTTCTAGAAGGTCTTGTAGGTCTTCACAGAACCATTCAACTTCAGCTTCTTCAGTATTAATGGTTAGGGCATAGAATTGTATTACTGTGATATTGAATGGTTTGCCTTGGAAACAAACAGGGATCATTCTGTCGTTTTTGAGATTGTATCCAAGTACTGCATTTTGGACTCTATTGTTGACTATGATGGCTACTCCATTTCTTCTAAGTGATTCTTGTGTGCAGTAGTAGGTATAATGGTCATCTTAGTTAAATTCTCCCATTCCTGTCCATTTTAGTTCACTGATTCCTAAAGTGTCAATATTCACTCTCACCATCTCCTGTTTGACCACTTCCAATTTGCCTGGATTCATGGACCTAACATTCCAGATTCCTATGTTATATTGTTCTTTATAGGATCAAACTTTAATTCCATCACCAGTTACATCCACAACTGGGTTTTTTTTTTGTTTGTTTGTTTCTTTGTTTTTTGCTCTGCCTCTTCATTTTTTATGGAGTTATTTCTCCACTGATCTCCAGTAGCATATTGGGCACCTACCAGCCTAGGCAGTTCATCTTTCAGTGTCATATTGTTGCCCTTTCATACTGTTCATGTGGTTCTCAATTCAAGAATACTGAAGTGGTTTACCATTACCTCTTCAGTAGACCACATTTTGTCAGAACTCTCCACCATGACATGTTCATCTTGAGTGGCCCTAAATGGCATGGCTCATAATTTTTTGAGTTAAACAAGGCTGTGGTCCATGTGATCAGTTTGATTAGTTTTCTGTGATTGTGGTTTTCATTCGGTCTGTCCTCTGAGCAATGGCATTAAGAGGCTTATGGAAGCTTCCTGACGGGAGAGTCTGACTGTGGGGGAACAGAGTCTTGTTCTATTGCAAGATGTTCTTGCCAAGATGGCAGAGTAGAAGGATGTGCACACATCTTCTCTTACAAGAACTCCAAAATTACAACTTGCTGCTGAACAATCATTGACAGGAGAATGTTGGATCCCACCATTGAAAGATACCCCAGGTCCAAGGGCAGAGGAGAATCCCCAGCAAGATGGTAGGAGACGTGAAATAGCATTTAGAATCAAACCCCATACCTGCCAGAGATGCTTGGAGGACTCAAACAAAATCTTTTGTGTACCAGGAGACCCCACAGAGACTAAGCCAGACCTGCCTTTGAGTGTTTGAGTGTCTCCTGCAGAGGTATGGGTCAGCAGTGGCCTGCTTCAGGGGCAGGGGCTCTGGGTGCAGGAGACCTGATTGTGTCATAAGCCTTCTTGGAGAAAGTCATCATTAACCCCACCATAGAGCTGCCAGAACTTACACAGGACTGGGGAAACAGACTCTTAGATGGCACAAATAAAACCTTGTGTGCACCAGGACCCAGGAGAAAGCAGCAGTAACCCCACAAGAGACTGACCCAGGAGTCTTGCCTGTGAGTGTCCAGGAGTCTCTGGCAGAGGTGTGGGTCAGCAGTGGCCTGATGCAGGGTCGGGGGCATTGAGTTCAGCAGTGCGTGCACAGGCCCTGTTGAAGGAGGTTGCCATTGTCTTCATTACCTCCACCATAGTTTGGTCTCAGGTCAAACAACAGGGAGGGAACACAGCCCTGCCCATCAACAGAAAATTGGATTAAAGATTTACTTTAATTTATGAGAGGAATGCCTTAGCTTTAAGTATATAGTAGAAGGCTTGCTGAGCCATCAACCAATAAAGAGGATACATTTTAAATCCAATCCATACATTAAATCTAAACCATATGTAAACGTCCTTGACTGATAAGGCTGTTTCTGGAGCATACTGCTAAAACTGCTTCAGCAAAGTTGTTTTAAGTCTCCGTCAGATGAGAGATGGGAGTCTGGGCCAGAGGAATGGCTGATTCAGAACCAGCTAGCAGAAAATGCTTTCAACTCTGAAATGTGCTGATATAGGCAGAGAGGGACCCAACTGCCACAACAGAAAGCAGGGACTCTAGTCCTTGCTTTGTGCCACACTAGCTAACTCCAGTGTTCTTGCCTGGAGAATCCCAGGGACGGGAGAGCCTGGTGGGCTGCTGTCTGTGGGGTCACACAGAGTTGGACACGACTGAAGCAACTTAGCAGCAGCAGCAGCAGCTAACTCTGAGGGCCATGATCCATGTTCCTCTGCAAATCAAACATTTTACACTCTTACTCCTCTTAAGCTACCAAAAATACTCTCTTCTTTGAGCCTCCATAACAGCTAGGCCTCTGAAGATGTGGGATGATAAGAAAAATGTGCTAGTGGTTTAAGGTCTTTTGAGGGAAATAGGTGAAGAAAATCATAAAAAAAAAAAAAACCAGACAACTACTGTGCATGCAATTTGCAAATGAAGATAAGCAAAAGGTCCTTGTTATTAAGGGATTAAGGGAATGTATTTTTCAGGATCAGACTGCTCTTCTAGGACTTGGGCTATTAAACCTATTAAAAAGTGACTATTCCTTTCTCAGTTGCCCCATGGGAAGTGAAGGAGTCATCATCCCAGCATCTTTTTCAACATAAAAAGAAACCAAAAAACCGAAAGACAGAAAAACAGATAGAAGGAAACTGCTTCAACCAACTACCAAATGCCCACTGAGCATCTGTCAGGTTCCTGGTGGAGCACA
The DNA here is from genome assembly GCF_016772045.2 of Ovis aries. Taxonomy (NCBI): domain Eukaryota; kingdom Metazoa; phylum Chordata; class Mammalia; order Artiodactyla; family Bovidae; genus Ovis; species Ovis aries. The sequence goes on along the minus strand of NC_056058.1, from coordinate 52,717,398 downwards.
GGGTAGAGAGCATGTCATGCTGAGCTCACCATGTGTGTACCTTACCCCCCAAGGCCTTATATCTTAACTGGGGAAACTTATATGAAATAAATAAGTGACTTACTTCAGAATATGCAAAGGGGTATGTATAGTGGAGACACAGAGAATCTTGTTAAGGCTTATTATACAGGAAGCTCATTTGGTAAGCAAAATCAGGAAATCCCTCAGAAAAGGATGAGCCTGGAAAGATGAATAGATGTGGAAGGCTGTGTACCATCCCTACTGTGTTTGTAATTATAAACTGAAAACTAGTACAAGACATGGCAAATACTCAGTTTGGATTATCATTGCTATGAAACAATCCATTCTTAAAGTTAGCAGCCCTATAATGACAAGAACTTATTAATCTTTCATAGTTCTGTGAGTTGGTGAGACTCCACTGAGGGTTATTCTGCTCCACATGTCATTGGCTCGAGCTGCAGTCATCTAGGGTCCCAAATGGGCAGACATATCCAAGGTGGGCTCAATAGTATGTTAGGAAAGATGGCTGGAAGGCTTGGGCTCGTGGGGATGGCTGGGACCATGAGACCTCTCTTTCCATGTTATTTCAGGGCCTTTCCTTATGGCCTATTCATGTAACTTCTCCAGCAGGGTCCCTGGACTTCTTACTTGACAGCTGAGGTATCCTCTAAGTGCAAAAGTAAGAGTTGCCATGACTTTGTAAGCCTTATGCATATTTCTGGAATGGATCCACTGTTGCTGTATCCAGTCGGTTGGGGGTGAGTCCAAGGGCCAACTCAGACTCAGTGAGGGAGAGGATCACACAAGGGTTTGACTCTCTGAAAGTGTGGTTCACAAGGGCTGGGGGTCATCTTTAAAATCTAGACACCCCTCTAGATGCTCAATAATTTTATTTTTATTAATGGGGAAAGCAATGAGTAGGAATCAGGCATCTTTGATGACAGAAAGGCAGGCACAATAAGTCTTTTAGAAGGACCTGGGAGAGGTTCAGTTTGGCTGAAGCACAGAGAGAGAGGAGGAGGGTTGAGACTGAAGAGGGAGCTGAGGACAGTCTGAGCCTGGAGCCTGACTACCCTTGAGCTTTTCAGCTTTTCAGTTATACATAATATAAACCAATCAGTTCCCTTTCTTCCACTGCCAGTTTGAGCTGGGTTTCTATCTTTAAATGAAGAGGCCTGACTAATGGTTAGGGAGGTGGCAGATCATGCTTCCTAGGAGGGGAAGGCCCTGGAGGTGACCTCACCATTGAATGCAAAGCCATTTGGAAACAACCTGTTCTGTACAAATGTGGAGCCTTGTGATTATCCCTGATGTGCAGACTGAACATAGGATAGGCTCTGCCCCTGACATCAAAAAGAGGAAGGTTTGTGGGTGGATGTTCCAATGGCTTCAGAAATCCCTTTCCACAGCATAATTAATGTCAACAGCCAACTGCTGCTCAGTACTCCTGCAGTAACTGGTCAAACATTTCAAAGGCTCTTCTCAAATTCCCACAATGTAAGTTTGCTTGTGTTAGTTTCCACAATCTGCAGTTCCAGGTTTCTGAATCCTAGACCCACACTGCTTGAGGGTCTACATTACAATTTGTTGAACAGATTTAATAAGATATTTCATCCACAACGCTCAACACAGCACCTAGTCAGAATCTAATAAAACCCCAGAAAGGGTTAATTTTTATTTTTATTATTATTGTCTTGATTTCTGAAATCCCAAGTGCTTTGATAAATATGGTTTAAAAAAAATCTCGGCCTTTAGTTTTCCCAAAGATCCAAAAGGATAGGGGAGCTAAATCAAGTGGAAAGAAAACTTCTCTAGGGCCCCCTTCTGGGCCAAGCTAAAACCCAGAGGTACCCATTCTCTTAGACATGAGGTGCTAGAGAGCTCAGGATAAGGGTATATATATGGCATACCTCCCTGACCTCTGTGTTCAACCAAGGCCTATGCAGGGCTGTGTGGACAGTGACCAGGGTCCTTGTTGAGGTCTGCAAGCCCCATGTGCCCTGCCCCAAATGGTCCAACTTCCTCTTTTCTCATATTATGTGTTCCTTAGGTGTGCCATGCTGCCGCCTGCCCATGTGGTCTTGGCACGGGCTATCCTCTCTGCACGGAGTGATCTCACTTCTACCGCATTCAGATCTCAGTTCAATCTCACTTCCTTGGCAAAGCATTCCCTAACCCCAGTCTAGGCCAGTTTATGACCTATATGCTGTCATATCGTGCTGGTCTTTTCCTTCAGAGTTTGGCAACACAGTTTGTTAATATACTCTTCACTGTGATTCTTTGATGAATAATAAACTCCCTCACTTGACTGTAAGTTTCATGAAAGCAGGATCCAATGGATTTTGTTGGTTTCTTTTCCTTTCTATTAAGCACCCAATATTGTGCCTCCCTGGTGGCTCAGTGATAAAGAATCTGCCTGCAGTGCAGGAAAATCCAATTCAGTCCGTGGGTTGGGAAGATCCCCTGGAGAAGAAAATGGCAACCCACTCCAGTTCTCTTGCCTGGGAAATCCCAGGAACAGAAAAGCCTGGTGGGCTACAGTCCATGCAGTCTCAGAGTCAGACATGACTTAGTGACTAAACAGCAACCTAGGAGGCTGACACAAAATGCATGCTCAGTAAATTCTGGTTGAATTGATGGAGACAAAGAACAATATATGCTATCTCTTGGGATTAGAAAAGGAACTCATTGGTTTATTCAATCCAGAAAGGCCATCCCAGAGAAATCATTGAGTTCCCAGAGGAATGGGACATCATTAATTCCAGAAACAATCCATTGTTCCTTGTCTAACCCTGAAATCAATTGATTGTCCTTTGGAAATTGATCTCTTTTTAAGTGTTCCTCTCCATAAAAGATGGCTTTTCCTGCAAGAGTACTTCTTTCTTGCAGGAGAGATGTGTACAGAAGCTAAGACCTTCTTTTCTTGCCAAAATGTGTAAAACAGAGTCCACTGTTTACTCTGCATAATTTATACCCCTTTCTCTGAAGCACTTGAGAAACAGACTATATAAGGATTAATACACTCTGGTTTAAACATAGCAGCTGTCTAAAAGGAGCACTTGTTTGTGGCTGTTTTTCTTTAGCTGCCTGCTTCAGGATAGAGGCAATGAAGTGTAGTGGTTTAAAGATGCACTTTTCAGGACAATGTGGAGGTGATTCAAACCCAGGAGCTGGTTTTCCCTATCTGTTTCTTTGAAGGCAAATGAAGTTACCCCCAGTTTCCTGACTGATAAAATGGAGATATTTACTTGATAGTTTTTTGATGGATTGAGTGCAGTACTAACTATGAAGCAATCTATACCAGACACACAGTAAAGGCTCAATTAGCAAAAGTTGTATCATTATTCTTCTAGATGGTTCTCTTTTTCGTATCATTGCAAAAGAGTGGTAATGAGGTTGTGAAGGGAAAAACAGACTCAATTAATTCCCTCCTAGAAAGACACTTTTCCCCCAAACCAAGAAGCACTTCTATGAATAAGCTAGAGTTGTTACCACCTAAATTAACCAATGATCTTTGCAGTCATTGCATCCTGAGTATTCTACTATGATAGTAATCATGACTCTCATTTTACATGTCTAGTAGAAAACTGCTTCTGTGTTATGTCTGGTGATTCACATCATGATCTTTTCAACCAAGACTTTAGTACTTCCTCTGTTTATTGGAAGCAGCATGTAATCATGGAATTCTCTCAGGTATGAGTCAGAAAACCCCGAGGTCAAATTCAAAGTCTACCACTTGGCTGTGTGACCTAGGACACATTGTGTTGCCTCTCTGAACATTGATCTCCTTCAAAGAATTGGCAAAGTGAAATGATGTAGATAGAATGGCTAGCATACAATATAGAGTGGGGTGCTAGTAATGACTATGTATTCCCCCTTTGGGGTACATCTGCCCATGATAATGATATCTAAGGTGGAGCAACTTACATGGAGTGCTTGTTGTTTTGTTTCCTTTTAGCAGTGATTCGATAGCTGTATGTGATTAGAAAAACTTCTAACTTCTTTGAACTTCTGTTTTTAAGTGTATAAAATGAATTAGCATTTGAATAAAGATCTCACTGAAGCTAATATTCCCCTCATTTCTCAATTCATGGGAGACCAGAAAAGGGGAAAGGTGCTGGTTATTATAAAGTTTTGCAGGAATCTGAGTAGTCTGTCTTACCTAATGTCCAGGTATCAGGCTCTGTAAAAATTCCTCTACCTTCTGATGGACCAACCCTGGGTAGTGCTCATCTTCCTTCCAAAAAGTTCACTGCGAAATGCTCACTTAGAACTATGTGCCATACACCATAGTATAAATGGGGACAGAAAGAGAAAAGACATGTTCTAGGAGAGAACAGCCAAAGAAGCTGTTGATTACAACATAGGGTTACAAAACAGAGTGGTAATAAAAGTCAAGATAACTATAACATGGGGTGATACGAAAGCAATGAGAATAAGATAAATGTAGAGGATGTTGACTCTTGAGCTCAGACTCAAATAAAGAGGAAGGGAATGTGTAAAAGATGCTGAGATAAGACAGACCCCAGTAAATACATAGCACAGTAATAGTTTTGCAAAACTATACTGCAAAGTACAGTCACCCTTCTGAGGAATATTTCTGCTATCCAGTAATTGCCACTTTCTTAAATATCCCAGGAGGAATCAGATCTGTAGAGCAAGGGTAAGCGTAGGTTTGTTTTTATGTTGCTCATTTACTCATTCAGAGAAAACCAAGCTAGACTAGTTAGAAAAGAAAAGCCAACTGGTAAATAATAGTAATTTGGTTATTCTGTTGATCAAGATACATATTCAGTTACATATTTGGAATACAGTATGACTGACCTCCAAAATGTGTGAAATTATTTTCTGGAAAGTTTCCCTCTGGTGAGCATTTTTCTTTAGTTTTAGCATAAGCCTAGAAATACTGTTTGATCAAAAATAACTTTGCATTTGGTTCCTTTCAGTGAGTAGAAGAAAGAACAATGCAAAACTCTAGACCATTGCAGCTTTTCCAAACAATGTAAAAATAAAGCCCATCTTATTTCCCTATATTCACAATTTAATTTCAGGGTCCAGGAAGCAAAATGTTCTGATGATAGTTCTTGAGAGAGCTCTGTGTGGGCCACACATTAAAATGCTTCATTAAGCCATCAAAAGTAAGTAGTCTTTTTAGCAGGAAAGAATATCTTGTATAAGAATCGGAGACTTTGTGATCCTAAAGTCACAAATTATTCAAAAAATACTATTATGATATTCAATAAAACAAGTTAATATGAATTTTTTCTAGTACTCCCATGATGACATGATAAATACATCTTGCAAAAGATTTTTATTTCTGTTTCAAAGTGTGGTCTGTGGTCCTATTTCAACAATGTAACAGCTATTTATTTATCCCCTTTATAACACTAAAATAGGAACATGAAATACATCAACCAAACAGACAAAATTTCTGCCTCATGGAATTATTATTCTGGAGGGGAGAGATAAATAATAAAATATAGACATATTAAATAAGTAAACAATAATGTTCATTAGAAATGGAACAGGAAAAGTGAATGAAGAGTACTACAGGCACTGGGAGAGGCTGCAGTTTCAATAGGTTAATTGGATTAGACTTTATGGATGGACAGAGTGGCATTTGAACAGAAGAATGACAGAAATATGGATCTCTGCAGAAAAGCATTCCAGGGAGAGGTGACAGTCTTTAAGTAGGAGCAGTGGGGCTGAGACTAAGAGAGAGCAAGAGTAGGAAGAGCTGAGGTCAGGAAGGTGATAGCTGGATAGGGGCAGATTATTTAGGATGTGTAGACTTGTAGGTGGAATGAGGAGCTACTGATAGGATTTGAGCTGAGTTGAGAGATCTGAAACTCCAGTACTTTGGCCACCTGATGTGAAGAACTGACTTATTGGAAAAGACCCTGATGCTGGTAAAGATTGAAGGCAAGAGAAGAAGGGGATGACAGAGGATGAGATGGTTGGATGGCATCACCAACTTGATGGACATGAGTTTGGGCAAGATTTGGGAGTTGATGATGGACAGGGAAGCCTGGTATGCTGTAGTCCACGGGGCTGCAAAGAGTCAGACACGACTGAGTGACTGAACTGAACTGAACTGAACTGAACTGAGAGATCTGATGTATTTCCGTGTATGTCTCTGGTTTCTGAATTGAGAAAGACTATGAAAGGTGAAAGGGAATCTGGGAGACCAGTGAAGAGGCTCTTGTAGTGGTCCAGTAATCCAATTGATGACTCAACTAGGGTGGTGATTGGGTGATTTTAAATGGTTGGTCTCTCAGGATATTTTTGAAATCTTATCAATGCAGTTTGGTGATGGATTAAATATATGATATGAGAAAAGAAAAAAAAAAAAAGGAGAAAAGAGGCATCAAGGATGATTCCATGGTTTTTGTCCTGAAACAGTGAAACTGAGATGCCTTCAGTTGAGATGGGGGAGTCTGTGAATAGAGAAGGTTTTGGATGTTGGGGGAGGGAGATAGTAGTAGTTTTAGACACATTTGGCTTGAAGTATTTATTAGACTTTTGATTGGAAATGTAGAGGAGGCAGCTGGAGATGGGAGTCTGGAGTTCAGGAGAGAAGTTTGGGAAGGAGTTTAAATTTGCAGATTTTTGGTGTAAAGATGGTATTTATGGTCATGAGATTGGAAGAAATTACAATGAGAATGAGTGTAGAGAGAGATGAGGACAAAGGACTTTCATCAAAATTCCTTGTGACTTAGTTTCCTATTACTGCTGTAATAAACAACCATACATTTAGTGGCTTAAAACAACACAGATTTATTATCTTATAGTTCAAGAGGTCAGATGTCTTAAATGAGTCTCTCTTGACTAAAATTAGGGTGCCAGCAGGCCCGTGTTCCTTCCAAGAATCTAGGGGAGGATCTGTTTTCTTGTCTTTCCCAACTTCCGATGGTGCTGCATTCTTTGGCTTGTGTCTTGCTTGCCTCTTCAAAGACAGCAATAGCTGGTCAAGTCTTTCTCTCATCATATCACTTTTATCCTGATTCTTCTGCTTACCTCTTGTATATTTAAGAACCCTATGATTACATCAAATTCATATGGATAATCCAGGATAATCAACCCATCTCAAGATCCAAAGTCTAGTCACAGTTGGAAAGTCCCTTTTGCCTGTGAGGTAATATATATTCACAGTTCTGAGGGTTAAGATGCAGTTATCTTTTGACTGTGGGGGCCATTATTCTGCTTACTGCATTATGGAAGCCTAACAATAATGCAGAATCCTGGGTTTTACTCCACACTTACTGTGTTACAATCTCTAGGGAATGGTGTTCAAGAAATTGTTTCATACATAAGCCCCTTAGATGTTTCTTGTGTTCTCCATTGGCTTGGTGATGAAAATAGGGATGATGAAAGGGAATGAGTGAGCATTTGGTTCCACTCCTTGGCAAGGTCATGGTCCCTGTGAACTACAGTGACCCTATGTATAATCAGCAGTCTTTCAAAGTCACCATTGCTGGTCATCCATGTTATATGGCAAAGTTTAGTCACAGCTGGAAAGCAGTTCTCAACCAAGGTCAAACTACAGTTCAGAACCTTAACGTTACAGGATCTTTAGTTAATGTTGACCATCTTTAACATTACAAGCAATGACCTAGCCAATATATTTGTATGTGTTTTTGATACATAGTTAATTATTTTTGTGGGATAGATTCCTAGAAATGAAAGAGCTAATTCAACTGCATGTGAATTTTAAGTTCTTCGGTAACATCAAATTGTCTTTCAAAAATCCTTTCCTAATGGGTAAAATTGTCAGGATTATCAGTATCAGTTCAGTGTCTCAGTCATGTCTGAATCTTTGCAACACCATGGACTGCAGCATGCCAGGCTTCCCTGTCCGTCACCAACTGCTGGAGCTTGCTCAAATTCATGTCCATTGAGTCAGTGATACTATCCAACCATCTCATCCTCTGTCGTCCCCTCCTCCTCAAGCCTTCAGTCTTTCACAGCATCAGGGTCATTTCCACTGAGTCAGTTCTTCCCATCAGATAGCCAAAGTATTGGAGTTTCAGCTTCAGCATCAGTCTTTCCAATGAATATTCAGGACTGATTTCCTTTAGGATGGACTGATTGGATCTCCTTGCAGTCCAAGGGAATCTCAAGAGTCTTCTCCAACACCACAGTTCAAAAGCATCCATTCTTCAGTGCTCAGCTTTCTTTAGAGTCCAACTCTCACATCCATACATGACTACTGGGAAAATGATAGCTTTGACTAGATGGCCCATTTTTGGCAAAGTTATGTCTCTGCTGTTTAGTATGCTGTCTAGGTTGGTCATAGCTCTTCTTCCAAGGAGCAAGTGTTTTTTTAATTTCATGGCTGCAGTCACCGTCTGCAGTGATTTTGGAGCCCCCCAAAATAAAGTCTCTCGCTATTTCCATTGTTCATCCAACTATTTCCATGAAGTGATGGGACCAGATGCCATGACCTTAGTTTTCTGAATGTTGGGTTTTAAGCAAGCTTTCTCACTCTCCTCTTTCACTTTCATCAAGAGGCTCTTTAGTTCTTCTTCACTTTAGGCCATAAGGGTGTTGTCATCTGCGTACCTGAGGTTATTGATATTTCTCCCAGCAATCTTGATTCCAGCCTGTGCTTCATCCAGTCCAGCATTTCTCATGATGTACTCTGCATATAATTTGAATAAACACGATGACAATATACAGCCTTGACATACTCCTTTCCCAATTTGGAGCCAGTCTGTTGCTCCATGGCTAGTTCTAACTGTTGCTTCTTGGCCTGCATACAGATTTCTCAGGAGTCAGGTCAGGTGGTCTGGTTTTCTCATCTCTTTCAGAATTTTCCACAGTTTGTTGTGATCCATAGAGTCAAGGCCTTGGCTTAGTCAATAAAGCAGAAGTAGATGTGTTTTTTTTTTGAACTCTCTCGCTTTGTTGATGATCCAGTGGATGTTGGCAATATAATCTCTGGTAACTCTGCCTTTTATAAATCCAGCTCAAACATCTGGAAATTTATGGTTCTTGTCCTCTTGAAGCCTGGCTTGGAGAATTTTGAGCATTACTTGACTAGAGTGTGAGATGAGTGTGATTGTGTGGTACTTTGAACATTCCTTGGCATTCCATTTCTTTGGGATTGGAATGAAAACTGACCTTTTCCAGTCCTGTGGCCACTGCTGAGTTTTCCAAATTTGCTGGCATATTGAGTGCAACACTTTCATAGCATCATATTTTAGGATTTGAAATAGCTCAACTGGAATTCCATCACCTCCACTAGCTTTGTTCACAGTGATGCTTTTAAGGCCCACTTGACTTCACATTCCAGGATGTCTGGCTCTAGGTGAGTGATCATACCATTGTGGTTATCTGGGTCATTAAGATCTTTTTTGTACAGTTCTTCTGTGTATTCTTGGCACCTCCTCTTAATATCTTCTGCTTCTGTTATGTCCATACCATTTCTGTCCTTTATTGAGCCCATCTTTGCATGAAATGTTCCCTTGGTATCTCTAATTTTCTTGAAGAGATCTCTAGTCTTTCCCATTCTATTGTTTTCCTCTGTTTCTTTACATCAATCACTGAGGAAGGTTTTCTTATCTCACCTTGCTATTCTTTGGAACTCTGCCTTCAAATAGGTATATCTTTCCTTTTTTCCTTTGTATTTTGCTTCTCTTCTTTTCCCAGCTCTTTGTAAGGCCTCGTGAGACAACCATTTTTCCTTTTGCATTTCTTTTTCATGGCGATGGCCTTGATCACTGCTGTACAGTGTCACGAACCTCTGTTCATAGTTCTTCAGGCACTCTGTCTGTCAGATATAAACCCTTGAATCTATTTGTTACTACCACTGTATAATCGTAAGGGATTTGATTTAGGTCATACCTAAATGCTCTAGTGATTTTCCCTACTTTCTTCAATCTAAGTCTGAATTTGGCAACAAGGAGTTCATGATCTGAGCCACAGTCAGCTCCCTGTGTTGTTTTGCTGACTGTATAGAGCTTCTCCATCTTTAGCTACAAAGAATATCATCAATCTGATTTCAGTATTGACTTTCTGGTGATGTCCATGTGTAGAGTTGTGTTGTTGGAAGAGGGTGTTTGCTGTGACCAGTGTGTTCTCTTGGCAAAACACTGGTAGCCTGTGACCTGCTTAGTTTTGTACTCCGATGCCAAATTTGCCTGTTACTCCAGGTATCTCTCGGCTTCTTACTTTTGCATTCCAGTCCCCTGTAATAAAAAGGACATCTTTTGGGGGTGTTAGTTCTAGAAGGTCTTGTAGGTCCTCATAGAACTATTCAACTTTAGCTTCTTCAGCATTACTGGTTGGGGCATAAACTTGAATTACTGTGATACTGAATGGTTTGCCTTGGAAATGAAGAGAGATCATTCTGTCGTTTTTGATACTGCATCCAAGTACTGCATTTCAGACTCTTGTTGACTATGGTGGCTACTCCATTTCTTCTAAGGGATTCTTGCCCACAGTAGTAGATATAACGTTTATCTCAGTTAAATTCTCCCATCCCAGCTCCTGGAAATGAAAGAACTAATCATACTGAATATGAATTTTAAGTTGTCTTTGGTAGCATAAATTACCTTTCAAAAAATCCTTTCCTAGTGGATACAATTGTCAGGATTATAGAAGGTAGCCAGATTCCAGTGTCTTATCAGGAAAAACATTAGTCATTTGGGGCTATTCAGAAATTTTGCATACCTTTTCTATGTTTTGATAATGTACATATTTCTTTCTTTTCCAAAGAATTAAAAATCTACATTTCCCAGTTTCTTCTGCAAGTAGGAAACCACCAGTTAGATCATTAAAATGAAATTTGGATCAGAAAAGAATTCCATGTGAGAAGTGGTTAGACAGAGGACTTCATTTTTGCTGGTGCTGGAGAAGACAGAGTTTGTGATTCACGGTACAGGATGGCAGCAGCTCCCTCAATAGCACAGTTCCAGAGCCTTGCAATAGATCTATTTTGTTACACAACTTTGAGTCTGTTTCTGCAACTATGCTAATTTTCTGAGTAATTTTTAATGTTTTATTCCTTTTAAGTTGTCTATAGTAGATTTTGTTGTCTGAAATTAACATGATAGAGTCACAAAAAAACAACAAATAGCATCTTTCAAATTTTTGCCAGTCTTATGGACAAAGTGAGTTTCATTATTATTCACTTATTTAAAAAATGACTTTTCACATCCTTTAGAGGAATTAAGATTGGAAAGTGGTATTATCAGATCCATTGTTTTGCCCAGGAACAAGATGGCAAAACCACAATGTCTCCAAACTTTTATCATTCCTTTAATAGCATTATTGCTATTATGAAATCATTCTGAACACCTCATTTAAAACTGAGGTACTTATATTACTTCTATCTAAGATATAAGAGATTTACTCCCACCTTTAGAGTTTTCAGGGAGACATTTTTTATAAAATCATTTATAAAGAATGCCAACTCTTCTTTGTTGTACCAAATACAATGTTATAATAAATATACCAACGTGACACCATATCATCTATTGTTGAAGAACACAGTCAAATAATCCTTCCTCTTCGTTACCTGATTAAATCTTTCTACCAAAGTTATGTATATTTACTAAGCATGCAAAAAGGTAAGGTATGTTAGTATAAAAATCAGGAAATATTGCTTAGTGTTCAGTGGTGCATAAATCTGTCATTTTCAATGGTAAAATCAACTTCTCATAAAGCATGAAGTAACCCTATAAGATATGTCTTGCTTCCCCCTAGTTGTATGTGCAAAAATTTTCAGAAGGCCCAGTTAAATTAATATTTACTAATTATAATTAGTATTTTAAATGTAATTTTTAAATAAAATAAATAAATGAACTAGTATTTTAATCAGCTCAGGCTGCTATAATAAAATGCCATAGACTAAGTTCCTAAAACAATAGAAATTTATTTTCTTACATTTCTGGATGATGGAAAGTTCCAGATCAAGGTGTCTTCAAATTCATTCCTGGTAAGAGCCTTCTTCTTGGCTTACAGATGACTTCTTCATCACTGTATCCTCAACCAGCAGAGAGAAAGAAACTCTGGTCTGTCATCCTGGTCTTATAAGGACATTAATTCCATCATAGAGTCCCCACTTTCATGAGTTTGTCGAAACCTAATTACTTTCCAAAAAGCTCCTTCAAAACACCATAATATGTGGATTAGGGCTTCAACATACGAATTTTGAGGGAACACAAACATTCAGTAAATAGCAGCTAGGTTGTCAAAAGCTTTTGAAGAAGCTTTTGAAAGTATTCCTGGCTGACCAAAATAATTTAAGTCCCTTAACTTCATTTTCCATTTGTTTCAACAATATATTAAGTTAGAACACATTAGTAAATGTACTTTAATAACAAATATCTAATTTTTATTCAACTTTCAGATTTCCAAATGAAATAAATTATCTATTTACAGGCATCACTAGACCATCTGGTTCCATGTGAGAACCCAAAACAGAATCAGCTAATTATCATCCATGTTTATTCATCATGCTTAATTCATTTTCTTACAAATAATGAAAATCTAGGACCTTTAGCAAACAAATAGTTTTCACCACTAGCTAAAAGCTTGACCTCCTTGACTATGTAATAGAACAGGATAAAAGAGCCCAGAAAAATATGTACCTAAGAAAATTAATTGCTAGTCAACTTTGCTGTGTCATTCCCATTTTACAGAGAAGGAAAGGGTTGGGGGCAGAGTATGGATTTTAAAGGACCTAATGGAATTAGAATCAGAGGTCAGTATTCCATAGATTTGAGCTTGTTGTTTAGGCAGTTAAATTCAGTTTTTCAAGAGCATCTTTGAAATTCTTTCTTCTGGATTATTTCCTTTCCTGTCTTAGAATTCAGGATCACCCTCAATATTTACATATGCCAGGATTGCTGAGCTCAGATTTAAGCAACTAATAGGGTGTTAAGGAGGAAAAGGTACCAAAAATACAGACTAACAAATAATTTCTAAAATGTGATCTTTGTTTCAATTAAAATTATATGCAGAAAAGTCCAAAACCCAATATGTCACAAAGGCATTATAACTCATCTTTTAGAAAAGACGAACATGAATAATTAGTTGATGGTTCTCTGAATTTAATGATTATGAGGCAGGCAGTATTGAAAGCTACCTCCTACTCACTTTTTACCCTAAACATTTCTTTTCCTAATCCCCTAGGCTGATTTAGTTCTCCTTTATAGACACACAACACCACCTTCTGCTGATTCTTCGTATAATTATTTACAGTCACATGCTTTATGATTATCCTATAAATGCCAAGAGGGGCAGTGACCTCTGTTGTTTTCTCAGCAGATTCTTAATAAATATTTGTTAAATAAAAGGACAGGCATGGCATATCTTCCTGAAACACCAATTCTGCTCAATGATTTGGGGTATTTTTAAATTAAAACAAGCACAGTTGTGTCATGAAATGAAATTCCAGTACATTTTTTTTTTTTTTTTTTTTTTTTTTATTTTTAAACTTTTAAAATCTTTAATTCTTACATGCATTCCCAAACATGAACCCCCTCCCACCTCCCCCTTTTTTTAAGTTAAAACAAGCACAGTTATATCATGAAGTGTAAAATTCAAGATAGAATTGAAAAATTTCTCCCTGTGAATGTTCACTTTCCTCTGCCATTAATGGTATTTCAGAGGAAAATTTAATGATGTGGTGAATTTGAGTGTGATGTACCAAAGATCAGGTAATTGAAGCCAACCAAGTTCAGTCATTTCATTAGGAAAGGAAGGGACATCTTCCCATTCATGGAGAAAACAGGAAGCGTCAGAATAATGAAGTGCAGTGTTTATCTTAAATGAGTTATTTTAATGCCTCAGATTTTCCAACTGTGGATTAAAAATGGCCCACGAATCTCTAAAATTCTGTTGTGAATAAATTCTTGGGTTTTGTTGGCCTACCATCATTCTTACACCCACAAAAAGGAGAAAGATAGGAAGCAAACATAAAATTTCTTTTTTCTTCATAAGCTTCTAAGTGTTGTATTCATCTTTAGAATGACATCTGTAAACACCGTGTAGTTCTTTCCGCCCCTTTTTATGAATTTGTAAACCCATTCATAGGTCTAAAGGAGAAGAAATAGTAGAAGCAGTCTCGAACCACAGAAGCGCATTTGTATGAATCAGCCACTCATTGATTATCAGATGAGTTTTACGTTGTTTCATCATTACAACCAGATGTAATGGAAAATATTGATTTCAAATGCTGCATTTAAAAAGGGAAGGCCTATTTTATACCTTCCCTTTCCTGTTTTATCCTTGTGCCCTCTTTTTCATTCTGTGGGCTTGAGAATTTATCTTTGTATGAAAAAGTTTTGCCAGTCTGTGTATGCAGTAACTATTACACCATTAATACAATCCCTTAGGGGTGGTTAGATAAAACAGCTGCTATGCCTCTGTTCCAAGCAAAGATTGTCTGAATACAAATAGAAGGGAATAAGTCAATGTCAGTATGGTGCCAAGTGCTGATAAAAAGTAAGTGGTTGGTACTGCAAGCAAAGGAAAGTAATACAAAGCAATTCTACTTTTCCAAGTCTGTGCATATTGCCTGGTGATTGCTTGATTTAGTCAAACTCTACAAAAAGAAGTACTTGTTTTGTTCTATTATGTGATATCATAATCAAATGCATTTAATATGTTATTGTCTACTAATATGACTTTAAGACATCAGTGTTGCTTATGCTGTGCTCTTTGTTAGTAATAAAGAAAATACCTGCCAACAGCTGTTATGATATACCCCATATACAACGTAAAGCCTGGCAAAGTAAGAAATTAAAATCAGGACTCGTAACTTAAAACTCAGACAATTTGAAGTATTTGTAAATCTATTAGAAATGGGAACTCTAGTACCCTTTTGTGGGAGTATAAACTGGTACAGTTGCTTTGGAGAGCAGTTTGGCAATTATCTAGTAAGGTTGAAGAAACAAACACCTACGACACAGTAACTTCACTTCTAGGTGTATACTCTTGAAAAACACACATTGTGTGTGTAAACTCTGGTCTAGTTAAATGATGGAATATAGTATAGCAGTTACTTAGATCTTCCTGTACTAAGTTGGATAGATACCACATTTAGTTTAAAAATGCAAATAACAGAACATACAATGTAAAATAGACCATTTTTGTAAAATCTAAAATCACAAACAATAGCAATATAATATTTGATTTCTGGCTCCCTAATAATAGATAAAAGCATGAATTAGAAAGATACCCAACAAGTTCCAAAGAGAAGGTGCCTCTGGGGAAGTAGAGAAGGAAGGAGGGGTATGGAAATGGAGAAGCATACAAGATATTTCAGCTTTCCCTGTATTCTTTATTTTTCTTTCATTAAAACAATTTTAGAAGTACATATGGCTAAATGTTAATATTTGTTAATTCTGTGTTGAGGGCACATGAGTGAAGTTATACTATGTGCTTTTCTGTATTAATTGCTTTTTCAGTTAAAAAACAAAACTTCAGTCACTTTTGGTCACTCATTGCAACTGGAATACTGTATTTCTTAAATTTAAAGAACCACAACTGTATATTTAAATTGTTTAGTACACTGTATTTTATTCATTTACAGTGTTTATACTGGGTGAGTAAACTAGGAGCTTTGGAAAGCTTTCCATGGAATTTCAGTTTAATTAGGTCTCATTTATATACTTGGTAGACGTAGGCAAACTAAAGTTTTAGCATCTGTTTATACAAGGTATACAAACCAGAAAGCATCTTCTTTGGCTTGTCCATATTTTCCTATTCCCATGTGAATATTATCATCAGTTTACAGGGTTTTTCCGCATTGAGAGTCAGGTTAATGTTTACTGTGTAAATGTCATGTGAATTCCATTTTGGAATAATTTACATATCCATACAAAGTACAGAAATGAGAGAATTTTAGTCCAGAGGGTCTCATTTAAGTATACACATTATGAAAATCACTTTTCATGCTTGGGGTTTTAACTCCCTCTCTCTCTCATATGTCAGGCATGTTCAGATCATCCTGTCTGAGCCCCAGAGCTGATGCGGGCAGTGACCTAGGACCCTGCAAAGAGCTAGAAGAGGATGCAGGAAAGGGAGGAAGGAGGAAATAAGCTTTGACCTTAGACAGACTTGGGTTCAAATTCTGACTCTTTCACTGTCATCTACTCTGTATGTGACTTCAAGCTGCCTACTTCAAGCTGGACTACTGAAATTCAGTTGTGCCTCAGGGATAATAAGAGCCACCCCTCAGGGACTGAGGTGAGAACTAAACCGAGATCCTGAGGGCACAGTTCATGCAGAGCTGAGCCAGGGTGATGAGTTATTCCCATTATATTTATTGTTATCATCACCATGATCTGAATGGCCTAAATTCCTGTTGCCTTTTAGCTGATGCAAAATCATTTCTACTTCGAACAGAATTCAACCAGTTTGTGCTTCTCGGATATGCCTGCTGCTGTTTGTAAGGAAAGAAGGATAAGGAGAGTTGTAGCCTTTGAAGAGAATATTAGGGATGAGTCTTACCAGGGTTGTTGTTTTTTTTGTTCTCTTTAAAAATTTTTTAGTTTGTTTGGCTTTTTTCTTTTATTTTTTTAAAGTTGTTTTTAGGGGAGGGGGTAGTGGCAGTGGGAGGTTATGTTTTAAGAAGGAAAAAAATACTATTGTTACGTTAGTTTCTCCTTCATTTCTCTCTGCCCACTCAGTTTCATCCTCCTGACACTCTCCTTCTAATAAATGTATCCCATGTTTCAGTACAAAGGACCGTTCCTTTTATTCACTGCTATTGAAAAGCAGTTTAATAGACTAGTCCTTCCTTTAGCTATTTACTGATAACAGCTTAAGCTCATTATCTTTCCCAGAATAAGGGAAACAGTTGTAGTATTTTAATAGTGAAACTTTTCCCACAAAGTTTTTTAATAGTGAAAGTTCTCAAAAAGTCTTCATGAATTGCTAATCCTAGAATTTCAGTATTGTAACAAGATAACAAATTAGCTATTTTTGGGTCAAAGCCCTAATAACCCACCACTGAGTTATGCTTTGTAGATGCCCAGTTCTTCCATATGATTTAAGATTGGCTTCGATTCTTGTTTCGACCTAGGACGACATGCAAGTCATCACCTATCCTCCTCAAGGCCATAGCAGACCTCACTAATTGACCACAGCACTCTCTCTGGCAGAACCTGGTTGTAACCAACAATCCTTTCTGATACAGCATGCTTAGGTAGCAATTAACGATCTTAGCTGATAAGGAAAATGCAACCTTTTTACCCTCACTGATTCAAAATATATTTGTTGCTTTTCCATTTGTAGAAAAAAGAAATGAAAAGTGGCTCCTTTACAGAAGAATTAGGTAAAAAAAAAAAAAGGAAGTTTCCTGGCAGTCCAGAGGTTATGACTCTATACTTTCACTGCCAAGGGCCTGGATATAATGTTGGAATGGGTATTTAATGATTAGGATAGTGAGAAGGAGAATTATTTTTGTTTAAAAAAATAACAGAAAATGATAAAACAATTTACTTTTCCCAATAAGCTCCTATTACATTTTAGGTTTAAGCTAGAAATAGAAAACCGTTCCTAACATGATGTCATGCTGCCTTATTTCTGGCTTCATCAATTGGTCAAAAGTGACACTCTTTGGATTCCTTCTTGGACAGAATGAAACTCCGGAGTAGGTTCAGAGCCCACCAAGGCAGATTTGCAAATGGTTGAGTGATATTAAACCTTTGTGATGTTTTTACATGGAAGATGAGGACCAAAGAAGGAATCCCAAGATGATCTTTAAGTTTTGAGTCTGAGTATCTTGGGGAATACACTGGGTTCATAGACACAGGAAGTCAGGAGGAGAAAATAGCAGTTCCAGAGGACAGAAAAAGAGTTTATATTTAGACTTGTGCTATTTAAGGGACTTCAAAATGGAGCACCTCTTGTGAATATATGATGTTATAGGCCTAGCCTTTGAAAACCTAAGGATAAAGATTTTGAAATCCGTGTCCTTGAATATATGATGGGAAGACATGTGGACCCATTTCAACTCCATTTGTATCTGAAAGAGTTTGAAAGGTGTTGGAAATTGAGAAAAAGTAGATCTGGCTCTACACTGAGTCACTGGGATTCTGAAGAAATATGAGAGTGGCTGCTACAGAGTTTCCATATGAGGAAGGGGAGGCAAGTTACAAGTAGGAATCTGGTTGTAAGCTGAGGTCATAAGCTTGTGTGTATAGAAGTTTGCAACAGGTCAAAAAGATAGACCTTTATTTTTAGAGTGGAAAAGGGAAGTGATAATTATGGGAAGGCTTTTAAGGAACTGCCACTGTCTTATACATTGATCAGGTAGAAAGGAGGTCCTTTTAAACAGTTCAGGCTTCACTAGAACTATAAGCCTTTCTCTGCAAAAACATGAGATTAACAAGTCACTGAAAGAAATGATCAGAGCATTACTTGATATTAGATAATATATAAATATTTGATAAGGACAATAAGAACAATCAGTTCAAATTTTGCTTGAATTTTTCAGTTATGTTGACACTACTGCTGCTGCTGCTGCTGCTTCTCCTAAGTTGCTTCTGTGTCTGACTCTGTGTGACCCCATAGACGGCAGCCCACCAGGCTCCCCGTCTCTGGGATTCTCCAGGCAAGAACACTGGAGTGGGATGCCATTTCCTACTCCAGTGCATGAAAGTGAAAAGTGAAAGTGAAGTCACTCAGTTGTGTCCGACTCTTAGCGACCCTATGGACTGCAGCTAGTTGGGAAATAAAGATCTGTTTATTTTAAAGGAAAGGTGACATACCTTGACCAGTGTTCCTTGGAGACACTAATGTTTTACTGAGGATACTTAGCAAAAATGGCAGTGAAGACTCATGTGGGCCATGAGATTCGTTCTAAGCCCAGTGAGGATTGTTCTAATTTAAACCAGATTATCCCAGCACAATGCAAGTCATTGACCCTCTCAGGTTATATGGGATTTGAATGTTGAAGAGATGCTCGTTCAGTCATGACTCATGCTCAGTGCAGAAGATATTAAGTGGACTTTTCCTCTTAAACATGTTAGATATCAGCTCTGATTATATCAGTCACACGATGATTTCAAGTAACTCGACCTATGGTGAAATACATTTTGACTTATGACCTAAAGTGTGTCCATACCTGTGTCTACTCACACATAAATTGTAACACCCACATATATTTTGTAAAGTTTTCTTAACTTTACCCTATGTGCTGCACTTTCGTATGTTCTACCCTCTTTCCTTAAATTTGTCATGATGCTTAAAATTGATTTCATGACCCACGAAATAAATTATGATGTAAAACATTGATCTGCACAGTCATACCTCTGTTTTTTTTCAATCTTCTTTTCTGTTAATGTCTTATGTACTCTCAGAACTAATAGCCAATGTTGTTTATTAGTTTCAGCATATGAGAAGCTGTATTATCCCCACAACTATAATGATTGATTGTACTAAGTATATATTAGCTAGACAGTATCTTAGTGGTCTTAGATTTATTTGCATTTTTTGTCTGTTCAGTTCAGTTCAGTTGCTCAGTCACGTCTGACTCTTTGCGACCCCATGGACTGCAGCACGACAGGTCTCCCTGTCTATAATCAGCTCCCAGAGTTTACTCAAACTCATGTCCATTGAGTTGGTGATGCCATCCAACCTTCTCATCCCCTATCACCCCCTTCTCCTCCCACCTTCAATCTTTCCCAGCATTAGGGTCTTTTCCAATGGGTCAGTTCTTCGCAACAGGTGGCCAAAGTATTGGAGTTTCAGCTTCAAATCAGTCCTTCCAATGAATATTCAGGATGGATCTCCTTTAGAGTCCAACTTTCTTTCTTTAGAGTCCACCTTTCACATGCATACATGACTACTGTAAAAACCATACCTTTGACTAGACGGACCTTTGTTGGCAAAGTAATATCTCTGCTTTTTAATAAGCTGTCTAGGTTGGTCATAACTTTTCTTCCAAGGAGTAAGCATCTTTTAATTTCATGGCTGCAATCACCATCTGCAGTGATTTTGGAGCCCCCAAAAATAAAGTCTGTCACATTTTCCACTGTTTCCCCATCTATTTCCCATGAAGTGATGGGACCAGATGCCATGATCTTAGTTTTCTGAATGTTGAGTTTTAAGCCAACTTTTTCACTCTTCTTTTCATGTTCAGCAAGAGGCTCTTTAGTTCTTCGCTTTCTGCCATAAGGGGGGTATCATCTGCATATCTGAGGTTATTGTTTGTATTTAAGGTGATATTTTTACCATACTGGAGTTAGGGCAAAAGACTAGAAAACGGCAGAAGCATGTTGATTTACAGATGATTTGGTGACTACTAAAATAATTATAATGGTGAAAGAACTCTGATCCCATACCCTCATCATCTTCCCTAATTTCAAGCCCAATATCCAGAGCTGGCACTGAGCACTATCTATATCTTTGGTTAGCCATTGATTCTGAAGTAGCCTCTTAGCCCAGTCAAGTTAATTAGACCCTGTTTGGGGACATTTATTAGAGCATGAGGAAGTTCTCTTTCTGTCTGCTGCTGCTGCTGCTAAGTCACTTCAATCGTGTCTGACTCTGTGTGACCCCATAGACGACAGTCCACCAGGCTCCCCCATCCCTGGGATTCTCCAGGCAAGAACACTGGAGTGGGTTGCCATTTCCTTCTCCAACTCTTTCTGTCTAAGATTGCCTAAACATGAGACAAAAGTCAGGACATGCTATGGCAGGTTTTGCTACCAAAAGGGAGAGACCTGCCTGAAGATGGAAGCAGCACAAAAGCATATGAGGTCAGGAGTTGGAAAACCCGAGGATGAGTCCTAAGTACAACATTAGAACCCCCATTTCTGGGTGTGCCTGAAGCTTGTGAAGTTTTGATGAGTGTCTTCCATTTATAATCAAGTGTCATGATTAAGAAGAACCAGAGGAAAAAAAAAGAAGATGAAGAAGAGCAAGAGCACTGAAGAAAAATTGATATGCTGATGATATTATAGATGATTTTATACTTTCTTTTTTAAAAAATAATGTATTGCTTTTCTGATTCAGAGGGCTAAAATTATAAGGTAGCATTTCTCCAGATGCTCTTTGGAAAATCAGATGAGTCACCCTTACTTGGAGATAATATTCAAAATACATCCAAATTCTGTATTTATGAAATCCTGAAATGATTTTATTAATCATTTGATCATACAGATTTTTCCTCCTTAGTTCTATTACCCTCACTGTTTCTATGAACTAAAGTCAACAAATATTGGAACTTTTATTATCTTCCAACATGCATTTTCCAGACAACACTTCCCTGAATGTTGTGGAGGAATGCAAATAAAAGCACTAGGAAGAATTATTAATGTCTCCAGCATATAGAAACCTGGGAGTAAGTGTCTTAAGTTAGACTTGGTCCCTGGAATACAGAGGGAGTGCATTCTGCAGTAACTCCAGGTTTGTCCCCACCGGAGAAGTGTGGGGTAGAGCGGGAGTGCAAGGGAAGGACAACAGCCATTGTCAGCATAATCATTTTGTGTGCTTGAATTACATGTTTTAAATTTTTTGTTTTGAGATAATTACAGATTCACATGCAAGAAATAATACAGGGTGATCGTGTGTCCCCGTGTATAGTCTCCCTCAGTAGTAATCTTGCTTAATTATGCAGTAGCGCTAGGGAATTTGCAAGCATCAACCGTACTTTGATTTTGCCAGTTTCACGTGCACGTGTGTGTGCACGTGTGTTTAGTTCTGTGTAATTTCGTCAAATGTGTAGATTCTTGTGACCACCACCACTACAGTCAAGATATGCAAGTGTTTCGTTACCACAAGGATGCTTTTTATAACCACATCCACCTACCACGCATCCTCTGACCCATGGTAACTACTAATCTGTTCTCTTTCTCAGTAATTTTGTTACCTGAAACATATTTTTAATATCTGTGTCTCATATTCTAGAAATACCTAGAATACTTGAATTTGAGGCTTAGGCGGACCCTGACATCCTTTTAGTTCACCTTCTCATTGTTTAAATCTTTTGACAGTTGTCTCTGCAGCCTTTCTATTGATGGAGAGGTGGTGGGGATCATAGTAGAGAAGAGCATAGTAAATCATATCGTCACTCTGCTGTGTTCTAACTGCAGGATCTCTTAGGCGCAGCTGCCTCATGTATAAAATGGGGTTAATAGTTGCACTTATAGAGTGCTTTGAATTTTAAATAAAACAGTGCAGGTCAAACAGTGCAGGTCAACTCATTAAAAGGGAGCACTCACTACCACATTACCTCTGACAGTTTATCTGACAACACACACCCAGAATTTGTTGGAATCACTCTCTCTTGGATTCTACTCATTGGCCTTAATATAATTTTTAAGTACCATAGAATAAATTGGGTCCCTAGTTCACTGACAGCATTTTAGTTCCATGAAGCCAAGTCCTATGCTTGTCTCTTATCCAGGCTCCACTTTCTTTAAGTGATCTCTACATAGTCCCTTGTGGAGAAGGCAATGGCACCCCACTCCAGTACTCTTGCCTGGAAAATTCCATGGATGGAGGAGCCTGGTAGGCTGTAGTCCATTGGGTCGTGAAGTCAGACACGACTGAGCGACTTCACTTTCACTTTTCACTTTCATGCAATGGAGAAGGAAATGGAAACCCACTCCAGTGTTCTTGCCTGGAGAATCCCAGGGATAGGAGAGCTTGGTGGGCTGCCGTCTATGGGGTTGCACAGAATCGGACACGACTGAAGCGACTTAGCAGCAGCAGCAGCAGCAGCAGCACATAGTCCCTTGAGGACATAATTGACTCTGTTTACCATCATGTCTTCATTTCTTGAAACAGTGCCTTGCTCACAGTCCACGGTCAAAAATATTTTAATGGATGGCATGCTTTTTGTTCATGATAGCTGTGTCCCAGTCACTCCCCATTGGGCCAATTTCCCTTTTATTAAAAAAAATAGTACCCAAAAATGGCATTCATTAATCTGCCCATATAGAAGAAAGATCACCCTGAAAGTGTTTCATTTCTGAGCTCCAACAACAACTATACATAGCAATGTATAGTTTTGTTGTTGTTGTTTTGAACATAAAAACAAGAAATAGACTTATATACAAACTTCTGGAACTGAAGTTACTCAATAATAGAGAGAAATCTATATTTCTTGTTAGGTTTTAATCATGCTTATTAAATATCAGCTAACTGACTGGTTAGTCTGCTAAACCACTAGACTTTTCCATAGGAGTAGCCACCATAACATCAAATGTTTCTTCCATGTCAGTTAGAATTAAATCAAACAAGCAGTGTCCCTTCTTGCTTCCTCTATGTTTTCAGAAAAGAAATTGTCATCAAACCGAGCCCAGGACTATCAGATGATCTCCTTCCAAATAAATGAGACTCCCAGCTTAAGCTTGGCAGATTGATGCCATCTCTTTTTTCCCATCTCCACTACCATTTCTCTAGTTGAGGTCATTATCATCTCACCTAAAACATTTGCAACAGCCTCCTAGCTTGTCTTCAGGTTCCTGTTCTTCCCCAACTCCCTGGTATGGTCTTGTAGAAGCACCCTCCCATCCTGACCTTTCTTCCTAGCCTGATCTCTCTCATCCTCATCACCCTCTGCTTACTATGCTCCATCATTTAAGTATCTTCTTGTGCCTTGTGAAGTTGCTCAGTCGTGTCTGACTTTTTGTGATCCCATGGACTGTAGCCTACCACACTCCTCCATCCATGGGATTTTCCAGGCAAGAGTACTGGAGTGGGTTGCCATTTCCTTCTCCAGAGGATCTTCCAGACCCAGGGATTGGACCTGGATCTCCTGCGTTGTAGGCAGACACTTTACCATCTGAGCCACCTGAAGTCACTTGTTATGCCTTAATGGCTTTGTGTTCTTTGTTATTTCTTGATTTTTGAGGTAGTATCCTCTGCTTTTGAACTGTGGTGTTGGAGAAGACTCTTGAGAGTCCCTTGGACTGCAAGGAGATCCAACAAGTCCATTCTAAAGGAGATCAGGACTGGGTGTTCTTTGGAAGGAATGATGCTAAAGCTGAAACTCCAACACTTTGGCCACCTCATGCAAAGAGTTGACTCATTGGAAGAGACTCTGATGCTGGGAGGGATTGGGGGCAGGAGGAGAAGGGGACGACAGAGGATGAGATGGCTGGATGGCATCACGGACTTGATGGACGTGAGTTTGAGTGAACCCTGGGAGTTGGTGATGGACAGGGAGTCCTGGCATGCTGTGATTCATGGGGTCGCAAGGAGTCGGACACAATTGAGCGACTGATCTGATCTGATCTTATCTGATCCTCTGCTTGGAACAGTTTTCATTCAGCTATAAGTAGTCCCTCATGTAGACATCACTGATCCTCAAGGTCTTCCCTGACCCCAAGTCAAGGTCAGATAGCCCTTCCCAGGACCCCTGGACTTGCCCCATTGCAACACTTCAGCATGCTGTATTATAATCCCTCGTTTCCTCACTGAACTTAGAATAGAGTGCAGGGGTGAGGAGGGACTATATTTGCATATATGCTATATAGCATGCTGCTGCTGCTGCTACTAAGTTGCTTCAGTCGTGTCCAACTCTGAGCGACCTCATAGACGGCAGCCCACCAGGCTCCCCTGTCCATGGGACTCTCCAGGCAAGAACACTGGAGTGGGTTGCCATTTCCTTCTCCAATGCATGAAAGTGAAAAGTGAAAGTGAAGTCGCTCAGTCGTGCCCGACTCTTAGTGACCCCATGGACTGCAGCCCACCAGGCTCCTCCATCCATGGGATTTTCCAGGCAAGAGTACTGGAGTGGGGTGCCATTGCCTTCTCCGATAGAATAAGGATTATAAGAAGGCTTCATCTTTGAAAACTGAAGGAATTAATTGTTAAAATATTCTCATTGTTTTTATATGATGAGTGAATTAAAGTGATTAAATGGGGGCTGCAGAACAGAGTTTGGTGTACTTCAATAATACTCTAAAAGGAAACGTTCTCATTATGAGTATTTCTTGCAAGCATACATTATACTTCAAATTTTAGTTCCCAAACTAGTTTTAAGAATTCTTTCTGTCACACAAACATTTTGAATATAGGGCAAACAATTTCTGCATGCCTTGTGGGCTCATCTGGAGTAAGAGTTGTACATTATTTACCCTCTTTTCACTCCAGTTATAGACCTTCTGGGTTTCCATGGTGGCTCAGCTGGTAAAGAATCCGCCTGCAGTGTGGGAGACCTAGATTTGATGCCTGGGTTGGGAAGATCCCCTGGAGAAGGGAACAACTATCCACTCCAGTATTCTGGCCTAGGGAATTCCATGGACTGTATAGTCCATGGGGTCGCAAAGATTTGGACATGACTGAATGACTTTCACTTTCTTTCACTTTTATAGACTTTCTGTGCTAGGCAACGGGGTGTTTGAACTCTCTTTGCCTATGTTATGAAGATCCAAGGAGTTCTGAGTTTTTGATTAGCAAGAGGAATTGTGCCTTAAAACATACATTACTCTCAAATGGAATTGAAAAATTAAATGTTTCATTTATTTTGTAGTAAAACAATTTTTTTCCCCACAAGAAACAGTTGCCATCCAACTCATTAGAAGTCTCTACTTATATTTTTCTTAAACAGAAAGCTTTTGTTTTCATTTTGATTACTTCTCTTCGATGGTGTGCCATACCACAAGGTGAAATTAGAAATTTTTAAGTCTCATTTCAGCTTACATTATAGCAAAATTTAATGTCCTCTTAGAAATGAGATGAAATGCATCAGCTCCATGTTAGGGATCTTATTTTATCTTGAACAAAGAACGTCAATGAAAATAAGTCCCAACAATCTATTTCTGTTATCTGTGGCAGTTTGCACCACCCCCCCACCCCCACCCCCACCCCCACCCCCCACCCCCCCGCCCAACACAAGGTTATTTACTGTAGTATTATTTGAAATGACAAAGAACTGAAAATCAGAATGTTCACTTAAAGAAAACAATTGAATGTATTATAGTACATCTATACTGTGGTATATAAGTAGCCATTAAATAAATCAAATTAAACTCATATCAACAATCCATGATTTATTGTTAAGTGAAAAAATAAGCTTTTAGAATCATGTATATAATACAGTTCCTTCTGAGGGCAGCATAGGAAGTTGGGAGAAATTCTTGTGTGTCTGTGGGGGAATAGAAGGAGAGAGAGATATGTGTAGTTTTGAGGACATTGATAAAAGACCCTTGTTATGTCCTAAGCTGTTAACATTGGTTATTCAGAAGATAGGACCAGAGGAGGGACATTTCTCTATATATCTTTAGACCATGTCATTTCTTATAAAGAACATGATTTCTTTTTGAAATTAAAATATATACTGAGAATTCCTAACAGAAAATAAATGACCAAAAAACAAGAGTAAAATGAAGAGAAGCCATGATAAATCAGGGCTCTCAATCTACTTATTATTCTGCATTCTATCGGGGGGAAAGGAGAGCCTGCAAACCTTGCCAGGGAAAGATACATAAAAAAGGAAAAAAAAAAACACAGGCAGTGAGAGGGTAGGAAGAGAGAAGGGGAGAAGGGAAGATGTGAAAGAGAAGGTTAAAGAAAAATATTTCTTTAAAGATTTCTACGAAATTTAGCATCTGTTGAGAATGCCAGCCTTTCGTTTAATTAACACGTGCTGAGCATATACTCGGTACGAGGTGTTACAGGATGTTAGGGACAAACACAGAGTCCCCACGCACCCTCCCCCCCCTCACCAACTATAAATGATAGTGAGGAGAGAGGACTCTGAAAGGCATGGGGGTGTGGGCACTGGTTCAGATTGTCATGGGAGCTAGCAACCATTCAAGAACAATTTCATTATGGGCAAAGGGAGAAAAGAAGGAGGAAAACTCTATAGTGAGTAAACTGCCAAGGCTTTTCCTAGTTTTTACTAGGATTTTTTAATCTGGAAGATTTATTGTCAACCTCCTTTCTGAACAGCTAAAATGTTGTTCTAGGTCAGATTGTAGGGCTGCCACTAGAAGAAAAAGTTGACATTATCATTGCATAGTAAGTCTGAGAAAGATGCTTATAAAAGTATATCTAGAAACCTTGATAATGGTAAAAATATCAAATAGGGCCTTTTGTTGTCCTGGTAATAGTCTGTTTTTTAACCAAGGTAGTGAATACATGGGTATTTCTTGTATTAGTTACTAAAGCTATGCATACACATTAAAAATATTCTTTGTTCCATCAAACATCTGAAAAAGGAAACAACAAAAAAAATAAATTATTTTTGAGAGGAAGTTAACATTTCTGTAACATACCAGTTTACTTTGTATATCAAACCATTTTGATGACATTTAAGTAAAAATGTTCACTTTTTCTCCCCACCAATTTTTTTTCTACCCACAATAATTCATTTAAGCAAACAAATCATGATTTTTAATGAAGTATAATGGAAATTTTGAACAAAAAGCAAACATTTAACACTGAAATGAGCTGGTGCATCATGAATCTTCTGATATTTATACACTAAAAATATTTTGCTTGAACTTAGGGCTTCCCTGGTGGCTCAGACGGTAAAGAATCTGCGGAAGAATCAGTGCAGAAGACCTAGGCTCAGTCCCTGGGTTGGGAAGATCCCCTGGAGGAGGGCATGGCAACCCACTCCAGTATTCTTGCCTGGAGAATCCCTATGGACAGAGGAGCCTGGAGGGCTACAGTCCATGGGGCTGCAAAGAGTCAGACACCACTGAGCAAGTAAGCGCAGCATAGACAATGACAGGATAAATAGTGAATATTCTATCAAAAAGTTGTTAATATACAGCAGCTGAGCAAATCCTAAGCTTCTTGTTTCTTTTGGAGTTGAGAAGGAGTGTCCAACTTCTTGAAGGTGTTGAATGCTGACCCCACAGATACACAGAACACAGCTTGTCAACAAAGCTGAGTTTATTGCTTGGGGCAAAGAGAGAAAACACCCCTTCACAGAACTGTAATAGCATCTCAGAGGGAGAAGAACCAAGAGGAGATACTTACTGAGATTTTCAAGTCTTGTTTAAGGTAGGTTTTTCAACACAGGGAGGATTGGTTGGGTATCATGATAAAATAAACTAGTTTCAGAAAAAACAGCAGGATGAAAATTTTGATTCAAGGATTTTAGAGTTGTAGAATGTAAACTGTTGTTGCTTTCCATTCAAACGTTGATCAGTTTTTAGTTCTTGGTGTGAACAACAAAGGGTGTTGCAACATTTTTTTCTTGGTAAGAGCTGTGGAATAGTAAAATTATGTTTATGAAGATGTAGAGTAGTAAAGACATGTTAATCATTATAGGTAATATGCTGTGTGGATGATATCCAGTCTTGGTGAGTAGACAGTCAAAGACAGAAGAAAGGAGGCACCACATCATTGCAGCTACGTGTCTAAATACTTGGCTCATTTATTTAGCCAGTGCCTTACTAGCCTGGGTCGCTAATGCCTAGAGGAAGTTGAAACTAATCTGTTATTGGTTGCCATTGGATATATGTGATCTGACTTTCTTTGGGCCTTAGTCTGGTCCTTGTTTCAGTAATTCAAGGTCTATGCTGAATCATCCTCTTGGTGCTTTCATTCCCTAACTATAGACAGATAGGAGGTGGTAATGGATAAGAGCAAGGATTCTAGAGTCAGATGATGTTTATTCAAAGCCCATCTCTGTCATGTAGTAGCTGTGTGTCTTACGGCAACTGCTTAACTTCCCAGTCTCTTGGTTTTCTTATTTTAAGAATAGACATAAGAATAAAATTAATGGTAGTTAAAAGCACATTTACTCATAATAATTGCTCATATGTTTGCAGTTGTGGTTGCTGTCCTTTATTATCAGTTTAGGTGTTAGAGTTATCCTTAAAATGTGGACCACTTAAAATATTTTATGCTAGGGTCAGAGAGTTTTTTTGCCATATATCAATAATTGATATAGGTTGAATCAGTTTGTATTTCTATGTGTTAGGTTCAAACAGAAAAGCAGCCATGCATATACATGAGAACTCCTGGTGTTTAATATTACAATAAACAAAATGGGAAAGAAAATACTGAGGTCATTAATTTAAAATTTTTAGTGATATAAAACTGTCATAAAATAATTTTGAGAAAGATTTTCTTAGCCTTTGTAACTTACATGCAGCTGTTCAGTTGTTTCGAGTTGAAACTTGATGTGTTTATTAACTGATCCGGTTTTTCTTTTTTCTCTGTCATGAATATAAGATCGATTTTGTATAATCTTAACCACCCAGATTTAGGACTGTAGAATTTGATCACTTCACCAAATTCCTCCTTCATTTTGCATCCACCACTCTTTGAGGTTCAATTGGCAATTGCATCTTTGTTTGTTGGACTTCTGGCATCACTGGACGTTTTTTTTTTTTTTTTTAATTCTCCAAAAGTGGCTAAGAGGAGCATGAAGTACTCAGCTATTGGCCTAGCATCACAGAAAAGCTGTCAGGGCCTAGTTTTCCTTCTAATTGTCAGTCTATATAGGATAGCGGTGGAAAATCAGAATGAGGGTTAAAATTGAAAAATGAATCACATTTGGGGGAAGTCACCTCCCTGAAATAGCTAAATTTTGAAGGATATTTTTACCCATGTGGCATACACATCCTAACCCCATGTATTTATGACTAAGTATCAGTTCAGTTCAGTTCAGTTGCTCAGTCATGTCCGACTCTTTGCGACCCCATGAACTGCAGCACTATAGGCCTCTCTGTCCATCACCAGCTCATGGAGTTTACTCAAACTCATGTCCATTTGTCAGGAAGCATTTAGCAGGAGGCTTCTTGTGTTCTGTTTTGAATCTGTCAGGAATCCTCTGTTCCTTATTAATTCCTGAATATTCATGAATTAAGAGGAGAGGCAAGCCTCTCCCGGGGCTGAGGGATCTAGGCATTTCCTTCGTTAGTTTTTCAATACAATGATAAGTACCTTCTTCCTTCTTGTGAACCATACACATACGGTAAAAGTGATTGTTACAACTCTCTCTCTCTTTAATATGGATCGCCTATGTTTTGTGTGTCTGGAATTTTAATCTTTATCTTTGCTGAGAATAACTACAGTATATATGCCCACACCATGTTGACTAAAACACCTTTGCTCCATCAGAGCTTTGGTCCCCGTGTCTTTCTTTCTCTCTCTCTCTCTCTCTTTTTCAGGCTGATCCCCTGGAGCGCAGAGGCTCTCTGAGTTCACTTTCCTGCCCGGGCTTCTAAGACCCTCTCGAGAAGGCGCTCTGCCCTTTCATCCCATTGAGAGGGCACCTGAGGCCTCCGTGAACAGAGCAAGCCCCGTGCAGGGGCTTTATTGGCTTTCTGTGTAAACCAAGGAATATCAGCTTCTTTCTCCCTCCTTTACTTTCTTATCGGTCAACTCTGGACCACCAGGTTCTGGTCCATTAAAGGACCTCAACATCCATTGAGTCAGTGATGCCATCCAATCATCTCATCCTCTGTCATCCTATTTTCCTCCCAAAAGATTGAAGGAAAGATCAGGAAAAGAAAAAGGAAAGATCAGGTCTTTTCCAGTGAGTCAGTTCTTTGCATCAGGTGGCCAAAATATTGGAGTTTCAGCTTCAGCATCAGT
This sequence comes from Ovis aries, assembly GCF_016772045.2. Lineage (NCBI taxonomy): Eukaryota > Metazoa > Chordata > Mammalia > Artiodactyla > Bovidae > Ovis > Ovis aries. The sequence continues at coordinate 52,686,924 of NC_056058.1, read as the reverse complement.
CCTTCCAATGAATATTCAGGACTGATTTTCTTTAGGATTGACTTGCAGGATCTTCTTACAGTCCAAAGGACTCCCAAGAATCTTCTCCAACACCACAGTTCAAAAGCATCAATTCTTTGATGGTCAGCTTTCTTTATAGTCCAACTCTCACATCCATACATGACTACTGGAAAAACCATAGCTTTGACTAGATGGACTTTGTTGACAAAGTAATGTCTCTGCTTTTTAATATGCTGTCTAGGTTGGTCATAAATTTTCTTCCAAGGAGTAAGTGTCTTTTCATTTCATGGCTGCAATCACCATCTGCAGTGATTTTGGAGCCCAAAAAAATAAAGCCTGTCACTGTTTCCACTGTTTCCCCATCTATTTGCCATGAAGTGATGGAACCAGATGCCATGATCTTTGTTTTCTGAATGTTGAGCTTTAAGCCAACTTTTTCACTCTCCTTTTCATGTTCATCAAGAGGCTCTTTAGTTCTTTGCTTTCTGCCATAATGGTGGTGTCATCTGCATATCTGAGGTTATTGATACGTCTCCTGGCAGTCTTGATTCCAGCTTGTGCTTCATCCAGTCCAGTGTTTCTCATGATGTACTCTGCATATAAGTTAAATAAGCAGGGTGACAATATACAGCCTTGACATACCCCTTTCCCAATTTGGAACCAGTCTGTTGTTCCATGTCCAGTTCTAATTGTTGCTTCCTGACCTGCATACAGATTTCTCAAGAAGCAGATCAGGTGGTCTGGTATTCCCATCTCTTTCAGAATTTTCTGGAGTTTGTTGTGGTCCACACAGTCAAAGACTTTGGCATAGTCAATAAAGCAAAGTAGATGTTTTTCTGGAACTCTTTTGGTTTGTCAGTGATCCAGTGGATGTTGGCAATTTGATCTCTGGTTCCTCTGCCTTTTCTAAAACCTGCTTGAACCTCTGGAAGTTCATGGTTCACATATTGTTGAAGCCTGGCTTGGAGAATTTTGAGCTTTGCTAGCATGTGAGATGAGTGCAATTGGGCAGTAGTTTGAGCATTCTTTGGCATTGCCTTTCTTTGGGATTGGCTAAGTGTAAACACTGGGTTTTTGTTGTGAGTTTGTCAAAGACATTTTCACCACTAAGAATGAGAACCAGCTGAAACATAAACCAAATGTCCTACTCATGATTCTTTTTGTATGTGGTCAGTCTTGATTCTCACATATACGTTGAAAAGAGAATTTGAATGAAAGGTACAAATATGTTTCTTCATAAATCATCAAAGTCATTGATGTAAAGCTTATCAGGTAGCTAGATTATCATATGATATTGACACTTATTTAGTAAATCTTCCATCCAAAACAACAATTATCTCTTTAATAACTACCCAGCATTTATTTTTACGTTTATTTCTACTTTTAGTAAGCTCAACGCTTTGTAAAGCTGCCTCTACTCTGATGAGCCACTGTTGGAAAGTCCTTCCCTACATTAAGGCGGAACTTGTTACAGAACTCTGTCTTTACCCTACCTCTGCTGCTCTGAGTTGTATTAAATATAGAAAAGCCTTCTCTAACTTGATTTCCCCTCAAAAACCCATTCCACAGGTAATTGCTGAATATTTATTTTATGCCAGGCTGCATAGAAGAATAAATCAGAGGTGGTCCCTTACCTCATGGGGTTTAAGGTGACTACCTTATTTTCACCACACCTCTTCTTTTTTAGGCTCACCATCACTGATTCATTTCATTTCCCTCAGGTAACATTTATCTCTTACTCCCAGGTCAGACATGTAAAGCAAGAAACCTAACACTATACATGTTTCTCCAGATATGATTTGCCTAATGAAGAGAACAGTGGTACTTATCTTCACATTGCCATTAACATTGAAAGCAGCCCTCACACACAACTGAGTGCTCAGCAAATATTTATGAAAGGCTCTGGACACTCCACTTCTTCTCTTGTGGTCTCAATGGTTTTGGTTCTTCTTCTAATGGTGGATGTGACCACAGATTTATGTGCGTTATTAAAATGCTTGGGGAATAAATAATGAACTACATATGGTTTTGTAAATTTAGTTTTGTAAAGAAGAAATGAAATCCACCTTACAAAATTCCTAGGAAAATAATTGCATTCAGATGAATCTTTGGCCACAGAAAAGTGACATCTTTAGTCTAAATAATTCAAATTTCATCTGAAATGACAAAAATATCCCTGCATTGGTATGTAATTTGGGGTAGATTTTGTCTACTATCTGTGGACTGGACATAGTTGTACTGAACTAAGTTGATCAGGTCAAAAGATGTTTATTTAATTACTCACCTTCTCACTTTGAATCTAAGTTTTAGGAAATGTGATGTTAACATACTCTCTGAACCTTTAGAATTCACTCCCTTATATACTATACACACATGCACACACACACACACATACACACACACACACACACACACACACTCACACAGTGTTGGACCTAGAATTGTTTTTTTCCACGCAGTATTTCCCATGCTTAATTATGTCTCAATGAGTAATCTTCAAAGAGAGCAGAGACTTCCAGTGTAAATGCATTTATTTGCAAATGCCTCATTTGATTGTAACTGGCAATTAAGGCAGTCAAGTGTGAAAAGGGTCTTTGCCATGGTAATCTGATTCTCTTTTATTGGTGTCACCAGAAGACTCTGCTCTTTCTGTTTCCCATTCTGGTGCATCAACCATCTTTGTTTAATTCAGTCCTTCTCATATTTTCCAAACAATAATGTTTATACTTGTGAATCTTTGCTTTTCTGAACAATAATATTTATGTTTATGATTCTTACCCACAAGCTTATGAGCTTTCATTTTCTTTCTATGGTGAATCTTATTTAGCTTCAGCTGTGCTCTCAATCTATCCAGATCATGTTTATTTTCTGACTTTAGTAGCAGTGATGACATCTTACAATACAATGTCTGTAGGCTTTTTAAACAGCATGTTGATTCTTCTCCACTAATCATTTACAATACTGGCAGAATCAGAAACAAGTCACCCACTAGGATCCGCTAAACATCTCTTAGTCAGCTGAGTCGGTATGGCTTCCCTGATAGCTCAGTTGGTAAAGAATCTCTCTGCATTGCAGGAGACCCTGGTTCAATTCCTAGGTTGGGAAGATGCACTGGAGAAGGGATAGGCTACCCAGTCCGGTATTCTTGGGCTTCTCTTGTGGCTCAGCTGGTAAAGAATCCACCTGCAATGCCAGAGACCTGGGTTCAATCCCTGGGTTTGGAAGATCCCCTGGAGAAGGGAATGGCTACCCACTCCAGTATTGTGGCCTGGAGAATCCCATGGATTGTATAGTCTATGGGGCCTATAGTCTATGGGATCTATAGTCTATAGTCTATGAGGTCGCAAAGAGTCAGACACGACTAAGTGACTTTCACCTTCAGGGCAATTTGAGCTAACACTAATGTGGCATAATCAATCCATCCATTATTGAATCTACCAAAGCATATAGTCATAGCAACTATTAAAACATTCTCAATTAAAAGGGCAAATCAAAGTCCATTCATACAGTGCTTATATATACTATCTATGTCCTTGAAAGGAAAGTTATGACCAACCTAGATAGCATATTGAAAAGCAGAGACATTACTTTGCGAACAAAGGTCCATCTAGTCAAGGTTATGGTTTTTCCAGTAGTCATGTATGGATGTGAGAGCTGGACTGTGAAGAAAGCTGAGTGCTGAAGAACTGATGCTTTTGAACTGTAGTGTTGGAGAAGACTCTTCAGAGTCCCTTGGACTGCAAGGATATCCAACCAGTCCATTCTGAAGGAGATCAGCCCTGGCATTTCTTTGGAAGGAATGATGCTAAAGCTGAAACTCCAGTACTTTGGTCACCTGATGTGAAGAGTTGACTCATTGGAAAAGACCCTGATGCTGGGAGGGATTGGGGGCAGGAGGAGAAGGGGATGACAGAGAATGAGATGGCTGGATGGCATCACCGACTAGATGGACATGAGTTTGAGTGAACTCCGGGAGTTGGTGATGGACAGGGAGGCCTGTCGTGCTGCAATTCACGGGGTCGCAAAGAGTTGGACACAACTGAGTGACTGAACTGAACTGAACTGTTGCTGAAATGACATAATTTCAAAACCCAGGTACAAGTACTAGGAAAGATGGGGCATAAAATCAGCCTTTGTGTTGGGAGTCTGACCTCTTTGTAGATTAGCCCCTGAGAAATAATTAAGACTGGAGAAGATTCAGTTCAGTTCAGTTTAGTCGCTCACTCATGTCCGACTCTTTGCAACCCCATGAATCACAGCACACCAGGCCTCCCTGTCCATCACCATCTCCTGGAGTTCACTCAGACTCACGTCCATCAAGTCCGTAATGCCATCCAGCCATCTCATCCTCAGTTGTCCCCTTCTCCTCCTGCCCCCAATCCCTCTCAGCATCAGTGTTTTTTCCAATGAGTCAACTCTTCGCATGAGATGGCCAAAGTACTGGAGCTTCAGCTTTAGCATCATTCCTTCCAAAGAAATCCCAGGGTTGATCTCCTTCAGAATGGACTGGTTGGATCTCCTTGCAGTCCAAGGGACTCTCAAGAGTCTTCTCCAACACCACAGTTCAAAAGCATCAATTTTTTGGTGCTCAGCCTTCTTCACAGTCCAACTCTCACATCCATACATGACCACAGGAAAAATCATAGCCTTGACTAGATGGACCTTAGTCGGCAAAGTAATGTCTCTGCTTTTGCATATACTATCTAGGTTGGTCATAACCTTTCTTCCAAGGAGTAAGCATCTTTTAATTTCATGGCTGCAGTCACCATCTGCAGTGATTTTGGAGCCCCCAAAATAAAGTCTGACACTGTTTCCACTGTTTCCCCATCTATTTCCCATGAAGTGATGGGACTGGATGCCATGATCTTCGTTTTCTGAATGTTGAGCTTTAAGCCAACTTTTTCACTCTCCTCTTTCACTTTCCTTAAGAGCCTCTTTAGTTCTTCTTCACTTTCTGCCATAAGGGTGCTGTCATCTGCATATCTGAGGTTATTGATATTTCTGGAGAAGATTACATGGAAGAAATTCTGGGTTCTGGAGAAGATTACATGGAAGAATTTCTGGGTCTGATTGCAGGACAAAGAGCCTGAATAGCAGTGAACCTCCACCTGTTAGACACTGATAATCAAAATCACTTTAGGAAATAATTTTTCAAAGTATTTGTAATATCTTGAGTTATGAAAAAGATGTTTCAGTAATATGAAACTGTTTTTAACATTTCTTTTAAAATTGTTGAATAGCTTTGTTTTCCCCACTCAAAACTTGATTATTACAAATGCCAAAGAAGTTCTCATTTTGCTGTTGATTTGCTGTACACTCCTTGTTCTTTCAGAGTAATATTTTAAATTAGCTTTTTACCTCACCTCTAAAGTATCACTTTCATTTGAGAGAGAATACAAAATAGCTCCTGTTATTTTACCTTTCTCATTCATACTTTGATTCTCTTTTTAAATTCACTTCTATTTGCAACTGCTGTTTGTTGCAAATGAGTAATGACTCTTACGTGAAAAAGAAGATGAACATAATTTCCAACAAACTTGAATTTAGACAAATACACTTTTTTTTTCATACTATTCATGGGTTTCTCAAGGCAAGAATACTGAAGTGGTTTCCCATTCCCTTCTCCAGTTGATCACGTTTTGTCAGAATTCTTCACCATGACCCATCCATCTTGGGTAGCCCTACACATCATGACTCATAGTTTCATTAAGTTAGACAAAGCATCACTACTAACAAAGCTAGTGGAAGTGATAGGATCCCAGTCGAGCTATTTCAAATCCTACAAGATGATGCTGTGAAAGTGCTGCACTCAATATGCCAGCAAATTTGGAAAACTCAGCAGTGGCCACAGGACTGGAAAAGGTCAGTTTTGATTCCAATCCCAAAGAAAGGCAATGCCAAAGAATGCTCAAACTATTGCACAATTGCACTCATCTCACATGCTAGTAAAGTAATGCTCAAAATTCTTCAAGCCAGGCTTCAACAGGACCTGAACCTTGAACTTCCAGATGTTCAAGCTGGTTTCAGAAAAGGCAGAGGAATCAGAGATCAAATTGCCAACATCCACTGGATCATGGAAAAGCAAGAGAGTTCCAGAAAAACATCTATTTCTGCTTTATTGACTATGCCAAAGCCTTTGACTGTGTGGATCACAATAAACTGTGGAAAATTCTGAAAGAGATGGGAATACCAGACCACCTGACCTGACTCCTGAGAAATCTGTATGCAGGTCAGGAAGCAACAGTTTAGAACAACAGACAGGTTCCAAATCAGGAAGGCTGTATATTGACACCCTGCTTATTTAACTTATATGCAGAGTATATCATAAGAAACACTGGACTGGATGAAACACAAGCTGGAATCAAGATGGCAGAAAGCAAAAAACTGAAGAGCCTGTTGATGAAAGTGAAAGAGGAGAGTGAAAAATCTGGCTTAAAGCTCAACATTCAGAACACTAAGATAATGGCATCCAGGCCCATCACTTCATGGCAAATAGATAGGGAAACAGTGGAAACAGTGTCAGACTTTATTTTGGGGGGCTCCAAAATCACGGCAGATGGTGACTGCAGCCATGAAACTAAAAGACACTTATTACTTGGAAGAAAAGTTGTGACCAACCTAGACAGCATATTGAAAAGCAAAGACATTACTTTGCCAACAAAGGTCCACCTATTCAAAGCTATGGTTTTTCCAGTAGTCATGTATGGATGTGAGAGTTGGACTCTAAAGAAAGCTGACCACTGAAGAATTGATGCTTTTGAGCTGTGGTGTTTGAGAAGGCTCTTGAGAGTCCCTTGAACTGCAAGACTCAATAGACTCACCGACTCACTGACTCAATGGACATGAGCTTAAGTAAACTCTGGGAGTTGATAATGGACAGGGAGAACTGGCATGCTGCAGTCCATGGGATTGCAAAGATTTGGACATGACTGGGCCATTGAACAATAACAACAAAGTATCAAAACACCTCTCCAGCAGTTACTCCCTGGGCTTTAACACAGCAGTCCTCTTGAAAACAATATTTTCTTGTACCACTGTAAGTGATCCTTTTGGAGAAGACCCAAGCTGGAAAAATATATTGCATTTAACATTCTTCAAGGCAAGGATCCAGGCCTTCCTTTTGGGTTTCACCAAAAGGGCCTAGAATCATACAGTGTATAAATTGATACTCATTACATGCTTTGTGAGTGCTAAACGTTGACCAGATTTTTCAGCATATTATACTTCTTTATAATCAGATATTCTGATCCTGAGGATGGTCTACTCTTAAACAATATGGAAGGAATATCTTTGAGTCTAAAGTGTGAAGATAGAACTGTAATATTTTGACCTAGAATAGCCAGCATAGTCTGCTCACCTTCTCAGTTCTACTGTAACTGTTGTCAGGCTATTCTGTACAGTTGGATATTGATGAAAGGAAAAAAAGATTTTCAATAAAAATCACGAGTACCACCTCAGTTCAGTTCAGTTGTTCAGTCGTGTCTGACTCTTTGCGACCTCATGGACAACAGCACTCCAGGCCTCTCTGTCCATCACCAACTCCCAGATTTTACTCAGATTCATGTCCATTGAGTTGGTGATGCCATCCAACCATCTCATTGTCTGTCATCCCCTTCTCCTCCCACCTTTAATCTTTCCCAGCATCAGGGTCTTTTCAGATGAGTCAGTTCTTCACATCAGGTGGCCAAAGTATTGGAGTTTCAGCTTCAGCATCAGTCCTTCCAATGAATATTCAGGACTGATTTCCTTTAGGATGGACTAGTTGGATCTCCTTGCCATTAAAGGGACTTTCAAGAGTCTTCTCCAACACCACAGTTCAAAAATATCCATTCTTCAGCGCTCAGCTTTCTTTAGAGTCCAACTCTCACAGCCAAACATGACTACTGGAAAAACCATAGCTTTGACTAGATGGGCCTTTGTTGGCAAAGCAATGTCTCTGCTTTTTAATAAGTACCACCTACAATATGGCAATTCTGACTTACCCCTGAACAACATGTGATGGAAGAGAGAAAGGCATAGCTTTAAGATCAAACAGATCTGGGTTCAGAGTTCAGGTTCTTCACTTACCATTGTGACCTTGGACAAATAGCTTAAGTTTCCAAGGCTCAAAATTGATTTATCTGTGAAGTAAGGATGATAAGGCCTATTTCCTCAAAATGTCACTAATGGAAATAATGCACATAGAGCATTCAGCTCAGGTTCACACAAAATATTTGTTAAATGGTAGTTCAGACTATGACCCTGAAGCAGTTTATCTCATAGAGTAGAGGAACCTGGCCTTGGCAGTCACAACAAATGAAGATGAATCACAACTCCCTTCCTCACTAGCTCTGTGACCTTAAACAGTGTAGCCTCTTTAAGCATCACTTCACTCATCCATAGAATGAGAATAATGATACTTTTTAGTTTTCATTTTATAACTTATATAAGTATCTATAACAATTGATATGTAGTAAAACATCACCAAATAGCAGCAGTGTTACTGCTATCTCATTAAGTCTTCACGTGAGTCCTATTGTAGGTATAGTTTTGCCATTTTATACATGAGAACATTAAAGCTTGGAGAGTATAAGAAACTTGTCCAAGATCAAGGTTCTTAAGTGGCTGAACTGAGATTTGATTTAGGGCCTAAGTTGCCTTCAAAGTCTATGCCTTTTCCAAAATGCCAGCCTCTCTCTCCTCAGCACCCACCTCACCCCAGACCATCCCTCACCTCTGTGGGTTTTACTTGCTTCCAGGAAACTTGTCAATCTTCCTTCTACTCTTGTCATATTTTTTTTTCAGGCATATTAGAAACATTTGGAGTAAAATAATAATTTATTAAAATTTTCAATGTAAAATTGAGATTTTTAAATCATCATCTAAATTGACATATTTCTCCAGGATTTTTTAATTCTCCCCATTTCTTCTACTAACATGATGCATGTTAGTGGCTGTGAAAGGCTCTGGGTTTGGTTAAGGCCATCTCCAAGTTTCTTCTGTTTCTATCATAATGGTTATAAGAACATGTTAGTCCTAATCCAAGCCAAGTGCATTTAGATACCATTTAGTTAACCTAAGATAAATGTACAAACTAAAAAATTTTTTAAATTAAAGAATCATTAAGAAGTCCACTGGTATAATAAAAGGGAAAAAGTTAAATAATAATATGGGCTGCTACGTGTAACTAGCTCCCCTTTACTAATGAGGAAAATTTTTGGTGGTAATAATTTATACTAGGGAATGATTTGTGGGATTTTGTTTGCCTTTCACAGATGCACAGGGCAAAGATACTAATTTAGATGCAAACCCTAGACTTAGATCTGGTGGCCAAATCCTGACCCTACCAATTATTAGCTGTGATCTTAGGCAAATTATTTATTCTTTCTAGGTCTCATTTTGTCTTGGTAAAATTAGGATGATGAAAGCTTATATTATAAAGTATATAGGAAAATTAAATAAGTTGGATCTTATAAAGTACACAGCAAAGTGTCTGTCTTCAGTCCAAGATAGATATTGTTTTTATTATGCCTATGCCATGAACTCTGCTGCTGCTGCTGCTGCTGCTGCTGCTGCTGCTGCTGCTAAGTCACTTCAGTCGTGTCCGACTCTGTGCAGCCCCATAGACGGCAGCCCACCAGGCTCTCCCATCCCTGAGATTCTCCAGGCAAGAACACTGGAGTAGGTTGCCATTTCCTTCTCCAATGCCATGAACTCTATATATTCCTAAATCTCCTTAGTTATGGAATATGGGATGCGATTCCATGATCCAAGGGCACATTTCCAGGTCACCAAACCATTGGTTAATCATTTACCTGAATTTTCCCCTACTACTCTGTACCATTTTGAATCTTATCTTTAAATAAAGAAAAACCCATGACCCTTCAAGTGTTAGAGGTTTGTGTCAGTATAGCACCAAAATAACCACTCAGATTGGTGAATTTGATCATGCAAATAGTAATTTCACTTCAAAAACAATTTATGAACTGAACTTAAACAATAAACTTTGTCTCAGCAGTCTAACAGTCCTAGAATGAAAAAGACCACACAATATTTTATCTGATACTTGTAATAGAAATTCATCTTTTCTATCTCTACTGTTGACAGATCAGTCTGGGTATCTAAAACACACTGGGTTTATATACTACTCTCAAATGTAGGATTTATCAAATTATTTCAAACTACCATCAAAATGCATCCATGAGATGGTTAGATAGCATTACCAACTCAATGGACATGAATTTGGGCAGACTCTGGGAGACAGTGAAGGATAGAGGAGTCTGGTATGCTGCAGTCCATGGGGTTGCAAAAAATTGGGCATGACTTAGTGACTGAACAACATCTGTATCATGGATGATAATCACGCTATGTAATGTATGAACTTATTCCCACCTCTCAGCTTGGGGCATCTGGGAGGAAGTCAGTTTAATGTTTGGGTCACACACTACATAGAAATATGGGCAATGATACCAGCTTCTGCATCTCCAAAAGTGGTCCAGGGGTTTGGGTACCCTCTTTGCTGTGTGGACCCACGCACAATGGCTTTCTCCCTTCCTCTCTCTTAGAGACATTGGTTCCTGAGAGCAGCACAGGAACTCTGTCCTAACAGTGGGAGAAGGGAGGGCAAGGCGGTGCACTCTTTAGGACATTTAACAACCCATTCCCTCTGCTTTCCTGTACCTCAACTTTCTCTTCACTAGCTAGCTTGTATAGGCCTCAGTTGACCACTTTTACTTCCTTTAAAATTTTCATGATTCTCTCAGACCAGATTCAGTGTCCTCCTCCATCCACACTCCCCTTTTCAATCTATATTTCTTCTCTGAAGCTCTTATCACAGGTACTGTTATGGAATGCAAGTTCACATGCCCAATGCACAGTAAGGCCAAACAGACTGAAATGTCGGAGTTTGAAGCAGAGAAAGATTTATTGCAGGGCTATCCAAGGAGACAGGTAGATCATGCCCCAAGCCCTAACTCCCTGAAGGGTTTCAACAAAGCATTTTTAAAGGCATGGTGAAGGGAGGGCATGGTTAATTGTTGCAAATTTCTTGGTTTTAGAAACCTTTGTCTTGCAGCTGTCCACTGAGGTCAGGTCAGGACATGTTCCTACAAACCTCCAACAAGACAGATGTTATTCTCTGTTCTGCAAAATTTCATCTCTATATGAATGGACTCTTAAAAGTCAAAGCCCTGATAATAGGCTAAATTTCAGGCTATAGGCAGCACACTTTTACAAAAGGTTCAGAGCCAGCATGACTAAGCACAAGCAACGAAGCACGAAGGCTAAAGTAAAAGGAATGGATGTAATATGGAGTCAGATTTGTTCTTCCCTATCACCGGTGCAATTAATGAGTTGTGTGATAATTGTTAAATGTCCATTTCCCCCATGAGAATGTAAGCATCACGACTCTTTCTGTTCCATCCCTCTGTTCTCAGCTCTCACAAGTCCTATTTGTTCAATACCCAGGGCACGACTGATCACCATGATTGACAAGAGTTTATTAAGTGGACATGTGAATGAATGAAGGAGTAGAAGGATGAGCAGTATATACTGAGAGGAGCCTCTCTGCTCTCCTAGCTCCAGACTTGGCAGGTAGGAGGACGCTCTTACATGGATTTAGTTACTAGGTGAAGTTTTCATTATGACGCAGCAGGTGGAGCCTGGAAGCTGGTAGTTCCATATTCAGACACCCTCAAAGATTTTCCCACAGAGCCCTCCCATGCCCTTAGCTGTGGTCTGACATGTGTGAGCACAAGATCCTTATCTCCCTGAAACCTCAGGTCGTGCAAGATTCTGATTTTTTCCCTCCATTGCACCTAGTTCAGAGATTTGCACATGGCAGATACTATGTCTAATGAATATATAAAAGAATATATAAATATTTAATTAATATATAATAAAATACACAGAGAGTTGTTTTACTATAAAGACTATAACAGCAATTCACCCTCTTGGTCCTGCACTATTTGTGTTTTTGTGTCCCCATTTGGGTCCCCGCTTGTTAACCATTAGACCTACTCCCTTTCTTCTATTGATTCAGCTACAATGTTTCTGAAGCACTTTTAGTCCTTGGGAAGAAAGGGACAATATATAAAAACATTATGATGATGACGACGATGATGATCTTTCTTTCAACTCTCCTCAGATGTAGGTTTCTAGAGCAAGTACTATAAGTAACTGAATATAAATTTCAAAACTTGTTGCAGTTTTAGAATAATTCCTTATTAATTTCTAGCCATTCCATCTTACATTCATATCTATTTTTTAATTCAGTTAGTGGCATCGTCTTTTCATCGTTTCAATTGAGTCACCTAATTACATGAAAGAATAAAAAACCTGTAGAAGCCCAAATAGCAAGAAAGAAATTCAGGTTAAAAAAATATTTACATCCCAACTATTTAAACACGGTAATCTCTGTGATGATAGACAGCATTTACTTGTATTGTATAATTCAAAAGAAATATGAACTATCTTAATAGATCACTGTGAGGAGTCATGGCTGAAAAAGAAAAGAAACAACAGTGCATTTTGGACTCCATTGGCTATCTTGTATGTTTGACATAAAAAAATATCATAGAGCATATTATATAGGGTATGGTCTGATCCTCAGTCTCAACACATCAAATTCACCCAGTGCTGTGCTAATTTCTGTCTGCTTTCTGCTGGAATCCAAGAGAAATTTCAGTCATTTTCTGGTTCTTTCACTTAAGCTGTTGGCAGACCTCAAAAACAGCCCAGGAAAGCTATGAATCCTGAACTTGTACTGAAAGAGGCAGAATGAAAGAAAAAAACACCTTTTTTTTTTTTTTTTTTTTTCCACAAAGATCATGGGAACTGAAAGCACCGCTTACATAACTGGGTTCAAATTCTGCTTTACTCTCAAGTTCACCTCTGCTCTCTGGACTGGCTTTCAGCATGCAGGCTTTCATCAGGGCCACATTCTCATTACTATGAGCAGCAGCTGCAGAGGGCCGAGTGTGAACCTTTGACATAAAGGCGACCACCGACCTGCTCAGAGTGACCCCTTGACGGCAGCTCACAGCGTAGCACTTAATATCTCTTTGCGATCTGACAATATGTATACTGCAGCATTGTTGTTGTTTAGTCACTCAGTTGTATCTAACCTTTGCAACCCCATGGACTAGAGCCCACCAGGCTCCTCTGTCCATGGGATTCTTCAGGCAAGAAAACTGGAGCGTGTTGCTATTTCCTCCTCCAGGGGGTCTTCCCAACCCAGGGATTGATCCCACATCTTCTACATTTGCAGGTCAGTTCTTTACCACTGACCCACTGGGGCAGCATGTACATTACAATAATATATGCAGGGATCACAGTGCTTTAATAGGGAAAAGCAAGGTTATCATTGTTAGAGAAGTTCTTTTTTTTTATTTTTCCTGGCAAAGTAATGTCTCTGCTTTTCATTATTATTATTTTTTTTACTTTACATATTGTATTGGTTTTGCCATACTTCAACATGAGACAAGTCCTATTACTAATCCTTTAAACATAGAAATAATATATCTGTCAAATGGAGTCTACAACCAGTAAATAATACCCCTCTGGTTGTGTCTGCTATCTACATGCTGGAAAATAATTAGCAGGAAGGAATCAAAAAGGAAAAGTTTATAGAATGCTCACTAGATATGAGCTAAGTGTTTTATAAATATTTTATAATTTAATTTCACCAGTATCCTATATATTAGATTTAGAGTATCTGTTTTACAAATGAGTAAACTGTGGCTCAGTTCAGTAACTTGCCCAAATTTGTCCCTAGAACAGTGCCCGGTATATAATAAACACTCAAATATTTGTAGAAGAGAAGTAAAGAGGGGGAGGAAATCTGGTAAGACCTAGAATGTTTGAAGAAGTAATATTATAACATTAATAAAAACAAATATTACCTAACACCCGCTATATGCCAAGCAATATTCTGTTTCCCTTATATTCAGTTCAGTTCAGTTGCTCAGTTGTGTCCGACTCTTTGCACCTCCATGAGCCACAGCACGCCAGGCCTCCCTGTCCATTACCAACTCCTGGAATCTACCCAAACACATGTCCATTGAGTTGGTGATGCCATCCAATCATCTCATCCTCTTTCATCCCCTTCTCCTCCTGCCCTCAATCTTTCCCAGCATCAGGGTCCTTTCAAATGAGTCAGCTCTTTGTATCAGGTGGCTAGAGTATTGGAGTTTCAGCTTCAACATCAGTCCTTCCAATGAACACCCAGGACTAATCTTCTTTAGGATGGACTGGTTGGATCTTCTGCAGTCCAAGGGATTCTCAAGAGTCTTCTCCAACACTACAGTTCAAAAGCAACAATTCTTTGGTGCTCAGCTTTCTTTATAGTCCAACTCTCACATCCATACATGAGTACTGGAAAAACCATACCTTTGACTAGACGGACCTTTGTTGGCAAAGTAATGTCTCTGCTTTTTAATATGCTGTCTAGGTTGGTCATAACTTTCCTTCCAAGGAATAAGCATCTTTTAATTTCATGGCTACAATCACCATGTGCAGTGATTTTGGAGTGCCCCAAAATAAAGTCTGACACTGTTTCCACTGTTTCCCTATCTATTTGCCATGAAATGATGGGACTGGATGCCATGATCTTTGTTTTCTGAATGGTGAGCTTTGAGCCAACTTTTTCATTCTCCTCTGTCAGTTTCATCAATAGGCTCTTTAGTTCTTCACTTTCTGCCATAAGGGTGCTGTCATCTGCATATCTGAGGTTATTGATACGTCTCCCGGCAATCTTGATTCCAGCTTGTGCTTCCTCCAGCACAATTCCTCCCTTATATTAATATACATCTAATTTTACTTAATTATATCAACTGATTTTTATTTATTTGTTACTGACATTAACAATTTAAGACTTACAATAAGGTCAATTTTACAAATAAGGTCATATGTCTTAGGTCAGGTTCCTAGATGGGTTTTCTTGTGTAAGTGATTTATTAAGGAAATGAGAGAAGCAAGGATTCATGGGAGAATCCTAGAGCATGAATAATAAATACCACAGTTTAAATTGATACACTGCACGGATGTTCGGCATTTGTACTCCACATCATTTGGTCATTGGCTACAGGCAGGGGATGGGATTCAGGTTGTTCTCTGGTAAAGGGCAGAGTCTGTGAGCTGTAGCAGCCAAAACTCATCACCAGTATCAACATTGTCCTCATCAATATCAGCGGTGAGATGCATGCACCTACCTTGGATCGAAGATCTGGATGAGGCATCAACTGGGTACACTACATCAAGTGAGGTGCCTAAGTCACCCAGCTGGTGCCAGTGCCCTTAAACTTGATGACGAGGGTGTGTCATCTTCCCTAACCTTATCCTAGATTAAGTCTCAGAATTGTTTCAGAAATTATTGCTCAGGTTTTATACCTTTGCATAAGTGAGATGAGATGCCTGGAACAGATAATAGAGGCAGTGAACTGAATCCCAGGGAGGCCATCCTCCAGAAAATCATGACTGAGCCCAGGGAGGGAGGTGGAGTTTTCTTCTTGAAACATACATCTCATCATGTTAATCCTGTTATGGAAAACATCAGCAGCTCCCCCCTGCTTAGAGAATAATAGGTTTGCTTCTTAGAATGGTTTGCAAAGGTTACCAAAATGTGACTCACTCCAGCCCACTGACTACCTGCTTCAGACATACATCCACGTACATTAAGTCCTGCCCCACTGAACCACTCATCAGTCCTCTGACATGCCATGCCTTTCCTCACTCCATACCTTCCAAGCATGATACCATCTGTTAGTACCACTTCCTTCCATGCCGCCTCCCCACAGCACTGGAAATTCCACTTACTGTACAACACCCAGCTGCAACACTGTCTTCCTCCACTGTAGATTTTCATGGTTTCCTCAATCAGAATTAATCCTCTGTGTTGTTTGCCCTCTATGTGATTTCTTCAGGTCCCTCCTGTGCACTTATTACAATCTGCCTTTCTCCTCTATAATGATGCATTTCCTCACTAAATGGCAAAATTCTTAAAGCTGTAAAAGGATCTGGGCTCTTTTAGTTGTAAATAACAGAAATGCAACTCAACTAGCTTACTCTAAAAGACATTTTGTTGGTTCCCAGAATGTGGAAGTTGAAAATAAGAGGCTGGCCCCACATATTGGCTGAATCCAAGAACTAAAATGCTGTGAGATTTCCCTCTTTCATCTTTGACTCTGACAGTAAATATAGTCATAGTAACTTTGGTTTTATCATTCTCATGGTGAGTTTCCAGTGAAACAGGTAAACTGTTTCTCCAGCAACCGTATGAGTCTCCATAGCTAGTGATTCCAAATAGCTTGAAACTCTCTCTCCAGGTCCCTGTTCATCCTGCATCCATCAACACCCACTTCTGGAACTGCTGTGGGTCTAAGACATGGTATCCTGACTGGGTCATGTCTCCACTTCTGTTTTGTTGATAGCTTTACCAAAATCACATGGATGGATTACCAAATGGGAAAATAAAAAGAGGCTCTGCTACTAGAGCGCAAAGATGATAGACAAGCAAAATCAGCAGATATCCACTCCAGCTTTGAATATCATTATTTTGGAAAAGAGAGGGTTTCTCATGCTCACTATGAGTACGGGAAAGGGAAAGAAAAAGAGAATGAACAAATGGAGAGAGGAGGCAGTGGAAAGGAACCCAGGGATAAGTCTGACCAATTGACAGCCTTGCTGGAAATTGGAGAGTGAAGCATGAGATCTGTAGACAGTGTCCTTGGGGAGTTCTTGCTCTGCAAAGGAGCAATAAAAAGCTCTGTCTTGTTTTAAGACAAGTATTCTTACTTTGCAAGTCTTCAAAATAAGGAGTTTCATAAAACTTTATGGATATGAGAAGAAAATTCAGAGTGACTTTGACTTTAACAAGCAATTAAAATATATTATCTTCAATCTTTTAGGAACCTAATAAAAGTTATAAGAGCTCAGAAAGACACCAGGACATGGTCACAGGAAAGGAAAAGCTGAGCCTTTGCACACAAAAATGACACTGGTAAGGCACCAGCCTCACAAGTAGGTTGCTCAGATGTGTGTTCTGAGGAGCAGAGAAATAGCCACCCGAGTTTCCCAGGGCAAGGGAATTCATTCACAACTTACATCAATAGAGGAGGATGTTTTCATCACAGACATAATTGGTTGTGTAGGAAATCACACTTGCAATTTGGCCCCTCTGACCTTCATTATACAAATATATAAATGTCAGCTCTGCATGAGTTAATTCACCTTCTCATTGTCGTTGTGTGATGCTGGAGAGTCACTATCTGATTCTATTACTACAGGTAATATCCCAGGTAGATAAAATGCTGTCCTTAGCCTCCATTATAGCAAAATTTTAAAACAGAGAGAGGCTTTAGAAGTAAGACTGCTCAAGGGAAGAGACTTGACTGAACAAACACACTGGCCACTCTGAGAATCAAAATGCATTCATTTGCAAGCAGTGACCAGGTCACTTCAAACAGCTGCGTGCCAGAGTATTTTAAATAGAATGTACACATAGAATTTGTAATTCTCAGTTCTAATCAGTTAGGACTAGACTGAAGTAGAAAAGAAGGCTAAAGCAGAATTTTACATCTGAATTATAATTAAAAGGAAGCACAATACCAGACATATTGGGAAGAGACCACGCATCACAACTTTTGAATACAAATCAAACAAACCCCCTGAAACATTATCAGTAATGTCATTGGAAGTAATGAGGCATTAATGGAAATAGTAATCAGTAAATAATGGTAATTATAATGGGCTCAAAAAGTACATGACACTAACGTGAGGTTATATGTATCACATTTTGCCATAGTTTACTAGTTAGTTTTCTTAAACTCTTGAGGCTTATTATTTTTCAATAAAGATTTTAACTATTTTCAATAGATGACCAATTGTTATTTACTCTCTTATTTATAATTACTGTGTTTTGAGCACTTACTGTGTGCTAAGTATTTAAGTGCTCATTATTTTAATTAACATTCACAACAGCTCTGCAGGATAGGTTGCCACTATCTCTGTCTTACAGATTATAAAATGAAACTCAAAACTTACAGTAGTTCTATGACTGCAGTTACCTGGTGGTGATGGAGATGTGATTTGAATGTCTCTCAGCTGTCACGTCCTTTCACTGTACTACATGCACTCTCGGGGTGATTAGTGGGTGCCCTTACCTAACAGACGGAGCCATGGACCTCGGCACCACTTCTGGCCTGCCCCACACCGTGGCACTTCTCTATGGAACTCTTTAGTTTTCAGCTCTGTCTCCTTATGGTGATTAATTGAAATAGACAGTTGCCCAGTTTATACATGGCTTTAGGCAAATTACATAATCTGACTGTTCCAAAGTATATCCAGTGACCCAAAAGCTTTGAGCAGTAGGAGGCTCATATCTATGGTCATCATTTTCATATATCCTCATTTATATTAAAAGAGAGGTGATAAAAGGACTTGAACAGGTTTGTTCAGTAAGAGCAACATTCATGATAATAGTGGTTGATATGTGTGAAGTGCATATGTGCCAGCCTTAAGCTAAGCACTCTACATACAATTTCTTACCTAACCTTCCCAACACTGTGGTAAAATATTATCTCCACTAGAAAGATTAAAGATTTGAAAACCTTAAGTGATATGATCAGAGAGTCACAACTGTAAGTGGCCAAACCAGAATTGGGCCAGGACAAAAGAGGTCATGGCTTTCTAAGGCAAGGAAGGTAAAACAAATAAGTAAAACAGGCCACAAAGGGGTCACAGCAAATGCCAGAGTCCATGCTGGCTTGGCTGCTCAGTTCCACCACTTTGAGACTGTGTAGAAGTGTGTGCCTAGGTCTGCTGATTTTTTTCAACTCAGTAATCTGAATATGCAAGCAAATTTGGGAAACTCAGCAGTGGCCACAGGACTAGAAAAGGTCAGTTTTCATTCCAATCCCAAAGAAAGGCAATGCCAAAGAATGCTCAAACTACCACATAATTGCACTCATCTCACATGCTAGTAAAGTAATGCTCAGAATTCTCCAAGCCAGGCTTCAGCAGTATGTGAACCATGAACTTCCAGATGTTCAAGCTGGTTTTAGAAAAGGCAGAGGAACCAGAGATCAAATTGCCAACATCTGCTGGATCAAGAAAGAGAGTTCCAGAAAAACATCTACTTCTGCTTTATTGACTATGCCAAAGCGTTTGACTGTGTGGATCACAATAAACTGTGGAAAATTCTGAAAGAGATGGGAATACCAGACCACCTGAGCTGCCTCTTGAGAAACCTGAATGCAGGTCAGGAAGCAACAGCTAGAACTGGACATGGAACAACAGATTGGTTTCAAATAGGGAAAGGAGTACGTCAAGGCTGTATATTGTCACCCTGCTTATTTAACTTATATGTAGCGTACATCATGAGAAACGCTGGGCTGGAAGAAGCACAAGCTGGAATCAAGATTGCTGGGAGAAATATCAATAACCTCAGATATGCAGATGACACCACCCTTATGGCAGAAAGTGAAGAGGAACTAAAAGCTTCTTGATGAAAGTGAGAGAGGAGAGTGAAAGAGTTGGCTTAAAGCTCAACATTCAGAAAATGAAGATCATGGCATCTGGTCCCATACTTCATGGGAAATAGATGGGGAAACAGTGGAAACAGTATCAGACTTTATATTTGGGGGGCTCCAAAATCACTGCAGATGTTGACTGCAGCCATGAAATTAAAAGACGCTTACTCCTTGGAAGGAAAGTTCTGACCAACCTAGATAGCATATTGAAAAGCAGAAACATTACTTTGCCAACAAAGGTCCATCTAGTCAAGGCTAGGGTTTTTCCAGTGGTAATGTATGGATGTGACAGTTGGACTGTGAAGAAAGCTGAGCACTGAAGAATTGATGCTTTTGAACTGTGGTGTTGGAGAAGACTCTTGAGAGTCCCTTGGACTGCAAGGAGATCCAACCAATCCGTTCTAAAGGAGATCAGTCCTGGGTGTTCTTTGGAAGGACTGATTCTAAGGCTGAAACTCCAGTACTTTGGCCACGTCATGAGAAGAGTTGACTCACTGGAAAAGACCTTGATGTTGGGAGGGATTGGGGGCAGGAGGAGAAGGGGACGACCGAGGATGAGATGGCTGGATGGCATCACGGACTTGATGGACGTGAGTCTGAGTGAACTCAGGGTGTTGGTGACAGTCAGGGAGGCCTGGCGTGCTGCAATTCATGAGGTCGCAAATAGTCGGACACGACTGCATGACTGAACTGAACTGAACTGAATCTGAATATTTTCAGTGTGAAATCTCCTAATTTTAAAACATCAGCATCTATTTCAAATGTGTTCCTTTAAATGTTTCAAGTACCCAATAACCACATCTTGGGCTGAAGGAGTCCCTGTCTTCCAGATGCCATCTCTGTTCTAGAATGTGTGTTCTTAGCCCTTGGAGTGCTGTGGTTCCAGTGTCTCCTTAGATCTCTGAGAATATCTATTTCCAGTGCTATCTTTTTTTCTTTTTTCATCTACATCTTCCTCTTCCTTCAATAAATGGAACATCATTCCCTGAACTCTCTTTTCCCGGGAGCAAATTTCCACTGCTCTGGTCATAAGACCGATAAATGTTTCCATCTACAAAGGTACTAGGGCCAACTTTAATTCAAAGAAATACATGATGCCCTTGAGGGTTCCTTGCCTTTGGACTTGGGAGAGATTAAACAAATACACTTTCAGGGGCAGAATTCCTTCAAAGTTTGGAAACTGTGACCATATGTGTGGTGCCCTCGAATTTTTCATTTTCCTGAAAGCCATCTGCCTCTTGTTATCCTGATGTGCCCAGTCCTGATGGTAGTGCTGTAGCATGAAAATTGGTTCCATCTAGGTTTCCATCTTGGGATCCAAAAATTTGTTTCAATTGACAGATTCTCCCTTTAGGGTTTTTCCCTAAGACAGCTGGGCTCCCGGCATGCCTAATCATCACCCCATCTTTAGCCAAAGCAGAAGAGGAAAGTTCCACAGGCTTAAAAAGGCTGAGCAGCAGCACTTTATGCATTTATTCTCCTTCCCACTCATGTTATTAATATCTGGGCAGAAATGTGACAATGAGAAGTTTTGATGTGCACAAGGAGGGTGGCTAAGCAAGTTAGCATTCTCAGTTTAATATAGTACCAAACAATTTGGCTGTGCTGAAAAAAAGGATAGATCCTAAATCTATTTGTAAATAAGGATTTAGATCCTAAATCTATTTTACACAAAATGACTAAATGCTGGGTTGAATTAACAAATAAGCAACAAAATAATGTAGAAAACTAAAAGCTGTAATGAAACATCGCTCTCATCTTGGCCTATGGATTTATAAAGGTCATATTTATAAATGTCTCTCTGGAAGGTAAGAGTTCTTTGGTAGATATAGATAGATAGATATAGATATACTATTAGAAAAATTGGATTTTAGTAGATTCTTAAAGTACTGTATAATTGGGAGAAGCACTCTAGTTAGGCATGACAGTCATGTTATAATCGAAAGGATGAAAGTGTCTGTACATTTCCACAGCCTTTCCCCTCCTTCCTGTGTGCAAACAGTTTGGACTTTGCCTACTCTGGCCCTGCCTCATCCTCTGCAGAGGGCCTTTTCCCTGATGATGCTGAGTTGGAGACTAGCTGAAGGGGAAAAAGAAAACCAGCAAGCACAGAGGAATCTCATTCTTCGAGAACCCTAAGCAGGAGAGAAATAACCTATTGAGAGTCATTGTGTGAAAAGCCAGAACGTGGCAATGAGGAAGAGTTGTTAATCAAGAGGGATTACAGAGGCTAAGTGGAATAGTAGGTGATAAGGAAGATGGCTCTGCAGAGAGGAAGAGATGATCCAGAGACTTCTGAGTCCATAGACAAGAACAGAGAATTTTAATAGTAGTCCCATTTATGTTGTTTGAAAGATGTACAACTTATTACAATTTCTACTTGATAGCACTTTGAATTTTAAGTTTCTCATGGACTGAACCACATGGACCCTGGTTTTATTAGGGTTACAACTGAAAATAATATTGCCTGTTTACCCCTCCTTTCCTCTTTATCAGGCCCTCTAGGTATTTCCAAAGAGACATAGATACTTCACAAAGAAGCACAAACACATATGACTTTTTCTCACCAAAGGCTGGGGGCCATTTCAATAAATATAACACTATTCTCAGATTTCAGAATAATTGGCCTCTAAGAATTTAGTCCTCAGGAGTTTACTGTGATTTTTTTTTTTTTCAGGGAGATGGACACCTTTATGACACTTTAAACCTCTTATTCATCCATTTAATCAATAAGTATTTACTGACCACTTGTCATAGGGCTTCGCTTGTGGCTCAGCTGGTAAAGAATCTGCTTGCAATGTGGGAGACCTGGGTTTTATCCCTGGGGTGGGAAGATCCCCTGGAGAAGGGAAAGGCTACCCACTCCAGTATTCTGGCCTGGAGAATTCATGGACTGTATAGTCCATGGGGTTGCAAAGAGTCAGACACGACTGAGCAACTTTCACACTACCATGGAGAAGGCACATGTTCTTGATTATGAGGATATAGTTATTAATACCCCTGTCTCACAGAATCTACATTTCATTTTACACATATACTTTTCTAAAGAAAGTGTTTTCATTAAGTACATAAATCAATGTGAGTGGCAGGTTATGAACTTGATATTTAAGTAAATGGGAAAATTAAATCATATCTCAGAATCCTCATGCTAGAATTATAGAGAAATGAGAATTATACCAAATATTTCCTCCTTCATCCATTCCAAAATAACTAAACTCAAAGGAAACAAAAAACGTATACCCTCTGCTGAACAGAGCCTGGCATACTTTGAAGAAGCAGAAGGAGACAGGGCTGCAAGCTGAGGTCCATTAGGCCACAGGTGAATCTAAGCTGAATCTGTGTGCTTTGAGCAAGCTGCATAACCTAGGTCTTTCATCACTGACAACATGGAGTTAATAATAGTACCTGCCTCATTAGAGGTTTTGTGTGGATTAAATGAGCTAATGCAAAGTATTTAGCTCAATATCTGCTAGAGACTCAATTATTATTTTTATCTAATTCCTTAAAGAATAGTCTGGAGGAATTCAGATCCTCTTAAGGCAAGACTCTGTTCACAAAAGAAATGAAAATAAGTTATTCATGACAAAGACTCACTGACAGATGAAGAGAGATACACTGAGCAACTCAAATAATGATGCATAAGGGTGATGGCAGGTCTGTGCAAGATTTAGAACAGATATAAGAGCAGAGGCTGTGGTTTCCCCACACAGCATGTGCATTTATGCGGCAGTATGTGTCTGTATAACCAGAGAAATTATTTCCTATTAACCACAGCTAGCTCTCTGACTACAAATGACAACTTTGACAAGCTTACATCACCAAAGACCCAGCAAGACTCCAGCAGTACTAGTTCTGTATCCAAGAGCTATTTCCAACTCTTCAGCCCTTTGAAAACTCCTCCCATGGAACAAATTATAATCTGATTGACATGGACAAACAATGCAAAATTCCTGTATCTACCCAGCAAAGTGGTTTCCTAGGCAGAGGCCTCAGTTAAATGGAGAAGCATGTGACATCTCTCTACTCTAGAGGGTTTCTAGTGCTTGGATCAACAGCTCGGCTTTCCAGCAAAATTTTCTCTAGTAAAAGTTTTCTTGATAGAGCTGGAGGACATCAGTCATTCTAAGTCCCAAATTGGTCTCCACATTCTTCATGAGGATGTTGCCAGAGGTTAGGTCACCAGGCAAATGGTTGTACTGAGCGGTCTCTGCTGCTGCTGCTGCTAAGTCACGTCAGTCGTGTCCGACTCTGTGTGACCCCATAGACAGCACCCAACAGGGTCCTCTGTCCCTGGGATTCTCCAGGCAAGAACACTAGAGTGGGTTGCCATTTCCTTCTCCAATGCATGAAAGTGAAAAGTGAAAGTGAAGTCGCTCAGTCATGTCCGACTCTTAGCGACCCCACGGACTGCAGCCTACCATGCTCCTCCATCCATGGGATTCTCCAGGCAAGAGTACTGGAGTGGGTTGCCACTGCCTTCTCCTACTTAGAGGTAATTTAAACACAACTCAGAAGCTACGTATGTTCTTAAAGTTACTGGTACCCACAATATTCCTGAATCACTTAAGTTTTTGCTACTTGGTTTCACTCTGCACTGGTAAAAAGAAGCAACATCAGTAAGCAAGTTACTCTTCAACATTTAATGGTGCCACAGGGTTAAATAATGGCCTTCTGTTTTTGGCCTGAATTTTACCAAAGTTAGCCTCAAATTCTTTTTTTGTTCCATTTAGATTTGCTAGATGTCCATCCTTTATTCCATAGCCTAAGGAATTCAGTTTCCATATCCTGTATTGTACTATTTGTGGTGTTAATTCAAGAACCATTGGTGTCTCTCTTATCTGAGCTATGGAAATTCCTTCTTTCAATAATCCCTGAATTATGAGTGGTCTCTAAGACCATCTAATTCTAATGTTCTCCATTAAACTGTAGTTGCATCTTACTCATCTCAGTGATGGTCTCTCACTGGGAGACAGGGTTAATCTTCATGCTCTGTGTAATTCTTGTCACCAGGAAGCAGGATGATGCAGCTAAAGAAGCCCAAGGAGAGAAAGCTGATCTGGATTCAAATCCTACTTCTACCATATCCATTTCCTCACATGGAAAATAATATCCAGCTAGCAGTGAGGCTTTGAGGATTTGAGATCATCTCTATACACTTACTGAATGCTAATTATTGCTATGCTTTATCACTTAGTGTCTTTCCCCATCTCTGTATCAGCTTCTTTCTTATCTCTTCTTGCAAGGTTCTTTATAATGGTAGCATTATCAAACAGGGTAACAATATACAGCCTTGACATACTCCTTTTCCTATTTGGAACCAGTCTGTTGTTCCATGTCCAGTTCTAACTGTTGCTTCCTGACCTGCAAGTAAGTTTCTCAAGAGGCAGGTCAGGTGGTCTGGTATTCCTATCTCTTTCAGAATTTTCCACAGTTTATTGTGATCCAAACAGTCAAAGACTTTGGCAGAGTCAATAAAGCAGAAATAGATGTTTTTCTGGAACTCTCTTGCTTTTTCCATGATCCAGCGGATGTTGGCAATTTGATCTCTGGTTCCTCTGCCTTTTCTAAAACAAGCTTGAACATCTGGAAGTTCACGGTTCACGTATTGCTGAAGCCTGGCTTGGAGAATTTTGAGCATTACTTTACTAGTGCAATTGTGTGGTTGTTTGACCATTCTTTGGCATTGCCTTTCTTTGGGATTGGAATGAAAACTGACCTTTT
The DNA here is from genome assembly GCF_016772045.2 of Ovis aries. NCBI lineage: Eukaryota > Metazoa > Chordata > Mammalia > Artiodactyla > Bovidae > Ovis > Ovis aries. The sequence goes on along the minus strand of NC_056058.1, from coordinate 52,661,698 downwards.
CCAGTCCTGTGGCCACTGCTGAGTTTTCCAAATTTGCTGGCATATTGAGTGCAGCACTTTCACAGCATCATATTTCAGGATTTGAAAGAGCTCGACTGGAATTCTATCACCTCCACTAGCTTTGTTCATAGTGATGCTTTCTAAGGCCCACTTGACTTCACATTCCAGTATGTCTGGCTCTAGGTGAGTGGTCACAGCATTGTGATTATCTTGGTTGTGAAGATCTTTTTTGTACAGTTCTTCTGTGTATTCTTGCCACCTCTTCTTAATATCTTCTTTTTCTGTTAGGTCCATACCATTTCTGTCCTTTATCGAGCCCATCTTTGCATGAAATGTTCCCTTGGTATCTCTTATTTTCTTGAAGAGATCTCTCATCTTTCCCATTCTGTTGTTTTCCTTTCTTTGCATTGATCTCTGAGGAAGGTTTTCTTATCTCTCCTTGCTATTCTTTGGAACTCTGCATTCAAATGGGAATATCTTTCCTTTTCTCCTTTGCTTTTCACTTCTCTTCTTTTCACAGCTGTATAGCAGTGGTTGTTACAATGTGCTTTGAAGAGAAACTGATTAACATTTTAACTTTGGGCTCATCTTTTTTTAACTTCCTGTGTCTCAATAGTCTTCCGTAGAAAATAAGAACATTAACAGAAACTACTTCAAAGGGTTGTCACATGTGTGCCACATGCAGAGCTTTTATGGTGTGAGTTACTTTTATTTTTTATTAGCACTTGGAAATTGTCTAACAGTGGATCAACATAAAGTCATCAACCAGTCAAGCAGGAGGTTAGAGATAGCACCTAAGCAACAAAGCATCAGATAAAAGAGAAAAGGGAAAACTCATTTTCTCTACCTCATGCCCAGCCTGAGTGATGAGGAGCAGAGGAAAGGAAGCTCTCTCCCAGAGGTTATGGGGCTTCAAATCTCCTCACTACATGTTCTTTGACGCAAAGGACCATGCCTTGTTTGTCTGGGGACCCTTAGTAATTGGCCCAAAGAAACACTCAGGAAAAGCTGTTGGAATAAATGAATCCAAGACAGAAGAGGAATATAGAGCTTTGAGTTATTGCCAGACCACCAAACCCTTTGACTTATTATTTGGCAAGCTGGACAATTACAAATTGGTAACACACAAGGAAGGGCTTCCCTGGTGGCTCAGTGGTAAAGAACCTGTCTGCCAATGCAGGAGACATAGGCTTGATCCCTGAGTCAGGGAGATCCCCTGGAGAAGGAAGTGGCAAACCATCTCAGTTTTCTTGCCTGGGAAATTCCATGGACAGAGGAGCCTGGTGGGGTACAGTCCATGGAGTCGCAAAAGAGCTGGACATGGCTTAGCGACTAAAAAACAATAACAACACACAAGGTAGCCTAAAGCCCTTTACAGCTTGACAACAGAGTACCTGGAACCACATGCACCTACTCCAGGAGACTTGCAGGACACACTTCAGGGTCATTAAAGTATCTGGAAAGGTCTGACCAAACAGGCTATCTGGTCAACTTCATAAAGCATATGCTCCTGGGCAAAGTTCAATAAAAGTAGCCTTTCTGCAGCAAAACTTCTGTTAGATCACTTTTCTGGCAGCAGAGTATCCTCCTCAAACATGGGACTTTTCTCCATGTGACCTCTCAAAATCTATTTCTCTCTTGTGATTCATTCAATGACCTCCACTGGTGTGAAAAAATGGTATTCTTGTGGCTCAAAAGGGTTTCTCACCCTCCTTCCTGTTCAACGGGAGTCATCTGTTTCTTCTTGCCAGTAGGTCACTTCCCATGTTATTCCAAAACTCTCCTGTAAAGAAGGCAATAGGGTATAAAAATAAACCCTTCAGAAGCAGAAGCAGCTTGTTGGGTAGCCACCTGGCTTCTCTAGGTCCTGTTCTAATACTACCCCACCAACTAGCTATTGGGTGGATGGGCTGTTTAGAATATTGGCTCTGAAGTTAAGACTGCCTCAGTTCACAGTCTTCCTCTACACCTGCCAACTGGGTTTCCTTTGGAAAATTTCTTACCCTCTCAAAGTTTGCATTTTCTCTCTGGAAAAAGGGGATAAGAATAGTACCTATCTCATAGCATTTAGTGAGAATTTAATACAGTAATGTAAGTAAAGCATTTTGAGCAGTATCTGGTTCATGATAAGAGTGCAATAAAAATTACCTAGAATTTAATTTCAGAGGCCAGTGTGAATTCTCAGCACTGAGTGCATGTGTGAATGAATGAAAAATAGAGCCAAGTTACCTGCAAAACTAAGAGTAAAATTGTATGATGGTGACAGCACTCAGCCCGTTCCTCCCTTTGATCTTGTTATTCACTAATGTCAATAGTCAATTTTAAGAAGGGATTTCTTCTTGTTTTATACTCAAAAAAATGTAATTCTCTCAAGGAATTCTGAAAGTGATTTAAAATATTGCATTTTTATTCACCTTTAACTCTGAATCATTGTCTTTTCACCTAATGGGAGAGGTTGATTCTTTGGTTTAGAGGGCTTAGAAAGGGAGAAAATTTAAGTACTGTGACAGTTTAATTCTTATTTTTAAATGTGTCCTAAATAATATGTCCCTGCTTTCTTGCCTTGACACCCAGGAGGTGACTGGCATGGAGCTGTGTTCTTAGTAGAGAGTGCTGAGCTGTCAGGATGCCAGGGTGGCTTGGGTTGCCTTCTCTTCTTGCTTTTAGTTGCAAATGAAGTAAATTTTTGGAAACCACTCACCATGTATTGACATCTGTGAATGGGGACAGGAAAAAAAAGATAGTATAATTATCTTCCATAGAATACAGTGCACTGATGTGAGAGTTTCCAGGAGTGAGCTAGAATTACAGTTTGGAACTTTGTCTAGGTCCCTCTGATTTTACATTTTTGCTACTTAGAAGAGAATTGACAGGAGTGTTTGACTATTAAAGACGGATTCAAAAGCATCTGGTACCCACTGTCCTTTGTATTTTTCAAACACAGCAATGCAACAGGTGAGCCATCCGCATATTCCCAAGGTTCTGCATCTATGTGCACCAAGGGACAAGGATAAGAGAAAGTCAGTGGTTGAAACACCTGCTGAAAGTTTCCAACAGCAATATTGGATAGGGAGGAACATAGAAGTTCCTACCAGTGTTTTCTACACAATCTGATACATTCACTTTGTTCAGGCCACAAGGAGGCAAAGGGGAGAAGATGAATGAGGCTCTTTTCTATGCTGGTCTTTTCCCTGGCAGAAGTAGCCCACCATTAAAGAATACAGTATGGCTCCCTCTACCCTGAGTAGTTTGGCAAACACACTTTGTAACTAGTGATAGTGCCAACAGTTTGTAGCAGCCTCCACCACAGCAAATCAGCTGTGATATTAAAAAGAAAAACAGCCTGGCAATGTGGAAACTATCCCATCCAGCAGTATTTCCCCAAACAAGAGGCTTGATTTTGCTGCCCAAATGAGAGTGACAGAACTGATTAATCCTTTGTTCCACATGTCATTCTTCTCCATCAAATTTTAGTTGTTTATTTGTTAATCTTTTATATAAAAAGGCAACATTGTGACTATTTAAATAGCCCAAGTGAAGTGAAGATTTGGCAATTGCACAGTAAAATTAAGCCAGCCAAATGAAGAAGAGGAGAAATCAGGTCATGCAAGGTAAAGAAATCTGTTGTTTCCTGAATTTACTGAATTGGCTCCATCTATGATGAAACCGTTTTCTTTTCTGCTTCAGTAACTCAGATAGCCATCTGGATTATTTAATCTGCACAAATAATTTGTCCATATGCTTTCAACCCAAGGTGAATTTTTTTTTTTTTGGCAATCTGAATCATCTACAAAGCTGAAATTAACAAGGAAATTTCCAACTCTTTCTTCCTGTGCCAGCTCAGCCCCGTCAACAGCATCAGTAAGAACAGGGATGAGGAAGAGGTTTGCATTTTTAGCTGTTGAGCAAAGAGGTTTCAGATTGGATAGATTCATGTCTCCAGTCCTTGGTGCTCAAACATTGTAGGAGCTCAATAAGCATATGTTTTCTTTCTCCTTTAACTCTGCAGAGTTGTAGGTGTGCAGGCTGTTCTTCTATGAGCTGAGGCCCATGGCTAAGGAATCATCAAAAGACCAGGAGCTAATAGAAGCAAAGAAGAGGCCTGTGATCATTGGGCTCTTTTTATTATCATTATTTTATTTTTTAATTAATTAACTTTACTTTACAATATTGTACTGGTTTTGCCATACATTGACTTGAATCTGCCATGGGTGTACATGTGTTTCCCAACCTGAATCCCCCCTCCCACTTCCCTCACCATGAGGTGGATGAAACTAGAGCCTATTATACAGACTGAAGTAAGCCAGAAAGAAAAACACCAATACAGTATACTAATGCATATATATGGAATTTAGAAAGATGGTAACGATAACCCTGTATGCGAGACAGCAAAAGAGACACAGATGTATTGAACAGTCTTTTGGACTCTGTGGGAGAGGGCAAGGGTGGGATGATATGGGAGCATGACATTGAAACATGTAAATTATCATATGTGAAATGAATTGCCAGTCCAGGTTCAATGCATAATACAGGGTGCTTGGGGCTGGTGCACTGGGATGACCCAGGAAGATCTTTGAGCTCTTGATCTCTTCACCAGAACTTTGTAAGTAAGAAAGAGAGTCACAGCTAGTACCATACTGCTCTATCAAACAACTAATCATATAGCCTTGGGCACTAACTATCTGAGAGCTTCTAGGTTGGTGAACACATCACCAGGCCAGGAGGGTGGCATGCCTGGAGAGAGCTCTGAACCCCACTCCATCTCTTTCATCTACTTGATCCTGAGCTCTATCCACCCACCCCTACCTTGCATTTATACATCTCTTCCACTTGGCTATTTCTGAGTTGTATTCTGTATGATAAAATGACAAGTGTAAGTTAAGTGTTTTCCTGAGTTCTGTGAACCGTTTTACTGAATTATCAGATCTGAGGGGAGTCATGGGCAACTTTCAAATTTGTAGACAGCCAAACAGAATGCAGATAGCCTGGGCACCCTGTTTGTGGCCCATGTCTGAAGTGGTCCTGTGGACTGAACCCTTAACCTGTGGGTTTTGTGCTAATTCTGAGTAGTGTCAGAATGAAATTGAATTGTAGGACTGTAATATACTTATATAACCACTTATAATTGAATAAGCATATTCCTCAGTAGCCTTGCCAGCCAATACTGAATGAGATAGTTTGGCAACTTAACATTTTTCTAAATGGAAGCTTAGGGAAATAGTATAATAGTAGTATAGTATTTACTATAGTATAATAGTATAATCACAAAATACTTATCTTGTGATCATGTGCTGAGTGTGAGGAAACACAAGGAGAAATTTCCACTTCAGTTTCCACATATATAAACTGAGCATCATATTGGTATCTACCTCATGAGGTTTATGTGGGAATTAGATGCAATACAATGTAAAGTAAAGTGCCAGTACAATGTTTGGCACAAGCAGCACTCAGTAAACAGTAATGATAGCTACCATTTGTTGAGCACTTACTATATACCAGATGTTCTTGGAACTTTACAAACATAGATAGAAGGGTGTATGACAATCCTATGAAGTATATGTTGCTATATCTATGAAACAATATGAAGAAAAACAAATGGTAATTAAAGGCAGATTACTTGGTAGCTTCTTCTGATACAATCAACAATCAGTTAATAGACAACTGTTGGGCACAGTGCTTATTGAATGTGGGTTCTGGGCACCCTGGGATGTAATCTTAGCTTTTCTTCTTGCAGTCAGGTGACCTTGGAAAAATAACCTCACTGGGTCTCAATTGTCATATCTGGAAATTGGGGCTAATAATATAGCTAGTAGGGTTGTCATGAGGCTAATTTAACAATATAAATGAAACATGTTGGGCCCACAAGTTGCTGATAATAAGTCCAGTTTAAAACAGGCTGCTTGTTTTGAATCCCTGGACACTGTACTCACAAGCTGGGTGACCTTGGGCAGGTCACTTAACCTCTCAACCCAATGTCTTTATCTATGAGACAGAGGGGCTATGGGATTGAATAGGTTAAAATACACAGAGTTCTTATCTGGTAAGTGTTCAGTAAATAAATAAACCCGTTTATAGACATGTTGTTGTTGAGTTGCTCAGTCATGTCTGACTATTTGTGACCCTATAGACTGTAGCATGCCAGGCTTCTCTGTCCTTCACCATCTCCTGGAGTTTTCTCTGACTCATATACACTGAGTCGACGGTGCCAGTCAACCATCTCATCCTCTGTTGGCCCCTTCTCCTTTTGCCCTCAGTCTTTCCCAGAATCAGGATCTTTTCCAGTGAGTTGGCTCTTCGCATCAGGTGGCCAAAGTATTGGAGCTTCAGCTTCAGCGTCAGTCCTTCCAATGAGTATTCAGGGTTGACTTCCTTTAAGATTGACTGATTTGACTTCCTTGCAGTCCAGGGGATTCTCAAGAGTCTTCTCTAGCACAACAGTTCAAAAGCATCAATTCTTTGGTGTTCAGCCTTCCTTATGGTCCAACTCTCACATCCTTACATAACTACTGGTAAAGCCATAGCTTGGTAAGACCATAGCTTTGACCATATGGACGTTTGTATTAGTTTCTATATAATTGACAAGGCCAAGCAGGAGACATATCAGACTGAGATCACAGGCAGACAAGTCTCTGAGGGTTTCAAGGAGACAGAGGCTGGGCACTGAGTGATGGTCAGAGAGTAAGTCTGAGTTTAGCCTCAAGTTCAATCCAATGCATAATTTGCTAGTGTGTTAGGCTCTGTACTAGGCTCCAGACATTAAAACATGAATTATGGGCATTCCCAGTTTGGGAGAGCTGTCTATCTGGTGGGGTAGATGGATTAGGAAGAATCTATGACAATGTACCAAGTTTTACACTAGAGAAAGGCACACAGCAAGGAGAAGCCACATAAGAATGATGGGAGCAGTGGCATGTACCTGAAGGAAATGGCACAAAGCTCAGAGGAGGTCAAGGGGAAAACTGGGCATCTTGCTGGCTATCGATCTACTTAATTGTCATGCTATCTTGAAAGAACCCAGATGCCTGTAGACATGACAGACAACGCTGTAAAAACATTTGAGGATTGTTTGAAAGGGGCTTGGATCTGATTGTTGATATTGTGTTCTTCCATTTTGTCAACTGTAACTGCAGTGTCCCAGGTATTCCTTGTTTGCTAAAATTTAACTAAGAGGGTTATCTGCATTCCAAGCTAAGACCTTCCAACTCTGCCCTTTTGTATTAACTAAGACATTTTTATGGCAAGTGACAGAACCCTTTTCAAACTACGTTAAGCCAAAAATGAAACTGATTGTCCTACTTAACTGGAAATTCAAGAAATCCAACAATGTTTCTAATTGAAAGAAGATTTGGACCTCCAACTAGATAACCATGTGTCCACTTTCCCTTCTCATTGTTCAGCTCAGTTTTTCTCCCTGTTTGCTATTTTCTCAAGGAGGCTCTTCAGATCAGCAACCCCCAAAGTTACTTTTTTTTTATCAGTAGTTTCTACAGAAGTTGTCAGGATATTTTCATTGCCTTGGTTTGGGCAGATGACCATCCCTGAACCAATCACCATTGACTAGAGGGATGGAGTGTTCTGACTGGTCATGCCTGGCTGGGCATAGCCCGAAAGCCATTGGGTAGGATCCATGACACTCAAACTGAATGAACTGACAGTTGGAAAGAAGTGGTTCCACAAAAACATGATGAGCTGAGAGAAGCTTTTATCCATACAGTGCCCTCTAAAGGAAGAAGGAAGTAGATGACAGGGGGAAAGGGTCATTTCTGTACAAGTATCTCCAGCTCAGTCAATGCAATCATGTATCTGTTGTCACTTTCATTATGGATTGAATTCTTTTGACTTTTAAAACTATTTATCTCCCATTTTTAAAAATTCCTACTCTTTTATTCTTACACCGCTTGTTCTTAATATGTTTGGTAAAAATTTTATGAAGAGGTTTTCCCTCTACCTAGAATAGCAGTGGCTGTGTGTGATTTAGACTGTTCAGTGTATCCCTTTTGGTCCTTAAAGCTGCACCACTTTGTAATGCCTGCAGTATTTCTACCAAAGCACTGGGGTTTCTGACCTGAAGTTTGATCTCTCTCTCTTATCTCTATGTCTCCCTCTCCTCCCTCTCTGCCGTTGAATATAGATGTGATAGTGTGTTTACATAGAAGCAAAGAATATTCTCTTAACATAGACCCAAATATCCCGGGACACATGGACTTTTTGCCCTTTTGAAAGAAACAGAATATTTGGACATGTTTTCAGTTTTTCTCCATGTTCCCAACCTTTTTTCCTTTTTGTTTTATTTGCTAATAGTCAGCTTGACTTTTCAACCAGCTCACTTGTTCCAGAGAAGGCACTAGATGCCATGAAAGTGAAGTGAAAGTGAAGTTGCTCAGTCATGTCCAACTCTTTGCAACCCCATGGACTGGAGCCTACCAGGCTCCTCTGTACATGGGATTTTCCAGGCAAGAGTACCAGAGTGGGTTACCATTCCCTTCTCCAGGGGATCTTCCTGACCCAGGGATTGAACCTGGGTCTCCCGCATTGCAGGCAGACGCTTTACCCTCTGAGCCAACAGGGAAGCCACTAGACACCATGAAAAGCCTTAAAAAGTGGAACTATATAGCACACTTTAACTTTTTTCTCCTACTGCCCTTCCATTGTAATTGTTTAAAGACTGGAACCCCTTAGCTGTCACCACTCTCTTTTCTAGCTTGATAGTATGAATTTGTGGTACCATCAATTCTCAAAACCTTGTTTTTCCACCCATTCAAGAGCTTCTGCCCTACTATCCTAACCTAAAAGAGTTCATATGTAATAATTGAAGGAGCTAAAAACCCTACGTGAATCTACAAAGATCTACAACCCCCAAAGCCTCAAGACCATAGGCTTAAACAGCAGAGTTGCCCCCAGAAATCTCATTTGGTTCTATAAATCATGCTGCTGCTTTCAGCTTGAAGCACGTCTTCTGAGTTTTGTCCTGTGGCCATACATGGCCCTGGTCGACTTACACAGGTGAATTAAGTTCCTCTAAGAGCACTGCGTTGAATAAGCACACTCTAGGCGATAGTGACCAAAGTGTGTTTCTCCTGAATTGCATTCATTGCAGTTCTTCACTCAGAAAAATGGTTGCAGAGCAAAGAGAAGCTGAACTGAAGAAACAACTCCAGGATAAACCCTATCAGACAGTATTTTGACAGCTTAAGAGCTGCCACGGGGTTCATCATATGGTCAGGCTTCTGATGGGTTGTCTATACACCTGGCCATCCAAGCTTCTATTTTTCCCTGATTCATGGTAGATTCTAAAAGTCTTTATGTATAACCTAAAGAAACTTACACACACACACCAGAAAGAAGAGGGTAAAAATCTTTCAAGGAATTTTTATAAATGTTGTTAATGGACATGATGCTTCCCACAGATCTCCAAGCTCTGTGTAAATGGTTTAATATTTTCATCTACTCAACAAATTTCCAGCATAGAGAGGAGAGCTCAAACATCTTATTTGAGAATGACTCTGCAGCTGTGCAAATACAGTTTGCCTGAACAGTAATCCATCTGTCAGGTGAGATTTCCTTCTTTAAATAGCAAAAATTCCAAGTGTGGTGGTTTAGTGTCTATGCTAGAAGAGTTCTCAGCTATGCAAAGCTGAGCTGTAGTTACATCTGTTTTGGATCCTCTGGATATTTGGATTTTGGGTTTCCATGGGAAACAATGGACAGTCCCCTCTAAGTCATACTTGGCCCAAGAGTTGCAGCATCATATTTAATTCTGACCCACTCAGTGAAGAATCTCTTAATGGTTCTAGGCATCTTTCATTTATTTAAAAATATTTGGTCCATGTTGTATGCCAGCCCCAGGGCTGAGATCTAAGGGGAAAAAATGGTGAAACATATCTACTTTTAAGGAACTTGCGGTCTAAGTGAAGGGTGGGTATCACAACAAAGCCTCATAATGCTTCATGAATCAAGACAGAGTAATACCCCAAAGGGGAATGGGACCAACTTTGGACTGAGAGTTGTGTTTCAGGAAGGGTTCTCAAAGGAGGAAATACCTGACCTGGGGATTGAGGGGCAAGTAGGAATGGTGAGGGCTAGGAATTCTAGACAGAGGGACCACTGTAAAGTCACTGAGATATAAAAGAAATGTAAAAAGGAAACTCTAAGTGGCTAGAGAGAGCCTAGTAGGGGAAACATGGGACAAACTTGATAGGAGTTCAAACATGAAGGGACTCTGAATCATTCTAAAATATGGAGCCATTAATGGCTTTCCATCAGTGGAGTCGTTTGAGCAGGTCTGACTTTCTGACAATTTACTTCTGGTTCTAGCATGGCAGATAGCAAGTTTATTTTCTATGTCAAATGATTAGTAATTGATATAGCATCTCTTCTTTATTTCCTATTCCAGAAATGGCAAATTTGTGCTACAGTTCTCTCTTTCTGAAGCCATGAGAGATGCTGCAAATTAGTTGTTTCATCTTTCTCACTAAAATCAGACACAATCTTAAACTCTTCTTTCAACTATAACATGCAGACTTTCACTATCAACTACTTGGAGTTGACACTGAGTTGAGTCTTGTTCTCCATCCCTGGCCTGTTGCTTGCAGGACCTCGTTGCTCTGTATGCATCTGATGTCTGTCTCTCTTGCATCTGTTGTCTCCTCAGCATAAGAGAACCCGTTCCCAGAGTAGCACGTCCCCCTCCTTGGTTTCCCTGCCTCTCTATCTACGCTGCCGCCTCTAGTTCTTCACTTTCACCATGAGGGTCCTGAGTCTGTTTTGTTTCCCAGATCTGGGAGACATATATCAAACTCGGCGGGAATCCCCTGAACACCCACTGGCTTGGCTTAGGTGAGAAGGAAGTGTCTATCCACTCCTCTCATGGCCTAGATTTCCCGAAACTTGACTCGGAGACACAATTTAGTATATAGGTTGATTCGTAAGAGGTGTTTGTGGGATGAATACCTGTGGCAGGAAGAGATGAAAGCAGTTGCAGATGAAATGAATGAAGCAGGTATGGGGCCCAGGGGCATCTTCAGCCTATCCTGCAGGGAACTCTAGGGCTCTCACAACCCTCAGAGTTGTCCGAAAATGGCCTGCCCTTCATTCCCCACCTCAGTCAAACCGTGGGATATGGGCTCCAGGAAGAGATGTCCTTAGATGGGGTCATTCTCTGCAGCTGAGACAAACTCAGAGAGATTCTCTCCTCTTCCCTCAGCCTCTCCTACCTCAGCTGCTTTCAGAGATAGAGGAGAGGGGTCACTCAGGTTTTTAGAGTTGGTTTTGGGATTTCTCAGCCTGCTCCAAAGAAGTGCTTGAATTAAAAGTTTGGTTAGTTTATAAGTTTTGTTTTTTAAATTTTGGAGTATCAGCTAAAAACTAATACCCAGAGTTCCACATTACCCTCCTGCTACACACAATATCTTGTTACACTAAAAGAATTGCAGATTTCAGGTGGTAAAATCCGTGACTTGTATCCTATAACATTCTATGGCTTAGCAGCTATGAAAGGCCCAAATTTCAAGTGATCTTTTCTATGATCATTTGATATGCCCTGATTTGGAGTTTGGAAAATAGGGTCACTGTATACAAAGGATTGAGGCTTCCTAGGTGGCACTAGAGGTAAAGAACCCGCCTGGCAGTGCAGGAGACTTAAGATACATGGGTTCGATCCCTGGTTCAGGAAGATCCCCTGGAAAAGGGCATGGCAACCCACTCCAGTATTCTTCCTGGAGAATCTCATGGACAGAGGAGCCTGGCGGGCTATAGTCCATAGCATTGCATATAGTCGGACATGACTTAAGTGACTTAACACACACACACACATACAAAGGGTTTAGCATAAATCTGGGCACAAAAAAGATACCCCAAAACACTTGGTGGTGACTCAGTGGCTTTTACCATAGAAGCTGTATTGAGCTGTTAGGTGAGTTTGACTTATGGCTGTACCCAGGGCCTGTAGCTTCCTAAACACTTCTGAAAGGGGCCTTTTTACAGATAATTTCAGCTTTCTTTCTGTGCCAATTATAATTCACCCGAATCTCTATGGGAGCCTATTTACCCCTTTTTGCTCACAGGATAATAAAACAGACTAGCCTCTTGAGTCCTTTCTGTTGGCTTCCCCAGCTGAATTCCTATATAGCATATTATGGTGGCTGTCATAAAACCTTTCAAGATTAGGTTTGCCTTGCAGTTCTGCTACAACTAAGCAGACGAAATAAAAAAGAGGAAATATACAGGAAATTGGTAGGTTGCTGACCATTTTCAAGATCTGAATTTTAAGTCAGCAAGCTACTGTTCGAGGCTCCGGTTCTGAAATGGCCTTAGATACATTACTTCCTCACTCTCTCTGCCCTGGTTTCCTTATCGGTAAAATTCAGACGAGGGACAATTTCTTGTTTTGTCCAAAATTTTCTTTAGTTTAATGTATGGAGTTTCCTGAGATATAATTTTGCTCCATGGGATAGAATACTACAGTTGACAGGCAGAGGAATTAGCGCTAGTAACAAATATTGGAAAGGAGTGACCAGAAAGATGGGAGAGAAATGAGAGAAGTATAAGGTCATGAAAAGCATGATAAGAGAGGGTCTTAGGAAGGAAAGATTAATGAACAGTTTCTAATCTCTTTAGATGTCAAATAATATAAGTACTGAGAAGAAATTGATATTTGATTTTAATGGCCAATAAGTAGCCTGAAGAGTGATTAGATGTGAGAGTAAAGAAAGACCTAGAAAGAAACACTCCAATATATTATTTCTGGTTCCTTTAGTAAGGAGGAGAATATTAGAGAGGAAGGCAGCAGAGAATATTAACTAAAAAAAAAAGCCCATTTATTGGTTGACCCTGTAATATTTTTGTAATTTTTAAAAATCCAAATCAAAGAACAAATGAAAAGTGAAAAGGTAAAGAGAGAAGTTATAAACTCTATTTCTAAGAAGGTTGTCTAGTAAGTATACATTTGACACAAGATTTTGTGGCCGAAGAAAAGGAGTCTTAATGAAAAAAATGTTTTTAATTATTCACATTTGACTCAAATTTTACCATTTCACCACTGTAGCTCTTCTCCAAAAGTCTTTTCACAGGCGGGAAAGAAGGATGAGTACACTGAAAAGAGAAAATGGGACTTGATATATAATAAACTTTTTCCATTGACAAAAGTCATTCTGGAGGCTGCATTTGTACTACTTACAGATTTCTCTAGAATGAAGTGCCATTTCAAGTGTAGTTTTTGGAACTCTAAGTCAGTTTTGCGTTTTTGTACAGACCTGTGATGAGGGTCACCTCAGAAGAGTGTGGTACAGAGGCAAGCTGACAGCCTCTCCTTAAGCAATCTTTCTAACTGCCCTCTGTAGCTTCCAGAAGCTTTACAGCTTTTCTCTGGATGAGATGGGATCTTTCACTCGAGCCTAAATATTGGACATCATCCATAAACCCAACTGAGGGGAAAAGATATAAAGATAAATAAACCTACTATCTTAAGCCATGTTTTTAAAGGGTGTGTGTGTGTGTGTGTGTGTGTGTGTGTGTGTGTGTGTGTGTGTGTGTGTGTGTGCATAGTTCAAAAAGACAGTTGGCATTTTGTCAATTTCCTGGCACTACTTGGGGGGGAAAAAAAAGCTATGTGGTTTAAGTGTGTTTAGAGGAAAAAGAGGGGAAAGAACAAACAGAAAAACATTTTGAGCTCAGGAATGAAAGACAGTATTGTAAACTGGCAACTGCTGGAGCTTTGAAAAGAATAAGACAAAAACAAAGAGGTGGTGGTAGCGGGAGGAAGCTCAGTCAATTAGCAATAGAATTTTCTCATATTCTTTTAGTGAAATGCAAGAATATCTTTTTTCTGAAATTTTATTCTGTATCATATGAGGTGAAATGTCCTCTTTGGTCATAAGAGTGCATCGCATCATCTAAAATGTCTCTTTGCTATAGGAAACTTTCCTCTAATCATCAACATAACCACACATGCTTTGGCTAAAATTTCTAGTTTAAAAATGAGGAAGACCTTTTTAGGACACATTCAAAAAGTAACCAATACAACAATACAGGATCAGATCAGTTCAGTTCATTTGCTTGGTTGTGTCCGACTCTTGCGACCCCATGGACCATAGCATGCCAAGCCTCCCTGTCCATCACCAACTCCCGGAGTTTACTCAAACTCATGTCCATTGAGTTGGTGATGCCACTCAACCATCTCATCCTCTGTCATCCCCTTCTCCTCTTCCCTTCAATCTTCCCAGCATCACAGTCTTCTCAAAGGAGTCAGCTCTTCACATCAGGTGGCCAAAGTATTAGAGTTTCAGCTTCAACATCAGTCCTTCCAATTCAGGACTGATTTCCTTTAGGATGGACAGGCTGGATCTCCTTGTAGTCCAAGGGACTCCCAAGAGTCTTCTCCAACATCACAGTTCAAAAGCATCAATTCTTGGCCCTCAGCTTTCTTTATAGTCCAACTCTCACATCCATACATGACTACTGGAAAAACCATACCCTTGACTAGATGGACTTTTGTTGGCAAAGTAATGTCTCTGCTTTTCAATATACTGTCTAGGTTGGTCATAACTTTTCTTCCAAGGAATAAGCGTCTTTTAATTTCATGGCTGCAGTCACCATCTGCAGTGATTTTGGAGCCCCAAAAATAAAATCTGCCACTGTTTCCACTTTTCTCCTCTATTTGCCATGAAGTGATGGGACAGGATGCCATGATCTTTGTTTTCTGAATGTTGAGCTTTAAGCCAACTTTTTCACTTTCCTCTTTGACTTTCATCAAGAGGTTCTTAGTTCTTCTTCACTTTCTGCCATAAGGATGGTGTCATCTGCATATCTGAGGTAATTGATATTTCTCCCAGCAATCTTGATTCCAGCTTGTGCTTCACAAAGCCCAGCGTTTCTCATGATGTACTCTGAATATAAGTTAAATAAGTACAGTGACAATATGCAGCCTTGACACTCCTTTTCTTATTTGGAACCAGTTTGTTGTTCCGTGTCCAGTTCTAACTGTTGCTTCCTGACCCACATACAGATTTCTCAAGAGGCAGGTCAAGTGGTCTGGTATTCCCATCTCTTTCAGAATTTTCCACAGTTTATTGTGATCCACACAGTCAAAGGCTTTGACATAGTGAATAAAGCAGAAATAGATGGGGTGTTTTTTGGAACTCTCTTGCTTTTTTGATGATCCAACAAATGTTGGCAATTTGATCTCTGGTTCCTCTGCCTTTTGTAAAACCAGCTTGAACATCTGGAAATTCATGGTTCACATATTGTTGAAGCTGGCTTGGAGAATTTTGAATATTACTTTGCTAGAGTGTGAGATGAGTGCAATTGTGTGGTAGTTTGAGCATTCTTTGAGCAAATACAGGATAATGAAGAATAACAGAGTATAGATAAGTACAATGAATACATGAACCCATCCTTCTTAATTGATTATCCTCCCACATATTGATAGAAAAAAATAATTTTTTTCTAATAATTTCTTTCCTAATTGGTGCATCTCAATTCATGGTGCACCCAGATTTGTTCTTTCCTCTCTGCCCCTTGGGAAGAGATGCCATCATTCTATTCAAGATTAAGTCCTTGATCTAATCTATTCTGGCTTCTTCAAGGACTTTGCCCCTATCACTGTTTTTTTTCTTTCCTCTCATATCTCTAGCCTTGTCTTTTTTTCTGTTCAATGCCAACATACTCATTTTCTCCAACTCTTTTTCTTTTGTCCTACCATGAACTGGTCCTACCATGTGACACTTCCAAGCTTTCTTCCTATTCTTCTTTCATTGACAGACTCATTCCAAGTTGTTTTGTCATTTCTCTATTTCTTCTTGCCCATTCTGTTATCTCTGAGTTCTACTCCTAATGGCCACTAAACGCACTATTTTTTTCAAGTCATCAGTGACCTCCAAGTTGCCAAATATGATGAACATTTCTTAGTCCTTATAGGTATCTCTATGACTTTAGACTCCAATCACAATTCCCTTTTGAAGGTTTGCCCTTTTTTTGGATTCTGCACCATCAAAACCCTGGTTTGACTCTTTTCCTCAGACAGCTGTTAGTTCCTGTGCAGACTTCTATTCTATCAAGCCCATTGCAGCCCCTTGACTTCTTTCTCTGTGTGCTCTCTGTCTGGGTGATTTCTTCATTCATTCCAATGGCTCCAGACCTAAGTGTTCCTATCTACTGTTCATATCCACTGGAGAGTCTCACAGACTGTTCAGACTCAATATGACCAAATGGAACTCCAACTAAGCAAGCTTCTATTCCAGAATTGCCTCTGTACCTCATTGAATGGCACCATCATTCCCCAAGTTGCCTTAGCCAGAAACCTAAAAATTATCCTTGGAAACTGTCCCTTCACCTCCTTCTATCCTAGTTCTTCTTTCTTAATTGATGTCCAGTCAGCCCAGATGCCTCTACCTGCTAAGAGTTCCAATTCGCCCACTTTTCTCCACCCCTATTACTACTATCACAGTTCTGGATTATTACAATAATCTGCTTCCATTCTTGTTTCTCACTAATTCATCACATTGCAGCCCATAGTGTAACTTTAAAAGCCCTTTAGTATCTGTACTCTGTCCAAAGAAATATCCTTAATGTACACCTCATGTTCAACAATTATATAATTTAGAGAAGTTCTCCCTGTTCTGGGATTCTCTAAGCTCTCTATAGTTTTTCTTCCTACTTTTTTGCCTCTGACTGGTCCTTGGGGACTCTTTCTTCAGGACACTTCCTTGTTCATGGTGGGAAGTCAAATCCGGGTAGAACAGAGAGATGTCTCCCCACTCACCTCCATGTGTTCCCTCTGCCAGGACTCTCTTGCATTTATGGTCATTATTTAATTATCTCATCTCCTCTGCTAGAGTATAAGCTCAGAAAGGACAAGAAAAATATTTAACCTGTTTTCCACAGTATCTCCTGGGACTTGAACAGCATTCTATTCATTGAAGTTGCTCAATTTGTTTAATGCTGGGTAAATGAATGAATAAGTGAATGTTCTAAAATCTGCTCATGGAACAATGGGTTTTGGTACAAATCATTCTGCTATTAAAGGTATGGAAATATTTTCTCATTTTTAAGGAAAACTTAAGTCTAGAGTAATCTTAAACTCAAACAAACATGCCATAAGTTTTCCATATGTGCTACTAGTCATGCATGTACCACACTCTGGAAAATCCTCAAGATCTGAAATAAGTTTGAACATCCCAGCTTGAGTGCCTCTCATCACTCTTTTAAATATCTTACCTCTCTGCTTAGATGCACCCCCACCTCCTAACCCCTACCGATATTGATATGCTCCACATAAGGGCACCAACCAGGGGGCTAGTGAAGGGGAAATCCTGTCACAAGCCCTAGGTCTGACAGAAGGCTGCCAAGAACCCAGAGGAAGGGATATTGTTTTCTGATTTGTGTGCGCAGAGAAAGTACATTTTTGCAGTTTGAAAGGCTACCCATGTGCCAGCCAGCCCCTAACTTCTAGAACTCCCAGTGCAAAGCTCACCTGGCTTCATAGAAATAGCAAAAAAAAAAAAAAAAAAAAAAACAGTGATGTGCAAACTGGCTTTTTTACCCCAGTTTCTAATGCAGATGGTTCTGAAGATTTAATCTAGTTGACCACTAAGAGGCCTCACTGTTTCAACATGTTTTTATCAGTCCCAGTTAAGTGTTTTGGATTTTTCCCCCCAGTGACAGTTTTGCTAAAGGAACCATTTCTGCTTTAGCAAAGGCAGCCAACAATTTGTCTTTTGGTTTATGGGGTCACCCTACATGACCATTTTGTGCCATTCTGGGGTGGAATGAAGGGAGTAGTAATAGCCTCAACTCTAGGAATTTAGCTCGGTGATTCAGCAAGCTGGGAATGTGCCCAGTCTTCTTTAAGGAAGCATCTAACCATGACTGTTTTATTCAGTTCTCTAAAGGCAGTGCAAATCATGCAGTCATTTTTCTGATTGTAAAGTCTTTTGGTTTTGGTCTTTAATTGTTTAAATGCATTTTTTCAGTTGTCCTTTGGGGGATATGAATTGGCTGGGCGGGGAGGGGAAGTGGTGCATGTTGTATTTGAGAAATGCTAAATTAAACAAAATCAAATTACCAGTTTTTCTACAGTGGGATTTACTGAAGATTTTATTTTCAAAACTAAATTATGATTCTCCAGGGATTGGAGACTCTAATGTGAGATGTTTAAATACATAATTGATCAAGAAACACTCTTTAAAGTGCAAGTCTTCAAGGATTGGTGTTCCACAGAATCCACTCTGGGAAACATTAGCCAAAGTGTTGCCTTTCAAAATTGCTTCTGCAACATTCCCTCCAAGTGCCTGGAGAACCAGCACATAGGTCATTAGATTTCAATCACCATAGTATGGAATCTAAAAAATGGCATTCTAAAAGTTAAACCTCTTTTAAATCTAGTAATTAATTCTCCCTATGTAATGGAAAGAGACAATTAGTTTTGGGAGTTCAGTCACATTAGAATTTAAAATCTAGCTAGATCTAGGAAGATTGTGAAAAGCATTGTTGGATTTGAATTAAATTCCAGACCCAGCTTAGATAAGACATTTTTGTTTGTTTTCAATTCTAAGGTTATGTTTAGTTTTGCCTTAAAATTCTGTTTCAACTTTATAAAATTCTCTATATATTGCCTTTCCTTTTCCCTCTCCTAATTTTAAGAAAACTAATTTTAGGATCTCTGTCAGATTTCTAGTCCTTGGTTTTCAAACTTTGATATGCATTAGAATCATGGGTAGGCACAGAATGGGGAAGGAGGTTGGGGAAAGCAGTTGGGGAAGGAAGCTGAGGATGGTGGCTAAGAGTTTCTCATGGTCTGATTCCAGACCAATTACATCAGAACCCCAAGGACTGGGATCTCAATTCAGTCCCTACACACTGTGTGATTAGTTTTATGTGTCAGCTTGTCAAGGCCATGATTGCCAGTTTTGGGTCAAACACTAGTCTAGTTATTGTGGTGAAGGTGTTTTTTTCTATGTGAGTAACATTTAAATCAGTAGACTTTGAGTAAAGCAAATTATTATCCATAATGTGAGTGGGCCTCTTTCAATCATTTGAAGACCTTCAATAAACAGATGGAGGTGCCTCAAGGAAGAAGGGATTCTGCCTGCAGATTGCCTTCATATACCAGTTTCAGCATCACCTTTTTTGAGTGTCCAACCTGCTGGCCTACAGAATTCAGACTTGATAGCCCTCGTAATCCTGTGAGCAAAGTCCTTAAAAATCAATCTCTTTATATATATATATATATATATATATATATATATATATATGTACAAATAACCACACAATACATTTATAATATACATACATGCACACACATATCCATATGTGTGTATGCATACTATCTGTATGTGTGTATGTATGTGTATATATGTATTTCTGTATCTCTCTCTGTTTCTCTGAAGAACCCTAAGTAATACAGTCTTATTAGCAATCATCTGACAGACTTTTACCAGGACCACAGCCTCTCTAATCCTCAGCTGCATCTGTTATTTTCATTATAACACATGAGTAGAATAACTGTTTTACAAAGAAACATTCTAAAGTCAAACAATAGAAACCTTTGTATTCAAACATGGGGAATAATACATCGTCACTTGACCAAATTAGTTTCTTAATTGGCCTTGCTCTTGTCGCTAAATGTATCATGTTGATCTTGAACATTTTTAATAAGTGGATTTATATTACAGACCAAGTGTTAAAATTATTTAAACTTGAAAGGCCCAGTTTGCAATGAAGTGGAACTGATTCTGGTGGATGCTACTGAGCTGCCAATAAGAATTAATTGTAACTCAAATGTTCTTTATTATTTGTTAATTATGTAATTGTTATTCATCCAGCCTTCTTGATTTTTCCATGTTAAATAATCATGCTTCTGTTTCACCGAAGCCTTTCTATTTAGTTAACCAATTAATTAAGGATGGGTATATTATGCATTTATTAGCATCCTAATGGGAAATTGATTCCCTGTAGCCCAAACATCTACATATGTTCAGTTTTTGAGCTTAGTTTTTCTCCTTTTATGTGATTATCATTTTGATTGTAGACACTAGAAATTTAAAACCATGCCCTTAAATATCCAGTCCAGTTCAGATCACTAAAACTATCCTTTGTAAACAAATGCAAATATTGGTACAAGCACTAGAAAGAAATCACACATGACCAGAGCAAGGTATAAGTCATCACTAGTCAAAGATTCTTATGGGGTATATTTTCCACTGCAGGGTGACAACTATAATACTCAAATTCCCAATACCACAAGAAAATAGTGTTATAAAGAAAATGGAACAAAGTTAGGGTTACTGCCTGGGGTTACTTTATACTGTGGTCAAAGATGGCCCATTTGAGGAGAGGAATTTTAAGCAGAGACCTAAAGGATAAGAAAAGTACCTGGATCTGGGGTCTTTTGCAGACAAGAAATAGCATGCATGGAGCAATGAAGGAAGTAATGCTGATAATTCTCTTTTTCCTATGTATAATTTTTCCCCCGAAACCTCTCATGATGTCACTAGACCTGCAAGGGCCTCTGGAACTTTGGGGCTTGTAAAGTACATGGCTTTATAACTGTTCATATCTTCCTATTGCTCTCATTAAGTTTTCAAAAGAGCCAGTGGGCCAAAGGTTAAATTTTAACAGCAATAAAGAAAATGTGGTAATGAACGTTAAGAAATTTTCATGGAACTGACTTTTCCTTCTCCTTCTGTTAGTGCTAGTTTCTAAGAAAATTTCTATAATTAGAGAATTTTGACTGTATCTGCAACAAATAGAGGAGGCTTCACTTCCCAAATGGGTATGTGAAACTAACAGGCCAAGTGAATACACACATGTGCCAAATAATAAGGTTTCCATTCCATTAAAATGTAATATAAAGATTGAATGTTTATCTCTCTTCCCCACTGGACCTCATCTCTGCTTTGTCTCTTCATAGCATTATATAAATAAAGACTAGGGATCTTGGAAGGAAATAAGAAAGAACAAAGATGAGACTGACGGATGGGAGAGTAAGTAGTAGTGTTACTGGGAAAAAAATGATTAGAGTCAATTATAGTGCATCCAGTGACTTCTTTACAAGAACTGGCAAGATGTTATAATTCCATGCTGTTTCTAGATTAAAGCCAATGGAAATATCACTCCTACAAAGAGAATTGATGAACCTGGTTAGAGAAGAAAAGATACATAAATTTTATTTAATATAGTAACTGACATTATTTCCAATACTCCTCTAGTTTGATTCTGTTCAGTGCTAGTTAGAAAATCCAAGTGTTTTGTATATCAGTCATTAATGGGACAGCCACCAGATAGAGCTTTTGGTTGTCTATAGGAAAATATGAATAACTTGATACTGGTCATCACAATGACCTTAACATAAAGCCATGTGCGACCATCTCTAGAACACATAGAGTGATGGTGTGTTTGAGCCTGAAATACCCTTTGAGAGTATCTTTGAACAGTTCCTTATTTTACAGATCACAGATCTAGTCAGTGTCCCCAGTGTCTACTTGGATGAAACTGAGAACTCATCAGAGGGAAAACATACATAAAACTACTTTACTGACAAATTGAAGTATAACTAGGAGTTGAATCACTTTGATTTCCCTAGTAAGAGTTCATTTATACATTATGATGTAATTAGAGTTCATTTCTCCCCTTTCTTTAACCTGAACCATGAAAGAAGTTTACCTATAGTGATGTCTGTTCTCATCTCTTTGCAGTATATTCTCTGCTTTTTCTTCCACCTCCCTTTTCCCAACTCTTTCCCCATTCTGTGCTCCAGAAAATTGGCCCCTGTTTAACACGCAGCCAGATTTCCCTGCCCTCAGATGGAGTTGGCAGACAGTAGGATTAGCAGAAGAGAAAGGAGTTGAAAGAATGAAAAATGCTGGGGTGTTTTGTCCCCTGGTTCCTTCTCTGCCTGGGCCACAATGCCTGTGGAAAGGAACATCTCTCGTACTATGTCTGGGCCTCTCTCTGGGCTCCTGCTGCTACTGCTGCTGCGGCTACTGCTAAGTCGCTTCAGTCGTGTCCAACTCTGCGTGACCCCATAGACGGCAGCCCACCAGCTCCCCCATCCCTGGGATTCTCCAGGCAAGAACACTGGAGTGGGTTGCCATTTCCTTCTCCAATGCATGAAAGTGAAAAGTGAAAGTGAAATCGATCAGTCGTGTCCAACTCTTCGCAACCCCATGGACTGCAGCCTACCAGGCTCCTCCATCCATGGGATTTTCCAGGCAAGAGAACTGGAGTGGGGTGCCATTGCCTTCTCCGCCTGCTCCTACTAGCCTGTTATTATTCATTCTTGGTTTCCCTTAGACTCTCTCATACCTTTGTAAACAGTCCCTTTATTAAAAGCTCTTCAATTATCCCATCTGTTTTCTATTAAAATCTTAACTGAAATACTATTATTTATCTCCTGCTATTAACTCATTTGCTCCCAGACCATAACAAGTATATAGTTCAGTCAGGACAGAAACCCTTCTGGGTTTTTCAAATTGGAAGGGATTCAACATAGTGATTTATAGAATCTTTAGAATAACTTTGGAAGGAAGGTCAGAAAAAACATTGCTAGCTAAGGCCAGGATGCTACAGAAATTTCACAAAATAGCAGCCAAAGTTCCCAGCAGCATCTAGGTGAATGAATCACATTAAGCTGCCCCAAAGCTGATGCAAACCTCAAGATAGCCAACAACAGACATCACAAGGAGATGATAGCCTGCCCCTTCATCCACCTTCCAAATCTCACACAGTGACTCTCTTCAGGAGGATCTCACCTACAACCCTCCTTTTAAGGGATCTTGGAGAATGTCTCATTCCTCTGCTTTTTCCATGGGATACAAGGAATGCAGACAGAGAAGAGAATGATGCTGAGCTGACAGTAAAGAATCCACACAATAAGCACTGAGTAAATACTGGACTCTCCTTGGAAATTTTCCTTAACAACCTGATACCTCACTTTCCTCTTCCTTAAGGTGAGGTATAATATAGTAACTAAATGTGCAATATGTGTACAATACTTCTCCATGAGTGAGGAAGAGCAGGAGTTCTTCACTTCTTTATGCACCATGCATCCCTTTGATCCTTTGGCCACCTGGTAAAGCCTATAGATCTCTCTTCTCAGAAAGAAAATGTTTTGAAATTAAACATAATGGAAGGGATTCAAAGGAAATCACTTATATTTAAACACAGTAATCAAGCTATTTTTAAACTATGATACAGTAACACACAGATTATATAACAAAATCCAGGTGGCAGGTTTATCTAGTGGCTACCATTGATTTCAAAGAAGTGTTCGGCATAAATGATATTCCACACTATCTGTAATGTGCTATGAAAATATCTAAACTCTGTTGGTGACAGAGTCATAGGTACTGCTTATACTACTGTGACTTGTTGTTTGCATCCATTAATATAATTGAATGGCATGCCAAATTGCAGTAAGGCAAGTGAAAACAAGGTATACTATTTTTTCCATCTGCATTCACAAGACTCCAGGATTAAAGAGGTCAATTTTCCCCATTAAAACAGTGGGACTTCCTTACAGAGCTGGGGCATGGCTCAAGACCCGCATCTACCCTGCCTTTTCTTCAGGCACACAGGCCCATTTGTCTTCCAAAAGATACGGTGTAAATCAGCCCTCCCTCTTTGCCTACCTCCAACACTTTTCCCCACTCAGAGGGAAAAATCGCTTAAAAATCCAGATTATTGTTGTCCTGTCCCTCAGTTGTGTCTAACCTTATACAATACCATGGATTGTAGCACACCAGGCTTGCCTGTCCTTCACCATCTCCCGGAGTCCACTCAAACTCATGCCTACTGAGTCAGTGATGCCATCCAAGCATCTCGTCTTTGGTCACCCCTTCTCCTCCTGCCCTCAATATTTCCCAGCATCAGGGTCTTTTCTAATGAGTCACCTCTTCACATCAGATGGCCAGAATATCAGAGCTTCAGCTTCAGCATCAATACTTTCAGTAAGTATTCAGGACTGATTTCCTTTAGGATTGACTGGTTTGATATCCTTGCTGTCCAAGGGACTCTCAAGAGTCTTCTCTAGCACCACAGTTTGAAATCATCAGTTCTTTGGTGCTCAGCCTTCTTTATGGTACAACTCTCACATCTGTACATGACTATTGGAAAAACCATAGCTTTGACTATATGAACCTTTGTTGGCCAAGTGATGTCTCTGCTTTTTAATACGCCATCTAGGTTTGTCATAGCTTTTCTTCTAAGTAGCAAGCGTCTTTTAATTTCACGGCTGCAGTCACCATCTGCAGTGATTTTCGAGCCCAAGAAAATAAAGTCTGTCACTGTTTCCATTTTTCCCCTTCTATTTGCCATGAAGTGATGGGACCAGATGCCATGATCTTCATTGTGTGAATGTTGAGTTTTAAGCCAGCTTTTTCTCTCTCCTCTTTCACCTTCACAAGAGGCTCTTTGGTTTCTCTTCACTTTCTGCCATTAGGATGGTATCATCTGCATATCTGAGGTTACTGATATTTCTCCCAGCAATCCTGATTCCAGCTTGAGCTTCATCCAGCTCAGCATGTTGCATGATGTACTCACATATTTTGCATCTAAGTTAAATAAGCAAGGTGACAATATAGTCTTGACATACTCCTTTCCCTATTTGGAACAGGTCTGTTAATCCATGTCTGATTCAAACTGTTGCTTCTTGACCTGCATACACTCTACAGGTAGATAGGGTGGTCTGATATTCCCATCTCTTTAAGAATTTTCCACAGTTTGTTGTGACCTACACAGCCAAAGGTGTTAGCCATGAAGTGTTTCCTTGGTATCTCTAATTTTGTTGAAGAGATGTCTGCTCTTTCCCATTCTATTGTTTTCCTCTATTTCTTTGCATTGTTCACTTAAGAAGGCTTTCTTATCTTTCCTTGCTCTTCTTTGGAACTCTGCATTCAGATGGATACATCTTTCCTTTTCTCCTAAAATGAAGTCAATGAAGCAGAAGCAGATGTCTTCTGAAATTCCCTTGCTTTTTTCTGTGATCCAACAGATGTTTGCAATTTGATCTGTGGTTTCTCTACCTTTTCTCAATCCAGCTTCTACATCTGGAAGTTCTCAGTTCACATACTGTTGAAGCCTAGCTTGAAGGATTTTGAGCATTACCTTGCTAGCATGTGAGATGAGTGCAATTGTGTGGTAGTTTGAACATTATTTGGCATTGCCTTTCTTTGGGATTGGAATGAAAACTGACATTTTCCAGTCCTGTTTTTTTCCAAATTTGTTTTTGCTGAGTTTTCCAAATTTGCTGGCATATTGAGTGCAGCACTTTAACAGCACCATCTTTTAGGATTTGAAGTAGCTCAGCTGGAATTCAGTCACCTCCACTAGCTTTGTAATGCTTCCTAAGGCCCACTTGTAATCCACTTTGTAATCCTTCCTAAGGTCCAGGATGTCTGGCTCTAGGTGAATGATTACATCATCACAGTTGTCCAGGTCGTTAAGTAAGACCTTTTCGTTCTGTCCTCCTGTGTATTCTTGCCACCTCTTCTTAATGTCTTCTGCTTCTGTTAGGTCCATACCATTTCTGTCCTTTATTATTCCCATCTTTGCATGAAGTGTTCCCTTGCTATCTCTAATTTTGTTGAAAAAATCTCTAATCTTTCCCATTCTATTATTTTCCTCTATTTCTTTGCATTGTTCACTTAAGAAGGCTTTCTTATCTCTCTTTGCTCTTCTTTGGAACTCTGCACTCAGATGGATATATCTTTTCTTTTCTCCTTTGCATTTCACTTCTTTTCTCAGCTATTTGTAAGGCCTCTTCAGAAAACCATTTTGCCTTTTTTGCATTCCTTTTTCTGGGGGATGGTTTTGATCACTGCCTTCTGTACAATGTTATGAACCACTGTTAAAAACCTGTTGGTTGCATCAAGATCATAGGAAAACATTTGGAGACAAATGGGAACTTGGTTGATGTTAAACTCCAAGGCAAAGAGTGAAATAGCCAAAGCAGAAGCAGATCAAGGGATTGCCACACATGGTGCTGTTGTTCGGAGATAATGGTAACAATACTATCTTGTGAGGAATTGCCTAGGCTTGTGTGTCAGACACTGGCTCTGCCACTGACCAACTCTGCTTCAGGGCAGTTGACTTCATGTATCCAAGCCTCAGTCCCCACCTGAAAAAAATGAGATAATAATAGTACTAACCACATGGGGTTACTTTTAGAATAAAGAAGGTGAGCTAAACAAAAGGATTCAGCCCAGTGATTGATGCAGAATAAATTTTCAGTTCATGTAAGCTTTTAGAAGGAGTACTGCTATGTAAATTCTTTTCTGTGTTGTTGATCAGGTTCTGCAGGCAAAACATCAGATATAGCCTATCACCTATACAAATACCATGCTGTTACCATCCTGACTACAGCAAAGGGAATTGGAGGTGCTACTTTAAATACCATGATATTAAAAGAGAGCCCATGGGTGTCCCTTCCATAAAAGCAGAGTGTCTCACCAAAGTAATGGCCCATTGCAGTACCTCAGTTGCTGAGCTGAGCTGATTCCATTTTTCTTTGCATTCAACCTGTTAAATCCTGTCATACCTGTCTGCTTTGCAAATAGAGTTCCATCCCCTGCCAAACTCTGAAATAAGATGCTTAGTAAATTTACCCCAGCTGTTCACACTTCAGTTAGCACATGTCAGTACAAGTGAGGTCTATTATGGTTCGGTGATTCTTCATATCTCATCAGTCAGCACAGCCTTCTGATTCCTGCTCCCTCACTGCTCCTGGACTTCTAAAAGAATTTCTTACCATTTTTCTCTGTTTCTGTTTCCCTGATGCCTTCCTTCTCATTTTCTTTTTGAATGTTTTATCAAAATCTGGCAACAAGTCTGAACACTGGCCAGAAGTGAAAGGCACCCAAACTTAGGATCAGAAAAACATACACAGTCCCCACCACGCCCCCATCCCCACTCCCTTCCCTCTCACAAAAATAGAGCCTGGAGCCTAAAACTTTAATCCCTGAGAAACTATTGTTTACTTTCTCAGAATTAATTGAGCCAATAAATCTACTAGCTTTCCAGGTAATAATTTATAGTCCAAAACATATTCCAAACCAGAGTCATAGATGAGGCAAGATATTTGCAAAGTAAGGTTCAGGATCTACTGCCTGGGTGGCATCAAGTGGCATCTGAGAGCTTTTGGCCTATGTGCACATCAAAGTTTAGAGCCCACTTTATAATGACATGGGTGCCTCCTGGGGAAGACAAGGGGCCACATGGCAGCCTCCCAAATTTGCCACAGGGTAAGAGTAAGAAAATTTAGTTCACAGAGCAAATAAATATGGCCTGGAGGTTTCCAAATTCTCACAGAGAACTGTACATTTATATAGGATAACTATGCAGGTTTTGATTGGGTATTTTTTATTAGTTCTTTTGATGACTTACATAGGTTGAAATTATTTGAGCTTATTTATAAGACCAGAGAGAACTGAAGCTTAGAGAGATTATGAGCTGTTCAGTCACATGCTAAAGATGGTGGGGCCATGTCAATTTCTTTATTATTTATTTACTATAAGGAGAAAATGAAAGTCATGTTGGATTTAATTAGCCTGGATAGTTGTATAATTTGATTAATCCTCAAACTCCTATGCATAGCATTTTTCTTTTCTTTCTATTCTTTTTTTGTGACAGAAAGCAGTCCATCAGAACAGGAAGGCCTTGGAATTCAGTGTCATTCACATAACCATTTTTCCAACAGCAGAGCAGACATTGTAAATTTGGATTCATTCTTGTGGTACCTCAACCTTAGTCTTTGAGAGCTGTTGTCTAGCAATTCAAACTGGCCCACATGATATAAATATTTCCTATTTCTAATTAGCCATGTGCTCTTCCTATCTCACACCATGAAACATCTAAATATAAAGGAAAAAGCATCTTTCAAAAAGGAACTACTTCAAGCTCTGCATATATTTTTTGACCATCATTTTCAAAATAGCAGTGTTGCTTAAGGACCAGATATCTGTTCTTAAGACCACTATCTGTGCTTAAGGACAGGTAACTGTTTAAATAACCTGTCTATCAGCCATGTGTTGCATTCCATCGTGGTCTTAGAATCTTAACTCTTTCCCATCCTCTCTCTTTCCCATATGATTTCAGCATATCTGTATATGACACTATGGGATGAAGCACTGCAGGAGGTACATTAAATGACTGCTTATTGAACACCTGCTGTATGCTGGACTTTGTTCTAGGAGCTAGGAATATAGCAGTGAACAAGATGAGATCTCTTGTTTTCTGAGAGCTTACGTTCTGCAGGAGCAAGATGGACAATGACCAAATAAAAACAGAAACATACTAGATAACTTCGGTTATTGAAATACACTGTAGAAGAAATAAAATACACCTAGCTGTGTGTTACTCTTCATGGACCGTCCCTAGCCACTAGCAACAACTGGTTTCACCTGACAGACTTCTATTATATTTGAGTCAGAGACAGAGCCACCTCAGCTTGAAGATGATGTTCAGGTTATTCTTCATGGGCCACCTTTAACTCTTGGCAAAGGATGACTTTACCTGACAGACCTCTATACTTGAAGTACAATAGTCAGTGTCATCAGCAAACAATTGTGAATTGTCCTTAAGAAAAAAACAAAACAAGTATAATAAAGTGGAGGTGATAAAGTGAGATTTGAAGACCTCTCAGAGGTCTTTTCAGAGGAAATCTTTGAACTGAGACAGTAATAGTGAGAAGGAGTCATTGGTTGAATATCTTGGAGCAGAGCACCCCCAACATACAGCACCCACAGAACAGGAGCAGCAGCCATGGGCAGTGAACAGCCTGGCACATTCAGGGGTGAGGAAGATGGTCAGAATGACTGGAGCTGAGTAAAAGAGGAGAGGACCAGGTAAGGTTAAGCCAGAGGGGTGGCAGGGCTAGATTATTTCAGTGCCTTGTAGGCCATGGTTAGGAACTTGAATTTATTTTAAGGTCACTTTAAAGTCATTAAAGGGCTGTCAGTACAAGAAGAGACCTGAGGTTATTTACACTTTAAGGAAACCAGTCAGAATAAAGCACAGCTGCTGCCCTCAAGGAGCTAATAAACTATAGCACTAATTACGATTCAAGGCAGAAACTGAAGGATGAATTCCAAATGCTGAGTAGAGGCTCCGGGAACCTCTGGGATCCAGCTGGCAAATGGTGTTCTGAACTGTACTGAGTTTATAATCTAATATCAGGAGTTTAGCATTAAAGGGTAAACTTAGCTGGAGTCCTTGAATTCCAGGGGAAATATTCTCATTTTTATTTTCTTTTTGAAATGTAATCACTAACTTCCATAGAGCACAATGAAATCTTTCAGTTCCTTCAGAAAGGGCTTGTGTGGTACAAGTCCTGACATCTAAACTTTCATCTCTTTGTTTTGTGCAGATGAGGAAGCATAATCCCCTGAGCATTTTGTACCCAAAGCAATCCCTCTTCTTTTGTTTCCTGATGGGAGCATTGAAAGAGGAATGTTTGACAATTTTAAACCTAGTTTATAAAAAGTAAAGTCATTACTGAAACCGAAGAAGGCAATGGTACCCCACTCCAGTTCTCTTGCCTGGAAAATCCCATGGATGGAGGAGCCTGGTAGGCTGTAGTCCATGGGGTCGCTAAGAGTCGGACACAGCTGAGCGAATTTACTTTCACTTTTCACTTTCATGCATTGGAGAAGGAAATGGCAACCCACTCCAGTGTTCTTGCCTGGAGAACCCCAGGGACGGGGGAACCCAGTGGTCTGCCATCTATGGGGTTGCACAGAGTCGGACACAACTGAAGTGACTTAGCAGCAGCAGCAGCAGCATTACTGAAACAATGTCTTTCATCCAGGAGATCATAGTGTACACAAGGAGCAGAGTTCCAAAAATCAGGATCTCTGAGTTCCTGCAGTTGCTCAAGTGAGTTTAACCAAACATTTTCACTTTAAGGGTTGACTTAAAGAAGCTGACTTACACCATCCCTAAATTCCTCAATATTACTTTTACCTCCAGTTATCTGCTAACCCCTCTGCACTTGCATTGATTTTAAAGTGGGTCATAATGGCAGTGATTCTGTGCACTGAGAAACAGAATAGAAGATCATTGAATTTGGGAATTTTTGTTACCCTGGGCTTTAGAGGAGGAATTAAGTATTATCTCCATCAAGGCTTTGGGACCTTCATAAAGGGGAAAGTGTTTTCACCAACTATTTGTGATCTGCATGAACAATGTTAACTTGTTTTGAATGTTTGAATACTGAGAGGTTTATAAAGGAGTATAAGACCTGCTTCAGAGATTCATGATCCATCTTAGAAGGTAAAACATAAATATATAAGGGGTGAAATAATACGGTACAAGGTGAAAATGTGATATACCACAGGGAGTTACATGATTAATTTTTAACTGACAGAGGTATGGAACAACATAAATGCAGGAAAAACTGAACTCATGACTTCTGAAGTGTGTATTCAATTATCCAGTTTATTGGATCGTTGAACAAGTAGTTATCATGTGCTCACTTGGTGCCGAGAGCTCCACTAGGTGCTGGTGAGGAAGAGGTGAGCTGATATGGACCTGTTGTTGGGCAGATAGACAGAAGACAGGAGTCTCTGGGAGGGAGCTGCTGATGGGTCAGATTTCTCCTCTCTTCTGATTGTCACCAGGATGATGACTGTATATTCAACTGTAAACTTAGGGTATCAGAATTTCCTGTGAAACCATCTGGTCTTGCACTCTTGTTTGTTGGGAGTTTTTAAATCACAGGTTAGGGACTAAGATCATGGCATCCAGTCCCATCACTTCATGGCAAATAGATGGGAAAACAGTGGAAATAGTGGCTGACTTTATTTTAAGGGGCTCCAAAATCACTGCAGATGGTGATTGCAGCCATGAAATTAAAAGATGCTTACTCCTTGGAAGGAAAGTTATGACCAACCTCAACAGCATGTTAAAAAGCAAAGACATTACTTTGTCAACAAAGGTCCATCTAGTCAAGGCTATGGTTTTTCCAGTAGTCATGTATGGATGTGAGAGTTGGAGTTGATGCTTTTGAACTGTGGTGTTGGAGAAGACTCTTGAGAGTCCCTTGGACTGCAAGGAGATCCAACCAGTCCATCCTAAAGGAGATTATTCCTGGGTGTTCATTGGCAGGATTAATGTTGAAGCTGAAACTCAAATACTTTGGCCACCTAATGTAAGGAACTGGCTCATTTGAAAAGACCCTGATGCTGGGAAAGATTGAGGGCAGGAAGAGAAGGGGACAACAGTGGATGAGATAGTTGGATGGCATCACCGACTTAATGGACATGGGTTTGGGTAGACTCTGACAGTTGGTGATGGATAGGGAGGCCTGGTGTGCTGCAGTTCATGGGGTCGTAAAGAGTTGGACACGACTGAGTGACTGAACTGAACTGAACTGAAATCACAGGTTCAATTTCAGTGCTTGTGAATGGTCTGTTCATATTAATATTTTCTATTTCTTCCTGATTCAGTATTGGGAGATTGTAAGAATTTGTCCATTTCTTCTGGGTTGTTCCTTTTGTTAGCATACAGTTACATGTAGTAGTTTCTTATGATTCTTTGTATTTTTGTGGTGTCCGTTGTAACTTCTTTTTTATTCTTCTTTTAATTTCTAATTGTATAGATTTGGGCCCTCTCCTTTTTTTCCTGTATGAATCAGGTTAAAAGTTTATCAGTTTTATCTTTTCAAAGAACCAGCTTTTAGTTTCATTGATCTTTTCTGGTTCTTTTTTTTTTTTTTGGTCTCATTTATTTCTGCTCTGATCTTTATGATTTATTTCCTTCTACTAATTTTGGGTTTTGTTTTTTTTTCTTTCTCCAGTTACTTTAGGTGTAAGGTTAGTTTGTTTATTTGAGATTTTTATTTGTTTTTATTTTTAGTTGGAAGATAATTGCTTTATAATCTGTAATTTTCTGCTGTACAATATGAATCAGTTATATCTTGGGGCTTCCCTGGTGGCTCAGAGGTTAAAGCGTCTGCCTGCAATGCAGGAGACCTGGGTTCGATCCCTGGGTTGGGAAGATCTCCTGGAGAAGGAAATGGCAACCCACTCCAGTATTCTTGCCTGGGGAATCCCAGGGATGGGGAAGCCTGGTGGGCTGCCGTCTACGGGGTTGCACAGAGTCGGACACGACTGAAGCGACTTAGCAACAGCAGCAGCATAAGTATATCTAAATATATATATTTAAAATATTTAATATATATTGGGAAAGGGGGAAGATGGGATTAATATATACATACTACTATATATAAAATTGATAACCAACAAGGACTTACTGTATAGCACAGGAAACTATATTCAGTATTTTGTAATATCATATAAAGGAAAATAATCTGAAAAAGAATACATATATAAATTGAAGTATAATTGATGTACAATGTCATGTTAGTTTCAGGTATATAGCAAACTGATTCAGTCATGTATATGTGTATGCTGCTGCTGCTGCTGCTAAGTCACTTTAGTCATGTCCGACTCTGTGCGACTCCATAGACAGCAGCCCACCAGGCTCCCCCGTCCCTGGGATTCTCCAGGCAAGACCACTGGAGTGGGTTGCCATTTCCTTCTCCAATGCATGAAAGTGAAAAATGAAAGTGAAGTTGCTCAGTCGTGTCTGACTGTTTGCGACCCCATGGACTGCAGCCTATCAGGATCCTCTGTCCATGGGATTTTACAGGCAAGAGTACTGGAGTAGGGTGACATTGCCTTCTCCGTATATGTGTGTATATATATATACACACACAGACATATATATATATATATATATATATATATATATATATATACACACACACATACATACGCATAACTGAATCAGTTTGCTATACACCTGAAACTAACATGACATTGTACATCAATTATACTTCAATTTAAAAAAGAATTTCTTGTAACTTCTCCTAAGATTTGCAGAGTTAGAAACTTAACCAATAATCAGCTACCTATTACCTTTCTCCAAAGTTCTGTACAGAGATCACACATCCTCAGTTAGAATGCTTCTAAGGACAAAGAGTCTCTGAGATGTCCATTTCCACTGTTCTATGGCTATAGCAGTTAACTTGTTTCTTTCATTCTGAAAACAGTCTCTGCCTCTTTCATACAGTCATCTGCCTCTTCACTGGGAAAGCTGTGGGCTCTTGCCCCAAAGGAAGCCTTCAGACTTACTTCTCTGCTGCGACCAAAGAACAATTTAAAATAAAACAATATCCAAGAAGTAATAATATTTTAAAGATAAATAACTCAAGCTTGAGTTATTCCATTACCAATCAACATCTGTGATGACAGAGCAGGTAAAGTATAGACAGATTATTTCAGGTTTCGTCTAGCTCTGATTCTTTATTTAGCAAAGACTACTTCCTTGTTCATCATGTATTACTCAAGGATATGTTTAATAAGTAGGACACATCCTCACATTAAAGCTGAATTCCCAGACTTAAAAGGGAGTATGAATTTTAGAAGCTATTTCCTGTAAATTTATCATAGATTGTTTTCATTAGCTCCATTAGGATGATTTGGCAGTTATTAAAATTGATTCTCTGCCTAATGATTTTCCAGTGTGCCATGTTTCCTAGTTCTTATTGAAAATAGAATAGCCCTAAAATAGGCCTATAAACCAAGAAAATCATTTATATATAATTTTTTATGAGATTTATTTATTTATTTTTTTAAAAAAATTTTTAAATCTTTAATTCTTACATGCGTTCCCAAACATGAACCCCCCTCCCACCTCCCTCCCCACAACATCTCTCTGGGTCATCCCCATGCACCAGCCCCAAGCATGCTGCACCCTGCGTCAGACATAGACTGGCGATTCAATTCTTACATGATAGTATACATGTTAGAATGCCATTCTCCCAAATCATCCCACCCTCTCCCTCTCCCTCTGAGTCCAAAAGTCCGTTATACACATCTGTGTCTTTTTTCCTGTCTTGCATACAGGGTTGTCATTGCCATCTTCCTAAATTCCATATATATGTGTTAGTATACTGTATTGGTGTTTTTCTTTCTGGCTTACTTCACTCTGTATAATTGGCTCCAGTTTCATCCATCTCATCAGAACTGATTCAAATGAATTCTTTTTAACAGCTGAGTAATACTCCATTGTGTATATATACCACAGCTTTCTTATCCATTCATCTGCTGATGGACATCTAGGTTGTTTCCATGTCCTGGCTATTATAAACAGTGCTGCGATGAACATTGGGGTACATGTGTCTCTTTCAATTCTGGTTTCCTCGGTGTGTATGCCCAGGAGTGGGATTGCTGGGTCATACGGTAGTTCTATTTGCAATTTTGTAAGGAATCTCCACACTGTTCTCCATAGTGGCTGTACTAGTTTGCATTCCCACCAACAGTGTAGGAGGGTTCCCTTTTCTCCACACCCTCTCCAGCATTTATTGCTTGCAGATTTTTGGATCGCAGCCATTCTGACTGGTGTGAAGTGGTATCTCATTGTGGTTTTGATTTGCATTTCTCTAATAATGAGTGATGTTGAGCATCTTTTCATGTGTTTGTTAGCCATCAATATGTCTGTCTTCTTTGGAGAAATGTCTATTTAGTTCTTTGGCCCATTTTTTGATTGGGTCGTTTATTTTTCTGGAATTGAGCTGCATAAGTTGCTTGTATATTTTGGAGATTAGTTGTTTGTCAGTTGCTTCATTTGCTAGTATTTTCTCCCATTCAGAAGGCTGTCTTTTCACCTTGCTTATATTTTCCTTTGTTGTGCAGAAGCTTTTAATTTTAATTAGATCCCATTTGTTTATTTTTGCTTTTATTTCCAGAATTCTGGGAGGTGGATCATAGAGGATCCTGCTGTGATTTATGTCTGAGAGTGTTTTGCCTATGTTCTCCTCTAGGAGTTTTATAGTTTCTGATCTTACATTTAGATCTTTAATCCATTTTGAGTTTATTTTTGTGTGCGGTGTTAGAAAGTGATCTAGTTTCATTCTTTTACAAGTGGTTGACCAGTTTTCCCAGCACCACTTGTTAAAGAGATTGTCTTTACTCCATTGTATATTCTTGCCTCCTTTGTCAAAGATAAGGTGTCCATATGTGTGTGGATTTATCTCTGGGCTTTCTATTTTGTTCCATTGATCTATATGTCTGTCTTTGTGCCAGTACCATACTGTCTTGATGACTGTGGCTTTGTAGTAGAGCCTGAAGTCAGGCAAGTTGATTGCTCCAGTTCCATTCTTCTTTCTCAAGATTGCTTTGGCTATTTGAGGTTTTTTGTATTTCCATACAAATCTTGAAATTATTTGTTCTAGTTCTGTGAAAAATGTGGCTGGTAGCTTGATAGGGATTGCATTGAATTTGTAAATTGCTTTGGGTAGTATACTCATTTTCACTATATTGATTCTTCCGATTCATGAACATGGTATATTTCTCCATCTATTAGTGTCCTCTTTGATTTCTTTCATCAGTGTTTTATAGTTTTCTATATATAGGTCTTTAGTTTCTTTAGGTAGATATATTCCTAAGTATTTTATTCTTTTCGTTGCAATGGTGAATGGAATTGTATCCTTAATTTCTTTTTCTACTTTCTCATTATTCGTGTATAGGAATGCAAGGGATTTCTGTGTGTTGATTTTATATCCTGCAACTTTACTATATTCATTGATTAGCTCTAGTAATTTTCTGGTGGAGTCTTTAGGGTTTTCCATGTAGAGGATCATGTCATCTGCAAAGAGTGAGAGTTTTATTCTTCTTTTCCAATTTGGATTCCTTTTATTTCTTTTTCTGCTCTGATTGCTGTGGCCAAAACTTCCAGAACTATGTTGAATAGTAGCGGTGAAAGTGGACACCCTTGTCTTGTTCCTGACTTTAGGGGAAATGCTTTCAATTTTTCGCCATTGAGGATAATGTTTGCTGTGGGTTTGTCATAGATAGCTTTTATTATGTTGAGGTATGTTCCTTCTATTCCTGCTTTCTGGAGAGTTTTTATCATAAATGGATGTTGAATTTTGTCAAAGGCCTTCTCTGCATCTATTGAGATAATCATATGGTTTTTATTTTTCAATTTGTTAATAATTTTAAGAAATTCTTCTTGTATCTTGGTCAGCCAATACCACTTCTTGTATACAGGCCACACCATTTGTCACAATATAGGCATGCAAGACTTATAAGACATTACCTTCTGTTCCAACCAGCTTTTAATGTAATTTGGAAATGGAAGAGTTACCCAGACTCCAACAAAGATACTTTGTTGCTTCACTGACTACCTAAAGCCTTTGTCTGTGTGGATCACAACAAACTGTGGAAAATTCTTAAAGAGATGGGAATACCAGACCACTTTACCTGCCTCCTACGAAACAAGTATTCATGTCAAGAAACAACAGAACCAGAAATGGAAAGCAGACTGGTTCCAAATTGGGAAAGGAGTACATCAAGGCTGTATATTGTCACTCTGCTTGTTTAACTTATATGCAGAGTACATCATGCAAAATATCAGGCTGGATGAAGCACAAGCAGAAATCAAGATTGCCAGGGAGAAATATCAACAACCTCAGATAGGCAGATGACACCACCCTTATGACAGAAAGTGAAGAAGAACTAAAGAGCCTCTTGAAGGTGAAAGAAGAGAGTGAAAATGTTGGCATAAAACTCAATGTTCAAAGATCTTAAGATCATGCCACCGGCTCACTTCATGGCATATAGATGGGGAAACAATGGAAACAGTGAGAGACTTTATCGGGCTCAAAAATCACTGCAGATGGTGACTGTAGCCACACAATTAAACGATGTTTACTCCCTGGAGAAAAAGCAATGACAAACCTAGACAGCATGTTCAAAAGCAGAGGTATCACTTTGCCGACAAAGGTCTGTATAGTCAAAGCTATGTTTTTTTCAGTACTCATGTATGTATGTGAGAGTTGGACCATAAAGAAGGGTGAGTGCCGAAAAATTGATGCTTTTGAACTGTGGTGTTGGAGAAGACTCTTGACAGTCCCTTGGACTGCAAGGAGATCAAACCAGTCAATCCTAAAGGAAATCAGTCCTGAATATTCACTGGAACAATTGATGCTGCTGAAGCTGAATCTCCAATACTTTGGTCACCTGATGCAGAGTGGACTCATTGGAAAAAACCCTGATGCTGGGAAAGATTGAAGGAAGGAGGAGAAGGGGACAACAGAGGATGAGATGGTTGGATGACATCTCTGACTCAATGGACATGAGTTTGAGCATGCTTCATGAGATGTCGAAGGACAGGGAAGCCTGATATGCTGCAGTCCATGCTGCAGTCCATGGAGTCTTATAGAGTCAGACACTACTGAGCCACTGAATAACAATAGCAAAGGTACAGTGATTGTAGAGAAATATATGAAACTGGTGTTACTTTTTGTATAAAAAATACACACACACACACACACACACAGATCACAAGAGTGAATCTTATCTTTGGCCAAATAAATAGGAGCATAAATTCCAAAAAGAGAGAAGACATAGTCCCCCTCCATGTTGATCAGGCTCCATATCTATTATTGGATTATGTTCTAACTTCCATATCCCTTAAAGACATTTTAAAAGATTTGAAACCATGTCATCTATCTGTAGTACCAGAGATTTGTTTTTCTGATCTTTTGTGTAAGCATTTCTTATAGATTCGATGGTATTCCCTCCAAATTTAGATTTGAAGCCCTAACCCTCAATGTGACTGTATTTGATGATATGGCCTTGAAGGAGGTTACTAAGGTTAAATAAGGTCATAAAGACATGGCCTCAATCCAGTAGAACTGATGTCCTTGTAAGAAGAGAAAGAGACACAAGGAGCATGGACACACAAAGAAAGGCCATGTGAGAGCATAGCAAGAAGGCAGCTATATGTAAACCAGGGAGAGAAACCTCAGGAGAAACCAACCCTGCCAGCACCTTGAACTTGGACCTCCAGCCTCAGAATTGGCAAACAATTAATTCTGTTGTTTGATAACAGAATTCTGTGATATTTTGTTATGCCAGCCTTAGTAGACTAATAGAGCATCTGGTAGTGAATATTTAGTGAATAAGAGGATACTAAGAAACTAAGCGTCCCAGAGAAGAGAAGATTTAGGAAAAATATTAGAATTAACTCTGGAAGAAGGAGTGTTTTACGTATCCAAAGAAGGAAGATTTAACACCATAAGTCTGGATCAACATAAAGAAGACTATCAACAATCAGACTTTATTATAATTCCTCCAGGGAGGACATTATTACAGGTTCTGCTTCTAGAGTTTAACAGCACCTCAGAGGGAGTCCAGTTGCAGGAAAATACCTGTGAGGACAGACCAATTTGAGAAAAGCTCAAAGCATGAAACATTTTCAGAAAGGAAACATTTCAGAAAGGGATGGGGGAGTGGGGGAGGTAAGATTTGCTCCTTTGAGGATGGTTTCTGCAAGAAGTTCTAGAGAAAGGATACTTTATGATTTTCAAGGAGGAAAAATGAAGGTTGTATATTTCTTATTAGAATGGTGGGATTGCAGGGGAAATTATCAGAGATTAGACTGGATTATTTAAAATTGTGGTTTAATATAAACAAATTACAAGACAAGTTTTTAAGAAGTATACCTCAAGTACTTGCCAGAATTTATACTTTGCACTGTATTTGGCAGTTTCTTTCAGTTCAGTTCAGGTGTTCAGTTGCATCATACTCTTTGTGACCCCAAGGACTCCAACACGCCAGGCTTCCCTGTCCATCACCAAATCCTGGGACTTGATCAAACTCATCTCCATTGAGTCGATGGTGCCATCCAATCATCTCATCCTCTGTCATCCCCTTCTCCCCCTGCCTTCAATCTTTCCCATCATCAGCATCGTTTCCAATGAGTTGGTTCTTCGCATCAGGTGGCCGAAGTATTCGATTTCAGCTTCAGCATCAGTCCTTCCAATGAATATTTGGGACAGATTTTCTTTAGGATGGACTGGTTGGATCTCCTTGCAGTCCAAGGGACTCTCAAGAGTATTCTCCCACACCACAGTTCAAAACCATCAATTCTTCGGTGCTCAGCTTTCTTTATAGTCCAACTCTCACATCCATACATCACAACTGGATTTGAAAACCATAGCTTTGACTAGACAGACCTTTGTTAGCAAAGTAATGTCTCTGCTTTTTAATATGCTGTCTAGGTTGGTCATAACTTTCCTTCCAAGGAGCAAGTGTCTTTTAATTTCATGGCTGCAGTCACCATCTAAACTAATTTTGGAGCCCCCAAAAATAAAGTCTCTCACTGTTTCCATTGTTTCCCCATCTATTTGCCACAAAGTGAGGGGACAAGATGCCATGATCTTAGTTTTTTGAATGTTGAGTTTTAAGCCAACTTTTCACTCTCCTCTTTCACATTAATCAGGAGGCTCTTTAGTTCTTCTTCACTTTCTGCCATAAGGGTGGTGTCATCTGCATATCTGAGGTTATTGATATTTCTCCCAGCAATCTTGATTCCAGCTTGTGCTACATCCGGCCTGTCATTTAGCATGAGGAACTCTGAGTGTAAGTTAAATAAGCATGGTTACAATCCACAGCCTTGACGTACTCCTTTCCCTATTTGGAACCAGTTAGTTGTTCCATGTCCAGTTCTAACTCTTTCTTCTTGACCCACATACAGATTTCTCAGGAGGCAGGTAAAGTGGTCTGGTATTCCCATCTTTCAAGAATTTTCCACAGTTTGTTGTGATCCACACAATCAAAGGCTTTGGCATAGTCAATAAAGCAGAAGTAGATGTTTTTCTGGAACTCTCTTGCTTTGTTGATGATCCAACAGATGTTAACAATTTGATCTCTGGTTCCTCTGGCTTTTCTGAATCCAGCTTGAACATCTGGAAGTTCATGGTTCACATCCTGTTGAAGCCTGGCTTGGAGAATTTTGAGCATTACTTTGCTAGCATGTGAGATGAGTGCAGTTGTACGGTAGTTTGGCATTGCCTTTCTTTGGGATTAGAGTGAAAATGGACCTTTTCCAGTCCTGTGGCCACTGTTGAGTTTTCCAAATTTGCTGGCATATTGAGTGCAGCACTTTCACAGCATCATCTTTGAGGATTTGAAACAGCTTAACTGGAATTCCATCACCTCTACTAGCTTTGTTCATAGTGATGCTTTTAAGGCCCACTTGACTTTGCATTCCAGGATGTCTGGCTCTAGGCGAGTGATCACACCATTGTTATTATCTGGATCATCAAGATCTTTTTTGTATTGTTCTTCCTGCGTCCTTGTCACTTCTTCTTAATCTCTTCTGCTTCTGTTAGGTCCATATCATTTCTGTCCTTAATTGTGCCCATCTTTGCTTGAAATGTTCCCTTGGTATCTCCAATTTTCTTGAAGAGATCTCTAGTCTTTCCCATTCTACTGTTTTCCTCTATTTCTTTGCATTGCTCACTGAGGAAGGCTTTCTTATCTCTCCTTGCTATTCTTTGGAACTCTGCATTCAAATGGGTATATCTTTCCTTTTCTCCTGTGCCTTTAGCTTCTCTTCTTTTCTCAGCTGTTTGTAAGGCCTCCTCAGACAACCATTTTACCTTTTTGCATTTCTTTTTCTGTGGGGATGATCTTGATCACTGCCTCCTGTCCAATATTATGAACCTTCTTCCATAGTCCTTCAGGCAGGCTATCGGATCTAAACCCATGAATCTATTTGTCACTTCCACTGTATAATTGTAAGGGATTTGATTTAGGTCATACCTGAATGGTCTAGTGGTTTTCCCTACTTTCTTCAATTTAAGTCTGAATTGGGCAATAATGAGTTCATGATCTGAGCGACAGTCAGCTCCTGGTCTTGTTTTAGCTGGCCGTATGGAGCGTCTCCATTTTTGGCTGCAAAGAATATAATCACTCTGATTTCAGTATTGACCATCCGGTCATGTCCATGTGTAGTCTTCTCTTGTGTTGTTAGAAGACGATGTTTCCAATGACCAGTGCATTCTCTTAGCAAAACTGTGTTAGCCCTTGACCTGCTTTGTTTTGTTCTCCAAAGCCAAACTTGCCTGTGACTCCAGGTATTTCTTGACTTCCTATTTTTGCATTCCAGTCCCCTATGATAAAAAGAACATCTTTTTTGGGTGTTATTTCTAGAAGGTCTTTGGGGTCTTCATAGAATTGTTCAACTTCAGCTCTTCAGGATTACTGGTCGGGGCACAGATTTGGATTATTGTGATATTTAATGGTTTGCCTTGGAAACAAACAGAGATCATTCTGTCGTTTTTGAGACTGCCCCAAAGTACTGCATTTTGGACTCCTTTGTTGACTATGATAGCTACTCCATTTCTTCTAAGGGATCCCTGCCACAGTAGCAGATATAATGGGCATCTAAGTTAAATTCACCCATTCCAGTCCATTTTAGCTCACTGATTACTAAAACATCTATTTTCACTCTTGCCCTCTCCTGTTTGACCACTTCTAGTTTGCCTTGATTCATGGACCTAACATTCCAGGTTCCTATGCAGTATTGCTCTTTACAGCATCGGACTTTACTTCCATCACCAGTGACATCCACAACTGGGTGTTGTTTTTGTTTTGGCTCCATCTCTTCCTTCTTTCTGGAGTTATTTCTCCACCGATCTCCAGTAGCATATTGGGCACCTACCAACCTGAGGAGTTCATCTTTCAGTGTCCTATCTTTTTGCCTTTTCATACTGATCATGGGGTTCTCAAGATAAGAATACTGAAGTGGTTTGCCATTCCCTTCTCCAGTGGACCACATTTTGTCAGAACTCTCTATCATGACCTGTCCATCTTGGGTGACCCTACATGGCATGGCTCATAGTTTAATTGAATTAGACAAGGCTGTGGTCCCTGTGATCAGCTTGGTTAGTTTTCTGTGGTTGTGGTTTTCATTCTGTCTTCCCTCTGATGGATAAGGATAAGAAGCTTATGGAAGCTTCCTGATGGGAGAGACTGATTGAGGGGGAAACTGGGTCTTGTTTGATGGGTGGGGTCATGCTCAGTAAATCTTTAATCCAATTTTCTGTTGATGGGCATGGCTGTTTTCCCTCCCTGTTGTTTGACCTGAGGCCAAACTGTTTGTTAACAAAGCTTTTAAACTATTCAGTTCAGTTCAGTCCCTCAGTCATGTCCGACTTTGCAACCCCATGAATCGCAGCACGCCAGGCCTCCCTGTCCATCACCATCTCCCAGAGTTCACTCAGACTCATGTCCATCGAGTCCATGATGCCATCCAGCCATCTAATCCTGGGTTGTCCCCTTCTCCTCCTGCCCCCAATCTCTCCCAGCATCAGAGTCTTTTCCAATGAGTCAACTCTTCACATGAGGTGGCCAAAGTACTGGAGCTTCAGCTTTAGCATCATTCCTTCCAAAAGAAATCCCAGGGTTGATCTCCTTCAGAATGGACTGGTTGGATCTCCTTGCAGTCCAAGGGACCCTCAAGAGTCTTCTCCAACACCACATTTCAAACGCATCAATTCTTCAGCGCTCAGCCTTCTTCACAGTCCAGCTCTCACATCCATACATGACCACAGGAAAAACCATAGCCTTGACTAGGCGGACCTTAGTCGGCAAAGTAATGTCTCTGCTTTTCAATATGCTATCTAGGTTGGTGATAACTTTTCTTCCAAGGAGTAAGCATCTTTTAATTTCATGGCTGCAGTCACCATCTGCAGTGATTTTGGAGGCCCGAAAAATAAAGTCTGACACTGTTTCTACTGTTTCCCCATCTAT
The DNA here is from genome assembly GCF_016772045.2 of Ovis aries. Taxonomy (NCBI): domain Eukaryota; kingdom Metazoa; phylum Chordata; class Mammalia; order Artiodactyla; family Bovidae; genus Ovis; species Ovis aries. Next base: position 52,619,099 of record NC_056058.1, on the reverse strand, counting down.
TTCCCATGAAGTGATGGGACCAGATGCCATGATCTTCATTTTCTGAATGCTGAGCTTTAAGCCAACTTTTTCACTCCCCTCTTTCACTTTCATCAAGAGGCTTTTTGCTCCTCTTCACTTTCTGCCATAAGTGTGGTGTCATCTGCATATCTGAGGTTATTGAGATTTCTCCCAGCAATCTTGATTCCAGCTTGCGCTTCCTCCAGCCCAGCATTTCTCATGATGTACTCTGCATATAAGTTAAATAAGGAGGGTGACAATATACAGCCTTGACATACTCCTTTCCCTATTTGAAACCAGTCTGTTGTTGCACGTCCAGTCCTAACTGCTGCTTCCTGACCTGCATACAGGTTTCTCAAGAGGCAGGTCAGGTGGTCTGGTATTCACATCTCTTTCAGAATTTTCCACAGTTTATTGTGATCCACACAGTCAAAGGCTTTGGCATAGTCAATCAAGCAGAAATAGATGTTTTTCTGGAACTCTCTTGCTTTTTCGATGATCCAGCGGATGTTGGCAATTTGATCTCTGGTTCCTCTGCCTTTTCTAAAACCAGCTTGAACATCAGGGAGTTCATGGTTCACGTATTGCTGAAGCCTGGCTTGGAGAATTTTGAGCATTACTTTACTAGCATGTGAGATGAGTGCAATTGTGCGGTAGTTTGAGCATTCTTTGGCATTGCCTTTCTTTGGAATTGGAATGAAAACTGTCCTTTTCCAGTCCTTTGGCCACTGCTGAGTTTTCCAAACTTGCTGGCATATTGAGTGCAGCACTTTCACAGCATCACCTTTCAGGATTTGAAATAGCTCAACTGGAATTCCATCACCTCCACTAGCTTTGTTTGTAGTGATGCTTTCTAAGGCCCACTTAACTTCACATTCCAGTATGTCTGGCTCTAGATTAGTGATCACATCATCATGATTATCTGGGTCGTGAAGATGTTTTTTGTACAGTTCTTCCGTGTATTCTTGCCACCTCTTCTTAATATCTTCTGCTTCTGTTAGGTCCAGACCATTTCTGTCCTTTATCGAGCCCATCTTTGCATGAAATGTTCCCTTTGTATCTCTTACTGAAGTGAAGTCACTCAGTTGTATCCAACTGTTTGTGACCCCATGGACTGTAGCCCAACTCACTCCTCCATCCATGGGATTTTCCAGGCAGGAGTACTAGAGTGGGTTGCCATTTCCTTTTCCAGAAGATCTTCCCAACCAAGGGGTCAAACCTGGGTCTCTTGCATGTTAGACAGATGCTTTACCATCTGAACCACCAGGGAAGTCTATTTAACTATTATTCACTGCCATTAATAGTTAATAAAGGACCTCACTATAGGCATTGATCAGAGAAGGCAATGGCACCCCACTCTAGTACTCTTGCCTGGAAAATCCCATGGATGGAGGAGCCTGGTAGGCTGCAGTCCATGAGGTCTCTAAGAGTCAGACACGACTAAGCGACTTCACTTTCACTTTTCACTTTCGTGCATTGGAGAAGGAAATGGCAACCCACTCCAGTATTCTTGCCTGGAGAATCCCAGGGACAGGGGAGCCCGGTGGGAGGCCGTCTATGGGGTCGCACAGAGTCGGACATGACTGAAGCGACTTAGCAGCAGCATAGGCATTGATGTGGGTGCATTTCTACAAACACACACATGCAATTGGGATAAATAAATCCTTGAAAGTACTTAGCTATGAATCCTAAAATCTAAGTCTAAACAAGTGTGTTACCAGAAGAAATGCTGTCAGTTCATATGAAGATGGCATACATAGCAGACGGTACAGCCTGGAGGGGAAGTCAGTTTGTTTCTTTAGACTCTGGTTCAGTCATTAATCATATTAAAATATCACATTAACTACTACTGATAAGTGAGGGGGAAAAAGAATAGCTGCAAGAGTATGAACCATAGCAAATTATTTTAGGTGAAGCCAGGATTCAACCTAAAAAGTCACTTAGATTTATCCCTTAGTTGCTTAGTGCAGAAAATACAGCTAACTAGTCTTCTATTTTTTCTAACACTCTGTCAAGAACTTAGGGTAGTGTTATCTGATAGATAATGTGAACTGCATGTGTAATTTTAATTAAAAAATAAAAAGAAACAGGTGAAATTAATTTTGATAGTACATTTTATTTTACCCACTATATCCAAAATATTATCATTTTAATGTCAATATAAAAAATCAAGTAAGATTTTGTTTTTTGGCTGAACCTCAGAAATGTTGGATTAGCCTCACTGAAGGTACTCAGTAGCAACATGGCTGGTGGCTATGAACAGCACAGAAAGCAGTGGCTTCCAACTTGTTCTCCATACATGCCTATAAGGAAAAAAGTGAATATGCATCTCAGCATATGTATGTGTATTTCTTTAGAAGTTATATACATGGGTTATAGTCTTAATACATAAAAGATGTCTTATTTCATCTGTATCATTTAACTTATCTTTTTGTATATTTTAGAATGTATATATTTATAACATAACCAATGTGTGCAATTTCTAAATAAAAAATTTGCATATGCTGGGATGTAACTCCTTTCCTCATAGGCATATCTTAAATTTTTTCACTTACTGGTGATTCTAAAATTTTACTCATTAACATGGCTATTGTTAGTAAATACAATATGATAAAAATAAGCCTCATTATGTTGGAAAATCTTGATTTAACATTTGTAATACTTTTAATTCAGCAGCTCAAAGATCTGTCACTATATTCAGTTTATTTTGACTTTGGTTTTAATGGCTGTCGAAGCTGAGAAAAATAATATCTTCCAAAGAGAAATAGATCTAATTTAAAGAAGTGCATTAGTGGTTGTGCTTGAAATCATGATGCTAATATTTCATCCCATCTACTAATTATACAAAAGTCTTTGCAGTAATTTAACATGTAAGTTTCCACTTCTCTGATGTCAGTCAGTGGTTTTTTAGTTGCTTTCTTGTATTTTTAATAAATGGAGTCAAAGTCCACTGAAACTCTTTATTATGAAGATTTGCAAAGCGATTGGAAAATTCTGTGTGTCAGGCCCTAAGATGACCCTTCATGGTTTCTCCCTCCTGAAATTCACGCGTTGGTGGAATCACCCTCCCTTGAGTGTGGGCATGACATGTGACTGACTTGCAGCTGATAGAATATGACAATGGTGACTGGATATCACTCTCATGATTGTGTGTGGTTATATTAGACTCTGACTTAGCAGACTGAAATGAGAGACTCTCCTTGTGATCTGGAGGAAATGAGTGGACATGCTGGAGAAGCCCATATAGCCAAGAACTGTGGTGACCCTGAAGTCCTATGGGCAGCTTCTAGAACCTATAGACAGTCTCTAGCTAGCATCCAGCAAAAAATTTGAGTTGTCGGTCATACAGAAATGAATTCTGCCAACAACCTGAATGAACTTGCAAGCAATTTCTTATGCAGTTGAGCCTTCAGATGAAAAAAACAGTTCAGTTGAGACCTTACCTGCAGCTTGTGAAAACCCTTGGCAGTAACTCCTAAACAGTGTCCAAACTCCTGACCCAAGACATAACAAACTGTGAGATAAAAGACGTGTGTGTATTGTTTTAAGCTGACAAATTTCTGGTAATTTGTTGTACAGCAATAGAAAATATATGCTGATAATTTTTTTAAGTGTACAGATATGAGAGTTTTTAAGAGTTGGCACATAATCATGTTTACAGAATCAGAGAGTAATATAAATATTTCCAAATATCTATTTTCCAAATGCTCTATCCAAAATAAGAATTTCCTTTGTAAAAGTCCACTTTTACAAAAGCAGGCATAGAGTCTACTGTAATTTAAAAGTTGATTTTTGAAAGTTTTTAAATTTAATTTTTAAAATTAATCACATCAATATAGCCATTTGTGCTTTTGACATCTTGATTGTATTAGTTTACTTATGAATGATGTGATGAATGAATTTCAGTTTTAGTATTATCTATGTAACATTATCCCATAAACTTAAAGAAATTTTCTGATCAGAGTATTGTGGGAAATGGGGCATGAAAGGATGGTCATGCCTCAGTAAGTCCCTGGGATGGGCTGCAGAGTGAGGGTCTTTGACTTCCTACAGGAAAGAAATTCAAAGTGAGCCATAGTAGAGTGAAAGCAGGTTTATTTGGAAAGATACACACTGCAAAGGCAGAATGCAGTCCATCTCAGAAGGCAACAGTGGGCTCCAAGGTGTGGGAGTGGTTAGCTTTTTGTAGACTGGGTTATTTCATAGGCTAATGAGTGGGGAAAATATTCTAACTGTCTTGGAGAGGGATTAGATATTTCCAGGAATTGGGGCACCACTCACTTTTTGGCCTTTTATGGTTGGCCTCAGAACTGTCATGGCATCTGTGGGTATGTCATCTCACATGCTGTTATATTATGATGAATATGTAATGAGGGTCAAGATCTACCGAAAGTTGAGTCATCTGCCATCTTGGACCTGGTAGGTTCTAGGTATCCTGTTGTTCTTAAAGATCGTGTGATTCTTTTAATGACTGTGCTCTGCCTCCTTCCTTCCTATCTCAAGAGGAGCCACTCTATGAGTGAATACACTTAAATATTTTCTTCCTAAAATGTTGTGTTAATTATAGAAGTCATCTACTCTCAAAAATATATCTTCTTTAGTTGTATTTAATTTAGTGACATGCCAAAATAAGCAATTCTTCATGTTGTTTATTATTGAAATCTAATCTAGCAGATAGCATGCATCAAGACATCTAGAAACATCTGTACTTTCATCGTGGCTATAGGATAAAACTCCTCTCATGCACCATCTGGTCTAGACGTTATTTCCTCCAGTCTTTAGCAATATAGTCTATTCATATTCTGAACGTATTTTGCTCCTGTGGTATAATAAAAACACAAGTCCTTGGTATTTGTCCCTGGTCTCTGGCACAGAGCTCCTAAAACCCTTGGAATTTCCTAAGAGGAAGGAGTCTTTTGTTATTCATTACAACCTCCTTTCTGATCATACCTGAATTTGTGCTAATGAGGTGCTAAATGAGGTAACAAAATGGAAGTTACTGGACACCTTAACAAGAGCAGTTTCAGTGGGGTAGCTGGGAAGAAGCCAGCTTGTTAATAAATCAGAGTGAGTTGAAGGTTAGAAAATGGACTCAGCATATGTAAACAACTCTTTGGGAAAGTTTAATATAGAAAGGAATGGAGAAATGGGGTTATGACTAGAAGAATATGTGGGGTTCAGGGAAAGTTTTGGTTTTGTGACTTGTTGGTTTTGTGATGAGAGGTCTTTGAGCATGTTTGCTGAGGGAATGAACCAGTACAAAGAAAAGAGAGAGACAAATGTAAGGAAAGGGGATGAAATCTGGAGCACAGAGGAGGGGCTGGCTTTATGAAAAAGATATTGACCTTCATTGTGGAAGAAGAGAAGAGTAGGAGAGAATTCAAGATTGTAAGTATAGATTAGTTTGGTCCTTTGGTTGTTACCAGACAAGGAGATTTTCCCTGGTAACTTCAGATTTCTTGATGAGGAGGGGAGCTCATCATTAGTGGAGGAAAGAATGTAGGAAGAATGAGGAGATAGAAGGTCTTCTGAGAAAAAAAGAAATCCAGCCTACTAGCGAAACAGTAGGTTTACTCGAATGCATTGAATACCTCATGGAGATACAATAGGAATAAAAGTGAAAATAGCCCCCTTTGTGAATTTATCTGGTAACATTCATCTACTCAACTGTAATCTTAAAGAAGGCAGATGATGTTCATCTGGTCTGATGTTTTTCCAGCAGAAGATGGAAAAGGGAATGATGGACAGTCAAGCTAAGTGGATTTGTAAAGGAGTTATTATAATGATGGATGATGGAATCAAGACTAAATAAGATGGTAAATGAAGCCAGATGGGGCTTTGGGCAGGGGGTGGTGGTGAGCAACATGTTATGTCCTGTACATTTTCTCATATATGAAGGGACTGACCTTAATCAGTTGAAAAGCCAAAAACTTAGACAACAAAATGGTAGGTTTGTCTGCTCAGTGCCATGCACCTGATTTGTATTTTTCTTTTCTCTACAGTGACTGGCTTGAACACTTATTTATCTTCTTACCTAACCCTATCAGTACTTGTTTAACTAAAAATTTGGCATTGGTTTTCCCCAGTCATCTCGAGGTGAAGCCTTCGTTTTTGCTGTATTAGCAAAGCCTCTGAAGTAAGACTCCTTTCTTTTTTCTTGCAAAAAGCATTTAACTCAAGATTATTTCAAAGTTAGTCATTTTCACCTTTTCCTTTTATTGTTTAATATGCAGAATCAACAGAGCCAGGTGCAAGAAAGCATACCAACCATGTTGCTCTTGCACAGCCTCAGTATCTTGCAATATATCCACCTTATTTGTCCATTTACAGTCTGTCAGCAAATAAAGAGCTTGAGGCATGTCAGTGAAAACACACATGCCTTTAGATGTGATTAGCATCTAAATTAAATCATCCAATGCCATATTTGGTTTGCTTCTTAGCATAAATCATAACTAACCACACATATGCTTTCAAAGTCAGCAAATTTAGACTCTGGTTGTTCTACAGAGGCAGTTCAAAATAAAAATGCCTTGATGATGAATTACTTCTTGAAATGTCTGTTTTTACAACCTCCAAGACTTGAACTTGGGCCTCATTCCAAACAATAGAAGGTCCAAAATTTTTGGAAATGTGTAAATATCATTTTGAATACCCTACCCTATCATTTTGAGACAAAAGACTCACTCTCACATATGCTGCCATGATCATGTAAAAGTCATCCTCACATACCATATTGACCATGGTCTTCATTCTAATCTGACCCAGCTTGTGCCTTGCTTCTATACATCTTTGTTTCTCACTTCTTTCATTTATATAACATCTGGCATGACTGACCTGGCTTCATCATTTTACTTTTTCTCTCAGCCTCAGTGAGACTCTCCCCTGACTGTGTCATGTTTTGGACATTCTGAATAATCATCCTCTCTGGTTTGGAGTGGCCTCCTGGAAACTTAAAACATTGACATAGGTATTCAGAAACACCACACTCACTGGGTTTGCTTCAACCACAGTGTAGACAGTATGCATCTTGTCAGTACTTTTATTCAAGTGCTGAAATGGCAGCCAGCAAGTCTTGTGTGTCTGCCAAGAGTCAATCTTCTGTGCTTAGGCCCATCTGTTCTGAAGAAACTCCAAGGACAGTGTTCGCCACACAGGTGCCAGTTAATGAATATTTGAATGCATAAAAATAATAAATAATACATGGACAGTTTACTGTATTACAATTTTACTCATACCTACCATTGTTGTGTGGTTTATGTAATTTAGCCTTCAAAATAGCCCCATGAGGGAGGTACTGTTATACCTTCAATCATTAGTTTAATGCAGTAGAGGGGAAGATTTTGACTTAAATTCCTCCTTCACTGCCATTTTTGTTCAATGAAGAGACTGGATTTTTGGACAACTCTAAGTCTCAGGACTATAATCATAGCATCCACTGCAGCATTCCCATTCCTACCCTTAAGCAATGGAGCAGGCATTAGACCTGAAGTCAGGCCAAGTATCAGTGAACCTAACACCTAAAATGGATAACTAATATGCACTGAGTATTTTCTATAAGCCAGACCCTGTGTATTATCACATTGAATCTTCACTGCCTCCTCTAAATATTGTGCTTCTTCCAGTTTTTACATGTCAAGTAAGGCTCCAAGAGGTAAGTAATTCATCCAGATTTACCCAGCTAGTAACTGGTGGAGCTAGAAAGAGACCCAGTTAAGTTTGGCTTTGAAGCCAGTGTTCTTTTTACGATAATACTTTACTAAAGGTGTGAAACTTTTATGTTGTTAAGTCATGTTTCAGACAGCTTCATCTTAAACTTTTACAAAAGCTCCTAAGTTCTTACAGTTGGGTCAAAGTCAAGGTATTGACTTAGAAATTGCTGTACCAGCTAACAACTCTCTTTCCTTTCCCAAATATTGTTAATTCTAAGAAAAAGGAGGAACAGAGTTTTTTCACACACAAGGGAAATCTTCTCCGGAGTGGAAATGGGGCCACTGTTTGACCCTACTCATTGATTTTTATGAACTTTTATTCACCCTTAATGTGAGTTATAGCTGGGAATTGAGATAGTTGAACCAAGTTCTGAAACTTTAGGTATTTTCCCAGTATCATTCTTTGTCTTTTTAAATTGAAGTATAGTTGATTTACATTCTTGTGTTGGTTTCAGGTGTACAGCAAAATGATTCAGTTGTTTTATATAGATACAAAAGAATATATATTATTTTTCAGATTATTTTCCTTTATAGTTTATTATAAAATACTGAGTATAGTTCCCTGTGCTATACAGTAAGTCCTTGTTGGTCACCTATTTTATATATGGTCGTGTGTATATGTTAACCCTGAACTCCTAATTTATCCCTCCCCTTTTCCCCTTTGGTAACTGGAATTTTGTTTTCTAGGTCTGTAGGTCTATTTCTGTTTTGTAAATAAGTTCATCTGTGTCATTTATAAGCGATATCACATAATATTTGCCTTTGTCTAACTTACTTCACTTAGTATAATAATCTCTAGGTCTATCCATGTTGCTGCAAATGGCATTATTTCATTCATTTTCATGTCTGAGTAATACTTCATTGTATATTATACGACATCTTTGTCCGTTCATTTGTCAATGGACATTTAGGTTACTTCCTTGATGTCTTAGTTATTGTAAGTAACACTGCAGTGAACATTGGGGTGCATGCATCTTTTTGGATTATGGTTTTCTCCAAATATATGCCCAGTAGTAGAAGCTTGTTATTAATAAAAGAAATGAACACTATTAATTGTAGTCTTAAGTTAGGTATAAAGACTTCCTCTGGAATGAGTGGGCTGCCTGACTCCTGTTTCAATGGATCAGGCTCCTCTGCTGAGGTTTCATGGCCACCAGAATTTTTCTCTTGCCAATCTGTCCAATTCTAGTCATACTTTTTGATGATCCAATAGGCCAGTTCCCACATCTCTATCCGCACTCATATTGTTGCCTGTCTCTGCCCTGCTCACTTATTCAAATTTCCCTGCCAACTTGTCTAATACCAACTGTGACTTCACCTTCTGCACAAACTCTAAACTGATTTGTGTGCTGACTAAGGTACAAATTTTGGGGTTCAGAAGACCTGAGTTCAAATCTTTAGTCTCTGCTTACTGTTAGTCACTGAGTAAATTAACTACCCTAATATTTTGACTGATCTGACCTACCTTAGAAGTTGTAAGCACAAAATTAAATCATGCATATAGAACACTTACTTCAGGCTCTGGCATGTAGCAACTGATTATTAAATATTATTGACCATTTATTGTTTCTACTAGGAGGCCTTTATTCTAGACTGTACTCTCAAAGGAAAGGGAAGGAGTCATAATATTTATTTGAGTGGGAGCTGATAACTTGGGGATGCTCTTACAAGAGAGTCTATAATAACTTGCCTCCAAGAGGGACACCATCAATATTTTTATTTTTTTATATAAAAATAAAAGAGTTTTCTATATTCTTCTATTCCATGCCATTCTATGGTCTAAAGGTGAAAATATTCTTCCCTCAACCCTTTGAATTTATTTGACCAGCAAAATGCAACAGAACTGACATTCTGGAACTAACAAGGTGAGATTCAGTGAATCCTTGCAACTTCTTCGGGGTCTCTTAGAACATTTGCTCTTGGAACAGTCTCTCTAGGAGAAGTTGATACAAGGTGATAAATCCATCAGTTCTAAAATTACTGTGTTGTGAGAGGCCTAAGTATCATGGAGAGTTCCAGGACAATCAGAAAGCAAAACGAAACACATGCAGAGAAGCAGAGACACCAAGGAGCATAGCAATTCCACTCATGTGAGTAAAGACCCATCTTGGAAGTGGCTCCTCCACACTTAGCTACACTCAGTGATACTCTGTAAGACCTGAAACCTTGAAATTCCTGGAAGAAAACAAGGAAAAGCCTTCTTGACAATAGATTTGGCAATAATTCTTTTGGATATAACACCAAAAGTACAGACAACAAAAGCAAAAGGAAACAAATGTGACTACATCAAACTAAAAATTTTCTGTGCAGCAAAAGAAAGTCAACAGAATTAAATGGAAACCTATGGAGAAAATAATTGCAGATCATGTATCTGATAAGGGAATTCATATAACTCAATGGCAAAAAGTAACCCAATTTTAAAAATGGCAAAGGATCTGAATAGATCTTTTTTTTCCCCCCCAAAGAGGACATACAACTGGCCAATGGGTATATGGAAAAGTGTTCAATATCATAATCAAGGAAATGCAAATCAAAGCCACAATGAGGTATTACCTCACACTGTTAGGATGGCTGTCATCAAAAAGATAAGAGATGACAAGTGTTGATGAGGATGTAGAGAGAACAGAACACTTGTAGAATGTTGGCGGGAATATAAATTGGTGCAGTCACTATGGAAAATAACATGAAGGTTCTTTAAAAATATAACTAGTATATGATCCAGCAATACCACTTCTGAGTTGTATCCAAAGCAAAAGAAATCAGTGTTTTGAAGAGACATCTGCACTGCCATATTCATTGCAGTATTATTCACAATAGCCAAGATATGGAAACAACTGTGTCTGCCAATGAATAAACAAATTAAAAAATAGGTGTGTGTATATGTATATATGTGTGTGTGTGTGTGTGTGTATACATGCATATACATACACTCACAAACTCATACATACACAGTGGAATCTTATGCAACCATAGAAAAAATGTGCTAATGTGTGTGACAACATGGAACAACTTGCAAGCATAATGCTTCCAAGTGAAATAAGAAAGACAAATACTATATAATATCATTATATGTAGTATTTTAAAAAGTTGAACTTACAGAGTAAATTGGTGGTTGCCAGGGGCTGGAGGAAACACGGAGATGTTGGTCAAAGAGTACAAAGTTTCAGTTATAATATGAATAAGTCCCATGTATAGTACATTGATTATAGTTAATAATACCATATTGTATGTTTGAAACTTGCTACGAGAATAAGTTTTAAGTGGTCTCATTACACAAGAAAAATACTAATAATGTAAGATAATGGATGTGTTAGTTAGCTTGATTGTGGTAATCATTTCACAGTGTATACATCTATGAAATTATCATGTTTAACTCTTTAAATATATATATATATTTTTCCAATTATACCTCAATAAAGCTGGGAAAAATTTGAAAACATATTTAGAAAATAAAAAAAAAAATTTTTTAACTTTACAAAAGAAGCCTCCCAACAAACTTTCCCCAAATTCCTGAGCCACAAAGGTATTAGCAAAATCAAATGGTTGTTTTAAGCATCTGTATCTGCGGAGTAGTTTATTATGCCATTAAGATGATAGGGGGCTTCCCAGATGGTGCTAGTGGTGAAGAACCTGTTTACCAATGCAGGAGATGTAAGGGATGTGAGTTTGATCCCTGGGTCAGGAAAATCCCCTGAAGGAAGAAATGGCAATGCACTCTAGTATTCTTGCCTGGGAAATCCCATGGACTGAGGAGCCTGGCTAGCTAGTGTCCGTGGGGTCACAAAGAGTCTGACAAAACTGAAGTGACCTAGCATGCACAGATATGATAGGGACTTCATTGGTGACTCTGTGGTAAAGAATCCCCCTGCCAATGCAGGAGATACAGTTTGATCCGTGGGTCAGAAAGATCCCCTGGAGGAGGAAAGCGCAACCCTTCAAGTATTCTTGCCTGGGAAATCCCATGGACAAAGGAGCCTGGCAGTCTATAGTCCATTGGGTCTCAAAAGAGTCGAACACAACTTAGCAACTAAACAGCAACAATAACAGCAGATGACAGAGCACGGTTTTAGATTCTTGAAGTTAATAAAGTGGAAATGGATAGGGCAGTGTTGCAATGACATCTCCCTTGATGTCTGGTGTTGGAAACAAAACAAGATTAGGTACCCCCTTGAGACTGTCCCTTTTCTCCTGTTCTTAAGAGTGGCCTGGGAGTTATCTCTTTGTTATATAAAGAGATTTCAATATACTGCATGTTAGAATGTAAAATGATTAAGAACAATAGGTCTACATAGGTTTACAATGGTTTATGTAAACAGGTTTATAATGTGGTTTGCCACTTATTAGCTGTGTGACCTTGGACAAAGTGCCTAAGATTTCAAAGCTCTGTTCCCTCATTTGTAAAGTGGGATAATTCTTACCTCTCAGGGTTTTGTACAACTTTAAGTGAGACAACAGAGGATAAGATGGTTGGATGGCATAACTGACTCAATGGATATGGGTTTGGGTGGACTCTGGGAATTGGTGATGGACAGGGAGGTCTGGCTTGCTGCGGTTCATGGGGTGGCAAAGAGTCAGACACAACTGAGCAACTGAACTGAATTGAACTGAAGTGAGACAATGAACATAAAGCACTTAGCAGAGATCCAGGCACAGAGTAAATGTTCTATAGTAACCATGACTATTTCATATACATGTACTGTATCACTTTGGTTATTCACCTTCTTTCCATTATTCCATAGCAGAAAATCTTGAACTTCACGCTTTATCTTTAGAAAATCTAACTTATATCACAGCATTCAGGCAATATTTACATATATTGACAATATCTGTTCTCATGGACAATGATTTTTCCAGTGAAAGCAAGGGGAGCCAAGTCATTGGGAAATAATCCAGTTGCTAATATGTTGAAATCAGAGTATTCGCTTTATCGAGGTCAGGCTGTCATTTTCAGGGGAATATTGAGGTAAGAAATTTCTGCTTGTTGTTCACACTTCATGCCAGATTTGGACTGCCTTAATTTGCACTCACGTAGTAGATTCCTGTGATTATTACATCATGCTATTAGCCAGTGATGACAAGAGTCGAAGAAGACACGAGGCTGTATGACAGTTCTTTGACTCTTATTGGCTCCTGGCACCCTGCAAGCACTAGTCTGCAGCACTTTCCAGATGTTTCCTGAATCCCTCAACCACAGCCACAGCCCAAGAGCCCCACAGACCTACTGGCCTCCCAGTTCACTCACATTATAGGGCCATTACAAGTTCATTTTGGCTCATAGGCCCTACAAGGTTAAGGAGAAAGAAGCCTGCTTTTCAAAGACTGGAACAATTATTTCTTAGCATATGGAGAATATAGGTCCCAGAGCTGATATTTATTCATTCTAGAAATATTTGCTGAGGCTCAGCCAGGCATGATGCTAGGTGCTGAGGATACAACAGTGAACAAACTCAAGTTTGCACAAACAATCACAAATAATTTTTAAGTGAGATAGAACCTTCAAAAAGCCACTCAAATAACCTTTAAATAAATGCTATGAAAGAGAAGTACAGGGTGCTCACCATTAATTCCTTAATTAATTCCAGGGAATTAAGGGTGCAGTTCCAAAATGCCTCTCTGGGAAAAGAACATCTAAGCAGTGACTTAAAGACTGAGTAGGGATTAGCCAAGAGTGAGGAGTAACAGGCCTGTGAGAAGGCCAACGCAAGTGGAGGATTTGGGTCCAAAGTCTACTTTCTCCATTTCTGCCTCCATCCTGTACTGTAAGGGGATTTAGGCTCCTGTGTGTGAACACCCACCCGAAACAGTTAAGTTCTTAACCCATCACAAAGGAAACAGCCACCCAGAGGTATACACTCTGTGACGTGGTGTACCTTAAATGTGGCAAACTCTGAAAAGAGGCTCCTAACAGGCTCTAAAAGTTGGGTCCCCAGAGAGAGGCCTGGAAATGGATATACAACCTGGGCTTCAGGCAAACATCTTCCTGCTCTGTGAACTCCTTATTTCAGTGTGGAAATAAAGAACAAAAGGCGAAAGTGGGTTTTTATAAAATGCAGACCTGGCAGGGCTCTCATTGCCAGACCTTTGGACAATACTAGCCCAAGCCCTGGGCAAAAGCTGTTTATGTGCAGACTCTGTAACTTAGAAGCTGGGACATGTATCAGTGAATTCTCCTGGAACCTGATTCAAAACTGTCTGAGCCTCCACTTGTGTGCATGTTCCTCACAGCTTCCTTCAGCCTCATGAAGAAATTCCTAACACTCCAAGTGTTAACAATCACTGGAGTAGTTAGACATTGTCCAGCTGACTTTGAGATCTCTTGCAGCTCAGAGCTTCTGTGATTCTCAGACAACCTCTACTCACCTGAGCTCAGCTGTAGAGAACCCTGGAGAAAGAGACTGGATAAGGAAATATTTGAACATTAATTAACATTCCAACTGTATCTCCTTTATATTCATATATGACTTCTAAGAAAGGCATATATGCCTTCCCAAAGAAAGGCAATGCCAAAAAATGTTCAAACTACCACACAATTGCACTTATCTCACATGCTAGCAAAGTAATGCTCAAAATTCTCCAAGCCAGGCTTCAACAGTACGTGAACCATGAAATTCCAGATGTTCAAGCTGGATTTAGAAAAGGCAGAGGAACCAGACATCAAATTGCCAACATCCGTTGGATCATCAAAAAAGCAAGAGAGTTCCAGAAAACATCTATTTCTGCTTTATTGACTATGCTAAAGCCTTTGACTGTGTGGATCACAACAAACTTGTGGAAAATTCTGAAAGAGATGGGAATATCAGACCATCTTACTTGCCTCTTGATAAATTTTTATGCAGGTCAGGAAGCAACAGTTAGAACTGGACATGGAACAAAGGACTGGTTCCAAATAGGAAAAGGAATACATCAAGGCTGTATATTGTCACCCTGCTTATTTAATATATATACAGGATACATCATGAAGAATGCTAGATTGGTTGAAGCACAAGCTGGAATCAACATTGCTGGGAGAAATATCAATAACCTCAGATGTGCAGATGACACCAACTTTATGGCAGAAAGTGAATAAGAACTAAAGATCATCTTGATGAAAGTGAAAAGGAGAGTGGAAAAGATGGCTTAAAACTCAACATTCAGAAAATGAAGATCATGGCATCTGGTCCCATCACTTCATGGGAAATAGATGGGGAACCTGTGGAAATAGTGACAAACTTTATTTTCTTGGGCTCCAAAATCAGTGCAGATGGTGACTGAAGCCATGAAATTAAAAGACACTTGATCCTTGGAAGAAAAGTTATGACAAACCTAGGCAGCATATTCAAAAGCAGAGACATTACTTTGCCAACAAAGGTCCATCTAGTCAAAGCTGTGGTTTTTCCATTGGTCGTGTATGGATGTGAGAGTTGGACTACAAAGAAAGCTGAGCACCAAAGAATTGATGCTTTTGAAGTGTGGTGTTGGAAAAGACTCTTGAGAGTCCCTTGGACTGCGAGGAGATCCAAACCAGTCCATTCTAAAGGAGATCAGTCCTGGGATTTCTTTGGAAGGAATGATGCTAAAGCTGAAACTCCAATACTTTGGCCACCTCATGCGAAGAGTTGACTCATTGGAAAAGACCCTGATGCTGGGAGGGATTGGGGGCAGGAGGAGAAGGGGACAACAGAGAATGAGATGGTTGGATGGCATCACTGACTTGATGGACATGAGTTTGGGTAAACTCCGGGAGTTGATGATGGATAGGGAGGCCTGGAGTGCTGCGGTTCATGGGGTCGCAAAGAGTCAGACACGACTGAGCAACTGAACTGAACTGAATATTCCATTGTGTGTGTGTGTGTGTGTGTGTGTGTGTGTGTGTATATATATATATATATATATATATATACCACAGCTTCTTTATCCATTCATCTGTCAGTGGACACCTTGGTTGCTTCCATGTTGTATATGGTGCTACAGTGAACATTAGGGTTCATGTGTCTTTTTCAATTATGGTTTTCTCAGAGTATATCTACTCTTAAGTTAGGTGATATTTGCATCCTTTTTGTCTAGAAGTTTTATATTATAGGTTCCATTTCTGCTGTACATTGAGCTTTGGAGACCAGTGAAAAATATTTAAAGGGCAAAATGAAAGGAAATATTGAAACTGCCTATTTGAAATAATCAAGGCTCATGGGTGAAACATTTGCTTGTAAGGCATGACATAATATGTGTACTCTTGCATCTATTATACTATTTTTGTAGTAACTTCCTAGAGAGTAGGTATTCAGTTTCACTGATCCCAGATAGAATTTGCTATGTAAGCTGTCGCACATTCATGGGCAATTAATCAGATTCTTACAGTGTCTGCCTATTCTCCAGGAAGAAGGAAAGAACCAAGCATAGTACTAGGCATGGAGTAAACATTCCACAAATAGTCTCAATCTAGTTGCTTAATTGGACTGGAACCTGTTTCCTTTCTTCCTGGAAATGAGAGTACCAGCTAGCACAATGGGCCAGTGAATTACTAAACATTACTAATGCTGAAATTCACTTTATACAAGCTTCCAGGAAGGTACAACTACCTGATAGAGATAAGCTTAGGCAAAGCACAATCTGCCTTAGTCAGAATTAAATTCTAAGTCTCAAGTCCTTCCAATACAGATTTGGGTGTATTCCTGTTTCTCTGTGTGTGTGTGTCATCATCACAAAGGCCATAATTTTGTTATTTTAGGTCAGGACATCCAGAATGATTGTGAAGAGCCAAGAATGAGGAAGGGGAAAGGACCTTAGTTGGTTGAATTTGAGACCATCTGGCTTATTTCCCACACTGTGCCTCTCTATGTATTGCCTATCTGTCTTCACTGTCTTGCCCTTTCCTTGCCAATCTTTACACACTGAAATTGCTAAGCTCCATCTGAAAACCTTTCACCTCAAGAAGATCTAACACCTACTAAGTGCTTCCTATGTACCAGGCTTTACATCTTTTATTCTGTTTGATCTTCCAAATAGCCCTCAGTGTGTGTGTACCAGAATCGGTATCACTGATGGGGACATGTGACATAAGAGGTGAAGGTGACAGAGGTGAGTGATAGGGAAGTATTTGAACCCAAATAATTCCTAGGCCTGTGCCCCTTGTTGTTGGTTGTAAAGCTATGGAGCATTTCAGAACCTGCCCTGTCCCACATGACCACACCATATACTGCATCCCTTCAGAACTAGTTTTAAACTACAAAACCACAGTTCTGCACACATGACTCTGAAAATACTTTCTATTTGTCTTGTGCTAGTAAATGTTGGCTTCCCAAATCATTGTTAAGGTCTTTGAGATCAGGAACTTGGTGTTCTGCCATCCCTGGAAGATAGTTGGTTTGGTGGGCTGTAGAGTCATACAGCCCAAATTCAAACCTAGCTCCACTGCTCACTAGTATTGTGACCTTGGGCCACTTACTTGCTATATTTCCTCATAGCAAAATAAGTATCAAAAACATACCTGTCTTTATAGGTAGGTATTTTACATGGGGATTAAATATAGTAATACATGGGAAACCTATAGAATGGGATACAGTAAATACACACAGTGAGTGTTAGCTACTATTTTCCTTTACCTATACAGAAATACAGTGCGGGGCACACAGAAGGTGGTCAATTCTCTGCCAAATAAGGGACTTACCATAGAAGTAAATGAGAGATTTTTATCACAGGTGTTTTTGGGTCAGCCTTTCACTGCTCATCACATGCTGACGTATCACTCAGTGCCTTGCATATTGTACTCAATAAGGAATTGTTAAATCAGTCATTTGATAAATTAACCAACCAACCAGCCAATTGGCTAGTTTTCTTACATATCAACCAATTATAGTGTTCATCAGTTTTGCTCTTCCTAAGGTAGCCTTCATCCTGTACAACATGGCTCTTTATGATCTGCTGCTGAACTTATCTTTCAGCATTGTGACTATGCCCTGACTAATGTAAATCTCCTCACACCAAAGCAGATATTATGCATCACTTGTGGCCAGCGGAGAGTTCACCTGCTATGCTACAAATGAAAAGACCAATGCAATTTACATACCAAACACTAGCCATTCGGAACTATGGCTCAGTGTGAGGGAGGTTCAGTTTATAATTTCTGTGTAAGTACTATTCAGCATTTAAAGTTAGGCTTTTTTCTGGGGTGATGTAAAGGAGATAAATGTCTACAAAACTGGTGGTATTATTCTGTAGATGTTCCTTGAATATTAGCACTGTGTTGCCAAGATTGCTGTGCTCCCAAAAAACTTCCCAAAACACATAATTTCTTGTCAGAATATCTAAATTATATAAACTGTAACATCCATGATAATGACTAATTTTATTGGGTATCCTGATCCTAAAGATGATGAGACAGGCCAAATGTTTTGATTTGGTTTGATGTAGATCAGTCAGCTTGCTATGTTTTTTGTAAGGTTACAGGATCAGAGGAATATTCTACTGAAAAGATTTATCACTGTAAAAAGAATTATATCTCAGAAGTGGATATTCAAGGGAAAAAAAAAAAACCAGTTTATCTAAGTCTTTGCAGGAAATTGGTTTTAAAACCATAGTTGCCTATGTGTAATGAGTTGGCTTTTCTGGAAAACTGTTTATTTTCAACAGATAACACAGTTTCTTAATTGTTTTGCTGTTAATTAGCTAAGGATGTAGTTTAACTGAGATCAAAGTATTCAAGATGCAAGGCATATTCAAAAGAGGGAAATGTCTAATTAGCTTCCTATAATACATAACTCCATTGCTTCCAAGCCAATGGGGACAACAGAAGGCAGAAATCAGATGTGCTCACTTGTTGCCTAATTCAATCAGAAGGAGGGGACTGAAAAGCCTCTTTGGGTTATTAAATAACATTTACAAAAACTGAGGAATGTACACATGCAAGTAAGGATACAGGTAGAGAAAAGTGTGTTTGATACAGAATGAGAAAGGATTTTTAAATAAGGGGACTTCCTTACATTACTCATCCTCAGATGGTAAGAGAGTCACTGAATATTCTCTTTTTCTTCTCATTTTTGGTTGAGAGTAAAAAACAATGATAACAATCCTAATCCTTAATTACATTAAGGAAGTAAGATTGGTAGGGATGTGCGTGTGAGAGAGAGAATTACTGAGTCACTTTGCATATTATACTGAAGTTGGGGAGAAAAACAGCAGTGACATACTGGAGCTGAGAAAGCCCTGAAGGTTATTGTTTCTCCTTGGTTCCATTAACAGGTCTTTCAGAATTAGCTCTTTCGTATTTCCCACATACTTAGAAATCACAAGCTAATTATTACAGCTATGAAAATTAGCACAGATCTACTAAACAACAGCCAAAAATTTTGTCAGAATACAGATAGGATTTCTTTTTTAAAATGGATGAAGATGAGTTTTACTTTTAAAGCAAATGCATAACCCATGTGGAGTAAGGTGTTCACAGTGCATTAGGTTTGGACACGTGGAGTAAATTGATTTGTTTGCTTATTCATATAATTTACTCTTGTGGGCATGCTCATGTCCTCTCTGTTCTCTGCTGTGTCTTTAGCTCCTAGCAAAATACAAAGAGTATACATTCTGTCAGATGGATAAGTATTTTATGAATGAATGAATAAAATAATTTGAGGTCAAATAAAATACTTAAATCTGTTTTTTAATGATTAAAAATAGTAGTTAAGGCTACCATTTGCTGAACATGGGCCATAGTTTGTGTTCTGCGCTAAGAGCTTTAGCTGTGTCATCTCCTTGGTGAGCATGTTAGGTTCTCAGCTTTATTTAATTTGGAATTCCTTGGGAGTCAGAGCATAAGCTCCATAAATGCATCCAACTGATTTTTTTTAAATAAATTTTTTCTTTGGAATAATTTTAGATTTATAGAAAAATTTGAAGATACTACAGAATTCCCATATATCCCTCCTCCAGTTTCTCTTAATGTTAACACCTTACATTTCTGTGGTATATTTTACAAGACTAAGAAATTAGCATTGGTACAATACTGTTCACTATAGACTTTGATTTTACTAATTCTTTTCTATTAAGATCCTTTTGCTATCCCAGGATCTAACCCAGGATACAACATTGCAATTGACCAGTTTATTTTTGCCCAAACGTGCAAAAGCAGTTAAATGGAAAGAGAACAGTCTTTTCAACAAATGGTGCTGAAAAATTTTTCATGTATGTTTATAAAAGAATAAACCTTACACTCTTTATGAAATCTTAAAATGAATCATAGCTCCATTTACATAGATTTACATGTAAATTTTAGACCTACAACACTTTCAGGAGAAAACATTTGAGAAAATCCTCATGATTTGTGATTAGGCCAAGAGATTTTAGAAATAACACCAAAAAGCAGTATCCATAAAAGAAAACATTTAGAGTTCATCAAAATTAGAAACTTTTATTTGCAAAAGACATTGTCAAGAATATGAAAAGATAAGACACAGACTGGGCAAAAATATTTGCAAATAGTATATTCAGAAAGAACTTTTCCCAGAATCATAAAGAAATTTCAAGATTTGACAGTAAGAAAACAACCTACCCAATTAAAGACGGAACAAAAAGATTTGATCAGACACTTCAGCAAAGAGAATATTGGGATGGACAGTAAGCACAAGAAAAGATATTGAACATTATTAGCCATTAGGGAAAATCAAATTACTGCCTCTGTTAATGGAGAAGGCAATGGCAACCCACTCCAGTACTCTTGCCTGGAAAATCCCACGGATGGAGGAGCCTGGAAGGCTGCAGTCCATGGGGTTGCTGAGGGTCAGACATGACTGAGCGACTTTACTTTCACTTTTTACTTTCATAAACTGGAGAAGGAAATGGCAACCCACTCCAGTGTTCTTGCCTGGAGAATCTCAGGGACGGGAGAGCCTGGTGGGCTGCCGTCTATGGGGTTGCACAGAGTCAGACACGACTGAAGTGACTTAATGCTAATACTAATAATGCCACTGTTAAATACCACTGAGTACCCATCAGAATGACTAAAGATGAAAACACTGACAATCCCAAGTATTGAAAAGGATGTGAATAACTGGAACTCTTATACATACTGATGGTAATGTGAAATAGTACGGCCACTCAGAAAAACAGCGTGGCATCCAACCATGGTGTTAAAAAAAACACCTATAATATGACCTAGCATTCCCACTCCTGGATATTTACAACACAGCATGGATTGGCAAATTGTGACCAGCAGGTGAAGTCCAATACACTGCTTATTTCTGTAAGGAGAAGGGGATGGCAGAGGATGTGTTTGGCTGGATGGCATCACCGACTCAATGGACGTGAGTCTGAGTAGACTCCAGGAGTTGGTGATGGACAGGGAGGCCTGGGGTGCTGCACTCCATGGGTTTGCAGAGTTGGACACAACTGGGTGACTGGCTATGTTCCAGAAAAACTTTATGTACAGATTCATGCAAAGATGGGCTTGATAAAGGACAGAAATGGAATGGACCTAACAGAAGCAGAAGATATTAAGAAGAGATGGAAAGAATACACAGAAGACTGTACAAAAAAGATCTTCATGACTCAGATAATCACGATGGTTTGATCACTCACCTAGAGCTAGACATCCTGGAATGTGAAGTCAAATGGGCCTTAGAAAACATCACTACAAACAAAGCTAGTGGAGGTGATAGAATTCCAGTCGAGCTCTTTCAAATCCTGAAATATGATGCTGTGAAAGTGCTGCACTCAATATGCCAGCAAATTGGGAAAACTCAGCAGTGGCCACAGGACTGGAAAAGGTCAGTTTTCATTCCAATCCCAAAGAAAGGCAATGCCAAAGAATGCTCAAACTACCACACAATTGCACTTATCTCACACGCTAGTACAGTAATACTCAAAATTCTCCAAGCCAGGCTTCAGCAATACGTGAACCGTGAACTTCCAGATGTTCAAGCTGGTTTTAGAAAAGGCAGAGGAACCAGAGATCAAATTGCCAATATCCGCTGAATCATGGAAAAAGCAAGAGAATTCCAGAGAAACATCTAGCTTTATTGACTATGCCAAACCCTTTGACTGTGTGGATCACAATAAACTGTGGAAAATTCTGAAAGAGATGTGAATACCAGACCACCTGACCTGCCTCTTAAGAAACTTACTTGCAGGTCAGGGAGCAACAGTTAGAACTGGACATGGAACAACAGACTGGTTCCAAATAGGAAAAGGAGTACTTCAAGGCTGTATATTGTCACCTGCTTGTTTAACTTATATGCAGAGTACTTCATGAGAAACGCTGGGCTGGAAGAAGCATAAGCTGGAATCCAGATTGTTGGGAGAAATATCAATAACCTCAGATATGCAGATGACAGCAACTTTATGGCAGAAAGTGAAGAGGAACTAAAAGTCTCTTGATGAAAGTGAAAGAGAAGAGTGAAAAAGTTGGCTTCAAGCCCAACATTCAGAAAAATAAGATCATGGCATCTAGTCCCATCACTTCATGGGAAACAGATGGGGAAACAGTGGAAACAATGTCAGACTTTATTTTTGGGGGTTCCAAAATCACTGCAGATGGTGATTGCAGCCATGAAATAAAAGATACTTACTCCTTGGAAGGAAAGTTGTGAGCAACCTAGATAGCATATTAAAAATCAGAGACATTACTTTACCAGCAAAGGTCCTTCTAGTCAAGGCTATGGTTTTTCCAGTGGTCATGTATGCATGCGAGAGTTGGACTTTGAAGAAAGCTGAGCACTGAAGAATTGATGCTTTGAACTGTGGTGTTGGAGAAGACTCTTGAGTGTCCCTTGGACTGTAGCAGATCAGTCCTGGGTGTTCATTGGAAGGACTGATGCCAAAGGTAAAATTCCAATACTTTGGCCACCTCATGAGAAGAGTTGACTCATTGGAAAAGACTCTGATGCTGGCAGGGATTGGGGGCAGGAGGAGAAGGGGATGGCAGAGGATGTGTTTGGCTGGATGGCATCACCGACTCAATGGACGTGAGTCTGAGTAGACTCCAGGAGTCGGTGATGGACAGGGAGGCCTGGGGTGCTGCACTCCATGGGTTTGCAGAGTTGGACACAACTGAGTGACTGAACTGAACTGATGGCTGCTTTACACTAATTTCAAAAGAGACCACAAAGCTAAAATATTTACTATCTGACTTTTACAGAAAGAGGTTTACATCCCCTCCTTTAGAGAAATGAAAATATATGTCCACCCCAAAACATGTACAAAATGTTTTTTAGCAGCTCTATTTATAATCACCAAAAGTTGAACCAGCTCAATTGCTCTTCAGCAGATAAATGGCTGAACAAATTGTGTTATGGCCATATGATAGGAGTATTTGGAAGGAACAGTATTTAACAGAAACAAGCTATTAACATAAGCAGTGACTTAGAGACTGTCAAAAGCATTATGCCGAGTGAAATTAACTAGTTTCAGAAGGCTACTTACTGTCTGATTCACTTATATAACATTTATGAAAGACAAAATTTCTAGTAATGGAGAGCAGCTCTGTGTTCACCATGCATTATGGATGATAGAAGGGTACAATTATAAAGGAAAAATGTAGAAATTTTATGGAGTGGTAGGATTGTTCTACATCTTAATTGTAGTGCAGCCATCATAAATCTATGCATGTGTCAAAATTTATAGACTTGTACCCCCTAAAATGTACATTACACTGTATTTTTTAAAAGTTTTAATCAAAAGTTAAAAATGAAGCTACCTGTCCAAGGCCACACAACTAGCCAGAAGTAGACTTTTAACCCAGGGCACTCAGAAGGGTTAAGTCACTTGCTTGTTATCATATTCTGAACATTTTATTGTGACTGTATTGAAACTTGGATGACACTGTTCCCTTGGGCTTGGGTACCTACCAAGCATTAAACCTGGGGACAGAATCCCTTGCCTTTCTCCACTGCTTTGGGGTTTATGGCTCCCTGAATACATTCCTTTGTGTGGTTTTGGGCAGAGACCTAATTATCCTGACCTCTAGATAGCCAACCAGCTGCCAGGCCATAATCAGCGGCATCATCACTGCACTCATCAGAGCCTACAATTTTCAGTTCTTTATAGTTTCAAATGGCTTTCTGTTTTACTTGAACTTCTCAATAACCAAGTAAAGAACTAGGGGATGCAAGAAAATTATTTATCCATATCTTACAATTTAAAAAAAAAATCTAAAGTCTTAGCCAGATTCAATTTCTTGTTACAAGGTAATATGAGATAGCAGAGTGTTTAGATTCTTAAGAAATCTGACCCCCAGCACATGCTGCTTTTCTACTACTTAGCTTTTTATATAGATCATTCTTGACCTTTGCTGAAACTTCTGGATCAGAATGTTGAACTGTGAGCTTAAGGCATCCACAAAGATATGGTGTGATTGTAGCTTAGAATGAAACCAAGTTGACACATAGGTGTTTTTTGAGTCTATTAACCCATCTGCCTATCTTCTGAGATCTGCTGAGGCCAGAGTTCATGAGCTTCACCCATCACCAGAAGACATTCTAGAATTTTGTCATCTGAAACTGAATCTCCCCTTAGATCTTAGATTCTTCCCTTCAGCAAACATAGAGCACAGCAAATAAACTTTCTGTGACCAGTCATGCTTGAGAAGAAAAGCTGGGTCATCTAGATAAACATCTATGGCCTACTTGATGTATCTTTTGATAAAAAACCTTCTTTCACATTCTTAATTAGACTTACTATGTTAGGTCATGAGATTATTAACCTTGACTTTTCATTGTCTTGAGTCCCTTCCTAAAGGTATCTTTGAAACAGGTTTTCCTAAAGCACTCAAATCTTGAATCAGAAAGCATTTATTTCTCTTTAGGAGTCTGGATTTAGCATATGCATGCATATGTAATTACATATACATTAATATTTATAAAATAGATAACCAACAAGGATCTACCATATAGCACAAGAAACACAGGGAAATATACTCAATATTTTGTAATAACCTATAAGGCAAAAGAACCTGAAAAAATATACATGTATAAATGTATTGATATAAACAAATCTCTGTACTGTACACCTGAAACTAACATGATATTATAAATCAACTATACTTCTTTTATTTATTTATTTATTTAGAGGCTAATTACTTTGCAATATTATATTGGTTTTGCCATACATTGACATGAATCTGTCACAGGTGTACATGTGTTCCCCATCCAGAACCCCCCTCCCACCTCCCTCCCATCCCATCCCTCTGAGTCATCCCAGTGCACGAGCCCTGAGCACCCTGTATCATGCATCAAACCTGGACTGGTGATCCATTTCACATATGATAATATACATGTTTCAATGCCATTCTCCCAAACCACCCCACCCTCACCCTCTCCCACAGAGTCCAAAAGACTGTTCTATGCATCTGTGTCTCTTTTGCTGTCTGGCATACAGGGTTATCATTACCATCTTTCTAAATTCCATATATATGCATTGGGCACCCCACTCCAGTACTCTTGCCTAGAAAATTCCATGGATGGAGGAGCCTGGTAGGCTGCAGTCCATGGGGTCACGAAGACTCAGATACAACTGAGAAACTTCACTTTCACTTTTCACTTTCATGCATTGGAGAAGGAAATGGCAACCCACTCCAGTGTTCTTGCCTGGAGAATCCCAGGGACAGGGGAATCTGGTGGGTTTCTGTCTATGGGTTGCACAGAGTCGGACACAACTGAAGCAACTTAGCAGCAGCAGCAGCAGCATACTGTATTGGTGTGTTTCTTTCTGGCTTACTTCACTCTGTATAATAGGCTCCAGTTTCATCCACCTCATTATAATTGATTCAAATGTATTCTTTTTAATGGCTGAGTAATATTCCATTGTGTATATGTACCATCACTTTCTTATCCATTCATCTGCTGATGGACATCTAGGTTTCTTCCATGTCCTGGCTATTGTAAACAGTGCTGCAATGAACATTGGGGTACATGTGTCTCTTTCAATTCTGGTTTCCTCAGTGTGCATGCCCAGCTGTGGGATTGCTGGGTCATATGGCAGTTCTATTTCCAGTTTTAAAAGGAATCTCCACACCGTTCTCCATAGTGGCTGGACTAGTTTGCATTCCCACCAACAGTGTAAGAGGGTTCCCTTTTCTCCACACCCTCTCCAGCATTTATTGTTTGTGGACTTTTGGATAGCAGCCATTCTGACTGGCATAAAATGGTACCTCATTGTGGTTTTGATTTGCATTTCTCTGATAATGAGTGATGTTGAGCATCTTTTCATGTGTTTGTTAGCCATCTGTATGTCTTCTTTGGAGAAATGTCTGTTTAGTTCTTTGGCCCATTTTTTAATTGGGTCATTTATTTTTCTGGAATTGAGCTGCAGGAGTTGCTTGTATATTTTGAGATTAATTCTTTGTCAGTTGTTTCATTTTGCTATTATTTTCTCCCATTCCAAAGGCTATCTTTTCACCTTGCTTATAGTCTCCTTTGTTGTGCAAAAGCTTTTAATTTTAATTAGGTCCCATTTATTTATTTTTGCTTTTATTTCCAATATTCTGGGAGGTGGGTCATAGAGGATCCTGCTACGATTTATGCTGGAGTGTTTTGCCTATGTTTTCCTCTAGGAGTTTTATAGCTTCTAGCCTTATGTTTAGATCTTTGATCCATTTTTATTTATTTTTGTGTATGGTGTTAGAAAGTGTTCTAGTTTCATTCTTTTACAAGTGGTTGACCAGTTTTCCCAGCACCACTTGTTAAAGAGATTGTCTTTTCTCCATTGTATATTCTTCCCTCCTTTGTCGAAGATAAGGTATCCATAGGTGCATGGATTTATCTCTGGGCTTTCTACTTTGTTCCATTGATCTATATGTCTGTCTTTGTGCCAGTACCATACTGTCTTGATGACTGTGGCTTTGTAGTAGAGCCTGAAGTCAGGCAGGTTGATTCCTCCAGTTCCAGTCTTCTTTCTCAAGATTGCTTTGGCTATTCGAGTGTTTTTGTATTTCCATATAACTTGTGAAATTATTTGTTCTAGTTCTCTGAAAAATACCATTGGTAGCTTGATAGGCATTGCATTGACTCTATAGATTGCTTTAGGTAGTATATTCATTTTCACTATATTGATTCTTCTGATTCATGAACATGGTATATTTCTCCATCTATTTGTGTCACTTTGATTTCTTTTACCAGTGTTTTATATATAGGTCTTTTGTTTCTTTAGGTAGATATATTCTCAAGTATTTTATTCTTTTTGTTTCAATGGTGAATGGAATTGTTTCCTTAATTTCTCTGTTTTCTCATTGTTAGTATATAGGAATGCAAGGGATTTCTGTGTGTTGATTTTATACCCTGCAACTTTACTATATTCATTGATTAGCTCTAGTAATTTTCTGGTGGAGTCTTTAGGGTTTTCTATGTAGAGGATCATGTCATCTGCAAACAGTGAGAGTTTTACTTCTTTTCCAATTTAGATTCCTATTATTTCTTCTTCTGCTCTCATTGCTGTGGCAAAAACTTCCAAAACTATGCTGAATAGTAGTGGTGAGAGTGGGCACCCTTGTCTTGTTCCTGACTTTTGGGGAAATGCTTTCAAATTTTCACCATTGACGATAATGTTTGCTGTGGGTTTGTCATATATAGCTTTTGTTATGTTGAGGTATGTTCCTACTATTCCTGCTTTCTGGAGGGTTTTTATCATACATGGATGTTGAATTTTGTCAAAGGCTTTCTCTGCATCTATTGAGATAATCATATGTTTTTTATTTTTTCAATTTGTTAATGTAGTGTATTACATTGATTGATTTGCAGATATTAAAGAATCCTTGCATCCCTGGGATAAAGCCCATGATGTATGATCTTTTTAATATGTTGTTGGATTGTGTTTGCTGGAATTTTGTTAAGGATGTTTGCATCTATGTTCATCAGTGATATTGGCCTATAGTTTTCTTTTTCTGTGGCATCTTTGTCAGGTTTTGGTATTAGGGTGATGGTGGCCTCATAGAATGAGTTTGGAAGTTTACCTTCCTCTGCAATTTTCTGGAAGAGTTTGAATAGGATAGGTATTAACTCTTCTTTAAATTTTTGGTAGAATTCAGCTGTGAAGCTGTCTGGTCCTGGGCTTTTGTTTGCTGGAAGATTTCTGATTACAGTTTCAATTTCTGTGCTTGTGATGGATCTATTAAGATTTTCCATTTCTTCCTGGTTCAGTTTTGGAAAGTATGCCAATAAAATGGACAACTTGGAAGAAATAGACAAATTCTTAGAAAAATGCAACTTTTCAACTATACTTCAATTTAAAAATAAATTTTAAAGAAAAACATGCATTTCTTACATATTAAATATACATTTAAATGAAAAGGTAAAATTTATTTTGAGGCAAGAATATTATTTGAAGATTAACCTTTGTAAATTAGATGGGGGCAGAAATGACCAAGATAAATGCTTTTTACTCTAATTGGAAGATAAAACCCAGGATGTAAAACTCTAGTGTTATTGGTAGGCTAATAAGGTGCATTAAACAAATTTAGGAGACTGTCATCAGTTCCATTTTTTTCCCCTCTCAACTTACACTCTTTTCATGTTGCATATACCATAGAGAAGGATGTAAAGATACCAGGCAAATGGTGCAGGGAGAGTAAATTGTGGTCGACATTTGAGAAAGCCTCTTCACTCTAAAGAGAGCTGGCACAGCCAAGTGATGTGTGCTTAGTGAGCCAGACTGTAATTCTGTTATCTCACTGCTGTCTGTGAAAGTGCTAAATGTCTGCAGCTTCCCCCCAGGCAGGTGATTCAGCACCTTCTACACAAGGGGCCAGATCTGACTAAAATATCACTCTTGCGTAACCAGATTATTGTTACTGACTCAAAACGAGACATGATGCTGTGTGTACATATCAATATGCTTCTGCATATTTCTTTACTGGAATGTCTATTTTTTCACATGGGCATACTTTCCTACCCAGCCTATTTTCATACTGGTTCATTATTTCTGACTCTTATGGCTTTAATTTGTATTACTCACCCTTAAGGACCAGTTTCCAGTCAGTTCTGTAGGTGAAACCAGAGAAGGATAGCACACACAAACTGATTTCTGGTATTACTTTTAAAGGCAACTACAGTCTATTTCCCGATTCAGTTATTTTATTTTCTTGGCTATAATACCTGAATGCCTAGTTTCAGAAAGAACTGACACCAAACAAACATAATATCAAGTTTGTATTAATGTACTGGAATGGCATTTAGTGCTTCAAAATCTTGTTACTGTGACTTGCAGTGAAGAACAAGGAATACAAATCCACTAACTATTGTAAACTACATAGAGGCAGAAATGTGATTTGTGTAAATATGTAAAATTTAGTCTGTTCATGTATAAACACGCACACAAGGCATGCTATGGGGAAATGAGATCTCTTATACATGCTCATTCACTTAGCCAGCCAATATCAGAGGACAGTCTGATTAAGATGGCTCCAAATGGTTGGACAGGGCAGAGGAGCAGCTGCAAGTGATGGAAAGTTAGCCAGTTTCACAAGATCTGAAGTGCTGTTTCTCCTCACAAGAAGCACCTTTTGAGCATCTATTATGTACTAGACATGAGAATATAACAGTGGGAAAGCAAGAGCTCTACTCTTCTGGAAGTTACTTCTATTCACTAAGCAAAGAAAGAAGATAATTACAAATAGCGGTTAGTGTCATGAAGGAAATTAATTGAGAAACATGATCAATAATAATGAAAGAGTAGAGAGGAGAGAGGCTGCTTCCAATAGAGTGGTTAATGCAGGCTTCCCTAAGAGATGAAGGAAGAGGCAGAATTAGCCATAAGAGAAGGAAGAATATTCCAAGAAGAGAGAACAGTAAATACCAAGGCAAAGACTAGCCTTTTGGGAGGAAAGGAAGAGGGATCAGATTGGTTGGAATGTGGACAACTGAGAAGAAACAGGTGTGCTGTGAGATTGAAGTCACATAGGGATGTGTAAAGCATGGTAAACAGTTGTTTTTTTCAAATGCAATGAGAAAGGTTTTAACAGGACTGATCTGTAATCTAACCGCAGCTCATTCCAGTTCCTGAGAGGACAGAGTTAAGAAAGAGATAGGAGAAAAGGAAAGTGGAGGGAGTCATGAAGAGAACACTGTAGTCATCCAAGCAAAAGAAATAGTGCATGGTGCTACTTGAAGCAGATGAGGTGGAGAATAGTGAGCAGATATATGATATGGGAAGCAAAGGGTCTGCCTATTTATTGGATGTGAAGCTTGAGGGAAAGGGAAGAAATGAAGATGACTCCTGGGTATACAACGACCATTTAGATAAATTTCAGCTGAGACAATGCTGAAGCCTTCCTGTAGGAAATTTTATTTTATGCTGGGCACCTTGACTTTTCCTTACAAAAATAAAATGTTCTGTCAGGTGGCTATTATACAGGACTGAAGAAGCCAATGTCATCATTTAGCTGTGTGATCTAAAGCCAGACACTGCCCTTCTCAGAGCCTCTGAACCACTTCCATGAGCTCCGAGATCTTATAACTCTTTAAGATACTGAGTTTTTCATTGGTGTAGACTACACATCCTGTTAGTAACCTGAGTAGTGTTGGTGTTAAGAGGAACTGGGGCAAATAGAACAGTTGGTGCAGTGCACAGACCCCCAATATTACCACCCTGTAGTCTTCAGGTAGTCTGCTTATTGGTACTGTTTCTGTAGTTAATCTTTGTACCTTTCTGTCAGCACAGCACTGAGAAAGTCCAATGCAGACAGGAGATGGCAAGAGTGAACATCAACAATTTAGGAATCAGCGAACTAAAATGGACTGGAATGGGTGAATTTAACTCAGATGGCCATTATATCTACTACTGTGGGCAAGAATCCCATAAAAGAAATGGAGTAGCCATCATAGTAAACAAAAGAGTCCAAAATGCAGTACTTGGATGCAATCTCAAAAACAACAATTATCTCTGTTCCTTTCCAAGGCAAACCATTCAGTATCACAGTAATCCAAGTCTATGCCCTGACGAGTAATGCTGAGGAAGCCGAAGTTGAACAGTTCTTTGAAGACCTACAAGACCTTCTAGAACTAACATCCAAAAAAGATGTCCTTTCCATTATAGAGGACTGGAATGCAAAAGTAGGAAGTCAAGAAATACTTGGATTAATGGGTAAATTTGGCCTTGGAGTACAGAATGAAGCAGGGCAAAGGCTAATATAATTCTGCCAAGAGAATGCACTGGCCATAGCAAACACCCACTTCAAACAACACAAGGCATCACCAGATGGTCAATACCGAAATCAGATTGATTATATTCTTTTCAGCCGAAGATGGAAAAGGCTCTATACAGTCAGCAAAAATAAGACCAGGCGCTGACTGAGACTCAGATCTTGAACTCCTTATTGCCAAATTCAGACTTAAATTTTTAAAAGTAGGAAAAATCACTAGACCATTCAGGTATGACCTAAATCAAATCCCTTACGATTATACAGTGAAAGTGACAAATAGATTCAAGGGATTAGATCTGATAGACAGAGTGCCTGAAGAACTATGGACAAAGGTTCATGATATTGTACAGGAGGCAGGGATCAAGACCATCCCCAAGGATAAGAAATGCAAAAAGGCCAAATGTTTGTCTGAGGAGGCATTACAAATAGCTGTGAATAGAAGAGAAGCGAAAGGCAAAGGAGAAAAGAAAAGATATACCTATTTGAATGCAGAGTTCCAAAGAATAGCAAGGAGAGAGATAAGAAAGCCTTCCTCAGTGATCAATGAAAAGAAATAGAGGGAAAAATAGAATGGGAAAGACTAGAGATCTCTTCAAGAAAATTAGAGATATGAAGGGAACATTTCATGCAAAGATGGGCACAATAAAGGACAGAAATGATATGGAACTAACAGAAGCAGAAGATATTAAGAAAAGGTGGCAAAAATACACGGAAGAACTATACAAAAAAGACCTTCATGACCCAGATAACCACAATGATGTGATCACTCACCTAGAGCCAGACATCCTGGAATGTGAAGTCAAGTGGGCCTTAGGAAGCATCACTATGAAAAAAGCTAGTGGAGGTGATGGTATTCCAGTTGAGCTATTTCAAATCCTAAAAGATGATACTGTGAAAGTGCTACACTCAATATGCCAGCAAATTTGGAAAACTCAGCAGTGGCCACAGGACTGGAAAAAGTTTTCATTCCAATCCCAAAGAATGACAATGCCAAAGAATGTTCAAACTACGGCACAATTGCACTCATTTCACACACTAACAAAGTAATGCTCAAAATTCTCCAAGCCAGATTTCCACTGGACATGAACCATGAACTTCCAAATGTTCAAGCTGGATTTAGAAAAGCCAGAGAAACCAGAGATCAAATTGTTAACATCTGTTGGATCATCAACAAAGCAAGAGAGTTCCAGAAAAACATCTACTTTATTGACTATGCCAAAACCTTTGACTGTGTGGACCATAAAAAACTGGAAAATTCTTGAAAGATGGGAATACCAGACCACCTGACCTGCCTCTTAAGAAATCTGTATGCAGGTCAAGAAGCAACAGTTAGAACTGGACATGGAACAACAGACTGGTTCCAAATAGGGAAAGGAGTACGTCAAGGCTATATATTGTCACCTTGTTTATTTAATTTATATTCCGAGTACACAATGAGAAATGCTGGGCTGGATGAATACAGGCTGGAATCAAGATTGCTGGGCGAAATATCAATAACCTCAGATGACACCACCCTTATGGCAGAAATTGAAGAACTAAAGACCCTCTTGATGAAAGTGAAAGAGGAGAGTGAAAAAGTTGGCTTAAAGCTCAACATTCAGAAAACTAAGATCATGGCATCTGGTCCCACCACTTCATGGCAAATAGATGGGAAAACAGTGGAAACGGTTAGAGACTTTATTTTAGGGGGGCTCCAAAATCAGTTCAGATGGTGACTGCAGCCTAAAATTAAAAGACACTTGCTCCTTGGAAGAAAAGTTATGACCAACCTAGACAGCATATTAAAAAGTAGAGACATTACTTTGCCAACAAAGGTTCATCTAGTCAAAGCTGTGGTTTTTCCAGTAGTCATGTATGGATGTGAGAGTTGGACTCTAAAGAAAGCTGAGTGCCAACAAATTGATGGTTTTGAACTTGGCGTTGGAGAAGACTCTTGAGAGTTCCCTGGACTGCAAGGGGATCCAACCAGTCCATCCTAGTTGATCAGTCCTGATTGTTCATTGGAAGGACTGATGTTGAAGCTCAAACTCCAATACTTTGGCCACCTGATGCAAAGAACTGACTCCACTGAAAAGACCCTGATGCTGGGAATGATTGAAGGCAGGAGGAGAAGGGGACGACAGAGGATGAAATGGCTGGATGGCATCACCGACTCAATGGACATGTTTGAGTAAACTCCAGGAGTTGGTTATGGACAGGGAGGCCTGGCGAGCTGCAGTCCACGGGGTAGAAAAGAGTCAGATATGACAGAGCGACTGAACTGGACTGAGACTAGACATCCTCATAGTAACGTGAGTAGAGA
This sequence comes from Ovis aries, assembly GCF_016772045.2. Lineage (NCBI taxonomy): Eukaryota > Metazoa > Chordata > Mammalia > Artiodactyla > Bovidae > Ovis > Ovis aries. The sequence continues at coordinate 52,585,996 of NC_056058.1, read as the reverse complement.
TGGTGTTAAGAGGAACTGAGGCAAATAGAACAGCTGGTACAGTGCACAGCCCCCCAGCCGCCCCCACCCCCATCCCCATTACTGCCCTGTAGTTTTCAGGGAGTCTCCTTATTGGTGCTCTTTCTGTAGTTAATCTTTGTACCTTTCTGTCAGCACTGAGAAAGTCCAATGCAGACAGGGGGCAGCCCGAAATACCACCACCAGAGGGCAGCATGGAGCTGTGCACACTCAGATCAGCCCCTGAGGTCATGGGCACCACCCCCATCCTTTGCCAGAGCAGGCAGACCAAACTGGTCCTGGGGAAGAGTGGTGCTGGGCTGGAATCACTTCTGCTAAGGCAAAGCAGGAAAGGAAATGTTCCTTTCAACCAACTTACCAAGAGGAGCATGAGTGTATCATTGACGCAAGCAATGACAAACCCTAAATGCATCCGCAGCTCCCGCAGTCTAAACAACAGGTAAAAATTAATTTTATCTTTAGCTACCATGCATGGAATGCTATATACTTGGCACCAGTATGACTATATAGTTATCTCATTTAAGCGTTACATCAACCCTGGGAGCCATAGCCTGGTTTTTATCCCTGTTTTGTTGACACAGAAACTGAGATGAAGATATAAAGATCACTGGTAGAAGCAGTTTTGTTTAAATACAAAAGTCTGTTTAACTGTAAAACCTCCCCTCAAGGCTGCTATGCATCTGCATACTATTTTCCTATCACTCTCTGGGTGCTCTGAGGATAGAATGAAGCGCTATATAGAATTTGACTCTTGCCCTCAAGGACTGTGCATTTTCAGAGTAGAAAGAATGATTTAAACAAATAATAATACAAACAATTGTGTATAATCCAGAGTTTGATAACATGGTAAAATTATGTCTATACAATTCTCAAATATTTTCCACTCATGCCACACTACTTCTATGAATTTCAAATATAAAAGGATGAATGAGAGAGGGGTACAGTCAGCAACCCTAACCCTTCAATTATTCATTTACCCTCCAGATATTCAATAAGCATCTCTGATTATGCTAGACACTAGATATCACACTTAAACATGCCTGGTCCCTGCCTTTGAGGGGACTATAATCTAGTTGGGGTGGTAAAAAGAAATAGACAACAGCAAATAAGTCAATAAATAAGTGTGGGATTGCAGTTATATGTACCAAAAATAGGTGAGCTCTTAGCCCTGGTGATAGCTCTCTGTCCAGCAATTTCTTGACCTTGATTCTTTACAACTTTCTTCTCTATTGCAGCCACCTGGAGCAGGACTTCTCTGCTGTGATCTTAACATTTCCTTCTCTGACTGCAGTCTTGTGAACATATGTCTCTCACACTCTCTGAGAGCTATGCTCTCAGGCCGTATCCACCTTTCTGACATCTCTCATCCAGAATGGACTCGTGGAAGGTCAGTTTAGCAATGGCCTTGTTCTTGCTCTAAACCCCTCCTGACCTTCCCCAGAATCTTTCTCCACCTGTGCCTATTTGTCTTTTGCTCTCTGGGCAGAACCGGGAGTTCTTGCCCAGTAGATGTAAGTGGCAAGGGTGAATGGTCCTTGAGATGAATTTTGGTGATGTCCTTCATTCATTCACTCCTGCATGCATTCATACCTGCCTGCGTGTCCTACTTTGTTCCATAGCTGTGTGTTAGCCACTTGGTATTTTTCCATCGTCCCACTTGGCACAGAGACACTGCAGAGCAGTAAAGATCAGGAAGGAGCAGCTGAGGGGGACTGAGGCATTATGAGAAAGATAAGAACTGAGCATGCACACCCAAGGTCAGGGAGCTGGAACTTCTACCCTGCAGGACCTCGAGGTTATGTTAACATTTTGAACTCAGAAACAAAGGAGAAATCCGGGGCAGAAGTGTGACATGACTTGATTTGCAGTTTCAAAAAGACCACACTGATTGCTGTGTGGGGAATGGATTAGAGGGTACCAGAGTGGGAATGGAAAGTACAGTTAAAAGCTAATACAGTAACCTGGGTGAGAGGTGATGGCTTCCTGTGGATAAAAGCTTTATTAGGTGAACACTAAGTTCCCATCAGCCTCTGCGGCCCCTGGAATATGTGATTCCTCACTAGTGCCTTGAGGCTCTGGCCCTGATCTCCCTTCCCTAATTTATCTCATGCAGAGAGCCTTGTCCCCCATCCTGCTCTCTATGCTCTAGATGAATTGAACTACTCTGTTCCATGAACACTCTGGCACATTTTCCCCTCCAGGCCTTTGCTCAGTCTGTTCCCTCAGCCTGAATACCACCCACCCTCCACCCTGGGTCTGTTCCCACCATCTACTCTGGTCTCCACATAGAGAATGATTATCCTCGTCACAATTCGGATTTATAACTCTGTTGTACCACTAGTACATTATGCCTTGCATTTCGCTTACTTCATTTCCTGCTCTCTCCTCAGTTGTGAATCTGAGAGGATGCATGTTTTATAGTGTTCTTATTCTCCTCTTCAAACCTATGCTACCTTGCTCAGTGCAACGTCTTTATGGGTGTTAAATGTTTGTTGTATCAAATTAAAAAAATCCAATTCCACCCAATCCAATCGAATTCATTTCAATTCAGTTCAGTGCAATCCAATGCTTGTATACTTGATATTTCCTGTATATAGTGTAAGCCTCTTAAGCTTAGACATTTGTGTTATGCTCCTTGGTATGTCTTATCTAACTCATACAGTAGGTGGTGAATAAATGTTTACTGACTGGTTCACTTAACTTAAAGACACTCTTTGTCTTACAAGTATAGATTGGCCTTGGACCCTCGTTTCTTTCTATCTTATAGATACTATGTAAGCTTGAAAGGTATAATTTCATACAATTAAATGGTCAGGACATTTAATATGGATTCTTAAGAAATTCCAATACAGATCTAATAAGGTAAAATGAGGTTAGGCAACTGTGTACAAAGGTGTAACATACTACATTATTATTGGTAGGCTCATGTTTAAGAGAAAAAACAGTCATTACTAAAGTGGGGAAGGGGGTGGGGATTGTGGTTATGATGATATACATAAGAAATATCATGAAGAACCTGTCCCTAAATATCTACTTTACCAAAGGGAACCCTGCTGGATGCTGACAGTGGAAGGTGACTTTTATATTATCCTGGTTGCTCAAGGACATCATGTGTAACTCCAGGGACACTATCTAATTCATTGGCATCACCACTTTATAAGTAGGTCCAGGCTCACTTACCTGAACTTACCTGAGAACAAGTGACTTATCTTTGAGGCCACCACTGCCCATTACTTATATAATGGAGGTGCCCTTATAGAGGACACCATCTTTTTCTTGTGGTAAAATATGCATAATATAAAATCTACTATTTCAACCATTTTTAAGTATCCATTTCAGTGGCATTCCCAGATTCACACTGTTGTACAACCATCAGTGCCTTTTATCTCCAGAACTCGTTCATCATCCTAAACTGAAATTCTATACCCTATCATATTTGTTTACTATTTATAAAATAATGTCTTCTAGTGGTAGGAAATTCAATAATATCAAAGTATACAGAGTTAAACGTGTAAGTTCTTTTCCATTCATTATAGACCAAGTTTTTGCTGTTAGCAATTTGTTGTGTATCCTTTGCCTCTTTTGGTATGTAAAAATTACATACATGAGTCCATAGTAATGTATTCTTTTATAAAAATTAAATCATAAATATATGTGCTGTTTTGATTTTTTCACTTAGCCAAATATTATGGACATTTTCTCATGCCCTTGTGTATGTGTGTACTAAATTCCTTTTGCTGGCCACTTAGTATTCCAGCCTATGGATGTACCATAATTTATCTAACTGTTGCCCCAGTTATGGACACTTCACTTTGTTCTTAAGTTTTCTTCCTTTTAGAAACTGTCACAATAAAAACTCTGATATAATCAAGCAAACATTTTCTAGGAGACATTTCTAAAGGTTTAATTCCTAAAAATAAAGGCTGACATAGTAGAGAGAAAAAGGTGATGTAAACTGACTGTCATATTATTCTACACAACATTTTAACTGCTCTTTTTCCCATTAGTTAGTTGGGAAGAGGGCTCTGTGCTTACCTGATGTTAGTATTATAACTCCAGCTTAGTGTGGTTGTGCTTGAAGTCACTGCCCTCTTTGATAGGGCTCTAGATCGTCTCAGAACAAGGAGTTAATAGAAAGGACCGTAGAGCATGGTGGGTTGATCCTATTTGGAAAAAAAGAGATACACAGGCTCATACATGGACTTTTCACTCCACTCTACAGAGAAAAGGCAAGGGCATGTTTCCTGTTTCCTTGAATTAACTCCACTTCACAATCAGCTCATCATCCTCATGCATCCACATGAAAATTCTGGGCTTCCAGCTAGACTACACTAATGTCATCATTCATAAGTGGGGGAATACCTGTGCCATGCATGCATTCTAAGTCGCATCTGACTCTGCGAACCTATGGACCATAGCCTGCCAGGCTCATCTGTCCATGGGCTTCTCCAGGCAAGAGTACTGGAGTGGGTTGCCATGCCCTTCTCCAGGGGATCTTCCCAACCCAGGGATTGAACCCACATCTCTTATGTCTCCTGCATTAGCAGGCATGTTCTTTACCACTAGCGCCACCTGGGAAACCCTCATAATTTTCAATTTAATCAGTTTAGAACTAAACATGCAGAGACTATGGAAAGAATGGGCTGCTTCAGAATTGAGCATGAAACTTCTGAGCAGTATTTTCTGCTTATTATTAGCAAAACTTCAAATCAGAGCTGATGTTATCTGGGGTAAAGGAGACTTGTGTTAAGGGTTATTTTTTGTTTGTTTTTTACTGGTGATAAACTGGGGCCATACTTGAAGCAATGCATGACTCTTGATATTTGCATAGGATAAGCTTACATCCATTAGAAAAGCATGTTGTTCATTTAATTTTCCACTAAAATCAATGGTTTTAATAAGAAAATTATGAAATCTAAAACTTGAAGAAGCAATTGGTCTCGCCAATAACAGACCATGCCAGAGCCTACCAAGAACATTTTTTTCCTATGGCTAGCTCACCTGTAATTCATTCATTAGAAAGGCAGTTATGTCTACAAGCAGAAAACCAGACTGCTGAGCTGGAGAGTTTTAATAACTGGACTCTGGGAATAACTGATGAATAATGTTGAAAAACATTAAGCCAGTATTTTTCCTGATACTGTATATTTCTTGGCAGCTTTCCAAAGCAACTCCATGAAAGGGGCCTTTTATTTTAGAGCCAAGCCTATCTAAAATAAGATGATTCTTTTAAGAACAGTTTTTCCATAAGCCCGGGTTTTAAGAGTAAGAATATCCAATCTCACCCTCTTCATGACTGAGTTAAGGAAAGAGATTTGAGAAAATTTGTTCTGTGACCATGACTCTGGGTATTTAAAAAAATCAACAGGGAGCTTTGAAAATAGATAAAAATCTAAACTGTCAACATAGCCACACTGATAGACAAGGTATTACCATTATGGCAATACCTCTCTAAGCTATTTGTTAAGCTGGAAACTTTCAAACATGATGGGGATTCATCTCAGATTATCTACTAGCAAGTTGACAGCATATTGTAGTAGATTTTTAAGTTGTCTCTACCCAATTTGCAAGGACCCCCTATAACTGTTCATTTAAGCTTGAATGGTGGGTCCCTGGCAGGCAGTTTATATTTTATGATTCTCCTAGCCCTCTCTGCCACCAGCCAGCCAGATTCTCTTTCCCAAAAGTTTAGGATTTAGACTAAAAAATATGGTTGAGTCTGGGCCAGTAAATGGAAGAAATCTGTCATTAATTCTGGAATCCCCACCTTCTATTATCATGTGTATCAAGAAGAAGAAAGAGCCTGACAGAAAAGCTAATGCAGAGAGATAAGCAGAAAAGGGAGATGAAAGAGGGGTCTTTACGGTTTCTGGTTCTGGTGATTTCCTGAAGCCTGGCTGAGTTCTTGACTTTGGGGTCTTTATGATAGATAATCTTCTCTATCCTTATAGCAGATACCCCATTTTTACTTACCTTAATCTGAATAGAATTCTATTACTTGCAACAAAAGTTCTAACTAATGCCCATGTTAAGAGTATACATTTAAGGAGAGGTCAGCTTTGGGCTTCCCTGGTAGCTCAGCTGGTAAAGAATGTGCCTGCTTTGCAAGAGACCCCAGTTCAATTCCTGGGTCAGGAAGTTCTCCTGGAGAAGAGATTGGCTACTCATACCCCCTCTAGTATTCATGGGATTCCCTGGTGACTCAGACGGTAAAGAATTCTTAACCATTGCATGTAAGGAAACCTGCAATGTAGGAGATACGGATTCAATCCCTGGGTTGGGAAGATCCCCTGGAGGAAGGTATGGCAACCCACTCCAGTGTTCTTGCCTGGAGTATCCTCATGGACAGAGGAGCCTCGTGGACTACAGTCCACGGGGTCGCAAAGATTCAGACACAACTGAGAGACTAAGGGCAACACAGCACACAACTAGGTACAGAGGAGAGGGAGGAAAGAGGAAAGAAAACAGTCATTGAAAATTCTTTGTGTCAAGCAATTTGGTAAACACTTTAAAAATTATTCTTACCCCTCAAAGTATCTCTAAAAAATGGATGTTATTTTCCCTCACTTTTTCAGGTAAGAGATCTGAATTTCAGACATTCATTCTTGAGTCACATGGCTAGCTGGTAGCAGATCTGGGGATTTTACTCAGATTTTGGTAGCTTGGGCTGGACTTTGGCCTGACTTTGACAAATAACAGTTACCTTGATATTGGTCAATCTTGAGCAAGCCACTTTACCCTATTTGAGCCTTTCTTTCCCTTTCTGAACATGAGCAACTTGGGTAAATATAATATTACCTGTTCCGTTCCAAGTCTAATAGCACAGTGTCATTTGATGGACTTATTTAGAACAGTGCTTCTCAATATCATGGTGCTTAGCTGGGGGGTTGGGGGAGTGAGGAGAAGGCAGGGGTGAGTTATATCCAGGCCTCCTTGGGTGTCTTCTTAAATTGTAAGCATCCATCATCTCCTTTCCCTCCCCAGAAGCTATAGTGAGGGTGAGATAGTTGTAAGTAACAGAGCAGGGATTTGAACTCAGAGATATCTCATCATTTCATCATACCACTGCCCTCTCTTTACTATACTTATTGAAATGTAGAAGAAGCTCATTTTTTTCAACTGAATTTTGTTAATTTTGACCATAAATAACTAATGTGTCCTATTTTGAGTGCTTTGCACATTTTAGAATTAGTTTGCCCATTGCTATTAAAAGTCTCTCTGGTATTTTTATTGGAATTGTACTGAATCTATAGATCATTATAAGGGTATTGCTATCTTAATAATATTCAGTCTTCAAATCTATAAACATAGTGTACTTCTCAATTTTTTCAAAAATCTTCTTGAATTTCTCTTAGCCCTGTTTTTTGTTTTCAGTGTAAAATTTTTGTATGTCATTTTTTATTTCAGTTCAGTCACTCAGTCGCATCTGACTCTTTGCAATCCCATAGACTACAGCACAGCAGGCTTCCTTGTCCATTGTCAGTTCCCAGAGCTTGTTCAAACTCATGTCCATCGAGTTGGTGATGCCATCCAAATAACTCATCCTGTGTCATCTCCTTCTCCTCCTGCCTTCAATCTTTCCCAGCATCAGGATCTTTCCTAATGGGTCGGCTGTTTGCATCAGGTGGCAAAAGTATTGGAGCTTCAGCCTCGGTCCTTCCAATGAAAATCCTCTGCCTTTTCTAAATCCAGCTTGTATATCTGGAAGCTCTTGATTCACATACTGTTGAAGCCTGGCTTGGAGAATTTTGAGCATTACGTTGCTAGCGTGTGAGATGAGTACAGTTGTGCAGTAGTTTGAACATTCTTTGGCATTGACTTTCTTTGGAATTGGAATGAAAACTGACCTTTTCCAGTCCTATGGCCACTGCTGAGCTTTCCAAATTAGCAGGCATATTGAGTGTAGCACTTTCACAGCATCATCTTTTTGGATTTGAAATAGGTCAACTAGAATTCCATCATCTCCACTAGCTTTGTCCGTAGTGATGCTTCCTAAGGCCCACTTGACTTCACATTCCAGGATGTCTGGCTCTAGGTGAGTAATCACACCATCATGGTTATCTGGGTCATAAAGATCTTTTTTGTATAGTTCTTCTGTGTATCCTTGCCACCTTTTCTTAATATCTTCTGCTTCTGTTAGGTCCATACCATTTCTGTCCTTTATTGTGCCCATCTTTGCATGAAATATTCCCTCAGTATCTCTAATTTTCTTGAAGAGATCTCTGGTCTTTCCCATTCTATTGTTTTCCTCTATTTCTTTGCGTTGCTCACTGAGGAAGGCTTTCTTATCTCTCCTTGCTATTCTTTGGAACTCTGCATTCAAATCGGTATGTATTTCCTTTCCTCCTTTGCCTCTAGTATCTCTTCTATTCACAGCTATTTGTAATGCCTCCTCAGACAACCATTTGGTCTTTTTGCTTTTCTTTTTCTTGGGGATGATCTTAATCACCACCTCCTGTACAATATCATGAACCTCCATCGATAGTTCTTCAGGCACTCTGTCTGTTACATCTAATCTCTTGAATCTATTTGTCATTTCCACTGTATAATCGTAAGAGATTTTATTTATTTTTAAAAGTGGTTTTCCCTACTTTCTTCAATTTAAGTCTGAATTTGGCAATAAGGAGTTCATGATCTAAGCCACAGTCAGCTCCAGGTCTTATTTTTGCTGACTGCATAGAGCTTCTCCATCTTCAGCTGCAAAATATAATCACTCTGATTTTGTTATTGATCATCTGGTAATGTCCATGTGTAGAGCTGTCTCCTGTGTTGTTGGCAGAGGGTGTTTGTTATGACCAGTGTGTTCTCTTGGCAAAACTCTGTTATCCTTTTTTTTTTTCCTTCTGTTATCCTTTGCCCTGCTTCATTCTGTACTCCAAGGCCTGAGTATTTTATGTTCCTAAGGACTATTGCAAATAATATTATGCTGAGTTCATATTCTCCAATTGTGTGTCACTAATATATAGAGATATGACTGACTTTTTTGTATTAAAATTTTTTCCTTTGACCTTATTATACTAGAATTTTGTTAATTAATGACACAAGAAAATTTGGATATGAAAAAGAATCTCACTTTGGAGTCAAACTGACAAAGTATACTTGGTAGGCAAAATAATGCCTCCTCCCTCAAAGATAGCCATATCATAATCCTTAGAACCTATGTGACTATGTTAGGTTACATCTCAGTAGAGAATTGAGGTTGTAGACATGATTAAAATGGTAAACCCAGTGCTTTTGAGAGGGGGATTATTTTGGACTGTTTGGGTGGACCTAATGTAATCAAGAGTTGTTAAAAGTGAATGACGAGAGCTAGAAGGAAATGTAAGTACAGAAGAAAGAATAGAGAGATGAAATGTTGGCTTTGAAGGTGGAGGATGGGGCTATGAACCAAGAAATGCACAAAACATCTAGATGCAGAAAAAAGCAAGAAAATGGAGTATTCTATAGACCTTCTAGGGAAAAAAAAATATAATCCTGCCAACAGTTTGGTTTTGGCCCAGTAAGGCTCCTGTTGAACTTCTAACCTCAAGAAATGTAAGATGATAAATCATGTTGGCTTAAACCATTAAGTCTGTGATAATTTGTTCTGTTAGCCATGGAAAACTAATACAGTGTTGTTCCAAGTCACCCTCTGTTCATGGAACCTGCCCCATGCTGGCATGCTGCAAATAACCAGCTTTGGAATCAGGAGCACTACACGACTGAGCGACTGAACTGAACTGAACTGATGTTGCAAAACTGAAGAGTCTTCAGAAAAGTTTAAAAGCAGATCATAAGCATTGACAAAATGGACGCTAGATAAACAGAATACTTGGTGGATGCCATGTGGTAATGGCTAACCAGAGGGATTTGTAGGAATAGAGGAAGCACCACTTGAGAGGATGTCTTCTAGTGAGGACAGGCAAGTCAGAGTCTGAAAGACATTGTAAGTTTTATGTATATGATCCCATATGTAGCCCTGTGTAGGTGAGACCAAATGACTTGGGTTATACTAATAATAATAGTTAAGTAAACTAATATTTGTTAATATTTTAAGTGTTTTTAAGTATAATTTGGAAACATTAAAAGTTGGTCCTATAAGGAGATCATCCTTGAATATTTGTATTCCAATATCTTGAGCAGGGAAATGAGGTAGACTCAGCCCCAAGCCTGTCCTCTCTCTGCTGTGTACATCATGGTGAGCTCCCACCATGGAAGATTCATTGACAAGTATAGTGATTATAGATTATTGTCATGTGTTTAAGTTGTGATTTCAATATGCGTCCTGCTATTTCCTTTTTGGCCCATGTCTATATTTTTAGTAAAAAATAAAGAAAGGATAGATGAATAAAATATAGTATATTTTTATCTTCAGTATGTCAGTAAGAATGATGCTATAAAGTTTCAATTAACAATAAAACAGGAGCTACAAAGGCCAAATCATAAATAAAGTGAATTTGAAATAACATTACTCATCAGTTCAGTTCAGTTCAGTTCAGTTGCTCAGTCATGTCCAACTCTTTGCGACCCCATGAATCACAGCACGCCAGGCCTCCCTGTCCATCACCATCTTCCAGAGTTCACTCAAACTCACGTCCATTGAGTCGGTGATGCCATCCAGCCATCTCATCCTCTGTCGTCCCCTTTTCCTCCTGCCCCCAATCCCTCCCAGCATCAGAGTCTTTTCCTATGAGTCAACTCTTCGCATGAGGTGGCCAAAGTACTGGAGTTTCAGCTTTAGCATCATTCCTTCCAAAGAAATGCCAGGGCTGATCTCCTTCAGAATGGACTGGTTGGATCTCCTTGCAGTCCAAGGGACTCTCAAGAGTCTTCTCCAACACCGCAGTTCCAAAGCATCAATTCCTAGGCGCTCAGCTTTCTTCACAGTCCAACTCTCACATCCATACATGACCACAGGAAAAACCATAGCCTTGACTAGATGGACCTTTGTTGGCAAAGTAATGTCTCTGCTTTTCAATATGCTATCTAGGTTGGTCATAACTTTTCTTCCAAGGAGTAAGCGTCTTTTAATTTCATGGCTGCAGTCACCATCTGCAGTGATTTTGGAGCCCCCCAAAATGAAGTCTGACACTGTTTCCACTGTTTCCCATTTATTTCCCATGAAGTGATGGGACCAGATGCCATGATCTTCGTTTTCTGAATGTTGAGCTTTAAGCCAACATTTTCACTCTCCTCTTTCACTTTCATCAAGAGGCTTTTTAGTTTCTCTTCACTTTCTGCCATAAGGGTGGTGTCATCTGCGTATCTGAGGTGATTGATATTTCTCCTGGCAATCTTGATTCCAGCTTGTATTTCTTCCAGCCCAGCATTTCTCATGATGTACTCTGCATAGAAGTTAAATAAGCAGGGTGGCAATATACAGCTTTGACATACTCCTTTTCCTATTTGGAACCAGTCTGTTGTTCCATGTCCAGTTCTAACTCTTGCTTCCTGACCCACATATAAGTTTCTCAAGAGGCAGCTCAGGTGGTCTGGTATTCCCATCTCTTTCAGAATTTTCCACAGTTTATTGTGATTCATAGTAACAAGTAAAAATGTGTCAGTATCATGTGATATTTGCCTCCAAAATGAGTTTTATCTATTGCTTATTCTTCAGTATTATGGTTGGTCATGTTATTTCTATTGCTTGTGGAACAGAAGTCTGAAATAAAAGCTTAAAAGTTATGTGTGTGTGTGTATATATATATATATATATATATATATATATATATATATATTCACATTTCCTCATGGCTCAGATGGTGAAAGAATCTGCATGCAATGTGGGAGACCAGGTTTCAATCCCTGGGTCAGGAAGATCCCCTGGAGAAGGGAATGGCAACCCACTCCAGTACTCTTGCCTGGGAAATCCTGTGGACAGAGGAGCCTGGCACACTACAATACATGGTGTCACAAAGAGTCGGACCCAACAGAGCTAATAACACTGTACACATAGACACACACAAACACACACTCATATATACTTGTTTTTTGCTTACAAATGACAATTTGGAAATAACAAATGATCAGTTTTATAACTCACATCTTTAGAACATATTTTTGTTAGTTATTCACCTCAAAAGAAATCCATATGCTATTTAACATTTTACCAGTAGAGAATATATGGATGACAATGTCTTCTTTCATATGAGTTTCTGAGTTAAGGAAGCACAGTTGGAAATGGCTGATTTATAATGGCACCAACAAATTCCATTTCCATTTTTTGCTTTCAGTCTACTCAAAATTTATTGACCATTTCCACTATGCCAGGCACTGTGTGAGCAAGGTGCCAAGGATATAGAAATGATTAAAATACAGTTCCTTTCCTCAAGAAGTCCATGCTGTTTTGAAGGAGAGAAACAAGTGCCTCAAACCAAAATGCAAGAGTATGAGGGCACCAAGGAGGGAGTGATTTATTTTGCCTGGAGAGAAATGAAACCTTCACAGAAAGGCTGACATTTGAAAAAACCTTAAAGGAAAAGGAAAAGTTTAGTAACTGTACATTTTAAACAATGATACAGCATAAAAACTCCTAAAGAAGGTTCAGTTTGTATCCTGTAAGTTGCCTATGTAACTGGAACTGAATATTCATCCAGGGCAGGGGGTATCTGGGGGGACCAGATGGGAGGTTGGAAGAGTAAAGATTCATCTGGTCCCATCAGTCGTGTCTTCCCAGGCCAAGGGTCCTCCATCTGTGGAAAGGGAAAAAGCACTGACACCTCTTGCAAAGTCTGTCCAACACTTCATGTTAGATAGCAGGACCTTTCTGCCACTGCCTGGTTCTGAGATGGTGTCATGCAAGTTACTTAAGCCTAGTTTCTGTTATTTGCAAACCCAGAGAATTAATACCTGCCTCCAGAGTTTTTGTGAGGATGAAAGAGACAACTGTATATAAAGACTACACATATTGTCTGGCCCAGAGGAATGGTAGTACCATTACAGTGCTGAGTGATGGTAATGGTGAAGAATAAATAGCCTGGTCTCTGGATTGCCTTGGGAAGACTCTGCATGTCCCCCGAGGAGGATGAGAGCAGTGTGATCCTGGCCAGCCTGGCTCTGACCCAGGGCAACTTCCTGCCCATCTGTACTTCCTTTGCCATTGTTCCTGTGGCACAGGCGGCTCAGGCAACTGCTCCAGCTGCTGCCTCTGGTGCCCTGACACCTGTGGTGAGCCAGGCGATGGTCTATTAAGCCAGACCCCAGCTGGAAACCATCACCCCTAGTAATCCTAGCAACAAGGTCCCCTCCTCCTCCTCACTCCGTTCCCCTGCCTGTCCCTACCCTTTAATTCAGTCGTCCCAATCTTTTTGGCACCAGGGACTGGTTTCATGGAAGACAGTTTTTCCACAGACTGGGGTCAGAGAATCGTTCTGGGATGATTCAAGTACATTACATTTATTGTGCACTTTATTTCTGTTATTGTTGCATCAGTTCCACCTCAGATCATCAGGCACTAGATTCTGGAGGCTGGGGACCCCTGCTTTAATTCACCCACTGTCATTTTCTTCTCTCCATCTTGATCACCTTCCATCTCGACCTTTTGCTGCCCCTTCCCCTCTCTTTTCTCCCTCATCATCACTCTCACGTTTCTTGCCCTATCCTTCCCAATGTGCTTGCTCCTCCAGCCTCCTCCCATGCTAGTTTGGGCAGCATGGCATGTAGAAGGAGTACTGGGTTGGGGCCAGGAGGCTCAGAGACTAGCCATGCTTCTGAGATGATGATGTGATCACTTCACCCTCTTGGGATGTGATTTCCTCATCTGTAGAAAATAAAGGGTTGGACCAGAATGATCTCCAAGTGTTCATTCTACTGTAAACTCCCATTCTGTTACCTTTTGTTATGTTCACCTTTATGCCTGATTTTCCTGTTTCAGCCAACTCATCTCTCCACCTGCCTCTTTCATCCACATCCCCACCACTTTGGTCCAAGCCACCATCACCTCCTCCCAAAGTCGACTGAGGTAGCCTCCTGATAGTAGAGTCTCCCTGCTTCTGTTCTTATCCCTGCCCAATACATTACCCAGACAAAAGCCAAAGCAACCTTTAAAAATGTGGATGCATTTGTTCACTCCTCAACTAAAATTCCTCTGAAGTCCTTTACCACCATTGTCTATTTCATTACCCTCTGTATTCTCTTCAGAGCAATTAATACTACTGAAATGATCTTTACTCATCAATTCTTCCCTGCTGGAATGCAGGCTCCAAAAGAGAGGGAACTTGTCAGTGTGTTCACTCTGTATCCTCATTGCAAGTAGTATTCTTTCTATAAATACTGAATAAAGAACCTCCTTCTGCCATCAGACCCATCTTCCCTCTTCCTGAGATTATCTTCTAACTATACTTTTTTGATGTAAAAATATCTCTGCCAGCCAGAAATTCTACCTAACCAGCTCCACATTTTTCATCCCTTAGCAAAAAAACCAAAGAGGGGCAGGGAGGGCAGCAAAAATCCATCATTTAATATGGGCATTTTGTCATAGACACCTCCACATGTGGGACTTAGAAACACAGAACCCAACTATAAGTAGGCTGTAAAAGATTTACATTGCATAGAGGCAAGTATGCTGAGAATCACAATGTTATGGACAATTCACCAATGGGATTGAAAGGAAAAATAGGACTCCATCAACTCTTTTCTAGCAGTCTAGGAAAAGTTCAGTGTTATTCAGGACTAAAGGAGTGGTCACTGCAGACAGAAAGGATGTCCTGGGTTTGAGAGCCTGATGTGGAAAAAGGGTGAAAGTAGCACCCAAGCAAATTTGTTTTGTTTTTGTTTACTGTGGCTTTCAGAAACAGAGACTTGCTTGCATTAATAATAATCCTTGGTTTGTGGCATGGCATCATCATAGATCCTTAGGACCGGGCTCCTGCCTTGTTATATTGATTTATTCTCATTCGTCTCCATTTTCCACTTCCATACTGCTCTCCCCAGTCAGTCTACTTGAATGCATTTGAAGTGGGTTGTTTTCTTTGGATGCAAAATGAATATAATTATATTTGTGTGTGTGTGTGTGTGCCTTAGATTTATGTAAATGATACTGCATTTAACTCATTCTATTTCTTCTTTCACAATCATTGTGATTTTTGGTCCTCCATGTCACTGTATCTACATCTAATTCTTTGCCTTTAACAGTCACGTGGTCTCATCCATCACATGGTATCTGCCTGCTTTCTCAACTGTGGCTGGCCAGATTACTTCCAGCTTCTTGCCACCACAGATAAAATTATAGTTCACATCCTGCTATGTAGCCCTCTAAGGATCTATGTGATAATTTATTGTATATACACTTGGAACAGCATTGTTGGTAATAAAATTATACATAATTAGTTTGACAAAGTAGTGCCAAATTGCATCCTCAAAATGGTTCCCCAGTCAGCAACACCAGAACACCTAAGGATTTCTCAGTTCCACATCCTTGTTGCTGTTCAGTCACTCAGTTATGTCTGACTCTCTGGGACCCTATGGCTTCCCTGTCCTTTACTACCTCCCAGAGCTTGCTCAAATTCATATTCATTGAGTTGATGATGCCATCCAACCATCTCATCCTCTGTTACCCCCCTTCTCCCTTTGCCCTCAATTTTTCCCAGGATCTTTTCCATTTTGTCATCTTTTTGCATCAGGTGGCCAAAGTATTGGAGCTTCAGCTTCAGTATGGAGAAGGTGATGGCACTCCACTCCAGTAAATCCCATGGATGGAGAAGCCTGTAGGCTGCAGTCCATGGGGTCGCTGAGTTTGACACGACTGAGCAATTTCACTTTCACTTTTCACTTTCATGCATTGGAGAAGGAAATGGCAACCCACTCCAGTGTTCTTGCCTGGAGAATCCCAGGGACGGGGGAGCCTGGTGGGCTGCTGTCTATGGGGTTGCACAGAATTGGACATGACTGAAGCGACTTAGCAGCAGCAACAGCTTCAGAATCTGTCCTTTCAACAAATATTCCTTTAGGATTGACTGGTTTGAACTCCTTGCAGCCCAGAGGACTCTCAGGAGTCTTCACCAGCACCACAATTCAAAAGCATCAATTCTTTGGGGCTCAGCCTTCTTTATGGCCCAGTTCTCACATCCATACATGACTACTGGATAAACCATAGCTTTGACTGTATGGACCTTTGTCAGATAGTGATATCTCTGCTTTTTAATACACTGTCTAGGTTTGTCATAGGTTTTCTTCCAAGGAGCAAGCATCTTTTAATTTCATCCTTGCCAGATCCTAATATTGTCCCACTGTCTAATCTTTCCCAGTTAAATGATATATTGTTATTATGTCAGCTTGCACTTACATATTTACAGATGATTTTGAGCACTTCCTGAATGTTTATGAGTCCCTGGTGAACTCTTCTAAAGATTGTCTGTTATATTCACTGTTCACTCTTCTACTGGGTTTCTTTTGCTTTTTGGTGAATAAGAGTTTCTTACATAATGTAAATAGAAATCACTTGTCAGTTTTAGATGTGACCAGTATCTTTCCCAATTTTGTCATCTGCCTATCAACTTTGCCTTTCATTGAACAGAAATTCTTACTTTTGAAGTAATCATAATATTTTTACTTTATTCTTTTAATGTTTTGTTCAATCAATTCTTTTCCCACCCTAGGAAACCAAGATATTCTTCTATATTTTCTTCTGTTACATTTATCGTTTTGTCTTTTACATTTAAATACATCTGGAGTCCACATCTAAATATGGTTCTAGAAAGAGGTCCAGCTTTATTTTTCTCCAGAGATAATGAGAGCTTTGGAAAATGTGCCTGAAAGAAGTAGAAAATGCAGGGTCGGAGAGATGGAAGAGAGGAAGGAAATAAGGGACCCATAGAGAAAGGACAGAGAAGCAGAATCCAAAGATTCTTTCTAAGCTGCCCTGGGAGGCATCCCTTTATCTGTTGTGTGTAATGGAATACTGAAAACACCAGCATTAAATGCTCTTGTCATACAAATAAAGCCACTTTTAGGAGGAATTCCCCAGCAACACTGACATTCCGGTACATAGCTTTAAAAATATACCCTCTACACAACAGAAGGACTTTCCCAACTGGGAGGGAGGGTTGGGTGGGTGGGAGGAGAGAAAGCTACAAGAGGGAGAAAAGCCAATATATTCAGAAGTAGATTTGAAAACTGATTGTGCTAAAGATGGATGTTAGAAGAGTCAAACAATCGTTTATTGCTCTCAGAAATGAAATTCATCTATTTAGGGAAGATAACTGGTTTCTGTCCTGTGTCTTGAATCTTGAACATACTTTCATTTCCATTTTATATACTGTCTGTGGTTAATTCAAGTACCTATCAAACAAAGAAACTGATTAGTTTGTGGAAAACCATCTAACCAAATTACAGGCAAATGGTTGATATTTTGAGTTGTTAAGAAACTTAATGCATACTTTTAAGTTTTCTTTTAGGTAGGTGAACCCAGGGGTCAGGCTTTTATTCCTCTACAGCTTTACCACTACTGCGACTTAACCTGCTGGAAGGCTGTGAAATTGTTCTAAGACCATAGTTTAAGGAGAAGAAAAACTTTTAAAATGGGAGAAGGAAAACTGGGCAGAAAAAAATGTCCATTTTCAAATCTATAAAAATGGCTCTAAGAGCTGGCATTTTGTTGTCCAGAAAAAAAGAAAAAAAAAAAAAAGATTACTCTGTGGGAGGAAAGAGCAGAAAGGAAGTAAAGGTCACAGGGAGCTTTTTTTATTTTTTTTTTTCCTTGTTTGTTGTTCTTTTTGTTTTTGGCCTGAGTATTTTTTTATTACTCAAGAGAAAATTCAAATCCCTGTCTTTAATATGTCTGCTGGGCTGTCTCTTACCACCTTCCCAAAAGAAAAACTATCTGTGTAGAAGGTATCCTCAAGCTTCTTCTCAAAACTCACAATTATATGAAATATTCCCAACTTTGAAAAACATCAACAAGTCGTAATAAAGGATCATAACTTGTGAATAAAATCCACACATGTAGACACACGTCTGATCAAATACATTGCTTCTGACCCCAGTATGAAATGCTTTTAGAACTGTGGCATTATACAGTCTGGGTTCAAATCTTATCTCTGATCCTCATAAAATATGAGGCCTCCTATGATTTACTCAGTCTCTCTGAGCCTTGGTTTTTTTCACTCATAAAACTGAGGTAGTAACAGTACTGGTGGTAGTGGTGTAGTTGCTAAATCGTGTCCAACTCTTGTGACCTCCCCCCCACCCCCAAACTGTAGCCCACCAGACTCCTCTGTCCATGGGATTTCCCAGGCAAGAATATTGGAGTGGGTTGCCTTTTCTTTCTCCAGGGCATCTTCCCAAACCTGGGATCGAACTCACGTCTCCTGCATTGCAGGCAGATTCTTTATAGTTGAGTCATCAGGGAAGCCCAATAGTACCTACTGTGTGCCTATTAAATATCTAAAATTAAAAATACTGACAATGTCAAGGGCTGATGAGGATGTGAAGCAACTAAAACTCTCATATGTGGCTGATGGGTGTGCAAAATGGTGCATACACTCTGGGAAATACTTAAGTTGTGAAATATCCACGTAATAGAATACTACTTAGCAATAAGAAGGGATAAACTATTGATACATGCAACTATTTGGATGAATCTCAAAACATAAGCTTCAATATGAAAACCATAAATACTAATATTTTATTGTACTATGATCATGTGCAAGGCATACTCATAAGCATTTAACAGGTGTTATCTTTTAAATCCTCACATTAACTTTGTACAAAAGCTACTATTGCTGCACCCATCCTATAGTGGAGGACTCAGACCCAAAGGTTAAGTAACTTGCCAGTGGTCTGAGAAGTGGTAAAGAGCGATCAAGGGCCCCTAAAAGGAGAGCCTGACAACTAAGTATCTGTTTTCCAAACTGTGCTAAGCTATCTCCCTGGGAATGCATGGAAAAGGATCAGGATATTACAGTAATCCAAGTCTATGCCCCGACCAATAATGCTGAAGAAGATGAAGTTGAATGGTTCTATGAAGATCTATAAGACCTTCTAGAAATAACACCCAAAAAAGATGTCCTTTTCATTATAGGGTATTGGAATGCAAAAGTAGGAAGTCAAGAAATGCCTGGAGTAACAGACAAATTTGGCCTTGGAGTACAGAATGAAGCAGGGCAAAGGCTAATAGAGTTTTGCCAAGAGAATGCACTGGTCATAGCAAACACCCTCTTCCAACAACACAAGACTCTACACATGGACATCACCAGGTGGTCAATACCAAAATCAGATTGATTATATTCTTTGCAGCCAAACATGGAAAAGTTCTATACAGTCAGCAAAAACAAGACCAGGAGCTGACTGTGGCTCAGACCATGAAGTCCTTATTGCCAAATTCAGACTTAAATTGAAGAAAGTAGGGAAAACCACTAGACCATTCAGGTATGACCTAAATGAAATCCCTTAAGATTATACAGTGGAATTGACAAATAGATTCAAGGGATTAGGTCGGATAGAAAATGCCTGAAGAACTATGGATGGAGGTTCATGATATTGTACAGAAGGCAGGGATCAAGACCATCCCCAAAGAAAAGAAATGCAAAAAGCCCAAATGGTTGTCTGTGTAGGTCTTACAAATAGCTATGAATAGAAGATAAGTGAAAGGCAAAGGAGAAAAGAAAAGATACACCCATTTGAATGCAGAATTCCAAAGAATAGCAAGGAGAGATAAGAAAGCCTTCCTCAGTGGTTAGTGCAAAGAAATAGAGGAAAACAACAGAGTGGGAAAGACTAGAGATCTCTTCAAGAAAATTAGAGACACCAAGGGAAAATTTCATGCAAAGATGGGCACAATAAAGAACAGAAATGGTATGGACCTAACAGAAGAAGATATTAAGAAGAGGTGGCAAGGATACACAGAAGAACTATACCAAAAAGATCTTCACAACACAGATAATCACGGTGGTGTGATCACTCACCTAGAGCCAGACATCCTAGAATGTGAAGTCAAGTGGGCCTTAGGAAGCACCACTACAAACAAAGCTCGTAAAGGTGATGGAATTCCAGTTGAGCTATTTCAAATCCTAAAAGATGATGCTGTGAAGGTGCTGCACTCAATATGCCAGCAAATTTGGAAAACTCAGCAGTGGCCACAGGACTGGAAAAGGTTAGTTTTCATTCCAATCCCAAAGAAAGGCAATGCCAAAGAATGTTCAAACTACCGCACCATTGCACCCATCTCATACACTAACAAAGTAATGCTCAAAATTCTCCAAGCCAGGCTTCAATAGTACGTGAACTTCCAGATGTCCAAGCTGGATTTAAAAAAGCCAGAGGAACCAGACATCAAGTTGGCACCATCTGCTGGATCATCAAAAAAGCAAGAAAATTCCAGAAAAACATTTACTTTTGCTTTATTGACTATGCCAAAGCCTTATGTGGTCCTTTAACTGTGTGGACCACAACAAACTGTGGAAAATTCTTCAAAAGATGGGAATACCAGACCATCTGATCTGCCTCTTGAGACATCTGTATGCAGGTTTGGAAGCAACAGTTGTATCAACATGGAACAATAGACTGGTTCCAAATATGGAAGGGAATATGTCAAGGCTGTATATTGTCACCTTGCCTATTTAACTTATATGCAGAGTACATCATGAGAAATTCTGGGCTAGATAAAGCACAGGCTGGAATCAAGATTCCCAGGAGAAATATCAATAACCTCAGATACACAGATGACACCATCATTATGGCAGAAAGCGAAGAAGAACTAAAGACCCTCTTGATGAAAGTGAAAGAGAAGAATGGAAAAGTTGGTTTAAAACTCAACATTCAGAAAACTAAGATCATGGCATCTGGTCCCATCACTTCATGGCAAATAGATGGGGAAACAGTGGAAACAGTGACAGACTTGTTTTGTTTTGGCCTCCAAAATCACTGCAGGTGGTGACTGCAGCCATGAAAATGTCTTTTATTTTCCTTGGAAGAAAAGTTATGACCAACCTAGACAGCATATTAAAAAGCAGAGACATTACTTTGCCAACAAAGGTCTGTCTAGTCAAAGCTGTGGTTTTTCCAGTAGTCATGTATGGATGGATGTGAGAGTTGGACTCTAAAGAAAGCTGAGCACCAAAGAATGGATGTTTTTGAACTGTGGTGTTGAAGAAGATTCTTGAAAATCCCTTGGACTGCAAGGAGATCCAACCAGTCCATCCTAAAGGAGATCAGTCCTGGGTGTTCATTGGAAGGACTAATGTTGAGACTGAGACTCCAATACTTTGTCCACCTGATACAAAGAACTGACTCAATTGAAAAGACCCTGATGCTAGGAAAGATTAAAGGCGAGAGTAGAAGGGACAGAGGATGAGATGGTTGGATGGCATCACAGACTCAATGGGCATGAATTTGAGCAAACTCTAGTAGGAGTTGGTGATGGACAGGGAGGCCTCGGGTGCTGTGGTTCATGAGGTCACATAGAGTCAGACACGCCTGAGTGGCTGAACTGAACTGACTGAAAAGCGTAACAATCCAAGACAGGGAACGAGAACCAAGAGAGAAAAAAGGATATGATAGAGGCTTCACAATCATGAGGTAGAGAGAAAAGGGGCAAAGTAGCTAACAAACCCTTATTTTGACTCTCTTCACCACTGGAGTGTTATCTAGAGTCATGCATCATTTACTTTTCATATGAATCCACTCAGCCAGTATCATTGATCCCTGATATGTCCTAAGCTCTGGATGAGCCGGGCATATGAAGCTGAATTTAAAAGTTTCCTGATTTTAAGGGTCTTTTAGTCTGTTACATAATTTATAATTTACTTTAAAAACACTTCATCGACAATACATTGTAGATAATACACATTCATCCACATCTTTATCAGAACTGCACACTGCAGGATTGTCAGCCAGCATTTAACCATTAGGACCACCTGGAAGTGCTGCTGCAAGAGTTTCAGTTCACTTTAGCTTAGTGGCAGTAGCTTTTGCATGTTAGCATAATGGATGCTAGCTTCACAGATGGCTGTGTGGTAAAGAACCTGCCTGTCAATGCAGGAGAGGAGGGTTCAATCCCTGGGTTGAGAAGATCCCCTGGAGGAGAAAATGGCAACCCGCTCCAGTATTCTTGCCTGGAAAATCCCATGGACAGAGCAGCCTGGCAGGCTACAGTCCATGGGGTCGCAAAAGAGTCAGACACAACTTAGCACTTGAGTAATAGCAATGATAGATGCTAGAAAGGCATTCGTTTGTGAAATTAAGGTGTTCAAGATGTTGACTGGCTAGGCTGTTTCTAGAGAGAGTTTGAGCATCTTCTGACCTCAGTGGTCTTTGCATTTTGATTGAGTGACAGAAATCAGTTTTAAAAATGTATGGCAGTTCTAGATAATGTTACCTCCCACCAGAAAACCAAACCTTTCTTCTGCTGAGTGGGTAGGTTGGGGTGAAGGAAAAACCTTCCCCAGGCCTGTGACTGAGCTGGTTCTCTCTCAGGTCTGCTGTCTTTTCCCAGGATGTGACCTTTCTTTCAAATGAGAGCCTGCCATGTTAACCAGGACTCCATTCCTGGCAAATCCTCAGTTCTCAGTACTAAAAAAATGTAGAAAGTTCTACTCTGTTTTCAGAGATTTTTGATTCCTAGTCTCCTGCTCCATGAAGCTTTAGAAGAAGCTTTAGAATTCTACACATTTCTTGAGGGGCAACCAGCTGTATGGTTGAGGCCCCTCAACTTTCCTTCCAGACTCACATGGAGGCCAACATTTGAGGTTTCTTGTCCCTCGCAGTCATCCTCTGCTAGACCAAGCTGGGTTCTCAGCTCTGGCCACACCTGGAATTGGCCAGTGCTCCCAGACAGGCCAGCTCACCACTGCCTCCACGGCTTTGTTAACCAGAGTTCCTCCCCTGGCAAGCCATAGGCTCCTCAGAACCATGAAATTCAGGAAAATTCTTCTCTCCTTTTCAGAGATTTTTCAATCTATTTTCTAAGCCTCATGCTGCTCAGCTTCAGAATTCAGCAAATGTCAGTGAGTTCCCTGGTAGTCTGGTGGTTAGGACTCTGCACTTTCACTGCCAAGGGCCTGTGTTCAGTCCCTGGTCAGGGAGCTGCTGAGTGGTGTGACCAAAAAAAAAAAATATATATATATATATATATATATATACACACACACATATATATGTGTATGTATATAAGAATTAAGCAGATGTCTTGCACTGGACAACAGCTGTGTGTGTGTGGAGGCCATGCGCATCACCAGTGTTGGTCACATCGGGGCTGCGTAACTGCCGCAGTCTGCTGTTTCCTCCCTCCCAGCAGGGGCCTTTGCTGGAGCCCAGTTAGGCTGTTTAGCCTGTTGGTCACACCCAGACCTGGCTAAACCTGCGATTTTAGTTTCATCTCATTCTCATTATTTTTGCAGGTCTCTGATGCCTTGAAACAAGGTTTATTAAAAATAAATTTTATCTAACTTTTTAAGATTTCACTCAGGTGGGAGTGGTAAGTTGTCATAAACCACTCTATTCTGGGTGGAAATCCTTATCTATACCTTTTGAAACAACAGCCAGGGTCTCTTTAGGTCACTGAATTGGAGGACTCTGTGCAATGCCAGCCAAGCATGAACTGAATCTTACTCAGACATGAACTATATCATCAGTTTACATCCCATGAGGCTTTAGCGTAAATTATGAAGCTAAAAGGATAGAACAGGGATTCAAGTGATGAATTCAAAACTATTCAGTGCCCGCTTTCTAATACACTCTCTCTGTGTGAAAGATTTTAGTTTAAGACTTTTAAAAATTTAAGCCTCACAGCAAGGTTGTAGATGAGAAGATCTTTAACTATAAACTACCTCTGCAGTTTTTTCAGGCTGCTAGTTCTAAAAAGAACCTAATATTGTGAGTGACCAAGTTGATTTGGCTCCATTGTTCACATGGCTCATATACAGACTAATTTATATTTTACAACTTATATCACGTCTTGAGGAGTAAATGCTCTAAATCAACAAAGCAGATTTAAAGCATTTAATGCAGAATATAAAGCATTATTTCCCGTTTCTTTTTGTTCTGAAGATAACTTCTTGTCCAGTGAGCAGTTTAATTAACCTGGTGCTAAAGGTCCACACTGACTCCAGAACATGACTCGATGGACACGAGTCTGAACAAGCTCTGGGAAATGGGGTGGGACATGGAGACCTGGCAGGCTGCAGGCCATGGGGTCGCAGAGTCAGACACGGCTGAGCAAGTGAACAACAACAAAGAGGTCCACAAATTTGTAAATATATTTGTTTTTCACCTCTGGGCCCCTCAGTTGTTTTGAAAACATCAGTTCTAAGTCTTCTCAGTCTTGTTCTTTCTTTACTGAGTGCTTATTTCTCACCTGTATATTTACCAAAATCCCTAATTCTAGATCATATTAACTGAACTTTTCCAGTGACTTTTCTTCTCTAATTCTGTATTCCTTTATTTATTCATTCAGAGATTTACTAAATATTACTTCATTACATCCACAGCTACAAACTTTGTATAATAGTGAAGCTGAATCTGGTCTCTGGACACCAAATTAAATCTTGGGGACAAAATTTTAGGTGAAGTAGAAAAGAATATCTTTATTGCTTTGCCAGGCAAAGGGGGCCACAGTGGGCTAATGCCCTCAACACTGTGTGTCTCCATCTGGGGATTCCTGTGAGGAGTCTTATAATCTAGTGGTAGAAGTTGCTGATAAGGATCAGGGTGCATAGGACTCACATTCCTTCGATCCAGAGATGATCTGGCATCAGGTGATGATAGGCACACTGTGACCTCTGGAGTAAAGAGTGCTTTAAATCATCCATTTGGTGGAGGTTTTAGTTCTCCAGAGAGCTCAAAGATAATGTTTTGTATATCACTTGAAGGGGGAACCAGGACCCTTAGACTATACTGTTAGGTCCTCTTGTTTCATGACTGCTCCTCTCTTCCCTCTGCATCCCCTCCTTTCCCTGAATTAGCCACTGTTTGAACCTGTTCTTTGGAACTCAGAGAAGGGGACACAGGAGCTTTGGTGCCCAGGAGCCCCACAGGTTTCTATTTGGTATCAATAGCCACATTGTGGTTTTGTGGCAGAGGAAAACATAGATATTTGATTCCTTGTACCTGAAGATAATTGGTATTTGATTGTACAGTCACCCTCTTCTGTTAAACAGTCTGATACAGTGTATACCTTTGTTCATCATTGTCTCCAGACCTTAGCATATTGTCTCAAACAGAGTACGCATTTAGTAAACATGTTACTTAAATAGATTAGTTGGTGAATAATGCATTAAATTCATCCAGGGAATAAGTAAAAGGGCATGTACAATTTGTAATATGTTCCCCTGAATGGCCAGCACAGTGTCTAAATGTTGCCTTAAAAAAACCTGTGTTACAGAATTAGAGATCTGTTTTGTATTTCAGGACAAAGAAAGCAAGGAGTTATCGGGGGAAAAAAAACATTTTATTTAAAAAAAAAAATCAGCCTTTGATTTGAAAGAACAGAATAATGAGAATCCAAGGCTCATCAAAACAAGAGGCTTGCAAGCCACTCTTGACAAACAAGTATAGGTGAAGGTTTACATTCAAACCAAGAATGATAAAGAACTGAAAAGGCAACACTATGGAGGTATTGAAAAGCTCATTTAGAGTAAACAAGACAGGAAGTTGAATTGACTTTCTAGATAGAAACTATAAGAAAAAATTATATTGAGGAGCCCTGAAGCAAAATAGAAGGAAGCTCATTTTGTTGCAAGCTCATTTTATTCCAGGCCCCCAGAGTAGGGTCTTGTCTAACACTTGGGAATGAGTTGTCCAAGGAGACACACATGTTGACAAAGCAAGAAACTTTACTGGGGAAGGGCGCCAAGGTGGAGAGCAGCAGAGTAAGGGAACCCAGGAGAACTGCTCTGCCACATGGCTCGCAGGCTCTGGTTTTATGGGAACTGGGTTAGTTTCTGGCTTGTCTCTTGTCAGTAATTCTGACTCAGGTTCCTTCCTGGTGGTACATGTATCACTCAGCAAAGGTCGATTCTGGTGAGAAAGATTCTGGGAGGTAGGCAAGACGTATGGACTGGCCTCTCCTCTCTTCTTTTTGACCTTTCCTGAGTTCTTCTGTTTGATGGTAGTTTGTTAGTTCTGTGTTCTTACCAGAACCTCCTGTTCTAAGATAATTCGTAAAAGTGGCTACTATCTTACCTGGCCTGCCCAACCACCAGGGTGGGTTATTTCTGTCAGTGTTTCCCCTAAAAATTTTACTAATTTCTTCAGATTCTGGTGCTTCACCTATAGCACACCATCTGTGTATTCTGAGTGTTCTAAACTCTGTGCTGGAAGGGGTAGTTGAGAAAGAGAGTGTGTGTATGCATGTCGACATTTATGAAGATCTTTTGGAGGCCATCAGTATGCTGAAGAAATTATTTCTTTTGCCTGTGTATTTCTCTCTCACTTTGTTCCTTTTAAATGGGAATAAAAGGAAGAAAGAAATGGTTTCTAGAACTCATTCCTCTTATCAAACCATTTGTTTCTTAACTCATCTTCATTCAACTGCCCTGGGGAGAACTTCTGCCACATTGATATAATAAATGATCAGTATGAAAGACACCTGAAGCAGGAAAAATAGTAACACTGGTGAGTTGAGGATAACTCCAAATTCATTTGTAAATAGATGCAGAGGAGAAAGGCCAATGCCAAACACAAAGCATACACTTCATAAATGTAGTAAAATGAATGGATCAGTCAGTAAAAAAAAAAAAAAAAGAAAAATTTATTAAGTGGAATTGTGTGTATGTGGAAACACCAAAAGGGTCCAAGCTCTCTGCTAGGTCATCATCAACAGTTTATTGCATCAAGAATCAGAAAAATAAACCTAGACTTGCATTGAATGTCTAAACAATTGCTTGCAGATAAATGTGTTTCCAATTCCAAGAAAAGGAGCCAGAACCTTTGAGACTTATGTATATCAGTTCAGTTTAGTCACTCAATCATGTCAGACTCTTTGCAACCCCATGCAGTGCAGCACTCCAGGCTTCCCTGCCCATCACTAACTCCTGGAGACTACTCAAACTCATGTCCATCACGTCGGTAATGCCATCCAACCATCTTATCCTCTGTCGCCCCCTTCTCTCGCCTTCAATCTTTCCCAACATCAGGGTCTTTTCCAATGAGTCAGTTCTTTGCATCAGGTGGCCAAGTATTGGAGTTTCAGCTTCAGCATCAGTCTTTCCAATGAATATTCAGGACTGATTTCCTTTAGAATTGACTAGTTTGGTCTCCTTGCAGTCCAAGGGACTCTCAAGAGTCTCCTCTAATGCTGCGGTTCAAAAGCACCAATTCTCTGGCACTCAGCTTTCTTTACGGTCCAACTTGCATGTCTATACACGACTACTGGAAAAACCATAGCTTTGACTAGAAGGACGTTTGTCAGCAAAGTAATGTCTCTGCTTTTTATATTCTGTCTAGGTTGGTCATGGCTTTTCTTCCAAGGAGCAAGTGTCTTTTAATTTCATGGCTGCAGTCACCATCTGCAGTGATTTTGGAGCCCAAGAAAATAAAGTTTATCACTGTTGCCATTGTTTCCCCCTCCTATTTGCCATGAAGTGATGGGACCAGATGCCATAATCTTAGTTTTTTGAACGTTGAGTTTTAAGCCAGCTTTTTCACTCTCCTCTTTCACTTTCATCAAGAGGCTTTTCAGTTCTTATTCACTTTCTGCCGTAACAGTGGTGCCATTAGCATATCTGAGGTTATTGATATTTCTCCCGGCAATCTTGATTCCAGCTTGTGCTTCATCCAGCCCTACATTTCGCATGATGTACTCTGCATTTAAGTTAAATAAACAGGGTGACAATATATAGCATTGATGTGCTCCTTTCCCAATTTGGAACCAGTCCGTTGTTCCATGTCCAGTTCTAACTGTTGCTTCTTGACCTGCATACAGATTTCTCAGGAGGCAGGTAAGGTGGTCTGGTATTCCCATCTCTTTAAGAATTTTCCACAGTTTGTTGTGATCCACACAGTCAAAGGCTTTGGTGTAGTCAATAAAGCAGAAGTAGATGTTTTTCTGGAACTCTCTTGCTTTTTCTTTGATCCAACAGATGTTGGTAATTTGATCTCTGGGTCTTCTGCCTTTTCTAAATCTGACTTGAACATCTGTTAAGTTCTCAGTTCATGTACTGTTGAAGCCTCACTTGGAGAATTTTGAGCATTACTTTGCTAGCGTGTGAGATGAGTACAATTGTGTGGTAGTTTGAACATTCTTTGGCGTTGCCTTTCTTTGGGATTGGAATGAAAACTGGCCTTTTCCAGTCCTGTGGCCACTGCTGTGTCTTCCAAATTTGCTGGCGTATTGAGTGCAGCACTTTCATAGCATCATCTTTTAAGATTTGAAATAGCTCAACTGGCATTCCATCACTTCCACTAGCTTTGTTCATAGCGATACTTCCTAAGGTCCACTTGACTTTGCACTCCAGGATGTATATAGACCTTGAATAAAATACAAAAACACTGTTCCATCCAGTTGGAACATTGTGAGAAATGAATGATGTGTGATCTAAGTTTGGGCTATGGCTTCATCTCTACTAACTCTTTAACTGACTAGGGTGTTATTTCACTCTTTTGAACCTGTTTCTCTATCTATGAAATGAGATTATTATACTTACTCTTGCTAAAAGGGAACCCTGGCTGTTCTATTTGGGCTTATCATCTTCTAGTGTTATTTTGAGTCATATAAGTCTTTCTACCCCAAGAAAATAAAGAGGTAATAGACATGACTGTATGGATCCATCAAGAACATGGCAATTGCTGTATTTTAAATAGAACATAAAGGCTTGCTTGGTGACTCAGATGGTAAAGAATCCGCCTGCAATGCACGAGACCAAGGTTCAATCCATAGGTCACAAAGATTCCCTGAAGAAGAGAATGGCAACCCACTCTAGTATTCTTGCCTGGAGAATTCCATGGACAGAGGAGTTTGGCGGGCTATACATCCATGGGGTCACAAAGAGTCAGACACCACTGAGCGACTAACACTTTCACTTTCACACATATATGCATAAATATATAAATTTTATAAACATATTTTACAAATATAGATATATAAATATATTTATATATATATATTTTAGTTGAGGTATAGTTGCTTTACAATGTTGTGTTATTTTTCTGCTGTATATCCTCATATATTTTTATTGAAGTTGGTTAATTCTCACTATTCTTTTAAATCACCTCCCTGTTTTAGTCAGTGATATTTAAAGGAAAAGTTTCATATCATTATTTTAATTATATAAAATTCCTGTAAAAAGAAGTGTTAAAAATTTAACTAGACAATGTCTGACTAAGGTTTTGAGCTTGTGACCTGCTCTTTTTAGTTAAGGATGGAAATTATGAAGTGTAAAAGATGTGTTAAAGATTTAACAACTCCAAATTTAGGCTTTCTACTTGATGAGATCAGTGTTGGAAAAGAATTTTAAAAGGAATCACTTCCTCATTCTATGGGTCAGGGAGATTTAATGCTTTATCTAAGGACTGTCAATAACTAGGAAAAATATGTTACAAGTAGGGTTCTCAGTGCAACCCCATCTCTCTGGTTATAGGGACTGTAAACTCACTGGGGCCTAAGGAAAGTACATGTGTTATAGCCAATATACAGAGTGAGAAGACACACCTTCTTGGTGAATAAACTGACAAATAGTAGATGTTTAATAAATGCTGGTCCCTTGGAAGCCCTCCCACCTTCCCTTGCACCCTTCTGAGTTCTATTTCATGTCTCACCTTAATAAAAGCAGTAACAAGTTCTTCCTGAGAGTTCTGTATATGCCAAGAAGTTCCAGGTTTCATTTCAAAACACATTTATATATTTTTTTAACTTGAGGAAGCTTTTATAATATACATATAAATATATATACTTTTGAGAAGAACGTTATCATTGAGAATCAGAGAGGTAAAACAGCTTGTCCTAAATCACCCAGGGCACAAATGTCTTATAGTTTGGGCTTCCATTCTTCCAGATATAATTAGAAATAAGGACATTAGTCAGCTAATTAAGTCAAATAGACAAAATAAACCACAATTAGTCCAGTTATCTTAATTTTGGCTTGACGTTATGAAGTCTGGCTCAGAAATTATACTCTTCTTTTTTCTAGGAACAGTTTTATTTTGATTTTGGCTTGAGTTAGCTGGCTTATTGCCTTGGTTCTCTCAGCAGTGACTACTATAATATTGTTCACAGAAGCATTTCATAAATGTAGATTGAGGGAAGAAGGGAGAGAAAGGGAAGAGGAGAATATAAGCAAACCCACTCGAAATACACGTCTGAGAGTTAAGGTCCAAGCCAAATGACTACAGATAAGTCTCACCACTTTCCATCACTTTCACCACTTTCCAAAGCTCCTTGAATTTTTTATCCTCTAGCCCCAAAATGGAGCTCATGGCACTGGCCTCTGGGAATGTGTCCCATTGGTCATTCCCAGATATAGTTATACACATAAACACATTGTTGAACATGGAGTTTTGCTCTTCCTGGAGACCTAAGAGAAACTCTGCCCTCCTGGCCAGCTGCAGCTCTGCAAGACTCTTCAGAACTGTGGTCACACCTGCCATGGCTTTAGGATCCAGGTAAATAAGGAACCTTCAGTCCTCTGTAAATTCCCTGTACCTTGTATCTGCACTTGTAGAAATCCAGCAACACCGTTTCCAGCTTCCATGTTGTATTAATAATATTCTTTCAGCCCCCAAACAATTCAGTCACTCTGAACAGATTTAAGATACCTTTGCTCAGTCAGTCAGATTCACACAGCCTCCATGAAACTAAACAAAACAAGACAGATTTCCAAAAAGCAAAAGCAAATTTTGCCTCAGGTATCTAATTTGACAGTTTGGAGGGTATTAATTGGTAGAAGAATGTCTCGATTGTCTGCTTCATCTAGTATATGTGTTAGAGTACCCGCACTGTAAGTGTAAATCATGGAGATTTTTCTCCTTTATCTGATTTTTTAAAATCCTGAATTTCTGTAATACCTGCAAACAAGAATGTTTGGCCCTTAACACTTTTCCATTTAGTTTAAAAATCTCAGGAGTAGCTTAATAAATATTAAGTCTATGTGGTTTTCATAAGTTTATGGGCAAGCAATCACAATAGAACTTTTACTTTCTATTTATGAAAAATCTCTTGAAATTGCCCTTTGAATCACCACTCAAAGTTTATGGGATTGATGACAGTTTGTTTTTAATCTACAAACTGAAGCACTGAACCAAAAAAAGTCATGGGTTTACTGAATTTAGGTTTTCTCAGGTTTGGTTGTCAATGTCAAATCACATCCACCAGTCTTCCAAGGACCTTAGTATTGCTGCCTGCTGGTTAATTATATGTGGAACCCCTGAAGGGCTTCCCTAGAGGCTCAGTGGTAAAGAATCCACCTGCCAATGCAGGAGACATTGGTTCGATCCCTGAGTAGGGAAGCTCCCTTGGAGAAGGAAATGCCACCCACTCTAGTATTCTTGCCTGGAGAATCCTATGGACAGAGGAGTCTGGCAGGCTACAGTCTATAGGATCACAAAAGACTTGGGCATGACTTAGCCACTCAACAAAAACAAGCCCCGAAACCCCTGGAGAATCTGATTATAAGAAATACCATCTCGCAAGCTATCCCCACTAGGAGGACTGAAAACTAAAAGTGAAATTCATAACACTTTGGATCTTAGAGACATAGACTAAAGCAACTTTGAGTGAATATGCATTTAAAGACTATATTTTATCATATGAATCTATTGGAATTTTGTACATATAGCTGGAATTACATACAGAACTATTCATTTATACTTGAATCCATCCATTTGTCTCCATCTCCAGGGCTCCCACTCTGGTCCAAGCTCTGATCTGGAGGACAGCAGTGGTCTCCCAGTGGGTTTCTTACACCACTTTGCCCCCCTGCATTCAACAGTCTACACAGCAGCCAAACTGATCTTTGAACACTCAAATCTAATATGTCACTTTTCTAGCTTAAAAAACAAACATTCTCAAAACTTGTAGAAGTAAGGCCAAAGACCTCAGCATTAGCCTTCCCTGCCTCTGGGGTTTCATCACACAGCACTCTTTTCTGCTTTCTGTGCATCAGCCTCCAACTTCTGTGCAACTTCTGTGCAACTCTTACTTGTACTCTCTGGAATGTTTCCCCCTGTTCTCTGACACAGAAAGCAGCAGCATAGTGATTAAGGATACCGGTTCTAGGAAATAATAGCTAAGGTTATATTGAGAAGTCAATGAGCTATTATGTGAAAAGTCTTAGAACAAAGCTCGGCACATAGTAAACTCTCGGTAAGCGATAGCTCTTACTTTTTGGTTGTTTACTCATCCCCCAGCTCTCAGCTCACAGATCACTTCCCAAGAGGGGTCTTCTCAATTCCCTCAGACATGCCAGAACCACCCATTATTCACAACTTTTTTCCTTCTTTATAGCACTCGTCTCAATGTGTATTTATATGTGTATGTGATTATTTGATTAATTTGTGTCTGTTGTCTCCTGCTAGACTGCAAGCTTGACAAGGGCAGGAACCATGTCTATTTTGTTTATTACCTTTTCCAAATACCTAATTCAGTGCCTAGAGGCTATGGGTGGTCGATATATATTCATCAAGGGATGCTGAAGAAGTTAAAGGGTGCTTGGATGGTTAAATTTATGTAGTAAAGTATGAAACCAATTAAGATAAAACATCAGAAAGATTATTAGAGATCTAAACACAAGACAGGTCCTATGGAAATAGAGATGAATGTGGGGTGAATTATTTAAAAGAAGGAGAGTTGTCTGAGATTTGTTTGATATTTAATTCCTGCAGAAGATAACACTCAGGCTGAACCTCATAGGGTGCATAGGGTTGCAAGAAGGGGACAGTTCTAGGGAAGCCTCAGGCAATAACTCTAAAGAACACAGACCTGGGTTGAATTCCAGCCCCACCACTTCCTAGCTGTTGACAGAGAGCTACTTTAAGTCCGTCAATTCCATTTTTGTTCTGTAAAATGCAGTAATAATGTCTTGGATGTTTTGGGGCTTATGTGATTTTTAAATGTTAAATGTTCTGTTTGGTGCCTGTTCGTGGCCCTGCAGAAAATCTGCTTCGGCTCCTGCAAGATTGGACACAGAGTGGTCATATCTTATAGGTACATGTGGCTCCATCTACCTAGTATTTAACTTCCAGTTCCCTGCATTCATCCCCTGATATAAACCCCAGGTCCTTACAGTGTCAGCTGATATTTTCACTGTTGACAAAACTGACTTCCTAATTACTTGTCATTTGAATTACTGTAAGTTGATTTCTTTAAAATACGTATACTTCTATAGACACCACTAATTGTCTCTTTGTAAAACAAAATTCTAAAACAATCTCATTGTTCTCCCCCTAGGCCCTGCCAAAAAGAATAGGGAACATGTCCTTTTGAAATCACCTCATGTCTCCTTGATTTCCTCATTCACCAGACAGAATTTAATAATGAACCCAGCACCATTCCCTGGGAGGGGAGAAATTTTCCCATACTAGTCCTCAGGGGAGGATACAGGAGGCTGATTGCTGGGTGAAAATTTAATAGCTGCCTGACGCTCTAAGGAAAAGAGGGGCTGAACCATTTGAGCAGTTGTGAGCTTAGGAAATGGGTGATTGTGTTAGCTCTGCTGAAAAGGGACCTCAAGCCATCTTATTTTCAACATATTTGGGCTGCAAAGACCACACAGATGACAGATGACACAGAAGAGCCTGCTTCTCCATAAAGAAAATAAATAAGATTTTGCTTGGTGATAATATGTGTTGGGTGATAACAGCTGGTGGAAAGAATTAGGTTTAAGCTTGATAGCTATGGGTAATGAGACTTCCATAATATTGAGAGATCTTAAATTACACTTGAAATTGTCTTATAGATATCTATAAGAAATTATCGTATAGATACTCTCATAGGATTCCATTTCTTCCATAAAATTCAGATGATTTCAGATCCTTACTGTTTCTATGCAAGAGAGACTAATGTTATCCGTGAAACTATTTTTCTCTGGCTAAGAACAGATAATCCCAATAACTGTGTAGCTTAACTCATTTATGTCTATTAATTTTGCAGTAATCCTTTTACTGATGAGTACCACCTCATTAGGAAGTAGTGAAGACATGATTCAAACCCATATCCTTTGGAGACCTGAACTTTTCCTGCTACAGTATTGTCTTCCCAATGTTCAGGGCATTTCAAAGAGTACAGTGGCCTTTGATATCTGAAAGTTTCTACCATTTTCCAAAAGTCCATTTTAAAAATTAAAAGGAAACACCTATGAATGTAATTTATACCTGGTATTTCCACAGTAAACTTTAGTTTAAAGAGTTACTCGTTCATTATACTATTTAATCCTGAGAATAACCTGGGAGGTAAATATTATTTGTCTTATTTTATAGACAGAAAACTGAGGCTGGGCAAAGGGGCCAAAAATCTACCTTGGGTCCCATAACAAGTAAATGGTAATCAATCCCAGATTCAAACCCA
Source organism: Ovis aries (assembly GCF_016772045.2). Classification (NCBI taxonomy): domain Eukaryota; kingdom Metazoa; phylum Chordata; class Mammalia; order Artiodactyla; family Bovidae; genus Ovis; species Ovis aries. The sequence goes on along the minus strand of NC_056058.1, from coordinate 52,551,570 downwards.
GATTCTACGTCTCCTCAGCCTTCCATACCGTAGTCTTACCATTAGTTCTCAGACCTCGAAAGAAAGCTTCTTTCTTTTCTTTGCCTTTCCTGTTTTGCTACCAGGCTGTTTCTCTGTTTCCTGATGAAAGATCCAAGTACAAGCAGGCAAATACTTGATGCTGCGAGCCTGAGATTCTGGACAATCTGATGCAATCTTCTTTCTGACTATATCCTAAAGGAATAAATCACAGGAGAGAGAGCTGCTGGGTTTTTTTGTTGTGTTTAAAGCAATAATAGATGTTCAGGCTGCTATCAGTGTTTGAGATTTCTAATCAGCCAAAACTGTCTACTCTATAATATATGCTGACCTTCTAGGCTGATAAACCTGCATAATTATTGACTTCAGCAGAAGTTGGTATTGGCATATTATTTTAGAGACGTAGTTCTGACAACATCAGGAACAGCAAGTATGATAAATCATTACAGGGCAGGCTGGCTGTGAGAATGGTATTTCAATTGTACCAGACAAATGGCAAACAGATGAGTTTATATCAAGGCTAGAAGTAAATTTAGGTCTTCTCCACATACTCAGACTCCCAATCAAACGAGAATGGCAATTTTTGTTTCCATCAATTAGAGGAACCAGTCTCTAAAGGGTCACAGCTGATTTATTTTCCAGGTCTGTGACAGCATTTGTGCCAACAAAAGCTGATGTACATCACCCATTTAAATGAGTGTATAGTTCTGGTTTTATTTGGTGAGACTTGTCATCATCCTACAAACTTAAAAGTCAATCAACTGTTTCTTTTTGTGTATCTTGTTAAACCAGATAGCTCCCCCCATTTTTTAGAATTATTTAACCTATAAATCGACCATTACTTAGCATGGTACTTGATATTGCTTCACTTATTCCAGAATAGTCATTGAGCACATATTATATGGTAGGTACTGTGCTAGCACCGGGGTTACAGGTAAGTATAGTAGAGGGGATGCCCCTGCCCTCATTGGGCTTACATTCTAGAGAGAAAAAGAGATAAATTAGCAAAACAGAACAAGTCCTCAAATGCACAGGGAAGGCCTCTCTGAAGAGGCAGTATTTGATCCTGCACTGAAGGATGAAGAGAAGCTGGCTATATGATGACCTGGGGAAGACCCTGCCAGGCAGAGAGTAGAGCAAATAGCCCAAAGCAGGAGGCGCTGGCCTGTTTGAGGAGGAGAAAGGAAGCTAAAATGGTTAGTAAGTGTATAAGGATGGCATGCGATAGGGTGAGAGAGGATGGGAGAGTTGAATTCAGAAAGGTAGACACCAAACCACGCAGAGCCTTGCATGTTTCAACTCAGTCAGGTATGTGTACCTTTAGCCACTTCCTCTACTTCCCCCAATACTAAGGAGGCACTCCTAGCTCCTTCCTGTTTCCTCGGGTCTTCTCAGAAATGAATGGTGTTCTGTGGAGTAAAGCACATGTAGTTCTGGTGTACAAGGACTTTAGAGCATCAGAAGTGAATTCCACCTTAAATTTTGAAAGAAATTTCAACTCTCATGGGGAAAATTACTCCAGAAGTTTTCTTTTCCTATAAAATTTGACATAGAAAGGACCCTTCCTTTTAAGAAATATAACAGATAAGCATATAAATAACTCAGTTATAGACACATATTGTTTGGCTAGGTACTACAGTAATGGTAGCCCTTCCAACATGAGAAAAATTTGCAAGTAGGATATATAGGATTTGGCAATATTGAGTTTTATGGAATCTCTATAGTTGCATAAGGGCTGCTTCCCTGGTGGCTCAGACGCTAAAGAATCTGCCTGTAATGCAGGAGACCTGGGTTTGATCCCTGGGTTGGGAAGATTCCCCTGGAGAAGGGAATGACTACCCACTCCATTATTCTTGCCTGGAGAATTCCATGGACAGAAGGGCCTGAGGAGCTACAGTCCATGGGATCTCAAAGAGTCAGACATGCCTAAGTAACTAACACACACACACACACACACACAGAGTTGCATAAAATGGTAAAAATCCAAAAAATCCTGTGGAAGAGGTGAGCATTCACTCCGAGCCCCTGTTGTTATTGTTTGGTCACCAAGTCATGTCCGACCCTTTGTGACCCCATAGGCTGCAGCACGCCCAACTTCCCTGTCCCTCAACCATCTCCCAGAGTTTGCCCAAGGTTGTACCCATTGAATCAGTGATGTCATCCAAACATCTCATCCTCTGTTGCCCTCTTCTCTTTCTGCCCTCAATCTTTCCCAGAACCAGGGTCTTTTCTAGTGAGTTGGCTCTTTGCATCAGGTAGCCAAAGTATTGGAGCTTCAGCTTCAGCATCAGCATCAGTCCTTCCAAAGAGTATTCAGTGTTGATTTCATTTTAGACTGACTGATTTATCTTCTTGCTGTCTAAGGGACTTTCCCGAGTCTTCTCCAGCACCACAGTTAGAAACCATCAATTCTTTGGCTCTCTGCTTTTTTTTATTGTCAGGCTCTCACATCCATAATGGAAAGACAATAGCCTTGACTATATGGACTTTGTCAGCAAAGTGATGTCTTTGCTTTTTAACACCCTGTCTAGGTTTTTCATAGCTTTCCTACCAAGAAGCAGTTATCTTCTAGTTTCATGGCTATAGTCACCATCCTCATGATTTTTGAGCCCAAGAAGAGGAAATCTGTCACTGCTTCCACCTTTTCCCCTTCTGTTTGCCATAAAGTGATGGGACTGGATGCCATGATCTTAGTTTTTTAATACTGAGTTTTAAGTCAGCTTTTTCATTCTCCTCCTTCACCCTCATCAAGAGGCTCTTTAGTTCCTCTTCACTTTCTGCCATTAGAATGGTATAATCCACGTATCAGAGGTTGTTGATATTTCTCCTGGCAATTGTGAATCTGGCTGGTAACTCATCCAGCCTGGCATTTCACATGATGTGCCCTGCATATAAGTTAAATAAACAGGGTGACTATAAACAGCCTTGTCATACCCCTTTCTCAATCCTGAACCAGTCATTTACTTGTTCCATACAGGGTTCTAACTGTTGCTTCTTGGCTCTCACACACATTTCTCAGGAGACAGGTAAGATGGTCTGATATTCCCACCTCTTTAAGTTTTCCACAGTTTTTTATGATCCACAAAGGCTTTAGCGTAGTCAGTGAAACAGAGGTAGATGTTTTCTGGAATTCCCTTGCTTTCTCCAGTGAATATTGGCAATTTGATCTCTGGTTCCTCTGCCTTTTATAAACCCAGCTTGAACATCTGTAAGTTCTTGGTTCATGTAATGGTGAAGTCTAACTTGGAGGATTTTGAACATAACCTTACTGGCATGGAAGAATTCTTCTCCTAGACAATTCCTATTCATCCTTCAGATCTTAGCTCAGACAGCAGCCATTTCTCAGAGAGTGGAGAAGATGACCATGTTACCAGTGCAAAGATTAGCCATAGATAAAGATAGGCAGAGTAGCAATAACTTGATAGATTTTTATTGACCTTATTGAGACAGAGCCACAACAGAGACAGATTAGGCGATGTCTCCAACCTTCCTCCACTTTTTAACCAAAATGTAGAAAGGAAAAACAAAGAAACCTTCTTTCAGCCCAGTAGTATACAGCTCCTCCCAAATTCCACATTCTCTCTTAACACAATACCATAACCTGCCCCACTACATGAGAGGGCAACGAGTTAACATTGTTAAAAAAAAGACAATGTGTATCAGCTGGCCACTGAACATTTTCTCCTTTTATCCTGGAATGCCCCATGAAATCCGGTCATCTTGTGAAATGAGGACATTTATGGTCCTCAGTACTACCCATAATCTCTAATGGATTTGAGTTTGATAGACATCTGGGTCAAGATTTCTCAGCCAGGACGTGATTAAGGCTACAACGCTCAGCATTATTTATCTCCTACAGATATGCTCAGGCATTATTGTCCCAAATTTCCCTCATTTGTTTATCACCATCATATTGCTTGTCATATGTTTTTATCACTTTTGTTATTCACTAAATGTTTTTCTTCTTTTTAATAAATTCCTACAAACTTGCAAGAAAAAAAGAAACTGCCTATTTAGTCCCTAGGGCAACTATAACATATTACCGCAAACTGGAGGTGGGTGGTGGGAGGGCAGTGCTTGAAACAGAAGTTCATTCTCTCACTCTTTAGGAGGCCAGAGGTTTGAAATCAAGGTGCCAACAAGGTTGGCTCCTTCTGGAGGTTCTGAAGGAGACTCTGTTCCATTCCAATCTCCTATTTCCTGGTGGTTGCCAGCAATCCTTGCTATTCCTTGGGTTAAAGCTTTATCACTCCAATTTCTACCTTCATTATCATGTGGGATTTTCCCCAGGGTGTATCCTCTGTGTCTTTCTAAATATTTTTCTTAAAATTGACTCACTTTTTCATACTATCATCAACTTATTTTAAAAGGAAAATTAACTATAACAAATAAAAAATCATTATCAGTGATCATAAGTACAAGATAACCATAGGAACCTAGACAGCATATTAAAAAGCAGAGACATTACTTTGCTAACAAAAGTCCATCTCATCAAAGCTATGGTTTTTCCAGTAGTCATGTATGGATGTGAGAGTTGAACTGTAAAGAAAGCTGAGCACCAAAGAACTGATGCATTTGAACTGTGGCATTGGAAAAGACTCTTGAGAGTCCTTTGGACAGCAAGGAGATCCAACCAGTACATCCTATAGGAAATCAGTCCTGAATATTCACTGGAAAGACTGATGCTAAAGCTGAAACTCCAATATGTTGGCCTCCTGATGTGAAGAACTGACTCATTTGAAAAGACTCTGATGCTGGGAAAGATTGAAAGCATGAGGAGAAGAGGATGACAGAGGATGAGATGTTTGGATGGCATCACCAACTCAATGGACATGAATTTGAGCAAGATCCAGGAGTTGGTGATGAACAGCAAAGCCTGGCACATTGCAGCCCATGGGGTTGTAAAGAGTTGGACACGACTGAGTGACTGAACCATAGGAACAGATATAATATAACAAAATAATGTCATTAAACTTTTCACTGGAGCTTTCCCTGGTGGTCCAGTGGTTAAGAATCCATCTTGCAAAGCAGGGGATGTGAGTTTGATCCCTGGTCTGGGAACTAAGATCCCACATGCTGCAGGGCACCTAAGCCCGCATGATGCAACTAAGACCCAATGCAACCAAATTAAATTAAAAAGACATAACCCATTAAAAGAAAACGTTTAGCTATGTACTTCTACTTCTAGACAAAATGGAGCAATAGAGACTGTGTCTGTCCTCCTGTCTCAAACAACCAAAAAGTAGAGAGTGAACATCAGATAACAAAAGACAGTGATCTCTGAGAGAAGGAAGCACATGAAGTGAGTCCTACAATTCTGCCAGCTTTCTGTCTATAGTTTCTAAGCAGTGGTACAGGAAGAAGAACCCAAATAAAACCCCTTAAAATACTCATCACAAGACTGGCCTGCACATGTATGAGGACACTACCTGAGGATGGAGAAAGAATCACTCAAAAGGATTAAAGGACTACCCTTTTGGACGCACACAGGGCCAAGTGTAGTACGTGTTCCTATCAGCTGGATTGAAAACTGCCTGATTCATCAGTTATTAGGTAGAACACTCAGAAGATCTTTACTTAGAAATGGTGTATCTCTAGACTGATCTCATGTCATCTAACATATCCTGAAAGCAAAATCCCAAAAGGATCAAACTATTTCCACCTTTGTGATTTAGAAAAATTTTAGCCATATTTCAGTTCAGTTCAGTTCATTTCAGTCACTCAGTCCTGTCCAACTCTTTGCAACCCCATGAACTGCAGCACGCCAGACCTCCCTGTCCATCACCAACTGCCAGAGTCTACCCAAACCCATGTCCATTGAGTCAGTGATGCCATCCAACCATCTCATCCTCGTCATCCCCTTCTCCTCCTGCCCTCAATCTTCCCAGCATCAGGGTCTTTTCAAATCAGTCAGGTCTTCACATCAGGTGGCCAAAGTATTGGAGTTTCAGCTTCAGTATCAGTCCTTCCAATGAATATTCAGGACTGATCTCCTTTAGGATGTACTCGTTTAATCTGTCAAAAGGACTCTCAAGAGTCTTCTCCAACACCACGGTTTAAAAGCATCAATTCTTCAGTGCTCAGCTTTCTTTAGAGTCCAACTCACATATCTATATGCGATATGGAAAAACCATAGCTTTGACTAGATGGACCTTTGTTAGCAAAGTAATATCTCTGCTTTTTAATATGCTGTATAGGTTGGTCATAACTTTTCTTCCAAGAAGCAAGCATCTTTTAATTTCATGGTTGCAGTTGCCATCTGCAATGATTTTGGAGCCCCCCAAAATAAAGTCTATCACTGTTTCCACTGTTTCCCCATCTATTTGCCATGAAGTGATGGGACCAGATGTCATGATCTTTGTTTTCTGAATATTGAGTTTTAAGCCAGCTTTTTCACTCTCCTCCTTCTCTTTCCTCAAGAAGCTTTTAGTTCTTCATTTTCTACCATAAGAAAGCAAAAAGTGGCATCATCTGCATATCTGAGATTATTGATATTGCTCTCAGCAATCTTGATTCCAGCTTCTGCTTCATCCAGTCCAGCATTTCTCATGTTGTACTCTGCATACTAATTAAATAATCAGGGAGACAATATACAGCCTTGCCGTACTCCTTTCCCAATTTGGAACCAGTCTGTCATTCCATGTCCAGTTCTAACTGTTGCTTCTTGACCTCCATACAGATTTCTTAGGAGGCAGGTAAGGTGGTATGGTATTCCCATGTCTTTAAGAATTTTCCACAGTTTGTTGTGATCCACACAGTCAAAGGCTTTGGTGTAGTCAATAAAGCAGAAGTAGATGGTTTTTTTGAACTCTCTTGCTTTCTCAATGATCCATTGGATATTGGCAATTTGATCTCTGGTTCCTCTGCCTTTTCTAAATCCAGCTTGGACATCTGGAAGTTCTCTGTTCACATACTGTTGAAGCCTGACTTGGAGAATTTTAAGCATTACTTTGCTAGCATGTGAGATGAGTGCAATCGTGCAGTAGTTTGAACATTCTTTGGCATTGCCTTTCTTTGGGATTGGAATGAAAACTGACTTTTTCCAGTCCTGTGGCCACTGCTGAGTTTTCCAAATTTGCTGGCACATCGAGTCCAGCACTTTCACAGTATCATCTCTTAGGATTTGAAATAGCTCAACTGGAATTCCATAATCTCCACTAGTTTTGTTTGTAGTGATGCTTCCTAAGGCCCACTTGACTTTGCATTCCAGGATGTCTGATTTCTGTCCTTTACTGTGCCTGGAACTGATTCCATGTAAAAGTGATATTTGTCTTTCTCTGGCTTATTTCACTAGGTTTGATCATCTCTAGGTCCAGCCATGTTGCTGCAAATGGCATTATTTCATTCCTTTTTATAGCAGAGCAATATTCCATAGTATGTATATATATATATATATATCTCACATCTTCTCTATCTATTCATCTGTGGATGGACATTTAGATTTCTTTTATGTTTTGGCTATTGTAAATAATGCTGCCATGAACATGGGGGTGCATGTATCCTTACAAATTAGTTTTCATCTTCTGGATATATGCCCACGAGGGGGATTGCAAGATCATATGGCAGCTCTAGTTCTAGTTTTTTTAAGGAACCTCCATACTCTTCTCCATAGTGGCTGCACCAATTCATATTCCCAGCAACAAGTTAAGAGGGTTCACTTTTCTCCACTCCCTGTCCAGCATTTATTTTTTACAGACTTTTGATGATGGCCATTCTGACCTAGATCTGATAACTTAAGAGAACTGGAAATCTAATTGTTTCATGTAAAAATCTCTTTATTTTAAAACTAAAGTTTTGAACACTGTTGAGAAGCTGAATAAAATGTCTTTGAGCCAGCTACAGTCCATGGGCCTACCAGTGGGTAAACTCTTGCTTCCCTAGGCCTTTCTGGTAGGTACACTTCAGACCTATCAATTCTACATGGAAATGGTAAAATTTAGGAATAGGGCCTTGAATTTTTGAGGAAAACATGAAGCTTCTGCCTGCCTAGTTCTAGACTGTTTTACCAATCTAGGAGTAGTGAGTAGAATCCATCCTTTGACCTAGTCTACCTGGGTTGATCAAGTTTAACATTAGGACTTGAGGCCAAAATCTCAGTATGGTGAAGAGTATTTGTTTTCCAAACGAATTTTTTTGTTCTCTATTGGTGAATTTCCACCACAGTCCTCTGGAATAGTGGATCCAGAATCAGTAGTTCAAGATCCCATGCCCTGGCCATTTTTCTTTCCTTTAATTATCTGTAAGTAATCCTGTTGAACTTCCCCAAAGCCTCCTTTGTATGTGTGTGGATGAGGCAAGCAGAAGATGAGATACAACATATCCTGATAATCCCCATGAGTCAAATGAATAATACAGTCCAATTCACTGACTCTGTATAGACACATCAGAAATTTTGTAAGACCCCTCTGTTGCTTACTAATAATATTAAATGTGTAGTAATCTTATTCAACAAAAAAAAATCTATTTATTTTACACCTCTGGTATTTCAGGGATCAAGCATTCTTGTAAATAATTAGAATCCAATAGGACCAATTGTTCACTATAGAGAGGTAAAAATATTTTATATAGCCTTTGACTCCAAAGACTTCTCATGTAAGTAAAGAATGCCGTATTTTGGCATTTGGTCTATCTTACTATCTCAGTACTTGGTTAATAAGTTTTTATTTGAAAATCATCTCAACGAGTGAAACTACAGTACATTAGCTGAACCCACCAAATACTCTGATACCTATCATTAACAGTGGAAGAAGTCACAGACTCCATTGTGTTATTTATTGAGTACATATGTGCAGTTCTATATACTAATATGGGTAAAAGACTAATTTATCCACTTCTTTGGAAAGTACTCAACAAACAGACCATCAAGAAAAATCTTTGAGCAAGATCAGCTACATCAGTGAAGTAAATGCAGTCATTCTTCCTGTTGTCTGGACCTGTTTCCCTTGTAGTGGAAAGAGAGGGTTAGACAGGTTCTTCTCCTAAAAATAACTTTTCTCACTCTGTCAGACACTCAAGTAAGTCTGAACTCTGGACTCCAGTGTCTGGGTTGGAGTCCTAGCTCTACCATTCACTGGCTGAGTGCCACTGGATAAGCCCTTCTTTAGACATCAGTTTTCTTATCTGTTAAATGGAAATGATAATGTGACCAATCCCACTGTGAGTGTAAGAATTAAATAGAATAACATGTGCTTGGAACCGTATTTGTTATGTAATAAGCAACCCAAAAATGTTAACTAATAATATCCCAAAACTAAACACAGGTCCACACTAAGAGGCCACTGGCCCATTAATAAGGAGCCCTATGTTTTCTTCCTAACTCACAGCCAGCTAGCTCTGACCTTGAGTAAGTTGGTGAGGCCCCTGATTCTGCATCTATAAGTAATGAGTGGGTTGGACTGGTATTGTTGATTCTCAACAACTGCTAACTCATAACTTGCCAGAGGTGAGATTTGAGTGCTTCTGGCAATGCTGAAGAGTGGGAGTGAGTGAGTGAAAGTCACTTAGTTGTGTCCAACTCTGCGACCCCATGGACTGTAGCCTACCAGGCTCCTCTGTCCATGGAATTTTCCAGGCAAGAATACTGGAGTGGGTTGCCATGCCCTTCTCCAGGGGATCTTCCCAACCCAGGGATCGAACCCAGGTCTCCTACATTGCAGGCAGATTCTTTACCATCTGAGCCACCAAGGAAGCTGAAGAGTGAATCTCTATTTAAATTAAACAAACTGTACCCCTAGGATGTGGATTAAAATGAGTAGATCCATCACATTGTCTAGGATGGAGAATCTAAAAGTCAAAAATTATGGATAATATAATACCTTTTGTGTTGCAATAGAGGGAAATATTTTGCTAGGTAGGAAAAGTGTGGGAGAAACACTTGGGCCATTCTCTCCCTTTTTCCCTTCTTCCTCCTCCTCCTCTTTCTCCCCACCTTCTTTCCCCTCCTCCCCCTGCCAGCAGTTAAGTTAGTGGGGGCCTGAGGCTCAGCATTTTCTCTATAGGGAGCATGAGCTGAGGGGTCTGCCTGACAAGAGGCTGGCAACTGTCCCCCTCCACCCTCACTGAGTGGAGGGCCTCTTTCATTCAGAGAAAAAAGTGTTAGTGGTTGCAGGTCCATGCTCTGTCCCAGCTCAATTCCATCAGTAAAAACTGGCATTTTAATCTCGGACTATCTCATTTCCAGTGATATATTTCTCGGTGAGTTCCGAACTCCAAGAAGGAAGTGGGCTATTAGTTATGTGGCCCCCAAAGTCCTAATAAATATCTTGGGATCTATTTGAATTACTTAAAAGAAAAATATTCAAGCTCAATGTGCCTTATTTATACGACGATGCAATTCCCTAGCCAGGCCAGACCACAAGGATCCAAAATTTTCAAGGACCTATAAACAGGCTTTCCTGGTTAAAGGTACAAGCCTTCAGACTTCAGCTGCCTGGCCACTATCTTCTGAGCCAAACCTCCCTGGTTGAGGACTTTTTCCTTGGAATGTAACTGCCTCCACAGTTCCACCCTGCCTCTAAAAGGTTCTCTGTTCCAGCTCTGAAATCCTGAGGAACTATCCATCTTGTTCTTGTTTAAACATTGTAGCCCAGAAATAATTTGCAGAATGAAAGGGAGTCTTATGTCAGCTCTGCTTAGGTAGTAGCACATGGCTACCAGCATACTCTCTGCTCTCTTTTCCATACTTCCTATACAGCACTAATCAGGAAAAAGTTCTCTCCTTGACTGCACATGCTAGAGTTTGTTTGAACATCCCAAAGTATTCCAGCAACTGAAGCAACTGCACATTTTATTGACAGAGTGACGTATTTTGTATCCTTTCACTCTTTCTGTTCATCTTTACAAGTGAGTTGTAATAGATTTGAAGTTTTCTGATAAGGAATCTATTAAGCTGTACAGATAATAAAAGCAAAACTAGCTTTTGTTTCCCTATGAGACAAATTAATGTCTAGCCTTCCATTGCATATACTAGCCATGCCTTATAAACCAGGGGGATGCATTTTACCCGGGATAATGCACTGGGCTGTGAAATTTAGGTTCCGTCTGGCTCAGGAATCTGGGAGCAATGAAGATATATATCTTTGAACCGGTTGATGGGCTCTGCCAGGCATCCATTGATTCCACAAATGGTTTCTTTTCTGGATTGTAAAAAGACCCGATAAGCCATTTCCTCTAATTATCACAGCTCTTCAGGCAAAGCTGGGATGGCTCCTGTATTGATCCACTCCACTCTCAGGCCTCACTCCAGCCCTAGGCAAGACAGTTTCCTTTAAAACATTTCAAAACACGCCAAATCATTCTGGTGAAATCCAGAGAAGTGCAGTTCTTTCCCCTGGATTTTTATTTTTCATAACCCTCAGTTTTTTGCTTTAGCTATGCAAAAGGAGGATTGTTAGATGTGGAAAGTCGGAGAAATAGGTGTCTATCTCCCATGTCATTGAGTTTTAAAACAGGGAGATCACAATCTACTTTGAGAATTATGGACTCCTGAGAACACCAGATAAAGTGGCAGGTGAGACAAATAGGAATAATGTCTGAGTACATAAATATGTCATTTGCATTGCTTTATATTTAAAGAGTATTCTGACATTTACCCTAAAACATAAAAAATAATAAATTACTGAAGATGGATCTTAATTCTATAATAGTTTCTCCTGCTGAAGCTGGATTGATATTGTCTTTTAAGGTATATGCTGCTGACCAGAATGTTACCAGAACAGCCATGTGTAGGCTGAATCAAGGTCTAACCAAACAGTTTCCAAGGTACAGAGAGGAGAGGGAAGCCCCAGCCCATCTTCCAGGTGCTCTGGCACCCAAAGCCCCTCTAGGGACTTAGTGACAGAAGACCAGTGACCTGGAGGGTAAATTCCAGAATGTTTTCAATTTTTTAAAAAATTAACATTTATAAAGGTTAAATACAACAAATACTGACATATCCACCACTCAAAATGAGCAATGTTTTTGCCATAGTTACTTCAAGATCATTTTTTTATTTAAGGAAATAAACACACACATGTTACAGAGAAAGTTGACACCTCCTCTGAAGATGCCAAACATATTTACTTTGTTCCAATCTCGGAAGCAACTCTCATCCTAAATATAGAGTCTGTCTAACCCGTGCTTTTCAACTTTTACTGTGCGTATGTCTCCATATATCCAGAAATGATGTATAGCATTATCATGCTCACCATTTTTTTCTTTTAAATGAATGGCATCGAAATGTAACTTGCTTCTTCTCATTCAGCAGTGTTTTTAAGATCTGTCCATGTTGACATATGAAGATATTCCTCATTTATTTTAGTTGTTGCACAACATTCCATCTTTATCGATATATCACAATTTATTAATCCCCATCCTCTTACAGATGAACATTTGAGTTGATTCCAACTTTTTGTTATTAAAAACATTCCTGCAAAGAACATTCTTTGGCGTGTTTCCCTGTTGCACATGTGTAAAAATTTCACTAGGATATCAACCCAGAAGTGGAATGGAGGGTAATAGGCTACAGGCATGTTAACTAAATATCACCAAATCACTCTCCAAAGTATTTATACCAGTTGGCATCCCTACCACTGATTATGAGTTCCCTTTTCCCCCACTAACACTTGTTGTTAGCAAACTTCTTATATTCTGCCAATTTTATGATTATGAAATATCATCTGGTTATTTTCATTCCCTGAATACCAGTAAGTTTGGGCATCTCTTTATATGCCTGTTGGCCATTTGGATTTCTTCTGTGAAATTTATGCTTATATCTTCTGCCTATTATTCTCTATGGTTGTTTGTCTTTATCTTAATGATTTATAGGAGTTTCTTAACTAGGTTGCTGACTGATCCTTTTTGCATCCAGAAGCTCTGCCACACTTTGACAGTTAATTCAGAGTTGGAGATTCACATACTCAGCCTTTTGTGGAGCATAAAGATTAATGTAAAGAATTTGTGTGATACTTATCATAACAAGTTTCTTGGTCTGGGCATGAGGTGCTCAGGTGAATCAATAAATGATGAGGCACAGAGTAGAACCTTTGTTGAAAAGGCTTTGGGAGATAATTCTGTTATCATCTGAGGAGTATGCAGTTATGACCTAACTAGAAGAGATTTCTCAGAAAATGATCAGAATTTTAATGTTGCCTCTCCAATCGTTTCTAATGCTCTGAGAATTGTTCAAGCCTTGTAACCTGATACTCTATTTTTGACCTTTATGTTGGTAGCTTTTCCTTTAAGGGCACGGAGGCTACCCGTTGACCTGGCACAGTGACCGCTGTACATGGTGTTCTACTGAAATTTGCTGCTGCAGAATGAGAAGGCCAGATTTCCCTCAGCAATGTCTTCATTAAAGTTGTTTGATGCAGTATCAGAAGTATCATTTTACAAAAGCTGTATTTTTAGGAATTCTCTATGATCATTTTTAATTGGTAGGAGGGGGTCTTTCTACTTAAAACTGTAGGAAAACAATTCAACAGCAATTACACTTAACAGATACTTATTAAATAAATGGATAGAACCTACCCATACCCCTAAATAGTGGAGGAAGGTTTTGAAGGTGAAAGTAGAAAGGATAATGGGGAACTTCCATTAGGAGCTGCTCCAGCACTACGGACAGAAAGCTTTCCAAGCAGATTTTGGGGGAAGTTAAGGATAATTGCGACTCCACTGAAGGAAAAACCCAGATGACTGGCATCTACTGAATGTGGTAGAGCCCCTTACAGTCACTGAACAGCAGTAAAGAGACCAGAAACAGACACGTAAAATATAGGGGGTGATAATTTGGAAAAGCTGTAAAATAGAAAGATGAATGCTGGCTGCACTTTCTCACCCAAAACAGGGAAGAAATGATTCAAAATAAAGTGGGTTCCTTCAGATCTGCCTACAGCCCTAAATCTTACCCCATTCCCAAGGATCTAGGGGAATCACTGAACTACTTATGGAAACTTATACCAGCTGGGCCTCCAACTTAAATATTGCAGAGAATATACTTACATGCGGAGAAGGCAATGGCACCCCACTCCAGTACTCTTGCCTGGAAAATCCCATGGATGGAGGAGCCTGGTAGGCTGCAGTCCATGGGGTCGTTAAGAGTTGGACACGACTGAGCAACTTCACTTTCACTTCTGACTTTCATGCATTGGAGAAGGAAATCACAAACTACTCCTCTGTTCTTGCCTGGAGAATCCTAGGGACGGGGGAGCCTAGTGGGCTGCTATCTATGGGGTCGCACAGAGTCGGACACGACTGAAGCGACTTAGCAGCAACAGCAGCAGCAGCAGCATACTTACATGGTTTAGATAAATAACTAGGATCCACACAGAACCTACTCACCTGTTTTGGATTTAGTACTAGGCCTAAATCAATGTCTTCATGTTCAGGAATGGATAAACAATATAGAATCTATTTTTAAAAAGCATTCTGCAAATTTAATATCAGTAAACACTGAAATCAAGAAATAGAGAAAGAACACCCATCTGAAAAAGAAATACTACATCAAAGCAAAAATAAAGTCTACATAACATCTGCTTTGTATTCCGCAATAAAATACAATAAAACATAGTCTCTGAGACAAAGAAGAAAAATTAGATGAAAATCTCAAACTAAGGAAGAAAGGGAACTAGGTAGGTAGTGAAAAAATATGAAGAAACTATAACCATAACTAAAAGTTTTAGTTAAATCATAATCAGTAAAGGATAGAATTACTTCTATAGAAAACTGAATTAGTCATGTCAAAGAAAAGATTGAATCTCTCTCCCAGATTTAAAAGACAAGTGAAAAGGGGAGAGAAGTATATGAAAATTGAAATAAAAGTTAGACACAATAGAAAACTACTGAAGATCTGAATTTGCAGGTCAAAAGTGTTTGTCTTGTAGCAAGCAAAATTGTTAAAGTGAATTCAGCACTTATATTTGTCCTGGTTAAGTAACTGAATTTCAAAAGTAAAGATAACTTTTCCTACAAAGGATCAGAGAAGGTTGAGTTCTACGGAGGAAGAATGATTACTTGTAAAGGAAAAAAAATCGGTTTGCACTCAGAGGCCTTCTATACAACATTAAAAATGAAATAATAAGAAAAACCAAAATGAAGTAATATATGTAATAAAGTAAAATAATAAACAAGTCCACAAGCTTCTGAAGAAAAAATTCCTAAGAACCAGAAAACATGAGTCAAACCAAAGAGCTTAATAATGAGTAAGTTATGTTAATAAAGATTATTAATGAAAATTAATACTGTTTCAATACATAACTGTTTATGCAATTATCTTAAACACTATTACAAAATAGCATGAGAATTTAATATTTCTTAAAGAGGAAAAATATAATACTGCTGCTGCTGCTGTTGCTAAGTTGCTTTAGTTGTGTCCGACTCTGTGCAACCCCATAGATGGCAGCCCACCAGGCTCCCCCGTCCCTGGGATTTTCCAGGCAAGAGTACTGGAGTGGGTTGCCATTGCCTTCTCCATATATGATACTAGGAAAATAATAATTAATAATAAATTTTGTGTCAAAAGCCCAGAATATACAAAGAATTTAAGGAAGGATATTGAAGTGATTAGAGAAATGACTAGATTTCTGAATTTTTTGAAGAAATACAACACAATAAGATTTCATTCATAATATTGATAACCACACTTTAAAAAAATTTTAAAGCATAACATACCATTTGCACATCATGAATGGACCTAGAGATGATCATACTAAGTGAAGTAAGTCAGAGAAAGACAAACACATATGATATCGCTTATACATGGAATCCAAAACATGACACAAATGAACCTATCTACAAAACAGGAACAGACTCACAGACACAGAGAACAACCAGGGGGAGGGAAAGTGGGGCAGGGATAGATTAGGAGTTTGGGACTGACATATTCATAGTACTATACACAAAATAAATACTTAGTAAGGACCTACTGTATGGCACAGGGAACTGTACTTAATATTTTTTAATAACCTATAAAAGTAAAGAATCTTAATATATATGTGTGTGTTATATGTGTGTGTGTATACATACATAGACACGTAATTGAACCACTCTTCTGTAGACCTGAAACTTAACACAACATTGTAAATCAACTATACTTCAATTAAAAAAAAAAGTATAACAACCAGGAAAATTTAAATCAAGATGCATGCCATTCAAGTTATAGAAAGGAAAAATAAGATACATCATACTTCCTCTCCATCCTTATCATGGGCCAGTCCCAAAGCTTATTGTGAAGTGAAGTGAAGTCGCTCAGTCATGTCTGACTCTTTGCGACCCCATGGACAGTAGCCTACCAGGCTCCGCTGTTCATGGGATTTGCCAGGCAAGAGTAGTGGAGTGGGCTGCCATTTCCTTCTCCAGGGGATCTTCCCAACTCAGGGATCGAACCCGGGTCTCTTACATTGCAGACAGAAGCTTTACCCTCTGAGCCACCAGGGAAGCCCAGAGCTTAATGTAGCTGAGTGTTAAGCCACACTTAATAGCAGTAGTTTGGGTTAACAACATTTTCATAAGAAGATTTACAACAAATTAATGTCACGCTAGATACATGCCATAGGAAGTCACTAGCAAGCTATAGTTTGGATTAAGAAAAACATTATGGTCTTGACAAGTGAACAAGTAAACACACTATAAGTAGTAAACTATTCCTAGTGTTCTTTTCTGAATTGAGATGAATTTAAGGCTTACGAATTTCCTTGGCTTGCACTAATATTTCAATGAGCTTATATTCCGCCTCCTGTTAACTTGTCAAACTCCTGGCTTTGAATTTTATTTATCCAGAATTCTGTATTAATAAAACTACCTCATCAGTTTCATAGGCTTAAATTTCATTTAGGTATTAAGTCATAATAATTCCAGAATGGATAATATGTGAACACTCAGTTTGAATGAATTTTAACATCCTAGATTAATAAAGACTCATATAAGGGGAAAATAATTTCATAAACAGAGAACACATAAAACCCAACGGCATGAGTAGATGGAAAGTTAATTTTGGTATCACTGCTAAACTTATAATCTATGTTGGCCTTTCCATATAAGATCCTCAAAGATGGAGTCTACAGAGGCAGAGCTAAAGGTGGGAAAGGTCTAAACAGTATATACTTCTTGTATTGGGGAGTGTGAGGACCTCAAGTTTCACCTCTTCACCAAAAACCTACATTGTCAGGCCAGTGTAGAGCAACAGTCTCCTTGTGCCACATAACAACACCATCTTTCTCTCCCCATATAGAACACAAAACATTTTTTTTTACATTTAGAGAAATAAGAAACTTACAAGGTAAACTCACATTTTAAAGTCTATTTATTGTTAACTTGTTCCAGGTGAAAAGAAGACATGCTTGATAAATAGTGTACCTGAAAATGGTAATAAATTTATTGATAATTATATAGAAGGAATGGATTTTAATTTTTGAATTAATTTGAATGTAATGTTTTGTTCTTTCAACAATGATCGTATCTTTGACCTAAGACCTCATTGACTGTAATAGTGATTTTAGCCTGCTGAAATATGTCAGGCACTTGTGACCATTACTGGCCTTTTCTTTCTTACAGTTTATAATTTTCTATATAATTGCTACCATTAGTAAACATTACTCAAGTTAATGACTAACTGTCTTTTACATTAGAACTATAAGTCTGCTAATCATTAATATATTGGCTAATCATTATTTCTTGGACATTAACCCAGTTAGTCAAGAATCTTGAGTGTCAAGTTCGGACCATGCTGCTTCTGTTCTTTACGTAGTAATGAATGTGAAGAGGAGGGCATAATGAGTTGAAGTCAGTCCCTGACACATAGTAGAAGATAAATGCTAGTTGACTGTCTGGGATTAGTGTTTATTGAGTACATACTATATGCCAAGCAGTGCTAAGTACTTTACATCATTGTCACAGTCGATCTTTCCAGGCTTTGTGTGTACATTCCTATCCCCAGTTTTCTAATAAAGAAGTGAAGTTTTGGAGAAATTAACACACTTGCCAACATCTTGGCTGCATTGCTAAAATCTGATTCTGATTTGTTCAATTCTAAATCACAGCTCTTTCTACCACGTTCCTCATACCTAAATATATGTATCACTGAAAATTACAAACTATGTGATATACAGGTATGAAAAAATTCTCACAATCTCAGTTCAGTCATGAGCAATAATGGGATGATCTACAGTTCACTCGTTTCTTTAAAGTAAAATTATTTCTAGTGAAAAATAATGCAAGTTTATATTACAGTGGATGCAAGTCTGTATTACATCAACAGAATCATAGAAGCTGAGGGTCTGAAGGGACTTAACTTGTATCAGGTCTAATCATAGTTGGAGATTTATGTCCATTTCTCTGATTAGGATGTTGAACACTTTTAACACATCAAGTTGTAAATTCTCTAAGATTTCTCTTTGCTGAAGAAAGAGAAACCGTGGGTAGAGTAAGTTGCCAGGGAATCAGCGGCAAGAAAGGAAGACAAATTGAGTGAGAAATGGAGAAGTAAATTTGAGTACTTCAATTTCCATCTCCAGATCTGAAGACCAGTAGTAATAACTATACAGGTGATCCTGCGCTAGATGAAATTTGAGGTCCCTTTGGACCATGAACTTCTGTGTTGATACTGAAGGCTTTTTCAGAATGTTGGTGATGATCTGTTGAAAAACAGACAACATAAAACCTCATGAAGCTGAGAGGGTAGGGGAAATTACATTTAAAGACTCACATTGATGGTGCATATTCAGCTGGGAGGGCAGTGGATTTGTACCCAGTTGGATTTGGGGGGCCGTGGTAGGCTGAGTAGTGGCCTCCCAAATATTTCTATGCCCTATTTGCAGAACCTATGAATGTTACCTTATACAGCAAAAGGAACAATGCATGTTTGAGTAAGTTTAGGATTTTGTGGTAGGGAGTTATCCTGAATTAGCCTGGTGGGTCCAGCATAAACACAATGTCTAAGAGGGACACTATAGGAGTTAGTGCCAGAGAAGAGATGGTGTGAGGAGGGATGCAAAGATTGAAGTGATATGTTTTGAAGATGGAGGTGGTGGTGGTTTAGTCCAACCACCTTGCAACCTAAATTGTGTCCAACTCTTGCAACCCCATGGATTGTAGCTTGCCAGGCTCCTTTATCCATGGGATTCTCCAGGCAAGAATACTGGAGTGGGTTTCCATTTCCTTCTCCAGGGGATCTTCCTGACCCAGGAATTGAACCCAGGTCTCCTGCATTGCAGCCAGATTCCTTACCGACTGAGCTACAAGGGAATACAAATGAAGGAATCTAGGTGGCTGCTAGAAGCTGAAGAAGGCAAGGAAACAGATTCTTTTCTTAAAGCCTCCAGAAGGAGCCAGCCCTGAAGCCACTCTGTCTTGAGCCCAGAGAAACAGATTTTGAACTTCTAACCTTCAGAACTATAAGAGAACAAAGTGACATTGTTTTTAGACTTTTTTAGAGCGGCAATAGAAATATGATAAGGTGACTCACTAGGCAGGACTGAAATCCCACCTGAGCACTTTTTCTTCAAAAGAACACTTCAAAGAAAAACGATTTTAAAAGACAAGTCATACCATTAACATGAAACACTTGTACCTGCAGGATTCGTATTGTGAGTAAGTCATGGAAATGTTTTTCCTGACACTTTTCAGGAACATGGTTGTCTCCAGCCTGTCTATGGCCTGTTGGTCCACTCATGTGGACCATGGGGCTGCTCTTTACGCTTGACCTCTCCCCTGACATCTCAGCTCGTATTTGATTACCTGCTCAGCATCCTCCCTTGTATGTCCTTCCATAATCCAGTGTCAGCTAACCAATCATATCTCATCATCTTCCTGGGAAAGTTTACAGTCAGTGTCCTAAGATTATTTCTGATTCTATGGAGTTTGCTTATAAAATCCATACCTCTATCCTCTGGTGCTCTTTATTTCCCTTTTGATTAATAGCATACTGTCACTCAGACCCAAAACAGAGTTTCACCTTTGGCAACTCCTTCTGGGTTCCTCTCTCATTTACTTAATTACCAGGAACTGTGGTATCTGTCCCCAGCCTTCTACTCCCACTGTTCTATTCAAGTCAATGTCTCTGCAACCTGACTGCAAAGAGAATGGTTTCCTAATGATTTCAGATTTCAGTCTTCATTGCTTAACTCCATATTCCCAGATAAATATTTCTGAATTCTGCCATTCCGGATAAGTATTTCTAGTCCTGTCATTCCACTGTTTTTCTTTGCCCGCCATTGCAAGTGACAAAGCTCTTCAAGGTCTCCTCCCTCTTCATTTTGTTTTTCTTCTCTTCTTCTATCCTTACTCTCCATTGTAATGTAGGATACCTGCTGTTCTCCAAAAAATTGTTTCCTTACCTGTGTGTCATACTCTGTTCTTTTCCTAAAATGTTCTCCTTTCTGGAGCCCCATGCCTGCATGCTGAAATATTTCCCATGTAAGATAAGGTTAACAGGTATGGTAGTTGTAAAATATGCCCACAAATTCTTTAATAGTTCTCTGTACAAGAGTAGGAGTCTAATACCCTTCCTCTTGAATGTGGGTTAAACCAAGTGACTTGCTTCTCATGAATAGAGTATGATGGAAGTGACACTGTGTGACTTTTTATATGTAATAAGAAGCATTGCAGGCTCTTCTCTCTCTCTCTTACCTTCCCCTCCAACACACACGCACTTTCAGTGGGGAAGCTAGCTGCCATGTTGTGAGGACACGCTATGAAGTACTTCTATATGAAGGCCAGGGACTGAGGCTTGCTACCCTCTGAGTAAGCCATCATCCCAGAAGTGAATCATCCAGCCCCAGCAGATACCTTGACTGCAAATTTATGAAAGACCCTGAGCCAGAAGCATCCAGCTAAGCCTTAATTCCCATTGTTGTTATTCAGTCTCTCAGTCATGTCCAACTTTTTGCATCCCCATGAGCTGCAGCACTCCAGACTCCCCTGTCCTTCACCATCTCCTGGATCTTACTCAAACTCATGTCCATTAGGTTAGTGACACCATCCAATCATCTTATCCTCTGTTGTCCCCTTCTGCTCCTGCCTTAAATCTTTCCCAGCATCAGGGTCTTTTCTAATGAGTTGGCTCTTCTCATCAGATGGCCAAAGTATTGGCGCTTTAGCGTCAGACCTTCTAATGAATATTTAGGATTTATTTCCTTTATGATTGACTGGTTTGATTTCCTTGCAGTCCAAGGGACTCTCAAGAGTCTTCTCCAACATCACAGCTCAAAAACATCAGTTCTTCAGCGTTCAGCCTTCTTAATGGTCCAACTCTCACATCCATACATGACTACTGGAAAAACCATAGCTTTGACTAGAAAGACCTTTGTCAGCAAAGTAAAGTTTCTGCTTTTCAATACATTGTCTAGGTTTGTCATAGCTTTTCTTCCAAGAACCAAGCATCTTTTAATTTTGTGGCTGCAGTCACCATCTACAATGGTTTTGGAGTCCAAGAAAATAAAGTTTGTCACTGTTTCGATTGTTTTCCCATCTGTTTGCCATGAAGTGATGGGATTGGATGCCAGGGTCTTCGTTTTTTGAATGTTGAGTTTTGAGCCAGCTTTTTCACTCTTCTCTTTCACCTTCATCAAGAGGCTATTTATTTCCTCTCCACTTTCTGCCATAAGGGTGATGTCATCTGCATATCTGAGGTTATTGATATTTCTGCCAGCAATCTGGTTTCCAGCTTGTGCTTCATTCAGCTTTGCATTTTGCATGATGTACTCTGCATATGAATTAAATAAGCAGGGTGACAATATATAGCTTTGACATACTCCTTTCCCAATTTTGAACCAGTCTGTTGTTCCATTAATTCCTATAGTCCTAACCCATACAAACTGTGAAAGAAAAAGTGTTGTTTAAAGTCACTAAGGTTTAGGATAACTTGTTATGCAGCAAGATAATTAATAAAATAGTCAATCATTCTTTATTTTTATTTCAACAAAAATTTCTTGAATCCCTTCAATAGTTGAATTTGGACCTAGAGACTGGAGATGCAGGGGTAAGCCTATAAATCTGGTCTCTGCTCTTATGCTCATTATACTCTGTCAGGGGAAACACATTAAACAAGTAAGTACCCTAGTATTTGTCTAATTACCATTATGATAAGGTATATAGGTTTGAAGACAACTGGACTATGATACCATTAACAGATCTGATCTAGCAGAGTGAAGATGATTTCTAAGCACTAAGGAATTAAGAGTCTGCATTGATAGTCCCTCCTTCATGGATCACAGCCTTATCGTGGGGAAGGGGCTTGCTTAACTCAATGAAACTATGAGCCATGCCATGTAGTGCCACCCAAGACAGACTTGTCATAGTGAAGAGTTCTGACAAAACATGGTCCACTGGAAAAGGAAATGGCAACCCACTCCAGTATTTTGCCTGGAGAACCCCATGATCTATATGAAAGGGCAAACTAATATAACACTGGAAGATAAGCCTGCTAGGTCAGAAGGTATCCAGCTAATTGGGAGGAGCAGAGGGCAATCACTAACAACTCTAATAAGAATGAAGCAGCTGGATCAAAACAGGAATGATGCTCAGCTCTGGATGGGTCTGGTGGTGAAAGTAAAGCCCAATGCTGTAAAGAACAGTACTGCCTAGGAACCTGGAATGTTAGGTCCAAATTGGATGTAGTCAAACAGGAGATGGCAGGAGTGAACATCAATATTTTAGGAATCAGTGAACTAAAATGGACTGGAATGGGTGAATTTAATTCAGGTGACCATTATATCTACTATGGGGCAGAATCCCTTAGAAGAAGTAGAGTACCCTCATAGTCAACAAATGAGTCTGAAATGCAGTACTTGGGTGCCACCTTGAAGAAGACAGAATAAACTTGGTTCATTTCCAAGGCAAACCATTCAGCATCACAGTAATCCAAGTCTATGCCCTGACCTCTGAATCCACAGAAGTTGTCCTGTTCTATGAAAACCTACAGTACCTTCTAGAACTAACATCAAAAAAGATGTCCTTTAAATTATAAGAGATTGGAATTCAAAAACAGGAAATAAAGAGATACCCTGAATAACAGGCAAGTGTGGCCTTGAAGTACAAAATGAAGCAAGGCAAAGGTTAACAGAGTTTTGTCAAGAGAACATGCTGATCATAGCAAATACCCTTTTCCAACAACCCAGGAGATGATTCTATACATGGCCGTCATCAGATGGTCAACACTGAAATCAGATTGATCATGTTCTTTGTGGCCAAAGATGGAGAAGCTCTATATAGTCAGTAAAAGCAAGACCTGGAACTGAATGTGGCTCAGGTTGTGAGCTCATTATTGCAAAATTCAGGCTTAAATTGAAGAAAGTGGGGAAGACCACTAGGCCATTCAGGTATGAGCTAAATCAAATCATTTATGATTATATACTGGAGGTAACAAATAGATACAAGGGATTAATCTTATAGACAGAGTGCCTAAAGAACTGGATGGAGGTTCATAACATTGTACAGGAGATGGTGACCAAAATCATCCCAAAGAGAAAAAAATATAAGAAGGCAAAGTGGTTGCCTGAGGAGGCTTAACAAATACCTGAGGAAAGAGAAGTGAAAGGCAAGGGAGAAAGAGAAGTGAAAGGCAAAGGCATACCCAACTGAATGCAGAGTTCCAGAGAATAGCAAGGAGAGATAAGAGGGCCTTCTTAAATAAAAAAATGCAAAGAAATAGAAGAAAACAATAGAATGGGAAAGACTAGAGATCTCTTCAAGAAAATTGGAGTTCTCAAGGGACAATTTCACGCAAGGATGGGTACGATAGAGGACAGAAATGATAAGGACCTAACAGAAGCAGAAGAAATGAAGAAGAGGTGGCAAGAATACACAGAAGAACTATACAAAAAAGGTCTTAATGACCCAGATAATCATGATGATGTGGTCACTCATCTAGAGCGGGACATCTTGGAGTGTGAAGTCAAGTGAGTCTTAAGAAGCATTACTATGAACAAAGCTAGTAGAAGTGATGTAATTCCAGCTGAGCTATTTAGAATCCTAAAAAATAATGTTTTTAAGTTCTGCACTCAATGTGTCAGCAAATTTGAAAAGCACAGCAGTGGCCACAGGACTGGAAAAGGTGAGTTTTCATTCCACTCCCAAAGAAGGGCAGTGCCAACGAATGTTCAAACTATGGTACAATTGTGTTCATTTCACATGTTAACAAGGTTATGCTCAAAATCCTTCAAGCTAGGCTTCAGCAGTACATGAACTGAGAACTTCTAGATGTACAAGCTGGATTTAGAAAAGGCAGAGGAACCAAAGATCAAACTGCCAACATTTGTTGGATCATGGAGAAAACAAGAGAGTTCGAGAAAAACATCTGCTTCTGCTTCATTGAATATGCTAAAGCCTTTAACTGTATGGGTCACAACAGACTGTGGGAAAATTCTTAAAGAAACAGGAGTACCAGACTACCTTACCTGCCTCCTGAGAAACCCGTATGTGAGTCAAAAAGCAACAGTTAGAACTGGACATGGAACAATAGACTGCTTCAAAATTGGGGAAGGAATATGACAAGGCTGAATATTGTCACCCTGTTTAACATACATGCCTGAAGAACTACGGACAGAGGTTCCTAACATTGTATAGGAGGCGGTGATCAAACCATTCCCAAGAAAAAGAAATGCAAAAAGGCAAAATGGTTGTCTGAGGAGGCCTTACAAGTAGCTGAGAAAAGAAGAGAAGTGAAAGACAAAGGAGGAAAGGAAAGATATACCCATCTGAATCCAGAGTTCCAAATAATAGCAAGAAGAGATAAGAAAGCCCCCCTAAGTCAAAAATATGCAGAGGTTGATCATGGAAAATGACAGGCTGCGTGAAACACAAGCTGGAATCAAGATTGCAGGCAGAAATATCAATAATCTCAGATATGCAGATGATGCTACTCTAATGGCCAAAAGTGAAGAGGAAGTGAAGAGCCTCTTGATGAGGGTCAAAGAGGAGAGTAAAAAAAGCTGACTTAAAACTCAATATTCAACAAACTAAAATCACAGCATCTGGTCCCATCACTTCATGGCAAATAGAAGGGTAAAAAGTGGAAGCAGTGACAGATTTTCTTTTCTTGGGCTCCAAAATCACTGCTGATAGTGACTGCAGTCATTAAATTAAAAGATGCTTGCCCCTTGGAAGGAAAGCTATGACAAACCTGCTGCTGCTGCCAGCATATTAAAAAGCAGAGACACTGCAACAACAACAACAACAAAAAAAAACAGAGACAGCACTTTGCCAACAAAGGGCCATATAATCAAAGCTATGGTTTTTCTAACAGTCGTGTGTGGGTGTGAGAGTTGGACCATAAGTCTGAGCACTGAAGAATTGAGGCTTTTGAACTAAGGTGCCGGAGAAGACTCTTGAGAGTCCCTTAGACTGAAAGGAGATCAAACCAGTCAGTCCTATAGGAAATCAACCCTAAATATTCATTGGAAGGACTGATGCTGAAACTGAAGCTCCAGTGCTTTGGCCACCTAATGTGAAAAGCTGACTCACTGGAAAAGATCCAGGTGCTAAGAAAGATTGAAGGCAAAAGAAGGGGCACCAGAAGATGAGATGAATCGATAATGTCACAAACTCAATGGACATGAATTTGAGAAAACTCCAGAGATAGTGAAGGCCAGAGGAGCCTAGGGTGCCACAGTCCATGGGTTTGCAAAGAGTCCGGACACTACTTAGTGACTGAACAGCAACAACAACAACAAATTGATAGTCCAGAGCTTTGAAGAGGCCTTTGGGCAGCTGTCCCCTGGTGGCTCAGCTGGTAAAGAATCCGCCTGCAATGCAGGAGACCTGGGTTTGATCCCTGGGTTGGGAAGATCCCCTGGAGAAGGGAAAGGCTACCCACTCCAGTATTCTGGCCTGGAGAAGTCCATGTCATGTCAGAGTTGGACACGACTGAGCGACTTTCACTTTCACTTCACTTGGGCAGCAGTAGAATCCAAGGTTAGGACTTGATCTGAATACAGTCTCTGGTTCTTACTAATTACATAACTTTCTTACCTCTCTTTCTTACTTTTCAGTGTCCTCATCTAAAGGAGTCTAGTAATAGTACCCCTCATACTCTTTGAATGGAATAAATGAGCTAAGGCATATGAAGTAGCGATGGTAGTGCCTGGCATATTGTATATGATCAACAGAAATTAGCTACTGAGTTCTATTTTGAGTGTCTCTGTCTGGTCCATTATTTTTTTCTAAATCAGTGGAATCAGCCCATAACTCTTAAGTCTTAGCTTTATCTCTCTATGAAGTAGAATTAAGAATCCTGCTTTATTAATCTTGAGCTCTAAGCAACCACCCTCTCAGGACCTAGATGTAAACTTACAAACCAAATTGACACCTGAGTTTGAGGCTTTTAGGGTGGTAGAAACAGAAGGGAACCTATGAAGTCCTCAGGGAAACACTGGTGTCACACAGCCTCAGGTTCAAACATACATAATCAAACAACACAAATTATTTACATCTGGACTTTTACTATTTGCTCAATTTTCAGTCTTATACAACTTAAACTTCTAACATGGCAGAATCTTTCCATTAATATCCAACTAAAGTGGAAACAGTGTCAGACTTTATTTTTTGGGGCTCCAAAATCACTGCAGATGGTGACTGTAGCCATGAAATTAAAAGACTCTTACTCCTTGGAAGAAAAGTTATGACCAACCTAGATAGCATATTCAAAAGCAGAGACATTACTTTGCTGACTAAGGTCCGTGTACTCAAGGCTATGGTTTTTCCAGTAGTCATGTATGGATGTGAGAGTTGGACTGTGAAGAAGGCTGAGCACTGAAGTATTGATGCTTTTGAACTGTGGTGTTGGAGAAGACTCTTGAGAGTCCCTTGGACTGCAAGGAGATCCAACCAGTCCATTCTGAAGGAGATCAGCCCTGGGTGTTCTTTGGAAGGAATGATGCTGAAGCTGAAACTCCAGTACTTTGGCCACCTCATGCGAAGAGTTGACTCATTGGAAAAGACTCTGACGCTAGGAGGAATTGGAGGCAGGAGGAGAAGGGGACGACAGAGGATGAGATGGGTGGATGGCATCACTGACTCAATGGACGCGAGTCTGAGTGAACTCCGGGAGTTGGTGATGAACAGGGAGGCCTGGCGTGCTGCGATTCATGCAGTTGCAAAGAGTCAGACACGACTGAGCGACTGAACTGAACTGAAAGGATTTTTTACTGTCATCATTACATTTTCCTCTAAGTACTTTTTAAAATGCTTATAATACAGCCAAATGTAATAAGGCACAGAGATAAGGAATTGGTTGCGAACAGTTTGGCTTATACAAACAAAGTAATACTCTACAGGGATATATCTTCAGGTAAGATTAAATCTCAGAACTGCCCAGATTTACGGTTTGAGTCAGGACCATACACAGACAGTGGTGAACTAACTGTCTGTCTCCTAACATATGATCAAAAAGTGCCTATAAAATATTCTGAACTGATGGCGGCTATATGTGACTGAGGCACAAAAGTGAAACATTCACACGCAGAGCAATAAATGATGATGAAAATATTGGTCATCATATCCTTGTGCAGATCAAGGGTTTGATTTCAGCTGAGCTTAAACCTCCTTTCCCACATCTTTCCTCATCCCTCAACAATGCCTATGTTACAATTTAGACAAGTATAAGGCATTACCAACTCAAAGGACATGAATTTGAGTAAACTCCAGGAGTTGGTGATGGACAGGGAGGCCTGGCTTGCTGCAGTGTGTGGGGTCACAAAGAGTTGGACATGACTGAACTACTGAACTTAACAGAAAAGTATTAAGTGAAGGAAAATAGAATTCTAGTTAATACTCTGTCCTGCTAATGTGCTGATTTTTTTTTTAACTCACTAATATTGTTTGCTGGTTTCTCTTCCTATTACTTCTTTTATTGCCAAATTTTGTGTTGAATAGTAAATCCTGCCTAATACGTGATCTGAAATAATTATTCTAGATGAAATAGGGAAACACCAATATTTTTCTGTCAAAACAACTCCCAGATGAACATTCATGACTTATACTGCTACAGCATATACAACAGGCTTTTCTAGGCATTTTTGGCACCACAGAGAGTTGATGATAATGATGCTGAAACTGTTAGATGCACCAAAGTGTTAGCTGAAATGAACCACACCACGAAACTTGGCATGCAAAATAAACATATTTTGTTAGCTTACTCACTTTAAAGAGAGCTGACATTCTCTTCAAGAAATTAGATATTTCCTTTATCAGCAGGAATTAGAGGTTGTGTGAGGCAGAACCTGTGTGAGGCAGAATTAGAGGCTGTCAACTAAAGGAGCCAGTTTCCTGCAATCAAACTGCATAGCTTTACGTGCATGGCTACACTCTAAGAAGCAATGAGAATGGTTCCAGAATTATGGATTCTTGTACAGTCATTAAGTCATGTCCAACTCTTTGTGACCCCATGGACAGCAGCACTTCAGGCTCTTCTATCCTCACAGTCTCTCCCAGTCTGCTCAAATTCATATCCATTGAGTCAGTGACACTATCCAACCATCTCATCCTTATCCAACCTTCTTATCCAACCATCTCATCCTCTGTCATGGCTCAGTCTTCTTCTCCTGCCTTCAGTCTTTCCCGGAATCAGGGTCTTTTCCAGTGAATCAGCTCTTTGCATCAGATGGCCAAATTATTGGAACTTCAGTTTCAGCATCAGTCCTTCCAGTGAATATATTGAGTTGATTTCCTATAGGATTGACTAGTTTGATCGCCTTTCAGTCCAAGGGACTCTCAAGAGTCTTCTCCAATACCACAATAAAGCATCAGTTCTTTGGCACTCAGCTTTCTTTATGGTCCAACTCTCACATCCATACATGACTATTGGAAAAAAAGCATGGATTTGCCTATGTGGCCCTTTGTCAGCAAAGTGCTGTCTCTGCTTTTTAATATGCTGTCTAGATTTATC
This sequence comes from Ovis aries, assembly GCF_016772045.2. Classification (NCBI taxonomy): domain Eukaryota; kingdom Metazoa; phylum Chordata; class Mammalia; order Artiodactyla; family Bovidae; genus Ovis; species Ovis aries. The sequence goes on along the minus strand of NC_056058.1, from coordinate 52,522,700 downwards.
ATAGCTTTACTTCTGAGGAGCAAGCGGTTTTTAATTTAATGGCTGCAGTCACTATCAGCAGTGATTTTGGAGCCCAAGAAAAGAAAATCTGTCACTGCTTCTACTTTTTACCCTTCTATTTGCCATGAAGTGATGGGACCAGATGCCATTATGTTGGTTTTCTGAATGCTGAGTATTAAGCCAGCTGTTTTACTCTCCTCTTTGACCCTCATCAAGAGGCTCTTTAGTTCCTCTTCGCTTTCGGCCATTAGAACAGCAGCAGTTGCATATCTGAAGTTGTTAATATTTCTTCTAGCAATCTTGATTCCAGCTTGTGATTCCTCTAGCCTGGCATTTTGCATGATGTACTCTGCATATAAGTTAAACAAACAGAGTGACAATATACAGCTTTGTTGTACTCCTTTCCCAATTGGCTTTACAAATAGCTGAAGAAAGAAGAGAAAGGAAAAGCAATGGAGAAAGGGAAAGAATGCAGAGTTCCAGAGAATAGCAAGAAGAGATAAGAAGGCCTTCTTAAATAAAAAATGCAAAGAAATAGAGGAAAACAGTAGAATGTGAAAGACTAGAGAATCATGGATATGTATCAATAAATCCCAGTGAAATGTACAGACAGTATCTAGGGTCATGCCAGAATTCATACAAGCAAAGCTTTTTCTGTAACCCTGTTCCCTGAGCTTAGTGCAACATTTAGTGTAGATGTTTAAGATGCATGGTCATGCGGAGTTTGGTGGTGCGGCAAAAAGTACACTATATTCAAACAAAATGTTGCTTTTTTCTCTGAGTCACTATGTTTTAGTTAAGACTTCTCCACCCCCCAAGTAATAGAGATTCTATTAAAGTCTAAAATAAGAATGGAGGATTTATGTTAAAGATATGGATAGGGTTGACTTGAAACTCAGGTCAAGATGCAGCCAGTTCTTGAAAGACCCAGAATGAGGAATCTAGCCAGCATTCTCTCTCCTACCTCGGAAGTTGCGGTGCCTTCCAGTAGCAGCAGCTGAATCCAACATGCGGCTCTTTGAACTTACATAGAATCAACTCCCTAGCACTCCATCAGTACATCAACCCCAGGCCCAGCCAGCCAATGCCTCCTCCTCAGAATCTAACAGGAGCCCTATGGGTTTCTCTTCTGAGCTCAGAGAGGACTGAGAGCTGCTGTCTCCTCAGAGGTGTGAGTTTCAGCTCTAGGGCCCCGCCGTCGAGCTTCTTGGTTTTGCGCTTCACATCCTCTTCCTTGTGTTCTTCTAGCCTTGGTAAGATAGATGCTTCCTGCAATGGCCACCTTGAAGTTTGTCTTATTGGTTACAGAACCAACAACCTTCTACCAGATTAACAATTCTTCACGCTAAATTATCTTTGTTTAAATAACTGGTGGGATTTTTGTCTCTTCATTGGACCCTGACTCATATAGGTGTCTGTTTTTGAACTACGTGATTTCTGCAGTTCTACGAGCTTTAAAATTTCCTAATACACAAATGCACCTTGGTAAGTCACAAGTGTGACACAAACCTAAGTAGTTGACCATTAATGACAAATGCCAATACACTAAGCACCATGATAAGAGATCTCCTTTGGTTATCTCACTTTGTCCTCATAGTAATCCGATAAGACATATGATGGGGTTATCCTGATTTCACAAAGGAGATAACTGAGTTCAGGAAAATTTCATAAACTATGTATGGCAGAAAGCTAGTAAGAGACAGCCCAAGATGCGAGTCTAGTTCTTCACTTTGAATTCTTTCACAGAACCAGTGCATGGTGTCAGGCAGATATTCACATTTACGACAGTTCCCCTTGGACTGTAAGTACAGAGTACAGGATTCTCTTTAGCTTTATATGTCTAATGCAGTCACTGTTGTAGAAGATACATGATAAATGACAACTAAAGTTTGAAAGAAAATGATTCAGATCACTTGAAAAGACAGGAAATTTACAAAGAGAAGCTAAGTCTTAGAGTTTATTTGGGGCAGCCAGTTGAAATGGCTTTCATAGCAGATGTGGGACTTGGCATCTAAACAGTATGCCTGTATGCCTAGAACAGGAGAATTCAGTGCAAGATATTCTGTATACAGAATCCAAGTGAGTGCTCAGAAGTTGGTGTCACCTCAAGAAGCATAGACCTAAATTCAGAGAGAAAAGTCATTCCTCTGTGGCCATAAAGCTACAAGGGATCTCTGATTTGAACTAAAACATAGAGTATTTAATTGGTATTTAACTAATATTAAATTGAGGGTACATAATATGCCTAATTCAAATATAAATTTTGTCCTAAGATGTTCTCATAAACATGTTCTTTAAAACAGTTGGTCCACTTTTACATGGCCATAAAAGGAATCCCAGTGGCTCTGACTTTATGGGGAAATAAACCCTAGTTTCTGGAAAATAATAGCAGACAGTTATCTCATCCATAATGACATTGGCAGAAACCCTTCTATTTAAAAGTACCCAGAGACTTAACCCATTTATGATGCACCATTTCCTCCTGAGAAAAAAATAACAATCTTTCTATAATTTGGAAGTCTTCACTTTTACCACGGTGGTGTGTTGGTATAGTAGTCAGAAATTTAAATATTTCAAATTCAAAACACCAAAATGACCTATAGAATCAATTAATTAGTCTTGCTTTTTGGTAAAAATGTCCTATAATTTTAGGCACACCAAAAATGCTTATTATTGACAAACAGAAAGAAAAGGAACCACTTCAGAAAATTTTAGAGCCTTCCATATCGAAGCACTTGGGAAATTATTTTCCTTTTGCTAATGTACCCATTTGTTTGTTATTAACAAATGCTCAGGCGCTCAGCTGCTCACATATTTTTTGCAGCTGTTTCATAAGAGCTCTTGAGAATATTTCAAGGTTCAACTTAGTGTCAAGCTGTTGGAAGTCTCCAAATCCAATTTCTAGGCATAAGAGGTCACAGTCTCTCAAGCCTGGTGTTATGGATATTTCGGTGATGTTTGAATGTAAGAAATTCACTTTTTATTTTGTTTCATGCTACAAGTATATTTTCTTATCCATTAAACTGAATCTCTAAGATGGATTGAATCGCTGTGAAAATACGAATTCTTCAATTTGCATTACAATGAAAACTTTCCTCTATGGAAATACAAGATTCAATAGCTTATAGTTTTGACTGCAAGTTAAATAATAGTTTATTCAATAATAAACTTATAAAAATTTAGACTCCAGTAAGATATTAATATCCAGATTTGCTCCAAATCCAGGTAAATTAAGACTCTTAATTAGTCTTTCTCAACAATCTGGGCCTTAGTTTACCCATGGATAGAGCACAAAACATGAAATAATAAAGCAAATTACTGTTTTGAAGGCTGTCTCTCCAAATCCCAAGTGGTACAGTAAAGGTCTTCTGAAGACTGAAAATCTGCACATGAGAATTTATAAACATCTGAGGTCCCACCAGCTGGCACAATTGATTTTAGCCTACATGACACTTTTTTTCTTAATAATTTAAGACTTTAGTTAAATATTGTGATATTATAGTAAAAAATTTCACGTACTTTATCTAATATTTACAGCCTGCTAGCTATTTAAAAACACTCTGAGTTTCAGTTGGTTCCAAATGACATCTGTGATCCATATTCCTAAAGTGCACACAAACATTAAATATACACATTATTTGGTTTCATAACTGAATATTTTGATACTGGGCTATATTAATGAGCCCAGTTATGAAAATCATCTTAAATTATTTTCCCAGGGAAGAAAATGCAATGTGTTAGCCAGATCTTCCTTTTTCTGCCAAATATCTTGAACACTGCTGCTGCTGCTGCTGCTAAGTCACTTCAGTCATGTTCGACTCTGTGCGACCCCATAGACGGCAGCCCTTGGTATACTTTGATTGTAGCATTGAGTTATCTGTAAACTTCCTTAATACAGCTACTTTATAATAGCTGTCAATACACTCACTGACGAAAAGCACACACTTTGAGAGAGTTCTGTTGCCAATTTCAGTTAATTAAAGGTAAAAGCTATGAAATTGCTGAAGGCAAATAAGATACTTTAAAATGCCTTTTCTCTCTTTGTTCTTGCTCATGCAATTAATAGCAAGGGGATATTTTAAGATATCAAACACTGGGATGACCCAGAGAGATGATATGCGGAGGGTGGTGGGAGGGGGGTTCAGGACTGGGAACTCATGTACACCTGTGGTGGATTCATGTCAATGTATGGCAAAACCAATACAGTATAAAAAATTAATAAAAGTTAAAAGAAACAAAAAAAGAAAGGCTTAAAGGATGGGGATGGAGGAAATGGTGAAGGTGATCAAAAGGTGCAAACTTCAAGCTATATGGTAAATAAGCTTAGGAGATGTAATTTACATCATGGTACAGTTAATACTGCATTTTGTAGTTGAAGGTTGCTAAAAGAGTAGATCTTAAAAGTTTTCATTACAAAAAAAATGTGTAACTAAAGTGAATAAATGTTAACTAAACTTAAAATTTAAAAAATTCAATCACTAGAGTCATCCAAATTATTAAAATAACTTTGATGTAAAGTATAATAAGGCACATTAGAATATTGTGTGTGAGTATATGTATTTACCAAATAAGAAAACCAGTATTAAGAACTGGGGAAAAAATGTTAGGACTCTTCCAATTCTATTATTATATAATTATTCAATATCTTGCTATTATTGACCAAATTTCCAATATGTTCTGAAATTGTCAGCTAGAACCATCACAGGTAAGTAAGGAAATTATTCTCCAACAAGATGCTGGCTTACTAAACCACTTATTATAAAAAAAATTCCCAAATTGCAGTTTCATAATTTGATGATCACTGACACATTTTAACCTGCTGCTGCTTAACAGAAATGATTTTGGTTTGGTCCTTATTAGTGACTGGCTTAAAATAGAATTTTTTTTTTGTTGTTGTTGTTGTTCACTTGCTAAGTTGTGTCTAAGTCTTTGAGACCCCTGGAAAAGGAAATGGCAACTCACTCCAGTGCTCTTGCCTGGGAAATCCCACGGATAGAGGATCCTGGCAGGCTACAGTCCATGGGGTCACAAAAGAGTTGGACACAATTTAGCTACTAAAACAACAAAATATAATTAATACAGAAAAATATAAAAGAGAGGGAGTTTTCAGAAACAGTGGGAAAAAAAAAGTTAGTGCACCTAATTCTCTCAGTTAAACACACAGACTTCATTTACGTAGATTATGCTTATTAACCTTTTCTCTGTCTTTAATGTTCACAATAATCCACTCAAAAGTTTAATGTGCACCTGAAATGGTAGAAGAAAGAGAACTTAACATTTACTAGGTACCCACTATGAGCAAGGCATTGAGGATGCTTTCATATACATTTTCAATTAATAAGCCCTCCAATAGTCCTTTGAGATTGGAATTTTTATAACATCTCCATTTTGCTGATAAGCAGACTGACATTCAGAGAAAGTAAATGCCTGCTAGATATTGGTCATAGTGGCCTGGATCCAAGTTTTGTTTTTTTTTTTTTTAAGAAAAACAAAATAAGATTCCTAGATCAGTAGTCTGCTGGGAAAATACAAAATGGTACTAAATGGGTAAAGTAGGCAGTGGGCACTTCATAGTAGCGAGTGGTTGATACACAACTGGTAATTATTTGGGTAATTATTTCTTTAATATTTGTTTTTCTGTTTGCTTATAAGTTCTGTGAGAAAGATGTTGTTTGTTTTGTCCATCCAGTGTTTAGCACTTAGTAGATGTTCAGGAAATACTGCTGACTCTCTAATATGCTCTGTCTCTCCTGCTAGCTTTTTCAGAGATATCTTCTAAGGACATTTATACAAGGACAGAATAATCATTGATATGACCACCAATACACTTCTCCATCAGTTTAATCCTAGGCTAACCAATGGTCATTATCCTTTAAAAGCAGACTATACCAGCTTTTAGCTAATTGATTTTGAATCAGTTAGAAGGGTTTTCCAAGTAGGATAATAATGTATTTAATGATTATTGAGCCTTTACTATATGCCAAGTTCTATAAGTGCTTTATGTGCATCATCTTACTTAATTCCCACAGTAGATATTTTTATTCTCCCTGTTTTAAAGATACAGAAAATGTGATTTAGAGAGGTTAGGTTACCTTTTCTAGAGGGAAAAATTATGAAAGGTGGGGATGGTAAAAAGCAACAGAAAGGCAAACACCTGCCCTGGGGATGAATAGCCCAGGAACAAGGAGACTGTCTTCTCTGAGACTCATGATCACAGCATCCTGACCTTCCCCACCTCCTACCACTGCCTCAGGGGGTCCACACTAAGGGAAACCCACTTATGATCCTTCACTCTGGCCTGCTTGCCATTTCAACTTCATTGAGCATGATGCCTCAACTCTTCCTCTCTGAAGTGGTTCCTCCTCCCACTTCAGAGGAACATTCTGAAGCACGGAAAGTCATACAACCTTCAAGACACGTCAAGCATGGCCATATTTGCTCTGGTCCCCATTGCTCCATAGGCCTGCACTAGGTCCCACCCAGATGTGAGGATTCAGACCTCTGCTGTATGGCCTTAGAAAAAAGCACCGGGTTTCCTTCCCTTGATCCCTGAACTTGCCAATATCCAAGCACATACACTTAATACTTGTTCTCTCTAGCTTTCTTTCTACCCATGAAACATATGTCTGGAAGGCACATACATTGATACACTGAGACTCCTGGTTAGGTTTCAACATCCAGCTCCATGATCAACAAAGATCAAGATCACTCTTACTTGCAGAATGGAAGCCATTGTGCTTTGTTTATTTATTGCTGTATAATAAATGCCCCCAGATTTAGTGGGCTTACAACAATGAACACCTCAGTGCTCATGATTCTGCAGGCTGGCTTGGCTTTACCATTTTCCTATGATTCTTGTTTTGCTTCTCTTATGCAGCTGTAGGCAGCTGAGAGCTGGGCTAGAGCATCCAGGGTGGTGTCACTCACTCCCTTCCTTCTTCCTTTCTCCTTTCATTCCAACTTCCTATGTAACCTCCAAGTCTCAGCAGAGATGCTGCTTTCTTCATGCAGGTATCCTTTACTCTAGGAATAGGTCTCTTCCATTATAGCTGAACTTCTTCACAACCCTCATCACACTTGTACTGTCCTGTTTGCTATCTGTCCCCTCCATAGGTTGTAAGCCTCATAGAGGCAGGATTGTACCCATTTTATTTATCACTGTTTCTTCAATGTCACATATAGTATCTGCCTATAGTAAGTGTCCAGTAAATATTTTACTGAATGACTAAATGAATGACCACTTGGAAGCCATTTTTTAATTTTCAGAAGTTATCATTTCTCCTGGATCCTGAGCATATTCTATTGTTTTCTAGGTTCTATAAATGAAAAAGAAAGATGTACTACCCAAATTATGCCAACAATATAAAGCACTCCATCCTCAATTATTTATAAATTGAAATTTATTTGTAATATTATAAGATTATCTGAATAATTCCTTCAGTTTCTGTTCATTTGATTATATATAAATAAGAAAACAAAAATTCTTACAAAGTGTTTTTTTTAAACATTTATTTATCCTTTTGAGCAGACAGAGTTTTAGGGGAGTAAGAAAAGTCATGGTCAAATCTATGTTTTTATAAGCTGGAGGAGACATTTCTCAATTCTTAAAAAATAGGGTTTCCTAGTACATTGGCTTTGGCAGTTTCAGGCTGTGCCTCCAGAAATACACAGGAACTGTTTAATTTTATGTTTATTGATACAAATGCTATAATCAGCCTTGGGAAAACCAGCTGATAGAGAAACTTGACTTGTAAAACAGTTTTGCTTTGATGATCTCAGCCAATCTATTGATACTTTTTCCAAGAGTTTTATTCAGAAAAAAAACTCAAATATAAAAGATAAATTCAAATTGACCAAGAGTTACTCAAGACACATTAGAACCCAGGTTTGTCAAGTTTCTTTGCTTGAGCTATTCTGATAAGCAGGCACCATCTTTAATCTTTGTTTATGTCAGTAATGGCTTGTTTTATGTCCTATTGCCTCTTAAAATTAAACTGTGATTATTACTTGGACATTTTTACTGATTTATTTATTCCAACAGAGATTTTCTTTAAACTCTGCCTAGGAAATACAGTTACTAATGCAGCCACAGTGAACTACAGGCTCAACTTCACAAAAGTAGCCCTTTCTTTTTACCAGTTTGTAATTCATGAAATACGGAACTGAGAACCAGAGATACATAAACGAAGTCCCAAGAATCTCTTTACTACCTGGTCCTGAGAGTTGCCTGTGCTCACCTGCGTTTATATGTATCTTCCAATTTCATTATCTTCACTATTATCCTTTTTTCATTGTTCTTTCTTTCCTTCTCTGTGTTCATTTCCTCCTGTTCCCAGGATGGCTACAACTGTTTCATCTATCCTTTGAGAAGAGGGTAGTCTGTGACTTTAGGTTTGGTTTTGGGTAAAACATATTTTATATTTCTGCTTGGAATATAGGTATTATACGTGGCATCAACTTATTACTGCATATTTGATTTGTACTTACAGGAATGTAGGGGCCTTGTATGTTTCAATCTCTGCTGTATCCCCAGTATGTAAAATAGCCCCTACTATATTATAGGCATTCAGGTATATTTTTGCAAAAAGAAAGAAACAGAACACAAGCAAGTGTTCAAATGTGAAAACTGTCTTTTTTAACAACTTTGCAAACATGTTGCCAAACAGTTTTGCTCTCAAGAAAATGAGTGAAACCATTCCATCATCAAGTGTTTGTCATTTGGTAATTGAACAGATTGATTTCACAGGTTCTGTTGGCCCAATGAAGCATGCAGTGTTGAACATTCAGCACCTTATATACACTCTGGGAAGTGTAGACAAAGGCAATGGGAAAAGGATGATTTTTAGTTGAGGATTCACTTTGAAAGGAGGAGTTTTATAGGCCCCTAAAATTGGCCCTTGAGCATTTGTTTCAATTTGTTCCAATCCAGTTTAATTTCTAACACAACTAGCCAAAAACATTAATAAAAGCAGGAAGCGATTTCTGGTTTCCAGAAGTGGATTATTGGGCTGCAGCCAAAGCTATCACCTCCGATGAAAATAAAATGATTTACCACAAGAGAAGAGTTTCTATCTCCTTTCATCCATGGTTAGGAATAGGGGGCCATGTGTGACAAGTTTGTTCAGGATGCTAATGACTGCCATCAGATGCTAAGTCACAGAATGCAAAGTGATGGTCCAAGGACCAAATCTGGCCCACATATGTATTTTATTTCATCTGTGCTTTTTTTTTTTTATTGAATTATCTGCCAATATGGAAAGGCAGGAGAATTCACTTAAAACTCTGGTTTCTTCTTTTTCCCCTAGGGAAAAAAATAAAAACAAAAGCTGTAGCAGCTCTGGGCCTACAATCTCAAACATGGCAACATTTAACTGGTGTTGTACAAATTCCCATGACTGCCTGTTTCCCCTCTATTGTCCCAGCCCTGCCTGTTTCCACTTAGACTGAAACAGTTTCAGTTTGCCATTCCCCATCTCCCTGCATTGTTTTCTTACAGCTTACCTGTCTCACATGTTTATTTTATCCAATGGGAACCTATGCACAACTACTGTTCTAAACTGTCCCACAAATGTTATTGTTGGATTTCCATCCTCTGGCTGAGAGTGAATGCACAAGTGTTCCAATTTGTGGCCCTACTTTTGTTGTTCCAAATCAACTGACTGACTGTAATCATTTCTCCAAAAAACCTCTGTGTACATGGAGAGTTGGGAATGGGATCTGCAAAGAACTAGTTGAGTGAAACAGTCAGTCATTTCTGTGACTGTAGATACAGATAGGGTTTCTTAGCTGAGCACCTCATAGTAAGCCACTAGTATCTATTTAACTTAGGTGGACTTAATATGCCTTTGGCAAAAGAGGAAAATAAGTACAGTTGTCAAGAGAAGAGGAAGACCAATCTGAATATGTACAATGACCATCTTTATTACAGGATACACTGTTTATTTACATATACATATATATGAATATAATCATACACACAAACATTTATACTGTCCCTCAGGACTGTGTAAGGGCTATATAGTATATACATACTCTACAGCTATGTATAACTTAGCTATACAACTTTCCATTCATTTTATTAATTTTTTATTGGCTTGGACTACTATTTTTATAAAAAATAATCTCAAATATATACCTAGACATTATAAACATAAAATTAGACATTAATAGGAATTTAAACCCAAAGTATGTTGACAAATTGAACAAAAAAAAAAAGTCAAGTGACTAACACCAATTTAACATGATTGATGCTGCTTTGCTGAAATAAGCACTAACAATATAAAGACACTACATGATACAGGTTCTTTTGATGAAATCATACTGTACAGGCTCATGGTATCTTATCTGAAATCCCTGAGGCAAGAGGTATTATACAATTTTGGAATTTCATGTGAAGTGGTACACAATAATCAAATGCACAAATATTTTTATTATGTAATATATGAATATTCATAGTAAATGGGGTGATTAAAAACTATAAATTGATACTTTTGAACTATGATGTTGGAGAAGATTCTTGAGAGTACCTTGGACTGCAAGGAGATCCAACCAGTCCATCCTAAAGGAGATCAGTCCTGGGTGTTCATTAGAAGGACTGATGTTGAAGCTGAAACTCCAGTACTTTGGCTACCTGATGCCAAGAGCTGAGTCATTTGAAAAGACCCTGATGCTGGGAAAGATTGGGGGCAGGAGGAGAAGGGGATGACAGAGGATGAGATGGTTGGATGGCATCACCAACTCAATAGACATGGGTTTGGGTGAACTCCGGGAGTTTGTGACGGACAGGGAGGCCTGGTGTGCTGCGGTTCATGGGGTCGCAAAGAGTTGGATACAACTGAGTGACTGAACTGAACTGAACTGAACTGAACTGAATATCAGCACAGGTCAGTTGTTATCACTAAATGAGTTTGTCATGAACTTACTAATAAAATGGTTGGGCCATTTAACAAGTCCTACTACCTTGGGAGAATTATTTAAATGCTCTTATCCATGACATAACTTAATTACATCAGACTAACTAAGCCATAACCTACATCCAGAAATGAAACTGGAATATTTATTCATGGCCAGCAAAAGTTGCAGAATAAATACTGTACTTATGATGTGTGTTCCTTTATTAATTAGATGCATACCAAACCATTACAGTGAGCCAAACTCTAGGTTAAAACAAGGACCCAGAGTTAAATGAAGCCAGCATCTGGACTCAAATGTCTCCTGTCCAGTGAAAGAGACAGACCTGCAAATGAACATAGGACAATTCAACATGATACAAGTAAAATACCTACAAGCAGAAAATGTAGACCAATTTTGTAAGCTGGGGGAGATTAGGGAATGCTTTCTTGGTTAGCAATATACGTATCTAAGTGGGTTTTGCAGGATGAGTAGGAATTCATAAAATAGCAGAACTACTGTTAAAACAGCTCGAATCTTCTGGAGATGAATTAATACTGTAGTTGGTGATGGACAGGGAGGCCTGGCATGCTGCAATTCATGGAGTCGCAAAGAGTCAGACATGACTGAGCGACTGAACTGAACTGAACTGAATACTGTAGAGGGCACTTGAGGGGAAATCAATTCTCCTTTGATGTTTACCAGCTTAATCATTTATTTTCTCTTCTGAGATAACTGACCAAGCCTGTCTCAGTGCTTTTCTGCACCAGTCATGAAGTCTGAGAATGCATCACTTCGTAGAATCTTTCTTCTCCTATTAGGGAACAACATACTGTTCTCAGACCCTGCTTTGGTCCTGTTTGCATTCTAATATTGAAAATGCTAAATGAACAAGATTCTTATCTATTTATTAAGACATTCGCAGTGTTCTCTAAGAATGTGGCTTCTCCTCTCTCTTCCCTCCTTCCCCCTCAAACCCTCAACCAGTTCCTGTTGGCAGGATCTTGAAAATTATAAACCTAATTCTTTGAGACTGTTCTAACTCAAACTTTTCATTGATTAGCCTCCCTCCAGAAGGATGAATTAATGGTAGTAATCCTTTGTGGCATGGGAACCATGGTTTATAGCTGGCTAGCACACTGCAGGGCACCCCATATCACGAGCCAGATCCATGATGGCATCCAGACATGTAGGCTCCACAGAAGAATTGTTCACAGCATACACAATAAAGAGTCTCCAAGAGCAAGATGGCAGATGAGTAGATGGGCATGGAGTACATCTCTCTCCACAGATACATCAGGAATACACCTTCAGACACAGAAGTGCATGCAGAAAACCAGCTGAGAGTGGACAGGAGTACCTGACCAGAGGAAAAGAATATATAGACCATGCAAAACTCAGTAGGATGAAGGAACTAGGGGGAAAAACAGGAGTGAGAGTAGGACTGGACCTTCAGTGGGTGGGGGAACTGAAGCAGGGGCCCGATCCCCACATCAGGGCAATTGTCTGAGTCAGAGGAGAAACATTTGAGGCTGAGAGTGAAACACCTGGTCTGTAGCAGGCCTACATGAAATGAGAATCAGACAGTCCTTGCCCCAGCCATACATACCCCAAAGAGGGATGCGGGTCCCCTGGAAGGCGCAGCAGCTGGGAGCTGGAGTTTGAGGATTGTGGACTGAACCCAGGGCAAGGGCTGCTGTTGACTGTGGAGAGATGGATCGAGAGGAGGTGAGAGAGGAGATTGCGGTGGGAAATACCTGTGGAGGAAAGCCAGGCAGCCACGGAAGAAAGGCGATACTGCTGAGTCATGCGTAGGCGGTGGAGCCATCACCATAGCCTCTCTCTCCCCACACACCAGCATTGGCAGCTGAACAATAGATAAGCTGGCCCAATAAAGCATGATATACTGAACTACAGGGCAGAACCCCACCCAGGGTGCTCCTTTAAGTGACTGATGTGCTGATCTACAGAGTAGGACCCCAGACAGGGGGCCCCTCTATGTGCCTGAACAGGCAGAGCTATGAAGAAAGACTGGCCAAAGAAGCCTTCTGACCACCAGCTATTAGAGGTTCAAAAACAGGCTCTAAGACGGCCATAATTCCTGTGGCAGAGCCTGTCTGTGTCCCTAACACTCAGTGCTGCCAGAGTCCCCACAAGCGAAACAGCTGTGCCACCTTCTCTTTATTTAATTTTAATTTTTAATTTTTTAAACCTACTATTATTTTTGTAGAAAGACAAATCCATGCCACATTGAGAGATGCAAAAACTTTGATGTACTTATACTGTCATCATTAGAACGCCTCACTATAAGTAAATGATATTAAGTGTCAATGTTCATTTCTGAATGGAAAAAAGAAAAAAATCCTTTCTGTCACACAAATAACTGCTGAGCTACATATTCATAGTATGACACAAAACACTAGTTCTTAACTCCCACAGTTAATTAATTCTTTGAACTAACCCTAAAGAAACAAGGAGAAACTTTAGGAACTACCTCAAATAAGACATGAAATTTCTCGTTTGCTTTTCTTACTGTTCTTTCCCCCTTGCAGTTAATACTTGCTGTGTATAAATCTTCTTTATCTACCTCTATTTAACTTTGCATATCTATTCTTTCTTTCCTTTCCTCTCAACATTTTGTTAGTTTTATTTTCATTGCTTTATTCCCAATTGGCGCCTTACTTGAGTTTTGTTTTTCAGTTTGTGCTTTAGTTAGTTTTGTCCTGGTAGGTATAATTTTTGATTTCCTTTGTTGGCTGGGTTAATCTATTGTACTGTATTTTTGTTGGACTGTTTTAATTTTGCTTATGGGTATATATGGGTGTATATGTATATGTGTATATTCAGTCAAACTTTTTATTATTGTTATAAACCTCTGCCTCTATGTTGGGTTTTTGCAATTCTATGGAGTTTTCCTTTTTTTCCTCTTTTTTATTTCTTCTTCCATTTTTTCTCTTTTCTCTTTTTTATAATTTTTATTTTTTAATACATATTATATTTTTTCTACATTTATTCCTTTGCTTCCCTTTCCTATTGTTCTTTTCCCCTTGCAGTTAATCTTTAATGTATATAAATCTTCTTCATCTACCTCTATTTAACTTTCCATATCAATTCTTTCTTTCTTTTCCTTTCAACATATTTGTCAGTTTTGTTTTTTCATTGCTTTATTCCCCACTTGGCACCTTGCTTTAGTTTTGTTTTCCAGTTTATGCTTTAGTTAGTGCTTTAGTTAGTTTTGTTCTTAACTGGTAAATATAATTTTTTATTTACTTTTTCACCAGGTCAATCTACTGTACTTAATTTTGGTTGGACTGTTTTCACTTTGCTCATGGGTATATATGTATATGTGTATATTCCATTGTTTGAATTATTATTTGTCTGATTTTGTAACTGCCATTTGTCTGGGTTTCATCTTTGGTTTCTCAGTTTTGGATATTTGTTTTAATCTCACTTAATGCCATAACAAATCATTTGTGGAATCTTTGTTCCTGAGGAGAGATCAAGCTATGAGCCTTTGGAATGGGAGCACTGACTCCAAGACCCTAAACTACCAGAGAACTGACCCTAGGGAGTATCAGATAGTGAACTCACACAAAGGAAACCACTTAAATACAAGACCCAGCATCACCCAACCATCAGTAGCACCCTGTGCAGGACGCCTCATTTAAACAACAAACAAAACAAAAATACACACCCAATCATCAGCAGACAGGATTACCATCTCACTCAGCCTTGCCCATCAGAGGAAAAACAAACAAACAAACAAACAAAAACTCAGCACAAATCTTACCATATATGAAGCTTACACAAACCACCGGACCAACCTTCAGTTCAGTTCAGTTCAGTCGCTCAGTCGTGTCCAACTCTTTGCGACCCCATGAACTGCAGCACGCCAGACCTCCCCGTCCATCACCAACTCCCGGAGTTCACTCAGACTCACGTCCATCGAGTCTGTGATGCCATCCAGCCATCTCCTCCTCTGTCGTCCCCTTCTCCTCCTGCCCCCAAGCCCTACCAGCATCAGAGTCTTTTCCAATGAGTCAGCTCTTCGCATTAGGTGACCAAAGTACTGGAGTTTCAGCTTTAGCATCATTCCTTCCAAAGAAATGCCAGGGCTGATCTCCTTCAGAATGGACTGGTTGGATCTCCTTGCAGTCCAAGGGACTCTCAAGAGTCTTCTCTAACACCGCAGTTCAAAAGCATCAATTCCTCAGTGCTCAGCTTTCTTCACAGTCCAACTCTCACATCCATACATGTCCACAGGAAAACCAGAGCCTTGACTAGATGGACCTTAGTTGGCAAAGTAATGTCTCTGCTTATGAATATACTATCTAGGTTGGTCATAACTTTTCTTCCAAGGAGTAAGCATCTTTTAATTTCATGACTGCAGTCACCATCTGCAGTGATTTTGGAGCTCAAAAAAAATAAAATCTGACACTGTTTCAACTGTTTCCCCATCTATTTCCCATGAACTGATGGGACCAGATGCCATGATCTTCGTTTTCTGAATGTTGAGCTTTAGGCCAACTCTTTCACTCTCCACTTTCACTTTCATCAAGAGGCTTTTGAGTTCCTCTTCACTTTCTGCCATAAGGGTGGCGTCATCTGCATATCTGAGGTTATTGATATTTCTCCCAGCAATCTTGATTCCAGCTTGTGTTTCTTCGATTCCAGCTTGTGTTTCTTCCAGTCCAGCGTTTCTCATGATGTACTCTGCATAGAAGTTAAATAAGCAGGGTGACAATATACAGCCTTGACGTACTCCTTTTCCTATATGGAACCAGTCTGTTGTTCCATGTCCAGTTCTAACTGTTGCTTCCTGACCTGCATACAGATTTCTCAAGAGGCAGGTCAGGTGGTCTGTATTCCCATCTCTTTCAGAATTTTCCACAGTTTATTGTGATCCACACAGTCAAAGGCTTTGGCATAGTCAATAAAGCAGAAATAGATGTTTTTCTGGAACTCCCTTGCTTTTTCCATGATCCAGCAGATGTTGGCACTTTGATCTCTTGTTCCTCTCATTTTCTAAAACCAGCTTGAACATCAGGAAGTTCACAGTTCATGTATTGCTGAAGCCTGGCTTGGAGAATTTTGAGCATTACTTTGCTAGCATGTGAGATGAGTGCAATTGTGCAGTAGTTTGAGCATTCTTTGGCATTGCCTTTCTTTGGGATTGGAATGAAAACTGACCTTTTCCAGTCCTGGGGCCACTGCTGAGTTTTCCAAATTTGCTGGCATATTGAGTGCAGCACTTTCACAGCATCATCTTTCAGGATCTGAAACAGCTCAACTGGAATTCCATGACCTCCACTAGCTTTGTTCATAGCAATGCTTTCCAAGGCCCACTTGGCTTCACATTCCAGGATGTCTGGCTCTAGATGAGTGATCACACCATCATGATTATCTGGGTCTTGAAGATGTTTTTTGTACAGTTCTTTCGTGTATTCTTGCCACCTCTTCTTAATATCTTCTGCTTCTGTTAGGTCCATACCATTTCTGTCATTTATCAAGCCCATCTTTGCATGAAATATTCCCTTGGTATCTCTAATTTTCTTGAAGAGATCTCTAGTCTTTCCCATTCTGTTCTTTTCCTCTATTTCTTTGCATTGATCGCTGAAGAAAGCTTTCTTATCTCCTTTGCTATTCTCTGGAACTCTGCATTCTGATGCTTATATCTTTCCTTCTCTCCTTTGCTTTTCGCCTCTCTTCTTTTCACAGCTATTTGTAAGGCCTCCCAGACAGCCATTTTGCTTTTTTGCATTTCTTTTCCATGGGGATGATCTTGATCCCTGTCTCCTGTACAATGTCACGAACCTCATTCCATAGTTCTTCAGGCACTCTATCTATCAGATATAGGCCCTTAAATCTATTTCTCACTTCCACTGTATAATCATAAGGGATTTGATTTAGGTCATACCTGAATGGTCTAGCGGTAACCTTAGGAGGGCAGAATCCAAAAGGAAGAAAGAATTCAACCTTAAAGCCTGGGAAAAGGAGACCTCAGACACAATAAGTTAAAAAGAAATAATGAAAAGGCATAGAAATGCTACTCAAATGGAGGAACAAACTAGAAACATAGAAGTCCACGTAAATGAAGAGGAAAGAGGCAAACTACCTGAAAAAGAATTCAGAATAATGGTAGTAAAGATGATCAAAAACCTTGAAAACAAAATGGAGAAAATGCAAGATTCAATTAACAAAGACCTGGAAGTATTAAGAATAAGCATACAGAGACAAACAACACAATTACTGAAATTAAAAATACTCTGGGAGGAATCAATAGCAGAATATCTGAAGTAGAAGAATGAATCAGTGAACTGGAAGATAAAATGGTGCCAATGACTTCTGAAGATCAGAGTAAAGTAAAAAGAATGAATAGAACTGAGGATAGTCTCAGAGATATCTGTAACAATATCAAATGCACCAACATTCAAATTATAGGGGTCCCAGAAGAAAAAGAGAAAAAGAAAGAGCATGAGAAAAATTTTGAAGAGATTATAAATGAAAATTTCTTCAACATGGAAAAGGAAATAGTCAATCAAGTCCAAAAGGCACAAAGAGTTCCATACAGGATAAACCCAAGGAGAAACATGCCAAGACACATACTAATCTAACTAACAAAGACTAAACACAAAGAAAGACTATTAAAAACAGCAAGGGAGAAGCAACAACTAACATACAAGGGAAACCCCATATGCTTAACAGCTGATCTTTCAGCAGAAACTCTGCAGGCCAGAAGAGAATGGAAGGATATATTTAAAGTATTGAAAGGGAAAAGTCTGCAATGAAGATTACAGTACCCGGCCAGGATCTCATGTTGATGTATGGCAAAACCAATACAATACTGTAAAGTAAAACTAAAATGAAAGATAAAAATATGTATATGGATAGATAGATGGAGAAATCAAAAGCTTTTCAGACAAGCAAAAGTTAAGAGAATTCAGTACCACCAAACCAGCTTTACAAAAAATGTTAAAGTGACTTACATGGTCAAGAAATACAGAAGAAGAAAAAAGATATACAAAATCAACCCCAAACAACTAAGAAAATGGCAATAGGAACATATATATCAATAATTACTTTAAATGCAAATGGATTAAATGCTCCAATCAAGACACAGACTGGCTGAATGGATTCAAAAACAAGACCCATATATATGCTGTCTACAAGAAACCCACTTCAGACCTAAAGACACATAGACTGAAAGTGAGAGGATGGAAAAATATATTCCATGCAAATGGAAAGCAAAAGAAAGCTGGAGTAGAAATCCTCATGTCAGACAAAATAGACCTTAAAATAAAGATTACAAGAGATAAGGAAGGACACTACATAATGATCAAGGGATCAATCCAAGAGGAAGACATAACAATTGTAAATATCTATGCACCAAACATAGGAGCACCTCAATACCTAAGACAAATGCTAACAGATATAAAAGGAGAAATTGACAGGAACACAATATTAGTAGGAGACTTTAACATTCCACTTACACCAATGGACATATCGTCAAAACAGAAAACTAAGAAGGAAACACAAATCTTATATGATACATTAGAAGAGATGAACCTCATTGATATCTTCAGGATATTTCATCCACATGCAGAATACACCTTCCCAAGTGCACACCAAACATTCTCCAGGATAGACCACATCTTGGGCCACAAATCAAACCTCAGTAAATTTGAGAAAATTGAAACTGTATCAAGCATCTTCTCTGACCATAATGCTGTAAGACTAGATATCAATTACAGGAAAAAAAAAAAAACTATAAGAAACACAAACATATGGAGATTAAACAACACATTTCTAAGTAATGAACAGGTTACTCAAGAAATCAAAAAGGAAATAAAAAAATTTCTAGAAACAAACGGCAAGAAAACATGACAACTCAAAACCTATGGGATGCAGTGAAAACAGTTCTAAGAGGGAAGTTTATAACAATACAATCCTACCTCAAAAAACAAGAAAAATATCAAAGACAACCTAACTTTACACCTAAAACAACTGGAAAAAGAACAACAACAACAACAAAATTAGTGGAAGGAAAGAAATCATAAAGATCTAAGCAGAAATAAATGAAAAAGAAATGAAAGAAATAAGAGTAAAGATTAATAAAACTAAAAGCTGGTTCTTTGAGAAGATAAACAAAATTGACAAGACTTTTACCAGACTCATCAAGAGAAAAAGAGGGAAGAATCAAATCAACAAAATTAGAAATGAAAGAGGAAAGGTTATAGCAGACAATGCAGAAATACAAAGGATTCTGAGACTATTATGAACAACTGTCTGAAATGGTTAACCTGGAAGAAGTGGATAGATCCTTATAAAAGTTCAATCCTCCAAGACTGAACCAGGAAGAAATAGAAATTATGAGCAACCTAATTACAAGCACTGAAATTGAAGCTATGATCAAAATTCTCCCAAAAAACAAAAGCCCAGGACCAGATGGCTTCACAGGAAAATTATATCAAACACTGAGAGAAGAGCTAATGCCTATGCTTCTAAAACTCTTTCAAAAAATTGCAGAGGAAAGAACACTTCCAAACTCATTCTATGAGGCCACCATCACCCTGATACCAAAACCAGACAAAGACAACCAAAAAAAGAAAACTACAGGCCAATATCACTGATGAACATAGATGCAAAAATCCTCAACAAAATTTTAGCAAACAGAATTCAGCAACACATCAAAAGCTCATACACCACAATCAAGTTGGGTTTATTCCAGGAATGCAAGGATTCTTCAATATACACAAATCAATCAATGTGATATACCCTATATTAACAAATTGAAAGACAAAACCCATATGATGACAATTTGACATGACAAATTTGACAATTCATATCAAAACGCAAAAGACCCTGAATAGCCAAAATAGTCCTGAGAAAGAAGAATGGAGCTGGAGGAATCAACCTTCCTGACTTCAGATTATACAACAAAGCTGTAGTCATTTGCACAAAAGCAGAGATATAGACCAATGGAACAAGATTGAAAGCCCAGAAATAAACCCATGCACTTATGGGTGCCTTATTTCTGAGAAAGGAGGCAAGAATATACAATGGGGCAAAGACAGCCTCTTCAATAAATGGTGCTGGGAAAACTGGACAGCTACATGTGAAAAAATGAAATTAGAACACTTCCTAACACCATACACAAAGATAACTCAAAATGGATTAAGACTTAAATGTAAGATCAGAAAGTACAAAACTCTTAGAGGAAAACATAGAACACTGGATGACATAAATCAAAGCAAGATCCTCTATGACCCACCTCCTAGAGTAACAGAAATATAAACAAAAGTAAACAAGTGGGACCTGATTAAACTTCAACGCTTTTGCACAGCAAAGGAAACTATTAGCAAGGTGAAAAGACAACCCTCAGAATGGGAGAAAATAATAGCAAATGAAACAACTGACAAAGGATTAATTTCCAAAATATACAAGCAGCTCATACAACTCAATATCAGAAAAACAAGCAACCCAATAAAAAGTGGGGAAAAAAACTTGGACATTTCTCCAAAGAAGACATACAGATGGCTAACAAACACATGAAAAGATGCTCAAGACTGCCATTATTAGAGAAATGCAAATCAAAACTACAATGAGATATCAGCTCACACTGGTCAGAATGGCCATCATCAAAAAGTCTACAAACAGTAAATGCTGGAGAGGGTGTGGAGGAAAGGGAGCACTCTTACATTGTTGGTGGGAATGTATAATGATACAGCCACTGTGGAAGACAGTATGCAGATTCCTTAAAAACTGGAAATAAAACTGCCATATGACCCAGCAATCCCACTCCTAGGCATATACCCTGAGGAAACCAAAATTGAAAAAGACACATGTACCCCATTGTTCATTGCAGCACTATTTACAATAGCTAGAACATGAAGCAACCTAGATGTCCATCAACAGATGAATGGATATAAAGAAGTTGTGGTACATATACACAATGGAATATTACTCAGCCATATAAAGGAACACATCTGAGTCAGTTCTGATGAGTCAGTGGATGAACCCAGAACCTATTATACAGAGTGAAGTGAGTCAGAAAGAGAAAGATAAATATCATATTCTAATGCATATATAAGGAATCTAGAAAAAAGGAACTGAAGAATTTATTTACAGGGCAGCAATGGAGAAACAGATATAGAGAATAGACTTATGAACATGGGGAGAGGGGAGGGGAGGGTGAGATGTATGGAAAGAGTAACATGGACACTTATATTCAGTTCAGTTAAGTCGCTCAGTCGTCTCCGACTCTTTGCGACCCCATGAATCGCAGCACGCCAGGCCTCCCTATCCATCACCAACTCCCGGAGTTCACTCAGACTCACGTCCATCGAGTCAGTGATGCCATCCATCCATCTCATCCTCTGTCGTCCCCTTCTCCTCCTGCCCCCAATCCCTCCCAGCGTCACAGTCTTTTCCAATGAGTCAACACTTCACGTGATGTGGCCCAAGTACTGGAGTTTCAGCTTTAGCATCATTCCCTCCAAAGAAATCCCAGGGCTGATCTCCTTCACAATGGACTGGTTGGATCTCCTTGCAGTCCAAGGGACTCTCAAGAGTCTTCTCCAACACCACAGTTCAAAAGCATCAATTCCTAGGCGCTCAGCTTTCTTCACAGTCCAACTCTCACATCCATACATGACCACTGGAAAAACCATAGCCTTGACTGGACGGACCTTTGTTAGCAAAGTAATGTCTCTGCTTTTCAATATGCTATCTAGGTTGGTCATAACTTTTCTTCCAAGGAGTAAGCATCTTTTAATTTCATGACTGCAGTCAACATCTGCAGTGATTTTGGAGCCCCAAAAATAAAGTCTGACACTGTTTCCACTGTTTCCCCATCTATGTGCCATGAAGTGATGGGACCAGATTCCATGATCTTCGCTTTCTGAATGTTGAGCTTTAAGCTAACTTTTTCACTCTCCACTTTCACTTTCATCAAGAGGCTTTTGAGTTCCTCTTCACTTTCTGCCATAAGGGTGGTGTCATCTGCATATCTGAGGTTATTGATATTTATCCAGCAATCTTGATTTCACCTTGTGCTTCTTCCAGCCCAGCGTTTCTCATGATGTACTCTGCATATAAGTTAAATGAGCAGGGTGACAATATACAGCCTTGATGTACTCCTTTTCCTATTTGGAACCAGTCTGTTATTCCATGTCCAGTTCTAACTGTTGCTTCCTGACCTGCATACAGATTTCTCAAGAGGCAGGTCAGGTGGTCTGGTATTCCCATCTCTTTCAGAATTTTCCACAGTTTATTGTGATCCACACAGTCAAAGGCTTTGGCATAGTCAATAAAGCAGAAATAGATGTTTTTCTGGAACTCTCTTGCTTTTTCCATGATTCAGCAGATGTTGGCAATTTGATCTCTTGTTCCTCTGCCTTTTCTAAAAACAGCTTGAACATCAGGAATTCACAGTTCATGTAATGCTGAAGCCTGGCTTGGAGAATTTTGAGCATTACTTTACTAGTGTGTGAGATGAGTGCAATTGTACAATAGTTTGAGCATTCTTTTGCATTGCCTTTCTTTGGGATTGGAATGAAAACTGACCTTTTCCAGTCCTGTGGCCACTGCTAATTTTCCCAAATTTGCTGGCATATTGAGTGCAGCACTTTCACAGCATCATCTTTCAGGATTTGAAACAGCTCAACTGGAATTCCATGACCTCCACTAGCTTTGTTTGTAGTGATGCTTCCTAAGGCCCACTTGACTTCACATTCCAGGATGTCTGGCTCTAGGTGATTGATCACACCTTTGTGATTAAACTTATATTACCATATGTAAAATAGATAGCCAATTGCTGTATGGCTCAGGAAACTCAAACAGGGACTCTATATCAACCTAGATGGATGGGATGGGACAGGAGACAGGAGAGAGTTTCAAAAGGGAGGGGTTATATATATATACCTATGGCTGATTCATGTTGAGGTTTGACAGAAAACAGCAAAATTCTATATAGAAATTATCTTTCAATAAAAGAAATTAAATTTTTAAAAAAGAGTCTCCAAATAGTTGTTCCAAGCTTCCCTGGTGGCTAAGATGATAAAGAATCCATCTGCAGTGAAGGAGGTCTAGGTTCGATCCTTTGGTCTGGAAGATCCATAGAGAAGGAAATGGCAACCCACTCCAGTATTCTTGCCTGGGAAGTCCCATGAACTGTGGAGCCTGGCAATCTACATTCCATGGGGTTGCAAGAAGTTGGACAAGTCTAAGAGAATAACACTTTAACTTTTTTTTTTTTCAATTAGCTCCTCCACATTTTTTCATCAGAGAGGCATGGGTACTAGGCAGGGAAAAACAGCTTGGTGGCTGTACTCAACCTCTCCACTAACATTATGAGCTGTTTAACTCTGGCCCCTTCACTTGCCCTCTTCCAGCTGAAAAAGTGAGGTCATGCAGACAAACAGGACCAACTTTTTGGAAGGGTATTTGGTGATTATTTCATGTGACTGCCCATGTCCCTTGAAAGTCCTACCCACTTCTTCAAGTGGCTCATTAGAATATCCATTCAAATATATGCAGTGGACTCATGACTCTCAGTGAAGAATCCAGGAAAGTTTAATTGTCTTCCAATTGTTACACTACATTGCCATTTAGGTAATCCCATTAGTTGACATCACACTGACATTCAGTGTGTAAAGATCAACCCTAATCTCTCCTAGAATCCTATGAAGAGGGCTTCAGAATAAGTAAAGAACTCCACATTAACATTTCTGTTCTGAATCAAAGTAGGCTCCTTTCCACTGCCCAGCAAATTCCTTCTGAAAAGGAATTGAGTTGGTGATCTGCTGATTGATTAACCTCTTTTAGGTTGAATACTTTGCTCAGTGCTAGTGACAGAAAGATGAAAACATCAGCATCTTAGACTCATATTCTAGATTTATCACTGTGTTACAGTTTGACTGAATTCTCGATGTTAAAAATGACAGTAGTATAACTGTTTCTTTCCCCAAGATCACTTTAAGAAGTTCAGCAGTGTGATGTGTCAAGTGTCAACCCTCCTCATGCAGCGTGGTTTAGAGGCTCAAGCATTTATAAAAGGAAAGGGAAGGCTGTTTGGTGATGTTTTCATGTTATAGATCACAGGCGGTCTGGAGAGCTGGTGTGGCATCTGGGGCTTAAAGGGAGTCTGTATTTTAGCGTCTCCATTAGTAATCTCCTCACTGCTCTCTTTACTGTTTGTGGTATGGCTCCCTTCACCACATTCATACTTGTTTGTGCAAAAGGCTTTCACAAGGCAGAGAGTGGATTAAAATGTGTGCAGACTTCCTAATCCTCTGAGCTTGTCCATTTGTCTTTTATCTCAAAGTCAGTCAAGGAGAAAACCCATGTCTATTTCTAATTCTAGCTGGATATAAACTGTAGGCAGATCTATCATTATAGAACAAAGCTCAAGAAAAGAAGATATATCTTCTTCCAAGGACTTAGTCTCAAACTTTTTCAATTTAAGGATGTTTTAGATCAAGAGTGGTATAAAGAAAGGCAAACCCAGGGTAAAATGATAAAAAGCCTGAAGACTTTATTATTTATACCATTTGAGAAAATACATATAATTTGACTCTTCTATGTCATGCTATTCCACATTTACCCTGAAATAATGTTAATGGGGAGGCAGATTTCTTTCTCAGAGCTATGGAATTTCGCAGTGTGCCTGATGTGGGGAGGGGTGGTGGAAGGAAAATGGAAGGAGATGATATTGGAGATGTAGGTGGCAATGACAGGTAACAGCGAGCTTTGTGAGCTTCAACTTGAAGGAGTTCAGTTTTATTCAGAAGATAGTGGGAAAATATTAAAGGGTTTTCATTAGAAAAGTGATATGTTAAATATACAGCTGTTTTCATATATGCATACAATGATTATCTTTCCTTTCTTTCAAGTTTTCAAGTTTACATTTACAAATGTAATTTTCATGCGGTGAAGTGAAGTGAAGTAAAAGTCACTCAGTTATGTCTGGCTCTTTGCAACCCCATGGACTATACAGGCCATGGAATTCTCTAGGCCAGAATACTGGAATGGGTAGCAGGTCCCTTCTCCAGAGGATCTTAGCAACCCAGGGATCGAACCCAGGTCTCCCTTATTGCAGGCAGATTCTTTACCAGGAATCCAGATTTACCTTGAGTTCAGTTCAGTTCAGTTTAGTCGCTCAGTCATGTCTGACTTTTTGCGACCCCATGAATCGCAGCACGCCAGGCCTCCCTGTCCATCACCATCTCCCGGAGTTCACTCAGACTCACGTCCATCGAGTCAGTGATGCCATCCAGCCATCTCATCCTCTGTCGTCCCCTTCTCCTCCTGCCCCCAATCCCTCCCAGCACCAGAGTCTTTTCCAATGAGTCAACTCTTCACATGAGGTGGCCAAAGTACTGGAGTTTCAGCTTCAGCATCATTCCTTCCAAAGAACACCCAGGGCTGATCTCCTTCAGAATGGACTGGTTGGATCTCCTTGAAGTCCAAGGGACTCTCAAGAGTCTTCTCCAACACCACAGTTCAAAAGCATCAATTCCTAGGCGCTCAGCTTTCTTCACAGTCCAACTCTCACATCCATACATGACTACAGGAAAACCATAGCCTTGACTAGACGGACCTTTGTTAGTAAAATAATGTCTCTGCTTTTCAATATGCTATCTAGGTTGGTCATAACTTTTCTTCCAAGGAGTAAGCGTCTTTTAATTTCATGGCTGCAGTCAACATCTGCAGTGATTTTGGAGCCCCCAAAAATAAAGTCTGACACTGTTTCCACTGTTTCCCCATCTATGTGCCATGAAGTGATGGGACCAGATGCCATGATATTCGTTTTCTGAATGTTTAGCTTGAAGCCAACTTTTTCACTCTCCTCTTTCACTTTCATCAAAAGGCTTTTTAGCTCCTCTTCACTTTCTGCCATAAGGGTGGTGTCATCTGCATATCTGAGGTTATTGAGATTTCTCCCAGCAATCTTGATTCCAGCTTGTGTTTCTTCCAGTCCAGTGTTTCTCATGATGTACTCCATATAAGTTAAATAGGCAGGGTGACGATATACAGCCTTGACGTACTCCTTTTCCTATTTGGAACCAGTCTGTTGTTCCATGTCCAGTTCTAACTGTTGCTTCCTGACCTGCATACAGATTTCTCAAGAGGCAGGTCAGGTGGTCTGTATTCCCATCTCTTTCAGAATTTTCCACAGTTTATTGTGATCTACACAAAGGCTTTGGCATAGTCAATAAAGCAGAAATAGATGTTTTTCTGGAACTCTCTTGCTTTTTCCATGATCCAGCGGATGTTGGCAATTTGATCTCTTCTTCCTCTGCCTTTTCTAAAACCAGCTTGAACATCAGGGAGCTCACGGTTCACGTATTGCTGAAGCCTGGCTTGGAGAATTTTGAGCATTACTTTACTAGCATGTGAGATGAGTGCAATTGTGCGGTAGTTTGAGCATTCTTTGGCATTGCCTTTCTTTGGGATTGGAATGAAAACTGACCTTTTCCAGTCCTGTGGCCACTGCTGAGTTTTCTAAATTGAGGAAAATCCAAGAATACTGGAATGGGTCGCCTATCCCTTCTCCAGTGGATTTTCCTGACCCAGGAATTGAACCAGGTTCTCCCACATTGCAGGCAGATTCTTTACCAACTGACTATCATGCTAGTCCACTAAGAAAACTTTCCTTCACTGGTCAACTGCTAGAAATTCATATTACATCATGTTTTTTATGTTGCTTGTTTGTTTGTTTTTTTTGCTACACTGGGTCTTAGTTGTAGCATGTGGGATCTAGTTCCCTGACTAGGGATTGAACCCAAGCTCCCTGCATTGGGAGCGCAGAGTCTTAACCATTGCACCACCAGGGAGGTCCCTTATCATGTATTTTTAATTATCCATATACCTCTCTGAATATCCCTCCAGACTATGGAGTCAAGGACTGAATCTTCTTTCCACTTAACTCTTGTCACCTGGTATAGAGCTTGATGTAAACAGAAACTAAACCAGGAATCTTCCCACCAATATCTTCCAAAGGTTTTGAGGATTCTCTTTCGTATTTCAACCTTGAGAGGCAGAATTTCCTCTTTATTTCTCTAAAGTAATGAGCTGCTGTGATATCCTCAGCCCTATATATATTCAAGCAACTGTTAACCAGTTCAGATCAGCTCCAGGAATAGTTCTGACTTCCAATCAGAAGGTATGCATTGGTCCAAGTACTCAATACACAGAAATGAAAAGTTAGTCTCTTCTGCTCACACAGCACACAAACTGAGTGCAGATATAAATCTTATATATGTGTTGAAATGACAGGCTCACCATCTGGTCACTCAATTCAGTTTTACCTGTCTGAATATATCAATCCAGCTTCACAAGGGAAAGACCTGACTTTCATTTTCCTCTGCCACCTGGGGCTGATGTAGGGAGTGTAATTCTGTGAGGTTGAGATTAGGCTCTGTCCTCTTAAAAAACAGGAAGTTGCCCTGGCTGCTCTAGCCTCACCTTCCTTTTCCTCTGTTTAATTCACAGCCCTTTCTCAACCTAGGCCATCCCCAATATGTCACGGGGTAACCCTGTCTGTAAGGATCAACCCTAATCTCTCCCAGAATCCTACCAGGAGGCTTTCCAAAGAAATAATGAACACCACATTTCTGTTTCTTTTCTTAATTTTTTTAATTGATGGATAGTTGATTTACAATGTTGTGTTAATTTCTTTTGTACAGCAAAGTGATTACATACATTCTTTTTTTTAATATCATTTTCCATTATAGTTTATCACAGGATAATGAATATGGTTCCCTGTGCTATATGATAGGACCTTGTTGTTTATTCATTCTCTATATAATAGTTTGTATCTCCCAACCTCCTACTCCATCCTTCCTCCAACCCTGCTCTCGGCAACCATAAGTCTAGAGAACAACACTTCTTAAATGTACCTAAGTTATATGAAAATAATTTCAAAAATATTAATACAATCTGTAGTACTTGTCTGTATTAGCTATTATATATTAACTATCAAATATTGATTATTGCTGAATTGAAGTAGACTCACTCACAGGTACATTCATTCTGAAAAGAGGAAAGCTACACCAGGAGTATTACAATTTGCAGGAATTGAGGGGATAACTATTCAAATAAATAAATAAAACCTGTTGGAAGGATAAATGATGCCCATAAATTAACTTTACCTTGGCCAAGGAAAGGTGAAGTTAACAGAGGGAAGAGAATCTCAGAAAGGGAAATTAAAGTCAACATGCTTCTGGCTTCTTGAAGATGCCCCCTGAGTCGACTAATTACCTGCAAGGAGATTAGGAAGTGATTGTGAACTTCTCTTGCTTTGTGGGGGTAAAATGGAAGAACCACCTTGTTACTCTATTGGGAGGTTTAGAAATTGGCTTAGGAAAAAAATTGCTGAGGTATTGGGAATGAAAAACAGAGGGCAAAAACCTCCTGAGCAGTAATAAGCAGGGGGACAACTAACTACCTTAGATCATAGCTTCTCAGCTGGCTAAAAAAAATCATGATCTGAATCCAGAACAAGTCTGGGGATTTCTTTCCTCTTCCACTTTTTCCTTTCTTCCTCCCTACCTCCCCCTTGTTCTTCCTTCTCTTATCCCTTTTGTCATCCAATGGGTAAACATCTGTTATGTGATGGTTACTTCCCAGGCACTGGAAACATAGAATAAGACATCCCAGTAACAAATGACATTAACTCATACAGAGTAAGAGGGAGAAAACTTTTTCACCAAATTTCTCTTAGGAAAGAAATTGTGCTACTTTGTAAAAGCCATTCTTAATAAATGAATGGTATAGAAAGTGATAACCTGGCAGGTCTCCATATGACTGAGGACTACATATGAATGAAGCAAAGGGAAAGTGAAAGTGGAGAGTGGAAAAGTTGGCTTAAAGCTCAACATTCAGAAAACGAATATCATGGCATCTGGTCCCATCACTTCATGGCAAATAGATGGGGAAACAGTGGAAACAGTGTCAGACTTTATTTTTTTGGCTCCAAAATCACTGCAGATGGTGACTGCAGCCATGAAATTAAAAGATGCTTACTCCTTGGAAGAAAAGTTATGACCAACCTAGATAGCATATTGAAGAGCAGAGACATTACTTTGCCAAAAAGTTCTGTCTTGTCAAGGCTATGGTTTTTCCAGTGGTCATGTATGGATGTGAGAGTTGGACTGTGAAGAAAGCTGAGCGCCAAAGAATTGATGCTTTTGAACTGTGGTGTTGGAGAAGACTCTTGAGAGTCCCCTGGACTGCAAGGAGATCCAACCAGTCCATTCTGAAGGAGATCAACCCTGGGATTTCTTTGGAAGGAATGATGCTAAAGCTGAAACTCCAATGCTTTGGCCACCTCATGAGAAGGGTGGACTCATTGGAAAAGACTCTGATGCTGGGAGGGATTGGGGGCAGGAGGAGAAGGGGATGACAGAGGATGAGATGGCTGGAATGCATCACGGACTCGATGGACGTGAGTCTGAGTGAACTCCGGGAGTTGGTGATGGACAGGGAGGCCTGGCATGTTGTGATCCATGGGGTCACAAAGAGTCAGACATGACTGAGCAACTAAACTGAACTGAAGAAGAGGGGGTGGTAGTGGAGGGAGTAATCAAGATGGTGAGAAGTTGTGTTCAGCAATGTGAGCCTTCACCAGAGACTCAAAATGTTCAGTGTAGATTTCTTGTGAAAACCAGTAGAGGGGTTCAGTTCTATGTATGGGATGTCACAGAGCACAAGAGAAACAGTATGCAAAGGGGTCAGCAGTGACCAGAGAGAAATCAGAGAGAAAGATGAGAATGACACCATAGGGATTCATGGGGAAAGTTCTATCCCATCACAGGTCACACAACTGAAGTCCAGATTGCTTTTGCCAGATTGGCAAAATTCAGGGGGCTTCTGGTCTACAGTGGGGTTTCATATTCAGTTGGTCATAGAAGTACATTTGAAATCATCTGAGAATAGAGGGAAAATACGTACTGCAAAGTCCAACCCATCAGATGGTGAATCAATAACACCATATACTTTATATCATATATAATTGTATAGCCCCAAGTATTCATATATTCATAAATAGGTTTCAAAAAAATCCATTAACTCCCTGAAATTACATGCAAATTATAATTATATATACATGAAGTAGATATATGAAACATAAATATATGTGAAAATATGTGTGTGTGTGTGTGTGTGTGTATGTGTTAGTCGCTCAGTGGTGTCTGACTCTTTGTCACCCCAGGGATTGTAGCCCACCAGGCTCCTCTGTCCATGGAATTCTCCAGGCAAGAATACTAGAATGGGTAGCCATTCTCTTCTCAAGGGGATCTTCCCAACCCAAGGATTGAACCCTGGTCTCTTGCATTGCAAGCAGATTCTTTATGATCTGAGCCACCAGAGAAAATTGTTAACAGTAAAAAATAACTAGCATCTATTCAATGTTTACTATGTATTATTTTACACAATTGTTTCATATTTATACTTCTGTAGTAAAAAAAAAAAAAAAAAAACTTGAAAATTGAAGACTGTGAGTCACCCTACCCAGGCCACACTATTAATGAGTAGCAGGCATGGACTTGGACTCATGCCGCAGTTATTAGCCTACATCCTTAATGGCCTCCAACCATTTGCCCTCTGAACTTCAGTGAATCTCAAGTCAGACTTTGTGACCATTTCAATTTTTTTCCCCCAGAGAGAAAGATTAGAGAAATGGACTTAGGTGCCTAGTGGGGCTCAGATTCTGCTTATATTTTCTGAGGGTCTAACCTTCCAAGGACTTGGGAAAAAAAATCCCATTCCATCGTCTTATCCTATTTCACTGAGGGCAATAGGTATAAATATCTCTGACATTTGTGATGCTGACTCAGTGGTCATATCATGCTGCTTTAGGTAAGTGACACAGGGGGCCTGTCACCTAGGTCTTCTGCTCCACCAGCTGTTGCCCAAGCTGAAGTCAGGCTGGTAGATTCTTGACTTGGAGAGGAGTCATCCAGTAGGCCTGCTGAACTGCTGTCATGAGATCCATCAAATCAAACTGCAGTTTGAATCCTGCAAAAGAAGGGACCTCAGAGACATGGCTTTATTGCTGTACAATGGGCACAAAGCACCAGGAGAGAACAGAGTCACTGCAGGCAATCGACTCTGAGCTTGCCAACTTAGGTGTCCTGAGAGAATCAGCATCACACCCTTTACAAACTTCACAGAGTCATCTTACTTCCTCGACCCTGGCTGATATTCCCTCAGCTTGCTGTAGGGATAGTTTAGCAAGCCATACATGCAATTCCTGGGGAAGAACAAAAGGTAATGCAGGTGAAATCTACCCTCCTTATGAAGAAGTCTGTGCTCATGGTTAGAGTGAAGACCCTGAGGGTGAGTAAACCCCAGAAATTCCAAGGGAGAAGAGAACCACAGGGCCATCATAAGAAAGGGAAGATCAAAGAGGAGAGTGAAAAAGTTCGCTTAAAACTCAACATTCAGAAAACTAAGATCATGGCATCTGGTCCCATCACTTCATGGCAAATAGATGGGGAAGCAGTGGAAACAGTGAGAGATTTTATTTTTCTGGGCTCCAAAATCACTGCAAATGGTGACTGCAGCCATGAAATTAAAAGACACTTACTCCTTGGAAGGAAAGTTACGACCAACCTAGACAGCATATTAAAAAGCAGAGACATTACTTTGCCGACTAAGGTCCGTCTAGTCAAGGCTATGGTTTTTCCAGTGGTCATGCATGGATGTGAGAGTTGGACTATAAAGAAAGCTGAGTGCCGAAGAATTGATGCTTTTGAACTGTGGTGTTGGAGAAGACTCTTGAGAGTACCTTGGACTGCAAGGAGATCCAATCAGTCCATCCTAAAGGAGATCAGTCCAGAATATTCACTGGAAGGACTGATACTGAAGCTGAAAACTCCAGTACTTTGGCCAACCGATGTGAAGAACTGACTCATTTGAAAAGACCCTGATGCTGGGGAAGATTGAAGGCAGGGGGCAACAGAGGATGAGATGGTTGGATGGTACCACTGACTCAATGGACATGAGTCTGAGCAAGCCCCAGGAGTTGGTGATGAATAGGGAGGCCTGGTGTGCTGCAGTCCATGGCTGTGACCATGGGTCACAAAGAGCCAGACAAAACTGAGCAACTGAACTAAACTGATCCAGATCCCAGCTGGAATTCCATCACCAAACTGAGAGAAGAAGAAAACATAGGAGCTGGATAAGTTCTTTAGCACCTGGTTGAACAGAAGTGATTAGGATGGCATTTTACTGTCCATTCCCTAATGGCTCAGTGGGTAAAGAATCTGCCTGCAATGCAGGAGACAGAGGAGACATGAGTTTCATCCCTGGGTCAGGAAGATTTCCTTAAGGAGGAAATGGCAATCCATTCTAGTATTCTTGCCTGGAAAATTCCATAGGCAAAGGAGCCTAGCAGGCTACAGTCCATGGGGTCATAAAGAGTTGGCCACAACTGAGCGACTAAGCATGCATGCATCACTCACCATTGCTTAGTTGGAATAGAAATACAGTTCAGCATTCTTTAAGCAAGAAATAAAAGAGCAGAAGAATTCTTAGGAAAGAGCCACCACAAAAGTACCATTGTTCTCTCTGCTTTAGGGGAAAGGGTGACATATTACAACAGAAGTAACACCTGAAGGCACTTAAGAACTGGCTTAACAGTGACTTTATTGGCTGTTTGTCATGTACTTATTGACTAAGCAACAGTGGAAGGAAAAAGAAAGCTTTCCGAATTGTCCTGGGTGAGTAGATAGGACTGCTAAAGAGACACAGCATCAGACTTATAGAAAAAGACCCCACAGCAAACTCTAGTGCTGTGGTTCTCAAAGTCCAACAGCAGCAGCTGGGAGCTTGTTAGAAATTCAGATTCTCAGCTCCCACACCAGACGTACCGAATCATAAATTCTGAGGGCCCAGCAATCTGTTTTAATATACCCTCCAGGGGATTCTAATGTAGCTAAAGTGTGAGAAGCTCAGCATAATATATATTTTTTTGGTAGTGCTCACTCAGTCATGTCCAATTCTTTGTGACCCTTTGGACTATAGCCTGCCAGGCTCCTCTGCCATGGCATTTTTTAGGCAATGATACTAGAATTGTCGGCCATTTCCTCCTCCAGGGAATGTTCCCAGACCCAGGGGTTGATCTGGCATCTCCTGTGTCTCCCCCTGCATTGCAAGTGGGTTCTTCACCTGCTGAGCCAACAGGAAGTCTTTTTATAGTATTTACTTTTGGTCATGCTGGGTCTTCGTTGCTGCTGGGGCTCTTCTCTAGTTGCAGCAAAGTGGGGGCTACTCTCTAGTTACAGTGCATGGACCTCTCATGGCTTCTCTTATTGTGGAGCACAGCTCTAGGGTGCTCAGGCTTCAGTAGTTGTGGTTCCCAGGCTCCAGAGCACAAGCTTAATAGTTGTGGTGCACGGGCTTAGTTGCTCTGCAGCATGTGGGATCTTCCTGGATCAGGGATCAAGCCCATGTCTCCTGTATTGGCAGGAGGATGCTTTACCACTGAAGCTTAGTATAATAAAAAAGACTCTTAACTGAGGGTCTGACAGACAAGAGTTGGGGGTCCACCTTGGACCTTAATTCATGATAAAATTTTGGGTGAGGTTCTTAAATGCTGAGCTGTGACTTTATTCTACTCTGTGAAACTAAGAGTGGTAGTAACAGGGTGGTATAAAGGAGAATGAATAGGAATAGTCACTTGATCCCTGATCAGTCAGCA
Source organism: Ovis aries (assembly GCF_016772045.2). Taxonomy (NCBI): domain Eukaryota; kingdom Metazoa; phylum Chordata; class Mammalia; order Artiodactyla; family Bovidae; genus Ovis; species Ovis aries. The sequence continues at coordinate 52,489,105 of NC_056058.1, read as the reverse complement.
AATGGTAGCTTCTGTTCATGAAAATGAAAGTCACTCAGTCGTGTCCGACTCTTTGTGACCCCATGGACTGTCCATGGAATTCTCTAGGCCAGAATACTGGAGTGGGCAGCATTTCCCTTCTCCAGGGGATCTTCCCAACCCAGGGATCAAACCCAGGTCTCCCGCATTGCAGGCAGATTCTTTATCAGCTGAGCCACAAGGGAAGCCCAAAAATATTGGAGTGGGTAGCCTATCCCTTCTCCAGGGGATCTTCCTGACCCAAAAATCAAACCGGGGTCTCCTGTATTGCAGGCAGACTCTTTACCAACTGAGCTATCAGGGGAGCCATATGGGGTCATTCAAAAGACCACAGTCAGATCACTTCAAACTAAACAAGGTTTTAGGCAAGCTTTTCCTGTTAAACCAGCACATATCTAAGCATCATTACTCTTAATAAAGCTTTGTTTATCAGAGAATGAACCACCTGCTTCAGAATTACCTGGTGTCAGTTTAAAAACACAGCTATCCAGTATTCATTTCAGTCCTACTTAATCTGCATCTTGTGAAGCGTGGTCTGGGTATCTAAAAGCTTCAGAATTGTTCCCTGAAGATGCTTCAGCAGACTGAGATGTAATAATCATCAATTAAAATGAAGAGATAAGATAAGGCTCAGCTTAGCTGTTGTTTAACTATCGTAATCGCTCTCCTGCAGAAAGAGGCTGAAGGAGGCGGACATGTGGTCTCAACGTTACACTGGGAAGCAGAACCAAGAAGTGAACTTGACTCCCCTGTTCACCACCCTTACTTGTGGTGGGTGATAGGTGGCTTCCTGGATTTCTCTCAGCTGGCCAGCCTGAAATTGAAGCAGTTTTACTGATTTCTGAGGGAAAGTGCTCCTGGTGTGGCAGAAGAGAACTGGGTTCATGGGAGCCTGTGATTGCAAAGGATGCATTAAGTGGAAAAGTCTTAAGTTTGGTTTTCCAGAAAGATGTACCTTTTTTATGGAGTCTGTAATCTCTTAGCCTGGGCATAGCTCAAAAACTTTATCCTGTTTCTTTATCTCCTACTCCAACCAAGACTGCCAGTTAATAAGCTATTCTTCAGGGACCTCTGGTTTCAGAGGAAGGAATGGCTATTTGGGCATGTTCAGGATGTGCTCAATGTAGAGAAGGGAAGAAGAGGAGACTGGGGGAAAGAGGCTTGAAACTCAAGTGACCCAGACAAGCCCAAACCACCAAGACACCAGTATGCAATTCTGTAAGACAGTCTTACTTCTGTAATTCTGTATGTATATTGATACATATATCAAACAAAACTCAAAGCAGAATATCCCAAAATGTCAATACTAGCTAACATTTGTTAGGCCTCCTTATATGCTAGGAGCTTTATATTTACTATCTCACTGAAACATTACTACAGTCATAGGACTAAGTACTAACAATGTGTTCTGAGTTTTAAACTCAGGCAATACAACTGACATGTCCAAGCCCTAAACTCTTGCTACTCAAAGAGTAGTTCTTGGACCAGCATCCCCCAAGAGATTGTGAGAACACTCTCAGACACACCCCAGACCTACTTAAGCAGATTATGCATTTTAACAGAAATTTGTGGGTAAAGTTTGAGAAGGACTGCTTTAAAGCAGAAGGGTTTTCTGCAAGTGTGCTCTAGTACACTCAACATTAAAAAACCCCGGGGATGCTGGAGAGCTATGCAGATTCCAGACTAACCAGCAATCTCTGCGGCTAGGGTCAAAGATGCTGCAGCCTCAACAAGCTCCCCAGGTGATTGCTATATATGCTTAATTTTGAGAATCACTGCCTTTGGTTCTCCTGCTTTTGCCCCTCCCTTGCCAGTTAAAAGAATAAGAAGGTCAAATTGGAACAGGTGAATTCTCTCTCTGCAACGATGAGAAAAAGAATCCGGAGAATAGCTCAGACAGCCGAAGTAGGAAGGGCCAAGGAGAAACCTTCTCTCTTGACTTTAATGTTTTCCAGTTCAGACTGTGCCATGGACATTTGAAGCTCAGTTCTTTTTTTGTTTTGTTTTTAAAGAATGCCTTTATGAAAACCTGTACTTTTTCTAGTCACTGACTCCAAGGCCAGTGCTCAAGTTATTTCTTTACCCTGCACTGGTTTACATAATATTTTCCTCCTCCACAAACCTAAAAATGGAAAGTGGAGTCTCAACCTGTTTCAAAACACTCCAGAGGAAGGTACAAAGTTAAGGAAGGTACCATGTTGATTAGGCTGACATGGCATACCTGAGAGATGGATATGATGACCGTGATATTTTTGTCCTTAAGCACAACTCATCAGGATCGGTAAACAACACTGATTAAGTTCTTTTCTAAATTCTATATTATCACTACAGAAACCCCAGAAGTGGCGGATGCAGCAAAGCGCAAGAAAGGAACCTTGAGCCGTGAGTGTCATTCTGAGCACGTGGCACAAGTTACTATGCTGCCTCTAGGAAAGTTGCTTAATTTATTCAAGCCATGGTTTTCCCATTTGTTCAGGTGCTGCAATTTCAGCCATCTCGCGAGACCAGGCAGGTCATGTAAATAAGCGGTCAGAAGCAATCAGCCAGAAGTGCACTGTACAAGGCAGGCTTCTCCTTAGGGTTCACCAGTGTGGGTCTCCCCAAGCACCACACCGGCCAAATGGAATGCAGCTATGACTGAATTTGATCCCAGGTACACTGTCTTTCAGAGGCTTTACAGCGCATAGTAACATTTAGGGTTTGTTGGCCATTGGGGGTCAACATGTTCACTGCCTGCAGGGAACTGGCCAGAAACAGGAGATGAAGGAGACCCAATAGCAGTTGATGACCTCAGTCCTGTTACTTCAACTGAGAATGAGTGCTAAGCTGCTGAACTTCCCAAGAACAAGCTGAGGACATCAGGCCAAAGAGGAACCGGTATTTTTCCTGAAGGTAATAAAGCTGAAAAAGATTTTAAGGAAGATGCAGTATTATTTTGGTAAAACATGGAAGAAATTTTTGATGCTAGTAGACGGGGATGGGTGGTCACTTTTTGTTTATTTCTTTGGTGGGAGAAAAGGTAAGGATTTTAAGTAATGTATCCCTAGATTTATTTTATTTTCCCCCCAAAAAGGGGGAAAGTTTCATATTTATATCATTTAATGTTCATATTTATATAATTTACTTGATTTTTACTGTCAGAAATATGTGTATTTAAAAGTATTAAATAATGTTTCCCTTGATTTTAAATGTTATGTTGTTAACTCTTTCAATTTACTGTTAATACCAGCATTTTATTCAGATGTTTGTTTTACACAATATATATTTTTTTAAAGATTTTAATTGTAGATATGACAGACACTAATATGAAAGTGCAGTGGTTTGGGTGACATCTCTGGCTCTTTAAGGGCAAAAATCTATTCTCCATTTCCAGGCATATGAGGGTTTTCAAATAGATGTTTATTGACTTAATATTGGTTCTCAAGGTGTGGCCCCCGGCCGATAGCATCAGCACCACCTGGGAACTTGTTAGAAATGCAAATTCCCAGACTCTACCCTAGATCTACTAAATCAGGGTTTTAATAAACCATCCAGATGATTCTGATGACCCCTACAGCTTGAGAGTCTCTGATTTAAAATTTACCCTTAATTGGTGCCACTGACTAGGGTCTGAGCAGTAATTCAGTCCTGATGTTCTTATGTTATATTCCTCATATTTATAGGTATTGAATTAGTGCACTTCCAAGTACAGCAAGCTCCACAACCAACAATGAGGAATATGGTGATACAGATGCTACAATCCAGGTGAAGATACAGTTGACTAAAGCTGTCACTGAATAAAATCCAGGTGCACTCTGCAGGTAAGTGGAGGACCATTCTGGTCTTTTTATTTATTCATTCTGTGTTTTGGTACCTGTTGATGTATGTTTCATTCTGTACTAATAGTTTAAATGGTTCAGAAAAATCCTGTTTGAACAATGATTTGATGCAGTATGACTTATCTATATAACCTTCATATAATATCTTCGGTTAATATTATAATATCAAGGGAGAAAGCAGTACACTGGTAAATAAAAGGAATCTGCCACTTAGTTGTTCTTAGAGTGTGAATGTGTGATATCTTTATCTTGGAGCATAGAAAGGGGGATGGTTTTATGAGTTTCTTTGGTGTACAGGAGCAATCCATCTCCACAGAATCTTGGTTTGGTAGTGCCTATTGCTTTAGCATAAATAGTATTATTTGCTTGTTAACCTACAGTTCTCTTATGATCTTAAAAATGTAGCTTATTAGTCATCATCATGATCATATTGTGCATGAAAGAATTAACCACAGCTCCAGAACTTCTGCATCAGTGTTCCTTTCTCATAAGGTAGCAATGCTTAGAACAAAATGTGGGCCACTGCTTAGTGGTTGATTTGTGAGAGCTCATAAATTGTTGCTAGATTTTCTGGGTGACATGCAATTATTAAGTCCTTCATGGAAAACTCAGAATATTTTCCCCATTTATTTCAAAGTTCTGTGTACTAAGATACTGAATTAGGCTCTATTTACTCATAGTAAGTGTATACATGTTCTCTCTTTGGTCTCGGAAAAGCCATATGAAACCAAAATTTGCTGTACATTTACACATGCAAGTAGCTTATATAACCATAAGTGTGTCTGTGTATCTGTCTGTGCATAAGCTGATTATTTAGAAGGTTAACAAAAACTAAACAATTTTTACGTGAATTGCTATAAATTGTCCTTGATTTTTAAAATTCAAACCAAATGTTTGAAATTCATTTCTAACCATATGTTAGAAATTCATCAGCATTCATGGGATTTACTGAGTCTCCTCTTCTATTTTAGCAGATTAAGTCTTAACTCTGAGGTTAAAATCTTTGAATTTTCTATAGGCCCAATTCTTTCTTTATTGTTCATAAGATGCTTGCTTCCCATCCAGTGGGCTAGAGTTGACAAAACTCAATCATGTATGAGGTACTATATTAAGCACAGATTTTTGCATGACAGGATTTAGCATGCCCTGCCTTCCTGGCTCTAACCATCTGATGGGATAGTACAAACACTAACTGGTCAGCAACCTCCATTTCCTCTTCTTCCCGGCCAGGCATTTAGCAGCTTCCATTTGCTGCTACGTGTGACTCACGGCTGAGTTCTACCAATGGGTGGTACAGGGAATGAGCAAAAATGAAGTGTGCCATTTCAGGCCTAGCTGCAAAACCCTCCCATGTACCTACCTCTGCACATAATTTCATGTTCTTTACACTTCATAATTGATATACTATGAACAAAAGTTAGTGAAAGTGTTTTCAGTGAGAAGAAGTTAAACTATTGGACATGACCTTGTATGTGGGGAGCCTCAAGTCTCAGGAAAGTCCCCAGAGAAAGATGAGAAAAATATATATTTGTACTTGGTTTGGTCATTTCTTAAGAGTTAGTCGTTTTACCTAAATGAGGGAAAACTCCAGAAGAACTTCATCTGGGTATAGTGGAGATAAAACTATAAAAAATTAAAGGAAAGTGTGAGGTTTTAAAGACTCTTAAGTGGTGTATTTTATTTGTATTAACACAGAAGGAATAAACTAGGATATTAAAGTCCACACAGTGTCTTTTGCAATTTTAGATCTACATAAGAATAACATAATTGTTTGTTGTGCACAGTGCTTGGCTTCTTTTGGTATAGTCTTTGAAATCCTTGGCTTTTGGTTAAAAGCCAAAGGGTGATCTTAAAGAGTTGCTTTGTTTTTGAATAGAAGTTGGTCATTTTGGACTTTCTTTGAACAGTCATGCACATGGATAGGGTGGGAGCACTCTGACAAAAGTGACACAGGATAAGGAAGTTCCTTGTCTAAATCTAGAGAATTTTAAAACAATAATAAAACCAATTAAAAATTGATCTGCTTTTCACTATGGCCATATGCCGTTAATTCTAAACAATGACAATATAAAAATACTTTCTCTACCAGAGCAGACTGCTCACATAACTGACTCTCTTTATCCCTCAACCCAGTTTGTTAAACTACTAGGCACCTGAAGTATTTTTAAGGACAGTTTTCAAGAGCTTTCAGTATAATAGGTGATGTGTCCTACTAGGAAATATAATCACAGAATTTTTGAGTGAAACATAGGCTGTTATTTCTGTCCTGAAAAGTGGAACCAGTATTCCAGGAAAGCTTTATGCAAGAGCTTGTTCTTAATATTTGTAAAAGGTCCTGAACAATACAGTAATTAATTAAGAAAACTATTTTATGCATTGTATAAAGAAGATAGCAAATCTCAAAACTAAACAGTGAACCAAGAATGGGAGATGACATTAGGTAGACTCTAGTAAATAGCATGTCAGTCATATTGAGGTAGCTGGCATGAAACTCACTTGACAAGTGTCAGTTTTCTCTTGTGTTTGGAAGGAAGTTATCAGGTCTCTATGAGGAGTATTCATACCACATGGTCAAAGCAGCACTTCTAGAAATACCACCACTCAGCTATGAGTAAGGAAGTGCTATGGTTTGGGATAGGGGAGAAATTGAAGGTACCCCATCATAATTCTTATGGAACAAGTGATTGGTGTTAAGGTTATGGGTTTTGTAGAGCCCTGCTACTTGGCACTGTAGTTGTTGCATACAACTGAAAGGTGGAGAACCAGTCTTACAGTCTTGACTGTGTTGGCCTGCCAATAGCAAGTCTGAGCGCAGGAATGCTTTCAAGGCTCACTGTAGGTCTCCAAATGCCAGACACTAAGTCTCAGTCAGTTTGACCTCTATCTTTTACCAGAGATCCACAAACTCTAGACTTTTATTATCTCTCTTCTCATTACTGAACCTCATTCAAATAAGGTATCACTTAAGACTCATACTTCTCTTCTGTGCCAACCCAGGTCAAAGCATTAACCAAGAAGCACATGGGCATTTGAGAAGGGAGTATGATTGTTTGGTTAAGACACACATAGAAAAGTTTAGGAGATAACGTTTGGGATTGAGAAAAATGAGCATTAAGTATCTCTTTAAATAATGCAAACTACTTTGATATCTAATGAACCCTTATTTGCCACGGCATAAACCATGGTCATCAGATCTCAACAAGAACAGAAGTCTACTTCTCATCCCTGAACATTTCTTCATGGGTCCTCAGTGAGCTGTTGCTTTGTGCATGATAGCATCATGAATAAGCCACTTCATCATTATAATGACCAGTTTCAAAATGGGATATGTCAATAATGAAAGTGGCCTTGCCTCTGATGTGGTCCTTGCCCTGCTGCAAATACATGGTGCAGTTCTTTAGAGACAATTTAGGATTGAAGGAATAGTCATTTAATCCATTGTTACCATCCCTGATTTGAGACACAGAATTAGAACTTCCTTGGCAGGGAGCTAAGGAAATCTTGTCCAACAAAGGCTTTGTGCAAATTCCCATCCCTCTGTGCCAACCAAACAGACCAATGTTTGTTGAAACCTTTTCCTTTTTTTCCCTAAATGTGGCTTCCAAAATCAAAGGGAGAGAAGAGAAACCACCCAGGAGGGACCCATGGGGGAGAAATGAGGGATCCTATTTGTTAATAAGGGAAAGCTGGGTGGCAGATAGGCCCTACATTTGAGCCAGAATTGCAGTTCTGTCAAGATCCCCACTGGTAGGTCCAGGGCTCCCAGAATTCAAGTTCAAAGCTTTTTACACTGAGAAATGACAAAACCCTCCCCATTCAAGCTCTCTAGACAGAAAAACTTGTAAGTGGAATTTTAAACAAGTTCTGACAAGTTTCTAAAACTCTTAATTTTTTAAAAAATCCATTAAATAAAATCCTTTCAGAAGATCAGCATTTCTTTTAGCATGGCTGAATTTTTTTAATGTGCCTCTCAGAGGCATAAACAATCGATGCAACCATTAATTTGGAGGCCTTCCTCTCTGGCAGTGGTGCAAATTGAAAACTAATCGTTCAAAAGACGTTCTGCCTAATCAGGTCAGGGGGAAAATGAATAGTGTTCCTCAGAGTCCAGTCAGCGGCTTTATTTTGCTGTGATTTTTAATTTAAGGGAAAAAAACAGAAGGAGAAAGAACAGAAAATGTCAGTACTGCTTTTTCCGATGACACTGGTAAACTTTGCCAATAATGATATTTTTATTGGATTTAAATATCAGGGGCCCCTTTCCATTTATTGTGGCCCTATTTCCTTTTGTTTTCTTTTGTATTACTCTCAATATATTCAATATATATTACATTTGGGGGGATAGAAAGTTGTATAAATCTCCAATGCTTGAAATGTATTTATATAAGCACTTTTCTCAATTTCTGAAGCTGTGTCATTGAGTTGTAGAGCTGGTGACTTTTCAGTTGCTGATTATCATTCAGGTTTTCTGCCTCTCAGTGAATCAAGTTATGGTCAAGGAATCCCTTTGTCCAGGGATTGACAAAGTTTTTATATTTTCAGCCAATCACCTATCTTCCATCCCAGGTCAGAGAAAGGGAGCCTCAGTAATGTCTTATAGGAGGCTAATAGATGAAACAAACTCCATAAGCATATATAGCATTTGAAACCTTAAGCTGCTTTCTTAAACATCAATTGGGCCACAATATCACCTAGTCTTTGATTTTAAGGAAAGGTCTGGTGGAGTCATAAGTAGTATTTTTTTCCCCCAAAAAAAGTAAGGGTAGAGGGAAGGTCAAGGAACTGCTGCAATTTATAGATCAATGGCTCACTGAAAGCTCAGATCGACAATTAAGAAGCATGGAAATTTATGTTGAGATTTCAAGACATTATTGAGATGTGAGGCCTTAAATTATCACTGATAAATTCACTCTCTTTTTTTTGTCTTTTTAAAATTAATTTATTTTAATTGGAGGATAATTATACAATATTGTGATCATTTTTGCCATACTTATTTTCTAAGTTTGAAATCTCTTCAAAGTCTGGGATCTGTGGATGTGTTAAAGAGAGATTTTGGTGATGGATCTCCATTCTTGCTCACCGTCATTAAAATAATTTATTTATCATTTCACAGTGGCTAATGCTGAACTCTTTAATATAGCATGAGGTTAAGTCTTTGGTCTTGCTGGCTTCTGTGATGCACCGTTACAGGTTGAGATGCCTTCATGGATCTCCTAGTACAGGTTCCTAGCCATGGAAGGCAAGTCCTTACAAAATGTAGGGCGACCCATTTCATGTTCTTGCTGCCTTAGAGTGGTAATTTTGTCACTTAACTCCTTAATGGCACAAAAGAGATTAAGTCAAATGATCCTCAGTGATGGAAGTAGCCAGCAAAAGTGCCAGGGACCAGGGAGGGGGAACTTCTCAGACCTACTGTCACTTGCAGTGACATCCAGCTCTGTAATATGTCGCTGACTGCCTCAACAGAGGCACCACCTTGTGTGACCCACTCTTTCTTTATTCAAATAGTGCTTGTGTTCTTAAAAGATAGAGTCTACTGGTATAGGCGCCATTCAGCACTGGGCACTTATATTGGGCAGAGTTAATACCAGACAATTCTGGGGGCACCTACCTTCCCTAAGCACCTAGTGTGTTATCATTCAAACAAGGACACTTTTGAGAGAGAAAGGAGGTAGTACTAATAATATTCAAGGGCAACAGTCCAGGACTTCCCTGGGAAAACTAAAATGTCTTGCCCTCCTACTATGACCTACATGTGGATACCATATATATCCATATGTCACTACCTGTACCAACCAGCTGCAGTCAGGAGCAGGCTGATATCATGAAAATCTCAAGTTATTCCTAATACAAACTTGGAACTTGCTTGGGAAATTCACCATAAAGGGAGAAACCAGGATTCTGGCCTTAAGATCTCCCTCATCCAACCAGTTATAAAGTCTTGCTGATTCTATCTCCTGAAGATCCATCTCATCCATCCCCATTTCTTCATCCCCAATACCCTCACTTTGGTTCACTAGATTATGGCAGTCTTCCCACCCTAGCCTTGCCCTCTTCCAATCAATTCTCTCTCTATATCAGACAGCAATTATCCTGAAACCAAAATCAGGTATCATTCTAGGCACAGGGGATCTAGAAGTAAATGAGCAAATCAAGGCCATGCTTCCAATGTCTAACATTCGAGACAGATGATGAACAAGTAAACTGCTGTGTGCTAAGTCACTTCATTCATGTCCAGTTCTTTGTGACTCTATGGATTGTAGCCTGCCAGGATCCTCTGTCCATGGAATTCTCGAGGCAAGAATGCCTGAGTGAGTTACCATGTCTCCCTCCAGGGAATCTTCCCAACCCAGGGTTTGAACCCACATCTCTTACATCTCCTGAATTGGCAGACAAGTTCTTTATCACTAGCACCACTTAAGTAAACTAAGAAATAATAATTTCATGCTTTGATAAGAGCCGCAGAGGTGTGCAACAGAATGAGGTGATTGGGAGTAAGGGTAGCTGGGAGGAGGCTACTTAAATTAAGCTCATCAGGGAAGCCTCTCTGGCAAGGTGATGCTGGGCTAGATTTGAAGGATGAGATGAGACAACCGTGTTGAGTGCCAGAGAAAGGGCATTCCAGGCAACAGAAAGAGGGACATGAGAAACCTGAAAGTGAGATACACTCTGTTCTCAAGAAGCAGAACAGGAGTCCCGTGTAACTGGCACACAGTGACCAAGGGGCAGAGTAATTTGCAAACAAGTCAAGAGGGTAGATGAGGGCCGGTCACTTAATGCTTTGTCAGCCAAGATAAGTTTACATTGCTCTTAGAATAAAAATCCAAACCATTAAGCAGAAATGGTAATAAAACTAATTACCTTTTTAAAATTTAAATGGACTCATTTTAATTTATTTTTAATTGAAGCCTAATTTCTTTACAATATTTTATTGGTTTCTTCCACACATCACATGAATTAGCCATTGGTATACATATGTCCCCTCCCTCTTGAACCTCTGTCCCACCTCCCAGCCCATCCTATCCCTCTAGGTTGTCACAGAGCAACCATTTGCGTTCCCTGAGTCAAACAGCAGATTTCCACTGGCTCTCTGTTTTACATATGGTAGTGTATCTGTTTCCATGCTCCTCTCTCCATTCGTCCCATCCTCTCCTTCTCCCTCCTGTGTTCACAAGTCTGTTCTCTATGTCTGCATCTCCATTGCTGCCCTGAAAATAGGTTCATCAGTACCATCTTTCTAGATTACATATATATGTGTGTGTCTATGTTATTTGTCTTTCTCTTTCTGGATTACTTCACTTTGGATAATAGGCTCTATGTTCATCCACCTCATTGAAACAGACTCAAATGTGTTCCTTTTTATGGCGAGTAATATTCCATTGTATATATGTACCACAGTTTCTTATCCATTCATCTGTCAATGGACATCTAGGTTTCTTCCATGTCCTAAGTTCAGTTCAGTTGATCAGTCGTGCCTGACTCTTTGCGACCCCATGAATCGCAGCATGCCAGGCCTCCCTGTCTATCACCATCTCCCGGAGTTCACCCAAACTCATGTCCATCGAGTTGGTGATGCCATCCAGCCATCTTATCCTCTGTCGTCTGCTTTTCCTCCTGCCCCCAATCCCTCCCAGCATCAGGGTCTTTTCCAATGAGTCAACTCTTCACATGAGGTGGCCAAAGTACTGGAGTTTCAGCTTCAGCATCAGTCCTTCCAAAGAACACCCAGGAATGATCTTCTTCAGAATGGACTGGTTGGATCTCCTTGCAGTCCAAGGGATTCTCAAGAGTCTTCTCCAACACCACAGTTCAAAAGCATCAATTCCTAGGCGCTCAGCCTTCTTCACAGTCCAACTGTCACATCCATACATGACCACAGGAAAAAAACCATAGCCTTGACTAGACGTACGTTTGTTGGCAAAGTAATGTCTCTGCTTTTGAATATGCCATCTAGGTTAGTCATAACTTTTCTTCCAAGGAGTAAGCATCTTTTAATTTCATGACTGCAGTCACCATCTGCAGTGATTTTGGAGCCCCCCAAAATAAATTCTGACACTGTTTCCACTGTTTCCCCATCTATTTCCCATGAAGTGGTGAGACCAGATGCCATGATCTTCATTTTCTGAATGTTGAGCTTTAAGCTAACTTTTTCATTCTCCTCTTTCACTTTCATCAAGAGGTTTTTGACTTCCTCTTCACTTTCTGCCATAAGGGTGGTGTCATCTGCATATCTGAGGTTATTGAGATTTCTCCAGGAAATCTTGATTCCAGCTTGTGCTTCTTCCAGCCCAATGTTTCTCATGATGTACTCTGCATAGAAGTTAAATAAGCAGGGTGACAATATACAGCCTTGACATACTCCTTTTCCTATTTGGAACCAGTCTGTTGTTCCACGTCCAGTTCTAACTGTTGCTTCCTGACCTGCATATAGGTTTCTCAAGAGGCAGGTTAGGCGGTCTGGTATTCCCATCTCTTTCAGAATTTTCCACAGTTTATTGTGATCCACACAGTCAAAGGCTTTGGCATAGTCGATAAAGCAGAAGTAGATGTTTTTCTGGAACTCTCTTGCTTTGTCCATGATCCAGCGGATGTTGGCAATTTGATCTCTGGTTCCTCTGCCTTTTCTAAATCCAGCTTGAACATCTGGAAGTTCACGGTTCATGTAATGCTGAAGCCTGGCTTGGAGAATTTTGAGCATTACTTTACTAGCATGTGAGATGAGTGCAATTGTGCAATAGTTTGAGCATTCTTTGTCATTGCCTGTCTTTGGGATTGGAATGAAAACTGACCTTTTCCAGTCCTGTGGTCACTGCTGAGTTTTCCAAATTTGCTGGCATATTGAATGCAGCACTTTCACAGCATCATCTTTCAGGATTTGAAATAGCTCAACTGGAATTCCATCACCTCCACTAGCTTTGTTTGTAGTGATGCTTTCTAAGGCCCACTTGACTTCACATTCTAGGATGTCTGGCTCTAGGTGAGTGATTATCATGGCTGTGAAGATGTTTTTTGTACAGTTCTTCCATGTATTCTTGCCACCTCTTCTTAATATCTTCTGCTTCTGTTAGGTCCATACCATTTCTGTCCTTTATCGAGCCCATCTTTACATGAAATGTTCCCTTGGTATCTCTAATTTTCTTGAAGAGATCTCTATTCTTTCCCATTCTGTTTTTTTCCTCTATTTCTTTGCATTGGTTGCTGAGGAAGGCTTTCTTATCTCTTCTTGCTATTCTTTGGAACTCTGCATTCAGATGCTTATATCTTTCCTTTTTTCCTTTGCTTTTTGCTTTTCTTCTTTTCACAGCTATTTGTAAGGCCTCACCAGACAGCCATTTGCTTTTTTGCATTTCTTTTCCATGGGGATGGTCTTGATTCCTGTCTCCTGTACAGTGTCACAAACCTCCATCCATAGTTCATCAGGCACTCTATCTATCAGATCTAGTCCCTTAAATCTATTTCTCACTTCCACTGTATAATCATAAGGGATTTGATGTAGGTCATACCTGAATGGTCTAGTGGTTTTCCCTAGTTTCTTCAATTTAAGTCTGAATTTGGTAATAAGGAGTTCATGATCTGAGCCACAGTCAGCTACTGTATATTGTGCTGTAATGAACCGTGGGGTACAAGTATCTGTTTGAATTATGGTTTCCTCAGGGTATGTGCCTAGTAGTGAGATTGCTTGGTCATAGTGTTATTCCTAGTTTTTAAGGAATCTCCATACTGTCTTCCATATTGGGTGTATGAATTTACTTTGCAATCAACAGTGCTAAAGGGTTTCCTTTTCTCCACACCCTCTCCATCATTTATTGTCTGTAGACTTTTTGATGATTGCCATTCTGATTGGTGTGAGGTGGTATCTCATTGTCATTTTGATTTGCTTTTCTTTGATAATGAGTGATGTTGCCCATCTTTTCACGTGTTTGTTAGACATCTGTATGTGTTCTTTGGAGAAATAGTTGTTTGGATCTTCTGTCCACTTTTTGATTGGATTGTTTGTTTTTCTGATATTGAGCTGCATGAGCTGCTTACATATTTTGGAAATTAATCCTTTGTCAGTTGTTTCATTTGCTCTTTTCTCCTATTCTGAGGGTTTATCAACCTTGTTTATAGTTTTGTTTGCTGTGTAAAAAAAGTTTAATTAGATCCCACTTGCTTATTTTTGCTCTTATTTCCATTTTTCTAGGAGGTGGGTCATAGAGGACTTTCCTGCAATAAATGTCATAGAGTGTTCTGCTTGTGTTTTCCTCGAAGAGTTTTATAGTTTCTGGTCTTAACATTTGGGTCTTTAATCCATTTGAGTTTATCTTTGTGTATGGTGTTAGGAAGTATTCTAATTTCATTCTTTTCCATGTTGCTGTCCAGTTTTCCCAGCACCACTTATTGAAGAGACTTCTCTCCATTGTATACTCTTGCCTCGTTTATCAAAGATATGATGCCCAAAGGTGCATGGGTTTATCTCTGGGCTTTCCTTCTTTCTTGTTCCACTGGTCTATATTTCTGGTTTTGTGCCAGTACCATACTGTTTTGATGACTGTATAAGCTGACTCATTTCTATGTGAAGAATACATTGTTGGTGAAAGGGACAAAGATTAAAAGCCTATATCCCCATTCAGATGAAAGAGGATAGTGGCTGTTGGAAAGGAATGAAGCTTTTTAGCATGTTACCAAATTGGTGGCATTTGTGGCTACTTGGATAAACATTTACAATGAAACATGTATCTTTCAAATATTTTCCAGTCTCCTTTTATTATTCCCTTAAAAGCATAAGTCTCACCTTACTTTTATTTCATTTAGTGTTTGTTAAAGCTTTATTCTTTAAAAACCGAACTATTGATTTCTGGTTTTGTTCATGAAGCTTTGTATATTTTTTTCATTTTTTTGCCACCATATTTTTTTAATTGAAGGATATTTGCTTTACAGAATTTTGTGGTTTTCTGTCATACATCAACAAGAATCAGCCATAGGTACACCATGTCCCCTCCCTCCCAAATCTCCCTTCCATCTTCCTCCCCATCTGACCCTTCTAGATTAACACAGAGCCCCTGTTCGAGTTCCCAGAGCCATACGGCAAATTCCCATTGGCTCTCTATTTTACATATGGTAATGTAAGTTTCCATGTTACTCTCTTCATACATCTCATCCTCTCCCTCCTCCCCTCCCCTGTGCCCATAGGTCTGTTCTCTATTTCTCCATTGCTCCCCTGGAAATAAATTCGTCAGTACCATGTTTCTAGATTCTATATATGTGCATCAGTATACGATATTTATATTTCTCTTTCTGACTTACTTCGCTCTGTAAAATAGGCACTAGGTTCATCCACCTCTTTAGAACTGACTCAAATGCTTTGCTTTGTATGGCTGAGTAGTATTCCATTGCATGTATGTACAGCTGCTTCTTGATCCATTCATCTGTTGATGAACATCTAGGTTGCTTCCATGTCCTAGCTATTATAAATAGTGCTGCAATGAACATTGGGGTGCGTGTGTCTTTTTCAGTTTTTATTTCCTCAGGGTAATGCCTAGTAGTGGGATTGCTGGGTCATATGGTGGTTTTACTCCTAGTTATTTAAGGAATCTCCATATCATCTTCCATAGTGGCTGTGTCAATTTACATTCCCAGCAGCAATGCAAAAGGGTTCCTTCTCTTTTCTCCACACCCTCAACAGCATTTATTGTTTGTAGACTTTTTGATGATGGCCATTCTGACTGGTGTGAGGTGGTATCTCATTGAAGTTTTGATTTGCATTTCTCTAATAATGAGTGATGTTGAGCATCTTTTCATGTGTTTATTAGCCATCTGTATGTCTTCTTTAGAGAAATGTCTGTTTAGGTCTTTTCCCCACTTTTTGATTGATTGTTTTTCTGATATTGAGTTGTATGAGCTACTTGTGTATTTTGGAAATTAATTCTTTGCCAGTTGTTTCTTTTGCTGTTATTTTCTCCCATTCTGAGCACTGTCTTTGCACCTTGTTTGTAGTTTCCTTTTCTGTGCTAAAGCTTTTAAGTTTAATCAGGTCCCACTTGTTTACTTTGATTGACATTTCCATTACTCTAGGAGGTGGGTCATAGAAGATCTTGCTTTGATTTATGTTATCAAGTGTTCTGCCTATGTTTTCCTCTAAGAGTTTTATAGTTTCTGGCCTTATGTGTAGGTCTTTAATCCATTTTGAATTTATCTTTCCCTGGTGGCTCAGACGGTAAAGTGTCTGCCAACATTGCCAGAGACCCGGGTTCAATTCCTGGGTTGGGAAGATCTCCTGGAGAAGGAAATGGCAACCTGCTCCAGTATTCTTGCCTGAAAAATCCCATGGGCCTAGGAGCCTGGTAGGCTACAGTCCATGGGATCGCAAAGAGTCAGACAGGACTAGACGACTTCACTTTCACTTTCATGGTGTTGGGAAGTATTCCAATTCCATTCTTTTGCAGGGAGCTGTCCAGTTTTCCCAGCACCATTTATTGAAGAGGCTATTTTGCCCCATTGTATATTCTTGCCTCCTTTATCAATGTGTATATTTTTATACTAGCAAACCATGAGGTGGTTAATTTTAGAGAATAAAAATTGAAATTCTAGATATACCCACAGAATCTTAGGAAATGGCTAGAAAATCTATCCCAGTGAGTCTAAAACTTGGCTCCTGATACTGATTTTTTTAATTTGGAAAATCCTAAATATTTAAACCCACTGCTTTCTAATGTTTACCTCCAGTTGCAGTTGTGGCTTTCTGATCATCAGCATGATAAAATTTGTTAATTTGGGGGTAAATAATCTAGTGTTGCAAAGTGAAGGTACTGTAGTCTTCAACATCTGGTGAAGTGAGTTTTAATCATGTCTGGTGGATGGATGTAGATGGGGTTAAAGATGCAAATATCCATATATCCGTCAAATCGTGTGTGTCCTCAAAGATAACAAATCCACGCCATGGAGAACAGTCTCTTGCTTTCATAGGCTGCCAGTGTGTCATGTTACCTGCCATTCCTTAAAAAGTTAAGATCTATATTCTTTGTATATTGTTGTTCTCTCTAAGGAGCAAAGGCAGTTAATAATTGGCTGATTGAATCCTAGTTTGATCTTGTTCAAGAATCGGGCATTACCTTGTTTGCAGAGCAATAGCAATGCTTTTCCTAGTATCTTAATATGTCCTGTGCACAGAAGACACATGCAGTACAGATGTGCCTGGGCCATTTTCAGCATGCTGGCTGTCGGAAGTCTGCAGGAGGAAATACCTTCTTGATTAAATTCTTGGAGGCTGACATTTTTTGTTATTCAGCCTGCTGAATGATTTCACATGTGCTTTTTGCAGAGTCAGAATACTTTAGTGATGTACAGGATAGTTATTTCCTTAGCAACATGAAATTCTTTTGGCCAGTAGGGTGGGGAAATCATCTTAATTGTATGAATAACAGGCAATTTCTGTTAGGCAGAAAGATATGTTACCTCTTGGCTACTTAATATATATTTTAGGTCAAATAATTATGACATGAGGAAAAGATTACACCATCATTTAATGAATTTCAGATTTGCAAGATTTCTCCCCCCTAACACACACACCCCCACCTGCACTTTTCTCCCTAAAGAACAGTTCCAAGCAACCATCTTACCTAGTAACCCGCACCCCGAGATGCACATTACATTGACCTTACCTGTAAATCATCTCCTTGGATTATGTTTTCTCTAGACATGCCCCTGGGGAAAACTACTGTCCAAAAAAGGTCCTGTCCTAGACCCACCCAGAATGACATAATATTAAGTGTTTTCCATATTCAACAATGATACTGTTTTGAAAACTCACAGCCGGTTTGAATTTGGTTAAGTCCAGTGTTTGTTTTCGCTTTTTGGTTCTTTATTTCCCAGGGGCCTGCTACCTTTGTGCTTAGCTTGAAATGTAGTATTCTCCAGCAGAGAATGCTTTCTGGTATATTTAAAGTAACTAGGGCCCTGAATGAGAAGTTCAGTTATAGATAAAGATAAAAGATTAAATTTTAATTAGCTTCAGAAATCTTTATTTTGTTAAAAGTAATTATATAGTAGATTATTATAGGGTTATTTTATAAATTGAAAACAAGAAAAATAAAAACCTTTCATTGTATGGACTCCATCTATATTTTGCCTTTACATCACCATTACCCCTAATTCTCTCAAACACTGAGTTGTACACTTTTATTCCTGTTAAGGTGTTTGCCTGAGTTCTACAAAAGAGCTGAGGGGTTTCTTGGGATGTGGGACTGGGAGCTAAAAATGGGAAAGTCCCAGCCAAATTGGAACAAATTGGTCTCCCTGGAAACTATCCATCTGTTTAGTGGCCTAAAACAGAATGATCATTTCTCACAGTTCTGTGGGCTGAATGGATGGTGGTTCTGCTCTTTTTTGCTGGAGCTCTCGATATTGCTGCTTGGTTGAGGCTGAATGGGGGTAAGATGCCTGGGTCCTCAGCAGAGATGGCTGGACCTCTTCCTCCATGGGATCTTACATGTCAGCGTGGGGGCCTCAGGGTTCCACAGGGCGAGCATAGAAGCTGCAGGGTCTCTTGAAATCACACTCAGAAGTTAAATATTGCCATTTCCACCACATACAGTAATGAAGAAAGACACAGGGCCAGCCCAGTTCAAGGCATGGGAAAATAGACTTCTCTTAAAATTTTTTCTTATTGAAAGACAGTTATCAGGTGTGCTACATAAAGATTTGATACATACATTATGAAATGACCACCATGATAAATCTAGTAACCATCTGTCCACATACAAAGTTATTACAATATTATTGACCACGTTGTGCTATATATTCCATCCCTGGGCTTATTTATTTTATAACTGGAGGTTTCTACCCCTTAATCCCCTTCAACTATTTCAGTCACCCTCCCCGCTGACAACCATCTGTTTAGTCTTTGTATCTATGAGTCTGTTTTCATTTTGTTTTTTAGATTCTGCATATAAGTGAGATCATATATGGTATTTGTCTTTGTCTGACTTATTTAGTATAATGCCCTCTAGAGTCATCCATGTTGTTGCAAATGGCAAGATTTCTTTTTTTGTGGCTAATACTCTATTGTATTCTGCACTTTTGATGGGAGGAGTTCCGGTGAATATGTTCATTTTTAATCCATCACTGTCCCCGTAATTAACATGAGATTCAGTAAATTTAAGAAATTTCCAAGACCATGTAGCTTCTAAGTGGCAAATCCAGCATTTGCACCCAGGTCTCTGTGTTTGAAAAACCCAGTTTTTAATGGATTTCAGTTGCCCCAATGGGGTATAACTTCTTCATTTGATAATCTGGGAAGCAACTGGGAATTTTCTTGCTGTTCTGGGTATAGTAGAGGAGATACCGGAGAAGGCTATGGCACCCCACTCCAGTATTCTTGCCTGGAAAATCCCATGGATGGAGGAGCATGGTAGGCTGCAGTACATGGGGTCGCTGAGGGCCGGACATGACTGACCGACTTCACTTTCACTTTTCACTTTCATGCGTTGAAGAAGGCAATGGCACCCCACTCCAGTGTTCTTGCCTGGAGAATCCCAGGGATGGGGGAGCCTGGTGGGCTGCTGTCTATGGGGTCACACAGAGTCAGACACGACTGAAGTGACTTAGCAGTAGCAGCAGTAGCAGAGGAGATACAGGTGGAGAGGGAAGGAAGACACAGAAGCAGTGATCTATGATGGCTGGGTAATCAGCATCACAGAAATCCGTTCCCTCTGCTTGGAGAATATAATGCATACTTTCCTGATTCTGTAAATATGTTCAGGCTCCTACTGTTCTCCTGCCTCGTACTTAAGTACAACCTTATTTCTGAAAGTAGATTCTTCAGTGGGCCTCACATGTACTATATTCTTTGTCTAGGTGTTGTTTTTCTTTCTGTTAGGCAGTGATCTCATTCTTTTGCTATATAAACCTTTGTATCATCTTCAGCAGTTGAGAAAGTTTTGAAAGACAGTTGCCTTAAATTCATTGTTTTCAAAGTGTGGGGATCCCTGAGACACTTTCATTTTGAAATCCATGAGGTCAAAATTATTTTTCTAATACCAAGATATTATGTGTTTTTTTCCTGCTTTCATTCCCTCTTGAGTGTAAAGTGAAGTTTTCCAGAAGTTGAGTGATGTGTGATACTGCAACAGATTTTAGTTGAAGCAGATATAATCCCATTCCTTCCTATTAAGACATTAAAGAGACTTGAAAAGTATATGCAATAATGAAGTCTTATGTTTTTTCCCCATAGTTAAGAGAACTTTTCACTAAAATTGGTTTTTGGCATATAAAGAGTTTGCTGTGATATTTAAATTAATAAACAACTATTTTTAAGGTTTTTCATTCCATTTCTTGTATTAATAAGATTTTAATTTATTTTAAATTAAAGATTAATAATTTCAAACAACAGCTGTTTGGGATCCTCAATTTAAGATAGAGTTCTAAGAGCAAAAAGTTCAGGATGATAAACATCTTATTAGTTGCCATTTGCAAAGCCTCCACCATTTTCTATACATTTTCTTTTAATCCTCCCAATAAACCTATCAGGAAGGTACACCATTAATCTCCAGCCCCTAAAGGCATAAACTAGGGCCCCTAATGATTAGTCATACAGCTTGTATGCTGTGCAGCTAGAATTTGAAGCTAGTTCTGACTCCAAAATCAAACTTGAAAGGAATAAATAACCTCCTTGCATGCAACATACCTGTTGCTTTTCTGGACAGAGATTGAAGCAGGGGTCAAGAAGACTGAATAAATTACTTGATGTCTCAGACAGCCAAAAGCCAAGATTTTCTGCTGTCTGTTCTACTCCTCATAGGGACTTGTCCTTTCATATGGCAATTCCTACTCAACAAGAAGAAACATTTGTCCCATTGATTATTCTGTTCTAAACTGCAGAAAATACATGAGCATTGTGTTGCATTTTCCAATTATGTTACAGGTCAGCTTGTGCATTTTATTTATTTCAATCTTTTTTGTAATAGTAAAACAGTTAACAATGGTAAAAAATTTACTGAGTACTTACTATGTATCCATTACTGAGAGGAGGACTTGATACCAAGATCTCTCTGAATCCTCAAAAGAATGCTCCCAGGTGGGCAGTGTGGTCTCCCACCAGCTTTACAGGTGAGAAGATGGACTTGCTGAAGGGAAGCTACTTGCCTGAGGTCACTTAACTAGAAAGTAGGTAGTGAGTCAGGTCTGGATGGTTCCCAGGCTAAGATTATTAACCAGTGTGCATTAAAAAATCCTAAAATTCAGTTGCTCAGTCATGTCCGACTCTTTGTGACCCCATGAATCACAGCATGCCAGGCCTCCCTGTTCATCACCATCTCCTGGAGTTCACCCAGACTTACGTGCATCCAGTCGGTGATGCCATCCAGACATCTCATCCTCTGTTGTCCCCTTCTCCTCCTGCCCCCAATCCCTCCCAGCATCAGGGTCTTTTCCAATGAGTCAACTCTTCACATGAGGTGGCCAAAAAGTACTGGAGTTTCAGCCTCAGCATCAATCCTTCCAAAGAACACCCAGGACTGATCTCCTTTAGAATGGACTGGTTGGACCTCCTTGCAGTCCAAGGGACTCTCAAGAGTCTTCTCCAACACCACAGTTCAAAAGCATCAATTCTTCGGTGCTCAGCTTTCTTCACAGTCTAACTCTCACATCCATACATGACTACTGGAAAAACCATGGCCTTGACTAGACGGACCTTTTTTTGGCAAAGTAATGTCTCTGCTTTTGAATATGCCATCTAGGTTGGTCATAACTTTCCTTCCAAGGAGTAAGCATCTTTTAATTTCATGGCTGCAATCACCATCTGCAGTGATTTTGGAGCCCCCAAAAATAAAGTCTGACACTGTTTCCACTGTTTCCCCATCTATTTGCCATGAAGTGATGAGACCAGATGCCATGATCTTCATTTTCTGAATGTTGAGCTTTAAGCTAACTTTTTCACTCTCCTCTTTCACTTTCATCAAGAGGCTTTTGAGTTCCTCTTCACTTTCTGCCATAGGGGTGGTGTCATCTGCATATCTGAGGTTATTGATATTTCTCCTGGCCGTCTTGATTCCAGCTTGTGCTTCTTCCAGCCCACTGTTTCTCATGATGTACTCTGCATAGAAGTTAAATAAGCAGGGTGACAATATACAGCCTTGACGTACTCCTGTTCCTATTTGGAACCAGTCTGTTGTTCCATGTGCAGTTCTAACTGTTGCTTCCTGACCTGCATACAGGTTTCTCAAGAGGCAGATCAGGTGGTCTGGTATTCCCATCTCTTTCAGAATTTAAGTGGTGAGTCAGGTCTGGATGGTTCCCATGCTAACATTATTAACCAGTGTGCATGAAAAAATTTTAAAAGGCCGTGTCAATCTGTGTATGGAAAGGAGTTCCCTGAGGTATGCTTGAAATTAGTGAAAGGCAGCAATTTTACCTTCAGAGATTTTAAGAAAACCAAGTTATGCAACCTCTTCATGTATAAGAAAACAGATACAATTCTTTTAATTTTGTCCTTAGTTTAACCCTTCACTAATACCCAGCAGCTCAGAGTATAGAGAGAAAGGCAGAAAATTCCTCATCTGTTTCTGGTCCCACCCAGCATGCCAACTGTGTTTTGGTTTTAATCCTGTTTGGTGTGTCTTCCTTCTGCCTGGAGGTCCTGCCTTCAGTTTTAAAATCTCATGGTCACACCAGGAGTGTGAGAAGTGATAAGAAAGCTGAGGTTTCTCATGTGTCAACAACAGATGTGCTCATCCCCTGGAGCCCTGGAGAAAACAGTGATAGGATTTCCCTTAGGGTTGTGCTCCATGTGCCCTGGGAGGGGATGAGGGTGAAACTCATCATTTACATTGATGCTTTCAGCAAGCATCAGTTCCAGTTGCAAATTTGGATTTTAACAACCTTGCCAACAATCTGATTCCTGCCAAAGGTTCAGGTTGCTGCTGCTGCTAAGTCACTTTAGTCGTGTCCGACTCTGTGTGACCCCATAGACGGCAGCCCACTAGGGTCCCTTGTCCCTGGGATTCTCCAGGCAAGAACACTGGAGTGGGTTGTCATTTCCTTCTCCAATGCATGAAAGTGAAAAGTGAAAGTGAAGTCGCTCAGTCGTGTCCAACTCTTGGCGACCCCATGGACTGCAGCCTATCAGGCTCCTCCATCCATGGGATTTTCCAGGCAAGAGCACTGAAATGGGGTGCCATTGCTGCTACTGTCATAAAAAGCTGAGAATACTGGCCTAGAAAAAAATCATCTCTAGGCCAGCCTCTTACATAATTTGAATAGCATTTGTGAATTGTCTTTGAGCAGTAATGCAGAGGAATTCAATATATTGTGAAGACCTATCTGACTAGACAGCTTGTTGTTGCTTAGAAACCTAATATTAGAGACACAAAACGGACAACTTTTGTCATTCTAAATCCATGCACTTAATTATCTCCACCCTAAATTAGCTCCAGAAACATAGCAAGTGCTTGTGAACCAACCTGGATAACATAGGAAGATGACCAGAAGGTAGACAGAGTTGTCCGTGTAAACTTCCCCTTTCTGCCACCACCTGCCCTCTTGCTGATGCCCTGGCCCAGGAACGTGGTGGCTCCATCTGAGCATTCTATGTCCAGGATTGCTGCCTTGCCTTAAAACAACAATGCATGTGCATATCTCTTTGGCACTCTGTTCCTCTGAGCAACTTTATTGAATCCTGTAATTCTTGATAACTTAGGGTACTCAAAACTGCAATCAAAGGCAGGATGAGTGCACTTCTGTTAACTCTTTCACTCACTTAAAAGATGAGAGCTACATTCTCATCTCTGTGACCTTAATGCCCTCCCCCCAGTGCCTTGGAAATGGTGAACAAGTAAATAATACTACAAATACCAGTAACAGCTAGGGGGCTCTATGTTTCAGATAGTACACCAAGGGCTTTATCCAACTCCCCTAAGAAGTAAAAACAGTCATATCCCCGTGTTATCCGTCTTTTACAGACTGAGGAGTACAGGGCAAAGCCCAGTCTCCCAGCCAGCAGGCAATGGAGCCCAGTCATTCAACTGTTGGTATTCTACTGCTTCCAAATACTTGTTGACTGAATGAGCATCTTTGTAATTCATGTTTTCTTTCTCCCTCTCCTTCATCCTCTCCCCTGGCTGTCTCTCCTTCATAAGTCTCAGCTGTTTGTCTTCCTTTTTCCTCTGAATTCACTGGCTGGCTAGGAAGATTACAGGAAAATCATTTTTTTGTTTGCCTCAAAGTTTTTACTTTCTTTCAAATTTTTCAGTCAATGTAGAGCCATTATTTCATGCCCAACGATTCATCTGGGTCCTAAAGCATGCCCATCATTTCTGTACCAGTACCATGTCCAAGTCCATTTACACAGGGGACACCTCGGTGCTCTGTTACTTTTTGTTGGTTTTTTCCCTCTGTGCCTGAAGTCCAGACAAAGTGGCTTTGTTTGTTCATCTTCCTGTACCCCTTCCCAGATGAAATGAGCCTGGAGGAAACCAGGATTTTTTTAAGTTTAGTTTTGTTTTTGCTTTGGAGCCATGGGTAACATTTTTCAAATTCTGTTTGCTGAATTCAGGACTAGTTAAATTCTTCAGCACTGACCAGGCAAACATTTTTTGGGTCCAAATTATGACTTTGGGAAGGGGCTTGGGGACAGCAGGACAGGATGGTGAAGAAGCTGAGGCCTGGAATACTGGAAAGCAGGCAGTGTGGTGGACACACGAAACTGTAAACTGTTACATTTCGGGGGTGGGGGGCGGTGCTGTGGGGCCAAACTTGTTATTCTCCAGAAACTAAAAGGAAACTTCCATCTGGATCCATGTACCCTGTTTGGTTGCCCCATGGTACACAGCTGTGTAGATACCAGGAGCATAATTGAAGGGCATCCCTCACTCTGGAAACCTCATTTGGGAAGAGTGTAGGAATCCTTCCTGATAGTGACAGCCACATGACTTGACCTGTTAAACCTCAGTTGTCTCACCTATAGAAATTAATGAGAGTTCTACCGCACAGATTTATTGTGGGGATTAAATTAAAGAAAACATGCAAAACACTTACTGTGTTACCTGGTCCGTAGCATGCAAAGGAAGATGGGAACTCTTTCCCCTACAGGCCTCCCCTACCATTTGACATTCCAGCATTAGAGGACAACTTCTGTGTAGTGGAACTTCCCTGGTGGCTCAGCTGGTAAAGAATCCACCTGCAGTGTGAAAGACCTGGATTCAATCCCTGGGTTGGGAAGATACCCTAGAGAAGGGAACCCACTCCAGTATTCTGGCCTAGAGAATTCCATGGACTGTATAGTCTATGGGGTCGCAAAGAGTCGGACATGACTGAGCCACTTTTGCTCACTTTCTGTGGGTTTAAGCATTTAAAAATGCTCCTCCCAAGGGTGTTGATAAAATACTCCTTTAACATGTTATTGTGTATGATTTGTCAGCATTAGCTGATGAACAGCTATAGCCCTTCAGGAGCGGAAAATATTAATAGTGACTATCATTGATTGAGGACACACTGTCTCCTAGGCAACAAGCTCAACAGGCTTTCAACAACCTTATGCTCTTAAAAAGATGGGACAGCTTACCCAAGGTCATTGGACTTGAAGTGGTAGAAATGAAGGGTTAAGCCAAGACTGTCTAACACCATACCCTTGTTACTATGCTTTGTGACCCCCAATACCTTTCAATGAAATAGAATTGGTTCAGATATTGACAAGCCAGGACTTTTTAGAGTGCCAAGGCAAAGGGCATGGGGTCACTTGGTAAAAGCAAAATACGAGGTTTCCAGCAGTACAATAGCAGTGAGAAGTACAAAAGAGTAAGTCAGGGGAGCTGTTTACAAATTTTACTTCTTCAGACATCCTTGCCTTGACTTCCAAGCTCTGCCTGTTCTCTCCTACCTTGCCTCTCTCAGAGCCTAGTCCTACAGCTCACCATATTGCTTAGGGTCTTTGCATATGCTGTTGTTAAACTTTTTCAAACAGGGACCATGTCTGTCTTGTATACCATTGATCCCCAACATGAAACCTCATTCCTGGCAAGTAATAGTTGACCTACATATTTAAATGGACAAATGATTAATGTACAAATGAGTGGGACATTTTGAAGCTTTATCTGGTGCTAGATCTAACCATCTTCTGGAGCCAAGACCTACAACTTGCAATTGCTCTTTTTCTTGTGCCTTATAACCTCATTTAAACACCCACGCTTGTATGTTTCTGCCATTTAAGCATCTGTTCCTGCCTAGTCAACTAGACAAAGGGAAGATGCCCAAACAGGCTCTGTTGTCATCCCCCTCCCACCAGTGCAAGTCGAAGAGACAGTAAGAACTGGGCCACCTTATCATGAGGCCTCCTGCTCGTCGATCTGCTGCTGCCCCCATTTCCCAGGGTAGAATTTGCCACCTAATGAGATAGGTCAGGGGTCAGAAGATTAGATGCAGTGGAACTTGGTACAGAAAGTACTCTGTAAACAGAAAGTCCAACCACTTCTGGGTTCCATGCCCTACTTTTGGAAGATGACTCTAACAGCCCAAGTGCATATTAGATGGCACTAGATAAAGCATTTAGATGTTTTATTCTAACATAATTTGATATAAGGAAATAAAAAGAAAATTGTAAGGGCACTGACACTGCCCTGATGAGTCTCCCATTTTAAAACATAAAATTTGTATGTCAGGTCAGTAACTTATTCTGTTTTTTGACTAAAAGAAAGAAAGTGAAAGTCATTCAGTCATGTCCAACTCTGCAACCCCATGGGCTATACAGTCCACAGAATTCTCTAGGCCAGAATACTGGAGTGGGTAGCCTTTCCCTTCTCCAGGGGATCTTCCCAACCCAGGGATCGAACCCAGGTCTCCTGCATTGCAGGCAGATTCTTTACCAGCTGAGCCACAAGGGAAGCCCAGAAATACTGGAATGGGTAGCCTATCCCTTTTCCAGGGGATCTTTCCAACCCAGGAGTAGAACCAGGGTCTCCTGCATTGCAGGCAGATTCTTAACCAACTGAGCTATGCTGCTGCTGCTGCTAAGTCGCTTCAGTTGTGTCCGACTCTGTGCGACCCCATAGACGGCAGTCCACCAGGCTCCTCTGTCCCTGGGATTCTCCAGGCAAGAACACTGGAGTGGGTTGCCATGTCCTTCTCCAATGTGTGAAAGTGAAGTCGCTCAGTCATGTCTGACTCTTAGCGACCCCATGGACTGCAGCCTACCAGGCTCCTCTGCCCATGGGATTTTCCAGGCAAGAGTACTGGAGTGGGTCGCCATTGCCTTCTCCGACTGAGCTATGAGGGAAGCCCTAAAACTTATATTTTCAGAACTACGTGGTATCATACAAGAATATAGTTTTGTCTGGAGAAATTGCAGTTAATTTGACTGATTATTGTTATTAATCAAAGGGCAGAGTAGGGCTTTGAGGGATGGAGAGGCAGATCACTTACATCCGTATAACACTGATGAATATGATATGGAACAGTCTGGTTTCTCATAAACATAGATTACAAATTCGCTGCTAAATGTTGCGCTGGTTTATTTTTTTTCCCCAGAGCTATGAGTGATTTACTATCTAGAATTAGTTAGGAGTATTAGTTATCTATGTTGTTTAGCAATACTTCCACCAGTTTTGCAATGTAAAACAATCCATATTTACTATTTCATGGTTTCTGTGACTAAGGGATAAGATAGAAACAGGAAGAAAGACCAATGCAAAGAAGCTTTGTCAAGTTGGCACCTGCTATGGACTTTGGGTGCTCAAGTCCATTAGAACTCTTGAGGAACTTTATGAAATGCATTGCCTAAGGAAGAAGGGGAGAAGTACGTATCCATATCCATTGACCAGTGTTCAACAGTGGTCCCACAGGCATTAACTCCCCTACAATTTGGGCTTGTGCATTTGTGAGTGCAGAGTGGGTTCCAATGGACACGCCATGCCACAGCATTAGAAGAGACTCGAGGCTGCAGTGGATCATCTGTAAGGCTGCAGTCAAGGTGTTGACAACGGCTGGAGTCTCATCAGAGGTTCAGCTGGGGGAGGATCAAACTGACACCATAAGGGCCTCAGTTTTCTGCTGCCTGTCAGCTAGAGGCTTTCCTCAGTTTCATACATGGCCCTCTCCATAGGCAGCTCACAACATAGAGCAGCTTGCTTCTTCAAAGCTAGCAGCAGGGAGAGCTCTTTGCAAGACAGACATTAGAATCATGACTAATATAATCACTTATATACTGAAACTCTGCCATATTTTATTGTTTAGAAGTAAGTCAAAGTTTCTGTGCATGCTAAGTGGGACAGGATTACAGTGTGACATGAGCACTAGGAGACAAGTATCTTGGGACACACCTTAGAGTCTGTCTGCCATGGTGGCAAAGGGGATGCAAAGGTATAAGGTCATCACCAGTACACAGTTAGTTGCTTTATGAAAAGCATTAGTAGCTAACATAAACCAGCATAAATTCAGTTTTATGCAAGCATCTACATCTCTAAGAAAGCACTTACTTGTTTAAAAAAATAAAAAAACTGCTATACTGTTATCTTATGAGATACCCACATCCCCTTCTTAACAAAATTTGTGTGTGTTTTTTTTTTTTAATATACCATATCCCAGTACGTCTAGGATTTAGGATCCCTAAGGATGGAAATTAAGTCACTTTTAATTAAGCTACTCTTCTCCATATAAAATTGTTCTGTGGCATTTTCCTTGACACTTCAGTGTTTGGCTATTTAGTATAACTTTAATTAGAGTATTAACAAAATTATACAAATATACAAATTAGATCAAATCACTGAAACTTTTAAAAAAAAATGCAATTTCCTGTCCTTGTTTTTCCCCTTCAATTAGAACTAGGCAAGCTGCTGTCATGTACTTATTTTTAATAATGGTGTTTTCAGGAATATGCTTATTTTCCTGTTATGCTTAACATGGCACATCTTGCAGATGTTGAGAACAGTTCAGGCTCTCTTGAAGGGACAATGAAAGACTATGGTTTCACAACAAAGCCTCTCATTGCACTGAGGCCCATTGGGTCACGTTTGGCTTATCGAGGTGTAAGATCCTCCTGTAGTCTTCAGAAGGAATGTATTCCTGGTGGGGCAGAGCCGCATACGTTTGTATGCACTCCGGTGTCCTTTATGGTTAGTTTCCCCAAAGGCTTATTGTACTTATTGCATCATTTGTTTTTATTTGTAAGAGTATTTTGGAAGCTTCAAAGCAGTTGTAGAGTCATTACCATTTCTAGCTGTCATTGGTTATGACTGCCTGTGGAAATTGTGTTGAAGGCAAACAAAAGCAAATGAAAGCCCCTCTTCTGTACCTTTCTTCTTTATCTGCATTTCCAACTACTCAGCACTGGGGACCCAACTCTGTGGGATTACGAAGAGCCAAGCTCCTTGTGATTTATGACATTTGTCTCCTGAGGAGGGCTACATGGAACTTTGGATGTAGGTGAATCATTTGCATGAAAAATTAAAGGTGACATATTTATTTGTAAAGGCAGAGTGAAGTTAATGACCCTACAAAATCCTGACAAATGATTTTATTTTTCCTATCCTTCAAGTGAGGTAACAAAGCAACTCTGTATCCAGTCCTGGGGAGCTTGATGCTTCTGAGTAAAGATCTATGAAATGGGTAACCTGCCAGGGCACTGGAAAAGCAATCCATCTTGGGAAAATGGAATTAACTTTAACTACACTATTAAGTACTATAAATTACCCTCCTGGGCCCAGCCAGTTAAGCACCCAAATTATTTTTCAACATGCTGATGCTTCCTTTTCCAATATCAAACAGAACTTGAAAGAGAGGAGTCTTGTTATTCAAAACATATTTTTCATAATATACAAAAATATGAATGGTATCTCTTCTGTATATGTAGTTTTATATGTGTAGCATGATAAAGCTGTTATTAGTGTACTTCTATTTACATTTTGTGTAATTTGTCCTTTATTGTTGATTAAATGTCTATTTAATATGTGTTAGAGCAGGCACTGAGAAAAGAGAGGAAATATTTTTCCTCTAAAAGGTTTCAATCTGGACAAACTCATGACCTCAACCTTCTTAACTCCTCCAGTGAATTCCATTGCCTTGGGAGTGAGACTGACCTCCTAGCCAGAGCTCAGATTCTCGATGATCTGGTTACTGCCAGCTTCTACATTAAGATCCTTGAACAATTCAACCAGACAGGTGTTATTATTCCTACCTCATGGATGCAGAAACTGAGGCTCAAGGAACATAAGTAAACTTGTGAATTTTTCCCGAGTAGCAGAGGGAAAGCAAGGCCTTAGGTATTATCCGCTAAATCCCTGATCTGCTTTCATTCTCCTAATCTGCAGTTATATAATAATACAACAAATCCATTTAGTGAGATGAGGAGAAATCACTCTAATACACATGCTGTGAAACTTGGATTATATAGCAGTCTCAATTGAAAAATACTGGATTCAAAATGAAAATGCTGTCCTGCTTCTGGTTATGCCAATAATTAGCTTTGTGATCTCGGATAAATCACTTTACCTCATTTTCTTCATTTATAAAGTGATGAAAGTTGACTGATAATTTCTAGGGAATATTTCCCAAATCTGGTCCAAATAGTCAGGGAAACCTGCACCTTATATCACACTTGGAGATTCTCCATGTATATTAACATGTTAAAGGTACTGCAACACTTTTTAAACTTATTTGACCCCAGAACACTTAGTCATATCTTACAGAGCTTTGTTCCTTAGAAAATAATTTGGAAAATGGTTTTCCAAATTCTCTTTAAGCTATAAAATTTGATAGTTGACATTTTCGCTTGTGAAATGTTCCCTGTCTACGACCCATGTGTTCTCTCTTAATTGTGACTTTCCACTATCCACCCCCACCCCCCCTTAGTACTGAACACAGTGGGCAACAAATAAATGCTGTTGACTGATTCATTTAACTCTTAAGGTTAATGTATTCTAAACAGTGCTTATTTTACATTTGGCAAATTTTAGTCTAACAGAGATTTCTGGGATGGAAAGTACTATGCTCTGAGAACTGGGTGAAAACCACCAACTCTCCCTAGAGTCATCCAGAGAGATGCCAGATGGCATTTCATTACCATTAGGCTATGACAGTTTCATTCAAATGCAAAAACAAAAGACAAATTCTGTCTCTGGTTAGCAGACTTGTAATCTAACTGTTCTGCCTGAATTTAGTCTGTAGAAAATCAAAGCATTTGGTGTTGGGTGTCACTGAGCAATCACTTTGATGTGACAGCCACTTTTAATTTCATGCTCTCTCCAGTAGTTTGTAAGATGTGTTGGCTCAGCCAGATTCTCCCAGGAAGAGAACCCTCCTTTTCACCCCTAAAATGCCACTTGGTATCTACTTCAACAATAAATTACCAAACAACCGTCCTGTTTTGAAAAAGCTTATTCACAATAAAAATGCTTGAGAGTTTCCCAGGAATTAACTTGACTATGTGACTTTTCTTAATTTGTGGGTGCCAAGAAAACAAAGTAATTTTAATAGTCAATATAATAAATACAGAAACAGGCTTTAAATGGGGTAATTGTTTTTAATAAACTGTCTTAAAATAGCATTGTTTTTCATCTTTGGAAAGCATATGTTTCCAAGTGATTTAACACAGTAATAAAATGTTTTACAGCCTACCCAAAAGCATAAAGATGCATAATACTTTGAGTTATATAGCTCCACCTGCACCTATTAGTATAATAAAAACTTCTTTGTGTTTAAAAACCAAACAAAAACAAAGATCCTATGTGATGAGAAAATAATTTTAATATTGTAGGCTCATAAGGAAGAACACTGAGGAAAATGTTTTGGTTTCTTGAATCTTTTATAAGCACAAATTTTCCCAAAAAAAAGGGATTCTCCTCTGAGCACCTTATGTAGTATCACGTGTAATGCCATTGTACAGATTTGAAAGATGCAATATAGAATAGTGACTAAGCATAGAAAATCAACTATGGAATAGAACCAGAGTGTGGCTGATAGGACTGCTGCTTTCAAGCTGTAAGCTTATTTTTAAAAAATCTTTTTGCCTTATTTTCCTTAGATGTAAGTAGAAGAATACCTTCTTCACAGGTTGTTTTAAAGATGAGATAAAGTCTATAAAACAATTACCCAGTGACTGCCACGTAAGCAAGTAATAAATAGTTATTCTTTTATGAAGACCTTTTAGTTCATTTGGCAGGAGGCTGCCAAAAAGAAGAGAAGTGAAAAGCAAAGGAGAAAAGGAAAGATATAAGCATCTGAAGGCAGAATTCCAAAGAACAGCAAGAAGAGATGGCAAAACCAATACAGTATTGTAAAGTAAAAATTAAAAAAAAAATTTTTTAATTAAAAATAAAAAAAAGAAAGCCTTCCTCAGTGATCAATGCAAAGAAATAGAGAAAAAGAACAGAATAGGAAAGACTAGAGATCTCTTCAAGAAAATTAGAGATACAAAGGGAACATTTCATGCAAAGATGGGCTCGATAAAGGACAGAAATGGTATGGACCTAACAGAAGCAGAAGATATTAAGAAGAGGTGGCAAGAATACACAGAAGAACTGTACAAAAAAAGATTTTCACGACCCAGATATCAT
The DNA here is from genome assembly GCF_016772045.2 of Ovis aries. Lineage (NCBI taxonomy): Eukaryota > Metazoa > Chordata > Mammalia > Artiodactyla > Bovidae > Ovis > Ovis aries. The sequence continues at coordinate 52,456,755 of NC_056058.1, read as the reverse complement.
GATGGTGTGATCACTCATCTAGAGCCAGACATCCTGGAATGTGAAGCCAAGTGGGCCTTGGAAAGCATCACTAAGACAAAGCCAGTGGAGGTAATGGAATTCCAGTTGAGCTATTCCAAATCCTGAAAGATGATGCTATGAAAGTGCTGCAGTCAGTATGCCAGCAAATTTGGAAAACTCAGCAGTGACCACAGGACTGGATAAGGTCAGTTTTCATTCCAATCCCAAAGGAAGGCAATGCCAAAGAATGCTCAAACTACCTCACAATTGCATTCATCTCACATGCTAGTAAAGTAATGCTCAAAATTCTCCAAGCCAGGCTTCACCAATACGGGAACCATGAACTCCCTGATGTTCAAGCTGGTTTTAGAAAAGGCAGAGGAACCAGAGATCAAATTGCCAACATCTGCTGGATCATGGACAAAGCAAGAGAGTTCCAGAAAAACATCTACTTCTGCTTTATTGACTATACCAAAGCCTTTGACTGTGTGGATCACAATAAACTGAAAAATTCTGAAAGAGATGGGAATACAGACCACCTGACCTGCCTCTTGAGAAATCTGTATGCAGGTCAGGAAGCAACAGTTAGAACTGGACATGGAACAACAGACTGGTTCCAAATAGGAAAAGGAGTATGTCAAGGCTGTATATTGTCACCCTGCTTATTTAACTTCTATGCAGAGTACATCATGAGAAACGCTGGGCTGGAAGAGACACAAGCTGGAATCAAGATTGCCAGGAGAAATCTCAATAACCTCAGATATGCAGATGACACCACCCTTATGGCAGAAAGTGAAGAGGAACTCAAAAACCTCTTGATGAAAGTGAAAGAGGAGAGTGAAAAAGTTCGCTTAAAACTCAACATTCAGAAAACGAAGATCATGGCATCCAGTCCCATCACCTCATGGGAAATAGATGGGGAAACAGTGGAAACAGTGTCAGACTTTATTTTGGGGGGCTCCAAAATCACTGCAGATGGTGACTGCAGTCATGAAATTAAAAGATGCTTACTCCTTGGAAGAAAAGTTATGACCAACCTAGATGGCATATTCAAAAGCAGAGACATTACTTTGCCAGCAAATGTCCATCTAGTCAAGGCTATGGTTTTTCCTGTGGTCCTGCATGGATGTGAGAGTTGGACTGTGAAGAAGGCTGAGCACTGAATGATTGATGCTTTTGAACTGTGGTGTTGGAGAAGACTCGAGAGTCCCTTGGACTGCAAGGAGATCCAATCAGTCCATTCTGAAGGAGATCAGCTCTGGGATTTCTTTGGAAGGAATGATGCTAAAGCTGAAACTCCAGTACTTTGATCACGTCATGTGAAGAGTTGACTCATTGGAAAAGACCCTGATGCTGGGAGGGATTGGGGGCAGGAGGAGAAGGGGATGACAGAGGCTGAGATGACTGGATGACATCACTGACTCGATGGACGTGGGTCTGAGTGAACTCTGGGAGTTGCTGATGGACAGGGAGGCCTGGCGTGCTGCAGTTCATGGGGTCACAAAGAGTTGGACATGACTGAGCAATTGAACTGAACTGAACTGACTCGTCCAGGGAGCACTGATTTCCTGTGATCTTCTTAGCTTCAACCCTCTCTTATTGGCTTCATCCACAGCAATTCAGGGCCTCTCATTCATACACAATGATTCCATCTGAAAGCTCTTGCTCAGAAGCCTGTTAAAATCTTCCCCATATATCACTTGCCCATGTTGGTCACTGAGCACACTGGAGCACACAGATCATGGCATTGAACTGTAGTCAGCAACTGTGAATTCTGCATGTGTGTGCTCAGTCACTAAGTTGTATCTGATTCCTTTGCAACCCCATGGGCTAGTAGCCCACCAGGCTTCTCTGTCCATGGAATTTTCCAGGCAAGAATACTGGAGAGGGTTCCCTTTCCTACTGCAGAGGATCTTCCCTAGCCATGGCTCAAACCTGCATCTCTTGCATCTCCTGCATTGGCAGGTGGATTCTATACCACTGAGGCACCAGGGAAGTCTGACTATGAATTCTGGATAATTAATTTCAACAAATACTTATTTCAGCCTAATGCTCATGTCAGGTGTTGTTTTAGGCTTTGAAGTTAAAATTTTAAACCAGTGGTTCAGCAAACTTTTTTCTTTAAGGGTCAAAAAGTAAATTTTTAGGCTTTGCAGGCCAAGAAGTAAAACATGGATATTACAAATAACTTATATGTCCATTTAAAATTTAAGCCATCCTTAGCATGCAAGCAGGTCATAGAAAAATGGATGACTGTTCCCATGGGCCCAGTTGGCCAATCCTCAATATGCACAGCTCTGGTCTGGGTTTTATCATTTATCAAAACTGTGATGTGATGTATTCTGGTTTTTTTCAAGCCTTCTCTTCCAATTCCCTTTGTCATTTGAGTGAAGTTGAGAATATCAATAAAATAATTCGTGCAGAGCTACCTACCCATCTACCCAAATCTCAGAATCATTGGTAAGGGGGTCAGCCCCAAAGATGATGATGATCTTCAATTGTTTAGGTTAAGGTGATGGTATGAAAACAGTAGCACCAGGTCAGAGATTTTTAAGACTTCAGTATTATGGGAGAATATGAACTAGGGAATTGTCCTCTTGAAAGACTTACCTTTATAAGATTATCATGTTGGCAGAAATGCAAAGGATCATAGGAGACTACTGTCAGCAACTATATGCCAATAAAGTGGACAACTTGGAAAAAATTGACAAATTCTTAGAAAAGTATAACTTTCTAAAACTGAACCAGGAAGAAATAGAAAATCTTAACAGACCCATCACAAGCACAGAAATTGAAACTGTAATCAGAAATCTTCCAACAACAAAAAAAAAGCCCAGGAGCAGACAGCTTCACAGCTGAATTCTACCAAAAATTTAGAGAAGAGCTAGCACCTATCCTACTCAAACTCTTCCAGAAAATTACAGAGGAAGGTAAACTTCCAAACTCATTCTATGAGGCCACCATCACCCTAATACCAAAACCTGACAAAGATGCCACAAAAAAGAAAACTACAGGCCAATATCAATGATGAACATAGATGCAAAAATCCTTAACAAAGATCTAGCAAACAGAATCCAACAACATATTAAAAAGATCATACATCATGACCAAGTGGGCTTTATCCCAGGGATGCAAGGATTCTTCAACATTTGAAAATCAGTCAATGTGATACACCACATTAAACAAACTGAAAGATAAAACCATGTCTATCTCAATAGATGCAAAGAAAGCCTTTGACAAAATTCAACATCCATTTATGATAAAAAAAAAAAACTCTCCAGAAAGTAGGCATAGGAGGAATATACCTCAGCTTAATAAACGCCATATATGATAAACCCACAGCAAACATTTCCTCAATGGTGAAAAACTGAAAGCATTTCCCCTAAAGTCAGGAACAAGACAAGGGTACCCACTGTCACCACTACTATTCAACATAATTTTGGAAGTTTTAGCCACAGCAATCAGAGCATAAAAAGAAATAAAAGGAATCCAGATTAGAAAAGAAGTAAAACTCTCACTGTTTGCAGATAACATTATCCTCTACATAGAAAACCCTAAAGACTCCACCAGAAAATTACTAGAGCTAATCAATGAATATAGTAAAGTTGCAGGATATAAAATCAACACACAGAAATCCCTTGCATTCCTATATACTAACAATGAGAAAACAGAAATTAAGGAAACAATTCCATTCACCATTGCAACAAAAAGAATAAAATACTTAGGAATAAATCTACCTAAAGAAACAAAAGACCTGTATATAGAAAACTAAAAAACACTGGTGAAAGAAATCAAAGGTGACACAAACAGATGGAGAAGTATACCATGTTCATGAATCAGAAGAATCAATATAGTGAAAATGAGTACACTACCCAAAGCAATCTATAGATTCAGTGCAATCCCTATCAAGCTACCAATGGTATTTTTCAGAGAACTAGAACAAATAATTTCACAATTTGTATGAAAATACAAAAAAAACTCAAATAGCCAAAGCAATCTTAAGAAAGAAGAATGGAACTGGAGGAATCAACCTGCCTGACTTCAGATTATACTGCAAAGCTACAGTCATCAAAGCAGTATGGTACTGGCACAAAGACAGAAATATAAATCAATGGAACAAAATGGGAAGACCAGAGATAAATCCGCACACATATGAACACCTTATCTTTGACAAAGAAGGCAAGAATATACAATGGAGAAAAGACAATCTCTTTAACAAGTGATGCTGAGAAAACTGCTCAACCACTTGTAAAAGAATGAAATTAGAACACTTTCTAACACCATACACAAAAACAAACTCAAAATGGATTAAAGATCTACATGTAAGACCAGAAACTATAAAACACCTAGAGGAAAACATAGGCAAAACACTCTGTGACATAAATCACAGCAGGATCCTCTATGACCCACCTCCCAGAATATTGGAAATAAAAGAAAAAATAAACAAATGGAACCTAATTCAACTTAAAAGCTTTTGCACAACAAAGGAAACTATAAGAAAGGTGAAAAGACAGTCTTCAGAATGGGAGAAAATAATAGCAAACAAAGCAACTGACAAAGAATTAATCTCAAAAATATAGAAGCAGCTCCTGCAGCTCAATTCTGGAAAAATAAACAACCCAATCAAAAAATAGGCCAAAGAACTAAACAGACATTTCTCCAAAGAAGACGTACAGATGGCTAACAAACACATGAAAAGATGCTCACCATCACTCATTATCAGAGAAACACAAATCAAAACCACAATGAGGTACCATCTCATGCCAGTCAGAATGGCTGCTATCAAAATGTCTACAAACCATAAATGCTGGAGAGGGTGTGGAGAAAAGGGAACCCTCTTACACTGTTGGTGGGAATGCAAACTAGTACAGCTACTATGGAGAACAGTGTGGAGATTCATTAAAAAACTGGAAATAGAACTGCCATATGACTCAGCAATCCCACTGCTAAGCATACACACTGAGGGAACCAGAATTGAAAGAGACACATGTACCCCAATATTCATTGCAGAACTGTTTACAATAGCTAGGACATGGAAGCAACCTAGATATCCATCGGCAGATGAATGGATAAGAAAGTGGGGGTACATATACACAATGGAATATTACTCAGCTATTAAAAATAATGCATTTGAATCAGTTGTACTGAGGTGGATAAAACTGGAGCCTGTTATACAGAGTGAAGTCAGAAAGAAAAACACCAATACAGTATGTAAATGCATATATATGGAATTTAGAAAGATGGTAATGATGACCCTATATGTGAGATAGCAAAAGAGACACAGATGTAAAGGACAGACTTTTGGACTCTTTGAGAGAAGGCAAGGGTGGGGTGATTTGAAAGCATAGCATTGAAACATGTATATTACTATATGTGAAATAGATAGCCGGTCCAGGTTCGATGCATGAGACAGGGTTCTCAGGGCTGGCACACGGAGATGACCCTGAGGGATGGGATAGGGAGGGAGGTGGGAAGAGGGTTCAGGATGGGGAACACATGTACACCCATGGCTGATTCATGTCAATGTATGGCAAAAATCACTACAATTTTGCAAAGTAATTAGCCTCCAATTAAAATAATTTAAAATTGATTATTGTGTTGGGTGCATGATACATCTATAATCAAGTCATTACACCTACACAAAAAGGAATTCCTACACATAAAAAGCAAACATTGCTCAGCCCCAGATGTTTTCCCAAGATGTCATGCCACTTAAACCATATTCCACAACTTGGACCACAATGTCAACTTCTCCCATACTCTAAATTTTGTTTGAAAGTAAAGCTGCTCCTCAACAGGCAGATGGACCAGAACAGAGGGCAGTCCACTAGCACTTATCATGTCCCATTTAAAAGATGTGAGCACTGAGTCACAGAGGAAGTGGGAGCTTGTCCCCAGCACAGGGCTCAGCCATCCATTTCCCAGAAATGCTGTGACTTCCCCTCAGAGAAGGAGATGAAGCCATGTGCTAACTGTACCCACTCCATTTGTTTGCTTTTGCAGCTTTACTTCACTGCCTTCAATTTTTTGGTGCCTGATGGCCTTTTCTGGGTTAAGACTGTCATTTGGGGACTGTAATCTGAAAAAGACACAGTTACTACCATGTTTAAAGTCAAAAGGAGGATGATAGTGACAGGGCCGGTACTGCTAATCAGATTTAGCAAGTTGTATCCCCTTTTTGGAGCATCCCAGGTAGCTCAGTGGTACAGAACCCGTCTGCTAGACCAGGAGATGAAGGTTTGATTTCTGGGTTGGGAAGATCCCCTGAAGAAGGAAATGGCAACCCACTCCAATATTCTTGCCTGGAAAATTCCATGGGCAGAGGAGCCTGGTGTGCTACAGTCCATGGGGTCACAAAGAGTCAGATATGACTGAGCACACACAAACACATCCCCTTTTTGAAGTAACACATAATCATTAAACCAAATTGTTTCTCTTTTAATATTTTCTGTCCTAAAAACAGTATTCAAAATGCATGAGCTGCTCTTATTAATTCTCAACTGACTGATTAAAGTATATCCCAGGGATCTTCATGCTTACAGACATGGCAAAAAAGAACTCAGAATCTTGAACTCAGTATCTATTTGGTCTTGTAACTGTCTCTCTTTCTGATAGTCAGCCACCTTTCAGATCCATGACTTCATAGTTGCATGTTATTGTCTTAGTGAAGCCAAATGGTATTTGTTTGTTTGTATATATTAGGCAGTACAAGCTCCTAACAAGGGCTGCAGAAAGCAAAATAAATAGTTATGTCTTTCTTTAGTTAGCTTTCAAGGACTGGAGAAATTTTAAAAATCCAGAGTGATCTAAGCATCCAAAACCCCCAATATCTTCCACAGCATATCCAGAGCTGCCCCATCAGCAAAGCTCTCTTTTCTGTTATTCTATAGCTTTTCAGAATGTAGGTTAAAAAAAAATGTAGACTGTCTTGTCATTTTTCTACTTGAATCTTGAATCTTAAGCATCCCCCTAGAATGTACATTTTAATCTGGGTAGGGAATTGAGGTTTATGTAAGTCTTGTTTTTTGGACTCCAAAATCACTGCAGATGGTGACTGCAGCCATGAAATTAAAAGACGCTTACTTCTTGGAAGGAAAGTTATGACCAACCTACGTAGCATATTCAAAAGCAGAGACACTACTTTGCCAACAAAGGTCCATCTAGTCAAGGCTATGGTTTTTCCAGTAGTCATGTATGGATGTGAGAGTTGGACTGTGAAGAAAGCTGAGCACCGAAGAATTGATGCTTTTGAACTGTGGTGTTGGAGAAGACTCTTGAGAGTCCCTTGGACTGCAAGGAGATCCAATTAGTCCATTCTGAAGGAGCTCAGCTCTGGTATTTCTTTGGAAGGAATGATGCTAAAGCTGAAACTCTAGTACTTTGGCCACATCATGTGAAGAGTTGACTCATTGGAAAAGACTCTGATGCTGGGAGGGATTAGGGGCAGGAGGAGAAGGGGACGACAGAGGATGAGATGGCTGGATGGCATCACTGACTCGATGGGCGTGAATCTGAGTGAACTCTGGGAGTTGGTGATAGACAGGGAGACCTGGCGTGCTGCAATTCATGGGGTCGCAAAGAGTCAGACATGACTGAGCAACTGAACTGAACTGTGTTTGCTAGTATTATGCTAACAAAATCATGATCACCTTTATTTGTCTTCTATAAGGGCTTCCCTGGTGGCTGCTAATGCAGGTTTGATCCCTGAGTTAGGAAGATCCCCTGGAGACCCCAGATTCTTGCCTAGGAAATCCCATGGACAGAGGAGCCTGGAGAACTACAGTCCATAAGACTGTAGCAAAAGAGTTGGACACAATATAGCAACTAAACAACAAGGGTACATGTCAAGAAGTCAGGGTCATCTTTAAGAGCTTTGAATCAAAGCTGTGACTTTCAAAAGATAATAGCTGTTATCTGGTCATCCAGATAAGAGATAACAATCATCCCTGGGCTCCGTTTCACATGTATACAGTGAGGATGATAATCACGCCTCCCCTGGTTCTAAGGACTTTGCAGGTGAATACATATACCTGATGTGACATACTTGACAGAAGCCAAGCACTACGTGAACTGCTTTGTTCATGGCTGCTAAAAGCCTTTGACTGTGTGGATCACAATAAACTGTGGAAAATTCTGAAAGAGATGGGAATACAGACCACCTGACCTGCCTCTTGAGAAATCTGTATGCAGGTCAGGAAGCAACAGTTAGAACTGGACATGGAACAACAGACTGGTTCCAAATAGGAAAAGGAGTACGTCAAGGCTGTATATTGTCACCCTGCTTATTTAACTTCTATGCAGAGTACATCATGAGAAACGCTGGACTGGAAGAAACAAGCTGGAATCAAGATTGCAGGGAGAAATATCAATCACCTCAGATATGCAGATGACACCACCCTTATGGCAGAAAGTGAAGAGGAACTCAAAAGCCTCTTGATGAAAGTGAAAGAGGAGAGTGAAAAAGTTGGCTTAAAGCTCAACATTCAGAAAACGAAGATCATGGCATCCGGTTCCATCACTTCATGGGAAATAGATGGGGAAACAGTGGAAAGAGTGTCAGACTTTATTTTGTGGGGCTCCAGAATCACTGCAGATGGTGATTGCAGCCATGAAATTAAAAGACGCTTACTCCTTGGAAGAAAAGTTATGACCAACCTAGATAGCATATTCAAAAGCAGAGACATTACTTTGCCGACTAAGGTCCGTCTAGTCAAGAGTATGGTTTTTCCAGTAGTCATGTATGGATGTGAGAGTTGGACTGTGAAGAAGGCTGAGCACTGAAGAACTGATGCTTCTGAACTGTGGTGTTGCAGAAGACTCTTGAGAGTCCCTTGGACTGCAAGGAGATCCAACCAGTCCATTCTGAAGGAGATCAGTCTTGGGTGTTCTCTGGAAGGAATGATGCTAAAGCTGAAACTCCAGTACTTTGGCCACCTCATGTGAAGAGTTGACTCATTGGAAAAGACTCTGACGCTGGGAAGGATTGGGGGCAGGAGGAGAAGGGGACGACAGAGGATGAGATGGCTGGATGGCATCACTGACTCGATGGACGTGGGTCTGAGTGAACTCCGGGAGTTGGTGATGGACAGGGAGGCCTGGCGTGCTGCGATTCATGGGGTCGCAAAGAGTCAGACGTGACTGAGCAACTGAACTGAACTAACTGGTCTTATTGTTGCTGTTCCTTCCTCACCCTCAAACAAAATACCCTTAAAAATTGAGTAACAGTCTGAGGTTAAGACAACTCATAATAAATAGCACAATAAAACCTGATACCAATCCTAGAAACAAACCTACAGCCAGCTAGTGTTTTCTCGTTTTCAGAAAACCCAATAGAAAATAATAGCACATTGTGGCCTCAAGAATAAAAATTAAGGATAATTGTTTATTTTTCAAAGAGAGTCAAAATATGGTTTTTGAAAACAGTTTGCTGTCTGGGTAAAAAGTCTTATTCACAGAGTACTTTCCAGGGACAGGCTCTTATTCAAGCCAACCCCTGGATTGCCTTTTTCTCTGAATTGTCCCTGGAAGGGCTGCTGTGAGTATACTCCAATTGATGAGGATAGAAATAGGGACACAAAAACTAGCTGTTGTCTATCTCAGGTCCAGGCTTTTAATTGATAGCAGAGTATTTGCTAGTGCTGCTTTTACTCATCCCTTGAGCTGCCAAAGTGGTTCTGGACCTTTTTTTGCTATATTCTACAAGGTTTAGCCAAGTAAGAAGTATAATCTAAGAAGTATGGTACCTCTACTGCATGCATCTCACCAGTTTCCTTGTGCAAATCTTAAACACTGGTCTTGAGGACGTTAGGATTCTTCTGGTTGCAGGAGACAGAAAATAGAACCAGCTTAAGTAGAAAGGTGATCTTATAGGTGCATGTAAATGACAAGTCCAGGGTTTGGGAGGTTTTTGGAGCTTAAATAATATCCCTAGCTTTGCTTCTCTTCTCTCTCCTCTGCTTGCGTGGTATCTGTTGCATTCTTAGGTAAGCTGTGGTCCTTCCTGAAAGATGCAGGTCTGTGTTCTTCTGGGATAAAGTATGACCTAGAAGAAAGGACCAGAATCCTTAGTTTGAATACTGTTGGCCTGAATTGAGTCTGTGTCCCTTCCTAAACCAAGGCTGGCAGAAGGGAATTATCCAGTGGGCTTAGGCCTGGGCCAGACATGTACCACTAGGGAACCACTTACAATGGGTCTAGCTCTACTGAAATACTCGAACTGTGAGTAGAGAAAGAGTTATCCCCTAAAAGGAAAAGATGATGATACTATTTCCAAAAGAACACTTAATACCCAAACACTGTGGTAAGGAAATCAGTAGGCGAGAGTGGCGTATGTTGCCATCTTGGTAATGTCACTTCCGGTAAGAAACACTGGTTGCCTGTCAGGCAGTGAGGGTCTGGAGAGCACAGAGTGCTTGTAGGTTTCTCATGTCATCCTGCTCACCAGTTATTTGCTTCCTTCACACCCATTTCCTAGGATTTCTGCCAAAGCACAGAGCTGCTCACAGACTAAATTAGAGTCCTGTGCATTGGCACAGCTTTGGAGGATTGAAGGGAGTACATCACAAGTCAGTGTTAGCATAGTATAGTAACCTTGATGCTTTGAAGGTGTTTTCTGTAACCTGAGAAGAAAATTTCTAGGAGAGTTTGGCCATTTAGGAGGGAGGGGGACAAGGGTCTAGACTTGTCACACCCTGTACTAGCCCATGAAAATACAGAAATTCTCAAGTTTTCCATAATTTAATGTTCTGTTCAAACTGTACAAACAAGATGCCAGTGATCCATGATCCATAAAACAGGTATAGAGTTGTTTTCACAGCCATGAAGGCTGATGACTTTGACCCTTGCCACAAACAGCATGTTTTGAGTGTCATCTTCTCCAAGAAATGTGTCCTGGCCCTGTGGGTGGTTGCCTTTGTTGTTTCAGTGCCCATAGCAGCTGTAGTAATGTGGTTGACATTTATTTGAGTTTATATGGGCCAGTCATCATGCTTAGAGCTCCCCATGTATTTCCTCTTACTTCTTACAAACAATTATTTGACTTAAGTATTACCTCCATCTTGCAGAGCAGAAACCTGAATGATAGGGAGGGTGATAACTTGCCCAAAGTCACTGAACATTAAGTGACAGAGTTTGATTTTCAAGCCACTTCTGTGCTTGACCAGCAGTCTTCTGACAGTGCTGCCCCTCTGGTAGCACATATCAACAGCCGACAGCTGGCAAACTCTGGACCGTTCACCATGTGTCTAGTGTTATGCTAATAACTTTAGAGCTGTCGTCTCTTTAGCACTCACAGTAACCGTGTGATGCGTGCCCTAGTAGTACCTCCACTTTGTGAGCGTGTGCGTGCTCAGTTGCTTCAGTCCTCGAGTGTGCAAACTGAGGCTTACAGACTCTCAGTAACTCACTCAAAGTCACATTCTAAGTGTGAGTCCAGAATCCGGTGCTTAACTTCATACTCTCAATTATGAGGCAATTCTACGGATGTTCTTTATATGTCATTCCAGTGTGCTAGAGTCACTTGTCTAGATGCCAGACAAGTAACTACACTGGGAGATCCTTAAGAGCAAGGACACTGCATTAACCTCCACCTAGCTCAAAACAGGTACTTAATAAATGTCTTATTCATTTGTTTTCTCAGTGCCGGATATAGCTTAACACACAACAGGTGTTCTTATAATAAAATAAGTAAATGAAGGAAAGAAAGAGGGTGTGAATGATGGCTACTGAGGCCAAAACCAGTAGTATTTCTTCATAAAGTAGTAATAAGGTAATTAGGCTCTTCAGAGGCTGAAACGACTACAGCCTGTATTTTGCAAAAGTCAGTTCAATCCAAGTGAATTCGTTTCAAAATGAAAATGACTTGGCTTGACCAGCTCTCCATAAACATCACAGAACTTCAGTCACTTCCCTGTTGCTATAATTTCCTCTACTAAAAAGAAAATCAAACAAAACCAGATATTATATAAACTCATCTAATACAGCTCAACTCAAGACAGTTCTCTCTGGTCTCATCTTTGCTGAGTTTCAGCTCTCTTAACTTTTAACGTTTCTCTCTACAATAACTCCTCAGCTTTCACAGAAAATGCCATTAACACAGCAACTAATTCAGCTTCCTTAGAACCAGACTTTAAGCTCTCTGAGGGCCAGGTAGTAGGTACTCTAAATACATGGTGAATACCTGTGAGACTGAAGGAGAAAATGTACTTTTCCCCAGAGGGGAAAAACAAATCCTGAAGCAGACTGTGGTTTCCAGCCAGCTAGAGAGGTGAAGAACGCAAATAACTAGAGATGTGTTTGAGAAGACCTGTCTAGGAATCGGAGGGAAGCCCAATGTGGTTTCAAGCCCCTACTTGAAAAACTCAGTTGAAAAGAGTCCACATTCAAATAATTGCGGTTTCTTCGAGCTTAGGAGAAAACTGTCTGGGAGAAAGATGACTCACCAGAGAGGCTGAATGTATATGTTGCCTTGAGAGCAAGTTTTCCATATGTTGGATTGAATTACTCAATCTGTTGTGGATACAATAGATGATATTTACATTGTCAAAGAACTAGGCAAGCAATTCTATTCTACCACTGCCCACACACCTCCCAGTAAGGGGATCTGCTCAATTTCTGTTTCCACCTTTCCCATTCATTCTCTGAATAGACAGGAACAGGCACAGGCACGGGATTTTTTATGAAGATCCCACTCTGTGGCTGGTACTCTTAGTTGCCTCACTCTCAGCCTTTCTTGCCTGTCTTCCTTGCTGGTAGAAACCTGATCTTGTTCAGGCATCCGTTCTCCATGTATATGTGCAGGCTCCCAGGTGATGAGTGTTAGGTAGCCTACACCAATCATGGTAAGTCCTTTCTCCTTACCAGACATTGGTGTGCACACAGGCTGATCCAGCGAATGAGATATAAGTAGATCACATGAGCAGTGGGTCAGAGAGGATTTTTCTTCCCTAAAAAAAGACACGTGGGAGGAAATACCCAGCCTATTTTGCTTTTACATAGCTCCCCTCTTGTTTGCAGGAACTCCTGGGGTTAAACCGTCATCAGCTTATGGTAGCCATCTTGCCACCAGGAGGCATGAGCTTTCCCACATTCTGAAGGCGGCAGAAAGATGTCAAGCACCTGGATGACAGTGTCTTCCCATGGAAATAATCAAACTCACTTACAGACTTCTTGCTATGTGAGATAGCATCTTGCTGTGATAAAACATTCTTGGCTAGATAATCTCATATGGCTGAGTCTTATCCCTGTTTTAAGACAAGTTTTTATTTTCTGAAATATTCCTGTGTTAGCAGTTTTATCTAATGTCTTTTGAGAAAGGCTAACATGGTAGTCAGTTTTGTGTAAACCAAATGCAAGATCCATCAAAACTATTAAGAATGCATAGTTGAAAGTAAGAGTTGATAAATCTTTTCTGTAAAGGGCCAGATAGCTTGTTAAAATTTTTTATCTTTATGGGCCACTTTGGTCTCTGTTGCAACTAAGCAACACTACCATTTCAGTGCAAAAGCAACCATAGGCCTTACATAAATGAACAAGCAAACTATGTGTCAATAAAACTTTACTTTCAAAACACGTGGAAGGCCATTTTTAGCTTGCAGGGTGTAGTTCACCAGCCCTGATATGGAGTTCCCGAAAGATGCATTGCTATACCATGAAAACCCTTCTGATGGCTTCCTTTTATGACTGGAGATTGCCTACCTATCTGACTTTGGTACAACTCTTTACCTTGACACCAGCCACTCTGGTCTTTTCTGTTAATCTGCCAAGCTTTTTCCCTCCCAGCTTCAGTGCCTCTGCATTTGATATTTTCTCTTCCCAGAATGCTTTTTCCTGGCTCTTTTCATGGCTAGCATTTTCCTCATCATGCAGAAGTAAACACTCATACTACTTTCTCAAAGAGGCTTTTCCTCAGCACTTAATCTAAGCATCCCTAGTCACTTCCATGCTTTGCTTTCTTCTTTGAATGTATTAGTGTCCATCTCCATCACCCCTGCCATCAACCTCTGCACCCATTAGAAGTTAACTTTCTTAAGGGCAAGGAACCTCATGATCTTGGCCATCACTCAATTTCCCTAATCCAGAAATGAAATAGAAAGTAAATATTCTTTAATTATCACATGAATGAAACTCTTGTGGGCTATTGTTGAGCTAAGGAAATGATTGAAAGAATTTGCACATATTTAATACAGAAACAGTTCTTTCCTAATCTTGTGGTATTGTGTGCTCAGTCATGTCTGACTCTTTGTAACCCAATGGAGGGTAGCCCAGTAGGCTCCTCTGTCCATGGGATTCTCCAGGTAGGAACACTGAGTGGATTGCCATTTCCTCCTCCAGGGTATCTTCCTGACCCAGGGACAAACCTGCATCTCCTGCATCTCCTTGTATTGTCAGGTGGATTCCTTACCACTGCGCCACCTGCAAAGCCCTAGTCTTACAGTATACTGCTTTCTATAAGATGGTTCATGCATGACTCCCTTTAGAGTTAAGGTTTATCTATTGGTAGCAAAGTGGTATCTCTGAACATGTAGCTAGATGACTAAGAGAAATGTTCCTAATTACCAACCACTTCTCGCTCTGGGGCAAGAAGTTAAAAAAGTTGGGAGGAGGATATTTTCTTATTTTACCTACCAAATAATTCTGCTGGAAACACTAAAATGGCCTGTTTATCATATCGTGAGCTCATTAGGGCTTTGTTTCCATGAAGAATCAAAGTAGGTAGCTCTGGCATAGATCTCCATCAAGGCTTGAGCCCACGTTGTATTCAAACTGTGTTATGGGAACCAAGGGGGGGGAGGAATAAGGGAGAGGAGATTTCAAGCCTTTGTGAAGAATCCTTTTGCTGTATAAAATCTCACATGATGATTTTCAAGCAGCAGTCTAATCATATAAAAGGAATTTACTCTGCTGACCCATAAAGGCCTTAGAAAGCCCCCAGTATACTTAGAATTTAATACAATTGGAGGAGGTAGGGGGAAGTCAGGGGTAGGGGAGTAAATTTGTTTGGGGCTGTTTCCTAATGAGAGTTAAAACTAGATTTTCCTAAGTTTTGGGTCATCTTCTTTCTCCACACCCCACAGAATGAGTCATCCCCACCCTTAACGATTGCCTGCCTGGCTGTGGGCCACTTGTCGGCCCTTCTAGACCAGGAAATCAATCTAAAATACAACTTCTGGCACTTGACAAAATTTTTCTAAGCCCTCTTATTAAAATCTGTGACTCTCCCATGAAATTCCCTCCCACATACTTCTTTTAAAATCCCCCAAGGGATACGATAGAGGAAAAAAAAAAATGTCCTCGAGAAAGGGAAAAAAAAAGAAGCTCTCATTAATGCTTTAGGGAACTCCTTCCCAGTGTTCCAAAAGTCCATGCTGTCAGTTTCCAGTGGAAGCAAGAACCTTCTCTGTTGCTCAGGGAGTATAAATGGAGTCAGCCTATACATGAGCGTTGGCCGTTTCCACTGGCCATAGCCTGGTCTCCCCTGTTTTTTGTGGCAGGCATCCTGACTCACAGTGGAAAAGGCTGACTGTTTTGGTCCAGCCTGAGCAGCAGCAGAGAGAACAAACAGAAGTGTGTACAAAGTAACATAAATACGAGATGGGTACTGCGTACAATTGGGGCAGCCACTGCTACTTCTAGCCAAGCATGACCACAAAAGAATGTAGGCCCAAAGTTGCCAGATCTTCTGATTTTTTGTTTTCCCTCAGAATCCATAAACTTGGATTATGCTTTCAATTTCTAAATGTTGGAGCAAAAAAATAAAAAGTGACTTGAGCCAAGTGTATCTACAAGGCCAGATTGGGCCTATGGGTTTTCTGTCTGTGGCCACTGTGAAGCAGTCACATAAGCCCTTATAGAAACCAGTGAGCTGCAGTGTCCTCAGAGAGCATCATCCACAACCTCCCTGTTGGAATGGGGGTTTGTAGCATGTTAAGGTAGGAGTCCAAAACTGAAGATGCCAAAGCTTGAGTTGCTACTATTATCTTCACCATGACCAAGAAACAACAATCTTTTAAAATTTAAAGCAATTTTTAAAATTGAAGCATAATTGATATATAATATTCTGTTAGTTTCAGGGGTATAGCATAGTGATTTGGCATTTTATACCTTACAAACTGATCACCATAGTAAGTCTGATAGCCATCTGTTACCATACAAAATATTTAAATATTATTGACTACCTTCCCTGTGCTGTGCATTATATCCCTATAACTTATAACTGGAAGTTTGTACCTCTTAATCCCCCCTACACACCTGTTTAACCCAACCTCCACCCCCCTTCCCCTTGTCTCTGGCGATCACCAGTTTGTTCTCTATATCTATGAATCTCTTTCTGTTTTGTTTTGTTTGTTTTGTTGTTTACATTCCACATAAGTGGAATCATATGGTGTTTGTCTTTTTCTTTCTAATGTATTTTGCTTGGCATAATACCCTCTCAGTTCAGTTCAGTTCAGTCACTTAGTCATGTCTGACTCTTTGCGACCCCATGAATCACAGCACGCCAGGCCTCCCTGTCCATCACCAACTCCCGGAGTTCACTCAGACCCACGTCCATTGAGTCAGTGATGCCATCCAGCCATCTCATCCTCTGTCGTCCCCTTCTCCTCCTGCCCCCAAGCCCTCCCAGCATCAGGGTCTTTTCCAATGAGTCAGCTCTTCGCATGAGGAGGCCAAAGTACTGGAGTTTCAGCTTTAGCATCATTCTTTCCAAAGAACACCCAAGACTGATCTCCTTTAGAATGCACTGGTTGGATCTCCTTGCAGTCCAAGGGACTCTCAAGAGTCTTCTGCAACACCACAGTTCAGAAGCATCAATTCTTCGGTGCTCAGCTTTCTTCACAGTCCAACTCTCACAAGCATACATGACTACTGGAAAACCATAGCCTTGACTAGATGGACCTTTGTTGGCAAAGTAATGCCTCTGCTTTTCAATATGCCATCAAGGTTAGTCATAACTTTCCAAGGAGTAAGCATATTTTAATTTCATGGCTGCAATCACCATCTGCAGTGATTTTGGAGCCCCAAAAAGTAAAGTCTGACACTGTTTCCACTGTTTCCCCATCTATTTGCCATGAAGTGATGGGACCAGATGCCATGATCTTCGTTTTCTGAATGTTGAGCTTTAAGCTAACTTTTTCACTCTCCTCCTTCACTTTCATCAAGAGGCTTTTGAGTTCCTCTTCACTTTCTGCCATAAGGGTGGTGTCATCTGCATATCTGAGGTGATTGATATTTCTCCCAGCAATCTTGATTCCAGGTTGTGCTTCTTCCAGCCCAACATTTCTCATGATGTACTCTGCAGATAAGTTAAATAAGCAGGGTGACAATATACAGCCTTGACGTACTCCTTTTCCTGTTTGGAACCAGTCTGTTGTTCCATGTCCAGTTCTAACCGTTGCTTCCTGACCTGCATACAGGTTTCTCAAGAGGCAGGTCAGGTGGTCTGGTATTCCCATCTCTTGAAGAATTTTCCACAGTTTATTGTGATCCACACAGTCAAAGGCTTTGGCATAGTCAATAAAGCAGAAATAGATTTTTTTCTGGAACTCTTTTGCTTTTTCAATGATCTAATACCCTCTAGGTCCATCCATATTGTCACAAGTGGCAAGATTTCATTCTTTTTTTGTGGCTGAGTAGTAAGTGATTGTATGTATGTGCTGCTGCTGCTGGTATGTCGCTTCAGTTGTGCCCCCATAGATGGCAGCCCATCAGGCTCCTCCGCCCCTGGGATTCTCCAGGCAAGTATATATGTGCATATCATCTTTATTCGTTGATCTGTTGGTAAACTCTTCAGTTCTATATCTTGGTTACTGTAAATAATGCTGCAGTGAACGCAGAGATATGTGTATCTTTTTGAGTTAGTGTTTTCATTTTCTTTGGTTAAATACCCAGAATTGGAATTGGTATGGTAGTTCTATTTTTAATTTTTTGAGGAGCATCCGTATTTTTTTTTGTGATAGCACCAATTTATATTCCCACCAACGAAGCATGAGGGGTGCCCTTTCTTGACATCCTCACCAATACTTTCGTTCTTGTTGTCTTGTTGATGATAGCCTTTCTGACACACCTGAGGTGATACTTCATTGTGGTTTTGATTTTAATATCCCTGATTAGTGATGTTAAGCATCTTTGCATGTATCTGACTGTACATCTTTTTTGGAGGAAAAGTCTGTGGTCCTCTGCCCATTTTAAATTGGACTGTTTGTTTGATACTGAGTTGTGTGAGTTATAAGAAGGTTCTCTGCTTTTCTCATTTCCCAGGCTTTGATGCACATAAGAACAGTGTTTAAAAATGGGGTTAACCCTGAGATTTTCAACTTCTGGTCTGTCATGGTTGATACCCTGGGAGTGGGAGGGATAAAAACCTGATTTCTATGACCTAAGAATCTTTTGCCTCTTTATAAAATGGTGGAACTTCTTGGTCTAAATTTGGACTTCAGCTCAAATCCCTTGTATTTTTTTCTTAGTCTCTAGCCAAATAGCCTCAAACTGATGAATGTTTTGTTTCCAGTTTTGCCCGTGGTTCCCAGAAAATAAAAATTAAGACACAAATATCTAGTGTTGGCACAGAATATGCTTTCAGATTCATTAAATTTCCCTTGAAAACTTGTGATATAAGTTAAAGACAAATAAATTTTGCTAAACTAATAATTTATAGTTAAAATATTCCTGTATCTGTCACAAAGTGCCACCAGATTCTTTATCAGTTAGCCTCTTCCTCCTTTCCCTCTGACAGTGCCTTCTGTCCTGGTTTCCTCTTTATGTTGAGAATGAAATTCCCTCCAGAAAGTAGCATTGTCCCCTGGAGGGCTCCCTGCAGAGGTGAGCCTTGTGATCCCTACAGGCCTGAATGAGGCCTGGATGTAAGAGGAGACTGGCTGCTCTCCCTTGACCCTCTCTCCCCACTCACCCCTCTGCTGCCCTTACTGCCAACCCCTAGAGAACTCTATTATACTTTGTGTTTGGGGATCATACTTTGTGTTTGGGGACTCCCTCAGACCCACATGGCAACCCCTCTCCAATGCACAAATTTTAAGCTGGTTAAATGTTGCTCACAGTGATCTAAGTTTGCTTTGGGGCTCTGTCTCTCCTTTTAAATGTATTTTGAGTTCTTCTTTTAAATATTTTTCTTGTTATTAAAAAATATGGAAGACTATGCAGTGGCAAATGGATTCCCAGATTCTGATCTACATCCAAACATAACCAGTATAGATATTTTGATTTATTTCCTTAAGAAGTCAGTCATAAATAATAGTTTTTTATTGCTTTAATGACATCATCTATTGTAAAACCAGAGAAGTCAATGGCACCCCACTCCAGTACTCTTGCCTGGAAATCCCATGGATGGAGGATCCTGGTGGGCTATAGTCCATGGGGTAGCTAAGAGTTGGACACGACTGAGCGACTTCACTTTCACTTTTCACTTTCATGCGTTGGAAAGGAAATGGCAACCCACTCCAGTATTTTTGTCTTGAGCATCCCAGGGACGGGAGAGCCTGGTGGGCTGCCATCTATGAGGTCGTACAGAGTTGGACATGACTGAAGCGACTTAGCAGCAGCAATTGTAAAACACACCATGGATTTAGTGGCTTCCAGGTTGCACTAGTGGTAAAGAACTTGCCTGCCAATTCAGGAGACAAGAGATATGGGTTCTATCCCTGGGGTGAGAAGATCTCCTGGAAAAGGAAATGGCAACGCACTCCAGAACACTTGCCTAGACTATCTCATGGACAGAGGAGCCTGATGGGCTACAGTCCATGGGGTCCTAAAGAGTCAGACACAACTGAAGCAACTACGCATGGCCCTTGGCAATGGATTTAATTTGTGCTCCTGGAACTCAATGAGGCCGATTCCTTCTTGTCATAACTCTTCTTAACTCAAATGTTACCCTCAGATAAACCTCCTTGATGACCTTTTCTAAAGGAATCATCCCCTCATTTGTGGCACTGTGTCACATTCCCCTGTTTTGCATTCTTAAAGACTTAATGAGGCTTCCCAGGTGCTGCTAGTCTAGTGGTAAAGAACCCACCTGCCAATGCAGGAGACTTAAGAGAGATGGGTTCCATCCCTGGGTCGAGAAGATCCCCTGGAGGAGGGCATGGCAATATGTGAAGTCATTTGTGTTTCCACTATCTAGATTTATATATTAACAGTCCTCACAGGAACATAAACTCAGGAGAATAGGAAACATTTCTGTCTTGTTCACTGCTCTGCCTTCAGAGCCTAGAACAGTGTCTCTTTTCTCACACTGCTAAAATGACAGTACAAGGATTTTTTAAAAGCTTCCAGTTGGCAAAGACAGGAAGCAAGACAGAGAAGAAAGTGTAGTGGAGGTGAGGGTTGGTGCTGGGATAAGCAAACTTAGTGCTGTTGGGTTCCTGCACCCGTGTACTCCAGGGTCCTGGTCAGCCCATCTTACCATGGTGTACACTCTAACTGAGTTAGCATCCTTTCATCCAAATGGCGCTAATCATGGCTTTGACCTAGGATCATGAGCTTAAGAATGTTTTTCTGCCAGTAAAAAGATGAAACCATCAATTCCTTTGGTAGCCCCATCTTTGCAGAGATGACAGTTGTTAACATTTAAAAGCAAACTTCTTGTTTCTATACTTTCTGTTTTTACATCATTAATATTGGAGTCCTCTAAATAGATATTGATGTTGCTAGTAAGCTAATAAGATAGACTTCATGCTTTTGCCTCTTAAACACCAAACAGTGTACTTAATAGGAAAGTCAAGTCAGTAATATTAAAAGAAATACAGAGGCCAAATGGAAAACCAGTAGAGAAAAGTTCTTATTGATGTATGTTTTTAATATTTCTTCTTGTGTCTTATTACAACTGATGTTTGTGTGATTAAAAACAGGTTATTTCCTAGTAGCACTTCTCCTTCGATTATAAATTTTTCAGCTAAATGTATTGCTTCTGAGTTTGTGACACAAAAGTTGGTGACTGTGGAAATGATTATAATGTCATGAAAGATAGTGATTTCAGAGGGAAAACAACCAGCAAGGACAAGAAATTAAGTCATAAAGATCCAGAGTTGCTGGAGATCTGATTAGAAGAAATCAAAAAGGGCACTGACCCGATAAACGTGAAGTCGTTTAAGCCCTCTTTTCATGCACTTCTCTGAAACTATAGGTTGGACATCTGTAGGGAATGAAAAAAATGGGAGGCTCAAACTATTCCAGTCTTTGGAGTGAGTGAGGGATAATTTTAGGAAATGGGTCTATAGCCAGATGAATTTCTGAAAACCAAATCCTATCAAATTAAAATATATCTTTTATAACTTTGAATCTGATAACTAAAGATGGAATAAGTCATTTTTAAATGGTTATGATATTTCTAAATAAAGAGAAAAAAGATGTTGGTTGATATTTAAGAGAAGGGCTCAGGTTTTAAGCAGTTTTAAGCAGTTCTCATGTTCATACTCAGTATCTTTTCAGTCATGGGGCTTCCCAGGGGCTTTCCACATTCATAATGAATGGTGATATGTTTTCTCCTTCTGGTAATGATGGGATGAGGCCTTTTTGGATGACTCCCCTGCAGAAAACCACTTTGAACCTTGGCATAATGTCAAAAGCTGGAAACACTAGAGAGTGAACAAGAGATGCTTCAGGGGGAAGAACACACTTAAGGGAGGGTAGAAGGGAAGCTGTATAAATTAAGTTCCAAGTTTGAATGACCTTGGGCTAAGGACAGTTGACACAGCTTACTTAAGGCAGCAGGGGTGCTTGTGGACATAAAAATCTTTCTGGCCAGGACACACTGAGAGGTATCACCAGGAGGAAAGATCTAGAGGAATATATAGGGAGTGCTCAAATTCCATCTACCCATATCTATAACTGCCTCTTAAGCTATGCATGCATGACACTGACTCGAAGCAACTATGCTGAAGATAGGAAATGAACAGAGACTGCAGCTGTCACCCAAGAAACAGTTTGGAGTTGAGATTCCTAAGATAATTTCCAGGCTTCCCAGATGGCGCTAGTGGTAAAGAACCTGCCTGCCAGTGCAGGAGACCTCAGAGACGCAGGTTCAATCCCTGGGTAAGGGAGATCCCCTGAAGGAGGGTACAGCAACCCACCCCAGTATTCTCGCCTAGAGAATCCCATAGACAGAGGAGCCTGGAGGACTACAGTCCATCAGGTCACAAAGAGTAGGGCACAGCTGAAGCTGCTTAGCCCAGGACACAAGATAATTGCCACCCAAATCAAAAGAAATGGCACTTGATGGAGGAAAATAACAGCATCCAGAATCTCCACTAGTTAATATTCACAGCGTTTCAGACACAGTCCAAAATTATCCAGCATATAAAGAGTCAATAAAATAGGACATGTTCTCAGGCAAAATGATCAGTTGTGTTTGACCCCAGAATGATCCAGATATTGGGACTAAATCACAAGGATTTGAACATAGTTATTATAACCTAAATGATGCACAGGATGAATGAAAAGATAAGAAACCTCCTCAGAGAAAACAGAACCAATAAAAAATAACCAAATAGAAAAAAAGCACCAAATGAAAATCTAGAACTGAAAAATACAATGTCTGAAATTAAATTACTGGACAGACTTCAGAGTTGAATGGAGATGTAAATGAGCAGGTGGACTTGAAGACAACAGTAAGAAGTATCCAATGTGGAGAATAGAGGAAAAAGATTGGAAAAAAACAAGCTTCAGAGACCTCTTAGATAATATGAAGTAGTCCTATATATGTGTAAATGGAATCTTAGAAAGGGGAAAGAGGGAAATATTTGAAGAATTAATAACTAATTAATTTGATGAAACAATGTAAAGACACGTGATCAGTGAAAACCAAGCAGAATAACTGTAAAGGAGCCCTCACCAAGTTTCATTATAGTCAAACTGTAGAAATCCCAAGATAAAAAGCAAACCTTTACCATCCCTCTGGGTCATCTCAGTGTTGATGTATGGCAAAACCAATACAATATTGTAAAGTAATTAGCCTCCAATGAAAATAAATAAATTTATATTAAAAAATAGCAAACCTTTAAAGCAGTGAGAGAAAAATGACACATTAAGTATATAGGAAGAGTGATCTGATTATTGGTTGGTTTCTCAGCAGAAACTATGGAGGCTAATAGAAGGCAAAGCAACATCTCTAAAGTAATAAGAGAATAAAAATTATCAAACCAAAATTCATTACCCAGCAATCATACATTGCAAAATAAACAGTAAATAATGAAATTTTCACATAAAGCAAAACTAAAATAAATTGTCACCAGTAGACCCGAACTTCAAGATATACTATATATAAGAAGCTCTCCAGGATGAAAGGAAATGATGTAAGATAGAAACTTCTGGAAAAGATAGAAATCCCCAGAAAAGAATGAAAAGCACTGAAAATGGTAAATATCTAAGTAAACACAAAAGACTTCTAAAATGTTTGCCTTTTTCCTCAATTTATTTGTGTCATATAACAGTTTAAAGTAAAAATTGTAACACTGGTGGAGTTGATAATGTATGTAGATGTAATACAAAAAAAAATCTTGCATAAAGGAAAATGGGGTAGATATAGACCTATATGGATACAATACTTCTGCAGTTTATTGCAAATGGTAAAATATTAACTGCATGTAGACAGGAAATAGTTGAGGATGTATATTAGAATCCCCAGGGTGGCCACAAAAATAATGATACAAACAAATAAAGCTAAAAAGCCAATAGATCCAAGATACATAGGTTAGGAAAATATGAGAACTCTCTGCATTCTTGATGATGTCCTCTAGTCACTCCTTGAAATAGACATTAATATTATTATTATTAATGATAATAATGAGTGAAGTCTAACTCAAGGAATGACCAGAGGATGGCACTCTCCTTCTATTATCTTTAACATTTTACAATATAGATGGCACAAGAAGAAGCAACAAAAGCAAAAATAAACAAGTGGGACTACATAACATTAAAAAGCTTCTGCACAGCAAAGGAAGCCATCAACAAAATGAAAAGACAACCTACAGAGCAATAGAAAATATTTGTAAATTGAATCTGATAAGGGACTATTACTCAAAATATATAAAGAACTCATGCAATTCAATAGAGAAAAATGGTTCAATTAAAAACTGGGCAGAGGATCTGAATAGGCACTTCTCCAAAAAAAGACCTGCGGATGGTTAAATACTTAAAGGTCCTGAACATCACTAATCATCAGGGATATGGAAACCAAAACCACAATGAACTATCACCTTACACCTGTCAGAATGCCTGTTATCAAAAAGGAAAAAAGTTAACAAGTGTTGGTGACAGTAGAATAAGGGAAGCCCTTGTACACTGTTGGTAGGAATGCAAACTGGTGAAGCCATTATGAAAAACAGTGTGAAAGTTCCTCAAAGCATTAAAAATAGAACCCATATGATCCAGCAATTTCACTTCTAGGTATCTACCCAAAAGAAAAGAAGTCACTGTCTTGAAAAGATACATGCATCCCCATGTTCATCACTGCATTATTTACAATAGCCAGGACATGGAAAGCCTTAAGAGACCATGGATGGATGAAAAGATAAAGAAATGTGGTATATATAGAGAGATACAGATATATACACACAATTGTGTGTATATGTGTGTTTGTATATATACATATACATAGAATTAAATACAAGAGAGGAGTATTATTCAGCCATAGAAGGGAGAAATGCTGCCATTTGTGACAATATAGATTGATCTTGAGGGAATTTTGCTAAGTAAAATAAGTCAGAGAAAGGCAAGGTCTCACATGTGGAATCTTAAAAAATAAGTAAAAGGAAAAGAAAAAACTGAATTTACAGAGAACAGATTAGTGGTTTCCAGAGGCAGGGAATGTGTGAAATGGATGAAGGTGGTCAAAAGATACAAACTTCCAGTGATCAAATAAGTAAGTCTATGGGGTTGCGCAGAGTCGGACATGACTGACGTGACTTAGCAGCATAGGTGTAATTCACAGCATCAGTTCAGTTCAGTTCAGTCGCTCGGTCGTGTCCAACTCTGCGACCCCATGAATCACAGCACACCAGGCCTCCCTGTCCATCACCATCTCCAGGAGTTCACTCAGACTCACGTCCATCGAGTCCGTGATGCCATCCAGCCATCTCATCCTCTGTCGTCCCCTTCTCCTCCTGCCCCCAATCCCTCCCAGCATCAGAGTCTTTTCCAATGAGTCAACTCTTCGCATGAGGTGGCCAAAGTACTGGAGCTTTAGCTTTAGCATCATTCCTTCCAAAGAAATCCCAGGGTTGGTCTCCTTCAGAATGGACTGGCTGGATCTCCTTGCAGTCCAAGGGACTCTCAAGAGTCTTCTCCAACACCACAGTTCAAAAGCATCTGTATTTGATAGTTGCTAAGAGGGATCTTGAAAGTTTTCATCACAAAAGAAAATTTTTAACTATGTGTGGTGATGGATGTTAACTAGATTTATTACGATCATTTGCAGTATATGCATGCCTAAAGTCTTTATGTTGTATACATAAAATGAAAAGAATGTTATATGTCAGTTCTTAATTTTCAAAATGTTACAATATAAAGCATTGTGTGGCATACTGTGGCCTTTCACATACATATAGGAGAAGCAAGGGAAGACCCCACCACCACCACGCCACTTTCAGAAAGGAGAAAACTAACTATGCAGAGAGTAGTGAACTGATGATTCCCTAAGAAATGTCTGGTCAAAGAATCTTGCCCCAACCCAGTTTGTGGATGTCAGCTACTTATCTAGACTGGACTAAAAGAATCTTTTCCATTGGTGACTACTCAGGAAGGCCTCGTTTCAAGGAGAGAATAGATAAATCATAGGTAGAATGACTCAGAAACAGAGCACATTACCTATGGGCCATGTGTTTTTTTGTGGAAGAACACTATAGACCCAGGGCAAAATTCACAGCATTTAGTAAGGAAAGAGAAAGTAATCTGTTAACAGGGCCTCTTTCATGAAGAAGATACAATTATCTCTATCAAGAGCCTAATCCTGAAAACCTCTTCTGCCTACATATTCAGGATTACCAAATACCTATCTCTTTGGGATTAACTATGAGCAATCATACAGAATTTTACCATAAATGGCCTTGTATTCATGGCTGCTGCTGCTGCTGCTAAGTCACTTCAGTCGTATCCGACTCTGTGTGACCCCATAGATGGCAGCCCACCAGGCTCCCCCGAGCGGGGATTCTCCAGGCAAGAACACTGGAGTGGGTTGCCATTTCCTTCTCCAATGCATGAAAGTGAAAAGTGAAAGTGAAGTCGCTCAGTCGTGTTCAACTGTTCGCAACCCCATGGACTGCAGCCTACCAGGCTCCCCCGTCCATGGGATTTTCCAGGCAAGAGTACTGGACTGGGGTGCCATTACCTTCTCCATGTATTCATGGCAAAGAGTGAATTTATTTCTTTGTTATTTTGAGCTCAAGTACATAGAGAATTTGGGGATGCTCTGTATAGCAATTTGGCCCTTACTATGCTGAGTACTAAACATTTTTTAAGTAATCTTTAAAAATAGATATCATATCTAAGCTGACCATTCATTCTGTTTTTATAACTCGCAGTGATTTGGTTGGGCAGGGGGAGGAAGATGGTTTTAGAGGGAAGAAATTGATTATAAGCTTCAAGAAACTAAACTTCATATGTTTTCAGATTTTGTTTCAACTCTTAAGATATACAGGTGACCAAAATAGAATTAGTTACCACTGATCAAGACCAGAGGACATATGGGAACAATACGGGCTTGGAATTTTTTGTTCACTATCTACAGAAGATGTTTATATTAGATAGTCTAATGGAACATTTGACTTGCTGACTAGGGTGCTTTCAATGCTTAGGTCCTAGGACTCATTGAAGAGCTCCCAAAGAAAATGGGATGATGATAATTTGGTCCTGGTGTATGCTGGGCATTTTAATATGCTAGGAGGGATCTCATTTAATCCTCAAATCAGCTTAGTGAAGCAGTTGGTATTATGCCCATTATACAGAGGAGAAAATTGAGCTTCTCCAAGTAGGACAGCTAGTAAGCAGTTGAACCAAGATGTGGATCCAGATCTACCTAACTCTAAAGCCCATCATCCTCCCACTCCTCTTAACCAATTTGTTCTTCTTCTCTTTTATAATACATACCCCTTATGGGCTACCTGACACCTAAATTGATTGAGAACCTCAGCACTGCATTATAACCACCTCAGTGATGTTATAATAGAGGATCAAGGGCAGAATCTCATTTCAAAGCAATGTCATCTGATGCCCTGCATGTCAAAGTTATAAACACCAGATTTGTTCAATGCTGTCATCTTAATGCAGATTGCCCTCCAAGAGAGGGCAGTCTACACTTCTAGATGGTCAGGTCCTTGAATTTCTTAATCCCCATGTTATCTAGCAAAGTGATGTAGTCAGGAAGCATCTCAAAATATTGGAATAAAAATGAACTAAGCATAAAAGGGATTGGTTGACAGGAGGCTGAATAGATTAAAGTGCAATTAAAAAGGACACGTTTTTCAGATTTTCTATCACATTTAATGTAGAAAATCTTTGCATCACTATTCTCATCTAGTACAGCCGGAAATCTCTTCTGTTTGTGCAAATGGAAAATGTTTTTGTCTGAATTGCAGACAGATGTTGCTTTATGCCAGTGGTTCTTGTCTCCATCAAACCCAAAGTTCACTTTTATAAAAAATAACATTTTCTTAACCATCCTATATAGAAATTCATAGATTTGATAACTTATATAAAATTTTAGAAAAGAATATAATGTCCTATGTATAATGTAAAAGAGAAATAAAAGTCATAACATTTCATCAGTAAAAACCTCAGGCATGACAACCATAGAAGATATTTTTTTAAAGACAATGTGTTACCATTGTTGTTGTTCAGTACTCAGTCGTGTCCAACTCTGTGCAACCACATAGACTGCACCACGCCAGACTTCCCTGTCCTTCACCATCTCCTAGGGCTTGCTCTAAATCACATCCACTGAGTTGGTGATGCCATCCAACCATCTTGTCCTCTGACATCCCCTTCTCCTCCTGCCTTCAATCTTTCCCAGCATCAGGGTCTTTTCCAATGAGTTGGCTCTTCCCATCAGGTGGCTGAAGTATTGGAGCTTCAGCGTCAGTCATTCCAACAAATATTCAGAATTAATTTCCTTTGGGATGGACTGGTTTAATCTGCTTGCAGTCCAAGGGACTCTCAAGAGTCTTCTCCGGCACCACAGTTCAAAAGCATTAATTCTTCGGTACTCAGTCTTCTTTATGGTCCAACTCTCACATCCATATAGGACTACTGGCAAAACCATAGCTTTACTATGGATATTGATATTACTAATACTGATGGTGTGTATTGCCATGAATGCCACAACTACCATGCAGCCTGATATGGTGTGTACACTGCTGACTCAAAAACTGGCATTGCTCTCAGTGGTGTGACTTTTTTTTTTTTTTTTTTTTTTTGCTTCCCCTACCCCACCTTCCCAATGATGACAACCTCTTGGTAAAGTTCCAAAGAAACCAGAATACAATCTCCTTCTTTGATTTTTATAGTAATGCATTCCTGGAAAATTCAGACACCATTAAAACTATATAAAAACATTTCATGATTATGTCTACAAGAGTTGGTTTTCGGCTCCAGGATGCCTGTTAGGACAATTTTTTGTTGTATGACTGTCTAATCTAGCCTCTCTGGGCCCCACTCAGTAAATGTCAACCATATTACCTTAATCATTGGGACTAGCAAAAATGCCCCCACAAACTGCCAAAACATTTGTGGGGAGGTCCCTCTCCTTGAAAACCACTGCTTTGCACAGATCTGAAAAGGTTCCTGAAAAGCTGTGTATAAATTTAATTTCCATACCTGGATCTGAATTTTCACATATTAAGCTTTCATAGAATAAGGTACATTTTTTAAAAGACAGACTGGTTTCTGTAGCATAAGCAAAAGTGTCCCCGATTCATCATAAGTAGTGTTCTTGGTTCACCCTAGGTGGTGAGATAAGACATTACTCAATGATGTCTGCCAAGGGAGAACACAGAGTTAACTTATGTGTGTACAGAAGCTGGTAAACAAAGAGCAGGTGGACCACAAGTATGATAAAGATGCATTGGCACAGGTACAGACAGCTGTATATTCAGCTGACTCAAGGATAGGCAAAGGCCCTTGGCTGTCTCACAGGTCCATGGGGTCAACTCAGGAAAAAGGTGAGCCCAGGGAGAGATGGATGTCAACAGTTGCTAGGAAATGAAAAGTCTGTGAAGGAAACAAAGGGTGTGAGTCAGGGTAGAGTGTGAATGTATAACCGTAAACATAGGGTTAGGGATTGCTGTGATGTCATAGGCAGCCCAGGTTAAGGCAACCAAGGCTCTGAGAACTGCCTGGTAAATATTGCTTCTTGAGTTACATTCTCTTGCATCTGGATCTTGAACTGGAGGGAACTACTGATGGATGGCACAGAAGAATGTTTGAACCCCCATCCTTGGAATGGTAGCAGTACGTGGTTTGTGAACTCCCTTTCCCCACTGTTCCCGAGACATCTTCTGCTACCTCTACATTTCAGGAAAGCCAACCCATTTAAGTTGTGTGAGGCAGACATCTGTTCACCATACTGCATGGGCCAGAGGAGTGTCTGGTTTTTTGGTCCCTTCAGGAAAGGGAATGGTGGGCGTGACCCGACACAGAAATTCTGGCAAGCTAATAAAGACCACCATCCAAGCTCCCTCAGGCTAACCAGACATGGCCCAATCTTACTGTAGTTTGCATGCCTGCCTTAGATTTCCCTCTTTAAGAAGGCTCTGAAAATCAGGCCCAGACAGACTCCAACGCCTATTCATCTGAAGTTCACTAGGCAATGTGCCTGGTGTCATTTGAGCGAGCTGTTTGGCAGCCAGTTCTTTTTGTTTTAATGACATGATTGCCCAGGCTTTCAAATCCCATTATGAAACTTTTCATCCTTTACTCAAGGCTTTTTTTTTTTTTTTAATCTGCCATTTTAGTTTGATGGAAAGAGATGTTGAAGAGAAATATTTGCAAAATTGTTCTTTGGAGCCAGATGATGCAGTGAGGCACGATTGCTCTACTCATTTAGGGGATCTGTAGTTGGCCCATTCTTCCCTGTCCTAAAACTTTTTTTTAAAGCCAAGTGTTTATTATAATCAGTTATGTATTGAATAATGACTAGTACAAACTCACTTTGATTATTATTTTTGTTTTCAGCAATCAACTTTTTTTTTAAAAAATTGGAGTTTAGTGGCTTTAAAATGTTGTGTTATTAATAGTTTCTGCTGTACAGTAAAGTGAATTAGGTACACATTTATATATATCCTGTCTTCCTTGGATACTCCAGAGCATTGAGTAGAGTTCTATGCTATACAGTAGGTTCTCATTAGTTATCTTTTTTATATATAGTAGTGTATTTATGCCAGTACCAGTCTCCAAATGCATTCTACCCCCACCCCTTCCCATCTGTCCTGAAACTCTTAATGATTGACAGTGGTTGACTGTCAGGGAAGCCAACTTGGCATGAAAAGAAAGAGGGTAGGACTATTCCAGGGCAGCTTGGAGACTCATTAGAAGAGCCCTAGGGATCTGCCTTGGGACCAGCCTCACCTTTAGTCATGGAAAACAAGGAGACCCCTAGCTGTGTCCTGCTATGAATTCAGAACCCTGCACGGAGGCAGTCCATCTGTTATTAGAAACAGTTACCAGCCAACAGCAGTGTTATGCCTGCTGCTTCACTATGGTAACTCATAACTTCAGGACTGTAATACAATCCACTTCACATCAAGGGGAATATATGGTATATCATATATACCCTAGTCAAAACACAGGCTTCAAAATTAGTTTTAAGAAAAACAGTTATATCTTAAGAACTTTCTCTGAGGTATCTTCAAGTATCAGACAGTTCTTCTCACATATTACCTTTAGAGAAAGCTATTGGTGATGTTATACCATGGTACCCACATCTTCTCAAGTGTTCATATGCATTTGGTTTGCTGAAAGAAGTAGATGCTGGATTCCTGGGACAGTCACCCTCATAAGAGCCAAAAGGTTATTTTTCTTCATAACTATGACTGAGCATCTGGCCTGGCATCTGGCTATGTAGTAGGAATGAATAAATCTGGAATGCAAACAGTAGCTGAGTGAACAAGCCATTCTTCCCTCCTTCCACCTCCTCCTTTCCCTGTCTCTCCCATCTCACTCCACCCCACTCCCATTTCTCCAAAAAGCTGGGTCAGAAGTCAGTATAAAATCTAGTCATGAAATAGATATAGTCAGTGTTGGTGGTGATTTACTCGCTAAGTCGTGTCCAACCCTTGTGACCCCATGGACTAGGGCCCACTAGGTTCCTCTGCCCATGGGACTTTCCAGGCAAGAATACTGGAGTGGGTTGCCATTTCCTTCTCCAGGGGATCTTCTTGAAACCTAGATCTCCTGCATTGCAGGCAGATTCTTTACCAACTGAGCTCCCAAGGAAGCCCCATCTTGTTGTTGTGAAGTTACTCAATCATGTCCGACGCTTTGCAACCCCATGGACTGTAGCCTGCCAGGCTCCTCCGTCCATGGGATTTTCCAGACAAGAATACTGGAGTGGGTTGCCATTTCCTTCTCCAGAGAATCTTCCCGACCCAGGGATTGAACCTGGGTCTCCCGCTTTGTAGGCAGACGCTTTTACCGTCTCAGCTACCAGGGAAGTCGGGGAAGCCCCATGGTCAGTGTTAAA
Organism: Ovis aries; assembly: GCF_016772045.2. Lineage (NCBI taxonomy): Eukaryota > Metazoa > Chordata > Mammalia > Artiodactyla > Bovidae > Ovis > Ovis aries. The sequence continues at coordinate 52,425,077 of NC_056058.1, read as the reverse complement.
TGACTTAAAGAAGCAGTGTCTGTATTGGTTCTGAGTTTGGAATGGGAGTCAGGAACTACTTGTTATTTGGGTGACCATGAAAAAATTATTTAATGTCTCTTAGCCTATTTATGCATCTACAAATTGGAGATAATAATAGCCTTCTCTTATTTATTTGTTATATAGATGAGAGATAATTCATGTAAAGTGCTTGGCACTATGCATGGAATTTGAGTATTCAATAAATGTTAGCTGCTTTTATTATTCTTCCATAGGCTGCTCATAAACATTATGTGGGTATCAGCCAAGCTAGGTGACCACAGCTAGGATTGTGCCTCTCCAAGGAAAATTGCTATTTCATCCATCTCTGGAGCAACTGGAATGATTATTTGTACTGATTTGACCATTGATTAGCTTGGGTTGCTATGGTTACATTACTTTAACATTTGGGGATTTAGCTTCTTTGTTGTCAGCAGAGATTGCTGCTGTATAATCGAGATAATCAGAAATAATCACATGTAAAAATGATTGGGAAGTGTCCTAAAGAATAAGTATGAGGTTTGGGTTTATGCTGTTGTTTAGATGCCTAACATTTTAGGATTCAGTAGCAGAGTGGGAAGGGATATAAAATTCTGGCGGTTCCGTGGAATGTACATTAAAGGCGTCTATCCCAACTGACTCATGCATCAATTGAAGGATTCGTGATTCATAGCAATTCTAGCTGTGTGTAGATCAGTAAACGTGTCCTTTTGAGAAAGCTAAGTGTGTCACATGACTTCAGTTTTTATTTCGGTGATGCTGCATGATATTAAAAAGAAAATTGTTTTAGCTTTAGACAGATTAAAAACAAAAAATTCAAGCTGTATTTTTCAACAGCATAGTTTTCTCACTCAGACGCAGTAAAACAAAATCACAGGAGTGGAAATGATATGGCAAAGAAAGTAAAAGAAAGTAGTGCATCCAATCATCTTCACAATTGTGTGAATGTCACTTGAGCATACCAAGCAAAGCTCTTTGCATGTATTATTGTACTTAATTCCAGAGTGTAGATACCATTATAGGAAGAAGAAGTTAAAACTTATAGAGATTAAGTAGCTTGACCAAATTACAAGTTGTGAATCACAGAGCATTGCCTTTTTTTAAAATGTCTGCTTTCCTGGTTTTGTTTCTTCAGTGATGGTTGAGGTCATGCCCTCTTGGTGACAGATCATGAAGTAGAATAACATTTAGAGCAATGGATGACTCAGGGTGCTACAAATCTCCTCTTGAACTGGCAAAAAGTCAAGAATGATCTTATGCCATTGACACTTCATCTATGGAATCCCATACACTTGCCTCCATAGCTGCAGTTTCAGATCAGTCTGCAACAGCAGAGATTCCATCCCTCTTTACATACCATCAGCACCTTAATCCCTGCAATGATCAGTTGGGTGGCCTTTTGTCAAATAGCCTACTGTTCACTTTCCTTCATCATCATGATGGAGCATGTCTTATGAGTAAAGCCCATCCATGCTGGGCACGTGGGATCAGAAAAATGAAGATTGCCCCTATCCCCCCAGAGCAACTGCTTTAGTGAAATTGACGTAAATGACTAAATAGGTAGGTAGGTAGAGAGATGCAAAGATATCTGAGACAGTGATAGATAAAAGAATAAAGGCCAGAATAACATGCTGTTTGAGCAGGAATGGAAAGGTGACTGATTCCAGTTTAAGGCTGCTGCTGCTAAGTCACTTCAGTCGTGTCTGACTCTGTGCGATCCCATAGACGGTAGCCCACCAGGCTCCGCTGTCCCTGGGATTCTCCAGGAAAGAACACTGGAGTGGGTTGCCATTTCCTTCTCCAATGAATGAAAGTGAAAAGTGAAAGTGAAGTCGCTTAGTCGTGTCTGACTCTTCGCGAACCCATGGACTGCAGACTACCAGGCTCCTCCATCCATGGGATTTTCCAGGCAAGAGTACTGGAGTGGGTTGTCATTGCCTTCTCTGAGTTTAAGGATGGGATCTGCAAATTTCTCTTAAACATGATCTGGGCTTTGAAAGAAGAATGAGGGCTGACTCTGGGAGAAGGATCATGCTACCAGACAGAGAAGGTTGCCTTAACTATAAAGTCCAGAGAAGGCCATCATGTCCCTTTTCTCCACTAAGCCCAGGTACAGTCTGAGTTCTTTCCTTATACACCAGCCCGAGAGATCACCTCCAGTTCAACAGAACTGACTGATTTATGGGATGAATCCTCTTGGCTGTTCCTGACTTAGCCTTTAGTGACTTCAAAGACAGGACTGTCAAATAGGGGAGTGATTGCACCCCGGTATACCCAAGTAAATGGCCATTTTGATAAGGACTTCTGATAAAAATAAAGCACACAATACATATAAGTGCCTACTTAGACATACGTCCTTAGAACCTCTTATCTCCTACCTTTCTCTAGTCTATAATTTCTCTTGATGCTTTATTTAACAGATATTTCTTGTGCAGCTATTTACCATATATAGATGTATAAGATATAGCTTCTGTTTTCAAAGAGCCATCAATTAATGGGATTCACAAGGCCAATGTTCAGAAAACTCTAAACACGTCCATATGATCAAAATATCATCTGCACAAGCATTTTGAAGTTCTTCACTATCCCACCTACCACAAAGTGACTGGTATGAGAAAATTCTGTCTCTAAAATGTAGAGTCTGGTCTCAAGAGAAAGAGACCCATGCAATAAGAAAATGACTTTTTCTCAGGATTTCTCAGCTTTAGTCCATCTATGTGATTTCACGTTCAAATATGAATTTTGAGATATATCCACAATTTCTCTTTGGATTGGGCAACATTATAGGCTATGAATCCCAGTTGATTATCTTACCTGAATAATAAGCTTGTTAAAAAAATAATAGGGAGAAAAATTGACGAGACAAAATCCCTTTCAGATATTCAGCCAGATGGAATAAATTACTTTTATATCTGACCCTGAACATGTGGAAGAAGAATAGAGAGGCTGTATTTTCAACTAACTTAAATAAAAGATGAAATTGAAACAGAAAGCCAATAACCAAATTAGTCATCCTGTTACAGAGAAAATATACCTTACTTCATTGTTGTAACAGGAAACATCAATGGAATAGAAAATTGACCAGTCGTCTTATATTGGGAAAAAAATTGATGCTTGTTTGCCAGGGAAGCTCTGTTTGTGTTAGTCTTGACTACATCCTCTGTAACAGATTAGAGTCTTTAGGCTCTCATTAGCACATCACTAATAAAAGTTTTAAAATGACATTAATGACATGGCATTAAATGATGTGAAATATTGCAGTATTATTAATGATGTGAGAATGAGTGGTAAGGGATCCAGTTTACTGTAACCTATTTTTCTATAATGTTTTTGCAAAATACTTTATATTTTAATTATTTTTATGTTTTTGTCTCGCTTCACATTTTACCATTTAGATCCTTAATGATCTCTAACCCATTTTTTGTAAATGTTTTTATACAGGGATATTTTCATTATTCTGACCAAATCATTTATATAAACAAATGTGAAGCTGTATGACCAATCTGCATATAGATCATTTTGTCCAGTACAAATGTGATAATAGAACACAAATAAAATTTGCATTTCTGTCCGTATTAAAAATTATTTACAGATCTCCTATCTCTCTTTCACATAGAGAATTCGTGGCACTTCAGTCAGTCAATTCAGTCACTCAGTCGCATCCGACTCTTTGAGACCCCATGAATCTCAGCACGCCAGGCCTCCCTATCCATCACCATCCCCTAGAGTTCACTCAAACTCATGGCCATCGAGTCAGTGATGTCATCCAGCCATCTCATCCTCTATCATTCCCCTTCTCCTCCTGCCCCCGATCCCTCCCAGCATCAGAGTCTTCCAATGAGTCAACTCTTCGCATGAGGTGGCCAAAGTATTGGAGTTTCAGCTTCAGCATCATTCCTTCCAAAGAAATCCCAGGGCTGATCTCCTTCAGAATGGACTGGTTGGATCTCCTTGCAGTCCAAGGGATTCTCAAGAGTCTTCTCCAACACCACAGTTCAAAAGCATCAATTCTTCAGTGCTCAGCTTTCTTCACAGTCCAACTCTCACATCCACACATGACCACTGGAAAAACCATACCCTTGACTAGATGGACCTTTGTTGGCAAAGTAATGTCTCTGCTTTTCAATATGCCATCTATGTTGGTCATAACTTTTCTTCCAAGGAGTAAGCATCTTTTAATTTCATGGCTGCAGTCACCATCTGCAGTGATTTTGGAGCCCCCCAAAAATAAAGTCTGACATGGTTTCCACTGTTTCCCCATCTATTTGCCATGAAGTGATGGGACCAGATGCCATAATCTTCATTTTCTGAATGTCGAGCTTTAAGCCAACTTTTTCACTCTCCACTTTCACTTTCATCAAGAGGCTTTTGAGTTCCTCTTCACTTTCTGCCATAAGGGTGGTGTCATCTGCATATCTGAGATTATTGATATTTCTCCCTGCAATCTTGATTCCAGCTTGTGCTTCTTTTAGCCCAGCATTTCTCATGATGTACTCTACCTAGAAGTTATATAAGCTCTTAGGGCAGGTATATTCCTTTTTTAAAAAATGTATTTAAATATAGTTGATTTACAATATTGGGTTAGTTTCAGGTGTACAGCAAATTGATTCAGTTATACATACACACATATTACTGTTTAAGATTCTTTTCCATTATTGGTTATTACAAGATATTGAATGTAGTTCTCTGTGCTATGCAGTAGGTCCTTGTTGATTATCTACTTTTTATTTAGTGGATTTCTATAATATTTAAAGTGAACCTATTTTGTTTTGAAAATTTTTGACAAAGAATGTGAAATAGAAGAGAACAATATCCAAAAACAAATATGAAATTGGAAGGTAAAGCATATAAGGAAAGAGGGAAATACTTATCTTTTGTATCCAAAGCAAGCCTTTCCAGAGAAGTCACCCAACTGGTCCAGTCACAGATCAAGAAAATTGATTCTAGCTTCATCAGATTGAATAACAATTATGACTAACACACAAAATACATATTTTAAATTTTCTTCATTAACTATCTTCCTTTCCAAACACAGTGTGCTCTCAGTGTGTTCTCACATTGTGATTTTTAAGATTTCTTAGAGTGGTGTAAATTAAATGCAATAGCAAACACACCTAGGGCTTCCCAGGTTGCACTAGTGGTAAAGAACCTGCCTGCCAATGCAGCAGATGCAAGAGTTTAGCCACTGGGTTGGAAAGATCCCCTGGGGAAAGGCATAGCAACCCACTCCAGCATTCTTGCCTGGAGAATCCCATGGACAGAGGAGCCTGGCGGGTTACAGTATATAGGGTCTCAAAGAGTCGGACATGACTGAAGCGACCTATCATGCACACAAGCACAAAGAAAATCACAACATGGAGGAAGGGTGCAGTCAATAGTAAGGGCATGCATGAGGGTAAACCCTCTGAGCACATGCGCTCCTTTCTATTTAAATGGAATGCGCCTCCACAGCATTCCAGTACCCTCTTTACCAACCTATAATTAATGTGTGTCTCCTTTGTGGCATGAAACTAAAAATGTTCTCAGAGGTGAGCTACAGGCATTTCAGAGCGTGGCACAGTGCTGGGAAGAGAACAACGGGAATAGATGACCACACATCATCATTTCCTCTTCTCTTCTCACCAAAATGTTAGAACAGCAGAGCCACTGCCCAACAGGTAGATATGGAGATGCATTTTAGATAGAAAAAGGCACCATATTCATATACATGTATGGTAGATGTTGAGTCTCATGTGTTACTGTCTTTTCTCCTAGTTAGTTTCAGTCCTTGAATGTTTTATTATAATTAATGTGTTCATTTTCTGTACTTATGCCCAGGAGCATGTTGCAGTGAACATTATTTTAAAAATTAAAGAATTTCATTAAACAAATAATGAATTTATGTTGATAAAATAGATTCATTCAAATGATTGAAAATACCTAGTACCAGCTCTGAATAAAACAAGAGGAAAAATAACCAAACTTCCAAAACTCCAGCCCCAGATTGCCTCTTGATTATTCTAAAAATATAAGGTTGGCATCTAGCCCAGAAGGTTGGCAAGTGAAACTCTGATCCACCAAGACATGGGATACTGGAGCCAAGGGCCCCCTGTTAAATATGGCCTGGCTGAAATTGCCCAGGGTCTAAATTGGGGATCCATTAACAGAGACCCATAGTGGGCTTCAGCTGTCACGATTTGTGTATACAGAGAGAAAACTTCTTGTTAGTCAGGATAGTGACTTCATACCTGAGGCTTTCAACAGGTTGGAATTTTAGGTAGAGTTCATATTGAAGGGAGAGATTTTAAAAAAACTGGATGTGATTGGTGGTGGGTAGAATGTGTGTGTGTGAGTAATACAGACAGACATAACTATAGTTACTGGTCACTTTCTTTCATCCTAAATGTTTGAGGAATTGATTTCTCATAGATTTCTGGGTCATATGTAGAATGGTGAAAGGTACATGTCTTTTATCTACCTATAACCAAGCGAGCCTGACTTGTACCAGCTGGCCAAGCATGGATGACTATAATATCCTTGGACACTTTGTCTTCATTGCTAAGTATGGCTCCTGTACTTGTTGCCTGTACACTTAATCTGACAGTAAGAGTCCATTGTGATCTGGGCCCCTCCTGAGTCTCTGGTTTTTGTTTCTTTGTTTCTTTTGCCTGCCCCAAATACTCTTTTCATGACAGCTGATTTGTCAGCCACAAAAAATATTGGATTATGTATGATAAAGTTTGCAGAGGTATGTGTGCAAGTGCAGCATAAATGTTTATTATTTATGCAGGTCAAAATTGGCATATTAGCCTAGAAATACAAAAAGTATGTTTCACTGCTTGTCTTATAAATTCATAAGTGTATAGTATTGACTAATTTCAGATTTTGCGTATTCAGATTCTGATGACTACAGTTTAATTTGCTTCAAAGGAAAAAGAAACATCTCTTTTCTATTCTTCCATTGACTTGCTTTACCCTCATTTTTCTGGACTGAATTGAAGATAGACTAGTTTAAAAAAATAACAACCCTCTAGAATCTGTTTTTGCCATAACCCCAGTTGCTGCAGAGAGTATCTTTTTGATTCATCATATGATCTCAGATTTTGAAACTATTTCCTTATCCATAAATTGGGATAAAAATACCCTCTCTCCTTTATTTTCACTAGTAATGTGAGATTGCCCTTTATTGGCACTGAAAAGAAAATTTTAAATATACTGCTACATAAATATAAAGAGTTATCATTCATTGCTAATCATTTTTAATGTCTTCAGTGTGTTTAGGAGTTTTACTAAATGTTATCATGTATTTTCTTAATGATTTTGTTTCAGTAAAAAAAAAAAAGAGCACTGGATTTAAATGTAATTGAGCCCATTAAATTTGGTTTTTGCTTGCTTGGTAAGATCTATCTGAATTACATCCATCTAGGCTTACTCTCTGTGCCTGTTCTCTCTTCTTCTTTATGTCCTTTGTACTTAATGAATGAAAGGATGGAGATGTTAAATAGAGGCCATAGCTTAGTTGTCTGCTTTGGGGGCTGGAGGGTCAGTCAGGAGGAAACATCTCCCAGATCTCAAGTCCTGTGTCTCAGTTGTGCCTGTTAACAGTTGGGGAAATGTGCAACCCTATTCTCTAAGGACCAAAAATTGATTGCCTGAGCTTCTGGCCTCTCCACACCTGGAGGAGACCACACACAGGAGGTGAAACGGGAGTATCATCAGGTCTGGCTGCCTTGTCTTAGTCAGTGGGGCTCGTTTCTATGTTGTCAAGTACAGGAGTCATAAAACAACTAACTTGACTGAGAGCAATCGGTCTGAATACAGGAGGTCTGAACACAGAAAGAGGAATTGGAATTTAAAGTCTGCAGAGCCATTTCTAAGAATACCCCCTTCCTGACGATGCCTCTCTTCTTTGACCTTCTTGGAGTTCACAGAGTCACCTTCAGAGGGGCGATGGATAAATCGGTGACCACTGTTACAAAACCAGCTGAGCATCTGAGATGTCAAAGTGAAGTGGCTTTACAAAAGATCCTTGTGTTTGCTTAGGCTGTAAGTCTCTACAGGAGGAAGGAAAAGTTACAATATAAAGCCAGAAACTTGACTGCCCTTTTTTTTGCATGTGAAGGGAATGGCAGAATCTCCCTCAGAAGAGGGAGCTTTTTTCAATAATTTTATTTATGTTTTTATTTTTGGTTGCACTGGATTTTTATTGATGCACACAGGCTTTTTCTAGTTGTGGCGAGTGGAGGCTACTCTATGGTTGTGGTGTGCAGGCTTCTCATTGCTGTGGCTTCTCTTGCTGCTGAGTACAGGCTCTAGGACACAGGGGCTTCAGTAGTTGTGGCTGCCAGGCTCTGGAGCACAGGCTCAAGAGTTGTGATGCATAGGCCTAGTTGCTTCACGGCATATGGGGTTTTCGTGGATAAGGGATGGAACCCATGTCTCCTGCATTGGCAAGTAGATGCTCTGAGTCACCAGGGAAGCCCTGAGACAGCTTTTTTATTCTGGAAAATGCCTTGCTAGGATTCCTTGAGTATGATATGGGAATTCCTGCCCCCTTTCTCAAGAGCTCCCCTGTGGCTCAGTCTGCAAAGAATCTGCCTGAAATGAAGGAAACCTGGGTTCAATCCCTGGGTCAGAAAGATCCTCTGGAGAAGGAAGTGGCAACCCACTCCAGTGTGTTTTCCTGGGAATAAAGTTAAAAGGAGCTAACTCATCATACCTTATATAGAGTGGGGACCCTGGAAAAGCCAGAAGGAGATGAGGAGAAAGTCTGGGAAAGAAACAGGAGACAGAGCTCTGAAGGTGGTGGAAGGACCCCTGACCATTTGCTGCCTCTGTTCTTCCATTATTCACAACAGCCTCAGGGGCAGTAGAGGCAGTTCAGGGACAGGTTTTGGGAAAGAATGTATGCCCTTTCCATGTCACCCCTCCTGTTTCCATAGGAGAATAGAAAAAGTGCTATGGGGACAACAAGAACCAACCAACCAGCCCTCACTTTGGGAGTCTATACCTCACTGACAAGGGGAAGAGTGAGTGGGTGCTTACCACTTGGTCAGGAACTGCAGGCAGGACATTTCTTAGAGGACACCGGGTATGCAAAGACTTGGTGGTCTGAAAGGACCTGAGCAACTTAGAGAAAAACTCTTTAAACTGTGATGGCTCTTCTCAGACATGCTAAGACATTATGTCTTCACCGTCAAAAACTGGGGAACTCAAATAATTTAGTTAGGAAAGACTTGATCAGATCTGTGTCTTCTAAAGAGAGGTCTGGTGCATGCCTTCCAACCATTTGTTTATTCAACAAATATTATAAATATTCATTGTGCTCCAGTGTGCCAGAATCATACTAGGCACTGGGAATACAGTGATGAATGAATTAGCCCTTGCTATACGAATGAGCGACTGAACTGAACTGAACTGATTATGGCACTCACAGCTTGGTTAGGAGATAGATCTTTTAAAATTAGTCACAGAAATTAAAGTTTAATTACAAGTAGTGGGAAATGCTATGGACGAGGGTCAAGAAATGCTTTGAAAATTATAAGGGAAAACTAATTTTGTTTTGAGGTTGAGTGAGAGTTGGGTCAAGTGTGAGGCCAGCTGAAACTTCACAGATATGCAACCATTGGTCAAGCTAAGAGAGAGATAATAGCTATGTTTAGGGGAGATGGAGGCTTAAAAATTAGGAAGCTATTCTAATGGTTCAGGCAGGTTCCTGATTCATCATCTACAAAAATTCAGAGGTTTGTCTCTGTTGGTCTCCAAAGCCACCTACAGCTCTGCAGTTCTACAGAATTAAGTATCTGCTATGTGTTTGACATGGTGCTCGATGTTGATTGGAAAAAAATAAGATATGAATCCCCAACAGAGTGAACATCCAATAAATTGTTCACTTTGAACAGTTTGCTTCAGTTGCAAACAGGGTAGCTCCAAGTTTGTTTTTTGTAGTCTTAACAGAATTCTTAAAGCACTTTTAATTACTTCATGTTGAAATGACAGAACCATCTACCATTCCCCAGGGCCAAACTTCTGTTTCCCAAGTTCTTTCTCATGGATTGCCTCCCATCATGGATGGATGGATAGATAGATAGATATTTGAAATTTAGAATGTCCTTAGCCAGTTCTCAACATCTGTAGGACTCTACTGCTCATCTTTACAGTGGAGATAAAGGTATTATTGACCGTCTGAAGAACTGCCACATAATTGGAGACTACCATTAAGTTACAGAGGCACTGCCTTGCACATAAAAGGCATTCAAAAGTATTTGGATGAATGAATGAATGAATGAATGTATAAATGAACTCTGCCTCAAAATACTTGATTGAGAAATAGAATCAAACGTCTGCCACAGACTCCCCAGGGTTTCAGTCACATCCATGTGATTATGGTGGTATTAAGTGCTGCATGTGATAGACAAAAGGCAGGATGTGTTCCCACTCTTTCCTTGCCCACTCTAAAGCAGTCTTGGTCTGCCCAGTCTTTTTCTCTCCATCCTTAAAAAACTTCAGAGAACTTATCTCCCTGATTTTAAGTGCTTTTATATTCAGAACTAGAAGAAAGGTGAGCAGAAAAATTGAAAAGATGCTCAGACTGGGATTGAGGAATGAGTGTTTATTTTTTATTATTCACAGGCCATCCTTTCAGTAATTTGTACACTTGTGCATGGAGAGGATCACATCATAAATGCTATTTTTATTATGGACACCATCTAAAATAAACTTTTCCTTTGCTTGTTTGCTGATTTACTCACTTTTGCTTCCCCAAGAAGAGTTCATTTGTCTGCTGTTGTGTCTTCTCTTTGGAGAGCAAGGTACCAAGCAGGAGCAGTGGGTGAGGGAAGAGGATGAGAAAGGAGGAATTTTAAGCAGCATTTCTTTAGTGCATGAATCTTTAGTGCAAGGAAATTCTGTCTTGGCTGCTGGACTGTTTGAGTAATCAGATCGCAGCTTTGGAAAGGCTTCAAGTAGGGACTGCTCCACTCCTGAAGGTACTGGTTCCTCATGACTGCCCTTCCCTTTCGTATGGACAGATTCGAATTTCACAAATGTAAACACTGGAGCTGAGGGAGATACAGGACTCAACTAATGAATACAAGTTATAGAGAGGCATACTTAATACATTTCTCTAACAAGTACAAATAATTCATGAAAGAGTGGGTACCCTATCAAAGTGTTAACAGCATTAATGAAAGAGATCTCATCCTGGGTAGATGGTTAGGCTAATTAACATGGAAGGTCCTCTCCTTCACTAAAAGGTCTCTAATGTCGATAAGAAATCCAGATTGAGTGAAGACATACACACCCTTTATGTAAACCCAAGATAGAGTCCTTTCCCTTGCCTTACATCTCTAAACTCAGAGTAAATTGACTACTTTTTCAAGCTAGTTTAATAGTAATGGTGATGGGGAGAATGTACTCTTCAAGGTTGTTTTTCCCCGCATATCAAAAAGGCTTTTCAGACTTGTTAGCCCACAACTACCAGCAAACTCAGTGTCAAGGTTCACTTTAAACTTAAAAAAAGACAAAGATTTGTTCAAGTATAGTGTAAGTGAACTTGGTTATGGAGTAGTTTAAATTGTTTGGGAATACCTTCCTTCGTATCCCAGAGAGGCAGGTCTGGCAGTGACTCCAAGTTGGGCACTTACTAATCTCCAATATTTGGGGCATGGCAGCAAAAGGCTAAAATGAAAGATTAGACTGAGAACAGTACAGTCTGATGCAAATAGCCAAAGTTAATTAAACTCTTACTGTGCATTGTGCTATAACATGCACTGCCTCACCTAGCTCTCATGGTGACCCTCCCCTTATAGGTGAGTGAACAGGAGGGGGAGAGAGAGAGAGAGAGAAAGAAGCTCATCAAACATTTCTCAGTATATAAGTGCAATAATCAAACCTAAGTTTTCAGCTGCTATGCCACTTTGCCAACAAAGGTCCATCTAGTCAAGGCTATGGTTTTTCCTGCGTTCATGTATGGATGTGAGAGTTGGACTATAAAGAAAGCTGAGCACCGAAGAATTGATGCTTTTGAACTGTGGTGTTGGAGAAGACTCTTGAGAGTCCCTTAGACTGCAAGGAGATCCAACCAGTCCATTCTAAAGGAGATCCGTCCTGGGTGTTCATTGGAAGGACTGATGCTAAAGCTGAAACTCCAATACTTGTGCTCCCTCATGCGAAGAGTTGACTCATTGGAAAAGACTCTGATGCTGGGAGGGATTAGGGGCAGGAGGAGAAGGGGACGACAGAGGATAAGATGGTTGGATGGCATCACCAACTCAATGGACATGAGTTTGAGTGAACTCCAGGAGTTGATGATGGACAGGGAGGCCTGGCGTGCTGCAATTCATGGGGTTGCAAAGAGTCAGACCCAACTGAGCAACTGAACTGAACTGATGCTTAAGGAAAGAGACACTAAAAAAATGATACTTTACAATGCAAAGGATAGACCCAGAAGTAAGATCTACCAGAACTGGCTGGAATAGACCTTGGAAGGGTTCTTGGATAAGGTACAACTTCACCCATTTCAAAGTGTACATGGTTTCCAAATTGGCAAGAGTGGCTGTTATGAGATAAAGAATGAGAGTAACTCTTTCTGCTCACCAACAGGACTGGCCTGTCTCAGAGGCTTGATTTGGCCAGGAGGCAATGGAAAGATCTGAACTCTCTGTCCCCATCCAGTGTGGAAGAAAGCTGAGTCTCTGGCACCCTGGAAACAGGGCCCAGTGGGTGTGCATTGTATGATGTTCTGAGTGCTTAAGTTGTTGCTTGGCTCTCCTGACTGGTGTGTCATTTATACCAGTAGCATGTACAGTAGATCCAGTTTCCACTTAAACTGTAATCATCATGCATTTAAGGCAGAAAATATTCTGAACATTCTAAGAATGCCTGTACTCATTTATTGGATGCCATGATTGAAAATAAATTTTTTATTCCTCTCTTCTAAGGCCCTTTAAAACAACCTAGCTAATGGCAATCTTCAGACAGTGTTTCTTAAAGTGGCATCTACCTGCCATCTATATTAGAAACATCTAGGACACTTCTTAAAAAGGACCCTATCCCAAACCTACCACACTGATCGAGATAAGGTAGGTTAATTTCCAAGTCTCAGTAACTTGACAAAACCAGGGTTTGTTTCTTCCTCACTTAAAGTTTGCTGCAGGTTTTACCCACTATTGTTTTCCAAGTAGTGACCAGGGTACAAGCTACTGATATTTTCTGGTTCTGTTATCTCAATAAAGGGGCATGGAGTGTTCATAGCGCTCTACCGTGCTTTGGCTTGTAACTAGTACAAGGACCCTCCCTCCTACAAGGTACTGGGAAGTGCCAGGAAATACAAGGACACGGAGTGAGCAATAAATATATCTGTTACTTTCCATCCTTTCCCCCTTTTTCCTATACAGAGAACATATTGAATCTCTCCCTGAGAAATACAACTCAAAAGTCGCTTTGAATAGATGCATGAAGCTCAAAGTTAAGAATTTCTGGGTGGTGGCCAGTAGTCATTACCTGGTGCAGATGTGGCTCCTTTTGGGCTAGAGAACTATGAATTAAAAAGGCACGTTATCTGCCACTCTTCCACATATAATCCCAATGTAGGATGATGGAACAGAGACCTGGTAGCTGCAGTCAGCACTCCCGTTTGGCGTATTGACTTTAAATACTTTTAAATATATTAAAGGGAGACACACACAGTCACTGGTTTGCGGCAGTTCTGAGGGGTCCATGGACAATGCTGGTTCCGACCCGAATGTCGGGGAGGTTCCTCAGCGAGACCTTGGTTGTGTTCTCAAGGAGTAGCGGGGGAGTCCCTGGTCTGTTACTTCTTGTAGCACCCAGTTCCACCCTCTGGGAAGTTCTTAATATCCCCTGATTTTCCTTTATTCTATCTAAAGTGCGTATTGTGGTATATGCCCTCCTTAAGGGCTTTCTAATCAAGGGAGTTTGAGAGCGAAGGGTCATTTTAAGTCTCTTGGTTTTTGGTCAAACACAACTTTCTCAAAACTTCGGAAGACATTCAGTGCACTTGCTTGCATGCAGTCTCATGAGCCAGGAACCCCATCCACATAGCTGAGACATAGCCCTCAAAACTGCCTCATTTCTTTGTTGATTCCTTCAAATTGAATGGCCGTACATGAAATCTGATCTTTGCCCTGGGTCATTTGGATCATGTATGTTTCTGGACATTTGTTATTCACAGCCTTTTTATATCCTATTTCTCACAGTTCACGGTCCAGTTACAGTGGATTTTGCAATCTTTAAAGGCATCACATTTCTGGGCTCTGTTGCCTTTCATTTCTGCCAGTTCTTTCTAGAGCATGTCTCTCTTTTTTCCTTACTTTCTTTTATGGCACTGTGCTGATTGATGCCATTGGTGTCCAATAAGCACTAATGAGTTCTGTTTTCTAAACCTTTTCCATTGGAGCTGGTGGCTTAGTGCACACATAATCTCCCTCCCAAGTTATCACAGGTGACAGTTCAAACAAAATTTCTTTGTCACTGAATTAACAATATCCACATTTCTATTCTTCATTATCAGTATCTTCACTGCTGAGTGGATGCTGTATCTTTTAAGGTTTTGCTACAGCAGCCCTCCACCTTGGATGTCTGATTGTGCATTTGGCATAAATTAGTTTATGCTGCAGAAACAAGCCTACCTCCAAGTACCTGTTGCTTAACATATAAAAGTTCATCTTTTACTTAAAGCCTACCATGAGTCCCGTGACTCCTTATCAAGCAATGATTCTGTCCTTTTTCCATCTTGGAGGTTTATCACTGGAACATATGGCTTCCAGGGTCACCTGACAATGGGAAAAGGGCATTTAGATGCTGTGAAACACTTTGGCAAAGTAGCCATGCATGTCACTTCTACTCTCGGCTTTGCCAAACAACCCTAGTTTCTTTCAGTAACAGGAAGAGTCTCTGACACAACTACTTGATCAAACTCTGAAGGTAGGGCCTGGAATCTAACACAAATCTGGTGCTCAAGAACATTTGTTTAAGGATAAGAGGTGAGAGTCCTATGTTACTCATAAAAAACTGAACCTTGGAGGTGGTGCAGTTTACCCAAGGTCACACAAAGTTAGTGACAAAGGTGCTTGTGCCTCCTGTTTCAGGTCACTTCAAGCCTGATGTATAAAAAACCCCATCATAATGTAGGTCATGTTCTTTTTTCAAGATCATAGACTTGAGAAGCCATGTTTTTTTCCTCTTCTTCTTTTACTGGGGCCCAAAGAGTTGAAAGAACTGTAGGAAAACAGATTAAAGCAGCATGTTAGCAAATTTGACCAAAAGCCAAAAGGACAGAAGCAGTGTAGGGAAAACAGGTTTCCCAGAAAAGAGGAAATTTATGCTTTGATCATGCATAAATTTGCTAATGATTCAAACCCATAAACTTAAAGCAAGTGAAAACCCCAGAATTAATCCTTTTAGTCTTCAGCTGCACTGAACCGACAGGGTAGAAAGATGTGCATGTACCCAGGTATCCACATGGTAATAGCTACGATTTGGGATAACCTTTGCACTTTTGTGGAGCAGACCTCACCTGTGAGCTCATTCTCAAACAAAATCTGCTTCCATACATCTGTTATAAATGTTCACACTTGCTGGGAGTAAAAATATTCTGTCAAGGTGAAAGGGATCAGCTTCAGAGTTGAGGGAATTTGCTTTGAAACTTGCAGATCTTATCCTTGAATCACACCACAAAGACAAAAAAATGTGGGGTGAAAAAAAGGGAAATTCTTCCTTGCTAATAGGACAGAAATAACTTGAGCTAATTATATTAACCTAAAAAAGTAAGTGAAAATTAATGAAAAATAAGAATTTTAACTGTGGAAATAGCCTCCTCTCTACACGATTGAAATCCTATACCCTTTGGTGGAATAAGCTCAGGTCAGGAGCTAACCCACCAAAATGAAATTCTAGAAATAGAGAATGCTTCAGACGTCCCAAATCCAGCTGAGTATCTTGCAGCGTTTTCCCAAACTCTTGGGTTCAGTAAAATATGATTTAAATTTTGCCTCAAGCCTTTACTTTTGGAATACCGTATGTATTTTTTAACAAATTCAATTTGGATGTTTCTTATTTTCTTGCCCTTTAGCTTATTAAAATGTCATTTTGTAGGAGACATTTGTTTGAGAAGTAATCTGATTCTTTTAGAAAAACTTTGGAAGCCTTTGTTGTTGCGATAAGAAGCAAAATTTTGCATGACCTTGAGTATATACATTCTGAGTGAACTGAAACATTATAGAAGTTTCGGAATCAGAGGTTCTTAAACTGTGGACCCCAGAACAGCATCGTCATTATCACCTGGGCAGGGCCCTCTTGCTAAGAAAGGCCTCATACTTGGTTTGATGTTGTTGCCATCTTGAAATTCTTTTTTTGTAATTCAATTCCAATGGAAAAAAAGAGGACAGCAGAATGTTGGTGGGAGTAGATTCCCCATTCAAAAACAGCATCCACAGTATCCCATGAGCATAGAATTCCAGGAAACCCCACATGTGTGAGAGTTCAGTAAGATTTGAAGCAAGTGTAAGGTAAGCATGTTAGGTCTGCAACTGAATCAAATGTGGCAAGTTAGGGAGGTGAAGGGCTATGACAGCTCAGAGAGATCACACTTTCTATTTGAACTGGAACTTTCTTGGAACCCAGAAAAAAAGCAATGGCATTCTAAGAACAACAATCCACCAGGAAGCCTTATCATATCTTCTCCAACCTGTGAATTAGCCAACCGCTTACACTGGAGGGAAAGAGAAGGCAACCTGTTGTTCCTTATCTTTTCAGAGCTTCCTTACCCATCAGTAACTCAAAAGCGGGGAAAGTTGGTAGAATGCAAATATATTAAGTGAAATTTAAAATAATGGACTCAGTTTTGTGAGGCAGTTCCACTCTTCTAATTAGAATGGAATATATGTATGTATGTGTGTGTGTGTGTATATATATATGTAGAGAGAGAGAAACCATGAAAGATTAAGTCATATAATTTCGATGATTCCACAGATGAGTTATGCACTCTATAAAATTGGCATTGTGCAATTTACAGGTGAACAGTAAACTTCATGCTCTTAACTTTACTTTTTCTTTGGAACATTAACGGCAAATAAAAAACCTATGACTAGTTGAGAGGGACCATGGTAGAAAGGAAACCGTTTTATCTTTTAGTGCCTTAATTAATGGCACTTTCCCCCTGCTTTTTGAATGAGGAGCCCAGTATCTTTGCTTTGCTCTGGGTTTTGCAAATTAAATAGCCTTTCCTGGGAACTTATTAGAAATACAAATTCTCAGGCCTCCTGCCAGACCAACAAAAGCAGAAACTCACCAGGAGGGGCAAGGGAGGAGGAGAGCAACATGTGTTTTAACAAGCCTTCAGGTAAATCTGACCCAGGGGCAATTTTGAGCACCACTGTCTGAATCACTGTCTTAAAAAGCTAAAGAACCCCATAGTTATATTTATCCAGAAGTTTCAGGTCTCTCTAATTGTCTTATTTTATCTAGTCTAAGAGGTAGTAGAATGCACCACCACCTGCATAAATGGCCTCTGAGTGTCCATCACAAGGTGATGAGCCTCTGCTGTGGAGTCAGACACATCTGGGTTCACTTTAACATAGCCATGCAGCTTTGGGAAGTGCTATCCACCTTGCTGATCCTGTTTTCTTAGCTACAAAATGGGGATTTTTATGCTGGCCTCAGTGTGACTAAAGGATTTAAATGAGCAAATACATGTAAAGTGTTTAGTGTGGTACCTGGTACATGGTAAAAGCGTTGCATATTATTATAAATAATAATTCATATTATCTGTGTTGCTGTTAACCTTATCTGGGACAAGTCTCTGAGACATCAGTTCAGTCGCTCAGATGTGTGTGACTCTTTGCCACCAGCACGCCAGGCCTCCCTGTCCATCACCAACTCCCGGAGTTTAACCAAACTCATGTCCATTGAGTCGGTGATGCCATCCAACCATCTTATCCTCTGTCGTCCCCTTCTCCTGCCTTCAGTCTTTCCCAGCATCAGGGTCTTTTCCAATGAGTCAGCTCTTCGCATCAGGTGGCCAAAGTATTGGAGTTTCAGCTTCAGCATCAGTCCTTCCATTGAACACCCAGGACTAATCTCCTTTAGGATGAACTGGTTGGATCTCCTTACAGTCCAAGGGACTCTCAACAGTCTTTTCCAACATCACAGTTCAAAAGCATCAATTCTTCTGTGCTCAGCTTTCCTTATAGTCCAACTCTCACATCCATACATCACCCTTGATTAATTCTTTCTGGGTTGTACCCTCTGCCTCAGGTTGAGACTAAATCACAGAAGAAACAGAGGAAAAGGTAGAACTTTTTCGTTAACTGGTAGAGGGCTGGAAATGGGAAACAGCAAGTTGCTGCTTATTCTTGATTAGGCATTTGCTTGTCTAAAAATTCTGCCTTCTCATATCATTTTGCCTTACAATTCTAAAGCAGATGAGGAAGTACCTCATCCCTTGCCTGAATGTTGTAGAGAGAAAGCAGTTTCACAGCTAAGACCCTGAGCTTTGGAGTTGGACCCACCTGCACCCAGATCCTGCAACTTGGACTGGGAGATCATAGGTGACTTGCAGTTGGGCTAAAGGTCTGCTTCATCAAATGCAAAACAGTACCAAGGTGCAGTACAGGCATACCTCCAACATATTGTTCTGTTCCGGATCACCACAGCAAAGAAAGGATCACAGTAAACGGAGTCACAAATTTTTGGTTGCCCAGTTCATGTAAATGTTATCTTTTATAGTAGTTATAGAGCTATACTATACTGTAGTCTATTAAGCATGGGGTAGCATTATGTCTTAAAAGAGCGTATACCTTAATACAGTTCTCTGCTAAAAAACAAAAACATGCTAACCATCACCTGAAACTTCAGTGACTCATACTAGGAACATCAAAGATCATCATAAGAAATGTAATAATAATGAAGAAGTTTACAATGTTGCAAAAATTACCAAAATGATACAGAGACATGCTATGAACAATGGCTATTGGAAAAATGGTGCCAATAGACTTGCTTGAAGCAGTATCACCCCAAATCTTCAATTTGTAACAAAACTACATAGTACCTGGGAAGGCA
Source organism: Ovis aries (assembly GCF_016772045.2). NCBI lineage: Eukaryota > Metazoa > Chordata > Mammalia > Artiodactyla > Bovidae > Ovis > Ovis aries. The sequence continues at coordinate 52,406,000 of NC_056058.1, read as the reverse complement.
ATAAAGTGCAGTGCAGTCAAATGAAGTCTGCCTGTCCTATGGAGGTGATGCAAACAAAGCTCATATGTAACTCCCATAGCTCAGTATCGGGCTTCAGGTAGTCCATACTGCGTGGTTGTGGAACTGCTTCACACAAACTCAAGCTCAGCATCTTCCCATCAATGTGTAGGCAGATAACTTCCCTGAACCCCTTACTTACAACTGGCATCGTAATAACATTCCCTCCTGACCACTTCTAAATCTGAGCTCAAAGAATTATCCAAAAGTACTTCATAAATAATTGAAGCTCCAAAGAACACGAGGAAGTTTTGTTGCTGATGTTGCTGTCTTCAGAATGTAGGTGGCAAGAGCCTGCCAAAGGTATGTTGTTAACTCATTTCTGCTTTCGTGGGAATTCAACGATGTTGGGGGAATCAAGTCCTATTTATTTCTCTGTGTTTATTGCAACAAGAGAAAGTGTGTTTGAGCATAGAGCTAAAAAGTGATCTATAAAAAGGCTGATGTTGAGTGTTAAACGTTCTCCTGCTTTTGCTGAGATCTTCAGAAGGAGGAAATGCTCAGAGATGATGCACACTGAGTGTTACTAGAACTCAAATTTGAATCCAGGACTACCTGGGGTTTCCGCAACCCCATGTGTAGCACCTGATTTGCAATGAGTGAGGCTCTCAGATGGGTGATGGGAGGAATCACTTGCCTTCTGCTGTGCTCACATCTTGATCCTACCATAGATCCTGTTTCCTGAGACTAGATCTTACCTTCTTAAGTGAGTTTTGCTTTGCAGCAGTCCTCATTCATGAATGTACATGTAAATCACCCAGGAATCATCTTAAAATATAGATACTGATTCAGTAGTTCTGCTTAGGCCTGGAGATTGTGCATTTTTATTGATTTGAGTCCTTTCCTTTTTTTTTCCTTGATGAGTCTGGCTAAAGGTTTATCAATTTTGTTTATCTTTTCAAATAACCAGCTTTTGTTTCATTAATCTTTTATTGTCTTCTTTGTGTCTCTTTTATTTCTGCTCTGATCTTTATAATTTCTTTTCTTCTTCCAACTTCTGAGTTTTGTTTGTTCCTATCTCTCTAGTTGCTCTAAGTGTAAGTTTAGGTTGTTTATTTGGAAATTTTCTTGTTTCCTAAAGTAAGACTGTATTGCTATAAACGTCCCTCTTAGAACTGCTTTTTTTGTGTCCCATAGGTTTTGGATGACCTTTCATTTTCCTTTGTCTCTAGGTATTTTTTATTTCCACTTTGGTTTCTTCAGTGATCCACTGGTTGCTTAGTAGCATATTGTTTAGCCTCCATGTGTTTGTGTTTTTAAGTTTTCTTCATATAGTTGATTCTAATCTCATAGCATGTTCAGAAAAGACACTTGATATGGTTTCAATTTCTTAAATTTACTGTGGCCCAGCATGTGATCAATACTGGAGAATGTTCCATGTGCACTTGAGAAGAATGTATATTCTGCTGCTTTTGGATGAAATACTCTGTAAATATCAGTTAAGTCTATCTGGTCTAATATGTCATTTAAGGCCTGTGTTTCCTTACTGATTTTCCATCTGGATGATCTGTCCATTGATGTTAGTGCAATGTTAAAATCCCCCACTATTATTGTATCACTGTCAATTTCTTCTTTTATGGCTGTATATAACATTTGCCTTATATATTGATGAGATCAGGTGCAATCAGGATGATGTTTGCCTTATACATTGCCTTATACAGGATGGTATTTGCTCCTCTGTTGGCTGCATATATATTTATAAGGTAGACTTTAAAATAAAGACTGTTATAAGAGATAAAAAAGGACACTATTTAATGATCAAGGGATCAATTCAAGAGGAAGATATAACAGTTAGAGATTCTGCATTTTTAGCAAGCTTTTCAGTCAGGTCAGTTCAGTTGCTCAGTCCCATCCAACTCTTTGTGATACTATGGACTGCAGCATGCCAGGCCTCCCCCTGTCCATTACCAACTTCCAGAGCTTGCTCAAACTCATGTCCATTGAGTCGGTGATGCCATCCAACCACTTCATCCTCTGCCATCCCCTTCTCTTCTTGCCTTCTATCTTTCCCAGCATCAGGATCTTTTCCAATGAGTCAGTTCTTCACATCAGGTGGCCAAAGTATTGGAGCTTCAGCTTCAGCATCAGTCCTTCCAAACAAACTTTTAGGTAACACCAATGCAGCTGGCCCACAAACCCTTTGTGTGGTAAGGCTTACAATTGAGGCCCCATTAGGAACTTATAAAATCCACAGGTGAGGCTCTGTTTTGAAGGAAGAGCCCTGAGCATGATGAAACCTGGAGGTAGATACACATTTGGGCAGTGCCTTTGTCTAGCTGGGGTTGAAAGCTTTGGTGAGGTGTTCAGGGACTGTATAGAAGGTAGCATTAGAGGTACCAGTTGGGCCCATGGTTTTAAAGAATGAAGACCTGGTTTCCAGTTAATTCCTTTAAACTGGACACCAAAGGGGCTTCAGGAAGGGATCTCAAGATGATACTGTGCCTGGAAAAATATTCCAGCAAAAAGCACCCTATGAAACTGCTGTAATGATGCCATTACTGCTTAGCACACTTCCCAGCACTCAGCATATGTCCAAAGCCTGACTCTGTCTGCTCTTTTTAAGACTAGATTTTTGGAATTTAGTAATATTATGTTAGCAGTAGTTAGAACATTGGTAGGAGTAATGGTCATGGCAGCAGTTAATATTTGAGAACTTACAGTGCAAAAGATCCTTGTCTTTGTCTCATTTAATCCTCATAGCATCCCTACAAGCTAATAACTGTTATTATCTTCATTTTCCAAGTAAAGAGAATAAAACATAGGAAGTGTTTTAAGTGACCAAGTCACGCAACTAATTAATAGATTCCCCACCCATCCCCTCCTCCCCATTCCCTTGGGGCCTCAGGCAATTTGTGGTCATTAAAGAAATCACTTTATTCCAAAGAAGAAGAAGAGAAGTCACTCAGTAGTGTCTGACTCTTTGCGACCCCATGGACTGTAGCCTGCCAGGCTCCTCCATCCATGGGATTTACCCTGCAAGAATACTGGAATGGGTTGCCATTTCCTTCTCCAGGGCATCTTCCCGACCCAGGGATCAAACCCAGGTCTCCCACACTGCAGGCAGACTCTTTACTATCTGAGCCACCAGGGAAAGGATCCCAGTAAATGCCCAAGTAGCGGTGAGGACATGGGAAGGGCAACCCTTTCCTTCCTAGGCATGGCAAGATGAAGTCGTGGGCAAAGTAGAAAACCCTTACTATTGTGGTAGCAAGCACAGTGTTATATGAACTGACCACCACATCTTCCCCATGAGGGGAAAAAACACTTAATAAAATCAATGAGGACTTCCCTGTGAAACAAGAGAACATTTACCATGAAGCCTCCATGAAATCTTTTTTTTTTTTTTAATGTGATATTTTATTTATTTATTTATTTATTTATTAGTTTTTTATTTTCTAAATTTTAAAATCTTTAATTCTTACATGCGTTCCCAAACATGAACCCCCCTCCTACCTCCCTCCCCATAACATCTCTCTGGGTCATCCCCATGCACCAGCCCCAAGCATGCTGTATCCTGTGTCAGACATAGACTGGCGATTCAATTCTTACATGATAGTATACATGTTAGAATGCCATTCTCCCAAATCATCCCACCCTCTCCCTCTCCCTCTGAGTCCAAAAGTCCGTTATACACATCTGTGTCTTTTTTGCTGTCTTGCATACAGGGTCGTCATTGCCATCTTCCTAAATTCCATATATATGTGTTAGTATACTGTATTGGTGTTTTTCTTTCTGGCTTACTTCACTCTGTATAATCGGCTCCAGTTTCATCCATCTCATCAGAACTGATTCAAATGAATTCTTTTTAACGGCTGAGTAATACTCCATTGTGTATATGTACCACAGCTTTCTTATCCATTCATCTGCTGATGGACATCTAGGTTGTTTCCATGTCCTGGCTATTATAAACAGTGCTGCGATGAACATTGGGGTACATGTGTCTCTTTCCATTCTGGTTTCCTCGGTGTGTATGCCCAGAAGTGGGATTGCTGGGTCATAAGGTAGTTCTATTTGCAATTTTTTAAGGAATCTCCACACTGTTCTCCATAGTGGCTGTACTAGTTTGCATTCCCACCAACAGTGTAGGAGGGTTCCCTTTTCTCCACACCCTCTCCAGCATATATTGCTTGCAGACTTTTGGATCGCAGACATTCTGACTGGTGTGAAGGGAATTCTGGAAATAAAAGCAAAAATAAACAAATGGGATCTAATTAAAATTAAAAGCTTCTGCGCAACAAAGGAAAATATAAGCAAGGTGAAAAGACAGCCTTATGAATGGGAGAAAATAATAGCAAATGAAGCAACTGACAAACAACTAATCTCAAAAATATACAAGCAACTTATGCAGCTCAATTCCAGAAAAATAAACAACCCAATCAAAAAATGGGCCAAAGAACTAAATAGACATTTCTCCAAAGAAGACATACGAATGGCTAACAAACACATGAAAAGATGCTCAACATCACTCATTATTAGAGAAATGCAAATCAAATCCATGAAATCTTGTATCTGCTACTCAACTATTCTGCTGGACAGGATCCAGAAAGAATTTTCTGCCTCCTTATTCTAGGATACAGGGCCCAGGATTCATCTCTAGATGGCAAGCTCCCTCATTTCTGTATCTCAACCCTGGCACAGAGCCCAGCTCAAGGGATATGTCAACACATGCCATTAATAGATTAATAAACTCATCTAGTAGTAATGCCCTCACTCTGCTCAGGAAGACTCATGGAAGTTGTGTTGAAGTACCTTGCTCTGAATGGAGAAGTATGGTTGAGGGCAACAGGGAGGAATGTAACTGATTTATTCCAGTGCCAGGTACTGCCCTCAGGTCTTGGGTGATGATGATTAGGATGACCCTGTGGGTTCCCTCTGGAGGCAGACAGACCTACATTTGAATCACGCATCTACAAACTGCTACTCATGTAACTTTCAGAGAACTTCTCACCATCTTTGAGCCTTGGTTGCCTCATCTATAAAATGGAAATCATGCGGCAGTTCTGTCTTAGAGTTGCTGAAGATTAAGAAAGATAAAGCATGTGAAGTGTGGAGCATCGTGCTCTGCCTATGGTAACAGGACATGATGGTTACATGACTGTGACAGATGAGCCCTCCCCACAGAGCAGTTGGTGGCAAGCTTTTCTGCAAAGGGCTGGGTAAATATGTTTTGTGGGCTATATATGGTCTCTGTCACAACAACTCAGTTCTGCCATTGTAGCATGGAAGTAACCACAGATGATACAAATTGACTCTCATCTTGTTTTTAACACATCATCTAATATTCTTCTGATTTTCTTTCCATTTCTTGGCAATGTAAAATACATTCTCAATTTATAGACTAAACAGAAATGGGCAGTGGGTCAGGTTTGACCCATGCTCCATAGGTTGCTGACCCCTGGTCTCGAGGAAAAAGACAAAGCTGCTGCAAATGCAACATTTCAGAGTGCTGAGAAGGCAGGTTTCTCTTCTGCATGGCAGTGAGAAGAGGAAGATTAAGAACAGCTCTGGAGAGGAGGAAACATGGGAGCTGGGGTTTTCAGAGCAAGTAGCAGTTCTCCAGATGGGACAGATAAGAGAAGGAAACAGCAATTCATAAAAGAAAAAGGAAACAAGAAAAACATGTCTTTCTAAAGAATTGCTACAAAGGGAAAGGACTCTTGTAGTTTAGCTGATTGTTTTTCTCATTAATTTGATTATGTTCTGTGGCCATTACTTGATTTGGGTTGATGTTACACAGGCCACCCCCCTGCCCCCGAGTAGACCTTGCATTGTGTTTTACCCCCTGCTCCCAGCCACCATCACTGCCTCAACCTCCTGAAAGTTCTTTCTAGAAATCTCAGGAAGCATCTGTTGACAGATAACGTAACCTTTCCTTTTGGACAGTTTTGTCATTCAAGTCTAAGAATATGTGAACATCTTGAAGTAGTAATAATATCACTCTACTACGCTTTGCTGCTGCTGCTTTAGTAAGTTGATTAGTTGCTCCTCTGTTAAATGTTAACTGAAAATATATTTTAAAAGACATACTTGACATATAATGCATTAGTTTCAATACATTACAACATAATGATCCCATACTTGTATGTATTGTGAAACGATTACCACAGTAAATCCAAATAACATCCATCCCCACACATATTTATAAAATGTTTTTTTTCTTGTGATCAAATTTTTTAAGATATATTCTCCTAGCAACTTTCAAAGGTACAATACAGTATTATTAAAGAAAAAAGGAAGAAAGTGAAGTCGCTCAATTGTGTCCAACTCTTTGCAACCCTATGAACTGTTGCCCACCAGGCTCCTCTGTCCATGGGGATTCTCCAGGCAAGAATACTGGAGTGGGTTGCCATTTCCTTCTCCAGAGGATCTTCCCAACCCAGGGATCAAACCTGGATCTCCCACACTGGAGGCAGACTCTTTACTTTCTGAGGCACAGTATTATTAACTATAGTTTAAATGCATTTAAGTAGATTTTTAAGAATACTATTTTTTATGTCTATGAGAATTGCACTATGAAAAATTAGCAAAATCTTTTGTCTATGAAATTATGTTTCTGAATTTTTAAGTCAGATCAAGAATGGATTGGCTTAAAGATTTTTGACCTATAGCTCAGTTATGTCTGACTCTTTGGGACCCTGTGGACTGTAGCCCACTGCCAGGCTCCTCTGCCCATGGAATTTTCCAGGCAAGAAGACTGGAGTGGGTTGCCATTTCCTTCTCCAGGGGATCTTTCCAACCTAAGGATACAACTCTGGTCTCCTGCATTGCAGGTGGATTCTTTACCATTTGAGCCATTAAGGAAGCCCTTTGGCTTAAAGAAAATGGGAGATTATTTGGAATTGTTTTTAAATCTAGGTGCCTGAAAACTATAAAAATTTATAAATTTTTTACAATTTATTTATTTATTTATTTATTTATTTTTTTATTTATTTTTTTTTTTTAGTTTTTTATTTTTTAAATTTTAAAAAGGATAATGGCTTTACAGAATTTTGCTGTTTTCTGTCAAACCTCAACATGAATCAGCCACTTAGTATATTTTGTTCAATGATACCGTATTGAGCAGGCTTCCCAGGGGCCTCAGTGGTAAAGAATCCGCCTGCCAATGCACGAGGCACAGGAGACTAGGATTCAGTCCCTGGGTCAGAAAGAGCCCCTGGAGTAGGAAATGGCAACCCTCTCCAGTATTCTTGCCTGGAGAATCCCATGGACGGAGGAGCCGAGTGGACCACGGTCCACAGGGTTGCAAAGAGCTGGACACAACTGAGCACACATGCATCATATTGAACAGCTTTAAAAGTTGATGAGCATTTTTTTTAAGTTCCGTTTTAAAACATCTCTGATTTTTCAAACCTTTCAGCATCTGAGGCTCAGGAGATTATAGAAAAATAGGGCTTCCTAGGTGGCACTAGTGGTAAAGAACCCGCCTTTACCTTTCTTTCAATAAAAGATTGATTCTTTTCTTCAACAAACATGTGTTGAGCCCCTACTATGTACCAGACACTTTGCAGGACACTGAGGATACACAAAGACTGAGGCACACTCTCTGCCCCAGCAATGAGATAAAGGAACACTTACCAGTGTGCCGAAGCAGGTCCAAGGCAGAAATTATACACAAGAGGTGATATTTTACCAAAGTCATTACTAGATCCTTGTGGGAAACTCATTTTCAGCCAGAAGCACTTCTTCTATATTCCTTATTCCATCCAGATGAATCGTGGCAGTTTGTAGTGGTAATAAAAATGGTTATTGAATGCCTGCTCTGTGCTAGACTCTGAGCTACTTCACTGCACTATGATATCAAATCTTCACAAGATTCCTTTATGTTATGTGCTATTATACCCATTATTGTGCCTGAGACCACCCAGTTACTGTGTACTACCCTGACCCAGCCTGGTTCAGCCTGATCCCAAAGCCCATGCTGTTCCCACCACACTATACTGATGATGTTTTTTTTTCTGGCATGTGCATCAGAGGTTGAATCATTAAAAAGAAAAAAAAAAGGAACACATCCAGTTAATTTTACTCATGGAAGGGAACTGGCAAGCAGCTGACTGCTCAATGTGTGCATCTCTTGATATAGCCATCAGCTGCAGAACAAGGCCATGCTAAGGTGCGCACAAATGCAGTTGTATGTATAGCCACACACCATACACACACAAATAAAGAAGGGAAGGAAATAGGGAGGGTGAGGGGTGAGCTATTCTAGACCATTTCAGTGATTACCCTCCAGTACTGCTTCTGAGTCTATTCCAAGGCAATTAAGATCGTTAAATAGCAAGCAATCCTTACCTGATCATACCTGCAAGTATAAAGATGCTGCTCAGGCTCTACTACAAAGCCACAGTCATCAAGACAGTATGGTACTGGCACAAAGACAGAAATATAGATCAATGGAACAAAATAGAAAGCCCAGAGATAAATCCACACACATATGGACACCTTATCTTTGACAAAGGAGGCAAGAATATACAATGGAGTAAAGACAATCTCTTTAACAAGTGGTTCTGGGAAAACTGGTCAACCACTTGTAAAAGAATGAAACTAGATCACTTTCTAACACCACACACAAAAATAAACTCAAAATGGATTAAAGATCTAAATGTAAGATCAGAAACTATAAAACTCCTAGAGGAGAATATAGGCAAAACACTCTCCGACATAAATCACAGCAGGATCCTCTATGATCCACCTCCCAGAATTCTGGAAATAAAAGCAAAAATAAACAAATGGGACCTAATTAAAATTAAAAGCTTCTGCACAACAAAGGAAACTATAAGCAAGGTGAAAAGACAGCCTTCTGAATGGGAGAAAATAATAGCAAATGAAGCAACTGACAAACAACTAATCTCAAAAATATACAAGCAACTTATGCAGCTCGATTCCAGAAAAATAAACGACCCAATCAAAAAATGGGCCAAAGAACTAAATAGATATTTCTCCAAAGAAGACATACGGATGGCTAACAAACACATGAAAAGATGCTCAACATCACTCATTATTAGAGAAATGCAAATCAAAACCACAATGAGGTACCACTTCACACCAGTCAGAATGTCTGCGATCCAAAAGTCTGCAAGCAATAAATGCTGGAGAGGGTGTGGAGAAAAAGGAACCCTCCTACACTGTTGGTGGGAATGCAAACTAGTACAGCCACTTTGGAGAACAGTGTGGAGAGTCCTTAAAAAATTGCAAATAGATCTACCTTATGACCCAGCAATCCCACTTCTGGGCATACACACCAAGGAAACCAGAATGGAAAGAGACACATGTACCCCAATGTTCATCGCAGCACTGTTTATAATAGCCAGGACATGGAAACAACCTAGATGTCCATCAGCAGATGAATGGATAAGAAAGCTGTGGTACACAGCTGGAGTATTACTCAGCCGTTAAAAAGAATTCATTTGAATCAGTTCTGATGAGATGGATGAAACTGGAGCCGATTATACAGAGTGAAGTAAGCCAGAAAGAAAAACACCAATACAGTATACTAACACATATATATGGAATTTAGGAAGATGGCAATGACGACCCTGTATGCAAGACAGCAAAAAAGACACAGATGTGTATAACGGACTTTTGGACTCAGAGGGAGAGGGAGAGGGTGGGATGATTTGGGAGAATGGCATTCTAACATGTATACTACCATGTAAGAATTGAATCACCAGTCTGTGTCCGACGCAGGATACAGCATGCTTGGGGCTGGTACATGGTGGTGACCCAGAGAGATGTTATGGGGAGGGAGGTGGGAGGGGGGTTCATGTTTGGGAACGCATATACACCCGTGCTGGATTCATGTCAAGGTATGGCAAAACCTATACAGTATTGTAAAGTAAAATAAAGTAAAAATTTAAATAAATAAATAAATAAATAAATAAATAAATAAAGATGCTGCTCACACATCACTGATAACTGGTTTCCTTAAATTAAATAACCGTCTAAGACAAGTTGAGGCTAGCATGGTGCTGGAGATCCACACTCCAAGCAAGAGAAAGGCAGCTGGGGAAGATGGTCTCCAATCAGAAAGTGCAAAGGTAGGTGTGTAGGTCATCTGTGCTTTTCAGTACATGGATACCCAACAGACTTCCTATAGAGAGAACACGTTTCTGGGCCTGCTGTCTTAGGAAATGGACTGAGGGTTGGGTCTTCACTGCCTGTTCTCCAAATTAGACAGTATTAGGACTGAAAGAGAGGATGTGCACTGAGGCCTATCTTTACGTGTAACACATCCTGTCACAGGCCTTTCACCTATGGTTTTTGTCACTATGCCAGTAAGAATCACCCTTGCATGTGGCAGAGGGACCACAACACAACACCAGTTAATTCCTGTGATTAAATTTGTTTGCCAGTGAGTCAACTGAGTGACTATCCATAAAGGAAAAAGAACATTCAGTCTTTTTTTATATATATTATCTCTGAAAAGTTTTATTACCAAGAATAATTTGGTAGTATTGCCTGGACAAGCAATACTAAATGAAAATAATAATCAAGTCTAAAGCAGACCCATTTGTCATAGTAATGTATCTAATCTCAAGGTCTGTTCCAGAAGAAAAATAACCCATAGAAAGGAAGGCTGTGAGACTCTGAGATCTTAAGAACCTGCATCAGACTTAAGAAGCATTTATACTTTCTTCCTTTGAATTTCTACTTAGTGGAAATTATTCAGTGATGTAATTTTCTTTTTGGAGAAATTTTAGGAGAATAGAATGGATATTACAATAGTCATTCTATTCTTTACTGCTACTGCCCTTATCCAAGTCACCATTATTCCCACTCAGACTACAGTAATGGCCTCTGTTTTCTCACTGCTCTCCCTTGCCTTCATATACCACTGGATTCCTCATGGGAACTGTGCTAACAACTGTCCCCATCACTTACTGTCTATCTCACTTGATTTATTTGACCATCATCTTAATCTGTCTTATCTGCTGGAGGACCATGGCTGCCTCGTTCACTGTGTCTCCAGCTCGCACAGGGTCCGGCATGAAATGGCACTCAGTGCTTGTCTGATGAATAAGCAAATGGATGGTAGAATGGGCCAAGGACTGGGCTTAATAATTTATAAATATTTTCTTTTTTAATCTTATGAAAATCCTCTAGAGTAGTTACTATCCTCACTTGGTGAACAAGGAAGTGAAGACAGAGATACAGTCTTACAGCTTGTATGTAGAAAGTGGAAATTTCCACTTTAAGTCTAGCTGACTCCAAAGTCACTTTTATTTCTACCAAATTGTTTTGCTTCTAGTAGGAAATTTTTTCACAAAAGAGAGGATTTTAAATTTTTTTAATATCCTAAGACATTTGACTCCAGCCTTCAGAGCCTTGTGATTTTATACCAAAGTTCTTAGAATGATATCTTATCCCTTGAATTAAAAAACAAAAATAAAGAATGAGATTTCCATTGCTTATTAAATGAACTTGACATTTTTAAGCCCTCTGTCCACACACATGCCAACCCAAAACTATAAGGAGGGATCTACACGCTCGTTAATAAGTATGCAGTGTTTAGCCACATAATGGCTATGGTTGATATTCTGCTTATAATTGATCATTAATTGGCTTCCTGTGCATAAGTTAGGACTGTAGCCTATACATAAGCATCATTTATAGGGCCATTTTAGTTTGGGCATACAAAATTTGGGGAGGCACATTCCCAGTATAAATGGAATGATACACATACTGATATACATGTGTAGTGTATTTATATGTATGTGTGTATACATGTATGTATGCATACCCACAAATACACATACCCGTATTTTATGCATAGCTCCAGATACTCTGTCGCACTATAAAACTGAACATGGTCAAAATTTGTTGCCAAAGAAATACAATTTCCTATTTATTCACTAAATTTATATCTACCTCTCTGTTTTCTAATCTAGTTATTTGAACTGATCTTCTCTTCAGGCTTTCATGCCTAATGTCAGTAGTGTGTTTGCCAAAGCATAAGTAAAGTTTTACCCTATTTCAATTTTATAAGAGACTCATGATCCATAATAGCTACACCTATTTGAAGCCTCATTGGATGACATTAAACAAAGCTTTGCCTAGAATATGACATCACTTAGTCGATGGACATGAGTTTGAGCAAGTTCTGGGAGTTAGTGATGGACAGGGAAGCCTGGCGTGCTGCAGTCCATGGGGTCACAAAGAGTGGGACATGAATGAGCAACTGAACTGAGAATATGGTACCCACACTACAAACAGCACACAAGATGACTTAGGCGATGTGTTCTGCAGGGTAATCAGAGACAAAAGCAGGGAAATCATCTGCTCCATCAGGATGGGGCCAGTCTGAAACTGCAGAGGCCAAAATATCATTGTATTTATTTATGGTTACCTTCTACTCATGGCAAATGATGTTACTTTTCTGTTTATGACAGTGGTGTTTGTTTCCTTTTTGGCTAAATACACTTAAAAATATGTTGATTTAAAATATTATGTACATAATTATACAAGTGGTGTGTAAGGTGGCAAAAATTATGTCTTATGCAAATGACTGATGGAAAAAACTAGTGGAGGCAAGAGAGTTCTGGGAGTCAGAGTCCATCACTTAATAATTGAATAAACTTGAGTAAGGTACTTAACCTCACTTAAAAATAGCTGCAGTAACCTCAGAGCTTTTGTCTGTTCAAATAGAAAGTATATTGAGTGGAGCATAGCAGATGGGAGATAAATGATTTGTAATGATCATATCTGCTTTTATTAACTACTGTTGTTAATGAAATGTTGTATGTGGAACACTTAACAGAGAGCCTGGTGTAGAGTACATGCACAGCAAGAATGAACCAACATTCCTTCATCAACAGCTTCCTTTATAACAGGCCTGCAAATAAACACATGATTCATGACTCGGTTTTAGCTGATGCCGATCTAGTGTGTGAATGTTGTGTGATTTTTTTTGAGATGTTTGCTTGAAGGCTATGTTGTCTTGAGGCATACAAAATTCTTAAAAAGTAATGATTTTGGTAGTAAGGCCTACAAGGACTGAAGAAGTTCTGTGAACAGAAAGTAGCTTTCTATAATGTAGAATACATTCTCTTTCTCTTTTCCTCCGGATGAAATGAGTTAAATATTAATCATCTGTTTGCCTGAGGTTCTAAATGTAAAGGTTGAAACTGTGTCTCAAATTTCTGAAATTCTTTCCTAGAAAGAGGTATGTATCAGGAAATTCAACCACAAATCCAATACAAATTTAAAAAGCTTCTCAGGAAGAAAAATAAATTAAAGGCAACCTGAGAAGATTGAGAAAATAGACACAGGGTTTAATGTTATCTAAGAGCACAGGAAACTAGTTATATTTACAGGATCCCATCTCCTGACCCCTGGGCAGACAGCAAGCGGAGGTAAATGGAATTAGAAATGTGCTGACTTAAAGGAAAACTGGGGAATCAAGAAAATCGGAATTTTAGAAGACAGTGACCAGTCTTAGAGAAAACAAAGAAAGAAACTACTAGGAGTAGATGAAGCCTGGCTGAATATAGCAAATCTTTCTCTGAAATTGTGTACTTTATAAATATTTTATTGTGGAAATTGTCCAGCATACACAAAGAAGCGAGAGTGAGTTAACAGTCTTTATAGACCCACTAGAAGTGAAGCCGCTCAGTCGTGTCCTACTCCTTGTGACCCCATGGACTGCAGCCAACCAGGCTCCTCCATCCATTAGATTTTCCAGGCAAGAGTGGGGTGGAGTGGGGTGCACCAGGGAGTGGTGCACTAATAGACCCGCTACCCAACTTCAAGAATGATTCACAGTACACCAATCTTGTTTCAGCTTCCCTGGTGGTTCAGACGGTAAAATGTCTGCCTGCAGTGCGGGAGACCTGGGTTTGATCCCTGGGCTGGGAAGATCCCTTGGAGAAGGAAAAATAGCAACCCACTCCAGTACTCTTGCCTGAAAAATTCCATGGACTGAGGAGCCTGGTGGGCTACAGTCCCTGGGGTCACAAAGAGTCAGACACGACTGAGTGACTTCACTCTCTCTCCACTCAAGTCTTGTTTCATGTAGCCTCATAGGATATGGGCCAGGAATGGGACTGGAGCATTTAAAGCTGATTTTAGACATGATGTCCATCATACTGACACAAATAATAGAGTATGCAGTTTTTAAAAGTCTTTTATTAAATTTGTTACAATATACTTCTGCTTTGGTTGTTTTGGCCTTGGGACATGTGGAATCTTAGCGCTCCCGTCAGGGGTTGGACCCACACCACCTGCACTGGAAGATGAGGGCTCAACCACTGCACCAGCAGGGAAGTCCCCTGAAGTGTGCATCTTTAAATGTAGAGGAATGCTTTCCAGAGTCACTATGTGATTATCACTCCTACAAAGTGACAAATTCCTTAATACCATCTGAAATACCTAATTTCTCAAGTTGTTTCAAAGATGTCTCTGTAAAAGGTTGGTCTAAATCAGTATTGGAACATGACCACAAGATGCATTTGAATTCTGTCTCCTCAGTCTTTTCTGTTACAGCCCCCCTCCTTTAATATCGTTGATTTGTTGGAGAAATTGAGTCATCTGTCCTATGTCCCATTACATAGTCTGGACTTGCCTGATTGCTTCATTGTGGTATCATTTTAACTTATTCTTTTGTCATCCACATTTCTTATAATTGGTGACTACATTTAGAGGCTTGATTCTACTTCATTTTTATGCAAGAATGTTTCATAGGTGGCATTGTCTACTTTCTGTTGTATTATATTTTGAGGCATATAATATCTGTTTGCCCCACTTTTAGGGATTGTGGGATGGGTTTATAATGCTTTCAGCTTCAGTTCAGTTCAGTCGCTTAGTCGTGTCCTACTTTGTGACCCCATGAATCACAGCACGCCTGGCCTCCCTGTCCATCACCAACTCCCAGAGTTCACCCAAACTCACATCCATCAAGTCAGTGATGCCATCCAGCCATCTCATCTTCTGTCATCCCGTTCTTCTCCTGCCCCCAATCCCTCCCAGCATCAGAATCTTTTCCAATGAGTCAACACTTCACATGAGGTGGCCAAAGTACTGGAGTTTCAGCTTCAGCATCATTCCTTCCAAAGAACACCCAGGGCTGATCTCCTTCAGAATGGACTGGTTGGATCTCCTTGCAGTCCAAGGGACTCTTAAGAGTCTTCTCCAACACCACAGTTCAAAAGCATCAATTCTTTGGTGCTCAGCTTTCTTCACAATCCAACTCTCACATCCATACATGACCACAGGAAAAACCATAGCCTTGACTAGATGGACCTTTGTTGGCAAAGTAATGTCTCTGCTTTTCAACATGCTATCTAGGTTGGTCATAACTTTTCTTCCAAGGAGTAAGCGTCTTTTAATTTCATGGCTGCAGTCACCATCTGCAGTGATTTTGGAAGCCCAAAAAATAAAGTCTAACACTGTTTCCACTGTTTCCCCATCTATGTGCCATGAAGTGATGGGACCAGATGCCATGATCTTCGTTTTCTGAATGTTGAGCTTTAAGCCAACTTTTTCACTCTCCTCTTTCACTTTCATATGAGGCTCTTTACTTCCTCTTCACTTTCTGCCATAAGGGTGGTGTCATCTGCATATCTGAGGTTATTGAGATTTCTCCTGGCAATGTTGATTCCAGCCTATGCTTCTTCCAACCCAGCGTTTCTCATGATATACTCTGCAGATAAGTTAAATAAGCAGGGTGATAATATACAGCCTTGACATACTCCTTTTCCTATTTGGAACCAGTCTGTTGTTCCATGTCCAGTTCTAACTGTTGCTTCCTGACCTGCATATAGGTTTTTCAAGAGGCCGGTCAGGTGGTCTGCTATTCCCATCTCTTTCAGAATTTTTCACAGTTTATTGTGATCTACACAGTCAAAGGCTTTGGTATAGTCAATAAAGCAGAAATAGATGTTTTTCTGGAACTCTCTTGCTTTTTCCATGATCCAGCGGATGTTGGCAATTTGATCTCTGGTTCCTCTGCCTTTTCTAAAACCAGCTTGAACATCTGGAAGTTCACAGTTCACGTATTGCTGAAGCCTGGCTTGGAGAATTTTGAGCATTATTTTACTAGTGTGTGAGATGAGTGCAATTGTGCGGTAGTTTGAGCATTCTGTGGCATTGCCTTTCTTTGGGATTGGAATGAAAACTGACCTTTTCCAGTCCTGTGGCCACTGGAGTTTTCCCAATTTGCTGGCATATTGAGTGCAGCACTTTCACAGCATCATCTTTCAGGATTTGAAATAGCTCAACTGGAATTCCATCACCTCCACTAGCTTTGTTTGTAGTGATGCTTTCTAAGGCCCACTTGACTTCACACTCTAGGATGTCTGGCTCTAGGTGAATGATCATACTATCGTGATTATCTTGGTCATGAAGATCTTTTTTGTACAGTTCTTCTGTGTATTCTTGCCACCTCTTCTTAATATCTTCTTTTTCTGTTAGGTCCATACCATTTCTGTCCTTTATCGAGCCCATCTTTGCATGAAATGTTCCCTTGGTATCTCTAATTTTCTTGAAGAGATCTCTAGTCTTTCCCATTCTGTTGTTTTCCTCTATTTCTTTGCATTGATAGCTGAGGAAGGGTTTCTTATCTCTTCTTGCTATTCTTTGGAACTCTGCATTCAGATGCTTATCTCTTTCAGCTTCATCTCTCCTTTATAAACTTCCCCAGCAGTGTTTCACATAATTTTATCATTGCTTGCATCCATTATTTTAAGATTGCAGAACTGTGATTATCTCAGTGTTATTCCGAATTAGCTAGAATTCTTCTATAAAGATCTTTTCCTCATCAATCATTTGGTTGCCCTGTAAAGCAAGAAACATTCTTCATAGTTTTCTTTTATCAGTTTTCAGAGCAATAAGGTGGTGCCCTGGAGACAGTGGGGTTTTTTAATATATATTATTATTTATTAGATGAGTTTCAATCTGTGTAATTATTCTTTTTGGTATTCATGTTGCCCTTGATTAGTTCAGTGGAAACACCTTCTGGTTGGCCCCTGTGTCTTTTGGCATTTTCCCTATTATTCTTTGATGGCTTCCTTGCTTACTACCCCAGGCAAAAGCCAATTTCCCAGGCTTATCTCATTCATTTCCTGTTCTAAACCTAGACTCAGCCTTTTCTAAGAACTCTGGTTCCTTTTAGAGAGGCAGAGAATTAAGAGACCACAATTTGAGTGCTAGGATTGCTCATCATTCTGGACAATCATTGCTCCTAAGTGTTTTCAATAAACAAAGGTAGGGCATAAAAATGAGGAAAGAAATCATGATTTCCTACTGATATTTTCAAATAATATTTAAAGGAGGGTTTTTTGCTTGATTTCATACTTGCATGTTTTTCCTTTTATGTTATAGGTTGTTACATATTTATTTTATTTTATAATAACCTATAATAACAAGAAAATAAGATTACAACATTACCACTGATGACTCCAGAATACAAAAGTTGGTCTGTTTGCTTGTTTAAGAAGAAAAGGCAACATTAGTAACATACCTGAATTAATTTGAAAAGCTATTTGTGTATACCAGATTCTGAATTTGCTATGTCACCATTAATAAGAATTCTATCAGTCTCAGAATTTGGTTACTTGGCATACTGGTTTTTTAGAAGACCAAGGTATAGAAGCTGTAATTCAATGACCAACCTAATTTATTCTAACTGCTTGGGTCTCACTCCACTGCCCTGTTGGCCCATCTGATAACAACACTGCATACACCTCACAAGGGTAGGATGCTGTCTTTTATTCCCCAGTATATTATGTAGCACCTCGCACAGTGCTCATAGTATTCACATAGAAATCAATCATCCTACCTGTTTTAGGGGAAGTCACTGAACCAGAAGTACTGAAATAATCATCGATGACAACACAGTAGACACCTGCTTCTTCATATTCTCTACCGTTGTTTCCAGGCAAAAGTCACAAGTGTTACTTAAAGACCAAGAACTGAAAGAGCTCTTAGGAGCCTAATTCAGTCCCTTCCTTTCTCAAATGAGAAATTGAGCCACAGATTCAGTCATTTCCCCCAAATGACCCAGCTCATTCCTGGCAGAGCTAGAACTGGGACCCAGAGTCCCTGTTTCCTGGTCTGAAATGGTTTCTACTCATTTACACAGTGGCCTGCTTTCTCACCCATCCCTACATCCTCTCTGGACCAGCGCTTTGATAAAGCAGGTAAAAGTTAAACATTTTATTTTACTTCCTTTCAAAAGGTATGAATACATTCTCTCTCATTAGGCTCAGATTATTGGTGAAATCAACTTAACATGCTATTCTTTCTTATTCTAACAGAAGACATTAAGAGTGATCAAACAAGTTGTCACAGACAGTTTTTTGTTCATCTCTAATTTCAGTTTGTATTAGAATGCAAAATATAATACTGCTAGAAACGTAATAAATTATTACTCTAACCCAGGAGAAAAAAATTCAGTGAATTAGATGAACATCTACAGACTTCATATTTGACTTCCTAATTTTTTACATCGGATAAAAAATTCTGAAGTTTGATTATTAATCTTTGTTCTAGATTACCAATTGTCATCTGACTTTACAGCATAATGGAGGACAGGCTGTTCTCCCTCTTCATTAAGTCCAAGTTGTAGCAACTGATCACTATTAGGAGGCCTTATAGGCATAATGGCTCCATTGCAGTTCTATGCCCAGAAAAAGCTCAAAAACTCTTAAATCATGAGATATTGAGCAATGTGGTGACTGCATTTTGGTGTTATACTTATTTTGCATTTTAATTTTGAATTGCTTTGCTAGTACTTTAAGTACAGAAAAGATACTGAAATTTCAAGCCACTTTAAAACAAAGGTTACAGAGAGTGTGTGTGTGGTTTAGTCACTAAATCATGTCCAACTCTTGCGATCCCAGGGACTGTAGCCTGCCATGGGCTCCTCTGTCCATGGGATTCTCCAGGCAAGAATACTGGAATGGGTTGCCATTTCCTTCTCCAGGGGATCTTCCTGACCGAGGAATCGAAGCCGGGTCTCCTGCATTGCAGGTAGATTCTTTACCTACTGAGCTATGAGGGAAGACCAATTACAGAGTAATTCTGTGCTAATTAGGTAATGCTACCACTTGAATGGTGAAAGTGACGGTGGTATATTAAAAAAATATATGGACTGTTCTTTGAATTTCATCTATGATAGGTCATATTCAGGTGCTTGTTTTTACTTCAGTTTCCTATGAAGTCTCAACATCTTAATCTCATCCAGGTATATCAGTTCAGTTCAGTCACTCAGTTGTGTCCAACTCTTTGCAACCCCATGGACTGCAGCACACCAGGCTTCCTTGTCCATCACCAACTCCTGGGGCTTGCTCAAACTCATGTCCATAGAGTCGGTGATGCCATCCAACCATCTCATCCTCTGTTGTCCCCTTCTCCTGCCCTCAGTCTTTCCCAGCATCAGGGTCTTTACAAATGAGTCAGTTCTTTGCTTCAGGTGGCCAAAGTATTAGAGTTTCAGCTTCAGCATCAGTTCTTCCAATGAACACCCAGGACTGATCTCCTTTAGGATGGACTGGATGGATCTCCTTGCATCCAAGGAACTCTTAAGAATCTTCTCCAACACCACAGTTCAAAAGCATCAATTCTTCAGCGCTCAGTTTTCTTTATAGTCCAACTCTCACATCCATATATGACTACTGGAAAAACCATAGCTTTGAGTAGACAGACCTTTGTTGGCAAAATAATGTCTCTGGTTTTTAATATGCTGTCTAGGTTGGTCATTGCTTTTCTTCCAAGGAGCAAGTGTCTTTTAGTTTCATGGCTGCAGTTACCATCTGCGCTGATTTTGGAGCCCAAGAAATAAAGTCTGTCACAGTTTCCATTGTTTCCCCATCTGTTTGCCGTGAAGTGATGGGACTGGATGCCATGATCTTAGTTCTCTGAATGTTGAGTTTTAAGCCACCTTGTTCACTCTCCTCTTTCACTTTCATCAAGAAGCTCTTTAGTTCTTCTTTGTAATATACCATAATGGAAATTTTATCAACTTCAGCTCATCACAGCAACACCATCTTTCTTATTCATAAAGTTCATATTTTTCCCATTATCCTTTACATGATTGACTTTCACCTTTTTGATATACATGAGCTCTTTTAACATTTAAAAATAGCTGCTTTTTATTATGTGTATTGAAAGCATTTTTTCCCAGTTGTAGTTTCTGCCATTCAAAAGTGTGTATGTGTGTTTTAAATGGATTTAAATGTATCATTTATTTTCTATCTGGCTTTTGTGTTCAGTGTCTTGCTTCAGAAAAACTTCACCATTTTGGACTCTCTTTCTTGTTTTCTTCTAATACTTTGTCAGTTTCATTCTTTAAATACATATATTTGAATCTTTGAGCTGTCCAATGGAAGGAGTAATACAGCCTTAATATTTTTCCAAAATGGTTAGTCTGTTTTTTCAAAATCATTTACTTGGATAATCTGTTTCCTCTCTAGTTTGAAAAGCCTTTCTTTATTATATACAAAATTGAAACTCATGGAGCTTATTTCTAGGCTCTGTGACATTTATTGTTTTGTGTGCCTGTACTAGAGCAAAACTGTTTAATTGCTATGGTTTTATGTTTAATTTTAGTCACGGAATCTCCTATTTATCAGATTTTCACTTTACCCTTTTAAATTTAATTTTTATTTGATTTGGTTTTGTTTATTTTTCAAACCAGCTGATCAAATTCTGGGGGGGAAAAAAAAGCACAAGCAAGCAAAAAAGAGACAGAGAAAGGAATGTTACTATTGTGATTAAGATCACTTTTTTTAAAAAGTCACTTTTAATTGATCAATTTAGGGTGAATTAATATCTCTACAATATTAAATATTTCTACCCAAAATGATAGTAGTTTCTATTTATTCAGTTTTTCTTTTTGAGAGTAGAATTTTAAATTTTTCTTTATATATCTTATGCATGTTTTGCTAAGTTTAGATTTTTTTTATATAAATGGACTGTGTCTGATCCTTTTATTTTTATTAGACTAAAGTGACTTTTCTTGAGGCAGGTTATACCTACTATCTACCCGTTAACATTTTTTATTGGATATGAGTTCCCTGGTGGCTCAAGATGGTAAAGCGTCTGTCTACAATGCAGGAGACCTGGGTTCGATCTCTGGGTCGGGAAGATTCCCTGGAGAAGGAAATGGCAACCCACTCCAGTACTCTTGCATAGAAAATCCCATGGACGGAGGAGCCTGGTGTCCATGAGGTTGCAAAGAGTCGGACACGACTGAGCAACTCCACTTTCACTTTCACTTTTCATTGGATATTGAAGTCTATCAAATGGATTTTTGGTACAAAGATGATCAAATGAATTTTCTCCTTAGATCTATTATTACTATGTTAATGATATTTTTAGATAAGCTGTTGTTGAACCATGCTTGCATTACTTGAATATTTCCCACTCTATTAGGATGTATTATGCTACAAATATTCTGCTTGGTTCTATTTGCTAATATTTTAATTGAGAGCAATTTCAAGTTTTCAGAACTATCAAGAGCCATATCTATATATTTATTCTTTATACCGAGCACATAATACCTAGCCCTGTGTCTGAAGCAGAGGAAATTCTCAATAAATATTTGTGAAAAGCAGGGTGGTTCCACAAGTCATATGATTTGATTCTCTAAACTCTTCTGGTCTGTTCTAGAAAGAGATTCCACTACTAAGAGCAGACTAAAGGTCAATGAGTTGGTCATGTGAAGATCCATCCAGGTCATCCAGGTCCTTTGAAAACTTATTTGTGTGTTCACTTGATCTTCTGATTACTCATAACCTTTTTAGGTCCTTTCACCCCTGTTATGACTAGACATGCTTTTTTTACCTTTGAGCAAGCTTCCAGACATCAGCAAAGATATCTCTGACATGAGCGAGCCTAAATTTTCAGAACAAACTGTTTTGTATTATCATGAGACACTGCTTGGGTGTCTGATCTGGACCAAACTTATGTGAGCTAAGAGAAGAGCTTGAGCTTGACCTGGCAGATGCTAGTGTTGGCTCAGTGACCACAATGTAATCAGCATAGCTATTACCTGGCCAGGGTTCCAGGCAGCCACCCAGAAGTCCCACCAATATAATTCCTATAGGTGCCTTCCCCCCGCCCCACTTTCTTCTCGTTAGCTTCCAGCAACAACAAATGAAATCCTATCTTTTGGTGGTTCCACGAGTGTTTCCATTAATCTCCAAAGAGTTCAGTGGCCTGGGTATGTGGGAAGTTCTCTAAGAAAAGTCACATGTGGAAACCAGAAGGGCAGAAGAAATACATGGCCAGAGGTCATTTTGTGTCAAAAGAGCTGTAATGATAGATGCTACAAATGAGCAGTTACTAATTATGACCAACCTGCTCACCTGCAGTTACTCTGGTACTCTGCTTCCTGTATGCTGTTGCATTTTCCCCCAGCCTTTCCCCATAGCATCTCTCTTAGAGTCACAAAATTGGCTCAAAATCTCAAAAATGTCCACATATCTCCTTTTTTTCATTTTCAGTGTTCCATATTTCTATCTAATTAGCCTCTTTTGGTGTTTCCTGTAGCCAGTTATATCTACTATTTGATTTATGGCTATACTCTCAGGAGTCCTGTACCCAAACTTATAATACTTCAATTGCACTGATTATTCAATTGAAAATTCTCTTTCCAATTAAATGTGACCTATTGTTGATTATTACTGATTTAATAGGTAAGAGCATATTTAACAAAATCAGATCAAAATACTGGGTTATTGACTTTTACATCATCTGCTCAGAGCTAGCATAGGGGCAATTCATACTGCTGAATAAATAGACAGGTTATTTGATACCCTAGTGCAATGCTTACCTGCTCTAGTGTTCTTGCCTGGAGAATCTCAGGGACGGTGGAGCCTGATGGGCTGCTGTCCACTGGGTCACACAGAGTCGGACATGACTGAAGCAACTTAGCAGCAGCAATAGCAGCAGTACAATGCTTATTTCCTTCCTAGGTTGAAAACCACATAAATTCTAGGGCAAATATTTTTGTAATCTAGAATATTCTAAAATGTAACTGTATTGGCCTATGTTTGTGGACTTCAAGAGGCTAAGCATTTTTTTCCTCTATAAGGTCAAAATAAAATGCATTATTGAGTTGGTTGTTGGGATAACTAAAGCTGCAAATGACTCTTACAAGGATTATCCTGATAAACTGGTGATTTCAGAGCCAAATAGTTATTCTTTAAAACTATACTTTTGAGCAAGAATTACCTGCTTTGTTGATGTGGATCACATTCACTGAAAGCTTCCCAAATTTTTGCTTCACTTTGTGGGGCAGACTTGGCATGGGAATACATAGTATATATATGTCTCCTAAGAAAATATATAGTATATTTCTCCTAAATATATTTCTTCTAAGTCCTTCAATTTAAGCAAGAATCACAACCAGCAGATGATCTCCATTGAATCATTTCTTCTTCAAATATGAAGCCTTGCTATATATACAGTGCCAACTCTCACTTTTTCCACATTACATAATCCTCTCTGTTCCCCAGTATTTCCACGTAGCTGTCCTATAAGTGGAACCAGAAGTGTGGTTGGTTAACACTTTATGTTGATATTGGTGAATTATATGATAACGGGTAACTTGTTGTCTAACAACATTATCCTACTGACCTCAGTATGGGTACCACTTGCACAAATGCATCTTCATCACTGAATGGATTATTGTTGCCTTGTTTCTGATGATCCCTAGGCATGTTTAGTTCCCTGCTGAGGCTTCTGATTGAATGTGATGATTGTGCTGTTTTTTTTCCTCCTCGTAGTCTGAAATTGAATCATAAACATTCCACAAGTTAATCCAAATGTCCTTATTTTCTAACTCTTGTCACTGGATCTTGAACCAGACAGCTTGATGTAGTGTCATGGATGGAGAATGAGACACCATTTGCTTGTCAACCTAAATACAGGCATTATAATTTACTTGGGTATTTTTGCTATCAATTTTCTTGTATAATTTTCATCAAAGTTAAATTTCCACAACAATAAGAACAATTAACTTGCTTACTTTATGTCAAGCTTTTAATACACTCTATCTTTTTTAACTGTTACAGAAATATTATGAGGAAGATATTAATATTATCCTCATTTTGGGGGCTTCCCTGGTGGCTTAGATGGTAAAGAATCTTGCAATGAAGGAGATCTGGGTTCAGTCCCTGGGTTGGGAAAATCCCCTGGAGGGGAGGGCATGGCAACCCACTCCAGTATTCTTGCCTGGAGAATCCTCATAGACAGAGGAGCCTGGCAGGCTATAGTCCATTGGGTCACAAAGAGTCGAACACGACTGAGTGCCCAAGCATAGCACATGAAGAACATATTAATATTTTCCTCATTTTTTTTAATATAGGAAAGCTGAAATTTAGTGAGATTCTGCTCTTGTGACAACTCAAACATAGCTAAGTAACACAGCAGTGACTCAAACACAGGTTTGATTCTAAATTATAGGCACGCTGTACTAACTCAGTGGGTTAAGAGCCAGTGGTAAAAATGACACATCTGTACCTAAAAACTCATCTTGTTTCCCAAATTGCAGTTAGCATTACCAGTTTTCAAAATTCTCAACTCCCAGTGACAACTCCCAGTGACAAAACATTGAAACAATATCAGGTCTCTGAATTAACTTGAATCAGATGAAGGACCTCTTGCTAGTATATTGTTCACCTCAAGAGTAAGTCAAAAAACTACCTAATGGGAATTCAAATTTATTTAACAATAGTTATCAGTGTAAAAGACCCTAATGCTGGGAAAGATTGAGGGCAGGAGGAAAAGGGGCAGACAGAGGATGAGATGGTTGGATGGCATAATAAACACAATGGATACGAGTTTGAGGCAAACTCCTAGAGATAGTGAAGGACAGGGAAGCCTGGCATGCTGCAGTCTATAGGGTTGCAAAGAGTCGGAGACAGTTTAGTGTCTGAACAACAACAACAATCAGTGATATTAGTGATTGTTTAACCTAATCACCGAAACCAGCCTCCACCGACTTAGCTACTTTGTTATCAACACATAAGGTGAATTAACTGGGATTTTACTTGGAGGAAGCTGAAACTCAGAGAGTAATTTCTAAGTTTCACTGTCAATAAATAATCAAATGGAGATTTTAGTCCAGAAATGCCAAACTCCAAAGATAGTCTTTGGGATTTTTTGCCTTTGTACATCAGAAAAGAAACTACAGGTAAAACAATTTGACATTGTTCAAAGAAGGAACATTCTTGACACTCTTGAGTTACCTATATAGCTACTAATAATCATAACAACTATAATAGTAATAACCACAGGGGGTTAACATTTCTGGGATAACTGGAAATTCTGAGGGTTGACTCACTGCAAAGCACTTTGCACATATTATCTTACTAGAGACTCACAGTCACCCTGAGCTGTAGGTACTGGTAATACCCCCATGTTTTTAGCTGAGGAAAGCTAAATGGCCCCAGGCCACAGGGTAGTACATGGGAGTTGCGATTAACATCAAGATTCAGTTCAGTTCAGTCACTCAGTCGTGTCCGACTTTTTGCGACCCCTTGAATCACAGCACACCAGGCCTCCCTGTCCATAACCATCTCCCGGAGTTCACTCAGATTCACGTCCATCGAGTCTGTGATGCCATCCAGCCATCTCATCCTCTGTCGTCCCCTTCTCCTCCTGCCCCCAATCCCTCCCAGCATCAGAGTCTTTCCCAATGAGTCAACTCTTCCCATGAGGTGGACGAAGTACTGGAGCTTCAGCTTTAGCATCATTCCCTCCAAAGAAATCCCAGGGTTGATCTCCTTCAGAATGGACTGGTTGGATCTCCTTGCAGTCCAAGGGGCTCTCAAGAGTCTTCTCCAACACCACAGTTCAAAAGCATCAATTCTTCAGCGCTCAGCCTTCTTCAGAGTCCAACTCTCACATCCATACATGACCACAGGAAAAACCATAGCCTTGACTAGATGGACCTTAGTAGGCAAAGTAATGTCTCTGCTTTTGACTATGCTATCTAGGTTGGTCATAACTTTTCTTCCAAGGAGTAAGCATCTTTTAATTTCAGTCACCATCTGCAGTGATTTTGGAGCCCCCCAAAAATAAAGTCTGACACTGTTTCCACTGTTTCCCCATCTATTTGCCATGAAGTGATGGGACCAGATGCCATGATCTTCATTTTCTGAATGTTGAGCTTTAAGCCAACTTTTTCACTCTCCTCTTTCACTTTCATCAAGAGGCTTTTTAGCTCCTCTTCACTTTCTGCCATAAGGGTGGTATCATCTGCATATCTGAGGTTATTGAGATTTCTCCCAGCAATCTAGATTCCAGCTTGTGTTTCTTCCAGCCCAGTATTTTGCATGATGTACTCTGCATATAAGTTAAATAAGCAGGGTGACAATATACAGCCTTGACGTACTCCTTTTCCTATTTGGAACCAGTCTGTTGTTCCCATGTCCAGTTCTAACTGTTGCTTCCTGACCTGCATACAGATTTCTCAAGAGGCAGGTTAGGTGGTCTGGTATTCCCTATGTCTTTCAGAATTTTCCACAGTTTATTAGTCAAGTGCAAACCCCAGCTTTCAACCTTAACACTCGCTGCTGCTGGGTAACAAAAAATGTACATGGTCTCCCTAAGGAAGTATGAGAGGTTTCTTGGCTCTTTCTGCTTTTGAAAAACTACTACTCTCTTAAGAATTTTTTTGCTCACGTGAATCCACTTTGACATTGGGCATAATATTGGAAGAGAGAGCATATATATGAATAGGAAGTAGCCAGAGAGAGACAGCCCACTCTTTTTTCTTAAAAAAAAAAATTCTATTCAAATACAGTTGATTTATGATGTAATTATGTGTTAATTTCTGCTGTACAGCAAAGTGATTCAGTTGTACATATATGTATGCATTCATTTTTATTTTTTTATTATGACTTATCATAGGATACTTAATATGGTTCTCTGTGCTGTATAGTAGGACCTCATTGTTTATCCGTCCTATGTATACTAGTTTGCATCTGCTAATTCCAGACTTTCAGTCCATCCCTTCCCCCTTGGAAGCCACTCATCTGTTCTCTATGTCTGTGAGTCTGTTTCATAGATAAGTTTGTTTGTGGAATGACAGCCCACTCTTGTTTGCATTAACCTAGGAGGGGGAAAATTCACATTGGGCCATACCCTAAAGCAGAAATGAGTGAAACTGGGATCAACAACAAAGGGAGATGGGAGGAAGGCGTTACACATGGTGTTCTCCACCCAACTTGTCTACAGATCACAAGTTGGCAGGCACTCTTGATCCAGTTTAGTGGTGCCAAGCATAGTATCTAAACTCTGCAGCCACACTGACTGCGTGGACTTATTGCTCTTGCAAACCATTACAGTTTAAAGTGGAATGAAAATTATTCTGGGAACACCGGCTCTGTTAACTGTGAAATCATATGTGTTTGACTCACTGAAGGAGAGCTTAAAGGTCCCTGAGCTCCATGACTAAGATTTATGTTCCAGTCTTTCTGCCCCTGCTGGCTGGAGGTGAGAGAATAGGGTAACAGAAGGTGACATATCTCCCAGGGGCCAGGGGATGCCCTTTTTTGTTACTTTGTTGGCTTGGGATGGGGGAGCCAGATAACCAACCTTATTAAAATTACTTGATACAAAACCAGAAATGGTTTCTGGGTGAGGTAGAAGGAACTCCTATTAGTCACGTATACAAAGTTCTCTGCCTGGACTTGGTGACCACTGTTCTATTGCTTAGAGAATTTTTACGCTTCTTTCTGGATTCTCCTTACTGGTTCAGACCAGTGGTTTCGTATGTGCTCTTCCATTCATAGAAGCTTCCAAGAGATGCTTAAAGGGCTTTTGAGGGGTCAGGGATATGGGATGGGGCTTCGGTCAGGCCCCTGCTACAACTAAAGCATCAAGCAGATTTTCTTCTCTATTTCATGGAATGGATTTCTGCTGGGGAATGCTTTTATTTCCCCACTTTTTAAAAGAGTACCCTAATTTTCTTCTAGAAATCTATGACTCCCTGTCCTCTGCCAAATGAAGGAATGAGTGTATATGAGACTCAGGCCTAGTCAACCAGGGTCTCTGATCCATCTCACCAGAGGTGATCCCAAAAAGGGCACTCGACCCTCTTGGACCAGTGAGCATTGGGCTGCCCAGGCCCCAGTCTAGGAGTATCCCTTTCTAGCTCTCTTGATATGATATCTCTGGAGTCTCAATTTCTTCATAAGTTAGGGCTGATGCTATTTATACTTATAATAGCACCTGTCAAGTCATATACATTTTATAAATATGAACTATAAATCTGACCACTGAAGAATTGATGCTTTTGAACTGTGGTGTTGCAGAAGACTCTTGAGAGTCCCTTGGGCTGCAAGGAGATCCAACCAGTCTATCCTAAAGGAGATCAGTTCTGAATATTCATTGGAAGGACTGATGCTGAAGCTGAAACTCCAGTACTTTGGCCACTTGATGCAAAGAACTGACTCATTGGAAAAGACACTGATGCTGGGAAAGATTGAAGGCAGGAGAAGAAGGGGACAAGAGAGGATGAGATGGTTGGATGGCATCACCAATGGGGTGGACATGAGTTTGAGTAGGCTCCAGGAGTTGGTGATGGACAGGGAAGCCTGGCAAGCTGCAGTCCAAGGGGTCGCAAAGAGTTGGACAGGACTGAGCAACTGAACTGAACTGATTATTTATAAACCTGTCAGGGTAATGTATTGCTGAGTTTTACAAGATTATTTCTATTTTTTCCATTATCAATTACCCCGTCCTTCCCAAATTAAAATACAGCATTTCCTCATTTTTCAAGCCTTTTGTCTCTCCACCAACTAAATCGCAATCTAGTTTGCTTTCGTTTCTCTTCTAATCCTTCTCATGCCTATTCCTGATGCTGTCCATATGCAGAAGGGACCTGGAGAGAGTTCTGCGATGTTTCATGCTTCAGTGTCCCGATGCCCGCTTGAGGATTTCTCCCTCTTTTCATGCACCTTCACCCTCAGGCTGAAATACTCCCTTTGTGACATCACTTGCAGGTGTAACCGTGGTTAGGTACACTACTTGCTTCCCTGACTGAAATGTTTTTGTTTTATTGAAGTATAGTTGATTTACAATATTAGTTTCAGGTGTACAACACAGTGATTCAGTTTTTTATAGATTATACTCTGTTATTAGTTATTATAAAAGATTGGCTATATTCTCTGGGCTGTTCAATATGTGTTTGTAGCTTATTTATGTTATATATAGTAGTTTGTACCTCTTGATCCCCTACGGTTATATTTCCCCTCCTTCCTTTC
Source organism: Ovis aries (assembly GCF_016772045.2). NCBI lineage: Eukaryota > Metazoa > Chordata > Mammalia > Artiodactyla > Bovidae > Ovis > Ovis aries. Next base: position 52,376,733 of record NC_056058.1, on the reverse strand, counting down.
CTCTCTTCACTGGTAACCACTAGTTTGTTCTCTATGCCTATGAGTCTGTTTCTTTTTTTGTTATATTCATTTGTTCGTGTAACGTTTTTATTTATTTTTTTTCATAGTGTCAAGGGTTTTGTTTTTGTTTTTGTTTTTGTTTTTCTTACTTTACAATACTGTATTGGTTTTGCCATACATTGACATGAATCTGCCACAAGTGTACATGAGTTCCATACAAGAGATAACATGCAATATTTGTCTTTATCTCTTACTTCACTTAAGTGTAATACCCTCCAGGTCCATCCATGTTGTTGCAAATGGCAAAATTTCACTCCTATTTATGGCTGAGTAATATTCCATTGTGTGTATGTGTGTGTGTATGACCACATCTTTTAAAATATATTCAGCACTACTTTGAATTTACTTCAGTTTACTTTCACTTTGTCCTCTCCACATTTTTCAGAGCCTCTCCACCAACCTTTTTATTCCAGTTGATGGGTTTTTACTATTTCTTTGCCTAAGAGAGGTTTTCAGGGCAGAAAAAAGAAAAACAGAAGCCCTTTGAAGACAAGGCTCCTCCTGTCTTGTAAAAGTTGAAGCTGTCTGAGGAGATGCTAAATATCCTCAGGAAGGAAGAGGGAGAGGGTAGACAAAGGAATACCTTTGAGGCTAAGCTGAGAGAAAGGAGACGTGTCTCTGTACCCGGGAAAGGGAAAGTCAGAAGGCCACTGAAGGCCCCGGCCCAAGGATAGGGCAGAACTCAGATGGGGACTTTTGCCAGGTATACCAGAGGGGGCTGACCCTCTGGACAAGGGTTCTCCAGCCTTAGTAGAGTTTCTGTTCATGAGTGAGACACAAAAATAGACTGCAGGGCTTGAAGAGAATTCAGATGTACAACACAGTGACTCAGCTTTAGTGAGGATGTCAGCAGTGACTATGACAAACTGGTCTGAGGCTGTGCTAAGTCGCTTCAGTCATGTCTGACTCTTTACAACCCCGTGGACTGTAGCCCACCAGACTCCTCCATCCATGGGATTCTCTAGGCAGGAATGCTGGAGTGGGGTGCCGTGCCCTCCTCCCGGGCATCTTCCCGACTCAGGGATCGAACGTATTATCTCTTCTGTCCCCTGCATTGGCATGCAGGCTGTTTAACACGAGTGCCACCCAGGAAGCCCTGTGACCAGCTGATGACCGGGGATAATTTTAGCCTCCCGTGCCACCCAAGGAGCAGATGGCTCCCAGCCAGGACTGAGGTTAGGCTTCCTGCCATGCTAGCTGGTAGGATAGGCACTGAAGATCATGCTTTAATTGAAAAAGTACAGTAAAGAGATGAGCTCCCTAACACAGCTGTGCACTGAGATTGATACCCACACACCAGAATCCATGGCTGGTCCCCACACGTGTGAACATTTCAATGAGAGACTGTATCAGAGAATGCCCCAACCAGGAAGGGGAAGCACAGTACCCCTCAAAGTAAAACATCTTCATCTGAGGTCCTCGGATTTGCCTTCAATGTGGGCAAGAGTGCCAAGAGCCAAAATACATCCTTAAAAAAAAAGTCACTTCCTTACCCTCAGGAAATTCATCCAGCATCATCCATCTGGAATTTTCTGAAGCCAAACCCACTAGTCAATGTCAAAACCAGAATGAGAGGAAACTTTTTGAAGAAACACCCTCCCATCCTCTCCTGTCATAGGTGAAAAATGGGCAGCTTTGTTTTCTTTGCTTGTGAAGGGAAGAAAAAAATCACAACGCTTAGTCTCAAGTATCCTCATTTCCAGATGCCTTTATAGTTCCCAAGTTGTCCCATCAAACTGAGTTACAACCCCATTAAAATGCCACACTCAATATTTTTTGTCTAATCCCGTAATACTCCAAGCCCTTGCTGTCAGCAGACATGTCAGGAAACTCCCCTATCCAGAGGATTTGGTTTTGGTTTATTTTGGCCTGAGAAAGAGAGGAGAAGCAAGGAAAAGAGGAGAGACTCAGAGAGAACCCAAGTGGCTGGCAGTGGGGAATGACAAGCCTTATTAATTCAGGCAGTCAGGCCCTTTGGGTCTCAGCAGTGAGGGTAGGCAGACACTTCATGGTAGGGCCCCATGAGTGCCATTTGGAAGGAGAGCTGTGACCAGGCTGAAGGAGCACCCATCAGCCACCAAGTGGAGGAAATGAAACTGCTTCACTGCTCAGCAGCTTCTCACCAGAGGGGAAGGTGTCCCCAGGATGACTCAGCCCAGCAAATTCTGCCCAAGGACAATTATGGAATGCAAATATTTAGAAATCCTGTGGTTGTTTAGCGCTCTTCAGGGCACTAAACACCCACAATGCATCCCCAAAGCAAGAAGAATGAGCCCTGCTTCTGAAGATCCCTGACCTGCAAGGATAAAAGGAAAGAAACAGTCAGACAAGGGTCCTTTCCTCCCACCCCCCGCAATTTTGTGCTTGTTAGTCTTTGTCAGACACTCGTTTTCTGGCCCTAAGTGTCCTCTTCATGGAGGCAGGCGGCTCTCTATATGGAGAGTTTGTCTTCTGATGACTCTTCCCATGGCTTTCCATGGGAAGAGGTTGGAAGAGGAGCAAGAGGAGGAAGGGAAAGGGATTAGAAATGTCCTCTTCATGTTCTTCTCTGCTGCATATCTGTCTAAGAGTGGCGGATGATATGCTTCAGTCCTTTTGCAGTTTGACCATAGGGTCTCGCCCTCTGCCTGATAAATGTGAGCTGGGAGGGGACGGAACCTGGTAGGGCTGGAAGGGAGGTCAGATGACTGTGCTCTGTGGGAAAAGGCAGCTGGCCTCTTGGAGGTCACTGGTTTTCCTCCACGTGCCACCATAATTTTTTTTTTAAAGAAACACAGAATATTTAAAGTCTGAATAATTAAGGGTTTACTGAAGGGACAAATAAGATCTTAATTCATGGCCAAAAATTAGGGATTGATAACACAGCTAGCTGCTACCTTGGAGATAATAGGAGATTTCTTTTGGGGGCAAAGATGAGTAAGGGAAGGAATTGAAAACTCAGCCTAGAGTCTTGAACAGAAATGTTGAACGTGCACCAAGCACTCAGGTGCTGTGTACCTGAGCGGAGCAGAGACAACATGAAAGAAGGGAAAATACCTAGTCAGAACACCTGACCACATAAACTGGGAGAGCGTGACCAACTTGTGACTAGAGAACAGCAGCCTTTTCCACAAGCTAGAAACGCTAAAATTTTACACACTGAAAGCAAGTGGAATCCTTTCATGAACTCACTGACAGGGTTCAGAACGGGTGATTTGCCAGGCCTATGCAGTAATTGTCATAATTGCTTATGGCGATTACGCCTCCACATCCTGCCCACTCTATCTCCCCTAAGGTCTCCAGCAGCAAGGCTTTCTCTCTAGCCCAATCTCTCACTTGGTGTGCCTGCTGATGTACTGTTTGAGATCTAGCATTATGGACCATGTAATCATAAAATATGAGAGGTTAGGATAATTGAGAATTGGAATACAGTAAAAGCTATATGATTGAGGAACATGGGTTTAGAAGAAAACAATCTTGAGACTGACAAGCCGTTAGATGACGGGATGCAAGTGCAAGGTTTGACTAAAGCAATGGCCCTCCAGATGTGCTCCTGCACCAACACCATCAGCATCATGGGGGCATTTATTAGAAATGCAAATTATCAAGTCACACGACCCAGTCCTGCTGAATTAGAAAACCCAGGGCCGGGTTTGAGCTTTACAAAACCCTCAGGTAAGTCTAATACAGACTGAACTTTGAGAACCAATGAACTGAGCATTGAAGCTGATTGTCTAAGGAAGATAGCACAACTTCCCATCTCAGGAGCATGGCCTTCTGGCTCCACATGAGTACTTGTTCCAGTCATACTTTAGGCAGATTCTTCTTTGAAAAGAGACTTCAGAGACCAGGATCAGAATGGACCTTGTTTATTTGTTTCCTTATTTGGATGGTTCTTTACACAAAGTCACATCACACAGCTTGATTCCCAGGCCCATCTCTAAATGTCTTTTGTCAGATTTTCAAACTCAAATTCAGCCTGAGAGAACAAAGGTTTCCTCATTGAGGGTATTCAAACAGAATGTGCTCCAGGCAATGACCTCAGACCTGTTTACCATGACTTTGAGCTGCTGTGCCCCTGTCCTTTCTAGGTATTCGTACATAGAGCACCCATCTGGAACAGTCTGAGAATGTGGCTCTTCTAGGTACGATGGGGCTTGGCTCCAGGGTGACAAAGGATAACCTCATAGACTCTGGGAGACACCAGACTGTGAGTCAGAGGCCAGGTGTACCAAGAAAGAGACACGTAATGTTTCTAGAGCTGCTCAACTTGCATGATTTGGACTCTAAGTACAGTTTGGACAGTGATGAGCCATGCAGTAGCTGCCAGATTCTGATGGAGATAGAGCAATGCAGTGGAGCCACAATACCATCAAGAGATTATGGGGTAGTTTGGGGAGCAATATGTCACACAGACTAATGCCACAGAATCCCACTCTGTTTATTATGACTGTTAACACTGTGTTTTCTATTTGGCCATCGCAGTGTTTCCCAGTGGAATGCAGCCTGTATCTAATTGACATGAGAAATATTAAGAGGCAGTAGTCACCCAAAGCACCCTTCTGCCGTGGGAATCAGGGAATATGGCTGGATTTAAACATAACACAGAGACAGATGTTTTCACAAAACTCCTGTTAAAGCAATCATTATTGCCAAATTTTTTAAACTCCCTCCTGTGGCTGCCCTTCCCCATTTTTATGACAGCCAAGATATCAAGAAGAAGAAGGAAAGAGGTTTCTCTTCTAATATTGACTAAAGACCTTAATTAACTTCTTTGGTAATCCAAGATTTACACATTCACCAAAATTTCAGGTTACAGAGATTTTATATGTCCCATGTCCCTGTTTCCCACTGGGGGGATATTGGGCATCAGTGTTACTCTTAATCAATTATTAGGGAAACAGATTTTTTTTTTTTAAGGGAACAGCAAAAAGCCGTTGTTCTAGCACCTTTTTCTATTCCACCTTGAGGAAGCTCAGCAAGGACCAGAAGAGATTTAATTCAACTTTGCCTCTCAGAATGACTAGACAGTGTACTAATCAAAAATGTGTTTAGCTCGATTAATAGCCAACTGACTGAAGTTATTCAAACACATAAAGGTGTGTTTGTCTTTCACATAAGGAGCCTGCAGAGAGGCAGTTTGGGGTCAGAAGGATGCCCTCAAGAATCAGAGTTTTCTGTCTTCTTGATCCACCATCCTTGACTGCACTGTTTGGTCTCATGGAAGCAGCAGAGCTATACCTCAGTGTTGTATCTATGTTTCAGGCAAAAGAATAGCAAATTCCTACTTACATCTCATTAGCAGCGCTGTCATGTGGCCATATCTGGCTGTAAAGAAAGCTTAGAAAATCAAATTTTTAACTTTTTAAACCTTTAAAGGAGAGAAGACATTGGGTCAACTAATCTAGAGTATATTATTACAGATGTCATAATAAATAGCAGCTGCTGCTAAGTCACTTCAGTCGTGTCTGACTCTGGGCAACCCCATAGACGGCAGCCCATCAGGCTCCCCCATCCCTGGGATTCTCCAGGCAAGAACACTGGAGTGGGTTGCCATTTCCTTCTCCAAATAAATAGCAGACCTCTGCATTAATATGTCATGACATGTTTTGGGAAATATCATCAAGAGTCTTCTCTTGTTATAGGTTCATACAAGCAATGAATCATGAGTCAGTGTGATAAAGACTAAATACCTAGTGTGTAAGTAAAAGAGTTTTGTTTTGCTAGAGGGATGCAGGGAAGCCTAGGCTATTGCTTCTCAAGGTTTACTGAGATTTTGTTAAATTACAAATCCTGATTCAGTGGATCAGGTCTGGGGTCTGAAATTTCTGCACTTGTAACCAGCTCCAAAGAGATGCCAATGCTGCTGTTCCATGAATAGTAAAGATCTAGGTAACGATTAAACACGGCCTGAAACATGAGTAGGAAATTCATCAAGTGGAGAGAAGAGAGGAGAGCCCCTAGGGCTGGGGAAGGGTCATGTACAAATGCACGTGCATATCCTCTTTTATGCAGTCCATTGTTACTCTTTCTAGATAATTTTCTTTAAATATATATATACACATACATGGACAGATGGACAGACAGGTACATAGACACAATAAGCAGATATTATATTTTTAGTCAACTGTACTATATACTTTGGGTCAGAGTAATTCTCGGCCAATGAGCATCTTACCACACTCTTCTAATTCAATGTGTTAGATTTTCTCATCAGTGACCTTTCTTTCTGCCATTGATGTTGTACTCTAGGAAACAGGTTTGACCTGTAACCATTGCTGAAAGACTTGCTATTATTGGTCCTGGAGTTGTCCACGAAAAGGGAGTACCATGTTCAGTGTTTAAAAAGTAATCTTTGCTTCCTGAGTCTCTTCATGAAATGGTCAAGGGCACAAACAATAAAGATCATCCCTTGAATGTCATGAGGCCAGTCATAGTATAGCTGCAGCTTGATAAGATCGACTGACAATTGTGTGACCCACGACCTGGAAGAAACTATGGCCAGAGGGTTGTAATGACTTCAGAGGATTTGAGAAAATCTGAAGAGCCATTGCCAGTGTTCACTGCCAGACATATCTCTCTAGGGAGACTGTGCTGAAATGTACATGCTGAAACATACAGTTGGTTCAGGCATTTTCATTTCCAGGCGTTCATCCCCCACATAAATGAGACATGCTAGGATGGAGCCCATTTGGAGACTAGCACATAATTTGATGTTTTGGAGTAGAGGGTGATAGAGGAGGAGTGGTAGCAGATGAGGCTTCTTTCATCTCAAAAATTAGAGTGGTTCAGCCATGCTAAGTTCCACTTCACCCATGGGCGGTGGGAAGCTATCAAAGCTCATACACAGTGCAACAACACAGTCATTTTGGACTTTAGAGGGATGACTTTGTTGACAATGTAGTAGAGGGACACAGGGAGAGTACAGAGCTAAACTGGAGTCGGGGAGTTCAGGTAAAAGGAGAGAGAAGATGAGACCCTGAACCAGAGAAAAGTAAGAAGATGTAACAACGGTCATGTCAAAGGTAGGCTCGTTTGGGTAGAGTTAACTTCAAGAGGTATGGCTGAGGGAAAAGAAGTTGAGGATGACTCTAAGACCTGGGTAAGCAGTTCAGACTAGCATTTTTTTAAAACTTATATTTGATGGCCTGCAGTTTTTCAAAGACGCTCTATACCCATTTGCCTTACTTTATTCACTTCATATGTCTTTGACACCTGCCTGAGCTTGAAAGCTTTTGAGACTGAGCACAAGGGTGTTTACCTTGGCCAAGAGGATGAATGATAGTGCCTCTAACTAAGGGAGGTAACCCAGAAGAGGAGCAAGTCTGCCAGAGGAAGATAACTCAGGATTGCACTTTAGCAATAAAGAGAGAAGAGTGGTTTGGCGCTCCTGGGTCTAGGACTAACTTGAACCTTGATTTACTTTCCCTGTGACCTTGAGTCAGTTCCCTTGGCCTTCCAGTAGCTATAAAGCAGGAGAAAACATTCACCGCCCTTGCAAATAGCTCCCCAGAGCCACCATGTTTCTGGCCAGTACACATTAATCAGTGTCATCCCTTCCTCCTTATAGGCGTCTTTACGAGCCCTCATTTCCCTGCACACTCAGCTTGGTAGACTCAGAAAATGTGTGTTGATGACCTGGCCTCCCAGTGTTTTCTCCAAGCAGGGCTGCCCTGTGCTGTCAAAACCGGGAGAGAAGAAAAGACAAGTCTGGGTATATCAAGTTTCTCTGGGACTGACCATCCAGTTCTCAGTATGCAAGAATTTTTAGAAAAAGTTAAGTGTTTATTTTCATGGTCACACTAAAGACCTCTGGAAATACCATAGATAACCACAGCACCATTAACTATCTAATTTATTACATTTGCACATGCAGATGGAAGGAAGCCAGTCTTGGCATAAAGACAACTATAAACAAATGTAAATTACAAATCAGACAGTCAGATTGGAAATTGAAGTAAAAAAACATGCAAAATCCTCCTAAAATTTCCTATTCCCATGTAGCATTAAGGTATTAAATCCTTTTACTCCCCCTGCCCCCCCCCCCACTAATCTGAATTCCCTCTGCAGTTAATGAGGTTTTCTTTCCTCTCTCTTTTTTTTTTTTTTTAATTTTTATTTTCACTTTATTTTACTTTACAATACTGTATTGGTTTTGCCATACATTGACATGAATCCACCACGGGTGTACATGCGTTCCCAAACATGAACCCCCCTCCCACCTCCCTCCCCATAACATCCCTCTGGGTCATCCCTGTGCACCAGCCCCAAGCATGCTGTATCCTGCATCGGACATAGACTGGTGATTCGATTCTTACATGATAGTATACATGTTTCAATGCCATTCTCCCAAATCATCCCACCCTCTCCCTCTCCCTCTGAGTCCAAAAGTCCGCTATACACATCTGTGTCTTTTTTGCTGTCTTGCATACAGGGTCATCATTGCCATCTTTCTAAATTCCATATATATGTGTTAGTATACTGTATTGGTGTCAGCAGTTAAGACTCCCAGCTTCCACCACAGGGGCCCAGGTTTGAAAACCAGGCACTAGAGATGCAAAGATCAGATAAGACCCTGCCCCTGGTCAAGACAGAGTTTGGGTGTGAAAAACCTTATATAATGAATAAGTAAGTGTTAAATTTACTTACTAACTTAATCTGTTGTCTTAAAAACCCTTTTGGGGGAGTGTGTGGGTGGAGAGGGGGAAGTATTACTCTTTTCAATGAAGAATTGTGAATAAACTATAACCGGAGGTAGAAAGAAATAAAGTTCTGAACCTGTACTTTTGTGGTCATGCAGTTTGCTCCCTGATTATTTCAGATATCCATTCATTTCCTCAAGCTAAATGATCTTGACTAAGTCAAATATATACATTTAAATATCTAAACTAGGAGCAAATGGATGATATTTTTCTTTCAAGTGGCTTAGCTATTGTTCCCCTCCACCTGCTAACAAGTAGCCTCAGTAGGTTTAGCTAAACTCATAGGCTACTGTTTGAAGTCAGAGCAGTATAACTAGTTTTCTAAACCTGGTCTCACTTAGCCCAATGTAATAGCCATGTAATCCATGTCTTTACAATTCTGTCTTGCCCCTTCTATCCGTTATCCACACAGAAAGCAAAGCGGCCTATTGAAAGCACAAATTAATAATATTAGCTCAGTGCTTTAAAACCCTCCCATTGCTCTTGGGATAAATACCAGAATCCTTAGTACAATCTTAATCGCAGTAAGACAGTCCTGTCCCTATGTCTCCACACTGGGCTTGGACCGTGCCTCTTGTTTCCCTGCTATTTGCTCTCATTGCCCATACATCTCTCTTCATAACAATAATCAAAGGCACAATTTTTGTCCTTTTTATATTGATGACTGTCTCCCTGTCTTGAAAATAAGTAGGGGAGCAGTGACCACATCTATTTGGGCTCATTAGCTAGATCTTTAGTGGCTAGTTTAAATCCTCAACACAAAAGACGTTTAATATGTGTTCATTGCATAAATAACAAAATACATGAATAAATGATCAGTTGTTCACTCAGTCACTGGATGCTATTTTTACTAGTAAGGAAACTTACTTCAGGGATGGAAACTATGCCCATTTTTCTTAATTCTCCAGTAAATATTAGGTTCAAAATATTTCAAGGCTTTAGTGGTAAGTTGTAAAGATGGGCTGTGAAAGGATTTGTGTTTCTGCTATTCCAGGAGAATGAAGGAAGAGGGGAAGCATAGTTATGAACTCTCTCTGAAATTCTCTGTTATTGCCTACATTTGTCTGGGGTTGCATAAATCCTTCTCTCTCTAGAAAAGCCCTGCGTATTTTGTCTGTAGAAGTCAAGAAGCTTGATATATAGTCAGTCATTTCACAAATAGTGTTGTAGAAAATGTTCCTGCTTGCTTCAATTTCATTTGTGAATTGGCTCACCTTTTGTAGTTCAGTCATTGTGATTCTAAACATTAGAACACAAAGATGAATAAGATGCATGTATTTTTCTTACAAGTAAACACAGTACTAAAAATAGACATATGTTGAAAGTTCTGCCAGAATGCTTAGTGAAAGAGTAATCTAACTTGCCTGAGACCCAAAGAAATATGGGGGTCCAGAAGTAAATCCCTTTGAAACAAATGAACCAATTTGCCTGAAACCTGATTTATGAAGATGCTTTAAGTGTAGGACTATGGGATATAAGGTAACTGGGTCAAACCTGAGCCTCATTGTATGCCTCATGTTAGCGTTTAGGATTGGCATCCTTCTGTATACATCACAGGTTCTGCCAGTGTTCTCATGCAGAGCACAAGCATTTCGTAGCCCTTGTTTTATTTTTATAATTTCTTTGAAGGTCTAATATTTATCTAAAAATATCATGTTTATTTGTTTACCTATTCATTATCTGTATCTTCTCTCTGGATTGTCGCTCTGTAAAGGAGAAAGGGATTTTTCTGTGCCATATCCCAGCACTAAACCATGTTGAGTGCTCATACTTGTTGAATCAATTTTTCAAGCCCAAATTCCAATAAGACCAAATTAGTAACTTTTTTTTTTGTTTCTGTTTCTCCTAAAAATAATAATGATGGCTAAAACTTATGAGTACTTGCTGCCTGGTTAGTACCATGCTAGCATGCTGATACAGATCTATGTATTCTCCACAGCTACCATACACAATCTATGCTTGTGTTTTATTGGCTTTGCAAATGAGACTGTCAAAGCTCAGGGAGGTTGACTCACTAACTCAAGGTCACAGAGCAGGGAAGCTGAAACGTCAGGAACTGAACTCAAAACTGCTTTACAACAGCTCCTTAGTTCACACCGCTCCTCCTCCCCATCAAGTACAGTGCATCCACTTGAAATGATCAGTTGAACTCCTTTTGTGTTAGTTCTGACTTGAGACAGAAGAAAGGTGTTGTCAGTTTCAGTGGCTTCTCCTTTTCTCAGGTCTTACAGCTCTATGGTGAGTACCCACCCTCCTGCTCTCACCCTTCCGGCTCCTTCAGTCTCCTACATCCTTTGGGAAGAGCGAAATAAAACTGATCCCTTTTCAAAACTCGTCAATCTCTCCCAGTTACATTTCTAAGCAGATCTGGAGGGACCCAAGCCTCAGAGTAAAGTCCTGCCGTTATACAAGTCCAGCAGCTGATCCTCTTGTATTTTATGATTTACCCGAAGTGTCTGACCAATTGTGTCTTAGTGGCAAACTCTCCATACAAAAGCAAAGCAGGGGTGGAAGTATGCCCTCCCCCTGCCAACTGGCATTTTTTTCTTTGGGATTCCATTCCAAGTTTTGCCTGAGACTTTTAAAAAGCTCTGGGTCTATTCCCTCTTTCCTTGTCAGGCCCATCGTCTATCCAAGTTAGGTAGACTCCTCCTTTTATTTGTTTGTTTATTTATTTGCTTTTTTAAAAAAAAAGGTCCCTTGAGTTCTTCAATGGAAAAGACTCTGATGCTGGGAGGGACTGGGGGCAGGAGGAGAAGGGAACGACAGAGGATGAGATGGCTGGATGGCATCACTGACTCGATGGACATGAGTTTGGGTAATCTCTGGGAGTTGGTGATGGACATGGAGGCCTGGCGTGCTGCAATTCATGGGGTCACAAAGAGTCAGACATGACTGAGCAACTGAACTGAGTTCCTGTACATATTTTAAATGTAACGTATCCCATTAGGTCACTCTTGTGTTTGTCTTGTCTTTAGGAGTAAATTCCAAAGAATTTGAGGGACTTCAAAATTCATGGATTTTTCCCTGCATTGATATTTTCCTCTTCTGATATTTGAATGAGTTGTACTGATATATGTTAAGTATGTGCAAAACAAAGAAAGTGAAAGCATTAGTTGCTCAGTCGTGTCTGACTCTTTGCAACCCTATGAACTGTAGCCCACCAAGCCTCTGTCCATGGGATTCTCCAACAAGAATACTGGAGTGAGTAGCCATTTTCTTCTCTAAGGAATCTTCCCGACTCAGGAATCAAACCCAGGTCTCCTGCATTGCAGGCAGGTTTTTTACCATGTAAGTTTGTGCAGATCACTACAAATATATGCAGATTATTGTATTTCAACATTTCCTCAAAATTGTTAGGGGAAAACGCCAGATCATATAGGGTTGTGGAGGTCATTGGCACAAAGTTTAAGTTATAAACTTTGGCACCCTTAATGGGAGGCACCCTGGATAGGAGGGGCGTTTCAGGTGGAGTGGAGACACATGTCTGTCTGGCTGAGTCCCTTTGCTGTTCACCTGAAGCTATCACAGCATTGTTAATCAGCTATGAGTGTGCTCAGTCACTCAGTTGTGTCCGACTCTTTGCAACTCTATGGACTATAGCCCATCAAGGCTCATCGGTCCATGGAATTTTCCAGGCAAGATTACTAGAGTGGGTTGCCATTTCCTCCTCCAGGGGATCTTCTCAACCAACCTAGGGATTAAACCTGCGTCTCCTGCATTTACAGATGGAATTTTTACCCCTGAGCCACCTGAGAAGCCCATCAATCAGCTATCCTAAGGAAAAGCATGATTAGATTAAATATTTAGTGTGACAGAAGCACCTAAAGCATACGTTAAAAAAAATAAGTCTTACATGATACATCCTCACACATCACAAAAGCTCCTCAAATATGGCAGTCATATCACACTCAGCTAATGAAGTTCACAATAGAACACCTGTTCTAACAGCTCCTTGAAAAGAGGAACCCAGGACACTTGAGGAAGGAAATATATGTTTCACTCCTTCCTTAGAGGATGAGAAAAGAGCCATAAAAGAATAGATTAGGAAGCTGGACTTTGACAGCAAGTGAGGATCACAGGAGATGAATGAGAAATGAGACTACAGCTCGTGTGGTCCAGGCTGGCTGGACACAGTCTATCTGGGAGCCTCAGTGGCCATTTTCTTAGGAAATGAAGCATGAACAGAAGGACCTGAACATTGAAGATAATCTGAAACCAAGATTTTAAAACTCATAAAATCTGAAATCACTATATGAAAAATTATGGTGTGTTTAGGTCTTGAGTTTAACTGTTTAAGAGCTAAGGATTAAGAAAGGAAAGACCGACTCTTGGTCAATGGCAGCTTGTTTCTAAGGCACATTAACGCCCTTGAAGAAGCCCTTTTGAACCATCTTAAACATCAACTTGTCACTGACAGGGTCTGTTTCCAACTCCTGACAGCTAGGATCCTGGTCTGGTTGAGGTTGAGGCAGAAATGTTACACATTGTGTTATCACTCCCTTCATCACAGCACTGTATAAATAGTCTGGCCAAACCAAATTTGTTGTCAATGCTAGGAAATACATCTCACCTCCTGCTCTTACAGGAAGTTACCATGCTTGGTTTTGCTAATAGAGTTTCTTAAAAGTTCCTTTGACATGCAACATTGAAAGAAAGTCACGCTATGCTCTCTTCTTTTGAAGAGACTCACTTTTTTAATGGTCATATTCAGGCACACATAGGAAGTGCCTGCCATGTGCTAGATGAGGGATATGCAGGAGGGTGTGCTCTCTGTCTGGAAGACTAAGAATGTACATGGTACTTGGAGTATCTGCTTGTTGGTAAAAATTGATTACCTGCAGAATTGGTGGGATTGAATTCCCATCCATGCCTGAACAAAGGCAAGAGAGATACACAAAGTGGAACCTAGCTTTAAGTCAAATAAAAAATTGATTAAAGAGTGAACTTTTCCAGGATCTACTTGAAGCAAAAGAAATAAAAATCAACACATAGTTTCTTCTGATATGTTCAGACCTAAGAGTTGCAAGTTTATGATAGAGCTGCCTCTCTGAGGCTATAAAGATGAAGGGAGATATCCAAGTTGTTCTTTGTTCAATGCCCAGAAGACATCTTATTCCTGGGGAAACAAAAGCATAGACCCAGCAGCAGAGAAAAAAAAAGAAACATTGCCCTTTAGTTGGTTACATAAAGTCTTCCTAGCTCTTCTCTTCCTCACTGAAAGAAGTTTCAGGTGCAAGAACAGTTAATTAAAATAGAGTTTCTCTGGCTTCTGTATAAATATAGTTGCAAAATGAGAAGCTAATTTGTGTTCTGGATAATTTTATAGTTTTGACATCATGAGTTCCTTGATGGCAGGGATATTTGTCTGCATTGTTTCAAAGGTTCTTGTACCTAGTGGATGCTCAATAAATACTTTTGAATGAATTCAAGAAAATAGAGGTTCCTGCTTCCATCAGAACAAGGCGAAACAAAAAAACTTCATGAATTTCTGGAAAGCATGTATAAGAAACAGCACTGACCTCTTGGAAGAAGTGATAGGAGGGAAAGATTTTATTTTGTATATATTTTCATTTTTAAATGTTTTGTGTGAGTTTGAGTCACCTTTATAATTAGGGTGAAAGATTAGTTAAAATTAAATTGCTCTTTGGTTCCCTTTGAGAAATGGCATTATTAAAAGCAAAAAAAAAAAAAAAAAAGCCTTCCCTTTGAGTTTGCATAGTGTCCTTGCTTGCAGAGAGCCTTTCAGGGGCTGAGTTCAGAACTACTTAGCCCCACAGGGTGTTTGTGTCAAGGTTTATGGTTCCCAATCACAGATGAGATAGTGAGGAAAGCTACTCTGAAGGATATTTCAGGGTGGCACGGACCTAGCAGTTAAAGAGACAAAAGACCTAAGACACAGTGGGGCATTGGAGGCAGATGGCCTTAGATAAAGCCTTGCTCTGCAGTTAATCTGTTGATGTTGCTGAGCCTCAGTCTTCTCACCTGTAGAATAGAGGTGATAATAGTACACCTAGTACACCGTGCCTAAGGTTGCTGTGAAATGAAGGAATCAGTACTTCAAGGCATCTAGAAGAATGCATGGTAAAGCATGTTCAACATGTGTCAGCATTTATGAACATCAAGGGGCACAGAAACAGTGAAGTGAAAGAAACAGTGTATATGCGTGTACATTTGGGGGCTCTTTTATACAAGTACAGAAATCTAATAAGACCTGTTTTCTTTCTTATTGTGCATTTTAAATTGTTCTCAACTTGACATAGGTACAATTTTGTTTTTTTCCACCAGTATATAGAAGGACAGCACAAAAGTGAAGAAGAAAACATCTGATAGTGAAATGAGTGCCTTTGCATAAACAATCCTTGAAGTGTTTTCTCATTTTCCCTCCAAGCAGATACATTTAAAGAGAAAGACAGCAAAACAGAAATCAAGACATGAAAAAGTGGCTGCCCTTGCATTGCAGGAATGACTTCGGCTATGTTTTGTGAACATGCCTATGTTGGTTAACTGAAAGACCGATAATAGTATATATTTCAAAAGAAACTACAGGGCTTACTCTTACACTGTGAATGGCTGAGTTGATTTCAGAGCATAACGCTTCCGTTTCTATGATCTGCCTACTTAGAGTAATTTGAAGTCCTTGCTTAGTTTCCGTGATGGTCTCCTAAAGGAGTAACCAGAAACCAGACAGGTTTGTCTAGCCCTCATGCTGAAGCAAACCAGGAATTCCCCAGAATGTTTCCTCTATCCATTAGATGTACTTCCTCCATCTGTTGTTCTCCCCAACAGGCAACACACCCCTGATAGGTTTTTGATTCATCCTTTGCCTCACTTTCCAGTAAAAAGCAGCTTCTAGATTCAAAGTAAAATAAAGATTACAGGTCAGATCAATACAAGAGACTTGGAAACCAAACTCCTCCCCCAAATCTTTGTTGGGTATCAATTTTGTTTTTCTGCTTTGGCTCTTTTCATTGGGGGATAATCAGAAACACATTGCTATTGTTACTTAGTCTTAGAGGGATTTTTTTAAATCCTGGTTTGTTTGGTTTTTTATCTACACCTCTCAACACTGATTTTTTTTTTCCACACAGAAAGATCTTGCTTTTCTTCTATCCTTTCCAAGCAGAGACTTGTTTGTACTATCCTATAAAATATATAAAATAATTATAATTATCTGGCAGGTCTGTTTCCCTGTCTTGTCTCCTTTCCTATCACCTGTCACCTACTGCCTATACTGCCTCCTGTCTCCAGTCTGCCCAGCACAGGTTCCCCAAGTAACCACACAAGTTGAATATACCCTTTGACACGCAGCTCCTACAGCCCCACTGTGATGAGCAACCACTGAGTCCACCTCACAGCTGCCCCAGAGACAAAGAGAAAGGAAGGCTGTCAGCATGCAGAGCAAGGGCTGCACAAGTGAGCCACTGAGGGGCACCATCTGCCCCCAGGTTGAAAGGTGACTTGTGCCAAAGTTAGTCTTTGTTTCTCGTTAAAAATGTTAGATGGCCCCATGAAATGAGAGACCCTTGGACTTTTAACCTGAAAAGGAAGTAAGAGGTAACATCACTTACCACTTGAGTATTTTTTTGTCAGCTAGATACTTTCTGAATGCTTTATGTGGATCAATCCATTCAATCCTTACAACAGCCCTATGAGGCAGGCATTGTTATCACCTCTGTTTTACAGATGAGGAAACTGAGGCTCAGAGACGTTGAGTAGCCCACCTGAGATCACAATAGTTAGCTGAGGCTCTGGGAGACTAAGTAACTAGCCCATAATGGAAAACACTCCCTCTATGAAGTCTTCTGGTGTTGTCCACCCATGTTCCTCACCCAAACCACTTACTCTAGGCAAACTGGCCACTGTGTGCTTCTGCTGTTCCATATATACATGCCTTTCCAACATCTGTACCACTTTACTGCTCTTACCTGTTTGTACTGGATCGCTTCCTGCTGGGCCTTAGGGGTGGGAGTCCTGTCGTCCTGGTCTCTACCTTCCCAGTGCCTATCCCACTACAAATATTCCTCTTTTCTTGTATTACTTCTGATCAACTGACATCAACTAGGAATCCTGTGTTACGAATGCTCCTGAGGAAGTCTCTGCAGTTGTTGGGGAAGGCGTGAGAGGGTTGATAGCCGTGGCTGTCGAGGGAGGGAGAGTGGCAGTACACCCACCACCCCTCCTCTGTCCCTGGTTCCAGGGGCCCTCCTAGAGCCCAGAATAGTGCGCAGTCAGTACACATGGTTATGTTGTGACTGAGTATTATACTGAGTTTTTTTCCAGTTCCTTATAGTCCTAAGAATTTTTCACCCATTAACTTCAGTTCTTTCAGAAGTATTGCAGGACTATGTGATTCTGAGAAAAAAAAAAAAAAATTCACCATTCTTGTAAATCCTTTTGATTACAACAACTGGAAATATCAATCTCTGGAAATCCCAGCCAACTATAGCAAATCAGAAAAGATCAAGGATATGGATAGAGCTTTGAGAAGCTCTGCTTGTGGGATGGGGGGTGGGGGGAAGTGTTAGATGCCAGGGTAAGAGATGAGTGCAGAGAAAGAGGCAGATCCCTGGGGAGAGAGTCAGGCAGATAGGTAGGAGAAAGTCTGGGAGGGTCATGGCAGGAGAGTCAAGGCAATGAGAGAGCTTTAAGACAAGCTTTGTTATCTAGCCATGGGAGTTTAAGTGCCAAGGCTGCACTATAAATGGTGAGATTTGAAAGGCAGTATGTCCCTGTGGCTGTGACACTTATTAGCTGTAAGCCTTGGACAAGTTATGTAATATCCCTGGGATTCATATATAAAATAAAAAAATAAAAGTATTCTGCTACTGTGATAACTAAAGGAGACTAGGACTTACAACATTGCCTAGGTACAAAGGACATGCTTAAATAACAGTTGTGAAGAAACTTTGCAATTGCTTCAGTGCTTTCAGTATGCTGAAAGTAAGAGAATGAGTGGACAGCAGGGGTTCGGGCCCCACCGGCTCCAGGTGCACTTACTGACCATTTGGCCCTGAATGGATAGGGATGCTTCAGAGCGTGGAGACGCAGGGAAGGAAGCAGACACAGGGGGTCCCATCACACTTCCACCCCAAGCTCCAGGCCGTTCTACGGTGGTCTCCTCCATAATGCCTTCAATCTCTATCAATCCCACCACTCTGTTTTATTTTTATACAGTGCTTGACATTGTCAAACACTGTCTTGTCCGTTTATTTGTTTATTGTCTTCTCCACCATCACTCCCCTGTAAATTTGCTGAAAACAGCATCTTGGCTTTCTTGTCCAATACAGTCGGTATCTGCAATGCCTAGAATTGTCCCTGACCGTGGTTCAATAAATATTTGTTAAATTAGTTAATTGTTGAATTGATGCCTTATATTCTCAATCCTGGAGCTTCCCTGGTGGCTCAGTGGCAAAGACTCTGCCTGCCAATGCCATGGACAGAGGAGCCCGGCAGGCTACTATCCACAGAGTAACGAAAGAATTGGACGCAACTTAGCAACTAAACAACAACCACATCCTCAGTCCCACCTAAGGGTGATCTGAGCTTATTTATCAGCAGAGAGAAAGAGTCCAGGAGTGGGGAAATCTTGATAAAGAGGACAGCAAGAATTATTAGGAACCCAGGATCAAAAACACAGGTGGAGGGATGAGAGTGAAAAGGCTAAAGACTATTTCTTGCCCTGGCTATCAGGTTTCATCCAAGGCTGACAACAGCCCTCTCATTTTCACTCCCAGACAGCTGGGCTCTGAAACTCATGTAACTAGACACATGTTGTAATTAATCATCTTTATAAAATAGCTCGGAGGATTATATCCAGCAAGTAACCATTCAACCTTCTAATTGTCCTCACAGCCTTTTCTTTATATGTTGGTCTGCTTCCTAAAATAAGCAGACCCTGTCTTATTAAGAGCAACTCTAAAAGATGCTAGAGTGGTTCATGTGAACCCTATTTAGAAAGCTGCATGCACACATGGAAAGAAGTCTTTGGCTGAGAAAAATCAGCTCATTTAAATATAGTCAGCAAGTGAGCACTCAAATCTCCAGAAAGTATTTAATAGAAAGGAAAATCTCCACCTTATCGGTAAGATACAGGTAGGACAGTTCAAAGAATTCTCCTGACTTTTAAGTTTTAACACCAATAAATATATACCATGAAGTCTAGCTTTGTTCCTGAAATGAAGGCTACACAGTTTGCTCTGTGTTTTAATGTACACACATGGGGATAATATCTTTCTTGTGACATCTGTCCTTAATATAGTCATTTGTCTTTGGAAAGAAATCTCACTGAAACAATTGGCAAAGATAAATTTTAGTCCTATGACCTTTGGTGCAGAAAGGCATAAAATTCTGGGGTCCACAGCAAACTGCAGTAAAAAAGTAAAATTAAAACTACAAAAATGATCAAAAGATATTTCTCCAGACTTTGGCAATAGTAAAGAATGTAAGCTGAGTTTAGTTTCCATTATCATTAGCATAAATTTCATTATCATTAATAGTTCAGTTCAGTCGCTCAGTCGTGTCCGACTCTTTGCGACCCCATGAATCGCAGCACACCAGGCCTCCCTGTCCATCACCAACTCCCGAAGTTCACTCAGATTCATGTCCATCGAATCCGTGATGCCATTCAACCATCTCATCCTTGGTCGTCCCCTTCTCCTCCTGCCCGCAATCCCTCCCAGCATCAGAGTCTTTTCCAATGAGTCAGCTCTTCACATGAGGTGGCCAAAGTATTGGAGTTTCAGCTTTAGCATCATTCTTTTCAAAGAAATCCCAGGGCTGATCTTCTTCAGAATGGACTGGTTGGATCTCCTTGCAGTCCAAGGGACTCTCAAGAGTCTTCTCCAGCACCACAGTTCAAAAGCATCAATTCTTTGGTGCTCAGCCTTCTTCAGAGTCCAACTCTCACATCCATACAAGACTACTGGAAAAACCATAGCCTTGACTAGACGGACCTTAGTCGGGAAAGGAATGTCTCTGCTTTTGAATATGCTGTCTAGGTTGGTCATAACTTTTCTTCCAAGGAGTAAGTGTCTTTTAATTTCATGGCTGCAGTCACCATCTGCAGTGATTTTGGAGCTCCCCAAAATAAAGTCTGACACTGCTTCCACTGTTTCCCCATCTATTTCCCATGAAGTGATGGGACCAGATGCCATGATCTTCGTTTTCTGAATGTTGAGCTTTAAGCCAACTTTTTCACTCTGCACTTTCACTTTCATCAAGAGGCTCGTTAGTTCTTCTTCACTTTCTGCCATAAGGGTGATGTCATCTGCATATCTGAGGTTATTGAGATTTCTCCCGGCAATCTTGATTCCAGCTTGTGTTTCTTCCAGTCCAGCATTTCTCATGATATACTCTGCATATAAGTTAAATAAGTTAAATAAAATAAGTTAAATTAAAAAATCATTAATAGTAAAATCAGATAATTTGACAATCAAAGATATCTCGAGTGTTTTCTTTATTTTTTTTTTAGTTTTTATTTTTTAATTTTAAAATCTTTAATTCTTACATGCGTTCCCAAACATGAACCCCCTCCCACCTCCCTCCCCACAACATCTCTCTGGGTTATCCCCATGCACCAGCCCCAAGCATGCTGCACCCTGCGTCAGACATAGACTAGCGATTCAATTCTTACATGATAGTATACATGTTAGAATGCCATTCTCCCAAATCATCCCACCCTCTCCCTCTCCCTCTGAGTCCAAAATTCCATTATACACATCTGTGTCTTTTTTCCTGTCTTGCATACAGGGTCGTCATTGCCATTTTCCTAAATTCCATATATATGTGTTTTCTTTAAAATAGAAGAAAAGGACATCTGATTGAGATTAAAAAAAAGAAAAAGATCCTCTAAAGACAACCCATCTCTGTTAGAAGTGTTGTTGAGTCATATTTAATGCAGAGAATCCCTTTTGCCATTTTTGTACTCTAATGTATTTCCTACATTTTTAAAACCAGCGAGACCATATATATGAAACAAACAGATTGTTTTCTTTGTCTTCAATAAACATGCGTTCAATTATTTTTTCAATTAATACTGTGTTTCTTCAATCCCATTTTAATTAGCTTGTTTGTCAGTAAGGAGACTCCAAGAGTCTAAGGGTGAAAGGAGGTGAACACTGAATAATACTGGAAAGCAAGAATCCTAAAGAATCCTCATTCCCGCTGTTGACACTTGTTCATTCAACCAGCAATTGTCAAGCTCCTATCCTGTGTTAGACATTTTTGTAGATATTGGGGATAGAAGAGTGAACATGATGAAGACCCTGCCTTCTTGGATAAGCTAATCTAGAGAGAAGGCAGGTAAAGAAGAGAGGAAAGCTGAGACCAGTGCTCTGGAGCACATTTAGAATCTGACAGTAGTGAAACAAGGCAAAAAGACTCAGGAGTCCCTTGTATTATATGATAAAAGGGAAACAAGAGGAGCTTGGCATCATGAAAGCTTTAAGGGTTTCATCTTCCAGAGGGAAGGCATGATCAACCTGGGCCATGGCTATAACAAGAGACCAAGTATAATGAAGACAAGATTTGGTCACTGTATTTGGTAAGATTTCAGTCAGTGAAGATGTTGAAAGAGCCAGTTCAGTGGAGTAGGTGGGGGCAAAAACCATCTAAATGGTGAAGAGGGAACTGGGAGGTGACAAAGCAGAAACACTACGTTTAGACAATTATTTTAAGGATTTTGGCTACAAAGGGAAATTTAACAATAAAGCTAGTCTAAAAACAAAGGAGTCCATTTCAGAAGACAATCAGTCACAAAGACACTGATAGTACTGGAGACCCAACACACTGTCAGTTTTTCAAGAAAGTCTCCAAAGCTGTATTTCTTTAATATCCCAGTTGTTCTTGTTGACTCAGTTTATTTAAAACACGTGTTGTGACCAGCAAACAAATTGCATCTGTAGGCCAGATGATTCAATAGATGAAAACCCCTGATTTTAGTGGTTAGCCCAGGACAGGGAGAGAGACCACCTAGCTATCTTTGCTTCAATTCTTCCTCCGTTCTCTTTCTGAGCAATATCCATTTCACATACTTGCTCGTCCATGTTCTATTGTAAAGTGGAAAAAAATTTAACCACTTCATTTTGTCTGAGTGATACCAAATAGCTAGTTTTATCTTTTCTTAATTGAGTTGTTTTGATTTTTTATTTTTGATTTTATTTCCATTATTTCTTAAACCAGCAGTAATAAGCAGAACAGAAAGCTTCAAAAGCAATAATGTTTACTGTTTTTATTCTTTTTTTGTGATGAAAACAACCAAGAAATACCCTTTAGCAAATTTTAAGAACACAATACAGTATCGTCAACTGTACTGCACACCAGTTCTCCAGAACTTACTCATCTTGCATAGCTGGAACTTTGTACACCTTGACCAACATCTCCCCGGTTCTCCTTTTCTCTTAAGTCCTGGCAATCACCTTTTATTCTCCATTGCTATGAGTCTGACTATTTTAGATTCTTCACATAAGTGAGATCTTACAGTATTTGTCCTTCTATGACCGGCATATTTCACTTAGCATGATGTCCTTCAGGTTCATTCATTCATGTTGTCACAAATGGCAGGATTTCCGTTTTTAAGGCTTAGTAATACTCCATTGTGTGTGTATCTTACATTTTCTTTATGTATTCTTCTGTAGATGAGCACCTGGCTTTATAAATGTATTGTGAATATGTCACAGACATGTACATATATCAGATCATCAGGTTTTCCATCTTAAATATAAACAAATTTTATTGTCAATTATATGCCAATAAGGCTGGGAAAAAATAACAGTGAACAATTATCTGTAGCATACCTGTGGTATGCTCTGTGTGGATGAAGGGAATAAAGAAGCTTCTGGACATTCCAACAAATTAGAAGTGCTCTAAGTCTGTGAGCCTCTCTCTGTTTTGTAAGACTTGGAAAATGAACTTATGGTCAACAGGGGAAAGGGATGGTTAGGGACTTTGGGAAGGTCATGTACACACTGCTGTATTCAAAATGGACAAACAAGTACTATTGTATAGCACATGAAACTCAGTGTTATAAACCAGGCTGAATGGCACAAAGATGGCCTTTTTTGTGGTTCTGGGACAACTAGATATTGAATTTTGACCCCTTCACACACAGAAATCATTCCAATTATGTTGCTACTGTTTAGTGCTCAGTCATGTCCGACTCTTTGCGACCCCATGGTCTGTCTATGGAATTCTCTAGGCAGGAATACTGAAGTGGGTTGCCATTCTCTTTTCCAGGGAATCTTCCTGACTCAGGGATTGAACCCTGGTCTCCCGCATTGCAGGCAGACTCTTTACCATCTGCTTATTCCAATTACATTTTAGATATAAGACTGAAAGGCAAAATGATAAAATACATATAAGAAAACATAGAAAAAAAGAAAATGTAGAAGTATGTGTCTTCATGACCTTGAAATAGAGACTTTTAAACAAGACACGAATAAGCATTAAAGTGCCACAAAAGAAAAAACTGATTAATTGGATCACATTAAAGTAAGAAGTTCTATTTATCAAAAAATACCACTAATAGAGTGAAAAGGTAAACCACAGTGGGAGAATATATTTGCGATACCTCTGTCTGAAGAGAGATTATATATATTATATCCAGAATATCCACAGAACTCCTTCAAAGAGGAAAAGAACTGGTAACTCAATTGAAAGAAAAAAAGTGGGCAAAAAGATTTAAAGGGCATTTCACAAGAGGATATTCATGTTACCACAAATATGTGAATAGGGGATGAACATTATTAGTTATCAGAGAAATACAAATGAAAGCCACAATGAGATGCTACTACAGATTCACCAGAATGGCTACAATTTAAAAAGACTGATCATTCCAAGTTGATGGCAAGCATAAGGAGCAACTGACGCTTGTAAACATATGAGAGGAATGTGAACTGGTAAACTCCAAAAACTTTGGTAGGAGCTAATGTTTACTAATGCATGCACCAGGGATTTACTAACAACCCAACCATTCCATGTCTAGGAATATTCCCAACAGAAATTTTTACACCCAAAGATGTAATCAAGAACATTAATAACAACATTGTTCTTAAGAGCCCCAAACCCAAATATCCATCAACAGAAAAATGAGTAAATTGTGGTATATCCATATAATATATTGTTACTTAGCAAGAGAATGAACAGATTTAATACATACAAGGATACAGATGAACCTCTCAAGTGTAATACTGAGCAAAAGAGGCCAAAGGCAAATGAATGCATACTATGTAATTCTATTACATGAAGTCCAAAATCTGGCAAAACTCATCTATGGTAATTAAAGTTGGGGTGGTGTTTACCCTTTTTAGGGGTCATGACTGGTAAGGGGCTTGAAGGCCTTCTGGGTGTCATTAATATTCCCTGATTTTGGTGGTTATAGTCACATCATGAAAATTAATCATGCTATGTACTTATGATCTGTGTGCTTTCCTGTATGTACGTTTCCATTCAATAGACAGTTTTCCTTTTAGACATACTTGCTGAGCACCTGTGATATACTAGGCATGATGAAGGTATAGGGGACATGTTGGTGAATAAGAAGAACATAGGCTCTGACCTCGTGGGACTTAGTCCAATGAAGGATTAAATGACTCGCTATTTCGGGTTTTTTTGTTTGTTTGTTTTTGTTTTGCCCTTTGTGTAGAAAGAACAAGTCATCCTGAAGCTCAGACATGGGTGTACAGAAAACCAAAGATTTTTCTTTTTTAATTTTTAAAAATTTTTATTTTTACTTTATTTTACTTTACAATACTGTATTGGTTTTACCATACATTGACATGAATCCACCCCAGGTGTACATGAGTTCCCAAACATGAACCCCCCTCTCACCTCCCACCCCACATCATCTCTCTGGATCATCCCTGTGCACCAGCCCCAAGCATCCTGTATCCTGCATCGAACATAGACTGGCAATTTGTTTCTTACATGATAGTATACATGTTTCAATGCCATTCTCCCACATCATCCCACCTTCTCCCTCTCCCTCAGAGTCCAAAAGTCTGCTCTACACATCTGTGTCTCTTTGGCTGTCTCGCATACAGGGTCATCATCACCATCTTTCTAAATTCCGTATATATGTGTTAGTATACTGTATTGGTATTTTTCTTTCTGGCTTACTTCACTCTGTATAATCAGCTCCAGTTTCATCCATCTCATTAGAACTGATTCAAATGTATTCCTTTTAACGGCTGAGTAATACTCCATTGTGTATAGGTACCGCAGCTTTCTTATCCATTCATCTGCTGATGGATATCTAGGTTGTTTCCATGTCCTGGCTATTATAAACAGTGCTGCGATGAACATTGGGGTACATGTGTCTCTTTCAATTCTGGTTTCCTTGGTATGTATACCCATTTAAACCTTCACTTTCCCTGAAATTGAATTCACCATTTCCTCCTCACCCATACTCAAAGGTAGAGGTATTGCACCATGTACAAGGTGCATCCCTGAACCTCTACTCTGAGCTCTCACTTCCTGCCCAAATCTTTATCTTTTAATGTAGTACATTATCTGCATGAATGTTTCCTCCAGTAGACTGAATTTTGGATATGAATATACAACATCTATGCAGGTCAGGCTTCCCTGGTGGTTCAGATGGTAAAGAATCTGCCTGCAATGTGGGAGACCCAGGTTCTTATGTTCTTTTAATTCTGCTGCTGCTGCTAAGTCGCTTCAGTCGTGTCCAACTCTGTGCAACCCCATAGATGGCAGCCCACCAGGCTCCCCCGTCCCTAGGATTCTCCACGCAAGAACACCGGAGTGGGTTGCCATTTCCTTCTCCAATGCGTGAAAGTGAAAAGCAAAAATGAAGTCACTCAGTTGTGTCTGACTCTTAACAACCCCATGGACTGCAGCCCACCAGGCTCCTCGGTCCATGGATTCTCCAGGCAAGAGTACTGGAGTGGGGTGCCATTGCCTTCTGGTGTATCTTAAAAATATATTTGAACAACGGTCCTACAGTCAGTTCTTGGTATGTCAGTTGATTAAAGACTGAGAAGAAAGAATATCTTCTGGTGATATAAAGTGTTCTATTCTTGTAATTTTAACACTGCCCAATATGATAATTGAGTTATCTCAGACACCAAGTGATTCCAGCCTGTGTGAATTGGTTAGCTACTAGCAAGCTACTAAATATAGCTAAAGTGAGCACTCAAAGTATTCTTTTTTAAACCAGTATTTCTGTACCACAGGTTCTTCAATGTGAATTTTCCTAGCAAAATAAATCAGTGGCACAACAAAAAGAGTGAATTAGTGTCTTGGCAATTAAAAATAACCTCATCTGTAACCTAGCAACCCAGACTTTCAAGCTTCCCAAAAACATCCATAGTCTTGGAGGTTCCTAACTTTTGGAGTGTCTTCCCATAATGACTTTCCTTACCTTCAACCTGAGTGGGTACTCAGCAGTCATTTGTTACTACACAATCCCATTCCAGAGTCCTAAAATAAATATCTGTCATTTTATTTACAAAGGTTGTATGGAAATTCTGTAATTTATTTAATAAGTCCCCTAGGATTTAGGTTGTTTTTAGTTCTCTAGTATTATAGTTAATGCAGCAATATCTTACCCATGTATCTTGGAGTAATTTTGTGAGTCTATTTGCATTATAAATTTTTAAATTATAATTGCTGGGGCCCATGACTTAGGATTTTACAGGTCAATAAATATTATTTAATTGCCTCCCCCTCCATGAGTTTAACTTTGAAGAAAGGGGCCTTAATGCCTCCTGAAAGTGGGGCATGAAGTAGTGAGTCAGAAGAAACAAGAAACACTGGAGTGTGACGGGGAACGTGATGTTGTGTGATAAAGGTCAAAAAGTGCTTGATTCTGCCTCATCTGATATAACCAAGGTCACTGAGTTCTTAACAGACCATATTGAGTCACCACTGTATAGATTCACATTCACACAAAGCCTGCTTGGTAGACTGAGACAGGACCGCTAAGGCCCAGGCCCTCTGTGGTTGAGAATTCATGGACTCAGCAGATTCTTGGAGACGAGAATTCTCCCTCTAAGCCTCCACTCCCTTCCAAAAGTCCTTCTGAACAAATGGAGAAATAGTAAGGATTTTTCTCACTATCTCAGGGTTTATATGGCAGTTACTAGTTTAGAAAGTACATTTCCATCCTTATAGAACTCTGGAGTAGCTATAATACATATTTTATAGACAATGAAACAAAAGACCAAAAATATATGGTGACTTCCCCACAATAATAGAGCCGGTAAGTTTTAGAGTGTGAATCCAAACCAATGGGGTATGGTTGCAGAACAGGCTACCTTGAAGCTGAGCCATTTAACTGGAGTAGCTGATTTTGACCCCTACCCACCCCAAACCATTTATCTGTAGCTGGTTCAAGCCATTGTCAAGCAATAATTAGCTTTTCAATTGAGTATTCAGGAACCATGAAAACACAGCTCCAGGCAAACAGCAGGAACCTGTTGGAGTTTGAATTTTAAGAAATCCCTCTCAGGTTATTGGGTCAAGACCTACCTAAGTTCATCCTGAGTTCATTATTAGAAAATAATGAACTTCACTCATCTGAGAGTTTGAGGATGAGTTCTTAGGAAAGAGATGAGTAAATACTTCTGATCATTAGTCAGAGTCCTATGTTAGCAAAGTTTTCTGAAAAATGTTGACGTGTTAGGAAACCTTTAGAAACTATAGAACTGGTGTTCTGCAACCATCCCCTCTCTCCCTTGCCAAATTGGCAGCAGTAAATGTTGGCACACAAGGGTACACCACTCTCTGTATCCGGTTGCTGTGGGTCCCTGTTGGGAAACACAGTTCCCTCAAGTGCCTGGGACTTGGCCTTGCAGTCATGAGTGTTAAAAATAGATGTGTACAGGCAAGAGGAACAACCATGGGAAGTGGGTTTTTGGCATTTCCTTTGGTCATATGTGCATCTGTTACCCGCCAACTGATTTCTAGAATGTGATTACAGATCGCTTACAGTAATAATTTCTATACCAAATAGCTAACTAATAAAAACACATGACTCTTCAGATGCAAAGTATGGTGACAAACTGAAGAAATGCTCAGGCTGATTCAGACCTTAAAATAAGTCAGCATAGATTGATAGGCTTACATATTTAAGATGTTGACTTCCCTTCCCTCCTTATTTGTGATCTCAGTACTTTGCACCAGTAGTCTCATTCAGAGCCATGGAGTTGAGCCCCTTCACATACGGATGACTCCGTGACTCTCCAGGCCTAGACCTATACACTGAGCTCAGCATTTCCAAATGATCATCTCATTAGGGCCTCCAACTTAAAACAGAATTTTGTGGAAGGTTTCCCCCAAGGATCGACTTCTTTTCTGTTTTCCCCCAAATAAGTAAATGGTACCATCCCAGCTGCTCAAATCCATCCTTAAATGCCATCGTTGATTCCACTTTTTCCCTCATATCCTGTTCATCAGCAGGTGATCTATTGATACATCTTCCCCTGTCCACCACTGCTCTTCTAAGGCCACACCTTAGAAGGTCCAGTTTCTCACCTGGACTGCTAAAACATGACCGCTTTTGGTGCCAGTTCCTGACAAGCCATTTTCCCCTGCTAAACCCCCCTAAGGTCTTCCTGACACACTTAGGATAAAGTACACATGCCTTATCATGCAGGATCCAGGTCCTCCTTACCTGTCTGACTGATCTCGTTTGACTGCACGGAGGCTGAATGTGCTCCCATGTCATTCTTTCTGCCCCTCAAACATACCAAGCTTATCCATTAGGGCCTTTGCCTCTTCTGGATTACTCTCTACTCAGGTCTTCATAAGGCTGGTTCCCTTTGTCATTTTTGTCTCAGTTCAGCCACCACCTCCTCAGGCCTTCCCTGAACACCCAAATCTGTGTGACTCCTTCCACCCTTCAGCTGCTTTCACTTGTATCACCCCACCATCTTCTATTTTCAACATGTTTCCCATCACTACCTGTAGTTATCTTTTCTACTTTTTAGTTTTTGGTCTCCTTCATTAGAAGGCAAATTCTTTGAGGACCAGGGAATTTGTCTAACTTCTCATTGACTTCCCAAGGTCTGGCCCAAGCTGAATGACTCCTTATCTGACATGGCTGATATGGTCAAAGCCCACGTGTATGTGTTAACCCAGACGGAGCAAGGCTGTGTTACTCACAGTGAGAAGTGTCACTGTATCTTCAGTCTCCACCTCATGTAGAAATTTCTTCTGGAAGAGAAATGAAGATTCCAGCAAGGGCTACCTGATCAGCTTGGGTCTCAAACTTAATCCTGACTCATGTTCTCACATACAAAAAGAACCAGGAAGCTCGTGAAAGATTCATGTTTTCATTTACTCTGCAAATATTTATTGAGAGCATACTATATGCAAAGACGGGTGATAAGAGTTCAGTGGTGAATGAGACAGAAATAGTCTCTGATTTTGTAGAACTCATAGTTTGGTGGGGGAGACGTGGTTAACAATTAACTATACAAGTAAACATTTCATTTTGTGATGGGAGCTAGGAAGAAAGCGTAGGAAATTATGACAGGGAGGCATACGCATCCTACATATTCGGAAAGGAACTCTAAGAAACCATTATGCTAGGGTGACACTGAAGCAAGTTGACAGAAAAACCATCAGGCCAATCCTGCCTCATTTCCCTTCTCTTTCCCTCCATGATCATTCCATTTACTGTAAAAGAAGGCATTTTCTCTGTATAAGCAGAGCACAAGGCTGGGTGACCCTACTGCCTCTAACAATTGACCTTGGACGACTTGCCCGGGGTAGTAAGGGGAAGGGCAGAGGACCACTTGGGCCAGCTTATCTGTAATGTACACACTCTTGGTCCTTCTATACACTCCCTAAAAATCAGTATGTAGCCAAGGTCTCACCCAGTTAGGAACAGAACCATTACTGCTACCACTAAGACTTCATCAGCAAGTTCACTGGCTAGCATTTACTGAGAGCTGCATGTGTACCAGCTAGCTTCCTAAGCATTTCCTTTCCTGATCACCTTCCATCTTCACCACTATTGTGGTAGCTACAATCATTCATTCCCTTTATAGAAGAGAACTGATAACACAGAGAGTTGCAGTCACTTGCCCAGGTCAAAGGAGAAAGTGACAAACCCAGAATTAGAATCTGGGTCCATCAGCCCAGTCTTAGCAACCACACTATGCCACTTCTCAGTGGTAGAAATCAACAACTAGAAACTTCTCCAGAGCTATGTGATTTGGTCAAGAATTAGTATGACTAGGGTCCTCCAGCCCCTGAGATAATTTGGGATGGAAGAAGAAGCCTTCTCTTCAAGACTTTGTGTTACCTAATTTTACCGGATGTGAACCCTCCGTAGCAATCTGTTTACTAGTCACTTCCGTACTTTCAAGGTACAGTGTACTTTGATAAGACCTCATTTGTTCTCAGAAAATTTATTTGAGTCAGAAACCATTGTGATCACTTTGCAGATAAGGCAACTGAGGCAGAGGACCGACAAACCACTAATGCTCAAATCTCCGAAGTTGTATCAGAAGCAGATAACAAACTGCAGGTCCCATCTCTTGTGCTGCACACCGGTCACCCATCATCTTCCAAGCTTCCACTTCCTCTCCCAAAGCATGAGAGAACTAGGCAAGGACTTCCCTGGGAAACACCCTTTTCCCGAAATTGACATTACCCAGTGTTGCATATGGTGGTCATCAGTTAGCTCTGCCTGTCCAGCCAGTGGGCTTTTTTTTTTTTTTTTTTTTTTTTTGGTGTCAGCTTGTCAGTGTGCCTTGTCATGCTGCTCACCGTCTCCCTCGGGAACCCAATTGCAGGTCCCCAGGAAGAGGAGGGAAAGGCATGTGGATAGATACAACCCCTGTATCACAGTAGGGAGGAGGGTTTTCCCATAAGAAAATGAAGTTGTCATTGAGCAAAACCCACCCACGTTCACCACACAGGATTGGAGAACTTAAAGTTCTTCCAAACCTGGATGCAAGGTTCTCCAGCCCTCGGTTCAGCCAGAAGAGAGATCCTTTGAAAGAGGAAGGCAGGAAGGGCATTTCCAGGGAACAAACATGGGTTGGTCCCATGACCAACATGGGTTTCAGGTAAGGTTCTAAAAAGGGAAAGCAGATCATCCAGCTCTTACTCCAAGCTTTATTCTAATCTTCTGTTCCTTTGTTCCAAATTCTGCTCCAGGCAGCTGTTGACCCTTCATAAGAGAGTGATATGTGGATGTTTTTAATTTTTAAATTCCAAGGAATATATGTACTTTAAAAAAGATCTCTGTTGTTTGCTCCTCCTTGAGGAATGAAGAAAAAAACTGAACTAATTTAAGGCTATTTACATGTCAGGAAGGAAAGATACAAAACAAACATGACACCAAGCCAAGAAGGAACTAGAGAGATTGTGGAAGAAAATAGCTCTAACCAGAAGTTGCAAAGGTGGCTCCAGGGTTGATTCAGGCCCTCAGCTATGTTTTCTTCAGCTGGGACAGTAGGATCTTTAAAACTGAATTATCAACATTTAAAAATCAGTATTTCATATAAAAATATTTTTGCATGAAAGCTTTAGGCTAGAATTGAAGAGCAGCTGTTCCGTCTGAACACCTAAATTCTCTTTCTTCCACTTCTCTGGAAGCCTACTCGTCATTGATGTTAACTGCTAGCCCCCAGAGCCAACTGTATTTTGCAAGCTCTGCTTTAGTCCAGCAGCTGTGGCCACCAGGAGCCAATGCAGACACTTTTCTGAGCTTCCCTGCTCATCCCAGAAACTGAGCTGCTCCTAGGAATGTACAGAGAAAAAAAAAAACAAACCAAAAAACTGTGCTTTTTATCTTGTCATGCTTCGGCAGTCATCACTTGGAGAGAGAGAGTCTAAATCAATATGCAGACTAGTTGGAGAAAATAGATCCATTTGAGATGGGGTTTACATTTCACTTTGGCTTCTGCTGCCAGAACCAGGAGTTTATTGTAAATGGTCCCAAGGAGGGAGAACCAGTGAGAATGGAAGGGAATTAAATTAAGAACTACTCACAGCTGAGGATCTACAAGCAGGGGAGCCAACCAGCTTCCAGAAACTGTCAAAGCCAGGATGCAGTGAAGTCACGGAAAGGGTGCGGGTTGAAACAGTGAGTTCCACAAAGAAACTAGGGAGTCATACAGAAAAACAAGATAAATGTCTAAAATGTTTGTATACCACCAAGTGAAAGTGTAACAGTTCTATTTATTAGTGCATTTAAGCAATTTAACATCATCTGGTGGCTCAGATAGCAAAAGATCCATGTGCAGTGCAGGAGACCTGGGTTCAATCCCTGGGTTGAGAAGATCCCCTGGAGGAGGCCATGGAAATCCTCTCCAGGATTCTTGCCTGGGAAATCCCATGGACAGAGAAGCCTGGTAGGCTACAGTCCATGGGGTCACAAAGAATCAGACATGACTGAAGCAACTAAGCACAGCACAGCACATAGGTACACTTCAGGTCACAGAATTAATTTTTACTTTTATCTTTTTTTAAATTGTTCCTCCTTTATCCATGAATTCATTCAGCAAACATCAGGCACCTACTGTGTATCAGGCACTGTCCTAGGCTTTGGAAAGGCTGAGCCTAAGAGATGAGCAGAACTTCAGTTTTAATTTGTTGATTTTATTTGTTTTCATTTATTGGTGTGAATGTTGACCTAAGTTTTCCCTAAATCTCAATAAAAATTCTAGAATAATAATTCATGCATTGAGCCAGACTAACCTTTAACAGAGATAACAGATTTGCAGCATGAGAGGAAAGGCCACCCAATCAGTTAAAGCCTTTTTAGTAACATCCCATATTTGTATATGTTTGTTTATAAATTACATATATGTGTGTATGTGTATATATACACACACATATGTATAAATGTTTATGCATTTATATTTTGTACATTACAAAATATACAAAGAAATGGCTAATTTGAAAATGCAACTTTTAACTTTTGTATTTATTTGCTATTTTTAAAACTAGAACTCCTAATATTCCCCTGCCACCCTGCAGTGCACTGTTTCCTGAACTTTCCATGGTGTGTCACCCCATGGTGGAGGTCACTAGGCTAGCCTCCATCTTCTAAAGTTGTTAGTGGGCTCAGTAGCGAGAGTATCAGACTTTGGCATCACCAGGACTTTGGATGATTTTCACTGATCCAATCAAGCGATGGTGATTCCCATCTTGGCACCTCGCCAGAGCTGCTAAGGTCCCAAAGGATCCCAGAGCACAGGATGATCTTTCTCAGAAGTAAACCTATATGTGGACCTCCACTGCTTACAACCCTTCAAAGCCAGTACTTGCACCTGAGCATAAAGCACACAACCCTGAACCAGCCTGCCTTGCCAGCGGAACCCCTCACCTGCTCCATTGTGTCTCTCTCTACCAGGGTCTCCCTTCAGGCCCTGCAGCAGCTGTGTGGGTTCTTCTGCCTCAGGCTCCTCACACAGTCCAGTCCCTTCCCTCTGCCCTAAAAGCCCTTCATCCATTTTTTTTCTTTTTTTTTTTAATATATATTTTTTACTTTATATCTGCATGTAACTACTGATTAAAGATGTGTTAGTTTCAGGTGTACAGCAAAGTGATTGACTTATACATAAATATGAAAATGAAAGTATTAGTCGCTCAGTCATGTCCAACTCTTTGTGACCCCATGGACTGTAGCCCATCAGGCTCCTCTGTCCATGGGATTCTCTAGGCAAGAGTACTGGAATAGGTTGCCATTCCCTTCTCCAGGGTTTCTTCCCAACCCAGGGACTGATCCTGGGTCCCCTGCATTGCAGGCAGATTCTTTATGCCTGAGCCACCAGGGAAGGGGTGGGTGAGTGTGTGTGGGTGTGTGTGGGTGTGTGTGGGTGTGTGTGTGTGTTATTTTTCAGATTATTTTCCCATTTAGGTAATTACAGAGTATTGAGCAGAGTTTCTTGTCCTACACAGTAGGTCCTGGTTGGACCTACCATAACCATATTTTAAATATGGTAATCTGCAGGTGTCAATCCCAAACTCCCAATCTGTCCCTCCCTCCCACCAACACTTCCCCACTGGTAACAACAAGTTTGTTTTCTATGTCTGTGAGTCATTTCTGTTTTGTAAACAAGTTCGTTTGTATCCTAGAGATTATCATGCTATGTGAAGTAAGTCAGACAGAGAAAGACAAATATCATGTGATATCACTTATATGCAGAATCTTTAAAAAAAAAAAAAGATACAAGTGAACTTATTTATAAAACACCCTTTCTTCATCTTGAATGTCACTTCCTCAGGGACCTGTCGCTGACCGTCTCATTCTAAATCCAGCCATCCATTGTTATTCTCTCATAACATTTAAGATTTTTCTTTATAACACAATACTATGGAATCACAGATATATTTGTGTGCTTTCTGTTGGACAGCTTTCTGCTCAGTGTCCTCCACAAAGAGAGGAGATTTGGCACATCGGTAGCTGCCAAGTGACCTGGCCAAGTGGATGGAAGTTAGCATATACTCAATAAAGATATTGTAGAGGAAAGAGAAAGAAATGAAGGAAGGACAGAATTGATTCCTTTTTCAATGTGTAGGCACCTACATATAAATTTTCTGAGTACTAAGAAAGAAATTTAAATTTCCTAGGAAATAGTTTCCGGCAGAAATGTTGGTGAGGTTCTCTGCCAGTGAGACAGACCACTAAATGTGTCTGTAATTACAGGGAAAAGGAAAAAATTTTCAACTAAGGTAGGCCAATGATTTTTTTTAATGTGCTCAAAAGAAGTAATTCAAATGTTCTTATGTTCCTGGCTCATGATAAATACTAAAAAAAAAAAAAATGTTAAAAGACTGAATATATAAGTAAATCATTGAAAAAAGTGTAAGAGTCCAGAAAATATGAAATACTAAAGTAACAAAAATAATGTTCAGTGATGATAAACTAGCTTAATAAAGATGGTAGGAAAATAAATGTAATACCATAAAATAGTAACACATTGGGAATAGTAGTTAATGTTTACATAACAACTAATATGTGCCAGGCATCACTTATGCATACATTAACTCATTCATTTCTCACAACCATCCTTATTAAGATAGGTTCTTTTATTGTTCCCATTTTGTAGGCAGGGAAATGGAGGCACAGGGCATTCATAACATGCCTACTGTCTTGCAGATAATTAAGTAAGACCAGGGGCATCTAGCTCAGATCTCTGAAATCTTGACTACTTCATTAACATTGCCACTTTTAATTAAATGAAAATACATATACATACTGTGACGTTGGTTGTTGCAAAGAGCAAATTCATCCTTACCTATGGCCCATGAAGAGTTTTATTCCAAATTTTTACTTTTAAAAATAAAATATTAAAGCGCTATTCATTTTGACGTTAAAAGTATGTCTTGGAAATGCGTGAAGGTCCTGACTTTTTAGGGGTGTGTGAACAAATGTTTCCCAAACATCATACATCTCCATAGAAGAGAGTTCATTGACTCAGCAAATTTTTATTTTATATCTACTAAGTTTGAGTCACTGCAGGGCCTGAGGATTCAGCAAGACCTGCAGTCCCTACTCTCAAGAAGCTTATAACTAGGGAAAGGAAAGAGAAACTAAACAAATAACTCCTTATTAATGATTGTTGTGAGAGCTGATAGGGAAGAAACACCAGGATGCTACAAGCATGGAGAGGCCGTCCAAGCAGTTCAGAATGAAGGGAAGCTCTGGAGCCCTTGTCTCAGCTCTTTGTGCATATGTGTCCCATGGCCAGAGAAAGTGCTTCTCTGATCAGATCCTTCTCATCCCCCGCTCCCACCAGACACGTAACCTTAGGTAGGTCTCGGCATCTCTCAGTGCCTCCATTTTCACACTTGTCAAATGCGGATAATACGCACATCCATCTCATGAATGTATTATGAGGACTGAATGAGATAATACTTGCATATCACTTAAAACTGTGTTTAGAACTACAAGGAGATAGTCAGCACTAAACCAGTATTAGCAACTGTCATTATTAGGAGTAGTAGTACTGTAGTAGCCTCTCAAAACCAGAAATCTGAATCTAGTAAAACTGGAAATATATTGAAGGCAATATCAATATGAGGGAATACTTTAAGCTCATAACCAAGATGAATTTTCATGCCATATATCACTAAGCGGTTTGCTTACAAGATCTGCCAAAATGGCTACCCTGAAAGTGTTCCTGTATCTCTCCATTCTCCTCCTGAATCAGAATTCCCAGAGTCAGAGAAAGAAGAGTCTATTTTGGCTTTCCCCTGCAACTTAATTGAGTGTAGCTGGTGTCTAGACACTACATCCTGATACTTCAGCATTTGATAAAGTTATTTGGGATTTTGTAGGAAGAGTC
This sequence comes from Ovis aries, assembly GCF_016772045.2. Lineage (NCBI taxonomy): Eukaryota > Metazoa > Chordata > Mammalia > Artiodactyla > Bovidae > Ovis > Ovis aries. The sequence goes on along the minus strand of NC_056058.1, from coordinate 52,340,723 downwards.
TTGAATTCTCCTCTGCCTTTTGCCAATTTTTGTTACATTATTATGAAGTGATGGTGCCCATAATTATAATTCTTTATTCTTTTAACTAAATTTAACATTTTTTAATTTTAGTATTAATCACTCCTTTAAAACACAACACAAGCATTTCCATTTCATTGTGACTAGATAACACGTTGCCTTGAATTTTATTTTGCATTTGCCAAGTTTCTAGGTCTCCAGTATCAGAAAATAATTGAAGGCTTGCATTTTCTATATTAAACAGAAAAAGTCATAATGGAGAGAAACTTCCTGGGAGTGATCCCATTCCTGCCAGTGTGGTATGCCAGGAAACTGTCAGGCACATCACAGATGGGAAAAATGGGGGAAATACCCACCTCAGGGACTCACAGGAGGCAATGGTGGGAGAGCAAAGGGAGTTGATGATCAGGCCTGAACAAAGGAAGAGAAATATTTCCACCTCTCATGAGTCATCAAGTCAAGTCTCTCCAGCGGGCTCAGGGGGCCTCCTGAACTTTGCAACTTGGCTTTGCTGCAGACATGAAGTATGGAAAGGCACCTCTGATGCAACACTTTCATCACTACCGCTGCTTTGCCTCTTTCATCGCTGTCAAGAGAGACAACACAGGTTCCTGTAACTTCTCTCTGTGATTGCCATGCTGACACAATTGTTTACATGGAAATTCAGAAGATTTTGGAATCAAAGGGCATGTGGACATTATAATCAAGAAACTGTATTTATGTCCCCAAAGACCATGCCCGTATGGGAACAATCTGATCTACCTCCTAGTCCTCATTCAGTCCTTTCATGATATGTTTTAGAGTGCTCGGTGTCATTGTATGTTTAGTGACTGATAGAATTATACCTCCATTCTGAGAATTCCCTGGTGGTCCAATGGTTAGGACTCGTGCTTTCACTGCCAAGGGCCTGAGATTGATCCCTGGTCAGGGAACTAAGATCCCTCAAGCTGCACGACTTGCCAAAAAAATAAATAAATAGAATTAGACTTCTGTTTATACGAGGTAACATTATTAGTCATATGAGTGACCAGGCTGATCATTCATAAGGATTAGAGCAGGCACATGTGGGTGAGCATGCATGCATACACATATTCACATGCTTATCAGAAAAGTCTTCAAAAACCACCTAAGTTCCTGATGAAGAGATGGCCAGTTTGAAACCAATAATCCCAAATTCCCCATATGGATAGATGTCCCCTTAGCAGCTGCTGCTGCTGCTGCTGCTAAATCACTTCAGTCGTGTCCGACTCTGTGTGACCCCAGAGATGGCAGCCCACCAGGCTCCCCCCGTCCCTGGGATTTTCCAGGCAAGAACACTGGAGCGGGTTGCCATTTCCTCCTCCAATGCATGAAAGTGAAAAGTGAAAGTGAAGTTGCTTAGTCATGTCTGACTCTTAGTGACCCCTGGGACTGCAGCCCACCAGGCTCCTCCGTCCATGGGATTTTCCAGGCAAGAGTACTGGAGTGGGGTGCCATCGCCTTCTCCACCTTAGCAGCTGAGCTTCTGCAATCTCTGTCCCAGAGAAAGGGGCTAGAAATCCACAGAAAGTAGATTTTGCCCTGGGAACTACACTCTGTCCTCCCATGGTTCTTTCCCCTTTAAGCTAATCCTCCCTACACAAGAAATATGTTGATCTGTATTTTCAGTTAGGTTGACTATTTATCCACATTTCCTGCTGATGAGTCATTTATGCAGTTTACTGAAAAAAAAAAAAAAAAAAACAATAAATTGGGAACCAAAGCACAGCAAAATTAAGGATCAAAGACGCAAAACTGACGCAAGCCCCAAATAGGTATGGGTTAAGAATTTAATCAGGAAACACGTCAGTCAGCACATCAGAACAGTACTGCCAGGGAAGCTGGGTTTTCAGATTCTTTTCCTGGGGTCAACACAGCCTGCCTCCATGGAGCACCTTTCCTGCTTTTGCTCACCAGACACTTGTAAAAAAATCACCCACCAGTATTTAGTCAAGGAACTGAATCACATTTACTTGGAATAGACATGAGGAAAGATCCAAGGCTTGCTCACATGGTGCCTATGTAAAAGGTATATGTGTTTGTCTCTGTAAATAAGAGGCCTGAATGACAGGAAGACAACAGGAAAATGGCCCTGGGTTTACAATGGGGCTTGATGTGCTATAGTCCATGAGGTTGCAAAGAGTCAGACAACGACAACAACAAGGCAGAGAGAGGCACCAGTCCTCAGCATGAGATTGCTGGGTGAGCAGACAAGAGATCCCTGCCCAAACCCTGAGTGGCTGGGTGTGCATGCCACACACAGACTCCTTTGTCCATTTCTATTCCAGGACTCATTTGGCTGCAAAGCTGGAGGATGAGTGTTAATTTCATCTCTTCCTCTAGGCACATGTTATCTAATATTTAAAAAGATCAACCAGGAAGGCAGAGAAAGCATGTATATACAATAGCTTCACTAAAGTATTGAGAGTGATGAAAAACATGACCAGGAGTTTAGAAATGGATACAAATAGCATGTGTTTAGCAAGCATGTACTATGCACTATGTGTATTACCTATGTTAATTCATCCTCACAACAGTCATATGGATAATGGACTTATGGACACAGCAGAGGAAGGAAAGGGGTGTACAAATTCAAAGAGTAGCATTGACATTGACATATATACAGTGCCATGTATAAAATAGAAGCCTGTGGAAAGCTGCAGTAAAGCATAGGAAGCTAAGCTCAGTGCTCTGTGATGACCTAGAGGGGTGGGATAAGGGGTCGGTGGGTGAGAGTCTCAAGAGGGAGGGGATATATGCATGCTTATAGCTGGTTCACATTGTTGTACAGCAGAAACCAACACAAAATTGTAAAGCTATTATCCTCCAATTAAAAAGTTTAAAAAACAGAAACAATCCTAAAAAGGTGTTAGTCACTTCAGTAGTCGTGTCCAACTCTCTGCAACCCCATGGACTATAGCCCACCAGGCTCCTCTGTCCATGGGATTTCCTAGGCAAGAATACTAGAGTGGCTTGCCATTTTCTTTTCCAGGGGATCTTCCCAACCCAAGGATTGAATCCAGGTCTGCTGCATTGCAGGCAGATTCTTTACCATCTGAGCCACCAAGGAAGCCCTCTGAGAACAGAAGGGAAGCCCTATGAAAAAGGTTACTATTATTGCTATCTTTTCATAGATGAAACAACTTAAGCCAATGTCCCCAGAAAGTAAAGGGTGGTCCATCTTGACTTGACGTTCAAATTCTTAGCGACACCTGTGCTGTCTTCCTTTGACAATAAATCAAGTCTGTCTGCGTCTGATTATGCTATCATATCAAATCTTTTCTATTACCATCCTAAACCGTAGTCTATAAAACATGCCTTTTAATTGTCATTTACTTTTTCCTTACAGTGAACAAAGAGAAAACTTTGAACTTTTTATCCAGCTGATTGAAACACTGACCTTCACATGTTGCCTAACACAACAGGTGAAGCTATGCAATCGTTTTATACCCAGTCTGTGTCTGATGTTGTTGCCTCTAGCCTCTGAAGGGTTGACGTGATCTAAGCCCACCAGGTTCTCTGGAGCTCACGCAGCTTTGCAGTCACTTATTAGCGACACTCTCGCCAGTCTCAGGCGTCCCTGGTGTCCCAGGAAAAGACATTCCTGCTCCAGATCTCTTTCTCCTTTTACAAAAACTGCTTTCAGCTACTCCTCTTGCTTCCTACTACCTTACACTTTCCTTCCTCCTCCTCCTTCTCCACCTGCTTCCATAACCTTCTTCTCAGTTTTGCACGCTTAAACAAGTGTAATATGGTTGAACTATGGTGAAAACACAACTGTTTTCCAGGTTCAGATAATACCTATGACTTCACCCAGGGCTGAAGAAAAGGATCAACTTTAAAAGTCAGTCCCTGTGTTGTCTTGCCTTCTCTCTTGTCTGCTTGGGCATCCCCCATTCTCCCACTGTGTGTAGATGATGACTAGTCCTGAAAGTGAGAAAGTAGAGTGACCCACGTTAGCCTTTATCTTGTAGAGCTCAGCTTAGAATATCTGGAATGGAATCAGTTACATGTGAAGTTCTGGTTTATAATCCAATAACCTGCTCTTCTTAACTGTATATTCATCCAAAACCATCCCTTCTAGGCAGAGCTCTTTTTGACTCACTCATGAGATCACTCTTCTGCTTACTAGGACCCAGTTTTCCCATCTGCAAAAGTAAAGTGTACTAAATCATTTCTAAAGTCACTTCCAGTTCTAAGGCTCTTTGACTGTGACATAGGATTCCATTTTCCTACACTAGGAATTTCCTTCCATCCAGCCCTTTATTTATTCTTTCATTCATTGGGGGGAAAATCCATACTTGCAGTGCCTCCTATGCTCTAGATAGTGTTTAAGCAGAGGGGTTAAGTAATAACTAGGACAGATAGCATCTCTGCCCTGTAGGATACATAACCTTCTGTCTTTCCTCTCCCCCTAACAATTTGAAAGTGTAAATCAAATTTGTGGTAGAGTTGCTCTAACGATGTGGCATAATGGAGTGAAATTTGAGTTCAGAACACCTTACTACATGTGTAACCTTGTGTAGGTCACTTGGGCTGAGTCTTTCTTCAGATGGAAAAGTAGAGCCCAAATCCTATGTCATGAACTGGTATACAGAATAGGGATGTGTGCAGATGCCTAGTGCATAGTAAGTGCTCAGTCATAGTCAAGGATGTTGCTATTATTGTGAACAGCAAGAGCTATGAATGCACCAAAACATATTGGCATTAAGCTCCTTGCTTTTTGCTTCACTGATGGGATTTTTGTCTCAAAGTTCATCTCCTCTGATTTAGTTAGGACTTCTTGCCTACCTCCCTCATTGAAGTACTACCCCCATTGAAGTGCTTGGGTTTGCAATATGATGACCCAGTGGGCTGCACCCGGTCTTACTTTTCTATTGCTGTTATAACAAATTATTGCAAAATAAGTGGCTTGAAACAACATAAATTTGTTGTCTTACAGTCCTGAAGGTCAGAAATTTGAAATGGGTCTCACTGGGCTACAGTCCAGGTATCAGCAGAGCTGCTTCCCTTCTAGAGGTTCCAGGGAAGAATCTGTTACCTTGACCTTTCCAGCCTCTAAAGGCTTCTTCAGCTGTGTAGCATCTTTAACTCTCTCTGATTCCTGTTCTGCTTCCTTCCTTCATTCTAAAGGACCCTTGAGATTACATTTGGCCCACATAGATAATGCAAGATTTTTATCTCTCTATTGTAACGCTAGCTGATTAGCAACATTCATTCCATCTGCAACCTTAATTCTCCTTGTCATGTAACCTAACACATTCACCAACACCAGAAATGAGGTCATGGACAGCTTTGATAAGTCACTATCTCGGCTACCACCCCTCTCAAGTTTCTCTTATCCCTCTCTATCTTTGCATTCCTACTGTTATCTCCCTAACTTTGCCTCTAGTCAGCAACCTGTGAGAGCAGCACCAGTATGGAGGGCCCCATAGGCGTTATCCAGGGGACAAATCTGGGTCCCAGACCATAAGCCAAGGGGCTTGAGCCCCAGGGACCTCCTAGGGTATAAGGCCCAATCTGCCCTGCTCCCACCCTCTGTTGTCCTCCACTACTCTAAACTACTCCTTGTCTCCCACTGCTCCCTGACTAAAGTATAAGCACCTTGTCATGGCCTGAAAGAGGCTACCCCAATGATTGGCCCTTGGGAATACCTTGTGTGTGGTAGTTGTCACTTACTGCAATTGTGAGTTTAAGTGACTGGTATCGTGCAAATCTATTGTCAAAGTCTAAAAGAGCCAGGTCCCTAACATCAGACAACTTGGATTCAAATCCCAGTTCTACAAGTCACTGTGATCTTGGAAACGTTATTTAACCTCCTTGAATTTTTATGTTCTATCTATAAAACGGGGTAATACCTTTCTCAAAGGACTGGCATGAGGATCAAACAACTTGATGCATAAAAAGTCCTAGTCCAGTAACTGGTGCTTCATAAATATCTAATAAATGAAAGCCGTATAGCAAGGGTCAGCAAACTTTTGCTATAAAAAGCCACATAGTGAATGTTTTAGGCTTTGTGCGCCAGACAGTCTCTGTCAAAACCATTGAAGTCTTCAACTACTCATTGCAGTGTAAAAGCAGCCACAGTCAAAAACTAAACAAATGAGCATAGCTGTGTTCAAATAAAACTTTATTTATAAAAACAAGCAGAGGGTTGTATTTGGTTTGCTGACTCCTGCTATATAAGCGTATGTCAGAGGTGTCCAATTTATGTTCATTGCTTTGCTGTTGCCAAAGTGAATTTTAAAAATATAAACATTAAAAGTCCCAAATTCCAGTAATCTGAACCTGGCTTTGAACTCAGAGTGGGAGGCTCTACCCACACTTGTGACCTTAGAGACCTTCAAAATAGAATGTATCGATTCTTCTCCATATAGTAGGCTATCAGTGACCTAAATACTTTATCCCTCCTCCTATGGAGAGATGTAGTCTACTTCCCCTTATCTTGAATCTAGGTTGGCCTTAGTGATTTGCTTGACCAATAGAGACAGAAGTGATATTTTGAGACATCTGAGGCTAGATCATAAGAAGACTTGAAGCATAAATCAGTATCATTTTTTAAAAAAAAAGAACAAAGGAAAAGAAGCCTTGACGCTTCTTCCCAGATCTCTTGGAATACTCACTCTGTAAAGCCCATGCCATATGGCAGGCTAGTATGCAGCTCCAGCAGAGTTCCCAGCCATCAGCCTGCATCACTTATCCTCACCCAAGACAAAATCTAATCATGTGAGTGATGAAGCCCCAGTGATGCCATGTGGAGATGAACCAGCCTGCAAAGCCTTTCCCAGTTTCCTGGCACAAACAACTGTGAGTCAGATTAAATGGTTGTCTTAACCCACTAAATTTTTAGGTGGTTGGTTACATCACCATAGATAATCAGAACAATTGAGAATTTAACTCTATAAGCATAGCTATTTAGGTCTGATTTGCTCAATAGCATTCCCTAATATTCTAGAACAGTGACTGGCAAGAGGAGGTATTCAATAAATAATTATTGAATAAGTGAATGAACAATTAATCTGTTCTACCCTGATTTATCTAGCCAACTTCTCTGCAAACTTCAAGCCTCAGCTTAAATATAATTTTCTCTGACTGTCCACCATGCCCCCACATTATGTCAGATTCTTTCATTCTTTGCTTTTTCCTTCATTATGCTAATGCCTGTGTTGTGCTGTGTTTAGTTGCTCAGTCATGTCTGACTCTTTGCAGCCCCATGGACTGTAGCCCACTAGGTTCCTTTGTTCATGGGGATTCTCCAGGAAAGGATACTGGAGTGGGTTGTCATGTCCTCCTCCAGGGGACCTTCCCAACCCAGGGACTTAATCCAGGTCTCCCACATTGCCAGCAGATTCTTTACCATCTGAGTCACCAGGGAAGCCCAGGAATACTGGAGTGGGTAGCCTACCCCATCTCCAGGGGATCTTCCTGACCCAGGAATCAAATAGGGGTCTTCTGCATTGCAGGAGGATTCTTTACCCACAGAGCTACCAGGGAAGCCCCCATGCTAATCCCTACTATAGTGCATATAATGATGCTTTTAAGCACATATTTAATGCCCATCTCCCTTCTAGAATATGAGCTTCCTGAAAACAAACATGGCATCTATCATGTTCCCTGCTCTACCTGGCAACCAGCAAGCACTCAGTGTCATTAGGCACATAGTAAATATTGCTGAATAACTAATAGAGGTTGCTATATGAAAAATATTTTACCTAGAAAGTTCTGTTAGTCTCAGTCCAGTCCAGAGAGCAGCATAGGTCATCACTGTGCTGAAAACACCAGAAAGTCCTAAAATCTACTGGGACTGCAGCATGCCAGGCTCCTCTATCCTCCACTGTCTCCCAGAGTTTGCTCAAATTCATGTTCATTGAGTCAGTGATGTTATCTAACCATCTCATCTGCTGTTACCCTCTTCTCCTTTTGCCTTCAATCTTTCCCAGCATCAAGGTCTTTTCCAGTGAATCCAAGGTCTCTTCCCATCAGGTAGCCAATGTACTGGAACTTCAATTTCAGTATCAGTCCTTCCATGAATATTCAGGGTTGATTTAGGATTGACTGGTTTGATCTCCTTACTGTCCTTGGGACTCTCAAGAGTCTTCTCCAGCACCACACTTCTAAAGCATCAATTCTTTAGTGTTCAGCTTACTTTATGGTCTAACTCTCACATCCATACATGACTACTGGAAAAACCATAGCTTTGACTAGATGGACCTTTGTCAATAAAATTATGTCTCTGCTTTATAATACACTGTCTAGGTTTGTCATAGCTTTCCTTCCAAGGAGCAAGTGTCTTTTAATTTCATGGCTGCAGTCACCATCCACAGTTATTTTGGAGCCCAAGAAAATAAAATGTCATTCCTTCCACTCCCCACCCCCCAACCCTTTCTATTTACCATGAAGTTATGGGACCAGATGCCATGATCTTAGTTTTACAGTGTTGAGTTTCAAGCCAACTTTTTCACTCTCCTCTTTGACCCTCATCAAGAGGCTCTTAGTTCTTCTTCACTTTCTGCCATTTTAGAGTAGTATCATCTGCATATCTGAAGTTGTTGACATTTCTCCTTGAAATCTTGATTCTAGCTTGTGATTCATCTAACTCAATATTTCATATGATGTACTCTGCATATAATTTAAATAAGCGGGGAGACCATTACAGCCTTGCTGTACTCCTTTCCCAGTTTTGAACCAGTCAGTTGTTCCCATGTCCAGTTTTAACTGTTGCTTCTTGACTAAAATACAAATTTCCCAGGAGAGAGGTAATGTGGTCTGGTACTTCCATCTCTTTTATGGAATTTGCCACAGTTTTTTGTGACCCACACAGTTAAAGGCTTTAGCGTAATCAGTGAAGAAGTAGATGTTTTTCTGCTCTTCCCTTGCTTTTTCTATGATCCAACAGATGTTGGCAATTTGGTCTCTGGTTCCTCTGCCTCTTTGAAGCCCAGCTTGTACATCTGGAAGTTCTCTATTCACATATTGCTGAAGGCTAACTTGTGGGATTTTGAACACTACTTTGCTAGCATGTGAGATGAGTGCAATTGGGTGGTAGTTTGAACATTCTTTGGATTGCCTTTCTTTGGGATTGGGATAATAGTTGACCTTCATCCGTTCTGTGGCCACTGATGAGTTTTCCAAATATCCTGACATTCTGAGTGCAGCATTTTAACAGCATAATTTTTTAGGATTTTAAATACTTCAGCTCCATCACTCCACTCCATCACTTCCACTAGTTTTGTTCAAGTAATTCTCCAAGCTAGGCTTCAGCAATACATGAACCGTGAACTCCCTGACATTCAAGCTGGTTTTAGAAAAGGCAGAGGAACCAGAGATCAAATTGACAACATCCACTGGATCATGGAAAAAGCAAGAGAGTTCCAGAAAAACATCTATTTCTGCTTTATTGACTATGCCAAAGCCTTTGACTGTGTGGATCACAAGAAACTGTGGAAAATTCTGAGAGAGATGGGAATACCAGACCACCTGACCTGCCTCTTGAGAAACCTGTATGCAGGTCAGGAAGCAACAGTTAGAACTGGACATGGAACAACAGACTGGTTCCAAATAGGAAAAGGAGTACGTCAAGGCTGTATATTGTCACCCTGCTTATTTAACTTCTATGCAGAGTACATCATGAGAAATGCTGGACTGGAAGAAACGCAAGCTGGAATCAAGATTGCTGGGAGAAATATCAATAACCTCAGATATGCAGATGACACCACCCTCATGGCAGAAAGTGAAGAGAAACTAAAAAGCCTCTTGATAAAAGTGAAAGAGGAGAGTGAAAAAGTTGGCTTCAAGCTCAACATTCAGAAAACGAAGATCATGGCATCCAGTCCCATCACCTCATAGGAAATAGATGGGGAAACAGTGGAAACAGTGTCAGACTTTATTTTTGGGGGCTCCAGAATCACTGCAGATGGTGACTGCAGCCATGAAATTAGAAGACGCTTACTCCTTGGAAAGAAAGTTATGATCAACCTAGATAGCATATTCAAAAGCAGAGACATTACTTTGCCAACAAAGGTCCATCTAGTCAAGGCTATGGTTTTTCCTGTGGTCATGTATGGATGTGAGAGTTGAACTCTGAAGAAGGCTGAGCGCCGAAGAATTGATGCTTTTGAGCTGTGTTGGAGAAGACTCTTGAGAGTCCCTTGGACTGCAAGGAGATCCAACCAATCCATTCTGAAGGAGATCAACCCTGGGATTTCTTTGGAGGGAATGATGCTAAAGCTGAAGCTCCAGTACTTTGGCAACCTCATGCGAAGAGCTGACTCATTGGAAGACTCTGATGCTGGGAGGGATTGGGGGCAGGAGGAGAAGGGGACGACCAAGGATGAGATGGCTGGGTGGCAACACAGACTCGATGGACGTGAGTCTGGGTGAACTCTGGGAGATGGTGATGGACAGGGAGGCCTGGCGTGCTGCGATTCATGGGGTCGCAAAGAGTTGGACACGACTGAGTGACTGAACTGAACTGAATTGAATGTTTCCTAAGGCCCACTTGACTTCACATTTCAGAATATCTGGCTCTAGGTGAGTGACCAAACCATCTCGGTTATCCTGATCATTAAGACCATTTTTGTATAGTTTTTCTGTATTCTATATATTGTGTATTCTTGCCATCTCTTCTTAATATCTTCTGCTTCTGTTAGGTCCTTACTGTTTCTGTCCTTTATCATGCCCATCACTGCATGAAATTTTTTCTTGAAGAGATCTCTAGTCTTTCCCATTCTATTGTTTTCCTCTGTTTCTTTGCATTGTTCGTTTAAGAAGGCCTTATCTCTCCTTGCTATTCTCTGAAACTATGTTCAGTTGAGTATATCTTTCCCTTTCTCCTTTAACTTTCATTTCTCTTCTTTCCTCAGTTATTTGTAAAGTCTCCTCAGACAACCACTTTGCCTTCTTTCATTTCTTTTTCTTTGGTATTGTTTTGGTCACTGTCTCCTGTACAGTGTTACGAACCTCTGTCCATATTTCTTTAGGCATCCTCGCTACCAGACCTAATCCTTAGAATTTATTTATTACCTCCACTGTTTAATCATAAGGGATTTTATTTAGGTCATACCTGAATGGCCTAGTGTTTTTCCCTACTTTCTTCAATTTAAGCCTGAATTTTGAAGTAAGGAGCTCATGATCTGAGTCACAGTCAGCTCCAGGTCTTGTTTTTGCTGACTGTATACAGCTTCTCCATCTTCAACTGCAAAGAACATAATCAGTCTGATTTTGATATTGACCATCTGGTGATGTCTACATGTAGAGTCATCTCTTATGTTGTTGGAAGAGGATGTTTGCTGTTACCAGTGAGTTCTCTTGAGTAAACTCTGTTAGCCTTTGCCCTGTTTCATTTGTATTCCAGGACCAAACTTGCCTGTTATTCCAGGTATCTCTTAACTTTCTAATCTTGCATTCCAATTCCCTATGACGTCTTTTTCCCTAGAATGTCTTTTTCTGGTGTTAGTTCTAAAAAGTGTTGTAGATCTTCATAGAACTCATTGAATTCAGCTTCTTTGGAATCAATGGTTGGGCATAGACTTGTTTTACTGTGATGTTGAATGGTTTCCCTTGGAAATGAACTAAGATCATTCTGTCATTTTAGAGGTTGCACTCAATTATTGCATTTTGGACTCTGTTGACTATGAGGACTGCTTCATTTCTTCTAAGGGATTCTTGCCCACAGTAATAGATATACTGGTCATATGAATTAAATTCACCCATTTCTGTCCATTTTAGTTCACTGATTCCTAAAATGTCAGTGTTCAATCTTGCCATCTCCTGCTTGTCTGTGTCCAATTTACCTGGATTCATGAACCTAACATTCCTGGTTCCTATGTAATATTATTCTTTATAGCATCAGACTTTATTTTCACCACCAGACATATCCATAGCTGAGCATTGTTCCCACTTTGGCCCAGCCACTTCATTCTTACTGGAGCTGTTGGTAACTGCCTCCACTTCTCCCCAGTAGCATATTGAACACATTCCAACCTGTAAGGGCTCATCATTCAGTGTCACATCTTTCTGCCTTTTCATACCTTTTAAGGGGTTCTCCAGGTGGGGGCTCTAATGGCAAGAATACTGGAGTGGGTTGCCATCTCCTCCTCCAGTGGACCCCATTTTGTCAGAACTCTGCACTATGACCCATCCATCTTGGGTGGCCTTGCACAGCATGGCTCATAGCTTTACTGAGTTAGGCAAGTCCCTTCACCATGGCAAGGCTGTGATCCATGAAGGGGAGTAATCATCACACCCATAAATAACAACATGTGAGCACTTACTATATACAGACATTGTTGATAATCTCTTGGCATATTAAATCAGTGAATCCATACACCTGGTTTCTGAGGGAGAGCTTCTTCTGATTGCCATTGTTACTGATGGGGAAACTGAGGCTGCAGAGAGGTTTAACTGCTTGCTCATAGTCACCAGCTGATCGGACCACTGTGACAGGGTCCCTCGGACTTTCCATGATCCCAAAGGTTCAGAGCTCAGACTTGAGGGCTGAACAGCACAGATGAAGAGCCAAGCTCTGCTGGGGACCAGAGGGGTGACCTTCATCATCCCCTCATCCATCCCTCAGGTGGGTGAGATGACTTTCCTGCCCATCTGGATGGTTGCCCCAGCCATGTGACCAGGTACTAACTGATGGGGAGCTCAACTCAGCAAGAGTGCAGCCACATTCATAAATTGTTCCCTTCTCCCTCTATCTGTATAAAGGCGGTGTTCTCAGCTGGTCTTTTAATACAGTCTGCTGTTCCCCATACTTCAGGTTGGTCTGCTTCCAGACACAGAAAACTGAATATACTTTTTATACTGCTCCTGTTACTCCAGCCTTCTGGAGAGAACCAAGAAATGTGTGGGGCTCGCAAAGCCCACAGAACTGCCAGAGCTCTAACCCCAAAAGGATTCTTGCTTCTGCAGCAGGAGAATTGGGAGAACTCAAAAGGAAACTTGTCCCCAGTGGTAAAAATCAGACCAAATAGTTTAGTGCCTACCTGGGAGTCTTCTTGGTAAACAGTCTGAAATTCTGTTTCCCCTGGAATTACCAGCTCAGTGAAATTTGCTTTTGGTATTTACCAGATATTTTGAAGACATGGGCAAGCTGCAGGAAACAGACTCCAACTAGGATGCCCCAGACTATACTGAGCCCACCCCACCCAAAAACCAAACTGCCTTGAACCTGAAATCCAAGACATTTCTCTAGCCAGAAAAGAGGCCTTTGCTGAACTGAAAAAGTCCAATGAGAATGAAAGCTGTAGACCAGATGATAATTTCAAGGATATTATGCTTTAATAACAAACACAAATGTTTTTCTTCAGTATACTTATAATAACACAGGGATGATGTGGCTGGCATATTGCTAAGGTGTATTTAGTTCTTAGAGAAAGCAACTGAATGGCAAAATATGCTCCTCTTCTGCAGATGAGGACAGAAAGGCCCAGAGAGGTGGAGGAACTTGCCCGCAGTCACAGAGCCTGCAAGAGCAGACAGGGTGCCGATCTAGTTCTTGCTGACTCTCTTCCTCCGTGCCTCCCTGCCTGCCTGCAAGCTGGATTGCTTTCATCTCATGCTGAGAAGTCCTTGGGCCCCCTCCACACTCCTGCCAAGAAGCAGCTTCAAAAATTTTTTGAACAAAGGGTAAGCCAACAACTTAAGTTAATAGCCAGAGAGTGCCATGCATGCTTTTGGTTCTGCCTGGCTATTGGTGGGAAAGGGAACATTTCTGTCTAATGACTGGGCTTATTGTCTGCATGCCAACAAGTATAACTGGTTTGACTGATGCTGTCATTGATCCATATGGGGAAGGGATAGGCCCAGTTTTATAGTTGAAGCATCTGGTTCAATTGACTGAACTTTCCACTTTTCTGATTGTCCCTGTGGCACCACATGGACAGAACCAGAAGCTCAGCTCAGAGGTTTCACACATTCGTATAATCTTTGCTGACTCCCTAGAGTCCTAGGTTTGACTGTGACAGAGCAAGTCTGAGGCCTTCTCCCTTTGGGGAATGTGCAGAATGTCAGAGGCCACTTCTGTGCAGCTGAAATTTGCCAACCGTTCACCACTTCACTAGAGGTTTTGTTCCTGCCTCATGCCCAAAGTGGTATTTTTGAAGCCATTGGAATTTGAAATGTCATTTTTATGTTATAGTAAGAGTAACACACAGATTACAGATGCATGCTCAGTATAAAAATAATTGAAATGACATAGCAATAGGTAATGGAAAAATGAATATCCATTCCACCCATCCTCTTCCCTACTTTCAGCCTTATTCCCTTCCCTAGAAATAGCTGCTATTAACTTGTGAACATCTTTCTATGCTTCTTTCTAAACAGATATGTAGAAAAATTGTGTGTGTGTGTATGTGTGGAGAGTTTTTAAAAATCATCATTGGCATTAGACTCTGTAAACTATTCTGCATCATGCTTTTTGTACTGAACAAGTTCTTCTCACTTAGATCTCTATATTATTCTTTTAAAGTGCTGCATAGTATTTAATAATTTATTTCACCATTCCTCCATAATTAGGTAGTGTTTTATAAGCTTCACTGTTACAAACAATGTTTTAGTGAGCTTACTTACACATTTATCCTCATACATTCTTCAGAATGTATCTGAGAGCATATTTCTTAGATATAGAATTGCAGGGTCAAAGATGTATATTTTATGCCCATTGTTATTTTGATAGAAAAACTGCCAGATTACTTCTCTCCTCAAAAAAAAAAAAAAAAGGCAAATAAAAAACAGTGCCAATTTCCTTTCCAATCAACAGTCTATAAGAGGAAATTTGGCAATTTTGTAACACCAACTCCTCAAACCTCTGCCTGAGGGTATTTCTCTGCCAGCTAAATTATTATTCTTGGTATTATAACTTCCTGGTAGCTGATGATCTCTTGGATGCCTGGTTCTGTGGAGGTATTTGATGAGTTGCTCCCTACCCTACCTTAGCTAGAAATGCACCCCACAGCAGCCTCAGACTCCCACTGTTCCGTGTTCTTCATAACAATCATCTTTCTATATTATAACTTATCTAGTCATATTTTGGCTCTTCGACTAGGGAATGCTGTCCTCTGGGACAGAAACCATGCCTAGTCATCCTTTTATTCTCAGCACCCATCACAGTATCTGATCTGTGGTCCCTGAGCTGTTTGAATGAATGGCAAAAAAGAGGGCGGGAAGAAGGAGAGAGGGAGAGGAAAAAGAACCTAAGTTGATCCCTTGAGGCTCCTCAAACCCAGGGAGACTTAATAAAGCTCTGTGTGAAGCGGAGGGACAAGATTTCTAGATTTCTCCTGTACCCAAGATATCTGAGCACTTGGAACCAGAAAATGTCTTTTATTTCTAAAACATTACTCAGCCACTTATCTGAACTGAGTAACACTGTTCATCTCCAGTCTTAGAACTGCAAGGTAGAATATGGGATTTATGAGACAGAAAAGCTCAAACAGTTTGTTCTTTTGAGTTTTCCAAGCACACTGTGCACTTTTCTTTTCTCGTAGCTTATATGCTAACAAAGATGTGTTTGGAAAAATGAAAACTGGGGGACTTTCTGTTCTGACTGTAGACTTACCTCTTTCCTGGGATCTGTCCTCTCAGCACTCAGGGGCCTTCCCACAACCACATGGTCTTCTCTCCCACTTCATTTTCCAGACATCATGCAAGTGTCCTGCCCACTCCATCCTGCCTTAACTTTCTATCCTACACAAGGGAACTCGCTGAAGGGACTCCTCTGCTCATGATTTTAACAGCTGGGAAATTGCTGTATCTTTACTCTGCCCACATGTTGTACACAGGCTTACAGGATATGTCTTATCATTGATTTCTGAGCTGACTCAAGCAATTTCCAGGAAATATTAAAAATTTCCTGAATGCAGTCAAGTTCAAGAACCTGCCTAGAGCCACGCAGGCAGCTTGCACAATCCTGAGGCCCCAGAGCAAAACGACCTCAAGTATCAATGAGAAGCTCTACTTATAAAGGCAAGCATCCACACACAAGGAAGTGGAATGGAAAAATAAAAGGAGAACTGAGATGGAGGGAGGGAAAAAGATTTTTCTTAAAGGATATGAACATTGTAGTTAAAGTATGCAACTAAATAAAGGTGGCATGTCTTATTGAATCAACTAAGTTGATGGATCCTCAGGTACTGTGTTCTCTGGAGGACCCTCTAGCATACTAGTTTAGTAGTCATGCAAACTAGCTGCCTGTGTGTTTGAGACACTTGTGTTTATGTTAATGACCAAATGTTTACTCTACACACTAGTGGCATTAATACCCCAGGGCCTCCAAGATGGTTGTAGTATGTAAGCCACACTGAGCGTCAGTTTTGCTGGTTAGTCCAGAGATGTTTGACCTCTCAGGGGGCCCTAGTGGTAAAGAACCTACTTGCCAATGCACGAGATATAAGAGACTTGGGTTCGATCCCTGAGTTGGGAAGATCCCCTGGAAAAGGAAATGGCAACCCACTCCAGTATTCTTGCCTGGAGAATTCCATGGACAGAGGAGCCTGGTGGGCTACAGTCCTTAGTGTCACAAAGAGTTGGACACAACTGAAGTGACTTAGCACCAGAGATGTTTTAGTATTTCCTGTCTGGATCTACAATCTCTTATCTGTGGGGACTTTCTCTCTTCTAGCAACACCTCTTCCATACTATGTATAGCTTTATGATGGGAAGACCTATCTGGTAACTCTATATTTTAGAGCTGATGAACAATTATTAAGTATTACCTCATCTGGAGTTCTCAAGTTCATTCTCTGTCTGTGTTACCACTGCCATCACCACCTTGATCCCAAGGCATCTTTCTAAATGCTGTCATTTGCTTTTGCATCTTACATATCTGTATATAATACATTAAGTCCCTACATACGAACAAGTTCCATTCCAAGAGTGCATTTGTAAAGCCAATTTGTTTGTAAGTCCGACAGTTAGCCTAGGTACCCAACTAACACCATCAACTATGTAGTACTGTCCTGTGACAGTGACAGTGTTAGTCTCAGTCGTGTCTGACTCTTGGCGACCCCATGGACCATAGTCTACCAGGCTCCTCTGTCCATGGGATTCTCCAGGCAAGACTACTACAGTGGGGAGCCATTCCCTTCTCCAAGGGTTCTTCCCAACCCAGGGATAAAACCTGAATCTTCTGCACCACGGGCAAATTCTTTACTGTCTGAGCCACCAGGGAAGCCCCTTGTACTGTAGTCGGTTTACATTTTTTACATTGTTTTTTAAATACTGTTTATTTATTTGTTATTCTTATTTTTGGTTGCCCTGGTCTTTGTTGCTGTATGTAGTCTTCTCTGATTGCAGAGAGCAGGGCCTATTCTTCATTGTGATGCATGGGCTTATCATTGCAGTGGCTTCTCTTGCTGCAGAGCGCAGGCTCTAGGTGTGCAGGCTTCACTAGTTGTGCCACATGAGCTGTGGGCTTAGTAGCTGTGGTGTACAACTCTAGGACATTCGAGCTTCAGTATTTGCAGCACACAGGCTCAGTAGGTGTGGCTCCCGGGCTCTAGAGCTTGGGCTCAATAGTTGTAGGGCATAAGCTCAGCTGATTCGTGGGAACATGAAATCCTCCCAGACCAGGGACTGAAACTGTGTCCCCTGCATTGGCAGGCAGATTCTTATCCACTGTGCCACCACGAAGTCCCACATTTGCATCTTTGAAAGTTTGCAACTAGAGGGTTCGTATGTAGGGGGCTTCAGTTCAGTTCAGCTGCTCAGTCATGTCTGATGCAACCCCATGGACTATAGCATGCCAGGCTTCCCTGTCCATTAGCAACTCCTGGAGCTTGCTCAAATTCATGTCCATTGAGTCGGTGATGACATCCAACCATCCCATTCTCTGTCATCCCTTTCTCCTCCTGCCCTCAATCTTTCCCAGCATCAGGGTCTTTTCCAGTGAGTCATCTGTTTGCATCAGGTGGCCAAAGTATTGGAGTTTCAGCTTCAGCATCAATCCTTCTAATGAATACTCAGGACTGATCTCCTTTAGGATGTATTGGTTGGATCTCCTTGCAGTCCAAGGGACTCTCAAGAGTCTTCTCCAACATCACAGTTCAAAAGCATCAATTCTTCAGCATTTAGTGTATGCTTATATATGACATGATATAACCTATATAATATTATATTAATAGTTGCCATTATGAGCACATAATTGTTTTCTTTGTCAGACTAGTACTGTATTTGAACTTACTCTACCCTGGAGGTTCTTGGCCACAGTGTTGAGAGACTTGTGATGTGTATCAGTGCTTTTGGTGCCAAGTTCCCAACACCCAGTTGCCACTGGGTTAAATGACGATAAAAGGAATGTATTAGCTTCTGTAACTAATATATAAAAATATGTATGTGTACACATACACATGTATGTATGCTATATGAATTTTTGGCATATTTGTGTCTGATCCTAGCTCCTTTGGGCTGAAGTGCTCTTGCTCTACTGGCTTCATCTCAAGCTTATGTCACTCATGGTGGCAAAATGACATTAGCAGTTCTAGGTCCCACATCCACACTGTGTACCACATGTCAGGAAGAACTTGTCTTCCTCCCCCGGTGCTTCCACCCCAACCATTATGCCACAGTCCTGGTTTTCTCTCCAGGAACAGAGAGGTCACACACCTTTTCCTATACCAAGCAGAATGATAACAGATTTGCTCAAGTCCTAGAGCTGGGGATGGGTCAGTATCAACCTAACTCCATGAGTGTATTATGCTCTGGGGGAAGTGAAAGGTGAGGATGGGAGGGCTGGCAGCAATGTCCTCACAGAGGGCAGTGAAGAAAAGGGGAAATGTGTAAATTCTGAGCTCAGAACTATATATCTTTTACAAAGTATCTTATCGTGGTCCAGAAGTACCCTTACTGATAACTTGAGTGGTGGGGCATGTGAAATATAGGCTTGGCCGAAAAGACCTTCAGGTTTCTCCATAACTCAATTGGACTTTTCTGCCAACCCTACACTATCTAATAGATATTACTCAAGATGTTGAGCAAGCTCTGGGAGTTGGTGATGGACAGGGAAGCCTGGCATGCTGCAGTCTGTGGGGTCTCAAAGAGTCAGACACGACTGAGCGACTCAACTGACTGACTGAAGATGTTGAGAATCTGTTCTAACCCATCAGATACTCAGGGCAGGAACTGTGGGTTATATCTCTTTTTAGCACATGGGAAGTGGGAACTGAATTTACTCCTTTTCTCTCTACTGCCAGCTGCCCCTCTCTGTTTTCTTTCCTGTTAATACCCTGATGTTTACCCTCCTCTTCCATAAACTTGCCCCTGTCTACCATTAGGGGAAGGCAAGTCCACTGTCCACCCTTGCCACTTCTTTTCTGGAGAATGTAATTTGGAAAGAAAGAACATATATGCTTGACTATTTCATCAAGTGAAGGAACCTCATTGAGAGGGTCAACTAGAGAATGATGTGTTTTCTCTGTGCACTATAAGCAAAGGCACCCATCCATGTCTTCGATACCTTTTGGTTGTGGAGCAATGTGGGACGGACCTGGAGCTGCCTATGGCTTTGATGTAATTGGGTTTCATAAAAGAAAATCTTTATTTAGATGGACTGTGTGTCATTTGTCACATGTAGACATGATACTCTGACCCACTGTTTTAGGATGCACATTTCTTATGATTATTCACTTAGAGATGATGAGTGAAAGCCGAGCTGCAGATGCTTCTTCTCAGTCCTGTTTGGATCAGGCGCATGTAAAAGATCTGTCTATGTAGTCTTGAGTATGATCTCTGACCATGGGTCTGGATTTCTTCTACTCAAGGGACATGGATTGAACAGGGCTGGATTGTGATACTTAGACACCACAGCCATAAAGCAGTGCTTCACTGTAAAACAGAAAATTTATATGCAGTCAGAAATCAAAATAACATCATTTGGCTTTAGAGATGGCAAAAGTCTGAATAAATGTGATTAACCTGAATTATTCTCTGCCCTTTTGCATCTCTCTTTTAGTTCCCCTTCTTTGCTGGTAGGGCGTTAAGTACATGTATATTCTGTCTTTTAAATAATCTAGTTCTGGGTCCAGAAGGAAATCAGATAGCTACTTTTGCCCAGTAAGTTTTGACATTCTATCCTGCTACGTGAACTTTCCCTGGAAAAATAAAAACAAAAAATTGAACAGATAGAAAGACTTAAGGCAGCTTGCTTCTAACAAAAGGAATATTGAGGTCACTAAAAGACTCTAGACTCCAGACGCTGAATGTTGCAGCTGCTAGCATGGTGACCTCATGGAGAGAGAAGAATCCTCTTTGACCAGAAAATACAAGTCACTCAAGAGTTCATTTTCCTCAGCCCCACTGCTGGACAGCACTGTTCTCCTGTCCTATCTAAATGCAATCTCTCTCTTCTGTGTCCTTGACCTAATCCCCTCTGGCCAATCAAAGGCAATACTTCAGCAGTTCTTCCCTCCCTTTATTGGATCATTCCCATCAGGCAACAAATGTGCCAT
Source organism: Ovis aries (assembly GCF_016772045.2). Lineage (NCBI taxonomy): Eukaryota > Metazoa > Chordata > Mammalia > Artiodactyla > Bovidae > Ovis > Ovis aries. Next base: position 52,320,240 of record NC_056058.1, on the reverse strand, counting down.
TGTTCCTCTTATCTTTAATAATAATATTAATAGCTTCCAAATCCCCCAAGGCTATACCCGATTTCTCTATTTTCTCTTTGGTGATAAAATTCCTCCAAACAGTTGTCTTTAGTGGAGACTAATTCATCCCCTCCCATGAAATCTTAAGGCCAATCCAGCCTAGTTCCTCCAGCTTCCCCAACCCTAGAAAGGAGCTCTCTTCAGGTCACCAGTGATCTCCACATTGCTAAATCCAGTGGTCAGTATTCGGCTTTGATACGGATTTATAGGACACCATTCTGTCTTGGTTTTCCTCCTACTTTCTCATGCTCTGTCTCCTTTGCTTGTTTCTCCTCTTCTCTACAAAGCTGAGGTGCCCCAGGGACCCCCCTAACTCTCATTTTACTTTAATCTTATGTTGATAACTCTAGGAATTCTATCTCCAGTCCAGACCTCTCTGTTGGGCCTCAGACTCATAACCAACAACCAACTCAATTTGAATGTCTAACAAGCATTTTGAAACTCAGCATGTCCAAGATGAACTCCTATTTTCCCCTTCCACTCACTCCCATCCCTACCAAACCTGTTCTACACTTAGTCTTTCCCACCTTCACTGCTAAAGACTCTAACCAGTCCACCAGCATATTATCTTGAAAAGAGAACCAGACTTCAGACTCTCCAGTTTCTACTACATGGTCTGGGCCTGCCAGGATTACTAGCCACCCTGCTTCTATTTTTCGCCCTATCAGTTCAGTTCAGTTCAGTCGATCAGTCGCGTCCAACTCTTTGCAATCCCATGGACCACAACACGCCAGGCTTCCCTGTCCATCACCAACTCCTGGAGCTTTCTCAAACTCATGTCCATCAAGTCAGTGATGCCATCCAACCATCTCATCCTCTGCCGTCCCCTTCTCCTCCCACCTTCAATCGTTCCCAGCATCAGGATCTTTTCCAGTGAATCAGTTCTTCACATCAGGAAGCCAAAGTATTGGCGTTTCAGTTTCAACACCAGTCCTTCCAATGAACACCCAGGACTGATTTCCTTTAGGATGGACTGGTTGGATCTCCTTGCAGTCCAAGGGACTCTCAAGAGTCTTCTTCAAAGCCTCAGTTCAAAAGATCAATTCTTCAGTGCTCAGCTTTCTTTAGAGTCCAACTCTCACATCCATACATGACTACTGGAAAAACCATAGCTTTGACTAGACGGACTTTTGTTGGCAAAGTAATGTCTCTGCTTTTTAATATGCTGTCTAGACTGGTCATAACTTTTCTTCCAAGGAGCAAGCGTCTTTTAATTTCATGGCTGAAGTCACCATCTGCAGTAATTTTGGAGCCCCAAATAATAAAGTCTCTCACCGTTTCCATTGTTTCCCCCATCTATTTGCCATGAAGTGATGGGACCAGATGCCATGATCGTAGTTTTTTGAATGCTGAGTTTTAAACCAACTTTTTCACTCTCCTCTTTCACTTTCATCAAGAGGCTTTTAGTTCCTCTTCACTTTCTGCCATAAGTGTGGTATCATCTGCATATCTGAGATTATTGATATTCTTCCCAGCCATCTTGATTCCATTTTGTGCTTCATCCAACCCAGGATTTTGCATGATGTACCCTGCATAGAAGTTAAATAAGCAGGGTGACAATATACAGCCTTGACATACTCCTTTTCCTATTTGGAACCAGTCTGTTGTTCCATGTCCATTTCTAACTGTTGCTTCTTGACCTGCATACAGATTTCTCAGGAGGCAGGTCAGGTTTCTCCCTATAGTCTACTATCAACACAGCAGCCACTCCAGTCCACTTGGAACAAATCAGATGGCAGTCCTCCAGGGGCTTGCTCAGGGTCAAAGCCATGGTCCCACATTGTTTGGCCTCTTTACTTGCTGACTCTTCTCCTACTGTGTTCTCCTTCTTAATTCTACTGCAGACACTTTGGACTTCTTGGTCTTCCTCAAGCACCCAAGGCATGCTCCTACCTTAGGGTCTTTGCACTGGAGATCTCTTTTGCCTTAAATATTCTTTCCCCTAATATCTGTGTGACAGATCTTTCGCCTCCTGTTAGTCCTTGCTAAAATAGCACTCTCTAGATGAAACCTACCTGACCTTCCCACTTAAAACTGAAACTTGCCCATGTACCACTCCTTGTCTTCCTTAACTTGTTCTATTTTTTTCCAAAGCACTTATCACCTTCTGCCATGCCATATATATACACATATACATATGTATACACACACACACATATATATGATATAATTAACATACATATTATTTTCAGTACAATATACTGTTTATTGTCAATCTCCCAGCAGCCCATAGAATGTACGCTTCTATAAGATGGGGTGGGAGTTTTAGTCACTTTGTATCCAGGTGTCTAGTGCAGTGCTTAGTATTTTCAGGGGCTTGATAAATAGTAATTAATTCCTAGTCTATTATCAGCTGTTTTCACTTTTTACATAGTGAGCATTTTCCATGATTAACATGCTTATATTTGATTCTATGTCCAATCCTATGTGTATAGTGACATACTGAAGACCCTAATCCCATGACTTTATCATCATCTTGTGAATGAAAGAATTCAGATTTTCTCTTTAAATGGAAAGGACTTTCAAACTCCATCTCTCCAGGTCCCATTCTGAGGCCTCATTTCTGTATCAGAGTACTGTAAGGACATTAGCAAGGCACAGTGAAAATCAGAGCTAAGACAGCAATCTGTTGTCTCTACAAATTCCAGAATGAGGAGATCAAGCACTTTTGCAGTGGCATAGTGGTTAAGAGCATGGTCTTTGGAGTCAGACTCCTTGACTTCTTATCATGGAGCCAAGATTTACTGGGCCTATATTTAGTCATCTGTAACACTGCCTTACTATTTTAATCATTGTTGTTGATGGTCCCATAATAGTTGAATAGGTGGTATGGTGGGCAGCATAACAGCTCTCCAGAGATGTCCACATCCTAACCCCCAAACCTGTGCATGTGTTACTTTACATGGCAAAAAGGGGCTTGGCAGATGTAATTAAGGTTACAGACCTTGAGGTGGAAGAATTATCCTTGATTATCTGTGGGCCCAATGTAATCACATGGACCATTGAAAGTAGAGGAGGAAGAGTCAGTAAGAAGAGGCAGGAGAGACACAAAGCATGAGAGGGACTCACCCCACTGTTGCTGGCCTTGAAAATGAAGGAGCAGTGAGCCAAGGAATGTGGGCAGCCTCTAGGAGCTGAGAACAACCCTGGCCAGAAAACCAGCAGGGAAACAGGACTTGGTCCTAAAACCACGTGGAGCTGAACCCTATCAGCTGAGCTCAGCCGGCATGAGCCTGAATGTGCCTTCTCCCCTAGACCCCAGGGAGACAAACACCTTAATTCTGACCTCCTGTGATCCATGGCCAAGCCCACTGGACTTCTGACCTATAGAACCGTGAGATAGTAAATTGAAGTGCCAAGTGACTAGGAACATGAAGGCAACCAAGTCACTATTTATTATTCAAATTCCCCATATAATGCTGAGGAAAAGCTTTCAAGTGGGAGGGAAATTAACATGCTTGCCTTGTGTCACATGCCATGCTAGGACCTTTATGTATGTCATGTCATTCCAAACAGAGACTGGAACATATACATTGCAAGACTTCTACAGTGAGCGTAGAAGGTCAAGTGTTGGATCATGAAAGGGAAAGAAACCCCTTTGCACTTTGTGTCTTTCCTGTGTCTCCCAGAAATCATGGCTGGGGTTACTCGATTTCCTAATTGTAGTAGTTTTCAGTGAAGTATATTATTTTTGTTATAAAAAAGTTAGAACAGAGAATAATATGACAATTATCAATCTACCTGTCATTTAGATTTCACTAATGTAAATGCTTTTGCCATATTTGACTCAAATCTATTCTTTTTATGATAAAAACAAAGATGTCCCAGGTTTGCTGTAGTCCTCCTGTGCCTGGCCAGCATCCCTTCTTGGGCCTAAGAGGTAACCACTGCACCTAAACCACTTCTGTTTAGGGATAGAAAGCAGAATGCACATCCTTTCTGTCCAGGTTTCTATACTGGTGCCAAATATGCCTCTCCCCACGTGACACAGTGTATTGTAATGTATGGAGTGTATTATTGTAACGTAGTGTTAGTGTGTTAGCCTTACACAGGTGGAAATGCACTGTGCCTTTTATCCTGCAGTGTGCCTTTCCATTCTATATTGTGTTTTCACTGTTTATGTTGACATATATGGATCTCAGTTGTTTAACTGCTGAATAACATTCTAAAGAAAGGACCAACTAGTTTATTTACATATTGATAGTGAGTTTCCAAATTGTAGCTACTACAAAAACTGCTCTAATGAGCTCTCCTGTGCATTATTGTTGCATGCATGTGGAGACTTTGTGTAATATGGAAATAACTTACATCTAGGAGAAGACTTTGTGTAAGATGTAAATACCTTTTGTCTAGGAGAGGACTCACGACACGTAGGCTGTGCACATCCCTGCAGCTGCACCTTCTCTTAACATTGCCAAGGGGCTCACCTGACTTGTACACCCACCAGCAGCACATCAGAATGTCCCCAACAATAATGATTGTCAAACTTTTAAAACATTTCCCTATCTGATACATGTGGAACTGTCTTTTTTTTTCCCCCTAGGTTTTCTATTATTTCCACTTATTGTTGGAATCATTACGTCTTTTTTTTTTTCTTTTTTCACTTAAAAAGTTTCTGTTGGAGTATAGTTGATTTACAATGTAGTTTCAGTTTCAGGTGTACAGAAAAGTGAATCAGTTATGCATATACATATACATATACCCACTCTTTTTAAAGATTCTTTTCCCATGTAGGCCACTACAGAGTAGAGTTCCCTATGCTTTACAGGAGGTTCTTATTAGTTATTTATTTTATATATAGTAGTGTGTATATGTCAATCCCAATCTTCCAATTTATTCCTACTCTCTTTACCCACTAGTAAACATTTGTTTTCTACATCCATGCCTCTACTTCTGTTTTGTATTTAAGGTCATTTGTACTCCCTTTTATTTTTTAGATTCCACATATAAGCGATACCATATTTGTCTTTCTTTGTCTGACTTGTTTCACTCAGTATGACAATCTCTAGGTCCATCCATCTTGCTACAGATAGCATTATTTTGTTCTTTTTATGGTTGAGTAGTATTCCATTGTGTATATGTACCATACCTTTTTTATGATGATTTTTTGATGAACATTTAACATTTGCTTTCATGTCCTGGCTATTGTAAATAGTGCTGCAATAAACATTGGGGTGCGTGTCACTTTTCAAACTACAGTTTTCTCTGGTATATGCCCAGGAGTGAGATTGCTGGCTCATATGGTAGTCCTATTTTTAAGTTTCCTGCATACTGTTCTCCATAGTGGCCTTTTAATTATAATGTCCTAATTAATTGTAAGGTTGACCATCTTCCCATATCTTAACTGGCCAGTTAAGATATGGGAAGTTTCTTTCTTCTAGAAATTACTTATTTATAACTTTGTCCATTTTTTTTTAATTGGTAGGTCCACCTTCTTCTGGCTCATTCATAATTCATTATATAATCCAGAAACACATTTGCTTGTTATAAGAATTGCAAATATCTTCTCCCTGTTGATTGCTTGCTACTATAATTTTATTTGGGGTGGGTTTTCCAAAAAAAAAAATGCAGAAACTTATTTAACACAGTCAAATGTATGGATTTTTTTCTTTTTATATTATGTACTTTCAAATGTATGGATTTTTTTCTTTTTATATTATGTACTTTCTGGGTTGTGTTTGAGACACCGTCTTTACCCTGAGAGGAGACTGAGAGGCCACCAAGGGATGAGGGAGATGAGAAGGGGTCATATTTGTGGGCTTTTCTGTCTCTACTCTCCTCAGAATAGTACCTCATATGTCTATTTTATGTTTGGACTCCTACATAGCTTTGCATTGAAAGAGTTGTCTTGCTATTTAAAAATATATATATTTTGAATATTATTATATTTGCTCTGAGATTCATGTCTATTAAGACAAAAAAAGATGAGTGACTTTACTCAGAAGAGAAAATAAAGAATAAATATAATGTGTCAGTTTTTGTTTGCTGGGGAAAAGAGGACTACCAATTTGCCTGAAAGGGAAACCCTTAGCACTGAGTCCTAGCTGCGATATATCACGTGAACCCTCATGTCAAGGAAGGACCCAGTGTGCAATAGTATAAATAGTAGGTTCAGAATGTTCAGAAAGATTCTCATATGGCCTTGCTTATAGAACTAGATGGAGACAAGAGATTCATCTTGGAATATAGGGTACTTTCAGGACTCTATTGAAATGGAAACTCTGTATATTCTGGCTATGTCCCAAGTCACAGATCAGCTTTGAGCTCCACCTGAGGCTCTGATTGGTGCTGTAGTATCTGGTGAATCACAGGGTCTGGAGAAGGGAGCTATTCCCCCTCATCAGGTGTTCATTCTAGTTTTCAGCCTCTCCTCTTTGTTCTTTCTCTAGAAGTCATTAAAGGGCTTATTATTTAGTGAACTCAGATCCTTTCTGTTTTGAAGGCTCTTCATATTCAGCAGCCTGCAAAGGTGAAATAAACATGCACAGACAGTTGCTGCCTTCTAGTTTTTAAAAGCTTCTTACCCACAGCTCTGTATTTGTGAATTTAATGCTTTTCACCAGATGGGGAAATCTAGCTTGTTCTTTATTTCGGTGTTGGCTGGATAGCTCAGATTAGCTGGAATATCTTGTTTTGAAATGTGCATGTTTTCAGAGGTACTCCTATCTCTAGCAAAAGTATGAAGGCAAAAGAAAAGATCATTTTACTTGATTACCTTTTTCTTTTTTATTGGAATATAATTGCTTTACAATGTTATGATAGCTTCTGCTGTACAACATGAATCAGCTATAGGTATACATATATCCCTTCCCTCTTGAGCCTCCCTCTAACTCCCTGCCCCCACCCCTCTAGGTCATCACACAGCACCGCGCTGAGCTCCCTGTGAGGTACAGCAGCTTCCTGCTAGCTGTCTATTTGATGCAGGTTGGTGTATATATGCCAGTGCTGCTCTCCCAAGTTGCCCCACCTTTGCCTTCTACACTGTGTCCACCCGTCTGTCCTCCAAGTCTGCATCTCTATTTACATGATTATCAACTTGAATTTTTAAATCTTTTACTTCTCCCCACAAGTACATTCCCCCCGCCTTTTTCTCTGTTTCTTATTTTAGTTTGTATTATAGTTTCATTTTAAATTCTCTCAGTTAGGGCTCCTTGGTTATGCTTCACTTTGTTTTTTAAAGTAATCTGCTTAAGTTTAAAAGGATCTGTTTTCTTAAACAGGGTTAGCACACATGATAGTATGTTTGCTGGCATTCTGCCACTGTCCTGTCACCCAGCTCTCTGGATTTATGCTTGTTTCTTCAGGAATGTGCAGAACTGTTCTGAATAAAGATAAAGAAAGGAATTCAAAACTCTTGTCCCAAGAAAGGCATGCAGAGTGATTTTTTTCATGCTTATACAGTAAAGAGGATGACTGAAGCTTTTCCTCTGAAGAGTAAGAATATAAAAGTAATACTCAGCTGGATTTTTCTACCCCCACCCTGGAGTGTGTATCAGTGGAACTTCCACAGTGTGTCAATCCATAGACATGTCTTCAAGTAGTCTCCATTTCACAGGTCTGGGGGTTGAATCAAGTAAAAAGAACGCATGGATTGCTCCTCAGATTGTGAAAGATCTCTAGGTCCTGTTCTAAACCACTACGTGGGCTACATACACACACACACACACACACACACACACACACACACAGAGTCTCAAGCGTTTACTCAGAAGGCATCACGTATCTCGACTTACATGCCTTTCAAAGCACAAAGGAATAAGATCCACTCATTGCTGTCAAAGTACTGGCAGATGGAATGCAGAATTCCACTCATAGGCTTTCATTGAAGAGACCTTAATAAAGGAATCATTTATAGGGTAAATGGAGCCAAAAAGGGACCAGCAAGAGGAAGAAGGCATTTTCACCCCTAAAGCTTAAAAGAAAGGATGCCCAGTGGAGCTAGAGCTGGGGAGGGCTGCCTGGCAGTTGCTGGGGCCACAGAGGAGTGTGGCTAGAAGACAGCGAAGAGAAAGTAAGGAACAGGGACAAAATATGCCAGGTCTTCTTGCTTCCTGCCCCTCATCTCTGGCTTCCATGGGCCAAACCCAACCACCCATGCTAGAAGGCAAGGGAGCCATGATGGAGCGGTCCATGGGCCAGTCTCTTTAGGTGCAAAGGAGGGAGGAGGAGCAGGCGTCAGAGAAGAGATGGCTGCACAGTGGTTAAGAGTGAGCAGGTTTGAAATTGGCTCAAGACTGTCTTCTTAAGGGTTATCTGATTCAGTTCCTGAAACGTGGGTGGGAGGTGTGGGGATATTGGTAAATGGCTTAATTTGTTATGAAGAAGAACTCTGGTCTTCTGGGTGACATGACTTTGCTAAAATATATAAGCTGAGAGCCATTGATTGGACATCTGCTGACCTGAGAGAGTGATGAAATGTTTGAGCTGGAGGGGTCGTTTAGAGAGTATCTAACCCAATCACTGCTCTTTGGAGACAGGAAAAATGAAGCTTCTAATGGTCATTCCTTCCTTCATAATAAGACGTAGAGTATACCTATTGTGTAGATACTCAACAGTGAGTTAAACAAAATCCTATGCTCATGGGGCTTATATTCTAGGCAAGAGAAGCAATAAATAACAACAATAGAGTATATGATAGATCTGAAGGGGACATGTGCTATGAAGAAAAATAAGATAGTGAGAGTAAAGAAGGACAAGGGATGTGGTTTCTCCTTTATGGGGTAGATGTGGAAGACCTCTTTGATTAGCACCATTTGAGCAGGGAGCACAAAAGGGTAAGGGGTGAGCCATATGGATATCTGGGGCAAGAGCATTCCAGGCAGGATGAGCAGGCAGTTTGGAGCCCTGAGTGGGAGCTTCAAGTAGAGTTCATTGAGAAGGGTTAGGGTGATGGGAGATGAAGCTGTGAGCAAGGGCCAAGGAACTTTGTGGGCTGCGTGGAACTTTGATTCATTCTCAGGGTAATGGGAAGCCATTAGAAAGTACTGAGCAGGGCAGTGACGTGACCTGACTTAGGTCTTAATAATATCCCTTCAGTAGCTGTGTGAGAGTAGATTGCAGGAGGCCAAGTGCCAAAGCAAGGAGAGCAGGGAGGACACTGTGACAGTAATCCAGGGGAGGTAGGATGATGGCTGGGACCAGAGTGGATGTGGTGGCAGTGACGATGTACTCAGATTCTGGGTCTGAACATCGAGTCCACGGGATTTACTGACATAGGAGACAAGTGAGCCAGAGAAATCAAAGGTGACTCCCAGCTTTTTGGCTTGAGTGTCAAGGAAGGTGGGGCTGATATTACTGAGCTGGGAGAGGTTTGGTTGAGTAGGGGTATAAAAAGAATTTGGTGAGGGACTTAGTGTTAAAGGCCTATTAAGGTCTATGAAAGAAAAAAGTGTATATATACACACACGTATACACATACATAAACAGATATACACATATGCATTCACTGGTGTGTGTGGGGGGGACGAGTATGAAGCTTAGGAGAGGGATGAGACCTGAGGTATAAATTTGGAGATAGCATTTAAAGTCAAGAGAGGATGTGGTCATCCTGAGAGTGAATGGAGCTGTAGTGGCGGTGGTTTAGTCGCAAAGTCGTGTCCGACTCTTTGCAACCCCATGGACTATAGCCCACCAGGCTCCTGTCCATGGGATTTCCCAGGCAAGTATACTAGAGTGGGTTGCCATTTCCTTCTCCACGAAACTTAGCACAGAACGCTGGAACATACTAATGAGAATATTTACCTGTTTTAATTTTTATTATTCTTACTAAACCCTCCTTCAGCTCTAACTGTATGCAAGGTACAATGTTAAGCACTTCACATGCATTATCCTCTTTAATTCTCCTAACAACTCTGTGCAAAATTGACTACTATCCTTCTTGTACAGAAAACAAAACTAAGGCTCAGAGGAATTAACCAGCCTGCCAAAGTCACACAGCTAGTCTGCGGCAAAGCTGGGAATCAAGCCCAGACAGTCTGACTCCAGTCGAAGCAGCCAGTCCAAGCTGATGTAGCAAGTTTGTGGCAGAATATGTCTGATAAGCTGCTCTCTTGGCTATGCTGCATCTGCTGATTAAGTTTTTTCACTTCCATGCAGCTCCTTGAAGTGCAAAATCAGACTTGTACATAGAGCATCCTGATAAGGTGCATACCCTTAGGCCAGCCCCAGCTTACACATCCAACCTCATCTCTTCTCTCAACAGTGGCGAAGGTTCTGAATTCTGTTATCTTTAGTGTCTCTCTGGTGCTCAGCGTAGGACCTGGCCCTGCTGCTGTGGACCAATCAACTGCAAGTCCACTGTGACCTCACTAGCTTATCTTGATGATAAGAGTGAGAGTGAGAAGGGAGGTCACATGCTCATTGCAGAGTTTGTCAATTCAGGCTGACAAGAAACCCACCTTTTGGAAATCATGCAAGACAGAGGACTTCTGTTAGATCTATGATACAATGCCTTGTCTAGGGGGATTAGTCACAATGGAGGACATGAACTGGAAGGTGGTCAGCATCTATTCAAAAGGCTATGTTTGGTATTAACCTGCCCTGGAGTGTGGCTATCCTGTGGCTATTCTCCTCTCAAAGAATGGTGTTTTGCTGTGTGCTATACCTAGGCAGGCACAGATAACATTGTGCGGGATCTCCGCCACCAGACTTCGGAGATGTGGCAGAACCGTAACTGGAACCTTTCCGAGAACTATTTGGTAAACATACTGTCAGTCCTTGGTTTTAAATAAACTGCCATCAGCCATCTGAAAAAGACAAAATGATAACAATGTATTAGTACCAAAATGCCAAGGGACACACACCTCAGAACACTAAGATAGGCAACACCAAGCGTGATCTGTAGCTTCCATCACTTCCATTTCCCAAGTTGTTCAGGAGCCTGACATAAAGAAGACAGCTCAGGCTTAGGAGTCAGATGGGCCCGGGTCTGAGTCTAGTCCAGATGTTCTATAGTGGGGACCTTGAGCTCGGTGCTCAGTGCCTTAGCACCCAGTCATCCTCACTCCTAAAGCAGGAATAAGACAGTTCCTACTGAGTAGGGTTGCTGTGAGGCTATAAACCCAATAGATGTGAAAAATACCAATATCAGTATAGGAGCTGAGACATAATATGTGTGGTGGATAATAGCCCTAGAGATGATGGTGATAATGGTAGCAGTTGTGGTGGTGATGATAAAGATGACAGTTATGATAGTGGAGGTCATGATATTGTTCATGATAATAGTAATGATGATGACAGTGATGGTGATAGTTATGATGGTGGAAGTGATGATGCTGATAGTAATAAATATCATCATCCAACATTTGAGGACCTGGACTGGGCCCATAACTCTGAAGGGTATACACTAGAAAATGAGAAAGAATTGCTGCTTCAAAGAAGAATGTTTGGTAGATTAAATTAAAATACTTGGAAAAACTTAACTACTCAACAGCTTGTTAATAATTATTAACAGTTAGAATATTTAACATTTATTCAGTGTTCATTGATGTGTCAGGCATGGCACCAAGTAGTTCATATATTTCATTGAATCCTAAAGATACCCCTTTGAAGAATAAAGTGTAATTGGCTCCATGTCAGATTAGAAATCCAAGGCTCAGAAAGATTAAGTGTCTCATCTGCAGTCACACAGTAGGAAAGTGATAAAGCAAGAATTCAAGCCCAGGGCTCCAGAGTCCAAGCTCATAACCCTTACATCATAATGCCTCTGTCCCAGCTAGACATACAGTAGCTTTTCTAAGAGGGAAGAGGTCAGCATGCTCTGAAATATTAGCAGGTACATAGAGCTTATGCTGATGGTTCTTATGAGAAATTCACACAAATAAATAAAAGTGTGTTTGTGATACAGTTGAGACTCCAAACAAGCAAATCACAGATACATCTTCTTGGCCCTACACAATAATTCTAACATGTAAAACTAGGAGATCTCAACTTGGAAATCCAGGTTTCTTGCTTTTTTTTTTTTTTAAAACAAGTTGAATTGTCTAGAAAACTGGATCATATTCCAGAGTGGTTTCATTTAACTGGAATGGCTGCTACTTTTAGCTCAGGTATTCATTGCTAAGCTTGTCCAGTGCCCCAAACTCCCTATTTCTTTTGCCTGCAAACTTCCCTTGTTTGCACACCTGGCCTGGTCCTATTGATTTGCAAAGAGGGTCCTGCTGTTGAGGCTCACATGCAGGCCCAGGATACAGTTCAGGTGGCAATTAGCAAAGCAGAGCTCCTTCCCCAGTAAATGCCAAAGCCAAAGAAAGAGAAGAGGACCTGCCTTCCAATGGACCAGCTATCTCCTCCCAGGGAAGATGGTCTGTTTTTGTAGCAACTGGAATTCACTCTGATCAGCTCCACCATCAACCAAGGGCTCTTGGTCACCCATTATCTGTCTTTCCTACCCTCCTTGCTGGCTGCTGGTCATTAGTTCCTTTTTCTCCCTTTCACAACAATATTCTTACCTCTCTTGTGACCCATTATTTTTACTGTGGTCTTTCCCCAGAAAGGGTTTCAGAAGGTTATTTTTCTCTTGTTTTCATCTTTATATAAGTAGTTCCCCAAGAGAACAGGACCCTTGCAAGATAGCAAAATAATGTAAGACTTCCTTGTAAGTCTTAGTTGAAAAGAGGTACAGATAAATTAAAAAAAAGATAAGCAAACATCTCATTTGTATTGCGCACAAATCTACTATTTTGTCTGATCTTCAAAGCAGCCCAGGGAGGTGGGCAGAGTGGGAGATACATGTGCACTTCTTGAAGACTACAGCTCAGAAGTGAAGTTATCTCAGAGGTTCAGTGATCAGTAGGCCAGAGAATATGGATTGGTGCCCATGTCTGGCCTGGGGTGAGTCAGCACAGACATGGCTCAGCTCCTGCCTCACCACTTAGTGTACCCTTATGGACCTTTGTTCTGGGAGAACTGAAACCAAAATGCTAAGACCAACAATCTGTATGTTATAATGCCCTTCTTTCCATGAATGTGCCAGGCCCTGTGCTGATCCCAGGCTACACAGAAAAGTCCATGTGAATAACGCCAAGAGAGGAAGAGAGGATAGCTCAAGTGCTGCGAGAATACCACCTTGTACCTGTATGGCTTTTTATGATTTTTAAACACTTTTAAAAAATTATTATTTTCTATTTTTGGCTGTGCTGGTCTTTGTTGCTGTGTGTGGGCTTCCTCTAGGTGCTGCAAGCAGGAGCTACTTTTCGTTACAGTGTATAGGCCTCTCATTGCGGTGGCTCCTCTTATTGCAGAGCACAGATGCTTGGCACACAGGCTTCAGTAGTTGCAGTATGCGGGCTTGGTTAGGTGCAGCTCTTGGCCTCTAGAGTGCAGGCTCAGTAGTTGTGGAGTACAGGCTTACTTGCTCCACAGCATGTGGAATTTTCTTGGACCGGGGATCAAATCCAGGTTCCCTGCATTGGCAGGCAGATTCTTTACCAATAAACTAGCAGGGAAGTCCTTTTTTATGACTTCTAAAGTCATTTTGAAGCAATCTCATATGCTGAAGGTATTCCCATTTTACAGATGAAATTGAGGCTATGAAAATCTCAATGACATAACAACTAGCAATCTGTAGAGCTGGGACTCAAACCCAGGTCTTAACATTTTGGGATCAATGCTCTTTTCACTACTGATACTTCTAGCACCTAACGGTACTTTAGCACATAGTGCATGCTCAAGAAATGGTCACCCAACCTGAATTAACACCGCATCCCCTCTTGAAATGACTCAAACTACCTAACATCAACATTTCTGTTTTATGGCCAAGAAAACAAGGCACCTCAGGAATCTTGCAAACCTATGGCTCACAGTCAATAGTGCCTGAAATTAATCACTATTGTTTTCACCTAAAGCAATATATGAAGCTAGAAAAATGAAAAGAAAAGGAAAAAACACCTCTGCAGGGGCAGATAGCAGATAAAGCCTTTTCTTAGGTTTGTTGACATTCTTCTTTGCCCAAGGACAATCTGTTAAGAAGAAAATATTTTTCTTCAAACTACATTCCAGACTCAAAGTTCAGTACTGAGTCTAAGTAGAAGTGAATTGCTTAATCTTCTTCTAGTCTTCCCTGCCCCTAGGTGAGTTTCCAGGTCTTCCAGTGAGTAGGGGGAGCCTCCTCCTTGGTTATTGTTCTTCTTTGCAGTTCAGTGGGAAACACACAGAGAGCAGTTTGATAGGAAAACTTTGGCTTAGTTTGGCTCACGCATCAGTACAGAAACAAGGATGAGTGATTCAAGAGCCAGTTCTATGGTTTGAGCCTCCCCTGTTGGAGGCCTGGCTGGTCCAGGAGGATCTGCTACCTGATAGCATTTTCTGACCTGATCTAGCCATCCTTGCAAAGGGCCAGGCCCCAGTCACTTCTCCCTCTGGAAAGGGCTGCTTAGACCCTGGCAAGTACCAGAGCTCCTGGTACTAACTCATGAAGTTCACAACCTCCTCTGCCCTTTCTGCTAGTTGGCCCTCCCTCCTTGCCTCCTGTTCAGTCATCTCACCACCACTCTCCTAATTGATAGGCACATGGATGGGTGATAGAACTGAACAGACAACAAGAGTGTGAAATCCAATAAAACAAAGGAGAGGGTACTGCAAAGGAATACAACTTTTTATATTTAATTTTTATTTTATATTGGAATATAGTTGATTTTACAATGTTATGTTAGTTTCAGCAAAGTGAAAGAAAAGCAAAGTGATTCAGTTACACATATACATGTATCCATTTTTTCAGATTCTTTTCCCATATAGGTTATTACAGATTAGAGTTCCCTATGCTATATAGTAGGTCTTTATTTATGATCTATTTTATATAAGCATACTAAGTCAATTCATATTAAAATATATATATATAATATATAATAGTGTGTAAATGTTCATCCCAAACTCCAAATTTATCCTTCCCCCTTTCCCCTTTGGTAGCTATAAGTTTGTTTTTGAAGCGAGTCTGTTTCTGTTTTGTAAGTAAGTTCATCTGTATCATTTTTTTAGATTCTACGTATAAGTGATATCATATGATATTTGCCTTTTCTCTGTCTGACTTGCTTCACTTAGTATGACTATCTCTAGGCCCGTCTCTGTTGCTGCAAATGGCATTGTTTCATCCTTCTTACAGCTGAAAGGATCCCTTTGCACATTGGACCACATCTCCTTTATCCATTCCTCTGTGGGTTACTTTCACGTCTCGGCTGTTATAGACAGTGCTGCACCGAACATTGGAGCATAGATATCTTTTTGAATTACTCTTTTTTTCTGCAGATATATGCCCAGGAGTGGGGTTGCTGGATCATACGGTAGTTCTAGTTTCAGTTTTTTAAGAAACCTCTGTACTGTTCTCCGTAAATGGTTGTTTCAGTTTACATTTTTTGATGAAGGCCATTCCAGCTGGTCTGAGGTAATATATCTCATTGCAGTTTTGATTTGAATTTCTCTAATAATTAGCATTGTTGAGCATCTTTTCATGTGTTATGTCTTTTTTTTTTTTTTTGGAGAAATGTCTATTTAGATCTTCTGCTTATTTTTTAATTGGGGTGTTTTTTATTTTGTTGGGGTTTCTTTTTAGCTGCATGAGGTGTTTGTATATTTTGGAGATTGACCCCTCGTCAGTTGCTTTCTTTGAAAATATTTTCTCTTAGTACTAGGTTATGTTTTTGTTGTGTTTATTGTTTCCTTTGCTGTGCAAAAAGCTTCTAAGTTTAATTAGGTCCCATTTATTTATTTTTGTTTCTACTTTCATTATTCTAGGAGGTGAATCCAAAAAAGATACTGCCATGATTTATGTCAAAGAGTGTTCTTCCTATGTTTTCCTGAAAGAATTATATAGCATCCAGTCTTAAATCTAGGTCTTTTATCCATGTTGAGTTTATTTTTGTGTATGGTGTTAGCAAATGTTCTAGTTTGCTTCTTTTACATGTAACTGTCCCGTTTTCCCAGCACCACTTATTGAAGAGACTGTCTTTTCTCCATTGGATAGTCTTGCTTCCTTTGTTGTAGATTAATTGACCATGGATATATGTGTTACTTTTGCTATCCTGTCCCATTGACTAGTGTTTCTGTTTTTGTACTAGTATCATACTATTTTTTTAACTTTTTATTTTGTATTGGGGTATAGCCGGTGAACAATGTTGTGATGATTTCAGTTGAACTGAAGGGATTAGCAATTTCTCCCCAAACTTCCCTCCCTTCCAGGCTGACACATAACACTAAGCAAAGTTCAATACACTATACAGTAGGTCCTTGTTGGTTATCCATTTTATTTTATATTTTAAAATTATTTATTTATTTTTTATTTTACTTTGCAACATTGTATTGGTTTTGCCATACATTGACATGAATCTACCACAAGTGTACATTAGTTCCCAATCCTGAACCCCCCTCCCACCTCTCTCCCCATATCATCTCTCTGGGTCATCCCAGTGCACCAGCCCCAAGCATCCTGTATCCTGTATCGAACCTAGACTGGCAATTCGTTTCTTACATGATAGTATACATGTTTCAATGCCATTCTCCCAAATCATCCCACCCTCTCCCTCTCCCATAGACTCCAAAAGACTGTTCTATACATCTGTGTCTCTTTTGCTGTCTCGCATACAGTGTTATCATTACCATCTTTCTAAATTCCATATATATGTGTTAGTATACTGTATTGGTATTTTTCTTTCTGGCTTGCTTCACTGTGTATAATCGGCTCCAGTTTCATCCACCGCATTAGAATGGATTCAAATGTATTCTTTTTAATGGCTGAGTAATACTTTATTGTGTATATGTACCACAGCTTTCTTATCCATTCGTCTGCTGATGGATGTCTAGGTTGCTTCCATGTCCTGGCTATTATAAACAGTGCTGCGATAGCAGTGTGTACATGTCCATCCCAAGCTCCCTAACTATTCCTTTTCCCAGCAACCATAAGTATTCTCTAAGTCTGTGAGTCTCTCTTTGTTTTCCAAGTAAGTTCATTTGTATCACTTTTTTTTTTAGATTCCACCTATAAGGGATGTCATATGATATTTCTTCTTCTCTTTCTGACTTATTTCACTTAGTGTGACACTCTCTAGGTCCATCCATGTTGCTGCAAATGACATTATTATTGCTTTTAATGGATGAGTAGTATTCCTATATATATATATATATATACACACACACACACACACACACACATACACACACACACACCCCACATCTTCTTTATCCATCCTCTGTCAATGGACATTTAGGATGCTTCCATGTCTGGGCTATTGTAAACAGTGCTGTGGTGAACATTGGGATGTATGTATCCTTTCGGATCATGTTTTTCTCCAGATATATGCCCAGAAGTGGGATTGCAGGATCATATGGTAGCTCCATTTGTAGTTTTTTAAGGAACCTCCATGCTTTCTCCATAGTGGCTATACCAGTTTACCTTCCCACCAACAGTGTGGGAGGGTTCCCTTCTCTCCACACCCTCTCCACCATTTATTGTTTGTGGATTTTTTGATGATAGTCATTCTGGTTGATGTGAAGTGATATCTCATTATGGTTTTGACTTGCATTTCTCTAATAGTTAGCAATGTTGAACATCTTTTCATGTGTCTCTTAGCCATCTGTATGTCTTCTTTGAGGAAATGTCTATTTAGGTCTTCTGCCCACTTTTTGATTGGGTTGTTTGTTTTGATGCTGTTAAGCATCATGAGCTGTTTCTAAATTTTAGAGACTAATCCCTTGTCGATGTTATGCCCAGAGTCCAAGTCCCCAAAACTGAGAGAATAAGACGTCCATAGCAATGCAAAAGCATGAAGGGGTTTTATTTCTAGCTCGAGCTAGGGCTCCTGCCACATCCAACGCAGTGGCGTGGAGCAAGGAGCCCCGAGACCAGATTTACAGTATTTATAGGTTTTAGAACAGAGAGTTGGCAAGGGCTGATTGGCTGCAGGAGTTTCCTAGTATTTACTAATTGGCTAATCTTTATTGGCTGCAGGGGTTTCCTGGTATTTACTAATTGGCTATTGGCTGCAGGGGGGTGTCTTTTACGTCCTAATAAACTCAAACCAGGTTACGGAGAGTATGCTGATTAGACAAGTCCTGGCATCCACAGGGATGACCTCACAGGGCAATGACTCAGCCTTTCCTGTGAGTCCTACCTTAGTCCCTGAAGCCTATCATGGTGTTTGTTAGGTCCCAACAGTCGATCACATCATTTGCAAATATTTTCTCCCAATCTGTGGGCTTTCTTTTCATTTCATTTAGTTTCCTTTGCTATGCAAAAGTGTTTGCATTTAAGTAGGTCCCATGTATTTATTTTTCATTTTATTTCCATTATTCTGGGAGGCAGATCAAAAAAAAATATCACTGCAATTTATGTCAAAATGTTTTCTGCCTATGTTTTCCTCTAGGAGTTTTATAGTGTCCAGTCTCACATTTAGGTCTTTAATCCATTTTGAATTTATTTTTGTGTATGATAATAAAGAATTACCTAATTTCATTTTTTAACATGTAACTATGCAGTTTTGCCAACACCACTTATTGAAGAGCCTGTCTCTTCTCTATTGTATAGTCTTGCCTCCTTTGTTGTAGATTAATTGACCACAGGTGCATGGGTTTATTTCTAGGTTTTCTACTCAGTTTCACTGACTTATACTTCTATCTTTGTGCCAGTACTATACTGTTCTGATGACTGTAACTTTGTAGTAAAGTCTGAAGTCAGGGAGCCTGATTCCTCCAGCTCTGTTTTCCTTTCTCAAGATTGGTTTGGCTATTTGAGATTTTTTTGTTGTTGTTCTAGTTCTGTGAAAAATTCCACTGGTAATTTGGTAGGGATTGTGATGAATGTGTAGATTG
Source organism: Ovis aries (assembly GCF_016772045.2). NCBI lineage: Eukaryota > Metazoa > Chordata > Mammalia > Artiodactyla > Bovidae > Ovis > Ovis aries. The sequence goes on along the minus strand of NC_056058.1, from coordinate 52,301,385 downwards.
CCTTGGGTAGTACAGTCATTTTGGCAGTATTGATTCTTCCAATCCACAAACATGTTATATCTTTCCATCTATTTATGTCTTCTTTGATTTCTTTCATCAGCATCTTTTAATTTTCACATACAGGTCTTTTGTCTCCTTAGGTAACTTTATTCCTCAATATTTTATTCTTTTTGATGTGATGAGTGCCATACTATTTTGATTACTGTAACTTTGTAGTATAGTCTGAAGTCAGGAAGCCTGATTCCTCCATCTGTTTTTCTTTCTCAGTACTACTTTTGTTGTTTGAGATCGTTTGTATTTCCATACACTTTAAAAAAATTTTGTTCTAGTTCTGTGAAAAATGCCATTGATAATTTGATAGGGACTGTGTTAAATCTGTAGATTCCCTTGGGTAGTAATTAGTCCTCTGGTCCAGTGTCTTTCCATTCTTGTTCTTTTCTCTCTCATTGTTTAAATCAGCCAATTCTTATTAAAGTGTAATGACTGTACCAGCATTTCAGTACTACCTGTGAATTTGTCAGAAATGCAGATCCTCAGGTCCCACTTAAGACTCACTGTCTCTCTCTGGGTAGGGCCCAGAAATGTATGGTTTAGCCAGACCTCCAGGTGAATCTGATACACACTCAAATATGAGAACCACTAGTTTAAATAATTTCCTTCCTCCTACTGAGGCTCATTCTCCTGAGGCTCATTCTCCTGAATCTGCTCACAGCTCTCTGTCTTCTAATCTTGATATACATGGAGAAGGATTTTGTGATCATGCTAACTGCCACAGAGCCAAACTATCATTTTTAAGATGAGGTCAAAAGAAATGTCAACCTCTGAAAAATCAGCTGAAATTAGTCAGTTGGGTGTGATGGAGAGAGCATGGATTCTCATATTAAATGGCTCCAGATTCAAGTCCACCAAACATTTAAATCCACACCTGTTAGCTGGTGAGGTCTCAGGCTAGTTATTTACATCTCTGTAGCACTGTCCATAAAATGTGGGTAAAAGACTGAAGTTACAGGGCTATTATAAAGACTAACTGAGGTAGCATATGTGAAGTGATAACACACATCAATCACTCTGGGAACATTTCCTTCTTCCTTTTCACCCCATCTCCAGTAAAATCACAGTCAAAATAAGCATGTCTGCACCTGTGCGCTGCTCCTGACCTCTCCCAAGGCTTTACCATAGAAGTCAAGGTATCTTCTTGGACCAATCAAAGTATCTCTCAGTCTGTGATCTAATCAAGATGCCCAGCTTCTATCCTCAGGGGTAGAATGTGCCCAATATAAATGTTATGATGTAGTCGTTTTATTTGATCTAATGTTACAGTGACTGCCATCAGAAGAAGATAGAAGTAGGCAGGAAATCTAGAGAATGAAGATTCAATGTTTAAGAATTGTTAGTATTCATATAGAACTATCCAACAAAAAGAAAGTGACAGATACTTCATCAGAGAAAGCTAATGATTTTGGAAACAGTTCAAAGCTTTTCCATAGTCTGGGCAAAGCATCTCTTAAAAGTGTTCTATTCCTTTTGTGCTGAGTCTGTACTAATAATTTATCATTGATTGACTTTTACTATGTTCCTGATCCTAAACTATTAAATGATGTATATACATTGAATCCTCAGAAGTAATTGCTATTACCACCCTCACCTCCACCCTCAATATACAGATGAGACAATTAGATTTAGAAGCTAAAGACAACTTGCCTGAGATCACCAAGATCTAGATTCAAGTGTAGCATTCCACTCCAGAGCCTTAGTCCTTAATCACTAACCCTCAAATTCCTAATTCACTTTCCCAGATAGCTCAATGTGAAGGAGTGAAACCGTATTCTACCCATGGAAAAGTTTTATGTTTCTACTATCACTCAGTTGCACACTGACTTATTAATCTGTCTCTAGTTAAATTTTCTTATGGGAACTTGATAAGCTCAGGGACAGCTGATAGATTAACATATCTAAAACTACAAAGTTGAGGGTTAGGTCTTGTCCTGAAATTACATTACCAAGGAATTTCCTACTTGAGCAGGCCTGCTGGAGGCATCTAGCCAACCAGCCATTTCCCTTCTTTTCAGTTCAGTCACTCAGTATGTCCAACTCTTTGCGACTCCATGGACTACAGCATGCCAGGCTTCCCAGTCCATCACCAACTCTGGAGCTTGCTCAGACTCATGTCCATCAAGTTGGTGATGCCATTCAACCATCTCATCCTCTGTCATTCCCTTCTCCTCCCACCTTCAATCTTTCCCAGCATCAGGGTCTTTTCAGATGAGTCCATTCTTTGCATCAAATGGCAAAGTATTGGAGCTTCAGCTTTAGCATCAGTCCTTCCAATGAATATTCAGGATTGATTTCCTTTAGGATCGGGTGGTTTGATCTCCTTGCAGTCCGAGGTACTCTCAAGAGTCTTCTCCAACACCACAATTCAAAAGCATCAATTCTTTGACATTCAGCTTTCCTTATAGTCTAAATCTCACATCCATACATGACTACTGGAAAAACCATAACTTTGACTAGATGGACCTTTGTGGCAAAGTAATGTCTCTGCTTTTAATATGCTGTCTAGGTTGGTCATAGCTTTTCTTCCAAGGAGCAAGCGTCTTTTAATTTCATGGTTGCAGTCACCATCTGCAGTGATTTTGGAGCCCCCCAAAATAAAGTCTCTCACTGTTTCCATTGTTTCTTCATCTATTTGCCATGAAGTGATGGGACCAGATGCCATGATCTTAGTTTTCTGAATGTTGAGCTTAAGCCAGCTTTTTCACTCTTCTCTTTCCCTTTCATCAAGAGGTTCTTTAGTTCTTCTTCACTTTCTGCCACAAGGGTGGTGTCATCTGCATATCTGAGGTTATTGATATTTCTCCCAGCAATCTTAATTCAAGCCTGTGCTTCATCCATCCTAGCATTTTGCATGATGTATTCTGCATATAAGTTAAATAAGCAGGGTTGCAATATATAGCTTTGATGTACTCCTTTCCCGATTTGGAAGCAGTTTGCTGTTCCATCTCCAATTTTAACTGTTGCTTCTTGACCTGCATACAGATTTCTCAGGAGGCAGATAATGTGGTCTGTTATTCCCATCTCTCTAAGAATTTTCCACAGTTTATTGTAATCCACACAGTCACATGCTTTGGTGTAGTTAATAAAGCAGAAGTAGATGTTTTTCTGGTATTCTCCTGCTTTTTTGATGATCCAACAGATGTTGGCAATTTGGTCTCTGGTTCCTCTGCCTTTTCTAAATCCAGCTTGAACATCTGGAAGTTCTTGGTTCATGTACTGTTGAAGCCTGGCTTGGAGAATTTTAAGCATTACTTTTCTAGCATATGAGATGAGTGCAGTTGTGCAGTAGTTTGAACATTCTTTGGCAGTGCCTTTCTTTGGGATTGGAATGAAAACTGACCTTTTCCAGTCCTGTGACCACCACTGAGTTTTACAAAATTTTTACCTTCTTTTTTACCACCTTAAATGCAGTACAATTCAATCACAGCTGAACTCAGAGAAAAATTTAGAGTGATTATGTTAAAAGGAATAAGCCCCTAGGAGTTTTAAGGATTAGTGAAGTTAAGGGCTATCAGAAATTCTTTGTTAAAGGTGGCAAGCGGGTTTCATTTCAAGACTAAAACTGGACCACTTTCTTAAACTATATACAAAACAAACTCAGTAGATTGGTGGTGGTGATAGTTGAATCACTAACCCATGTCCTACTCTTTTGCAACCCCATGGACTGTAGCCTGCTAAGCTCCTCTGTCCATGGGATTTCCCAGGCAGGAATACAGAAGTGGGTTGTCATTTCCTTCTCCAGGAGATCTTCAAAACCCAAGGATCAAGCCCATATCTCCTGCATTATAAGTGGATTCTTTACTGCTGAGCCACCAGGGAAGCCCCCCAAAATTATTAATAGCTTAAATATAAGTCCCCAAATCATCAAATTCCTAGAAGAAAATCATAGGCTGTAAGTTCTTTGGCATTGGTCTTAACAGTATCTTTCTGGATCTTTCTCCATAGGCAAGGATAATAAAAGCAAAAATAAATAAATGAAACTATGTCAAACAAAAAACTTTTTCACAGTGAAGAAAAGTATCAACAAAATAAGAAAGCAAAACTGCTGAATGAGAAAAGATATTTGCAAGTGTTATCTGATAGGGGTTAATATCCAAAATATATAAAGAACTCACACATCTCAATATTTTTAATAATCTGATTTTTAAATGGGCAGCAGACAAAAACAGACTTTTCCCAAGGAAGACACACAGATGTCCAACAGACAATGGAAGATGCTCAACTAATCATCAGTTCAGTTCAGTTCATTTCAGTCGCTCAGTCGTGTCTGACTCTTTGCGACCCCATGAATTGAGCACGCCAGGCCTCCCTGTCCATCACCAACTCCTGGAGTTCACCCAAACTCATGTCCATTGAGTCAGTAATGCCATCCAGCCATCTCATCCTCTGTCATCCCCTTCTCCTCCTGCCTCCACTCCCTCCCAGCATGATGGTCTTTTCCAATGAGTCAACTCTTTGCATGAGGTGGCCAAAGTATTGGAGTTTCAGCTTTAGCATTAGTCCTTCCAATGAACACCCAGGACTGATCTCCTTTAGAATAGACTGATTGGATCTCCTTGCAGTCCAGGGACTCTCAAGAGTCTTCTCCAATACCGCAGTTCAGAAGCATCAGTTCTTCGGTGCTCAGCCTTCTTCACGGTCCAACTCTCACATCCATACATGACCACAGGAAAAACCATAGCCTTGACTAGATGGACCTTTGTTGGCAAAGTAATGTCTCTGCTTTTCAATATGCTATCTAGGTTGGTCATAACTTTCCTTCCAAGGAGTAAGCATATTTTAATTTCATGGCTGTAATCACCATCTGCAGTGATTTTGGAGCCCAAAAAAATAAAATCTGACACTGTTTCCACTGTTTCCCCATCTATTTGCCATGAAGTGAGGGGACCAGATGCCATGATCTTAGTTTTCTGAATGTTGGGTTTTAAGCCAACTTTTTAACTCTCCTCTTTCACTTTCATCAAGAGGCTTTTGAGTTCCTCTTCACTTTCTGCCATAAGGGTGGTGTCATCTGCATATCTGAGGTTATCGATATGTCTCTTGGCAACCTTGATTCCAACTTGTGCTTCTTCCAGCCCAGCGTTTCTCATGATGTACTCTGAATAGAAGTTAAATAAGCAGGGTGACAATAAACAGCCTTGACGTACTCCTTTTCCTATTTGGAACCAGTCTGTTGTTCCATGTCCAGTTCTAACTGTTGCTTCCTGACCTGCATATAGGTTTCTCAAGAGGCAGGTCAGGTGGTCTGGTATTACCATCTCTTTCAGAATTTTCTACAGTTTATTGTGATCCACACAGTCAAAGGCTTTGGCATAGTCAATAAAGCAGAAATAGATGTTTTTCTGGAACTCTCTTCCTTTTTCTATGATAACTAATCATCAGGGAAATGCAAATCAAAATACAATGAAATAATACCTCTAACTTGTCAAAATGGCTGTTATCAGAAACCTGTAACTAAGTGTTGGGGCAAGGAAGTGGACAAAAGGAACTTTTGCATTATTATTGCAATATATTATTATTATTGGGAGTATAAATTAGTATAGCCAATATGGAAGACAATATGGAGATTCCTGAAAAACTTGAAAAGAGAACTGTTATGCAATCTATAAATCCCAATGCTAGTATTTCTCCAAGGAAAGTAAAAATGAGTTAGAAAAGATCTCTGCACCCCTATGTTCACAGAGGCATTATTTTTAATAGCCAAGATTGGAAAAGACTCTGATGCTGGGAGGGATTGGGGGCAGGAGGAGCAGGGGATGACAGAGGATGAGATGGCTGGATGGCATCACAGACTCAATGGACGTGAGTCTGAGTGAACTCCAGGAGATGGTGATGGACAGGGAGGCCTGTCATTCTGCGATTCATGGGGTCGAAAGGAGTCGGACACGACTGAGCAACTGAACTGAACTGAAGTGTCCATTGATTAATGGATAAAGAAGATGTGGTTCATGCATATAAATGGAATACTACTCGGTTGCATTATTCATAATAGCAAAAGAAAAGAACTGGAAATAGTACAAATATTCATCAACCATAATATGGACCAATATTGTGGAATATTTATTCAGTGCAACACTATAGAGCAATGAGAAGAAATGAATGTCTGCTCCATGCAAGAGCATGGATAAATCTCTCAAGTAAACATATGGTGGAGTAAAAGAAGCCAGACACCAAGGAGCACATACTGCACAGTCTGTATAATTCTATTTATATAGATTCAGAAACATTTATTGTAATAGAAGTCAAAAGAGCAGCTCTTTTTGAATGGAATGGGGATCCATCTGGATGGCTGAAAATGTTCTATATTTCTATTTGCGTGGTGGTTAGGACAGTGATTTCACTTTTAAAAAGTCAATCTATAGCAATAGAAGTCCAAATAGTGAAAATAATGAATTTGAAGGGTCCCAGGAAGCTTCTTGGGGCTGGTGATCTTGATCTAGATGGTGACTCCATGGGGGCCATTCGCTTTTTAAACATTCATCAAACTGCTCACTTAGGGTTTCTGACCCTTCAAATGTGGATTTTTTTACCTCAATAAAACTTTACTCTAAAAAAAAATTCTGTATTTGAGAGACAAAAGGCAGTTAAATCCCTAAATAATATGATCTGACCATCTTCATTGGTGATAACAGTAAAGGAAAACATTTGTAGTGTGTGTAATATGTGACAGGCACACCCCGCATACTTTATATGGATGTTCTCATTTAACTCTCACATGTGTTATGAGGATTGGTCCTAGTATTAGCCCCAGTTTACAGATGCAGAAACTGAGGCTTAGCAAGATAAGGGGCTTGCCCAGAGCTCCCCATTAGAAATAGCAGACCTAGGCTGTCAGCCCTGGCAGACTATCAGATGAAAAAATGGGATTCAAATAATGTTTCTTTAAAAAGAAGGAAAAAGACAGGAGTGTGTGTCCCCAATTACCTGGTCATTTATGCACTCTGAAAGCTGCCCACTGTCCACCTGCCCACCCAGCAGATTCACTCTCAGCCTCTCAGGCCCAACTGAAGGATACTGTGAATTGGCTTTTTCTCTGCACGTTGTCAGCCTCCAGGACTGAGGAGGAGCAGCTTGTTTACCTTGGATCACAGGGAATTTCTGTGGCTGGCACTCACTGGATTTCCTGTAACTGGAAAAGAGTGATGTGATGGTGTTGGACCAGGGTGGAAAACAGGCCTCGCTGTGAGAAATGTGTGAAACTCCCCCTCTATCCTGCCAGGCCCCAGACAGGCCCTTCTGGCTCTACCGTGAGTCTCAGCCACACACACCTTGTCACACCCTCTCTCCAAGCCCCCCGAGACTGTGCCCTTCTGTAAGCCCCATGACTGAAAGGATGAAGGCTGGGGCCATTCTCAGGCAGAACTTTCCCCAAGAACTCAGAGCAGCTCCTCCACTGCAGTCCACTTCCCTGGTCTGATTTGGAAGGACAGATGGGGAGTTCTGCTTGAGGAGATTCTGCAGAGATCTTCTGGAGGCCTACTGGCGAGTGACTAGATGCATTACTTTAAATACACCCCAAGGGCTTTCTAGCATTTGCTAGAATGTTCTAGCTTTTGCAGATCATGCTATCTGAACGTGTGAAGAGGCAAGAGCCACACTCAGGAACAGAAACCTTCAGCTCCCCTCAGGAACATGGACATGACTTATAAGCAGCAGGAGGAAACATGGTAACAAGTGAGGAGACCCCTACCAGCCTTCAGTCACCTATCTTCCTTTCACTGCCCTCCAGAGAGATTCCGTGCCATCCTTCTCTTCTCAAAAACGCCTCAAGTGCTTAATGTACATTTACTGATATTTTTAGAAAAATCATCAGCACACAAAAATTCCCCTCAGCCAGTATTTTTCCTCTGGGTTCCCTGCATTTATACTCCATTGACTCATTCTTATCATTTATCCACTCATACTTTTTATTAATCCATTTATTGGCTTTCTCTCTCATTTACCTTATAAATACACCTACTATGCACTCTAGGAACTCAGCTGTGAAAAAGAGACATTCTTCTCTTTCCTGAGACACACAATTAAATGTTCCCAACTCAGTTTTATATATTATCTTATACCTAGATAACACTTACTGAGTACTTACTGTATGCTAGGTACTGTCCTGGCCATTTTACATATATTATCTAATCCTTGCAGTACTCCAGGAGAATTGCCATTTTATAGATCAGGAAACTGAGACAGAAGAATGAAAAGTAGTTCTTTAGGCCTTGTCCCTAATAAGTTACACAGCTGGGATCTAAGCCAAGAGGTCTTATTCTACCAACTTTTTCTTCCATTCAGTTCAGCTCAGTCATGTCCAACTCTCTGCAACCCCATGGACTGTAGCATGCCAGGCTTCCCTCTCCTTCATTCACTATCTCCCAAAGTTTGCTCAAACTCATGTCCATTGAGTCAATGATGCCATCCAACTATCTCATCCTCTGTTGCCCTCTCTCCTGCCCTCCGTCTCTCCCAGCATCAGGGTCTTTTCCAGTGAGTCAGCTCGTCGCATCAGGTGGCCAAAGTATTGGAACTTTAGCATCAGTCATTCCAGTGAATATTCAGGATTGATTTCCTTTGGGGTTGACTGGTTTAATCTCCTTCTGTCCAACGGACTCTCAAGAGTTTTCTCTACCACCACGATTTGAATGCGTCAATTCTTTGGCTCTCGGCTTGTTTTATGGTCCAACTCTCACATCTATGAGCTTCCCTTGTGGCCCAGCTGGTAAGGAATCCATCTGCAATGCAGGAGACCTGGGTTCAATCCCTGGGTTGGGAAGATCCCCTGGAGAAGGGAAAGGCTACTCACTCCAGTACTCTGGCCTGGAGAATTCCAACAGTCCATGGGGTTGCAAAGAGTTGCACATGACTGAGTGACTTTCACTTTCACTTTTCTCACATCTGTACATGACTACTGGAAAAACCACAGCTTTGACTATAGGGACCTTTGTCAGCAAAGTAATGTCTCTGCTTTTTAATACTCTGTCTAGGTTTGTCACAGCTTTTCTTCCAAGGAGCAGGTGTCTTTTAATTTCATGATATAGCCACAGCCTGTGGTGATTTTGGAGCCCAAGAAAATAAAATCTATCTTTGTTGCCAAATTTTCTCCACCTATTTGCTATGAAATGATGGATAACATGATCTTAGTTTTTTGACTGTTGAGTTTTAAGTCAGCTTTTTCACTGTCCTCTTTCACTTTCATCAAGAGCCTCTTTAGTTCTTCACTTTCTACCATTCAAATGGTATCATCTGCATATCTGAGGTTGTTATTTCTTCCGGCAGTCTTGATTCCAGCTTGTGAGTCATGCAGCCTGGCCTTTTGCATGATGTACTCTACATATAAGTTAAATAAGCAGAGTGACTATATACAGCCTTGTCATACTTCTTTCCCAATTTAGAACCAGTCTGCTGTTCCATGTCTGGTTCTAATTGTTGCTTCTTGATCTGCATATAGGTTTCTCAGGAGACAAGTGAAGTGGTCTGTTATTCCCATCTCTTTAAGAATTTTCCACACTTTATTGTGATCCACACAATCAAAGTCTTTACCGTAGTCAATGAAGCAGAAGTAGATGTTTTTCTTAAATTCCTTTGCTTTTTCTGTGATCTGAGGGATGTTGACAATTTGATCTCTGGTTTCTCTGCCTTTTCTAAATCCAGCTTGAACACCTAGAAGTTCTTGGTTTATGTATTGTTGGAGCCTAGCTTGAAGGATTTTGAGCATTACCTTACTAGCATGTGAGATGAGCGCAATTGTGCAGTAGTTTGAACATTCTTTGGCATTGCTGTTCTTTGGAATTGGAATGAGAATTGACCTTTTCCAGTCCTGTGGCCACTGCTGAGTTTTCCAAATTTGCTGGCATGAAATATTACAGAAAAACATCTTTCTGTAAGATGTTACAGAAAAACCCGAATGAAAGTTTTGGCCAAGCCAAATGTAGATGACTAGAGAAAAATCTGAAAGTCTAACCAAATGTCAATCAAAGTTATATTGTTGTTTGGCAACCTAAACGTCCATCAGTAGATGAATGAATAAAGAAGGTGTAGTACATATAAACAATTGAATACTACTCAGCCATAAAAAGAATGAAATAATGCTATTTGCAGCAACATGGATGGACCTAGAATTATACTAAGTGAAGTAAGTCAGACAAAGACAAATACCATATGATTCCATTTACATGTGGAATCTAAAATATGACACAAATTAACTTACCTATGACACAGATACAGACTCACAAACATAGAAAGTAAACTTGTGGTTGTCAAGGGGGAGGGAAGAGTTGGAAGTCTGGGATTAACAGATGCAAGCCATCATATATAAGATGGATAAACAGTAAGGTCTTACTGTGTAACACTTGGGGCTATATTCAATATCCTGTGATAAACCATAATGGAAGAGAATGTGAAAAAGAATATATGGATAACTGAATCATTTTGCTATACAGTAGAAATTAACACAACATTGTAAATCAACTATACTTCAATGAAATAAATTTTTTTAAGTTATACTTTTGTTTGGAAGTAGAGAGAAAGTAGAATGACTAGTGACTTGTATTTTATTCTTGCCATATATTTTATATTCTGATTCATTGTCTCTCTCTTCCCCAACCCCCGGCACTCCCTCCCTCTCCCCACCTATCTCTGTCTAATTCTATTTTACTTGTATAATGAGAAAAACTTGATAAGGTTATAAAGCTTTGAAGGAGTGAAGCAGTGGAGGTGGTGATTTGGTGGGACAGGAGCTTGTTATTTGTGCTGAGGTCTGACAGATGAAGACATCTTTCCCTAAGTACTACACAAGAGGTAGATTCCTCTTGACTTTAGGATTCTTTCAGCTTCTCTGTCCAGCCATAAACCTTTTTAGTGACATTGCCTGGTATTTGCAAATAGGAAGGTTCTAAGTAGGTAGAATTTTTAGTGACCATGCTAGCTGTGTGAGAACAGTGTGTGCTCTGGGAACAAACATGTTGCATAACCACCAGCCCAGAGAAGGTTAACTGCACAAAAATACCTGCTTCGGAGTAAGGCTTGGTGTCAACTCAGTCACTGTGACAACTTACCAGTGACCTGGGCTACAGATGCCTCTTTGCCCCAGCTATCACCATGTTGTGCAGTCAGCGGTTACTAAACAGCTATTCTTATTTCAGTGACATTCTCTTATTCCAATGTTAGTAAGCTTATTTACAACAGTAAAGGAGTGTGCTGTTTCATTTTCTCAGAGGAAAGGATCCATAATTCAACTTTCCTATTGTTGCAAGTATTTTGCCCTTTAGATCATTTAATTTTCAAAGCAATGCATGAAGTAATATATGACCATCCCCATCTTACAGATGAAGAAACTGAACTTCAGAAAGCTTCATAAATAACTATATACAGCAGTTTTCCGGGAGATAATCTGATTTTTTTTTTTAAAAAACCCTTTTAAAAAATAGATGAACTTAAGAAAAGTGTTGGTACAAAATATTGTGGATATTGAAAATGAAGCTTGGGAGAGAACACCCTTTCTTTTGAGAATTCACTTTGTTTTCATGAAGTAGACCTGAAACCCTATATGGTCACCTGGTTTTAGAAAAGGCAGAGGAAACAGAGATCAAATTGCCAACATCCGCTGGATCATGGAAAAAGCAGTGGAGTTCCAGAAAAACATCTATTTCTGCTTTCTTGACTATGCCAAAGCCTTTGACTGTGTGGATCACAAGAAACTGTGGAAAATTCTGAAAGAGATGGGAATACCAGACACCTAACCTGCCTCTTAAGAAACCTATATGCAGGTCAGGAAGCAACAGTTAGAAATGGACATGGAACAACAGACTGGCTCCAAATAGGAAAAGGAGTACATCAAGGCTGTATATTGTCACCCTGCTTATTTAACTTCTATGCAGAGTACATCATGAGAAATGCTGGGCTGGAAGAAACACAGGCTGGAATCAACATTGCCGGGAGAAATATCAATCACCTCAGATATGCAGATGACACCACCCTTATGGCAGAAAGTGAAGAGGAACTCAAAAGCCTCTTGATGAAAGTGAAAGAGGAGAGTGAAAAAGTTGGCTTAAAGCTCAACATTCAGAAAATGAAGATCATGGCATCTGGTCCCATCTCTTCATGGGAAACAGTGGAAACAGTGAGAGACTTTATTTGGGGGGGTCCAAAATCACTGCAGATGGTGATTGCAGACATGAAATTAAAAGACGCTTACTCCTTGGAAGGAAAGTTATGACCACCCTAGATAGCATATTCAAAAGCAGAGACATTGCTTTGGCTATTCGAGGTTTTTTGTATTTCCATACAAATCTTGAAATTATTTGTGACAAAGGAGGCAAGAATATACAATGGAGTAAAGACAATCTCTTTAACAAGTGGTGCTGGGAAAACTGGTCAACCACTTGTAAAAGAATGAAACTAGATCACTTTCTAACACCGCACACAAAAATAAACTCAAAATGGATTAAAGATCTAAATGTAAGATCAGAAACTATAAAACTCCTAGAGGAGAACATAGGCAAAACACTCTCAGACATAAATCACAGCAAGATCCTCTATGATCCACCTCCCAGAATTCTGGAAATAAAAGCAAAAATAAACAAATGGGATCTAATTAAAATTAAAAGCTTCTGCACAACAAAGGAAAATATAAGCAAGGTGAAAAGACAGCCTTCTGAATGGGAGAAAATAATAGCAAATGAAGCAACTGACAAACAACTAATCTCAAAAATATACAAGCAACTTCTGCAGCTCAATTCCAGAAAAATAAACGACCCAATCAAAAAATGGGCCAAAGAACTAAATAGACATTTCTCCAAAGAAGACATACGGATGGCTAACAAACACATGAAAAGATGCTCAACATCACTCATTATTAGAGAAATGCAAATCAAAACCACAATGAGGTACCACTTCACACCAGTCAGAATGGCTGCGATCCAAAAATCTGCAAGCAATAAATGCTGGAGAGGGTGTGGAGAAAAGGGAACCCTCCTACACTCTTGGTGGGAATGCAAACTAGTACAGCCACTATGGAGAACAGTGTGGAGATTCCTTAAAACATTGCAAATAGAACTACCTTATGACCCAGCAATCCCACTGCTGGGCATACACACCCAGGAAACCAGAACTGAAAGAGACACATGTACCCCAATGTTCATCGCAGCACTGTTTATAATAGCCAGGACATGGAAACAACCTAGATGTCCATCAGCAGATGAATGGATAAGAAAGCTGTGGTACATATACACAATGGAGTATTACTCAGCCGTAAAAAAGAATTCATTTGAATCAGTTCTGATGAGATGGATGAAACTGGAGCCGATTATACAGAGTGAAGTAAGCCAGAAAGAAAAACACCAATACAGTATACTAACACATATATATGGAATTTAGGAAGATGGCAATGACGACCCTGTATGCAAGACAGGGAAAGAGAGACAGATGTGTATAACGGACCTTTGGACTCAGAGGGAGAGGGAGAGGGTGGGATGATTTGGGAGAATGACATTCTAACATGTATACTATCATGTAAGAATTGAATCGCCAGTCTATGTCTGACGCAGGGTGCAGCATGCTTGGGGCTGGTGCATGGGGATGACCCAGAGAGATGTTGTGGGGAGGGAGGTGGGAGGGGGGTTCATGTTTGGGAACGCATGTAAGAATTAAAGATATTAAAATAATAATAATAATAATAATAAATAAAAAAGAAAAAAAAAAAGCAGAGACATTACTTTGCCAACAAAGGCCCATCTAGTCAAGGCTATGGTTTTTCCTGTGGTCATGTATGGATGTGAGAGTTGGACTTTGAAGAAAGCTGAGTGCCGAAGAATTGATGCTTTTGAACTGAACTGTGGTGTTGGAGAAGACTCTTGAGAGTCCCTTGGACTGCAAGGAGATCCAACCAGTCCATTCTAAAGGAGATTAGTCCTGGGTGTCCATTGGAAGGACTGATGCTAAAGCTGAAACTCCAATACTTTGGCCACCTCATGAGAAGAGTTGACTCATTGGAAAAGACTCTGATGCTGGGAGAGATTGGGGGCAGGAGGAGAAGGGGACAACAGAGGATGAGATGGCTGGATGGCATCACTGACTCAATGGACATGAGTTTGGATGAACTCTGGGAGATGGTGATGGACTGGGAGGCCTGGCGGGCTGCAATTCATGGGGTCTCAAAGAGTCAGACATGACTGAGCAACTGAACTGAATGATACATTCAGACCAAAGTACTCTCTTCCATGGCTTTACACAGGTTGTGCTGGGGTGTTTTATTCTGAGTACAACGAGAAGCCATTAAAGGTTTGGGGAGAGGTTTGGCCTGAGCTGGTTTGTGTTACAGCTCATGCTAAGTGCTGAGTACTGAAGGAATCATGGATTGAATATCTGTCTTCCCCATTGGATGCTGGCACCATTGATTTTTGCTGTTTATTCACTTATACCTCTCTATGCCCATCAAGTGTCAACTCCCCGGGAGGAAGGACCTTGTCTCTCTTTCTCTTAACCACACTACTTCGTTTGTGGGATCTTAGTTCCCGGATCAGGGATCAAACCCAGAACCCCAGCAGAGAAAATGCTGAGTCTTAACCACTGGACCACCAGGGAATTCCCAAGACCTTGCCTCTTTTCTCCTTTATCACTAGTGATACATGAAAGAATGAGTGAGTGAATGAATGCAGGAGCAAGTGAATGAGTGAAGTATCACACAAATAAACATCAAGGGCACTGGGTGCTATGAAAGAAAGCACGGAGGGCCGTGAAGGCATCGAAGAGAAAATGATTAAAGGTAGGGAGGATGATAACAGTTGTAGCTGGGAGGCAGAAGAGAAGTGGCTCCAAGGCATGTTGATGACATAAGATGAATGGGACTTGCTGATGTACTTGATATGGAGGCTGGGAGAGGGCTCAGATTGGAAGGTGAGCTTCATTTCCTCAGCCCTCCAAGCTAGACATCCTATTCAGTTCAGTTCAATTCAAGATGAGAGAGTGTTTTCCACGTTGTTTATTAGCTATTTGTGGAGAAAAGCTGCGGAACAGCAAGCATGATTTTCTAAATAGTGAGATTTCTCTCACTGACAATAGGGAGATAAGAGTGTTTATTTTTGTAATATCTACAGGAATAAATTGGTAGCAGTCTCTGTGATGCTTTTTTCAACACTCTCTGCCTTAATCTCCTGATATTTCTATAAGGTTTCCATGGCTAGGTTTCCATGACACCATAACAGTCTGTTTCATCCATTCTGTCAGAAGAAAAAAAAAAAAAAAAACCTTTCCTGTACCTGAATGAATGTGCCTACTCTCTATCCCTAAGAGACACACATACAGTGGTGTTAGCAGAGAACTAGATGCACAGATATTTACAACAACTATCAGTTGATTTGTTTAGTTGGGTTAAAATAGCTTTCATACCTTATGGACTTTTGTGGACCATCAGATTAATATTTATAACGAGCAATATCCAAGTTAAATGTTCTTCCACTATGGACTCTGAAAGTGATTCTCTTGAAATTAGTTGCTGAAGGCAGACACTATTGTTTATAAATTACAAATAAAATTCCTCTCATCTTACTGTCCTCCAAGACTTGCTGTTATTTTATTATTTTGATTTCAAAGCTGGTAGCAGAGGAGATGATTTTCATATATATGTATGAAGCATAGATTTTCCTCTTCTCCTAACTTCCTTGTTCAGAACTTGTTGGCTAGACAGCCCTTCTCAGCTTGCCCAGTGATGGGTTTTAGTTGCTATTTCTATTTCTTTGACATGAATGCTGTGGATGAGCGCACAGAGGGTTTATTCACAAGTTTCAGGAGGTTTTCATTCTCCAGATTCAAGATGTGTCCTTCTGTGACACGGGTGCTGTCGGAGCCCTGCCACGTGACTCATGAATGCATATCTCAGTTGATGTTTCCAAGGCATAAAGGTAGGATGAATGATAAACAGAACGTGGACTCCACTGCAGCAGGCTTCCTCCTTTGAGTGCAGCAATGACTTTTCTTGGGTGGGTGCACCTATAGATGATGGGCAATTCTTTTTCATTTTTTTTGAAAAATGGTTTTAGTGGGCTATTCTTATGAAAGCAATTGAGAGGCTATGGTTATCTTCTCTGGAGAAATGCTTTGGCAAGATGTCAACCAATAAAACACATCTTAATCATCAATACTCTTTGGAAGTAAAATAATAGAATGAGCATAGAGTGGGCTGTCTGACACCAAAAATATTGTTCTGGGGTCTCTTAACGCCCACACTCGTAGCTGTTGTTCTAACTCCTTTTGTTGCACATTCAATTTCTATTGATTTTCCCATTTGTCTCCATGAAGGTGAGATTCTACCAGTTCTAAAAGCACAACAAAAGCCCAAAGTAGGCATTTACCTAGCCTTATGGGTCCAGCTGGGAATTTTGTACCTTCTTGATATCTACAGGGTAGTCACATATATTTATGTGTCTCAGTTTTATAAAGGAGCTCTGTGATGGACAGACCACAAAAATAAATGAAAGTTTCATTTATAAAAAAATATTCCTTGGGAATTTTTCTGCTATGGTTGTACACAGAACCCTGAATAAGAATATGAGCCAATTTTAATGGGCAGATGTCTAGAATATAGCACAGTGCCCAATGCCTTTTGAATATAGATTTTCTGTTTATCTTGTGTGTAATGTATATTAGGAATGGGGGAAGGGAAGCACTTTTTATTACCCTTAGACCTCTTAAGATTTTTCCTATTTCTTCTGTTTCTTGCTACAACTTAAAATGCCATGCATGATCTCCCTGCCTTTTTCTCGTTTCATGCTCAGTCACCTGACCCAATTTCTGTGTAGTCCAGTCACCTGTCATTTTTTTCAATTCCTTGACACCATCATCTTCCCTCCTATCCCAAATCCTTTGTACATATAGTTCCCAGTGCTGGGCAGCTCACACATATGCGTGAACACACACACTCGCCAACCACACACACTCATTAGTCACTACTCCTCTTCTACCTATCTGACTGTGACCCTTCATACCAGTACCACTTCTGCAGGAAAGCCTGTCATGTTAGATTAGGTTCTTAATACACTCTTACAAAACTTATTTTTTCCTTCAAAGTACTTGACTCAGTTGGCAATTATATAACAATTTGGGTAATTCTTTATCATTGGCAGTCTCCACCCCAGAATTTGTAAGCCCTGTGGAAACAGAGACTGGATCTATTTTTGCTCAGCATCAGGTTGTCAGCCTTGTACAGAGAGCCTGGTACATTGTTGGCTTGCAATTGACGTTGGATGGATAAATACACGTGACTGTGTGTGAGTGTATGTGTGTGTGAGAAAGAGTGTGTGTGTGTGTGTGTGAGAAAGAGAGAGAGAGAGAGAGAGTAAATGGAAATATTGTTAATGTAACTTGCTGAATATATATTTTTGGTTTTCTTTAAGGCTATTCTGATCAATGAACAGTAGAAATGCTAGTATTCTTCATACGAATCAACTTCTTTGCTAATTCTACTTATGGAATCGGCATTCATTCAGTCACATAAACATCATGAATGATTCATTTGCCTCTAGTTAACATTCAGGGAAGGATAATCTATTTATACAATTCACAAATATCATATAAATATCACATTTTGTTTTAACTATGTGTCTGTGTTATTTCCACTTAATCACAGAAACAGCAATTACTCCTTTCTAACACCATTAACAACCTTCTAAATTGCCACAAATAAATTACTCAATAAACAAACATTTAAATACATTAATAGTGTCCGATGGAGTGTTATACAGCATCAGTCACTTCTCTTCATTTCCCCTTTTCTTCTCCACCTCCCCACTGGAGCAGCCTGTGGAATTTGGGACAGCTCCAAGTAGATAGAATGAAGAGCCCAAATATGATGCTGAAGCTTAAAGAGAAAAGATATGGGAAAGCCCTGTCATTCTCTACTGACTGGTACAATACAGCTGGGAATGCATTTTTGATTGTGTACCAGATAACTCAAATAGATGTAGAATTGAGAAAGGTTGAGAAAAAGCATGTGGGGAACCAGAGAGCTTAAAATAGTCAAGATTGCATACCAAGGCCGGGTTTGAATTCTAGCTAAGAATGGTTTGTGCCCATTCAAAATCTGGCTTAGGGAGCAATCAACATAGTATTATAATTCTGCTGGTAAAATTATACTTAAATATAGAAACCAAGACATTTAAGAATTCCCTTATACTTTGGCTTCCACGTTTGTAAATATTCATGCCTGAAGGGTCCAACATCCATGGAATCATGGAAAATGGGTTTTGTGTTTCATGAAATATGTCTTTTCCAGGACATATTCTATGAGCAATGTTGTGAGTTCTGGGGCAAGAGGCATCAAATGCCCATAATACAGTTCTGAATTGTAGCTTTCTTTTTTTTTTTTAATTTGACAAATTAGAGTCACTGATTTTTTTTAAAGCTTGATTTAATTTGCATGGATTTGCATCAGAGAAATGATTCTCTTAAATATATTATTTTGGGTGTTTTTTCAAACATAAAAGCAATATATGCTCATTGAAACATATACGTATGTATAGATATATGGGCACCTATATCGATATATAATGTACCTACACTAAATAGTACATAGGTTTATCAATTAAAAACTGAAATTCATTTTCTCCTGCTGCTGCTGCCTGTCACATCTCATACCCAGAGAGTGCTAACAATCCAGTGCTAACAATTTGATTTCTTTGTTTTTCTTTTACATAAATAGAATCCTACCATATATGCCATTCTTTAACCTATTTTGTTTGTTTTAAAACCTATTTAAATGTACCACTGGGGGAAACTGAATGAAAGGTACATGTGACTTATTGCACTATTTTTTACTTCTCTTGAGTCCATAAATATTTCAGAATAAGATGTTTTTTAAAAACCAGTAAACTTTTCACTTTTAAAAAATGTATCTATCCTAGGTAGAGTGTCACTTCAGTACATTACAACTACTTCATTCTGTTGAATGCTTTACTAGCATTTTGTTGTTGGAATATACAGTACTTATTCTGACTAGTCTCCTATTGATAGACAGTTATGTATTTTCCAGTTTTTCAATATTACGATAATGATGCCATGGAAGGCCTTGTCCATTTACCTCTACCTGTGATTCAGCTGTTTTTCTATACGAGTCATATATTTAAACTTTACAATCACTGGTAACTATGTCCAGGAAGGTTTTTCTATTAGCAGATTTGCATTTTTGCTTCCCTCGTAGCTCAGTTGGTAAAGAATCTGCCTGCAATGCAGGAGACCCAGGTTCAATTCCTAGGTCAGGAAGATCCCCTAGAGAAGGAAATGGCAACCCACTCCAGTATTCTTGCCTGGAGAATCCCATGGGCCGAGGAGCCTGGCAGGCTACAGTCCATGGAGTCGCAGGAGTTGGACATGACTTAGTGAATAAACCACCACCACAAGAAATGTATATAGTCAGAGCAAACATAAGCGACTTACTGAAAGGCTTGCATCTCCTCCCCTGAAGCTGACTCTGAGTGTAAGCTGCGGTTTCTCCTGGAGGGAGCACATGCTTATCAGATCCTTCCCCTGTTTTGGGAGGAGAGTCTTAGGAGGCCTGCATGACTGAGCATCCTTCAGCTTTGACACAATCAAACAAATTAAAGCATCTGAAAGTTCAACAAAGAGGAAAGATGGAGCTTCCAAATTGGTTGAGAAGACAAGGAAAGAAATAAGACTTCTGAAAACAGTTGCTTAAAATTGGGCCATTGTCAGGCAATCTAAATTTGGCACCTGTTCCTACTGACCAATGCAGACTTCATCAGAAGTCAATATGTCATTCCTAGGATAAAGCCAGACTCATTTATGAGTGTTAATATTTGCCATCATAACAATTATCTGTTTTTATATTTATTGTTATAACAAATTTAGGAGTCCCTACCATGTACAGGGCACTGTGACACAGATATTGGAATACAAAGATAAATAAGATACTACTTGTTGTCTTAGTTGCTAAGTCATGTACGACTCTTTTGCAGCCTCATGGATGGTAGCCCTCCAGGCTCCTCTGTGCATGAGATTTCCCAGGCAAGAATACTAGGGTGGGTGGCCATTTCCTTCTCCAGAGGATCTTCCCTACCCAGGAACTGAACCTATGTCTCCTGTATTGGCAGGTAGATTCTTTACCGCTGAGCCACCAGGGAAGCCACCCCACCCCCACCCCGCCAAATGACTCTGTCTAGACCAGCAGTTCTTAACCTCTTTTTCAGCCATGGACCCCTTTGAGAATCTGATGAAAACTGTAGAACTAATAAAATGTTCATGTGAATATATACACAAAACTTTACAATGATCTTAGCTAGTATCCCAAATTTGAGAGACAATAATTAATCAATCAGTGGACCTTGGTTAAGATCCCTTGGTCTACTGGACATGAAAGATGGGCAGCTGGAAATATTAGAAGTCATCCTGCTGAACGGTCATCTAGTGAAGAATGTAGTCATACTTTAGAGTACTTCTCATCCGCAAAGAACTTTTCTCCTATCAGCATCCTCCCATAGAAAGCTGACTCCATTTTTGTCAAGCAAGGCACTGTGCTCAGAGAGGTGATGTGACTGCTCCAAGGCTACTCAGCCATAAGCTAGAACTCTGGTCACATTCCATTTCTATGACATGTACTCTCTTTAGCCAAATAGAGTAGATTACTCACATGAAATGCCATGAGCAAGGTTTTTTATTTTTTAAAAAAAATTATCATGTCCCTACAGAGATGAAAAGTTCTGATCATCATCAGGATTATCCTTGTAAATGGGTATTTTTTTAATTAAAAAAAATCTCTCTCTCTCTGTCTCATCCTCTTTTTTTCACTTAGTATATATTTTTATATGATTAGTACCCCCCTATTAAAGCATATATTCCTTGAAGATAGGAACTATAATTGGTTTATTTCCATTTCTTGGGTGCCCACCAAGGTGCCTGGCATAATGAGTGCTCATTGTCCCTTGAGTGAAAAAAAGAGGAAATACATGTTTACGTATGGCTGATTCACTTTGCTGTACAGCAGAAACTAACACAACATTGTAAAACAATTATACTACAATAAAAATTAATTTTAAAAAGAAAGTTTATTGCAAAAGGGGGAGATTAGAGAGCTTATCTTCTACCCAGCGTGTTCTTCAGTTCATATTCTGCCTTCAAAGATTATTTCTAAGGATGTGGAAAGTATCATCAGTTCATTGATACATTTCTCTTTGTTCCGCCTCCATTTTTTGTTTTCCCTCCACTCCTCCCACCCTTTCTCCTTTTCTTAACTATCTGTGATATTGGATAAGTGGAACCAAGCTGGTGTGAGTCTAGTTTAAACACTCAACTGAAGTGGTCTTTAACTTTATATAATCAAAGATTTTCCATGCTATATGCCAAAATAGAAAAAAAGTTTAAGCAATAATTTAATTATTAAAAAAAAATTTTTGTGTGTGTAGTTCCTTATTTATTGAAATGAAAAGATATACCTGATAATATTCTTTTAAGAAAAAGAAAAAAGCAAACGTTTCAGACTAGGTTTATACCTGTGATCCAATTTACATAAAATCATACATATGTGTGTTTGGGTATGAAATTGCAATATATTCAAAGAAATGTTTAAAGTGCTTCTCCCTGGATGGTGTAATTTTTATTTTCTTTATATTTCCTGTTTTCTCTTGGGATACTTATTTACTTCTCTTAATGGGATGAATTAAGCTATTTTTATTTATTTACTTCTTTGTTTGTTTTAGATTTTTATTTTTTCTTTATTTTACTTTACAATACTGTATTGGTTTTGCCATACATTGACATGAATCCACCACGGGTGTACATGTGTTCCCAAACATGAACCCCCCTCCCCATAACATCTCTCTGGGTCATCCCCGTGCACCAGCCCCAAGCATCCTGTATCCTGCATCAGACGTAGACTGGAGATTAGATTCTTACATGATAATATACATGTTTCAATGCCATTCTCCCAAATCATCCCACCCTCTCCCTCTCTCTCTGAGTCCAAAAGTCCGCTATACACATCTGTGTCTTTTTTGCTGTCTTGCATACAGGGTCATCATGCCATCTTTCTAAATGCCATATATATGTGTTAGTATACTGTATTGGTGTTTTTCTTTCTGGCTTACTTCACTCTGTATAATCGGCTCCAGTTTCATCCATCTCATTAGAACTGATTCAAATGTATTCTTTTTAATGGCTGAGTAATACTCCATCGTGTATATGTACCACAGCTTTCTTATCCATTCATCTGCTGATGGACATCTAGGTTGTTTCCATGTCCTGGCTATTATAAACAGTGCTGCGATGAACATTGGGGTACATGTGTCTCTTTCAATTCTGGTTTCCTCGGAGTGTATGCCCAGCAGTGGGATTGCTGGGTCATAAGGCAGTTCTATTTGCAATTTTTTAAGGAATCTCCACACTGCTCTCCATAATGGCTGTACTAGTTTACATTCCCACCAACAGTGTAGGAGGGTTCCCTTTTCTCCACACCCTCTCCAGCATTAAGCAATAATTTAATTATTTAAATCAGTTGCAGGGTTTGGATACTTTTTAGCTGAAAGCTTATGAAAAAATATAAGAAAAACCCAAACTGTAACTTACCACCAACACAAGCCAAATAACAACTTTGGAAGTAAAGTGATTGTGGTAACAATAAATCAATGGTTCAGCCCCTCTTGAGTCTTGGAAACTTATACCCACCCTTGCCAAGAAGGAGTGAAGGAGTAAGTCTGTCAGTGAATTCCTTGAGGGCAGAATCTGTTCCTGATCCATCTTTGTATCCTAGAAAATTGTTTTGCACACAGTGCATTTTTACTGGACTAAATCGGATTCTTGCAAAAAGGTATATGTATTTTAATATATGCTTGTATACATGTACATATTATATAAATCTCCTATATGGGTGGATATCCTAAAAGGACAGGGCATGTCCTGTATCTTCCCACATACAAACTATAAAATGCCCATAGTACTCATTTGTGTGTGACCACAGCTAAAGTCAGTTGTGTAATAGAATTCCAGCTATGATATGCATTTTCTGGTTAAAGCCACTGTGTATAGTACCAATTCTTTATAATCCTCTGGAAACTTTTCCTAAATGAAGAGGTAAAATGATCCATTACAGTGTATACTTAATGTACACTTTTAAACCCAAGTCAGAACTGGAGATAGCACTCCCCTACTTTAGCCGTTACATTTCACTGCACCACGCAGCCTACCCTTTCGGCTGAATGGAGCCCCACTGCACCATCTTGAGCTGAGTGTGGTCCAACAGAGTGGGTTGTTACCACACATAAATGGCCTCTTCCTGCAGTTCATTTAAGCCCTAGTGGACAATTCTGACTCACAATGTCTCACAAGTTTGGCAGATAATGGAGCTGGACTCACAGGAAAGAAACTAAGGAAGGTAGAACACGATGCTAAAATGCAAGTTTTATGAAGGCTCAATGTGTTTCTGAGGAAATGGTTGACAAAACAGAGGGCTAAGTTCAGCAGGTAATTGGGGATTTATGGAAACTGTGCAACAATATCTAGAACATAGAAAATATCACTGTCACCTGAGAGGATGACCTGCAGCTGGAAGCAGCTGGAATCCACAGGAAGTCAGGACTTGGAAGATTTAAAGGAACTAGGAAAACATGTGTGAAAGCACAGTCCCAGGACCATACTTTAACAGCTCCTTTCTGAGCAGAATCAGGTGGAATTCCCATTTTCAGGAATGTGTGGCAAGCTTATACCATGAAGTCATTAAGTTTCCGACTACTTTGAAGCACCTAGTCATTCCAGGAACAGAAGGTGGCCTAGAAGAATGTCCCAACCTACTTTCCTCTCTAAATTACTTTTGCAACAAGGAAAACTGAACTGGGGCAAAACACCTGGGGCTACTGTAACGCTCAACCTATAATAATTGCATTCTCTAAAACCATCTCTCCCCACCTGGGGAGTGAATCCTGAAGGCTCTGAGGAAGGGAGCCAGGCCAAAGCCACAGCTCTCTTCAGTGTTCTCCAGACCTACACTAGCTGGATTGAAATATGATCACTCTCCAACATTACCTAATTTAGCACTCTGGCACTTAATAAATATTTAACCCTATCAAATTACTTGCAGGAAACCACTTGGAAATGAATTGCCTCATTTTTAAGCAACTGCTTGGAAATGGTGCATTTTGCAAGGACCAAATTGACCCATTAAAAAAATATATTCTATGTGTTACATGATATTCTTTTAGTGTTAGTTTCTAAGCCACATGCCCCAGAATATAGCTCCCTTCTAAAAGAAAATGACTCAATTTTTCATTAAAATGATAGTGATATTCATCTGTTGATTTAGCAAATATCTGAGTACCTATTTGTGTGCAGTACTGTTCTAGGCACTGGGAAGGCAGTGGCAAACAACACAGATACACTTTCATAGTGATTACATTAAAAAAAAGCAAATGCACAAATAAGTAGATATATAAGGCCATCTACTGTGAAGAAAAACAAAGTAGAGAAAGGGGATAAAGATGATGAGAAATGATAGAGATATAAAAGTAGAAGCCATCTCAGAAAAGGTGAAATTAGGCAAGAGACCAAAATGAAATGAGAGTGCAAGGCATATGAATATCTAGAAAGAGTTCCAAGTGGATGCGAGAACAGGGGCAAAGGCCCTATGGCAGGAACATCCCTGGCCATACTCAAGGACCAGGAAGGAAGCCAGTATGCTTTCATGAATGACGAGGAAGTGAGAGAAGATGAGGTTGGAGGAAGAATAGGAAGTCGGATTTTGCAAGCTTCCTAGCCACAGTGAGGACTTTGGATATTGTTCTAAGTATGACAGAAAGTCACTAGAGGCCTTTGAATAAGGCATGATCAGGTGGAACTTTGGATTAAACACCCTATATATGCAGATGACACTGTCCTGATGGCAGGAACTGAAGAGGAACTAAAAAGCCTCTTGATGAAAGTGAAAGTGAAGAGTGAAAAAGTTGGCTTAAAGCTCAACATTCAGAAAACTAAGATCATAGCATCTGGTCCTATCACTTCATGGGAAATAGATGGGGAAACAATGGAAACAGTTTCAGACTTTATTTTGGGGGGCTCCAAAATCACTGCAGATGATGACTGCAGCCATGAAATTAAAATATGCTTACTCCTTGGAAGGAAAGTTATGACCAACCTAGATAGCATATTCAAAAGCAGAGACATTACTTTGCCAACAAAGGTCCATCTAGTCAAGGCTATGGTTTTTCCTGTGGTCATGTATGGATGTGAGAGTTGGACTGTGAAGAAAGCTAAGCACCAAAGAATTGATGCTTTTGAACTGTGGTGCTGAAGAAGACTCTTGAGAGTCCCTTGGACTGCAAGGAGATCCAACCAGCCCATTCTAAAGATCAGCCCTGGGTATTCATTGGAAGGACTGATGTTAAAGCTGAAACTCCAATACTTTGGCCACCTCATGCAAAGAGTTGACTCATTGGAAAAGACCCTGATGGTGGGAGGGATTGCGGGCAGGAGGAGAAGGGGACGACCGAGGATGAGATGGCTGTATGGCATCACCGACTCAATGGACATGAATTTGGGCGAATTCTGGGAGTTGGTGATGGACAGGGAGGCCTGGCGTGCTGCGATTCATGGGGTCGCAAAGAGTCGGCCATGACTGAGCGATTGAACTGACTGACTGAAGTATTAAAAACCTTAATTTTTTCACTTTTAGAGCAGATAGAATTATCTACATAGACTGCACCAAAACATCTACAGGCAAATTCTTGAAATTAATGAGAGAGTTAAGCAGTGTTATTGGATATAAGATCAGTATACCAAAGTCAATTGCAAATCTAATGACAAGCTATAAGCAGGTAGAAAATTTATATTTTTTAAAATGACACCACTATAATTACTTCTGAAATAGAAGGTATTGAGGAGCAAGTCCTACAATGGATGTGTAAAGCTTTATGTAGAAAATTACACATATGCGTATAATTGATTTACTTTACTGTACAGCAGAAGCTAGTACAAGATTGTAAAGCAACTATACTGCAATAAAAGTTAATTACAAATAAAAAAAGGAAAATTAGAAACTTATTTAAGGATATTTTATTAAGTGCCTACAGTATGCTAGGACGCTGCTGCATAGTAGAAATAAAGAAGCTAATAAGACCTGGTATTCCCACTGTCCTCTGCCAACTGGCTGGTGGAAGAAACTAGGGTCCAAGTAAATGGGTGAGATACTACAGGAACATGGAAGTTGCTTAGTCGTGTCCGACTCTTTGCAACGCCATGGACTATACAGTCCATGAAATTCTCCAGGCCAGAATACTGGAGTGCATAGCCTTTCCCTTCTCCAGGGGATCTTCCCAACCCAGGAATTGAACCCAGGTCTCCCACATTGCAGGCAGATTCTTTACCAGCTGAGCCAAAGGATAGGTACCCACCCTATCCCTTGTCCAGCTGATCTTCCCAACCCAGGAATCGAACCAGGGTCTCCTGAATTGTAGGCAGATTCTTTACCAACTGAACTATCAGGGAATCCCAGTACTACAGAAGGTATTTTTAAATACAATGAGAAGGATGAGCAATGTTTGGGATGGTCAGAAAAGGGTCATTCAAAAATTGGAGATGCCCATGCTTGAGGATAAATAGGGATTTTCTAGGAGAGCAAGGAGGAAGAAGGAACAGAATGGGTATAGGACAAACTATGGGACATTTAGCAGGCCACAGCTGTACCAGCTCAACAGGGATTTGCTCATAATACTTTCAAGTACCCCCATCTCTGACCTCTTAGGTGGTCATACAATCCCATCCTGCCTATTCCCTCCATCTGTTCCTTTTAAACTATTTCCTAGACCTGAGAGTCCAATTCAGATTACTTTCCCTACTCTCCCACCTCCCTACGTTGTGATCCATTTCTCTTCTCTGTTTTGTTAGTACCTGGTACCTCTAAATTTAATGGAATACCGGCTGTTTTCTTCTGTTTACCAAATATCAGTTGAAGTATTTCTGCTACCTTTGCAAAATACCACGCTGATAATTGAGCAGGTACTCAGCATTGGTGTCTTAAATGGACTGTTACTTCTCAGCATAAAGTCTTCTATAAAGCTGCTCTTTGCAGTAGATCTGAAGGAAATCTGCATTGTTGTTGGGTTTGTTTGACATGACATCACAATGAATGACCTTTGTCTAACCCACAAGGGAACCAAAAGACAAAAGCTGTAACACTTGGCTTCTCAGATAAACTCCACCCTGTGTATTTCAAAACAATATAAAATTCCCACCATCTCTCACCTCACTCTGCAACCAAAATTCCTTGAGGGAATACAGACAAGTTATTAACTATTGGACTGCATTCTGCTGGTTAAAATGCTTGTTTGCACATCAGCTTGCTATACCTAAGCACTACCCAACAGGTTCATGTAAACAAGCACAGAAATCAGTTCTGATATTTCCTGCAACTGTACATGGAGAAGGCAATGGCACCCCACTCCAGTACTCTCGCCTGGAAAATCCCAGGGATGGAGGAGCCTGGTGGGCTACAGTCCATGGGGTCGCTGAGAGTCAGACACGACTGAGTGATTTCACTTTCACTTTTCACTTTCATGCATTGGAGAAGGAAATGGCAACCCACTCCAGTGTTCTTGCCTGGAGAATCCCAGGGATGGGGGAGCCTGGTGGGCTGCCGTTTATGGGGTCGCAGAGTCGGACACGACTGAAGTGACTTAGCAGCAGCAGCAGCAGCCACTGTATATCCTCTACATCATTTTTTAAGTTAATAAGTTTGTATAATTCAGCATAAGTAATGCTGTTCCCTTTCAGGTTCAGGGGAAGTATGCAAGTATTGGGGAAGAATACTAGACTTGAAATTCCTAGGAAGATACTGCTGTGAACTTGGGGACATCTCTTAAATCTTTACAGCCTAAATTTCCTCATCTTCAAGAAGGTGATAATGTCACATCCTGGCCTATTCTTATTTGGTTGTTGTGAGGATCAGATGGGCCAGTGGCTGTGCTAGTTTGAGAAGTGTAACGATCTGTTCGAATGTAATAATGTGCTGTCATTATTACAAAGAATAACCAGCACAATCTGTTAAAATACTTCTCTTCTCGTGAGCTTATATCCTTTGAAGCTATTATTATCTGCTTGAGAAGAATAAGCTCTTGTGAGCCATGCCCAGAAAATTCATTGAGAACATTATTGTTTTTAGATTGCTAAAATTAACCCACATGACTGAAACTTACCATCTTCCTTCAGCATCTTTCAGTATCACCCAGAAGTCTTTTTTTTTTAATTGACATGTAACTGACATAGAACAGTGTGTAAGTTTAAGCGATACAAAATGTTGATTTGATGCTTGTATATTACAGTATGATCAACACCATAGTGTTAACTAACACCTCCGTCATGTCACATAATTATCATTTCTTTCTTGAGGTGAGAGCATCTTAGATCTAATCTCATAGCAACTTTGAAATATATAATACAGTATTGTTATCAATAGCTGTAATCACAGTATAGCTTTGTACTGTTTATTCATCTCTGTACCCTTTGACCAACGTCCTCCCAATTCCCTCACCCCAACCCCTGGTAACCACCATTCTGCTCTCTGTTTCTCCAAATTTGGCTTTTTCAGATTCCCTGTGTAAGTGATATCATACAGTATTTGTCTTTCTTTTGTCTGACTTCTCTCATTTAGCATAATACCCTCAAATTCCATCCAGGATGTCACAAATGACAGAATTTTCTTCTTTCTCATGACTGAATAATATTCCATTGTGTGTGTGTGTGCATTTATACCTTCTTTATCCATTCATCCAGGGATGGACACTTAGGTTGTTTCCATATCTTAACTACTGTGACTAATGCTGCAGTAAACATGGAGTGCAAATACCCTGTTTTCATTTCCTTTGCTTATATACACAGAAGTAGAATCACTAGATCATGTGGTGCTTACTTGTATTTTTAATTTTTTGAGGAACCTCCATGCTATTTTCCATAGTGACTGCACCAATATTATATACATTCCCACCTAGTGTTCCCTTTTCTCCACATCATCACCAAACATTATATTTTGTCTTTTTGATAATAGCCTTCCTAATAAGTGTAAGGTGATATCTCCTTGTGGTATTTATTGCATTTCCCTGATGATTAGTAATATTAAGTACCTTTCCATGTATCTGTTGCCCGTTTTTATGTCTCCTTTGGAAAAATGTCCATTCAGTTCCTCAACTCGTTTTTTAATCTGTCTCTTTTTCTGTTAATGAGTTGTATGAATTTTTTCTGTATTTTGGATGTTAATTCCTTTTCAGATATATGTCTTGCAGGTTTTTTCTTCCATTCTGTAGGTTGCCTGTTCATTTTGTTGGTTGTTTTATTCGCTGTAGAGAAGGTTTTTAGTTTGATGTAGTCCCACTTGTTGACTCTTGCTTTGGTTGTCTGAGCTGTTGGTGTCATATTCAAGAAATCATTGCCAGAATCAATATCAAGGAGCTTTTACTCTATATTTTCTTCTAGGAGGTTTCCGTCTTTCAGTTCAGTTCAGTCACTCACACGTGTCCAACTCTTTATGACCCCATGGACTGTAGCATGCCAGGGTTCCCTGTCCTTTACCAACTCCTGGAGCTTGCTCAAACTCATGTCCATCAAGTCGGTGATGCCATCAAACATCTCATCCTCTCTTGTCCCCTTCACCTCCTGCCTTCAGTCTTTCCTAGCACCAGACTCTTTTCCAATGAGTCAGTTCTTCGCATCAGGTGGCCAAAGTATTGGAGTTTCAGCTTCAGCATCAGTCCTTCCAATGAATGGTCAGGACTGATTTCCTTTAGGATTCACTGGTTTGATCTTTCTGTCCGAGGGACTCTCAAGAGTCTTCTCCAATACCACAGTTTAAAAGCATCAATTCTTTGACACTCAGCTTTCTTTATGGTCCAACTCTCACATCCATACGTGGCTACTGGAAAAACCATATCTTTGACTAGATAGACCTTTGTTGGCAAAGAAATAATGGTAGAAGGGGTGAAATCACAATTAGAATCAAACCCCATACCTGCCAGAGACACTTGGAGGGCTCAAACAAAACCTTGTGCACACCAGGAGACCCCACAGAGACTGAGCCAGACCTGCCTTTGTGTGTTTGAGTAGCTCCTATGGAGGTAAAGGTCAGCAGTGGCCTGCCACAGGGGCAGGGGCTCTGGGTGCAATGAACCTGGGTGGCATAAGCCCTCTTGGAGGGTTTTAACCCCACCTAAGAGGCACCAGAACTTACACAGGACTGGGGAAATAGACTCTTGGAGGGCACAAACAAAATCTTGTGTGCACTAGGATCCAGGAAAAAGGAGCAGTGACCCCACAAGAGACTAATCCAGGCTTGCCCGTGAGTGTCCACTAGTCTCCGTTGGAGGCATGGGTCAGCAGTGGCCAGCTGCAAGGTCAGGGGCACTGAGTGTGGCAGTGCGTGCAGGGGACCTCTCAAAGGAGGTTGCCATTTTCTTCATTACTTCCACCATAGTTTGGTCTCAGGTCAAACAACAGGGAGGGAACAAAGCCCCGTCCATTGACAGAAAATTGGATTAAAAATTTACTGAGCATAGCCCCACCCATCAGAACAAGACCCGGTTTCCCCTACAGTCAGTCTCTCCCATCAGGAAGCTTCCATAGACTTCTTACGTCTTTAAGTCCTATGTTTAAGTTTATAATCCATTTTCACTTGATTTCGGTGAGTATGTAAGAAGGTGTTTAATTTGATTTTTCTGCATGTGGTTATCCAGTCTTCACAACATCATTTATTGAAGAGACTACCTTTTCCCACTGAGTATTTTTGGCTATCTAGTCAAATATTGGTTACCATATACAGGGAGGCATTATTCTATTCTATTCCACTATTCTGTACAGCTAATTTTATGCCAGTACCATAGTGTTTCGATTTCTAAAGCTTTGTATTATAGTTTGAAATCAGAAAGTAATGCCTCAAACTTTTCCTCCGCAAATTGGATATAAAAGTACACACCTCAATATAATAAAGACCATGTATGAGAGACCCATAACTAATATCATACTCACTGGTGGAAGGTTGAAAGCTTTTTAAGATTGGGAACAGACAGATGTGCCCCACTGTCACCATTTTTAATCGACATAGTACTGGAAGTCCTGTTACAGCAGTCAAGAGAAAGAAATATAAGGCATAAAATTTGGAAAGGAAGAAGTAAAATTGTCTTCAGTTGCAGATGATACAATCTTAAATATAGGAAATTCTAAAGACTCAACCAAAGAACCATCAAAACTAAGCAATGAATTTAGTAAAGTTATGGGATATAAAATCAACATACACTAATAAAGTTGTATTTTTATATAAAAAATGCATTTTACATGCATTTTACAGTGAAATATAAAGTAAAGCAAATAAAATGACCCCATTCACAATAGCATCGAAATCAATAAAATACTTAGAAATAAATTTAACCAAAAAAAGTGAAAAATCTGTACAATGAAAACTATTAATACTGAACTTCGAAGGAGATTGAAGAAGATGCAAACAAAAGATATTCCAAAAGAACTGATATTGTTAAAACATCCATAATACTCAAAGCCATCTATAGATTCAATGCAATCTCTTTAAAATTTCTCAGATCATTAACAGTTTGAGGCACTACTTCTTTCCACATGTGTAGTAGTAATTAAAATGCACTCTTCTGTAAATTGCCTCTTTGTATCCTTTGCCTACTTTTCTATTGGGGTTACTGCCTTTCTTTTTTTTAATTTTCAGGAGTTACTTGTATTACTCACGTAGTAGGGTTTAGACATTTTGAGTATTCTCATACTGCCTCTGTGTGATAAATGTGTCCATGATGGCTTTGAACAGGAAGCCTTGATGTAAATAGACTAAAGTCATCCGTACTTTGCCTTATGATTCGTGCTTTTGAAATTTTGTTTGCAAAGCTTTTCCTCGCTCTTAGATCACCAAGATATTCTCTTACATTATGCTCCATTAACTTTATAGAGTTACCCTTTTCTCCTAGGTTTTGAATCCATGTAGAGTTCACATTTGTTTGACATGAGACAAAGATCCAATTTTATTTTGTCTTTACAGTGAGCCAGTTTTCCCAGCGTGAACTGCTAGGTACTAAATTATGATATCCTTCTCATCATATTTAGGTTTCCACATATACAGATCAGTATCTGAACTGTGTCGTGTTTTACAGGCCTGCTTATCTGTTGTTGTTTTACCAATGCACCACTGTTTCTGTTATTATGGCTTTGTTTTGTGTTTCTTGGAGAAGGAAATGGCAACCCACTCCAGGACTCTTGCCTGGAGAATTCCATGGACAGAGGAGCCTGGTGGGCTACAGTCCATGGTGTCACAAAGCGTCAGATATGACTGAGTGGCTAACACTTTGTGTTTCTACATCCAGTAGGGCAAGCTTCCTTTCTATTCATATTCTTTTGTTATAATTAGCCATTCATAAACTCTTATTCCTCCAAATAAATTTTAAAGTGAGTTGTTTTCATGTTCCTCAAAAAAGTCAAAGTAGAATTTTTGTTGGAGCTGTATTACATTTATCAATTAAATGGGATAATTAATACCATTATAGTATAATATTAACTTATCTCATCCAAAAGCAAAGGATTCTCTTCATTTATTCAGATCATCTTTTATGTCCTTCATTGATATTTTAAAGTTTTCTGCTTTCTCTGTATATACATTGTTCATTAATATAATTAAATCCTAGATGTCTAACAGATTTCTTGATAGAGAATGATATATTATTTTTTGTTACATTTTCTGATGACTGTTTTAAGTGTTGAAAATGTTGATGTTGTAGTCAGTGATCTTACTTAGTTCTAGACTGTTTCTAACAGTCTGTCTTTTGAATCTGTTGGTTTTTCTAGATAAATGATCATATCATATGCAAATGAAGATAATTTTATCCCTTACATTCTCTATTGGGACTTCCCTGGTAGTTCAGTCGGTAAAAAAACTGCTTGC
Organism: Ovis aries; assembly: GCF_016772045.2. Classification (NCBI taxonomy): domain Eukaryota; kingdom Metazoa; phylum Chordata; class Mammalia; order Artiodactyla; family Bovidae; genus Ovis; species Ovis aries. The sequence continues at coordinate 52,268,423 of NC_056058.1, read as the reverse complement.
AGTGCAGGAGACCGAGGTTCAATCCCTGGGTCAGGAAGATCCCCTGGAAAAGGAGATGGCAACCTACTCCAGTATTCTTGCCTGGAAAATCCTATGAAGAGAGGAGCCTGGCGAGCTACAGTCCATGGTGTCACAGGAGTCGGACACAACTTAGCAACTAAACCTTGACCTTGAGTCTCTATTAGTCAGCTCTCACTAAGTTATACTATGATAACAAATGTTCCCCAAATTCCAATGAGTTATAACAGCAAAAATTTATTTCTCACTCATATAACGTGTTGAAATACATGTTGGCTGCAGCTCTGCCCTAATCAGGAAATGCACAAGGCAGCCAGCTAATCCACACAATGGCTGTTAAAGCTTCTGCACAGAGCTGGCACAGCATCAAATCCATTCATATTCATTGGCAAAAGCAAATCTCATGGTCAAGGCTGATGACAACAGGGTTTAAAGTTTCCTCCACCCAGAGAAAGGCTCTACAAATTACATGACAGAGAAAAGGATAGTAAATAATTGTCTACAAGACTATAATCTACCACCCTTTCTAACCTTCATTCTTATTATTTCTTTGTCTTTAGTTTTTTTTTTCTTTAGCCAAGATTTCTAATGATAATAGTAAGCATACTTGCCTTACTTTTATCTTAAAGAGAATGAATCCTGAGCTTCTACAGGTAGTATAATACTTACTATAGGTTCTTAGTATAATCTTTATCAAGTTAAGGAAATTCTCTGCTATTTCTAGTGCTAAGAATTTTAGACATAAATTTGAATAGAATCTTATCAAATGTATTTTCATCTTGATTGATATAATACAATTTTTTCTTTATTAGTATGTTAATACACGAACATATATAAATACATTTTCTCTGTTGAACTATCCTGTATGTCTGAGATAAACTCTGCTGCTGCTGCTAAGTCACTTCAGTCCTGTCCGACTCTGTGCAACCCCGGAAACAGCAGCCCACCAGGCTCCCCCGTCCCTGGGATTCTCCAGGCAAGAACACTGGAGTGGGTTGCCATTTCCTTCTCCAATGCATGAAAGTGAAAAGTGAAAGTGAAGTCACTCAGTTGTGTCCGACTCTTAGCGAACCCATGGACTGCAGCCCACCAGGCTCCTCCACCCATGGGATTTTCCAGGCAAGAGTACTGGAGTGGGTGCCATTGCCTTCTCTGGAGATAAACTCTGCTTGATCTTAATGTATTATTATCAAATTTAAAGTAGATTAGCTAATATTTTATTTAGAGTTTTTTAATCTATGTTAAAATAACTAAAGTTGGCCTAATATTTTCTTTTATGTGTTGTCCTTATCTAATTTTGGAATAAGACTATGCTAGCTTGTAAGGTCTCTTGTCTGGAAAATCCCATGGATGGAGGAGCCTGGTGGGCTGCAGTCCATGGGGTTGCCAAGAGTCGGACACGACTTCACTTTCAGTTTCACTTTTCACTTTCATGCATTGGAGAAGGAAATGGCAACCCACTCCAGTGTTCTTGCCAGGAGAATCCCAAGGATGGTGGAGCCTGGTGGGCTGCTGTCTATGGGGTCGCACAGAGTCGGACACGACTGAAGCAACTGAGCAGCAGCAGCAGCAGCAGCTTCTAAGGTGATGTGCATAGATACTTCCCTTTTTCTATTTTTAAAGCTTTGTATGAGGTAGAAATTAATATTGCTTAAAAATTAGGTAGAACTTTCCATTCAAACCATCTGAGCCTAGAGTTTTTTGAGGAAGACAAGTCTTTGTTCATCATTTCAAATTATTCAGTACACACTGATGTATCAAATTCTATAGTTCTTCTCTATACTGATTTTGACAGTTCATAGTTTATGTAGGAATTTATCCAGAACTTCATCCATTTAACTAGGTCATCAAAATTATTGGATTATAACTGATCATAAAACTTACTATGATGATAGAAATATAGCAAAATTTTAGAAATGATCTCTCAGGGTAGAATTAAAGATAGTTTCTATGTTTTAATTTGTTCCATGTTCTTTTCATTATACTTTACATGCATAGGGTATTGCGTTTATGTAATCAGAAATAACCTAGGCATTTTCATTTTGCATTGAAATTAATTCACAAAACTATCTAGTTTCAGAAGATATTTTCAAACAGTCATGCCCCACTGGGAGGTGGCTCTTGGTGAACCTCCTTGGTTTCACCTCCTTGGTGAAACTTAAATTTACCTGTAAACAAATAGAACTCTACCAAGGGGAGACCATAACTCTACATGGCCCTTAATCTCCCTGTGCACTTCCAATGTGTTATAAATAATAATAATTAACAAGTGCTATTTGGCCTTCTTGAGTTTAAACCAGTTTATTCTATATGAAAAGACATATTAACATAATTAATCATGGGTACTTTTTTTTTTTTTAATTTGCAGTTGAACTCTTGCAAAAACAACTCTTGGTCCTGTTTGTCTTTTTACTGCCTTTACTCTCTACACAGGGAGTTTCCCAGGTGGCTCAGTGGTAAAGAATCTGCCTGCAATGCAGGAAATGCCAGAGACATGGGATTCAGTCCCTTCATTCGGAAGATCCCTGAGAGAACGAAATGGCACCCACGCCAGTATTCTTGCCTAGAGAATCCCATGGGCAGAGGAGCCTGGCGGCTACAGTCCGTGGGTTCTCAAAGAGTCACATGTGACTGAGCATGCACATATTTTCCACTCAAGTATGGGTTTATTAAGCAGTGTATATTTCACTTAAGGCTTCAAAAATTACTTTTTCTGGAAAAACCTTTTCTGGTATTTTGGAGTGAATGACACCTTACTTATACTTGGTTTTTAGTGTGTGTTGTGTGTAGGTCCTGAGGATTCAGTGAATCTGCTTCTTTTTTTTTTTTTTTTTTGGAAAAGCTGTTGGAAAGCACGTCTTAAATCTAATTATTGAATAGACACAGACAAACAAATTCAGCTAGTTAGCTTACATTTTAAAAGGAAAGAGAGAGGTAGAGAGAGTATGTGTAAGGGGGCCATTTTTACCATCCTCCTTTTTCAATTAAATGTCTTTTGTTCTCTAGACATACATATTATATATATGTATTTATGTGTATATAGGTATTATACATACCTATGTACATATGTCTTTTAATTTCATGGCTGCAGTCACCATCTGCAGTGATTTTGGAGCCCCCCAAAATAAAGTCTGACACCGTTTCCACTGTTTCCCATCTATTTCCCATGAAGTGATGGGACTGGATGCCATGATCTTCGTTTTCTGAATGTTGAGCTTTAAGCCAACTTTTTCACTCTCCACTTTCACTTTCATCAAGAGGCTTTTTAGTTCCTCTTCACTTTCTGCCATAAGGGTGGTGTCATCTGCATATCTGAGGTTATTGATATTTCTCCCGGCAAAATCTTGATTCCAGCTTGTGCTTCTTCCAGCCCAATGTTTCTCATAATGTACTCTGCATATAAGTTAAATAAGCAGGGTGACAATATACAGCCTTGACGTACTCCTTTTCCTATTTGGAACCAGTCTGTTGTTCCATGTCCAGTTCTAACTGTTGCTTCCTGACCTGCATATAGGTTTCTCAAGAGGCAGGTCAGGTAGTCTGGAATTCCCATCTCTTTCAGAATTTTCCACAGTTTATTGTGATCCACACAGTCAAAGGCTTTGGCATAGTCAATAAAGCAGAAGTAGATCTTTTTCTGGAACTCTCTTGCTTTTTCCATGATCCAGCAGATGTTGGCAATTTGATCTCTGGTTCCCCTGCCTTTTCTAAAACCAGCTTGAACATCAGGGAGTTCACGGTTCACGTATTGCTGAAGCCTGGCTTGGAGAATTTTGAGCATTACTTTACTAGCATTTGAGATGAGTGCAACTGTGCAGTAGTTTGAGCATTCTTTGGCATTGCCTTTCTTTGGGATTGAAATGAAAACTGACCTTTTCCAGTCCTGTGGCCACTGCTGAGTTTTCCAAATTTGCTGGCATATTGTGTGCAGTCCTTTCACAGCATCATCTTTCAAGATTTGAAATAGCTCAACTGGAATTCCATCAGCTCCACTAGCTTTGTTCGTAGTGATGCTTTCTAAGGCCCGCTTGACTTCACATTCCAGGATGTCTGGCTCTAGGTGAGTGATCACACAATCGTGATTATCCGGGTCATGAAGATCTTTTTTGTGCAGTTCTTCTGTGTATTCTGCCACCTCTTCTTAATATCTTCTGCTTCTGTTAGGTCCATACCATTTCTGTCATTTATCGAGCCCATCTTTCCATGAAATGTTCCCTTGGTATCTCTAATTTTCTTGAAGAGATCTCTAGTCTTTCCCATTCTGTTGTTTGCCTCTATTTCTTTGCATTGATCGCTGAGGAAGGCTTTCTTATCTCTTCTTGCTATTCTTTGGAACTCTGCATTCAGATGCTTATATCTTTCCTTTTCTCCTTTGCTTTTCACTTCTCAAATTAAAAGATGCTTACTCCTTGGAAGAAAAGTTATGACCAACCTAGATAGCATGTTGAAAAGCAGAGACATTACTTTGCCAACAATGTCCGTCTAGTCAAGGCTATGGTTTTTCCAGTGGTCATGTATGGATGTGAGAGTTGGACTGTTAAGAAAGCTAAGGGCCTAAGAATTGATGCTTTTGAACTGTGGTGTTAGAGAAGACTCTTGAGAGTCCCTTGGACTGCAAGGAGATCCAACCAGTCCATTCTGAAGGAGATCAGCCCTGGGATTTCTTTGGAAGGAATGATGCTAAAGCCGAAACTCCAGTACTTTGGCCACCTCATGCGAAATGTTGACTCATTGGAAAAGACCCTGATGCTGGGAGGGATTGGGGGCAGGAGGAGAAGGGGACGACAGAGGATGAGATGGCTGGATGGCATCACCAACTCAATGGACATGAGTTTGGGGGAACTCTGGGAGCTGGTGATGGACAGGGAAGCATGATGTGCTGTGATTCATGAGGTTGCAAAGACTCGGACACGACTGAGCAACTGAACTGAACTTATGTACATATGTCATATACATATTTTACATATATATATGTGTGTATATCGGAGAAGGCAATGGCACCCCACTCCAGTACTCTTGCCTGGATAATCCCATGGATGGAAGAGCCTGGTGGGCCTGCAGTACATGGGGTCGCTAAGAGTCAGACATGACTGAGCGACTTCCCTTTCACTTTTCACTTTCATGCATTGGAAAAGGACATGGCAACCCACTCCAGTGTTATTGCCTGAGAATCCCAGGGACGGCGGAGCCTGGTGGGTTTCCGTCTATGGGGTTGCACAGTGTCGGACACGACTGAAGCAATTTTACAGCAGCAGTAGCATGTGTATATATACATATATATATATATATACACACACACACACACACACACACATATATGTGTGTGTGTGTGTTATATCTCCTTTACCTCCATCTTTGTCTTTCAATCATACTGAAATAAATCTAGGTGCTCCAGTACTTTTTCTTGACAGTGACAAAGGAAGCCAAATGCTCCTGAAGTGAATTAATATAGTGGGGCTAGAAACCAGGGATGGGGGAGCCTGGTTTAGCAGCGACTGAAGCGACTTAGCAGCAGCAGCAGCAGAAACCACACATCACAGAACTCTCTGCCCTCATCTTGAAAAAGAGAACATGGTTTTGGGAATGTGGCATGTGACAGATGTGTCCAACTCACCATTAGATGGATATATAAAATGTTAAAGGAAGAAGAGTCTGAAGGCACAGGCTCAGTCAACTTTTAGCTCTGTGACCTTGAGCAAGATACTCAGTCTCTCTAGCTTAGGTCTTTTAATCTACAAAATGAGATAATAACAGCACCTAACTCATATGGTTGCCGTAGGGATTGACTGAGATAACCTGTTTTCTTAAATTTTCTTAATTGGAGGGTAATTGCTTTACAATGTTGTCTTGGTTTCTATGATACAACAACGTGAATCAGTCATGTATGTATATGTGTGTATATATGGATATCCCCTCCCTCTCGAGCCTCCCTTCTAGCTGTTTTACACATGGTGATGTATATATGTGTCAATGCTACTTTCTCAATTAGTCCGACCCTCTCCTTCCCCTGCTATGTCCACAAGCCCTGTTCTCTATGTGTGCGTGCCCATTCCTTTCCTGCAAATAAGTCAGTCCCGTTTTTCTAGATTCTATATAGATGCGTTAATATATGATATTTGTTTTTCTCTTTCTGACTTACTTCGCTCTGTATCACTTACTCTAGGTTCATCCATTTCAATTCAACTGATTCACATTTGTTCCCTTCTATGGCTGACTAGAGAAAACCTATTAAGGCACCATATTTTATATGGTTATAGTGCATATATAACTTTTGTTTGTTTCCCCCACTAAACTGTGAGCTTCATCAGGGCAAGGAACTTTGTTAGTTTTGTTTACTATTATATCTCCAGCGACTAAAATAGTGCCAAGTATATAGTAGGCTTTCAACAAAAGTATCATGTGTTGAATGAATGCTGAATAAAAAGAAAGAGCATTTACTAACTGAAATGTACCTGGTAAGTACCTAATAAATAGTACAGGATGACAATGATTACAGGCAGTAGAAATGGTGGTGGTGAAGTTGACAATGATGGTGATGTGTATGGTGGTGATGATGGTAGAAGGCTGATAGTGAGGCGCGGTGGTTCAAAGTAAAGGCTTTAGGAACCTGCTGCTCGTGTTGACTCTTAGAACACTAGCTCTCAACTGTAACCACTTTCCTCATTGTAAGACGGGTATAATAATAGTATCTACTTTAGATGGTTTTTGTGAAGATTACATTAATTAATATTTTAAACATACATAGAGTAATTCTAGCTGATATTGTCATTATTACTACCACATCTGTTACTTACATAACTGGTCAGTAAATACTATTATGGACTATAATTTTAAAGGAATGCATTCAAAGAAATTACCTTATCAATATGGTACAATGTGAAGGAAGGACTGAGCCGATAGAAAAATCATTAAGAGAATGGAAGATACAATTATAAATGGCCAGAAAACATATCAATTTGTCTACCTAAAACGTTATTAAAGAATGGTAGTTAAAATAATGAAAAAACACATTTGACCTATTAGAATGGCAAAGATGCAAGCAGTGATAACACACAGTATTACCAAGGAGTTGGAGCAACAGGCACTTTTGTATTAGCCTAGCCAAAAGTTCTTTCAGGTTTTTCTATAACATCTTACCCAAAGGAACTTTTGGCCAACTCAATATATACCTGGTAGGAGTATATTTTAGGATGTTTCTGAAGGCCAATTTAGCCATATATATCAATATCCTTAAAACTCCCTTGGCCTGGAAACACAGGTTTTAATAATGTAACCTAAAGAAATAATGAAGCTAATGTTTTGTAATATGTATATATAAATTATAATCATGTGTTGTATATAAGTAGCATTAGAATTTACATAAACATGGGAACTAGTTAAAATACCTTATCCATACACTGGAATAATTTTGTAGTCATTAAATAAGTTTTTGTTGACATGGAAAGGTACTTGTGTTGTTATATGAAAACACTATAAGACAATTTATGATATCACATTTTTATTTTATAAGATAATGTGCACATTGATTTTAAAAAATAGCCTAGAAATCTGTATCTTAAATGTTGAGCTACTGTTAATGTGTTTACCTCTGGTGGGTTATAAAACTACAAGTGACTTTCATGTTCTTCTTTATTGTTACTTGTATTTTCTAAAATTTTAAAAATAAGCATCTATTATTTTCATAATAGAAGACAGTCAAAAGAGCATTTCCAAATTGTGAGAAAGGGAGATTAATCAAGTGTCTGATTAATTTGATCACTGAGGTCAGCCAAATTAAAAAATTTGAGCCTCAGAATCAATTCTATGACCTGAAACAGCAGCAGCTAACAACAAGTCACCGTTTTTGTGACCATTAAACTGAAACTGTTAGTCACTCAGTCATGTCTTTATCTTTGAGACCACATGGACTGTAGCCTGCCAGGCTACACTGTCCATGGGATTTTCCAGGCAAGAATACCAGAGTGGGTAGCCATTTCCTTCTCCAGGGGATCTTCCCAACCCAGGGATCAAACCCATATCTCCTGCATTGCAGGCAGATTCTTTACCATCTCAGCCACCAGGGAAGCCCATTATTTAGTGACTATTAGTCTTTCTCTGCCCCAGATGAGGAGGATGTGGTGGAATCTTCCAATGCATTTTGTACTATGACTCATCTAAAATAATGGCAGGACCACATGAAAATATACATAGCCAAAGGCTGGACTTGGCCAAAATGACTTGAGTACTTTCAGAGATGACCAAAGAATGAAAGGGATTCTGCGAAGGGAAAAAACTAGCAAAGAGGTGCCCTCTGTCTTTTCTGTAAATGCCACCTTTTATTAATACCTCTTCTCCCTTGGAATGGTATGTTGGTTCATTTGTTTGTTTAACCCATTGATTTGCAAACTTCTGTACATCAGAATCATCTGATGGATACTTGTGAAACCACAGATTACTGGGCCCACCCCCTGAAGTTTCTGATTGCTTAAGCCTGGAGAATTTGAGTTTCTCACAAGCTTCCAACTGATGCTCATGCTGCTGGTCCAGAGACCAGGCTTTGAGAACAGAAATGAGCAGCTTGCATATCACAAATGTAACCATATGGATTATTCCCTTTAAAAATTACTAATGGCCAAAACAAAACTAAAATAATCAGTTAAATCCAAAGTTGAAATTGCCATAGCCTAATTTTCTGTCACATCCAAGTTTTCATTTGTTTCCATTCCCTTCTGAACTTTGTCCTTGTTGACATTAGTTTTTTTTTTCATATTTGCAGTAATTATAGATAACAGTAGGAAAAAAATCATAGAGTTTTAGCATATTGTTGGAGAATACATTCTCCTTATCTCCTCCAGCTAACCACGGGTGGCCTGGTTTCTGATATAAATCCTTCCACAGCTTCCTCTGTGCGCATACAAACATATGTGAGAAACAGTACAGGAAGAGGTCAGGAGCTCTGGCTGCCATCCAGATTCAACTTCTGGTTCAACTCTTAGCAACTCTGTGTCCACAGGCATCCCTAGGCCTTAGAATCTTTCTCCTGTCTGTATCAGAATAACAGTAACACCTGCAGTCAGATGGCTGTGAGATTCAAATTAGTTAATACATGAGAAGCACTTTGCATGCTCCCTGGCATACAATAGATACTAAATGTAAACCATTATTATTTTGCACATATAGAGGTTATTCTTACATGCATTTCTCTGAGCATTGTTTTCCTTGCAGCATTGACCTTCCTCTGGATAGAAGGATAGAGCTATCACTAACTCTGCGAACTGGGTAGTATTCTCCAATAGCAGGGATGCATCCCTTCTTAGTGAGCCATTCCCCAGTTGATGAGCATTCTGCTTGGGTCCAGATTTTTACCCCTACAAGTGCTTCAGCAGCATCCTTGTCCCCCTCGGCCCTTCAAGGCAGCCTGTTCTGTCCTTCCCCTTTTGCATGTTAATTGCCCCTTGCCCCAGACCCCTCCTCAGTCAAGGGTTTCCTCCACAGGTCACCTCCACCTTGCTGCCCCCTTCCTCAATCCCTCCCCTGTCAGGCTGGCCAAACCAGAGCAAAAGCCCTTTGAGTCCTGAGGAGAACCAGCTGGCTGCCGAGTTGCTGAGGGCAGAGCCCCTGAGACACTGTCATCCTGAAGTTATGCTACTGTTATGATGCCAGGGGGTGGGAATGAAGGTGGAACTAGCAGAAGTGTGCCAGGAAGGCATTTTGACTATGATGAGGAAACAAAAAAATACCCAGGCAATCAGTTTGTAGATGTAGCCCAGATGTTTTAATCCATGACCTGGAGAACAACTCTGGCAGGGACCCCAGCCACAGATTTAACCTATTTCAGGAATGAGCTGTTTCAGGAATAAGGATGCTTTTTATGGGCAGAGGACTCATGCACTGTCAGAAGAATATCTTGCTCTGTTGTGTCATTATGGGTATTTCTGCTGGGTTAAGGGACCCCCATGGCTTGGATCAACTGAACTGTGATTTAGCAGTGGTGTTAAGGTTTGCTGAAATACTAAATCCAGCCACCTGTGAGCCAGGTGTTCATGTTGTAAGGCAGTTCAAAATACTCCCTTAAAACTCCCATGATCTCATCCAAGTCCCCCTGGAAATGGGATGGAACATGGGTATGCTTGAATTTACCATTTAAATGTTATCTGACACATAATTCTCCCTGAAACCCAGAAACCATTATCCCCATTTTGCAGATAAGGCCACTGAGGCTCAGGGCAGTGAAGCAAACTGCCCAGGGTCACTTACTTGCTCAGGAGTAGAGCTAGAATTCAAGCCCAAGTTCATGAGAATAAAAAGTTGTGTCTTCCCCTCCACACACCCACCTAAACCACCAAACCATAACTTTAAAAAAAAAAAGAAAGAAAGAAAGAAAATCATTTCTGGAACATAATAAGGAAAAAGCCACTTTCCCATAGTTGACTAGGATTAGATCAGTTTGGAACATCTATTCAACAGTTCTAGCAAACTAGTTTGTACTCCTATCTAGACAGCTACTTGTGAATACGGTTACACAATGATGATGATGATGTTGGTGATGGCAGCAGCAATGACTCCTTTTGTTTCCTGTACCAGTCACTTGGATGCTCACACTAACCCTTGTCATTCTTTCAACAAGCCACGGGTTTTGTGATGTAAGGCAAACACACATACAGATGCAAATCCTGCCCAAGTATCCAAGCATGCACAGCCAGAACATGGCAGGCCTGAGAAGTGGCCTCAGGTCCCTGACTCCAGAGCCTGCTTGGAACCACATCTCTGCACATTATCTAACACAGAGTACTGGTAAGAGAAACAGACGTTGGAAATCCTCCACAAGCTCCCACTGCCCTGGTGGCCATTCTGAGATTTACATATTGTATCCTGCAAGGTTCAGATGTATTTAGACACTTTGTGTTAATCACAACCTGTCGCACTTTATCTGAGCTGTTCATTGTCAGTCAGCAGATGTAGACTTCAGGACCCAGGCATCCTGTGCTTTATATCATCATTTTTTATTACACAACTGTCACAGTAATAGATGAGCTCTGTAGCGAGCAAAAGGCCATTTTTATGGAATTGAAGATAATATAGGTGCTCAGACTAAATTAAATGGGTATTTGCCTCAGTCTTTTTGGTTATCTGTCATCATGGGCTCCCATAGAGCTCAGCCATCAGTCATGGCTAAAATGACAGTGTCCTATAGGAAATGAAGAAAGAGCAGAACTGAATTCTGCTCATGGCCCACAAATTCCCAAACCTGAGCTCTAGATCTGCCCATGACTTGCTTCCCTGAGTGGAGCAGAGCTGCCCACTTGGCTACCTGATTCCTCACTTCATGATCAGAGGCCAGGAGTACAGTTGATGTGTGCCCGCCATGTGCCAACCATGTTGGCAGCAGCAGCCGCACATACCAAGAACATTGTATTTCTGCTATCCTTGACAGCAGGCTTTTAGACAAGAAGAATTGTAAGTTCTTATTCAGTTCAGTCCAGTCACTCAGTCATATCCAACTCTTTGCGACCCCATGAACTGCAGCACACCAGGCCTCCCTGTCCATCACCAACTCCCGGAGTTCACCCAAACTCATGTCCATTGAGTTGGTGATGCCATCCAGCGATCTCATACTCTGGCGTCCCCTTCTCCTCCTGCCCCCAGTCCCTCCCAGCATCAGAGTCTTTTCCAATGAGTCAACTCTTCGCGTGAGGTAGCCAAAGTATTAGAGTTTCAGCTTTAGCATAAGTCCTTCCAAAGAACACCCAGGACTGATCTTTAGAATGGACTGGTTGGATCTCCTTGCAGTCCAAGGGACTCTCAAGAGTCTTCTCCAATACCACGGTTCAAAAGCATCAATTCTTCGGCCTTCAGCTTTCTTTACAGTCCAACTCTCAGTCCATACATGACCACTGGAAGAACCATAGCCTTGACTAGATGGACCTTTGTTGGCAAAGTAATGTCTGCTTTTGAATATGCTGTCTAGGTTGATCATAACTTTCCTTCCAAGGAGTAAGTGTCTTTTAATTTCATGGCTGCAGTCACCATCTGCAGTGATTTTGGAGCCCCCCAAAATAAAATCTGACACTGTTTCCACTGTTTCCCCATCTATTTCCCATGAAGTGATGGGACCGGATGCCATGATCTTCGTTTTCTGAATGTTGAGCTTTAAGCCAACTTTTTCACTCTGCACTTTCACTATCATCAAGAGGCTTTTTAGTTCCTCTTCACATTCTGCCATAAGCTTCTTATTAGCAAAGTTTAACACAGTCTCAACTCTTTATCTCACTAGAATCAAAGTGGGAGCCAGTTACCAAGACCAGGAAGTCTAACTTTTAGTTGGCAATTTGGGAACTTTACTTTCATTGAGATGAGACCACCCTTCCTGTTTCTGCCTTTTACCAACCTGTGTTCCATAGGTGCTCTCTGCTATAGGATGAGGCAAGGAGCCAGGAGAGAAAAGTTCAAAAGCAGGTGGAAACTAACTGCACTTGCTCCTCCCCTCTTAGGGATTCTTGGTGGGAGTTGACATATCAAAACTTCTGAGGAGACCTGCAGTATGGACACCTATTAACTTTGTTTTCTCTGGTGTTGCCCAGCTTTATTTGGGTACCCAAATCTTTTGCAGAATATAAGTTCATGTGGCTGTAAAGCCACATCTTCCCAAGTGTCCATGGCCCCTTTATTCTGGGATCATGAAAATGAAGAAGACAGTGCTCAGACAGAGGCCAGCAGAATTGGGGAATTGTAAGGAATTCCATTGACTTCATGGCACCCCACCTCCTTCTTGAGAGTCCCAGAACATACTGACCCAGAAAGGTTTTCACAATGATCCAGAATGAAAACAAATGCCCACACCTCCTCCAGCAGATAGTTCCAACCTACGACTAACTGACACTGTCATAACGACATGAAGCTGGGGAGGAGGAGGCAAAGCTTAGCAAGCGAGACTCAATCCCTCTCCTGTTAGGTCTCATCTCTCCTTTTAATATTGCATGCAGGCCGCGGCAAGGCTCCTCGGAACCTTTACTAGATTTCAGAATACTGAGTTTATAGGTAGATGGTGACATGCATCCTTCACCGTCCTCACCCATATTTACAGAGGCCTAAAGTCCCAACCTCTAAAGAGGAGTTTGTTTAACAGAAATATTCTGAGGCAGTTAAAAGAAAGGGAAGCTGGTAGAGCCATCAGAATCATCCTGGCAGGGATTAAGGATGGGAGGAAAGTTTAAGAATTTTCTGCTTCCTCTGAGTTTACTGCTAATTCTACTTCAACTTCTGATTTCTGTTGGATTAATAACTTTAAAACTCAACAAATACCCACTGACCCCTGACAGAGCACAAATGTTTCATAGAACCCAGTTTGGGGAATGTTATCTTACCTTATCCAGGACATGTTTAAAGGTGGAATGTTAAGGATTCTTTAAGTATTTAAAATTATTTTTATTCCCTAAGTAATACACATGACTTAATTCTCCTTTTAAAAAATGAAACTGTTGCCAATAAAGCTAAGATCCCCTTTGGCCAGACTCCTTACTCCCAGTCCCATCTCCCTTGTCTCAGAGGAAAAGAGAGTGTTTTGTTCCCTATTTGTACATATACAGCACACCCATACACTTGTGTGCACACGCCTATTTATAATTTTTATAAAATATATAGTTGGATTTTTTTATAGTAATGGTCTCATATGTTTGCACCTTGCTTTTTTTCAATGCAAAATGTGTTTGGGAGATCTATTGTAATGATACATATCCAGTCATTCCGTTCAGGGGTTCTGTGGCATCTCCTCTTATGATTTCACCACAGTTTATCTATTTCCATTCTGTTGGACCTAGAGGTTATTTCCACAGTGGGACTGTTCTGGCTATTCAGTGCTGAGCATCCTTGTCTGTGGTCCCCTGGGCACAATCAAGGGATCACTGGGGTAGATTCCTAGAGCTGTTACTGCTGGGTCATGGGTCGCATATTTATTTTTAAATGGTGTTGCCAAGCTGTGAGCAAAGCATTCTTATTTGCAAGAGGGTCAAGGGAAGGGCTCTCCACAAGGACTCAAGAAACGCAAAAAGGAGATGAAGGATGTGGATGTATTAGCTGATTTGAAAATTCTCTGGGAATTTTTTTTTTTCATGCCAATAGTCCCCCAAACCAATTCACTGTCAAGATTAAAGCTGTGGTGACTTTTTCTCAATCCAAAGGCTGCCATCTGCCTTTCTGGGCTTTCCTCTTTCCTTCCAGACCCTCCTTGGTATTTTTCTTAAGGTGGTGTCTTGGTCTAACCTGCTATAGACTGTGTGTGTGTGCACACATGTGGGTGAGGAAGACAGACGTGTATTATCACTGAAAGTTTACCACTGAATGGAAACATGACATTGAGTTATGTTTGAGGGAAACTAAAGAATTCTTATTTAGTAAGAAAGAAGTGGATAAGTGACAGCCAATTCACATACTGTTAAAATGAGTAAAAAGGAAAAAAAAGAATATACATGTCACAATGATGAATTTTCACAGAAGATGATAGGTTTGCACTGAAGAGCTTTAGGATGTTTACACAGAAGAAATTAGTAACCTATTTGTAATCAATTAGGTTTTCTAAACTCAAGAACATTTAAACCTCAGACTTTAAATTTTTAAATCTAAATTAAAAATTTTTAATCTATAGATAATCGTAAGCCTACCAGTCATGATACTTGTCTCTTGCAAAATATAGGCACCGAGGTCTTATGCTGATGTGTCATATTACGGAAATTTAAAAAATGGGTAAGCAAAAGATAGACATCCACAGGTGCTAAAGGTTCAAGGAGACCAAGAAGGACTAATGCTTCCTTTTTTATAATACCATTCTTTCTGTCCACCCGCCTCCCATACCACCCCTTTCACTCCCAACTCCCCCCAACAACTCTGATCCCAAACTAAAATGAAGGAGTAGAATTGTGACATAAGCGTCTGTCACTGAAATTAGAGCAGGGGACTTTTTGCAATTATACCTTGGAGTATAATTTCCTAGAAGATGGAAACGTTTAAGATTTGGTAATAGGAGTCAAAGAGGTAGGAACAATGGTTTATGACTCTTTTACTTTCAGCTGAGAGTATTGTTTGTGGTCTGTGCTTTGGCACACCCAGCCAGCAAGGATGGCAAA
Source organism: Ovis aries (assembly GCF_016772045.2). Taxonomy (NCBI): domain Eukaryota; kingdom Metazoa; phylum Chordata; class Mammalia; order Artiodactyla; family Bovidae; genus Ovis; species Ovis aries. Next base: position 52,253,307 of record NC_056058.1, on the reverse strand, counting down.
TGGTATAATTTAAGGGGCACCAAAGGGCCTAAAGTATGACAACATATCAGTGTCTGAAATTCCCGCCATTAACCTCACCACCTAAGGGCCTAGTGGAGACATGCTCATGATGTTTTAGCATTAGTCTTTAATTTTTAATTAATATATACATAAGATTATAAAGAAAAATATTTAACCTTACAGAAGCTATATGATTAAAGCTAAAAGTTTTTCTTCGCTTCCTTCAGCCTTGAGTTCCATACTTTAAAAGCTACCACTGACCTTTCATAAACTGTATATCCTTTCAGAAATCAGATAATGTATAAAGACAGATATATAGACAGATGTATAAATGTTAGTGGTAGCTTAAAATAGTGCATAAAAGCCCTTCAAGCAAATAATATCATCTTACCTATACTGTCTATACCTTACTTTTCACTTGATACATTTTGGACATCTTTCTAATCAGTACTTTTTTATCTTCCACATTCTTTTAAGCAAATGCATGGTATGTCAGAAGTCCATAGACCATAACTTAGAAATCTGATCCCCTACTTATAGGCATCTGAATAATTTTAATTACTTTGCTATTATAAATTATATGGAAATCAACTTCCTCAAGTATATGTAATTGTATCTAGAGCTGAGTATGTATATAAAATTATTCTCAAACAGTGGTATTCCTAGAGCAAAGAAAATATGCATTTTAAACTCATAAACGTTACCAAGTTTTTGAAAACATTTATACCAATGGTGTACAGAAGTACCAATATACCCCTGCATCTTCACTGATACTGAGTTTCATCAAGCATTATATTTATTGTCAAGTTAGTAAAAATGATTTTGTTTGATACTTTTTTGTCAATCTAGTGAGGTATGTTGCTTTGCTTTGTTTCATTATGATGAGGTTGAACATCTTTTCATGATTATTAGTCACTTTTGTCCCATGAGCCTCTTGTTTGTAATTTTTGCTCATTAAAAAATTTTCTGTTTTGTCCAGTGTAAGCTATCTCTATACAAAGATAACCTTTGTCATGTGTGCAGCAAATTTGTATTCCTAGTTTTTTTTTTTTTTTTTTTTTACTTTATGGCATTTTTATACTACAGAAGTATTTCATTTATGTGGTTTTCCTTTATAAATGCTGGGATATATTCATTTTAATCAGACATTTGATGATATCTTCTTCTTGTGACTTCTGACACTGGAATCACAATGTTGTGATTATGAAATCAAAATCAAGAATTCAGAATTCTCAAATTATATGTTTCTTAGCCCAAATTTGATACCTTTACTGACTCATATTTTATTAACATCTATGTATGTGTATCTGTGTGTATGTTAATCTCTCCAACTATATGAAATGCAACTTGAATGGCTGAAGGAATGAATTGCTTTTTCACATTCCCCACTCCACAGTGTCCAGTGTCTAGAAAGGGAAAAAATTTAAACCTGGGGGAATTTCAAATAAGAACACTACCAAGAAGAGTAGTGTGGGAATCTACAAAGTTATAGATCCAAATTGACACACTGGCCCAAAGAAGTAAGATTTCCCCAAAGAAGGCAGGAATGATTCCAAGACATACCCAGCCTTCGTTCTCCTTTTGCCTAGAATAGAGGTAGTTCTTAGTTTTTCAAGATCTTGCTCTACCTACCTTCCTGACCTCTCTTGTACTATTCTTTCCCTTATTCATTTTATCTTATTACTCTTGGCTTTTAGCTGTGATTCAAATATTCAAGTTACCTGTCACTTAGGGCCTTTGCCTGGCATGTTCTTCTCCTTGACTTTCATGTTCCTAACTCCTCCTTGTCATTCAGACCTGTGGCAGATTAGATTTTCCAAAGATGGCCACACCACTATATATCCTACAATTTAAGGATGACATGCCTCCTACAAGAGATGGGGTCTCTGTTGCTCCCTGTTGATCTTTTTGTCATCCTAACCAATAGAGCAGGAGAAGGCAATGGCACCCCCACTCCAGTACTCTTGCCTGGAAAATCCCATGGATGGAGAAGCCTGGTGGGCTGCAGTCCATGGGGTCGCTGAGAGTCGGACACGACTGAGCAACTTCACTTTCACTTTTCACTTTCATGCACTGGAGAAGGAAATGGCACCCCACTCCAGTGTTCTTGCCTAGAGAATCCCTAGGACAGGGGAGCCTGGTGGGCTGCCGTCTGTGGGTTTGCACAGAGTCGGACACGACTGAAGCGACTTAGCAGTAGCAACCAACAGAGCACAGCAGAAGAGACTTCCAAAGCCGGCCCACAAGAAATGATAGTGCTTCTGCCTGGCTCGCTCGCTCACTCACTCTCCCGGGACACTCACCCTTGGAACCCAGCCACCATATTGTGAGGAGACCAGAACATGTGCAGAGACACTGTGGAGGTGTGCTGGCCAGTAGTCCCAGTTAAGCACTCAGCAACCACCAGATATGTGATTGAGCAAGACCTGAAGTGGTTCCAAACCCAGACTTTGAGTCCTCCAGCTTGGCCCCAGACATTATGAGGCAGAGACAAGCTGTCTCCACTGTGCCTTCTGAAAATCCCTGACCCAGAGAATCCATGTGTGTAATAAGCTGTTGTTTTAAAGCTACTGAGTTCATGGTACTTCAGTATGCAGCCATAGGTAGCTGAAATAAGACCTCAGCTTAAATGGCCTCAGAGAGGTCTTCTCTGACCACCCAGTCTAAAGCAGTAACCCAATTATCTCATCACCTTCTTTAATAAAGTTAAATGATGCATGGCACGCTCTTGTTTGGTTGGCTTGCTTATTGTCTGTCTCCCTCTACTAGAAAGTAAACTCCATGTATGCAAGGACCTTGTCTTTCTTGTCCACCTCAAAGTCCTCAACACCCACAACAGTGTCTGGTTGTAGATAGGTGATCAACAAATATTTGCTAAGTTAATAAACAAATGAATGAATTAAACATTCCTAGGTAAATAGATTCCTCCATTAGACCTTATTTTTCCTACTTGATGTAACAAACTTTTACTGAGAACTTCCTCTATTCTTAGGGGATATATTATGATTTCCTATTCTGTAGTTATAAGTGTGCTTCAAATAGTGATTTAATGCTAATAGAAGTAAAAATAGTAGTAAACATAGCAATTCACATAATTAAACTTTTTAAATTGGGTTTAGAAATGACAGAAGTAGGGAAGAGTAAAATGAAGGGAAATAAGGCAAGATCTTTGAACATTAAGAAAGGAAAATAAACAGAGCTAGCCAAAGAAAGTGATAGTTTTCAGTCACTGCGAAACAGAACTCTGCCATTTTTATATGATTTGCAATTTCCTAAAAACAACTCAGAGAAGGCAATGGCAACCCACTCCAGTACTCTTGCCTGCAAAATCCCATGGACGGAGGAGCCTGGTAGGCTGCAGTCCATGGGGTCACTAAGAGTCGGACACAACTGAGTGACTTCAATTTCACTTTTCACTTTTCATGCATTGGAGAAGGAAATGGCAACCCACTCCAGTGTTCTTGCCTGGAGAATCCCAGTGACAGCAGAGCCTAGTGGGCTGCCATCTATGGGGTCGCACAGAGTCGGACACGACTCAAGCAACTTAGCAGCAGCAGCAGCAAAAACAACTCAGTGCTTTTTTATTTATTCAAAGAACACTACCGTGTTGGTCAGAGAATTCATTGGACAATATGGGAAAAGTAAGCTCCTTGAAATCTGATTCTTTCTGGCCAGGTAGGATGGTAACCAAAAGCTTCGCTCCTCTCTCACTTACTTAACATTCTTTGCCCAAAAGAGGTTGGAACCAGTGACCAAACCAATAGAACAGTGAGAAAATCTATAGTGCATGAATAGATCTCAGGCTTTTAAAAAAGTCAAGATTGCTCTTAGAAATTATTCACGAAGTAAGTCTGGTTTAGCCAGGTACTTGGAAGTTTCTTCCTAAGACAGTGAGTTTTCTTCCATTGGACAAGTATATTTACATTTTTGTTTTCAAACAAAACCACCTTTGCTGTTTTATAAAATGTTGAAGCCAATTTAACAGTCCCATTGGCCTTAGAGAAAATATTAAAATATCACAAAGGAGCATAGAACAGAATATTATGGAGAGTTGCTAGGGTAAATATGTATTTTTAATGACATCCTTGGGAAAATGAACACCTAGAAGCCATAAGCCTGCAACTTGTTTGTATCTATTATAACTTACAACTTACAGTGATGACTTCTTGTCACTAAAAATGTTGAAAGTTCCTTGGCTAGACAAAGCGTAGGAGATGAGGCATGGCCTGTTTGAAGTTAACTATCCTTCTAGAATAATCATATAGTACATAACAGATAATACTTTCCAGAAGATGCTAGGGTTGAAATGTGAGATGCTATAATCCTCTTGATCCCTTACCGTCCAGCAATTAACTATTATTCCATGGCCTTTCATTATGTACTCACAGAAATACCCATGTTGATATTACAGTTGACCTTTGAACAACACTGGGCTTAGGGGTTCTGACTCTCTTAACAGTAGAAAATCTGTTCATAGTTTCTAGTAAGCCACCAGTATTCAAGGTCCCTCCATATCCTCAGGTCAGCATCCACAGATTCAGCCATCTGCAGGTTGTTGGAGAAGACTCTTGAGAGTCCCTTGTACTGCAAGGAGATCAAACCAGTCAATCCTAAAGGTAATCAGTCTTGAATATTCGTTGGAAGGACTGATGCTGAAGTTCCAATACTTTGGTCACCTGATGCAAAGAAGTGACTCATTGGAAAAGACCCTGATGCTGGGAAAAATTGAAGGCAGGAGGAAGAGGGGACAACAGAGGATGAGGTGGTTGGATGGCATCACCGACTCAATGGACATGATTTTGAGCAAGCTCCAGGAGTTGGTGATGGACAGGGAAGCCTGGTGTGCTGCAGTCAATGAGGTTGCAAAAAGTCAGACACAACTGAGTGACTGAACTGAACTGATAGTATTTACTGCTGAAAAATTCTATGTGTAAGTGGACTCACAGTTTAAATCCATGTTGTTCAAGAGTCAGGTGTACTTACAACCACCTATGCCTTTTCTTCTGATTTGGTACGTGTTCTGTAACTTTTTTCATCAATCTCAATTTAGGTAAAATTCTTCGTAACCTTCTTTTCAAATACCAGTTGAGAAAAGTGAATTCAAAGATTATAAAGTAAAATTGCTTACCCCTCCCTCCCTATCATGTTCTGTTAAGTCAGAAGGCAGCTGGGGCTCTGACCTGAAAATAAGGCTATAATCAATCATTAGACCAAGTCTTAATGAGACTAAAATTGTGGATTCCGCTCTGCACATGGTTTAATTGTACTTACTTTAGAAGATGCCAGAATTCCTCTAGTCTTTTTATATGTTCTTTAAAAAAGCAATTAAATGAGGAGAATGTAAAAATTCATCAAAAAACAGCAAATGCCGCTAAACACCCATTGGAAATTTGTGCTCCAACCTGAATTTACTGTTTTAGCTTAAGCCAGGTCCCTATTCCCTCTTATGAGTTGAATGTCAAACAGATAGCTGCTGCACAGGAGTTAACCCAGTTGCTGCCTTCCCAACTTTGGAACTTACCTTCCAGCAAGGAGACTAATTGAAAGCTCATAAGATACTTTTTACTCAGTCAATCTAGTCAATTCACAGACTAGATTTTCTGCCTTCAAACTTAATGTTCCTTATGCATGCCATTGTTTTTAGCCTAGCCATCCCTGACTGTTTCTTAATTTTCCCTTCCAGTTCCTATGCCTGTTCTATTTTTATAGCATAATTGTTAGGAAAAACTTGTTCCGAGAACAATCAGAAAATAATCCAAACCCAATCAGTTGAATAACCACAATCATCATCCTCATCATCATTATAAAGATGGTGGCAAAAGTCATCTTGGTTTTAATAAACAGATTCCAGCAAGTTTAAAATTCTTGAACCTTCTTTCTGAGTTAAATTCAAACTGAAAATTTTACATTCTTTTTATTCCTTTTACCAAACTCCATATCCTAACTGAATAAAATAAGCTTTCAGGAGTTTGTTTGTTTGGTTTTTTTTAATGATTTAAATGGCAAGTTTAAAAATCAGATGGTTCTGATACAACAGTTAACTGATGCATTAACTGTCAGTGAATATACCACATGGATGAAAATCTTCCTGAAATGCATATGGGTGTGTCTGAGGGTAGAGCACTTGGGGCAAAAGACTTTTCAAGCTTTTCTAAAATCCATATATTTGCAAAACTCACTTGATGCATTTTAAAAACTGATTCCAAATCTAGCCTATTTCAAGGTCAAAGAATTTCTGATCTTTTTTAGGCACCTTCCTCCTTTGTTTCTATACAAGTACTTTTCTTTCTTTCTTTTTTTTATTTTTTATTTTTCATGTTCCTCAGTGAGAGAAAATGTCCAGCTTCAGAAACAAGGAGCTTATTCATACTCTCAAGTCTACAAGCAAAGCAGCAGGCTGGGAAAAGGAGAAATTGAAATTCATTTCCAGTGGAGTAGCTGGTATTAGGCTACCCTGTTGAACTCTAGCAGCCCACCATTGCTCTGGAAAAATTTTGTAGTCATCCTATTGATTCATATGGAGTTTAGGGTTGAGTCTTTTCTCCTGAGCTGCTATGAAGCCAAATGTCTCCAATCCTACAATGGAAACCATCACTTAATTTTGAATTTAAATACAGGTCTATGTTGTTATCCTCATTAGCCTTCATCTTTGGTTTTGACTCATTGCTTTAGTATATTAAGATTATTCTGAATCCTGAGTCAGACATTAGGAGATTACATTTTACAAGGAGATTTGGATCTAATATCCATGCATTTAGTGGTTAGTCTTTCATCAGTGATATGCTAGATAAGACTCAGAATCCTTCTCAGTGTTCCAGTGCCTGCTACTAATTATTCTGAGTTGTCATTTGAGAGTATATCTATTCACTGTGCCTGATTTAGGTATTCACCTTTCTCGTCATTGGAATTATTCACAAATAGGCAGTCAAGGTTACAATCTTAAGTAACCCACTTCTCTTGATGTAGATCTCTTGGAATTTCTGCCGTAGCAAGCCTGCTCAGGTCATTTGAAATCTATTTCCAGAACCTGGGACACACAGCGGAGTCCTTTGAATCACCTAGTATTAATGGCAGATTCACCTTCTCCCAGGCTCTCATCCTTTCCACATCACTGATCAGTGGCCATTTCCTCATTGGAAAACCAGTGGGAACTTCTTCTGGGGTTTCTTCCCATAATTTTTGACTGATACAGCCCAAGCAAATCAAATACTTGTCAAGAAAAAATAAAAAGCAGTAGACATTCATTACTGTTTCTACTGATAGAAGGCTAGGTGAAAAACATGGAAAATACTTTCCTACCCAGAGACTATATAGACCAAAGGCAAGAGAGGACTGTGTGCTCTGTTTTATATTCCATCCAATAGTCTTATCCATTTATTATCAACATCTGTGAGATAGCTCTTGCTTTCTTATGTTCCACTGTCAACTTGATCTTGTTCATCACCTCTAAGTATTTGTATACAGATGGTAAATTTAGTGAAGGTGGGAATTTTGACTTAGCTCCACAACCCAGTACTGAGAGTGCAAGTAGTGGTTTGAATGAATGAATGAACATGAGCATTACACAATTATTTATTTTTTTCTGAGTAGTATTAAAAGTAGTATTATTTCCTGTGTTACAATTTTATATAAAAGGAATTTGAATAAAAATGAACAAGTTTCTATGTTTCATTTCAGTCACCCAGTTGTGTCTGACTCTTTGCGACCCAATGGGCTATAGCACACCAGGTTTCCTTGTCCCTCAGCAACCAGAGCTTGCTCACACTCATGTCCATCAAGTCAGTGATGCCATCCAACCATCTCATCCTCTGTCATCCTCTTCTCCTCCCACCTTCAATTTTTCCCAGCATCAGGGGAAAGTCATTTCCAGTGTCAGTTATTCGCATCAGGTGGCCAAAGTATTGGAGCTTCAGCATGAGCCCTTCCAATAATATTCAGGACTGATTTCCCTTAGAATTAACTGGTTTGATCTCCTTGCTGTCCAAGGGACTCTCAAGAGAGTCTTCCCCAAAACCACAGTTCAAAAGCATCAGTTCTTCAGTGCTCAGCTTTCTTCATGGTCCAACTTTCACACCCACACGTGACTACTGGAAAAACCATAGCTTTGACTAGAGGGACCTTTGTCAGCAAAGTGCTATCTCTGCTTTTTAATATACTGTGTTAGTTTGTCATAGCTTTTCTTCCAAAAGAGCAAGTGTCTTTTAATTTCATGGCTGCAGTCACCATCTGCAGTGATTTTGGAACCCAAGAAAATAAAGTCTGTCGCTATTTCCGTTGTTTCCCCATCTATTTGCCATGAAGTGATAGGACCGGATGCCATGATCTTGGTCTTCTGAATGCTGAGTTTTAAGCCAACTTTTTCACTCTCCTCTTTCACTTTCATCAAGAGGCTCTTTAGTTCCTCTTCACTTTCTGCCATAATGGTGATGTCATTTGCATATCTGAAGTTTTCATATTTCTCCCGACAATCCTGATTCCAGCTTGTGTTTCATCCAGCCCAGTATTTTGCATGATGCACTCAAAGAAGTTAAATAAGCAGGGTGACAATATACAGCCTTGACATACTCCTTTCCCAATTTGGAACCAGTCTGTTGTTCCACGTCCAGTACTAACTGTTGCTTCTTTACCTGCATACAGATATCTCAGGAGGCAGGTAAGATGGTTTGCTGTTTATCAAATTTAATTTTCTGGATTTGCTGAATCAGAAAGATTTACTTTGAAATCAAAGATCAGAATTACTGATTTTCAGTTTCTCTCATCTCCTTTCATCTCTCTTCACCTTGAAACATACACACACAATGGAAGCAGTTTAGTGACTATGTCAGAGTACTTTGTTCAGTAACAGAAATGGAACTATGCAAACTGTCCCTTGGAACCCTCTCATGTACAAGAATATTTTGGGGCTAAATGGGCGGTATGTGTTAGGCCAGAGCTCTGGATCAAAGAAGACCGAAATGCTTCCCATAAAAACATAATCATCAGATTAATCTTGCTTAGCCAGGTACCAGTCCAGCTAACCATCCACTGACAGTCTTATAACTGTCTGCATTCATCCGCAACAAACAAAGCAGTGCCTGATTCCAAAGGAAGACAAGGGGAAAAAGAAGTATTTCTGTCTCATTTACTTTTCAAACAAAAGACAAAACGTAAGCTAGGATGCAATATGAAAAGCACAGGTTTAGTAAGATCACAGAAGCTAAGTCCCTTTGGGTACAAAGTGTATATTTTTGAGTGTACCTGGTGCTTTCAAATCAGGACATTATAATAACTGAAAATTATAGGTCAGTGATGGAACCTCATGGTTAAGAGTACAGCCTTTGAGGGTTAGCAGAACTGAGTTTGAGTCCCTGTTTTGTCACTTTCTTTCTGTGTGTCTTGAACTAATTATTTAATCTCTCTGTGCCTCAATTTCCTCAGCTGTAAAGGGGACACTAGCAGTTTCTATAATGTTTAACAGGGTGGTTATAAGAATTAAATGAGATAACGCAGATAAAGTCCGCGCAGACTGCCTGGCACGGAGAAACAATGAATGTTTGTTATTATAGCTATGTGTCTTACATTAATCTGAGAGGAATTAACTTGGTAGGAAGGTTGATAGATTGACTAGAAATAGCACAGAAGTGTCTTATCACTGAGAACATAGCCTTTCTGAGAAATCAGCTGCCCAGCAAGGCCAGTAGCTTAATTACAATTCATTTGAAATGAAAGGGAGACAGATACACCATTGTAAGAATTGGGATGGAGAATTGCTAATGAGGATTGAGACAGTGGTTTGAGGGAGAAAAAAAAGGCCAGTCAATCTATTTGCTGTGGACGGAACCTCTGGCCAGTGGCCCAGAACAAGAACATATACCTGAAAATCTTCATGATTCCCTCTAAAAGCTGAATCAGAGTCCTTTGAAGCTAGGGCTTTGGTAGCCAACCAGGGGTGCCCTGGGAACGGACAAACACCCTTTCTACAACATGCTGTGAGGGAGGGTCATGAGGCATGTTGCACTAGGGGATCTCTGGGGTGTCTGAGATAGGGGTCCAAGATAGCAGTCTTGCTGGTGGAAGCTGACCCCACTTTCACTAATTCCTTTCATTTGAGATCCCCAGAGACCTCCATCTGGCCTCATGGAGCTCACAGCTTAGTGAGAGGATGACTGGATTAGAGCAACGGTACAGAGGGATGGGTACCCTGGCAGGGATACATGCAGGGTATTTGTGGAGCTCAAGGAAGAACCATGTAACCAGTTTTCGTGGAGAAAATATCTCAGATGGGACATGAAGAATGAATACAGTTAGAAAGACAGTAGGGCTCACAGTTGGGAAAGAGGAGAGAGGAAAGCATGGGCAAAGGGCCAGATGAGGAGCAAGAGCATGGTATATTTGGAGGATTAAAAAATGGTCTGTGCAGCTGCAGCGGGGAGCACATTCATTTTGGTGATGGATATCCAACATTAATTTGCACTTACTCTGTGCCAGGTCTTGTGACAAGCAGACCCATTATGAGTATTGGCTCATTAAATCTGCACAGCAGCCCTCTGAGCTAGAGACTGTGGTTCACCCCGTGTTACTGAAGGGGAAACTGTGAATCCGGAAGGTTAGGATTCATGATATTAAACCTGAACCAAAGATCCCACTTTTTATAAGTAAGCTGAGATTTCTACCCAGGCTTTCTGGCGTGCACACTCGCACTCTTAGCCACTGTACCTCCCCGAAGGCATGGGTTCCTGCCACCACAGACTCCCCACCGCAAGGGTGTTAAGATACAGAGGATTAGAGAGTGCTTTTGTGTAGAAGTTTATGCCTGTAACTGACCTGAAGTTAAATTAAAATAGTCCACCCTCCCACCCCCAAATCTCTCCAAATATGTTTCTGAATGATAGAAAGTATGAACACAAGTTTTTAATTCTATACAGGTTTTACTCCTACAGACTGGAGTTCCTGCAAAGTCTTGGTTGAGACTATTTTTAAATGCTTTGGGTTTAAAAAAAAAAAAAAAAGCCTCTTCTGAGAGGGCTATTCTATCTGGGACTCAGGCAGAGTTTCTGAGTGTGCCCAAGGCTGGAATTCTATCCATATCCCAAAGGAAGGAGCTTCCAGGTAAAGGTAGCCCTGTGAGAAAGAAGAAAAGTCACTATTTAAATATAACTTTACTACACTATACACAACAGCACCTAGCACATACCTTACTATGCAGGAGATTATAAAGAAATGTTGGGAATGAGTAGATAAGAGCTTGAATAAATAAGTGAGAGAAGTTTTCGTTACTTGTTCCTCAGCTTTCTCCTTTCTCTTGATGTATAATAGTGTAAAGGAGAAACATCTCTGACTAGGGTCAGAAGTTATAAGAACAGATATAACTTCTTTGACCACAAAAGTAATACCATCTTGAAAAGATTTTGCACACCCATGTCCATAGCACAATTGTTCACAACAGGCAAAAGTGGAAGCAATCCTAGTGTCCATCCGTGGATGAATGGATAAACAAATACATATATATGCAATGGAATATTGTTTAACTTTAAAAAAGAAGGAAATTCTGACACATGCTGCAACAGGGCTGAACCCTAAGGACATCATGCTAAGTGAAATAAGCCCGGAACAAAAGACAAATACTGTGTGATTCCACTTATATGAAGTACCTGAAGTAGACAGATTCATAGGGACAGAAAGCATGGTGGTGGTTGCCAGGCACAGTGAGGGTAGGCGATAATGTGGATTTATTGTCTAACAGGTATAGAGTTTCAGTTTTGCGACATGAAAAAAGTCCTGGAGATGGATGGTGGTGATGATTGAATAGCATTTTGAATGTACTCAATACCACTGAACTGTACACTTAAAATGGTTAAGACGATAAATTTTATGTGTATTTTACCACAGTTGAAATTTTTTGAATGAAGACAAGATATTTTCAGGCAAAATAATGCAAACTATTACAGTTTAATCTATGATACTACTATAACACGTACTTTGTATAACATATGCATTAATTATTGTCATAGCTAACATCTACTTCATACACTATATTATGATGTAATGATAATCTAACAATAATAATAATTGCTATTATTTTTTTTGTTACTCAGTTGCTAAGTCATGTCTGACTCTTTTGCGACTCCTTGAGCTGCAGCACTCCAGGCTTCCCTTTCCTTCGCTATCTCCCAGGTTTGCTCAAACTCATGTCCATTGGGTTGGTGATACCATTCAACCATCTCAACATCTGTTGCTCCCTTCTCTTACCCTCATTCTTTTCCAGAATCAGGGTCTTTTCTGATGAGTTGGCTCTTCGTATCAGGTGACCAAAGTATTGGAGCTTCAGCTTCAGTTCTGCCAATGAATATCCAGGGTTGATTTCCTTCAGGATCGCCTGGTTTGATCTCCTTGTTGTCCAAGGGACTCTTCAGGAGTCTCCTCCAGCACCAGAGTTCGAAAGCATCAGTTCTTCGATGCTCAGCCTTCTTTATAGTCCAACTGTCACATCTATACATGACCACTGGAAAACCATAGCTTTGACTAGAGGGACCTTTGTCGGCAAAGTGATGTCTCTGCTTTTTAATACACTATCTAGGTTTGTCATAGCTTTTCTTCCAGGGAGCAAATGTCTTTTAATGTCATGACTGCAGTCACCATCTGCAGTGATTTTGGAGCCCAAGAAAATGAAATCTGTTACTATTTCTACTTTTTCCCCATCTATTTGTCATGAAGTGATGGGACCAGATGCCATGATCTTCATTTTTTGAATGTTGAGTTTTAAGCCAGCTTTTTCACTCTTCTCTTCCACCTTCATCAAGAGGCTCTTTAGTTCCTCTTTGCTTTCTGCCATTAAACTGGCATATCAAAGGTAGTTGATATTTCTCTGGACAATCTTAACTCCAGCTTGTAAGTCATTCGTCATGGCATTTTGCATGATGTACCCTGCATATAAGTTAGATAGGCAGAGTTACAATATAGAGCCTTGACATACTCCTTTCTCAATTTTGAACCAGTCCATTGTTTCATGTCTGGTTCTAACTGTTGCTTCTTGCGCCGCATACAGGTTTCTCAGGAGGCAGGTAAGGTGGTCTGGTATTTCTGTCTTTTTAAGAACTTTACAGTTTGTTGTGATCCACACAGTCAAAGGCTTTAACATAATCAGTGAAGCAGAAGTAGATTTTTGGGGGGGAATTCCCTTCCTTTTTCTATGATCCAGTGGATGTTGGCAATTTGAACTCTGATTCTTCTGCCTTTTCTAAATCCTGCTTGTACATCTGGAAGTTCTCGGTTCATGTACTGATGATGCCTAGCTTGAAGGATTTTGAGCATAATCTTGCTAGCATGTGAAATGAGTGTAATTGTATGGTAATTTGAACATTCTTTGGCATTGCCTTGCTTTGCGATTGAAATGAAAACTGACCTTTTCCAGTCCTGTAGCCACTGCTGAGTTTTCCATATTTGCTGGCATATTGCTACTATAGCTAACATCTATTGAGCACTTACCATGTGCCAAATTCTCTTCTAATTATTCTTTACTTATATGCATATAATAATACTATGAGTCAGCTGCTATTATTTTTCCTATTTACAGACAAGAAAGTGAGGTACACAGATGTTAAATAACTCTCAAAGGAGCACACATAATAAATACAACTGTGATTAATCTAAAGGAATACCTGAAGGGTGGTAGCTGCACTGACATCTTAAGACTAGGCAAGGATGTAGATCAGCCAAGCCAGAGGTCCTAGTAGGTTACAACTGCACCCCAAATGTCTTCAGCTACAGCTGATCAGTGATAATAACAACAGTAGAAGGGGCTCCTAGATGCCTGGTACCGCAGTAAGGAGTTTGGATGCATCATCTTATCTGATCTTCCCAACAACCACAGGAAGTAGCTGCCACTATTTTCCCCATTTTACAGATAAGGAAACTGTGGCATGGAGAAGTGAAGAAGCTTGCCCAAGGACACACAATTAATAAGTGGTGGAATCAGGATGTAAATACAAGCAATCTGAAGCTGAACTTTGTGTGTTGACCAAAATGCCAGTTTCTCAAATTGTGACTGAGCTTTAACTTCCTGGTAATTTTCATGACAGTGATAATAACAGTTGATATTAACTGAATACTCACCATATATGGGGCTAAATGCTTCCACTATGTTACTTCCTAAGTGCCCCAAAAGGACCCTGTGAGAAAGTTGCTGTTACTGGCTCTACTTTATAGGAAAAGAGAGCGTCCCAGGGCTTCTCCACTAGCAAGAGGGGGAAGCAGGATTCAAATCCAGGTGGTCTGACCCCAGTTTATACTCTGAAAGATGCCACCCTGCCTACTCAGAGTGGCGACTCTGCACCATTGCCAAGGAGAGGTGAAATGCATGCTCTTGGACCCTACTCCAGACTGAACCAATGGGAATCTGCCTTTTCATAAGCTGGCAGGTGATTTGTGTGCCAGTTGAAGTTTGGGAGATGCTAGATTGCATTTCACTCTTTTCCTGAAAGGCAGTAGTAAACAGCCTAAACAAAGTCCTGCCTTCCAACAGCCGCTGCACTGGTTGAGGGAGATGAAGCAGACCACAGATAAGGAAAGGATTTCAAAAGTGGCAAACCTGGGTTGCTTCTCAAGGTGAAGTTTCTGGTCTTGCCCCGAGACTTACTGAGTGTGAGTCTTGTGGGTGGAATCTTGGAAATCTGCATTTAACATGGTGATTCAGATGCTCTCTGAAGTCAGGGACCACTATTCCCCCTAGTAAAGTACAGGGAAAGAATCAGAGAAGAACACTGCCATCTTTCCTACTTTTCTTATGGCCCCAGTCCTGAGGACCAGAGAGAAACATCTCCAATAGGCTAAACAACTGACAGTCAGACAATGAAGAATTGAATTTGGCCCCTCTCTGTGCATTAATTTAAAATATTGAACTTCAGAGACCCATTGATGCTACTTAATGTGGTGCACAAGGCTGCAGGCACTCACAGTTGACCCTGGGTGGTACTGACCTGTTCCTATGGAAACAGGTCTTGGTTCTGAGCCTGCCTTTGCCTGTCTGCTGTATAGCCCCAGCACCCTTGGGACAGGTCAAACATGACAGTGGCAGCCAGGACCTAAGCAGACACTAACCATGCTGTGAGCATATCCAGCCAGGAACGAATTCTCATGTGAGATGCTGGCCCAATGCAAGGCTCCTGAGGTGTTCAGTTCAGCCTTTCAGTCGTGTCTGACTCTTTGCAACCCCGTGGACTACAGCATGCCAGTCTTCCCAGTCCATCACCAGCTCCCGGAGCTTGCTCAAAGTCATGTCCATCGAGTTGGTGATGCCATCCAACCATCTCATCCTCTGTCTCCTAAGGTGTCTCATACAGAAATATTTTATTAGCAGTTCTGCTACTCTCCTGTTACTGAGAGCTACTAGCAGGCCTCAGTGGAAAGAGCTAGTGAAAGAAATGCAGACAAATTGTTCCCAAGACTTGGAGTTTGAAAAAACAAAACAGAAGAACCGAGAGGAAAGGAATAATATAGGCAACCTGCCTTTTTTCAAACAGTGATAATCTTGACCAACATGTAGAAGGTCTTACTATATGCTAAGCCCTGCATTAAGAACCAACATGCCTCATTTCACTCTCCCAATAATCCTGCGAAGTCATTATTATTTTAATTATCCCCATTTGACATAGAGATACCAAGCTGTCACTTTGGAGGAAGAAAGAGAGAAGAAAAGAAAGGTAGGGGGACAGAGGTAAAAAGGAAGGAGGAGGAAAGAAAAGAATGGAGGGAGGGGGAGGGAAAGGAAAGAGGAAAAGAGGGGCAAAGCTCTCAGCTTTCATCAAAGATAGAAGGAAAAATGACCATGGAAGACCTAAAGCAAAAGAAATATCCCTGAGGATCAGGAATAATGTGAATGCAAACTGACTTTTTACCTTAATTTGGAACGATGGAAATACTTAAGCGACTGGCTTGTTTCATGTTTTCTAAACTGAGACCAAAACGTTGGCTGCATTTTAACCACCGCCAAGTAACACACACACACACACACACACACACACACGCGCGCGCGCACACACACACACACGCACACACACGCACGCACACACAGTGTTTGTTTTCCTAATTATGACTTCTTGGGAATGAATGGAAAATTTGGCAAGCCGATTAACTGTGGCTTACAATAAACTAGCACTAAATGGGTGTTTTATATGCCCTTTGTTTCCCATTCTCCTTGGAAGATTGTCAAGGGTTTAATGAAACTAATACTTGGGGATTTAAATCTCTCATAACAAGAAACCAGAGCCTCTCCAACACTAACAACTGGAAGGAACTCAAGCTCTCTGAGCCTGTGGGATGTGTCAGGCACTGAGCTAAGTGCGCTGTGTACTCTGTCCCACCAAATCTGCTCACCAAACTCACAATGAAGATATGATGCATAATTTTGTTTTACAGAGGTGGTAACTGAGGCTCGATAAGGCTGTGTAACTTGCCTAGATGTTGAATCAAGGAGCTAGAAATGGTACCTAGGCTTGGCTAATTGTTTTTAATGGCTTTACAGACTGCCTCAGAAAGTCATCATCCCCCTCTTAACAGAGAGATTTGACCTCCACCCAGGGTGCCGGGGGAATGCCTGTGATTCCAGAATGTTATTAAGGAGTCATTAAGCCACTCAGTCATTCAGCCTTCTCTGCCCAGCTGCCATGGGAAATGCACATTCCCTCACAAGTCCACTGGGCATAGCAGGTGCCCCATAGGGCTGATGCATTCATTCATTCAGTAGATTTTAACCAACTAACTGCCATGTGCCAAGCACCAACCTGGGCATTTCACATGCTACTGCTATTCTTTAATTCTCAAAAGAGCCCTAGGAGGCAAGTACCATTATTATCTCTATTTCATAGATGGGAAAAAAGAAAGTCAAAGCTGTTAACTGTAGCTGGGATTCTCACCAGGACTGTCTGTTGATTCTGGAATTTGCTCTCCCAAGTGCTATGGAATAGTGTGCATGAAAAGATAGACATGATACCCACCCCACAGGATCTATCACAACAGCAGAAGACATGTACAGTAAGCCACTGATTACCCAAATAATTATTTCCTACCATTGTAGAGCATACTGGGGGCTTCCCTCATAGCTCAGTTGGTAGAGAATCTGCCTACAATGCAGGAAGCCCAGGTTCAACCCCTGGGTCGGGAAGATCCCCTGGAAAAGGAAATGGCAACCAACTCAAGTATTCTTGCCTGGAGAATCTCATGGACAGAGGAGCCGGACAGGCTACAGTCCACGGGGTCACAAGAATCGGTCACGACTTAGCGACTAAACCACTATGGAGCGTACTACCCAATTGAAGTAAAGGACCCCCATATGCGTGCTGACAGGAGGGGTTGACCTGAGCAAATCAGGGTATTTTCCCTGACAAAGTTATGGTTCAGCTGAGAACTGGAGTGAGAAGGAGTTAACCAGGAGAGGAGAAAGGGGGAGACTATTTCAGAAAGAGGGCAATAACAATATATTTGAAGACACCGACTTATTAAGAAATAGTAGTATATTGGAGGGGAAGAGGACAGAAGATACAAGAATCTATTGAAATAAGCATAGAATGTCCTCATCCCTTCTCCTTGTCTGGAGACCAAGAGAGGAACTAGCCTCAGGCTGAATCCACCCACTGTCACATTCTTCACTGTGTGTCCACTGCTGCCTAATACACATTCAGCACATCACTAGTGAATGAAAAAAGTGGACAAATGTGTGAAAACTGTTTGATCCAATGTCAAACAAATGTACTAGAGAGGGAAAAAAAAATCCATGAAATCAGTTTTTCATATCAGTATTCAATCTGTGGTTGGTTGAATCTGCTGTGAAGTTTATAAGGATTTTCGACTGCACCCCTAGTCCCCACCACCCCCCACCATTGTTCAAGGATCAACTGTATATGAACTAATGAGGAAAGAATTTTGTTTAGTTGCTAAGTCACATCCAACTCTTGCAACCCCATGGATTGTAGCCCACAAGGCTCCTCCGTTCATGGGATTTCCTAGCCAAGAATACTGGAATGGGTTTCCATTTTCTAGTCTTTTCAACAAATGATGATAGAAAAACTGGAGTGTCACGTACAAAAGAATGAAGTCACACCTCTCCTTTACATTATACACAAAATTAATTCAAAATAGATCACAGACTTGAATGTAAGTGCTGAAACTATAAAAACCCTCAGAAGAAAACATAAGTGCAAATCCTTGTGACATTGGAATAAGGAATAGTTTTTTACATATGGCATCTAGAGCACAAACAATCATAAAAATAGAATTTTCTCAAAATCTAAAATGGTGATGCCTCAGAAGACCCTATTAAGAAACCAGAAAACCAGCCCTCAGAATAGAAGAAAATATTTGCAAATTATATACATCTAACAAGGAACTTGTATCCAGAATATGGAGAACTTTTACGACTCAACAATTAAAAAACAAATAGCCCAGTTTTAAAGTGGACAAAAGTGGAAAATGTGGAAAGTGTAGAAAAGTGGAAAGTGTTAGTCGCTCACTTGTGTCCAACTCTTTGTTACCCCGTGGACTGTAGCCCGCCAGGCTCCTCTGTCCATGGGATTTTCCAGGCAAGAATACAGGAGTGGGTTGCCATTTCCTTCTCCAGGGAGTTTTCCAGATGCAGGGTTCAAATTCACATCTCCTGCATTAGCAGGCAGATTCTTTACCACTGAAGAACTAGGGAAGATCACACACGTGGACAAAGGATTTTAATAGATATTTGTCCAAAGAAGATATACAGATGGCCAAAAGCATGAAGTAATGCTTAACATCATTATTCATTAGGAACTAGAAAATCAAAACCTCAATGAGATGCCACTTCATACTCATAAGGATGGCCATAAAAAAAAAAAAATGTTGGGCAAAGATGTGGAGATTGAAATGTACATTGCTAGTGGGGATATAAAATGGTGAACCGCTTTGGAATACAATTTGGCACTTCCTTAAATTAGTAAACATGGAGCTATCGTACTACTAAGTAATTCAACTCCAATGGAGAGAAATGAAAATGTATGTCTACATAAAAACTTATACATAGGGACTTCCCCAGGCGTCCGGTGGTTAAGACTCTGCACATCCACTGCAGGGGTCATGGGTTTCATCCCTGATCAGAGAATTAAGATCCCACATGCCATGTGGCATGGCCAAAAAAATAAACCTTGTATATAGATGTTCATAGAAGCATTATTTTTTAATTTTTTTTTAATTGGAGGATAGTTGCTTTACAATATTATGTTGGTTTCTGCGATACATCAGCATGAATCAGGCTTAGATATACATATTTCCCTTCCCTCTTGAACTTCCTTCCTAACCTGCCCCTCATCCCACCCCTCTAGGTTGTCACAGAGCACAGGGTTGAGCTCCCTGGCTCTCTGTTTCTGTGGTGTGTGTAAGTTTCCACACTGCTCTCTCTGTTTGTCCCACCCTCTCCTTCCCCCACTGTGTCCACAAGTCTGTTCTCTATGTCTGGGTTTCCACTGCTGCCCTGTACATATGTTCATCAGTACCAGCTTTCTAGATTCAATATATATTAATATATGATATTTGCTTTGCTTCTTCTGACTTACATCACTCTGTACAACAGGTCCTAGGTTTATCTACCTTATTAGAACTGACTCAAATGTGTTCCCTTTTATGGCTGAGTAATATTCCATTGTATATGTGTACCACAACTTCTTTATCCGTTCTTCTCTCAATGAATATCTAGGTTGTTTCCATGTTGTAGCTATTATAAATAGTGCTGTAATGAACACTGGGGTACATGTGTCTTTTTCAGTTATGGTTCCCTCCGGCTATATGCCCAGTAGTGAGTTTGTTGGACTCACTACTCACTACTAATAAAACCATATGGTGGTTTTATTCCTAGTTTTTTAAGGAATCTCCACACTGTTCTCCATAGTAGCTGTATCAATTTACATTCCCACCAACAATGCAAGAAGGTTCCCTTTTCTCCACACACTTTGCAGCTTTTATTGTTTGTAGATTTTTTGATGATAGCCTTTCTGATCAGTGTGAGGTGGTATTATTGTAGTTTTGATTTGCATTTCTCTAATCATGAGTAATGTTGAGCATCTTTTCAGGTGTTTATTAGCTGTGTGTATGTCTTCTTTGGAGAAATATCTGTTTAGATCTTCTGCCCACTTTTGATTGGATTGTTTTTCTGGTATTGAGCTGCATGAGTAGCTTGTATATTTTGGAATTCAATCCTTTGTCATTTGTTTCATTTACTATTATTTTCTCCTATCTGAGGATTGTCTTTTCACTCTATTTATAGTTTCCTTTGCTGTACAAAAGCTTTTAAGTTTAATTAGGTCACATTTATTTTTGTCTTTTATTTCCATTATTCTAGGAAGTGGGCTATAGAGATCTTGTTGTGATTTACGTCAGGGATTGTTCTGCCTGTGTTTTCCTCTAAGAGCTTTACATTTTCTGGCCTTACATTTAAGTCTTTAAACCATTTTGAGTTTATTTTTGTGTTCAGTATAAGGAGATATTCTAGTTTCATTCTTTTACACATAGCTGCTCAGTTTTCTCAGCAACACTTATTGAAGAGACTATCTTTTCTCCACTGTATATTCTTGCCTCCTGTATCAAAATAACATGTCCATAGATGCATGGGCTTATCTCTGAGCTTTCTATTTGTTTCATTGATCTATATTTCTGTTTTTGTGCCAGTATAATACTGTCTGGATGACTATAGCTTTGTAGTATAGTCTGAAGTCAGCAAGATTGATTCCTTTAGCTCCATTTTTCTTTCTCAAGATGGCATAGAAACAGTATTCTTAACAACCAAAAAGTGGAAATAATCTAAATGTTCATCAGCTAATCAATGGATAAATAAAATATATTCTATTCATGTACACTTGTCCCTCAGTATCCACAGGGGATTGGTTCCAAGAACCCCAGCAGATACCAAAATTCTGGGATGCACAACTCCCTTATATGAAATCATATAGTATTTTCATACAACCTACACACATTCTCCTGTATACTTTAAATCATCTGTAGATAACTTATAATACCTAACACAGTATATTGTTCAGTCACTAAGTCATGTCCAGCTCTTTTGTGACCCCATGTACAGTAGCCCACCAGGCTTCTCTGTCCCTGGGATTTCCCAGGCAAGAATACTGGAATAAATTGCTATTTCCTTCTCCAAGGGATTTTCCCAACCCAGGAATCAAACCCACATCTCTTGTATTGGGAGGTGGATTCTTTAGCACTGACTGAGCCACCAGGGAAGCCCAAAAATATAGTATAAGTGCTGTGTAAGTAGTTGTAAATAAAACATATATGCTGTGTAAGTAGTTGTAAGTAAAACATATATACTGTGTAAGTAGTTGTAAATAAAACATATATGCTGTGTAAATAGTTGCCAGCATGTAGTAAACTCCAGTTTTGCTTTTTGGAAGTCTCTAAAATTTTTTTTTTAGAATATTTTGTATCTACAGTTGATTAAATCTGTGGATACAGAACCAAAAGATATGGAAGGCAGACTATAAAGTCATATCACACATCAGTTAGAAAAATGAAGTACTGACACATCCTGTAACATCAGTTAAACTTGAAAACATTATGCTAAGTGAAAAAGGCAAATCACTGAAGACCCCATGTTGCATGATTCCATTTGTGTGAACTCTCCAGAAAAGGCAGATCCATAGACATAGAAAGTAGATTAGTGGTTGCCTGAGGTTGATGGGGAGTGGCTGCTAATATTAATAGGTTTCTTTCCAGAGTAATGGTTGCACAGTTCTGTGAATATCTTACAAATCACTGAGTTGTACATTTTTAATAGATGAATTTGATAGTATGTAAATTATATTTCACTAAAGTTGTTTTTTAAAACTTGGAACTAGAACTACTGTCACAATCCTCAAATTTACCATAACTGCCTTTTTGAAGTATAATTGACTTACAATGTTATGTTAATTTCTGCTGTAAAGTGACTCAGTTATATATATATATTATATATATATATATAATATATATATGGCATATATATGGCATATATAGTGAACTATATATATGGCATATATATGGCATATATATATATATGCTAATCACTTTGGTTGTGTCCAACTCTTTGCGACCCCATGGACCATAGCCTGCCAAGCTCCTCTGTCCATGGAATTCTTCAGGCAAGAAAACTAGGGTGGGTTTCCATGTCCTACTCCAATATATATTTTGTGTAGAGATATATGTACATATATATACACACACACATTCATGTATTCCTTTTTTATATTCTTTTCCATTATGGTTTATCACAAGATACTGAATATGGTTCTCTGTGCTATATAGTAGGACCTTGCCATTTATCCATTCCATATATTATGGCTTACATCTGCTAACCCCAGCCTCCCGCTCCATCCCTTCCTCAATGCCCTCCACCTTGGCAGCCGCCAGTCTATTCTGTCTGTGAGTCTGTCCGTTTTGTGGATAGGTTCATTTGTGTCATATTTTAGATTACACATATAGGTGATTTCATATGATAGTCATCTTTCTGACTGACTTTACTTAGTGTGGTAATCTCCAGGTCCATCCGTGTTGCTGCAAATGGCACGTCATTCTTTTTATGGCTGAGTAGTACTCCACTGTATATATGTACCACATATTTTTTATACATTCATCTGCCAGTGCACATTTGGGTTGTTTCCATGTCTTGACTATTGTGAATAGTGCTACTAGGACCAGTGAGGTGCATGTTTCTTTTTAAGTTAGAGTTTTGTCTGGATATATGCCCAGAAGTGAGACTGCTGGATCATATGGTAACTGTATTTTTAGTTTTCTGAAGAACCTCCATACTGTTTTCCACAGTGACTATACCAACTTACATTCCCAACAACAGTGTAGGAGGATAGAACTGCTTTTTTTTTCCCACCCTGAGATAATGAGGAAAGACTTTGATATTGAATGTCTTTCCACCCCTCCATCTCCCATAAAAGCACTACTTCCAAGATTGAGGGGGCAGAAATGAAGATTAGTTCAGGTCTTCTAAACTTTCTACATTTCTGTCCTGCCCAGTCATAATCACCTTCCTCCTGATGAACCCTGAGGCCCTGGAGAGTCCTGAATTTTTCAAAGATTAAAATTGTACAGAAGTACAGAAGATTCTCTCTACTGTATCTCTAAGCCTTCCCCCTGACTCCCAAAAAGTCTGTGGACAGAAAGCTTGAAATAAATTTTCTTCTTAGTCCAAACTAAGCAGAGCAACTAAAACAACAATAAAACCTACCCATTCCCCAGGAATTCTAGCTATGCGGGTTTTTTTCTATAGTTGAAGAAGCATCTTTTAGGCAGATGTTGGCTACAGGGTAAGGAATTTAGGTTACACAAAAGTCATTTGCTTAGGAGTATTGCTAAACAATGGGTTATTGAGCAAACATGTAAGTTTTCCATCTATGGACATCTTATTCGTTTTTTTAGTTTCTTTAAAGATTTTAATCTGTGAACTCCAAACTGCAGTAGGTTTAGCATTCCCATAAAGTAAGAAGGCAAACACAATTTCCACCTCCATTTCTACTACCTAGATATTTAATGGTTTCTCTTCAACTCCATCAGGCCTTGCAGTCCCTTCTCTGTTTTACTGTTGTTCATTTTTAGCTTAATAGCCACCTTATTCTATGCATCATCTCTCTGAAAATTTCAGAGAATAGGCATGTTAGAGAATTGCGCTCTGAATTTAGAACAGTACATTATGTGTATACTTGTATATTACGTTCCATTTGTGCTGCTCCAGCGGCATTGGCCAAGCTCAATGGCAAACTGAAATGACTATGATGTTTTCCATTTTGAAAGGATGGCTTATTTAGCAGATACATAATAGCATTCATTTTCTTTACCATTAAACATAGTTTGGTCTCTGCCTCCTAAATCAGTTATAGGCATCAGCCTCCCAAGTTTGAACTATTTGTCATGACTGAGAAGATTATAACCTCAGTGTTCTTGTTTTGCTTTAGCCTCTTAACCCCAAAGACTGATAACCTATCAGAAAATCTCTGTCTTTAAGATCCACAGAACTCCTATTTTTAATACCAATTACAGACATTAGGTGAGAGTAATAATAATAACTAATATTTATTGAACTCTTACAATGGCCTTGGAGAAGGAAATGGCAACCCACTTCAGTATTCTTGCCTGGAGAATTCCATGGACAGAGGAGCCTGGTGGGCTCCAGTCCATGGGGTTGCAAAGAGTCAGACACAACTGAGCGACTATCACTACAACGGCCTAGCAACAGTTAAAAGACATAGAGATAGAGAGATATCAATAATTAATTTACTTAACCCCAACAACTCTATGAGACAGGTACTATTATTATCCCTATTTTACAGGTGAGGACATGGAGATACAGAGAGATTAGATAACTTGCCCAAGGTCATACAAGTTGTAGTGGCAGAACTGGGATTTAAACACAGGAGTCTAGCTCCCAAGCTACTAGGGTGTGTTGCCTGGTAGCGGGACCTTAATGACCTTCTTTGAGTAAACAAAAGTATGTAGTGCAACTAAGAAATCTATGACAGTAAAATTCCGTGTGTTCATCTCCGTCTTTTCCAGGCATATGCCCCCAGGAAGCCTCCCCATATTACTAGAACAGAAGGGACATTGTTCTCTTGTCCCTCTTCCTAGCTCTTTCACCTCCTTCCTAGTCATGGAGAGACCTTTATAGAAGATACGTTTGTAGAGAAAAACGTGTACTTTGCAAAGCAAACTAATTCCCAGGAACCCAGTTATCAGTGTGCAAATGCACAGAGTAAATCTATTCTTTGACTCATTATTACTATAAGATAGACCAGAATTCTAGTGCAGCAGAATATGGAGAGCAAAAATTCTGCAGAAACCTAGAGCTGTGACACCGTGTTTTAACCGTATCTATTTCCAGCATTTACATGAGACCAAGATGGCATGGCCGGAATTGGATTTTATTTGAAAACCTCTCTCTGATTCCTTGCTAATGAATCAGACAAATTAACCAGGCTGCTCTTTCTCAGTTTCCAAATCAGAAGTCAAGATTTCAGAAGCACTTGGCGCCTATAAAATTTTGTAGTGGTGGCAACACTCTTTGTGCACTGAACGTATCATAGCTGCCTCGGTCATATATTCAGAAGTGACAGCTAGACATATGATAGCTGAAGGTCCTGACAGAATGGCTAGACCAACACTTTTTAAAAAGTGAAGAGGAGGACTTCCCTGGCAATCCAGTGGTTAAGACTCTGTGCTTCCACTTCAGGGGGCGTGGGTTTGATCCCTGAGCAAGGGGTACAGGTTCCATTTCTGGTCAAGGAATTAAGATACTATATACCACACAGCATGGCCAAAAAAAAAAAAAACAAATAAGCATAAAAAATGAGAGAGATGAGATCCCCCTCTCCAAACCTGGGGCTTAGAGTAAGAATGTGTTCACCCACAAGCCAGGAAGAGGTCCCTCACCAGGAACCGACTCAGTCAGCATCTTGATCATGGACTTCCCAGCCTCCAGAACTGTGAGACATAAATTTGTAATGTAAATAAAATTAAATTTCAAAGTGAAGAGGAGTTAAACTGAGGTAACTGAGATCACAATTTAAGAACAAAAGCGCAACAACCTTGCCTCACCTGTTGGGAAATTTCAACTAAGGCTAATTTTCAGCCACATCCTGAAGGGGATACTGCCTTATATACATGAGCTCATTTAATCCTCCCAACAATTGTCCTACATGATTATCTTTTTATCCTCAGTACAGAGAGGGAAGTAGAGGAAGATTTGAACCCATCTTTCAAGCTCTAAACCCCTTCCTATAACCACTTTAAGCTTCATAACTTAATGTACATCTAAGCATGAAGACAGAACCTTTGGAAAAATTCCTTTGTTGTTCAGTCCCTAAGTCGTGTCCGACTCTTTCCATGAACTTCATGCAGCACACCAGGCTTCCCTGTCCTTCACTGTCTCCCGGAGTTTGCTCAAACTCATGTCCATCGAGTCAGTGATTTTGTCTAACCATCTCATCCTCTCCTGCCCTCTTCTCCTTTTGCCTTCAGTCTTTCCCAGCATCAGGGTCTTTTCCAATGAGTTGGCTCTTTGCATCAGATGGCCAAAGTATTGGAGCTTCAGCATCAGCATCAGTCCTTCCAATGAATATTCAGAGTTGATTTCCTTTAGGATTGATTGGTTTGATCTCCTTGCTGGAGAGTCTTCTCCAGCACCACAGTTCAAAAGCATCAATTCTTTAGTGCTCAGCCTTCTTTATGGTCCAACTCTCACATCCATATATGACTACTGGAAAAACCATAGCTTTGACTACACAGACCTTTGTCAGCAAAGTGCTATCTCTGCTTTTTTAATATATTGTCTAGGTTTGTCATAGATTTCCTTCCAAGAGCAAGCATCTTTTAATTTCATGGCCTCAGTCACCATCCACAGTGATTTTGGAGCCCCCAAAATAAAAATCTGTCACTACTTCCACTTTTTGCCCATCTATTCCCCATGAAATGATGGGACCAGATACCATGATCTTAGTTTTTTGAAGGTTGAGTTTTAAGCCAGCTTTTTCACTCTTCTCTTTCACCTTCATCAAGAGGCTCTTTGGTTCCCCTTCACTTTCTGCCATAAGGGTGGTATCATCTGCATATCTGAAGTTACTGATATTTCTCCTAACAATCTTGATTCCAGCTTGTGAGTCATCCAGCCTGGCATTTAGCATGATGTACTCTGCATATAAGTTAAATAAACAAGGTGACAATATACAGCCTTATCATGTTCCTTTTCCAGTTTTGAACCAGTCCGTTGTTCCATGTCTGGTTCTAACTGTTGCTTCTTGACCTGCATACAGGTTTTTCAGGAGGCAGGTAAGGTGGTCTGATATTCCCAACTTTTTAAGAACTTTCCACCATTTGTTGTGATCCACACAGTTAAAGGCACAGTCAGTGAAGCAGAAGTGGGAATAAATTCATTACTGGAACCAATGTGACTCATTTCAGTAATCTTCTCAGTAGGATTTTATAGACAGTAGAAGTCCATGGACCTAAACATATTTCTCTCAAGAGCCTGGTTTTCTCTGTTCTGCCCTTTGGGGGTAAGGTATTATCTCTAAAACACCCCAATTAAATATGAATAGGAGATAATAAGATATAGGTGATGACAAATTTAAATATAGATGTTGGTAAATTATTTTATATTCTTGTGGTCTTGTTATTTTATGACAACTCTTCTGTGATATTACACTTGGGTAATAAAATTTGGTTGTTGGTGTTCCGATGTTGCATAGTCCATCAGATTTCAAAATCTTTCAGCAACATTATTTCATTTGATCATTTGAACACCCTTGTGAGGTAGGCAAATAGGAGACCATCATTCAGTTTTACAGAAGGAAAACTGAGGCTTTTTATTTGGATGTGGCATAGTGGTTAAGCAGTTGAGTGGGGGCTGCAACCCACCACGTTTAACTCCCAAATTGGTGCTCTATCAGTCGTCACTATTCCATACTGCTTCTCATAATATCCACTGATACACTCTTTCACTCAAACACAAATTGGGTTTTTCAATTATCTGTCTCATATAGCTTTCAGAGACCCAATCCCTTGACAGGTAAATACTGTAAAGATTCAGTGTATTGGATACCACAGTGCTACCTGAAAGAAAAATAACATTGCAAGTAAGGATATTCATGGCATTGCGGTATAGGTAAAACTTAGAAAATAATCCACCAACAAGAAAGCCGATGAATATTGGGGTAGTCATACGATAGAATACTACACAGCAGTGGAATAAATAATCTCTAGCTAACTTCAACAGTGTGAATAAATCATAAGAACTTGAAAAATGCCAGTTGCAGAATACATATAACACTTACATAGACTATAAAAACACACAAAATAATATTATAGGTTTGCATATGTGTGTAATGAAAGTACTAAGAAATGTATGGAAATAGTAACCAAATTCAGACTGCTAGTTGCCTCTAAAGAGCAGAATGTGATCAAGGAGTGATAAGCAGGGATTTAAACTCGAAACTATAGTGGATACCTGAGGGTTGTGATATTTTTCTCTACACATTTGTGTATGTCTTAAATATTTTGTAATACTTTTTTCAAAAAGGAAAGTGAAGAAGGCAATTGTTCACTCTGCAAACACTGGCTGAGGGCAGTAACTATGTCGGGCGTTGTGCTGGGTGTTGGAGACCATGGTGACAAGGCAGACGCTGTATATGTTGTCACAGACCCTCCAATCTGGTAGAGAATGTAGAAGAAGCAGGTTTGTGTTAGGAAGCACAGGGAACTATGGAAGTCTGTGACATAGAGACAATGTAGTTTAGATGACCTAAGAAATCTTCCAAGAGAGAATGAAGCTTAAGCCGAGACTAAAGAATGATTCATGTTGATGTATGGCAAAACCAATACAATACTGTAAAGTAATTAGCCTCCAATTAAAATAAATAAATTTAAAAAAAGAAAAAGAAAAGATTCAGTTAATAAGAAAAGGAAGACCAGCCTCGATTAATTATATTCTAAATGTCCATGTCTAAAACTAAACACTGGAGCAAGCATGGTAGAAAGAAGCATGAGATAAAGCTGGACAATGAGGAAGAAACCAGATCATGCAGGGCCTCATATTCATTCCTGATTGCCATTTCAACTTCTTTTCTTTGTTTTTTTTTTCTATTGAAGTTGAGTTGATTTACAATGTTGTTAGTTTCAGGTGCACAGCAAAGTGGTTCAGATACACACACACACACACACATATATTTCTTTCTCAGGTTCTTTTCTCTTACAGATTATTTTAAGACATTGAGTTCCCCATGCTATACAGTATATCCTTGGTTATCTATTTTATATATAGTAGTGTGTATATGTTAATCTCAAACACCTGATTTATCCCTACCCTCTCTTGTCCCTTTGGTAACCATAAGTTTTTCTGTGCATGTGAGTCTATTACTGTTGTATAAGTAAGTTCGTTTGTACTTTTTTAGATTCCACATAAGTAATAGGATATGATATTTGTTTAGTTCACTTAATATAATCACGTCTAGATCCATCCATTTGCCACAAATAGCATTATTTCATGCTTTTTCATGGGTGAGTTACATTCCATTGTGTATATATATCACATCTTCTTTATCTATTCATCTGTCAATAGACAATTATGTTGCTTCCAAGTCTTGGCTATTGTAAATAGTGCTGCAATGAACATTGCCATTCATTTTTTTTTTTTTTTGAATTATGGTTTACTCTGTAAATGCCCAGGAGTGGGACTGCAGGATCATATGGTAGTTTTATGTTTATTTTCTTAAGGGATCTCCATGGTGTTCTCCATAGTGCTGCCATTTCAGCTTGGTGCAGCCTAGTATGGAGCTACCCACTAACAAGTATAGCGTGAGGGTGGGGAAGGGTGGGGAGGGAAGCAGAGAATCCTAAATGTTTCAGTGACTTCGCTTCCTTGCTAGATCCAGAACAGTTCCCATATTCTCTGCTAATACAGAAGCAGTTTCAGTGGTTGTGGGCAGGGAGCAAAAGGCAGGGAGATAGAAAGTATATGTGAGCTGGAGAAGGCTTTCTCTCCCCTTCCTACGAAAGAAGGCTCCGGCAGATTTCCACATTTGTAGGTGTTTTACCATTTGTCATAGGCAAGTTACACAACTCAGTTAGTGATTAAATTATCAACAGAGCTGCTATTTGAGGAGGGAAGGTTCAGGGTTGTTTCCTGCTCCTGTTCTTTGGTTTAAAGGGAATTGAATTAATTGTTTTTTAATCCCCTTGGTTTGAAGAAACATTAAAAAATCATGTCTGGTCTCCAGTTGATGGTGTAAGAAGCAGCACTAAAGCTCATTCATCAACTGCTAGGGTCCCTATGCCTAACCCTGGTCCCATGTTTAGATTTATAAAGTGTGAGATCATTGTCAGTTTCATTTATCTCTGTTATTAAATTTACTGGGCCTTCTTCAAATGACATTATATCTTCTTATCTAATTCAAACAAATGTCTCACTC
This sequence comes from Ovis aries, assembly GCF_016772045.2. Taxonomy (NCBI): domain Eukaryota; kingdom Metazoa; phylum Chordata; class Mammalia; order Artiodactyla; family Bovidae; genus Ovis; species Ovis aries. The sequence continues at coordinate 52,223,362 of NC_056058.1, read as the reverse complement.
ATAGCTAGAATGTAGATGGTGAAATCTCATGGTTAACTCAATAATTGAGATAATCTCATTGTTTTGTTTTCCTAGGAGAATCTTAAATGCATTGCTCATGTCTGGGACACAGTTGTGCAAAACTTTTCTTAAAACTGCTACTCTTGTGCATTCTCTTTCTGAATTTCTATACGAATCGAATATTTTTGCCCTATTTTTTAACATTTATCTTGGTCTGTTTATCTTATACAAAATAATCACTCAATTTGGCATCTGTGTTTATTTCCATGTATTGAAATAAAACATACTGATGGTATATTAGGTAAAGGTACAAGCTTTAGGATAAGTCCTACATGCGACCAGTTCTGTGACCCTATGGTGGCTTAACCTCAGTTTCCTCATCTGTAAAATGGGAATAAAAATAGCAACTTCATAAGAGTGTGGTGGAAATTAAGTGAGAATATTTTCAGTGCATTGCCTGGGCTGAAACCATTCAGATTTTAGCCAAATAGATTAAGATACTGAACTCTGTATTGACTAGAAATACAATTTGTCATTTAAAGATTTGAACCAGCCTTTTGAATTGTGACTTTTAAAAGGGAGTTTTCTCTTTGCTTTATACCATCCTGTACTTAGGGCACTTGCATCTGAACCATTAGTGTTCGCTGGGTTATGTATGCAGACCAGCATCTAAGGTCATTTTGTTTGGTTTGGTTTCATTTTCCTGGTGACTTTCCTAGCTGCCAAAGGTGGGCCTCTTGGTCTGAGGGCAGTGGTTAATGGCCCTTCAACACTTTCTTCAAGTGACTGTCCTGAAACAGCATTCCAAATTCCCAGTCACAGCCAGTGCTGCCTGGTTCCCAGGGACAACAGCCTGCAGCCTGAAAATAATGTACTGGGATCATCACCCGCAATCAGCCCGGAACAACCATGGCTGCCACCCTACACCCCATGCACTTTCTTACATTTGGAGCTTTATACCTGCTTTAATCTCTTCCCGGAACAATCTTCCCTACACCCCTCCTTTGTCAGATTAATTTCTATTTATTTATCAAGTCTCAGCTTGTGTGTCACCTTCTCCAAGTAACCTTCTATGCCTCTACAAGTTGGGGATTTCTATTACGTACCCACCATGACGTTCTCTAGTTACCCCTATTATGGGTCCTCATTTTACATAGTTCAGGTGCACGGACTTCAGTACCATGATTTAGTTATATAACATCAGTCCTCCAACAATACTGTGGCCATGGTATATGAACTATGAATAATTGTGCACAGTATAAACTTCCCAGCTGGGTTTTTCAGTCCACAGATCACTTAATGAAAAACAGATTCACATCAGTAACAAATTATGTTACTGTTATTATGATCAGTAACAAATTATGTCACTTCTTCAAGTGACATGGTGAGTGGTCATTGCACTGTTGCTCATTTCACACACAAACAGCAAAAGCAGCACTTGTGTTGCCCCTTGTCTCCTGGTGATAAACCCATATGGCACTTTATGAATATGGATAATTGAAAGAGGAAATTAGCCAGAAAAAAAATAAAGTGCAGCAAAGAAATGAAGAGTGATTATCTTGGAAGTCAAACTTAAATGTAAATATAGTTATAGAAGAAATAGCTGGCCGTGGACTGTATGACGTTTTTCCCATTGGACATGGTCTAGATTTGCAGCCAGAGGAACTTGGTGAAGGCAAATTTATTGACATAAATAAGTAAAGTGTTCATGACGGAAGGGAAGATGATGTCCCAGGAGAAGTGATTCTGCAAACCATTTCACGTGGAAGGAACTCTCAGAGATACTTCACAGTGATATAAAGAAAGCAAAGGGTAAACTGTTAGAAGCGGATCCAAATTTTAAAGGGAATATGATCATTTGCCAAGACATAGAGAGTATGTTTGTTCTGTGTTGTTATATGATGAAAAGAGAAGGCAAGCACTGTTTGAATAACTCTTGAGTTTTTTATACTAACTCTCAAAGTTTCTAATGTTTTAAATTAGAGTATTAACTAAATAATAGTCTTACTATATATTTTTTTCATGTCCTTGTATGTTTAAAACTAATAGTAAGAGAATTTTAAAGGTCATGGAGCAGTCACACTTTCCTCATTGATTCCAGTGGTCACTTTTCCGATTGCAGTTTGCAGGGCAATTTTTATGGTCCTGCACTACTGTACAGGGTGAGCACTGCTATAGTATAGTTAGTTTCTATACAGACACTCACAATATAATTTTGAATTGGATGAGTGAGGGAATGAGTGAATTCTATATAAATACTAGGGATGAAAGAGAATATTCCCTTCCTCCCTTGCCAGCTCTTCCCCATCTGAATGCATGGCCCATATTCCAAGGAGTAGGTCCACTCTTGTGCTCAAATTAATTCTGCAGCTCTAATCATGGCCCCGAAGCTATGGGTCAACACTTCAACCGGCAGGTCAGTGCAACCACTTGTGAGGCTCCACCAGGCCCAGCCCCAGTCAATCACAGCTACAGCCACTCCTGGCTCATTCTGGAGCTGGGTTTATAATTCAATACTCCTAAATCTTAGATTGTGGTCATGGGGCCTAGGAATATCCAAATAAATGGAACTTACTGCTCTAATATAAACTTCAGTCTGGCCAATAGCTTTTATACCCTCTCCTCCCACGTCTTGACTAGAATTGTTAATAACTAAACAGATTTCATGTTCATTTTTTCTCTCTGAGAAGTGGTAAAGTGGCCAAGATGACAGCATTGCCACGACGGCCCTTCAAATCCGTTAATGTAATCCCAGGATAATGGAAAACCTAACTCTTCTGGTATTTCTAGAACTTGTATCATGATAAACGTGTTGGAAATAAGACTGAGAAAAGACAAACTCTGAAAGGGGCAGCATTCCCATAGCTTTTGGATGCCAGCTAAGCAATCTCATCAAGACATTTTCAGGAAATACCACAAACCAACTTATGTGGCTTTTCCTCCTGGGGTTCATCTCTGAGGATACCTTAAAAATTGAATTAAGCTCTTTACAAAGGCCCTTAATAATCCCTTACTCCGTGGCTGCGCTGAAATTTTCTTCCAAATATGTTGGGGGCAGTTGGGAGCAATTTATTTGGCTAACATTTATTGAGCACATACTCTGTCTCCAGCTCCGCACTCAGCCCTGGAATCAACAGTGAACAGCCAGACATGCCCTTCTGGGACTTACAAACTGATGACAGAAACAGACAATAAACAGACAAACAAAAAGATTTGGAATTAGACTCACACCACGTGCCATGAAGGGAACAAACAATAAAGGGAGGAGAGCAGGAAAGTCCTTACAGAGAAGAAGGTCAGGGAAGAACTGGGGGCGGGGAGACCTGAAATAGGAGGAGTTGAGGAAAGAAGTTTCCTCTCAGAGGAGATGCAAGCCAATAACCACTGAGAAGGCAAGCGTATGGAGTGCTCAAGGAAATGTAAGGGAGGAATCTGAAAATCATGCCTAGAATTGTACATAATGGAAGCCAGTTAAGGCCAGAGTAACTGTTGGGACTCTCTGTAGCTGGCCTTTAGTCATGGCGAGTCTATCACCTCCTCTGCAGACTGGTCCTCTTAGGGTGAAAGCAGTCCACCAAGATGACAGGGAGCCTGGGCTTCACCCCCATCTGTTTGTTATTTGCAGCAGACTTGTCCTGATCTGAGTCTCCATCCAAGCTGGCTTCTCTGAAACTTGCTGACCTCGACTTAGGAATTGCCATAAAGGTTCTTAGTTCCAGGCTAATCTTTTCCCAAGTGCCTTTCTTTTAACAACTTAAAGGGGTTATTTCTTCATCTTCCCTCACTGCCCACAAGCAGGAGGCTGAACAGTCTTGCCGGCACAAACACGAGGAGGGCAGGGGGACTTATCCTAAAGGGGTCTTCCTGAGCCTGTGGGAGGGGAGAATGGCCCTGGGCCGACTTCACCCAGGAGGAAACCTTGCCGAGTTAGGGGCACAGAGACTCAACAAATGTATTTCTCTGTCTTCTTTGTTTCAGGATTTCAAAAGGAGCATAGCATACATGGTTGAAGCTCATTATTGCATGTAATTAAGAATGTCTGTAATTTGAACTAAGCCAGGAAACTATTTATATGTCATCATGTCATACAATAAAAACTATATGTAGAATAATTTTTAAATAATCCACTATAGGACGCTATTGGCTGTTTTGTTCCAGTTACAGGGACCTCATAATAGGTATATCTGTTATGATAAGGTTTGGGGGAAACAAGATAACAGAGAAACTGGTATATCCCGTGAGTCACTTCTCTCTGAGACCCTCAGCTTCTTTATTATTTAAGAAGGAAAAGCTATAACTCTTGACTTTGCAGGACTGTTGGGAAGACTGAATAAACTGATGAGTGTCAGGCACATGGCCCAGGCTGAGTCATAGGGCTCATAAACAGTGACTAGTATCATATCATGATGAAATAGCATTTCTCTTAAAAAAAAAAAACTTCTGTAACTCAAACTTTTTACCCCTAGAACAAACTCTTCCTTCAGTAAGAGCCAGGCAAGGGTTTATTCTATATGCTGGGTGATTATTTTTAGAATTTTCTTTAGGTTTCTCAGTTTTGTTAAGAAATTAGAAATTATAGTTGAATCCTTATTCTGTGGATGGCACAGTTGAGTCCCACAGAGGGAAAATTCTGAAACCACATGGAATCTGGCAAGTTGCTGGTAACAACAGTCAATCCATAACTGTCGTCTTGGCGTCATTAGAACTAGTGACGTATGATCTAGGCTGTATCTATTCTACTTCCTGAGCAAGAGACACTTTGGTACTCATTACAATATAAAATAGTTACAATCTATATATAAAGGGCCTAATCTTATCACTGTGATTTTTGATACCAGTTTAAAAAAAAAAAAAAAAGAAGCAGTAGAAGAAGTCTGTATCTTCTGGTTCTTAATGTATTTCTCACGTGTACGAGTACCGAGTACCAGTACCAGTCACTAGTCATGTACCAGCCCCTGTGGTCAGTGTGCTATATGAATTCCCTTATCTATCACTCTACCTGTACGTTGGATACCAGATCTATGCCCCTTTTATAGATGATCACACAGAGGCTTGGAGCTGTGAGATATGTTGCCCAAGGTTACCCACCTGGACAAACCCCCATCTCTGTTGTCTTGACTGCTCTCCTTACGACAAACATGTACCTTTTCTTCAGGCTGACTATGATGGATAAGAGCACAGACTCCAGGATAAGTCAGACATCACCTCTTTGTGCTTCAATTTCTTCATTGATCAAACAGGGATGATAATCCCATTTGCCTCAGTTAGCTGCTATGAGAATTAAATGAAATGATGCATGTAAAGCACTTAACCTGGAAGAAGCAGCCTCACCCTTTAGGAACCCCGCCCACCCCTTCTGGAATATCATGCTTCACTTGATAGGAAAGAATTTCCCCAGATGATCTGGCCCAACAGTTCGTTGTTCCCAGCCAAGGTCATGTTTCATAACTAGTTCCACCCCCCCATCTTCCGTCCTTCCTTGGACGGAAGATTAATTTTTTATAGTTATTACGACTTCCTTAATCTTCCAAGTCTAAAAAATATACATATTCCAATGATTCTGTTGCTTTCTGGACTAAAAGATTTAATAGATTTCCAGAGTAACATGCTTCTCCCTTCCCAGCCTTCCTCTTCCTAGAAATGAAATCTTAAGGAAATCCATGAGGTCAGCTCATCTATTTTTTCCTTTTTGAAGTGTAGGTGATTTCCAATATCATGTTAGCTTCAGGTATATAGCACAGCAATTCATATGTGTGTGTGTGTGTGTGTGTGTGTGTGTATAATTCTTCTTCAGATTCTTTTCCTTTATAGGTTATTATAATACATTGACTATGTTACCTGTGCTATGCAGTAGGTCATTGTTGGCTATCTATTTTAAATATAGTCTATCCCAAACTCCTGATCTATTCCTTCTTCCCACCCTTCCCCACCCCGACCCCCCGGTAACCGTAAGTTTTTTCTCTAAGTATGTGAGCCTGTTTCTGTTTTGTAAATAAGTTAATTTGTCTTTATTTTTATATTCCAAATGTAAGCAATATCATATATTTGTCTTTGTCTGGCTTGTTTCACTTAGTATGATAATCTCTAGGTCCAATCTGTGTTGCTACAGATGGTATTATTCCCTTCTTTTTTATGGCTGAGTAATATTCCATTGTATATATGTACCACATTTTTATCCACTCATCTGTCAGTGGACACTTAGATTCCTTCCATGTCTTTGCTATTATAAATAGCCTGTAATAACTGTTGGTTATTATTATTTTCAAATTATGGTTTTCTCTAAATTATGTGCCCAAGAATGAGATTGCTGGATTGTATAATTCTATTTTTGGTTTTTAAGGAACCTCTGTATTTTTCTCCATAGCAGCTGTACCAATTTAAATTCCCACCAACAGTACAGAAGGGTTCCCTTTCTCCACACCCTCTCTAGTATTTGTTATTTTGTAGACTTTTTGATTATGGCCATTCTGACTAGAGTGAGGTGATACCTCATTGCGGGTTTGATTTGCATTTCCCTAATAATTGGCAATGTTGAATACCTTTGCATGTATTTTTGGCCGTCTGTATGTCTTCTTTGGTGCTGATGGTTTAGTCACTAAGTTGTATCTGACTCTTGCAACCCCATGGCCTGTATGTAGCCTGCCAGGCTCCTCTATCCATGGGATTTTCCAGACAAAAATACTTGAGTGGGTTGTCATTTCCTTCTACAGGGGATCTTCCCAACCCAGGAATTGAACTCAGGTCTCCTGCATTGCAGGCAGGTTCTTTACCAACTGAGCTACAAGGGAATCCCATGTCTTCTTTAGAGAAATGTCTTTAGATTTTCTGCCATTTTTTAATTGAGTTGTTTGTTTTATATTGCTGCTTATCCATTCTTTTTTTTAAAACTTGTTTATTTTTAATCGAAGGATAATTGTTTTACAATACTGGTTTAATTTCTGGCATACATCAGCATGAATTAGCCATAGGTATACATATGTTCCCTTCTTTTTGAACCTCCCTCCCACTCTGTAGATTGTTACAGAGCCCCAGTGTGAGAGTTCCCTGAATCATACAGCAAATTTCATTGGCTATCCATTTTACAAATGGTAGACGGGGAAGAAGGAGAGGGTGAGATGAATGGAGAGAGTAGCTGATGGTCTGTTCTTAAAGGATGCGCGTTGCAGAAGGAAGGATTGGCATCACATCTCTGCTCTAGCCAGGCCACACGAATTCACTGAGGGCTGCACATCATGCTAAATCCATTCTCTCTCTCTCCGTCTATTACCTACCAACCTACTTACATATTTTCCCATATTCTTCTCACTATCAGTTCTCATTACCATATGCAAATCCCCTATAAGAAAGTATTTAAAAGACAGGCTCTGGAGCCAGACTTTCTGGGGATAAGCCTGGCCTCACTATTTACTAGCTATATGACCTTGGACAAAGTGTGCAGCCTTCCTGTGCCTAGTTCCTCATCTGTAAAAGGAGATACTAATGGAATCTTTATCACGAAATAGTTTGAGAAGTAATGAATGGAGCACTTAAAACAGTACCTGGCACATGACTCCCTCAATATGTTATTATTGTTAGTTCACTTAATAGATGGTAAACCCTGGTTTTGAAAGGTTGAATAACTTACCCGAGGTCACACAGGCCATGAGTTGCAGAGCTGGCAGTGGCTGGTCACAGAGCTGATGCTCCAAATGCATTGCTGTACTACCTCTTATTAAGCACAGGCCATGTGTCCATTACTCGGCAAGTGCTGCTGGGCATTGTGGAGTATTCAAGAGACAGAAATGTACTTTGATCGTTAGTTTCACTTCTAAGAATTGGACTGAAACTGGAACAAGTACATAAAGGCACAGGGATAATGCTCATTGCAACATTATTTGTGATGGCATCAGACCAGGATACATTTTCAGCAAAAAGACTGGAATATAAAAAGACAGTTAAAAAGACTGTTAAATTTAGGACAAACTAAATAAATAAATGTTTCTCCCCATGTGATCTTTTAAACACAAATTTTCATGGAAAATTGACTCTTTAAATATTGTTGAGGAACAGGTTGTGGGAAATATTCAGAGACTTGAGGACAGAGAATTGGGACTTATGTATCTCTCCCTCTCATTCTCTTCTTTTTTTGTAATTTATTTTTTTATTTTATTGAAATATAGTTGCTTCATGGTGCCATATTAGTTTCAGGTATATAGCACAGTGATTCAATCATATATGTGTGTATGAAAAAAATATATATATGTAATCTTTTACAGGTTGTTTTTCCTTGAAAGTGAAAGAAAGTGTTAGTTGCTCAGTCATGTCCAACTCTATGCCCTATGGACTATGGTCTACCAGGCTCCTCTGTCCATGGATTCTCTAGGCAAGAATACTGGAGTGGCTATTCATTCCCTTCTCCAGGGGAATCTTCCTAACCCAGAGATTGAACCTGGGTCTCCTGCATTGCAGGCAGATTCTTTACCATCTGAGCCACCAGGGAAGCCCTGTTTTTCCTTATATATAGGTTATTACAAAATATTGAGTAGAGTTCCCTGTGCTACACAGTAGGTACTTGTTGGATATCTGTTTCATATATAGTAGTGCCCATGTGTTAATTCCAGCCTCCTAATTTATCCTCCCCCCTTCCCTTTGGTATCTTCCTCTCACTTGATGGCTATCCAACTCTAAGTACCAAAGTGCCAATCATGTAGGAACTCAACTCTTTATCTCCAAAAGGAAAGAGAGTTCCTCCCTCCTGGATCAGATTAAGAAGTACCAGGGTTCGTGTCTTGCCCAACTGGGCCAGGTAGGTGAAAGCTCTGTGGCTGTGTCCTATTCATATGACTGCAGAAGACACTGCTGCAAATCCAGACTCTCACCCTAGGGAGGACCTACCACATGGCAAACAAATACCTGGATAGTCAGGCGGAGATTTAGGCTTTTTTGTGTGTGCTTGATTTTTTTTAACTGTTGTGCTGTTTAACACAGCGCACTGTGCACTTCCCTTTGCATGTGTAGACACAACCCTTTCAAAATCTGTATTAAAAAATAGATTTGGCAGTGGCTTTTGCTCCCACTTGAGCTTGCCAAAAAGGTTGGAAGTGAGCATGCTTCTTCCTGCCTCTCTTGGCTGTGTTCCCTCTTAGAAGTTGGTGGAGACAGAAGCCTTCTCTTCCATAGCTTTCCCTTAAGCAGTAAGGGACTGGGGTGGGGTAGGGTCCAGGAGAAGGGCCCTCGCCTTTCACAATCAAGGAGGTGGTGATGTAGAAATATCAGGTGCTGGCAGTGAAATTTTGGAAATTCTGATAGAGTTCCCATGCTGCTGTTTAATCCTTAATCATCCTTCCTGGCATACTTCCCACTGCTACTGCTTATTTAAAATTGGAAGGGACTAATTGCCTCAATCTGTATTTTCTATAAAGCCATGTTCAATGCAAAACCCACTGGGGCTCTCTGCATGATCATCTTGACCTAATAGGCTGTTTTATTTGCTTCCAAGCAGTCTCTGCTGTCTTCCCCTTATAGTCTAAAATTTTCTTAGTCCCAAGTGAAGTGAGCAGTATGGGAGATAGTTAAACATTTCCTGCAGAAAAACAAGATGTTAGCTGAATTCCATATTCATCTCTCTGAATGGGTTTAACTATCAATGAGGTTTGCTGCCATGCACAGGGGGTCTTTATGGAAATTACTTTAACTATTTTGTTTTTCCTAAATACTATTCCAGAGACAAAGAATAATCATTATTCTTCAAATCTACGGCAAAAAAATGTCAGACTGCTTCATCTAATTGAAATTTGAGGACTCTTATGATCTAAAACATGCCATTCAAATGTAGGCTTTCTGAGGAGAAAAAGTTCATTGCACTCCTTGAGAAAGAAAGTCCAAGATCCACCCAAGTTATTACATAAACTTGTGGCTTATACTCACGGCTAATCACATGCACAAGCAGGGGAGGCCAACACATAGGTGCTATCCCTTTGTTGCCAGAGAGGCCCTAAAATCGATTTTCCTCTAATGCTTAAATTCTACCTTCTGTGAAAGCTGCCTTAAAATTCCTAATAACTGCAGGAGGAAAATGTAATCAGTCCCTAATTACTCACAATTTGTTGACTCTTTCCCTTTGTTGGCATTAAGAGTGTTTTCTTCCCATTGCTTTCTTTTTGTAGATGTGATCATAAGTAGATATAGAGGCAAAACAAGTATACATTATTTAGGAAAAAAATGTTAATTTCTTACTCCATGATAAAAGATGTGATAGCACATAGCTGCTTCAAGAAAGGAAGGAAGAAAAATTTAAGGTCGAATGTGGAGAGGCAAATAGAAGAGAAGATAGAAAGGGACATTGGGTACCTAAACCACAGTGATGTTGGGCAGGATGGACATGCTCACCAGGGCTGGCTCAGGTGAGGTGCGAGGACAGAATAAGAGAGGCACGCCGATTTCTGCAGAAGGCATTTTTCATTTCCATCTCTGATTAACTGTGCATGCCAGCTCTATAAGATTAACATGTCCCTAAAATAATATTTGGAGAAGGAAATGGCAACCCACTCCAGTGTTCTTGCCTGGAGAATCCCAGGGACTGGAGAGCCTGGTGGGCTGCCATCTATGGGGTCGCACAGAGTCAGACACGACTGAAGCGATTTAGCAGCAGCAACAGCAGCAAAATAATATTTGGACTTGTGAGTCTCACTTCATATTCATTGCAGTGAATTTTAAAAAAACCAAAGCCAGTTTCCAATCCTGAAGGCATTCTAAACAGATAATATAAGTAGTCCAACTTCAGTCAGGTATCCATTCCCGAGCCAAATAACTAGGACCAAGAATGCAAGATGGGTACCTGGAGCCCATCCAGGTGACTGAAAAGATACTCTCAGAGGAAAGAAGGGTTAAAGGAATTATCTCACTTGTGTGAACTCAGGGAAAGTAATTCACCTCTGTGAGCTACAACTTATCGGTGAACTAGATTGAACTTCCTATTGTAAGGATCACTGCTCTGTAAACTTTATACAACTAGTCAAGGATTGGGGACCTAAGTTGACTCTAAGTTTAAGATGAATCACAAGTCTTATGAGGCTGCCAAAAAAAAGCAAGCATCATCTTGACTCATAATAAGTATATATAATAAAATGAGAGTAATATCTGAGGAGGCCTTACAAATAGCTGTGTAAAGAAGGGAAGTGAAAAGCAAAGGAGAAAAGGAAAGATATACCCATTGGAATGCAGAGTTCCAAAGAATAGAAAGGAGAGATAAGAAAGCCTTCCTCAGCGATCAATGCAAAGAAATAGAGGAAAACAATAGAATGGGAAAGACTAGAGATCTCTTCAAGAAAATTAGAGATACCAAGGGAACATTTCACGCAAAGATGGGATCAATAAAGGACAGAAATGGTATGGACCAACAAAAGCAGAAGATATAAAGAAGAGGTGGCAAGAATACACAGAAGAACTGCACAAAAAAGATCTTCACAAACCAGATAATCATGATGGTGTGATCACTCACACTCACCTAGAGCCAGACATCCTGGAATGAGAAGTCAAGTGGGCCTTAGGAAGCATCACTACGAACAAAGCTAGTGGAAGTGATGGAATTCCAGTTGAGCTGTTTCAAATCCTGGAAGATGATGCTGTGGAAGTGCTGTACTCAATATGCCAGCAAATTTGGAAAACTCAGCAGTGGCCACAGCAGTCAGTTTTCATTCCAATCCCAAAGAAAGGCAATGCCAAAGAATGCTTAAACTACTGCACAATTGCACTCATCTCACACACTAGTAAAGTAATGCTTAAAATTCTCCAAGCCAGGCTGCAGCAGTACATGAACCGTGAACTTCCAGATGTTCAAGCTGGTTTTAAGAAAGGCAAAGGAGCCAGAGATCAAATTGCTAACATCTACTGGATCATGGAAAAAGGAAGAGAGTTCCAGAAAAACATCTATTTCTGCTTTATTGACTAGGCCAGGACTTTGACTGTGTGGATCACAATAAACTGTGGAAAATTCTGAAAGAGATGGGAATACAGACCACCTGACCTGCCTCTTGTATGCAGGTCAGGAAGCAACAGTTAGGACTGGACATGGAACAACAGACTGGTTCCAGATAGGAAAAGGAGTACATCAAAGCTGTATATTGTCACCCTGCTTATTTAACTTCTATGCAGAGTACATCATGAGAAACGCTGGGCTAGAAGAAGCACAAGCTGGAATCAAGATTGCTGGGAGAAATATCAATCACCTCAGATATGCAGATGACACCACCCTAATGGCAGAAAGTGAAGAGGAACTCAAAAGCCTCTTGATGAAAGTGAAAGAGGAGAGTGAAAAAGTTGGCTTAAAGCTCAACATTCAGAAAACGAAGATCATGGCATCCAGTCCCATCACTTTATGGGAAATAAATGGGGAAACAGTGGAAACAGTGGCTGCCTTTTTTTTCTGGGCTCCAAAATCACTGCAGATGGTGACTGCAGCCATGAAATTAAAAGACGCTTACTCCTTGGAAGGAAAGTTATGACCAACCTAGACAGCATATTCAAAAACAGAGACATTACTTTGCCAACAAAGGTCCATCTAGTCAAGGCTATGGTCTTTTGTGGATGTGAAAGCTGGACTGTGAAGAAGGCTGAGCGCCGAAGAACTGATGCTTTTGAACTGTGGTGTTGGAGAAGACTCTTGAGTCCCTTGGACTGCAAGGAGATCCAACCAGTCCATTCTAAAGGAGTTCAGTCCTGGGTGTTCATTGGAAGGACTGATGTTGAAATTGAAACTCCAGTACTTTGGCCACCTCATGCGAAGAGCTGACTCATCGAAAGACCCTGATGCTGGGAAAGATTGAGGGCAGGAAGAGAAGGGGACAACAGAGGATGAGATGGCTGGATGGCATCACCAGCTCGATGGACATAGGTTTGGGTGGACTCTGGGAGTTGGTGATAGACAGGGAGGTCTGGCGTGCTGCAGTTCATGGGGTCGCAAAGAGTCGGACGCGACTGAGCGACTGAACTGAACTGAATGACAACCTTCTTCCATTGGATAAAAATCTGATTCCCCTGCAATAAAGTCTTCTGTTTGAGATACCTCACTAAAATAGATATTGGCAAATTGAAGTAAGATATGCTGGGATTTCGGGCTTTCTTGGTGGCTCAGTTGGGAAAGAATCTGCCTGCAGTGCAAGAAATCCAGGTTCAATCCCTAGATCAGGAAGATCCTATGGAGAAGAAAATGGCAACCCACTCCAGTATTCTTGCCTGGGAAATCGCATGGACAGAGGAGCCTAGTCGGCTATAGTTCATGGGGCCACAGGAGTCAGACACAACTTAGCAAATAAACCACCACCACCACCATCGTGAAATTTAATGCTACTTTATAGCATACCTTCATATGAATTAGAAAAGCTTTAAAAAAAAAAAAACTCTAATCCACAGGGTCTTAAACAGTCAGAAATGCATTTATTTATTTATTTTTACATAGCAAAGAGTCTAAGAAGGTTTTTTTCTGGCATTGGGTCATTGGTCCAATGATGTTAAGGCTGGCATCTCTGTGGTTCAGCTAACCTTTCCTTGTGGTTGCAAAATGTCTATCAGCACTACAGACATGTCATCTACGTTCACAGCAGGAAAAAGGGGAGAAGGCAGGGTATTGACTTGATCTGTTCACAATATCGGAAAAGCAAAAGCTTTCTCTGAGAAAACTCTAAGATGTTCCCTTACATTTCATTCATTAGAACTGTGTCTCATGGTCATCTTTAATGCAAGAAAAGCTGGGGATATGTTGGGTGGGAGGCAGCTAGGAAGAATGAGATCTATAAGAACTGTATTTCAGCCAAACACTGTTATCTGCCACAATTGCCATTATTTCCTCTAATTTGGGGCGGGGGGAGGAAAGAAATATTTCAAATATACGCAAAACAGAGAATTCATACTGGTCTAGCTTAGTCAAGTATCCTCCCTGATTCATCAGCTATGGCTAAGATACAGACACAACTGCAGGTTTGTTACTATAAAAAATGTTTGTAATGTCACCCAGACAAGCATACCCAGCTTAAAAAAAAAGAAACATTGCAAATCCAATTGAAGCCTCCTGTATATTTTTCAGTTGCACTTCCTTACTCTGACCCCATAACCAATCACTATCCTGTATTTGAAATCTATTATTCCCACACGTATTTTCACTGTATATGCTGTTGCTGCTGCTAAGTTGCTTCAGTTGTGTCCGACTCTGTGCGACCCCATAGACGGCATATAGTTACTCTCATAATCTTGCTTGGGCTGTTTTAAAATTTGTGCAAATACTGTATCTTAGCCTGCCCTCTTCAGCTTCCTTTCTTAGCTAATTAGATTCATGTTTATACATATGATCTAATTCATTCAGTTTCACAGCTGTATAATAAGTATTTGGTGAATATAGCATAATTTATTTATCCATTCCTTCACTGATAGACATTTGAATTATTTATAATTCTTCGTTACTCTAAAAATGCTGCAATGAATTTCTAGTACATGCCTCTTTCTGCATACGTGAAATTATTTCTCTGAGGCATACACCCAGAGGTGGAATTGCTGGGTCAAAGGTTCTTTCAACTTTTAATTTTACAAAACAGTGCCAAATGGCTCTCCAAACTGGTCTCGCAGTTAGCCATCCAACACAGGGTGTTATTGTTCTAATTGCTTCACATTCTCATCAACTCTTGGCATTGTCAGACTTCTCAGATTATGCCAATCTCATGAATGTGGGTATTCTATCTCTTTGATTTTCCTGATTGCTAGTGAGACTGAGCATTATGCCAGATGTTTATGGGCCATGTGGCTTTCCTCTTCCTTTAATTTCCTGTTGATGTCATTCGCTCATTTTCCCATGAATATGTTATCTTTTCCCTATCTTTCACATCTTTCTATATCTCACTGCCCCAACCAGACTAGTGAGCATCTCTAGTTGAGTCAGGGCTTCCACCATTCATTCAGTTAATATCCACTATGTATATGCTAGACATGGTGGAAGCATTGGAGATTCAGATCCTTGCCCTGAAGTTATTATTATGTCTTTACGTTCTTCAGGTACGTTTGGCACATAAAGAGAGTTGTTGAATGAATAACCAATAAACACAATTCTAAGGAATCTGACAGCTGTCTCTGTGGTCTTTGTGTGGACAAGTCCTCAAACTTACTCTGTATCAGTCTAAAGGGAAGAGTGATTTTAGACAGATAAAAGCTACATGGGAAGATATGGGCTCAAACATAACAGAAACTTTCTAATGATAAGATATGTTCAAAGATAGAGTAGTGAATATCCCCACCACTGGAGTATTCAAGTACAGCCTGATTAGCTACTGAGCAAACCCATTGTATAAGGAATAGAATATCAGATGAGGAGTTGCACCAGGTAAGGTCTTTCTCTGTTCCCTGAAATTTTATAAAATGCAATGCATCATTTCAGTTAACTCAAGATTCCACTTTTTAAAACTACCCCTCATAATTAAGTATAAAATTCATATCTGTCCATCTGATGATTTTCATATTCAAATACCTGAAATTATTCACAAAGTGCCATAAATCTGACCTTTTCTTATACCTGTGTTAAGTTTCATAAATCGTTTTCTTTGTAGCCTTTTCAAGTTATTTAACTCTTCAAATTATAACCGAATGGACTCAACCTTTTATTTCATGCAGTTGACCTACTGTGTTACACCGTAATGCTTAAGAAAAGGTGAAGAAAGACTGGCTTCCTACCCCAGCACTCCTTTAGAAGGAACGAAATTACTGCTCTAAATCCAGACTTTCTATTACCATACATGCATCTGAAAACATAGAAGCATAAAGCTTGGAATTAGGCTCCCCGTTGGTTTAAAAACACAGTTTCTCCTAGAATCACAAATTTTAAAGCAGGAAGAGGCCATAAAATCCTTTATGTTTACTCAAGTCAGGCCTCTGGTATTGGGCGGCACTAAAGAATCAAAGAGCACTCCTCTGAATATCTGCCTTGTTTGCACGTCATAGATTGCTATATGGCCGCTTAAGTGATCAGTAAACACTTACTGGAGTGCCTGCTGGGAATTTGACAGCGTGCTGGAGTTAGGACCCAGCTGGATCGTAAGAGAGTCACTGCTCTCCAGGAACTTTCGGTCTTAGTGGAGAGAGAGAGAGGTCGCATATATAGAGAACAAAGACACTATCATAGATATGAATGGAAGCCAGAGTCTGGTCCATAGTCAGCATCATTAAGTGTGTCTGTAACAAGAGAGTCCAGGAAGGACTCCAGAGTTCTGGCTTCTGTGCCAGAACTCTGGCACAGAATGGTAAAGCCATTCACTGAGAGAAGGGACTCTGGCAAGGTCAAGATGGACAGCAGAGGCAGGGGGCAACAGGCAGAACAACCTGAATCTGTCTTGGCTGTACTGGGGATAAGATATGATTGAGAGTCCAAGAGTTGGGTATAAGAGTTTATCGCATAGAGGGAATATCTGGGATAGGATACTAATTTGTGAGTTGTTTGTACATATGTGGCAAATGAGGAGAGAGAGCCTAGGGCTGTACTTGGGGAAAATGCTGGGTAGAAAACGGTGTATCCACAGAGGAGGCAGAGGAGGACAGGTGGGTATCACAAAGAGGTGGGGGGACAGGAGAGGTCAGAAGAGTTGAATGCTGCCAAGATGCCAAGTAAATGAAGGTGTGGAAGGGGTTACTAGCTTTAGTTTGAGATGGTGAAGTCAGGGCTTTTGCTGATTCCGAAGTGCAGGGTGGGGATGGTACCCAGACATGGAGAGGAAGAACACAGGTATTCTGGGAAGGGGAACAGTACCACCTAAAACCCAAACAGCAGAGTAGCCATTGGGGTTTGGCATGTGTCACAATGGAACTTTCCCATTTAGTCACCGTCCAAAAGGGGACACTGGAGAAGAAGCCTGGGCTAGGAGGGCCTTAGGTGGCTGGCAAAGAACTTGGATTTTCCTTTCTAACCAAAAAGACCCATGGTTGGTTTCTGAGCCTAGAAGAGACTCTGTAAAGCCATGACACATGCTTCATAGTTATGGGAGATGCAGTCCTTCTCATGAACTGGGTGGAGGCACACTTCCGAAACACAAAATCAAGCTAAGACTCAGTAACAAAGGGCAAAAACACTCTCGAGTGGGCAGATTTGTTGTACCGTCTTATGAGTTCATGGATGGGAAACTCTGCACCCTCCCAGGGAGGCCCTATTTAGAGATGTTGTTGTTATAGTAATAGCCACTGCCTCTCCCTCCAAGGGAAAGAGTAGAAAACCAGAGCTCCAGGCAGAAAGCAGGAAAACAGCAACAACTCTCCTCTTATAATTTCTGACTGAGCGAGTTACATAAGCAGGCGCTGTGCTGGGTCCACGGTTCCCACAGCAGGGCTTTCGTCTCCTCTCCCTCCATGACCCTGGCTCATTTGACCACCGGGAGGCCTCTGCTTGCTCTGGTGCACTCAAGGCCCTTAGGGCAGTTGTAAGCAGGGATTCACATGTGTGTTTGAAAAACAAAATACTGTGGTCCTGACCCCTCTGCCTCCTGCCTCCCAGCAGGTAAATAGAGGAAGAAAGAAAGATAAAGGAGTTTGGAGTCCTTTCTAGGGGACTGTGGGGCAGACGAGCTGCCCCAGCAGTCAAGAGAGGCAAGAAGAGAAGGACAGCCGTGAAGCAGAGTTCTCTCTGTTTGCCACCTTCCTCTCCCAACATTCTTCCTTCCTTCACTGACTTTTGAGAACGTACTACACACTCAGCTCTGACCTGGGTGCTAAAGATCACCCAGGGAACAGCTCAGGTGGTCTCCCTACCCTCATGGAATTTGCAGTCTAGAGGAAGAGACAGAGATTCAGGCGATTTCATCGGCTGATGTGCATTTGCAAATATAATGAGTGCAGACTGACTGCTAAGAATGAGGAAGAAAGGCTAGACCACAAGGTCAGGTTAGGGAGGTCTTCAGGCCAAACTACCCAGTGCGCCACCCCTTAGCCCACAATTGATCAGGATATAGGTAGCTATCCTAAAAGCACTGAGCAGCCAAGGAGCATTTTAAGCAGGAGGTGGATGGCAAGATCAGCTTTATGTTTGAATCCTCAGCGATAACAATAATCATGTGAAGGTTACTGCATCTAACATGTCATACATATTTGAGTTACCAGGATGCTTCCTCCTCTTCCTTTGCCTAGGTTTGTCCCTGACCCTGGTCCTGGCCCTGTAGTTTTTCCGGGCTATGATAAAAAATCCACCTGCATTGCAGGAGACAAGGGTTCCATCCCAGTGGGAAAGATCCCCTGGAGAAAGAAATGGAAACCCACTCGGGGATTCTATACTGGGAAATCCCATTGACAGAGGAGCCTGGTGAGCTATGAGGTTGCAAAAAAATTGGACATGACTTGGCGACTACACCACCACCACTGCATGGATCACTTGGCGGCTGCAGAAGGAGAAAGAGGCAGCAGGCAGATGTTCCCCTGGAATAGTGGCCAAGAGAAACTGCTTTCAGGCAGCTGGCGCACACTTAGAAACGTGGGAGTCAGATAAGGGCATCTTGGAACTGTTTAGAGGTTAAATGAGCCCACTTAAGAATGCCGTGCCTATGAGGGAAATGCCCGAGCTACACTGTGCAGTGGAAAAAGCCAGGGGCAAAGCAACAGAGGCAGCATCCAACGCCCTGGGTGTCTCTATGTGCTCAAGTACGTAGAGGTATGCATCAATATGTTTGCATAGAAAAGAAGCATAGAAGTCAATATGCAAAAGTCTTAACAGTAGGTAACTTTGCATAGTGGGACTGTGGTGATACTTTTATTATTCTTTATGCCTTACTGGGTTTCCCAAACTACTCTGCTCCTTAGAATCTCAAACTGCACCTTAGAGGGACCAAGGAAAGGGATCACTCAGTGATGTCTTCAATCCACCAGTCATCACCGAGCGGCTCCCTCAGTGACAGGGGCTGAGACTCACGCCATGGAACTTGAACTCACTGTGTAGCGTCTGAAAGTTAGGGATGTGGAAAGTGTTCAGAAATGTTTCCTGATGTATCTGTTAGGAACCTTTGAATAACTAATGAAGCTGAAGTCAATAGAGTGCTTTGCATAGCCGAAAAGTCCTGAGTATCACTGAGTCTCATTGGTCTGGCCTAATCCCATGTCCATCACGGACCCAGTCACTTTTCTAGGAGGACAGAATCTATTGAGTAGCTTGATCTGGGTCAGGCACCAGTCTACAGAGCCTGGGCCTCCCATGGAAGCTCAGACTGAGTTTGGAATGGGAATAGTTCCCCCAAAAGGAAATTGAAATATTATTGCCATAAGAACAAAGGAATGGATGCCCATCAGGCAAAAACAGCAGATGCCCAGAAAACCAAGGGAATAACTTAAAGGCTTTCTGGAGATATTTGCTTCCAGCTGAGTCCTTGGAGGACTCAGTGTGGTGTAGTAGGTGGAACCCTAGGCTCAGAAAGAAGAGACCAGAGTTCTAGACTCACTAGTCCTCCTGCCTCTTGTCTATCCCCAGATTCATTTCCATGGTATTACCATAATGATCCAGCTAAAACGCAAATCTAACCATGTCTCAGCTTGAAATTCTTCATTGCTGCCCACCCCACACCTATCTCCCAACCCCAGCCCCATGGCCTGCCAGATCAAGCACAAAGGCTCTCAACAGCCTGCGAGACCCTCGACCTGCTCTTCAGCATTATCTCCTTCAGCTTCAGACTTGTATCCTAGCACCCTGAGCTCCCTGTAGCACACATACACACACCAAGCTAAGTCTCTTCGTGAATTTAATTGTGCCTTTCCCTGCAGTACCCTCCACTTTTCCTCACCGAACTTTTACCTTACCCATTCCATCTCATCCTTGATAACTTGGCCTAGATATCATCTCCTAGAAGCCCTACCCTCCGTCCTTCCATGAGCACCACCTTACCCTAAACATACCTCTTTCTTTGCACTTAAAGTATTCTAATTACCTTTTTGTAATTCTGTTCCAACAAAAGAATTGTGGTAGAAATCCCGTCTTTCTTATATGTGCCACCCAGGTGCTGGTATGCTCACTGGCCCCAAAGAGATGCTTATTAAATGTTTATTGAACTGAACATTTCAGGACTCCTTTCCCTCTTGCCTAAAATGAGAACTTTGGACCGTATGAGCTATGAGAGTCCTTCTAGCTCTGAATGGTTACAGATCAGTCTAGCTCTTGTCAGTAGAGAGAAAGATCAGGAAAGAATGAGACTCAGAGAAGGTGAGTTTTGATTTAGGAACAGAGATTCAGAATAAGTAGTCAAGCGACAATATCATGGCCCAAACTGGGCAGCGCATGAATTCTGTATACTTAAGAGAGAATAAGGTTAGTGTGCATCCAGAACAAAGTGATGAAAAATAAAGCTGTTTTATCTCTAGATGTCAGATCACCACATAGAGCATGTGGTCACTAGAGACACAGCATCTCGTGTGCACTGGTCGCAGAGTAAGCACTCAACAGTTTTGTTGAATGGAATGCCAGAGCCCAGCTTCTTCTGCTTCTCCACCCAGAAGATGGGTTGGCATTTGCCTGCTAAGGGAAGAGCCAAGGGAACATGTATTTGTGTCATGCAAACAGCCACACGCTATGCTGACGGATTCCCACCAGACGTAGTTTAACCTGGAAAACCTGTGAGAAAGCTTCTGCTAGCCAAAAGGGAAAGGCAAAAACTTAAAGAGTGAAAACTTAGGTCCCATAAAATGCTAAAAGCTTAAGAGCAAGAAGATAGTCCCAGCAGACTGTAAACCACTGGAATATTTCCAAGGAAGTCTCGTCTGCTGTTATCACCCACTTCTTCAGATTTCTTTGCTGTTCTTTTGACATCTGATAGAGATTGAATGAGAGGCAGATAGAATTTATGGTTAGTGAAGAACCTACGCTGAAAGGACAAAAAGAGTCAGTATGTCATCCTTGTTAGGCAGAATGACAGGCTGAAGAGCTTCCCAATTTTCAAAAACTGCATGTCAGTTACTTGAGGAGGGTGGAATATAAGTTAAAATTTTAAGAAGATCACATATTCTAAAATATGTGGGATTAAATGTAATCAAAGCATTAAGGATGCATTTGCATCAAAATAAAATTAATTCTATTTGATTGATCCATCACTGATTTTTCTAACACTCAAGAGTTTATTTTCAGGAGCATTACCTCATCATCTGTGTTGCTGGTTTGTGTTTTTAAATCCCTATGTGTTTGTGCCAGGAGATGTGTTTTGTCTCATGACCAAGAGTTTCGGTAGTATAAATGTACCTTGCTTTGTTTAATTTATTCATTTAATTTCTTCTTGGGTGATAGTTGTCTGTCTTTTCTCCCCTTCTAAATCAGACTTCCTGACAATTTTATGTAGAAAATTAAAGTCATATTCTTTCTGAACCTGAATTGATTTTGCCCAGGTCTTATTTCAGAAATAATAGCAAAGAGAAATAATAGACTCCAGGACCTTGAATTTCACAGATTCCTTCTTTGCAGTCTGGCTTGAAGCCATCATATGAAGTCAGAGCTTTTCTCTCTCTCTCTCTTTCTCCTCTTCATCGCCCACATTTAAAGAGTAATCACTTGATTTGTGTCACTGGGTGGTATGACTTTGTTGCTACTGCTGAAAATAAATCAGTTCAAGGACTGGTAATTAAATCATCTGCTTATATATTTTTTTCTCTTTAAAAATCACTCAGAAACCAGAACGTTTCCCTCCTAATTCTGGGAGGCAATGTCAAACAGTTCTTAGACTCTTAGGCTGTTAATGTTGATGGGAACCCTCGAGGTTTTGAAGTCCAGCAAAATGAGATAGGAAGGAGCGGCAGTCACCTGGCTTTTTGTATTAAAAAAGTCACAATCTTTTTCAATTCAATTTTTAGAGATTTCACTCCATTTACACTTATAAAATATTGGCCATATTCCCTGTGTTGAACAATACATCCTTTGAGCCTATCTTACATCCCTTAGTTCGTGTCTCCCACTCCCCTGTCCAAATATTGCCCCCTTCCCATTGGTGACCATTAGCTTGTTCTCAGAACCCATGAGTCTACTTCTTTCTTTACTATATTCCCTAGTTTGTTGTTTTTTAGATTCCACATATAAGTGATGTCATATATTTGTCTTTCTCTGTCCGGCTTACTTAGTATGATAATGTTAAGTCCATCCATGTTGCTGCAAATGACGTTATTTCATCCTTTTTATTGCTGAGTAGTAGTGTGTGTACGGAGAAGGCAATGGCAACCCACTCCAGTACTCTTGCCTGGAAAATCCCATGGGTGGAGGAGCCTGGTGGGCTGCAGTCCATGGGGTCGCTAGGAGTCGGACACGACTGAAGAGACTTAGCAGTAGTGTGTGTGTGTGTGTGTGTGTGTGTACAGCATCTTCTTTATCCATTCTTCTGTTGATGGACACTTAGATTGCTTCCATACCTTGGCAGTTGTAAATAATTCTGCTATGAACTACAGTCCTAAAATTAGCTGCATATTCCTCCAACAATGTTTCATTCCTAACATCAAGTGACCTCATGATACAGGGCCAACGTGCCTTTATTAAGGTAAGGATTTGAGGGAGCTAAGTCTTAGACCCAGCATTGTCTCTCCCCAGCTGTTGGCTGATAAAGCCTCTTAAATTCTGTGGCTCTCGGTGTCCAAACATGTAAATTCGACCTCAAAGTGTCTTCTGGTTCTAACATTCTGGAGTCTTTGATCTCTTCTGAATATCTTCTCTAAACACTAGTATTCTCTTTATAGTCATCTTATGATCTCCAACTTTAATTATTCTTAAAAGAAGCAAAAGCTCCATGAAACATGTTTTTCATTCTGATCACACTCTTCTTCTAACATCCATAGGAAAATATGTGATTTTGATTGGCTCTGTCAATTACCAGTTTAAAGACATTCCCGTTTTTTCGTTTTGTTTTGGTTTGGTTTTTTTTGTAGAGGGCAGTTCCTGCTGCCCTAGAACATGCTCTGTAGGGCCTAGTGTGAAAGTGAGCTTTCTCTCGTCTCACCCCACTGGGACCCCGCCCCACCACTGAAAGGGCTCAGCCACCAAAGTAAGAGAAGTGTTTCCAAACCCATTCTCAGCTTCCCCTTTGTGACCTGAGGTCACATTGAGACCCAAGCTGTCAAATAGATGCGCTACTATCCCCATGTGGATCTTGAACACTTGAAATGTGTGAATTAAGATGTGTTACTAATATAAAAATGCACACTAGATTTTGAAAACTCAGTAGGAATATATGGATATAAAATATCTCATGAATAGTTTTTCATATAGATTCTGTCTTGAAATGGTAACATTTTGGGTACATCTAAGAGAAGGTAATGGCACCCTACTCCAGTACTTTTGCCTGGAAAATCCCAAGGACGGATGAGCCTGATAGACTGCAGTCCATGGGGTCGCTAAGAGTCAGACATGACTAAGCGACTTCACTTTCACTTTTCACTTTCATGCATTGGAGAAGGAAATGGCAACACACTCCAGTGTTCTTGCCTGGAGAATCTCAGGGACGGGGAAGCCTGGTGGGCTGCCGTCTGTGGGGTCACACAGAGTCGGACACGACACAACTGAAGTGACTTAGCAGTAGCAGTCAAATAAAATCTATGATTAAAATTAATTTCCCCTGCCTCCTTTTTAGGGCTGTGTCCTAATGTCATATTAGAAAAATTTGTTTTATTTCTGGCTGTTCTGGGCCTTCGTGGCTGCAGAAGCTTTCTCGCTGGTTGCAGTGAGCAGGGGCTGTGGCTCTAGCTGTGGCGTGCGGGCTTCACTTGCAGGGGCTTCTCTCGTTGTGCAGCACAGGCTCTAGGTACACCGGCCTCAGTGGTTGCGGCTCCTGGGCTCTAGAGCACAGGCTCAGTAGTTGTGGCTCTCAGGCTTAGTTGCTCCACAGCATGTGGGCTCTTCCAGGACCAGGGATTGAACCCTTGTCTTCTGCATGGGCAGGCAGATTCTTTACCACTGAACCACCAGGGAAGCCCCAGAAAAGTTTTATATATGTAACTCACAGTCAGACAAAAGAGATGCATATCTGAGATCCATATCCATTGGGCATATCTGACTCACCAACAAAGGGGCTTTGATCAATCAGAAAAATCTACCATGGTTGAAGGGCCAGGAGGAGGGCAAGAGGCCCATTCTGGGAGCAACTCAGATGAGCACATTTCTTCACACCAGGCAAAGAGGAGAGGCCCAATACTCCCAAAAGGAGAAAACGGTTCTCAAAGTCAGCTTACATAATTTCTGATGTTTTTAAATTTCTTTGTAAGAAATTCGACAAATTTACACTGATTTCAGCACCAGGAAACCTGCCAGTTTGGCAGTCCCATGATTAATTTTCTCTCTGATCTGAGGTACAAAGTTCCTGAACTGTGTAAGTTTCCCTTCCTGCTATAGTACTTCTGACCTGCTTGGAAAGGTTACAGTCAAAAACATAAAACTACAGCAATGAGACTGTTACGATGTAGGACAAAGTTTGTTCAAGTGGGGACAAAACAGAACTCAAACAGCCTGTGATACTAATGCAAAGAGGAAGGGGAGAAAAATCGACTTTTACAAACTTGGTTCTAAGAAGTTTTTTAAACAACTTGCAAAACTCTGCAATCAGGTGTATGCTGTAGGCCCCTCTTTACTTCCTCCATCTGACATCTGATGGATTCCTCTCTGGCTGCCCTCCCTCCTAATCTCCCCTGACTCAGTCTATGCTGAGCCTTGCTCCAAGTTGCTTGCAAAACTTGCTAAACTGTTTCTCACACTTTCCTCAATCCCTTTCCTCCACCTGGGAAAAAATTTTACATATCTTTCAAAACTCACTTACAGCTTGGTTTTCTTTCTGAACCCTCCCTAAGCATCAGACCAGGCCTCTACTCAAGCTTCGAGTCCCACACACTTAACGCCTGCATTGCATGCTGTGTTTTCCTCCTCCAGTTTGCAAGGTGCTTTAAACTACAAACTGAATGCTATTTATATTTCTTTCGGCAGTGCTTGCATAGTTTCTGGCCCATTGTGTGCTTAGTTACTCAGTTGTCTTTGACTCTTTGGATGCAACCCCATGGAAGCCAGCCCGCCAGGCTCCTCTGCCCATGGGGATTCTCCAGGTAAGAATATTGGAGTGAGTTGCCATGACCTCCTCCAGAGGATCTTCAAGCCAGGGATTGAACCTAGGTCTCCCACATGCAGGTGGATTCTTTACTGACTCAGCCACCAGGGAAGCCCATCGGAGTGGTTAGCCTATCTCTTCTCCAGGGGAACTTCCCAGCCCAGAAATCAAACCAGGGTCTCCTGCACTGCACTCTGGCCTATTACAGGCAGGTAAAAAGTGCTTGTGGAAAGAATAAGTCAGTGAATGAAAGAACGAATTAATAGTGAGTTCTATTGTTTCAGTATAAAAGATGGGAATTATTTTGATAACGAAATGAAAATGTTACATTCTCTAGTGCTAAATATACTGTCTTCACTCTTGAACTTTGAAGCCTCTGCATGAGACTTAAGCTTAACTCCAAGAGACATAGAGAGATGATCTATTTCTCCATTATTTAGTCTACGTTGAATTCTGTTTATTAGCAAGTGTTCAGGGGGCATGATGAAGAGGCAATCAGATGGCATTTGATGATAAATAAGCCATCTAGATGCATTATCAATCAGTCCATAGGAGATACAGTTTGATTTCTTGGCCTGGGAATCAGGATAAGGGCAGATTCATATATCTATATTCTATTATGCAGGCCCTCTGTGATCAATAGAATGAATTTTGCAAAAGGTTTGGTAGGTGAGAGATTTATTTCCATAACCACAGAAAAACTGACTGAAATCAGCTAGCCCAAACTGAAATGGAGGCCATTCCATCCTTACAAAGGTTCAAAACAGAAATGTTTATTCATTCTCTTATTGATTTAGGGCAAATCATAGTATATGTCAGTAAAGAAAATCGAAAAAAAAAATTCTTCTGTTTTTACGCCTTCTATGATACACTGTTATCTTCATGAAGGCAAGGATCGTGTCTGTTTTGTTCACTAAGCAGTGACAACCTCCACAGGAAGTACTCCTTAAATATTGCTGACCAATTAGATGAAAGAAGGAACTTAACACGTGAGGTAGAAGAACACCATCAAATTGCTCTCATGACCACTTGGTGTTAAGAATGGCTCATTTTTGGTAAATATGTTCTCTATTCTAAAAGCACTATGATGTGGTGATTTTGTTAAGACTGTAGCTTTCTCCCCACACCATTCTTGAATGTAAAATTAAGAGAATCATATTTTAGGTCAAGAGGAAGCTAAATGAATGATGGAAACAACTTTTCATTCCAGAAACACCAGTAACCAAACACAGGAAAACATTTTTCTGCAAAGTTACCACATTGGCAGATTCTTCATTATATAGGAAAAGAGGTACTGGTACCATGAGGGAGAAAGCAATACCATGGGGACTTGATACACGACTTATTCCCATTGTGTCAGCACAGGTTGGGAAAAAGTTGCACTAAGTTTCTGGGTTTCTGAGTGATTTGAACCTTTCAGAGAATATTGAAAAGAGAACTTGGGAAGAAAATTTTTCACAGGATGGAAAGTTACAGCCTTAAGGGGACTTGGTGCCAGAGTTATGACTGGTTAAAAATAATTGGTTTGCAAAGAGCAGTTGTTGTTCAGTCGCTAAGTCGTATCCAACTCTTTGCAATCCCTTGAACTGCAACAGATCAGGCTTCTCTGTCCTTCACTATCTCCTGGAGTTTGCTCCAACCAATGTCCATTGAGTCAGTGATGCCATCCAACCACCTCATCTTTTGTCACCCTCTTCTCCTCCTGTCTTCAATCTTTCCCAGCATCAGAGTCTTTTCCAATTAGTCAGCTCTTAGCATCAGGTGGCCAAAGTATTGGAGCTTCAGCTTCAGCATCAGTCCTTCCAATGAATATTCAGGACTGATTTCCTTTAGGATTGGCTGGTTTGATCTCCTTGCAGTCCGAGGGACTTGCAAGAGTCTTCTCCAATACCACAGTTCAAAAGCATCAGTTCTTCCACACTCAGCCTTCTTTATGGTCCAACTCTCACATCCATACATGACTATTGGAAAAACCATAACTTTGATTATACAGACTTTTGTCTGAAAAATAATGTCTCTGCTTTTTAATATGCTGTCTAGGTTTGTCATAGCTTTTCTTCTAAGGAGCAAATATCTTTTAATGTAATGGCTACAATCACCATCTGCACTGATTTTGGAGCCCAAGAAAAATTTTTGTCAAAATTAACTACACCTTTACTGATACTACTCTAAAGGTAGCCTAGTATCAAAGGAAAATAGCAGAAGGGACACATCTTACTCCAGTATGAGTCCCCAGACTAAAGTTTTGTCCAGTTCACTAAAGTAGCTTGTTCTCCCCAGGATGCCACCAGACATGCTCAAGTTTGTGAGCCTTTTCCCAATACCACAGTGTTGAGCCTACTTTCTGGATTTGCTTGTGAGCCATCTGCAAAAGTTCACACTCACCCAGTGGTGGGCCAGCTATGCTTGCATAGCAGGCACCAGAGAATTGGAGGTGTCTGAGGGCCATTTGGAAACTCCATGAGAAGGCTAGGCTCCTTACAGAGTCTGTAAAGCAGTTAATAGAATCCATAACCCTCTGTTGATTTCTGAACCCTGGTTGCTATGACTCCCCACTTCTCTTCTCCACTCCCAGTCTCTCCCTGCCACTGAGCCATGCTAATCCTCTCAGTGTTTAGGGTGAATGGAGAAAGAAGTGTACCTCTTGGGTTACACGCCACACAGCTGGAGGAGCTGGCCTCTACCTCTACTCTCACTTACCCCTGTGGGGAGAAATTGGGGCTGAGGATGTCTTTCTTAGCATTAGACTAAGCTACCTTGGTGTGAGGGGGTGATGCTATAAAGGGAAACTATTATTATGCTTGTCAATGTGTGTATTCTTGGATTACTTTTTTCTCCAGTGGTGTGATGGAACTTCTCTGCTGTATTATCAGACTCCCACAATGGTGCTCTCAACATGGAGACTGTCAGAATTGATGTTTGGTTGGGGGGAGGGAGGGGTGTGAGGTGACAGCTGAAATTCCGCTTCTACCATCTTGTTGATGTCATTCTTCAGTTAAAGTTTGCTTTAAAAATATTATATATAAATTATTTTCTATTGTCATTGTTGCCATCAATGCATCAATGTGTGCAGCCCTAGCACCTAAAGAGTCACTGGAGATGCTGTAGTCATTTGGAGATGTAATGGTCCAAAATGTGGTCTGTTGTACTATAGAGTCAAGCTAAATCTTCCATTTATTAGCAGTTTGACTTTATGTGGGTTATTTAACGTCTGTGAGAATGGGAATAATAATAGTATCTACCCACTTCACAGAGTTGGTATGAGGGTTGGATAAAATAATGCATGTAACATGACTGACACAAGGCAAGCACTCAAAACCATTGACTTTTATTATTATCATCATAATCATTGTCATCACAAAAATTAGTAAAAGTGTGGTCCTTTGGAGCCAAACTGAAATGTTTATCTTTTGCTGCTGCTGCTGCTAAGTCACTTCAGCCGTGTCCGACTCTGTGCAATCCCATAGACGGCAGCCCACCAGGCTCCCCTGTCCCTGGGATTCTCCAGGCAAGAACACTGGAGTGGGTTGCCATTTCCTTCTCCAATCCATGAAAGTGAAAAGTGAAAGTGAAGTCGCTCAGTCGTGTCCGACTCTTCGCAACCCCACGGACTACAGCCCACCAGGCTCCTCCATCCATGGGATTTTCCAGGCAAGAGTACTGGAGTGAGTTGCCATTGCCTTCTCCGTTTATCCCTTTGCTGACTATGAAAAAAAAAATGCTATTAACAAAAATCACAAAATAAACAAGGTTGTAGAAGGAGGAATATACTTTTATAATAAAAAATTAAGACATTTGATTTTTATAAAACACAATTTACCAGTAACGGTGCATTCAAACTAATTATAAGTTTGCTCTTCTATACTTTGAAGAATCTCATTGTGTTAGCATCTCTGTGAGTATGTTTCCAGCTTCATTTGTGTCATTAAATATAATTGAAAGCTGTAAACTATAATTATTTTTTTTAATATTCTAAAATTCAGATTGTTATCTATTGTATCATTGTACAGAATTCGAACAAATGAGTTTTGTGAGTGTGAGTTTTGGAAAGAAGGGAAAGGAGGAAAGAAAAGCCTTTTATAAATTTACTTGTAAAGACATTTGCTAGAAAACAGGTTTACTGTAAAACCATCTTTGCCTGTGGAAGATGAGCAAGACTACATCCCTAAGTGACTTTGGAATAGCTCTAAGAACTGACAGATTATACCCTGTTAACTCAGTTCTTTGTTCCCAGCAGTGTATTTCTCAAAACCACAGCATGGGATGAGGGAGTTTCAAATAAATCATGACCATTGAGACTAGAAGGACTGCACAGTTATCAGACTCTGAACTGTTGCTTTAAAATTTGGTTTGTAAAATTTAACCTTGTAAAGAAAATGTAAAAGTTACAATACTGAAAAGTTGCCAGCAGGCTCCTCTGAGGCAGTTTGATCTCTCTTCACTTACATTTATGTATTTTAGTTTGCCTGTATGTCTGCCATGGAAGAAAATATAGGTTCTGGCAGAGTTTTTAACCATTCAGGTATTACAGATTAACTAGAGATTCTGTATTTCATAAATGTCCAGAAATTATTAGATTGCAGACTGTCTGCTTTGGCTTTACTGGCTTACTTTCTTCAGGGAGAGGATATCAAATATAAGATCTATAGTTCGCATTCCAGACATTCTGAAATCACATTTCTAGAGTGGAGGTTGGGGGAAGGACTCTATATATTAACAGGTGATTCTCATGTGCAGTAGTGTTTAAGAATGGCTGCTGTAGGACTCAGACCATGAAAACCTTACCTGGATGACCTGCAAGGACCCTATGGCCCTGTTTTCCATATATGATGCTGTAAATTGTAACCAAAATAAGGAATTCTAAGTAGGAAGTGGGAAGGACAGAGGTCAGAGGACTTCACGCATCATACAAGACATCCTCTTCATATCTGCCTATTCTTTATGTTCACATAGTATCTTTGTTTTTAAACATAGTTCATTCCATGTTTATTGAGCACCTACTAGGTGAGCAACAACAGGGTGGCCAATCAAGGGAATGTTAACTGGCTCCAACATATGCTGGTGCTATTAACTAGTAGCATGGGAGCATGGAAGAAGAAACTAACTGATGAGGGAGAGGAGAGGACATTACAAAGGAGAAAACTCACAAGGTGTACCAGGAGCTACTTCACTGAACAGAAAAGTGAGGGAGAGGCGTTTAAAGCAGTGAGACTACAGGATGGTTTTGGTATTTTCAAGAAATGATGAAAGTCTCCTGAATCCTTACTATTCTCCAATAGAACATTGGAATAATAGCTACCTTAGCTGAGAGGGCCTAGGAGAAGTGACCTGCCAATGCCTAGATCTCGGTTTCTAATATCATCCTCCAGTAAAGGGAACCAGGGCTGCTTGGAGAAATGACTAATCCCAGAACTAGAGCAGGAAATTTATGAGGCAAGCCAGTGGAAGGAGCATAGGAGCCATTGAAAAACCTCCCAGTGACCCAGGTTGGAACAGTTTGAGGGAGAAATAAAGTAGTATTGAATTAGAACCCAGGGTGTAAAATAAATACCCATAAGTCCACATTGATATAAATGATGGACTGAATAAATAAATGGGGGCAAAGAATCAGATCGCCCATCCAAGTTCAGTTCCGTTCAGTTGCTCAGTCTTGTCGAACTCTGCAACCCCGTGGACTGTAGCATGCCAGGCTTCCCTGTCCATCACCAACTCCTGGAGCTTGCTCAAACTCATGTCCATCAAGTCAGTGATGCCATCCAACCATCTCATCCTCTGTCATCCCCTACTCCTCCCGCCTTCAATCTTTCCTAGAGTCAGTCTCCCATCCAAAAGAATTCCAAATAACTAAGTATGTTTTCCAGAAGGAGGGCATCACTCCCTACCACTGGGTGTGCTATGCGTAGTGACTTCCTTCCAAACAGTACAGTGTGAAAAAGGAAAGGAAAAAGCTCAGTTTACTGGAGAGAAACCTGACAAACACTGTCTCAGCCAGGCAACCAAAACTTGCATCAACAGTAATAAGCCACCTTTTTTTCTTTTTTCAAGTATAGTTGATTTACAGTTGTGTGTTAATTTCAGGGTGGGGGGGTACAGCAAAGTAATCCAGTTTTATATTCTTTCTGATTATTTTCCATTATAGGTTATTACAAGATACTGAATATAGTTCCCTGTGCTACACAGTAAATCCATGTTGCATGTCTATTTCATATGTAGTAGTATCTGTCTGTTAATCCCATACTCTTAATTTCTCCCTAACTCTTCTCTTTCCCCTTTGGTAACCATGCGTTTTTTTTCCTATGTCTGTGAGTCTGTTTCTGTTTCACAAATAGATTCATCTGTATTACTTTTTTAGATCACACATATTCAGTGATACCATGTAATATTTGTCTTTCTCTATCTGACTTACTCCACTTGGATAATAAGCTCTACATCCATGTTACTACAAATGGCAAATTTTCATTCCTTTTTAAATCTGAGCAATATTTCACTGTATATCTGTACCACACTTGATCCTGTGCACCCTTAGAATGATGAGATGAGAAAGGCACTTCTCTGGGATCTTCCTCCTAAAAACCTCAATATAATCAAGAGAGAAAAAAACTTAGAAAAATCCCAATTGAGGGCCTTTCTACAGAATACCTGATCAGTACTCCTCGAAAGCTCTCATAAAGGTCATAAAAAACAAGGAAAGTCGGAAAAATGGTCACAGCCAAGAGAAGCCTAAGAAGACTTGAGAACTAAATGTTCTGTTGTTTCCTTGATGAGATCCTAGAACAGAAGAAGGGCAGTAGGGAAGAAGTAAGGAAATCTGGATGAAGTATGGACTTCAGCTAATACCAGTGGATCAATACTCGCTCACACATGTGTCAAATGTACCATGTTAATGCAAAATATAATAATAGAAACTGAGTGCAGGATGTTAGGCTCTCTCTGCCTTATCTTTAAACATTTCTGTAAATCTAAATCTATTATAAATTAAAAGTTTATTTTAATAAACAGAGATGCTGATCTGCTTGCCTGCCCTGTACGGTCACTATGAATAACAAATGGCTTAATGTGAGTGACTTGCTGAATTCTGAATTATACCATGAATATAAAATGGATTTAAATATGATATTATTTCAATAAAACTATTATTTAAAGTTTTTAAATTATTTTAAATAGTTAAAATTATTCATGGTGTGAGGATGGATAGAGATGATTAGGCAGGCTGTGAGCACATCATGAAGAGTCCCAGATGTTTGAAGGAGTTTGAATATGATTCTAAAGACAATGGATCATTAATTTCAGTGGCTCAGTTGTGCCCAACTCTTTGCAACCCCATAGACTGTAGCATGCCAGGATTCCCTGTCCATCACCAACTCCCGTGGCTTGCTCAAACTCATGTCCATTGAGACAGTGATGCAATCCATCTCATTCTCTGTTGTTCCCTTCTCCTCATGCTTTCAATCTTTCCCAGCATCATGGTCTTTTCCAGTGGGTCAGTTCTTCGTATCAGGTGGCCAAAATATTGGAGTTTCAGATTCAGCATCAGTCCTTTCAGTGAATATTCAGGACTAATTTCCTTTAGGATGGACTGGTTTGATCTCCTTCTCTGTTGTTCCCTTCTCCTCATGCTTTCAATCTTTCCCAGCATCATGGTCTTTTCCAGTGGGTCAGTTCTTCGTATCAGGTGGCCAAAATATTGGAGTTTCAGATTCAGCATCAGTCCTTTCAATGAATATTCAGGACTAATTTCCTTTAGGATGGACTGGTTTGATCTCCTTGCTCTCCAAGGGACTCTCAAGAGTCTTCTCCAACACCACAGTTCAAAAGCATCACTTCTTCAGCACTCAGCTTTCTTTATGGTCCAACTCTCACATCCATGCATGACTACTGGAAAAATTATAGCTTTGATTAGATGGACTTTTGTCAGCAAAGTAATGTCTCTGCTTTTTAATATGCTGTCTAGATTTGTCATAGATTTTCTTCCAAGGAGCAAGCATCTTTTAATTTCTTGGCTGCAATAACCATCTACAGTGATTTTGGAGCCCCCAAAAATAAAGTCTGTCACTGTTTTCATTGTTTCCCCATCTGTTTGCCATGAAGTGATGGGACTGGATGCCATGATGTTAGTTTTTTGAATGTTGAGTTTTAAGCCAAATTTTCCACTCTCCTCTTTCACTTTCATCAAGAAGTTCTTTAGTTCTTATTTGCTTTCTGCCATAAGGGTGGTGTCATCTGCATATCTGAGGTTATTGATATTTCTCCCAGAAATCTTGATTCCAGCTTGTGCTTCATCCAGTCCAGCATTTCGCTTGATGTATTCTGCATATAAGTTAAATTAGCAAGATGACAATATACAGCCTTGACGTACTCCTTTCCCTATTTGGAACCAGTCTGTTATTCCATGTCTGGTTCTAATTGTTGCTTCTTGACCTGCATACAGATTTCTCAGGAGGCAGGTCAGGTGGTCTGGTATTCCCATCTCTTTAAGAGTTCCACAGTTCGTTGTGATCCACACGGTCAAAGGCTTTGGCATAGTCAATAAAGCAGAAATAGATGTTTTTCTGGAACTTTCTTGCTTTTTTGATGATCCAGCAAATGTTGGCAATTTGATCTCTGGTTCTTCTACCTTTTCTAAAACCAGCTTGAACATCTGGAAGTTCACGGTTCACGTACAGTTGAAGCCTGGCTTGGAGAATTTTGAGCATTACTTTGCTAGTATGTGAGATGAGTACAATTGTGTAGTAGTTGGAATATTCTTTGGCATTGCCTTTCTTTGGGATTAGAATGAAAACTGACCTTTTCCAGTCCTGTGGCCATTGCTGCGTTTTCCAAATTTGCTTGCATATTGAATGCAGCACTTTCACAGCATCTTCTTCCAGGATTTGAAATAGCTCAACTGGAATTCGACCACCTCCACTAGCTTTGTTCGTAGAGATGCTTCCTAAGGCCCATTTCACATTCCAGGATGTCTGGCTGGACAGGTGAGTGATCACACCATCATAGTTATATGAGTCATGAAGATATTTTCTGTATAGTTCTTCTGTGTATCCTTGCCACCTCTTCCTAATATCATCTGCTTCTGTTAGGTCCATACCATTTCTGTCTTTTATTGATCCCATCTTTGCATGAAATGTTCCCTTGGTATCTCTAGTTTTCTTGAAGAGATCTCTAGTCTTTCCCATTCTATTGTTTTCCTCTATTTCTTTGCATTGACCACTGAAGAATGCTTTCTTATCTCTCCTTGCTATTCTTTGGAACTCTTTTCCTTTTCTCCTTTGCCATTAGCTTCTCTTGTCTTCTTGGTTATTTGTAAGGCCTCCTCAGAGAACCATTTTGCCTTTTTGTATTTCTTTTTCTTGGAGATGGTCTTGATCCCTGTCTCTTGTACAATATCACAAACCTCCATCCATAGTTTTTCATGCACTCTATCAGAGCTAATCCCTTGAAACTATTTGTCACTTCACTGTATAATCGTAAGGAATTTGATTTAGGTCATACCTGAATGGTCGAGTGGCTTTCTCTACTTTCTTCAATTTAAGTCTGAGTTTTGCCATAAGGAGTTCATGATCTGAGCCACAATCAGCTTCTGGTCTTGTTTTTGCTGATTGTATAGAGCTTCTCCATCTTTGGCTGCAAAGTATATAATCAGTCTGATTTCTGTATTGACCATCTGATGATGTCCATGTGTAGTGTCTTCTTATCTGTTTAATGGGTCATTAAAAGTTTTTAAGCAGAAGAGTACAATTAGACCTGAAGTTTAGCAGTGACAATGGAAAGAAACTGAAATACCGGAAACCACAGAAGTCTGGGCACAGATACTCAGCACAGGGCAGAGGTGGTACAGGGAGGAGTCAAATGGCAGTGGCAACCCTCTGATAGGGATGACTTCCCCTCTGTACCCCAAACCAGTCACCCTCCAGTTGAGACTTTCTAAGGACAGTTAATTTGATATCATTTTAATATTTTCAATAAAAATGATTCATTATTGAATAAGTATATGTCAATGTTTATACCTTGGTTATAACTTTTATAGATACATAAATTATGGTCAATCACAATACTGCATTCCGTTATGTACAGTGATAGGGTCAGAGAAGATCATGTGACTTAAGCAGAGCAAACCAAAATCTGTAACTCTGCCAAGCTGAAAAAAATACCGCCCTGGGGATTCCAGAAATTATTTTTCTGCCAGATAGGGAGGGTCTACCTCCAGCTGACTGAGGGAAACCAACAGACAAAGAGAAATGGAGACAAATAGAGAGGAGAGAAAGACATAGGGAGGCTTAACAGCACTGGTTAAGCCTCCAGAGGCAGCATTCCTAAACTTTCATTTATGAAAACTGATATATAACTGTCCTCTCTCCTTTGTTTTTAGCTTGAGCAGTTTTACTTGGGTTTCTTTAACTTACAAAAAAGAGAGTCCTGACTCTGTTTCCTCTTCTTTCTGCTCTGTCAACACTGTACCCCCTGATACTCTGTAAGCAGTTACTTAAAAATTATGCTCTCAGTGAAGTCATAAGAATGCCATTCCATGTGTCTGATTGGGGTCTGAGAATATTTTACCCTTATTGTGGCAGCCTAGCACATGTTACTGGTTCATTCCTTGGCCTCTGTTTCCTTCTCTGTAGCATGGGCATCATAGGTTGTTATGAGGGATAAATAACCAGTGTGAAAGCATGTGGCTCATTGCCTGGCGTGTAGCAAGCCCATGGCAAATGGCAGCTGTTATTAATGGTGGTAACAGAAGAAATAATAGGCCTCTTTGACATAGCTCAGGAGAATGAATAAATGTAGTGAAATAAATAAATTCTTGCTGCTACTCACCCTGGAGCCCTGTGTATATTTGCCCTAGTGAGAGCAACTAGGACATTGCTAACAAGTGTCGACAGTTGGGAGCGTCTGCTGTCAGTGACTTTCTTCTTGAGGCTCACATAAAATCATTGTTTCTGTTCTTTGTCTGCTTCATCTTAACAGATTGTAAGCACTCAACAAACATTAGGTTCTTCTCAGTAGCCTTATTACTATCAATAGCACCATACTTCTCCCCACCACAAACTTGTTCTATACAGTTTCAGGTGCCCTGGAGGGCAACTGCCCATCTATTTGAAATGTCCTCCTTGGCCTTCAAAGTTAATTTTTGTCTACTCCATAGAACCTATGTTTTATGTCAGACTATCCCACACATACCCCCTGGATATCATAAAAGTCTATCCAGCTGTTTCCTGGGATGTGATGACAGGCAGACTGACAGAAACTTAGCTTTATGAGCCCAAGTTGTGAAGGTTCTCTGAGCCCTGCTGTTATCTGTGGCTGAGCTTTCATCAGCAGCTTGAGGGCAGGGTCCTTTCCCACCCATCCACATAGAGGGCTTGGCCTCCCACGAGTCTTCATCAAAGCTGGTAACAGTCTCTTTTGGGGAAAACTTCTGGGAAGCACTGCCTCTCTTCCTAAAAGCCCCTGGCTCAGAGGTAGGGCACCACCAAAGCAAACTTCCCGCCACATACAGTTTTACCTGGGGTTAATTCTCCTGTGAAACACCAGTGCATGAGCCACCTCCAGCAGGCCCATTTACTTTTAAAAGAAATGAGGCTATTTTCTTCCCTACTCCACCATTCCAGGAATCTATCTGTGGATTATTTTTAAGGTAAGAACTATCTAATAATGAGTAATTTCGCTGGTCTATATTTGGCATCAAGGAAGATTTTTTTTTTTTTTTAGGTCATTGAAGGGAAGTTCTCAGAAACTTCAAGTTGGAAAAGAGCTGACAGAAGGTGGATGCCATAGATTTTTTTTTTTCTTTCTAGAGCAGAGGAATTCACCATCAGGAACTAGGCCTCAGAAAGTCGGCAGTGGGGACTCAGTTTCCTCATCAACAAAATAGGTGGTATAGAACTTCCCCAGCAGGGCTTTGGTGAGAAATAAAGAAGATAGCAAACAGAACACTTAACTCAGTTCTCAGACACTCTTGGGCCATCTCCACCTGTCAGCCACCACCTCTGATCCCTCCTCTTTGTTGGACAGTCTCACAGCTGTTTCCATACTTTCGGCTCCTCGCCCTGTTCCCCCAGGTTTCCGCTGTCCTTCCTAAAGCCCAGCTCTGAGGCTCTCTCTCCACCTTGCTATCATTGTAGACCTCCTTCAGCCATGCGCTGGTAGCCTTGGCCTCCCTCACTACACTATGCCCTGTAGTTCTAGACTTGCCTCCCACTACCTGCCTGCACAGTCATGCTGGGTACTGTCTAGCAGATAACTAACATACTGTTAAATTAGATGACTTGTCTAAAGTCATTACCTGAGTACCTGGAACACAGTCAATAGTATCGTACTGATAGCTGTTGGCACTGTCATTTTGAAGTATTTTGAGCATACAGAAAAGTTTAGCATAGGAAGTAACAAATATTCATCCATGCACTCAACTTTGTCAGATCATAATATTATGCCATATTTTTTCATATCGTTTTTAAGAAGCGAAACATTCCAGGTGTTACTAAGTTGAAGTCCCCGCTGTACTCTTCCCACCTCCCATTCCGATCCCTCCCTTCAGAGCAGTATCTACAGTCCCAATTTTTTTTATGAATCATATTTTTTTTGTACTTTTATCTTGCATTCTGGAAATTTTATTTAAGTGATACAGTACTGTCTATAGCCTTCTTCAAATTGCACTTTTGGTCAGCATTATGTGTTTGAGATTTACGCATGTTAGGATCCGTGATTTTAATTCACTCACTTTCACTCTGTTTAGTCGCCACGTCGTGTCTGACTCTTTGTGACCCCCATGGATTATAACGGCCGGGCTCCTCTGTCCTTGGAGTTTCCCAGGCAAGAATACTGGAGTGGGTTGCCATTTCCTTGTCCAAGGGATCTTCCCTGCCCAAGGACTGAACCCGGGTCTCTTGCATCTCCAGTATTGGCAGGTGGATTCTCTACCACTGAGCCACTAGGGAAGCTATTTTCATTACTGTGTTGTATTTCGTTATATGAGTGTTTTTTTTAAATTTATTCATCCCATTTCATAGACATTTACATTGCTTCCAAAGTAGAGATAGAATAAATCTCAGAGATCATTATACAAATGAGAAAAGGTAGCTAAGCAAGGGAAGTGATTTGGCTAAAGTCACAGAGAAACTAGTGGAAAGGGACTTTAAAAGAGATTCTGTTAATAGTACTCTGCTTCTCTGATAGCTCAGTGGTCAAGAATCTGCCGGCAACACAGGAGACAAGGGCTCAATCCTTGGGTCGGATAGATCCCCAGTAGGCGGAAACGGCAACCTATTCCAGCCTTCTTGCCTGAACACAACCCCATGGACAGAGGAGCCTGGCGAGCTACAGTCCAAAGGGTTTCAGAGAGTCGGCTGGACATGCCTGAGCAACTGAGCACAGCACAGCACACATAAGAGCCTT
This sequence comes from Ovis aries, assembly GCF_016772045.2. Classification (NCBI taxonomy): domain Eukaryota; kingdom Metazoa; phylum Chordata; class Mammalia; order Artiodactyla; family Bovidae; genus Ovis; species Ovis aries. Next base: position 52,184,939 of record NC_056058.1, on the reverse strand, counting down.
CAGTGGCTAGTATTTTTTTTTCCCCCGACAGATGTTCCCATTTGCCTTCTTCAGATTCCTTAGAGGAACTCATCCCTCATTCCATGAGACCCTGTTGGGAATATCCCTGACCAGTGAGCGTGAGAGCCCATGACTCAGTCAAAGTCAGTCACAATACCACATTCCTTGGTGTACAGTGATGGGGTCACAGAAGATTGTGTGACTTGACTTCAGTGGAGCCAGTCAGGATCTGTAACTGTCAAGCCGAAAAAACACAGCCCTGGGGATTCCAGAAAATATTTTTCTGCCAGGTAGGGAGGGTCTACCTCCAGCTGACTGAGTGAAGCCAACACACGAAGGGAAGCAGAGAGAAATAGAGGGGAGAGAGGAGAGAAAGCCATAAGGAGGTTTAACAGCATTGTTTAAGCCTCCAGAGGCAGCATTCCTAAACTTCTCACTTATGAAAACTGATAAATACCGGTCCTTCTTTGTTCTTAGCTTGACCAGTTTTACTTGGGTTTCTTTAACTTGAAAAAACAGTCCTGACTCTGTTTCCTCTTCTTTCAGCTCTGTCACCTCTGCACCCCCTGATACTCAGTAAGCAGTTACTTGAAAATGATGCTTTCAGTGAAGTTATCAGAATATCACTAACACTGGACTTAGCAAACACAGCAAGACTAACTGTAATCAACGTTACAAGGAAACAGTCTCTTCTCTTAGATATTTTACTCTGATATGCCATCCATTCATTCAGAATATATTCATCATGTTCCTACTACGTGCCAGATGGAAGAAACAAGACAGGAATAGCACAAAGGACATAGAGAAAATAAAATAATTTTCTAAGTATTTTGTGGGAAGTAGTACAATATTTAATCTAAGTAGACTGCCAATAGGAGATAATACCTATTTAAATCCCTAGAGAGAAAAACTAAAAAGCCAAGAAAGGAATTAAATGGAATATTTTAAAATATCTGATTAGTCCAACAGGACATAGGAAAGAATAAAGGAACACAGAGGAATGGACAAATGAGAGACAACTAATTAGACAGTAATATTAAATCCAACCATATCAATCAGTACATTAAAAATAAATAGCCTAAGCCTCCAATTAAGAGGAAGAGACTTTTAAACTGAAAACAAAGGCAAACTGCTTGTTGTCTGTAAGAGACATGCTTTAAATATCAAGTTATATTTTTTTGGACTCTGTGGGAGAGGGAGAGGGTGGGATGATTTGGGAGAATGGCATTGAAACATGTATAATATCATATATGAAACAAATCACCAGTCCAGGTTCAATGCATGATACTGGATGCTTGGGGCTGGTGCACTGGGATGACCCAGAGGGATGATACAGGGAGGGAGGTGGGAGGGGGATTCAGGATGGGGAACACGTGTATACCTGTGGCAGATTCATGTTGATGTATGGCAAAACCAATACAATATTGTAAAGTAATTAACCTCCAATTAAAATAAATTTATATTAAAAATAAATAAATATCAAGTTATATTAAAAGCAAAAGGTTGGGAAAATTTTACCATGCAAACTGTAAACACAGAAAAGCCAGCATGGCTATATAATATCGAAGATGACTTAATCAGGAGTAACATCAGAGATAAAGACAAACATTTCATAATGATAGAAGGGTCATTTCATCAGGAAGACGTGGCAGTTACAAATGTGTACTAACCTAGAAACAGAGGTTCAAAAGATGTGAAGCAAACGCTGATGAAACTAAAGAGAGAATATATAAATCACAATTATAGTTGGAGATCTTAACTTCCATCTTTCAGTAATAAAATAAATAGACAAGTAGACAATAACTGATAGAGAAATGCTATATATAGGGTATCCAAATTCTGTTAATCATTTTGACCTAAATGATATTTATGGACCATATGAAATCAGTGCAGAACAGACAGTACTTCCAGGTGCATGTGGAACATTCACCAGAATATACCATATTGTCAAATATAAGTCTGTATCACTTTTAAAAGATTGAGATAAAACCATAGTCTCTGACCACAATGAAATTAAGTTAGAACTTAATACCAATACAATATCTTAAAACTCCCCAAGTATTTTAGAACTATGCACTGCATTTTTAAATGATACATGAACCAAAGAAGAATTAGGGACTATTTCAAAGTGAATGCTAGAGACTGTACAGTATAGCAAGCTGTGTGAGATGTTGGTAACTTCATTTAGAAGGAAAATTGTGAATGTAGATGCTTACATTAGAAAAGAAGAAAACAGGCAAAGATCAGTGATCTATGTTTATACCTTAAGATATTAAAAAGAGAAGAACAAATCACTACCAAAGTAATAGAAAGAAATAATAAATATAAGAGCAAAATTCAATGAGATGAAATAAAAAACAAGCAATAGAAAAAATTTAACAAAACTAAAAGGCTATTCCTTGAAAATATTAATACAGATGATACCCATAGCAAGCCTGATTAACGAAGAAAGAATAAGAACAAGATTACAAATATCAGAAGTAAAGGAAGGCATGTCATTACAGATACTACAGACATTAAAGGGTAATGAGAAAATATTATGAACAGCTTCATACCAATGAAACTTGACATCTTAGATTAATTGGACAAATTCCTTGAAATGCATCCAAAGCAATTCCAGTAAAAGTCAAATTGGATTTTTGAGGAAAGTGATGATTATAAAATATATGTGGAGGTGCGAAGAACCTGAAACACCCAAAACAGTTTTGATCTAGAAAAACAAATTTAGAGGACCTCACTTTACATGATTTCAAGGGTTTCTATGAAGCGATAGGAGTCATGACACTGTGGCTTGGTATAAGTGTAAATAAATCAATTAATCTGAATACAGGGTCCAGAAAAAACCTACACATATTTTTCAATTGATTTTCAACAAAGAATCCATGGCAATTTACTGGAGAAAATACTCTTTTGAGTGATTTATCCTGGAAAAGCTGGATAAGTATATAGGAAAAACAGAAAGAAACAACTTTGAGACTTATCTCGTACCATATACAGAAATTATTTTTAAATGGATCCTAGAGCTGAACATAAAAGCTTGAACTTTAGACCTAAATGTGTAAACTTCTAGGAAAAAAAGAAAAAACCTTAGAATACTACCTTCATGAGCTTGGGATAAATGAAGATTTCTTAGATGACACAAAAACACTAATCATAAATGATAAACTTCATGAAAATCTAAAACTTCTGCTCATTGAAAGATAGGGATAAATTTTTTGTAATGTGTAGATCATATACAAAGGGTTTGTATCCAGATATATAAAGAGCTATTGCAAATCAACAACAACCAAAAAATAGTAAAGATGAACAAAGAGACTTGGATATCTCACAAAGATGTGTGAGGGGCCAATAACACATTAAAGTACTCAATACTTTTAATTAAAACCATGAGATACCATTTCATATTCACTAGAGCAGCTAAACTGAAAAAGGCAATACCAAATTTTGGTAAGCATTGTAGAGCAGCTGGCATTCTCTTACGTTTTTGATGGGATTGCAAAATGTGATAGCCACTTTGTAAATCTGCTGGACATTCCTTATAAGTTTAAAGATACGCTTATTCTATAATCCAGCAATTCTACTCATAGGTATTTATCCAAGAGAAATAAAAATATATGTCTACACAAACCCTATACAAGAATATTCATACCAGCTTTATTCTTAATATCCAGAACCTGTCAACAAATACCCATGAAAAGGAGAATGGATAAACAAATTCTGGTATGTTCATATAATGGAATACTACTCAGCAATAAAAATGAACACAGTAATGATGTGTCCAACCATGTAGACAAGCTAGGCTATTGTGATAGAAATCAGAGCTGTGTTTTTCTTCAGTGGATTGGGATTGATTGGAAGAAGGCACAAGAGAGCTTTCTAATAATGAAGTAATGAAAGCATTCTGTATCTTGATTAGAGTAGTGGTAACAAAAGTGTATACATTCGTCAGTTCAGTTCAATTCAGTTCAGTCACTCACTCATGTCCGACTCTTTGTGAACCCATGAATCGCAGCACGCCAGGCCTCCCTGTCCATCACCAACTCCCGGAGTTCACACAGACTCACATCCATCGAGTCAGTAATGCCATCCAGCCATCTCATCCTCTCTTGGCCCCTTCTCATCCTTCCCCCAATCCCTCCAAGCATCAGAGTCTTTTCCAATGAGTCAACTCTTCACGTGAGGTGGCCAAAGTAGGAGTTTCAGCTTCAGCATCATTCCTTCCAAAGAAATCCCAGGGCTGATCTCCTTCAGAATGGACTGGTTGGATCTCCTTGCAGTCCAAGGGACTCTCAAGAGTCTTCTCCAACACCACAGCTCAAAAGCATCAATTCTTCGGCACTCAGCTTTCTTCATAGTCCAACTCTCACAATGATACAGGACCACTGGAAAAACCATACCCTTGACTAGACAGACGTTTGTTGCCAAAGTAATGTCTCTGCTTTTGAATATGCTATCTAGGTTGGTCACAACTTTTCTTCCAAGGAGTAAGCGTCTTTTAATTTCATGGCTGCAGTCACCATCTGCAGTGATTTTGGAGCTCAAAAAAGTGAAGTCTGACACTGTTTCCACTGTTTCCCCATCTATTTCCCATGAAGTGATGGGACCAGATGCCATGATCTTCGTTTTCTGAATGTTGAGATTTAAGCCAAGTTTTTCACTCTCCTCTTTCACTTTCATCAAGAGGCTTTTAGGTCCTCTTCACTTTCTGCCATAAGGGTGGTGTCATCTGCATTTCTGAGGTTATTGAGATTTCTCCCAGCAATCTTGATTCCAGCTTGTGCTTCTTCCAGCCCAGCATTTCTCATGATGTACCCTGCACTTATAAGTAAAACAAGCAGGGTCACAATATACAACCTTGACCTACTCCTTTCCCTATTTGGAACCAGCCTGTTGTTCCATGTCCAGTTCTAACTGTTGCTTCCTGACCTGCATACAGGTTTCTCAAGAGGCAGGTCAGGTGGTCTGGTATTCCCATCTCTTTCAGAATTTTCCACAGTTTATTGTGATCCACACAGTCAAAGGCTTTGGCATAATCGATAAAGCAGAAATAGATGTTTTCCTGAAACTCTCTTGCTTTTTCAATGATCCAGCAGATGTTGGCAATTTGATCTCTGGTTCCTCTGCATTTTCTAGATCCAACTTGAACATCTGGAAGTTCACAGTTCATGTACTGTTGAAGCCTGGCTTGGAGAATTTTGAGCATTACTTTACTAGCACATGAGATGAGTCCAATTTTCTGGTAGTTTGAGCATTCTTTGGCATTGCCTTTCTTTGGGATTGGAATGAAAACTGACCTTTTCCAGTCTTGTGGCCACTACTGTGACTTCCAAGTTTGCTCGCATATTGAGTGCAGCACTTTCAGAGCATCATCTTTTAGGATTTGAAATAGCTCAGCTGGAATTCCATCACCTCCACTAGCTTTGTTTGTAGCGATGCTTCCTAAGGCCCACTTGACTTTGCATTCCAGGATGTCTGGCTCTAGCTGAGTGATCATACCATCATGATTATCTGGGTCATGAAGCTCTTTTTTGTACAATTCTTCTGTGTATTCTTGCCACTTCTTAATATCTTCTGCTTCTGTTAGGTCCATACCATTTCTGTCCTTTATTGTGCCTATCTTTGCATGGCTCCACCCATCAGAACAAGACCCAGTTTCCCCCTCAGTTAGTCTCTCCCATCAGGAAGCTTCCATTAGGCTCTTATCCTTCTCCATCAGAGGGCAGACAGACTGAAAACCACAATCACATAAAACTAACCAATCTGAACACATGGACCACAGCCTTGTCTAACTCAGTGAAACTATGGGCCATGCCGTATAGGGCCACCCAAGACGGACAGGTCATGGTGGAGAGTTCTGACAAAACATGGTTCACTGAAAAAGGGAATGGCAAACCACTAGAGTATTCCTGCCTTGAGAACCCCATGAATAGTATGAAAAGGCAAAAAGATAGGACACGAAAAGATGAACTCCTCAGGTCGATAGGTGCCCAATATGCTACTGGAGATCAGTGGAGAAATAACTCCAGAAAGAATGAAGAGATGGAACCAAAGCAAAAACAACACCCAGTTGTGGATGTGACTGGTGATAGAAGCAAAGTCCGATGCTGTAAAGAGCAATATTGCATAGAAACATGAAATATTAGGTCCATGAATCAAGGCAAATTGGAATTGGTCAAACAGGAGATGGCAAGAGTGAACGTCTACATTTGAGGAATCAGCGAACTAAAATGGAGTCAAATGGATAAATTTAACTCAGATGACCATTATATCTACTACTGTGAGCAAGAATCCCTTAGAGAAAATGGAGTAGCCATTATAGTCAACAAGAGAGTCCGAGATGCAATACTTGGATGCAATCTCAAAAACAACAGAATGATCTCTGTTCATTTCCAAAGCAAACCATTCAATATCACAGTAATCCAAGTCTATGCCCCAACCAGTAATGCTGAAGAAGCTGAAGTTGAACAGTTCTATGAAGACCTACAAGATCTTCTAGAACTAACATCCAAAAAAGATGTCCTTTTCTTTATAGGGGACTGGAATGCAAAGTAGGAAGTCAAGAAACACGTGGAGTAAGAGGCAAATTTGGCCTTGGAGTAAAGAATGAAGCAGGGCAAAGGCTAATAGAGTTTTGTCAAGAGAATGCACTGGTCATAGCAAACACCCTCTTCCAACAAAACAAGAGAAGACTCTACACATGGACATCACCAGATGGTCAATATCAAAATCAGACTGATGATATTCTTTGCAGGCAAAGATGGGCAAACTCTATACAGTCAGCAAAAACCAGACCAGGAGCTGACTATGGCTCAGACCATGAACTCCTTATTGCCAAATTCAGACTTAAATTGAAGACAGTAGGGAAAACCACTAGACCATTCAAGTATGACCTAAATCAAATCCCTTACAATTATACAGAGAAAGTGACAAATAGATTCAGGGGGTTAGATCTGATAGACAGAGTGCCTGAAGAACTATGGACAGAGGTTCATGACATTGTACAGGAGACTGATCAAGACCATCACCAAGAAAAAGAAATGCAAAAAAGCAAAATGGCTGTCTGAGGAGGCCTTACAAATAGCTATGAAAAGAAGAGAAGCAAAAAGCAAAGGAGAAAAGGAAAGATATACCCATTTGACTGCAGAATTCCAAAGAATAGCAAGGAGAGATAAAGCCTTCCTCAGTGATCAGTGCAAAGAAATAGAGGAAAACAATAGAATGGGAAAGACTAGAGATATCTTCAAGAAAATTAGATGCCAAGAGAACATTTCATGCAAAGATAGGATCAATAAAGAACAGAAATGGTATGGACCTAACAGAAGCAGAAGATATTAAGAAGAGGTGGCAAGAATACACAGAAGAATTGTACAAAAAAGAGCTTCACAACCCAGATAATCATGATGGTGTGATCACTCAGCTAGAGCCAGACATCCTGGAATGCAAAGTCAAGTGGGCCTTAGGAAGCATCGCTACAAACAAAGCTAGTGGAGGTGATGGAATTCCAGCTGAGCTATTTCAAATCCTAAAAGATGATGCTCTGAAAGTGCTGCACTCAATATGCGAGCAAACTTGGAAGTCACAGTAGTGGCCACAAGACTGGAAAAGGTCAGTTTTCATTCCAATCCCAAAGAAAGGCAATGCCAAAGAATGCTCAAACTACCAGAAAATTGGACTCATCTCATGTGCTAGTAAAGTAATGCTCAAAATTCTCCAAGCCAGGCTTCAACAGTACATGAACTGTGAACTTCCAGATGTTCAAGTTGGATCTAGAAAATGCAGAGGAACCAGAGATCAAATTGCCAACATCTGCTGGATCATTGAAAAAGCAAGAGAGTTTCAGGAAAACATCTATTTCTGCTTTATCGATTATGCCAAAGCCTTTGACTGTGTGGATCACAATAAACTGTGGAAAATTCTGAAAGAGATGGGAATACCAGACCACCTGACCTGCCTCTTGAGAAACCTGTATGCAGGTCAGGAAGCAACAGTTAGAACTGGACATGGAACAACAGGCTGGTTCCAAATAGGGAAAGGAGTAGATCAAGGCTGTATGTTGTGACCCTGCTTGTTTTACTTATAAGTGCAGGGTACATCATGAGAAATGCTGGGCTGGAAGAAGCACAAGCTGGAATCAAGATTGCTGGGAGAAATCTCAATAACCTCAGAAATGCAGATGACACCACCCTTATGGCAGAAAGTGAAGAAAAACTAAAGAGCCTCTTGGTCAAAGAGGAGAGTGAAAAAGTTGGCTTAAAGTTCAGCATTCAGAAAACTAAGATTATGGCATCTGATCCCATCACTTCATGTCAAATAGATGGAGGAAAAATGGAAACAGTGACAGACTTTATTTTGGGGGCTCCAAAATCACTGCAGATGGTGACTGCAGCCATGAAATTAAAAGACGCTTACTCCTTGGAAGAAAAGCTATGACCAACCTAGACAGCATATTAAAAAGCAGAGACATTACTTTGCCAATAAAGGGCCCTCTAATCAAAGTTATGGTTTTTCCAATAGTCATATACAGATGTGAGAGTTGGACTATAAAGAAAGCTGAGTGCAGAAGAATTGATGCTTTTGAACTGTGGTGTTGGAGAAGACTCTTGAGTGTCCCTTGGACTGCAAGGAGATCCAACCAGTCCATCCTAAGGGAAATCAGTCCTTAATATTCATTGGAAGGACTGGTGCTGAAGCTGAAACTCCAATACTTTGGCCACCTGATGTGAAGAGCCGACTCGGAAAAGACCCTGATGCTGGGAAAGATTGAAGGTGGGAGGAGAAGGGGACAACAGAGGATGAGTTGGTTGGATGGCATCACTGACTCAAAGGACATGAGTTTGAGTAAACTCTGGGAGTTGTGATGGACAGGGTAGCCTGGCATGCTGCAGTCCATGGGGTTGCAAAGTTTCAGACAGGGCTGAGAGACTGAACTGAACTGATGCTCAGTAAATTTTAATCCTATTTTCTGTTGATGTGTGGAGCTGTGTTCCCTCTCTCTTATTTAATTGGGGCAAAATTGTGGTGGAGGTAATGAAGATAATGGCAGCCTCCTTCAAAAGGTCCCATGCATGTACTGCTATATTCAGTGCCCCAACCCTGTAGCAGACCACCACCAACCCATGCCTCCGCTGGAGATTCCTGGACACTCCCGGGCAAGTCTGGGTCAGTCTCTTGTGGGGTCACTGCTTCTTTCTCCTGTGTCCTGGTGCATACAAGGTTCTCTTTCTGCCCTCCAAGAGTCTATTTCCCAGTCCTGTATAAGTTCTGGCAGCTCTATGGTGGGGTTAATGAACACCTCCTCCAAGAGAGCTTATGCCATAGTGAAGTCTGCTGCACCCAGAGCCCCTGCCCCTGCAGCAGTCCACTGCTGAACTGTACCTCCACAGGAGACACTCAAACACAGTTTTGTCTCAATCTCTTTGGGGTCTCTGGGTCCTGGTGCACACAAGATTTGTTTGAGCCTTCTGAACGTCTCTGGCAGGAATGGGGTTTGATTCTAAATGTAAATTTGCCCCCCCCCCACCATCTTGCTTGGGCTTCTCCTTTGCCCTTGAACGTGGGGTATCTCCTCAAAGTCGCTCCAGCACCACACAGCCACCACTCCAGCGCCTACCATCTTGCTGGGGCTTCTCTGACCTTGGACGTGGGATATCTCCTCAAAGAATGTGGGTAGGTGGGAAAAAATAGAGGAATCATAGACAGTGGCTTTGGATTGAGGTTTTGGATTAAGCGGTTCCTGGTTGGTTGTTGTCGTTGTTCAGTCACTAAGTCATCTCCGACTCTTTGTGACCTCATGAACTGCAGCACACCAGGCTCCTCTGTCCTCTATCTCCTAGAATTTGTCCAGATTCATGTCCATTGAGTCTGTGATGCTATCTAACCATCTCATCCTCTGTTGTCCCCTTCTCCTCTTGTCTTCAATCTTTCCCAACATCAGGGTCTTTTCCAACGAGTCAGCTCTTCACATCTAAAGTATTGGAACTTCAGAATCATTCCTTCCAATGAATGTTCAGGACTGATTTCCTTTAGGATTGGCTGGTTGGATCTCCTTGCTGTCCAAGGGACTCTCAAGAGTCTTCTCCAGCACCACAGTTCTAAAGCATCAGTTATTCAGTGCTCACAGCCTTCTTTATGGTCTGACTCTCACATCCATACATGACTACTGGAAAAACCATAGCTTTGACTATACGAACCTAGGTCGGCAAAGTGATGTCTCTCCTCTTTAATACACTGTCTAGGTTTGTCATCATTTTCCTTCCAAGGACCAAGCATCTTTTTAATTTCATGGCTGCAGTTGCTGTCCACAGTGATTTTGGAGCCCAGGAAAATAAAATCTGTCACTGCTTCCACTTTTTCCTGATCTATGTGCCATGAAGTGATGGCACTGGCTGCCATGATCTTAATTTTTCTAAGGTTTAGTTTTAAGCCAACTTTTCACTCTGCTTTTTCACCCTCATCAAGAGGCTCTTTAGTTCCTCTTCACTTTTGGCCATTAGGGTGGTATCATCTGCATATCTGAGGTTGCTGATATTTCTCCCAGAAATCTTGATTCCAGCTTGTGATTTATCCAGCCCAGCATTTCACATGATGTACTGTGCATACAAGTTAAATAAGCTTAGTGACAATATACAGCCTTGTCATAGTCCTGGATGCTGGTGTCATTTAATAAGATGAGGAAGACAAGAAGGAACAGTGTTGTAGGCCATCTCATCACATATTCCAGGAATCAACTTTATAATACAGTTGCCAGCTATTTTCTGATTTTGTGCTATTCCTAAACACACACATACGAACACTTAACCCATCTTTCGGGCCGTAAATTTCTCTTGAAACACAGATCAAAGACCTTTTCATCCTTCAATGTCCAGGTACAGTTCTGCTTCCTCTTTTAAACCTTCCTTCATCATAAAACTGTTGGTATACATATATCCTGTTATTTTATAACTGGGGAAACTAGAAACAAGTAAAATGAACTAATTTGCCCAAGACAGCACTGACACCAACAGAACTGTGACTGGACATTAAGTCTCCTGATTAAGTGGCTGAAAACTACGTTAAATCAAGGGAGAATGGAAAGTCAAGAAGGATGGGCAGAGTGAATGCCAGATGAGTTAGGAAGGGACTATGGAAGTCCAGGCAAGAGGTGGTAGTGGCCTAGCCTATGGTGAGAGTAGGGATAAGAAATGAACATATCTAAGAGGCTTTTAGGAAGTAGAATGGCCACGACTTGGTGTTGGTTTTGAACAGACAGAGTGAGGGAAAGGCAGATGTCAAGAGTAACTCCTTAGATAACCTGTCATTCCCCAAGCCTGGAAGCACTAGAAGACTCAGTCTGGGAAGATCATAAGTTTGGTTTCATTTCCTTTCAGACCTGAACTCATACTCTGAGGTTAAGGGCTTGGCAGTAGGGCTTCTTGGTGGGATCACTAGATGGCTAGTACTTGGATCTCCAAAGGGTCACTACAGGGAGGGTGCTCAGAACTCTGGCTAGAGCTGCACACTGCCTCCTCTCCCTGCCTCCTGCCTAAAAATTTCCACCACTGCCTCTCACTGGCAGGACCTAACTTGGAAACTCAAGTGTCTGGGAAATGCAGCGTCACAGAGCAGAACATGGAGCAGTGGGCTTGGGGCTGAAAGCCATTAGATGATAACTGGCACAGTGGGTTTATGAAATTGAGCCCTGGCTTAGGAATCAAAACACTGGGTTTTGTTTCTAGCTCTGCCATCAGCCGGATGGTACCTTGGACATGTCACTTCCTATCTCTGATTCTCTTTTCACTTCCTTCGAATGTATAAACCTCTCTTTGATGTTGCATGTAGTTGGGTTTCTGTCCTTTAAGAAGCCTTCTCTGACCCCCAACACTTAGGAGGATTTGGTGCCCCTCCTGTTGCTCATATAAGCACCTCTTTTTTTTAAATTGTCTTTTTAATTGAGAAATAATTCACATACAATTAAAAGCACAGATCAAAAATATTCAATTTGGTGGGTTTTGACAATTGTATACACCCATGTAATCCCATCTCAGTAAACTTTGCCATTTTAGTCATCACTAAGTATACAATTTTGTAGCGTTAATCACATTCACCATTACCACTACCTACCTCTTAGCATCACGTTGCATTGTACTTCCCTATTGATAAGTCTGAGTCCACTTTGTTATTGCTGCTTAGTCGCTAAGTTGTGTCTGACATAGCAACTTTGCAACCCCATGGACTGCAGCATACCAGGCTTCCCTGTCCTTCACTATCTCTCGGAGTTTGCTCAGACTCATATCCATTGAGTTGGTGATGCTGTCTAACCATCTCATCTTCTGCCTTCCCCTTCTCCTTTTGCCAGCATCAGGGTCTTCCCTGGTAGCTCAGACAGTAAAGAATCTGCCTGCAATGCAGGAGACCTAGTTTTGATTCCTGAGTTGGGAAGATCCCCCGGAGAAGGAAATGGTTACCAACTGAAGTATTCTTGCCTGGAGAATTCCAGAAACAGAGAAGCCTGGTGGGCTACAGTCCATGTGGTCACAAAGAGCTGGACATGACTGAATCCCCTAATAGATATTAAACCCTTATGGGCTAAAACCATGTCTTATCCCAGTGATTGGCATTTAGTTAATACTGGTATTTGTTGGTTGATTGAACAAATGAATGAATGTCTCAAGTCTCACTGAATATGTCTTTTTATCTAGTTTATATAATAGTCATCTAAGTACTCCTCTATTTCTCTTCCCTTTCTCAAATATTTATTGTATCAATAGGGTATCTGTGCTAAGCTCTAGAAATTAAAAGACAACCTGAACAAAACTCCTGCCTACAAGTCCATAGCCAGGTGAGCAGGTCCAGAGAAGTAAATAACATATAATAAAATAAGGAGTCCTTAGTAGAGAGATGAGCAGGGTGGGAGAGATGGTTGCAGAAATGAGATTATACCTTATACTGTCTTGAAGCATCAAGGACAGCTTCATAGAAATTTTGAAAAACAGGCTTTAGTGGTTTTGAGTGACAGAGTTGGGGTGCAGAGAGTCTAGGGGAACCACAGGGAATCCTTTAGAGCTAGAGTCAGGGTCCTTTTACCTCCTGGAGTCCTAATTTCTGCCTCAATGTCTGAGACTATTTTTGGCAGAGAAGTAAGAGAGCTATACTAATTTTTTAAAGCGTGATAGGTTTTGCTTACCCCCTTCCTACCCTACTTCCTCTTCATTAAGGTTCTTCCTTATTTCTCAATGGCCTCCCTATTTCTCAATGTTTCCTTTGAGTTAGAGTCTCCTCTTTGTGCATGCTTTCTTTAAATGAGTGGCTTTTATTATTTGTGCCTTCTCATAAAAGGTCTTTGTTCAAGACCTTGGGGTTTTCCCAAGGAAAGCCATATAAATCTCCAAAATATTTTACATATTCATTGGTCTTATTCAAAAGTAGCTGATAAGGAAATCTGTACCTGCTTGCTACTAAGTATACTCATTCATACACCACACACACATACACACACACACAGAGTTCTCTGATGTCCCCCATTCTACCCCACTCTCCCATTATATGTAGCTTAAGATGGCTGGATGGCATCACCGACTCGATGGACATGAGTTTGGGTGAACTCCAGGAGTTGGTGATGGACAGGGAGTGCTGCAGATCATGAGGTCACAAAGAGTTGGACACGACTGAGCGACTGAACTGAACTGAAGAATGTAAACCACTAAGAAGTACTTGCCTGTGGTCAAAATGGTGCTACCAGACTTTAAATAGCTTCAGAACCAAGACAGTCTTACTTAAAATGCTCAGTGTTTGGATGGATGGACAGACAGATGAATGAGCAAGACAACCAAGCTTCTGTACACATGTTAAGGTCACCCTTAATAACAACTCTTACTAGACAACTCTGAGTGAGTGTTGGCGATGATGATGACAATGATAATACTATTGATGGTGCTGTCATAGAAATGCTACAATGGAAGAATGACCCCAAAAAATGTCTTGGGAAAGGATGTCAGTGAGATCCCACAGAGTTGGACAGGGCTAAGACTTCATGCTCTCCTGCTTCTGTTCATCAAACTGAATATTTACAGGGCAGTCTTCTCAGGCATCACCGTTTATTCAACCCCTACTGTGTGCATTGTCGTGAATACCAAAGAAGTACCAGGTAGCATCCCTGCCTGTTTTAGGGTAATTCATGGCCTAACATAAGAGATCCCCTTCTTTTTGTCAATCCTAATGTAAGTAATTTGGTGAAAGGTTGTGAACTCTAAAGGGTGGGAGTCATCCAAAAGCATTTTTTCAATGAAGTCATTTTATTTTCTACTCAAGATAATATTAAGTAATAATATTATCTACACTGCTTCTCTGGTTCTAACTTGAATTTTTTGAGAAATCCGAACAAGATCATACTCTGTTTTCAGCAGCACAGATAGAGAAGTGCATCTATAGTTGAGCTCAGTGGAGATGTAGAGCAAGGACCTGCCTCTCTCTTTTGTGCACAAAATTACCAACTTAGAGAAAGACATAAAGATGGAGAAGAGTGTTTCATGCTTTCCTTTCCACTCATTGTCACAAGGGAAATTACACATGATATTGGAATAGCCCAAGGGTTGCATTGCCATGCAATCCAAAATTCCCTCTTTGCCCATGTGAAAGAGGAATTGTCTTATGGCAAGGGCCAGGAAAATTTCCAGAGTACACAAAGTAAGGTTATCTGAAGACCCTGGCTTCTGCCCAGGAAGAAATCTGACCCTAGTTGCAGAAACAGGAATAACTTGCAGCTCCTACATGCCAAGGGTAAAAAGTGAACTGACCTAGTCAGCTTCCCTTATGAAGAGAAGGCAGAACTATGCAACAGTAAGACTATTCGTGGGGTATTAATAACTGGGGCTGAAAAGACATGAAGACCTGTATGCGGGGTGAATTTACATTTGAACCAAAAGTATAAGCAAGCAGAAGCTGTGAGGTGGCTCGTGGTGGTTGGAACACATTTTCCCCAGACTGCTCGTTAATCCTACAGATTTCAGTTTAAACATCACCTCCAAACAAACCTCCCTATCCTCCTACCCTACTCCTATCCCAAGATATGGAGACTTGGTCAGGGTTCCCTGGTGTATACCTTCATCAAATCCTCTGGTATCTAACCCATCACACTTAACACATTTGTAGTTAAAGGGTCATTTATGAGATTTTCAGTTGCCTCTGTCTCTCCCTGGCTGGGCTGTAATCTCCACATTGACAGGGGTCACATCAATCATTTTCTTACTGTACATACTCTCAGTGTTCACACAGTGTCTGGTTTGCATTAAAAAAATGTTTCTTAAAGTATTTTATGAGAAGAAGGCTTTACTCTGCAGAGGTCACCGCCTTGAGAAGCCTAAAATGAGGAGGCTGGCTTCAGAAGACAGGTGGCTGCACCAATTTACATTCCCACTAACAATGTATGAGAGTTCCCTTTTCTGCACGCCCTACCCAACACTGGCTATTTGTGGCCTTTCTGATGATAGCCTTTCTGACAGGTGTAAGGTGATATTTCACTGTGGTTTTGATTTGCATTTCCCTGACAATTAGCCATGTTGACAAACTAGTGGTTACCAGTTGAGAGGGGTAGTGGGGAGGGTCAAGATAGGCAAATAGGATGAAAAGGATGAAAGTTACTATGTATAAAATAGATGAGCAAAAATATATAGTTAAGCACAGGGAAAGCAGCTACTATTTTGTAATAACTTTTAAGGGAGTATAGTCTATAAAAGTATTGAATCACTATGTTATACATCTAAAGGTAATATAATAATGTAAATCAGCCATGCTTCAATTTTAAAAGAAGAAGAAAACAGGTTGCTGTTGCTGTCCCTGGAGAGATCCCACCCAGTCTCTGGGTTTCAAGCCCTCGGCCCAGTTACACCCAAGGCCCTGAGCAACTGCAGCTCTGGGGTCCCAGTTCCTATCGCAGGATACTTAAAGGTGAATAGCAGAGGAAAAAAAACACAGACTGTGTGCCACGTAAGTGGAAATATTGCTAAACGGAATGCTTCTCAAAGTCCCAGAAAGCAGTCAGTGAATTAAAGGTTTATATTAACCTCATTTCACATTTCTCTTCATTTACAGGAAATTATTTTAATTTTCCATGACCATCTGTTTGATGTTTACTTCACTGACTGTATTAAAAAGTAGCTTCATCATTCTGTTTTGTTCTAGGTTATTTAGATAGAAAAAGGACCCCAATTAATATTTTATTAGTTGCTGTATAATAATTTGTTTTCAAAATACAGGAGTTTAAAAAAAATTCAGGATACTATTACGTGTCTGTCATGCTTGGGAGTGAGAGAAATATTTTTAAAGAACATCGTGTTCAAATAAATAAGTAAAACATCTCCCTTCTCTTTAACGGGCCTCAGTCAGCTTCAGTTCAGTCACTCAGTCGTGTCTGACTGTTTGCGACCCCATGGACTGCAGCACGCCAGGCTTCCCTGTCCATCACCAACTCCCGGAGTTTACCCAAACTCATATCCATTGAGTCAGTGATCCCATCCAACCATCTCATCCTCTGTCGTCCCCTTCTCCTTCCACCTTCAATCTTTTCCAGTATCAGGGTCTTTTCACATTAGTCGGTTCTTCACATCAGGTGGCCAAAGTATTGGAGTTTCAGCTTCAGCATCAGTCCTTCCAGTGAATATTCAGAACTGATTTCCTTTAGGATGGACTGGTTGAATCTCCTTGCAATCCAAGGGACTCTCAAGAGTCTTCTCCAACACCACAGTTCAAAAGCATCAATTCTTCACTCAGCTTTCTTTATAGTCCAGCTCTCACATCCATACATGACTACTGGAAAAACCATAGCTTTGATTAGATGGCCCTTTGTTGGCAAAGTAATGTCTCTGCTTTTTAATATGCTGTCTAGGTTGGTCATAGCATTTCTTCCAAGGAGCAAGAGTCTTTTAATTTCATGGCTGCAGTCACCATTTGCAGTGAATCCGGAGCCCCAAAAAATAAAGTATCTCAACATCTCCACTGTTTCCCCATCTATTTGCTAGGAAGTGATAGGATTGGATGCCATGATCTTAGTTTTTTTAATGTTGAGTTTGAAGCCAACTTTTTCACTCTCCTCCTTCACTTTCATCAAGAGACTCTTTATTGCTTATTTGCTTTCTGCCATAAAGGTGGTGTCATCTGCTGATCTGAGGTTATTGATATTTCTCCTGGCAATCTTGATTCCAGCTTGTGCTTCATCCAGCCCGGCATTTCGCATGATGTGTTCTGCATATAAGTTAAATAAGCAGGGTCACAATATACAGCCTTGACGTACTCCTTTCCCTATTTGAAACTAGTCTGTTGTTCCATGTCCAGTTCTAACCGTTGTTTTTTGACCTGCATACAGATTTCTCAGGAGGCAGATAAGGTGGTCTGGGCCTACACAGTGTATTTTATAGAATTAATTTATATATCCTAGCTGTTAAACTGTCTGGATTTTCTGTGCCCTGTAGGATGTTCAGCCTCTGCCCATGAAATTCCAGTGGCACACATAGGCTACAGTTACAACAATCAAAAATGTCCCGCCACATTGCCACATGTCCTAGGGGGCAAAATCATCACCATTGAGAACTGTTGGTTTAGAGGGTGGGAGAGGCTGGCAGGCAGACTGTTTCTACATCCTTCAAGAAAGGCAGACCTATATCAGACAAGACCATCACTGGCCTTTTGGGTCATATATTTTTATTTTTTCTTTATTTTTGGCTGTGCTGCGTCTTCATTGCTCCCCAAGGACTTTCTGTAGTTGCAGTCCAAGGGACTCTCAGGGGTCTTCTCCAGCATCACAGTTCTCTGGCGTGGTGCTCGGGCTTCTCCTTGCAGCGGCTCCTCTTATCAGGAAGCGCGGGCTCCTGGCACGGGGGCTTCAGTAGCTTCAGCACTCCAGCTTAGTAGCTGTGGCTTGTGGGCTCTAGAGCTCGAGCTCAGTAGTTGTGGTACATGGGCTTAGTTGCTTCGTGGTGTATGGGATCTTGCTGGACCAGAAATTGAACCCGTGTCCCGTGCATTTCCAGGTGGATTCTTAACCACTGGATCATCAAAGAAGTACAAAGGCTTTTTGTTCTTTTAATTGGAGTACAGTTGTGTTATAACGTTGTGTTAGTTTCTGCTGTACAGTGAAGTCGATCAGCTATAAGTGTGCATACATTCCCCTCCCTCTTGGATCTCCCTTGTACCCCCTCACCTCCATCCCACCAGTCTAGGTCACAACAGAGCGCTGAGCTGAGCTGAGCTCGCTGTGCTACACAGTAAGTTCTCGTTAGTTATCTGTTTTATATATAGGGGTGTATATATGTCAGTGCCAATCTCCCAGTTCATCCCACTCACCTCCACCTCTCCAGGTCCACACATCCATTCCGTACCTCTGCATCTCTATTCCTGTCTTGCAAATGGATTCATCTGTACCATTTTTCTAGCTTCCACATAGACACATTAATATGCAATATTTGTTTTTCTCTTTCTGACTTCACTCTGTTTGATGGACTCTAAGCATACACCCTAAGAAAACCATAATTCAAAGACACGTGCACTCCAGTGTTCATTGCAGCACTATTTACAATAGCTAGGACATGGCAACCTAAATGTCCATCAACAGATGAATACATACAGAAAATGTGGTATGTATATACAATGAAATATTACTCAACCATAAAAGGAAATGAAATCACACCATTTGCAGAGACGTGGACGGGCACATATTTTTCCAGTCACCAATCTGGTCTTCGTAAACTACTCCTGACCAGATGCAAACATGCTCCATGGAGTCCCATCCCTGGTGAAAACATGGAACAGAAAATCTCTTTCTGAAATGCCCAGAGGCTTCCCCCCCTCCCCTTATAGTAGAGAGAGTACTATGACGTGATCTAGTCAGACCAGCAGTCTGCTGCTTGTTCCCCGTGTGCCCCTGGAGAGTCCCAGGTCCCTCACAAAGTACAGGTACAATACTTGGTCCCCATACAATGAATATTTAGAAGAACCAAATCAAAAAGTACCCAGTTTTATTTTCCACAAGGGACAGAGTCATACCAAGTAATTCCTGTCAATGTATTTCCCGTTTTTGAAAATATTACTTTATTCTTAAGGAAGGAGTGGGAGGCAGAACAGAGCATGGTTACAAGTCTGGTCTTTGAAATCTGACCAGGCAAGGCTGAAAGCAACTGTCTCCACTTACCAGCTGTGTAGTTGGTATATTGACTGGGACACATAACCTCTCTTAGCCCATCTTTCCTTATTAATAAAATTATCATAATACCTTCTGTTAATATGTAGGGTGGACTGTGAAAATTACAGAATATATGCAAGGCACTTTGTACAGGTGTCAAGCACAGTGAAAGTATCCATAAGTTTGGTTTGCCATAACTGATATCATTCGGGGCCGGGGGGTCTATTTTATAATTGCATTTATTTACTTGTTTTTGGCTATGCTGGGTGTTCATGGCTGCACAAGCTTTTTTCTAGTCATGTTGAGCAGGAGCTACTCTCTCATTGCAGTGTGTGGGCTTCTCATTGTGATGGCTTCTCTTGTGGAGTAGAGGCACACGGGCTCCAGTAGTTACAGTTCCCTGACTGTGGCGCACAGGCTCATTTGCTATGCGTCATGTGGATTTTTCCTGGACCAGAGATTGAGCCCATGTCTCCTGGACTGAGCTGCCAAGGAAGCCCTATTTTGGTTTGTAACATTTATTTAGCTGTGCCAGGTCTCAGCTGTGGCATGTAGGATCTTTAGTTGAGGCGTCTGAACTCTTAGTCATGGCATGTGGGATCTAGTTCCCTAACCAAGGATCAAACCCAGGACTCATGCACTGGGAGCTTGATGTCTTAGGCACTGGATCACCAGGGAAGTCCCTGTCGTCATTGTTAATAAATGCAGAAAATATCATGAGTTGCCTGGCTCATGGGAGAGACATTTGGGAGCAGAATTTCCTTTAGAATCCCTAATCCAGAGGTTTAACAGGAATATCCACTTAAATTGTTTTGCTCAAGCACTGAAAGACATGTTGGCAAGATTAGTCCTGTGCCAGGTTTTGATGGCAAGAACTGTGTCTTACACATATTATATTCAAAGCACCTAGGACAGTGCACAGCCAGAGTAGGGGCATTCAATCCTCTACTGGACAGGTCAAATTTCTGAGCACCTACCAGATACCCAAATCACTAGGGTCTGAAAGAAGGAACAAAGATAAGCAAAAACAGGTGCAGTCTTAGCCCTTATGGAGATGGTAGTCCCATTACAAAGACTGCAAATCAAAAATTCC
This sequence comes from Ovis aries, assembly GCF_016772045.2. Classification (NCBI taxonomy): domain Eukaryota; kingdom Metazoa; phylum Chordata; class Mammalia; order Artiodactyla; family Bovidae; genus Ovis; species Ovis aries. The sequence continues at coordinate 52,164,699 of NC_056058.1, read as the reverse complement.
CAGGGAATAGGAAGATGTCAGAAAAGTCACATAATCATTTTGGCCTCTTTAATTTTCCCACTTATGATAAACATGTAGTCATGAAGAAATCATTCTCAGTTTTAAGAAAACCAATATTAGAAGCTTTGCTAGTTAATGGAGTAGATGGCGAATGCTACAGTCTCAGTCTCGGAGACAATAGTGCCTGGTGAGAAGTAAGGCTCACTGCAGGGGACAATGTCCCTGTTGAACAGTGAAGGTGACACAATCTCCAGATAGATTTGAGATTCCTGGCTCAGATCAGTCTGAAGAGAACCGACTTCCAACAGCGGGGTTCTTATAGAGGACAGAGGGTGGCAGGCAGTTGTGAGGGCCATGAGCAAGGTAGAATACAATCCCCACAAGACTGGGTTTTAGGAGCCAGATCCCCTAGTCTTTGAGCCCATATGTCTCAGCCAGGTACCTGACAGTGTAGGTGATATTGCACAGCTAGGAGGAAGGCCTACCTCTTTATAAAGATCTCTTTTAATATTCACCCAAGTTATAGAGATGGGAAAAAGGGAAAACAAATTTCATTCATCTTGAGAAGACTGTCAGAAATTTCCTCTGCAGGTGATTTTAAGCACCTTGTTCCTGCAGGAAGAAGCCTGTAGTAGGATCAAGCACTCCTCTGCTAGATTAAATCCTAATGCTTTTAGAATGATTAATATCAGAAGAACTTGTTGAATGCCTAGGGTTGGTCTTAGCCTCTTGGATGCCTGTGATTAGAATCTTGATAGAGTCACATGGGATGCCTCAATCTTGAGGTTAGGACCAGGTTGCACTCAACTTTGCTTTTCTTTTTTGTAATTTTGGTCTTTTAGCTGAAGCATCACAGAACTCTGGAAAATGAATAGAATTGAAGGTAGGATTATAAAGAAAGGCAAAAGGAACTAAAGGACATTGAGAGAGGTGATTTCAAAGAGTTTGAGGTCATTGTAGTTTTAAAATAGATGTGAAGAAAAATCCCAGACTGCATTATTTACTTCTAAATAGGACAATAGCTGGGTCATTTTTAATTAAGAGGTCTGCAACATTTTACATATAAGAAAATGTGCAGTTTTGTGGTCTGTATCATACAGGTTTCAGACTTGTCTGGTTTTCTCTTGGCAGAGTTATAAAGGCAAGTATAAATTGAAAGCTATTTTAATAATCTTTATGGTATAGTATTATATATTAGAAGCAATTCATTGCTTCTTACCCCATATTTATTTCCCACAGCATGCCACTGCTTTTACATTAGATGTCTACCCTGTAGGGAGAAAAATGGGTCTAAAATATAAAGCTAGCCCTTTCTTTTTACAGACATCCTGTAATTAGCTTAAGTTTTCATCTCTTCACAGCAAGATCCTGCTGCACAAAAGTTCTCTTTTCTCAACATGTTTTTGCCAGATGTTTCCACACAAAGAAGTGTAAAGGCAAAGGTTTTTTGTTGCATTGGTGCATATGACTTCATCCTTAATGACTGCCTCAAAATGCTCCCCCTTCTTAATTAAGAGAATTAGTTCCCCCTTCCCCCACCCCAAACTCCCTCCCCCTCCGCCGCCCGCCACCCACCAGTTCCTATGTCAAGAATATCTATCGTCTCTTGTCTTCACAGCCTCTCAGCATCTTAGCCATGTGCGACTGTCCTGTGTGTCCTCAGATGGAAGCAAACTCAGCTCCACTCATACTCATCCTATCTGTTTAAAATCCAAAATAAACACTTAAGCTCTTCAACTGACAAAAACTCATTCATGGCATATTAGCATGTGAAATTGCTGTTCTCTCCCCTGTTAACCGCACAGTTTTGTCTGATTAAGGGATGAGTCTACACTCTGTGTTGAAATACTGTGATAAGTTTGCATCCATATTAGCAGTCAGGCTCTATTTTATTTCAGATAATAAGGTTTTCAGCCTTACTAGAGAAATACTTTGGAGAAGGCAATGGCACCCCACTCCAGTACTGTTGCCTGGAAACCCCCATGGACAGAGGAGCCTGGTGGGCTACAGCCCATAGGGTCTGTAAGAGTCGGATACAATTGAATGACTTCACTTTCACTTTTCACTTTCATGCATTGGAAAAGGAAATGGCAACCCACTCCAGTGTTCTTGCCTGGAGAATCCCAGGGATGGGGGAGCCTGGTGGGCTGCCGTCTATGGGGCTGCACAGAGTCGGACACGACTGAAGCGACGCAGCAGCAGCAGAGAAATACTTCTGTGTATTCTAAAATATTTTCCATGCTTATGATCTTATCTATATCTACCATCCGTGCTGAATTTCGTAAAGTCAGTAGTGGAGATAACCTTAGGAAATCTGATTCAGCCCCTTTATTTGGTATCTAGCAAAACAGAGGGAGTTGCCCCAATCATATATCTGATTAGTAAAGACATCTTGACTCTCATTCTCTATTCCGCATCTGTTAATAACAGATGGCACTGAATTTTCATGTGGAAACCCAAAACAAAACAACCAAATTCCTTCATCTTTTATTAATATCAGTGACATAGGCACTGAAGATGATGCCTACATATACTTCCAACCGCTGGCAAGTCAATGTTTTGCTCCAAGTATCTCTTGAGTGTGTAGCCACACTTTCATTGAATACACTTGGAATACACTACAATTGTAAGCTCCCAAGAACAAGAGAAAAGTCTTTACGGTTAGATATGAGTCCAGATCGCGACTGTTATCTTTTATAGAAAAGAACTTGGGCAAGTTATTCCATTTCTGTAAGCCTCAGTTTTCTTATTTAAAAACTGACTTAGAAATAGGAACTTTTGCAGAAAGCTGTTGTGAGGAATGAATAGATGCGTTGATGAGCATAAGCAGGGATAGTGTAATACCTGACACATAGCAAGCATCTGACATACAGCTTTTGCTATATTTGGTTAAAATCGCAAGGTTGGCAACTTCCTGAATTAAAGAGCAGGAGAGAGAAGTGGAGCAGAAGGCAGCATCATATATGAAGTTGAGGTTTCAAGCCCAGGTTACTAGATTTTCTAGTCCTCACCAGTACCCACCTTACCTCTCCCTCCCAGATATGAGAGACACTGCATTTCCTAGCCTCCTCTCAGTTAGGGGGGGCCAGTAAGTAGCCTAAGATTAAAAATATAAGGAGCCGCTGGCTTTCGGGGTCACACCAGTGCCAATCCTGTGCTTGCGTGACCCAAAGAGCCTGTGCCTCCTCAGATGTCACACTAAGGGCTCCACTCCTCTCAGCCTCATCCTAACCCTGAGTAAGAGCATGTGATAAGGGCTGGCCAGTGAGCTGCACCTGGAAGTGACCCTTAAGAGCCAGTACCAGGTGATCTCCATGCCCTTCTCCTTTGCCTCTGCAGCCGAGGAGATCGCTGGTTCCAGATGGTGGAGCTCAGTGGCTCCATGTTGTAGGGTCCTATGCTGGCCTACACAGACATGGAGCATCATCGGGAAATGAAGTTGTGTTCAGCCACACAACTGAGGCTTTTTATTTTTTTTAATGTTGCTGCTGAAACAAACCTAGCCTATTTTTATCCTCACTATTACTATCATCCCAATCAAAATAAATCATTTTATTTTTTTCACTCTCCTCCTGAGAATTGAACCTAGGCAGAGTAAAGTTGAAATGTTAGCCTTGGCTCTTTCTAATTGTATTTTCTCTGAACTTCAGTTTCCTTGGTCAGTAAAATAGCACTAATAAGCCAAGGCTTGCAGGGGCTCTGAGTGGGGTCGGGGACAAGGGTTGGGGGTGGGGGTGTTGGTGCTTTTCCATCGCCTGTAAATGGAAATGTCCTTCTTAAGCTTCTTGTGGGCAGGGAATATCTCTATATCCCTTGCACAGCGTCTTGGCATGTTATGAATGTTTAATAGATGTGTATTGATGAAGTTAAAAATGACTGATTTACTAGTTGTAGCAAGTTTTCTACAGAGTAAAAGCTACGAGCCATCACTCAGCAAGAAAATGGCCCAGATTTTCTCCTATGTCCCCCTGCAAATCTCTTATTCTTTCAGCCTGCATCAGCTGGGTTGTCAAGGTTACCTCTTATCATCTTTGGGACATTCTTAGATATTGACCCATATTGTGCCAAATTATACATGGGCCTGGATGTATGTTTGCCTTCCTTACTGTTCTGACTACTGCCCCTCTCCTTTCTCATCTGTTTCCCTCACTCCGCTGTATTCAAATTGGTGAACAATTTTAAAGCTTGGCCCTTTACCAGAGAGATATATCATTCTGTGCTATCCTGACTCAGTGGGAATTCAGTGGGTTTATATTCAAACCTTGAATAAACTGCAAAGTTCTTTTCTTAGCATTTAGGTGAGATTCCATCTTTTCCTTCCAAGTGAAGCAGATACAGCGTGGAGTTTCTTGCATAGTCCTGATGAGCTTCCTCACTCTCTTAAGCTGTCATCATTATCACCGGCATTGTTTCAGCAATGTATTTATCTGGTCCTCTGGTACTGTGTCTGCTCTAAGTCTCCACATGCCTTGTGTCATTTATGCCCCACCACAACCTTGTGAAAGACATGCCTGTGTTAGTCCTGTTCTACAGATGAGAAAATTGAGGTTCAGAAAATAAGTAACTTAGATATAGAGTAACTAAATACCAGAGCTAAGTTTAAACTCAGGTTCAATTTGACTCCAAATCTTGTGATCTTACCTTGCCATTGTACTGACTAAGCAAGAGATAAACATGAAGGGATCTCAAAGGTGGCCCAATTCCTTCCTGTTTCTTGAAGTTTTAAAGCATATATTTGAAAAATGGTAGTGATACCTAATATTCTGAGAATTTCAGTGAGGATGGGAAATGAGGAAGAAAAATTGGTGACCCAGTCTGAAGAATTAGGCTTAAATAAAATATTACTTAGAAAAATAGCCTGTATTTCTTTATAACCTACATTTTTAAGAGAACAGGAAGGGGAGGAGATTTGGTGAAGTCATTTATTAAGAGAAAGTATTTTTTAAAAGCTGTGTTTAAAGATGTACAAGAGCATTCTATAAATTATGAAAATTAGACCTTTTGACTCACATTATCCTGTATTTCCCAAGTCTGCCATTTATATTTTCTTTGTGGCATTTTCTGTATAAATTCATTTTCCATTTTTATGCTTAAAAGGTAACTTTGATGCTTCCTGTAACAGGGAAAGAATTTGGATGTTAAGCCTAGTTTCACAAGTCTATTTTGTGCCAATAAAGAAGGCAGGGAGCCACCGTGTAATTTGTGAAGCAATTTGCAGAAGGCTTCCTGTTAGTCTCCGGGCATCATTAAATAATAGCCCTGTGCTGATTTGGCTACTTTCCATGCAAAACCTGGAAGCCACACTATCAGCACTCACATCAGTTTGCAATGCCTGGTTGATTAGAATAGGTGTTAACACCAGCCCATAAAACCACCGCTACTGGATTTGTTGAAATGTCGAGTGATTTGCTGCTGAGAGAAAGAATTTAAGAAAGAGAAGCATGAATGAAAGCTGAAAAGAGGGCAGAGGGTAAAATAAAGAAAAAGGGATAAAAGAAAAGGAAAGAAATAGGAAAAAGATAAAGAAAGTTATTGAAATACAAAGGAAAAATTAAAAGGGGGAAGAAAGAATCGAAGGAAAAAAGAAGGGAATCAAAATATAATGGATGGATGGATAGATGGATAGATGAGAGGAAAGAGAGGGAGGAAGCAGGGAGAAGTGATGGCGGGTGAGGGGGAGGGAGGAAAGAAAATATAAATCCTCAGACTAAATTTATTTCAACCATGCAAAGAATCAGAAATCCTAGGGATGAAAGAGAATACGAACTTCCTTTAAAGCTCTGCTTTTGCAGGAGTTAAACCTGAAACCCAGAAATATTGAGCAAATTACCTCAAGCTCACACAGCAAGTCCAACAGAATGAGAATCAGGTTCCAGCCCAGTCTCCTGACTTCCAGTCTAATATACCTTCTCATACACCTTTGCTTCACTGGAAACTTGCTATTGGTTTGAGTTGACTTCAAACAACTTCCAACATAAATGATATTCTAGCCAAAAGTGGGCCTTTTGATACACCAGAAAATCCGACCCCAGGTGATTTTTTTAGGTTGTAACATATTGTCATAACAGAATTTGACCTATGATGTGTAAACATCAAAAGGCAAATGAGCTAACAGTTCCTCCCTATTTTAAAAAAAGTAAAAGGGAAAATTGTTTGCAAACTCTGATAGAAAAATGTATTTCAAAGAAAATGACTTCAGACAACTTAGGAAAAGGCCAGAGTCTTCAGCACTGTTTGGTAGAATTTTGATTTTGTGCCACAGATACTTGAGGAACATTGTGCTTTTTTCTATTGCTGTTTAGGGCCAGATAATCAAAGAGAAAGAGAAGCAGGAGGCGGATGTAATTGCAGTTGGCTTTTCATTTCAGTGAGCATGATTTCAGTTCAAGATATGACTTTTCTAAGAAGGGGAGGGAATAGTGAGTGGTTGAACATCAAAAGGGAAAATTGTGAACGACGGGAAAACCAAAGTATTTCTCCAAATGCCCTTAAATACAGAAAAGATCCCCTTTCATGTGAGGTAAATGTGCCCCTCATTCTTGCTGTCAGGAGACAGGACTGAATGGGAACTGCCTATGACACTATATGATCCTCTCACAGAAGAAAATAAAAGCCCCTTTGCCCTACTTAACGGTTATTGCTTTAACTTTCTATTTTACTTCGGCAGTGGGGAGCTTGCTCCATCCTAATAATTCATTTTGAGTGGCGCTCTGCTACATTATCTTAGCTGTTTAAGATTTGTGCCAACAAGGTCAGAGTGTTTAGTTTCACCCATTCATTCAACAAATAGGTATTGAGCCAAGTGCCCACTGGGCAGTGTTTTAGATATTGAGCATACAGCACAAACACCAGATTGGCACTCAAGTGGGTTGCTGGTAGGCAGAGATAAACCGTAAGTAAATTGGTATGAACACATATGATGTGTTAGGAAGTAGGAAGTGCGGTAGTGCAAAATGAAACAAAGGGCTGGAGAGGGCAGGATTAGTGGAGGAGCCTTAATTTTAGGTAGGATGAGAAAGAGTCAAGGCAGGTGGTCTCTCTGATGAGAAAATGCTTGAGCAAAGACCTGAAAGAGACAAGGAGACACTAGCCCCCTGGTTCTAGTATCCATGGTGGACACCAAAATCCGCAGATACTCTAGCCCCTTAGGTGAAATGATCAAATTGCAATCGGATATGGAACCCGTGGATACTGAGGGCTGACTTTGAGGCATTGTTCGGGAGAAGGGAGCGACCCTGCGGAGAGGCATTCAGGTTGCATGGCAGAAGCACTGTGAGTGAGCAGGGGAGTGCAGAGACGTGGTACCCAGAGCTTGTAGGGCTGAGTAGCCTTTAGGAGGACTTCAGCTCTGTGAGTTAGAAGAAAAGACAAGACACTGGGGATGCTTGAGCAGAGGGCATGATCCACGTTTTCACGCTGTCACACTGGCTACTGGGTGGAGAACAGCAGGAAAGGCAAGGGGAGAACCCCAAAAGGGACCAAGCCAGACCAGGCAGGAGGTGGTGATTCATGTCATTGCAGTACTGGAAGTATGCAGCAGATCCTGATATACTGAGACCAGAAATGATATGACCTGTTAACAAATTACGTGTGAGTATGAAAGAAAGGGAGGATTTGGGATGACTCCAACATGGATCCGGCTATCTTCATTCCATTATATAGTCACATAAATCTTCAGTGTTCACCACAACCCACTTCTTTTCTACGTTCACCCACCCCAGGCCCAGATGTTAACACAAGTTGTCTGCCATTTGGACTTGTATAATCTATTCTGATTTTCCCTTTGTATGAATTTAAAGAGTCCAAACTGAGTTTGAGACTGTAGTCATAACTAGATTTTTGTTGTATGTGTTTATTCTTCTTCTTCTGTGGTTTCCAGAATTTTATGTTTTCATGGCTTGATTGTATATGAGCTTTTGTTGTTATTTTTAAGCTAGAAAAGACCTGGGTTTGATCCCTGGGTTGGGAAGATCCCCTGGAGAAGGGATAGGCGACCCACTCCAGTATTCTTGCCTGGAGAAATTTCATGGACTGTATAGTCCATGGGGTCACAAAGAGTCGGACATGACTGAGCAACTTTCACTTTCACTTTAACCTAGAAAAGCATATACAGGAGAAAGGGAGAGAAGAAGGAAGGGAGGGAAGGAAGGGATGGATGGATGGGGAAAGAGATAAAGGGATAGTATAGCCACTATGGAGAACGATGTGGAGGTTCAGTAAAGAATCCACCTACAATGCAGGAGACCTGGGTTCAGTCCCTGGGTTGAGAAGATCCCCTGAAGAAGGGAAAAGCTACCAACTCCAGTATTCTGGCCTGGAGAATTCCATGGAGTCCATGGGGTCGCAAAGAGTTGGACATGACTGAGTGACTTTCACTTTCACTAAAAAACTAAACATGGGGCTTCCCTAGTGGCTCAGTGGTAAAGAATCCGTCTGCCAATGCAGGCGACCTGGATTCAATCCCTGGTCCAGGAATATCGTACTTGCTGCAGGGCAATGAAGCCTGTGCTCTAGAGCCCAGAAGCTGCAGCTGCTGAAGCCCACCTGCTCGCGAGTCCACGCTCCACAGCGGGAGAAGCCGCTGCATCCAGACGTCTATCCAGCGCAACTAGAGGGTAGCCCCCGCTTGCCACAGCTAGAGAGAGCCCATGCAGCAGTGAAGACCTAGCACAGCCCAAAGTAAATTCAATAAATAAATAAAATTATTTTTTAAAAACTAAGTAAACAGTTACCAAACAACCCAGAAATCCCACTCCTGAGCATACATCCAGAGAAAACCATAATTCAAAAAGATATATGCACCCTGATGTTCACTGAAGCACTGTTCACAATAACCAAACCATGGAGACAACCTTAGTGTCCAACAACAGAGAAATGGGTCAGGAAGATGTGGTGTGTGTGTGTGTGTGTATGTAGTGGGATATTACTCAGCCATAAAACGATGAAATCATGCCATTTGCAACAGCATGGATGGGCCTTAGAGATTATTATACTAAGTGAGGGAAGCCAGACAGAGAAGGACAAACGTCATATGCTATCACTTATATGTTGAATCTAAAAAATGATACAAATGAACTTATTTACAAAACAGAAATAGACCCACAGACATAGAAAACAAACTTATAGTTACTAAAGGGGAAAGTGGGGGGACTCTAAGGTAGGAGGTTGGAATTAACATATGTACACTATTATGTATAAAATAGATAACCAACAAAGACTTACTATATAGCACACGGAACCACAGTCAGTACCTTATAATAACCCATGAGGGAAAATAATCTGAAAAAGAAAAAAAATATATATATATATATAGTGATATACCTGAAACAAACATCACATTGTAAATCAACTATACTTGGATTTAAAAAAAAAATAAAGAGATAAAGGGAAAGAGCTGAAGGGGGTAGGAGAGAGAAAGAGAGGAAGAGAGATAATATGAAATGGCCAAATAATAAACAGGTAAGTTGAGTTGGAAAGTAAGGAAGTAAATGCAAGGAGACATCCATTGGGCAGAAAGAGTGGAAGAATGTGATGGCTCAGGATAGATTCATCATTCCTCTTGGAACTATCAAAAATACTAAGATACTCACTGCCAGTGCAGCAGGATTGTGTCCCTAAGCTGATGATTAATAGAACTTAAGGTAATGGTTCACATGAACTTATTTTGAGGCAAAGCATAAAAAAAGAGAGAACAAAATTTAAAAGACTAAGAGGAATACCTGAGTTCAGCATATGCTAATTCAGGAAAATGTTTTTATAATTTCAAGAAGGAGAACAGCATTTTAAATGTTCTAAAAAGATAGCAAGATAGGATAAATAGTAGCACCAGGATGATGATTTTGTATGTCTTAAGTTTATCACATTGAGACTAGATTTACTAATATTTATATATTCATGCTCTGTATCCTTGTATGATAGCTTTTAAGAATGTATATAGTAGAAAAGCAGAAAAGTAGCAAGTGAAGGAATCACAGCAAAGAGAAAATATTGAGAAGAAAATAAAGCCAAAGATAAAATTAATAAACAATCACTAATCTCCCTAAGAAAAAGAAAAAAGAAATGCAAAGATGAAGTTCACAGAGTCATTAGAGATAAGCGGTTTAAGTCTGATTTTGAGCTCCCTACCAACCAAAGCAAAGAGGAAAATATGCATGAAAACCTACAGTTTCTACAAGATTAAAACAAACCAGCACTACTGCAGAACTTAAGACTAAAATCTGGAGAAACTATGTTCTGAGGAGCCAGACAATATGGATCAAGACCTTGACAATATTCTTTAACAAATACAATAACACATTTTATAGAACCAGGTTCTTCTTAGGCTCTTAGTAAGTTGTTCATCTTTTATCATTCTAAAGGAAAACATCTTAATTCTGATAATTTTCATTTCATATCATTTTTTTAGAACAATTTCAAATGTACCATAAAATAATCCTTGACATTATGGTAACCATTGGAGCTGGCTGTTTTGTATCGACCAGTAAATGAGATAAAAGGGCAGCAGTTTCTGGGTATAATTTCTGCAGAAATTTTATGTAAAACAGCATTTCTGCAACTTCTGCCATTTGACCTGTGTCAAGCAAGTTTTCTGGAAACAAATGCATTTGACAGATTCTGCTATGATTAGGACTGAATGAAAACCTCCAGATTGGGACCAAAGCCAGGACTGTTGGTCCCACTGTGGGTGTTCTTGGGCTGGGACAGTTTTGGAGGTCACCCTCATTAGTATCAATATGGCCACCTAATTGGTCCCTCATTTGTTCAACCATTACAAGTGTGCTTGAAACTGAGCTCATTTACAACCTAAATGTGTGTGGGGGACAGCAGGCAGAGCACAGTGCTAATTTGGGTATTGTGTTGTAGGGGCAACAAATGGTATGTTAATATTTTATTCATCTTCAAATGAACTATAAATTGTACATCCTCGTATAGCTCCTCCTCAGGCAAATGAGGAAGTCTCAGTCGTTAAAATGAATGTACAAAAATCAAAATGACAATTATTTTCCTGCAAGATATCATTTCTTTCCACTGGATGGGCAGTATCTGTGGGGGGTTGCTCTCAGTCCCTGCAAAAGTCGCCTCTCCCTCTGCTCTTGCTCCCTCTTCCCCTCTTTCTTGTGCCTGTGCAGACATCTGAGTTGCCCGCGAAATCACTTTCACTTCTGCTGGGGAAATTACAGCGTGCTTCTTTAGAGGGTAGAGAAAAAGGAGAAACCTTAGATCTTCTGACACCAAATCACTGGACTTTGAAAGGTCAGTAATCTGTCAAGACCAACAAAACCATAAAATGCCCACATATATCGAAGAAGCACCGAGGCATGAGTAGGGAAGGAATCAAGAGAGTCAGAGAGGAAGAGAAGAAGGAAAGACTAAGAGGTGATGACAAGCCAGCAGTGTGGCATGAGGATCCACGCACTCATCTGTTCTAGAAATCCTTGTTGAACGTCAGGAAGTGCCTGGCACCAGATTTCACAAATGTATTAGTTTCCACTAGGGTGTGACTCTGGGAATATCTGCTGAATCAGTAGCTCTGAACTGAACCAGAAGAGTCACCCAAATTAAGAGAGTAATGGTATCAGTCAGAGTCACTCCAGAAAAACTTACAGCCGAGAAGAAGAATCCTCTGATGTGAATTTCTCTCCTCTTATGAAATTCCTTGCTTCACATGCAAAGCAAAGACCACATGGAAAGTCATGATTTGTCCATCAAGGGCTGTGCAGTTGTCTTCCTCTAGAAAAAGAATCTGCCTCACCTCTAAGCTAGACTTTGTTCTTCTGGTACTTCAGAGCTTTAGTTCAGAAAGGGGCCAGCTTCTGTGGGCAGGGCTGCAGAAGAAGGTGTAATTGATGTCCTACAGACCCTAACTTGGATAAGCACTTAGTGAATGCCTACTTTGTGCAAGAATGGACAGAAAGCACAGTCCCTACCCTCCTGGGACTTTCTTTGCAACTTCACGAGGAGAAATTTCTCGTGGCTCCTTCCCTCTCACAAGAGAGAAGGCTTCTCAGAACCTGCTCCAGTCAAGTGTCAGGGAAGAAAGGTAGGTAGTCTTTTCATTCCCATTCCACAGCTGGCTAAAGTGAGTTCTAACAAAGTCAGGTTACTTGCTAAAGGTCACCCAGAGGTTAGAGCTTCAGAAAAAAATGATCACAAGGCTGATGTCATGTGCTGGGTAGTTTAAACTAAAAAGGAAGAAAATATTCTTATCTAAAATAGAAATGGGTTGCTCTGAGTTTCTCAGCTTCATTTATTCAGCAAGTAGGTGCCAGGTACTATTCTAGCAAAGGGAGATAGAGCAAAACTCACACGGTGCTAGATGAGAGAGCCAGACAAAACATTTAAAAAACATTTAATGTGTCAGATGAAAAATACTATGAAGAAAGCAAAAGCACTGGGGATAGAGCGTGCTGGGAGGAGGCTGTGTATAGAGAGTAGCGGGTGGTGCTTCTCTGAGGAGGTGACATTTGAATAGAGGTCTCATGAAAGGGAAGGAGTTCATTATGTGGCATCTGGGGGACTCAGAGCAGGGGAAGAGCAAGTGGAAAGGAAGGTGTTTGTCAAGGCTGAGGAGCAGCACGCAGGAGCCCAGAGAACTTGGGGCGGTGGGGAGATGCAGCCAACGCGGCACCCAGGCGCACTCTGGCTTTGATGCTGAGTGGGGTGGGGAGCCATTGAAAGCACTAAGCCAAGGAGGACTTGCCGCGCGCGACCTGGGCTAGTTTACCAGGATCCCTCTGGCTGGTGTGTGCACAGACTGTAGTGAGGCAAGTGTGAAGCCGGGAGGTAGCCAGGAAGCTGATGCTGATGTTGATCCTGTAAAGGAAAGACACTGAAGACCCAGGTGAAGGTGGAACAGAGGGGCTGGTGAAGGTGGTCATTTCACCGTGGATTCCCATCATGAAGTCTGTAGAACCAGCTGGAGGGTGGGATATGGGGTGTGAGAGAAAAAGAGGCTTACAGATCAGAAAGATGAGCTGTTAATCCCTTACAGCTTCATATTCCATGATACCCATCAGGGCCAAGGAAAACACCCTTCTCTTGGATGCTGGGCCTTTTGGCCTAACAAGATGACTGTCTGTTTAGTCCTGGTTCCACCCATTACTAGGTGAGAGACTGGGGCACATGAAGGACCCTCTCTGCTCCTCAGTATCTTGGCTGAGAATTTAGGATGGTCATTTCTGCTCTCCCTACTGCAAAAGGAGTTTAGGCAGCTCAGGTTTCGGGATGATTACTTCCGTCGTTAGCACCTTCAGAGTTAATTTTATGAGTCAGCTGAATTACCTTTGGGGTATCATTAATAGATTCCAGGAAGCTCCCCGGCCCAGAAGACTCCTCCTAACTGCCTCTCAGGACGAAATAATTTCACAGTTAGCCTGATTCTTCCCTGATCAGGCATCGTGGACCCCAGACATCCTCCTTTAAAACAAACTCTTGCGCTACCATCAGTCATTTGCCATTTTAGGTGGATTTACATCACGTCTCTGCCATGATAGCTGGCTTAAGTTTGAATGGGAGGAAGGAAAGAATAAATATGGGGCAGAGATGTGACAGCTGAGGGGTTGCTGAGTATACTGTGGGCAGATTGAGAAGATCCCTGTGGGGAGAACCTCTGAAAATAAACTCTGTTAATGATGAAATATCCAGACTTGCCTCACATCATAGTGTTTGTCTCATCTAATAAAAAATGAAGTCCTACAAGGGCACCTCCTTGGAAGAGTTATAACAAGTAGCCATAGAAGCCAAATTGCTTTAGGAAAATGTTGAATTTGTGGAGAATAACATGCTATTTGTTAAAGAATCTGCCTGCAATGCAGGAGACCCTGGTTTGATTCCTGGTTAGGAAGATCCACTGGAGAAAGGATAGGCTACTCACTCCAGTACTCTTGGGCTTCCCTTGTGGCTCAGCCGGTGAGGAATCTGCTTGCAATGCGGGAGACCTGGGTTTGATCCCTCAGGTTGGGAAGATCCCCTGGAGAAGGGAAAGGCTACCCACTCCGGTATTCTGCCTAGAGAATTCCGTGGACTGTATAGTCCATGGGGTCGCAAAGAGTCAGACATGACTGAGCCACTTTCCCCTCTTTCTCTTTCACTTTCAACATGCCTCAGTGGCCCCTTTGGCTTGCTTTGTTTAAATAAACTTGCCCCAAGCATCTCACAGTTCTCTAATTATGAATATCCCTGCTTTACCTCAGCCTTTTATTTTATTTTTTTTTCTTGCTCTATGGTTTTATTTTTTTATTTTTATTTTTTAATTTTAAAATCTTTAATTCTTACAGGCGTTCCCAAACATGAACCCCCCTCTCACCTCCCTCCCCATAACATCTCTCTGGGTCATCCCCATGCACCAGCCCCAAGCATGCTGTATCCTGCGTCAGACATAGACTGGCGATTCAATTCTTACATGATAGTATACATGTTAGAACGCCATTCTCCCAAATCATCCCACCCTCTCCCTCTCCCTCTGAGTCCAAAAGTCTGTTATACACATCTGTGTCTTTTTTCCTGTCTTGCATACAGGGTCGTCATTGCCATCTTTCTAAATTCCATATATATGTGTCAGTATACTGTACTGGTGCTTTTCTTTCTGGCTTACTTCACTCTGTATAATCGGCTCCAGTCTCATCCATCTCATCAGAACTGATTCAAATGAATTCTTTTTAACGGCTGTACCTCAGCCTTTTAAAGAGCTCTTTCCCTCTAAATATTTCTGGAATTGCCAAGTGTACTGAAATGTGACCAGAAATAATTTGGTTGAGGGTCCCCATCATGGCGGGAATCCATGGATGCAGGCTTCAGTGCTTCCACGCAGATTCCCCCTCAGGACTAGAAATCTGTCCCCAGCCCCATGGCTGTCACAGAGACCGCTACCTGCAATCCTGGTAAATTTGAAATACTTGCCAGTTCCCTAAACTGGAAGCAATGGTCACCTGCCCACTCAGCAAAGTGAGAGGAGGACACACGGGGTGACGTTCGGCTAGAAGTTCCACAGCAAATTTGCTCAGCCTCAGCTGTCATAGTGGCCCATGGCAGGGCTTCCTCCCTGGAGAGGCGGGGAGCCAAGCAGGGCACTTCTCAGCCCGCACCCTGACAGTTCTCCCTATGCTCTGTGTCTCCAAGGTTGAAACCCTGCTGTCACCTCTGAGGCCACTGTCACCTCCTCAGGGAGAATCGTCTCTGCCCAAGCCAAGATAAGTGAGATTCAAAGGCAGAGCATGTCCTGGCTGTGGTACACTCATCTAAGGGCCCCCCTGCAGAGTTGCTTGAGTGCCAATGTGTTCCTACCATTACAGGGTATCATTCCTCCAAATGATAGAGAAGCACTATGACATGAGGCAAATCTGGATAGTATTTTACCCACAGTCCCTTTCACCAAGGGACAGGACAAGTTCTGGGCTCAGTGGAGAGACTAACTGTAATCCCCACTCTCCACACCTATCAACCTTTACTCCTGGAATTGCAGTGCCAGTTTCATTCTTCTCTGGAGGCACCTGTTCCTCCACATCCGTCCTCCACCCGGGAGCACCTCATTTTGCAGAAGTCAGTTTGCAATTGCGTTGGTAAGCAAGATTCCAGTCTTTTCTCTGGATGTTCCTAAGTCCTCCTGTTGAAAATCAGTAGAAACAGATGAAGGTGTTGGGGGAGAGAGTGGACTAACTCCCTCTGAGAAGCTCCAGGGCCACAGTTCATGTCTGGTCCTGGATTATTGTTGTTCAGTTGCTAAATCGTGTCCAACTCTTTGCGACCCCATGGATTGCAGCATACCAGGCTTCGCTTCCTTCACTGTCTCCTGGAGTTTGCTCAAACTCATGCCCATTGAGTTGGTGATGCTATCTAATCATCTCATCCTCTGTCACCCCCTTCTTCTTTTGCCTTCAACCTTTCCCAGCATCGGGGTTTTTTCCAGTGAGTCAGCTCTTTGCATCAGATGGCCATGTCTGGTCTTGGATACTGTGGTCCTAAACTATGTCTGAATCTTTTCCCTCTTCTCCTCTGAAAAGACACCAAGCACTACATCCCATAAAGATGCAAAAACTAAAACCTCCTCTCTCCTCCCCACATCTCTGCTCAAGGAACACTGTACATGATTGAATTCAAAACACACTTAGCTGTTACTAGTGGTCAAGTGGAAGTTCCTAACTGGAAGTCAGAATTATTTACAAGTTCAAAATGGGGATGTGTTTCTAGTGGTTGCATGTAAATGTTCAGCAGCACTAAACAGGATGGGACCTGGCATCCAGTGGTTGAGACTCTGTGCTCCCACTGCAGAGGGTGTAGGTTTGATACCTGGTCAGAGAACTAAGATCCGATGCACAGAGCAGCCAAAAAAAAAAAAAAAAAGAATTTAGAAAACATTTGTAGTAGAATAAAAATGAAAAGGTAATTTACCAGAATTTGTTGTATGCAGCTGAAGCTGCTTGATGCAACTGAATAGAGTGTGGAGTCTTAAATAAGACATGAAAACAAATGATGGACACTAGCATAAAATTGTGCAAAATTTGAATAAAATCTGCACTTCAGTTAATAATACTGTATCACATGTTCATTTCCTGTGTGTTTTTAACAACATAGTGGTCATGATTTTTGATGGCATCATCCAACCTTGTGGATAGAACATAATTTATTTAACCATTCTCCCATTGGTTGAGATGAGGTAGGATGTATTGTTAGGAATGGAACTTCCAAGGATAGATATTTGGCATCTAGGAGTATAATGCCGTGCAGACAGCCAGTTGTGATGTGGTACCAGGTTCTAGATGGGTGACTGGCCTGGAGAATGAGCAGCTACACGTGGTTTGGCTTCAGGTTTTGTTTCTGATCGGAGGAATCCATTACCCAGTTCCTAACATTCTTCTCCCTTAAATCAGGTACATAACCTTGTCAAATCACAACTTACCTGCCTTGGTTCCCTTTTTCAGAAAACAAGGATAATCTCATAAGTTTTGTAAACTATAAACTGTTGCACAAGGGTAAGGTATTAGTTTAACTATGTAAGGTGCTTATAGGGCTAAGGGAATTCATCAGTGTTCTGCATCAGAGTTTGGTTTTGACTTCTGGATCCATCATCCATTACTTACTATGATATAACTTAGGCAAGTTACTTAACTTCTCTTTTCCTCCATTTCCTCACCTATCAGATGAATGCAAAGCACCTTATAGGTGAGCATTAGGTAAGATCATGCTTTTAAAGTATGTAGCAAGTTACTGTTATCATTGTTGCTTATTATTAAGCAATGAATTTAGACTCAGTGTGTTTGAAGCTCTTTGGAAGTCACTGGCTCTCTGTTGAATGTTCTTAAAGCACTGACAGTGTGAGTACATCCATATCATGTAATTACAAATGTTATCAGAATACAAAGGGAACTTTATTCAAAAGGCCTAAGCAAATTAGTAAAGCCAGTGTTTTTCAAAAGGTGTGCCTGTAAGATATCAGTTCTGTAAGGAGGGACCTGATGGTAAACAGTGTGGTAATCAGAATGGAAAGGGCAATTGGGAATTTCGAGACCACCACCGCCCACCCACCCATCCACCCCTAGCCAAGAACGTAGCTTTGCTTTCATGGCAAAAAATTGTTTGCCATCATCGGTTCAAAATTGTTAGCTGATGAGCAAAACCATTTCTCCATGGACCCAAAAGTGGACCTTATTCCCAGGTCCGTGCAGTCAGGTGTTCCCATGTGACCTTGTAGGCATTGTAGTCTCTGTCTGAAGCACCCACCTCCGCCCCTGCTGCATGAGAGCAGCCCTCAGCAGGATGCAAACAAATGTGTGTGGTTGTGTTCCCTACAGTCTTCCAGAAACAAATGCATGTGGTGGTGTCCCCTACAGCCTTCCAGAAACAAATGCATGTGGTTGTGTCCCCTACGGCCTTCCAGAAACAAATGTGTGTGGTGGTATCCCCATACAACCTTCCAGAACTTCACTGTAGCTTGTCAGCCCCTGGACTGGAGAACAGCAAGTGAGGAAGAGTTGTACCACAGGGTGGGAAAGGCAGAAATTGCCAACAGGAAGGATCTTGTGTACCCTAGCATTAAGTTTGCTTTTTACCCAAAGAGTAGAAGGGAAGCCTTCGTAGAGTTTTGGAAAGAATATGACATGGTATATATAAGCCCTGCCCTCAGCTGACCAGTATTTCAGCTTTCAATCATCGTGTGAATCACTGGTCCCACCTGGTTAGTTTCTCTGTAGAGTCTCCTCCTATGGAAATTCACTCCTGATTGAGATGGTATCTTTAGGGTACAACCGGCAGCTAACCCCAAGGCTCCTCATGAGGCAGCACTGATAACCCTGGTGAATTTGCTGTGGCTTTTATCACTAATTCAGGATCAGAACCTTGAATCTGTCAGCCCACGTCTCCTTCTCCCTGTCAGACTTACACTGAGTTAAAGTAATCGACATATGAAGTCAGAAGCTCATCATAGTAACTGTCAATGAAAACCATAATTGCCACATCTGAGCTGTCTCCACTGATATACTTACATTGGAATAACATAACAATAATTATGATGGTTGTCATTTATTCACAGTGTGCTGAGCATAGCATGAAGCACTCAGCGTGATAACCTTGTTTAGTCCTCACCGCAAGCCTATCAAGTCGGAACTGTGGTTAGGCCCCTTTTACAGAGAAAGTCAGAGGTTATATAACTTGTAATGTGCCAAATCTAGTGGGCAGTAGAGCCGGGAACTGAGCCACGTGGTATAAACCAGAGTCGGGGCTCCTAACTGCTACACCATAGTGTCCCATAGAAGGCAAATGTGCTCAGAAGGCTGCTAGTAGACGTTAAATCCATAGAGAAAGGAAAGCAGGGAATCCAGTTTTCAGGTGCATCCGTTTCACAGAAGAGTGATATCACCAGCAGATCCTCAGCTCACAAAGTCCCTTGGTTACAACCCTCCATCCAACTACACACTGGCTGTGGCCTTGCCACTCAGATGGAAATTCCCAAATCCTGTTATCCCCTAGATGGGGCCCGAGAAAGCACTACTGAGTTTTACCAACACTTTTCCCTCTGCTTCTGGTCTTATCTGCCATTCTTTCCCTTTAGATAACTGCAGCTATTTCATGTAAATTTCATAGTCAAACTATGAGGGTAATTCCTTCCACCCCACCCCACCATCAGGGCAGTCCCCAAATATGATTAATCATCCCTATCTAGTAATATGCAAAGTGCTTCAGAATCTCTATTTGTATCCTCACTTTAAAAAAATTTTTTTTAAGGAAAGAAAAGAAATAAGCCATGTCTGGAGTAAAATGGTCAATAAGAACACAGTATGTCCCATTAAATAATGAAAATCCTTAACTCCAGCAGTGTAGACTAGGGCTCTTCCTCAAGGGTTAGGCATGTTCACTGGGGAGAGTGTCTCAACTTTTGAACTCCTTCAAAGAAAGCAGAAATGAATAGACCTGCTTTGGTAAACAAGACTGGGTCCTTATGATTTATGAATTACATCCCCAAGAACAAGTCAGATCCTACATCCACTAACATACATGCTCCTCCATCCAAAGAGCAAGCAAGGTACTATTGGTGGAGTCTTCACAGTGAACCAAGCTGAGGGGAGGCAGTTATCACAGGAACCCCACAGGTTAGCCCCAGATACACAGCCATTCAGTACCCTCCAAGAGCTTGTACATCTCTAAGAATAACTCGTCCCTTTAAGACAGTATTTGACCCATGAATTGGTGTACCATAGAGAAGGCAATGGCAACCAACTCCAGTTCTCTTGCCTGGAAAATCCCATGGATGGAGGAGCCTGGTAGGCTGCAGTCCATGGGGTCACTAAGAGTCGAACACGACTGAGCGACTTCACTTTCACTTTTCACTTTCTTGCATTGGAGAAGGAAATGGCAACCCACTCCAGTGTTCTTGCCTGGAGAATCCCAGGGACGGGGGAGCCTGGTGGGCTGCGGTCTCTGGGGTGCCACAGAGTCAGACAGAAGCGACTTAACAGCAGCAGCAAAGTTCTAATAGAATTTTTGTTTTCAAAGTGCTGTTTTAATGAACAGTTGAATTATCATGTAGGAGTTTAAAAATTAGTCAGAAGAGTCTTAACAGTCAAGTCCTTTAAACTCTGCCCTCCCTTGCTCACTTGACTAGTCTTAGTAACAATCTAAAGGAACTTCTCACCTAGTATGGAACACATGTATTCTTACAAAACAAATATTATTGGAGTAACTCTTCTGCTTTATTATTTTAGCTGATTTGTATAATATATCAACATTCCAAAGAAAATAGAAAGCATATGTTGTTGGTTTCTAATAATTTTTTTCTTTTTTATTATTACTGTTGACATAATTCACATAATGTAAACCACCACTTTTTAAAGTACAAGTCAATGAGTTCCAGTATATTCATAGTTTTGTACAACCAGCCCCACTATCTATTGCCAGAGCATTTCCATCAGCTCAACAATAAAACCTGTACCTGTTAACTGCTGCTGCTGCTGCTAAGTCGCTTCAGTCGTGTCCGACTCTGTGCAACCCCATAGATGGTAGCCCACCAGGCTCCCCTGTCCCTGGGATTCTCCAGGCAAGAACACTGGAGTGGGTTGCCATCGCCTTCTCCAATGCATGAAAGTAAAAAGCGAAAGTGAAGTAGCTCAGTCATGTCCGCTTAGCGACCCCATGGACTGCAGCCTACCAGGCTCCTCCATCCATGGGATTTTCCAGGCAAGAGTACTGGAGTGGGGTGCCATTGCCTTCTCCAGTGCCTATTAACATCACTCCCAATTCCCTTCTTCCTAACTCACCTGGCAACCACTAATCAACCTTCTTTCTCAATGGACCTGCCTATTCTGGACATTTAATATAAGTGGAATCATATAATATGTAGCCTTTTATGTCTGTCTTCTTTCAATTAACATAGTATATTAAAGATTCATCCATCGTATAGTATTTATCAAGCAGTAGTATATTCCCTTTTATCACTAAATAAACTTCTGTTGAATGGATATACTACATTTTGTTTATCTATTCATCAGTTGATGGACATTTGGGTTATTTACACTTTTTGGCTATTATGAATAAGTCTGTTCTGAACAGCCATGTGTAAGCTTTTGTGTGAACATATGTCTTTATTTCTACCTAGAAGTAGAATTGCTGAGTTATAGGGCAGCTCTGTATTTAACTTTTGAGGAACTGCCACAGTGGGTGAACCATTTTATAATCCCATCAGCAAAGTTTGAGAGTTCCAGTTTCTCCACATCCTTCCCAGCACTTACTATTTTCCTTTATTTCCTCTTAATTCTAGCTGTCCTAGTGGGTTTGAAGCGATACATCTTGTGTTTTTTATTTGCATTTCCCTAGTGACTAATGATAGTGAGCATCTTAATATGTGTTGATTGGCCATTTGTCTGCTTCTATTCAATTCACTGGGCTATTTTTAACATGAAATTGTCTTTTTATTGTGCTGCTGTGCTGTCATGTCCCACTCTTGGTGACCCCATGGACTGTAGCCTGCCAGTCCCCTCTGTCCGTGGCATTTTTCAGGCAAGAATACTGTAGTGGGTTGCCATCGCCTTCTCCAGGAGATCTTCCCAACCCAAGGAGTAAGCCCGCATCTCCTGCATTGGCAGGAGGATTCTTGACCACTTTACCACCTTTACTACTGAACTGAAAACACATGATTTTCAAATATTTCTTTCATTTTCTTCATTATGTTCTTCAAAGCAGAAAAAAAAATTTTTATTTTGATGGGGTCCAGGTTATCGATTTTTTTCCCCATTTGCTTATGCTTTGGTGTCATATCCAAGAAACCATTGCCTCATCCAAGGTTATGGAGATTTGCACTTGTGTTTTCTTCCAAGAGTTTTATGGTTTTAGCTCATACAGCTAATTTTTGTTCTGTTTTGGGTTAATTTTTGTATATGATATGAAGTAAGGATCCAACTTTATTCTTCTATACTATATATGGCTATCCATATATAGAAGTATATGTATCCATATATAGAAGGATAGAAGAATACAGTTGGATCCTTACTTCATATCATATACAAAATTAACCCAAAATGGAACAAAAATTGGCTGTATGAGCTCCCATTAGAAGGACTGATGCTAAAGCTGAAACTCCAATACTTTGGCCACCTCATGCAAAGAGTTGTCTTACTGGAAAAGACCCTGATGCTGGGAGGGATTGGGAGCAGGAGGAGAAGGGGACGACAGAGGATGAGATGGCTGGATGGCATCACCGACTCGATGGACATGAGTTTGAGTAAACTCTGGGAGTTGGTGATGGACAGGGAGGCCTGGCGAGCTGCAATTCATGGGGTCGCAAAGAGTCAGACACGACTGAGCGACTGAACTAAACTGATATATGGCTATCCAGTTGTCCCAGCACCACTCGTTGAAAAGATTATTCTTTCTTTATTGAACAGTCTTGACATTCTTGGCAAAAATCAGTTGTTCATGGACATATAGCTTCCTGGATTCTCAGTTCTATTCCACTGATCTAACTATCTCTCCTTATGCCAGTCAGCACTGTCTTGATTACTGTGACCTTGTAGGAAGTTCTGAGTTCAGGAATTATGATTCCTCTAACTTCACTCTCCTTTTAAGATAATTTTGCTACTCCTGGTTAATAACTTTTAAAAACATTAAAAATGAAGCTGCAACTCAGTAAAGAAAGAAAATGTCAAGCAGGCACTGTGACCTATGCTTGGTATGTACAACTTTCAGGAATGTTTATTCCACATACTGGATTGATTTAATGTGAAAGTCACTTCTTTGGAGCCTTTCCTCAAACTCTTTTTCTAAGAAAACCAGTAACTTCTTCATTCATACACTGTACCTATATCTACCAACACCTGGAACTGGAACACTATATTTGTCTATTTGTATTTGTCTATTTGTATATGTCTATTCCCCACCCCACCCCCACCATTAGACTATAGCCCCATGGAGGACTAAAATCACATTTGTCTAATTTGTCCCTTGATCCCCAAAGTCATGTCCTAAGTAGATGGCCAGTATGTATTTGTTGGAAAGAGAGAAGACAATAGTGACAGAAGGGTGGATACTTAAGAAGGTAAAAGGGAAGCAAGAGTGGATGAGAAAGAGAAAATAGGTGCTAAGTCGTCTCAGTCATGTCCGACTCTTTGCAACCCCTTGGACTGTAGCGTGCCACGCTCCTCTGTCCATGGGGAGTGGGTTGTCATGCCCTCCTCCAGGGGGTCTTCCTGACTCAGGGATCTAACCTGCGACTCCTGCAGCTCCTGCTGCTCCTGCCTTGCAGGCAAATTCTTTACCACTGAGCTATCAGGAAAGCCCAAAGAAATAGGTAACACTTACAAAATGTTCATAATGTTCCAAACAACCCTAGGAAATAAGTTACTCTTCTAATCCCCATTTCACAGATGAAAACATGAGTCACAGAGTTCAGCAATTTGCTGAAAGTCACACAGCTATCAGGTAGCCTAGGGTGGTCTAGCTCCTTGGCCGTGTTCTAAATTACTGTGCCAGGCTGCCTCTCAGATAAAGACTAATAAAACAGAGATCCCTGAACTCTGCCTTTAGACTTTGGTTCAGTAGGTTTGAGGTGGTACCCAGATATCTGTACTTTTAAACAGATTCCCAAATAATTTGGTGGAGAGCTCAGCTGGAAACCAATGCTTTAAGGAGTGGCCAAATAAAACACTGTGGAGGGTCAAAGCAAGGAGGATTCTGTTGAGATGTCACACTTGGGAGGAAACTCTAGGATAAGTAAGAGAAAACTGGGTATGAGTAAAGATGAGGAAGGAAGAGAAACACAAGCTACTGGTAGTCTAACCAAGAAACAGAACTAACCAAGCAGGAACCACCCCTCCCCTGGCCCTCAGCTGGCCCTTGACTATGACTGTTTGGCATATCCTGCAGTGACATGCACCTTCTACCAAGTCCTAGAATCGTAGGATCTCAGAGTGTCCTATGAGCAAATGAATAAACCGTAAGGGCAAATAGGAACAAATAGTAAGAGAAAGAACTAACATTTGTTTACTGCTTATTATGTGCCAGGCTGTGTTCCAGATGCTTTATATATAAGAACTCCGTTTGCATAACAGTCCTAGAAGGCAGGTCCTATTGTTTTCCCTCATTTTACAGGTAAGGAGCCTGAGTTACACAGAGGTTAAGAAGCCTATAAAAGTCACATGGTAAGAAATGGCAGAGACAGATTCAAACCTAGGCAGTTTTGCACCAGAGCTCACACTCTTAGACTGCTTCTAGAAGAAAGAGAAAAAGAAGCAATGAAAGATGAGACCATTAATGGGATCAAATTTTCAGGAGACATGAACACACAAGCCCTCTGAGGCCCCCTGATGCTGGCCCTGATCTGGCAGGAATGTTCAGAAGACCAGGGGAGCCCAAAGGGTACTTAGCCCCCTCCCCTGAGGGACTATGGGAGCTACTACAGGTGGCTGGCCATTTGAACCTCCACGGCTATGGAGACAAGCCAAGACTGTTCCAAGTTTCTAAGACTCCCAAATAAGGGCTAACTGAGTCTCTTTTTGGTAAATTTCATTAAAAAAACGGCTATCCAAAAAAAGGGGTATTTGTCCTGAGTTATCTCAGTAAGGGAAAATGACTTTTTAAAATTACCATTACTTAGGTAGCAAGAAAAGTCTAAATGATGCTATCAGGGGCTCTGAAGGACTTTTATTTCTGCCGATGTTGAAACATGTATGATGTCTGTAGGATAAACTTTCTGAAATTTGGATCTTTAGAAACACTGCTTTGCTGTGTTTCCTGATGGTGACTGACAGCCAGCTGTAAATGGGTTACATCAAGGGCAGGGATTGCTGAGCTCTGCGCTGCAGACATTTTAGGCTGGATAATTCTTTGTTGTGGGGACTATCTTGTGCATTGTGGGATATTTGGCAGCATCCCTGGTATCTAGCCATCAGATACCAATGAGATTCCCCCTTCCAGCTATGATAACCAGTCATTGCCAGCTGGGCAAAAGTTACCCACAGATGACAACTACTGATCTAGGAGAAACCATTATAATTTGGCTCCTCCATGATCTCTTCAAGCTTTGCATGAAATGTTCACTTTTTAATCACAGTGCTTCAAATACTTGGGTGTTATCCCTAAAAAAATATTTATAAACAAAATATATTTAGTAGTGGGATATGAATATGTTTGTGTCCTTAGAAGAGTGAGAGGAGGCAATATGTTCTTAGTGATAGTAAATTGGTAATACTATCACTATTATTATTAGCTATTACTAACTGTAATTAATGTTAAGTACTGTGCTAAAATTAGCATAAGTAATCTCATTGAATCCTCACACCATCCCTAAGGAAGGAATCTAGTCATTATGCCTATTTAATAGACTGGGAAACTGGGTAACTGGGTCAAGATCAGCCAGCTAGAATCATCAGAGCCTGTATTCTTTGTAGTTCTGCCCTAATCCAAGCCAGTTTCTTTCTCTTAGCATGATCTTTGTCATCTCACAGGAAGCTCAGACTATGTCTATCTGCCCTACCCGACACCAGCTCTTGCTTATCCTTTAAATCTCAACCTTCTTCCTCCAGGACCTTCCCTGTTCCCTGACTTCAGCCTCTGATTTCCTATGCTCCTGTCATACCCTGTACACATGTTTATTATTGTATTTACTGTATTATGTCATCTCTTTGTACTTCTGACCCCTCTTTACTGGGAGAGCTTTGAGGGTCAGAAGCTTCCCTTATTTATCTCTATCTCCAGTGCTTTACATATAGGCATACAATAGGAGCCAAATGGCAGAAAGTGAAGAGGAAACTAAAGAGCGTGTTGATGAAGGTGAAAAGAGAGAGTGAAAAACCCGGCTTAAAACTCCACATTCAAGAAACTAAAATCACGGCATCTAGTTCCATCACTTTATGGCAAATAAAAAAGGGAAAAGTGGAGGCAGTGACAGATTTTATTTTCTTGGATTCCAAAACCACTGCAGGCTGACTGTAGCCCTGAAATTAAAAGACACTTGCTCCTTGGAAGAAAAGCTATGATCAACCTAGATAGCATATTAAAAAGCAGAGACAGCACTTTATCAACAAAGATCTGAATAGTCAAAGCTATGGTTTTTCCAGAAGTCATGTATGGATGTGAGAGTTGGACTATAGAGAAGGCTGAGCACCGAAGAACTGATTCTTTCAAATTGCTGAAGAAGACTCTTGAGAGTCCCCTGGACAGCAAGAAGATCAAACCAGTCAATCCTAAAGGAAATCAGTCCTGAATATTCATTAGAAGGACTGATGCTGAAGCTGAAGCTCCAATACTGTGCCCACCTGATTCGAAGAGCTGACTCATTGGAAAAGACCTTGAGGCTGGGAAAGGTTGAAGGCAGGAGGAGAAGAGGGCGGCAGAGGATGAGATGATTAGATAACATCGCTGACTCAGTGAATGAGTTTGAGCAAACTCTGGGAAATAGTGAAGCATAGGGAAGGCTGGTGTTCTGCAGTCCATGGGGTTGCAAAGTGTTGGATATGACTTAGCGACTGAACAATACTGCTGCTGCTACTGCTAAGACACTTCAGTCATGTCCGACTCTGTGCGACCCCATAGACGGCAGCCCACCAGGCATAAATATGGGCTGTCTAGCAAAAACTTCACAGTCAGAACAGGATTACATCTGTTTGGGTTGAAAGACATAGGAAGTAATAGTCCAGGGACCTAATCTTAGAAAGACAGATGAAAAGAAACCTACCCAAGATCATGTAGTTGGGGGTGGGGTGAGGCAAGAAGGGGTCCCCAAAACCAAAACCCAGTCCCCTCACCACCGCTCAGTGCCTTGTCCACTTGCTATACAAACACTGATGGTGAAGTGAAAGCTTTCATGGCACTGATATAGGTAAACAAGTGAATTTGTGGGTTGACACATGGCCAGCAATAAATTCATAAAAGGTAAATATTGACATATGAAGATTATATGTCACTGTATTTACTGTGTAGAGAACTTAACCAAGAGTTAGGATAGCTTCTGTGTTCGTTTTGGTTCCTTGGCAAATTAGTGAGATTCCAGTCAAATCATTTCAGTTCTTTGTGCTTTTATTTCTTTTGGCTGTAGGATTCTGCTGATTAAAGAACATGCGATCCATTTCTATGCTTTTAAATGTGTTTCTCTATTTGAGCATGCTCAGCTGGAAGTGGAAATATGTGGGCTTCATAAGGATAAAATCCCACCATGATCTGTAACTTGTGTGATTTACAGAATTATTGAACCCCAAAGCTTTGAGGAGCCTGATAAGTCATACAGTGAAAATTTCCAGCTAGTGGCTGAATTTCCTTTGCAGAATCCCCAGTAGGTGCTTAGCGAGTCTCACCTCACAGTCTGTGATGTGAGGAGGAAAGTGATTTAGATTGAAGGAAGGTAGGGTAGTGTGAGTGTATGTGTGTGTCTTTCTGATTGGCGTATGCCTACGTGTCCATCTCCCTTTCTGCAGGGGTTATGATTTGTTGGTTTCTTTACATTACTAATCTTTAGCACAGGGCTTAGTAACAATAATCATCATGTAACTTAACAAGTACTTATGTCAGAGACTGTGCTAAATGTTTGACATAGATTAGCTTATTTAATCTGTATAAGAACCTTATGAAACAAATACTATTATTACCTTTATTTTTCCAATAAGGAAATTAAGGTTCAGAGAGATTAACTAACTTGCCTAAAGACACATGTCTACTAAGAGCTAGAGTCTCAAGTTTATTTCTGACAGAGCTGGAGTTATTCATAACCAAATAAATATTTACTGTGTCTAACTAATGAAATCCCCATCCACCACCATGCCTTATTTCCCTGCTACAGATGAGAGAAGAGTATAAAGCTTACATATACCAAACAGTAACAATATTTGTATAAATATTGTAGGTTTAATTCAGCTGAGAGATTGGTTTTTCACATTATTGGAGGTTTTCCTTCAGCTATCAAGTTTGAGTTTCAAAAACACAAGTTAAAACAAAAGTAACAATATACATTTTTATGTATATTTAAAGACATAAAATATATAAAATATTTTCATAGGTACTTCACTAGGCCATATTTACAAATGCTGTATTTAAGTTAATATATTATCAAGTCTACTATAAACAAAGCAATAAAATATAAGGCTGGATCAATAAAGAAAGCAGAGTAGTAATTTAGGCTTCCCTAAAGAGAAACTGGGGCCTCTCTGGTGCCTCAGCAGTAAAGCATCCACCTGCCAATGCAGGAGGCCTGGGTTCAGTCCCTGGGTTGGGAAGATCCCCTAGAGAAGGAAATGTCAACCCCCTGTAGTATTCTTGCCTTGGAAATTTCATGGGCCAAGGAGCCTGGTGGGCTACAGTCCATGAGGTCACAAAGAGTCAGGCATGACTTAGTGAGTAAACAACAACAGCAAAAGACAAACTAGATAAAACATTTCTTTGGGAATATTACCAGCTTTTATTTTTTCTGTTAAAGCACAACCTAAAGGAGAGAAGTAATTTCTATGTTAATTTTAAACAATGGAAATCTGAGGCAGATATAGCCGAAATGAGTAAATTAACTGAAGGTTGACGTTCTCATTTATGGACATATAAATAAAGAAGTTTGGCCATCTCACACAGTTAATTATTAACGGGGAAATGCGAGCCAAACTCATGAAGCAGGTAAAGTTTATTTTTAGACATTCAGCTGGCTTCTCTCTCTGGCTTCTCTTTTGGGGTCACCCCAGATGCCTAGTAACCTTAGCCTGATTCTGCCTTCCATAAGAAGCAGTGCCCTGTGTTTTAGACCTTTACTTCTGTCAGGATCCTTTCAGATGCCAGTGTTACAGAGCTAATACCAACTGGCTGAACAGAGGAAAAATAATTTATCAGAGTGTGTAATTGTCAAGTCTAGGAGTAGCCCTAGCCTGAGGACCTAGATATTCAAATTACATAACTGAGAAGCTGTCTACCTCCAGATCCCTTTCCTTTTTCTTTCTTTTTTAAATCTCTTTCTGATGGAGGTTCTAAGTGTTAGAATACAGCTGCTGCATATAGACATCTTACCAGCTTAGCTACTCCTGTTTAAAAAGGGCGAGTTTCTGAATAGTCCCTGCAGGCCTCGAAAGGCTCATTTGTGCCTGTCATGTGCCCATCTCTGACCTAAGGCCAGGCCTGTCCTATCTATAGAGTTTGAGATGGAGTTAATCCCATCACAAATACACAGGCTTAAGTTGGGAAGAGGATAGTCTTCCAAAGGAAAGTTGAGGTCCTAGTACCATATGTGGAGAATGAGTGTGTAGCAGTCACAAACAATATCTACACCCATCTGGTTATCATAGGGAACATAACAGGTACCCTCATAGGATGGAGACTGATCATCGAAAGCATTGTGGTATCCCTAAATGACCACATCCAGGTGACTCTTCACAGTTCATATGTAAACCAATGCTCTTGAATTTATAATATAGTTAACATAAGGATGAACACAGCAAAACTGGACCCATAGCAATACACGAGGAGTATTTAGGTGGTAGCCTATTCTGCATAGCCATCAGTGACTCCTGCTTTAATTGAATCTTACTGTAATATCTCAAGGAAGATGAAAGTGGAAAATGAGCTGGAAATGGACGAGCAGTTTTCTAATAAGCCCACTAGTGTGCCACATTTGGGTGCTTAATGATTGTTATGAATCACATTTGTCTGAGTAATTTCAATTATATACTACAGAAATACTTTCACAATGGTGTGTAGAGATATACAAAGATATTCATTGCAGCATAGCTGACAATTGTGAAAAATTGTGAATGACTTAAATATTTATCAATAAGGTAAATGTTAAATGAATTATAGCCAAACAATAGAAAGCTCTGCTGGTGTTACCTGAAAATGTTGACATGGAGCGATGTCCCCAAACATCTTATTTGATGAATAAAGTTGAAAAAAATATATAGTAAGACCCTAGCTTTGTTTTCTTAAGAAATGATATGGTGTGTGTATGCATAGACAAGAAGGGTCTGGAACAATGTACACCAGCTTGTTAAAACTGTTGCATCTGCAAAATGGGATCATATGGAGGAGAGTTTTTACTTTTTCATTTGTGCGTTTCTCTCTTCTATATGTTTGAATTTTTAAAAACAAGTATGTATTTAACATGTATATTTTAAAGTTTTTTAAAAGCCAGAAGTAATATCTAAAATTGTGTCATCTTCTAATGCCATGCACACAGACAGTCGTTTTTCTTGAGAGCCCCCAGTCTTCTCTCTGTAAAATCTTTCTCCACTTGTCATTTTCACAACTCATACTGTCACTCTTCACTGCTCTCCATTCGGTCTATAGAGGGGTCCCCAGCCTCTGGGATCTAATGCTTGATGATCTGAGGTGGAGCTGATACAATAAAAAGAATAGAAATAAAGTGCACAGTAAATGTAATGCACTTGAATCATCCTGAAATCATTCCCAGTCCGTGGAAAAAAATGTGTTCCACGAAACCAGTCCCTGATGCCAAAAAAGTTGGCGAGCTGGGGACTGCTGCTCTATTGAAAGACCCAGTCAGGACTTACTGGCTTATTAGGCGTTATTTCTAACAAAAAAAGATTGACTTATAATGTGTATGTGGAATGTACTGACAGAGTAACCACTCAGTATCCTTTTCTTTCTTTCCTCCCTCACAATTTATCCCCTCACTAATCCAGAGAGTACTTACACTGTTTATAATAAAACTAAATTTAGATAGATGGCTGGGCAAATGAATTGAGGGATGAATAGATGGATGGATACATAGATATTTCATATGAGGAATAAAATTGAGCAAGTTGAAACAGATCATGGAGGCTCTGTTGGTAAAATCACAGTGAGGTAAAATAGGAAATGAAAATCAGGACCAAGGAAAGGGGAATAAAAATATGCTAGACATCATTCAATAACTATTTGCTGATGGTAATTATAGGGATGGAAAACCCATCAGGCCTATGGAGCTAAAATTAATCAGCAAGTATTCATGCTTCTTTTACTGGTTCTGGCTTCCTGCCTGCCCAGCGCCCAGGCTGGAGACAATTGCATGACAGCTTGTCAGGACAGAAGGAGCCAAACAAGCAGGCAGAGGCTCACAGCAGCAGCCTTCTATGCCCTGTCACGTTCACTGGAATCTCAGGCAGGCAAGATAAAGTCCGTCTGTGAAAGACTGCAAACCTAGCTTACAAATCGTGAATATCACTACATCAACTGAAAAGGGCCAGTTAGTAGAGGTACTATTTCTGCAAAGTAATAGTTAATTCATTTGTGCACTATTTGAAATGTTTAAAACAAAAATCCTTATGCTTTTCTTATTAAAGCTGGGAAGGGGAATCAGTAGGACTTATAACAACTATACTTAATTTTCAGTGTTCATTGCTGGCAAAAATTTTAGGTCATGATCACAAAAATTTTAGGTCATGATTAATTCCCCTAAAATGTAAAATACGATATTTGTGTCACTGTTAATATTTTGATAAATAGCTGTCGCAGTAGACATCTGTTGTTTTCTGTGTGGCCTTTTCTCCTACTTTAATTTAAAATCCTAATTATTGGAAAGAGCATCTCTCTTCTCTTTTCTTTCCTTCTCTCTCTTTCTCTCTCATTTGTACCCCACTATTAAGTATCAGTGGATGGGCATTTCACCTAGGCTTTGCCAGTCAGAGTATAATCTCAACTAGACCCAGCGAGATCCATGGAGCTACTCCCAGGGATATCCACTAAAATTTTTGGAAAAGAAGAGCTTTCTTTCTATTGATGTTACTAAGCTGGTAGAGTTTTAAATCCAAGAGCTGTGGGCCACCAGGTGGGGGTAACCTTCCCAGGAATAAATCCAAAACAGAGGAAAGTAAAGCTAAGAGATAGGAGTCAAGTCCTTTTTTAAAATAAGTTTTAAAAATTTCTTCATTTGTGGTTTTGCTGGGTCTTTGTTGCACAGGTGGGCTTTCTCTAGTTGCAGTGAGCAGGGGCTACTCTCTGTTGCGGTATGCGGGCTTTAAGTGCACAGGCTTCAGTAATTGTGGTGCTTGGGCTAAGTTGCCCTGTGGCATGAGGGATCTTCCTAGACCAGGGATGGAACCCACGTCCCCTGCACTGGGAGGCAGATTCTTAATCACTGGGCCAACAGGGAAGTCCTCAAGTCATTTTGATATCATTTGAGCCCTTGAATCCAACCATGCCTAAAACTAAATTTCCTCTTGACTTTTAAGCAAATCAGTAAATTTTCTTTTTGCTTTAACAGTTGGGTTTCTTTTAAATCCATTAAAAAAAAATCTTGATAAAATACTAATGGCAAGTTTTCTTTGTGTTTTCCATGAGAAATAACCTGGGGGAGAACTTTCATGATTTAGACAAGAGCTATTCACCTCCTGGAAATTCTCCCTGACCACCACCTCCAGACCCACAACTACCTCCCTGTCCTTAAACATCCAGGTGATTTGATGGGTATGTAGTGCTCCATGCAGCTATCACCACATTTCTACACATCTTCCTTGTTTGATAACGACTTGTTACTCTGTCTCCATTTCTTCCAGAGTCCAGGCTGTATCTTAAATCATTTTTATGGCCTTGCAACCTTACACTGGAACCTAACATGTAATAGTTGCTATTTGGTTGAAGAAATTATATTTTCCTGAAGAAATGAATGAATGGGAGAGGAAAATAGTTGGGGAAATCCCTTCTATTAATGAAGATTCCATGACTGATTGAAATTGTCAATAAAATAACTAGTATCAGAAGGCCAGAGTAAACCAAATTAATATATCCAAATGGAATCCTCAAACTGTCAGTCCTTAGTGGGTGTCTAGTTGAGAAATTGTCCTTTTTCTGATCATTAGGATTCAGAAGCTGGGTGAATGTGGAGGAGATGGTCCTTTTTTTTTTTCCTGCAAAACATTGACTGTTTAAAAATCCACAAAATTTAATAACCTCTTGCGATATGTTTTAAAACTGAAATGTACAACCTGCAATGTGGAGTATAGGTTTTGTGCTGTAAGGGAGGACGCAGGGAGAGCAATGGTGACCAGAATCTTGTTGCTAACTAGTAGGCAATACAGTAGGTGGCTTATGGTAGGGGTCTTCTGTGACAAAGCAAAGAATAACAAGGTCCTGAGGAGAATAAAAAGAGGCAGCACCATCTCTATAGCACAGGGTGGTTGAGTGAGTTTTACAGTTAATATGGGCAAATGATGGGGAAAAAAATCTACTGTACATTGGGATAGGATCAAGGCATTGGAATAACAATCCCATTATGTGGGCAAAATCTTTTTTTATTAATTTTTATTGGAGTATAATTGATTTATGATGTTGTGTTAGTTTCTGCTGTACAGCAAAGATATACACATATCCACTCTCTTTTTTAGATCCTATTTCCATATAGGTCATTACAGAGTACTGAGTAGAGTTCCATGTAATATACAGTAGGTCTTTATTAGTTATCTCTTATATATATATAAAATGTGTATCTATAAATCCCAATCTCCCAATATTCCTCCCCCTACCCTTTCCCCCTTGGTAACCATAAGTTTGTTTCTACATCTGTAATTCTATTTCTGTTTTGTAGATTAGTTCATTTGTAGCCCTTTTTTAGATTCCAAATATGAGTGATATCATATATTTGTCTGACTTACTTAGTATGATAATCTATAGGTCCATCCCTGTTGCTGCAAGCGACATTACTTCATTCTTCTTTATGGCTGAGTAATACTTCACTGTGGGCTTCCCTGGGTGACTCAGTGGTAAAGAATCTGCCTGTCAACGCTGGAGATGCAGAAGATGCACGTTAGATCCCTGGGTCAGGAAGATCCCCTGGAGGAGGAAATGGCAACCCACTCCAGTACTCTTGCCTGGACAATCCCATGAACAGAGGAGCCTGGTGGGCTACAGACCATGGGGTCACAAAGAGTCAGACACCGCTTAGTGACTGAACACACACGCAATATTCTATTGTATGTACATACCGCATTTTCTTATTCTTAAATCAGCAGACTTCTAGGTTGCTTCCATGTCTTGACCATTGTAAATAGTGCTGCAGTGAACAATGGGGTGCATGCGTTATTTCCAGTTAAGGTTTTCCCCAGATATATGGGCAAAAATCTTAATAAAATTTCTAGATGAGTAAGAAAACTTCAGAGTAGGACACGACTGAAGTGACTTAGCAGTAGCAGTAGGACGTGTTACTGGTATTTAGGGTTTTCCCTCCTCTCTCCCACTGCAAGGCAGTCAAGCCTAACTTTCTGCATGTGCTTCAAAGATATGAGTTTGAGCCGACCATTTACTTCTCTCCTTCCACACGCTGCTTCCTCCATCTGCTCTCAGGTGCAACTCATAGGAGCACTCACTTCCTCCAACCACTGAGCTTTCTCAGTCCTTGCCAGACAACTTTCCTTTAGCACGGGTAGTTCCTGCAAGTCTATCTCTTCCCTGGAGCTGCCCAATGACTGGCTTGCCTTCCTTTGCCTCCAAAATGCTTCCCCTGTCCAGCCATAGCTTCCCACCTCCACTGGCGCCACCCCAGAGCAAATCTGTGTGTTTCCTTGAATCCTGTGCCTGCCTCCTCACTGTTCCCCCTGCTTCCTGCCTTAGCTCCTACAACACAGGCTCCATATGACAGGTGGAATGAGCTTTCAAATGGTAAATTAGATTACATCCATAATCAGTGTGCTGATAAATGTCTAACAGCTGCTGCGAGGGAGTATCTCTGTATCTGTTATACAGTTTTACTGATACAAAGAATGCATAGCATACCGTTTACCAAAAAATAATAAAATACACAACACTTTTTACAGTAAATTCTATATAGTCCATTGATTTTCAGATTGGTTTCAATGATTTTTGCCAAACTCTTGTACCCACAGTCAGCCTACAGCTGCAATTCAATTATGTTTGGCAAAAGCAGATCATATTTGGTTAATATTCAGTTCAGCAAAGAAGTCACTCATGCCACTGAAGTTCAAACATGAATGTTGATGACTTTTTTTTTTTACATTAATGAGCAAGATGAAAGTAAAACAACAAAGATGTATGTTTGGACTACCCTTTGGCAATGATGTGAGTGCTTCTCTGTTGATCAGATAGTAGTTTTCAAGTACTGAAAAATATTTCATCAATTTTTTGTGTTATTCATGAATGAACACACATTGAAGTTCAATCTTTATTGCTAAATTTTCTTCTATCATTTTCTTAGGTTTAGACAATCAACACAATAAGTCAAGCTCTGATTTGCAGTGTTTTCCAATTTCAATAGTGTACATACTCCATCACGATTGATTTCAGACTACTGAAATAACATTTCTGAATGCAGAGTTGGGAAGAGATGTTGTATCACACCATTATATGGGATATGCATTACAGAGGATGGATAGAAACAACTTTAAAGCATAGATAATGGTAAAGCAATTAAGAAGTGATGTTTTGAGCATTTATTACCTTGGTTTTTTAAGTATTTTGTTTAATTGTAAGTTTCTAAATGGTTTTTTTGAATCTTGGCCATGATGAACAACTGACTTACAGAATTCCTGAAAACTTAGCAATCAGGTCCCCAAGCAGGTGCAATTGGCTCCAGCACTCATGAATTGCCACCCCTGTGCTGGAATTGTCAGGCTACCCATTGCACTATCTGGGGAAGGAGTGAAAAGAGGCAATAATGATTGTCAATAAAACTAATAATTACTTTTGTTGTGGTGAACTAACAATGAAAAATTATACACACCCCTCCTTGTTTCCCAAGCTTAGTGTTTAAAAACTCCTTTTGTACACACCATCCTGTTTGACTTACGGCTTCCTGTGAGGTAGGGGGTAGATATCACCCTTCTTTTATGAATAGAAAAACAAGGCTGAGAAGAAGTGAATGACTGGCTGCAGATGATTCAGTTAAGTAAAGGACAGAACAGGATTTCAAAGTCAGGTCTCATATTGACAAACAAGAGGCTAGAGAAAATTAATTGACTAATACTGACATCAGATTTAAAAGTTGTAACAAACTGTCTTTTTTAACACTTCAGAGTCTGTTATAAAGTACATTCATGTCTTGTTAAGGGACCCCTATACCAAGGATGTTTTGATCTTTCAACTCCACTATTTCTAGCAAAGCCCCACAGGACCTAATAAATAAACAAGGTGTAAGCACCAAAATGGAAATGTAAGTTTTTGAAAATGAGCTGAAAGTTTCCACCTAGAAATGGAACCGATTGAAACAATCTCTACTAAAGGAACATGGAATAGAAAAGGAGATTAAATCAGAAAGAGGAAGAAAGCTAATGACATAATGGCCAGCCACAAATGCCACAAATGAAAAACAAGGTACGTAATACTTGTTACAATTATTCAGTTTGCTCTAATGTCTGCAAACACTAAAAAAACATTAGGTTCCTGCTCACTGCAACATTTATCTCATTTATCTGGTGATATTTACCTCCTCTTTGAATCAGGTATTGCTTAAACTAAGTTCTGCAGCATAAAGAATATAGACTTAATAGGACACCCATAAGCATATCATGCAAATGAGTATAAATTGTGATATTTTAGGTAGCTTATGATGAAACCATTGAAAGCATCATGAGAATCAGCAAAACACCAGGGATGTCCCTAACAATTTAGCATTTCTCAGTTCATGTGGGAATGTTAATTCCAATTACAAAAAGAAGTACCAAAATGGAATTCATTATGATTAAGAACTTGCTGTTCTAAATGTGAATTGTTTATAAAAAGCATGTCTGGTGTAAAATGCAAATATTGAAGCAAAGAAAGACGGGGCTTTTGGAACTCAGCTGGGTTCTGTTGAAATTCTGACCTTACAAAGTTAAACAAGAACAAAAGTGTTTCCTAAAGACAGGATACTGTTTTAAAGCGGCATCTAATAGCTATGGTAGCTGTAGAAGTAATCTTTTTAAGTAAGTTCCAACAACCCACGAAATCTGCTTTTGCTGGCTTAATGTAAAATTTACATATTGAATGAACTGCCATACTCCAAATTAATACATATGAAAATGATAAAAATTTATTGATTCTAATTTACATTTAATGTCATAGATTTAAAGTGAGGTGAGGGGATAAAAGGATAGAATAACCAGAAAGTACAGCCATGACAAGGAATCATGAGCTGTAGGAAAATAAGTTACAAGGAGGTCTCTCTATGTAAAAGGAAATACATGTGGTAAACAACAGTAAAGGTGGAAATGAATGTGGTATGTACACTGTGCTCTTTTCTTCCTCAGGCTCTCTCTTAACTAAAGCTACTAAAGGCATTCATCTCAGCTAATCCAGGTTCTCCATTCTCCCTGGCAACATACTGATTAGGGCAGGACAGGCTGAACACTGGGGCCGCAGTTACTTCCTATGCGCCACACATTGCTGTTTCTACCATTTATGCTCTCCAACAGTTCCTGGCAGTTTTTCCCCCGAAATTATGTTTATTCCATTTGCACTGTTCTAGTAATACTTGATTTAATTAAATATTAAGTAAAATGATGAAACATGAGTAATGAAACTTTTTGGTTTATAAAATCCAAATGGAAAAACACCCTATAAATAATTGCTGTCAAACTAGGTGAATATAAGACTACTTTAAAAGATCAAGGTGAGGACAAAGAGGATGAATCATAAAAATTTAGAAATCTATACTCATATTATTTTTAAGTATTTTTAATTTCTTGCTCTACTTTAAAAAAAAACTGGAAAAATAGTAATACCGAATACTAATAACTGCTAATGATGACTGAACATTTAATATACCCTAAGAATTAGTCAAAGCACTTCATATATATCACATTGCTTAATCTTTATAATAATTTGAGTTAGTACTATTATCATAATATCTTATGGAAAAACCCAAGTGAATTTTTTGGCCAACCCAATATCATCCCCATTTTACAGACAATAGAAACTGAGGCACAGAGAGTTAGGTTGCCCAAGGTTACATTCTTCATAGAGGTGGAGGCCAGCCAGCCATTCTGACTTTTAACAGCTATGCTGATGCAATGCAGGTGTAGTTTATACATGAATGAAAACATAAAATGCCAGTCACTGGACTCTCAAAAGCTTTAGACCCTCATCAAAGGATTAACAACTAAATGTTCAGTCATAAATTCTAGGTTTTAAAGCTTCAAATTTACAACTATAATTTTCTATGATTCCCTTGCTTTAACTGACTTTATTTTAATACCAGTCCAATCACATCGGTGACAAAGTTTTGCCTTCTACAAAGGTGAAAGTTGTAGTCTTAAATACTAACCAGAATGAGAGTTGAGGTCTGTATACACTGGAATAGGGATTTATTGTAGATGCTTAAGCAGGAGTGTGACAGGGCTTAATTGATGATTTGGAGGAGCATTCTGGCAGTGAGGCCTGGATTTTTTCTTTTTCTTTTTAAATTGGTATATAATTGGTTTACAGTGTTGTTAATTTCTGCTATGAAGTGAAGTCGCTCAGTCGTGTCTGACTCTTTGCGACCCCGTGGACTGTAGCCCACCAGGCTCCTCCGTCCATGGGATTCTCCAGGCAAAAGTACTGGAGTGGGTTGCCATTTCCTTCTCCAGGGGATCTTCCTGACCCAGGGGTCAAACCCAGGTCTCTCGCATCATAGGCAGATGCTTTAACCTCTGAGCCACCAGGGAAGCCTAGGCTAAATGTGTACACATATCCCTTCCTCTTCGATCTCCTTTCTACTTCCATCCCCCATCCCACTGTGCATCCAGGTCATCACAGAGCACCAAGCTGAGCTTCCTGTGCTATATATATATATAGCAGGTTCCAACTAACTATCTAAAATGATACAACAGATGAACAGAATTGGAGAATTCACTCTGATAATCTATCAATTGCTGTATAAATGTAAAAAAGTGGTTTAGTTACTGTTCAGGTTTAAGGTTTTATTCACCTTAGGATATAGTCTCAGACCCATTCCATTTCTTCCTTCCTTCCTTTATTACTTATTCATTTAACCACTGGGTACCTACTATGTACTAGTGATACAGTTGGAGAAGGAAATGGCACCCCACTCCAGTATTCTTGCCTGGAAAATCCCATGGATGGAGGAGCCTGGTAGGCTACAGTCCATGGGGTCGCGAAGAGTTGGGCAAGACTGAGCGACTTTGCTTTCACTTTTCACTTTCATGCATTGGAGGAGGAAATGGCAACCCACTCCAGTATTCTTGCCTGGAGAATCCCAGGGACAGAGGAGCCTGGTGGGCTGCCATCTATGGGGTCGCACGGGGTCGCGCAGAGTCGGACATGATTGAAGCAACTTAGCAGCAGCAGCAGCAACAGTGATACAGTGTTGAAAAAGACAGACACAGGCTCTGCCATCAAAGAGCTTTTTAAAAAAATTTTAATATTTATTTATCTGGCTGTGCTGGGTCTTAGTTGCAGCATGTGGGATCTGGTTTCTTGACCAGGGATTGAACCCAGGGCCCTTTGCACTGGGAGCCTGCAGTCCTAGCCACTGGACTACCAGGGAAGTCCCAGAGCAGTTTATATTCTAGAGGGGGAGACAGAAATTTAACAAATGAATCCAAAAGTAGCCAACTATCACTGTAATGTGCTACCAAGGTAAAGTACAGAACACTATAGGATCAAACAGTAATGGGTCTTTTTTTGTTGTTTAATTTTTTTAGGAAGGAGTACTCAGGTGTTTAAACATAAGTCAATTAAAATGAAGACCTTGAGTAATATTTTGACACATTTCTTTAACTCATTTGGCCTCCACAACAATGCAACAATGCAGTAAAAGTGATATTATGTCTAGTTAACCCAATGTTTGATTATGACTGTGTACTGGACTCTGTTCTAGGAGTGGAACATATAGCGATGAACAAGACAGTAAAGGTCCTTGCCTTGTTGCAGTTTGGATATATCACCTCATTCCCACCTTTACTTCTGAGACAATCAAATATATTCCCCCTCAGATAGGGATTCATCCTATTTCTTCTTTTTTGGTAATTATAACTTCCCAGGGTTACAGATTAATAATTTTCTGTTAGTAATTTTTCATATTTAAAGATAAAATCATACATATAAAACACTTTCAGTGGTGTCTGGTAGATAGAAGTTCAGTAAATGTTAACTCCTGTTAGAATTGCTGTTATTATTACATTGCTTAATCTCATGTCCTTTCTGGTACAGAGGAGTTCATTTCTTGAATTAAATTCCACACACATTTATTGCAGGTGTATCACAGGATTTGCAAACTCTTTTGTGGAAATTACAAGATCAGTGAAGAAAAATCTCTTTGTCTATTTCTACCCTCCATGCTTAGCTATGTGATCTTGGATAAACCTCAAGCTCTGTAAGCCTCGGGTTCTCATGTTAAAACCATATATACCTATCTATTCAGCTGTTGTCAGCAGAAGCGGGCAGCAGACTGTATGTGTGGGGTGTGTGTGTGTGTGTGTGTGTTGGGGGAATCAATAAGTGCATAACAAAGCATAACAATCTTAATACTCTGAAAAGCAGATAGTGGGCTAAAGTTTATGCATGCTTTCAGATAAACATGAAAGACTAAAGAATGAGAGGTTTCCCATCAAATTAAAAAATTAACAGGCATATTTAGACCACTGAAAAGAAACGAATCAGGAAATTCTAACACTTTTGCTCCACTGAAAGTGTTTTCAATGGTGCTTGTTAATCTGAAACAATGAGTCCTCTCCTATTTTAAAGTGATCCACTGGACCTGCAAGAAAAAAATGAGAGGGGAGAATTGGGAACTCTTGTAAAAGCAGATGTTATATAAATGCAGGGTGCCAGCAACCTGCAATATGAACAGGTAAGAGGGATGAAATGTTTTGTTTGTTTTTTAAAAGCAGGGATTCAACTATGAATTGAATTATGGTATGGGAAGAGACACTTGATTAGATATGATAGGGTCCCTCTACATGTTTTGTTGTTTAGTTGCTAAGTCGTTTGGGACTCTCTTGCAACCCCGTGGACTGTAGCCCACCAGGCTCACCTGTCCATGGGGTTTCCGAGGCAAGAATACTGGAGTGGGTAGCCATTCCCTTCTCCAGGGGGTCTTCCCCACCCAGGAAGTGAACCTGCATCTCCCACATTGGCAGGCAGACTCTACCACTCTACCATTGGCAGGCAGAGCCACCAGGGAAGTCTGCCTTGCCCCCTTCATATATATTTGAATACTTAAATAATTCCTAATATGACACCTAAGCAGATGAACAAGGATATTCATTTCAGTGCAAGTTTTCACTTTCATGCATTGGAGAAGGAAATGGCAGTCCACTCCAGTGCTCTTGCCTGGAGAATCCCAGGGATGGGGGAGCCTGGTGGGCTGCCGTTTATGGAGTCGCAGAGAGTCGGACATGACTGAAGCGACTTAGCAGCAGCAGCAGCAGCAAGGTAAAATTGTAGGTTTGGGTCTTGACTTTCTTTCCATGAAGCTGTTGGTTGTTTAGGGACCCATCGGGTAAAGACATGTGATTCTAGTATTTGAAACTTGTAAGGTAAGAAACTTGGGAAGTAGGCAAAGTAGCATTCTCGGAATCAATTCTCATTTAGAGGCCACCGTGAGCACCCAAGACTAGGGCTTCCCTCCAGTTGACTACTGCCAAGGAAAAGAAAAGAGAAGTCATTTCTTCTGGATCAGAAGAGGTGTTGCTAACAGAAGGGGTTTTGTTAGCAACTGGGTTGCTCAGTACTCTTCATAAAAATTCTCCTGGCTGAGGGTTCTACACTGGCAAAGGTCTTGGGTCCCTTCTTTCCTCCGGCGGTGAGTGTTTTTTCCTTTGCCAAGATGGTGGCCCTGGCATCATCTGGAGGCGGCCAGTGCAGATCGCCTCCGTACAGGTGGCTTGCTAAAAGCCTAGGTCTCCCCTGTCATCCCTGGACAACAGACGGGGCAGCGTCCGCCACCTCAGAACCAAGGACGAGCGACTTCGGCTGCCGGGTAACGAGAACCTCGGCCAAGATGGTGGACGCGCAGCCAGGCGGCGTCAGCAGCCTTTACCAAGATGGC
Organism: Ovis aries; assembly: GCF_016772045.2. Classification (NCBI taxonomy): domain Eukaryota; kingdom Metazoa; phylum Chordata; class Mammalia; order Artiodactyla; family Bovidae; genus Ovis; species Ovis aries. The sequence continues at coordinate 52,122,839 of NC_056058.1, read as the reverse complement.
GGCGGGCGGTTTCCGGCACGCGCTTACCCAATCCTCTGCAAATGTCAGGGCAGAGCAGCCGCTGCCAGTCTGGGTGCAGCTGAGGGAAAGAGTAGCTGCAGCCGAGAGCCAGGGCAGGGCTAGGTGGAGCTCCCGCAGCCTCCGCCCCCGGCAGCAGCAGGCAAGCGATGTCACCTGTAGGGGCGCAAAAGTTACCTCCCTAAACCCTAAAGCAACACAAACACAACCTTTCCCCGAGTCACACAAATGGCAGTATGTGCCGCCCAAGGTAGGAGGCTCGATCCCGGCGTCGCCCTAGCCCTCCCGAGGCGGCGAGCTTGGGAAGGGGGCTGGGGCGGGGGCCTCCCGCGCCGACTCCCCTCGCCCCACGCCCCTCTCTTTGGGGACAAGCCACGTGTTTCCCTCGGACGGAGGGGGAGGTGCGTAACGGGAACAGCTGGAAGGAGTTTCACGCTGACGTTTTAAAGCTGCGTGTGTTCAATTTTATTTGGAGGGACTGTGGTCCCATGAACACGAAATGGTGAGCAACGCATTGAGGCGAGTGCAGCAAATGTCAAAAATCTGGGGAAGGGCCTCCGCGGGAAACTTGGACGTGGGCCCCGGAGGGGGGGTGGAAGGAGAGGTCAGGAGTTGGGGGTGGCGGGGGAGGAGGGCGTACTTTGCAAGCAACTTACTATTTCGCTTGCAACTTGCTTTTAGGCCTGCCACCTCCTGCTTTCCTTAAAAATAATAAAAAGTGCAAAGAAATCTAGTTCGCCGGAGGTTTTGCATTTGGCGTGCAACTTCCTTCAAGTGTGAGCGCGCTAGGACGAAGGGAGGGATGGGGGTTGAACTTGGCAGGCGGCGCCTCCTTCTGCCGCCGTCGCCGCCTCGCAGACTCGGAGAAGAGGGTGGGGGACGGTCGCGGCGCGGGGGAGGGTGGGTTCTGCTTTGCAACTTCACTCTGGGTGCGAGCGCGCTCGGCTGGTGCAGACTGGGCCGCCCAGACGATGCGGGGGTGGGGGACCGGCGGCACGCGACTCCCCGTGGGCCAAGAGTACGTATGAGCCGACCCTCTTCCCTGCCCGCCACTCCCTGAAGCCTCCCCAGAGGGCGTGTCTGGCTGTCCGGTCCGGCGAGCGGCCGAGACGCTGCGGCACCGTTTCCGTGCAACCCCGTAGCCCCGTTCGAAGTGACACACTTCGCTCAACTCGGCCCGGGGGCGGAGGCGCGGACCGGCCCCGCGGCTCTGCTGCGGCCGCGCCCCGGCTCCCCCAGCCAGCCCGCTGTCGTCCGCAGGGGCGCTGACGGCGTTTACCGCCGAAGGACTGGGCGAGCTCCGGAGTGGATCTGGAGTCGCGGAGTTGGGCGGGGGCGGGAAGGAGCGGCAAGAAGAGAAACTATAGAGAAAACTCAGCTTCCCTCCGAAGCCCGCCCCAGAAAGGCCAGGTCGGCCCCGCCGGCGCCTCCTCTCCTTTTGCCTGCGGGGTGGAGAGGTGGGGGTCGAGGAGGCGGCCTGGGCGGGAGCCGCGCCGGGGGGCCGCGGGCGGGCAGGCGCCGTCGCAGCCGGGGTGGCGGGGCCCGCGCGGAGGGCGTGGGGGCGGGGGCCGCGGCCGCTCCTGCAGTTGCCGAGCGTCGCCAACAGGTTGCACCGTTCCCCGCTCCGCCGCGCGGCCCCTCGGGCGGGGAGCGGCCGGGGGTGGAGTGGGAGCGCGCGCGCGCGTGTGTGTGTGTGTGTGTGTGTGTGTGTGTGTGTGTGCGCGCGCGCCGTGGCGCCGCCTCCGCCCGCCCCCCTCGGTCCCGCTCGCTCGCCGCGGCCGGGCGGCCCTTTCGCGTGTCCGCGCTGCCTCCCCTCCTCCTCCTCCTCCATTTTGCGAGCTCGAGTCTGTGACGGGAGCCCGAGTCACCGCCCGCCCGTCGGGGACGGATTCTAGTGGGTGGAAAGAGACGCCGCAGCCGGAGCGGCGGAGCGCCGGCCCGGAGGACGCGCGCCCGAGAGCCCCGGCCCGCGAAGACGCGCGCGGGGCGGGGGTCTGGCTTGTCAGCCGGGAAATGGGAGACTTTCTCAAATAGGGGCTCTCCCCTCCCCCTCATGGAGAAGGGGGCGGCTGTTTACTTCCTTTTTTTTAGAGAAAAAAATCTCTCCCTCCTGCTCCTCCTGCTTTCACACGCTAAGTTGTTTATCTCGGCTGCGGTGGGAGCCGCGGACGGTGGCGGGTGAGCGGCGCAGCCGGCAGAGGTAAGGGGAGGGCCGGGGGCTGGGGCCCGCGTGGGCGCTTGCTCCCCGAGGTGCGGGCCGGGGCCTAGAGGCTGGCTCGGGGGCGCCGCGGTAGCTCGCAAACTTTTATTAGCCTCGGGGAGTGGGGGTGGGGGCTGGCGAGGGCCGGGTGGCGGTGACGAAAGGGCAGCGCGCGGGTGACAGGGCTGGCCTCTTCCTCTCCCTGGGCCGCCGTCCCCCGGGGCCGAGGGGGAGGAACCCGAGCTCCCTGCGAGTGGAGCCTCGTCGAGCCGCCCCAGGTTTCCAGGCTCTCGCTCTGGTTCCCTGGCAAGGAATCCTGGCTCTTTTTTTTCCTTCCCTAGTCCCTTTTCTTTTCCCTCCCAGGGGGGCCTCCCTGACACCCATTTTTCTGGTGAACGTTGAGTGGCGTCTGAATTCTCCTCGCCTGAATCTTTCCACTCCACCCTAGTGCACCCGAGCGCGAGCAGGGTTTGTGTCGAGGCTCCAGTGCGTCTTCTTTCTGGCGGGCACGCAGTGTGTGTGTGTGTGTGTGTGTGTGTGTGCGCGCGCGTGCACACACACACACACACGCAAGGGGCTGACTGTCTGCGACTTGGAGACTTCGGCCGGGGCTGGCGTTATCTGGTGGAAGTGGGCGTGTCGGAGAAAGAACTCAACAGGTCTGGACACATTTCTCTCTTAACCTCGCACTTTTTCCCCCTCTCCCCTCCCTCGGCCCCGGGTTTGTTCTCTAGCGCTTGACATCACTTCGCGCCTGAAGCTTTGAAGTAGCCCCTTTTAGAAAAAAGACCCTCCCTAATCATTATAGTTTTGTGGTGCAATTTTTGACAAGCGCTAGTCTGACGTTTTGAGATTGCAGACCTGACAGTTGCAACCAGGTAATGCCGCTTAAGACCCCTTGGCATGGTTCGTTAACGCCGATTACTGTGACAGGGTTATTTGCAACTTAAACGGGGGGATAAAGTCGTTTGAGGTATCTTTTCGTTTTATGAAGTTTTGTTTTGGTTTCGAGTTTGAAGGCAGCTGTCAAAGCGGCTTGGAAATTCATTAGGCTCCTTGTGATACCTTATGTTTAGAGATCTTTATCAGATAAATACAGCAGAGGGGCGGGGAGAAAAGCAGTTTACCCTTGAGGTTTCTAGAGGCGGGTACCTACCACTGTCTACCTTCATCACATTCCACTTTTAGAGAGGACCAGTGAAGTTTGAGCACCTCAAAGTCTCCGTACAGGAAAAGTTTTCTTTCTTTGAACGAGATTTGACTATAATGTCGCAAATAATGCTTATCAAAGACTCTGCCTGCCTCTTAAAACATCTTGATTGTCAATAACCTGTCAACCTAACGCTCTTGAAAGAAGGCTCAGAATTAGAATAGGTGAAGCTTTAGAATTCGGAGCAAATTGTTCTGAGCATTTTACTTCGATTTATATAAATGTGATTTTACAGGTCTGGGGTGTTTTTTTTTTCTTTGTTTTTTCAATACTTAGATATTCAGAAAGGAAAACATTTAATTTCGAGATTGTAATAGTATTTCATACTGAGGTCTTAAGCAGTTTAAAAACATGTTTCATCTAGATTATGTTGTGTTGTAAGGGTTTGAGAGAGCTATAGTTCTTGTACAGTATTTAAATAAGATAAAATTGTAGTGTGAAGCTACTACACATTCTATTCTACTTTTTTAAATCTAAATTTTGATTAGCCAGTGCCTTTCATTTCATACATCCAAAATTTGAAGGCAGGCACTATTAGGCACATTCAGTAGGAAATACGGGTTAAAATAAGAGCCTTTTCCTACTTTGTTGGAGAATGAGCAGACCATCATTGTTTATTTTTCAAATAAAATACATGGTTCACCAGTAGGTTGTACTAAACCGTGTGGATGTGTGACCAGCCAGTAGGAGGGGAATTGGGGAGTAATTAGAAACAATTCTAGCATAGTTTATCAAATTTTACGTTTATTGGTTCTCAGAAAAGCCGATAACCTTGATTAGTTGAAAAGAAATGATCATACTTCTTTTTAAAATTAAATACTTTGACATCAGCTGGAACTTTAGAATAATCAGATGTCATGAATTATAATGTCTCTGATTAACAAAGTTACCAGTTTGTGAGTGGCAGGATGAATACCCAGGCTTAGTTTGATACAATTTTGTTCAGAGCTGTGCAAATGGACTGCATTGTACTTTTAAATGTGATGCACTGAATGGGAGCAGGAGCCTCTGCTTTTGTATTCTGGAAGACAAAATCTATCTATTCTTTTGATGACAAGGAATTAGATCCGGTGTTAACTAAAAGGTTCATTTAACAGGCTCTTACTAATCGGATCACAGAGATAATGTGATTTTGTAGCTTATTATGTCCCCTTCTTTCTTGTAGCTGATACTCACTGATGGACCCCAAGGAGTCATTAAGCACCCCCAGTAGAGAAGAAATCCCCAGCAGTGTGCTTGGTCGAGAGAGGGGAAATGTGATGGACTTCTATAAAACCCTAAGGGGAGGAGCTACTGTGAAGGTTTCTGCATCTTCTCCCTCACTGGCTGCTGCTTCTCAGTCAGACTCCAAGCAGCAAAGACTTCTGGTTGATTTTCCAAAAGGCTCAGGAAGCAATGCGCAGCAGCCAGATCTGTCCAAGGCAGTTTCACTGTCAATGGGACTGTACATGGGAGAGACAGAGACAAAAGTGATGGGAAATGACCTGGGATTCCCACAGCAGGGCCAAATCAGCCTTTCCTCTGGGGAAACAGACTTTCGGCTTCTGGAAGAAAGCATCGCAAACCTCAGTAGGTCAACCAGTGTTCCAGAAAAGCCCAAGAATTCTGCATCCGCTGCTGTCTCTGCTGCCCCCACAGAGAAGGAGTTTCCAAAAACTCACTCTGATGTGTCTTCAGAACAGCAGAATTTGAAAGGCCAGAAGGGCAGTAACGGGGGTAGTATGAAGTTGCATACCACAGACCAAAGCACCTTTGACATTTGGAGGAAAAAGCTCCAGGATTTGGAGTTTTCTTCTGAGTCCCCAAGTAAAGAGACAAGTGACAGTCCTTGGAGATCAGACATCTTGATAGATGAAAACTGTTTGCTTTCTCCTTTGGCAGGAGAGGATGATTCATTCCTTCTGGAAGGAAGCTCGAATGAGGACTGTAAGCCTCTTCTTTTACCGGACGCTAAGCCTAAAATTAAAGATAATGGAGATTTGATCTTACCAAGTCCTAACAGTGTGCCACTGCCCCAAGTGAAAACAGAAAAAGAAGATTTTATCGAACTCTGCACCCCTGGGGTAATTAAGCAGGAGAAACTGGGCCCAGTTTATTGTCAGGCCAGCTTTCCTGGGGCCAACATAATTGGCAATAAAATGTCTGCCATTTCTGTTCATGGTGTGAGTACCTCTGGGGGACAGATGTACCACTACGACATGAACACAGCATCCCTTTCTCAACAGCAGGATCAGAAACCTATTTTTAATGTCATTCCACCAATTCCTGTTGGTTCAGAAAATTGGAATAGATGCCAGGGGTCTGGAGATGACAGCTTGACTTCCTTGGGGACTTTGAACTTCTCTGGTCGATCTGTTTTTTCTAACGGCTATTCAAGGTAAGATTAACGCTTTCTGTTTCTTGAAAATGGTATGTTTAAGATCCACTGATAGATTTAAACATTTATTTGAACATATTCGACCACAAGTCAAGTGCTTTTTCATGTGAAAAAGTTTAAGTGGTCTTTTGAAAGTAGGCTTGGTAGACAAACTACGTGATGTATCTACACAAAACCCTTTCAAGTTTTGTGTTTGCTTTTTCCAAAATAGTGGTATTTGGTATCCCATTGGGCAGTGATTGGAAATTTTATGTAAAAACTTAAAATAATATTGCTCATTAACAGATAAATTTAGTAAAAGTGATGTAAATTCAGAGGGGGATAATGTGTGGAAACATTTATTGTGCATATTTTTAAGTTGTCCTAAAATATGCTCTTACATTACAATGTATTTGTATATCTGTGAAGTGTTAGCCTGGGGAAAATTAGAAGTACTGACAATGAACCCTTTTCTTCAAACTGTGAACCTTCCTGTTGAAGAAACAGTTCTGAGATTACTAAAGCAGTGCAGTGGACAGTTTACCTGACCCGAGTATTAGATGTGGGACAGAGTTCCTGACCCAGGGCAGATAAGTTATGTCTGCTGATTGGTTTCTTTAAGAAAGAAATTGGTGCTGAGTTTACCTTCAAATGTTCCTGCAAGTTCTCACATATATAACTAATGGCCAACATTGTTAAGCTTCAGTCTCAGCTATGTTTAATTTGTTTCTATCTTCTTTATTCTCCATCATTTATAAGTATACTGACATTTCTGTTTGACTCAAAAAGGTCTGTAAAAATGTAATTACCAAGAAAAAGTTCTCAATGTAAGTGAATCTATTGGTAGGAGTTAAATGCTCTGTCCTGCACACCCATTGCCAATTCAGATAAATATGTATCACATTTTAGGTGTGAAGGAAAAAATAAAAATTAATTGTAGAGACACAAGATTGATTTATCAGTGAGACTCTTTGAGCCGGGAGGAGGGCATAGTAGACATCATGATTTCTTTCTACGTAAGTACTTCATGTTCTAAAATGTTAACGGTAGTCACTTCCCACTAACTAGTCATTGAAATTTTTGTTTAAAACTTTTAAGAATACTTTCTCTATTAATGATATACCCTAATCCTGAGGTGACTCTTTTCTTTCCTCTTTAAGTAGGAAGCTTTGCTCGTTGGGGAAAAATTTTAGACTTAGATTTAGGCTATATTCTATTCCTTTTAAAAGGCCTAGACGTTTCTTATAAAAGAAAAAAAACAAATCCTTGGTTCTTGTGTGTTTTAATGTAAACTACCTACTAATCTGTTACTTAAATAATAATTATCTTTTACTTAGAACATTTAAACTTTTTATTGCTGTCATTCTGAGCTGAAGGTTTAAAATGTTTTCAGTAAGAAGATTTGAGATGTTAACTGCATTAGCCTGTTGTGCTTCAATCTTAAAAGACATGCTGTGATTTAAATTTTTCACTCTCAGTGTTTTTGGTAATGGGATTCATGATTGTGCCTGTTTGTTTTAAAAGAATAAGTACATTTGATTTGACTAAGGTATTTGTAGGAAACTGCTACTTTGATTTATTAAACATTTAAGTGTACAAAGAAGAATAATATATCTTAGGAATCGCTTGGTCATAATTAATGCTTTTTGTTCTGATACTCAGCATAGTATTATTTTCATTTTCCTTACTGTAAAAAAGTCGTGGAACAAGAACTTCTCATTTTCTATTCACAGTTAACTTTCATTAAGCCCTATAAAATCTAGGATCTGGAGAATAAGTCTTAAATGAATATAGTTATTCTTAAATCATTAAAGATAGTTTTAATACTTTTTCTAGTCGTTGATAACATTTAAGGTATGTCAGCCTCAACAACCATAGGATGGTAGGCAAAACGATGATGTGGCTCTTTCAAGATTCTTTAATATTTAGTGAAATGATTATTTTATGCTGATGTGTAGTTTGGAATTATAATCAGTAGTTTGTGTCCCATGAAAAGATGTAATATCTTTACAGAATAGTTTGAGAAGGTTTGAAAATTTTGTGCTTAGTGGCATTATCTTAACATTGGGAAATGTGATTACCCAGAACAAAGCTTCTTCCAAGTAAATTGAAACAGTGTTTCTTTTTACCATCATTGAATTAGCCTATTGTTTTCAAACAGTAACCCTGATATAACTAAAATTGGTTGCTTTCTCTTCTCTATATGTTACATGGTTATAGCCAAACTTTATGACCAGTGACCTTGAGTAATCAGCAGATAATTCAACACGTTGAGACCACAACTGTGTTAAATAGTATCTGTATCTGACTTTAGATACAGAAATATTAAATCCACTAATAACTTTACTTGCATTCTGTTTAAATTCTTTTAAAGCATAAATTGTAATTTGACTTTTTAAGATGTCACCTAAAATTGCTTTTTCTTAAAACACTTAAAAACGCTTTTCACTCTCTTTTGCGAGGGAAGGCAATTCCTTCTGATGTATCAGCATAGTACAACATCCAGTTATTACATTGTTGTAAAATTATGACTATCACGATGGGCCATAGTAGACTATTTGAAGATTTAAGTTAATTGATAGTAAAATGAGAGGAACCTTATTCATAAAATGCAGTAGCTGTTCTACCTTAATATACTTTTTAAATACTGAAATTCAAAAAATTTAGCATAAACTTGTAACATTGATGAAGGCACATTTCTGCATAATTTGCTTTTCAACATTGTTTCACTTGAGTATTAATGGTACAACTGCTGAAAGGAGGCATAGATGTAAATGGTTTCCGGTGGAATTAAGAGCTTTTATTGGAGCTGTGTTGAAACATTAGTATGAAACAGTTGATCGTTTTCTGAAGGGTATGGCTGTTGAAGAGAAAGAATGATGCAAGGTGAATTTGTAACCTAAATCATAGGTGGAGTTGAAGGCTCTGTTGATTGGTGTTTTATGAAGCTATGACAATTTATGTAGATTTTAACATCTCATTATTATTTGCATCTGTGCCTCACTTATTAGCATAATGGGAATGAAGACCTATAGGCAAACACAGGATGAATGAAGCGAATTGTGCCCCCTTTGCATTTTTCTTATTAACATTGTGTTGATTGTTTTCTCAGAGAGAGGAGGCCTGAGGAAGAGATTTTTACTGATTCTTTCCTTTTTTAATGGACACTTTTATTTGTACCTTTTTTCTCTCCTTCCAAAGGTTCTAGCAGTGAGTGTTACAGTAAGTGTCTTTTTAAGCTTAATATTTCTGATATTCACTCATAAAATGATTTCTGAATGTTAAAGGAGGCTAGCTTTTGGCTACTTGTCTTCATTTTTTAAAACCCTGTACTTTGTTATGGCTTTATTATTAGTAAAAGGAAAAAACACAAGACAAACACATCGTGTATTCAGGTGCGTTAGTTCAGTTTGAAACCACAGTACAGAGATGTGTGGTTAGCACAGGGTCAGATTTTATTGAAATTACTTCCTGTGATGTTTCTTTGGCTATTCAATTATATTTTTATAGTTGATAAAAATAATTTGTATTACAATGCTGTTTTGGCTTTATCTATTGATGTTACAGATATTTTAGTTAATCTGGCTACTTTGACTATTATATAGACTGTTTATAGATTTTGTTTATAAACTATAAGAGACTTATTCTGAAACATACCTTGCATATATATAGGTTTATCTATTGATGTTACAGATATTTTAGTTAATCTGGCTACTTTCACTATTATATAGACTGTTTATTAATTTTTTTACAAACTATGAGACTTATTCTGAAACATACCTTGCATATATATAGGTTTATCTATTGATGTTACAGATATTTTAGTTAATCTGGCTACTTTCACTATTATATAGACTGTTTATTAATTTTTTTACAAACTATGAGACTTATTCTGAAACATACCTTGCATATATATAGGTTAAATGTATATTGTAACAGCAGTAAAATTCATATGTGTATAAAGATCACATTAGTGGCTTTTTGAGATTTTAGTGAAGGAGAGGTTGGATCAAAAGTGTTCAGTATGAGTGACTAACATAAAAGAATATCTGTATTATTTGGTTGGTTATATAAGTTTTAATCCACTCTGGGCTGCAGGTGATTTGAAATAGCCTAGTTGTTAGGAACGCTTAATTTATAGTGGGCTTAAAATTAGCCTGGGACATATTTCTTAAAGCATATTTTTTCTTACTTTTAACATCATACCTAATTGTAGTGAGCAAAAAGTTTTCATTATGTACTACTGTTTATGTGAGCAAATTAAATACACAAAATTGGTTTGTGCCTGATAGCAAATACCCTTCTGAGGACATTCTGATAATTGTGTAATGCAATATTTATAAGTGTTTAACAAATTAATGGGCACTTGCTTCCATATTTCCAAGTCATGAAAAATGTATATTGGTAAATTGTGTTGCAAAAGAATTTTCAAGAAATATTTTGTTGAATTTAGCTACAACTGAAAAAAAATCAATTACTTATTGATCTTTATAGAAGAACTCCTTATTTCTATGATTTCAGAGAGTCAGTTGCCCTCATTTTCTTCTGGCTTGTTCTACTTACGTTTTGTATTGTTCAAGTAAATAAAAATATCCTTATGGAGAACTTCCGTTTAGGGGGAAAAAAAAGATCTGTTAAGTGTTCCTCTCTCTCTGAATTGTACATGATCATTTTTATGCTAAACTGGATTAGAGTGTGAGTTTTAATGGTAAATTTTTGTATTGATTTTTACCCAGAAAGGTGTATTTTAGAAAATACAGTAGTTCAAAATTAGTTGGAGAGAGTGGTTTCAACCCTCAAACACCAGATTTTGATAGATTGCCTTTTTATTCCTGACTACCACTGTCACATATATCCCTTGAATACAGGTTTCCAGTGGAGTTTGTGGATTACAGGTGTTGAAGGAAGGGATGTGAGAGGGCGAAGCAGTAGAGATGTGAAAAGGTGGAAGATAAGTTTAGAAACATCAAGAACGTTCCAAAAACCAACAGTTTGGATCAGCTGCCATGAATTCAGAGGACTGAAAAAAGAGAAATTTGGGGCTGTGTTTGCACATCAACTCTTTGCACATAAAGCGGTGCATTAACCAGAATTACGGTTTAGTTGCTTTTATTTGACGTAAAAATCTAAAGCTAATTGTGGCAATATAGCCCTGATGTTTATAGGTATTCTTGTTGTCTTTTGCTATCCTTTATTACAAAAAAAAAAAAAGGATGGAATGGAAATTTTAGTTCCTTTTAGATTATTTCAGCTAAGACCAAGTTTGTATTTTTCCCATTTTTATTTAGACTGGTATTTACTCAAAAAAGCCTAATTACTGGCATATAGCTGAAACAGTGATGATACATTATGTTGGTAGAAGCACTTTATATTTCCTAGTGCACTTTGACATACACTGTCAGCTGACCATGTCATACGCTCCAGGAGTAGAACCCTCTTCTGTGGTAGTAACATATTTCCATGGATTGTGTATTTTTCTACTGAAAAGTAAGGAAATGGATTCTTATTTAATCTTACCTATGTGTGTGCACGCTCAGCCATGTCCCACTCTTTGCAGCCTTATGGACTATATCCTGCCAGGCTACTCTGTTCATGGGATTCTTCAGGCAAGAATACTGGAATTGGTTGAGCTATTTCCTTCTCCAGGGGAGCCTCCCACCCCAGGGACTGAACCTGAGTGTCCTTTGTCTCCTGCATTGCAGGGATAGTTTTTACTGCTTGAACCATTGACGAAGCCCATAATAAACTATGGAATTCTCCAGTTGCTAGATGGTCATTTAAACTATTTATATTGCAGTATAGTCCTTAAAGCCAATTATTTTGAATAGAAGTGTGTTATCACCTAATTTTATCTCTGGCCCGGCTTAAATATTAATGACTTATCTTAATAGAGCTGCATGCTTAAATGTACTTTTTCAGAGTAACATATTCATTTTGAGTGCTTTAAAATTTTTTTCTTTTGAGCAAGTTTAACAAGATTAATCATGTCTATAATACAACAAATTTAGTGAAAATGTCTCTTATTTTAGAATTTTTTTCATTTGCACTGTAGAGCTCCAAATACATATATTTCAGGGGAGAAAGGTTTAATAATATGATTAGCTGTAAATATTTAGCACATTATCTTACATTGAATTTTTATTTTTTAAACTTAAGTTCAACTTAAGTATGTAGTATTTAAAACATACAGTTTGTGGCAATAAATGTTAATTTTTCTTTTTATAATAAAATTAACCTTTATTCTGGTTGATTTCATAATTGTCCTTAATGTTTGGCTGTGGCTATTATGAAAGTATATTTGATAGCCAGTTTTTTAAAGCTGTTGTGAAATGACATTTAATTTAGTACGCGATTTATTATTTCATGCTGGTTGGGGCAATGTGTGACTTATGACCTTAGGATTGTCACGTTGAACATTAAAGCTCTCCCGGTGTGCTGTGGACACTTTTTTAGTTTATTGTTGTTTTAATGTTTTGTGTTTTTGTTTTGTAATTATTGAAGATAAGGGTTTTCTTAATTTTAAGATGACATAAACTGCAAATTTAGTGGATAAAAAAAAAACACTTCAAATCCCTTCCAAACAATTTCGTTACTTAATAGTAGAAGTAGTAGAAAGAAGTAGACTAAAAATTAGGAAACTTGCATACTAATGCTGAGCTGAACTGATCTGTGACCTTGAATAATCAGGTGTTTTAGAGTAAAAATATTTTCTTTACAATTATACATGAATTATTTTCAAAACGTGTGTACTTCTGTCTCTAAAATCCTACAATCCTCTTAACTTATTATATTAGTGAATGAGGCACCTGGGGAAGGGAATGAAAAACTAAAATTGATCCTTTATACACTGTCAGGTGTAAGACAAGAATGAAACCAGGTTCAGTATTTTTACAAAATAGTAATTTAAAATAATGTCATTGGTGGTACATAGAAAATAATCTGTAAACACTGCTTTTGGTAGAGCCTAAGAGTTGGGGCTCAAGTTCTCAAAGCTTGCTTTCTGTGTCAGGTACAATGATTTTAGATTAGAAGTTAAAGGGACTTGAGAGCTCATTTACAGCCCACACTTATTTTTTCAGAAGAGGAAATGAGACCTATAGAAAGTGTTTAGAGAAACAGCACAGGATTAGTTAGTGGTATTACCAGAAACGATTTAGCAACTAAACAATAGCAACAATTACACAAGCATACCTAATTCTCAGTAGTCTAAGCTCCCCCGCAGGCCTCTCTTAACATCTGGTCTCTAGAGATCTGAAACAAAATACAGATCAGTCAGATATTTTGTAAAAGTTATGATGAAGTTAACTACTTCAGATTTTTTTAAATGTATATTGTCCATATTCTGTCCTGTATATTTTGAACTTTTTTTCCTAATAATTTTTTCTGTAATTTTCTGTCACCAGTGTGCTCAAAACTTCGTATGCATTCATCTTATTTAAACCCCTTGACAACCCTATGAAGGTTTTTAATTCTAGTTTCTGTATTGTTACTGACTCTGTCAATAACTTTGTAGTATAGAAGACAGCTGTTATTTATCTTAATTTTACAGGTTGGGAAATTTGAGACATTTATAGAGAAAGAGAAAATAATAGGAATATTAATTGTGATCTTAAGGGGAAATATTTAATATTGTTAGAAATACCTCCTGAAGTGAAGTGAAAGTCTCTGTGTCGTGTCCGACTCTTCACGACTCCATGGAGTATACAGTCCATTGAATTCTCTGGGCCAGAATACTGGAGTGGGTAGCCTTTCCCTTCTCCAGGGGATCTTCCCAACCCAGGGACTGAACCCAGGCCTCCTGCATTGCACGTGGATTCTTTACCAGCTGAGGCACCAGGGAATTCCAAGAAAAGTGGAGTGGGTAGCCTATCCTTTCTCCAGGGTTCTTCCTGACCGGGGAATCAAACTGGGGTCTCCTGCATTGTAGGTGGATTCTTTACCAACTGATACTTTTTATTTGTCATAAGTGAATTTTTAAACAATATATAAAGGAGAAATGGGATCAAGCCACTTCTCTCTCTTGCGTGTATTTGTGTAGTCACTTTCTGCTCTCTGTCACAGTTTCAGCTTCTGTAAAATAGTGAGAACACTCAGCACTCTTGCTTGAGGGATTTGTGCATGGTTGTTTACTTTGAAAATTAAAAAGTACTATAAAAATTCAGTGTGGAATTCTTAAAGCTCTGCCAAGTCTCCTGAGCTCAAACCAACATGACCCTCACTGGCTTAAGTACACTGGGACATCTGTGCCTGTGTAGGTGTTTCCTATTTATGAAGCATTAAGACATTTTCAGTGCCATTATGTATAATCCCTGAAGGGTCATGGATCCCAGTTTTATAAAGACTAAATATATTTAAAGCTTTCAAGGGCCAAATCACTGTTTATTGCATTTTTTTTTCAGTTTGGGTTTTTTGTTAGCTTTTCAGTGTGATATAAATTTAATAGCCATGTTAATAACTTCAACCACATTGTTGTCCTTTTAAATAAATGCTAGACTATCCCTCTTTCTGTTTGATTGTCTGGTATTCTAAAATCAAGTATGCAAAGATTGTCATTAAGAAACTTTAATCTGAAAAGCTGTGTGCAAAAGAACTTCTGACTATAATGAATACCAAAATGTATCCTAAGGGCATAAATCTGGGAGAATTATATAGTTGACTTGACTTTATTTACTAACATTTTTATTTTTGATAAAGTGGTTGGAAAAAACTTTAGAAAAACAAATTCAGTGGATGAAACCAATCTCTTTGAATAACAAAGAGTCAAGTTCAGAAACAAGTGACAGTTTAAACGAGTAAGCTGTTTAAATTGATAATATAAAACTGATAATTGGTAACATGCTTATTTAAATTGGTAATATAAAAAATAATTCGGTTTGTAGGAAGCTTGCTTATAGGGAAACTAAAACTTTTAATTAGAACTGAATGTGAAATTTGTCAACTGGAATACAGCTGAGTTTCCTCAGGACAAAGTGTGACTATAAAATATCTAGACTGATTTTTTAAAAACAGAAAACACAGAATGAATGTTGTCTTTTTAAGCCTCTACCTTGGGAGTTTGTATATTCCTCTTTTGAAATTGCCTTCAAAACCACTTTATAAGACTTATTACACTATAGTAGCGCCTAAATGTTCTTGCTTACTCAGAAAATGTGTTTATTCCTTAGCTTGATCATTTACCTTACTTATGTGATTCCAAATGATTTGAGTATTTCCATTAATGTAGACATTTAATCCTCTCCCAAATTATAACATTTGTTTTCATTGAGATTATCTAAAAGAACTCATGTAGGTGTTTCTGTAGAAGACTTAAATTTTAACGTTCGTGGAATACCCCTGGGGTAAGTGCCTAGCCTCCCAAGATAGGGCTTCCCTGATAGCTCAGTGGTAAAGAATCTTCCTGCCAATGCAGGAGGGTTCAATCCCCATGTCAGGAACATCCCCTGGGGAAGGAAATGGCAACAGACTCTGGTATTCTTCCCTGGAGAATCCCATGGACTGAGGAGTGTGGTGGGCTACAGTCCATGGGGTCGCAAAAGAGTCTGACACCACTGAGCTCCTCCCAAAATAATTAATTTGAAATGAATGTGGCTCGATTGCTAGGTTTGGATTGCTTTCTTTAAGCTATCAAGGAGCTTTATGCTGACAACTTATATACTCCCTTTTCTTGACATAGTGTAGAAAAAAATAGATTTACTCACTTCTTAGCCTGATTTTTTTCGTAGATATTATTATATATTTTATATTCAAGTAAAGCGGGCCTGTCTTTGCCCTGAACTTGAAGGGAATCTCATGTTAGCTGATGTACAGTAAATGTAAATTCCTACAGCAATATGTTTCCTTTTCCAAAATCCAAATTCAGTCTTATTTCCTGATCCCAAACAGTTCGCTTCCCATTCCAATCAGTGTATCAGAGAATTAACTATTCGAGGGTAAGTATAGGAAGAGCAAGGGCTTCCCAGGTGGTGTTAGTGGTAAAGAACCCACCTGGCAGTGCAGGAGACATGAGAGGTGTGGGTTGGCCCCTGGGCCGGGAAGATCCCCTGGAGCAGGTCGCGGGAACCCACTCTAATACTCTTTCCTGGGTAATCCCTGGAGGGCTACAGTCCACAGTCCATGGGGTTGCAGAGTCGAACATGACTGAAACAACTTAGCGTATATAGGGAGAATAACCCAAGTACACTAAAATTATTTATATCCGTAAAATTAACAGAGTTACAGTTACATGTATTTTCTACTTTTATTCCTTATGAGCTGAAAAGAAATTTTCTGCTCCTACTGAAAAAAATTAAAAAATTAAGTAAATTTTGGTTGTCACTACTCTTTTTTTCTTTTTAGCCATGTTTATTATTCATAAAATGCTAGAATTGGAATGGATCCCAGCCTTTGCAATCATGAAGATACAGTCAGTGGCATTAAAAAGAGGATATACCTTTTGTAACCATTTTCTTTTTGAGATGATTCTGCTTAATAACTTTAGTACGTTTCCCCATGTCTGTATTGAAAACAACCTGTTTTCTTAAATAGTTATTCTTTCTCTGCCTCAAAATGATCTGTAAGTTTTTGATGGCTAAGGAAAGGAAATAAAGAGCCATTATAGTGTGGCCAGTGTGCTCTACTAGTAAATTCACTTATTTCTTTACTCGTTTATTAGCCTGGAATATTCTAGCTTGTTCTTTTAGCTAGGAGCCTGGTTGATGTTTCCATTCAGTAGAAAATGCTTCTTGTCACTAAACATATGCAGTGGGCTGGTGTAGGTGCAGTCTGTGGGCACTAGGTTTTCAATATAAGAAATAATTTTAGAAGAAAGGTAGGAAAAGTGGGTGAAATAATCTCTAACCCTTTAATTGATAATAATCATTTAACAAGGCTGTACAGTACTTTGAGGGTACCACAGACATATTTAAAAGGGAAAGTAGAGTAAATAAGTGAACCCAGAAGGAAAAGTTAGAACTAGGAAACCGATGAAAGAAGAAAATGGAAGTTCTAAATGCCAGTTCCAGGGTCTGGTTAAATCTGATTTTTCTATGCCTAAGTGTTTCTGTATGAACACTGGGAAACACATAGGCTTCCAGTTACATTGTGGTAATAGGTGGAAGAGCTACAAAGGCATGTCTTAGGAAGGGAATTCTTGAGATGGGTGAAGTGGAGGTTAACTACATCTCAAAGTGCCTCCCAACTGCACTGGCTGCAGCACACACTTAACGAGCTGGCTCTGGGCATCTGGAGGTGAAGATAAATATCTCCAACCCTGAACCTCACAGGTCTAGAGCTGTTCACACCGGATCCTCATACCTCTTCCCCTCTGCCCTCGACTGCAGCTTCCCCCATCACTTTCCACACCCAGTTTGCTTTTTGAAAGGTCCACTTTCCCCAGAAGGCATAACTGAAACTTCATGGAGTAGAGTGTGTGGATGAATGGGAAGTACGAGTTGGTTCAGCTATTTGGAATAAAAAGGTGGCAACAAGGAGTGTGAGCGAGGCGGAAAGAATGAGCTAATCAGACGAGCAGTGAGTAGCTGGGAATGAGCCAGCGGGAGACTCACTCGCCTGTGCAGGAACCTAATGCGCACAGTCACTTAGGCACGTCCAGCTCTCTGTGACCTCAGGGGCTGCGTCCCTCCAGGCTCCTCTGTCCATGGGATTTCCCAGAGAGAAGATTAGAGCAGGCTGCCATTTCCTTCTCCAGGGGGTTTTCCTGATGCAGGGATCAAACCCACGCCTCCTGCATTGGCATGTGGATTCCTTACCGCGGGGCCACCAGGGAAGCCCAGGCTACGCTGCTGTCACCTCACACGTTCGGAGAAGGCGGCGGCACCCACCCCGGTCCTCTCGCCTGGAAACCCCATGGACGGAGCGGCCTGGTGGGCTGTGGTCCATGGGGTCGCCAAGAGTCGGGCACGACTGAGCGGCTTCACTTTCACTTTTCACTTTCATGCACTGGAGAAGGTGGTGGCACCCACCCCGGTCCTCTCACCTGGAAACCCCATGGATGGAGGAGCCTGGTGGGCTGCAGTCCATGGGGTCACTAAGAGTCGGACACAACTGAGCGACTTCACTTTCACTTTTCACTTTCATGCACTGGAGAAGGAAATGGCAACCCACTCCAGTGTTCTTGCCTGGAGAATCCCAGGGACAGGGGAGCCTGGTGGGCTCCGGTCTATGGGGTCACATGGAGTCGGACATGACTGAAATGACTTAGCAGCAGCAGCATCTTATACATTATGTGATATAAGAAGGAGGTGGGAGAGGGGTTCAGGATTGTGGACACGTGTACACCCATGGCGGATTCATGTTAATGTATGGCAAAACCAATACAGTATTGTAAAGTAAAAAAAAAAGAAGGAGGAGGAAACATGACTTGCACCCTTGATGTTAAGACTTTTTTCTTTTCTTCCAGTCCCTTGAGAATATCTCCTTATTCTCTACAAGCAGCATAACCCTCTTTTTAGGTCCCCTGATGCGTTTTATGCCTGGAAATGTTCTCCTCCCCACGTATCTACACGGCTCGCTTTCTCTCTCACTTTATTTAGGTCTCCACCTAAATATCAGCTCCTAAGAGAGACCTTCTCTGACTGCTTATCTGAAATAGTAGCATCTCTCCTCAACATTATATATCTAATTGTTTATGTCTTATCTATTCACCTTCTGAAATCTACGTTGCTTAAGAGCAGTGATGCTGTCTGTTGACTTTGCTTATTCTTGTATCCCAGCAAGTCACAGAGTGTCTAACACATAGTAAGACCTCCATAAATACACACTGAATATATGAATAAACAAACCTGACATACAAACTAAGATGTGTAGGGATGGACTGCATCTCTGACTTTCCGGAGAAAAGAAATGTTAGCAGATAGTATCACTGAGAGATGACAACCCAAGTTATGTTCTCCAGATAGGAAGCAGGTTTTGAGATGGATCGGTGCTCATGCAGACAGTGTGTACGTGAAGAAACTGTCTCCAGTTGCGGCCGCTGCTGACTTGCTCTGGACTCTGGATGGCGTGCGTCCCCGCAGCGTCTGAGAGCAGTGCCGGCGCATCTGTCCCTGGTGCTCAGTCCTCAGGCGAGTCTGGCTCTGCGACCCCATGGCCTGCAGCGCACCAGGCTTCCCTGTCCTTCAGTACCTCCCAGAGTTTGTTCAAATTCATGTCCTTTGAGTCTGGTACATTTTCCACTGGGCAAATTAAGGAAGCCAAAGCTTTGAAAATAAGAGTTTGAGGTCTGGCTGTTTGAGATTTATCTTGCTTGAGATAGTACCTTTCATAGCTTTTGTCTTATTTCTCATTTGTTTAAGAATTGAGATTACGCTTGCAGACATGTAATGTATACATTTGTATTGATTTATCTAGACCAAGTCAGGCAAGAAACCAATTTGCCCATTTTTCAGATAAGTGTGTGTCTAATGACTGAATACTCCCAAGAGAGAAGGTGTCTTATTTTTGTCTGAATTTCCCAGTTATCATTCTTAAGCTTATTTAGCTTATTTAGATTTGACTGACTTACTCTGTTTTTAGTTTTGACTTCATCTATAGTTGCTGCTGCTACTGCTGCTAAGTCGCTTCAGTCGTGTCCAACTCTGTGCGACCCCATAGATGGCAGCCCACCAGGCTCCTCTGTCCCTGGGATTCTCCAGGCAAGAACACTGGAGTGGGTTGCCATTTCCTTCTCCAATGCATGAAAGTGAAAACTGAAAGGGAAGTCTCTCAGTTGTATCCGACTCTTAGTGACCCCATGGACTGCAGCCCACCAGGCTCCTCCACCCACGGGATTTTCCAGGCAAGAGTACTGGAGTGGGGTGCCGTTGCCTTCTACACCATATATAGTACATAGCAGCAATTCAAAGCTAGTAAGATATCTCTTCTACTAAGAATGGTAACAGAGTTCAACTTAATATGGTGAAGGCAGTCATAGAAAAGAGAAAATGTAAGGTAAGTAGGTATTAACTAAAGCAAGAAAATCAGATGAGGTCATTTAAGAACGAACTGCTTTAGCATTCAGGAAGAAAGAGGGGAGGACCAAGGACAGGGCTCTGGAAGGCATCCAGAGAAAGCAGCCACAAAAGATAATGAATAGCTGGAGAATTAGGAGACCAGCAATTTTAAACTGAGGTGGGAGAAAGTAGCATATACTGTCAAGTCAACTAGGGAAGAAGAGAGAGAATAGATTAGCATAAATATGAGAGGCTGCTGTTGAAGCCAATATGTAAAATACATAAACATTCTCAAAAGTCAAAGCCAGAGAAATCACTGAAATCCTAAATGGAACAACAATATAACTAGATTTAATTTGATTATCCCTAAGTTAGAGCCTGATCAGTCTTTCAAGTTTAGGTGAGAATATTAAAGTGGATAATGAGAGACACACTTGTGACACCACTGGGACCCTGACACTGAGTTAGGAGTAGGAGACAAAAGGCTGGAAACCAGGAGGGAATTAGGTTTCTGTTTCTGGAGAAGCCAGCACAAGAGAAAGAAAAACACAAAACGAAGACTAGCCATACCCTAGTGCAAGGCTGCTTTCACTGTTGCTCCTCTAATCAAAACGTGTCTGTGGTTCTGCTGCTCAGAGCGTCGTGGTTCTCCATCCTCTTCCCGCCACAGCCTGTGTCCACGTAGCAGCCGCGTGGATACCCCGGAACCCTTGGAGAATGTGGGTTACACACGGCTCCTGCAGCTCTGTCCTGATCTGCCGTATCCAAGAAAGCATATCTGAGTGTGGGATGAGATGGCGGGATGGGCTGTGAATTGGCTTGTTTTTAATTGTTTTTATCATTTTCACTAAAGCCTTTTCAAAATTTACAAAAATAATGTGTTCATTCCCTTCAGCAAAATTATACCAAGAACATTTAATCAACTTTTTCTTCATTTCCTCTTTCTTCCTTTCCTTTCCTGTCTCTCCTTATCTTCCACATTGCTGCATGATCATATAAGCATACATACATATAAGGCATCCTGGAATGTTTGTTTTAAATAAGAATAGCACCAGTTTCTCTGCAGCTTGGTTTTCTAACAGTACACTCTGAACATCCTTCCAGATCAACAGATGTAGAACCGATTTTTAAAAATCACTTGTACGGTATTTCACTCAGGTTGTTTCAAGATTTTTACCACTACAAACAAGGCTCCAACAGACATCCTTTTCTGAGTATTCTTACACATAGCAACTTTGCTTCTAAACATGGATTCCTTCAAGTAGGGTATATACCCTGAGTCAAGGGTATATACATTTTTCAACAGGTATTTCCAGATTACTTTCCACAAGGATTATAGCAGGTCAGTATAACCTGGCAGTGTTTATACTTCATAATGAAAATACATAGGTCATTATTAATAACAAAGTCCTTGCCACAGACTCTGAAATTGATCACAGCATAGCCGTGTGCTGTGTGATGGAGCTGAGGACTGCTGTTGCCTGGGGTTCGGGCTCATCCTTTCTGCTTTCAGCCCTGTGTCACCTTCTAGATCAGTCTGCTGCCCACTCTGTTTACTTGCCGTCATGAGCCCAGCCCATGGCAACCATGTTCCTCATTTGATGGTGTGCAATGGCAGCTGCTGATCATACAGGTTTTTGGTATGTAGCTCAGTGACAGAGGACATAGTAGATGCCCAATAAGTATTTATTGGACTAATGCTGTGTTCTTTATATATGCCTTACCTCTTCAGCTGGATTCATTCTTCGTGAACACAAGGAATGTTTTCACTATAGCACTTAGCACTTAAGATACTCAATTTAGGCTGACTATTTAAACAAGGAACCACAGAGAAAAACAGCAAATAACATGACTCTACCTTTAATCATATATTTTATCCAGGGCAAATTGGAATTGTAAGACTCCAGTGCCAGCAGTAACAGTAAGAACACTTGTGTTCAGCAGTTACAGTATGTGAGGCATAAGTCAGATCGCAAAGGATGCAGCCGTGAGCAAGGCTGATGTTGCTTCTGTCCTTGCGAAACTTATCGTCTTACAGAAGTTATACTTAAAAGATTTGCAGGCAACATGGAAACAGTGGTGTCCAGTTTCAGGTTTTTTCCAGCAGAGGCTGTGGAATATTTATTCGTTCAACATGTACTTAGTGCCAGCTCTACCAGGTGGCGGGGTGGCAAGGAATCCACCTGCCAATACTGGAGATGCGGGTTCGATCCCTGGGTGGGGAAGATCCCCTGGACCAGGAAATGGCAACCCACTCCAGTATTCTTGCCTGAAAAATCCCACGGACAGAGGAGTCTGGAGGGTTACAGACCACAGGGTCGCAAAGAGGTGGATGTGGCTGAGTGCACACACGCACAACTCTGCCAGGCACTGAGGAGAAAGCCTGGGGCAGCCAGACCTTTGGTGCTGCTGCTGCTGCTAAGTCACTTCAGTCGTGTCCGACTCTGTGTGACCCCATAGACGGCAGCCCACCAGGCTCCCCCGTCCCTGGGATTCTCCAGGCAAGAACGCTGGAGTGGGTTGCCATTTCCTTCTCCAATGCATGAAAGTGAAAGGTGAAAGTGAAGTCGCTCAGTTGTGTCTGACTCTTAGCGACCCCATGGACTGCAGTCTACCAGGGTCCTCTGTCCATGGAATTTTCCAGGCAAGAGTACTGGAGTGGGGTGCCATCACCGTCTCTGAGACCTTTGCTGGAAGGCGGCAAACCAACCAGGGTGACTGCTGCTGGTGGCAGACCTGTTCCCAAACCAGCGCTGCCGCTCCCACATCGGTGTATGGGAGGCAAAGGAATAGACCGAGCAACGAATGTTAGTGTGCGCTCCAGAGCATTCCTTGCTCAGGAAAGGTGCCAATCCCCATCACTGCGCCAAAGTACAAACCATTCGAGAGTTGCTCCTGACATTCCGTCCAGTGGAAGCCAGTCTTGCTATCTAGTCCTTACTTTTCATTGAGGAGACTAAGGCTGAGTACAGTCAGCACAGTCCTGTGGGTAAGCATTCGGACTCTGCAGGCAGGTTCCCTGAATACGAATTTGCTGAACAGCTGTGTGACCCTGAGCAAGTGTGAAACTCTGTAAGCCCTCAGTTCCCTCACCTTTGAAATGGGCACAATGAGATGATGGGTATAAGCCTCATAACGCAGTGTCTGGCAGTTGTAAAGTGTTCATGAACTGTTAGGTGTTATTTTTAGTGATGTGGCTAAGATTAGTCAGCTCTTTAAATGCCAAAGGTTCCTGCTTGAGAACCCTGTCTGTTGTGCCATACCATGCTAGTCATAAGCCATTTTCAGTTAAGATAATTCTTCAGCTAGCTTCATTATGATCTTAACTTTCAAACTAAATAATTATGGTTACATAATGGAGACTTTAACCCCTGGTACCATTATGATTTTCTGCCTTAAGTTTGAAGAGGAACTGGAAAATGTATATACAATGGGTGTTGTGTTCAAATGAGTGCTAAGTGCTCCCTTTCAGGTGCTCTCTCCAATCCGTCCTCCCTGCCCCCACGCTTCTCTACTCCGAGTCACTCTTCCACTGTTTGAACCTCTTAGAAACTCATTTAAGCTAAATCAAGGTAACTGAAGAAGAGCAGCCCTCTCATGTCTTGACTAATTCTTGTGGTTTTATAAATAAGTTCATTGCTTCAGTCATCTGATCTCTCTATATCTTTAGCTCCTTATTAAAGAGAATATTAACCCTCTAAAAATCATCTTACAATATAAAGTTTCTATCTCTTCAAAGATAGACTTTAAGAAAATAATTTTTTAATGACTCAAAGTGAATTAACTATCACAATTAAAAGGACTTTATTTTCCAGATGTAGACTTTAAAATACCTAATTGTTTATTTTGACGTCTAAATTTATTACAGATCAACGACCTTTTCCATGTTGGAACCATCTTCTGGAAGCAAGATTTTTATTGTCTCGCTTCTGCTTGCTCAAAGTCGCTTTGTTTGATAGTTGTATCAGGTAGCACTTGCTCTGTAACACACCATCCCCAAATTCAGTACCTTTAAAATAATAACCATTTTTTTTGTTCCTCTTGAGTCTTCAGGTCAACTGGGGAGTTCTGCTAATCTGGCCAGGCTTAACTGATCTCAGCCAGGCTCACTCAGTGTGTCTGTGGCAGCCGGCTGGTTGACTGTGGCCATGAAGACTGACAGTTGTGTCTCATCCAGCAGGCTCTCCAGAGCTTGTTGAGTGTACCAGCAGAAGCATGCAAAGCTTCTTAAGGCCTAGACTTACTTCTCCCTGTTGTCAAAGGTTCTGTTGGTCAAAGCAAGTTAGAATGCTGGTCAAGGTGCAGGCAGGAGGTGGAGGAGCTGCGAAGTTACACTGCAGAGGGCATGGCTTTGGCGGGGTGGGGGGGGGGGGTTCTCTTTTGCACTGTGTGCCAGTAGTTATGGGAAATGGATGCGTTGGAAATTGTGATCCTTCAGTTGCTGACACTCTAATCGCTTATGAAGCTTGCCCATGGTGGAGAGGCAGAGTCGCTGCAATCAAACAGATAGAAGCCTGGAGTTTAGACACTAACTATGGTTCAAACTCCAGATCTGTCACTTATTTCTACAGCCCTGCACAATTTACGTAACCTTCCAAATAGGCACGCTGTAATGGTTGATTCACTTGACTCTTTATGTGTAATTTATTATAAAGAAAGGGTTAGGTTGGATGTCTTCTAAGTACTTAGATAATCGCTTTTATTCATGGAAGCCAAAATTGCTTTTATTCCGGGCTCCTATGGTCCAATCAAAGTGCCAGATTCAGTTATTTCTTTGGAATAAAAGGGAAGGGAAAGTGTGTTAGGGAAGGAAGGAAGAATACGTGACTAACTGTGACCTCAAAATGAAGTGACCACCAACTGGGGAATTTCCCTATAAGAAAAGAATGGCTGAGACCCATAGTTAAGAGAGGAAAATCCATAGGTCTCTTTGGGTAGAATTCACTGATTCATGGGGTGAGAGTTGTAACATTAGACACAATCCAAATCTATGTTTTTAAAAAAAGAATTCTGGCCTCTGTTGGACACACTAGGTGCCGTAACATTAGATTTGGGAACTGTCACACCTGAATCAGGTACTACATGTGATAAGGAAAAGAACAGTACCATCCCACATTGCCGGTTTTAAGTTGGCTGCTTTTAAAAAGTTAAAGGTGCCACATAGAAATAAAAAAACCATGAATTTCTTTTCATCGTGCTGAAAACTGTTGTCAAATTAATTAACTGATACAAATCTTTGTCCTACTAGTGGGGAATAGAAAAGGTCTCTCTCTGTCACACACCTGCACACATACATGCACATACATACATATATGGTAAAAGTGAAATTAAATTAGCTCAGCTCAAACAAAGAGCCAGGTATTTCAGAATCCAAATAATCAGAAATGTTAACTTCTTCTAAGAGAAGGACCAGGTTCATGTCCTCAAAGATCTGAAAATTGAGGCTGAACCACCTCTGGTTTTAGCTAAGGGTGTGAACACAAGCAAGTCAGGTGATTTGTCTGTACCTTAGAGGTGGCTGGTGGCTCGGATGGTACAGCGTCTGCCTGCAGTGTGGGAGACCGGGTTCAATCCCTGAGTCGGGAAGATCTCATGGAGAAGGAAATGGCACCCCACTCCAATATTCTTGCTTGGAGAATCCCATGGAGGGAGGAGCCTGGTGGGCTACAGTCCAAGGGGTCGCAAAGAGTCGGACACAACTGAGCGGCTTCACTTTCACTTGAGCGACCTTTCATGGGCTTCCCTGGTAGCTCAGCTGGTAAAGAATCCGCCTACAATGCAGGAGACCCCAGTTTGATTCCTGGGTGGGGAAGATCCCCTGGAAAAGGGATAGGCCACCCGCTCCAGTATTCTTGGGCTTCCTTGGTGGCTCAGCTGGTAAAGAATTCACCTGCAATGCAGGAGAACTGGGTTCGATCCCTGGGTTGGGAAGATCCCCTGGAAAAGGAAAAAGCTACCCACTCCAGTGTTCTGGCCAGAATTCCGCGGACTGTATAGTCCATGGGATTGCAAAGGGTCGGACACGACTGAGCGACTTTCACTTTAGCCACGTTTCATGCTTAATAATTACACATTATTCTAAGAAAAGAACATTTGAGTATACAGTTGACCCTTGAACAATACAGGTTTGAACCTTGGGGGTCTATTTATATTCTTGAAAAAAATCTGTGTACTGCCATATTACACAGTCCGCCAAGTGCAGAACCAAGGGTACAGGGGATATGCAGGGCCAACTGTAAAGTTACAGTCAGCTTTTCACTGCATGCAGGTTGGCACCCTGTTATTCAAGGGTCAGCTGTACTCATTTGATTAATGATAATAAAATATTTTACTGTGGACAATAAAAGTGTTTAGAAGCCCTTGTTTTTTAAGGCTAAGCTACTGGATTGTGGATTTCAATCTTTGCTTTTTTAATCATTTCCCAGTTTCATCCTTCACTGAGACCATCTTAAACCATAAACCAGGGGAAACCAGCTTCCCCAAGTATATTTAGGATCCAGGGGTATTTTCCCAAAATATTAATGCTAATTTCATGTCAGTACGTGTTTGCCAAACCAACAAAAGTAGCCTGTGCTAAGGAAAGAGCCTTAGCTTGGAAGAGCAGTAACGTGGAAAGAAGAAATGTTGTCAGGCAGGGAAAGTTCAGTGCTTAGAAGTGGATGGTCCTAAAGAGACAGCAGCAGCAGAGTTTTTCTCCCTCTACTGCCTGCTGACCATGTGGGTCAATATATGTATTACTGAGGACCTTCCCACTTGTTCACTCTTGCACTTTGTGCTCCAGAGAAGTGGTGAAATCATATTCTTGTTGACCTCAAAGGCGCCTCCATCTAGTGGGAGAGACATGATGTATATCCATCCATGAAGTAATTAAGGAACAGTGAACTGTTAACAGGTCCTGATGCGTGCTCTGTGGCCAGACGGGGAAGGTGTGATGGGACGAATCCTGTAGAGGAGGCTCCCTCGTGTCTTAGGTCTGTAGGGCCTGCAGGTCCTTATCTGAGAACTTACCTAAGGTTCCTTCTAGCAATCAGATTGTCACTGCGTTTGGGAGGCCGAGAGAGGCCGCTTTCCAACCTCCTTAAGCTTGTAAGTCTCTCTCACTGCCCCTGTGTGTGAAGCACGAGAACTTTCTCAGCTTCCTCTCATCATCCAAGCTTACTCTTCTTTCTGTACACCTTTCAACTTTCTAATGGGTGACGATTTTTGCTCTTTTGCCTTAGAAAAATTCTTAGTGGCACAGACCTAATTTCAGGAAGACTCGCTTGAAAGCTAAATAAATAGCACTGAGGATTTCTGAGACTGTAGTAGAGCATTGTGACTCCTTTAAAGGGGGAAGAACAGCGAAAAGGTGCAAGGCCCAAGCCCTGCCCTGTGTTTCGCATCTCTCAGATACTCATCCAGAGACTATTAAGAAATTAACATACTTTTTTAGGCTTTTTTTTTTAGTGTTTTGAAAAAGCGCTTTACGTTTTAACTCTTCTGTTCCTCTTTCATTAATCAATTGGGCAAATGGTAGAAAGTGAAACAGTCGGTTCTCTGAGAAGTAGATTGACAGAAATTGTTAAGTGATTTTGTGCTGTTATGATAGACGCAGATCTTTTTATTACTTTTGGGTTTTGTGCTTTCCAGAAGTTGATGATTTACTTGTAAATAAAATTACATAATCTTCAATTCTTTAAAATATTTTAAAATTTTAATAGCATTCTACTTTGTAAAATACATGTGTGCGTGTGTATATATATATATATAAATTGTCTCTTGAAAATGTATAACATATCTTTCTATGTCAAATCTACTTTTTAGAAATCATTTTTATTAGAGTATAGTTGATTCACAATGTTAGTTTCAAGTCTACAGCAAAGTGAACCTGTTATGCATAGATATCTGCTTACTCTTTCTAACAGTCTTTTCTCACATAGACTGTTACAGAGTACTGAGTAGAGTTTCCCGTGCTGTACAGTAGGACCTTGTTATTTATCTGTCAATTATTTTATCTGTAGTGGTATGTGCCTGTCATTCCCAATCTTCCAGTTTATCCCCTGCTTTCCCCTTGGCACCGTGTGTTTTGTACATCTGTAACTCTGTTGCTATTTGGTAGGTAAGTTCATTTGTACTCTTTTTTTATTTCTAAATTTTACAAATAATACCATATGATATTTGTGTGTCTCTGTCTGACCAGTCAGTATGACAATCTCTAGATCCATCCATGTTGCTGCAAATGGCATTACTTCATTTTTATGGCTGGGCAATACTCCATTTATATACGTACCACGTCTTCTTTATCCATTCCCGTTGATGAGCATTTACGATGCTCCCATGTCCTGGCTATTGTGAATAGCGCTGCAGTGAACACTGGGGTTCATGTGTGTTTCCAATTATGAATTCCTCTGGATGTGTGCCCAGGAGTGAGATTGCTGGATCATATGGTAGGTCTGCTGCCAAATGGATATACTGTATGTACTAGGCCTCCATTGAAGAGAATTTAGGTTAATGTATTTGTTGCTGTTTCAGAGTTGCAGTGCACATCTCTGTGTTTGTGTGTATGTATGCACACACACATTTTCACTCTCATTCTTTCGAGTGTTTCTGTAGGTTTGAGTCTTAACAAAGGAAAAGTTCTAAAACTGCCTTAAGTAACATCAGAAACATTAAACAGCTTTCTTGTATTTTTCTTTAAAAATTGTGTCCTCTATATGATTAGCTTTCACTAATATGTTCTGCATGAAATTCCTGAAATCTTCAGGTTAAGAACAGGTAAAATGACTAGACTTCCTTAGCTCCAAGAGTAAGGACCTGAGAAGGATTTGGGAAAAGTTCAAATATCAGGGCTGACCTGATGTCAGCCTGGAGCCTGACAAGGTGCTCTGTTTAATCCAGCATCCACCCGCATGCCAGCATCCCATTACTGAGATGTGTGGTTTTCATCACTCCGTGACAGCCATCCCAAGTTATAAGATGGGCCTTTGAAAACAGGTAGGATGTAAAGGCCCAAGGAGCTTCAGAAAAGCAGCATAATCTAGATAGTAACTAAGAACGTGACTTGAGAATTCAAGTCCCTTCTCTCTCTCTTTTCGATTCACTGTAACTTTTTAATCCTACTGCTCTGTAAAACATTCCCCAGGCAGGTATGAGACTGAGGCAAGTTATTAATGATTCAGAATGTGGGAAAGTTAGGCAATATAAATCTTGAATGGTGAACAAACATCAGGAAAAGACAATAAAGGCAGCGGCATTTTTGTATATTAATAGAGTGGCTTACATTAAAAAGTTGTAGAAGCTTAAAGACAGGAAAGAAAAAAAAAGAATTTATATGATATCTCAAAAACACATTTTTCTGTTTTACCATAGGTACCTTTTTAAGTGAATTCATACACACTGGAAAAAGTATGTAAGTTATATGTATGATTTGCAGAAAAATAAAGCAAATACTTCTTTACACTCACTCCCAATATAAGAGATCACTACTATTCTTAAGCTCACTGCATGCCTCTTCCCAGGCATGTCACCCTCCTGCCCAACCTCTGGTAACTGTAATACTGAATTTTGTGTTTTTGCCTTCTTTTGCTTTGTCTTATGATTTTATTACCTAATAATATATCCCCAAATGATACATTATTTAGTTTTAGATATTTTTTAACTTCATATAATAGACTCACATTGAATGTAGTCTTTACAACATTTTTTAAATTCAACATGGTAAAGATCATCCATGTAATCTTAGCTATATTAATACAGACATATGTTACATGTTTGAATGAATATAGTATATTTATCTGTTCTACTGTTAATGGACATTTGGTTTTGTCTCTAGTTTTCTGCTTTTTGAACAATATTTCTGTGAAAATGTCTCTTGGTGTATATAGTGTAAGAGTGTTCTCCTAGGAAATTCAGTCCAGAAGTGGAATAACTTGCTCAGAAGGTATACACACTGACAGCCTCTGGAGAATGCCAGATTGTTTCTGAGCAGTGTTATAAGGGGTCTTTTTGGCCCACATGCTCACCAACATGTGTTAGTGCTGGTCTTTTGTGCCAGTTTGGTGTATGCAAAATATTTACCTTTTAATTTTTCATTTTACCATATAAGTAGTGTTTTTTTTTAATACAAAGAAATCAAGGAAGGATTTTTGTTTGTTTTGTTTTCTTTTAATGCAGAAGTTGAGATTACAAAAGTGCCTAAAAAGGAAATCTTTTCGGTATTCTGGAAGCTCCTCTGCCTTACTGAATAAAACTAGTATGTTAAATTATGCATGTATGGTTTAAAAGTCAGAGCAATAATTGTGCTTGTTGAACAGAGTGACAGTAAGCTATTCTAAGGTCACTTGCTGTGGGTCTGTTTCGGCCTCCCCAACTTTTATTTGCTAAAAGTTCCCACAAGCTCTAAAGACTTGTATTAGATGAGAATGGTGGTGATCTGCTGTGTGAAAACACAGGAGACTACTTCAGGAAATTTTGAAATTTACTATAAAGTGTTAGATGAAGGCTGAGAAAGAGGAAGAGAAAAAATGGTTGGAGAGGATCAGGTAGGCAGTTTAAGGGTAGGCAAAGCAATTATTTGAGAAAGGAAAAAAAAAAAATGTGATTAGTGTTTTACCCTAGCAACAGTGGCAGAGAAAATGGTGAGTTATAGTAACAAAGAACTCTTATAGTATACAAAACATTCCCATTTTTATCTCATTTAGTGATAATGCTAGAAGGAAGTGCCCTTTACCACTGTTTTACTGATAAAGAGACAAAAGATAAGAGAGGTGAAACAAATTGACACCCATCTGCCAAGCGACAGAGAGGAGGGGTGTCCTCAGGGCTCTTCTTCACGAGCTCGCTGCTCTTCTGCTTCTTCTTTCTTGACAGCTGAGCATCACAGCTGCAGGTTCTGCTGTGGGTGCTGTCTGCCAGCAAGCACTGCTCCTCTGCCTTCTGAGCACATGGATGTACTGCAAAGGACCAGAAAGGAAAAACCAAATTCCTACTCAGGAACTTAGAATTGTGGAGTGATGAAAAAGAGTGATATGAAGCAAGAAGAGATCGAAGCAGTTTCTGATTAAGTGCCAGACTGTGCAGTAAAACTCTGCTTTAGTTATAACTCAAAATCAAGGGCACTGTCTAGAGTGGAATGAAAAAGTGAGAATTTAAAGTTATTTTCAAAATTCAAATTGACTTTTAAGTAAAATACTTTTCATTCTGTTATTTAAGGTAATACTTATTTGTCTGGTAACTTCAGGTAGCTACCCAGTATAACAGGGGTGTACACATAATGAAAAAAAAATTTTTTTAAAGAGCACTACCCAAATCTAAAATATCGTTTTTCCCCTTTTTTGGCCTTTGGTCAGTTGCCATATTTAGTTATGAGTAAGACTCATAGAAAATATTTTCTTGTGCTTCTATACTTTTGCTAGTAGCCCTCCATATGCGTTTGACTTTTCATTTAGCTGTGGTCTAAAAATTCATGGACACGTAAAGAACGAATTTTAACAGGTTTTCTAAAGATGAATTGATACATCTTCAGTGTCATACTTGGCATTCATGATCTCAGGTACTAATCTTCCAACTAATTATAGTTGATACAACTATCAACATATAGTTGATAATGTGCTTTTATATATATATATATATACCTAATTTCATTTTTTTAAACTTGAGCTTTATTTTCTTCAGTTTCTATTTTATGAAATTCCAGAGTCAGTACAAACTTCTAAGTGATAACTCTGTGGCTTCTGCATCTGTCTTAAAGCTGCTCAGGGAGGCAGGTTTTTGAGTAGGGATGCAACTAATAATAGTCTGAAGTCAGTACAGCCGTTGCTAAGCCTGGGAAGACCAGTGTGTTGTAATGTACAGATCTGTAGCCAGAGTCCTTACTATGCTGGCTTCATGTCTCAAAACTCCCTTTCATAAATATGCAGCTCATTATCATTTTTCCCCAGAAGAATCTCAAAATTAACATATTCTCTCGTTTTAAGTCAAGTCAGCTAAATAATAATGGCATGTTTATGATTAGTGACTTGTTAGAAGGGTGACAGTAATGCCTATTTTACCTCCGAGTTACCGTTTTGTAGGTCTTTTAAAAACAAAAAGTCAGTAGGTTTCCTCTGCCTGAAGACTGTGCGGGTGTACCATTTGCCATTGGCTCCTGGCTGCCAGCCCAAGGTGACATGAAGTCAGCTAAAGAGAAGGAACTTAATCAGTTGATAGCATCTGTAATGTGTTTTTGAGCTATCATTTTTGAGTAAATATTAGCACCATCTCTTTTGAGAGTTGGGGGAAGAGGATTTGGGGGGACTACTGTTAAAAAGATCCCATTGAGCTGCTTTAGTATTGTAATAATATCTTAAACCAAAGAGCCATATTCCATCTTAAACTCCTTTTCCATAAATTTTCAACTTTGCTCATTTAAAAAAGAAACCAAACCTCTCCATTGAAATACATTCTTTATTAGGCAAGTGATTATTATAACACCTTTTATAAATTATATTATTGTTTGATCCTCATAATCTGATGAAGTACTTAGAGCAAATATAAAATTATCCCTATTTTTTGAATAAGAAAATAGGTTCAGAGAGATTAAGTGACTTGAATGTTAATTCAGCAGTGCCAGGATTTGAAACTAGGTCATTACTTCTGAATCAGTGCCTTTTCTCACTATAGTTCAGTGCTTTCTACTTCACAGAATTATAAGCATGATAATTTACTTCTCATATTTTTCATTCAGAAGTGCATTGATTTGGTGAACTAAGCCGTTTCTGCCCATGTTCCTGGTTTTCAAACACTCAGTGATAAAGAGCTCCCTTTGAAAATTTTCATGAACATCTTTTATCTCATCTTTCAAAGAAGGAAAAATGACTAGTGATTGGTCAGATTCCAGTTCCAGGGAAAACATTAGAAAAGACACATGGGTACTAGTATGCTCACAGCTTTCTTACAGGTAACACACATAATTGTGTAGCACCTCTACGGCAAAATGCTCACCTGACCTGATCACCAAGCCAGTTGTGAAGTCCTGGATCCCAGCCTCAAACCAATAATCTCGTCGTCTTTAATGAGTGGAGGGTAAATGTTCAATAGGAAGATTTCTATAAATGAAACATCCTTAAAACAAGTTCTAAAAGTACTGTGATGGCTTTCAGATTTCCCAGAATTCTTATATACAATATGGTTGAA
This sequence comes from Ovis aries, assembly GCF_016772045.2. Lineage (NCBI taxonomy): Eukaryota > Metazoa > Chordata > Mammalia > Artiodactyla > Bovidae > Ovis > Ovis aries. Next base: position 52,089,975 of record NC_056058.1, on the reverse strand, counting down.
CTCTTCTCAGAAAAAGAAATTTGAATTGCAAAATCTTAAAGATGTCTTAAAATAGGTGACCTTTAAGGTACGCTCTAAACTTGAAACTGATACTTGAACACTCCTTCACAGTCTAATTTGATATTGTCAGAATGAATAAGGAATTATAGCTCTACTAAGTTCAGAGTTCGGTCCAGTTTAGTTGCTCAATCGTGTCCGACTCTTTGTGACCCCGTGGACTGCATAACGCCAGGCCTCCCTGTCTATCACCAACTCCCAGAGGTTACTCAAACTCACATCCATCGAGTCTGTGATGCCATCCAGCCATCTCATCCTCGGTCGTCCCCTTCTCCTCCTGCCCCCAATCCCTCCCAGCATCAGGGTCTTTTCCAGTGAGTCAACTCTTCGCATGAGGTGGCCAAAGTATTGGAGTTTCAGCTTTAGCATCAGTCCTTCCAGTGAACACCCAGGACTGATCTCCTTTAGGATGGACTGGTTGGACCTCCTTGCAGTACAAGGGACTCTCAAGAGTCTTCTCCAACACCACAGTTCAAAAGCATCAATTCTTCAGTGCTTTTTTTTTTTTTTAATTTTAGTTTTTTATTTTTTAAATTTTAAAATCTTTAATTCTTACATGCATTCCCAAACATGAACCCCCCCTCCCACCTCCCTCCCCATAACATCTTTCTGGGTCATCCCCATGCACCAGCCCCAAGCATGCTGCATCCTGCGTCAGACATAGACTGGCGATTCAATTCGCATGATAGTATACGTGTTAGAATGTGATTCTCCCAAATCATCCCACCCTCTCCCTCTCCCTCTGAATCCAAAAGTCCGTTATACACATCTGTGTCTCTTTCCCTGTCTTGCATACAGGGTCGTCATTGCCATCTTCCTAAATTCCATATATATGTGTTAGTATACTGTATTGGTGTTTTACAGTCCAACTCTCACATCCATATATGACCACTGGAAAAACCATAGCCTTGACTAGACGGACCTTTGTTGACAAAGTAACGTCTCTGCTTTTTAATATGCTGTCTAGGTTGGTCATAACTTTGCTTCCAAGGAGTAAGCGCCTTGTAATTTCATGGCTGCAGTCACCATCTGCAGTGATTTTGGAGCCCCCAAAAATAAAGTCTGACACTGTTTCCACTGTTTCCCCATCTATTTCCCATGAAGTGATGGGACTGGATTCCATGATCTTAGTTTTCTGATTGTTGAGCTTGAAGCCAACTTTTTCACTCTCCTCTTTCACTTTCAACAAAAGGCTTTTTAGTTCCTCTTCATTTTCTGCCATCAGGGTGGTGTCATCTACATATCTGAGGTTATTGATACTTCTCCCGGCAACCTTATTTAACCTTACTTTTTTTGTCTCTGTGGATTTGCCTATTTAGGAAATTTCATATAAATGGTATGCAGTAAGTGGCCTTTTGTATCTGCCTTCTTGTTGTTAGAATGTTTTCAAGGTTCAATTGTGTTGTGTTCATTTAACAGTATTACATTCCTTTTTATGACTAAATAATATTCCTATAACACATTTTTATGGTTTTTATTTCTCTTTCATAGGTACCCAGTTAGGGGTATTAATAGATACCTATGTTTAACCTTTTGAGGAACTGCCAAACTTTTCCACAGTGACTATACCATTTTCCATTTCCATGGACAACGTATTAGAATTCCAGCTTCTCTGTATCCTTGCCCATACTCGTTACTGTTTGTCTCTTTCATAATGGCTGTCCAAGTGGGTGTGTCTATCTCATTGTGGCTTTGATTTGCATTTCCCAAATGACTAATGAAGTTGAGCATTTTTTCAAGTGCTTCTTGGCCATTTGTATACCTTTTGAGAACTGTCTGTTCAAATCCTTTGCCTGTTTAATTGGCTTGTCTTTTTATTGTTGTTTGTAAGAGTTGTTTGTTTATTATGAATACTAGACCCTTACCAGATACATGATATGCAGACATTTTCTCCCATTCTGAGGGTTCTATTCATTTTCCTCATAGTGTTATTTGAATCACAGATGTTTTTAATTTTAGTGAAGTCCAAATTACCTATTTTTTTCTTTGCTTGTGTTTTTCACCTGTGTTTCCTTCTAAGAATTTTTATAGTTTCAGCTCTTAAATTTAACTCTTTGACCCATTTTAAGTTAATTTTTGTATGAGGCAGGGACCAAACTTTTTTCTTTTACATGTTGATACCCAGTTGTCCCACCACTATTTGTTGAAAAGACTAATTTCTCCACTGAATGAGTTCAGTGCCCTGGTTGAAATCAACTGATCATGAATGTATGGTTTTATTTCTGGACAATCAGTTCCATTCCATCAGTCTGCATGCCCAATTGTATGTCAGTACTACACTGCTTCATTTTTTTTTTTTCATACTAAGTTTTGAAATTGGGAAATATGAGCCCTCTTTTTTTTTTTTTTCAAAATTATTTGGCTACTCTGGGTTTCTTGCCAGTCTGCATGAATTTTAGGATCAGCTTGTCCATTTCTGAAAAATGGAAGTTGGAATTTTGATAACAAAATTACATTGAACTTGTAGATCACTTTGGGGTATCTTGCCATGTTAACAGCATTAAAGTCTTCCAGTTTGTGAACACAGGCTATATTTTCCATTTCTATAGATTTTTAATTTCTTTACAGTGTTTTGTAGGTTTCAGTATACAACTTTTTGCTTCTTTGGTTAAGTTTATCCCTAAGTATTTTATACTTTTTGAAGCTATTGTTAATGCTTTTTTAGTTTCATTTTCAGATTACTCATAGCTGCAGTATAATAAAGCAACTGATAGTTTGTGTTATTTTGTATCCTGCAACTGCTGAATTTATTGACTCTAGTTTTAAGATTTGCTATTAGTAAGATCCTGTAATTTGCAAGGAGGAATATTTTTCTTTCCAGTCTGGATTCTTTTTACCTCTGTTTCTGGCTCACTGCCCTAGCTAGAACCTCCAGTGTAATGCTAAGTAGCAGTGGTGAAAGTGGGCGTGCTTGTATTGGTCCTGAATTCAAGAGTAAATTTTTCAGTTTTAAGTATGTTATTAGCTGTGGGTTTTTCATAGATATACTATATCAGATTAAAAATATATTCCATCTTTTCCTAGTTTGATAAATGTTTTGTATTATGAAAGGGCGTTGGATTTTGTCAGATACTCTTTTTGCATCTGTTGAAATGATTGTGTGGTTTTGCTTTCAGTCTCTGGTATAGTTTATTACACTAATCGATTTCACACGTTGAACCAACCTTGTATTCTTGGGATTGCTCTTGATTATGGTTTATAACCGTTTTTGTATGCATCTAGATTCTTTGCCAGCATTTTGCTGAGAATTTTGCACTTGTCTTTAGAAGGGATAGTGTTCTATAGTCTCATTGTAGTATATTTTTCTGGCTTTGATACCGTGATACTGGCTCAGACCAAGTTAGGAAGTGTTCCCTCCTCTCCTGTTTTTAATTTTTCTTTAAACATTTGGTTGAATTCACCAGCTGAACCATCTGGGTTTTGTTGGAATTTTTTTGATTACTGAATTAATCTCTTTGTTATAGGTCTAGTCACATTTTCTGTTACTTTTTAAGACAGTTTTGGTAGTTTGTTTCTAGAAATGTGTACATTTCATATGGGTTATCTAATTAGTTGGTATACAATTGTTCATTTATTCCTTTATAATCCTTTTATTTTCTCTAAGGTCAGCAGTAACTATTCACACTGTAATTTCTGATTTTGGTCATTTAATTCTTCTCTTCCCTCCACCCCCACGATTGGTCAGTGTAGCTAGCCAGTTTTACTGATTTTTTCATTGCAGCAACTTTGGGTTTTCTTTATCTTTTCTATGGTTTTTCTAGTCACTATTTCCTTTTCTCCACTCTAGTCTTTATTATTCTTTTATTTATGCTTTTCTTCTTCTGGTTTCTTAGTGTGAGAGGTAAAGCTATTGATTTCAGCACTTTATTCTTATAAGATAAACACAGCTATAAATTTCCCTCTTCACACTGCTTTTGCTGCACCCCCTGAAATTTATTTTTGTTTTCATTTACCTTAAGGTATTTTCTCATTTCACATGTGATTTTTTTATGTGACTTTTTTCTTTCTTCCACTGGTTATTTGGAATGTTTATTTGATTTATATATGTGTATGTGTGAATTTTCCAAGCATACTTCTGTTAGTTTCTGACTTTATTCTCTTGTGGTCAGAGAATATAATTTGTATGATTTCAGCCTTCTAAATTTTGTTTTATGGCCTAATGTATCATCTATCCTAGAGGATGTTCCGTGTGTACTTGACAAGAATTAATATTCTTACTTTGTAATTTGAAGTGTTTGACAGTTGTCTTTTAGATTTAATTGTTGTAGGGTGGTATTTAAGTCTTCATGCTGCTGCTAAGCAGCTAAGTCACTTCAGTCATGTCCGACTCTGTGCGACCCCACAGACGGCAGCCCACCAGGCTCCCCCGTCCCTGGGATTCTCCAGGCAAGAACACTGGAGTGGGTTGCCATTTCCTTCTCCAGTGCATGAAAGTGAAAAGTGAAAGTGAAGTCACTCAGTCGTATCCGACTCTTAGCAACCCCCTTGACTGCAGCCTACCAGGCTCCTTCATCCATGGGATTTTCCAGGCAAGAGGACTGGAGTGGGGTGCCATTGCCTTCTCCGCAGGTCTTCATATCCATGCTAATTTTCTGTCTACTTCTGTTATAGACAGAAAGTGAGAGTATTAAAATTTTCAACTACTTTTGCTTCATATATTTTGGGACTCTGTTGTTACGTGTGTGTATATATATATATTTGTTATTCACTTTTATCATTATACAGTCATCTTTGTCCCTGGGGACAATTTTTATGTTGTCTTACTTTGTCTGATACAAGTAGCCACTCTAGCTCTCTTGTATGTGCTGTTTACATGGAATATATTTTTCCACACTTTTATTTTTAGTTTATCTGTGTGTGTAAGGTGAGTCTCTGTAGACAGCATATAGTTGGACCATGTTTTAAAATTCATTCTGCCAACCTCTGCCTTTTGAGGATTTAATCTATTGATATTTAGTGGAATTACTGATAAGGAGGACTCTTGTTCTTCAGTTCCTCCATCATGACCTTCTTTTGTATTAAATAGTTTTATAGTGTGGTAATTTTAACTCCCTTGTCATTCCTTTCACTATACTTTTTGGGTTATTTTCTTACTGGTTGCCCTGGAGATTACATATTGTCTCTGTATATCTCTATATCAGATTGTCTGTTATTGTTATAGGTTTCCTCTTTATATATTGTGTGCCTGTCCACCTAGATTTATAATTATTGTTGATACTGTTGTCTTTTCAATAAGAAAGGGAAAAGGATTTACAAACGAAAGATATATTTACACTGTTTTGTGCATTTACATGGCATTCCCTCCTAGCTCAGTTGGTGAAAAATCTGCAATGCAGGAGACCCAGGTCTGATTCCTGGATCAGGAAGAGCACCCCCTGGAGAAGGAAATGGCAACCCACTGCAGTATTCTTGCCTGGGAAGCCCCATGGACAGAGGTTATGCAGTTACCTTTCCTGGCGTACTTTATTTCTTCACGTGTATTTGATTTACTGTCTACTGTTTTTTCGTTTCAGCCTGAAGAACTCCCATTAGCAGTTGTCGGAGGGCAGGTTTGCTAATGATGAGCTGCTTCAGTCTTTACTATTTGAAAATGCAGCTTCTACTTCATTTTTGAAGAACTGTGCTGCCAGATATGGACCTCTTGGTTAATTCTGATTCTTAGAGCACTTTGAACATGTCATCGTGCTGTTTTCCGGCCTGACCCGGCATAGTTTCTGTTGAGAAATCACTCTCGTAGTCTCGTTAGGAATCACTTGAATGTAATGGGTTGCTTCTCTCCTGCTGTTTTCTGTATTTAACTTTTGATAGTTTATGATGTGTCTGTGTGTGGATATTTTTAAGTCTATTCTTATGTAGTCTGTTGGGTTTCTTGGATTTATTTTTTTCCATTTCAAGTCTACTGATTCTTCTGCCTGCTCACATCTGCTGTTGAGCCCCAATAATGAATTTTTCATTTCAGTTATTGTACTTTTCTGCTCCCAAATTTTGGTTAAGTTTTATAATATCTGTTTATTAATCTACTCAGTTTAGTGACACATTCTTGTTTTTACTTTCCTTTAGTTCTTTAGACACATTTTACCTTTTGTCATGGAACACAGTTAAAATAGCCTTGTCTAGAAAGATCAACATCTGGGCTTCCTCAGGCAGCTTCCTGTCTGACTCTTTGAACTAATTCTGTAAAGGCTGCATTCTTTGTCCATTGTGAACCCTGAAGTCTCTGTTCCCTTAGCTTGGTGTCAGCTAATGGTTGAACAGTGGTTTTATTAAATACCTGCAAACAAAACCATCTTCCAGTCTTTGCCCAGGGGCTCAGAGTGTTTGTTAGGATGAGCCTTTAACTCTCTCTCCTAGAGCTTACAGCTCTGCATTAGCCTTTACCTCCAGCTTCCATAGAGCTTCAAGGTCAATAAGAGATGAAATTCTAAGGGCCTTCCTGAGGCCATGCTTGTGGTCTTCTAGATTTGCAGAATTATGTCAGACCTTTTCAAAGCCCTAGACTTTCCTTCTAAGCTTTCTGGTTAATTCATTGTGTGCCCCCAGTTGTTATTCATCACCTCAAACAACAGCAACCTAAGACATCAGCATGAACATTGCCAACAAACTTGCCCCCAATGTCTAGAGTATAGTAGCACTTTAGCACTAAGCTAGGTCGAGTTAGGCAAAATAAAGACAATCTTTTTGAGGTAGTCTTCCAGAGAGCCACCAGAATGGTCAGAACAAATACTCAGAATTCTTTGCAAATGAAGTTTATTTTGCTATCTCTGGTGCTTGGAATGAGGGCTGTTATTTTCAAGACTACTAGTAAACTGGAGAGTAGGGGGCGGGACTGGGGAAGTTAAAAACCCTGCCAAGTTTGCTGTTCTTACCAAGAATCAGTCTGTGGGTGAGGGTAGGTGGGGAAGGGTGTTGGAATAAGCATCATCTGGGTTGCTGCAAGCTTTTGAGGGTTCCAAAGAAAAGTAGATTCTGACAGTTTATGCCTTTTTTCTTTGTTCTTCTGTGGGGGTGGAATCTGGAGTTCCTTACTCCACCACTGTTCTAATTTCATTCTTTTTAAAAAAATTTTTTTTATTGAAATATAGTTGATTTACAGTGTTGTTAGTCTCTGCTGTACAGCAAAGTGAATCAGTTCTACATGTTTCCACTCCTTTTTAGGTTCTTTTCCCATATTGGTAATTACAGTGTGCTAATTCCACTTCTATATTAAAAGCACTTTTTGTGAAACCCAAATTTTTTTTTTTTTTCTGAAGTCTCTCCCAGTTCTGAATAATGGAAAATACTACTGTGGTTGGGAAAATGAATTCACATTCGCCAAAAGCGAACATTGGAGCTCTTGCAAACTGTTTCACTGTTGGTCTTAACTTTACAATCTGTTGTCTTGTATATTACTGTATAAGTGGTCCTAAACCATCACAAGTTCAACGTTGGAACAAATGAGGTTTGAGGTTTTTTGTAAAGAGGTTGCAGTTGTTTGAAAAGTACATATTTATGCCTTCTCCACCGAACTGTCTCACGGCAACTGGCAGACATTTCAGGCCGGTCTGTGGTGGTGCTTCTGCCGTCCAGCAGCTGTGGCAGTAGTGCAGTCTTGACCTGTATTGTGGTATCTGACTGTTGTAGTAACATTTTTCAAACTACTCTGAGGAACTGTCAGGAACTATACTGATAACTCCAGAAGCTGGGGTTTAGCACAGAGAAACCTACCAGCTTTTATTACATACCTCATTTCCAATGACGCTTTTCTTTGAAGAAAGAATTCTAGGGTTTTAAATTTTATTTCAGATGCCATTTGGCATATTATATTTTTATGTGAATTTAGTGAAGTTAACTGAAAATAGAAAAATTACATTGCTAATACAGGGAAAAAATGTTGGGTTTCTGTATTTAATAAAATCAGGACAGTTTTAGAAATTGTGAATATGCACCAAATAGTCGATCCATGGCTTCATCTGCTTGGTCCTTACACTTAATCAGATGTACATTCTGTTCAGTAATATAGGGAGAAAAATCAGAGAACATGTGTGAAGTATGGGAATATATCACTGAATACACTATCTTTAGAATGAAATACAAATAAGAATTTTGTGTAGTATACTTTATTTAGCTTTCTTGCAATAGAACATTACCCACCTCATCCCCACAACTCCATGTAAAATATGTCTTTTCACTTGTCACAAATGTTTTCAAAAGGCATGTATACAGAAACAAGGAATGCTTATTGCTGAATCAAGACTCTCCATTGTGACCCATAGAAAACTTAACAACTAACGTACCTTTCAATTCCTTTTCTAATTCTTCTAAAATTTAGTATTTTGATTATTCCATAATCGAGAATAAAGTTTTAATTCAGTGACATCAATTCCCGTATCGCTGCTGCCTATTTTGTCTTCTGTAATGCAGCAGTTCTGCCTGTTTATTTCAATCAGTTCAGTTCAGTCGCTCAGTCGTGTCCGACTCTTTGCGACCCCATGAATCGCAGCACACCAGACCTCCCTGTCCATCACCAACTCCCGGAGTTCACCCAAACTCACGTCCATCGAGTCGGTGATGCCATCCAGCCATCTCATCCTCGGTCGTCCCCTTCTCCTCCTGCCCCCAATCCCTCCCAGCATCAGAGTCTTTTCCAGTGAGGCAACTCTTCGCGTGGAGTGGCCAAAGTATTGGAGTTTCAGCTTTAGCATCATTCCTTCCAAAGAAATCCCAGGGCTGATCTCCTTCAGAATGGACTGGTTGGATCTCTTTGCAGTCCAAGGGACTCTCAAGAGTCTTCTCCAACACCACAGTTCAAAAGCATAAATTCTTCGGCGATCAGCCTTCTTCACAGTCCAACTCTCACATCCATACATGACCACAAGAAAAACCATAGCCCTGAGTAGATGGACCTTAGTCGGCAAAGTAATGTCTCTGCTTTTGAATATGCTATCTAGGTAGGTCATGATTTTTCTTCCAAGGAGTAAGCGTCTTTTAATTTCATGGCTGCAGTCACCATCTACAGTAATTCTGGAGCCCAAAAAATAAAGTCTGCCACTGTTTGCACTGTTTCCCCATCCATTTCCCATGAAGTGATGGGACTAGATGCCATGATCTTCGTTTTCTGAATGTTGAGCTTTAAGCCAACTTTTTCACTCTCCTCTTTCACTTTCATCAAGAGGCTTTTGAGTTCCTCTTGACTTTCTGCCATAAGAGTAGTGTCATCTGCATATCTGAGGTTATTGATATTTCTCCCGGCAATCTTGATTCCAGCTTGGGCTTCTTCCAGCCCGGTGTTTCTCATGATGTACTCTGCATATAAGTTAAATAAGCAGGGTGACAGTATACAGCCTTGATGTACTCCTTTTCCTATTTGGAACCAGTCTGTTGTTCCATGTCCATTTCTAACTGTTGCTTCCTGACCTGCATAAAGGTTTCTGAAGAGGCAGGTCAGGTGGTCTAGTATTCCCATCTCTTTCATAGTTTTCCACAGTTTATTGTGATCCACACATTCAAAGGCTTTGGCATAGTCAATAAAGCAGAAATAGATCCTTTTCTGAAACTCTCTTGCTTTTTCAATGATCCAGCAGATGTTGGCAATTTGATCTCTGGTTCCTCTGCCTTTTCTAAAACCAGCTTGAACATCAGGAAGTTCACGGTTTACATATTTATGAAGCCTGGATTGGAAAATTTTGAGCATTACTTTACTAGTGTGTGAGATGAGTGCAATTGTGCGGTAGTTTGAGCATTCTTTGGCATTGCCTTTCTTTGGGATTGGAATGAAAACTGACCTTTTCCAGTCCTGTGGCCACTGCTGAGTTTTCCAAATTTGCTGGCATATTGAGTGCAGCACTTTCACAGCATCTTCTTCCAGGAATTGAAATAGATCAACTGGAATTCCATCACCTCCACTAGCTTTGTTCGTAGTGATGCTTTCTAAGGCCCACTTGACTTCACATTCTAGGATGTCTGGCTCTAGGTGAGTGATCACACCATCGTGATTATATGGGTCGTGAAGATCTTTTTTGTACAGTTCTTCTGTGTATTCTTACCACCTCTTCTTAATATCTTCTGCTTCTGTTAGGTCCATAGCATTTCTGTCCTTTATCAAGCCCATCTTTGCATGAAATGTTCCCTTGATATCGCTAATTTTCTTGAAGAGATCTCTAGTCTTTCTCATTCTGTTCTCCTCTATTTCTTTGCATTGATCACTGAGGAAGGCTGTCTTATCTCTCCTTGCTCTTCTTTGGAACTCTGCATTCAGATGCTTATATTTTTCCTTTTCTCCTTTGCTTTTCACTTCTCTTATTTTCACAGCTATTTGTAAGGCCTCCCAGACAGCCATTTTGCTTTTTTGCATTTCTTTTCCATGAGGATAGTCTTGATCCCTGTCTCCTGTACAATGTCACGAACCTCATTCCATAGTTCATCAGGCACTCTATCTATCAGATCTAGGCCCTTAAATCTATTTCTCACTTCCACTGTATAATCATAAGGGATTTGATGTAGGTCATACTTGAATTGTCTAGTGGTTTTCCCTCCTTTCTTCAATTTAAGTCTGAATTTGGCAATAAGGAGTTCATGATCTGAGCCACAGTCAGCTCCTGGTCTTGTTTTTGCTGACTGTATAGAGCTTCTCCATCTTTGGCTGCAAAGAATATAATCAATCTGATTTCAGTGTTGACCATCTGGTGATGTCCATGTATAGAGTCTTCTCTTGCATTGTTGGAAGAGGGTGTTTGCTATGACCAGTGCGTTCTCTTGGCAAAACTCTATTAGCCTTTGCCCTGCTTCATTCCGTATTATAAGGCCAACTGTTACCCCAGGTGTTTCTTGACTTCCTACTTTTGCATTCCAATCCCCTATAATGAAAAGGACATCTTTTTTGGGTGTTAGTTCTAAAATGTCTTGTAGGTCTTCATAGAACCCTTCAACTTCAGCTTCAGCGTTACTGGTTGGGGCATAGACTTGGATTACTGTGATACTGAATGGTTTGCCTTGGAAACGAACAGAGATCATTCTGTTGTTTTTGAGATTGCATCTAAGTACTGCATTTCAGACTCTCTTGTTGACCACGATGGCTACTCCATTTCTTCTAAGGGATTCCTGCCCCCAGTAGTAGATATAATGCTCATCTGAGTTAAATTCACCTATTCCAGTCCATCTTAGTTCTCTGATTCCTAGAATGTCGACGTTCACTCTTGCCATCTCCTGTTTGACCACTTCCAATTTGCCTTGATTCATGGACCTGACATTCCAGGTTCCTATACAATATTGCTCTTGACAGCATTGGACCTTGCTTCTATCACCAGTCATATCCACAGCTGGGTATTGTTTTTGCTTTGGCTCCATCCCTTCATTCTTTCTGGAGTTATTTCTCCACTGATCTCCAGTAGCATATTGGGCACCTACTGACCTGGGGAGTTCCTCTTATATCCTGTCATTTTGCCTTTTCATACTGTTCATGGGGTTCTCAAGGCAAGAATACTGAAGTGGCTTGCCATTCCCTTCTCCAGTGGACCACATTCTGTCAGACCTCTCCACCATGACCCGCCCATCTTGGGTGGCCCCACAGGGCATGGCTTAGTTTCTTTGAGTTAGACAAGACGATGTATATTACCACATGTGAAATAGATCGCCAGTCCAGGTTCGATGCATGAGACAGGGCACTCAGGACCGGTGCAGTGGGATGACCTGAGGGATGGGACGGGGAGAGAGGTGGGAGGGTGGTTCAGGATGGGTGACATGTACCCCTGTGGCTGATGCATGTCAATGTATGGCAAAAACCACCACTATATTGTAAAGTAAATAGCTCCAATTAAAATAGAAAAAAAAATAGAAAAAAAAAAGCAGTTGGCCCACAGATTTTGGTGGGCCGTGTTATTGCTCGGGCTTTATTTTTATAACAAAAAGGCAGTTTGATAGAGCTGTGGAAATGTGGCTTGGGGCTGATAATGGAAACAATGTGAGGTTTTAGGGCAGTGGTTTCCAAACTCTTTAAACATAAAGACAAAGTTTGCTGGTAAGCCTGGCATTCCAGTTTCAGTTTTACTGGTTTTAGCAAACAGCTTCACTGATTTGACTGCTTCCTATATAGATTAATATTATGATTCGAAATGTATAAAATATGCTTTGTCAGCAAATATCACTTTTACCTGTTTTATGTATTGAATGTTCTGCATACAGTTTAATGTTTTAAAATAAGATTTTGCTGCTAAGGGCTTGAAAATTCCTTTTTTAGGAGAATGAAGTAGATCAGGTTAAAACTACAAACAAAGAATAGTTTTGAGGTTCTTGTGTTGAGGTTTCTTTGGTAATGTTACACAGTAGAGTTCCTTTCATAAATATTTAATGATATCAGATATTAGATGGCTGTAATGGCTGAAGTGTTCAGAGGATGCTACAATATTCATGACTCATGATTGAAATGACATTAAGGCTATCTCTCTTCAAAATTATAGCATTTATTTGTTTGGAATGTTTGTTGTTAAGGCAGGTGTCCCAGAGCCTTTCTTCCTTTCTTGTCCTCTTGTGACCTGTCCACTGCAGAGCTTCTGGTGGGGAGTTCCCGATACACTGTGTGTGTGTTGCTCAGTCGTGTCTGACTCTTCGCGACTCCATGGACTGTAGCCCACCAGGCTCCTGTGTCCGTGGGATTCTGCAGGCAAGAATACTGGAGTGGATAGCCATTCCCTTCTCCAGAGGATCTTCCCCATCCAGGGATCGAACCCGGGTCTCTGCATTGCAGGCAGATTCTTTTCCATCTGAGCCACACTGAATGATACATAATAATGTCTTTTGGAAAATGGATGAATAAAGAAGTGAAAAAAACAAAATTTAACAATTCTACAAATGTTTTGTTTATTGGAGTGGAGTGTGGGAAGAGCTGCTGGTAAAAGAGGATGTGAAGAGGAGAGATATCTGCCTTAATTTCCTTGTCGCCCAACCCCATTCAGCCAGATCCTAACATACTTCACTGAAAACAAATTTCCGGTTCAGTAACACAGAATAACCTAAAGATCAAGGCATCTTAACTGGGCTGTTTTTAGATGAAAGAACTGTTCATTTGGCTTGAAAAGATACTTGTTCCAGAAAGTATCTGCCTAAGTTTTTTCTTATTTACTTCAGGTTTTTTTGTTAGCTATTAACCGAATTTCAGACCTCATTTTAGTTCTCATGTCTAACAACAATGTAAGGAAAAGTGAGGCTTGAGGGAAGATGAGAAGATACTTGGGAATAGATGAGACAATTAAACTACAATTATGATGGTATATACTTTTCAGTGAGGATGACTAATATAATATTACAGAATTTTCTTTCATAGTGTTAAAAATGCTAACTTGAAGGTACTAGTCTGAAAAACATACATAAAAATAGTGGGGGAGGTGAAGAAAAGGAAGGAAAAAAGCCCAGGACCCTATTTGTAGTGCCCAAATCACCCTTTTTCAGTTCAACTCTAAAGTGAAGATTACAGAATTCATTTTAAATTTTTTAATTGTGGAACTGTTTCTCACTCCATAGGTAAATTGTGCATCTTTTGATCTTCAGTTTTAGCTTTCTCATGGTTTGATGCTCAATTCTGTACAGGATAGAGCTGTTAACAAAAGAGTAATTAAAAAAATTTTTCCCCCATTGGTTAAAATTGAAAGGGAAATTGAGGTTAGAAATTTATCTGAGAAATGAAATTATAGAAAAATTATATTTAATTATCAACCTATTAAATTTTAATTTTGTCAATACTATGCATATTCTTCTTTTCAAGATATTTATCATCGACAAACCATCTTACTATCCTATAGCAAGTGTTCTTGCCTGGAGAATCCCAGGGATGGGGGAGCCTGGTGGGCTGCCGTCTATGGAGTCGCACAGTCGGACACGACTGAGTTGACTTAGCAGCAGCAGCAGCAGCAAATGTATCAGGAAATACAGTACCCATATAAAATAAAACTTTCAACCTATTTAGTGAGTAGCTGATGATCATTAGTCCTTTGGATTTAGAAGTAACTGAGGAAGTGCCACTCTTGCCTCAGCATTATTTTGAAATCTTGTTTATAAACCATATAATTTCCAAGGCCATGAGTCTGGCACCTTTCCAGGTATTAACTACTGTAACAAAGATAGAATTTGGTTTTATTTACCTACTGATTAAGGTCTAATTTAAACCTCACCCCCTAGTGAGATGTGAGAAATAGCATGTGCTCTGAGCCACACCTAGTCCCAGCACTCTGTGTATTCTTTCTTACGTGAGCTCCTAAATGAGAAATTTAACCAGTATGATGGTCATTAGCACTCAGTGCCCCCTCAAAGTTTTTTTTAGAAAGTAGTACAGGATAATTTATTAAGTTATTTGACAGAATTTACACATGATTTTTTTAAAAGAAATGAAAATTATGAGAAATTGAAAAAACCAAAGACATGGCAGTAGAATTATTACTGTAGGACCAAAGGTTGCAGGAACTAACACTCCAAATTTATTGGGCATAATGGACTTAGAACAGGGAGAAACAAAAAAACAACCCATACTAGTTCTGAGGGCCTCAATAATCCTACATTTAATAAAATTATTCACTCTGCCCTTTGGGCTTGGGAATTAGGGAAAATTGCCAAGATAACTAGAAAATGGTTGTCATGAAATTATTTGCTTAGGGTACTCTAATAGTAAAAGATATGTTTTTAGAACCTATGGAAAAGTTGGCCCAAGAATCATATAAGGAAGAAGCCAGAGAAGCAAACTCCTATAGAATTGAGCTGTTTTATAGTAGCTAGCTTTGGATGTTTCTGAAGTCTTACCAGCTCCTTTCTCTTTCCACAGAGGCTGTTGAAAGTATCTGTCATTTCTGTGGTTAGTCATCTTTTTTCTCCAGATACATGATTTTTAAAAGTACCTTTGGCTCCTAGGGCCCTTTGAGTTAGGGTTTATTCAAAATGCTTGGTGACTTGATTCTAGGATTATGTGATGAGACATTCCCTTTTTATGTCCTATCACTCATTTTAACATTCATTGAACACAGTGCGTGAAAGATATGTTTTGAACTTTCAGTGGCCATTGATACCAGTGATGGCAGATAACCATGGGGAGACATTTAGACAAAAGCGATAGTAGACAAGTTTGATCCAGAATAAAAGGTTTGTTACTGCTGGTTTTCTCTAAACTAGCCAGTGTGGGTGGGGAGAGACTCTCCAAGTGCCAGGTAGCAAACATGTTTCCTCAGGGCAGACCAGGAATCACTGTTTGAACCATTGTGTTATTCTAACCCACTTCTCACTTGATAATAAGAGTTCACTTTTTCTATTTTTCACTCCTCCTCTGGACATTCTGTTTCTCTTACAATTCCCAGTTTTCATGTTAAGCACTGCATATTTAAAGGTTTCAGTCTAGTTAAGTTCAAATCCATTTTAAGATTGTAGTCTTTAAAAGTTATATTTAAAAGGTGGTTTAGTCACTAAATCATGTCTGACTCTTGCGACCCCATGGACTGTAGCTAGCAGGGCTCCTCTGCCCATGGGACTCTCCAGGCAAGTGTCCTGGAGTGGGTTGCCATTTCCTTCTCCAGTATTTAATCTTTGACAAAGGAGGCAAGAATATACAATGGAGTAAAGACAATCTCTTTAACAAGTGGTGCTGGGAAAACTGGTCAACCACTTGTAAAAGAATGAAACTAGATCACTTTCTAACACCCCACACAAAAATAAACTCAAAATGGATTAAAGATCTAAATGTAAGACCAGAAACTATAAAACTCCTAGAGGAGAATATAGGCAAAACACTCTCAGACATAAATCACAGCAGGATCCTCTATGATCCACCTCCCAGAATGCTGGAAATAAAAGCAAAAATAAACAAATGGGATCTAATTAAAATTAAAAGCTTCTGCACAACAAAGGAAAATATAAGCAAGGTGAAAAGACAGCCTTCTGAATGGGAGAAAATAATAGCAAATGAAGCAACTGACAAACAACTAATCTCAAAAATATACAAGCAACTTATGCAGCTCAATTCCAGAAAAATAAACGACCCAATCAAAAAATGGGCCAAAGAACTAAATCGACATTTCTCTAAAGAAGACATACGGATGGCTAACAAACACATGAAAAGATGCTCAACATCACTCATTATTAGAGAAATGCAAATCAAAACCACAATGAGGTACCACTTCACACCAGTCAGAATGGCTGCGATCCAAAAATCTGCAGGCAATAAATGCTGGAGAGGGTGTGGAGAAAAGGGAACCCTCCTACACTGTTGGTGGGAATGCAAACTGGTACAGCCACTATGGAGAACAGCGTGGAGATTCCTTAAAACATTGCAAATAGAACTGCCTTATGACCCAGCAATCCCACTGCTGGGCATACACACTGAGGAAACCAGAACTGAAAGAGACACATGTACCCCAATGTTCATCGCAGCACTGTTTATAATAGCCAGGACATGGAAACAACCTAGATGTCCATCAGCAGATGAATGGATAAGAAAGCTGTGGTACATATACACAAAGGAGTATTACTCAGCCGTAAAAAAAGAATTCATTTGAATCAGTTCTGATGAGATGGATGAAACTGGAGCCGATTATACAGAGTGAAGTAAGCCAGAAAGAAAAACACCAATACAGTATACTAACACATATATATGGAATTTAGGAAGATGGCAATGACGACCCTGTATGCAAGACAGGGAAAGAGACACAGATGTGTATAACGGACCTTTGGACTCAGAGGGAGAGGGAGAGGGTGGGATGATTTGGGAGAATGACATTCTAACATGTATACTATCATGTAAGAATTGAATCGCCAGTCTATGTCTGACGCAGGATGCAGCATGCTTGGGGCTGGTGCATGGGGATGACCCAGAGAGATGTTATGGGGAGGGAGGTGGGAGGGGGTTCATGTTTGGGAACGCATGTAAGAATTAAAGATATTAAAATTTAAAAAATAAAAAACTAAAAAAAAAATGTACTTAAACTTATTAGAGGACACCACTCATGCCACTGATGCACTGTTAAGGTCTGGCATGTGTATTAGTCACTCAGTTGTGTCCAGCTCTTTTCTGCCCCATGGACTGCAGTCCACCAGGTTGCTCTGTCCATGGAATTCCCCAGGCAGCAATACTAGAGTGGGAGGCCATTCCCTTCTCCAGGGATCTTACAGACCCAGGGACTGAACCCAGGTCTCCTGCATTGCAGGCAGATTCTCTACCGTCTGAGCCACCAGGGAAGCCCAGCAGTGTTAGCTGGTCAGTCAATTATTTGACTTTAAAATGCTGAGGTTATGGAAACTGGATTAGAATATTTCAAGCAGTATTAAAAGTAATACCTCTAAGAATTTAATAAAGCTTATAAACCTCTCTTTCTCTGTTGCTCTGTCTGGAAAGGACAGTCTGACTCTGTCTGTAGGCATTCATTCTGTGTGGTGTGATTGGTGGACAAGGAGTAAACAACTTACTGTAAATGGGCACCATGCCAGCTGGCTTCATGCAGCATCAAACTTGTGATTTGCAGTCAGGGTTAGGAAAATGCCTTTTAACTTATTCATTTCCGCTTCTTTTAAACAGGGGAAAAAGGAACAACTGTACTGATTCATTAAGTACCTCATAAGATCTTTTAAGGCTTACAAGATCTTTTAGGAATTCCTCGGAAGTTATTAGTACTATTTCACAGGATCTGAATACGTCCCACATAAATAACAATGATACATTTTAAAAGGCAGTTTTAATCATTAAAAGGAATTTTTAAAATTGGTTTGTCCTCACCTGGTGTATCTGGGGTTATATTTGGGAATTTCTCTGACCTAGTTTCAAAAAATTCAATTTACTGGCCAATTTATTTTGGGGAAAAATATGATTTAAAAAACTGAGTTTTTTTTTTTTTTACTTAGATAAGATAAACCCAAAGTTACCTTTCCTCTAAAGGTATATTATGCCCAAAGCAATTGTTTGGAGCTAGTGAATCATTCAGCCACCTGAGCCAACTGAATGTCATCCCTACATGAAAAGTGGAGGCTCCTGAATTGTGTATAATTTTTTACTGATAAACTAGCCAAGGCCTAATGGTCTTCTTGAATATTCTGTTATATTTATCCACAGTGCAAAAGATGGTTGTGGTTAGTTTTTTTTTTTTTTTAATTAAGATTAGAGCTGTTTTGTGGAATCAAATTACTAATTTGGAGGTTTTTAACAGATTTTTGTTTACTTGTAAATTGGATGAAAGCAGTTTTGTCTAAACTGAAATTTATTTTAAAAATTAAAGCATTAAGATCTAAAAAAAATAAATTTTTGGACAATAAAAATTAACTGCATTATAAAAGTTTTCTTTGGGTGAAAAGACATTTACTGAGTTGGCGTATGTTTCCCTTTCTAAGAAATTTCATAGAAATCCCTGTCTGTCCTTTTAATGCCTTTTAAAGACTTTTGATTTTAGAGCCTGCCTTTCTTTCACTGTTAAAATAGGGGGAAATTTTTTTTTTTTTTTTTTACTGTGCAGTGTACTTTTAGTTCTCCCTGAACCAGTATTGTTAACTTTTCTTGGGCCGTAACCCCTTTTGAGAACCACTGACCTTCTCCCAAAGAAAAGTGAAACACACATACATACAATGTTTTATCATTTTATCAATGAGGAAATTCTTGGAACTAACTCAAGCTCATTCATGAAACTCAAGTCAGTAAGTAAGCCCTATGGGTCTGTCAACATTGCAGAAAATACAATCTAGAAGGCTAGGTTTGAAGTCTCTATTGTTAACAATGTTTAAGGAACTCAAATAACGTGAAACTTTTTTCCTCTTGAAAACTAAAAAAGCAAGTCAAAACCAGGACTGGTATTTGTCATTTCATCCAATAATGCTTTACTTATTTTGAACTTAAGCATTAGGCTAAAAATTAAGATAGTTGATGCTATAAATAATACTAAGAAATTGACCATTCGCTCTAAAAGTATTCATGGCAGTTTACCAAAAAAAGTTAAGTCGACATTTATTTTAATATGAATTAAACTAAACAATTAGCAATAACAGAGGCGCCAAACAGATTGTGTGCCCCAAGTATGTAAAATATAAATTACATGTTCTGTCAGCTCTAACTGGTGCAAAGACTGTGATGAGTAAAAAATAGCTAATCATCAAATCAGAATCCCCTGGGAAATTCTCAGGCTCCATACCAGATTTAATAAATTAAAATGGGCTCAGGATTGGTTATTTATGTATTGCAAAAGCCCTCCAAATGCTTCAGGTATTTCTTCTAAGAACTACTGGCAATGTAATAGCAGTGGCCATTGGAGGAGTATAATATCATCTTAGATATTATCAATAATAACATTTCCTGGCTGAAAGATAAAAGCAGGTAAAAAAGACATGTTGTAGAATGTGTTGAGATGTTCGCAATCTGAATGGAACGTGCTAAATTATAGTGACAGTAAGGAGGGGAGCATACTGCATGGCACACTCTATACTTCCTCTGTAAAACCAAGAAGCTGTGTCCAGGATAATCAGTTCATGCCATTAAGTGGAATTTTAAGTTCACAATAATGAATTCTTACTGTACCAATCTCAGAAGAAATTTTTCATAAATATTATTTGGGAATACAAGATAAAGTGCACATAGTCTACTGATTGAGCTGAGGGTCATTTCATTTATATATCTATATATGTGAACATAGACATGCATTTATATTTATCATTTAATTCACCATGTAATCTAGTACCAATGCAAGCAGCATCAATTATCAAAGGGCAGCACTTTGCTAAGCATTTTATCACTGCACTGCATTAAGTGTTTTACCCATGTATGTGATTGTGCAGAATCTTCAAAAGTTACAAAGAAAAGCAAAATTAAGAGAATGGGAATGTTGTCGGGGATTCAGCTATGCCTGGGATTACATAACAAAACCCACTTGGTCTTTTAGGTCATCTTTAATATTTCCCTTCGCTGTGTCACAGGCCTCGCTGATCTGTTTGGATTAAAATTAAAATCTGATGCCTATATGATATGATTCGCTCAGTCGTGTCCGGACTCTTTGCGACCCCGTGGACTGTAGCCTACTAGGCTCTTCCATTCATGGGATTTTCCAGGCAGGAATACTGGAGTAGGTCGCCATTTCCTTCTCCAGGAGATCGTCCAAACCTAGGGATTGAACCCGGGTCTCCTGCATTGTAGGCAGACGCTTTACCATCTGAGCCACCAGGGAAGTCTGTTGTATAACTGGAAAGTATGACACTTGCTGGTCTAGGGCAGTGTGTACAAACTAGCTGTCTTCCAGTTGGAAACTGCTGGACAGCTTCTCCGAGACCGGTAAGGGGAAAACCTTTGAAAAGAAAGCCATTATTTCTTCTTCTTGTCATTTTACTTAGCTGAGAAGGTAGCAGAATGAACTGATAATAGTATGGAAATGTTTTCTAAAAGACAGTTTATAAAATGCATTATTAATTCTTAAAAGAACACCATTCCCCCTTCTTTAAGCCTCATGTCTCATGCCGTAGCACAGCAGGGAATGTTTGAGTTAGGAGACTGCTGCATCAGGTACTGTTTGTTCTCTGGGTGGGATAAATCGAGCCCTGGACCCATCTACCCCCAATCCTTTTTTTTTTTTTTTTTTTTTGCCCATAAAAGAAAAATTACTCTCACCAACATGCTTATAGTTAAAATTTTGACTTTTTAAAGTTTTATAATTTTTAAGGTAATTTTTTAAAAGTCAGGTGTGTGGAATGTGGGCAAAATGACTGGACACAGATTGGTACAAAATCCTGGAAGTGTCTGAACATCATGATGAGTAAGCAGTTTGGATTTTATCCGAAGGTAGTGGAGAATCATTGTGTTTTGACCCAGGATTGATTTGCTCTAAGCTGTACCTAAGAAAGAAATTACACTAGCAGTCATATGTAAGATAAATTATATATTGCTTTGTTCTGAGGAAGGGAGAGTTGTGGAAGAGAGACGAAAGAGAAACGGAGGCACACAACCCACTGATAAAGATCAGGGAAGTGGCAGTAAAAGCAGGAGCTGGCATGGTGCCAGTGGAGAAGGACACACGCGGACAGACGTGAGACTCACTTGGGCATAGGACTGACCTTGGTTTCTGTCTACACTACAGACATCTTTCCACAGTTACCAATTAGCCGCTTCTGTTAAATCAGTGGACACATTCCAGCGACCTACAGTGTACCAGCCCTATGCTAGATACCAGGGTCCCACTTGTAAAGGCTTCTGTCCATGCTTTTTCGTAACATAATACTCTTTCTAGGGTTCCCTCCTTCTGCCTCTCTGGCCTCCTCTTTTCCAAATTCCCCCTCCTTGGTGTTTCTCAGAGCTCCATCCAAGGCCTTTTTCTCACTGCTTCAGCTACCACCTGTCCATATGCAGTGGCCACCTGTATTTTCTGTATCTCCAGCTCAAACACGTTCTCTCAACCTCCTGACCCTTATTTCCAGCTACCTGCTGAGTATCTTTTCTTCGATGAGTTATAGTCATCTCAGACTCAACATGTCCAAAATGACAAATCAACTTATTCCAGGCCATGCTTCCTTTTGCTTCCTTCTTTGATCCATACTCCATCCTGTAGCTGCAGCATTCATACATGCAGATAATGATCAGATGATTCCCCTGTTTATAATTCCTTAGGGTCCCCACTGCTTCAGGATACTCTCACGGTTTACGATGGCTTCAAGAACTCTTATGATCTGGCAGTAACCTTTTTATTGCGTAACTTTCCAAACTGATATTATTTCCCTCTTTCTTGCCTCTGGGCCTTTGCATTATGCTGCTTCATACACTTCACCCCACCTCTAGCCACATATCCTTTCCGTCTGGCTAGCCACCTCTTTCTCCTCAGTAGCCAAAACCCAGCTAAAATTCACATCCTCAAGCAAGCCAATTCCTGATCCCCTGCGACGGGTTAGATGCCCCTCCTCAGTATCCAGCATTTTCTCTATCCTAGTGTTTATCTCACTGTATTACAATTACCTGTTTACTTGTCTCTATCTGCCATTAGTCTAAAAGTTCTGTGAGAGGAAAGGACTATATCTGTCTTCTTCACTGTGATATACCTAGTGCCTGCATGATGGGTGCTCAATAAATATTTTAAAAAATTAATATTAAGTAAATATTAAAATATTTATGCAAAAAAATAAATACAAATAAATGAAAAAATGAGCAGTAAGAGTAAGTTAGAAGAAAACAAGACTATGAAAGATGTAGAAAGGAGCAAGATAAGACGTGGAAGAATAGTTGGATTTGTTTTAGGAAATACTGTTTAGACCACTATAAATGAAGCAGAAACTGAGGCCTGGGTGTGGGCATAATCATCAAACAATGGATAGCAGTAGGTGACAGGATGGGGAGAAAGAGCCAAACTCCCAAGTAGATCTTCAGTTTCAGTTGAGTCGCTCAGTCGTGTCCAACTCTTTGCAACCCCATGGACTGCAGTACGCCAGGCCTCCCTGTCCGTTACCAACTCCCAGAGCTTACTCAAACTCATGTCCGTTGAGCCGGTGATGCCATCCAACCATCTCATCCTCTGTCGTCCCCTTCTCCTCCTGCCTTCAATCTTTCCTGGCATCAGGGTCTTTTCCAGTGAATCAGTTCTTCATATCAGGTGGCCAAAGTATTGGAGTTTCAGCTTCAGCGTCAGTCCTTCCAATGAACATTCAGGATTGATTTCCTTGAGATAGACTGATTGGATCTCCTTGCAGTCCAAGGGACTCTCAGGAGTCTTCTCCAACACCACAGTTCAAAAGCATTCTTCAGCGCTCAGCTTTCTTTATAGTCCAACTCTCACATCCACACATGACTCCTAGAAAAACGATAGCTTTGACTAGATGGCCCTTTGTTGGCAAAGTAATGTCTCTGCTTTTTAATATGCTGTCTAGGTTGGTCATGGAGAAGGCAACGGCACCCCACTCCAGTACTCTTACCTGGAAAATCCCATGGACGGAGGAGCCTGGTAGGCTGCAGTCCATGGAGTCGCTAAGAGTTGGGAACGATTGAGCGATTTCACTTTCACTTTTCACTTTCATGCATTGGAGAAGGAAATGGCAACCTACTCCAGTATTCTTGCCTGGAGAACCCCAGGGACAGAGGAGCCTAGTGGGCTGCCGTCTCTGGGGTTGCACAGAGTCGGACACAACTGAAGCGACTTAGCAGCAGCAGCAGGTTGGTCATAACTTTCTTTCCAAGGAGTAAGCATGTTTGAATTTCATGGCTGCAGTGACCATCTGCCGTGATTTTGGAGCCCTAAAAAATAAAGTCTCTCACTGTTGCCATTGTTTCCCATCTATTTGCCATGAAGTGATGGAATCAGATACCATGATCTTAGTTTCCTGAATGTTGAGTTTGAAGGCAGCTTTTTCACTCTCCTCTTTCACCTTCATCAAGAGGCTTTTAGTTCTTCTTCACTTTCTGCCATAAGGGTGTCATCTGCATATTTGAGGTTATTGATATTTCTCCCGGCAATCTTGATTCCAGCCTGTGCTTCAACTAGCCCGGCACTTTGCACGATGTACTCTGCATATAAGTTAAATAAGCAGAATGACAATATACAGCCTTGACGTACTCATTTCCTGATTTGGAACCAGTCTGTTGTTCCATGTCCAGTTCTAACTGTTACTTCTTGACCTGAATAGAGGTTTCTCAAGAGGCAGGTCAGGTAGTCTGGTATTCCCATCTCTTTCAGGATTTTCCAGTTTGTTGTGATCCACACAGTCAAAGGCTTTGGCAGTCAATAAAGCAGAAGTAGATGTTTTTCTGGAACGCTCTCGCTTTGTTGATGATCCAGCTGATGTTGGCAATTTGATCTTTGGTTCCTCTGCCTTTTCTAAATCCAGCTTGAGTATCTGGAAGTTCATGGCTCACGTGCAGTTGAATACTGGCTTGGATAATTTTGAGGCTTACTTTGCTAGCGTGTGAGATGAGTGCCATTGAGCATTCTGTGGCATTGCCTTTCTTTGGGATTGTAATGTATGAACCTAGAGAAGGAGTAAAATGATAAATCTACCTAGAAAAGGATTAGGGGAGGGAAAGATAAGGCTACTACATGCGCATACAGCTCTCACACATAACGGTTGATTGAGTCATGGTAGTGAGTAACAGCAATGATGGAGTGAAAGAAGAGGTTTCTAGCTCTTCTTGGCCTTTAATCTGAAATGGAAACAGAAGCAGCAGCCATCATCAGACAGTATTGTAAGGAAAATGGTGTCAATGGGGAAGCATGGGTTTTTGTAAAGCAATGTAGCTAAGGAAGACTGTGTTACCATTTTTAACTACCACCTTCACAGAAAGACAATATGATCATCTTTGACTCTCTCCAGTCTTTCTCAGAGACTTAGGAGGGCTAAGAAGAGAAAAATCCTTTGGATTCTAAGAGGCTTCTACCCACCCCCATCCCTTACTTCAGTTTTTACCATATATTACTCAACAGTAATTAGGAATTTGTATAAAAATTTCACTCAGATGGCATGCATGGAGAGAAAAGCAATTATTTAGATGCTTCCCTCTGCCAATAATCCATTTCTGGAAGAATATTTATAAATATAGTAAACATACCAAAACCCATTCTCTGTTTATATTCATATAGAAACTTTAAATTGAGCCCTTAGATTATTTTTAAAAAGGAAGAGCAATTAATATATTGAAAAAAGTATACTCATAATAATCTGTTGACTGAAGGAGTGATCCAGTGTATATAAATGGATAGATGGAGCGATGTACATAACGGTTGAATAGATGGATGTGGATACGCATCCAGATCTACATAAGAGGTTGGCAAGCCTACAGCCCACAACCCAAATCTGGCCCTTCTAAAGCCATGAGCCAAGAGTGGTTTTTACAGATTTAAAGGATGGTAAAAACAAACAAAAAGAGTGACACATGGTCCACAGAGCCTAAAATTTTTACTGTCTAGCCCTTTACAGAAACAAATAGCTGACCCCTCATCTAATCATCCTTTTCAGTGGGTGTGTAATACTCATCCTATGGATGTCTGTTCTCATTATTCCCTCTATTTAGGTTCCACAGTAGTATCAATGTGAATTAGCAAATATTGAGAGGCATTTGCTACTAGGAGAAATACAGGATTAGCTTTCTGTGAGCTTTTTTCACAACACTGTAACCAGCGTATCAATGTGTAACCCTGTTTTGTGTGTGTTCCTATTTAAAGATACCTTATTTAATAAATCGGAGAAGGCAATGGCACCCCACTCCAGTAATCTTGCCTGGAAAATCCCATGGATGGAGGAACCTGGTAGGCTATAGTCCACGGGATCACTAGTCCACGGGATCACAAAGAGTCAGACTTGACTGAGCGACTTCACTTTCTCTTTTCACCTTCATGCACTGGAGAAGGAAATGGCAACCCCCTCCAGTGTTCTTGCCTGGAGAATCCCAGGGACGGGGGAGCCTGGTGGGCTGCCGTCTGTGGGGTCACACAGAGTCAGACACGACTGAAGCGCCTTAGCAGCAGCAGCAGTGTTTAATAAATATCACTGATTCATTTACATTGAACTCATGGCCAGTAGCACTGTACATCAGGCCTGATCAAAGCTTTCCTGATACACATCCTTCCTCCCTAATGTGCAACCACCTTACACTTAGGAATACTAACCACTTCATTTTAAACAGCAAAGTCACCAACAAAAAGCACAAAAATGCAAAGACATGGCATTAAATATACCACAAAAAGGACACCTGTTTGAGTATGAGAGCTGAAACAAAGAGTGTTTCATAGTGCCATTTTGTTTGACGTCAGCTGGGAACTTACTCGTTAAGCAGCTCAAAGTTTTCACTGTTCTCTGCTTATCCACAAAAGGCCAGGAAAGCGCTATGGGCATTGACTTTGGAGTTAAAAATAAATTTTAGGAAGTAGGTGAACTTGCAAGTATGAAAACTGCAAATAATGAGAGTCACCCCTACCAGCTTATCTGATAATTAAATCAGTTTTTAAAGTAGTGTTATAGTACCTTATAACTTGCCCTGGTTCTTAGTGACTTAATGTTGTAGTTTATAGTTTCAGTGGGCATTTTCAGTAGTTTTATCAGAAATCCCATTTCAAATCTTACAACTGAAATCCCAAAATATGCTGTAAGAAAGGTGAGTTGATGATGTGAGACAAAAGCAACGGGTAATCTATCATCATAACTGTGGACTGGAAATTTTTTAAATTTTCATGGAGACTCTAAGATTTTAGATGAATACTGAAGAATTGTGTGCAGAGTAACTCTATCAGACTACTTGAATTTTGAGGGTCTAGGCCTCAGACTGAAAAAGACACTAATAGACAAGAGTTCAGATAACCTGGCTGGAGGAGAGTTTGGAAGCTAACACTGGAGTGTGTACTGAAAGGAGTCAGAGCTCAGCCTGGAAAGGCAGACCAGGCACAGTCTGTGGAAAGCTGTATTTGCTAACTGAAGAGATTTGGACTTCATCTTCTACAAAACAAAGCTGTTGGTTTTTAAGGGGTTGCATAAAAGCTGCATTTTAGTAGCATATATTTGATACAGCTTTTACCTGCCTGAAAGTATCAAGTGTCATTTCACCAGATGATATTCCTCCATGTACAGTTTGGTTTAAGTTTTTACAGTGGGAATGTGATTGCACATTCTTGCCTTGGGAGAGGAAGTGGCCTTTTTAGGCTGAAATCCTTGGGCACCAAAAGATCCTGCCTAATTAAGCTTTTGGCAGTCTCCACTTCTATGCATAGTAAAATAGTTTTCCCAAAAAGTCTTTGTGTATACCCTCTGATGTCCATAACAAATAGAAATGTCATGTAATTTAAGTGGGACTTAAAAGTGAAGAAGAAGACCTTTAATTCTTTAACAATCTGATAACCCTGTAAAAATAACTATCATAAGATTTGGGGCCTACAAGTAGTGACACTGGCTTAAGTAGTAAGTTTTCATGGGCAAGTTTTTTTTTTTTTTTCTCTTTGTGTTTTAAGTAGAAATAGGGAGAAAATGCCAGTACTAGTTCCAGTTTCATTTTTTACAAATGGTAATGACTGCAGTTTATAAAAATGTTCTCTTTTGTACCAGATGAGAGTATCTTGAATTTTAGTCTCTACTTTCTTAGCACTTTATAATAAAAGACAATTAGAATATATTGCAATTAAACATAGTTTGCAGGAGATTTTTATATTGATGGGTATGAGGATATTTGGTATTTTCTTTATCGTATATACATTATATATACTGTTACATGTAGGGATCAGGAAGAGTCCAGGGGGGCTGAGAGACTTCCCA
The DNA here is from genome assembly GCF_016772045.2 of Ovis aries. Classification (NCBI taxonomy): domain Eukaryota; kingdom Metazoa; phylum Chordata; class Mammalia; order Artiodactyla; family Bovidae; genus Ovis; species Ovis aries. The sequence continues at coordinate 52,062,738 of NC_056058.1, read as the reverse complement.
TTAAGAAGAGCTTCTCCTCTGAAAAGGGGTGTCCTTTACAGTGCTGCTTACTGAATGAAGCCTGTACTGTAAATCATGAACACTGAGCACATAGAAGCTCACCCTCTTATTGCTGCTTCGGTAACCTTAGAAATCAGTTTTCAGTAACTCTTTAACATTTACTGTGTTTCTGCTAAGCAGTCTTTAATTACAGAAGAATCTTATTTGATTTTCTGATTCTAATTTTTTCTCCCTAAATTTAAGAACTGTTTGCTACACTTTTCGTTCAAAAAAGTTTTATAAAGTTTTGAAGCATCTCATCATTTCAGTTTTGCTGCTATACTTTATTAATATCTTTTAAGAATGTTTCACTTTAACCATTCCTGGGATCTGAAAGTTATTTTGGTGGCAATCTTTATAATCAAGAGAGTATCCAAATTTAGGAAATTTTAATTTTCTAGATTTATAATGTTATTATAAAAATACAAAAATCCAGGCCATAGGCCTTTTATCAAATTAAGATATTGATGGCATAGTAGATAAGGAAATCAAACTGATGTTGACTTTTTAAGTAGTTGAATAGAGACCTATTTTCCTCTTCCATCTTGTCTCACCTTTTCTTTGAGAGACTGTAGGACCTCACTCTTGTTTCATTGCTGAATTGTGTCTGAGTCTTTGTGAGCCCATGAACTATAGCCCACCAGGCTCCTCTGTCCATGGGACTTCCCAGGCAGGCAGATTCTTTACGCCTGGGAGGCCCCTGTAGGACCTAGGTGGGAGCAAATTAGCAGATTTCCATACTTAAAATGGAAAATGCCCTGGAAATCAGTTTGTTGTGAGGAAGGGGGAAGAAAGGAAAACAGTGGGGCAGTGACCCTCACCTAGCCCTCGCTGACCACAGCCGCTGTTCACCCAAGTGGCTATCAGCTCAATCTCTTGTCAGTTATCTCTAGCTTTCCAGTAACTTACTTTTAATAACCTAGATTTAGAATTCTGATACCATGCAATGTATGCTTCCTAAATACCAGCTCTTTATTAAAGGCATAATATTGTCTCATTATATGTTTAGCATAGTGGTTACCAGCAGCATCTGGAGTGGTTACCTCATTTGGGATCCAGAGACAGCTATTTTCTGGTTGTATCTTTCTTTGGGAAAATTACCTGACCTGAGTCAAATTTCTTCATCCATAAAATGGGGTTAATAGTAATAATGTAGGCATGAAATAAGAAATTTGGCTACACTAATTGCTAGTTACAACACCTTGAGCAGGTAAACTTCTCTGAAGCATTTTCCTTGTCTGCTTTGGGGTAATAATATCTGCCTCATATGACTGCAGTGAGGACTGATTAAGGTAAGGTATTTGTGAGGATTAGAAAGAGCTGATATTTATGAAATACTTAGACCAGTGTTTAGTACATAGTAATTACTCAGTATTTACTGTTGTCATTGCTGTTATTTTGATATGGTTCTATTTGGTTGACTTGTGTGCTAACAACATACACTGAAATAAAATTTAAGAACTGACTTCATGTTAGAGAAAGGCAGACTGTTGTACAATGATGATAAGTTATGGAATACCGTAAGGAGTCTGTTTTTCTCTTTCATGGCTAATTTATCTCAGTCCTTTTAAAGTCTGGATTCCCCAAACTAGACATAGCAATATATAATATTTAAATGCTAAGCACTATAGCACAGTAAAGTAACTTAAAGATTGTTCCATGTTATTTATACCTTATAGGAACATAATTAATGGAAGTGTAATTCAGAATAAAAATGCTCACCTAAAGTTACTGAATCATAAAAGTAAAATCTTTTTATAAATCATCCTTTTATAAATTAATTAACCACAGTTGAGTGAGAACATATGCAATTTATCTTTCTATGATGTTGGCTTTTAAAATTTATATAATTTGCTGTATTTGAAAGAGCACAGAGATAAAGGTTATAAAACCTGAATCTTAGTCTGAGTGCCATCACTAAACCCTCAGGGCCTTGCAGAGTTTCAGTTGCCTCATCTCTAAATAGAGCTAATACTACTCTTTAGCATTGCTAATGTGAGCAGACTTTGAAAGGTTCAGTATAATCAAGGTAGTGGGGCTGCTGCTCTAACGGTTCGTGGAGAGAGGCAGCGCCAAGCACGTGCTGCTGGTTAGGGGCGTGGCCTCTGTAGCCCGGATGCCTGGAGGAGGAATCGGGCTCCACTAGCAGCTGGCTGTAAGATCTTGGACAGGTAACGTCTGAGTTTGCATGTTCCTTGTCTGTGTGGGGATAGTAATAGTACCAACCTTAATAGTACCTACTTCATATGGTCTGATCTAAGGTAAGGAATACTGAGTTCACTCACACTGTTTGGCCCTTCACACACACCTACTATTACTGGTTCTCATTAAGATGGTGGTTGTGGTGGTGTTCTCTGGTTGTCTGCCATTATGTGTCTTAGAGAATCATGGATGTTAGAACTGAAAGAATCCTGAGAAAAGTATCAGGTTCAGCTCCTGCCACCTGCAAGAGAAGTGGCTTAATCTGTCACAGAAGAGAGAGCTTCAAATTCCAGGGAAGCTAAATAGCTTACTGATGTCACCCAGTGAGTTGGTGACAGGACATCTGGAATCTCTCTGGTTGCCCATTTCTGGGAGGGGGGACAGGGATTTGCTTTGCACTAAAATGCTGTGCTGTTCTCAGTATGATAGTGCACTCTGACCACTATGTTACCAAAATTTCTTCTTACTACCTTTCCCTAGATGCTATCTAACATTTGCACTTCATGACTTCCAGATCTCTTTAGACCTTGGCTTGGACAGTATGTTCTAATGCTTTTTAGTATTTTTCCTAGTCCTGTTGTCTTTCCATTTCCCAAAAGAGCCATGCTCATATCAAAAGACTTCTGCACATGCTATCTTTCTCCCTCGATCCCCTTTCTCTCTCCTTACCTTTCCAGCTCTTAGCACTGATGTCGTCTCCTCCAGGAACACTTCCAGACACCTGTCTCTACCTGAAGGTCCTTCGTACTCTCCCATGGCAGCATGACTTGCAGAGTATTGTGACTGCCCACCTCCTTGCATGTCTCCTATAATGGGCGTTCACGAAGCTTCATGAAAACAGAACTTGTGTCTAACTTCCCATTGTAATCCTGAGTACAAGAGCACATTTCCTAGCTCCAAGCTCCTGGGTAAAAATTCAGTCATCCTTCCTTCCTTTGCTCAGGACTTTGATTCCATCTCAAAACATATTGGGGTACCTCCTTCTCTTGGTTTTGGTAACATTTTTCTCTTACTTACTTTTGATGACTTTTTCAACTTCTCCTAAAAACTGATTCTTCAAATGTGTAGTAAATATTATTGATATGTCATCAAAGTAGAGAGAAGCAACAGAACTCAGTAAAGAGACTCCTCAGCCATAGGTCTGAGAATCAGTTCTAGTTCTCAGAGAGCTACCACCTGGATGATGTGATACTTGACAGTTGACCCTCCGGGCCTGTTTGCTTATTTTCAAAGTGAGGATATTAGTAGAACCCATTATGAAAGATGCCACCAAGATAAAAATAGTCATGGTAATTCCTATACTGCATTTGGCACAATGCTTAACACATATTAAGTGAAAATTAAGAATAATTGTAGATTAAAATTAATAAATTAACAGATTAAATGAGATAGTACCAGAAGGAAAGAAAATCTGTTATAACATGTTTCAGAGCTTTTCTGTGAAACACCTGCAAGGTACCTCTTTGTTATTCATACTGTTCTGACTGTAGCTGTCCTGGATTCCTGCTGAAGGTCTGAGAGACCAATTAGTCATTTTTGAACGTGGCGTCAGTAGCAGAGCTTATGATTCATCAAGCATGTCATCCCTGACAAGCATCAGATGGGTGTGGGCCAGGGCTTGACATGATGAAAGACATTCATTTCTCCTTTCTTCCATCTCTGCTTTCTTTGCCACAAAACTGTAGTCATGTTAAGCCCAAATTTTCTACAATAACAACAGTTCAGCTCAATTCATAATAAAAATTGAGGGCATCCATGTATATTATTTGTTGTAAATTAAATAATTATATATTCAGTCATAATTTATTTCAAATAGATCTTTTCCTTCCCAAGGATTATGAAAGAATAAGAATATTTAAGGACAGGTTTATATTAAGTATTTAATGTCCTTTCGCTTTGTTGTGAAACAAAATAACTATATTAATACTAAAGGATATGAAGCATGTTATATTAAAGAGTTGAGGCAGAAGACTTGTCTTCTGGTATTGGAAAGGCATGTTCCTGAGAGCGACTGTGAACAGTGTATACAGATGTTCCTCAAAAGACCAGTCATGGACATAGTTCTTCATCGTTCTGTCATTGTTGATTGGCATTCTGGTTGTTGAGTGATTCACTTCTGTTTTTAACTCTTCTGTTCAAACTCACTGTTCTAATGACTTTGCTTAAGTAGAGGACCTCCTTTTACTATAAGCCATCAGAGAACTTACCTTCAATTTTTTAAAGTACTCAATTAAGTCATGTTTGACTCTCGTGACCCCAGGCTATAACCTGCCAGGCTCCTCTGTCCATGGGATTTCCCAGGGAAGAATATTGGGGTGGGTTGCCACTGCCTTCTCCAGGGGATCTTCCCAACCCAGGGATCAAACCCCGGTCTCCTGTACTGCATGCAGATTCTTTACCAACTGAGCCACAAGGGAAGCCCATGTGCTCAAATGCTACTGCTGCTAAGTCGCTTCAGTCGTGTCCGACTCTGTGTGACCCCATAGACGGCAGCCCACCAGGCTCCTCTGTCCCTGGGATTCTCCAGGCAAGAACACTGGAGTGGGTTGCCATTTCCTTCTCCAGTGCATGAAAGTGAAAAGTGAAAGTGAAGTCACTCAGTCGTGCCCGACTCTTCATGACCCCATGGACTGCAGCCCACCAGGCTCCTCCATCCATGGGATTTTCCAGGCAACAGTACTGGAGTAGGGTGCCATCACCTTCTCCAGTACTCAAATGAGAACCTCATAAATTAAAGAACAACAATAATTCTGAGTTAACACATCCATCCAAGCCTTTGGCAAAAGCAACTTTCCTCTTAAGTTGATTTGCTTTCCTTTAACATTCCTGCTATCATTTTTTTGCTGATTTTTTTCCTTTGGAGCAGTGACTTAATATATTTTAGGCTTTTGACTAAACCAAGTGACACAGGCTAATATTTTGAAACTATATAAGAGCATATAAAATACCTGAAAGAAAAGTTTTGTGTACATTCACACACTGAAAGATCACGTCAGTAAAAATATTTGATAAATGAATGATAGGATCTTTTTAATATTAACCCTTTCTCAGAAGGCAGAACCAAGGTTTGGATCTTCTGAATTGCACATTTCCATATAAATTTGAGAATCACCACACACACACACACACACACACACACAAAACCCAGCTGAGATTATGACTGCATTCAATTTATATATCAATATGGCAAGAACAGACGTAAATTACATTTTATATCCTTCCATCTAATTACATCTTCTTTAGTTTCCTTCAGCAACGTTTTCTAGCTTTCCCTTAAGAGTTCTTACCTTTTTTCCAATTTGTTCTTGTTTTCTGTGTATATGTATTTGTTTCACTCTAATTATAAGGGACAGGCCTTCCCAGGTAGCCCAGTGGTAAAGAACGTGCCTGCCAGTGCAGGAGACACAGGAGGCGTGGGGTTGATCCCTGGGTCCAGAAGATCCCCTAGAGAAGGAAAGGACAACCACAGTCTGCAGTCTATGGTGTTGCAAAGTGTCAGACACAACTGAGTGACTGAGTATGCATGCACACAATTTTAAGTGACATTAATTTTAAATTCCATTTTTGAATTGTTTGTTGCCGTATATAAAATGAGGGTTGATGTTTAATCACTGTACTGAATTTATTCCCATTTCTTTTTAGCCAGTTATTTCTTTGAATATCTGCTTCACTCTCACTGTCTTCTCCTTCCAGGACTTCATTTACGTTAGGTCCTGCGATATCATCTCTCAGGTCCCTTAAGTAGTTAATTTTTCAGCAAGTCTTTTTTACATCTCTGTTCTTCAGACAGTATGAAAGTTCCATGGATATTGGGTATGTAACAGTTCACTTAATCCTCCTGTTTTCGTAGGGTACCTCTGCCCTCAGCTCTGTGTGCAGTCTTTCATTCCAGAGCCCTTTTTATTTTGCTCTTAACAGTGAAAGGCCTTCTGTCTAGAAGGAGGGGATGGATAGAGTGAAAGAAAGGATGGTAACTTCTAGTTTCAAAATCAGAGATCAAAACATTGGAAAATCTACCCTGGAGGAAATAGAAAACATGCAGATAGAAGGGACTTTCAAAAATCTATCATTTATATCCTCAGAGATAAGGAAAATACTGCATTTATCAAATAGGATTAAAGGTTTTTTTAAAAAATGGTGGGAGGAGAAGATTCAGAGAATAAAACCTAACTCTTGAGAATTAAAAAGGTGACAGCATAGATAGATGCAAAGCTCAGTAGAAGGATTGGGAGATTAGAAATGAGACAAAGAGATGGAAAATAAATAAAATGCAAAGACCAAGGAGTTCCAGAAACAGAAAATGTAGACAACAAAAGAAATCATCAATGATTGAAATAGATGTAATATAGGAATTAACTTATTTCGTTATTTGCTTATTTTATTTAGAATTTTTAAGAAAGTTGCTACAAAGCATACATAAGAATAAACAAAACATATATGAATGCAATTTAATGAATAATTATAAAGCTAGCCCTTGTATAAATGCTAGCCAGGGAAAGAAGCAGAACACTACCAACACCTTGGAAACCTGCAGCATGAATGACCTTCCAAGATTACAGTCCCACGTTACTCCCTGCCCCCAGAGGTAACCGGTCTCCACACACTTAATGATAATTACATTCTTGCTTACCTTACTGCTACTGCTAAGTCACTTCAGTCGTGTCCGACTCTGTGTGACCCCATAGACGGCAGCCCACCAGGCTCCCCCGTCTCTGGGATTCTCCAGGCAAGAACACTGGAGTGGGTTGCCATTTCCTTCTCCAGTGCATGAAAGTGAAAAGTGAAAGTGAAGTCGCTCAGTCATATCCGACTCTTAACGACCCCATGGACTGAGCCTACCAGGCTCCTTCGTCCATAGGATTTTCCAGGCAAGAGTACTGGAGTGGGGTGCCATTGCCTTCTCCGTCCCTTACTACCTGTGTGTAAGTTATACGTGTGTGTGTGTGTGTTAGTTCTTTAGTCATGTCCGACTCTTTGCAACCCCATAGACTGCAGTCAGAGTGTGTGTGTGTGCGTGCGTGCGTGTGCGTGTGCGTGCGTGCGTGCGTGCGTGTGTGTTGCTTAGTCGTGTCTGACTCTTTGCAACCCCACGGACTGTAGCCTACCAGGCTCCCCCATTCATAGAAGTTTCCAGGCAAGACTACTGGAGTGGGTTGCCATTTCCTTACACACACACTCTGTTAAACAATATAACTTAGTTTGCGTGTTTTTTAACTTTAATGAATAGAATAACATTACATGTATTATTTTGTGTTGTTTCTTTCACTCTACATTGTATATAATTCATCCATGTTGTTATATTTAGCTTGTAGTCCATTGGTGTTTAGAATTGTACCACTGTTTATACATCTGTTCCATTTTTATGAACATTTGAGTAGTTTCTAGTCTTGCTTTACTACCAAAAGATGCTGTTGTCAGCATTGTTATACATTTTACTGTATATACACATTAATTTCTTGGTATATGTCAAGAAGTGCAGTTGTTGGGTCTTAGGATATTCTTGTCTTCATCCTTACTGAGTAATGCCAAACTGTCTTTAAAAGTGATGGACCAGTTGAACACAGTTCCTTCTTATCATTTAACATTTGCCAATCTGGTAGGTATGTGATGGTATTTCATAATGATTCTACTTTCTATCTCCCTGATTACTAACAACAGCTGATAAAATGTTGGAATTCCTATTTTATCAAGTATCTGTATACATTTTTGCCCATTTTTTTTCTAGCAGGTTTTCTCTCCTTTTGTTTGAAACTCAAATTTGCCTAAATTTGTAAATATTCTCAGAGTACAAGTGGATCTGGTGTTTTTCCTTAGATTTTAGCCTAAATCCTGTATTATTTTGTCACCTCATTTGTGCTGTTAAGATGATTTTTCAAAAATGTTTTTTATCCAGCAGTTTGTTTTTGTCAGGCAAATTGGCCCCATAACCTGGCCTGCCATTTCTATAAAAAGAAACCTGTATGTGTTCTTCAGCTGACTTTGCACCAGTCTTCCTGATTTTGACCCTACCTTTATCCCAAGTTCTGAGCCTTTTGGAATTTCTGTCATATTAATCAGGTAGCTTCTTAGCTTTCCCCACTGGTAACTTAACAGACCCCAGACACCCAAATCCAATATAAAATGTTGCTGGTATTCTCTCTTCTCTTTTCCCTTCAGTGTTTCTGTGATAGTAGGTTAATACAAAAGTAATGGTGGTTTGGCATTGTTGAACTTTGCCATTTGATATTGGAATACATTCTTAAGTAAACATGGTTATGTTATTTATACATTATTTTAATTCACATTTCTCGCTTTATGCATTTTTGCTAATGACTTACTACTTGCTGTTTATATTTATTTTAGACTAGGGAAATAATGTTAGACAAAAAGCAAATTTGAGCAGTTTTTTAATTCAAGTTCAAAATGGGTCATAAAGCAGCAGAGACAGCTTGCAACATCAACACCATATTTGGCCCAGGGACTGCTAACTAACACACAGTGCAGTTGGTGGTTCAAGCAGTTTTGCAAAGGAGATGAGAGCCTTGAAGATGAGCACAGTGGCCAGCCATCAGAAGTTGACAGTGACTAACCGAGAAGAACGTTGAAGCTGATCCCCTTAACAACTATGCAAGAAGTTGCCAAAGAACTCAATGTCAACCATTCTACGCTCATTTGGCATTTGAAGCAAATTGGAAAGGTGAAAAAACTCGGTAAGCTGGTGTCTCATGAACTGATCACAAATCAAAAAAACTAATCGTTTTGAAGTGTCTTCTCATTCTGTGCAACATCAATGAACCATTTATTGATCAGATTAATGGTGTGCAATGAAACGTGGATTTTATACAACTGGTGATGACCGCCTCAGTGGCTGGACCAAGAAAAAGCTCCAAAGCATTTAACACAACCAATATTACACCAAAAAAGGGTCATGGTCACTCACTGTTAGACGGTCTGCTACCTATCTGATCCACTACAGCTTTCTGAATCCCAGTGAAACCATTACATCTGAGAAGTATGCTCAGCAAATCGATAAGATGCACTGAAAACTACAATGCCTGCAGCCAGCACTGGTTAACAGAATGGGCTCATTTCTTTTCCACAGCAACACCCAACTACACATTGCACAACCAGTGCTTCAAAAATTGAATGAATTGGGCTATGGAGGTTTTGCCTTATGTGCCATATTCCTGACCTCTCGCCAACCTCACTTTTTCAAGCATCTCAGCAGCCTTTTGCAGGGAGAACACTTCTACAACCAGCAGGAGGCAGAAAATGCTGTCCAAAGAGTTCGTTGAATCTTGAAGCATGGATTTTTATGCTACAGGAATAAACAAATGTATTTCTCTTAGACAAAAATGTATTGATGGTAATGGCTTCTATTTTGATTAATAAAAATGTGTTTGAGTCTAGTTTTAATGATTTAAAATTCAGGGTCTGAAACTGCAATGGCTTTTTCACCAACCTAGATATAACAAAATATTATTTCTTTTGTCTTTATTCTTAGAGGTTTATGCCTTTTAAAACAAATATTATTTTCATTTTACTGGGCTCCAGAGGGAGCTGAAATAAAAGCTTGTGTTAAAAATACTGTCTTTCAAATCAGAACTTTATCTGGCTGATCCTCTTATTTTCAAGCTCACAGACACTTCAAATAATAATATGGCTAAAAGAAGTATCAAGTGAGCAACATTATGGGATCTGATCATCATAAACTTTACTATCAGACTTGAACAGTTTTAAAATTGGGGCTTTATAGATATATCCTCATTGGACTAAGTGTTAAATACTTAATGACACTCTTCTAAATCAAGAGAAGACAAATACCCTAGTAGAGGAATCGGCAGGGATGGTTACTTGACAGTGAACCGGATTTGTTTTCTATTAGGAGTCGATGTGGTGACATGCCTGTGCCTGCTTTCCTGGCATGAGGGAGGGTAGGCAGTTTAACACGTGTGTAAAGCCCTACAATTATCCAGTCTTTCCTTGCCCTTCAAAGTATTTAAATTAAGTATATAATCAAAGATGTTTGCAAAGGTTTATGCAGTGGTGTTTATTGGTCATTCTTTCTTTTTTCACTATTACAGTGAGGGAATGGCTAAGTTAAACTTCGCAACTGTCAAAGAACCATGTATTGAAATATGTCTATTGACATATAGGATGTTTCCTCAAAAATGTTAAATAATTAGCAACAAATGAACCATGCCGCACATATAAAATCTGAGCTATTTATAATGTTATCTCCGAAATAAATAAGGATTTGTATGGAAGTATTTGCTGGGTTTTCTCTAACAAAAATTTAAGATGGCTTTTTTCTTTTTTTTTTTTTTTATTCTTTTTTTTTTTTAATTTTTTTAAATTTTAAAATCTTTAATTCTTACATGCATTCCCAAACATGAACCCCCCTCCCACCTCCCTCCCCATAACATCTTTCTGGGTCATCCCCATGCACCAGCCCCAAGCATGCTGCATCCTGCGTCAGACATAGATTGGCGATTCAGTTCACATGATAGTATACATGTTAGAATGGCATTCTCCCAAATCATCCCACCCTCTCCCTCTCCCTCTGAGTCCAAAAGTCCGTTATACACATCTGTGTCTCTTTCCCTGTCTTGCATACAGGGTCGTCATTGCCATCTTCCTAAATTCCATATATATGTGTTAGTATACTGTCTAGTGTTTTCCAAATTTGTTAACTGAATATCATTTTTACAGTTTTAAAAAGTATCTTCCAGTTTAGCTTTAGTTGGCAAGTTAATGTTTAAAGCAATAACCTTGGGGTAGATTATAGATTAGATATAAAGAAAGGAACTAGGCAAAAATAGTCTGGGCTTTTTGTGAATGGACACCGTAACAAGTTTTTCTGGTGTGGGGATCATAGTTACATGGAGTTTATTCAGTTTTCCTTTCCCACATGAATGAAACATGGGGCAAGTCCACACCTAGAACTGCCTTAGCATGTAACACTCTACTGCACAGGATGTTTATTTGTTGATGCTAGCAGGTAGAGAACCAGGTTTTTTTTTTTTTTTTTCCTATTTGAAATGAGAGCTTCAAGTCCACAAGTAGACTTGAAGTCAGCCAGTCATTTTTTAGCTACCCACTGCAGTGGCAACCAAGTGTGAGCCTCTCATATCCTTTATCCTATAACTATCATTTTTTTCAGGCTTCTACTACATTTCAGAAATAAAATTCTTTCCTTCATATTACTCTTTTTGGACACTGTGAGAAAAATTAAAATTTCAAAGAGAGTTGTCAGATCTGCACTGGTATTCTGATTCCTGGATACAGAACTAGCTGCTTACATAAATAAGAACTCAATTTTAAAACACTCTCTGAGGGCTGACTATTCATATTCTCTTAAGGAAGGGTTAGTTAAAAGAACAGTTTTTGTAATGCTTCTGTGAAGATCAAAGTTGTGTTAAAATGTTTAAGATAATTCTGTGAGAATACGGTGTTGGTTGTGTTTTTAAATCTTCTGCAAATTATTTTACAAAAAGAATTAATTATTGAATCATAATTACATCTCAAATTCAGAGCTTGCATACTGCAAGATTCCTACCACAGTAGCTACCATTTATTTTTTCTCAAAAAAGTGCCACTCATGCCCTTGAAATTTTTATACTCCTAGGATTATCCCCAAAACATAAGGCAAAAATCATGTCATCACTTGCTTTCAAAGTTTCTTTTCCATTCCCATAAGGTCTCTAAAATGTTAGCAGACACCATTTTAGAAGAAACAGAAGTTACTTCTATAACATTCTAAACTGAACTGCAATAATCTACAGAAAACAAATCAAAGCTTGCTTGTTCTTTATTGCTAAATTCAGCAAAGTGAAACTACACGATAGCCAATGTTGCTTATCACGTTATTTATAAAATTCTACTGAAAAAAACTGTATATAGACAAACACTGAAGTCACAGTACATATGCATTATATGCAGTGCCACAGTAGATTATATTTTCAGTATGTTTTGATTATGTTTAATTTTATAATTTACCAAAGTGAAGGCAAAGTGAAAGTCGCTCAGTCGTGCCCAGCTCTGCGACTCCATGAACTATACAGTCCATGGAATTCTCCAGGCCAGAATACTGGAGTGGGTAGCCTTTCCCTTCTCCAGTAATTTACCAAAGGATCTTACTAAAGTTAAGGAAAGTACTGAATTTTAAAACCGCTCACATATGTTTTCAAAATATAGTCGGACTTTTTAATCTATGTCTGGAGAATGCATGGCAAATAGATAAGAAATGAGTATGGGTGGGAGTTAATAATTCTAGATTGATGGTAACTATTACTTTGGGCATCACTTGGCCTTAGTTTCATAACATCCTATTATTACTATAATGCACAAATTTAATCTATACTGTATGTGCTAAAAAGGACATACTATATGTGCTAAAAAATCTAAAAAGCAGTAGACTTTTAAAATAAATGAAAACACATTGAAATAATTTTTTATATTAGAATTTAGATTCAAGTTTTACTTTGCCTCTCAGAAGTAGTACTTTTTATTTTATATTGAAGTGTAGTTGATTAACAACATTGTATTTCATGTGTACACCAAAGTGATTCAGTTATTATATATGTATCTATTTCAAATTCTTTTCACATTTAGGTTATTACATAGTATTGAGCAGAGTTCCCCTGTGCTGTACACTAGGCCCTTGTTGGTTATATATTTTAAATATAACAGTATGTACATGTCAATCCCAAACTCCCGATCTATCCCTTCTCCACACCCTTCCCCACCCCCACTCCTTGTAACCATAAGTTTCTTCTCTAACTACATGAGTCTGTTTCTGTTTGTAAATAAGCATATTTGTTTTTTTTTTCTAGTTCATGATTATTTTATTTTCTATTTTTCTTTTAATTTTTATCTTTACTTTATTTTACTTTACAATACTGTATTGGTTTTGCCATACATTGACATGAATCCACCACGGGTGTACATGCGTTCCCAAACATGAACCCACCTCCCTCCCCATAACATCTCTCTGGGTCATCCCCGTGCACCAGCCCCACGCATGCTGTATCCTGCGTCGGACATAGACTGGCAATTTGATTCTTACATGATAGTATACATGTTACAATGCCATTCTCCCAAATCATCCCACCCTCTCCCTCTCCCTCTGAGTCCAAAAGTCCGTTATACACATCTGTGTCTCTTTTGCTGTCTCGCATACAGGGTCGTCATTGCCATCTTCCTAAATTCCATATATATGTGTTAGTATACTGTATTGGTGTTTTTCTTTCTGGCTTACTTCACTCTGTATAATCAGCTCCAGTTTCATCCATCTCATCAGAACTGATTCAAATGTATTCTTTCTAACGGCTGAGTAATACTCCATTGTGTATACATACCACAGTGTTTGTAAATAAGCATATATGTATCTTAAAAAGATTCCAACTATAAGCAATACCATAGGATGTTTGTCTTTCTCTGACTTGACTTAGTATGATTATCTCTGGGTCTATCCAAGTTGCTGAACATGACATTATTCATTCTCTTAGTGACTGAGGTGTGTTCCACGTCGTCTTTATCCATTCATCCATCAGTGGACATTTGGGTGGCTTTCGTGCCTTAGCTGTTGCAAGCAGCTCTGCAGTGGACATTGGGCTGCATGTATCCTTTTGAGCCCTTTGCTTCTCCAGATATATGCCCAGCAGGGGACTGCTGCAGCCTATGATAGCTCTAGTGTTAGCTTCCTAAAGAAATTCCATACTATTTGTCATAGTGGCTGTGCCAATTTACATTTCCACCAGCAGTGTAGGAGGGTTCCCTTTTCTCCATTCCCTCTCCAGCACTTACTGTTAGCAGACTTTTTGATGGCCATTCTGACAGTGTGAAGTTTTGATTTGGATTTCCCATTCAATAGCGATGTTGAGTATCTTTTTCATGTGCCTCGGCCATGTGTATGTCGTCTTCTGGGAAATACCTATTTAGGTCTTCTACCCATTTTTTTAAAAATATTAAGCCCCGTGAGCTATTAAATTTTGGAGATTAATCCCTTGTCAGTCACATTGCTTGCAAATACTATCTTTCATCCTCTGAGTGGTCTTTTCATTTTGTTTACGGCTATGCAAAAGCTTTTCAGTTTAATTAGGTCTGATTTATTTTTGTTTTTATTTCCATTACTCTAAGAGATGATCAAAAAAGATATCACTGTGATTTATGCTGAAGACTGTTCTGCCTGTGTTTTCCTCTAAGAGTCTTCATAGGACCCAGTCTTACATTTAGGTCTTTAACCCATTTTGACTTTATTTTTCTGTATGTTGTTAGAGAATGTTCTAGTTTCTTTTTTTTTTTAATGTAGCTGTCCCATTGCCCAAACACTAATTAGTGAAGAGACTGTCTTTCTCCATTGTATAGTCTTGCCTCTCTGGTCATAATAGATAACTGAACACAGATGTGCGGGTTTTCTGTCCTGTACCATGATCTGTATTTCTTTTTGTGCCAATACTGGTTTGGTGATTGAACCTTTGTACCATCTATTCCTCCAGCTCTGTTTTTCTTTCTCAAATTGCCTTGGCTACTCAGGATCTTTTGTGTCTCCATACAGATTTTAAGATTTTTTGGTTCTAGTTCTATGAAAAATGCCATTGGTAATTTGATAGAGATTGCACTGAATCTGCAGATCGCCTCGGGTGGTACAGTTGTTTTTGACAATATTGAGTCTTCCAATCTAAGACCACAGTGTATCTTTCCATTTGTGTCATCTCATTCCTTTTATCAGCATCTGATGGTTTTCAGAGTATAGGTCTTTTGCTTCCTGAGGTAGTTTTATTCCTAGGAATTTTATTTTTTGTTTCTTTAAATTTGTTGTTCTGATCTTTTATTGTTAGTGTATAGAAATACAGATTCCTGTGTATTTTGTATAAAAGGGTACTATAGTTCTCTAGCTCTGTTTTAGTTTCTGAGTTTTTAACTTTCTGTCTCTACACAGTGGGATTGGTAACATCTACTTTCAGATATTGATGAGGATTATAGAGTATTTCAAGTGTTACACAATCCAGTTGAATATAAAATTCTGCTACCTCAGCACTTTAAAAGTAAATAACTACAGTTTTTTGGCTCTAACAGTTGACCTGTGTAGTCAGCAGACATAAATCTTCAATCTGTAAAATAGTGTGACTAGACAGCTCCTTTCTAACTAAGGCTAAAGTGTTATGCATTTTTCAGAAGAATACAGAAATTAGTCACATCACTATATATTCCCAACTGAAAACTTTGGTGGAGCAGTATATTTTAGAAAAATTAAATGCATTTCAAAAAATTCTATGGTCTAATATGGTAGCCGAATAATTGCTACAAAGCTTCTCTAAGGGCAAAAATGATATTTTGAGTATGCAAAACAGTATTTTTGATACAAGGTCTCCATGTTATAACTCAGTATTTAATGGCTAGTGTGACATTGTCTTAATAGTATAGAAGTTACTATGCTAGTTTAAGATTTCAGTCAGTATAATAAGAATCTGAAGGAAAAATAGAAGTGACCAGAATAGTTTCATATCTTTTAATTATAGATAATTTCTACTTCAGTATGATACCAAGCATAATCAGAAGAGGGAAAAACAAATTATTTTTATATTTACCTTTATCAAGACTCTGATATCTGATGACTCCTACACTCTTTTAAGAATTCTATCAAGCTGAACAGATGTTACCCTGCAGGTCCCTGCCAGATAACACAGTGATGAGAGTAAGGAACATGGATTTTGGAATCAGATGGTGCTGAATTCAAATTCAATTCCAGATTGTGCTAATGTAACTTTGGGCAGGCACACGGCTTAATTCCTATATTCTGGCTTGTAAAATGGACTAGAAGTAAGGATTATTTGATAAAATCCATTTGTTAAAGTACCTAGCCGTCGATCTTGGCTTGTAGAACTAAGAAATCAGTGGGTGTCAAATTTTATTATGACTATGAAGGAAGTGTTTTGTTCCACCTATCAGAAAACCTTCGCAGTCTTAACTTTTTCATCTAACTGCATGCATTGCAAACATCCTTAGAAGAGGAAGGAAGAGAGGAATAAGTAATCGTTATATCACTGCAGAGACTACTTTCTTGTCTCTAATAGTTTAAAGGAATAATTCAAGTATTTACTATATGGTAAGAACATCAGTAAACCTGTCCCTAGAAGACGAAGAAAGGGACGTTTAGCGATGTACGTACCATATGTTAGATACACATCAAACCAATCTAAAGGAATAATTAAAGTATTTAAGAACTAGCGTGTGAAGTGAGGGCATCATTACCAAAACCTGAGGAAAATACATAGAAGTAAGGAAGTTCTCATACTAATTCAAGAATCTAACAATTGAAGAATCAAGTCTTGGCTTTTTGACTAAGGAAAGTTGAAAGTCCCTCAGGCATGTCCAGCTCTTTGTGACCCCATGGACTGAATTCTCCAGGCCAGAATACTGGAGTGAGTAGCCATTCCCTTCTCCAAGGGATCTTCCCAACCCAGGGATTGAACCCAGGTGTCCCGCATTGCAGGTGGATTTTTACCAGCTGAGCCCCCAGGAATTGAAGAAAGCAAGGGACTATGTGGCTTTAGACCAAGTTCAAGTTGGTGTTAAGGGTTTTTTTCCTTCTTTCATAGACTCAGCTGTTTTGCCTTTTGTTTGCATTTACAAACATCTTAGGAGTTACTGTGCTAAAGCTGTAGAGTATGAGATAAACATTAGTTTGACTAAATTTTCAAATGATCCATAGACTCTCATACAGTTCTAAGGCAGTTGTTTTTACCTGTTGACCTGCTCTGGCAAGGCTTATCTGGGCAAAAATCTTTTGCAGATCACGTGTGGAAGAAGGCACAGGACATTTGCGTCCTTTTGCTGTACATCACTGAGACATCACACCTTAGCCCTTAAAAGCAGAAGGCAGTTTATTCCTCAGTTTGAAAACGTAGCTCTACCTCAGATTCTCAGGTAGTCATGAGGTGGAATACTGGTTAAGAATGCTGATTTCGGTATCAGAGGGACAGGCATTTGCATCCTGTCTGTGTTAGTTACTGCGTCACAGATAAGGAAACATGCAGAGAAGCTGACTTGCCTCCAGTAAAACATGAAAACAGTACCCACTTCATAGGTTTGTGGAGAAGATTAAAGGGGTTAAAGAAAGGGCTTGCACAGCAGCTTCTAGTAGTAGTGAGGTGATACCTGTATTCTGGGTGCAATCTCATAAACATCTGACATGTGAGTTGCCTCAAGTTCTTCTGCAGAACATATAAAGATGTAATATATGAGCTAAATACAATAACATACTGGACACAGTACAAGATGCTGGTGATATAAGAGACCTAGACATGGACCCTAACTAAAAGGAATTGTTGACGGAAAAATACTAATACATCAGAATGATAATGAGGAAAGAAAGAGGAACCAGACTGAAGACCACATTGGGCTTGTACCGCTTACATGGGAGAGCCTTGGAGACTTAACCACGATGCAAAGACTGAGTTTTAGCATCGTGGGAGAGAGGAAGGAAAAGCAGCCAGAGCCAGGAGGCCTACTTAGTGTAAATCATTGCAATGGTTAAGGCAGGGGGTGAGGGAGGATATGTATGAAGACAGAGGCAGAGTGGATAGAAAGGGAAACATACATGATACAGTGTAATAGAGAGTAATGAACAGGATGCCTTAAAGGGACTGGAATTGGGAACAAAGTACTGTTACTAAGTATAGTGAGAAGAATTCAACTCTGAGAAAGTAATATTGTTGTAGTTGATGTGGAAATGAACAGCGTTTTTGTTTCTGTCAAGTATTTCACAGCTCTATATTACAAATTTCAGGAAATAATCAAAATTTCAGAATCCAAAAATTAAATAATATACTTCAAGCTAATGTAAAATGAAATAAAATACAATCAATGCCATTCTAAATCAAAGTACAAACCTAAAATAGACCACAGTTGGTGAAATCTACAAAGTAGACATAGATGACTAAAACCAAGCAGGACTCCCAAAATCTAATAAGTGAAGGTACAAAATACAAGATGTAGGTACAAGCCCAATTCCAATGGAATTACCAATAATTACAATAACAGCAGCATCCAGCAGGAAGACTTGACTCTGAAGTTACCTACTGAATAGCACTGTAGGAAGATAAGGTATTACCACTATACTCCCTAAAAATAAAACCAAGTAAAACTATAAATATATTGGTTTATGAGAAAAAAACAAGTCTTGAAAGGACATTTTAAAAAATTAATCAAAGTAAGATCCAAGCTCAAAAGCACTCCACAGCCACTGCTTTCAGCCCTAGATACACACACACATGAAGAAAGCAGTGAGTGTAACATTGTCTCAAACCTGTTAGTGACTTAGTTGAAGACGTCACATTTATAATTCTGCATGTACCAAGTCATAGTTATTATCCTTGTGTGCTCTTAAGAAGCAAGAAAGCCTCAGAACAAAATCAGGTCTTCATTCGACAAATAACCATGTAATGAAGAAAGTTTTTCCTTGCAGTTCTTACTACTTACTCTTGGTCTTAATGTTCTGTTACTAGAACATCATTACTCCTCCTTGGCACGCATGGCCCTCAGTGCAAGCCTAAGCAAACAGAACTGAAAACATGAAACAATATTTCTTCTGTTAGGAACTAAGTTGTGCAGCACAATCACTCAACCGCGGACTGATCCTTCTAAAGAAAAACACAAGAGAACATGTTACGAGTTTAAGAAGCATAGATAGGTGACATATTCTCTCTTCATATAAGTAAATATTCAGGTCAAAAGAAGCCTTTCACAGACCCAAGGGTATTCTCCCCTACTTCCTACCCCTGCCTCAGGATATATGGACAACAACTTTGGAGTTTTTTGATTCAGCACCTGTATTTTTACAGACAAGGAAACCGAGTGCAGAGATCTTAAATGACACACCATTGGTGTCTCAGATCTGAAAAAAGACATCTCCTCCATCACACATCCTTTACTGAAAATGCTCCTGAACATTACAGTACAGACTTTGTTCTCTAATCACCTCCATAAGATGAGTAAGTACAAATGATGCAAAGGTGGAGGAAGCTGTCTTAATATGCACCTGAAGTTAAAACCAATAGAAACTTCTGTCAACAAGTGCAAAAGCAGACTAATTAGTCTTTCTTTGGCTTGCTAAATAAGATAAAATGCACTCTGCTAAAACCATTTAACAGAAATACTGTGAAAGCCTTCCCCCAGAGTATTTTTCTATTTGATTTGAAAACTATCCCATAGCTTATTATCAAACAACTCAGTAATCCTTTAGCTAATGCAGGGATAAATGGGCAGTCAGAAAATATAATCACTTGGTGTGTGCAGCTGAGTATTTACATTTTACCTAATGAACAAAGATAAGAAAAGTGCAGGCAACAGTGATGTGTAAAAACTACCTCTTAGTGCTAGAGCTAAAGGGAAAAATAAAATTACTCACTCTAGCTAATCCCTAGACCTGTATAGTCCCCTGGCTTCAGGTCTGTTTTGAATCTCGTTTTGGACTTGTCTTGAATCTAAGAATATTTGCAGCTGCCTCGGTAGGGCAGTTGCTCTACTTTAAAACGTAGTTTAGAAGGTTTTACAGTAAGTCTCTGGTCCTTGGTGAATTTTCTTTTTCTCCACTTTATATGTTGCTTAAAGATTTATAGCAAAGATTTCTTAATCCTCAGCACTACTGACATTGAAGCTGGATAATTCTTTGTCGTGGAAGACTGTCTGCTGTGCGGTATGGGAGGTTTAGCAGCACCCTAGCCTCTTCTCACAATGCCAGTAGCACATCCCAAGTTGTGACAACCAAAAATGTCCCCAGACTAACCAAATGTCTCTTGGAAAGTAAAATTGCTCCCAATCGAGAAGTTTCTGGAGAATTTAACCCTCCCCTGGCTCACAGGCAACACTCTTCAAAGCACTTCTCATTCCTTGGGATCCTCCGGAAGGGAAAGAGGAGTTGAGGGAAGGAGGAAAAAAGAGTTAATGCCTAAGTGCTAAGGAAAAACATACTGTTTGATTATCATCAAGTGTGTACCAATATAGTTCAAATATATAATCTACCTAAAAATTCCTGAAATGGTACGAATAAGGGAACAGAGTCAGGGGTTAAGTCAGCTAGCCACTGTCACACAGCTGTTACAGTGCTATTTGTCTCTATATCCTAGTTCTATCTCTTGCAGAAGTACTACTTCGACACCAAAGCACCCAAAGTAATTCTGCTCCTCCTACCTAGATCAAAGTTTCTAAGTCCACTATCATCTCAGTAACACATTGTCATGTATGAGACGACTTCCATATATGATACGACGTCAGGAATCATCTGCTGCGTAAAAGGGTGTAATCTGCCTGCACATTTTACCTGTTCTTCAAGGTGTGTGAGGAACTTTCATAATCCATCCATGGTCCTCCTCTTGTTAACTGCTTTTTTCTGCAAGACAACAGAAAAACCTGCTTTATACTTACTTTGTGTCTCTCAAATGTAAACTCAGTGACCTCAAGAACAGTAATGTCCAGTATACCCTCCATTCTGAGTGGGAGAGAGCATTCAAATATTCATTTGAAACAGCAGGTTTTGTTATCTTGGCTCCTCACTTAAAGCACTCTGGATACAGTCAGTTCATAATGGAATCTCTTGGCATCTTCAGAATGTTTGGCACAGCTGTAAACACACACTAAGCAAGGACTAAGACATTTTAGCTTTCCTATTCAGAATAAGTGTGATATACACTGTTATTATGTTGTACTTTTTATTTCTGTCATGTATCCTTATTAAAATATGGTGATTTCATATGGTTTTCCTTTTGAGTTCTAACCATTTTCTTGAACCCTAGTCTTTTAAAGCAGTATCATAGGGTCGTGTTTACAATTGAAGACCATTTTGCGTTCATCCATTTCTCCCAGTGGTGTTCACTATAGGCCATCTTGGTGCTCATATTTGTGTGACAAAAACTGGTTTTTCTCCACTGATGTTTGTGGTATGCTTGGCAACTTTCCATGCACTCAATTCTTACCTGATGTAGCCTAGAATAACTGCCTGAAGGGATGCCAAAAGCCTGACTTAAGTTGCAGATTCTTAGTTGCAGTTCGACCAATCCATTTGTTCATTGAGTTTTAACTTTTTGTCATCTCTAGCTCACAGTTGACTGGCCTGAATGTACTCTGCATATGCTCTAATTATAACGGATAATTTGGGAATACTGTCCTAGATTTTAGACTTAATACTACTTACATAATACTTACACCAAGCTTTCTCATAAAATCTCCAGTTTTCCTGAAAAAGAATGAGTATTTATCGAGTGCCTGCTAGATGGAGGAATTGTACACTAGACTTGGAGTGTGTTCTCTCATTTTCATGACACACAGACACAGATGATATCCTTCCACTGTACTCCTGAGAAAAGAGAGGCTCATGGTAGTAGATACCTACCCAAGGTCACACAAGCTCTGAAATGGTAGAACTCAGATCTGAAACATGTCAGTTTGACCACAAACAGGCTCCATCATCAACCTCTGACAGCTGAGTGACCTCATCTAGAGCTGATGGCATCCTTTTCACAGGGTCGTTGAGAGGACGGATGAGACTGTATTCATGAAAGTGTTTCAAAACTATTAAATACTACACCTAAGTACTGTGAAAACATTTTTAGTATATACTAGTGTGTGCATGGGAGAAGGCAATGGCACCCCACTCCAGTACTCTTGCCTGGAAAATCCCATGGATGGAGGAGCCTGGTAGGCTGCAGTCCATGGGGTCACTAAGAGTTGGACACGACTGAGCAACTTCACTTTGAGTTTTTCACTTTCATGCATTGGAGAAGGAAATGGCAACCCATTTCAGTATTCTTGCCTAGAGAATCCCAGGGACAGGGGAGCCTGGCGGGCTGCCATCTATGGGGTTGCACAGGGTCAGACATGACTGAAGCGACTTACCAGCAGCAGCAGCAGCAGTGTGTGCATATATATATCATGTACATATATATATATACACACTATATATATGTATATATAACTGGCTGAGGAAACAGTACAGAATTAACATTTGAAATCAATAAATATTGCACTTATTTTCCATAAACTAAATATACAAACAACTGTTTGGTCCCTAAAAATAGATGTCAAGTGACAGAGATTGGCTGAACTGGAGTAGGAGCATCTTCAGAACAAAACCCAGACAAGTTTTTGCTTCCCTAACACCTTGCTCTGCTCACTCACTCCAAGACCTTCCTACTTTCTGAAAAACTCTGGCCCACAGCAGCTCCACTACCTTAGTGACAAGTTTTCATTAATCCTGTGCCACACCTACAGCAGAGTTATTTCAGGTGATTCTCCTCCATGTAGGCTTTCCATATGTACTCAGTCCATTCTCCCAAATCTAGCTGGGATCAATACCTTGTGATACAGAAGCATCCAGAAATTCTCCTTAACAATGCTGAGAGAAAAATATGAAACCCTGGGGCCTGTTCCCAGAGCTGGGCTGGTAGGAATGTTTTCTATTCACTAAGCCTCTAGATAAACATAGGGTTGGCTAAGTCCAGTATGCTTTATTTGAGGACAGAATTTAGGAGGACCTTTGGAGTTGGTCAACACCGAAATCTGATTATATTCTTTGCAGCCAAAGATGGAGAAGCTCTATACAGTCAGCAAAAAGACCGGGAGCTGACTGTGGCTCAGATCATGAACTCCTTATTACCAAATTCAGACTTAAATTGAAGAAAGTAGGGAAAACCCACTAGACCATTCAGGTATGACCTACATCGAATCCCTTATGATTATACAGTGGAAGTGAGAAATAGATTTAAGGGCCTAGATCTGATAGATGGAGTGCCTGATGAACTATGGACGGAGGTTCGCAACACTGTACAGGAGACAGGGATCAAGACCATCCCCATGGAAAAGAAATGCGAAAAAGCAAAAAGGCTATCTGAGGAGACCTTACAAATAGCTGTGAAAAGAAGCGAAGCGAAAAGCAAAGGAGAAAAGGAAAAATATAAGCATCTGAATGCAGAGTTCCAAAGAATAGCAAGGAGAGATAAGAAAGCCTTCCTCAGCGATCAGTGCAGAGAAATAGAGGAAAACAACATAATGGGAAAGACTAGAGATCTCTTCAAGAAAATTAGAGATACCAACGGAACATTTCATGTAAAGATGGGCTCAGTAAAGGACCAAAACAGTATGGACCTAACAGAAGCAGAAGATATTAAGAAGACATGGCAAGAATACACAGAAGAACTGTACAAAAAAGATCTTCACGACCCAGATAATCACGATGGTATGATCACTCACCTAGAGCCAGACATCCTGGAATGTGAAGTCAAGTGGGCCTTAGGAAGCATCACTACGAACAAAGCTAGTGGAGGTGATGGAATTCGTTGAGCTATTTCAAATCCTGAAAGATGATGCTGTGAAAGTGCTGCACTCAATATGCCAGCAAATTTGGAAAACTCAGCAATGGCCACAGGACTGGAAACGAAAGGCAATGCCAAGGAATGCTCAAACTACTGCACAACTACACTCATCTCACACACTAGTAAAGTAATGCTCAAAATTCTCCAAGCCAGGCTTCAGCAATACATGAACCGTGAACTTCCAGATGTTCAAGCTGGTTTTAGAAAAGGCAGAGGAACCAGAGATCAAATTGCCAACATCCGCTGGATCATGGAAAAAGCAAGAGAGTTTCAGAAAAGGATCTATTTCTGCTTTATTGACTATGCCAAAGCCTTTGACTGTGTGGATCACAATAAACTGTGGAAAATTCTGAAAGAGATGGGAATACCAGACCAGCTGACCTGCCTCTTGAGAAACCTGTATGCAGGCCAGGAAACAACAGTTAGAACTGGACATGGAACAACAGACTGGTTCCAAATAGGAAAAGGAGTACGTCAAGGCTGTATATTGTCACCCTGCTTATTTAACTTCTATGCAGAGTACATCATGAAAAACGCTGGGCTGGAAGAAGCCCAAGCTGGAATCCAGATTGCCGGGAGAAATATCAATAACCTCAGATATGCAGATGATACCACCCTTATGGCAGAAAGTGAAGAGGAACTAAAAGCCTCTTGATGAAAGTGAAAGTGGAGAGTGAAAAAGTTGGCTTAAAGCTCAACATTCAAAAAACTAATATTTTGGCATCTAGTCCCATCACTTCAATGGGAAATAGATGGGGAAACAGTGAAAACAGTGGCAGACTATTTTTTTGGGCTCCAAAATCACTGCAGATGGTGACCACAGCCATGAAATTAAAAGACGCTTACTCCTTGGAAGGAAAATCATGACCAACCTAGACAGCATATTAAAAAGCAGAGACATTACTTTGCCAATAAAGGTCTGTCTAGTCAAGGCTATGATTTTTCCAGTGGTCACGTATGGATGTGAGAGTTGGACTGTGAGGAAAGCTGAGCACCCAAGAACTGATGCTTTTGAACTGTGGTGTTGGAGAAGACCCTTGAGAGTCCCTTGGACTGCAAGGAGATCCAGCCAGTCCATTCTAAAGGAGATCAGTCCTGGATGTTCTTTGGAAGGACTGATGCTAAAGCTGAAACTCCAATACTTTGGCCATCTCATACGAAGAGTTGACTCATTGGAAAAGACTCTGAGGCTGGGAGGGATTGAGGGCAGGAGGAGAAGGGGACAGCAGAGGATGAGATGGCTGGATGGCATCACTGACTCTATGGAAATGAGTTTGAGTGAACTCCAGGAGTTGGTGATGGACAGGGAGACCTGGCATGCTGCGATTCATGGTGTCGCAAAGAGTCGGACATGACTGAGCGACTGAACTTGGAGTTTATCAGCCTAGTTGCTTAAAGTAACAAATTATTATTTTACAATTAACTTTTTAAACTTTTATTCCTAAAAGAGAACAAAAAGATGTTACTTAATATAATTTCTAACCATGTTGACAACCCAATTTCTTAAGTTAGTTTGTTCTGTGAATTAGTTTAAGCATGTTTATAATTAAGATTTAATCATGTTATTAGTTGTATTAATATAGAGACAACTAACACTCAATCAAAGTTTATTCCTAAATATTATCTCTTTTAGAGAATAGGCAGATTAAGAATACTGCAGAGAGAAATTTCTTATATAGGTGGAATCTTTGGGACGAAGATGGGTACTACTTTATCTCTTGATCATGGTGGTAATTACGCAATTATTCCTTTAAAGATGATTGTAAACAGATGCTAAGCAACTAAAAATTATATCTAAGCAAAGCACAATCTCACCATTCTTCTTAAAGGATGTTTTTTTGTTTTGTTTTGTTTTTTTGCCATGCTGCATGACTTGTGGGATTTCAGTTTTGACCAGGGATTGAACCTGGGATTGTGGAAATGAAAATGCCAAATGCTAACCACTAGACCTCCAGGGAACTTTTAAGGGATACTTAAAAATAAATGACCTCACTCTTGAGTGTAGAAGAAGAATAAAACATTTTTTGACTACGTCTAGGTAGGATTTTTTTAATGCTTGCCAGTATTTGAAATACATACGTTCAGTGTGAACACGTTTACTGTGGAGTGAAAAGGTAAGAGAACTGTATTTTGATACTTCCCTGACAGTCACGATAATTAAATCCTAACACAACTTTCTCCTTCTCTAGCCCTGGAATGAGACCAGACGTAAGCTCTCCTCCATCCAGTTCCTCAGCAGCTACGGGACCACCTCCCAAACTCTGCCTAGTCTGCTCTGATGAAGCTTCGGGATGTCATTATGGGGTCTTGACTTGTGGAAGCTGTAAAGTATTCTTCAAAAGAGCAGTGGAAGGTAGTGTGTGTTTTGAAGAGTTTTATTTTTCCTCTATTTGGTTCCTTTTTCTCAGACTGGATTCTGTATGCAAAGCCTGTTAACGCTAGAAGTCATTAAAATCAGGGAGAGGAGGGTGGCTCCTAACTCTTCTAGTGGGAAAAAGACACTTTTAAAAGCAAACTAGGATAAAACAGACAAGTAGAAATTGAAGGGAGGGAGTATGATCAGAGACGGAAAATAAGAAAGTACTATGCATGTGAAATGATGGTTTTAGGTTTTGGCAGTAACTAGTGTTCATTGTATTAGTATTACCGACTTTAATTCCTATCAGTTAGCTAGTTTTAGAGCCACCAACTATTCTAGTGTGGCAAAAATGAGTGATAATGAGGGGAAAAGTGTTTTGTTTTCTAATAAGCCAGGGCTGTGCTACGTGATATAAATGTGACATAAGGACCTCCCACTGTCCTCTGGGAGGTCACAGTCTACTTGGAACTGAAAGATGAGATAGTTACAAGGTACAGAGATTATAATACAGAGGAGCAAGTGACAGACTGCCTGGGGAGGTCAGGAAAGGTGTTTAAAAGAAAGTGACCTCACTTGACAAATATTATATTCATGTAATATTTGCCCTTGTTACAGACCCAGTCTGCCCATCACCTCCTTAAAGGTTAAATTCATTCCATAAGCAAATTACTGGAAGTCACACTAAAATTTTCTAATATTACCAGTGAATCCTCTTGGGAAAAACTGTTGTGTAATTTAGTTATTTGTAAAGCAGTTAGAAGGCATTGTGGCCTGAACGGATTACCTAAAGCTCTGATTAGATAATTATATTTTTAAAAAATTAATATATTTATTCACAGTACATGAAGTATTACTATTTGGCTTCAGTTGTGTTTGCATATGCTTAAGCGTTAGATGAGTCATTTTCTTTTGTTTGGATTGCTTTTAATACATTAGCAACTATAAAATTACTTATGTTATTCCATAGAGAGCACAGGAATTCAGACTTTAACCAGTTTGGTTATCACCCAACAACTGAGTAGAGTCATTAAGTAAAGCACATCCCTAAATAATGCAATACTACTGACAAAGTAGATGTTATTTGCCCCAGATGGAAGCTGCTTCTTGTCCTCACTTTACTTTATTCAGCACTTTCTTCACTGATTAGTTCTGTCCATGGTGTAAATGTGATAACAGTGTTACAGTATTCCTATATATAATAAGTAATATTGACAGATTTAATTCTGAAAGTGAAATTCAGAGTGAGACAATGGAGCCTTAAAAGAAATACAGGAATTAAAAAAAAATTTTTTTTCCCTCATTTTAACTAAAATTATTTAAAACGGGGCTATAAATTCCAGTTCCAGTGCCTATAGGGATTGAGTATGTGTCGTTCTGGCCAAATACAATACCAAATGAGTGAAGAAGGGCAGTCACTGATACTAGAGGGTGCAAGCATGTCTTGCCTAAAAGTGTCCAAAGGCAATTTAAAAAGAATAGAAAAGCTAAATATATTACAAATAAGACATCACTGCAGATCATATGCCCCCTAGGCTTTAGGATTAAATTCTCTGCTTTAGAATTAAATTCTTACACGTTTTTAGCTATGAATATGTGAATATTAGCTATGTTCTTGCAAAATATATATGTGTATTTTAGTTAAATATGAGATAGCTAGATTAAATGATAAATAAGAAAAGGTTAAAATGTAAACTGTGTTAAGTAAATCCTTTACTTGGATTTAAATTTTCTCCATGGTCCCTTCCAGCTCTAAAATTCTGTAATCATTTGCTAACCTAATTTGTAGCAGATCTTCCCAACCCAGGGGTTGAACTTGAGTCTTCTGAATTGCAGGTAGATTTTTTTTCCCATCTGAGCCACCAGGGAAGCCCCAGGTAAATCCTTTATTTGGATTTAAATTTTCTCCAGAGTCCCTTCCAGCTCTAAATTCTGTAATCACTTGCTAACCTAACTCACAGCAGATCTACATTTCCCTTTCTAGACATGATGGGAATCTGTTTTAAGCCCATATACAGATTTTAGAGCACTTTCTTGAACAGTTACAAAGATGAAGCTTGTGTGATTTTCATTATACTACATTCATTCCATTTTTAATACTTGCCAGAAATTATAGGTTATCCATCAAACAGATATGGTATCATAAAGACCCAAAAGTTAAATATTTTTAGGAAATTTGTACAAGTTTTACTTATCCATACAAGCCATATCAAGGACTGAGATTTTGAATTTTATTCATTATTCTGGGAGTTACTTTCTGTGTACAGGAAAGAATTTGGGTAGCTTCATTTCTTTAGATGTGTACTAGTTCAGTGGTCTTTTTTCACTGAGTCCCTTCTTCTTATGCTCCCTTAGCACAAACTGCATATAATCTTTGTGGTGGGTCATAATGGAGACAGACACATGCTACTTTTATAATAATTTACCAAGTACTCTGTTTTACATATCCGCTGGAGAAGGGAATGGCAACCCCCTCCAGTATTCTTGTCTGGGAAATCCCATAGACAGAGGGGCCTGGCAGGCAACAGTCCATGGGGTAGCAAAGAAACACAACTGAGTGACTAGCATACCCAAGTACTATGCTTTATATATGTCATACTACTTAATTTAGTAGCTCTGTGAGGTCTTAAATGCTCTTATGATCCATATTTGATACACTAGGGAACTAATGCTCACAGCTTAAGCAGCAGACAGGATTCAAGCATAGCTGTCTACAACCAGGCTCTTAACCTCAGTGCTACACTGACTTCCTGAAAGGATAAAAATCTCATCTCCTAGCAGTTTATAATCTAGTTAGATACTGAGATGAAAGGAATAACAAGGGAATTATTTATACTGTTTATTGAGTGCTTACAATGTGTTCAGTTCAGTCGCTCAGTCGTGTCTGACTCTTTGTGACACCATGAACCACAGCACCCCAGGCCTCCCTGTCCATCGCCAACTCCCGGAGTTCACCCAAACCCATGTCCGTCGAGTCAGTGATGCCATCCAACCATCTCATCCTCTGTTGTCCTTCTCCTCCTGCCCCCAATCCCTCTGAGCATCAGGGTCTTTTAAATGAGTCAGCTCTTTGCATCAGGTGGCCAAAGTACTGGAGTTTCAGCTTCAACATCAGTCCTTCCAGTAAACACCCAGGACTGATCTCCTTTAGGATGGACTGGTTGGATCTCCTTGCAGTCCAAGGGACTCTCAAGAGTCTTCTCCAACACCGCAGTTCAAAAGCATCAGTTCTTTGGCGCTCAGCTTTCTTTATACTCCAACTCTCACATCCATACATGACCACTGGAAGAACCATAGCCTTGACTAGACGGACCTTTGTTGGCAAAGTAATGTCTCTGCTTTTTAATATGCTGTCTAGGTTGGTCATAACTTTTCTTCCAAGGAGCAAGCATCTTTTAATTTTATGGCTGCAATCACCATCTGCAGTAATTTTGGAGCCCAGAAAAATAAAGTCTGACACTGTTTCCACTGTTTCCCCATCTATTTCCCATGAAATGATGGGACTAGATGCCATGATCTCAGTTTTCTGAATGTTGAGTTTTAAGCCAACTTTTTCACTCTCCTCTTTCACTTTCATCAAGAGGCTCTTTAGTTCTTCTTCACTTTTTGCCATAAGGGTGGTTGTCACCTGCACATCTGAGGTTATTGATATTTCTCCTGGCAATC
The DNA here is from genome assembly GCF_016772045.2 of Ovis aries. Lineage (NCBI taxonomy): Eukaryota > Metazoa > Chordata > Mammalia > Artiodactyla > Bovidae > Ovis > Ovis aries. The sequence continues at coordinate 52,033,125 of NC_056058.1, read as the reverse complement.
TTGATTCCAGCTTGTGCTTCCTCCAGCCCAGCTTTTCTCTAGATGTACTCTGCATATAAATGTGTTACAATGTGTTAGGCACTATTTTAAGAACATTCTGCACAACTGCCTTTAACCCTTGCAGAAGCACAGCGAGGTAAATGCTAATTTTCCAGCTTTACAGATGGAGAAACTCGGAGCTCAGAAAGGTTAATAAACATTACTGAGATCACACAGCTAGGCAGCAGAGCTGCAATTCAGACCAAGGGCTTCCTAGCATCCTTGCCAAGTGCACTTTGCACTATACAACACTGTTTTTGAGAGCAGTAAAGAAGCTGAAGCTTTCAGCTTCTTTATACATGTTTCAGTGCTGTTCTCTCAAATCATCCCACCCTCACCTTCTCCCACAGAGTACAAAAGTCTCTTCTTTATATCTGTGTCTCTTTTGCTGTCTCACATATAGGGTTATCATTACCATCTTTCTCAATCCTGTATATATGCATTAATATACTATATTGGTATTTTTCTTTCTTGACTTACTTCACTCTGTGTAATAGGCTCCAATTTCATCCACCTCATTAGAACTGATTCAAATGCTTTCTTTTTAATGGCTGAGTAATATTCCATTGTGTATATGTACCAAAACTTTCCTATCTATTCATCTGCTGGTGGATATATAGGTTGCTTCCATGTCCTGGCTATTGTAAACTGCTGCAGTCGACACTGGGGCACATGTGTCTCTTTCAATTCTGGTTTCCTCGGTGTGTATGCCCAGCAGTGGGATTGCTGGGTCATATGGCAGTTCTAGTTCCAGTTTTTTAAGGAATCTCCACACTGTTCTCTATCGTAGCTGTACTAGTTTGCATTCCCACTAACAGTGTAAGAGAGTTCCCTTTTCTCCACACCCTCTCCAGCATTTATTGTTTGTAGACTTTTTGATAGCAGCCATTCTGACCAACGTGACATGGTAGGTACCTCATTGTGGTTTTGATTTGCATTTCTCTGATAATGACTGATGTTGAGCATGTTTCATGTTAGTTAGCCATCTGTATGCTTTGGAGAACTATCTCTTTAGTTCTTTCGCCCATTTTTTGATTGGGTCATTTATTTTTTTGGTATTGAGCTGCTTGTATATTTTTGAGGTTAATTCTTTGTCAGTTGCTTCATTATGCCATTATTTTCTCCCATTCTGAAGGCTGTCTTTTCACCTTGCTTATAGCTTCTTTCATTGTACAAAAGCTTTTAGCTTAATTAGGTCCCATTTTTTTATTTTTGCTTTTATTTCCATTACTCTGTGAGGTGGATCATAGAAGATCTTGCTGTGATTTATGTCAGAGAGTGTTTTGCCTATGTTTTCCTTTAGGAGTTTTTATAGTTCCTGGTCTTATATGTAAATCTTTAATCCATTTTGAGTTTTTTTGTGTATGGTGTTAAAAAGTGTTCTAGTTTCATCCTGCTAGTGGTAGCTGACCAGCTTTCCCAGCACCACTTGTTAAAGAGATTGTCTTTTCTCCATTGTATATTTTTGCCTCATTTGTCAAAGATAAGATGTCCATAGGTGTGTGGGTTTATTTCTGGGCTTTCTATTTTGTTCCATTGATTTATATTTCTGTCTTTGTGCCAGTACCATACTGTCTTGATGACTGTAACTTTGTAGTATAATCTGAAGTCAGGCAGGTTGATTCCTCCAGTTCCATTCTTCTTTCTCAAGATTGCTTTGACTATTCGAGACTTTTTTTATATTTCCATACAAATTGTGAAATAATTTGTTCTAGTTCTGTGAAAAATACCATTGGTAGTTTGATAGGGATTGCATCCAATCTTTAGATTGCTTTGGGTAGTATATTCATTTTCACTATATTGATTCTTCCAATCCATGAACATGGTATATTTTTCCATCTGTGTCATCTTTGATTTCTTTCATCAGTTTTTTATAGTTTTCTATATATAGGTCCTTTGTTTCTTTAGGTAGATTTAGTCTTAATATTTTATTCTTGGTGAATGGGATTGTTTCCTTAATTTCTTGTTCTGTTTTCTCATTGTTAGTGTATGGAATGCAAGGGATTTCTGTGTATTAATTTTATATCCTGCAACTTTACTATATTCATTGATTAGCTCTAATAATTTTCTGGTGGTGCCTTTAGGGTTTTCTATGTGGAGGATCATGTCATCTACAAACAGTGAGAGCTTTACTTCTTTTCCCATCTGGATTCCTTTTCTTTCTTTTTCTGCTCTGACTGCTGTGGCCAAAACTTCCAAAACTATGTTGAATAGTAGTGGTGAGAGAGGGAACCCTTGTTTTATTCCTGATTTGAGGGGAAATTCTTTCAGTTTTTCACCATTGAGGATAATGTTTGCTGTGGGTTATCATATATGGCTTTTATTATGTTGAGGTATGTTCCTTCTGTGCCTGCTTTCTGGAGAGTTATCATAAATGGGTGCAAAAACTGATTTTTACTATAAAAATAAGGACAATAGTAACAAAACGGTATTGAGAAATCCCAGCTGGCCTGAAGGCTTTTCTCCTGACATCTGCCCTCTCTCTAGTTAGAAAACAAATTTACCAAATGGTAGAAGACACAGAAACTCCAAACTGAAATGTCTTATTGTCTTATTAAATGTATCGACAGCAAGTACATATCCATGCCTTGTAAACAGTGACCACTAGTTGAAACTCCTCTTTTTATAGATAAGATACCCATAGACTTGTCCAACTTCATGCTAATAACCAGATAGAGCATTGAACTTATGAAGGTACAATGCCCCTGATTCTGTAGCTCGGATTCTTAATTGTGGTGAAGATATGCCTGGGATAAAGAAGCCATTATTAGGGCTTCCTTGGTGGCTCAGTGGTGAAGAATCCACCTGTTAATGCAGGAGACACAGACTTAACCCCTGATCTGGGAAGATCCCATATGCTACAGAGCAACGAGGCCGTGCACCACAGCTGCTGAGCTTGTGCTCTAGTCCCCAGGAGCCACAGCTGTTGGAGCCTGAGCACTTCAGCTAGCGAGCAGCCCCTGCTGCCACAGCCAGAGAAAGGCCCACACGGCGAGGAACACCCGGCATAGCCAGAATAGCAGACATCAGCCTAGCATGCACACGCTGAGCTTTTGGTTAGATGTAAAGCGTTGAAACTTTCTCTGTGTTTACCAATAATTTTCTTAATTGTCCCTTCTAGTTTACTGAAGAACAATGATTCAGAGATAGTCTTGTGGGTTAAAACATTTTCATTATTATAACTGCTTCAATTATGCTTTTATCTGTTGTTCCTTCTTTAATTCTGTATAATAAAATTATTGGGTTAGAGCTTCTATTTCATGTCCGAGAAAAGAAGCTAGGAAACTTACGCAATACAGAAAGGAATAGAAATGACTGGTACAGACACTTGGCACTGGAGAACAACTCTGGAACAAAGCTGAATTGTAGACCAGTAGTCAAATTCTGTGGCCTGTAGTTAACCATCTACCCCAAACTAATGCTTAACAAGCCCTGTGATTTAACATGTTAGGAAGAAGTGAATATAGTTTGTTTTATCCAAATCAAGTAGATTATTCTATACATAAAGGATCTTTTCCTACTATCAGAAGTAGGTATATTCAACCTTACGAATTGATGATTATTATTTTTTCTCTTTTCTTTGAATATGATTCATTTTTGAGAAGACAAATGTCCTGCAATCTTCTGAATACCACCCCCTCTAGTATAAGGACATGGACTCTTTTAACTATCCAGTGTATCTATTTAGATATGCTGGTCTTGTGTGGAAGGATCTTTTCAGTTTTTGCCAGGCTAGCAAACCCTCAGATAGCTTTCTTCAACAAAAGAGGGTAGAGGGAGGGTAGGAATACTTTTTGTCTTTTGCTTTTAAATTTACCTTGAAAATTTTTGACAGGCAAAAACTGCATTTCTACCTCTTAACACATTTAATACTGGTCCCCGGAAGATTTTAGACAGTAAGAATCATTAATATCTGCTGTCTAAAAACATGTGAAATAATTTAAAAATCTCCCTAAGCTACATATACAGTAGTTTAGTTTGCCAAGTCTGTGATTCACCTAATTACTGGCCACCTTAACACAATTTAAGATTAAGCCTTTACTAATGACTTTTTTTGGAGAAGGCAGTGGCACCCCACTCCAGTACTCTTGCCTGGAAAATCCCATGGATGGAGGAACCTGGTGGGCTGCAGTCCATGGGGTTGCGTAGAGTCAGACACAACTGAGCGACTTCACTTTCACTTTTCACTTTCATGCATTGGAGAAGGAAATGGCAACCCACTCCAGTGTTCTTGCCTGGAGAATCCCAGGGACGGGGGAGCCTGGTGGGCCGCCGTCTATGGGATCACACAGAGTCAGACACTACTGAAGTGACTTAGCAGCAATGACTTCATTAAAATTCGGAAGGGAAGTATACTTTATTTGTAGGTGGTGGTGCAATGCTGAATTAATTTTCCCTTTGGTACTAGCACCATATTTTTAAACCAGTTTCCTCTTTCTTTAATCCTGCTAAGCATTAGATTAGAAGTCATAATAAAATAGTGATTACAGAGGTCTTCTATAACAGTTTAAGAAACTGTTTAAAGTGCAATTTAAAGAACAGTTTATCGAGGAAGAAGTAGTGAATGGAAAGGGGCAAAAAGAGGGTTTGTGGGGTACTTTCTGCTTCTTAATAAGTTTATTAGGTGATAAATTTATGATTTGTGTGTACTTTTCTGTATGTATACTGCAGTAACTTTTTAAAATGAACTATGCTTGTTAAACAATATGAAAGACTTTACTTTTTAAGTTGACCTCTCACTGTGTATTGGATGTACAGTATGCCTGCCTTAATCAGTGCCTTTGGTCCTTGGCTATGTTCCACCGAAAACAACAAAAAAGAGCCTCCCCATAAAAATATCCTTTAAGGCCTGGGAAATTTTAACAGTGCCTTTATTTTCCATGTAGGACAGCACAATTATCTTTGTGCTGGAAGAAATGATTGTATCATTGATAAAATTCGAAGAAAAAACTGCCCAGCATGCCGCTATAGAAAATGTCTTCAAGCTGGAATGAACCTGGAAGGTAATGTAAATATTGAAAATGAATTGTCTCTGTACCATATAAAAACTTACCACTTTACTTTTGAAAAAATATATAAGCAGATGCAATAATTAAAAGGATTTTTAAAATGAGTTATTTCATATTCTTCTTAAGGTTTCAACTCTTATTACATAGACTGACTTCATTATAGCCAAACTATACATGAAGAAAGAAAATTATGTAATAATGAAACTTGTAAGACTTGAAGAAACATTACTTTGGTCTCTATTTCTTTTTATTGCTAGGGTTAGTATAGAAACAAGTCAGAATTATCCTGTTATTTACCTTTTACTTTGCATATACATGTATATATCAATCTTTTATTTCAAATCTAGAGTGGGGAAAAAGTGAAGAAAGCCTTCAATGGGTTTTTTCAAGCAAAGAAGAAATCAGAAACTAGTTATGAATGCGTTTCATATTCCTGTTTATAAAACAAGTATAATTAACATTGATCTCATTATTTGAAATCTTTTCCCTGGGGGAAAAATGTTTGGAATTTTGCTTTAATTGAAGGTGGTAGTGGTGCACTTCAGTTCACCAAGTTTTCACCAAAGTAGGCATTAGACATAAAATGAACAAAACAGTGTCTGTATTCAAAATCAGTAAAATAGTGCCTGTACTCAAGCACTTTACTGTCTAATTAGGTTGCAGAGTCAACAGAAAATGGTACAACACACTATAAGATAAACAGGAGCAAGAGGACGGCCACCTGATTCTGTCCTAAAAGGCAAAAAAAAAAAACAACCAGCAACACTGAATTTTAAATCTAGAGAACTTGAGTAGGAGTTAGATGGGAAATTGGGGCAGTGACGGGATCAGACTTGAATTTTGGAAAGGCTAATGTACGAACAAAGCTAGTGGAGGTGATAGAATTCCAGTTGAGCTGTTTCAAATCCTAAAAGATGATGCTGTGAAAGTGCTGCACTCAATATGCCAGCAAATTTGGAAAACACAGCAGTGGCCACAGGACTGGAAAAGGTCAGTTTTCATTCCAATCCCAAAGAAAGGCAATGCAAAAGAATGCTCAAACTACCGCACAGTGGCACTCAACTCACATACTAGAAAAGTAATGCTCAAAATTCTCTAAGCCAGGCTTCAGCAGTACGTGAACCGTGAACTTTCAGATATTCAAGCTGGATTTAGAAAAGGCAGAGGAACCAGAGATCAAATTGCCAACATCCGCCGGATCATGGAAAAAGCAAGAAAGTTCCAGAAGAACATCTACTTCTGCTTTACTGACTACGCCTAAGCCTTTGTGTGGATCACAACAAGCTGGAACATTCTTAAAGAAGATGAGAATACCAGACCACCTGACCTGCCTCCTGAGAAACATATATGCAGGTCAAGAAGCAACACTTAGAACTGGACACGGACCAACAGACTGGTTCCAAATAGGAAAAGCAGTACGTCAAGGCTGTATATTGTCACCCTGCTTATTTAACTTATATGCAGAATACATCATGGGAAATGCCAGCTGAATGAAGCACAAGCTGGAATCAAGGTTGCCGGGAGAAACAGCAATAACCTCAGATATGCAGATGATACCACTCTTATGGCAGAAAGTGAAGAACTAAAGAGCCTCTTGATGAAAGTGAAAGAGGAGAGTGAAAAAGTTGGCTTAAAGCTCAACATTCAGAAAACTAAGATCATGGCATCTGGTCCCATCACTTCATGGCAAATAGATGGGGAAACAATGGAAACTATGAGAGATTTTCTTTTGGGGGGCTCCAAAATCACTGCAGATGGTGACTGCAGCCAGGAAATTAAAAGACGCTTGCTCCTTGGAAGAAAAGTTATGACCAACCTAGACAGCATATTAAAAAGCAGAGACGTTACTTTGCCAACAAAGGTCCATCTAGTCAAGGCTATGGTTTTTCCAGTGATCATGTATGGATGTGAGAGTTGGAGTATAAAGAAAGCTGAGCACCGAAGAATTGATGCTTTTGAACTGTGGTGTTAGAGGAGACTCTTGAGAGTCCCTTGGACTGCAAGGAGATCCAACCAGTCCATTCTGAAGGAGATCAGTCCTGAATAGTCACTGGAAGGACTGATGCTGGGAAAGATTCAAGGCAGGAGGAGAAGGGGATGACAGAGGATGAAATGGTTGGGTGGCATCACCGACTCGAGGGACATGAGTTTGAGCAAGCTTCGGGAGTTGGTGATGGACAGGGAAGCCTGGCGTACTGCAGTCCGTGGGGTCACAAAGAGTTGGACATGACTGAGTGACTGAACTGAACTGAATGGTGCTGTTAGAGGTGCTTTTAGAGGAAGGATGAAGTCCATGTGGTTCTTCTGACAGAAAAGAGACTAACTGTTGGTGCTGTCCAGTACACACTGCATACATGTTTTAAAACATAAAGTAGATTTATGGGTGTAACTACAGTCTAATTCCCCAATCCACACAAGAACATTCTCAGTTCTTCATATTACTTTGATAGCAAAAAAGATTAGTCTTCTTCACCATATTTACAAACATTCACAACACATCAATCACTTAGCCCAGTTTTTTCCAAGTATGCCTACGTTCTTAAACTTTACTACAGAGTGCCAATATGTTAAAACATTGATTTAAAGAAAATGATAAATGCCCATCTTCTTGCAGGTGTTACAAAAGCTACAGATTGACTACAAATTCACGTAGATGTTCAGTGCCACAGGGATAATTCATTACCAAAACCAGATATTGATTCTTCATTTCTTACATCTCTGTGCATATTTTAGTTTCATCTTCCTTTTCTCTGACCATTTAAATGAATATGTGTTAATGCATGCCAGGTTTTAGTGACTGGTTTATATATTTTGTTCTCCAGCCCCAGTTTTACTGCTTTCCTTTAATTCCCCAAGTATTCATCTCAGATATAAGTTCATTCAGAGAACAAACTCAACATTTGGTCCTATCCCTAATACAGTGTGGCTGCTTACCCAGTAACATCTTTAGATGCTTTCCCGAATACACACCAGGTTTAACTTTCATTTGGAGCTCTAAGCAATGTTAATCATCTTTTCACATGCCTATTGGCCATCTGTGTACTTTGGAGAAACGTCTCTTTAGGTCTTCTGCCCTTTTTGGGGGGGTTGTTTGATTTTTGTTGTCAAGTTGTATGAGCTGTTTGTATATTTTGAAAATTAAGCCCTGTTGAATCATTTGCAAGTATTTTCTTCCTGTCTGTAGATTGTCTTTTTATTTCTATTGCCTTGTGAGACTTACCTAAGAAAACATGGGTATGATTGTCAGAAAATCTTTAGCCTGTGTTCTATTATAAGAGTTTTATGATAAGGTGAGAAGACTTTAAAGTCCTCCAGTTTGTCATTATGGTTTCTTCTGCTCTAATGTAGAGTGTAAGAACACATATTCTAGACAAATTTAAAGTTATGGTTAATAGTAGTTTTCATTTTATTTTTTTAACTTTTATTTTTACTTTACTGTATTGGTTTTGCCATACATTGACATGAATCCACCACGGGTGTACATGCGATCCCAAACATGAACCCCCCTCCCACCTCCCTCCCCACAACATCCCTCTGGGTCATCCCCGTGCACCAGCCCCAAGCATGCTATATCCTGCATTGGACATAGGCTGGTGATTCGATTCTTACATGATAGTATACATGTTAGAATGTCATTCTCCCAAATCATCCCACCCTCTCCCTCTCCCTCTGAGTCCAAAAGTCCGCTATACACATCTGTGTCTTTTTTGCTGTCTTGCATACAGGGTCATCATTGCCATCTTTCTAAATTCCATATATATGTGTTAGTATACTGTATTGGTGTTTTTCTTTCTGGCTTACTTCACTCTGTATAATCGGCTTTGTTTCAGTGTATTTATTTGGGACATGCATGTTCTCATTTGTCAACAAAACCTCATGATTTTGAGGTCTGGGTGTAAGATATGGTAACTTTGGTTGTTGAAAGAGTTTCCTTAATGTATAGGAGCTCTTCCATTTTTAACTTTGTCACTCCTCTATAAACTTGGACTACATGAATTCAGAATATTTTCCAACTGTATTTTACTACCAGTTTCTGTGATCGTTCTTACATAGCACTTAACATGTGCCAAGAAATGTTTTATGCATTGCATTTTTATATATTCTGATTTAATTATCAATAGACCCTATGAGGTAGTACTGACATTATCCTCATTTTATAGAAAAGGAAACAAAGGCCCAGGGAATAGGGCACAGATACCCAGCTACTCAGTGGCAGAGCCAGGATTATATCCCAACATGTTGGTTTCATATTTATGCTCTCTACTGCACCATACTGTGTCTTCAATAGAGCATGGTAAAATAGAACGTGTCAGTCATGATCATATTTCTCTATTTTGAAGTGTTAACTAAAAATTCTTAAATGTTTGAGCACAGAGCACAGTAAGAAATGGGACCATTCTACCCAACTAAACGACAGGGTTTGGTTTTTTCCCCCCTAACACTGCCCATGGATATACATAGTTCTTGTCCACACATCTGTCCTCCACAAACTATGTACTTTGTCATTTTAGGGACAAAAGATATAATCATAATTTTTAAATATGACTATCATTTACTTTTCCTTGGCACAGTGGTCTGCATACCTGATGACTGAGACAGGCACGCTTCTGCTTTCATACAACCTACATTCCTTGTCCTTCCTTGGAGCTATGAGGAATTTCTCTTTAAGAATACCATAATTTGCTTGCTTTGGCCCCACATATAACCAGAAAAGAATAATATTTTCATTTTTCACTGGAACAAGTAAATTCAAGAATATCTCTGCTAAAAAAATCTACAGAATCCATATTTTAATTCAATTATACTTTTCCAAACTAAGTCAAAAATAAAAGTTACTTTATATATGAAAATAGATACTTTAGGCTTATAGAGTCATCAGTTAAAATCTCTTATAAAAGAAATTATACCCAGTGGTAATTTATATAAAGAAATGGTTTTCTCTGAATGTCCACAAAGATTTTAAATCCCATATAGTATACATAATATAAAGGTGAAATGGGGATCTTTCCACATGCATGATCTCCTGTTCAGGATCTCCTTACTTATCTTGATAAGAAGGGGACTTTGTGCAAGACAATAAACAGTATCACTCTTCATTATACCCATAATTTAAATTAACCCTAAGCCACCACAGTTACTGGTATTACAAACTTAAATTCTTTCTTTCAGTTGATAGTAATTTGCCTTGTATAACTAATGAAAATTTTTACTTTGGAGTGAAATTGAGAAAGAAATTACTTTAATGGAAGAATATGTAAGTAATATGTTTATATTGTTTTAACATCGTAAGACATTTAATTTTAACTATAATGAAGAAGTAACTGTCTTATTTGTAGAGGAAATTAAATGAATGGGTTCCTCTTGATTCTTTGCTTTCAGGAAAAAGTGTTTTTCTCCTCTTTCATGTCACTTTATCATAACTGCTACATAGAAGATTTCTCCTTTTTCAAATTAGTTTCAGCAACTGAAATACCTCTTGAATAAACTATGCTACCCAGACTTTCCCATTACAGCTGATTTCTGTGTATTTTTTTAATATACCCACAGCTCGAAAAACAAAGAAAAAGATAAAAGGAATTCAGCAGGCCCCTACAGGAGTCTCGCAAGAAACTTCTGAAAATCCTGCTAACAAAACAATAGTTCCTGCAACATTACCACAACTCACGCCCACACTGGTGTCACTGCTGGAAGTCATTGAACCCGAGGTGTTATATGCAGGATATGACAGCTCTGTTCCAGATTCAACTTGGCGGATCATGACCGCACTCAACATGTTAGGTGGGCGGCAGGTGATTGCAGCAGTGAAATGGGCAAAGGCAATACCAGGTAAGATACAAAAGATACCACCACTAAGGTGTAAACCTTAGAATTTTTTACATAAAACACTCTGGCTGTGTATCACCTTGGTCCCATGGCTTCCTGTCATCCCTGCTTAATCAAGGGGTAAAGAGGTATAACTATCAGGAGCATTTTTTTAACTTAAATCCACTGAATGAGTAATGTCTGCCAGGATCCGTGGCTTTCTGTTTTACTTTTTAATATAGCATTTTACTATTTAGTCCATAATTACTCAAATAAGCAAAAGGTGACAAAAACTGGCTACTCTTTTTTCTAACATTGAATACTATTAAAAAAAATTACTGAGAGGTTTGGTCTTACATGTCAAATGACAAAGGAGAACTGTGTCCACTTAACACTTCATTTCTTCGATTAGCATCTTCCAAAACTGTCTTCGACAGTTCCCAGAGAGAGGATCTTCTCTTTGGCAACTAGAGTGCTCCCTCACACCTTTTATTCCTCCTCATTCAGGATTCAGGAACTTACATCTGGATGACCAAATGACTCTGCTGCAGTATTCATGGATGTTCCTCATGGCGTTCGCCCTGGGCTGGAGATCATACAGACAGTCAAGCGCAAATATGCTGTGTTTTGCTCCTGATCTGGTTATTAATGAGTAAGTCACTTGTTAGTCATTGTCCCTGTATTCATATTCCTTCAGGACTGAATCAGTCCTACCAGGTTATCTTGGAACGGGGCAACCTACCAAGTATCTTGAAGCAGAATTTATCAATGCTTAAGGCAGGCCAGAATGTACTACAGAGCAAACTGCATGTGGCACTATTACGTTGCAGGACCTACTAAAGGATATTTTTTAAATAGCATCTCTTGGGGTCAGTAAAGTCTATAGCAAGGGAAAAGGAATCTTACTGTGGCATTGTTTTAATTATATAATCGTATTTCAGAAAGGAAACAGCATAATACAATTCATGTTGATCTTACTTTCAGCAGGGACAATGAACAGATGAGGACAACTAGGATGAAGGGATGACAGATATGGACCCAAAGACAAGAAGCATCTCTTTGCATGGCAAGGCTCACTCAATGTCTATGAGTTGTAAAGAAAATGGGAACAAGATGTTTTTAATTTGGGAGAGAACCAACCCCACTAAGATTTGATAAATCATCTTTCTCTAGTCCTCTAGGTCTATGCCCGTGAACCACTTCAGATACCCATTCCCCTTACCCATTGCACTTGTTTTCTAACCAGCTTTCTGCTGCCCGTGTATCCTCCTTCATGCTAAGCTTTTCTTCTTGACACACAGGTGTCTTCATTGAGCACTCTGCATACTCAGCATGGTTTCTGGCTTTCCAGAATCTGGCCTTATTTTCTCTCTTGTTATTCTCCTTCACATATTCTTTTTCCCCTCAGATGATCTATTCTTCAAACATACCCCTAGCTCATGATAGTCATACCACCAGGTAAAAACCTCTCTGCTGTATATCCCTAGTGTTTATCATGTTCTACCTTTTATTACTACTTTTGCACTCACAGCTTATCTCCTTTATTAGATAGCAAACAGGGAAGTCACACAGTCACATATGCATACCCACTGATCTCGGCAGAAGGAGATCTGTATTCATGTGAAAAAAAGATTTTAAAATTGTGAGCTCCAGGTGCTGTTGACTGTGCTGCTGCTAAGTTGCTTCAGTCGTGTCCAACTCTGTGCGACCCCATAGACGGCAGCCCACCAGGCTCCCCCATCCCTGGGATTCTCCAGGCATGAACACTGGAGTGGGTTGCCATTTCCTTCTCCAATGCATAAAAGTGAAAGTGAAGTTGCTCAGTCGTGTCCGACTCTTAGCAACCCCATAGACTGCAGCCCACCAGGCTCCTCCATCCATAGGATTTTCCAGGCAAGAGTACTGGAGTGGGGTGCCATTGCCTTCTCCACCTATTGACTATGGGGGTCCAAAAAAAAATTAATGAAATCTTCAACCACGTTATAACAGTCTCACTATACTCCATGTGAGTTAATCCATCATTAGTAGTTTCTGTTCAGAATTGGATGCCATATTAAAAACTGTCCAGAGTGGCAAGAAGTTTAGAAATTAACATCAGTTGATGAACAGAAGATGTGTAAAGGAGAAAAGGAATTATGAGGACAGTCTAAAAAGATATCCTGTGAAGAACAAGCAAACATGCTATTTCCGCTGTTGGGTGTACCAAGCACAAAAATGGGGAGAAGGTATAAAAAAAGCATCTATTCGAGCGAGTGTTAAACAGCAGGGCTTGCCTTATGACACAGTAAAGGTCAAATTGTATCTGTTTTAGTAGAGACTGGATGATGCTAGCTCTAGATATTTTAAGAGGCTTAACTGGTGAGTTAAACTTGGTGGTGTATCTCTATCAGTGATACTTACTTTCCAGCACAGTATTCATTTAATCATATTTGAGTACTTACCAAGTGTCAGACACTGTTTTTAAGAGCTTGAGCTATAATACATAAGGCTCTGCTAACATACCAATGAGGAAAACCAAATAAATGACCAAATTTATTTCAGAGAGCCATGACATCATAGTGTGGGATACTATAGAAGACCTCTCTAAATATCTGAGCACTGAATAGTACAAAAGAATAAGCTTATAGGAAAGGTAGGGCATTTCAGGCAGAAGAGATGACTACAGAGGCTGAAAAACAACCTTGGCATATGTGAGGAACTGAGAGAAAGCCAATAAAGGCTTTCTCCGAGTTTAGAGAAGTGGACAGGGACCAAGTCAAGCAGCATCTTAAAAGCCATGAGACAGAGTTTGTTTTAGGAGCATGAAGAAGCCAGCACTGGGAGGAGAGAAGGGTGGTTTCAAACAGAGGAAAACAGATTACAGGGAATCATCAAATACTTACCACACTCCTAGTATGTGCCTGCTACAGTATTAGCAGAGAACAAGACAAACAAGGTTCCCTACCTTTATTGCTTACACTCTAGTTGGGGAGACAAAGATAACCATCAAATAAAATAATCTGAGTTTTTACTAGACAGAGGTCTTTCTCAGATGAGTCACCAGTGGCTTCTTGGAGGAGGTGTAACTGAGTGAGACATGAAGAAAAGACCAGGCTTCATGGTTAGAAGAAACATGACAAGAGGCATGTGAAATATGTACTGTAATCAAACTCTCTGCGTTCTGTTGATTTTCAGCTAATAGGCACTGCCATGTGCTTGACCAGGCCAGATCTCCACACATCCTTTCAGGTGTCTGCTTCAAAGACAGACGTCACCTTGACCATCTATTGCCAAAAAAGGACTGTTCAATCCACTGTGCCATGGCTTAACAAGATTTAAGTTTTTTGATTAAATTTAACTAATTAAAAATATGTAGCTTATATGTAAGCTTAATCACCTTTGAAATCACTAAGTACTTGCTGCCCATTTCAGAATCTGACCATGCTTACTTCAGAAGTTAAAAACATGTTGACAATGTCTATAGTCACTGTCTAAAAAGAAAGTTGAAGTCATTAATTGGGAATAAAAGTGTGAATAGAGTTATGATATGAAACACCAACATATCTTCTTTTATAAAATTAATCTGACTCAGTATTTATTTGGGAGGTCAAATTTAGATTTAAACCATCATAGCGTAACCTGGTATTTCTTACATAAAGTAGGAGTTACAGAAATTTTTTCTCAGTGTTCGACTTTATTTGAGGATGGATGGCTTACAGAAACAATAGTTTTTAAGTGGGCATTCTATTTCCCATTCTTGCCTCCTTATGCCGTTGGGATAATAACCTTTTATTTTTTCTTAAGTCCAAGGTCACTTTTTGTCAAAAAATTAAAAAGCCGATCTTATTTTAAACCATGAAGAGACACAGTTTCAGGCTCTTTGTGTCATTTAAAAAATTAGGAAAATTGAGAGATCTACTTGAAAATTTTAGATGTGAATCATAACTTTTGAGAACCTTAACTGAAAACTCATTTTGTAGTACCTTTAGTTGGAAGAATATTCAGTCACATAACATTGGTCAGAGGCAGATTTTGGGTATCAGAAACCCTAGAGTCAAGTTTTATTTCTGACCCTCTATGTAACTATAAATATTATCACACACAGTTGTCTTTAGAATGCAGTGCTATGGAAAAAATAACTTGATTTTCAACTGGGTAGGATTTAAAACTGTGTTGTCTAACTGCTCATATTCAAATACTACCATAAAAGCTTGATTTAAATGAATGACTGATAATAGGTTCTATAGGAATAAATTCTAAATACTGAAGGAAAGCTTTCCAAAATTCAGATCAGAGGGAATTTGCATTAATTGCAATAGGTAGATGAGTTAATAGAACGCTTTGCAAAATGAAACAGAAAAGTACTTTCTTGTGGAACAAGAATTATTTCTCTTTAACTCAAACACTTGATATTTGTCTTTCACAGGCAGAGAATGGCTTTACCCTGCATGTATGACCAATGTAAACATATGCTATATGTTTCCTCTGAGTTAAGCAGGCTTCAGGTATCTTACGAAGAGTATCTCTGTATGAAAACCTTACTGCTCCTCTCTTCAGGTTGGTAGAACACCTATTCTCTTCTAAAATTGACTTCTAAAATATGTCAAAAACATAAAACGTAGAAGGCTAGAAATAAAGGTTTATTTGTATACAAAGCACTAAATAATTATACCTCTGCTATTTCCTGGTACTTTAGATTTTCATAAATGTAAAATTTTAGAAAGGCTAAGATTAATAAGATAGATAAGTATCATGGAGAAATGGCAGGAAGGAGGAAGTCACTGCTGATCTGGTATATCTATAGCCTTCCTTCCTACAACTTTTTACACTTCCACTACAGAAGACACAGAGAAAGCATGCCAGCTTGAATTTTTCCCTACAACACTGTTCAGTTCTCACTCAGGTGTGTCTGACTCTGTGACCCCATGGACTGCAGCACACTGGGCTTCCCTGTCCATCACCAACTCCCAGAGCTTGCTCAAACTCAGTTACTTAGTCAAAAATTTTAGTTATACAATGACTAATAATACATTGGTAATCCAATGACAATAAGAAATTATGGATGGGACCTAAATTTAAAAGCTGTTGCACAGCAAAGAAAACCATAAACAAAACAACAAGAAAACCCACAGAATGAGAGAAAAAATTTGCAAACGAAGTGAACAAGGGATTAATCTCCAAAGTACACAAACAATTCATGCAGCTCAGTATCAAAAACCAAACAACTAAATCAAAACATAGGCAGCTCTAAACAGACATTGGAAGACTGAACTGAACTGAAACAGACAATTTCTCCAAAGAAGACATATAAATGGCTAAACAGCACATGAAAAGATGCTCAACATCACTGATTATTAAAGAAATGCAAATCAAAAGTACAATGAGGTATCACATCAGTCAGAATGGCCATCAAAATTTAGAAATAATAAATGCTGGAGAGGCTGTGGAGCAAAGGAAACCCTTTTACACTGCTGGCAGGAGTATCAATTGGCACAACCACTATGGAGAACAGAATGTGTTGTGCATGCTGAGCTCCTTCAGTCATGTCCAACTCTGCAGCCCTGTAGACTGCAGCCCTCCAGACTCCTCTGTCCATGGGATTCTCCAGGACAGAATACTGGAGTAGGCTGCCATGCCCTCTTCCAAGGGATCTTCCCAAGGCAGGGACTGAACCTGCATCTCTTACATCTCCTGCATTGACAAGCGAGTTCTTTACCACTAGCACCACCTGGGAAGCCCCAGTATACAGGTTCTTTCAAAACTAAAAATAGAACTACCATATGATCTAGTAATTCCACTTCTGGGCAAATAACCGAATAAAATCACAATTCCAAAAGATACATGCAGCACTCCAGTGTCCACTGCAGCACTGTTTATAATACCCAGCCACCTGGAAGCAACTTAAATGTCCATCCACAGAGAAATGGATAAATAAGATGTGGTAAATATATACAATGAAATATTACTCAGCCATAAAAAAGTAATGAACAAAATAATGCCATCTATAGCAACATGGATGGACCCAGCGTCTGTCATACACAGTAAATCAGAGAAAGACAAATATCACATGATATTGCTTCTATCACCGTGGATGGTGACTGCAGCCATGAAATCATGACAACTGCTCCTTGGCAGGAAAGCTAGACAAACCTAAACAGTGTGTTAAAAAGCAAAGACATATCTTTGCTGACAAAGGCCCATATAGTCAAGGTACGACTGTAAGAGCTGGACCTTAAAGAAGGCAGAGTGCCAGAGAATTGATGCTTTCAATCTGTGGTGCTGGAGAACACTCAAGAGTCCCTTGGACAGCAAGGAGATCAAACCAGTCAATCTTAAAGGAAGTCTACCCTAAATATGCATTGGAAGGACTGATGCTGAAGCACCAATACTTTGGCCACCTGATGTGAAGAGCCAATTCACTGGAAAAGACCCTGATAGTGGGAAAGACTGAAGGCAAAAGGAGAAGGGGGCAACAGAAGATGAGATGGCTGGATGGTACATTACATGTACTGAATGAACTTGGACAAACTCCAGGAGATGGTGAGGGACAGGGAGGCCATGGTGTCAAAAAGAGTGAACTGAACAACAGTAACATTGCTTACATACAAATGAAGTTATTTACAAAACAGAAATAGTCATAGTTGTAGGGGAAAAAACTAAGGTTACCGAAGGGGATGGTATACAGCAGAAACTTGCTATACAGCAGAAACTATGAATATTGTGAGTCAACTATACTCCCAATAAAAATTACTTTAAAAGAAAGAAATTATGAAAGAAAAGGATGACCTACAAAAAGTGAGCTTGAGTACTGTTAAAGAATTGGTTAATGCAGCATTGGAGCTGGACTGTTGGACAGAGGTATTTTACCTAGAAAGGAACAACACTATCTTGAAAGTTTACATAAAGTATCTTGGTATATGAACTTCAGTGAGACTGCTTTTAGCAAGCAAAGGCAAACTAGAAAACTTCTGGAAAATACAACGTTATCTTGTCTATATTAGTAAAAATGTGGCATTTTCAACAACTAATGAAATAGCGTTCCAATTTTTTTAAAGACTTCATTCCATTAGTAACTGTGGTTTCAAAGTGGCTAAATAATCTATGGATGGTGTGCATGACTGTGCTTCATCACTCAGTTGTGTCCAACTCTTTGCTGACCCCTTGGACTGTAACCCGCCAGGCTCCTCTGTCCATGGGGATTCTCCAGGCAAGAATACTGGAGTGAGTTGCCATGCCCTCCTCCAGGGGATCTTCCCAACCCAGGGATCAAACCCAGGTCTCCCACATTACAGGCAGATTCTTTGCTGTCTGACCCACCAGGGAAGCCCCTTACATGACTACATGACTATTTAAGTGTTTCCAAAGCACACATCAACCTTAATGCTTTCATACTATTTTTGTTGTTTAATGTCACGGAACTTAAGGAATATTAGTGATATTCCAAAGTAAGAAAATTTTCTACAACCCATTTTTAAAAAGCTAATTTTTTAAGGTTACCTGTAGCAGTACCCTTGTCAAAGCAGTGAGCTTGATACTGCTGAAGTAAACCGTTAAAGTTCTGATAATGAATCATTTGGGTTGATAATATCCAGGTACAGGTCAATGCCAAGATACTAACCTTTTGGTTAAAAAAAAAAAAAGACTTGGATGAAAATATGTATCTTAAGATATAGTTAGACTGCTACCCTGACAGAACACTAGAAGTGTCCTAACCCTCCATTAAGATATGCTGGACTTAAAAAATTAAACACTACATGCAGGCAGGTACCTAAAGAGATGAGCTGCAGTTGAAGCTAGCTTTCTCTTAGAGGGTAGTTGCCAAGACTGGTAAATTAGTACATTCAATAAATTTAAAGACAAGTACAATTGGGAGAAAAAAAAAAGATGGATCTAAAGGCAGATTAGACATATCTGTAGAGACATTTAAACTGAAATATGCATCTAAAGAAGTTAGCCAGAGTACATTTTTAATGTGCATTTGTGTATATGTATGAACAAAGTTAAGAGGCATGACTGAGAGAGAAGGTCTAAAACAGTACTTCACAACTCTTCACGTCATAATAACATAAAAAAATAGCATTCATTCATAGCACAATGATGTAAATGAATAAAGCTTCCTGCAACTAGTGGTGACCAGCATAGCAGATCATTAACAACACATTAGTAACCCATTCATATGGTCTTCTTATAATCAAAGATCAAGATGAAAGCTGAAAAGATACTATACAAAGAGATAATGGCTGGAAACTTTCCAGAACAGCAGCAATTGAAGAAAGTGAAATAATTTTTTTCAAAAAGCTAAGAGGGGAGAAAAACTGAAAAAAGAGAGTGGATTTCCAGTTTAAACTCTCACAATTAAACAACTTGGCAGCTATTGCTCCCATCCTCACAAATAAGAAAAAGCTAGGCAAATTGACAATAACTTTTTTAAAGATCCATCTGAGAAGTAAGGTCACAGGCCAAACCACTAACATCAAAATCTGGAGAAACAGGCAAATACAGAGGACCACAGCCAAGATCAGTTTCCTGGAAACAGAAGCTACTGGACCCACTAACGCAGAAACACTTATGGTATCTGATGAATTTCTGAAGACCAAGTAAGGAATAGCTGGAGTGTTAAGAACCCTGATATCAGGGCTTCTCTGATAGTTCAGTTGGTAAAGAATCCACCTGCAATGCCGAAGACCCTGGTTCGATTCCTGGGTCATGAAGATCTGCTAGAGAAGGGATAGGCTACCCACTCCAGTTTTCTTGGGCTTCCCTTGTGGCTCAACTGGTAAAAAATCCACCCACAATGCAGGAGGCCTGGATTCAGTCCCTGGGTTGGGAAGATCCCCTGAAAGAGGGAAGATCCCCTGGAAAAGGGAACAGCTACCCACTCCAGTATTCTGGCCTGGAGAATTCCATGGACTGTATAGCCCATGGGGTCACAAAGAGTCGGACATGACTGAGCGACTTTCACTTCACTTTATAAGAACTCTGGAGACCTAGTCTTCAGGGGTTTCCCCCCACAGTTCTCTGGGGCTTACCATGAGAAACCCCACCAAATTCTAATGATGAAGATCAGAGAAGATCCCCTTTCTATCCTAGGGGAAAGGGTAAATAGATAATTCCAGTCCCCTTTACCTTCCTGTCTCAGGTAAGAGAGATAGTAAAAGGAAGAGAAGAAATATTTGAAGCAATAAAGGCTGATAACTTTCCAAAATTAATGACAGACACCAAAACACATCCAGGAAGCTCAGAAAATATCCAGAAAGATAGATAAATACCAAAAAAGCTGCACCTAGGCATACTGTACTCAAACTACAGAAAACTAAAGACAATAAAGGAAAAGGCCAGAGGGGAAAACAGCTTACCATTCCTTATAAAGGAAGGATATAAATTACATTAGAATTCTCATTAGAAATCATGCAAGCAGGAAGGTAGTAGAGTGAACTATTTACCATTAAAAGAAAAAGATCACCCATGATAGATTCAACATCCACTGATGATGATTTAATGTACCTACAGTACCTATAAAAATAGTACAGTGTTATTTGAAAGAAGATGTAGATTAGCTGTAAATGTATATTTCAAATTCTAGGGCAGCCACTAAAACAACTTTTAAAGGAAGTCATAATTGATACACCAAGAGGAAACAGAATCACATGAATACTCAGTAAAGACTAGAAAAGGCAGAAAAAGGAAATAAGAAAAATGAATAGATAAGTTACAAACATGGTAGAGATTAATGTAGATATCTCGAACGATCACTTTAAATTTGAAAGGCCTAATATACAGTCTTTTTTTTTTTTTAATGAAGGTCAAAAGAGAATTTGCCACTACAGATCCTCAGTAAAGTAATATTAAAGGATATACTTAGGCTAAGGGAAAGTAGTATCTTGAAGATGGAAAACAGAATCAAGTGGTAAATATTTAGATACATTTAAACTTAACTGTAAAATGACAGTAATAATGTCTTTGGGAAGTTATAAAATAGAACTAAAGTATACAATAATTACATATAGGCAAAGAAGAAAAAAGGAGCCTTTGAAAAGTTAAAGATGAGTGTTTAAATTTCTTAAAGAGTATACAAAGTACATTATCAAACCATGAGGGCTTCGGGGGAGAACATGGTAAGAAAAAACAATCCAAAAGAATAAAAGAAATGAGAGGAAGCTGAGGGCAGAGGGGAAGCATAAACAAAGGCATGATAGGAGGAAGTAACAAATACACTGATTGTACAAATAAGTTCAAATATATCAGCCATTTCATTAAATATACATGGACTAAATGCTCCAAGATAAAAACATAAAGAAAGTGCAAGACTAGTTTAAGAAAACAATCCAATTCTGCTATTTATATAAGATATGTATCTAACTAAAGATGTTGAGTAGCTAAAGTAAAAAGATATACTACGCATAGTGTAGTATATGGCATACTACATGCCATGTAGTACAGGGTATTCGTGGCATACTTTCTGTAAAAGGCCAGATGGTAAATAATTTCAGCTTCGCATACAATCTCTGTCAGAGGTACTCAATTCTGCCCCTTGTGACATGAACATGATCATTAACAATGCTTAAAGAGTACAGGCATGGCTGTGTTCCAATGATACTTTATTTACAAAAACAGGCTACAGAGAGGAAGGGGCCATTGCTGACCACTGTTTTACCCAAAAGCAATCTGAAGCAGCTTTATTACTATACAAATAAACACTAAGGCCCCCCAAAACAGTTCTATATTTAAAGATTTCACTACATAAAGCATTCTACTCACCAGAAAAATACTTCTGAATATATGGCCCAAATGACATAAAGCAAAAATCCCAAGGAATGTTTGTGGTAACTTGGGATGGATAAAAGTCTTCTAAATATAAATACTGAATAGGTTTCTCAGATTTTTACAATGAGGAAAACCAGCACAGAAAAAAAAGTTTTAAATAAGAAATCATTATTTTAAAAATCAGCAATAACTAGATTACCTGTAACACAATCAAGTGTAAAAATTAACCCACTCTGAACATGGGTCTTAACACTCCTGATTAAGTGGCCTTCATTTGCACACTAATACTGATATCCTAGAAGTGTCAAGTTTGCTTTATGAAATCAAAATATTTTCATATGTAGTTTTTGGTCTAATCCTAATCAAAATCCAATAAGAGTGATATATTACACTAACCAAATGAAGGATAAAAATCTAAGTGCAGAAAAAGCATTTGACAAAATTCAACATCCATTTATGATAGAAAATATTAATAAACCAGGTATAGTACCTGACCATAATAAAGGCCATATATGACAAGCCCACAGCTAACGTCATTACTCTATGGTGAAAAGCTGAAAGCTCTTCCTCTGAAATAAGGAATGAGGCAAAGATGCCCACTCTAGCCACTTCTAGTCAGCCTAGTTCTGGAAATTCTAGCCAGGCCAATTAAGTAAGAAAAAGAAAGAAAAGGCATCCAAATCAAAAAGGAAGAAGTAAAAATTCCAACTGGGGTCAGCACATCCTGAGTGTTCTAATTATTACTGCCTGTTAAACTGGAAGTAAAACCATTAGGAAAAAAATATTTTTAAGAAGTTAAATTATATTTGCAAATGATCTGATTTTATATAGAGAAACCCTAAACATGACATAAAAAAATACTGTTCAAACTAGTAAATTCAATAAAGTTTCAGGATACAAATTCAATTTACAAAAATCTGTTGAGTTTCAATACAGTCAAAACAAACTAGCAGTAAGGGAAAAGGGAAATTAAGGAAACAGTTCCGTTTACAACTGCATCAAAAAGAATTTAAAAACCTAGGAAAAAATTTAACCAGAGAGGCAAAAGACTTGCACAATGAAAACTGTAAGACACTGATGAACAAAACTGAAGAAAACAAAATATAAACGGACAGTCCATGCCTATGGATTAGAAGAATTAATAGTGTCAAAATGTCCTTACTATTCAAAGTAATCAACAGACACAGTACAATCTCTATAAAATTCCTATGGCATGTGTCACAGAAACAGAATAAATAATCCTAAAATTTGTATGGAAGCATAGAAAATCCAGAACAGCCAAAGCAAACTTGAGAAAGAACAAAGCTGGACTTAACGCCTTGGTTTCAAACTATATTACAAAGCTGTAGTCATCCAAACAGTATTGTACTGGCACAAGACCATTCACACAGATTAATGGAACACAATTGAGAGCCAGGAAGTAACCCCACAATATATGTATTATCAATGAATTAACGACAAAGGAGCTAACAGTATACAATGAGAAAAGGGCAGTCTTTTCAATAAAGATGTTGGGAAAACTATATCCAAGAGAATGAAACTGGATTACCATCTCACACCATACACAAAAGTTAACTCAAAATGGATCATATGGACTTGAACATATGTTCTGAAATCATAAAAGTCCCAGAAGAAAATACAGGCAGTAAGCTCCTTGATGTCAGTCTTGAGGTTGATTTTTTGGCTCAGACATCAAAAGCAAAGGCAACAAAAGTAAACAAATGAGACCACATCAAACTAGATAGCTACACAGCAGAGGGAACCATAAACAAAATGAAGAGGTAGTCTGCCAAATGAGAGGAAGTATTTGCAAATCATATATCTGATAAGGGGTTAATAACTGCAAATAAAAGAATTCATACGACTCAACAGCAAAAGAACTAATATCCGGATTGTTTGAATGGGCTTAGAACCTGAACAAGTATCTCACAAAGACATACAAATAATAATATGTATATAAGAAGGTGCTTTACATCATCTGGGAAATGCATGCAAATCAAAAGCACAATGAAATACCACCTTAACAGCAATCAGGATGACTGATAGAAAAACATCCAAAGACAAAAAGTATTGGCAAAGGTGTGGAGAAAAAGGAAACCTTTGTG
Source organism: Ovis aries (assembly GCF_016772045.2). Taxonomy (NCBI): domain Eukaryota; kingdom Metazoa; phylum Chordata; class Mammalia; order Artiodactyla; family Bovidae; genus Ovis; species Ovis aries. Next base: position 52,009,427 of record NC_056058.1, on the reverse strand, counting down.
CACTCTTTAGGGAATTTAAATTGGTACAGCCACTACAGAAAACAGTATGGAGGTTCTTCAGTAGATTAAAAATAGAATTACTGTATGACCCAGCAATTTCACTTTGGGGGATTTAACCGTAGAAAACAAAGAAATTAACTGGAAAAGGTATGTGCACCCTCACGTTCACTGCAAAATAATCTATAATAGCCAAGATATGAAAACAACCTAAATGTATACTGATGGGTGATTCCATGAGATATTATTCAACCATAAGAAAAAAATGAAACTTCACCATTTGCAACAACATGGATGGACCTTGAGGACATTGTGCTAAGTGAAATCAGTCAAAGAAGAGAAATACCACATACATCTTGTACATATAATCTAAAAACAAAAGCCCATGGATACAGAGTACAAATTAACAAGTACCAGAGGTGTGTGTGTTTGGGGGTGGAGGGTGTTGGGGGATGAGAGAAATGAGTGAAGGGTTTAGAGAGTACAAACTTCCAGTCGTGGAGATGTAATGGTGTCTATAGTTAATAATATGATATTGTATATCTGAAAACTGCTAACAGTAAATTTTAAAATTTTCATCACAAGAAATAAAGTTTTTTAACAATTTATAGTGATGGATGTCACCTAGACTTGCTGTGGTGATCATTCTGCAGTATATACAAATACTGAGTCATCATGCTGTACACTTGAAACTAATACAATGTTACACGCTAATTATATCTAAATTTAAAAATATATATATTTTTTAATTCACTGAGAAAGAAAGGAGTAGGAAACGGGCTCAGGGAGGTTATACTGAAGTCCACCTGGCAAGTAAGAATTAAAAAGACTTATCCTAAACACACTGCTTTTCCTCTGTTCTAGCATTTTCTAAGATGTCAGTAGAAATGAAGTTTACATTTGGAAAAGGATTTGTTCCCGCTCCCTGGAGAGTGGGCTTCCCTGGTAGCTCAGACAGTAAAGAATCTGCCTGCAATGTGGGAGACCCAGGTTTAATCTCTGGGTGGGGAAGATCCCCTGAAGAAGGGAATGGCAACCCACTCCATTACTCTTGCCTGGAGAATTCCATGGACAGAGGAACCTGACAGGCCCCAGTCCATGGGATCCCTGGAGAGTGCATAATTATAGCTCTAAGAAGTCCTGAAATCCAAAACTCTGCCTAACTTGGTATTGAAACATCTACTTTTGCTAAATTCTGATCATCAAATCCTTTTCCCCCTAATCATTATTTACACAGAACCAGAGTTCCTTGGAGCACACTTTAAGAAATGTGGTATCCACAAGTCATAATCTCTGCAAGACCAAGTGAAACTATGATTAATCTTAATCCTCTGTTCACAGTCCTTCTTCCTAGTATTGCTTCCTGAAGAGTACTCTGAAAAATTGATTTTACACTAATTTTATGATCCATGACATATTTTCTGTATTTCTATACATAAGGAAAGGCAGAAATTTGCTCCCCAGTAAAGCATACATAGAAACCACATAAAAAATCAAGTTTGTTTTTAGACTGGAATCATATCAACTCAGTATGTTAACACATTAATAAAATATACTGCATGCTAGTTTTAAGGTCCTAATTGGTTTTATCACAGATATTCCAAGATATAACTGGTGGAATAAACACTTGTTGAAGCCATCTATGTCTTTACTAGAATTAAACTCAAGGGCAGAATGACAATCAGTGTATTGTTTGGTCTTCACACTAGCTTTGTGAACTAAGGAGGAAGGTGTTTACTAGATCCATTTACAGATGAGAAACAACATGATAAACCCAAAGTTAACATCCTCCAATTTTCTTTATCCCATATTCTCATGTGGCTGTAGTTTCATAATCCTTCAAAATGCTTATATTTTAAGAGTGCATTAAATACAGTGTAAAACATGAAATGATCTATTACTGATAAATGTCCTACTTGTATATATGAAAAGTTATCACAAGAAAATTCTTTAATTGATTACAATTAACCTTTTAGTTCCTAAGGAAGGCTTGAAGAGTCAAGAACTATTTGATGAAATTAGAATGACCTACATCAAAGAGCTAGGAAAAGCCATTGTCAAGAGGGAAGGAAACTCCAGTCAGAACTGGCAGCGGTTTTATCAACTGACAAAACTCTTGGACTCCATGCATGATGTAAGTGTCAAACAAAAAATCCAAGTATCAAAAGAATTTCCTGAGACAAAGTATGTCCTGATTAGTGTATATAATTACATACCAATAGTTTTAGGGTCCCCCCATTCATTGATTTTGGTCATGGTTTGATTTCAGGCTGTGAAGTTCAGTTTGGCACACAATTCTCCTAAAGTCAATTATGAAATACCATTTCTAGTCATATGCATCTAACATCAAGATACTAGTACAGAATGTAATGGCACTTTTTTTTAAAAGGTAGAATTCCCTATTTCTTTATGAATTTATCCAATAAGTTTGAATGTGTCCTTCATATACTATGGTATCACAATTCATCATGAAACACTTAATTCCATATAATTCTGTATACAATTTAAGAAATTCAAATGTATTTGGTAACTGAGTGCTCATTTTAAGTAAACTTCTTTCTTACCCGGGCAATTCCAGCAGATTGGTATATTCCAGGTCAGAAATTTAAAAAAAAAAAAAAAAAAAAAAAAGGAGGGGGAGGCCAAAACAACCATGAGATGTCTCTACCGCTAAGTTCTTAAGACTGATCATCACTATATCTTCTCTTGCAGGTGGTTGAAAATCTTCTTAACTATTGCTTCCAAACATTTTTGGATAAGACTATGAGTATTGAATTCCCAGAGATGTTAGCTGAAATCATCACCAATCAGATACCAAAATATTCAAGTGGAAATATCAAAAAACTTCTGTTTCATCAAAAGTGACTGCCTTAATAAGAAAGGTTGCCTTAAAGAAAGTTGAATTTATAGCTTTTATTGTACAAACTATCAATCTGTCCTGTAGCAGTTTTATTTTTTTGTTTTTGTCTGGATTTTGTTTTTGTTTTGAATATGCACTACATGTGGTTTAAAGAGGGCCAAGACTTGGCAACAGAAACAATTGAGCTATCACTTTTCAGTGATGGGCAAAGTAGAAAGTGAGAGTTGGTGGATCCCAGAAATTAGAGCCAATAATGTGGGTGTATAAGCTCCACTTTCAGAGAAGGATGGCACCTAAACCACCAGTGCCCGAAGTCTGTGTGATAAAATTTCTGCTCATACTTTTCACAGTTGGCTGGAAAAAATTTTTTAGACTTTTTGTTGATATATTTTCCCCTGTATAGTTAGGATAGCATTTTTTTGATTTATGCATGGAAACCTGAAACAAAGTTTACAAGTGTATATCAGAAAAGGGAAGTTGTGCCTTTTATAGCTATTACTGTCTGGTTTTAACAATTTCCTTTATATTCAGTGAACTACGCTTGCTCATTTTTTCTTACATAATTTTTGTATTCAAGTTATTGTACAGCTGTTTAAGATGGGCAGCTAGTTCATAGCTTTCCTAATCAAACTCTAAACATTAATCTTCTGTGTGAAAATGGGTCGGTGCTTCTAACCTGATGGCAGTTAGCTATCAGAAGACCACAAAAATTGACTCAAATCTCCAGTTTTCTTGTCAAAAAAGCTCATATTTTGTATATATTTGCTTCAGTGGAGAATTATATAGATTGTGCAAATTAACCATCCTAACTGGTGTAGAGCACCTAGTCCAGTAACCTGCTGGGTAAACCGTGGATTGCGAAAGACTAATTAAAAAAAACACTACCAAGAGGCCCTGTTTGTACCTAACGCCCTACCTATCTCTGCAATGGTTAGATGGGAAGAAAGTTGGTAAACTGTCTTTCAGGACCTTTTGCTGTAGTTTGTAAAACTTCCTAAAAGTTATAATTCCAGATAACCAGCTGAAACACAGTTGAGTGTTTTCAACCAGTCCAAGTAATTCCTCCCACTAAACTTTACCCCCTCCCCAAAATCTCTAATATGGCAATTCCTCCCACTAAACTTTACCCCCTCCCAAAAATCTCTAATATGGCAAAAGTGGCTAGACACCCATTTTCACATTCCCATTTGTCACCAATTGGTCTTTCTTTCCTGGGGATACAGGAAAGCTCAGCTACTGATTTTTCTGATTTAGAATTGTATGTCAGACTTCATGTTCATAAAACTATACATCCCTCACAGCCTTATGTGTGCCATAGAGTTTAATCAAAGTCATGTGAATTTCTCCTTTTCACTGTTGAGAATTATCATTTTAAACAAGATAGAAGCTGTAGTAGCCCTTTCTGTGTACACCTTACCAACTTTCTGTAAACTCAAAACTTACATTTACTAAGCCACAAGAAATCTGATTTCTATTCAAGGTGGCCAAATTATTTGTGTAATAGAAAATGGAAAATCTAATATTAAAAATATGAAACTTCTAATATATTTTTGTATTTAGTTATAGTTTCAGATATATATCATATTGGTATTCACTAATCTGGGAAGGGAAGGGCTACTGCAGCTTTACATGCAATTTATTAAAATGATTGTAAAATAGCTTGTATAGTGTAAAATAAGAATGATTTTTAGATGAGATTGTTTTATCATGACATGTTATATATTTTTTGTAGGGGTCAAAGAAGTGCTGATGGATAACCTATACGGTTTATAATGTGTACAAGCATTCATGCAGACAGCAATGGTCTCAGAAACCAAACAGGTCTGCTCTAGAGGGAGAGGGAAATGGAGACTGGCCCTGTGCACCGTGAAGGTTATTGAGGCTCCGTCCCATTCAGATCAGAGAGGAAGTAATCCTCTGCCTCCCAGAATGACCACCCTTCTCATTCCAACAGTGCGTCTGTCTGCACAGGTTTAGTTCACTAAATCTCCCCTTGCGCTAAAGCGTGTTAACAGGACAGAAAGGTGGTGTTTACAGGCACCATCACATACAGCCTCCCCAATAGTTTAACAGTTTGGCAATAATACGCATTGAGGTACCAGCAATATGTAAATAGCGCAGAATCTCATAGGCTGCCAATAATACACTAATTCCTTTCTATCCTATAAGAATTCATTTCCTAATAAAATGAGGACATGTTTATGTTTTCTTTGAATGCTTTTTGAATGTTGTTATTTTTCAGTATTTTGGAGAAATTATTTAATAAGAATGTAATCATTTGCTTTTTGAATGCTCTCTAAAAAGGGAATACTCCTTTTGTAATTCTTTAAATTGATCTCAAAGTATTTTAAAATGATTTGTATCCCAGCTGGATGTGAAATTTTTGGTGCCTAAGAAATATTGCTTGAATATTATCAGTGATAGTGTTTTCAAAAAATAAGTTCTGAAAGATAAATTATTAATCATTTATAGAGTATTATCTGATTAAAATCAGAAGGTGTACCACACATTAATCTTAATTTTAGCCCCAACCACCTTGGCTCCTAAAAAATCGAGCTCAGTGAATAAAGACAAGTGCACTTTGTTGTTAAAAAGAAAATGGACTGACATTCATGAAGCTATAGGAAGCTGTACGTTAAATGGAAAAAGAAGCTGTGACCTTTTAGAAAAATGTAGGAAAGAAGAAATTTACCTTAATTGTGTGTGAGTGTAATTATGGGCTTAAGTGAAGAAAACTATGGTGCTGTCTGAAAGGAGCTTCATTTTCTATATATTTGGTATGCTGCCATCCCAAACTATAAAAGTGTATAGTAATTTTAGTGATAGGTGACATGCGTAGATGAGTCACAACAAATCCTGAAAAGTATTTTTAATTACTGGTGGAAAAAGGGACCCTCTCTGTGTTTTCAGGCCTTGCTATAGGATACAAGACAAGTATCTGGGGGGATATACACCCAACTGTCGAAAACTATGTGAGGGGAACCTAAACGTGCACCTGCCTTCTCCTGGAAAGAAGACGACACAGCAAAAGGAAAGCACACACGACTAGTGTCTGTGCAGAACTTAGGGTTTAGCATAGGATGAGCTCTGATACACATATTAAGGAAAGCCAGGCTCACTTCAGAACTGAGGAATGGGAGAATGAGCAACTCCATCTACCTATACAACCAATTATCACTGTATTATCATTTTAGTTCTCTGTTAAATATCCTAAAACTACATCACCATGGAATGGACAATATTATTGTACTTACTATACTTTGATCTGTCAAAAGTTAAGAACTGTGACAGCCCTCAGTAAGATTTCGATCTTGGTAGATCACTGAAAAGACTGCAGCTGTATATGAATGTGTTTTTCTGTGCCTGGTTTGAGAATTAGAAGAGAAACTAAGAGTGTAAGGAGGACATGTTAACCACTTGGAATGGAAGTTTATCATTTTCCAGACTATGGTCAGTCAGCCTGGTCCACCAAGGGATTAGTGACCAGGTTTTTGGGAAAGGATTAGCTTCTCTCTAGCAAATGCCTGAAAGAAGGATTTTATTTTCTGATGAAAGGCTGTATGAAAATACCCTCCTCAAATAACTTGCTTAACTACATATAGATTCAAGTGTGTCAATATTCTATTTTGTATATTAAACAAATGCTATATAATGGGGACAAATCTATATTATACTGTGTATGGCATTATTAAGAAGCTTTTTCATTATTTTTTATCACAGTAATTTTAAAATGTGTAAAAATTAAAACCAGTGACTCCTGTTTAAAAAATAAAAGTTGTAGTTTTTTATTCATGCTGAATAATAATATGTAGTTTAAAAAAAAGTGTCTTTTTACCTACGCAGTGAAATGTCAGACTGTAAAATCTTGTGTGGAAATGTTTAACTTTTATTTTTTCATTTAAATTTGCTGTTCTGGTATTACCAAACCACACATTTGTACTGAATTGGCAGTAAATGTTAGTTAGCCATTTACAGCAATGCCAAATATGGAGAAACATCATAATAAAAAAAAATCTGCTTTTTCATTATATGACTCCAACATGCTTTTGTAGAACTCATGCAGTTTCACTTTTCCTCCTGCTTTTCTTCCCTCTTCTATTGAATGTAGAGTTACCACCTCAGGGAGCTTACACTGCTAAAGAGGACATTTAAATGTCAGTGTGGCAGGTTTACATACTAATACAGCATAAATTCAAAATGAGCTTAACTCTGGCACCAAAGACCCAAAAACTGTCCCATCTGTGCCTCAAATGGTCATGTGCCAACTACTGCAAAGGGTACTAAGGGAAGGAAGAACTCATTCAGGCCTTTTCCAATGAAAATGCTATTTTATGTAAACTGATTAGCTCATCAAGATTCTTACCTTACTTAAATTAACATCAATTCTCCAAAAAAGGACGTAAACATTCAGTAAATACAGCAATATTGCATATTATAGACAATAAAGGCAAAGGGGGTAAAACGGTAAACCAGTTATTCTATACAATTAATTTACATCGTATTTCCAAAAGCATGTGTCCAATCATATCCATAAACTGGATGATCTAACAAACTTTCCTATAAATACTCTTCTCTCCACATGTAACCTCCATCCCTAAGGAAAAGGCATTACAATTTTAAAACCAAGTCCATCTTACCTGTCATATGTATACTATTTGCTGTGTACCCACTATATGATAAATACTGAAGTTCAAATATGAACCAGAAAATTACTATTCCTACCTTCAGTCATTTGCAAAAGTATGTAAGAAGTTTCCCTTCCCAGTGTCTTACTAGTATGTGTACATATTATTGCTTTACTATTCAAGTATTAGCCTTACATTTGTAGAACACTTTCACATATAGCAGTTAATCCTCACCTACCCAACAAGCAAATGAAATAAAAACAAATGCTAAGGAACATAACTCCATTTCATAAAAAGGGAACAAGCTCAGAGTTTAAACACCTGATTCATAGCTGCTAACCCATTTTATTGAAATCTGAATGAAAAATCTTTGTAATGAGGCTATTTACCACATCAGAGAATATGGCTCTAGTCTACAAATTCCCAGGGAACTGGGGTTGCTTTTCTATTTTTAAATACATGTTTTACTGAACACTTACTTTACGCCAGGCATCATGTTTCAATGTATTACTTCATTTAAACTTAGAAACTCTATAAAGTGCTACTATAAACCTTATATAAACTCACTGTATTTATATGAGACAACTGTGGCTTAAACAACTAACTTACCTAGGTTACAAAGCCTGCAAGTGGTTAAGCAGGGCTTTTTAGGTCTGTTTTTTGTTTGTTTGTTTTTAAATACTGGGCATCTGGCTCCAGAGTCCATGTTCTTAAACATTACTGAGAAATTATTAATATGAAGCTCCTAACTAGATTAAATGAGCCAATGTTGACCATTCTATGTCAAGCCTTTGACCTAATCTCATTTAACCTAATCATTTTAATTTAACCATAGCTATTTTGACTTACACATTTAACAATGATAATTCCTTCTCTTAAAAACATGTTCTACCATGTGTCCAATACCGTTTGTTCTGTCAAATATACTGTACAAGGAACCTGTCTCACTTAACACCCACAGGAAAATTAACACATTTCTTCAAGCTATGTAGAGAATATAGGCTACACTCAAACAGAGGAAGAGAGTCATTTATAAATGAACACTGATGTAAGTCAAAGTTTATTATTAGTTTGGCAAGTAAAAGTAAGAGCCTGAATTTTGAGTGCATTTTTTCTTAGACCTTCAGCTAATTTCTATTAACTGGCAGTACATGGTTCTTAACAGCATTAGTAACTTTATAGCATTTGCTTTAGTGCAGAGAATCCAGTCTTCTTTTCTTATGTCAGGCTTCCATTGCCCAGTTAGAATGAAACCATACTTTGGTAGGGAAACATTTTTTACTTTATTTGGTCACAGACAAGCTAACATCAGAACAAAACAGTTCATACAGAATACATCAGACACCCAAAAAACTTTCCTCATTCTATCCAACCCACTTGAATAAAAGACAGTTTATATTATTCATCTTTATACCCTCTCCATAAATCAATAGAATAATATGTATACACTAAATAAGCCATAGTTTTTATTACTGTTAATGTGGCATTGTCTTAGAAAGTACTGTCTTTGAGTATACATGGAGTTATGCTGGAAATAAAAATCTAGATCATCCAAAACCATCAGGATTGTTTGCTAGCATTGCAAAGAATAGAGATAAAAGTAACTCTTTCCGAGTGGGTGTAACAGGAGATATAGTGCACATAAAAACCAAACAAGGGATCACAGAACATGAAGTTATGTCATAAATACCTGTTGATCAGTTGCCCGACCCACTGTGTGGCAGGCATGCTAGAGGAGCCAATTCAAAGACCAACCACTAAGCCAATACTAAAAACTTCAACATGATTATGTTCCTGCCTTCAAGGAATCAAAGATGAGACATGTGGTTCAACAATTCCACTGCTATGTATCTATTCAAAAGGAATAAAAACATGGGTATACAATGACTTGCATGCAGATACTCACAGCACCATTTTTCATAATAGACAAAAAACAAAAAACTCAAATGTCCAACAACATAAATACGTAACAAATAAAACATCAACAAATGAATCAACACATAAACAAAATGTGGCATAGCTATATTTCAGTTCTTATGTATAGCCAGCCATACAATAGAAAAGAATTGTAAGCAAAGCAGAGCAGAATATCACACAACAATAAAAGAGAGAGTGGTGCATGCTATAATATGAATGAACCTCAAGCTAAAGAATTCACACAAAGAGACCGCATATTACTTGATTTCATGTATATAAGATGTCCAGAAAAGGCAAAGCTATAGTCAAAAGGCAGGTCAATGGTTTCCTATGACTGGGGGCGGCATCAGGGCTCAAGTGAAAATAGTATGAGGGAACTTTATGGGAAGATGGAAATGTTTTAAAATTGGATTATAATGATAGCTACACAACTCAGAAATTTTAATAAAAATCATTAAGATTTACACTTAAAGTTTTATGGTATGTAGCTTATATATATTTATACACACACACACACTACATCTAAGAGTGGATGTAAGCAAATGTGTAACTTTTGTTCACTGTATCAGCACCTGGTACAAAGTACTTTGAATACAAAAGGCAGGTGCAGCTGATTTTCAGGAAAGCCTATAAGAAGGTGTCTTCCTTTCACGATACTATACACAGACAACCCTAAAGATACTGTTAGAAAATTACTAGAGCTAATCAGTGAATTTAGCAAAGTCGCACAACACAAAATCAATACACAGAAATCACTTGTATTCCTATAAACAATGAAAAATCAAAAAGAAGGTATCAATCCCAGTCACCATTGCAACAAAAAAGAATAAAATAGGAATAAATCTACCTAAGATGACAAAAGAGCTGCATACAGAAAACTAAGACACTGATGAAAGAATTCAAAGCTGACAGATGGACAGATACTGCATGTTCTTAGATTGGAAGAATCAATATTATTAAAATAACTATATGACCAAATGTAATCTACAGATTCAGTGTGATCCCTATCAAATTACCAATGGCATTTTTCAACAAAACTAGAACAAAAATTTCACAATTCACATGGAATAAAAAGACCCTGAATACCCAAACCAATCTTGAGAAAGAAGAACAGAGCTGCAGGAATCAACTTTCCTGACATCAGGCTATACTACAAAGCTACAGTCATCAAGACAGTATGGTACTAGCACAAAAACAGAAATATGGAACAAGACAGCCCAGAGATAAATCCACGTGCCTATGGTACCTTATTTTTGACAAAGGAGGCAAGAATATGCAATGGGGCAAAGACAGCCTCTGGGAAAATTGGAAAGTTACCTGTAAAAGAATGGAATTAGAACACTTCCTAACACCATACACAAAGATAAACTCAAAATGGATTAAAAACTGAAATGTAAGACCAGAAGCTATAAAATTATTAGAGGAAAACAAATAAATAAATCTAAGAAAATCCAAAAGAAAAGGGGAATTTTATTTTTAATGCTATCCCCCAAAAACATACGGAAAAAGTCAAGGTGAATCAAATGAAGAGTGATGTGATGAACACAAGAACTGCATATAAATTTCCAACCTCACATATTCTAATTTTAAAAAGTCAAGCTGTTCTATCACTGGCCTGCATTTTCATTTTCCTGTATATTCCCAACTATCAGACCTTGGCAAAGGTTACTCAGAGGCACTCAACATTCTTACAGAAAGAGCCTTCAACTTCCAATCATTCTCTCAAAACATGAGAACAGTGCCAGTGCAGTAAGATCAAACGAGAAGTGGGAAGTTATAGGTCTTATCTAAGTTTTCTGTGCAGATTTTTTTCCTGGTCAATAAGAAGTCTGAAAAAGAGGACCAGCCTGTTTACCTCACCTGGACACTTTCCCAGGGCTATCACTATAACGATGAATATAAATATGAATTAAATTTCATTAAATGTCATTAATGAACAGGAGGACAATTTGAGCTAAAAATCAAAATTGTAAACTTTTATATAGTCAAGAGATGAAAACATGTCTATACAAAAATTTATACACAAATATTCACAGGACTATTGTTCATAATGCCCCCAAAAGTGGAAACAATCTAAATTTCCATCAACTGATGAATGAATAAATAACATGCAGTATATTTGTACAATGAGATATTATTTTGGCAATGAAGTGAAATACTGATACATATGTTTTTTTGGATGAACTTCACAAATACTATGCTAAGCAAAAGAAGTTAGTCATAAAAGATCACATTTTATAAATCCACTTACATTAAATGTCCATAATAAACAAATCATAGAGACAAAAAGTAGATTTGAGATGTCCAGGGGCTGAAGGAGGAGGAGGGGATATTGAAAAGTGACCGCTTATTGGGCGCTACATGTGTGCTAAGTCACTTCAGTTGGGTCTGACTGCTTACAACCTTATGGACTGTAGCCCACCAGGCTCCTCGGGCCTTGGGATTCTCCACACAAGAATACTGGAGTGGGCTTCTGGGTCAAGATGGCAGAGTAAACGACATGTGCACATCTCCGCCTGTGAGAGTACCAAAATCACAACTAGCTGTTGAACAATCATCGACAGGAGCGGGCTGGAACCTACTAAAATAAGATACCCCGCATCCAAAGTCAAAGAAGAAGCCACAGCAAGACAACAGGAGGGGCACAATCACGATAAAATCACATACCATACCTTCCAGGTGAGTGACCCACAAACTGGAGAACAATAATACCAAAGAAGTTCTCCCACTGTTGTGAAGGTTACGAAGCCCATGTCAGGCTTCCCAGCGTGAGGATATGACAAAGGGACTGGGAATCCCTGGGGAATCTGACCTTGAAGGCCAGTGGGACTTGATTACAAGACTTCCACAAGCCTGGGGGAAACAGACTCCAGACCTGGAGGGCACAAACAAAACCTTGCATACACAAGACTCAGAGGTAAGCAGTGACCCTACAGGAGACTGAACCAAATCCACCTGCAAGTGTTGGAAGGTCTCCTGTGGAGGTGTGTGTTGGCAAGGGACAACCACAGGGACAGAGGCACTGGTTGCAGCAGCCTGGGAAGATCCCCCTTGCTGTAAACCCTCTTGGAGGATTGCCTCAGGCCAAAATACTACCAAATCAGCAGAACTAAAGTGAAGTGAAAGTTGCTCAGTCATGTCCGACTCTTTGCGACCCCATGGACTATACAATCCATGGAATTCTCTAGGCCAGAATACTGAAGTGGGTAGCCTTTCTCTTCTCCAGGGGATCTTCCCAACCCAGGGATCAAACACAGGTCTCCCACACTGCAGGTGGATTCTCTACCAGCTGAACTACAAGGGAAGTCCAAGAATATTGGAGTGGGTAGCCTATCCCTTCTCCAGTGGATCTTCCCGACCCAGGAATTGAACCAGGATCTCCTGCACTGCAGGCAGATTCTTTACCAACTGAGCTATCAGGGAAGCCCATAATATAAAGGAGAGTGAAGCCCAACAGCAGAAAATTGGATTAAAGCTTTCCTGAGCAAGACCTGCCCGCTACAGCAAGACCTAGTTTTTCCCACCACCAGTCTCTCCCATGAGGAAGCTTACACAAGCCTTTTAGCCTCCTCCATCAGAGGGCAGACAGAAGAAGCAAGAACCACCACAGTCCCACAGCAACTAAAACAAAAATCGCATTACAGAAAGTTAACCAGCATGAAAAAGCACAAAGTTGTACCCCAGATGAAGGGACAAGATAAAACCCCAGAAAAACAACTAAATGGAGATAAACAGTCTTTCAAAAAGAGAATTCAGAATAATAATAATGAAGATGATTCAGGATCCTGAAAAAAGAATGGAGACAAAGATTAAAAAGATGCAAGAAATGTTTACCAAAGACCTAGAAGAACTAAAGAACAAACAGAGAAAAATAATACACTAGAAAGAATCAACAGTGGAATAACTGAGGCAGAAGCATGGATAAATGACCTGGAGGACAGAATGATGGAAATCACTGCTGCAGAACAGAATATAGAAAAAAGAATGAAAAGAAATGAAGACAGCCTAAGAGAGCTCTGGGACAGCATTAAACACACCACATCATTAGCATTACAGGAGTCCCAGAAGGAGAAGTGAGAAAGGGCCTGAGAAAATATTTGAAGAGACAATAGCTATAACTTCCCTAACATAGGAAAGGAAATAGTCAACCACGTCCAGGAAGCACAAAGTCTCAAGCAGGATAGACCCACGGAGGAATACACTGAGACACATAGCAATCCAACTGACAAAAATTAAATATAGAGATAAAATATTTAAAAATAACAAGGGAAAAACAACAAATAACATACAAGGGAATTCCCATCAGGCTATCAGCTGATTTCTCAATAGAAACTCTACAAGCCAGAAGGGAATGGCATGATGTATTTAGAATGATGAAAAGGAAGAACCTACAACCAACAATACTCTACCCAGCCAGACTCTCCTTCAGATTTCATGGAGAAATCAAAAGCTTTCCAGACAAGCAAAAGTTAAGAGAATTCAGCACCACTAAACCAGCTTTATACAAACGCTAAAGGAACTTCTCTAAGCAGGAAACAAAGAGAAGGAAAAGACCTACCTACAGAAAATGAATCCTAAACAATTAAGAAAACAGTAATAGGATCATACATATCAATAATCACCTTAAATGTAACTGGATTAAATGCACCAACCAAAAGACATACACTACCTGAGCAGATGAAAACATGTGCATGCACGCACTTCCACTTTCCACATCACTCTGCTTGACCCCACAATTTGCATGTAGTTATTTTATATTGTTAGGTTCACCATGGTCCCATTACAGCTTGCAACTGGAAGTATCTTTTATTTTTTATCTGGCTATTGATTGTGAAAACTGATAAACATCTTTCACTATTGTGATTATGTAACTAGTACTTACTTAATACCAATATATCATGTTTGGCCAACAGAAAAATAATATAATTCTATTATCATCAAAACTACCATTTAATAGAAAAACTTGTAATCACTTTTTAAAATCCAGATACATATGAAAATTATCTTGTAATTTTTTGAAAACTACAAATGCCAACATATTGCTTTTTCTTGCCAGAGCTCCAGATATGTTTCTAATGAATAGCCATGTTTAAAACCATAGTTCAGTTTAAAGCCAACTGAACTATATGAGGATCTTTTATATTTTTCTACTTTGTTTCACTTTTTCTGTTTCATATTCAGTGCTCCCGTTTCATGTAGTTTGTTTTCCAATTTCTCCATATTTTTCCTGATGTTCTTTCTCAAGCCTTTATCCAGCATAATACAAAAGCCCTTGTATACTAATATAAATACTCTGTATTATATATTTTAGAAAAACTATGAATTTTTGCCTAAAATATTTACATTTTGATTCCACTTATTTGACTTAGTATGAATAGAATGCTAGATTTCTAATCTAAAAAAACATGTATGATACAAGCAACAAAGGTTTACTGTATAGCACAGGGAACTACAGTCAATACCCTGTAATAACATATAATGGAAAATGATTTCAAAAATAATATATGTGTACATGTATAATAGAATCAGGCTTCCCTGGTAGCTCACCTGATAAAGAATCCATCTGCAATGCAAGAGACCCCGGTTCAAGAACCTACAACCAACCTTCCCTGGGTTGGGAAGATCTCCTGGAGAAGGGAAAGGCTACCTACTCCAGTATTCTTGGGCTTCCCTGGTGGCTCAGACGGTAGAATCACACACAAAAAAAGAATTCTACTTTCTGAAATTTAGTAATGTTTATCTTTTTGCCAGTTTTTCTAAATGTCCTATGTACATCTAATAACAACATATGAGATAAAAAATTTGAAATATATTTATGTAGAATATGAGATTAATATAAATTCACATAAAATAGAAATCTACTATAGTTAATTTACCGACATCACTCAAGAAGCTCCTATTCTTATTTTTTCTGCTCTTTATAAAATATTCTCAGAGAAATGCTAATCTGCCCATTATTATTATATATTTTTTTCTTTTCCCTTGTATTTCTTCTGCTTTTTGCTTCATGTACCTTTGTTTCTTTGTTGTGTCTAACCATTTATGATGTCTATCTGCTTTGCAAATTGTACCTTTTATCATTAAAAATATTCATCTTTGCTTCATTTAAAAATAATTAGTAAAAAGAATACTGGAGCGGGTTGCCATTCCTTCTCCAGGGGATCGTCCCAATCCGGAGACTGAATCCATATCTCTTATGTCTCCTACACTGGCAGGTGGGTTCTTTACCCACTAGCACCATCTCAGAAACCCTTAGTGAGTACCAAGATTCTTTTAAAAGGTAACAAAAATGTTCTAAAATAAAACTATCTTCATGATTGTACAACTGTGAGTATACAAAAGGTACGTGAATTATACATTTTAAACGGGTACATTTTTTGCTATTCTATTACAGCTCAAAAAAGATGCTTTAAAAAACAGGAAAGAAACAAATAACCTTATTAGTCCTATTGTTGTTGTTGTTCAGTTGCTAAGTCATGTTCGACTCTTTTACAACCTCATGGACGGTAGCCCACCAGGCTCTTCTGTCAATGGGATTTCCAAGGCAAGAATACTGGAGTGTGTTGCCACTTCCTTCTCCAAGGGTGTCTTCCTGACCCAGGGATCAAACCCATGTCTCCTGCCTTGGCAGGTTGATTCTTACCACTGAGCCACCTGGGAAGCCCCAAATTAGCCCTCTATCTATTAGTTGACAAGTTCAGTCGCTCAGTTGTGTCCAACTCTTTGCGACCCCATGAATCGCAGCACGCCAGGCCTCCCTGTCCATCATGGCATCCGGTCCCATCACTTCATGGGAAATAGACGGGAAACAGTGGAAACAGTGTCAGACTTTATTTTTTTGGGCTCCAAAATCACTGCAGATGGTGACTGCAGTCATGAAATTGAAAGACGCTTACTCCTTGGAAGAAAAGTTAAGTTGAATTTGTAGTTAAAAACCTTTCCATAAAGAAAACTTCAGGGCCCAGATGGTTTCACTGGTGATTTCACCCAAACACTTCAGAGAGAAATAATACCAATTCTACAGAAACTCTTCCAAACACAAAACTGCACAGGAGGGAATATTACTCAATCCATTCTAAGAGACCAGCATTATGCTGGTCTAGATATCAAAATTAGACAAAAACTACAAGAAAAGAAAACTACAGACTAATATCCCTAATGAACATAATGGAAAAACTCTACACATAACTTTGGCAAACAGTATTTAACAATTTATTACAAGGATGACACATCATGACCAAAGGGTTACCTCGAGAACAAGGGTTGGATCCAGATTTCAAAATCAATGCAATTCACAACTGTGAAAAAATGAAAACTCCATGTGATTACCCAAAGAGATACAAAGCATTTGACAAAACCCAACATACAGTTCTAATTTAAAATAAACAACCTCTTAGCAAACTAGGAATAGAAGGGAATTTCCTCAGCTTTATAAAAGGTATTTACAAAACACCACCTTCTTGCAGATGGTGACTTCAGCCATGAAATTAAAAGACGCTTACTCCTTGGGAGAAAAGTTATGACCAACCTAGATAGTATATTCAAAAGCAGAGACATTACTTTCCCAACTAAGGTCCGTCTAGTCAGGCTATGGTTTTTCCAGTAGTCATGTATGGATGTGACAGTTGGACTGTGAAGAAGGCTGAGCACCGAAGAATTGATGCTTTTGAACTATGGTGTTGGAGAAGACTCTTGAGAGTCCCCTGGACTGCAAGGAGATCCAACCAGTCCATTTTGAAGGAGATCACACCTGGGATTTCTTTGGAAGGAATGATGCTGAGGCTGAAACTCCAGTACTTTGGCCACCTCATGCGAAGAGTTGACTCATTGGAAAAGACCTTGATGCTGGGAGGGATTGGGGGCAGGAGGAGAAGGGGACGACAGAGGATGAGATGGCCGGATGGCATCACTGACTTGATGGACGTGAATCTGAGTAAACTCTGGGAGCTGGTGATGGACAGGGAGGCCTGGCGTGCTGCGATTCATGGGGTCACAAAGAGTTGGACACGACTGAGCGACTGAACTGAACTGAACTGACTGACTGACCTTCTTGTGGCATCATACTTAATGGGAAAACACTGAACACTTTCCTCCTAATTTCAGTTAGAAAACAAACCAAACAGGAATGTACCCTCTTACCACTTCCATTAATATTATACTGCAGGCCCTAACCAATGCAATCAGGCATGAAGGAGATAAAATGTACTTATATTAGATGGAATGAGTAAAACTGTTTTAACTCATAGACAATATCTATGCAGAAATTCCACGCAATCTATAGAAAAACTACTAGACTTCAAAAAGTTAAACAGAATTACCACATGATCCTGCAATTCCACTTCTAAGTATAAAACCAAAAGAACTGAAAAGGGGTACTCAAGTGAATACATTTACACATGTTCATAATAGCACAATCTATCACAGCCAAAAAATGGAAATTACTCCATGTGTTCATCAATGAGTGTGTGGATGAATCAATGGTAGTATATATAAACAACAAAATAGTATTTGGCCATAAAAAGAAATGAAGTATGAATTCATGCTACAATGTGGATGAACCTCCAAAACGTTAAGTAAAAAAAGCCAGGCACAAAATGTGATATTTTATGTATCATTCACATGAAATATCTAGGACAGAAAAATCTACAGATACAGAAGGAAGATGGTTGGCTGAGAGAGTCTGGGGGAAGGGAATAATGGCGAGAAATCACTAATGAGTAAGCGTTTTACTGTGCGTTTACAGAAATATTTTTAAACTAGACATGGATGGTGGTTCCACAACACTGAGAATATACTAAATGCCACTGAATTACTTAAGTGGTAAACTTTATGATTTATTAATTTCATGTCAATAAATTACTATTTTTGAAAAAGCTACAGGAAATGATACAGGTTAGCAAGGTTGCAGGATACAACAGGGGTCAGCAAAATATGATTTATAGCCAAACAGCCCATTTCCTATTTGTTTTTTAAAAAAAAAAAGGTTCCTGACACACAGATGTGCATTTAAGTCCTATGTATGCTGCTTTAATAGCGTAAAGGCAGAGCTGAGTAGTTGTAAAAGGAATATATGGCCTACATGTGTACAATATTTACTATCTGGCCCTTAACAACAACAAAAACTTGCTGATGCCCAGGATACCAGATCAATATATAACAATTAACTGTATTTCTATGCACCAGTAACAAAAATTAGAAGTTGAATTTTTAAAAATACCATTTGCAATATCTCCAAACAATATGAAATAGAAATAAACCTGACCAAAATATGTGAGAAACCTGTAAACTGAAAGCTACAAAATGCAAGCTTGGTCTTGGAGTACAAAATGAAGCAGGGCAAAGGCTAACACAGTTTTTCCAAGAGAATGCACTGGCCATAGCAAACACCCTCTTTCAACAACACAAGAGAAGACTCTACACATGGACATCACCAAATGGTTAATTCCAAAATCAGATTGATTATATTCTTTGTAGACAAAGATGGAGAAGCTTTATACAGTCAGCAAAAAGAAGACTGGGAGCAGACAGTGGCCCAGATCATGAACTCCTTATTGCCAAATTCAGAATTAAATTGAAGAAACTGGAGAAAACCACTATACCATTCAGGTATGACCTAAATCAAATTCCTTATGACTATACAGTGGAAGTGAGAAATAGATTTAAGAGACTAGATCAATAAACAGAGTGCCTGATGAACTATGGACAGAGATTCATGACACTGTACTGGAGACAGGAAACAAGACCATCCCCAAGAAAAAGAAATGCAAAAAAGAAAAATCGCTGTCTGAGGAGGCCTTACAAATAGCTGTGAAAAGAAGCGAAAAGCAAAGGAGAAAAGGAAAGATATACCCATTTGAATGCAGAGTTCCAAAAAATAGCAAGGAGAGATAAGAAAGCCTTCCTCAGAAATCAATGCAAACAAACAGAGGAAAGCAATAGAATGGGGAAGATTAGAGATATCTTCAAGAAAATTAGAGATACCAACGGAACATTTCATTCAAAGGTGGGTTCAATAAAGGACAGAAATGGTATGGACCTAACAGAAGCAGAAGATATTAAGAAGAGGTGGCAGGAATACACAGAAGAACTGTACAAAAAGATCTTCATGACGCAGATAATCACAATGGTGTGATCACTTACACACACCTAGAGCCAGACATCCTGGAATGTGAAGTCAAATGGGACTTAGGAAGCATCACTACGAACAAAGCTAGTAGAGGTGATGGAAATCCAGTTGATCTATTCCAAATCCTGAAAGATGATGCTGTGAAAGTGCTGCACTCAATATGCCAGCAAATTTGGAAAACTCAGCAGTGGCCACAGGACTGGAAAGGTCAGTTTTCATTCCAATCCCAAAAAAAGGCAATACCAAAGAATGCTCAAACTACCGCACGATTGCACTCATCTCACACGCTAGGAAAGTAATGCTCAAAATTCTCCAAGCCAGGCTTCAGCAATACGTGAACCGTGAACTTCCAGATGTTCAAGCTGGATTTAGAAAAGGCAGAGGAACCAGAGATCAAATTGCCAACATCTGCTGGATCATGGAAAAAGCAAGAGAGTTTCAGAAAAAGATCTATTTCTGCTTTATTGACTATGCCAAAGCCCTTGACTGTGTGGGTCACAATAAACTGTGGAAAATTCTTAAGATGGGAATACCAGACCACCTGACCTGCCTCTTGAGAAACCTGTATACAGGTCAGGAAGCAACAGTTAGAACTGGAGATGGAACAACAGACTGGTTCCAAATAGGAGAAAGAGTACATCAAGGCTGTATATTGTCACCCTGCCTATTTAACTTCTATGCAGAGTACATCATAAGAAACGCTGGGCTGGAGGAAGCACAAGCTGGTATCAAGATTGCCAGGAAAAATATCAATAACCTTAGATATGCAGATGACACCACCCTTATGGCAGAAAGTGAAGAGGAACTCAAAAGCCTCTTGATGAAAATGAAAGAGGAGAGTGAAAAGCTGGCTTAAAGCTCAACGTTCAGAAAACTAAGATCATGGCATTCGGTCCCACCACTTCATGGCACGCAGATGAAGAAACAGTGGAAACAGTGGCTGACTTTATTTTTCTGGGCTCCAAAATCACTGCAGATGGTGACTGCAGCCAAGAAATTAAAAGACGCTTACTCCTTGGAAGGAAAGTTATGACCAACCTAGACAGCATATTAAAAAGCAGAGACATCAAATCACAGAAGAAATCAGAAAAGAAATCAAAATATGCACAGAAACGAATGACAATGAAAACACAACCCAAAACCTGTGGGACACTATAAAAGCAGTGCTAAGGGGAAAGTTCATAGCAATATAGGCATACCTCAAAAAAAAAGAAAAAAGTCAAATAAATAACCTAACTCTACACTTAAAGCAACTAGAAAAGGAGGAAATGGAGAACCCCAGGGTTAGTAGAAGGAAAGAAATCTTTAAAATTAGGGCAGAAATAAATGCAAAAGAAACAAAAGAGACCATAGCAAAAATCAACAAAGCCAAAAGCTGGTTCTTCAAAAGGATAAATAAAATTGACAGACCATTAGCCAGACTCATCAAGAAACAAAGGGAAAAAAATCAAGTCAATAAAATTAGAAATGAAAATGGAGAGATCACAACAGACAACACAGAAATACAAATGATCATAAGAGACTACTATCAGCAATTATATGCCAATAAAATGGACAATGTGGAAGAAATGGACAAATTCTTAGAAAAGTACAACTTTCCAAAACTGAACCAGGAAGAAACTCATTCTATGAGGCCACCATCACCCTAATAACAAAACCTGACAAAGACGCCACAAGAAAAGAAAACTACAGGCCAATATCACTGATGAACATAGATGCAAAAATCCTTAACAAAATTCTAGCAATCAGAATCGAACAACACATTAAAAAGATCATACGCCATGACCAAGTGGGCTTTATCCCAGGGATGCAAGGATTCTTCAATATCAGCAAATCAATCAATGTAATTCACCATATTAACAAATTGAAAAATAAAAGCCATATGATTATCTCAATAGACGCAGAGAAAGCCTTTGACAAAATGCAACATCCATTTATGATAAAAACTCTCCAGAAAGCAGGACTAGAAGGAACATACCTCAACATAATGCAAGCTATATATGACAAACCCACAGCAAACATTATCCTCAATGGTGAAAAATTGAAACCATTTCCCCTAAAGTCAGGAACAAGACAATGGTACCTACTTTCACTGCTCCTATTCAACATAGTTCTGGAAGTTTCAGCCACCCCAATGAGAGCAGTAAAAGAAATAAAAGGAATCCAAACTGGAAAAGAAGAAGTAAAACTCTCACTGTTTGCAGATGACACGATCCTCTACATAGAAAACCCTAAAGACTCCACCAGAAAATTACTAGAGCTCATCAATGAATATAGTAAAACTTCAGGATATAAAATCAACACACAGAAATCCCTTGTATTCCTATATACTAATAATGAGAAAGTAGAAAAAGAAGGAAACGATCCCATTCACCATTGCAACGAAAACAATAAAATACTTAGGAATATATCTACCTAAAGAAACTAAAGACCTATATATAGAAAACTATAAAACATTGGTGAAAGAAATCAAAGAGGACACTAATGGATGGAGAAATATACCATGTTCATGGATCTGAAGAATCAATATAGTGAAAATGAGTATATTACCCAAAGCAATCTACAGATTCATGCAATCCCTATCAAGCTACCAGCGGTATTTTTCACAGAGCTAGAACAAATAATTTCACAATTCGTATGGAAATACAAAAAACCTTGAATAGCCAAAGCAATCTTGAGAAAGAAGAATGGAACTGGAGGAATCAACCTGCCTGACTTCAGGCTGTACTACAAAGCCACAGTCATCAAGACAGTATGGTACTGGCACAAAGACAGAAATATAGATCAATGGAACAAAACAGAAAGCCAGAGATAAATCCACACACCTATGGACACCTTATCTTCTACAAAAGGGGAAAGAATATACAATGGATTAAAGACAATCTCTTTAACAAGTGGTGAAGGGAAAATTGGTCAACCACTTGTAAAAGAATGAAACTAGAACACTTTCTAATACCAAACACAAAAATAAACTCAAAGTGGATTAAAGATCTAAATGTAAGACCAGAAACTATAAAAACTCCTAGAGGAGAACATTGGCAAAACATTCTCTGACATAAATCACAGCAGGATCCTCTATGACCCACCTCCCAGAATATTAGAAATAAAAGCAAAAATAAACAAATGGGACCTAATTAAAATTAAAAGCTTCTGCACAACAAAGGAAACTATAAGCAAGGTGAAAAGACAGCCTTCTGAATGGGAGAAAATAATAGCAAATGAAGCAACTGACAACTAATCTCAAAAATATACAAGCAACTCCTGCAGCTCAATTCCAGAAAAATAAACTACCCAATCAAACAATGGGCCAAAGAACTAAATAGACGTTTCTCCAAAGAAGACATACAGATGGCTAACAAACACAGGAAAAGATGCTTAACATCACTCATTATCAGAGAAATGCAAATCAAAACCACAATGAGGTACCATTTCACGCCAGTCAGAATGGCTGCAATCCAAATGTCTATAAGCAATAAATGGTGGAGAAGGTGCGGAGAAAAGGGAACCCTCTTACACTGTTGGTGGGAATGCAAACTAGTACAGCCACTATGGAGAACAGTGTGGAGATTCCTTTAAAAACTGGAAATAGAACTGCCTTATGACCCAGCAATCCCACTGCTGGGCATACACACCAAGGAAACCAGAATTGAAAGAGTCACGTGTACCCAAATGTTCTTTGCAGCACTGTTTATAATAGCTAGGACATGGAAGCAACCTAGATGGCCATCAGCAGATGAATGGATAAGAAAGCTGTGGTACATATACACAATGGAGTATTACTCAGCCATTAAAAAGAATACATTTGAATCAGTTCTAATGAGGTAGATGAAACTGGAGCCGATTATACAGAGTGAAGTAAGCCAGAAAAAAAAAAAAACACCAATACAGTATACTAACACATATATATGGAATTTAGAAAGATGGTAACAATAACCCTGTATGAGAGACAGCAAAAGAGACACAGATGTATAGAACAGTCTTTTGGACTGTGTGGGAGAGGGAGAGGGTGGGATGATTTGGGAGAATGGCATTGAAACATATATAATATCATACAAGAAATGAATCGCCTGTCCAGGTTTGATGCAGGATACAGGATGCTTGGGGCTGGTGCACTGGGATGACCCAGAGAGATGGTATGGGGAGGGAGGTGGGAGGGGGTTCAGGATTGGGAACATGTGTACACCCATGGCAGATTCATGTTGATGTATGGCAAAACCAATACAGTATTGTAAAGTAAAATAAAAAAGGAAAAAAAATTAACATTAAAAATAAATAAATAACAATGCTCTCAAATAAAAAAAACTTAAAAAATTAAAAGCAGAGACATTACTTTTCCAACAAAGGTCCGTCTAGTCAAGGCTATGGTTTTTCCAGTAGTCATGTATGGATGTGAGAGTTGGACTATCAAGAAAGCTGAGCGCTGAAGAATTGATGCTTTTGAACTGTGTTGTTGGAAAAGACTCGCGAGTCCCTTGGACTGCAAGGAAATCCAACCAGTCCATCCTAAAGGAGATCAGTCCTGGTGTTCGTTGGAAGGACTGATGTTGAAGCTGAAACTCCAATACTTGGGCCACCTAATGCGAAGAGCTGACTCATTTGAAAAGACCTTGATGCTGGGAAAGATTGAGAGCTGGAGGAGAAGGGGACGACAGAGGATGAGATGGTTGGATGGCATCACCGACTCAATGGACATGGGTTTGGGTAGACTCTGGCAGGTGGTGATGGATAGGGAGCCTAGTGTGCTGCGGTTCATGGGGTCACAAAGAGTCAGACATGACTGAGCAACTGAACTGAAGGACATTAGAGCAACCTAACAACAGACGCATGGAAAAAGAACATGTGTTATATATATTTAACGAAATACTGATAGGTCATAAAAAGGAATGAAATAGTGTCATTTGCAGAAACATGTCTCCAGTGTATGACAACCCAGAGACTGTCATACAGAGTGAAGTAAATTAGAAAAATATCATGTAATGTTGTTTATATGTGGAATCTAGAAAAATGGTACAGATTAACTTTCTGGCAAAGCAGAAACAGAGTCACAGATGTAGAGACCAAAATTATGGTACCAGGGGAGAAAGGAAAGAAGGGATGGGATGAATTGGGAGACTGCAATCAACATATATACACTACCATGTATAAAACAGATAACTAATGAGAAACCATTTCTCAGCACAGGGAACCCTACTCAATGATCTTTGGTGTCCTAATGGTAAGGAAATCTTAAAAGGAGTTATCTGTATGTGTGTAACTGATTCACTCTGTTGTACAGCCAAACCTAACACAACGTCATAAAGCAACTTTAATAAAAATTAATTTAAAAACAAATGGCCTTTGCTATGTTGAGATATGTTTCCTCTATGGTCACTTTGGTGAGAGTTTTTATCATGAATGGATACAGAATTTTGTCAAGTGCTTTTTCTGCATCTATTGGGATAATTCTGTGATTTGTAGCTTTATTTTGTTAATGTGGTGTATCATGTTGACTGATTTGCAGATATTGAACTGTTTGTAGTGTTCTCTTATGATTGTTTATATTTATGTAATAAGCTATATTTTGGATTCCATAATAGGGGCCCACCCACAAGGGAGGCCTATAGATTAATAAACTTGTAAATCTAAGAAAACAAAAAACAAACAAAAATCATGGTATCAGCATACAAACAAACAGATCAATGGAACAGACTAGAGCGTCCAGATACAAACACATTCATATATACACTGGTTTTATTTTGTTTCTTTAACAAAGTTGCGAAGGCAACACAACAGAGAAGGCGCCTTTTCAACAAATGTACTAGAATAATTGGGTATGCGTGTTTAAAAAACCTGGATCCATACCTTGAACCATATACAAAACTAACTCAAAATGGACACAGACATATATGAATAATCTAAAACTGCAAAATTTGCAGAATAAATGCAGGAGAAAATCTTTGTGCCCTTGGGTTAGTCAAAGATTTCTTACATGTGCACCAGGAGCACTATCTATTAATTTAAAAATTGACAAAACGGATTTTACCAAAATTTAAAACATCTACTCTTCAAACATACTTTCAAGAAAATGAAAATATAATGTACAAATTGAGAGAAAAATATTTGCAAACACAAAGATGGTAAAGAACTGGTGTCCAGAATATGTAAAGAACTCTCAAAGCTCAACAGAAAAAGGAGGGAAGGAGGGGAGAGGTACATCTTGAGTGTGCAGTTAGAGCAGTTCTTGTGACATGCCTGATGGGCATTGATGGAGGGCTTCCCATGCCTCGAGGGATGGGAGGAGGCTCTGTGCAACCAAGTAGGGCATGAGAAGGAAAGAGGGGTAGATGAGGAGTGAAGACTGAAGACAGTAGGCAATCAGTGCCCATGGTAGGGAGCTGGGGAGAGAAGAGGCTCCCATACTCAAGGAACTCTGCTCACAGCTAGGGGAATCAGCAGGCACAGGGAGGAACCTCTAGGGGATTGCGAGATTAGAGGGGAATGCAGTGGCCAGTCTATGGAGGGCAGGATGGAGTGGAACCTGTGTGCATGGTACATGTCACAGCCCTGGGCACTTCAGCCTCAGTTGTGTGTCTCCTGGTGAGGAGAAGAGGGGCTTGGGGAGTGGACCCAGAGAGAGGACAACTGTTGGTGGTAGGGGAGGGCCTTCACCACCAGAGAGGTTGGCGGAGGAGCTCCAGGACACCACAGAGGTGAGGCACCATTGTACAGTGATATACAAAGCGTGGGGCCACCACTGTGGCACTCCTTCCTGCCTGCCACTCTGGCCTCCTTGTGCAGTGATAGGGCCACACATCTATACAGCCCCACATGCCCTTCAAGGTGAGGTCTCCCATCTGCTCAGGCCCTGGCAAGCCTGTTGGGGTCCCAGGGCTTGAGACCCACTCCTGCCAGAGTCCCCTCTGGCTGTACAGGTCCCAGGCCTGAGCCCCATTCCCACAAAAAGCCTCCAAAGATCATGTAGATCCTGGGCCTGAGCCCCACCCCACCAAGGCCGCCTCTTCCAGACACAAGGGTTCCAGTGGTCCACCTGTCACTCCTGATAAAGCCTCCTTTAGCTGCATGGGTCTCAAGGATATCCACTCTTGCCACTATTATTCAACATACTTTTGGAACTCCTAGACAAGGCAGTCAGAGAAGAAAGAGAAATAAAAGGAACCCAAATTGGGAAATAAGAAGTAAAACTGTCACTGTCTCCAAATGACAGGATACTTTACATTAAAAATCCTAAAGAGGTCACCAGAAAATTACTGGTATTAAATCAATGAATTTGGTAAAGTCGCAGGATACAAAATTAATTAACAAAAATTTCTTGCACTCCTATAATCTAAAGATGAGAAAGAGAAATTACAGAAACAATCCCATTTACTATTGTAGCACAAAGAATAAAATACCTAGGAATACTCAGAAAGCTATAAAATACTGATGAATGAAATCAAGGTGACACAAACAAATGGAGAGATATACCATGTTCCTGGATTGGAAGAATAAATATTGGGAAAGTGGTTATACTACTTAAAGCAATCTACAGATTTAATGCAATCCCTATCAAATTATCAGTGGCATTTTTCACAGGATTAGAACAAAGAATTTTACAATTTGTATAGAAAAACAAAAGACCCTGAAAAGCCAAAGCAATCTTGAGAAAAAAGAATGGCACTGGAGGAATCAGGTTTCCTGACTTCAGACTATACTACAAAGTCACAGAAATCAAGACAGTATGGTACTGGCACAAAAGCAGAAATACAGATCAATGGATCATGATAGAAAGCCCAGAGATAAACACATGCACCTATGGTCACCTAAATTATAACAAAGGAGTCAAGAATATACAACAGAATAACGACAGTCTCTTCAGTAAGTGGTGCTGGGGATACTGAACAGCTAGCTACATGTAAAAGAATGAAATCAGATTGCTCTCTAACACCATACACAAAAATAAGCTCAAAATGGATTAAAGACCTAAATATAAGGCCAGACACTATAAAAATCTTAAGAGGAAAACATAGGCAAAACACTCTTTGACATAAATTGCAGCACAATCTTTTTTGACGCACTCCTGCTGCTGCTGCTGCTAAGTCGCTTCAGTCGTGTCCGACTCTGTGCGACCCCAGAGACCGCAGCCCACCAGGCTCCCCCGTCCCTGGAATTCTCCAGGCAAGAACACTGGAGTGGGTTGCCATTGCCTTATCCAATGCATGAAAGTGAAAAGTGAAAGTGAAGTCGCTCAGTCGTGTCCAACTCTTAGCGACCCCATGGACTGCAGCCTACCAGGCTCCTCCATCCATGGGATTCTCCAGGCAAGAGTACTGGAGTGGGGTGCCACTGCCTTCTCCTAGAGTAATGAAAATAAAAACAAACAAATGAGATTTAATTAAACTTAAAATCTTTTGCACAGCAAAGGAAATCATAAACAAGTTGAAAAGACAACTCCCAGAATGGAAGAAAACATCTGTAAACAAAGCAGCTAATAAGGGATTAATCTCCAAAATATATACACAGCTCATGAAGCTCAATGTCAGGAAAACAACCGATTCAAAACATGGGCAGAAGACCTAGACATTTCTTGAGGGAAGACATTCAGATGGCAAGAAGCACATGAAGAGATGCTCAGCATAATTAATTATTGTGCTGTGCTGTTTGTCACTAAGTCATGTCCAACTCTTTGAGGCCCCTTGGACTGCAGTCTGCCGGGCTCCTCTGTCCATGGGATTTCCCAGGCAAGAATACTGGAGTGGGTTGCCATTTCCTTCTCCAGGGGATCTTCTCAACCCAGGGATGGAGCTCGAGTCTCCTGTGTGGGAGGCAGATTCTTTACCACTCAGCCACCTGGGAAGCCCCTCACTAATCATTAGAGAAATATAAATCAAAACTACAATGAGTAGTTCACACCAATCAGAATGGCAACCACCAAAGAAATCTACAAGTAGGGCTTCCCCAGTAAAGAATCTGCCTGCCAATGCAGGGGACCCAGGTTCAATCACTGGTCTGGGAAGATCCCACACGCCACGGAGCAACTAAGCCCTTGCACCACAACTACTGAGCCAATGCTCTAGAGCCCATGAGCCACAACTAAGCCTGCATGCCCAGAGTCCATGTCATGCAACAAGAGAAAACACTGCAACAGCAAGTCCGCCTGTCACAACCAGAGAGCAGCTCTGGCTCACCGCAACTAGAGAAGGCCCACACACAGCAGTGAAGATCCAGTGTAGCTGTAAATAAATAAATCTTTAAAAAACTCTACAAACAAATGCCTGAGAGGATATAGAGAAAAGAGAGCTCTCTTACAGTTGTTGGCGGGAATGTGGATTGGTGCAACCACAGTGAACAGGGTGGAGATTCCTTAAAAGACTAAAAATAGAGCTACCATGACCCAGCAATCCCACTCCTGGGCATATACGAAAAATCTTTAATTCCAAAAGATATATGCCCCTCTATGTTCACTGCACCATTATTTGTAATAGCCAGGACATGGAAGCAACCTGAATGTCCATCAACAAAGGAATGGATAAAGCAGATGCGGCACACATATACAATGGAATATTACTCAGCCTTAAAAAGGAATGAAATCGTGCCACTTACAGAGATGTGGATGGACCGAGAAGCTATCATACAGAGTAAAGTCAGAAAAATAAACATCGTATAGTAACACATATTTGTGGAATCTTTATAAGTGTTACAGATGAATCTATTTGCAAAGCAGAAATAAGGATACTGACAGAGAAAACAAATGCATGGACACCAAGGGGGAAAAAGGGGAAGCGGGATGAATTAGGAGACTGTGACTGACATATATACACTACTATGTATAAAATAGTAACTAATGAGAACCTACTGTATACACAGGGAACTCTACTTAATGCTCTGTGGTGACCTAAATGGGAAGGAAGTCCAAAAAGGAGGGGATATTATGTATATGTATGGCTGATTCACTTTGCCACACAGCAGGAAATAACACAACATCGTTTTTGCAACTATATCCAATAAAATATTTTTTAAAAGAAAACAGAATATTCAAAACAAAAAAGCTGCACAAACTGTAAAATTTAGGGGGGGGGGAGTAGAAAATCAGTCATAATCTCTTCATTAATTACCACTATTTACCACCACTGTGATATATTTTTAATGTATTTTTCCTGAGCATTTATGTTATATGTCTGTATATCTTTCAAATACATTTTACAATGAGAAGAGGAAGCTTAGGGAATAAAAGATGCAATATGAAAAAAAAAGGAAGGGCAAAATATCTGAATACATGCTTCACCAAGGAATAAATACAGATGGAAAAGAGATACATTAAAAAAAAACCATCATTAGTTATTAGGAAAATACAAAATAAAACCATAATACGGTAACATCACACATCTATGAGTACGTTAAATAAAAATGAACAGATACGTGCATGAACATGGATAAATCTCAGAAGCACTGTGCTAAATGAAATAAGACATACAGAAGGCTTCATTCTGTTTGGTTCTATTTACTACATGGGTCATTTTGTAAAGGCAAATGCATAGGAAAAGAAAATCAAATCAATGGTTGCCAGGGGCTGGGGATAAGAGGAGGTGTGGAGGTTTGGAGGTGTTTGTGTGTGGTGTGTGTGTGTGGTGTGTGTGTTAGCCATTCAGTCATGTCCAGCTCTTTGTGACCCCATGGACTGTAGCCCAGCAGGTTCCTCTGTCCATGGAATTCTCCAGGTAAGAATTCTGGAGTGGGTTGCCATTTCCTTCTCCAGGGGATCTTCCCAACCCAGAGATCAAACCTGGCTATCTCACAATACAAGCAGATTCTTTACCATCTGAACTGGTAAAGAATCACAGGACTGAAAAAGGTCAGTTTTCTTTCCATCCCCAAAGAAAGGCAATGCCAAAGAATGTTCAAACTACCACACAATTGCACTCATCTCACATGCTAGCAAAGTAATGCTCAAAATTCTCCAAGTGAGGCTTCAATACTACATAAACTGTGAACTTCCAGATGTTCAAGCTGGATTTAGAAAAGGCAGAGGAACCAGAGATCAAATTGCCAACATCTATTGGATCATCAAAAAAACAAGAGAGTTCCAGAAAAACATCTACTTCTGCTTTGTTGACTATGCCAAAGCCTCTGACTGTGTGGATCACAATAAACTGTGGAAAATTCTGAAAGAGATGGGAATACCAGACCACCTGACATGCCTCTGAGAAATCTATATGCAGGTCAGGAAGCAACAATTAGAACTGGACATGGAACAACAGACTGGTTCCAAACTGGAAAAGGAGTAGTCAAGGCTGTATGTTGTTCCCTGCTTATTTAACTTCTATGCAGAGTACATCATGTGAAATGCTGGGCTAGATGAAGCACAAGCTGAAATCAAGATTGCTGGGAGAAATATCAATAACCTCAGATATGCAAATGACACTACGCTTATAGTAGAAAGAGAAGAGGAACTGAAGAGCCTCTTGATGAACATGAAAGAGGAGAGTGAAAAAGCTGGCTTAAAACTCAACATTCAAAAAACTAAGATCATGGCATCTGGTCCCATCACTTCATGACAAATAAATGAGGAAACAATGGAAACATTGACAGACTTTATATTTTTGGGCTCCAAAATCACTGCAGATGGTGACTGCAGCCAAGAAATTAAAAGCCACTTGCTCCTTGACAGAAAAGCTAAGACCAATCTAGACAGCATATTAAAAAGCAGACATTACTTTGCCAACAAAGCCCTGTCCAGTCAAAGCTATGATTTTTCTTGTAGTCATGTAAGGATGTGGGAGTTGGATATAAAAAAAAGTTGAGTGCCAAAGAATGGATGCTTTTGAATTGTGGTGTTGGAGAAGACTCTTGAGAGTCCCCTGGAGTGCAAGGAGATCAATCCAATCCATCCTAAAGGAAATCAGTCCTGAATATTCACTGGAAGTACTGATGCTGAAGCTCGAATACTTTGGCCACCTGATGGGAAAAGCTGAATCATTGGAAAAGATCTGGATATTGGGAAAGAATAAAAGCAGGGAGGAGAAGGGGATGACAGAGGATGAGATGGTTGGATGGCATCACCTACTCAATGGACGTGAGTTTGAGCAAGCTCTGGGAATTGGTGATGGACAGAGAAGCCTGGCATGCTACAGTCCATGGGGTCGCAAAGAGTCAGACACGACTGAACAACTAAACTGAACCCTGAATGTGGTGATGGTTACATGTTTACATTACTGTATATTAGTCTGTCAAAACTCTGAACTGCACACTTAGTTTTACTGTATGTAAATTATACTTTGATAAACTTGAAGTTTAAAATGAGAAAGACTTCAACTTACAGAATCAAATATAATTGCTCTTAGAAAAATAAGACAGAGACTTAAATGTCCTTATTTCTTAAAGAACTTTAGGCACTTGAAAGGAGTTCAAATAAAAGCTCTCAGATTAGAAACTGTGATTATCACTAACATGAAAATTCAATTTTCCAACTAAAAAACCTGGTTTAAAGTCCTTTTTTAAAGTCCCACTGGCCCTGCTATGCAGGCCCTTATTATGGCCCACCTGAATTGCAGCAAAAATTTTCTAATTGACCTCCCTGAACACATCCTTCATACTGTTTTCCACACATTCTTTCTAAACCAAATCTGACCACACAGGTCTCCCATTCAAAAGTCTCTGATGCTTTCCCATACAATAAATTAAAAAAACCCAAAGGTCAGAAGACCCTTCCCAACCTAGTCTTAACGTAACCTCTTCAGGCTAACTTTCAGTTCTGCCTTCCTGAATACAAACTTTTAACTCAATATATCCAAGTACATATTAAGATCACATTACGCAGTCTACTTGAAGTTTCCACATACCCCTCTGGGCCTCTGTACCATCTAGCTTATAATACTCCCTCTACCTCAACTGCCTTTCTCTTCAGGTTCTCCTACACAAATGTCATCTTGGAGGAGGCTTTTCCAGGTCTTCCCCCTCTCCTGTGTTCCACAGTACACACTTTAATGGTGTTCAGCACACAGTTACAATATGTTGACTTGTTTGAACTCCCTAAAATAAGATCTCCTCAAGGACAGGCACCACATCTTAACTTAGCTCTGATTTTCTAGGGCCTAGCAATATTCTAACTGAATGGGTGCTTTGATGGGCCAGATACTTGTAAAGGCAGTTGTTAATGAGAATTTCTTATTCAAGAAAATCCTTTCAAGAAAAAGGATATATTTTTTTCATATCACTAAAGCAGTGTGGAAAAAGCAACTGCTGAGAACTTACAAATACCATTTTCTAGTTGTTAAAACAGCATTCTAGGCTGATTCATGTTGAGGTTTGCCAGAAAACAAAATTCTGTAAACCAATTAGCCTTAAATTAAAAAATAAATAAATTTTTTAAAAACATCATTCTTTATTTAGATGAGAATGCTGTGAGAGGGGAAAAAAATGTCAAGAAATGAAATCAGAAAGCTCACATGAGCTACTTACCAGCTGTGTGATTTGGGGAAACTGTTAATCTTTCTGTATATACTTTCTTGATGCATAAAACATGAATATTAGTGATAGGGTAATGTAACCACCACAATGAGATAACACAGTGTGAAAGGGCTTTTGTGAATTTAGAACATAAACTGTAGCAATAATAAGGAGAAAAAAGAAATGTTATCTTCCAGAAGTCACCAAGATGGCTGAATAGAAAACCCTGTTCTCATCCCACAAACACACTAATTCAACAATTCACAAAATTGCTCATGAGAAATCTAGACACTAGCTTTTTTGAAAAGATAAACAAACTTGATAAACCTCTAGCTAGACTAAGAAAAAAAGAGAGAACACTCAAAGTAAAATCAAAACTAAAAGAGGAGTCATTATAGCTGATGCTACAGAAATTTAAAAGATTCTGCTTTTTATTTTTTATTTTTATTTTTTTTTATTTTTTTTTTAATTTTTAAAATTTTAAAATCTTTAATTCTTACATGCATTCCCAAACATGAACCCCCCTCCCACCTCCCTCCCCATAACATCTCTCTGGGTCATCCCCATGCACCAGCCCCAAGCATGCTGTATCCTGCGTCAGACATAGACTGGTGATTTAATTCTTACATGATAGTATACATGTTAGAATGCCATTCTCCCAAATCATCCCACCCTCTCCCTCTCCCTCTGAGTCCAAAAGTCCATTATACACATCTGTGTCTTTTTCCTGTCTTGCATACAGGGTCGTCATTGCCATCTTCCTAAATTCCATATATATGTGTTAGTATACTGTATTGGTGTTTTTCTTTCTGGCTTACTTCACTCTGTATAATCGGCTCCAGTTTCATCCATCTCATCAGAACTGATTCAAATGAATTCTTTTTTACGGCTGAGTAATACTCCATTGTGTATATGTACCACAGCTTTTCAGCAGATGAATAGATAAGATTCTGCTTTTTTAAAATTTTTACTTTTTGGCCATGTTGCAAGATATGTGAGATCTCAGTTCCCTGACCAAGGATCAAACCCACATTTCCTGCACTGGAAGCACTTAACCAAGGACTGCCAGGGAAGTCCCAAGACAATTTTTAAGGAAAAAATAATAGTCTACTATGAACAATCATACACCAACAAATTGGATAACTTGGAGAAATGGATAAACTCATAGAAACACACAGTCTACCAAAACGAAAGCATACAGAAAATTACCTCAACATAATAAAGGCCATAAATGTAAAGGGCACAGCTAACATACTTAATGATGAAAAGTTGAAAGCTTTTTCTCTAAGATCAGAAACAAAGCAAGGCTGCTCACTCCAGCAATTTCTAGTCAACCTGGTAGAAGAAGTGCTAGCCAGAGTATTTAGGCAAGAAAAAGAAGCAAAAGGCATCCAAATTAAAAAGGAAAAGTCTATTTGCAGATGACATGATCTTGTAGAAAACTCCACCAAAAAAAAAAAAGTTAGGATAAACAATCTCGTAAAATTGCTGTACAGAAAATCAACATGCAAAAATCAGTTTTATTTCTACACACTAACGACAAACTATCTGAAAAGGAAATTAGGCTAACAATCCCATTTACAATAGTGTCAAAAAGAATAAAATATTTAGGAATAAACTTAACTATGAAAATGAAAGAGCTGCACACTGAAAAGTATAACACATTGATGAAAAAAATTAAATACATAAACAAATGGAAAGACAGCCCCTGTCCATGGATCAGAAGACTCAGTATTGTTTAAATGCCTATACTACTCAAAGAGAGTTACAGATTCAATTCAACTTCTGCCAAAATTATAATGGACTATATATAGAGAGAGAGAGAGATTTTTTTTTTTTTTTACAGAAATAGAAAAAAACAACCCTGCAGCTCAGAGGGAACATAAGAACCCTGAATAGCCAAAACGATCTTAAGAAAGCACAAGGTTTCAAAAGCACTTAATGATTTCAAAACTCTTACAATGTTACAGTAATTAAAACAGTATAGCACAGCATGTAGACCAATGGAACAGAACAGAGAGCCCAGAAATAAATCTCTGCATATAAGGTCAGATGGTCTTCAACAAGAGTGCCAAGAAAACATATTGGATAAAGGATAGATTTTTTGCCAAATGGTATTTTAAAAAATGGATATCCACGTGCAAAAGAATGAAAATGAACCCTTATTTCACACAATATCCAAAAATCAAGTCAAAGTGGATTAAAGACGTAAACATAGATCTGAAATTGCAAAACTCCTAGAAGAAAATACAGAGGGGCCTCATCATGAAACTTGCCCTGGCAATGACTTCATGGATATGACAGCAGAAGCACAGGCAACAAAAAGGAAACATAGGCAAGTGGGATCACATCAAACTAAAAAACCTCTGCATATTAAAGGAAATAATTGAGAGAGTGAGAAGGTAACCTACAAAATGGGAGAAAATATTTGCAAACTATACACCCAATAAGAGGATAATTTCCATAATATATAAGTGGCTCCTACTACTCAATAGCCTCTAAAGAGTTAAATAGGCACTTCTCCAAAGATACACAAATGGTTAACATGAACAGATGGCTCAGCTTCACTAAGTATCAGGG
Source organism: Ovis aries (assembly GCF_016772045.2). Classification (NCBI taxonomy): domain Eukaryota; kingdom Metazoa; phylum Chordata; class Mammalia; order Artiodactyla; family Bovidae; genus Ovis; species Ovis aries. Next base: position 51,973,900 of record NC_056058.1, on the reverse strand, counting down.
AAAGACAAATTAAAACCATAAACCTTGTACATGTTAGGATGGCTATTATCAAAAAGTCCAAAGACAACATATTGGTGAGGATATGGGTAAACTGGAACACTTGTATAATGTAGACAGGAATGTAAAATTGTACTGTTGCTATGGAAAACAGCATAGAGGTTCCTCAAAAGATTAAAAATTGCAGTACTATATGATCCTGCATTTCACTTCTGGGTATGTATCTGAAAGAATGGGAATTAGGATCTTGAAGAGATACCTGTTATTATACCCCCAAGTTCGCAGCAGCCACTATTCACAGCAGCTACAATGTGAAAACAACCTAAAAGTCTATCAGAGGCTGAGCAGATAAAGACAATCAGGTATACGTACACAATGAAATGTTATTTGGGCTTTAAAAAGAAGAGAATTCAGAAATATGCAACAATATAGGTGAACCCAGAAGACATTATGCTGAGGGAATAAGCCAATCATAGAATGACAAATACTGCAAGACAGCACTTAAGTGGAGTATCTAAAATAAGCACTCATAGAATCACAGAGGTGAATGGTGGCTGCCAGGGGCTGGTGGGGAGGGGATTAGGGATAGGAAGTTGCTAACCAACAGGCATAAAATTTCAGTTATGCAAGACTAATTAATCCTGACGATCTACTGAACAACACTATGTATAGTTAATTATACTGTACCATACACTTAAAATTGTGCTAAGGTGGAAAAAAATTACTTTTTTTTTTTTTTTTTGCTCACAGAACCTTCCTTTAAGATAAGAGGTTATAATGTTAATAAATACTTTGGAAATACCGTCAAAGTCAACAGCCAGAGTGATTGATAAAGCAAAGAAGTTTTGGCACTCAATGAATTTGGAGCATTGAAAACAGTCTGGGAGCATTATTAAAAAAAAAAAAAAGACTGGGGCATTAAAAACTGTCTAGGGCAGGGGAATGTACTCAAAAGACTAAAAATAATTTTTAGTTTTTATCTAAATTATGGGCTTTTTTAATTATAGCTAGAACTTTCAATAAAACCCAAATGAGAGCCAGGAAATCTCAAGCCATAATGAACAATTTTCAAAGATTAACCTATCAGTTCAGCTCAGTTGCTCAGTTGTGTTCGACTCTTTGCGACCCCATGAATTGCAGCACGCCAGGCCTCCCTGTCCATCACCAACTCCCGGAGTTCACTCAGACTCATGTCCATCGAGTTGGTAATGCCATCCAGTCATCTCATCCTCTGTCGTCCCCTTCTCCTCCTGCCCCCAATCCCTCCCAGCATCAGAGTCTTTTCCAATGAGTCAACTCTTCGCATGAGGTGGCCAAAGTACTGGAGTTTCAGCTTTAGCATCATTCCTTCCAAAGAAATCCCAGGGCTGATCTCCTTCAGAATGGACTAGTTGGATCTCCTTGCAGTCCAAGGGACTCTCAAGAGTCTTCTCCAACACCACAGTTCAAAAGCATCAATTCTTCAGCACTCAGCTTTCTTCACAGTCCAACTCTCACATCCGTACATGACCACTGGAAAACCATAGCCTTGACTAGACGGACCTTAGTCAGCAAAGTAATGTCTCTGCTTTTGACTATGCTATCTAGGTTGGTCATAACTTTTCTTCCAAGGAGTAATCGTCTTTTAATCTCCTGGCTGCAATCACCATTTGCAGTGATTTTGGAGCCCAAAACAATAAAGTCTGACACTGTTTCCACTGTTTCCCATCTATTTCCCATGAAGTGTTGGGACCAGATGCCATGATCTTCGTTTTCTAAATGTTGAGCTTGAAGCCAACTTTTTCACTCTTCTCTTTCATTTTCATCAAGAGGCTTTTTAGTCCTTCTTCACTTTCTGCCATAAGGGTGGTGCCATCTGCATTTCTGAGGTTATTGAGATTTCTCCTGGCAATCTTGATTCTAACCTGTGCTTCTTCCAGCCCAGTGTTTCTCATGATGTACTCTACATATAAGTTAAATAAACAGGGTGACAATATACAGCCTTGACGTACTCCTTTTCCTATTTATGAAAGTACACAACAGTAGGATTATTTAAACTGCAGCATTCAGGAGGTCAAAAAATAAAAGATTTAGATAAAAATTCTGATTTTGTAGTGAACATACCTCTAATACTAAAAATGTGAAAATATACTTTCTACCATAGACAAAAGTGTGTCAGCATTCTCTAGGATTGTTATAATTAAAAAGACAGACAATAAAGAGTGTTGGCAAGGATGTGGAGAACCTGGTACTCCTATACATTGGTTTGAGAATGTATTAATAAAATGGTGCACCCACTGTGTAAAACAATTATCATATGTCCCAGATATTCCACTCCTAGGCATATATTCAAGAGAACTGAAAAAAATATTCTCACACAAAAACTTGTACAGGAATGTTCAGAGCAGCATTAGTCACAATAACCAAAAGATGTAAAAAACCCAACCCAAACGTCCATTAACTGATGAAGGATAAATAAAATGCTATATATACACATATGTATACATATATACACACACAACTATACACACACAATGTAGTATTATTCAGCCATAAAAAGGAATGAAGTACTGTTACATACAACATGGACGAACCCTGAAAACATCTCAACTGAAAGATACAACTACGTGAGAACATATCCTGTACGATTCCATTTATAAGAGACGTCCAGAATACACAAATCCATACAGAAAGAAAGGAGATTAGTGGTTGTCAAGGGCAAAGGATGGAGGGAGAGAAGGAATAATTGCTAATGGGCAGCAAAGATACTTTTTCAGCTGATGAAAATGTTCTGGAATTAAGACAGTCCTAATTAGATGCAGAACTTTGTGAATAAACTAAAAATCACTGAATTGTACACTTTGAAAGAGCGAATCTATCTCAGTTTTTAAAAATATAGTGCATCACAGTAGGGTGATCCATCGGATTAAACAAGGCATAAACTTTGTGACCTGGGGACCACGAACAGTTAGCTGTTTCCTACTTAGATATATCACAAATTACACACCTTCTTGTAGCCAAGAATCAAAGACAGACGCTGTCAAATCACAAACAAGAACCAGAAAGCTGGCATGACACCACTTTTCGTATACAAAGCTGCCAGACAGTCAGCTGAAAGACTGATCTGCTGAAACTTCTTTTTTTGTTGTTGTGCCCCAAGAATTCATCAAAAAATACAGTTAAGTACAGAGCTGAAAAAATGTTTTTCCCAAGTGCTCCTTGCTCTAGCCACATCTGTCTTTGGTCTTTAGTACCACCGGAAGAACATCTCAGTGTTAATTTTAGCTTGAATATGATTGTTTCCAGCATATACTACATTACTGAGTAAAGTGTCTTGTAAGAAATGGTGTTCTCTATGTCTATAACATGGGAATAAGGCACTGTAATAAATATCCTAAAAGGATTCACTTTCCCTACCAGTTATGGGTATATAGGAAGAAATTTGTTCCAAGCATAATATCACTAACAGTATTCAATAATCTAGAAAAGAGCTGTTGACTTCAGAGGGTCAAGAAAGGGTCAGTTAACCAGAATATTAAAATTCACTGACAAGAGCTTTTAGCATTCCATTTTTAAAGAAAAAGTATTATGCCTTTAGTATTCACACTCAAAATCCAAAATTGTAAGAAGTTAGCAGAGGCTCTTAAAGTCAACACAGACACTCAAATCAAGCTTGTAGTATAGTACCATATATTACATGTGCCTCAGAGCAAAGGCCTATGTTTGTGTTGATCACCTACCTCCAGGGCTTAGCACATGCAGCTGGGTCACTTCAGTTGTGTCAGGCTCCTCAGTTAATGGGATTTTCCAGCCAAGAACACTGGAGTTGCTATGCCCTCCTCCAGGGGATCTTCCGCACTCAGGGATCAAACCTGCTTCTCTGGCACTGGAGGCAGATTCTTTACTGCTGAGCCACCAGGGAAGCCCAGGCTTAGCACAGTGATTAGCATTTTATTAGCAATATTTCTTAAACTAATTTTTTATGAAATCCAATCTAAAATAATGACTTTAAGCCTCTATAAATCAGAAATTCAAAAACTATTACCTGTCCACCTTATATATCTAATTATAAACGCAGGAGAACTTTCAGAGTGGTTTTTCAAGCTCCCTTTTAAAGCGTATACTGACTACACTCAGTCTTTCAAGAGCAAATTAAGAAAGTACAAAGAAATACAAAACAAAAAATTGACTATCATTTTTGCATCTGCGGCAAAGGCTGGGCTGGGATAAATTAAGCACTTTATTTGCCAGGCTACCCACAGGAAGAGACTGATTATTCTCCAATGATCCCATAAGGTTAAGATGAAGTCATTTGTTCTCAGGTTCTACTGACAAGCTGGTCATAGATGTTTACAATGGAACTCCCGTATAAACACCAAAAGGATGAATCCTAATTGTTTCGTTAACAGATTACACCTGTGGTGAAAAGGGATTCCTCTGGCTTGGGGCCAACCACCCACTTTCCAATAATGAAGACTCTATTAGTCAGCACTACAGTACCATGTTCTAACAGTGTAGCGTCAACAGGCAATGGCTACAAGTTGTGTAAAAACTCTAGGCTTTGGGCTCTTCTTAGGTAAAAGATGGAATCACCGTTGCGGTTGGCTTCTGGGATGAGTGCAAGGAAGAAATTAACTTACATATATGTAAAACACCTGGCACAAGACAACAGCTACTCAAAAACGTAAATCGCCTCCCTGAAGTGGCCACTGCTGTCAGAGGCAAACACACGGATACTCCACAAAGGTTTTCCCCAGAAGTTTATCAGCACATGAATTCAGGATGCCAAAAAAAAAAAAACAGGTGTCCCTGTCATCAAGGAACCTACAGCCAAGATCAGGAGCTGGGCAGCCTGAGTGGCTGTACAGAGTTATAACTGGGTAGGCCGGGCTGCTCAATTCCTGCCTCACCTGTGCCAGACAGATACCACACACCTAGGCAAGTACTTCAAAAACTCGACCACAAGCGCTAGAAACGCGACTCAAACCAGCTTAAGCAATACTAAAAGAAAAACTGTACCTCACAGAGGAAGATGTTGAGACTCGAAACCAGCTTCTTCCCTCACTCTCCTCTGCAAACGTATGCCTTCCGCCAAGATAGGATCTCCCTCGGGCTGCAACATGGCGCCTATCAATTCACCTGCGGTGGAGAGGTGGGGCTTCCTCCCGAAGACTTTATATTAGTACAAAGACTGACGTTTGTACTCACTTATCATTGGCCCAAACTGGCTTGGGCCTGCCCACCTGTCAACCAATCAGTAACAAGAGAGAGCCAACTAATCATGATTGACTGAAAGCCTACTCTATGAGTGGAAGAGACGCTCGAGAGTCAATTCCAAGTGTCCATTACAAGGCACTCAGTAAATGACTATTTGATGAAGAAATAGATGGAGTAATGAATGGCTGAATCTACAAATATAATGGAATTTGTGCTTCTTTTGAAGGATTTCCGCCCCTCCTGGGAAGGTTGTGGGGGTGCTGCTTTGAGTTCCACATAATTAGACACATGTGAATATACCCAGAATTGATTTCATTGGAAAGCTATCAGCAATTAAGCGTAGACCACCATTAATATTGCTGCTGCTAAGTCACTTCAGACTCTGTGCGACCCCACAGACAGCAGCCCACCAGGCTCCCCCGTCCCTGGGATTCTCCAGGCAAGAACACTGGAGTGGGTTGCCATTTCCTTCTCCAATGCATGAAAGTGAAAAGTCAAAGTGAAGTCGCTCAGTCGTGTCCGACCCTCAGCGACCCCATGGACTGCAGCCTACCAGACTCCTCCGTCCATAGGATTTTCCAGGCAAGAGTACTGGAGTGGGGTGCCATTGCAAGTAATACAAGTCAGGCATTACTTGGAGTGTAACTTGGGTTTGAGAGCATAGGATTGGAGTGATAAAGGCCTGGGTTCAAATCCTTTTATTAGGTTTGTAATCTTGGACAACTTGCTTAACCACTGGACCTCTGTTTCCTTATCTGCTGAAGAGAGAAATCATATTTCCTACCTCACAGTGTTTTTGTGAGAATTCAATAATAAAACATAGGTGAAATGGTCAGTATACTCAGTGTTTAATAGATGCTAGCCATAATTGCCATTCATAATAAATTCATCCCAAATCAGCTTTAATTTCAATGTAAATTACTCAGAACTAGGAGAGGAAAGGCACCTGTTCTCTGTCTCATAAAGCATTAAAATAGCCATCTTATTAACTGGAAGGACTCAGAGTAGGCAGGCTGCTCTCATGTAAGATATACCTGGTCCTATTTTGTGATACTGCCATTCTGGATGCCCTGCCCTGAAGAAGGCATGTCACTACTATATTTCTCTATTTAAAATCTATATATTTACCCAAGAGAAATTAAAAACCTATGCCCTGGTACTTCCTTGGTGGTCCAGTGGTTAAGAATCTGCCTGCCAATGCAGGAGACGTGGGTTTAATCCCTGGTCTGGGAAGATTTCATATGCCATGGGGCAACTAAGCCCTTGGGCCACAACTACTTCATCCGCAGAACTCTAGAGCCAGCGTGCCACAACTAGTGACCCTGGTGTGCTGAAACTACTGAGGCCCATATGCCTAGAGCCCATGTTCCTCAACAAGACAAGCCACCACAATGAGGAGCCTGCACACCAAGCAAAGAGTAGTCCCTGCTCGCCAAAACCCCCATGCAGCAACAAAGACCCAGTGCAGCCAAATATAAATAGAAATTTGTTTAAAAAATAAAGAATATATATGCCCTCACAAAGGCTTGTACATGAATGTTCATGGTAGTTAAAAATTGAAACAAACAAACAAACAAAAAACAGGAAAGAACAAGTACTCATTAACAGTGAATGGATAGGCAAATTGATAAAATGAAATACTACAGGTAATAAAAAGGCATAAACACTGAAACATGGATGAATCTCAAAACCATGTTGAGTGAAAGAAGCCAGACACAAAAGAGCACTTCTTGTATGATTTCATTTATTTAAAATTCTATAAAAGGCAAACTAATTTATACTAACAGAAAGCAGATCATTGGTTTCCTGGGGCCAGGTGTAAGAAACAGGTGGAGACAGAGATGAGGCAGAAGGGAATTTTGAGGGGGTGATGGAAATCGTCAGTATCTTGCCTGGGTGCTGGTGGTAGTTAAAATAATGTACATATTTTTCAAAACTCAAACTGTTCACTTGAAATGGGTACATTTTTCTTGGGCTCCAAAATCTCTGTAGTTAGTGACTGTAGCCATGAAATTAAAAGACACTTGCTCCTTGGAAGAAAAACAATGACAAACCTAGACAGCATACTAAAAGCAGAGACATTACTTTGCCAACAAAGGTCCATCTTGTCAAAGCTATGGCTTTTTCAGTGGTCATGTAGGGATGTGAGAGTTGGACCATAATGAAGGCTGAACTCTGAAGAATTGATGCTTTTGAACTGTGATGTTGGAGAAGACTCTTGAGAGTCCCTTGGACTGCAAGGAGATCAAACCAGTCAATCCTAAAGGAAATCAGTCTTGAATATTCATTCGAAGGACTGATGCTGAAGCGGAATCTCCAGTACTTTGGCCACCTGATAGGAAAAGCTGAATCATTGAAAAAGATCCTGATGCTGGGAAGAATGAAAGCAGGGAGGAGAAGGGGACAACAGAGGATGAGATGGTTGGATGGTATCACCGACTCAATGGAGCAAGCTCCAGGAGATGGTGAAGGACAGAGAAGCCTGGTGTGTTATATGCTGTAGGGGTTGCAAAGAGTCAGACACAACTGAGCAACTGAACAACAACGGTTGCAGAGAGACTCTAATTCAGTCATTCCATTTATCAGTGAGGAACTAAAACTTGGAAAGCAAATAAAGTTGGACAAGGTCTGACTTACATTGGTTCAGAGAAACAAAAGGAGCAGCAGAGTGCCTGAGTAACCCTTAAAAGATGACCTATAAGAAATAAAAATCCTTCATGGGCCTGGGGCATTTTTGAGCCAGTGTTCTCTGCTATCCACTGGGTGTGGGTACGGGTGCAGAGATTTTTCTAGCCCACTGCTTTCATGCTCAGTGATTCAGCCACATCCATCGGCTCAAAGGACTAGTCTATTTTTATCCAGGCAGAGATACTGGCACTTGGACCAGGTTCTCGTTTCAAACACAGTTGAATAGCTGGGTTGGAGAAGCAGAGACCTCACTAAATGCCTTGTACCTGCTCACACTGGCTTATGTTGTCTTAAGATCAGGGGTTCTCAAAAGAGCTTCTGTGGTTGAAAAGCTAAGAAACTCCCTAAAATAGTTTACAGATACCTCTGGATTATGGGTCCACCAGCAGTTATAGTTTTGCATTTGTTCACAAGGGACAAGGTTTAGATTCTAGACCTGACCCTCCCTGATCAAAGTTAGATGACTGTTTTGGAAACAGTAAAATTCCCACTGCATTACCCATCGCTCTCTCCATCCCCTTAGTCACTTATCCTGGGTTAGTTATAAACAACAGAAAAGCTGCTCTCTCCATTTCTGCACACACCCTTCATTTGGTCTTGCTGGGCACTGAATTGCTGAAACGAGAACCTTGGATGTGAAGAAAGGGGTGGAGAAAGACAAAATTACTGTTATTAGATTTACTTTCTGTTGGGTGGCATTTGTCCCTAGATGACTGTTTATGAGCGAGATTCGGTGTCTGAAGGTGTCTGGGTTCGAAAGCCAGCTCTCTCAGTCCCAGGCTTTGTGAGCTTGGACAGATCATTCTGTGCCTCAATCTGCGCATCTGTAAAATGGAGCCCATCATACCAGTTTCACAGGGTGCTAAAGTGAAAGGCAGACCAGTTCTCTCTTTAGTGTTCATGGAACAACAGTTATCAGGTCACATTACTGCCTGCCAAGTTCCTTTCCCACATCTCCACACTCACACAACCCAGCAACACGGCCCAAGGGCACTCACTGGGTCACTGACTTGATCAGTGGTAGCACTTGAGCTGAACTCCAGACATCCTGGGTCTCAGACCTGTACTAATGTCTTTAATGGCTCCGAGCTACACTCACATTTACCAGAAATAAATAAATTAAATAATTATGGTTGGCACAAAACAGGGCCCGAGGAAGATCAGGCTGAAGCACACAGAAAAACTTCTCTCCAGCGCCGCTCCTGCTCTGGCTGGGGCAGAGGCCAGCAGGCCCTCAGCAGCCAGGGGTTAACGGGGGAGAAGCATAAGCTAGGCCTGCAGAGTTAGCAGCTGTCCTGCCTGGCTGTGGCCCCCCAGCTTCACGCAAACTTAATTGCTTTCTTTTCTAATAATAAAGTAGAGGCCAGGTTTTCTAAGTCTTTTCCCACCTGGAAGAGCTCCATCCTGCAGTAAACAGTCCTTTATTCATCCTGGAAGAATCTTCCAAACTCTTCCTGGACCAGTAAATTCCCTATAGAAGGCTTCTGTAGCCAGAGCAGTAAACTGTCTTCCAAGGGAATTTTTCTCGATTATGGCTGAAGTCTGGAGCGGCTGCGGAGGGAATGGTTTCTGTCTTATTTTGCTGGTCCCAACAGGACGACCATGGACGAGGCCCTTTCAGCCACTCTGTTCTTCACAGATGGAGCTTTCTTTGAGTCATAGCTTCAAAGGTGACTGCTCCTTGGAGTCGTCCCCGACCCCACACACCCTTCTGGCACCATGAATGTCTTCTTCACAACTCTCACAGCTTTCATTTTTGTTCATTTCTTTATCGGTGCACATTTGTCTCATGTAATTCATTTGTTCACAGCGCGTCTTCTCTATAGGACTGTGAGGAGAGCAGGGGTTGGATCTGCCTTAATTACACCCGGAATTCCAGGGTTTAGCATCACGCTAAATCAACACCTGTAGGTGGGTGTTGAGTGAGTCCCACATACGTCATTTCTTTGGGCTTCAGCAGTTCTCTGGTAACAAAGGACAAGCTTCTGGATTTCCTTACAGTACTGAACCCTGTGCGTCTGTGAGGAGAGGGCTACAAAGAGCCGGCAAGTTCACCTCCATGAGTCAGGCTCCCACGTATAAGCAAAAGCCGAGGGAGGGCTTCCAGCTGGCAGTTATGTTCAAATGCTGTGCCATGCTGTTGTCGGATGACTGACTGCAGATGCCCTCACACCCTCAGCAAGGTTAGAGCCCTCACAGGAATGGAAATTTCTGGCCGAAACGCAACTGGAGGTTTAGCATTCCACGGCAGTTGAACAGAAATGGTACCAGGGAGAAAGGACAATAGCGATTGGACACACTGAGGCTGCTCTTCAGCTGAAGGATCTTCTTTTGTGTTTGGGGCTCTACCCTCTGCTCTCCAGTCCCCCATGCTCCTTGCCCCTCCCCCCAGAGCCCTGGACTGAAAGCTCAGGCAGGCAGGAGTCCCTGGACCCAGCCCCAGTCTCTGGGCTCAGAAGGAGGAGATAGTCTTACTGCAGACTCAGAGAAGTGTCTGTTCATGGCACAGACTAAGGATGTCATTTCCAACTGGTGGTTTGCAAGAGCCAGTTTTAGAAAGGTCCTCCTCCCTCCTGTGGGCTCTTTCTAGTCCTGTATTTTAACCCAAAAGAGATCCACTGTGGCAATTAGCTAATCGAATAAAACCCTCTCCTCTGCCCTTTGTCGTGCAATTCAGAGCAGTTTACACCCACAGTGAAGTCAAAATGCACTGACCCTTTGAACTGTGTAAGAATCTCGATTATAGCTACACTTGTGTTTAAAGTATGAAAGGACAACTTCAAGAACATTGAGTGAAAACTTGTTGTAACAACAAAAGATTGAAAGGAGCTTAATGTGCATCACCAAGAGATGTTAAATAAGTAAATAACTACTTCTACATGTTGATGCAGCCCTATGTACCCATTAAAAAGAAAGGTCTCTGGAGGAATCAACCATCTTGACTTCAGACTATACTACAAAGCTACAGTCATCAAGACAGTACAATACTGGCACAAAAACAGAAATATAGATCAATGAAACAAGATATAAAGCCCAGAGATAAACCCAAGCACCTATAGGTAACTTATCTTTGACAAAGGAGGCAAGAGTATACAATGGAGAAAAGACAGCCTCTTCAATAAGTGGTACAGGGGAAACTGGACGACTACATGTGAAAGAATGAAATTAGAATACTCCCTAACACCATACACAAAAATAAACTCAAAATGGATTAAATACCTAAACATAAGGCCAGAAACCATAAAACTCTTAGAGGAAAACATTGGCAAAACACTCTTTGGCATAAATTGCACTTTGACCCACCACCTACCTCCCAGATTAATGGAAATAAAAACAAAAATAGATAGGACCTAAATAAGCTTAGAAGCTTTTGCACAGCAAAGGAAACTATAAACAAGATGAAAAGACAACCCTCAGAACGGGAGAAAATAATGATAAATGAAGTACTAACAAAGGATTAATCCCCAAAATATACAAGCAGCTCATGAAGCTCAGTAGCAGAAGACCTAAACAGACATTTCTCCAAAGAAGACATACAGATGGCCAATAAACACATGAAAAGATGTTCAACATCACTCATTATGAGAGAAATGCACATCAAAACTACAATGAGGTATCACCTCACGATGGTCAGAATGGCCATCATCAAAAAATCTACAAACAACAAATGTTGGAGAGGATGTGGACAAAAGGGAACCCTCTTGCACTATTGGTGGGAAATGTAAATTGATACAGCTGCTATGGAGAACAGTATGGAGATTCCTTTAAAAAACCAGGAATAAAACTACCATATGACCCAGCAATCCCATGACTGGGCATATACCCTAAGAAAACCTAATTGAAAAAGATACATATACCTCAGTGTTCATTGCAGCACTATTTACAACAGGCAGGACATGGAAGCAACCTAGATGTCCATCAACAGATGAATGCATAAAGAAGCTATGGTACATGTATACAATGGAATATTACTCAGCCATAAAAAGGGATGAATGTGAGTCCATTGAACTGAGGTGGATGAACCTAGAACTTGTTATACAGAGTGAAGTAAGTCAGAAAGGGAAAAACAAATATGTTAACACATATATATGCAATCTAGAAAAATGATACTGATGAACCTTTTGGGGCAGGAATACAGGAAACAGTTCAAGGGATAGATAGATCATAAATCCTGAATGCCAACATGTGACATGAAGAGGGAGAATCCAGTCTGGAACAGACACACAGATGTGGAGAATGAGCTTGTGGACACAGCAGGGAAGGAGAAGGTAGGATGAATTGGGAGAGAGCATTGAAACATATATACTGCCATGTGTAAAACCGATGGAGCTCAGTCAGCACTCTGTGATGAACTAGAGGGGTCGAATGGAGGTTCAAGAGGAAGAGGATATATATATACTTATGGCTGATCCATGTTGTTGTATGGCAGAAATGAACAAAACATTGTAAAGCAATTATCCTCCAATTAAAAATAAATTTTAAAAAGCCCATCTTGGTTACTTCCAATTTAGCCAATTAAGGTTAAAGCTGCCATATACATTTAAAGAAAAACAAAGGTCACTGTATTGATACAGAAAAATTCCCAAGAATATTGAAGAAAGCAGGATGCAAAAGAGTGTTTAGAGCAAGGTTCCCTAGTAGTTCAGTGGTAAAGAATCCACCTGCAGGAGATGTGGGTTCGATCCCTGGGTCAGGAAGATCCCTTGGAGTAGGAAATGGCAACCCACTCCAGTCTTCATGCCTGGAGAATCCCATGGACAGAGGAGCCTTGTGGGGTACAGTTCATAGGGTTGCAAAGAGTCAGACACAACCTAGCAATTAAGCACGAGATCATTTACTTTAAAATTAGAATATGTTAAGTGCCTGCTACATGTGTTGAATTATGTCATCCCCAAATTCTTACACTGAAGTCCTAACCCCCAGTACCTCTAAATGTGACCTTACTGGGAAGACAAGGTAATGAATTAAAATAAGGTCATGAGATTGGACCCTAATTAAATATAGCTGGTATCCCTATAAAAAGGGGAAATGTAGACACAGACATGCACAGAATAAGAACACCATGTGAACACAAAGCAGAAATTGGGGTGTTACATCTATAAGCCAAGGGATGTCAAAGATTTCTAGCAACACATCAGAAGTTACGAACAAGGCATGGAACATACCCTCCCTCATAGCCTTCTGAAGAAATCTGCCCTTCTGACACCTTGATTTCAGACTTCCAACCTGCACCAGCCTTGGTAAATTTATACAGTCTGTGTGTGTGTGTACAAATATACACACAAAAAGTCCAATGATATGGGTTGCCTCTAGGGAGGGAAACAGGTGGAACAGAAAATTTTCACCTTCCAACTTCCTCCAAACTCCCCCTGTCCACCAATAAAGTCATTATATATACAAGTGAATGAAAATAGCCTTCAGGAGACTACATTCATCACCAAGAAAATCACCAAGTCTTGCCAATCTAACCTTCAGATATTAATATGCTTTACCCTCTGGTGCCAAGTCTGACCTCCATGAGGGGTCGTTTCTGGGAGTGCTGTATTGACAATGATGTCCAGGACCCCACTGGGCTCAGAAGAGGGGAGTTCCACAGTACGTTAGCATTTCTGCCAGGTGCAGCGGGGATTGCCAGCCCTGACCTGTCCCATTATCAGTCCAGGCTGGGAATTTCAGCTGGTTTAGAAGTGTAGCATGCAAGTCATATTCATCTTCATGTAATGGGAAGCCTTATTATTATGGAGATCCACTACAGTGTATGGGTCAGGACAGGTGGCCGTGGAACATATGATAGGATGACTCAGCTCATGTCTGAATCTGGGCCAACTGTGTGTGAAGAAATCCTTCCTTTTTGGAGTAAATGGGCAGATGGATAGTCACTGTGTGAGTCACGAAGCCCGAGGCCCCAAATGGTGGTGCAGATGGAGAAAAATGAGATCCCGTGCAGGAGGTGCCCCCCTCCTCAGACGGTGGGGTCTGCCCCCTGCATGTACTGCATCTGCCAGAATGCACACATTCCAAGAGGCAGCCCAAGCCCTGGGAGCAGAGGGGCACAGAGACTTGGCATGCTCATAGGTACTCCCTGGACCTTGGCCACCGCCCAAGCAGAAATGCCCGGATACTTGGAACAAAACTCAGTGTGGAAGAAATTAGAAAGAAGGCTGTTAAGTGAATGTCAGGGTCAGTCTAACCCTGCTCTAAATATCACAGGAAAACATAACCACATGTCCAAGTTGACACCTCAGGTGTCAGCATTTTGTACTGTTTACACATTATTCTATCTCTGAGGAATAAGAGCTAAAGCCTTTCTAACAAGTTCAGCTCTTTCTCTGATCCCATAGGAAGTAAATTTCCCCATCCAGCAAATCCAGAATACATTTTTTTTTAAGGCCAGAGACATCCCCTCAGAGATATACTGAGAAGGTAGGAGATCAGGAAAACAGGTATAAGTTCACTTGAAAGAAGGCTGAGATCCTTGAACTGCACCTTTCATAGAACCAACATTCTAGCATGTAGGCAACAGTATAAAGCTACCCCCCAAACGGTGACACAGTGGTGCTCTGTGACTATAGACGTGTTATACACATCCTTTCCCCAAGCCAGGCAAGTCCAGCTCTGAGAGTACGGAGGCCAATAATGCAGAACCCTTGATCGTGAAGAGTGTGCAGTGTAAATGCAGAACCAACCCACCGCAAGGCAGACTTGAGGGTTAGACTAACAAAGGCACCGAAAACATGCTCTGGGAGCAGAGAAGAGGAAGACTTCCTTTCCAGAGAAGGTGACTTTTGGACTGAGTATGAAGGGTAAGTAAAGATTTTCTGGGTTAAAAAAGGAGGAGAAAAGAGAGTCCAGACAGAAGGAAGACCTCATTCAAAGGCTAATTCACTAGTGGATAAGGAGCAGTCTGAGAACCAGTAACCAGTCTAGTATGCCAGAGGGTGGGCTTCAGGGCAAGATGAAGCTGGCTAGATAGGCTGAGCTTTGCATGCCCACTCGAGAGTCAACACTTTCTCCTTGAGTTGCTGGGGGAGCTAGCACAGGCTTCACCACTGTGGGAGTTACCACATTCCTGCTTTGGAAGGTAACTTTGCCCTTAATGTGAAGACTGGACCACACTGGGGTGAGCTTGTAGAAGGGAAGCTAGGTAGGAGGCTACTGACATAGTCCAGGGGAGGGAGGGAGAGATCATAACGGCTGAATGTCAACCTGTGACGTGAAGATGGAGAATCAGGTCTGGGCCATTTAGGATTTGGGATAGACCAGATGCTCAGTTGGTAAAGAATCTGCCTGCAATGCAGGAGACCTGGGTTCAATTCCTGGGTCAGGAAGATCCCCTGGAGAAGGAAATGGCAATCCACTCCAATGTTCTTGTCTGGAAAAATCCCATGGACAGAGGAGCCTGCTGGGCTACAGTCCATAGCGTTGCAAGAGTTGGACATGACTTAGCGACTAAACCACCACCACCAGACCTCCTAAAGGAAGGGTTTCCGGGGAGGATGATTTTGAGATTTCTGACCTGTGACATCACCCAAAAGAGAGGGCATAGGAGGAAGTGGGGCGAGGTGTCCCTTTGGATGTACCAAGTTTGAGGTGCCTGTGGGTCATCTGGTGATGTCCAGCAAGCAGGCAGAAATATGGGTGTGGAGCTCTGGAGAGAGGACTCTGGTGGAATATCTTTCTTATGACACATTCCTATTAAGCTTCCATTCCTGGGGTTTGGCTAAGGCCATTGTGGACAGATTTGTAGGGGGCGTGCTGTTCTGCGATCCTGGGTGTAGTCTCCCAGCCCTAACAGTGACACAGCTTTCTTCCTCTACCTCTGTATGGGGACCAGAATTTTCATAGGATTGTCATGCGCCTGGCAGAGAGTAGAAGTGAAAACATATTCCACCGTTCTGGGGGCCTAGCACTGAAGTTCCATTTTCAGTCACACATTTTCTGGTTGAGCTTGTCATGCAGGATAAATTCCTGCAGAATCATAGAAGTCTCCAGAACCCCAGGGCTCAGTGAGCAAACTGGAATCTTGAGAAGGGAGAAGCAGAGGGAGGAGGCATGTCCCATCCCTGGGTGCCCAGTAAGCATCAGGAGAAAATCAACATGAAAAGCAGTTGATGCCTGGTGTTATCAGAAGATGGGCTGGCCAGGGCAGGCAACAAAGAAGGAAAGAAGTCCCAGCATATTTTAATGGATTGGCTCTGATTCTAGATAATTTCAGGATAATATCATAACAACATTATTTTATACCTAAAGATGTGCTAGGATGTATGGGCATAAAAGTTCTGTCATTTGCATTATCTCACTTACTAAAACTATTCCTGTGAGTTGAGCTCTGTATTAAAGTTATTAACCCCATTTTGTGGATGAGGAAAACTGGGGGCATGGAGGTTTAATGACCTTCCCCAAATTGTCTGTCTGATAAGTGGTGTATCTGAGGTCTGGAAGCAGTCTGTCTGACTCCAGAGGCTGCCCTCTTAACCACAAAGCCACAGTCTCCCCAGCATGTGTGTGTGACTGATGTATTTTATGGCACTCTGTGCTGTTAAAAGCACTGCCACATATTTAAGCCTCCAAATTGACAGCAACAGGACCAAGACTAAACCTTTAACCTGAAATGGCTTTCTACAGAGTTCTCTGGGGGATGAAGGGTAGACCCAGGATCTGGTACACTGCTGTCCCTTCCATCCATAAGAGCCTGAGTCACAGCATCAGTCAACCCTACTGGCCTCTACCTTAGGCAGGGTGCCCTTCATAGAACCTGCATTTCCTATAAGACCATGCAGGGACCCCAATCCTTCGACCAAGCTGCCAAGAGGAACTGAAACAACGGGAATCACAGAAGGCGGATGGGGAGTCACGTTTTGTACTGCCAATCCAAAAACTGCCCTTCAGGAAATCCTCATGCTGGCTTGGTACTCGTTTTCTTCCTGGCTTCTAAACTCTTTAGACCACACTGAGAGTTTCATTATCGTTGTTAATTGATTAACAAGACAAACAGCTGTCAGTTACTTCATATACACGGGATACTTAAAAAGAAAACCTGAAATTTCAGACTTACAAAATGTTGCCACATTTTCCCTCATACCTCAGAGGTTAGTATTTACTATATTTGCTCTATCTATCAATCATTTTTTCTTTTATCATTTGAGATGCTATAGATCTGATGCCCTTTAATCCTTAAGACTTATTTCCTAAAAGTCTGCCTACAAATCCTGCCTCTCAAAACCACAATGCAATTATCTACATTGTATTAACATTAATGCACTACATTAGTTACCTAATCAATAAATCTTACTCAGATTTTGCCAAATGCCCCTGTGACGTTCTTTTTAGCCCAACTCCCTGTTAGGCATTGCATTCATTTGTCATGTCTTGATATCTGGAACAATTCCTGAGTCCTTCTATTTCATGACATTGACATTTTTGAAACGTTTGATTTGTCTTTCTCATGATGAAACTCAGTTGATGGACTTATTTTTTAGGAATTCCACAGAAGATATGAGTTCCTATCAGTGCCTCATAGAAAAGACGTGCTGTCAATTAGTCCCAGTAAAAGGCAGTGTCCACTGGTTTTCACTAATGCAAAGTCACTGTTTATCCTTTGTAATCAATGGGTCTCTTGTGAGGCGATACTTGAGATTATGGAAATATCCTATGATGAGACATCCATAGGTGATTCTTAATTGACTCAAATGTTATGGTTGCCAAATGGTGGCATTCTAAATAAATCAAGTCTCTCTTCCACCATTATGAGTTGGCTTTCAACTGTAAGCAGGAGTTTTTCTTACATGCCATATTTATTTCTAATGGATGGGTTCATGAATTATTACTTTAATCAGTTTGTTATAATCCTTTACTATCTTTTATTTTGACACGCAAACTGTTCCAGATGTTTGCCAGGTACTTCATGTAAAATATTTCATATAATTCTCAAAACAACTTTATGTGGTGTGGATTATGATTATCCTTATTCTGCAGACAAAAGCTGAAACTCAGAGATCAACTTTCATCATGCTTAATTGGTGGAGTTTCCAATCTTCTGATGCCAAATGCTTGATATATATGTATATACACGTCTATAAATTTCCCTCCCAATTCTGCCTATGTGTCTGCCATATAGGAATTATCCCCTCCCTCCCTTTTTAAGATGGGAAAATAGGCTCAGAGAGGTTAAGTGACCAGTCACAGAAGCTGTGATGAGAATTTGGAAGCCTATTTGAAATCCCATGTTGTTTTTCAGCAGACCACGTTGCTCCTTTAAGCTGTTTCCCTTTTGTAGATGAGATCCTTAAGCATCTAGTCTTATCTAATCCTATTCAGGACAGAGGAGTTGAAACTGTGGCTTTTTTTTTTCTTTGTTTTTTTCAAACTGATAGCCTGTTTTTGTAACTGTTTTTGCTTTGGTTAAAAGCTATCCCTATCTTAATCAGCACCGAAGTCAGGGGAAGTTGTGGTGATTTAGATCTTGCCGGAATCCTTGGTGTTCTTGGAAGATCATGGCAATTCAGTTACTAAAATATTTAATCTCTCAAGATGAATGGGTTCATTCCAGTGTTTCAGGAAGACTCTGGTGAGGTCTTTCACCACAGTCACCCTCGAATTTACTGTCTATGGATTTTTCCACTACTATGTTTGTGTTAATCACAGCACAGTGAAGAAGCTTTTCAATCATGAACCTGTGGGCCAGCAAGAGTTGCTAATAGCTAAATAAAGAGAACCCAGACATTTCTGATATTTAATTGCAAAGGAAGTGTATGTATTAAAGCACCAGTTATGTCTAGCTTTGATCCCAGGTGACCTTAAAATGATGTTTGAGGACCATCAGACTTATAGTCACCCCAGATGCCCATTACAAACAGAGTCTGTTACTCTAGGAGGTGGACTGAAAAAGATATTACTGTGAGTTATGTCAAAGAGTGTTCTTTGTTCTCCTCTAAGAGTTTTATAGTGGTCAGCCTTACATTTAGGTCTTTGATACTTCTGAGTTTATTTCTGTGTATGGTGTTAGACAATGCACTAATTCTTTTACACGTAGCTCTCTGGTTTTCCCAGCACCACATATTGAAGAGACTATCTTTCCTTTACTGCATATTCTTGCCTTCTTTGTCATAGATTAGTTGACCATAGTCATGTGGTTTTACTTCTGGGCATTCTATCCTGTTCCATTGGTCTGTATTTCTGTTTTTGTGCTAGTACCATATTATTTTGACTACTAGCTTTTTTAGTATATTCTGAAATCAGGGAGGCTGATTCTTCCAGCTCCATTTTCAAATGGGACTTAATTAAACTTAAAAGCTTTTGCATTGCAAAAGAAACCATAAACAAAATGAAAAGACAACCTACAGAATAAGAGGAAATATACTCAAACAAAGCAACCAAAAGGGATTAATCTCCAAAATATAAAAATAGCTCATGCAGCTCTATGTCAAAAAAACCCCAAACAACCCAATAAAAAAATGGACAGAAGATCTAAATAGACATTTCTCCAGAGAAGACATACAAATGGTCAAAAAGCACATGAAACAATGTTCAACAGCACTATCAGAGAAATGCAAATCAAGACTACACTGAAGCATCACCTCACACCAGACAGAATGGCCTTATCAAAAAGTCCACAAATAATAAATGCTGGAGAGGGTGCGGAGAAAAGGGAACCTTCCCACACCATTAATGGGAATGTAAATTTGTACAATCACTATGGAGAACACTATGGAAGTTCCTTAAAATACTAAAAATGGAACTACCATATGACCCAATCTACTCCCAGGCATATATTTTGAGAAAATGATAATTTGAGAAGATACATGCATCCTAGCACTATTTACAACAGTCAAGACATGGAAGCAACCTAAATATCCATTGACAGAGGAATGGATAAAGAAGATGTGGTATTAGTACAAATATACAATAGATATATTACTTGGCCAACAAAGAATTCAATAATGCCATTTGCAACAACATGGATAGACCTATAGATTATCATACAAGGTGAAATAAGTCAGACAGAGAAAGACAAATATTGTATGATATCACTCATACGTAGTACAGGGAACCATACCCAATATTCTGTAATAACCTATATGGGAAAAGAATCTGAAAAAGAATGAGTATATGTTCATGTATAACTGAATCACTTTGCCATTCGCCTGAAACTAACACAACACTGTAAATCAACTATATGCTAGTAAAATTAGAAAAACAACAACAATAAAAGAAACGCAGTCTGGGGCTTTGTCCAGATCTACTGAATCAGAGTCCTTCCATTTTAACAAACTTCCCAGAGACCCCTCACTAAAGTGGAAATGGATGCTAGGGCCTCTGACCCCGCCTGATTCCTTTGGGCTCACAATGATGCTGCCTTTCTACCAGCAAAGTCGGCCTTCGTTACTTGACCTCTTGCCCGCAGAATTCATCAAGGGAAAGGGAATGCATCAGTTTCACTGCCCTTGGGGAATGAACCTAGGGTGGGCTCCCATCTCCTCCCTCCTGCAGGAAGTGGGCACCAAAAGGAATGCATCATCCTCCAAGTTTTCTGATGTACAAAATCTGTACACTGTTCTTGGCAGCCTCTGAAAAGCATTTTTGAATGCGGTGGGGAGCCAAACACCTTTTCTAGGCTCTGGTTAAAACCAGTGCAAATAAATAAAAACCAGTTGTTGATCCACACAGCAGAGTCCTGCCTGCACTTAGGAAAGGTTACTTTATCTCCAAACCAAGATCACTGGAAAGTAACTGACAGCTCCAAGTGGGGTACTTGTAGCTTCTCTCAGCTCTACCTAATCTCACCTTTACACCCATCCCCCTTCTATCAGGCTGAAACCAGTCCAGGCTGTAAATGGAGCCAAGTGCAGACATCACCTTTCATGTCAAACACACAGTAGTGCGCTGGTCAAGGCTTAACAACCAGCTCTTTGTGGGAGGGGCATGTTGGTAGCATTTGGTTACTTCATTGCTGTAAATACTCCCATCACAGCCAATTTTAAGCTATCAGCACTTTAACAACCAGCTCACAAGATTTCTGTATATTTAACACGTGGCTCTTGCGAGCTGGATCCAGGACACAACAATCCTAAGACTAAGAGATTCATAGGCTTAAACTGGGGCTTGTGCAGGGAGGGGCAATGGAGGAGCACACTGTTCTCCATAGTAAAGAGGATGAACTGGGCAGTAATGGATGGTCAGCAGTGGTCTCAGAGGAGAGGAAATCCGTCTGCTCTCAAGATTTCTACCTTTCTTCCTAGCATCTGAGAACAGCAACGTGGCAGAAGGCCTGGGATTTTTCAGACTTCAGGGCACTCAGCTTTGCCTTTAATGGAAAACCAACCTGGGTTGTACCAATGGAAAGAGATAAGTAATACCAATACTTCTGCCTATCTCCAATGGCCAGAGGAAGTAGAAAGTAGCTGTTTCTTTTTGGATCTCCCTGCAACAATACCACTGAATGTGCATGTTTTAAGACCAATGCATAAAGTTAACAGTAAAAAGAGATCAAGTGGAATGAATGAGCCCAACTCATGCTAGTTTCTAAACCCATCCTTCCTAACTGGCTGGAAAGGGAGGTGGGTATAAGATGCACACACCACCCTCTCTCCTGGTATGAAGAAACCCCAGAATAAGTTCCCTAGTCCAAGAGTTCTAGACTAAGTAAAAAGCCCAGTGGCTGTTTACTCTATATCTCTATATGACCTGGGGCTACTCTTTAAGCTGCCAGAACCTCTGGTTTCCCCATTGCCAGTTGGGACCCATCATGGTTTTAAGGAGGGCTCTTCCAGTTGCAAGGAACAGAAGCTACTCAAACTGGACCAAGTGTAACAATGTGTTGTAAGAATGTAGGCTCATTTAGGATTCTAGAGCAAGGCATCAGGTACATGCAGGAGCTCAAGAAAAATACACTGCTGCCAGGATTGAGGCAGTTTTCTTTCCTCTGCTTCCAAAGAGATTACTATTTGCTCCATTCTCCTCCTCTGAAGACAGACTTCCTTGTGTCTTTAAACTTGTACCCAGCATGTCATGGTCACCAGTCATTGCTCAACATCAGGAGTTCTCATGTCGTGTTCTCAATTCTAAGCGTGACTTCCCTTGGAAATCAAATTTATAGGACTGAGAAACTAACTGACCTACATTATGTGTTTAAGCCAAGGCATGTGTCACAGGACACTGCCTTCTGACAGTCTTTAGCTTTGGTGTCTGCCCAGGTATGTTCCTCTTGGCTATGACTAGAGAAGCAAGTGGGGAGAAACACATGATATGAAGGATTGCCCTTTACAGGGGCAATGGGCAGAGCCCACATAGCCCTAGGGCCTCCCAAGACTGGCAGACTGGACACACTAATGAATACGAAACAACGTAACAGACACCTAGAAACTGCCAGCTTTTTGCAAGGTGTTGAAGAAATCCATAGTGTAATACTATATTGTCGATTTCTGAGGATGGCAAATTTTATAAAGTACATGAATAAGTATCATGTAATTTCATTGAAACAGCATTAGAAGCATTCTTAGGTCCATCTTACAGATGAAAACATGGATATGCAGAAAAAATAAGTAGTTACCTCAAGTTCCAGCTGTTAGGCAATGGCAGAACCAGACTTCGTGTCAGATTTTCTGACTACAGATCCTGTGCTCTTTCCTCCTGGGAAAGGATCAGACAATAAAGGTGGGGAGAAAGGACAGAAACACTATGAAGGTTTATCTAGAGCTCAGGACTTAAGTTTTAAGTGAAAGAATAAAAAAAGAAAACTGTTTGAAACAAAATAAGTTTATTGGCTTATGTAACAGATTTTAGGCGCATCTGGACTCATGACACGGACCACTAGTATTCTTTTACATTTTTATTTATTGAAGTGGAGTTGATTTACAATTTTTTGTGTTAATTTCTGCTATATGGCAAGGTGATCCAGTTATACATATATACACATTCTTTCTTTTTTTAATATTCACTCCCACTATGGTTTGTACTAATGGAACATAATGGAAAATAATATAATACCACAGGACATTGAATATACTTCCCTGTGCCTTACAGTAGGACCTCGTTGGCTGCCCACTCTGTACATCACAGCTTGCATCTGCTAATCCCAAACGCCCAACTCCTCCCCCTATCCTCGTCCCCTTGGCAATCACAAGTCTGTTTTCTACATTATGAGTCTGTTTCATAAGATAGGTTCGTTTGTGTCATATTTTAGGTTCCATGTGTAAGTGATATCGTGTGGTATTTTCTTTCTGGCTTCCTTACTTAGTATGATAATCTCCAGTTGAGTCCATATTGCTGCAGATCACATTATTTCACTACTTTTTATGGGCGGCTAGTATTCCTCTCTATATCTGCCACGTCTTCTGTATCTGTTCCTCTGTCAATGGATATTTAGGTTGTTTCCATTTCTTTTGACTATTGTGAACAGGGAACATTGGTATCACCTGTCTTGGTATCACTTCAAGGGTTCCCATTTCTTTGGCAGACTTCCCTGACAAAGAGACAAGAGGACCACTAGCAGTTCTCATGGTTTCAAATCCAGAAAGAAAAAAAAAAAATCTCTCATCACAACAGTCCAATACAGAAACTGGTTCTCAGACTTCACTGAGTCCTGGGCCCATTCCTGGGCCAACTCATCACTTTGGCTTGGTAGCTTGCATGATCTCATAGGTCTGTCTAGGGTCACAGGTTCATCACTGGATGCAGGGTTGGTGTCTGTCTACCCCAAATCCTGGGACCTGAGATTAGGGGAGGGCTGGGTCTCTAAAGAAAAACTGAGGTGCTGTTACCAAAATAAGGGGTAATGGCTGCCAAACAGCTATCTCCCTTGGGGTGGAAAAGGCAAAGAGCATTTGAGCCTGAGTGAACCTCGGCGGTGGCGGTGGCGGGGGGGGGGGGGCGCGGGGACCACAAATGGGAGTCAGCACACCACACTTGAATGTGGACAGAGAAGGCGCCCAATTAATACTGACAAAGAAGTGAATGAATGTTGGTTCACACTGTCATAGCATAATGAAGACAGGGACCCTCTGGAGCATAGGATACATAAAGGAACGTTGAAGAAAAGATGCTAGATCCATGCTGGGAAGCACCCTTTGAAGTGCCATGCTGTTTTTATCAGGCCATGAGAGTTTTTGAAGGTTTTTTGATCAGGGGTGTGCCATGGTCAAAATTTGAAGAAAAAAACACTAGAAAATTTTAAAGTGCTATACTAAGTGAGAGCATTATTTTTTTGTGGGCCAGGAGTGCTCTCCTTGCCTGTGAAGGCTTTTGCTTGATCTGAAAGTCCTTAAGAAAAGAAAACCACAAACATGTCACTGGAAAGAGTAGCAGCAGGCTATCCTATCAAAGCCTGATTAGATATACCCTCCCCCTTTCAGGGCCTCGAAGTATGTAGCCCCACCCATATGAAGGTGAAGGTCTGAACTCCAAGACACTGGAGTTTCTCAGACTCACATCTGTGGGATGGTTGAACAGGTCTGGGTGCGGCCCCTGGGGTGTGTGAACATCTTTCTTAACCAAGGAGCACTTGATGGAATGCAATTCTGAATCATGATTAGGCATGATTTATGGGCATTCATTATTCCATCTGACTGGGGGGTCCTCGATGAGAATTTCAGGGTGAAATGTCTCAACACTGATGCATCCCCAGGATGAGTCAAATCATCAAGTGATGACTTGAATCAACTGGGGATGGAAGAGTATGGACAGAGGGCTCTGAACGACACAATTTCTTCCTATTTTATGTGGAGCCGTGGCTGCTTCTGTCCAAAACAGAGAACAAATGTCAGAATTGAAAAAAAAAAAAAACAACAAAAAAGATATACTTGCAGAGCTCAGGCATCAAGGTTTATTGGTGAACTTATTCCAGGAGTGATCACACTAGAGTAGTCCTGTTCATTTTATATTGCTATGAATATTTAAAGTCTTCTGAAGCAACTTTTCTAAGAGGTGCACTACTAAAATCTTTATAAATACTCAACAAAGTATGAGGGCTTTCAAATAAAGAGAAGTGGCAGACAGAGCTCACGGGAGTCATCTGAGGATGGGGCAGGGGAGGGGACATTTACTGAGCTTCCCTGATACAATGAATTCCCCTGCTATGACCTGGAGGCCTTGTCCCAGGACAAAGTCCTGGGATTGTGGATCTCACTAGGTCCTGGACTTGTTCCTGAACCAACCAGCCACCTGGCTGGGTGGATGTGATGATCTCACAGGCCCAACAAAGGCCACAGGTTCACCACTGGATCAAGGATGGATGCCAGCCCACCCAAACTCATGGAACCTGAGTGGGTGACTCCCCAAAGAAAAACTAAGCTGCTGTTAGCATTAGAAGGGGTACTGGCTGCCGAGGCGGCAAAAACAACAAGAAAGCCCTCAGGGTGAGAAGACTGAAGTACATTTGAGGGCTGAAGCTCCTGAAACCTTCCCCAGGGTTGGGGTAGTGTAGGTGTCTGCCTTTTGAGGTTGAATCTCTGCTCTGTTACTCATTAACTCAGTGACTTTGAACAGGTTACCCAATCTAATATTTGGCTACCTCTTCTGCAGGAGAGGGTACCAACAGTACCTATTTGATAGGATTGATTTGAGGATTAAATGAGATTATGCATGTACAACAATTAGTATAATGGAAGTGCTCCCTAAGTGAAACTGAGTCATCTTGACATGTAACAGGTCAGCCCCACTCCCTAGAGGAGACTTGGGTGAGAGTCTTACTCAATAAGCAGATTTTAGTGCAATTCAGATATTTTCCATCTGCTAAGAGCACTCACCCATTGTCTGCTTTTAGTTCTCATGCTCTTTCCTCTCTCTGAATTTTTTAAATCTCGTGAAGCTTAAGAGGGGGTTAAAATGCCCCAAACTCTCTATTTTGGTGCATTAATAGAGCAGGCTAGAAACACTGGTTCTCCCACAAGAAGACACATGCTCCTGGGATTTCCCTGGCAGTCTCAGAAGAGCCTGAAGGTCTGTCGTTAGCAGCTGGATCAGGGTGGGAAAAGGGACCATTTTCAAATTGTTAGATTTTTTTCTTTTAATTGCACATTATTTATTCTTAGCCAGAAAAATATGGCTGAGCCCTCTGCAGGGACTGTTTCCTTGCTGTGTCCTCAAGGATGCTGGGACCAGCCAAAGACTGCAGCTGGGGTCGCCGGGGCTGCCCAGAGAACCGGTAGTGTCTGCACAGGGTTACACAAGTGGGGAGGGGAGCAGTTCACCTAAGATGAGTGAGCAAAGGGCTCCTTGGAGGAAAGGTTTTAACACCAAAACATCCTGTTCTTACTCCAGCCACTGAAAAACCAAGCTGTACTTTCTGAAGGGCTCACTATTGCAAAGGGCATAAAGAGGTGGTTGACATAGTTCTAAGGAGGAAGGGGGCTGATATGGAGAATTGAAGAACCAAGTCAAAAGTGGAAGGAAAATCTTACACCCCATTAAAAAATATATATATTTATGTAAAATCACATGGATCTATAGAGAAATTTTTAAAAATTAAGAGCATATGGGCTCCAAAAGCAGACCCATGTTGAAATTTGTTTCACCACTTCCTAGCTTGTGTGATCTCCCTGATGCTCAGTTTCCTCATCTATAAAATTATAGTATTTCAGTTCAGTTCAGTTCAGTTGCTCAGTTATGTCTGACTCTTTGCGACCCCATGGACTGCAACACGCCAGACCTCCCTGTCTATCACCAACTCCCGGAGTCCACTCAAACTCATGTCTGTTGAGTCAGTGATGCCTTCCAGCCATCTTATCCTCTGTCGTCCCCTTCTCCCCCTGCCCCCAATCCCTCCCAGCATCAGGGTCTTTTCAAATGAGTCAGCTCTTTGCATCAGGTGGCAAAAGTATTGGAGTTTCAGCTTCAACATTAGTCCTTCCAATGAATATTCAGGACTGATCTCCTTTAGGATGGACTGGTTGGATCTCCTTGCAGTCCAAGGGACTCTTAAGAGTCTTCTCCAACACGACAGTTCAAAAGCATCAATTCTTTGGTGCTCAGCTTTCTTTATAGTCCAACTCTCACATCCATACATGACCACTGGAAAAACCATAGCCTTGACTAGACGGACCTTTGTTGACAAAGTAATGTCTCTGCTTTTTAATATGCTGTTTAGGTTGGTCATAACTTTCCTTCCAAGGAGGAAGCGTCTCTTAATTTCATGGCTGCAGTCACCATCTGCAGTGATTTTGGAGCCCCACAAAATAAATTCTCTCACTGTTTCCACTGTTTCCCCATCTATTTGCATTAAGTGATGGGACCAGATGCCATGATCTTCGTTTTCTGAATGTTGAGCTTTAAGCCAACTTTTTCACTCTCCTCTTTCACTTTCATTAAGAGGCTCTTTAATTCTTGCTTTCTGCCATTAAGGGTGGTGTCATCTGCATATCTGAGGTGATTGATATTTCTCTCAGCACTCTTGATTCCAGCTTGTGCTTCATCTAGCCCAATGTTTCTCATGATGTACTCTGCATATAAGTTAAATAAGCAGGGTGACAATATACAGCCTTGACATACTCCTAGTACGTATAGCATTTCATTCACATATTTTGAGGATTCAGTGAGTCAGTACATGTATAGTAGTGTTTGGTACCTAGTAAGACAGTGGTAAATGTCAGCCGATATTGTCACTTATTGAGAAGACAGAAGCCTAATGGTTAAGGGAGTAGGAGTACCATTCTCAGGAAGCCCTTATTTCCTCGTTACAATCATAGTGATCTCACCTCTCTGTTGCTTTGTCTTTCTTTCTCTCCCTTTCATGCCTCAGTCCTTGCTGTCCTTGTGCTTGTCCACACTTTTCCATTTGCCTAAGTAGCAAACTTCTATCCATCTTTCAAGATCATCTCCAATGTCACTTCTTTGTGAAGATTTTTGTGGTATCTGTTTCTCAAAGAGAAAGAATCAGTCTTCCCTGGGGCCCAAGACTACCTGCCACATACATGTGTAGCAACAGCACACGGTAAACTCTGTTTCTTGTACACTGGTCATCAACAAGGCCAACTGTTGAGTTCCCTGGGGACAGAGATCATGATTTATACTTCCTGGTCTAAATAGCTCCTGGCACATAAGAGGTCATTGTCAAGTGTTTGTTGAATGGGAGCATGAAAATTGAGGGTGACTGCTCTAAAAAGATGGCTCCTCTCTAAGGAAATACAGAAAGGAAATGGACCGAAGCTGCATCCTGGGAAACTTCAGCTGGACACAGAATTCCCTTGGTGAGAGTGTTAGATACCAGGCCCAGTTCCCATGGGACTGTGTGGAATTTCCTCTAAGGGTCTTGAAAAAGGAAGACTTCTTATTTTAGGGATGATTCTGATGTGCGATTGCTTCAAGACAGGTCTCCAGTCTGATCTGAAGTTCATAATACCACCCATAAGTAGTTCAGATGACTGAGAAGGGTCTTGGCTCTCGGTCAACTGGTCATCCAGATGGTTTCCTGTGTTAGGCACTAGCAAGGAGGCTGGGAAAGAATGTGGCTGCATGTGTCTGAAAGGAGACTGAGAAGTCTCTCCCACAAGCCTGAATGCTGGAAGACAAGCAAGTGGAGTAGCTTGCCAAAGACCACAACGTTACTGTGTGTTCAAACACCCATGTCTAATGATCCAACTTCTTTCTTTCAACTAGAAGTGTAGAGAAGACATGAAGGAGGGATCAGAGTCCACAGCAGTGCTCTCCTGCCTCCTGTTACTAGGTAGCACCCCCAAGGGCCATCCAGCATCTGCCACATGCCAGGTGCCAGGTCCTGTCCTAGTGGAGGTATTAAGAGGGTGACATACAATGCCAAACATCTGATGACAAATAATGAGTTAACTTTAGGTAAAAAGTACTTTGAAAGGGCAAAATGGTGTGATTAGGAGAAAAAGTAGAAAAGAAGGCAGGTTCCCCTTCACTGTCATCCCTTCACCTAACACTAGCAAGGAAGGCATTACTTTCCCACATTTTTTAACAGATGAAGTTTCAGAAAACACAGAATAAAGCTAATAATAAAGTATTTTCAATAATCTACTCCCCCAAATGCAAAAGAACATACGGCTATAGTGTTTAAAAAAAAAAAACAACCAACTTTTAGTTTTAGGATGCATAGAAGAACAAGAAGTTATCAAATGTGATTTGGTGCTTAGAGAAAGGCCCTATGAATTCACGTCTTGACTGATTTGCTGGTTGGCCTCAGGAAGGCCTATTGGCTATCTGGGTTTTAGAGAACAGAGGCTGGGGAAGGCCTCCTGGAGTCAATGACACACGACACTTTACAATACCCAGTGTGACAGGAGTTGCCAAGTGCTGTGGGATATAGTGAGTCGAGTTTGATCATTTCAACCAAAAACCATCCTGCTTTGGTCCCCACTGGCTGACAATGGCCAGGTAACACAGGATGACTTCCTGAAAGATGCAGCCTGGCTGGGCATGGCTGCTCACTCTCCCAGGCGATGAGCCTGACCCGCCCTGAGCAGGAACTGTGTTGTTTAGAGGCTCCCTTGGCTGCTATGTAGGCTGAACTCAGGCAATCCTGACTTGCCTGGCACAGTTAATGAGTTGTAGCTTAGCACAGTGCTATTAAAAGCAGGGTGAGCCAAAGACACTGACACATTTGGGTAAGAGAGACACACAGTATGAGTGGAAGTTGAGACAGAATCGAGAAAAGAAGGAATGGAAACCCTGATTTAATTCCCCAAAGTGCAAATGTGCTTGAGATTTAAGAAAATCTTTCATTTACGTGATTTCAAGTGTCAATCAAGTCCATGTCTAATCAAGGTGCTCTTAGGATCAATCATATGGCTGGAAATAATAAGTGAAAACACCAAACCAACCACAAGACATGACACAATTTGAGCTCTGTTCTGAGCGGGCAGTTAAAAGCAACAAGAAAATGAAAAACATCTTTCCCATTAAAGAGATGTGAAAGCGGAAGTGAAGAGAGTCTGGTGGAAAAACCAAGGACACAGATATAAGATACAAATCTGTACATTCATTTCATTCTCCGTGTTGGCAATAGTTGTCTACATGTGCCACTCAGGTCTCACCCAGGTACCCTGTGACCCCACCCATGTATGATGCTTCTGATGCCAATTTTCCAGGGCAGGGTATGAGCTCAGTGAAGGAAGAAGGTGCAGTGAATCTGTGTTGTTCCTGTGGTAAACCAGCCCTTCCTAAGTGGCAAACAAGGACAGGATAAACAATTCACATGTGACCCACATATTCAAATCCCTCAGAACCCAGCACCTACTCACTCACCTTCTGCTTGCCCAGGGCAAGCTTCCGGAATCAGAAGCCTTGCCCTCCATCCCCAAAGTCCTGGCTCCCTTGCCCTCTCCTTTTGGCTCCTCTGCTCTCACAGCAGAAGCTGGGAGTGCACTGTAAACCTGGCTCCCAGGCTGCAGCTCAGGATGTACCTGGAGGGGATGTGATGAATGCAACAACTCAATAACATGAGCTGGCCTGGGACAACATGTCACAAGTAACTGATTTATTAATACAACCCTGGGAGACACACCCAGCTTTGTGACAGGACTGTCTGCACTCTGGCTCTCTAGTTATTCCAGACTGTTAATGGGAGTTCCAGAAAATGGTTGATTTGACAATTGAATTTAGGAAGAATAAAATATGTTTCCCAGGAGATAAATTCAGAAACAGTCATTGGAATGTGACTCTTTGCAGCTTAATTGTAGTTCACGAGCAGTGGAACTCTCCCTAAAGGAAACCAGAGCTACCCAGAGCACATCAGAAATTAGCACAACGGTGCTGCCAGGGACCACAGGAGACTACACTTGTAACTTCTGATCATGGTCTTTGCTTATTTGAAACAAATATAAAAATATGCATCACGTCAAAACAAAACTTTGTCAGAAATTCAAGAGACAAACATACCACCAAATGGAAAAGTCATTTAATTCAAAAATCATACTTCCACTCATTTCACAGAGATTGTCACATAAACCAACCAAATGTAAGAAAGCCAAGTTTCAGAGGCCACTCAACAGAAACTATATTTTCTTTATAGATATGCTTAGTGACGCGAACGCAGTTTTTTCTTGTTGTTGTTCTAAAGCCCGAACATGGTAAATTGTTTTATGAATAACAGGGGAAAAGTTCTATTCTAGTCACAAGTTACTTTTTAATTAAGAAATAGGATTCTACACACCAGTCAATATTCAATACTGAATTGAAGTTTAAAACAGTGCATTTATGGTTTTTAAAAAAACATTAAAGTGCCATTTTTAAGTACTTTATTGATATTATATCACACAGCACTTTATAATATACTCAAAGGTAGCCTAAATTATGAACTAAACATGCAAATATTTTCTTCAAAGTAATGGACAAAATGTCTTTTAGAGTGCTTGTGAACACTACCCTAGTATGAATGACTGACTGTTTATGAGTTTGATCTTTTTTATTCCAACATGACTCTTAATAAGTTAATAAGGAATATAGCTGTAGATAGTAACCATCTGATAAATATGAACAAAATTTCAAAATGGCACTTAATTTACATCTTTGATCGTCTATCAACAGCCTCTCTTGTTTCTGTAATTCTCAACCTTTAAATCTTAAAGGCTGTCAAGGCTCAGCAACTGCCAGCTTATGTGGGTTTCTAGAAGAGAGTCTGTTTCGTTATATATGTAAATATGAGCTATACACACACACACACACACACACACACAAACACATACTAATACATATACACTTAAGAATCACCAGATGAATCTCTTTTCACAGGTACAAGGTTGACCCTGGCATCTGGATACCCAAAGAAGCTGCATGCAGGGTCTGTTTGGACAGTTCTATAGAAATGGTTGATGTGGAAAGGTGCTGAATGTCTTGGCCCCTCCAGGACTGCCCAGGTAATTCTGACGCTTTATCACTACTCTTGGTTCTCACTGACTACACTCAGTAGAATTCTGATGTAATAGTAATTGCTATACTTACATGGGTCCAGGACTGTGCTAAGGTCCTTAGCCTTGCTTGCTAAGGCATTCTGCCTTGGAAGATGTTTTCATCTTGTAGTGGCCTGTAAAACTTTTGTAAAATATTAGTTGTGACCTTTTCATGTGATAGATTTTCCCCCCTATTAAGAATTACATTTATCTTTCTTTAAAAAAATCCACAGTTCTTCAGCCTGGTTTATCCCTTTCTGCTCCCAGCATTACTTTACACTCAATCCTTTTCTTCTAGGAATACAAGTCCTCCCATTAGGAGGCCACATTTTAGCCAGGGCTGGCTCTGGATGATGTGCCTTCTCTACACAGCCTCTCCCTCTGTTCTAGGAAGTTCCTTAGTTAGACAGGTACTGTAGGCAGTGAAAGGGAAAAGCTAATCATGACTTGGTGGAGTCTGGTCTCAGGTGTGCTCAGGTTTCTGCAAGGTCCATTACTCCACGGCTATTGTCACTGGGAGGCTACACTTACAGAAAAGTGATTCTGCACCCAGCACACCAGCCTGACTGTCAAACACATTTGAAGCATGACGAGATACATTTTTTAAATGCTGACACAGGGTGTGTGAGAGGACACCCAGCTGGAGTGGGGCAGGGTTGTCTAGGTAAACAATCACTGTCAAGTTTGCCAGATATGACAGATAACTCCCTAGAACACCTAGGCCATTCCTTTCAAAGTCAGGTAGTCAAGCGGCTGTTGAGTTTCCTCACTGCCGGCTACCTACTTGGGTAACAGGATTGCTCATAAAACATTCAATGCTAGGGGAACTGCGAGTGCCGTAACAGCCACTGTTGTACCCAGGAGTTCTCTGTCTATAAAGCTGAGTGGTCCAGATTTGCTTCTTTTGGAAACAGAAGCCAGAAGATGAAATGTGCCAATAGACAATCATGAGTAGTTGATCACGTTACTTCAGCCTATTATTTCAGTCTCACTACTCCTCAATCATGGATGTTTTTAGAATCTATAGTCAAAATAGTTTTTGGCGTCACTGGGGTTGCTGCTTTCAAGAGACACAAACTCTCATGGCAGAAGGACCTCCATCTGAGCTGTAGGCAGGGCATACATAACTGCAGAATCTTGGCAAACCTGAAATGACACTGTCACTAGCATGATTTTGTGTCGCTAATACCAGCTGGCCAATACCTGATTGTTCCATTTTCTCTCTTTCTCTCTGCCTCTCTATCCAAAAAGGACTCAGCAAGAGGACATGAACTGGAATTATGCTGGGGAGGGGGGGGGGGGGGGAAACACCAAAACCCAGTTTGGTCTGGCATAAGGAAATACATATTGTCTGTAGAAATACTAAAAAACCAAGCTAAAAACTGACTCCAATCCTGGGACACCATGGCTGGCAGTGCTATGCAGGATCCGTGCCTCTATGTTCAGATTTGAAAAGAGAAGAGAATATCATCAGTCTTGAGCAAGTTAGGACTTTACTTGCCTGGGGAGTTGGGGGAAGAATGTGAAACTAATTGTCTTCTCAAGATATGGTATTCTGTAGCTATGGAATTCTGGGAGTACCTGGAGGAGGAGTGAGAGACTGATCTTGATGTCTGCAGAAGACTCAGGCTATGTCTGCCAACCTGATCCCAGGGCCTTCCAAAAGCAACATGAGACTCCTGGGAAAGCTCAGAGATTTTGGTTCATAGTATTCCACTCTGATACCCAGTTCACTCCCCTAATCTGCCCTAACATTGCTTCTTCCAAAAGACAAGAGTCAGAAGTGAGGAGCAAAGGTAGTGGACGGCAAAACCCATTTTTCAATCTTTAAGTTCCTTCTTTTTCATTGGCTCATACTCTGAACAGTGTCTCCAGTTCTGTAGCTGATGGGGAGGAGGGGAGCCTGGCCAAGGAAAAGGAAGCAGAGCAGCCATCTGTCAGGGTCCAGCATTGTCCAGAGAAGCCAGGAAAGGCTCTACCTAAAATTCCCATTTGCACCAGTCCAATTTCCCTCAGCTTCAAATCAGGGCCAACTGAGGAGGGAGGGACATGCTTCCAAAGTGGTCAAGGCGGGGCCAAATGTTTACAGGTATGCTTCGGTAAGGAACTCTGAAAGCCAGGGTCTGGACCTTCTGGGTGCCCCCACAGTAGCTCCAGTTAAGGTTCTGATGGGGCAGGGGATCTAAAACGTCAAATGTATTAAAAGCGTTATGTTTCACTCTAGTTAGAAAGCACAGTGGTACAGAGTGTGCTGGTCCCCTCTGCCCCCTGTGAACAGGTCCCCAAGCTGTTCAAAGTCTGCAAGGAGTACATGTATGCTGCCCCTGTGTGCCTTTTCTTCTTGGGTTTTCAATAATAGCTTCCCTGAGTCCTATCTCAGTCTTCTCCAATCTTAATTCTTACTCCCTCATCCATTGGTAGTGTCTTGCTTGCTCTGGGTTGGGTAATAGCTGTGTCATCCCTGAGCTGATGGAATGAATCACAACAAACTCCTATTACCTTTAAAGTCATCTATAAAGCTATAATAGCACAATCTCCATCCCTCTTTGGAGTTTTTTTTCTTATTTTGGAGCCAGAGGAAATCTGAGATGAATAAACATGTTTAGTGAAAAAGGAAGAAGCAGCATATCAAGAACTAAATATCCTAAGCCAGTTGTTCTTAGAACCTAGACACAGAAAACATTTGCAAATTTTAGCTTGGACTTGGTTATAAAGCCTTATAAGATGTGCCGGAAGAATAAGATACAAGGAGCACACAACTATCCCATCTTCTGTCCTGGTACTTTGGGGTACCAAGAAATACACCTGAGAAGAAAAATGAAAAAAAAAAAAATCTAACCCTCGGCCTCACCTGTTTAAATCCTGAGCTTCATCTTACTACTGGGTAGGAGTTCTTGGAAAAGTTAATTGCCTGAAGATGCTCTTTCCATCTCCAAATCCAAAGCCCAAGAAATGCTTAAAAAAACACATCTGGATAAAGAAGACTGAACACCATTAATGTGCCACGTCCACCACCAAGAACCAGCAAGAATATGTGGAAATATCTTCTTCCTCAAGGCAAGAGAGGGGCTGACCTTGGCTCTCTCTGACCATGTGTCCCCCTCTCTGCCTCATATACACACTTGTTCAGCAATCAAAGCTTAAATGCGTGAAGCAACTAGCTTAAAGAATATCAAATATAAAACTTTGCCATATAGTATTTCAAATCACTCTATTTACAAATTTATCTTTTAAAAAAATGTAAAAGATACAGTAATTCAACACAATTCAAGTTTTTCTTTTCTTCTTTAAAGTTCCCTCAAGAGGAATTCCAGAAGCAGGACACACTCTGGAACAAGGCTGCCATTCCTGAAGGGCTCGCAGGGAGCTTGACAGTCCCTCACTTTGGAGTTGGTCTGCCCAGAATCACTCTTGCAGGGACATTCAAGTGTGGAAAATACTTGGACTCTCTTCTTTGGAAGCCAAGTGGAGTTGAAATGTCCAGGCCAAACTTCCCCATCCAAGGTGGTCTTCCACAAGACCCAGCCCCTTCTGGTCCAGGAAATCCTCTTTCTCAGAAGGTACCCTTCCCACCTTCCATGCCCCAACCTTGTGGCATCCTCTAAATCACAATGGCTTATGATATTAGTCTCACACCCCAAAAGCCTGAGAAACAATTCCCTTTTTCTGAGTGGCAGTGAACATGTATGTCCTTTTAAACTGGAGGCCATGGGGTTATTAGCTCAGGAGTCATGCCTGAAAACCTCCAGGCACCAGTGCTGAGCAACCCAGGGCATGGCCAGGGGGGCTGGTCAGTGGTAGGCTAGAGGCAGGCAAGGGCAGGGGGAGGGACAGGTGAACAGGAAGGAATGAGAGAGATAGAGGGTGTTCCTCTTTAGGAGGCAGCATGTTGCCCTCTAGAAAACAGACACGAGTTGCATGCAAGAACAGAAATATTAAGCCTGTATGTAATTTAATCTCAAGAGGTTACTAGAGTTTGCTCCAAATATATCTTGGTGCTGCTGAAATTCATCAAAAAGGGAACAGTTCTCAGCTGCTATTCCATCTGCCCCCAAGTAGACCTTGTTAATTAAGTCAGTTAGTCGTGTCCGACTCTTTGCAACCCCATGGACTATACAGTCCATGGAATTCTCCAGGCCAGAATACTGGCGTGGGTAGCCTTTCCCTTCTCCAGGGGAGCCTCTCAAAGCAGGGATCAAACCCAGGTCTCCTGCATTGCAGGCGGATTCTTTACCAGCTGACCCATCCGGGAAACACAGAACTTGACCAGGTTGTTGGAAAACCATTCAAAAAATGACTGAAAGGGGGAGGAGGCAAAAAAATATGTCATGCAAAGATTTTGAGTTACTTTTTGGTTTGGTTTAGAGGAGGCTGGGTCGCCATGGTTATGAGGTGATGGCAGCCCTCGGTGGCAGAGAAGTTCCCAGCTTGGAAGGGGGGCCCTGGAGTGTTTGTGTTCTCTTGCATGAGAGGACCGGACAGAATTCTGCTGATGCTGGGCCAATGGCTGCTTTAGAGATGGTGAGATTGGATCTTGTGTAACCAGTGCCGTGACCCCTCTCCATCCTTCATGCAAACAAACAGACCCAGCAGCCCGGAGCACTGCGGGGCTCAAGTATTCAGAGGTGGGATAGAGTGAGCGTCTACTGTAAACAAAAGCAGTGGACCCAGCCTGGATCTCAGGCCACTGCCCAGCCCTGTCAGAGCTGGCTACACTGCATGCTCTTGGGGACTACTTGTATCTCATTTACTTCCTTTTTCAGAAGGTTGGGTTTTGGATGACTGTGAAAACAAAATGAGCACACCCCATATAGGGTGCTAAATGAGAGACATGGCTCTGTAAGCCTTTCTCGTGGTAATCAAAATCACATGGCCTCCTCTGCCAGTTTCCTTCTGTTTCTTGCAGCATCACCGCATGTCAGCTGAGATGATCATGGGGATGTGTGACACCAGAGTTCAGGAAAACGTTCGTGCTGACAGGTAGCAGCAGAGTCAGTCACCCTGTATTTCTCAGCGGCAAAGAGCAATGGTCCACAACACTGGAATCAGCAGTTGTTATGGATACAGTGGAAAGCTCAGCAGTTCTGCCAGGGCTCCTGGTTAGAGGTACTCCACGTAGTTCTCAGGTATGAGGCCCGTCTTTCCATTCAGAGTCCCCTCCAACCAGCCAGGCTCCTGGGATGGATGCACTGTATAGGAAGCGAGGAGAGAGAGAAGATGACGTTACACACAGGACAAGGTAGGGGGGATATGGACTGCGCTTGTGTGGAGGAAGCTTACAGATGAGTGCCATTGCTTGTTAAGGAACATAATTCTTGTACTTGTTTAAACCAGAGGTTTTTCACCCATTGGGGAACCTGGTGAAGGTGATTCTGAACTTTCTCCATAATTAAAAGGAGAAAAGACACAGACACTTAAATTCTACTTACAATTTTAGGAGTTTCATGGACTTTGCAAAGTTCCTGATTTTAACTATAAAGAAGTAACATTTCAATTTTTTAGGATAGAGGCTAGATTTTTAGAGATCACAGTCATGATATTCCCTCTCTATTTTTACCCAGGTATCCATCCATCTATGTGCTCATCTACCCACCCAGTGCTGACTATGTACCAAAGTATCCATGGAGGACTGCTGAGAACCAGTCCTTAAAGATACCTAGCTCCTAATAATTTTATTTCCCTTCAAATCCTGACCCTCTGCTTCCAATTTCCTTGCAAATTCCCTCTGCATTTTTAAAAAGTATCTTACAGTCTTTGAATGGCCCTCTCTTGTTTCCAACCATACCCTTCCTTAGTCTTCTTTCTCATTCTCTACAGTTTTCCTCTTTCCTATATACAAGTCTGAGAGCTGTCCTCTCCCTCTCTATTGCAATTTAGAAAATTTCTACCCCTTTGATTTTTCCATATCCAAAGACTACATACCCAATGTTCTGTGATATGACAATCCATCTCCATGGAAACCACTGTGACACTGTAAAAATTACACACAATCTAGCTGAGTCCGCAAAGCAGTCAACAGCAGGAAGGGAGAAAGAAGGGATCATGGACTTGGGAGAGGGGGCTGTTCATGTTTGTGAACTGGGAATATACAAATCACTCTTGGGTGAGGCAGGACATTTGCTCCTAACATTTTAGGAAAACACCAATTTTTCCAAGATTGTTTGGAGAGAATGAATTCCCCTCATTCCCTTCGTAGGCTAATTGAATGACTTCCTGAGTTCATTTTAGGAAAGCATTTCCACCCTCAACACTACAATACAACTCTAGTTTCGGTCTGTAGGGAAAGAACAGAGACCAATGAGACTAAATGGAGAAGCAGCAGAAGGATTGCCACTGAGGCTTAAAGATCAGTGCCAACCTTGGCTAGATTCTGAAGGCTTCTGTAGGAAAAGACAAGGTCAAACACCTATGAGCTGGCCTCCAACATGTTTGCATGCTTTTGTTTCTCTAGGAATAGATCCAAGTAGCAAGGGTACTTTGGATTCATGATACCACACAAGGAGGAATCTGGGAAAGAAGTGCCATGAAAGAATACAACATAGCTTAAAAGTAATGCAGTCTCTCCAATGACCAAGCTCTCTCAGCCCACCACTGAAACGCTAGCACCCAAACACCCCAGCTTCCTGCCCATCTATCCCAATATCCAGCTGATATTGTCAAGATTACTTCAGTTTCTTCAACCTATCAAGTGGTGATTAAAAAAAACACACACACACACAAAAACAAAACTCTCTTTCCCTCAGTGGATTCTTTTGGAGGTTCAGGAGCCAACACGGAGAAAGCACAGTAAATGCTCAGCATGGGTGAGTCAGCAGGGGAGCCTGCATCATTTGACCAGTAGTTTGGACTGGTCAGTAGGACTTTCCTGGTCAAACTTGAGTCTCAACAACCTGGTCTCAACAACCACCTAAGCTGGGGGAAATCTCAAATGTTCAGAACCCAAACCAAACAAATCAAACTCACTCCCATAAACTAAAGACCTAGAAGGAATAAATCAACACACAAATTAAAAACCCGAAAAAGACATCTCCTATTTAATAGCAAAGCTCCTCGCTGAGTTGCTGTTCTACTGGATGCACTGAGTCCATCTCTTTCAGACTTTCTCTGTTCCTGTGTTCAAACACAGCTCAGGTGCAGAGATGGTAATGTGTGCAAACATTAGAAATGGAATTTGCAGAATAAGGGAAGAATCAGAGGGGACACAGGAGGCCCTCCAAACTAAAGAACGGGAGAAATGCCATGGGGGATGGCAGAGGATGCCGCAGCCTTTGGGTCAGACTGCTGACACAGTGGAATCAGCAAGTTAGGCTTCACTAAGGCATGGTACCAGACCAGTGCAACAGAACCACCTGCACAGTTATTAAAACTGCAGATTCCTAGGCCTCATGGCATATGGGTTATAGCAGAATCTCGAGGAGGGGGCCCAGGGATCTGCATTTTAACTCATTCACAGAAAGTTATGACTTCTCTGTGTGAAAATGCCCCTGCAACGAAGTGGTAGAACTGACGAAGAAAAGAGGCAGCCCCAGAACCTCCAGCTTTCTGTCATCTTTTGTTTCCCTTCCTTGCACTTCAGGGCTCAGTTGAAGCCCCACCTCCTCCATAAATACCGTCATGGAATGCCATCTACCTGCTCCCTCCCTTCCCCAGGCTCCTGGAATGCTCATCGTACATACCGCATATTATTCATAGGTCTTATTAATGCTGTTCAAATGTGTTAAGCTTGTTTTCCCTAACTAGTTTTTCAGTGCATTTTAGTCTGTATTCTATCACTCAACATACTTCACTCTCCTCCGGTGAACTACAATGAAAGAAGCTAACATCTACAAGTGGTGACTAGGAAACAGCCATGGACTCAGAGACAGACTCATTTAATCTTAAGGATCCTACCTTGTACTACTATTACCCCTATTTCATAGCTGAGGAAAAATTAAGGCTGAGAGGTCAACTGATTCATGCAGGGGCACCATGTTAGAACCAGAATTTGAACCCAATTTGTTTGATCCCAGAAACCAAGGCTTTTCCCACTATATCATATCCCTATCCAACCAGAGGAGGTGATCCTTGAGAAGAAGAATGATGGTGCCCATGGAGACTAACTGGTGGGCCCTCTGTTAAATGCTTCCCCTGCAGGACCTCTTTTCATCTTCACTATAACTACAGAGTTGCTCCTGCTGTTATCCTCATGTTACTAATGAGAAACAAAGACTCAGAGAAGTTAAACTTCTAGTTCCAATTACAAAGCTGGCAGATGATGGAGATGAATCTGA
Organism: Ovis aries; assembly: GCF_016772045.2. Taxonomy (NCBI): domain Eukaryota; kingdom Metazoa; phylum Chordata; class Mammalia; order Artiodactyla; family Bovidae; genus Ovis; species Ovis aries. The sequence goes on along the minus strand of NC_056058.1, from coordinate 51,933,909 downwards.
ATTCAGGACATCTGTCTGACCCCAGGCTCTGAGGCCTTAAGTACTACCACTCTGGCCTAGCCTAATGCTCCCCAGACACTGAAGATGCTTGTAAGTACTTGTTGGGTTGAATCACACCAACATCCAGCCTTCTGAATTGTACCAGTGTCCCTTATGCTATGTAAACACACAAGGTGTTGCAGTGAGCTGCCTGGGCAGCTCTCCAGCCCAGCAGGCATTATAACAAATAAAAGCTGCTACTGACATGGGTGTGCTTACTGCCAACTACTCTCTCTCAGCTCAGTCCATATTCACATCATACACCCCTGCTCCAGCAACTCACGCTCTCCCGGCTCCTTCTCTCATGATGGACAAGGAGCAACTGTGTGCCTAAGATCCTGAGAGCAGGCTGCCCCAAGGGGAAGCAGCACTAGCTGGAGGAGTGCAGACCCCCGTGTGGCTGAATGAGTGGACTCATTTAACAAATGTTACTTCAGCACCTACTACGTGCCACATTCTGCACACAGAACAAGAAGAGAGACTGCTCTAGGGGAGGGGCCGTCTATAGTAAGCAAGCATGTAATTTTAGGTAAACTGATGAGGGGAGAATGAGACTAAGATAGGGATATGAGCGGGTGGCCAAGAGTTTGAAGAGTTAAAACCTAAATAATCGAAAATGGATGGCCAGGCAGTGGGTAATGCAAGTGAGAGGCCCCAAAATGGGGAGAAGCTTGTTGTGATTTCAGAACAGTGCTGTGTAAGTTTTTCTTAAAAAGCCAGATCATCAGTGTGTAACTACTCAAATCTGTCACTGTTGTGCCATAGATAATATATAAACACAAGGCGTGGGTGGCTGTGTTCCAGGGAAGACTTATTTACAAAAACAGTCAGTGGGCTGGATTTCACTGGCAGGTCATAGTTGCTGACCCTATTTAAGAACATAAAGAAGGGCTCAGAGGCTGCTATGTATCAAGGGAGGGGAAGAGGGGGCCAGAGGGCAGGGGTGGGACCTGGAGGACCTCGTCAATAACTCTAAGAACAACATGAGGCTACCAGAAGCAGGAGAACAACATGATGTGACCTCCATTTTTAAACGATCATCTGGCTGCTATGTAGCGCCAGGGTTGTGGGGCAGGAGCAGATGCAGTAAGACCAGTTAGGCAGCTGGTAGAAACGCCCGAGGGAGATATGGAGAGGCTGGGGAGGCTAAAGGACTCCACGAGAAATTCTCTGGGAACCCCACTGCCTGAGATGCCCTTTATCAGCAGAGGAAATCTGGGGCGGCCCTGCTTGCACTCAGCACTGCACCCTGTACCCCAGGAAGGAAGGATCTGGCTGGCCCATCTCACATTTGGAGAAAAGCATCCCAAGAACCCAATTTTAGTGAATGCCCTATGAATTTTCCAGGTATCACTAATCACACTGCTTCTAGATGACTAGTGTTCCTGGGAACACCAGTTATTTCTCTTTCCAGTTACTGTCTGAGGTGCTCTTGGTGAAAGCACAGTTTCCTAGTAGATTGCCCAGGGCGGACACTGGAGTTATTTCCGAGTATTGCGCAGCCATTACCCACTGCACAAAGTCCAAGAGCTGACTGAGCATCCTCTCCAGATTCACAGGGGGCCCCTGGAATCCAGAAGCTTGGAGATTAATCATTAGGAACAACTGACTTCCCCTTCAAGGAGCCCCTCCCTCTCCCTCCTCTTTTCTTCTTCTTGATCCTGAGAAAGACAAGACACACATACTCACACACACACACACACACACACACACACACACACACACACTCACACACACACACACACACTCACTCACTCACTCACTCACTTACTCTAACTCTGTCATTAGAAAACTTCCTTCTGATTGATCTGATGATTTAATCTGACAGTGACAGAGCACACAACTCACACTGCTAAGGCCTTCCCTAGGACCTTCAGCAACAAACTGCTGAGTGAGAGAACAAGGAAAAAATCTCTCTGACATGTGAATCGTTCTTTTCTTTAACGTCCACTTTTTTTCCTAACAAGACAAAGAGATGGAGCAAGTAGGGTCTAAATATCATTTTCTAAAAATCGGAAGTCATAAAACATTACCAACCAACTAGATTAAAAATGAGATCAACATTTTGTTAGATCCTTCTTTCACTGCAGCTCAGTAAACACTGAGAGGTGTTGTCTTTAGGGCTTAATGTGGCCTTCTGCCTTTCAGGGGATTGGAAAGGTCACTGGCATTGCTGGTTAAAAAGAAACGAATTTCATTAATGCTGTTGTGATCCCCAGAGACCACAGAGCACAGGAAGGCCCGGTAAGTACTCTGCCTCTCTCCTGCTATCACTGGCCCTTGTAGGGTTAAGACGATTACTGAGTTGAGGGGCGGGAGCAGTCACAGAACCTGCTGGGAAGGGAAGGACTTGGTAGTTAAAAATCAAGTATCATTTCTTTTTTCAGTTGGCTAGCTAAACAACTTCAAAAAGGAGACTTAAAAACTAAAGAAGGGGGGAATGCCAAATGTATAACCCCGCTGGGAATCAGCTGAGCAGTTCCTTCAACAGTTAAACGTAGAGTTACCATGTGACCCAGTAGGCCCCATGCCGTGGTATATCACCAAAGAGAGTGGAAAATCTATGTCCCCACAAAAGCTTGTATGAAGATGTTTATAGTAGCATTACTCATAAAATGAGCCAAAAAGTAGAAATAATCAAAATTTCAATCAATAGATAAATGGATAAACAAAATGTGGTATATATCCATAAAAAAGAATGCAGTTCTGAGGCATACTACAACATGGATGATGTTGAAACCATAATGCAAAGTGAAAGAAGTCAGTTACAAAGACCCTGTATTGTATAATTCCATTTACATGAAACATCCAGAGCGGCAAGTTTATAGTGCCAGAAAGCAGAGGAGCAGATATCTAGGTGGGATGGAGCAGGCTTGGGATAAATGGGGCATGACTGCCAAAGGGAGCAGGGTTTCTTTGGGGGTGATGAAGATACTGTGGAATGAGATAACGGTGATGGTTGCACAACTCTGAATATACTAAAACCCACTGAAATGCACATTTTAAGCGGGTAAATTACATGGCATATGGCTACCTCTATCAGTTCAGTTCAGTTGCTCAGCAGTGTCTGACTCTTTGCGACCCTATGAATCGCAGCACGCCAGGCCTCCCTGTCCATCACCAACTCTCGGAGTTCACTCAAACTCATGTCCATCGAGTTGGTGATGCCATCCAGCCATCTCATCCTCTGTTTTCCCCTTCTCCTCCTGCCCTCAATCTTTCCCAGCATCAGGGTCTTTACAAATGAGTCAGCTCTTCACATCAGGTGGCCAAAGTACTGGAGTTTCAGCTTCAACATCAATCCTTCCAATGAACACCCAGGACTGATCTCCTTTAGGATGGACTGGTTGGATCTCCTTGCAGTCCAAGGGACTCTCAAGAGTCTTCTCCAACACCACAGTTCAAAAGCATCAATTCTTTGGTGCTCAGCTTTCTTCACAGTCCAATCTCACATCCATACATGACCACTGGAAAAACCATAGCCTTGACTAGACTACCTCAATAAAGTGAAAATGAAAGTGGAGTCACTCAGTCATGTCTGACTCTTTGTGACCCTGTGGACTGCAGCCCACCAGGCTCCTCCGTCCATGGGATTCTCCAGGCAAGAATACTGGAGTGGGTTGCCATTTCCTTCTCCAGGGGATCTTCCCAACCCAGGGATCGAACCCGGGTCTCCCACATTAAAGTTGTCTAAAAGAAAATGGAAGTAGGCTGAACTCAGGAAGAGGAGTCCCAAACAAGACACACACGCTTACACAGACCTTTTGTGAGCTTAAAGCCACTTTGCCTTGGGATCAGGGGTCCGCTGTGTTGTCAGAGTGAATAGCTGATAGGAACACAGCAGCCCCTTGTCCACTGGGGTACTGTAGTGAACTGTGGTTTAGAAGGCAGACCTTTAAGCTCTGGCTTTACTGCCAGATGTGGGGACCTCTCAAATCTTGCTCATGTATGTACAGAAGCCCCTTCCCTGCTAACAGCATAGCACCAGAGCCCGTGCATGCAGCCCACTGATTTGCCTGCCTTGAAAACTGTGTCATGTCATGGCTGGGCTGTGATGCCCCCACACATGGGCCTATTCACAAGGGACACTCGCCAAGGACATGGCTTTAGACAACCTTCAGTGGACTCACTTCATCTTCAGGTGTGCCAGGATCTAAAAGCTCCAGCTGCTGACAGGGGAGGTGGCTTGGCTTGCTATATGTACATCTTGATTTTTAAAGAACCCAAATGAAAGTTAATAGAGCAAAGGTTTAAGGGCAGTGCTCTGGGGACTTTGAGAACCATACATGAGGTGCTGTGGGCTCACCCCCAGCCCTGCTGGCTCAGATGAAGGGCCACCAAATGTGACCCGGGAATTCCCGAGGTGCTCTGTGACCTGTTTCCCATTTTATCTACTCAAGCCTGACCATTATCTCTGCCGTGCTGAAGGCAGGGGCTGGCCACACAGTGGGGAAGCCCCCTTGCATATGGAGGCACTCAAGGCTGGTCCCCAGGAGCCCATCTCTGCTCTGGCTGGGACCTCAAGGCCCTTACAGAAAGCCAGGATCCGGGGTGTTGAGGTGCAGTACCTACAGCCCAGCTGAGCAAGCCAGAGCTGGGTCGTACTAGCAGCTAAGAAGAAAAACTGTCCTTCTGAATGATAAGAGCATCAGGGTCTTTTTCTAAAACAGATGTAGTGAAATTATGATGATCATAGCAACAGCAAGACACTGAGAGCTTCGTGTGTGTTGAGTACTACTTTAAACAGGTCATGCACACTATCTCAATCTTTTCTCACATCCATCTGTTCTCTTTCTATGACAGAGAGGACTTAGGAGCAGAGAGGTTAAGTCACTCCTTGAGGCCACACAGAAGCAAGTGATCAAGCCAGGGATTGCGCTACAGTGGCCTGAATCTCAAGTTCAGGCTGTTCATTGCTACACAGGAGCCCTGGCAGTCCCACGTTTCCAGGTCTCTGGCAGGTGGTAGGAGGTGTGGTCCAGCTCTAGGCAGGACTGTGTGATCAGGACGGGGAGGGAGCAGGGGGCAGTGTTCACTCACCCCTGCTGGGGAACTCTGCCCCCGCCCCACCTGAGGTCCAGGAGGGAGGCCCAGAGCATGTCCAGTTCCTGAAACCAGGCAGCTGGTTTTTGCTTCCTCCTTTGAGCAAAACAAACAGACCCTTTCACCCAGGCATCTAGAGGGATTAACCCCCAAGGAGAACTACATCTGGGGAAATCTCAGCCACAACAGAAACTTGGGCCTTTCCCCAGAATCCTGATTTTTCTCTCAAGGCCAATAGTAAGTTATGACACATTGGGACATCAACTTCATCAATTTTCATCTTAAAAAATATTCCCTTTTTTTTGAGGGAGGAATACAAACAAATGCAACAAGGAAATGTTGTATCAAGCAAGCCCGAGGCCCTTGGGGCAGGGGCCTGTATCCATTTTCCTGCAGGAATGCCTGTGCAGGACAGCTGGCGCTTGGCAGGGGTGGTTTGACTCTGGGGTCAACTTCCCGCTCCCGGCAACACGGGAAGGACGAGAAGGGACGCAGCACAGCTTTTTTGCCCTGAGCTCACCCGATGCCCCAAGCCTACCAGACCATCTCAGAAACCGGCCTCACCTGCCATGGACAGTGAATCCCCTGGAACCCCAGAAGACAGGCATAGATCCTGCAGCCGCAGCCCCCCACCCAGAGCTTCTGCCCCCTTGCAGGATTTCTGTTCTCCACTGCTTTGTCTCCCTGCCCTGTCCAGCCCCCTGATGCTCAAAGCCTGTGCACGGACCATCACATTCAATGCCCATGATGTCTCCATGACACCGCCCTGTCTCCGTGAGGAGGCGACTCCACTCTCCTCTCTTGACAGTGACTCCTTGAGCTCTGCAGCTGTTCTCCCACTGTGGGAAAAGACCCCCCCCCCGCCCACCACACACACCCACAGTCCTTTTCAGTCTTACCTGTTCTATGGAAATTTTCCTTAGGTAGAAGCGACTTAGCAGCAGCAGCAGCAGCAGAAAGCAACTTTGACAACTCCAGTTATTTATTTGAAAAACTCACCATTATCGAAGACCGTCCCTGCTGTGAATGAGAGCTCGGAGTCGTGTTCTGCTTTGCAGGCATACAAGGCTTTTGCCTTCCGGAATGGTGTGCTGGGGGAAAACAGTTTAATGAGCATTTTTAAAAAACCTCCTGCAAGATATTTCATCTCTCTTCTTCCCCTTCCCTGCAAGCGGCCTAGCCCTCTCTTGTGGGAAGAGCCTGACAAGGCAGCCAGATGGCAAAACATGAGGTAGGAAAGTCACAAAGGTCACCAGAGTAAAAACAAGAAATAGGCAGAGAAGAGCCATGAGCCCGGGAAAGACACTCTTCTTGTGGGGTCATCTTGTGCCAAGTCAAAACTTGACCTGGGAGTCACAAGAGCTGAAAAGTTGGGAGGGCAGGCTGGGCCCCATATGGGGAGTAGGACTAGCTGGGGAGTAGGGAAGTGAAGGCAGGAAAAGAGCTTCCAAGTTGCTCTTGAGGACACTCCCAGCAGACCCTGCTAAAAGCCGCAATGCTCAAGGAGTTGAAAAGGAGAAATTCAAGCAAAGATGGGTCTGGGCTCCAGGCCCAGGCTGACGTTAGCTCTTGCAGATGTTACTTCTTTTTCATTGGGCTGGTGGAGCAGGATTCCAGAGTTGGAACTCCCAGACCCCCAGGGCAGGGCAGGGCAGGGCGGGGAGCAGACAAGGTGTGGGCATGAGCACATGTGTGCATTTGCGCGCGTGCGCGTGTGTGTATACGAGCATACGTGTGTATACGTGTGTGGGGATGAAGAAGGGAGAAGGGACACTGTGGCAGTTTTTTGTGCCTTTCTCATTCAAGGAGTGCTGACACTCGTGAATCAGAATCACTTCAAAAAATGCAGATGTCTGGGTTCCACCCTGACGTGCAGATACCAACATTAGTATTTTTATAAAGCTCGCCAAGTGACTCTCATGAGCAACGATGGCTAAGAACCATTCTTCTAGACCAGGGGTTGGCCAACTCCCTCTGTAAATGGCTAGACAGTAAAAATTTTAGGCTTCATGGGCCATACGGTCTCTGCTGCTTCTATTCAACTCTGTACTGTAGCATGAAAGCAGCCGCAGACAAGATGTACATGAAACAGTTTGGCTGTGTTCCAGCAAAACTTTATGCTTATCAAACACAGGGGGCAGGCTGGATCTGACCCAGTAGCTACAGTTTGTGAGCCCATGTTCTAGAGTACAAGTTGCGAGCACTGCTAAATCAATTTTTGTTTTGATATCCAACCAGTTCCAACGGATCTATGACTTCTCAAAGGTCATAAGAAAATGGATGTTTAGCAGTCAAAGGCTGGCTCTTCATTTGCTGAAAGCAACCTCTTTCTTCTTCTAAGCTATCTAAGGAAGCATATTTAGGGGCTCCAGGGTAGAGTAGCCGAACAGCAAGTAGTCGTCTGGGTTAGACAGTTATTCAAGAGATATGTATTATTTGCTTTACCTTTATTTGGCTAATGAAGGGCCTCAAGGACCCAGGGAGGCTAAACCTCCATTTCGAGTCACTGAGTGAGATTTAGTAGAGGAATGGTCTCAGGTAATCTGACATGATCAGAAGGAGCAGGGCATTTTCAATCACTACAGAACTGTTACTCTTGGAGTCACCAAGTCCAGCTTCCCTCTGGGAAAGAGGCATCATCGATGTTTGGAAACCTATACAATGGCCAAGCATTTAAAACTTTTAGTCTTGGTTCCATGAAAACTGAAGGAAAGGTGACGTACCAGGTCTATTGTGTGGATAAATGGCTATTCAGAATTTGTTGCTGAGGTGCAGTTTACTGGTGTTTTCTCTGGTCTTCTAGTAACCAGGAAATAACCGGGTGGGAGGAAACTGGGCAAGTGGGAGAACATTAAGTGGGTTTGCTGGGAGTGGAAGGAGGAAGAGCCTTTAGAATGTATCAGCTCCAGCTGGAAACCAGCTCCTCCTACATAATTATCATTAGTGTTAGGATTAAGTTCAGGACAAGGGGCAGAGGCTGTGAATCTAACAAAACCAAGTCTATGTGTTGACCACCAACGGCCAAACAGCCAATGTGGGATTAAAGTTTTATTGTTTTATTTTGCTGTTTTTTGTTTTTTTTTTGCTTTTGATGGAATGGGGAGCAGAGACCATCTGCTTGTGAAAAGTGTTAAAACAACCAAAATTCTGAACAGACAGGCAAGGGAAGCCTGCAATGACATGAACATGGAAGGAGAACGCAGTGGCCATGAGCCAGGGTCATTGTCCCTGGAGGACGGGGCAGGTGGGGGGAGAGGCCAGGGACCAGGGACGGGGAGATAAAAGGTGAGGCAAAAATCATCTGAGGCAAGGCTTCTCTGGCTGGGTTTTCATAGAGGTTACTTATTAACCTCCTCAAATACAAGGAATGGGACAAAACAGGGACAAGCCAGGGAAATCAGCTGGAGTACCTGACAGGAAGGAAAGAGGGGGAATACCTCAGATGCCTAAGATTGTCTTTCAAGAGGAGTAAATTTTTCACTAATATCTGGTTTGGGGGATTTAATAACAATAACATTCAATAAAGCAGCATATTAAATATAAGAACAAAGTTCAGGAGAGAATCTTGCTTTTGTTTCAAATTAAAAGGTGACTGACAGTTTACAAGAGGGCTTCCTTCTACCTCCATGGCACGTGCACCAAGAATGGGAGAAAGGATACAAGGGCTGCTTCTAAAAGGAACTACTCCTGCTCCCCAAGACGAGGGCTGGCAAATAAGACACGAGGCAGCTAGTTAAATCTGAAGTTCAGATCGACGAGGGATACTATTTTAGTGTATGGCCCAAATATTGCACAGGATATACTTAAAAAAACGTTTGTGGTTTACAATTCAAATATAACTGGATATTCTGAATCTTCATTTTATTTGCTAAATCTGGCAGCCTACGCAGGGGAAAGTTTTCTGTTTGTAAGAATTTGCTAGACTGAGTCCCACTGAGTCCCAAAGAGTCCCATGTCACACTCTCTCCTTATCAAAAGCCTTGAGCAGTTTGCATTAGGTAGGGTTTCTACCAAAACAGATCCTGTTGGCACACAGGTTTTATTTGTAGGCTTTGGCTCTGATTAAAGAAATACAAGATCTCCACTTTGGTTCTTCTGCTCCCTACTCTCTGCAGAGCACCTCTACCCTGGACACAGAGAGCCTGGGGTGCCTGTGACTCTTCTGCGATGGTGCCCTTCAGACCTCAGTGGGGCCTTCAAGGGCACAAACAAGCTTGGAACCTTCTGCTAGTTCATTTTTAATTTTCACCTCTGAGCATGGCACAGGGCCAGGAAAGCACTCAGAGGAGTTTCCCTCAACTGCCCTTGCAAGCTCTGCAAAATGACAACCCACTATCTGCACTGTCCAGGGAGGCGGGCTCAGCTAGACTGGCGAGATGCAATAGTCTGATCATTTTGGCCTAATTTCCAGGAGCCCTTGTGTGATTCCAAGTTAGGAATTTGGTGAGGAGCTTTTCTAGGGGTGCAAGTGAAAGTAAAGGGAACACTCCTCCAGTCCCCTTTCTCTGCTGTGCTGTGCAAGGCATCTCCATTCCTGAGCTTGAAGTAACAAGCAAAGCAATGCTTTGAAGAGGGGGGACCAAACCTCTTCCAGAGAAGTTTATATAGAAGTTCATGGGCCCATTCATTAGGTCTAATTATGTTTTTATTTTTAAAAGCTCTGTCTAGGGAAGGAAATCTGGAACTTCATGTTCTGAAAGTGCATTTGGGGGAATGGTTCACTGGACCTGACAAATGGGTATATGCCCCCACCTCTTGGCTGCATATTGCAACAGCAATTTCGGGATTTTTGCCCTCTGTTCGCTGGCTCCCCGCCTGTGTCCCCATCCATGCTCACTTTGGCACACATGGTCAGCTCAATGATAGCCAATTCTAAGTCCTACTCTGTCTTGCCTATTTCAAAATGGCAGCGTCCTACAGGGCTGTGCAACAGCATCATCCAAATGGTGCATTACAACAACGGCCAGAGTGAATGGGCCTGAGTAACCATGAACCCAGACACGTGGGGTGTGCAGATTCTGCTGCCACTGTCCTCTGCCAATCTGGAAATACTCTGGAAAAGGAAAAGCTAAAAGAGTAAAACCTGGAAATTCCTGGGTGACAGGAGTAGAGAGGTGGAGATACCGGACAGGCAATAGGGCCCCAAAGCTTAGAGATATAGAAAAATGAAAACCGTCAAAGCAGAGCACATTTCAGTCTTTTTTAGCTGAATTATTCTACTGTCCTGAGTCCCCCCAACCCATTCTATTCAAGGGCCAATGTTCTGAAGATTTTACTTTCTTTTGATCAAAATGAAGGAGCCACATTTTGGCTCTGGTTCAGGTCTTCATGGGGCAATCAATGATCTAACCAGAACAATTCAAGCCATATATCTGGTGTCCTATAAAGTTAACATCTCCCAGAATGTACCTAAGAAACAAGTAGGAGATAATCTGAGTGTCAAGAAAAGTATAATCTGAATTTTTACCTTATTCCCAGGGTGAGGATAAAAGGATATAGTGAAAAGCTCTCTCTTTCCCATTTTAAAGGAAAAAGCTAGACATAAAACCTAGGAAAGCAAGCCAGGCTATCGGGCTGGGAAGCATGAAAACTCAAATCTGGGGCTACCCATGTGTTTGGAGGAAAGAGTGCTGGTTGAGGGCAAGAAGTCCTGAGTTCTGGATTGGACCTCATGAGCCATGTGACTGCAAGCCACTTCTCTGTGCCTTAGTTTTCCTTCTCTGTAATATGGTTCAGGCCATTTCTTCTCTCATTCTCATGTGAAGATACAATGAAATGATAGGTATGGAAGTGCCTGGAGGAGAATAAAGTAATGTGTGTGCCTGTGTGTGTGTGTGTGTGTGTGTGTGTGCACGCGCTCAGCTGTATCCAACTCTTTGCCACCCCATGGACTGTAGACCACCAGACTCCTCTGTCCATGGAATTTTCCAGGCAAGAATATTGGAGTGGGTTGCTATTTCCTACCACAGGGGATCTTCCTGACCCAGGGATTGAACCCACACCTCTCACACTGGCAGGCAGACTTTTACCACTGTGCTACCGGGGAGCACCCACATATGTATGTGGGGCTTCCCTGGTGGCTCAGACGGTAAGGCGTCTGCCAGCAATGCGGGAGACCCGGGTTCGATTCCTGGGTCAGGAAGATCCCCTGGAGAAGGAAATGGCAATCCACTCCAGCACTCTTGCCTGGAGAATCCCATGGACAGAGGAGCCGGATAGGCTACAGGCTACAGTCCATGGGGTCGCAAAGAGTTGGACACGACTGAGCGACTTGTACATATATATAAATAGCATGGTGTTTCTTTTTTTTTTTTAAAGTGAGACACAGCTTTATCGATTATTTAAGCCTCTCTGCTGGGCCTCCCCTTTGGAGAAAACCAGCTATGAGTAAAAGATGGATGAGAAAACACTGCCACGGCCTGAGGTACTGATGAAGCTTATAAGTAGGCTCTGTGTTTGGGCTGTCTGAAAGCAGAGCCTATCACTGCAAGATACACACATGCTGGGGACATACACAGCAGAGGGACTCTGCAGAATCCTCATGAATTTTTTTGTAGCATTTAAACAGCTTCTTTTTTCCAAAGAACTCAGATACAAAGAATTAAGTCTGCATGTCATCAAAGCAGGGAAAAACTACAGCCTGGGCCTTGGAGGGAGGAATTAGGTCAACCCTCAGAAAGAGGTTTTACCTGTTCCCATAAGAGCTAAGGGTTTATGACACCTGGAGACAGACGCAGGCTGGGAGCATGAGGGTTCCTGGGACTGCATGGAAGGTAAGGAACAATTTATTCTGTATTATATTTGTCTCTCTCCTAACTGGTCTGGGTCTCATCATCTAGGTATCAATATTCATGGCCAAAAACCCAACTCCACGAATAAATGTTGCCTGATGCTACCTGATAAAAATGAGGGAAGAAAAGGCTGGCACGTGTCTCAGCACTGTTCCCCTTGAAATTATCTTGTGCTAAAGCACAGAGAGCCTCCTGATTCAGAGAGCAATCTAAACAAGAGCCCTTTCAAGAAGCACTCTCTCCCCAAACTCTAGGCACCACAGATAAATTCAGGAACTGGAGGAAGGGTTCAGAGGGGCACGAGAAATGCCATGCTTGTTCATGCAAATGGTCCCTCCCAGTTGGTCTCTGAGGCTGGAATCCCTGACCAGCTTTGGATAAGCAGGAACAGAGTGATCATCATCCATGATTTTACCTGGAGTCTTCGCGAACTGCTTCTTCTGGCCTGTCAAAAAGCAAGTGCAGGTTTGGATGGCAGGGAACAAAGTTGACGAGGAGGCTGAACACTGCATGAAGAGAGGACCAAGCCGATGAGAGAACAACGGCAGCAACAAAAAAGCAAACAAACCCTGCAACAGACCTGATGGGGGATGAGTCGCTGGACGTGGATGAAGTGGGCATAGGGCTGGATGGCGCCGAGAACATGGGCCAAGATGGCGAGAGGGGTGAAGTTGGGCTTGGATTCGGGGGGCTGCAAGACATAACCACCAAAAAACTCGTCAGCACACAGGGAAACCACAGCAGGAGCACAGGAGGGTCAGAGGAGGCTGAGCAACAGGGAGTTGGAGAGACGGGAGGGGCACTGAACCCAGACTGCGTCTTCAGCGCCAAGGCACATTTCTCCAGACCAGACCCCCGTGTCTTCCAAGTAATGCCTGCTCTGGAATTCCTCGGGGTGTTAACATGTCTCTTCGCCCCGCAGAACAACTGCTTTCTAGGTGATAGGAGCTTCCGCAGTCCTGTCTGTTGTGCCTTTGGCCATCAGTGAAAAATGCCCTGAACCCACATCCATGGGTTCCCGCACACACATCCTATCACTGACCTCCATCTGGGGCAGGGCTAGCTTATAACCAGCCTCCAGCTTCCACCACTATGGGTTTCGAAAGTTGTGTCTCAGCAAAAATGACCTTTTTTTTGGCGGGGGGGGGGGGGGGGGGGAGCCACACAGGCCAGTCCGCCAGAAAACGATTTCCTGTTTACATTGTTAACTAAATGGGCTGTGTGCCATTGGAGACCCAGAGAAGGGCTGCATTAGGACAGTGATCGCAGGTGGAGGATGGGTCTGCACACACACCTCCCAGGAGAGGGCACACGACTGCGTGCAGCACCCCGTGGCCCCTCGGAGGTTTGCCTTCCAGGCTTATTCTTTCTCTTTTCAATGATTTTGGGCATTTTGATGCTTGAAGAAAAAGTCCCAGATGGAAGGCAATGTAAAAATGAACTGAAAGCTTAAATCTGTCAATTTGTTTTTTGCTGGGTGGCTGATCAAAAAACTGGACAGGAAAGGTTGAAATCATTCACTAAAACATGGTTGGTGGCTTTTAAGTAATCATGCTAGCCCTTTGACTTATTTCACAAATTATACAAACAAACATCTAGCAACTCTGTAAAATTGCATTAAGTCATAGATAGCACAAACACCAAAACAACGCAGAAACCACCCAGCCACACCACCTGCAGCCCTGGACGGCAGCTGGCCTTTCTGACCCAAGCACTGTACGAATCCAATTCCAGGGAACACACTGTCTAAACATTCCAGGATTTAGCAAGAACACATAAATGTCCTACTTAATGAGATATCTTCAACTCAGATGAGAGACTCAATAATGGCCTTAATTATCTACAGTTGTAACATAAATTCCTACAGAAATGTACAGTAAAATCCCACTGTGTGAGTTCATTGAATATCCTCAGACTAACTGAATGAAACATTTAGTAAATGCCACTATGGGTACTTGCTTCTAGAACATAAAATCTATGAGCAGGGAGTTTTGTTCGTTTTGTTTACTGCTGTACATCTAAAATAGTGCCTAAGAGGTTTTCAATAAATTATTATTCACTAAATTAACGAATCCCCTTTAACCCAACTATCTAGCCAAGAGGCATTATAATTCCCATTTCATAGGTATGGGAACTTGGGCCAATTTGAGGCTTACCTAAAGATACTCAGGCTGTAAGTGTCAGGACTGAGGTTCAATCCAATCCAAGCACAGGGCTCTTGCTGCCATAGTGCATTGCTGCTGGGTGGTAGGACTTGCTTTGGTCCTCTAGGCTATGCCAGGCTTCTTTATAGATCCACCAGAAACCTTCTTAACCACTGATTTATGAGTTTCCTTCAGATGCCTATCACATTTGCAAGGGAAAATGGGAATGCAGCAACAGACCCAATAGACTCAACACATTGTAAATCCCAACAAAATACTCAATCCTGCCTCCAGTCTTCCATCTGGTAGATTCATACAGCAGATGGAATTCATATAATAGAAGAGATTACAATTGAAGAGTATGACTCTTCTCTTCTCAATTATTCCAGCAATGACTAACTTATTGGACACACAGTGTGATCAAGACAATAAATGGAATACAATTCAGCATTTACCAAGGTCTCTGACTTGCAGAGCATACAGTGTATTTCACGAGATGAGACAAATTAAAAAACAACTATAAGATAAGATAGTAAGTAAACTTCATTAGTTAAGGGATCAGTTACTCTATGATTAGTTTAATACCTGTTCCCACACTTGATTCTGTCTTGGGTCCTGGGAGGGAGTGCTGCCTTATTTCCACTGGGTAGTCAGTCCTTAGTTAATCCATAGAGCAGCTGGTAAGAGAGGCCCTGCATTCCCTAGTCCTCCTCCCACAACCATTCACCCTCCCACAAGGTAATGACCCAGTGAGCAAGGCCTGGCTATTCCAACTGCAGCCTAGCCTGGCAACTCAGGTTCCAACCAGCGACAGTCTGGAGGTTTATGAGAGCAACCCAGGCCAGAGGCCTGAACAAATCTGTTCCTTTGGTTAGCAGGCAGCAGAGGATAATTTGAAAGTTCTTAAGACTTTTTTTTTTTTTGGACTGGCTTCTATAAGTAGGAAGGGCTTCCCTGGTGGCTCAGTGGTAAAGAATCCACTTGCCAATGCAGGAGATGCAGGTTCAATCCCTGGGTCAGGAAGATCCCCTGGAGAAGGAAATGGCAACACACTCCTGTATGCTTGCCTGGGAAATCCCATGCATAGAGGAGCCTGGCAGGCTACAGTCCATGGGGGTCACAAAAGAGTTGGACATGATTCAGCAACTAAACAACAATAAGCAGGAAATCCCTCCAGCTTCCTACCTCAACTGTACCAAGAATCATTCCTTTGGTTAAAGGCATAGCTGGGAACATAGTCTATGAACACAACCCTGGATATCTAAGTGGTTCTTGGTGACTCAGTTCATGGCTGAAATTATCTGGGGTTATGGTTGATCTTAAACAAGATCAACCTTGAATATTCACTGGAAGGACTGATGGTGAAGCTCCAGTATTTTGGTCATCTGATGTGAACAGAAAAGTCCCTGAAACTATGAAAGATTGAGGGCAGAAGGAGAAGACGGCATCAGAGAATGAGAATGCTGGATGGCATCACCGAAGCAATGAACATGAACTTGGGCAAACACTAGGACATGGTGACGGACAGGGAGGCTTGGAGTGCTGTAGCCCATGGGGTCACAAAGAGTCGGACACGACTGGGTGACTGAACAACAACAACAATGGTTGCAACGCAGGACAATCACAACGATCATAAGAAGTTACTCTTCAATCTCCATGTCTACTGCCATAGTATTATTAACTGTGCTTTTTAACAACTAGCAGATTTTCATCTGTTGGCTTGCATTTTAGTTATAGCAATAACATTTATTTTCTATAAAATAACTCCAATTTAGAACTTATTACCACTACATTTTAGCACAACAATAAAATGTACACTCCACAGTACTTCTATGATTTTTAAACTGATTGAAATTACACTTTGCTTGTGCTCCAGAGTCACATTAACAAAACCAAATGTCAACAATACTACTGAACACTCTTATATACCACAATGATTGATGCTGGTAGCAACAGAATGACATAAACATATAAATGTTCCTCCGAGAAATATAGAGCACATTATATATCAGTTTTGATGCAACCCAGAGAACATATAGGTGGAAAATAAGATGCACAGGGATGACGATAATGGCCAAAGACTATGTGTATAATCTTAACCTCTGACCGCAGAAGTGTCTGGCTATAGGTTACTTAAAGTGACAACAGCAATGGTAAAAAACCTAAGACAAAACAAACTAAAACTGGCCAGCTTTGGTATTACTGGCTCTGAAATCTCCAATATTGAATCCTCAAACTCTATTCCCATTAATGAGGCCAAAGATAACAAATAATTGATGTTAGGTTAGAAGAAAATAATTTTATAACTACACTCTTAGCACTTGATCTATGAAGGCCTCTTCACAACCTCAGAGTCCAGCTGAATGCCCTAGCACATTTTTCTCCCTAAATATTCTTGGGGTTCTGCCAGCCCCCCCACATCAAGGCCCAAGTACAGCAACAACAGCTTAAACTTTAAGGAACATTTGCTGGTCTGGTTTTGATTCAACTGGAGACTTGCATCAGCTTTAGTTTGCTGATCCACAGTGTCCTCAAAAGGAGTCATATAGCCCAGCCAGTCCCTGTGACATTCACTGGACAGGGAAGAAATAATGGTTTAGGAAGATAAGGCTCAAAGGCCTGGCATCATGCTGGGATGTGGCTGAGAGTTCAAGTACAGTTGTGTGGCAATATCATCAGCTTGACACCCTTCTGTGGTGACTCACTTGACTGATGGGGCATCTGATATACCAGCCAGGGCATGCCTACTGGGCTGTAGACAGGGCTGCCCCAGCAGGCTCCCAGTTTGATCACGGATGTGGCAGACCCTCTCGTGGCTCCAAAGCACAGGAGTGGAAAATCCTGAGCTGGTATAAGATAAGCAGCCAGTTGACCATCAGTAAGAAAACTGGTCTTCTTTAATTCTGATATACAAAATTATAGATGATGAAGAAATGAAAAAGTATCAGAAGAAAAGCAGTAAAATCATACATAATTTATTTCACTGATAATTACTTGGCAATTTTTTTCACTTTTCTCGGAGAGGGGGAGTGTTGTGGATAATACTACATACATAGTAGCATGCTTTTTTCATGTAAGCATTTTCTGTTGTCATTAACTAACCTTTGATATATTCCAAAAATCATAAAACTCTTTCCTCATTAATGAGGCTAAAAAGAAACTGATGTTAGGATAGAAAAATAATTTCAAAACCACAATCTTAGCAGATGACCCCCTGATGGCCTTTCTACAACCCCCCAGAGTATTCTCAGACCTACAGGGGAGTCTACTGTAGGGTATGGCCTGATTTATGAAACTCTTTTCTTATTGTGTACATTCGAACTAGTATCCCCCCTCAGCCATAAGAAGTAGTGCTGCAATTCACAGTCTTATAGCAGACCACTGCTTGTCTCCAGTTGTTTCCTAAGTATAAATTTCTGGAAGTTAAATTAATGGGTCAAAGGCTAGGAGCCTTTTCTAAGGATCCTGATACATCCTAGCAAACAGCTTTGCAGAAAGTTTAGACTGAATTGCATTCCCCCCAATAGCGTATGGGGGTTGCCCCTTCCCTCTCACCATGGCCCCACCAGCACAGAGAATTACCAATTTGAAAAATCAGATGGATTTCCCCACCACCCCCATCCAGTCCACAAAGTTACCTTGGCCTCTTCTCTTTCCTAGCATTTCCAGAAAAATGAATACAATTCCTCTCCTGTGTTGTTTCTATCTGGAAGCAAAGTTTAATTTTCTAAAGGACATTCTGCCAAGAAGGACGAGTGGGAAAGGAGACAAACAGATGGATAGAGCCAGACTCCCGCAGCCTGGGGGGTGCTGGACCCCTGGCCATGTGGTGTGGCTCACCCAAGAGAGATGGGGAGTGGTGGTTGGTTGGTTTAGTGTAGGATCCTCAAAGACAAGACTAACTTGGAGGGATGAGGTACATAGGGGAGCCAAAGAGTGTCTTGTTGGCAGTGTACTAGGGAGAGCTCACAAAATCGACATTGACATCTCTCTGCCAGGCAGTGGTCTGTGACCTATAGGCCAGGTTCTGGGTCATGGATCTCAGGCCTGGACTGACTGCTCCCTCAGTCCCCCTTTCCCATTAGGCTTGGAGCAGATGGTGCTATTAAACTCAAGGCAGGAGGCCTGCATTTCTTTCTCTTTCCTCCTATAATGAGAGACAAGAGAAAATCCCATGAAAACTTGTAACGTCCCATCTAATCTAATCCCAAATTAGGGAATTTTTCTTCCTTGGAAAATCTCTCTTTATGTCCTCAGTTAAAGTGCCATAAAAACAGAAGGAAAATCAAACTTCAGTTGGAAAACAGGGTCAAAAGGAATACCAGTAAACTGGATAGTGGTGAATCAGAGTAAATGATAAAAAGTGCCCAGACGCTCAGTCGTGCCCAACTCTTTGCAACCCCATGGACTGTAGACTGCCAGGCTCCCGTGTCCATGGGATTCTCCAGGCAAGAATACTGGAGTGGGTTGCCATTTCCTCCAGGGGGTCTTCCCAACCCAGAGATCGAGCCCATGTTTCCTTTGTCTCCTGCACTGCATCACCTCCTCCCGTAGACGGTTCTCTACCACTGAGCTACCAGCTGGGAAGCCCCAGATGACACAAAAACCAGTTTCTATTTGTTGGAAATTTGAACATATTTTTTACGTGTATCTTGTCTACATCCTGAATCTTCAGTATGTGCTACACAACTTTACAAGAGGAAAACCACAAGCCCCCAAGATGCATTGTTCTGTATTCTTTTCTGACTCTTACAAGTATACACAGTATTTACAGATTTTTTTCCCTTCATCTAATATAATTTAATACATATTTTTATTCAGACAGTAACAGAGTCCTGATTCTTATTTTAATGAGACTGGCTGGTGAAATCCCCTTAAGGCCTTAGCAATTATATGCAATTGCTTTTAAAATGGTTTTTAAATAATTTGCTTTTAAAAGAGCTTGACTAGTCTACAGGGCAGCAGCTCTGTTTTCTAGCTTAAAAAATTATTTTTCTAAAGTTCCAAACAAGTGTCAAATTCAGATGGAATATTTTGGGAAAGACATATAATTCTGTGATTAAATGAAATCCAAAATCTTGGAATAGGGAATCTGTTATCCTCAAGGTTCTCTGAAGCCAATCATTTGAACCTTCTCACATAGAATAATAAAGAAATACGAGGTAGAGGACAAAACTCTGGATTGTAAGTAAAGATGCAATGGTAAAATGTAAGTAAAAAGACAACGATCTGAGTTCAGTTACTCCATGCAGGGGAACACCCTCAAGAGAAAAAGGACCAGCAGGGCAAACGGGACAGTGTGCTCTACACTGCACATAACTTACCAAGGGGAGTATTCTTTTCTGTTAAAGCCCCTCAATCTTTTTCAAAATTGCATTTTAGCTACATCAGAATTGGTTCTTAAAATGTATTTACTTCAACTAAATAACCTCACAATTTATGAAGCTATTTTTAATGAAACTCAGAAACATTTTGGGAGCACTTCAAAGGATCCATAAGGTAACATTTGCTATTTCATAAGACTGAAGTGGTTGCAGAGAAATCCAAGTATCTCCTTACTGTCTTAAACTGAGTGCAATACAACTGTCATTCTCTATGAAGATACTGCAAAGACAAGTGCATTCACCGTAACAAACAGAAAAGTGATAGTGACACTAGATTCGATCTTCTGTCCTGAGGCACAACTTAAGTTTGCCTTAAAGCCACCATTCTAATGCTAGGGTTCTTTAAACTATTCTTAAAATTTACAGGCAAGAAACTGTAACTGCCTCAGGGGATTAAGAATGGGGACTGAGTCCACAGGCATGGACTGGACATTCACTTTTTAAACGTTTACACTTGTTTATACTGTTTTGAGCTTTTAAATCATGAGCCTATATTACTTTATAATACTAATGGAAAGCACTCTTCCACTAGGTGCTAGGATAATCAAATATCTATACAGAAAAAAATGACACGATCAATTCCACATATCATACCTAACAGATAGTTTCCTAGCGGATTATAGGTCTAAATGCCAAAGGCAAACAATAAAACAGGGAATAATTCTGGGAACTTGGGATCGAAACTTATCCAATAGGGCATAAAAGCAAAGTATCGATATATATGACTATATTAAAATAAGAACTTTTACGTATCAAAAGACAAAGTTAAAAGACAGCAAAAGATGGTCTACAACATATAAATACATTAAAAAAGAGCACACACAAGACTATACAGAGAACTCCTACTGATCGTGATCAGTAAGAAAAAGCAGACAACCAAGTCGAAAATGGGCAAGACATTTGGGCAGGGATTTCAGAAAAGAAATTGCAAAAAAAGGTGCTCACACTTTCTGTAATGCAGGAAGCATAGATTAAAACCACAGGGGGATGATCCTGCTCACCTACCAGAACAACTAAGACAGCTAACATCAAAACACTGAAAATACCAAGTGTTTACAAGAAGTGGAATCACTGGAATTCTTATACGTTGTTGAAGGATGGCTGTAAACTGCTCTACTCACTTTGGACAACAGGTTGGTACAAAAATGAATAATTTACCACTCTCTGTGACTCAGCAGTTCATTCCCAGATGTGTACCCTAGAGCACAGTGTGTATGTGTGTACCAAAAGACATGTATGAGAATGTGTTGAGCAGTTTATCTGTAAAAAACAAAAACTGGAAACAAGCTAACATGGTCAGCTGCTTCAGTCGTGTCCAACTCTATAACCCCATGGACTGTGGTCCCTGCTCCCTACCTCCCACCCCCGAGGCTCCTCTGTCCATGAGATTTTCCCAGCAAGAATACTGGAGTGGGTTGCCATGCCCTCCTCCAGGGGATCTTCCCAACCCAGGGATTAAACTCACATCTCCGACATTACAGGCAGATACTTTACTGCTGAGCCACTCACTGGGGAAGCCCCAAAACAAACTAAAAGTTGAGCAAAAGCAGAATGCAGAAACAGTTTTAGTATATTAATACAATTGTTCATTCTACTATAGTGAAAATAAATGAATAAACTACAGCTATTACACAAGAATGACTTTTAAAACTATTGAGCAAAAGAAGCCAGACTCAAAGTAATAAAACAAAATGTTGCATTTTAGGGATGCGCTAAATAAGTTAGTCATTTGTGGATCTGCAGTCGTGAATTCACCTATTTGCTAAAATTTATTTGTAAGTCCAGAATCAATACTCAAAGTGCTTTCATAGTCATTTGTGGACACATATGGAGTGATGAAAACCTTCAGTCACCCAACATGCACATTCTCAGCTGAGGTTGAATAAAGGGATGCTCTGCCTTCTGTTCCAGCTCTGCAATGACTTTATGTACAAGAAGGCTGGGATATGCCTCACAAAGAATACACGTGCTTAAGAAGCTTTATTCAGTATGACTTACAGCCCTGCTGGTCCTGAGCTGAATGCTAATGAATCAATAGTAATATTAAACAAAGTGTCTTTAAATAGAAATCCATGTAAAACAAGGTTATGGATTAATAAATTGACAAAAAAAACATTGTAAACAGAGGCTGTAGGAACCTAATCCTGTATTTCCCATAGGAGCAATAGTTAGATATTTGCTAATTCAGTGTTTGCAGTGACTTCATGGGACCTTACTATTGCAAATAAAAACTGCCATTCCCTTCTCCAGGGGATCTTCCTGACCCAGGGATCAAACCTGAGTTTCCTGCATTGTGAGTGGATTCTTTACTGTCTGAGCCAACAGGGAAGGCCCCCAGAGTTTGTATTGAAGAGCTAAAATATAAATAAAAGCAAGGAATTGATTATAATAAACATCAGACTAGTAGTTATCCACAGAGAGGGAAAGGCTTGTTAGAGGGAAGGAGAAAGTGAGAGTTGTTGGGTCCCAGCAACATTGTACTTCTTACCTGGGGGGCAACTGCTTAAGATCAATTTGTGAAGTTGTATATGTCTCATGCACTCTTCTATGTAATAAAAAATATGTACACGTCTATCTTAAGACATACCTACAGACAGTAAGCATATTAATAGCATTCTCTGGGTGATTTTTATTCTTTGTGCTTTTAAAATGTTTTCCATATTTTCTACAATTAATATGTTACATTTAAAATCAAAAAGTTAATACATGTTAATAGAAGAAATGCTCTCCCTAATCATACAAATGGCTACTTTTATTCTTTAGAGGAGGGATGCTTAAAAAGGGCAAAATGACAATTTTGTCTTTGTTACACCAATCTGTGGTTTAGGTTGCATAATACAGTTGGCAGTTCCCAACTGTTTTTACTGTTTCTCTTCTTTTTCAGTCAAATACAAGCAACAAATATTTACTGAGTGCCCCTCCATATGCAAGGACTAAATTTTCCATCCTCTGTCCTCACTGAAAAATTGTGTTGACTGCTCTAGAGACCTTTTTTTTTTTAAGGTAAAGTTATTACAGTAAATCAACGGTGTCTTCCTTCCCCCCAGGAGGGGGACATCTCCAATGTCGCATTCTGAGTTGGCCGGACAACAAGTTAACAACACTGCCTCAAGTCATTGGCCATCTGGCATCCCTTTCTATGCAGTCTGCTTTCAGGGAATATTTCCTGTTTGGACTAGGGAGAGGAAAAGGAGGTAAAAGGACTTAATAAGAATCTAAATGTCCACTGATGAAAACAAAGGAATATCTAAAATTAGCAGAGGTGGCCCAAGGTACTTCAGCTTAACAGTAACCCTGGGGAAAGAGGATTCCTTGAAAAAGGAGTCTAAAATATTTTGCTATGTCCACAATTCTCAGCAACAGAAAAAGCACTTCTGTTGAAGATAATATCCAGGACAATTAAATTACACTACACAGTACAATACTTGGTCTGGATACCGTGAAAGGCGCATGAAACAGAGAGATAAGGAGGCGTGGACTTTAATGTGAAGGCCACTGGACATTGCTTGTCCCCTCCCAAGCAAATAGCTGGCTTCCCTAAAATTCTAGTGTTTATTCTTTAGTCTAAACATGTGGAAAATTGTCTCTGAGCTGACTTTAACCTCCTCAAATGTCTTCCCTACTCCATTTGTATTTTCCACCCCTGGCCCTGCTTCACAGATGTGACCATGCACAAAACCCACTTTCTCCCTTCGACCACGCTCACTTTCCACAATGGCTGGCTCGGGCAGCAATGAAGAAATGCAATCTCACCAGGTTCACAGTGATTTTCACCCCTTGTTCGTTTGCTTCTGGGGAGCTTATTGACTTGACTGGAAAAAACTTTAAATGATTTTCCAGCAAAGTCACCCTTTCCAGTGGTAAAAAAGAGGTTTAACATCTGTGAACAAAAACAAACTGAAGGAAAATGATTTTTATATTCTCTAGTTCTTATACTCCAAAAGCAAACACCCACTGAGAAGTCAATGAAAACAGACACAGCAAAATACCATTAGTTCTAATCTCACAAAATTGAAATTTCTATTTTTTCAGATCTGAGGTAGATCCAAATTTACCCTGAACAGTTTATGAGTGACTAAGCCAATTAACAATGTCAACAAGATTTTCAATATAGATGTTTAACCCAAAAGAACCATTTCTAGTGATCATTTCAAAATGCAAGTCTGATCATATCATTTCTTTACATAAAACACTCAATGATTCCCCACTGCTTCTTGGGTGAAGACCAAAGCCTTCCCACCTTGACTATTTTAAAATCCCTAGCCCGGTTTCTTTATCTTTTACCATTTCAATCCACCCTATCTAATCTATCCTAACCACACAAACCTCCTAAACACATAGCTTAATAACAACTTGTTGAATGTTGTTCAATGAACATTGTTTCCCACTCATTAACTCTCCAATACCTACTGCATGTAGAATACATTGCTTGCCCTACTAGAGTGGAATGTGTAATTACAACTTACTTGTGTCCACCAGTTTTCCATCTCCTTTTCTTCTGGTTCATTTGGAGAAGTTCTTCTAGACCCCAAGCAATACAGGAGGGTCCAGGGTCCTACCGATGCTACTGCAGGGGCAGGCATGTGATTTAGGCTAGTCAATCAGAGGACCTCCTTCCTTCTGGCTACAGTGAGTGAAGAATGGACAGGTAACTGATTACAGTTCATTCATGGGGTCTAATATATGAATGCTCTTCTTCATGAATGCAAAACCTAAATGTATTGGCTTAAGGATGACCAGAGAGCCCTTTTTTCCTATTACATGGCAAACATCTTTCTGCAAATGAAGTTGTTTTTTTTGTTTTTGTTTTTTTTTTTTTTTTTTTTTTACAAGAGGGAAAAGGAGCCAACTAAAATAATAATTTGGGCTCCTGGATTCAATTGTGCTCGAAGTTAGATTCACTCTGAGATTTTCCAAACTTGTAAGCTTATGATTTCCACTTTTTCCCTAGGCTACTTGGGTTCCTGTCATTTGAATGTCTTTAACAAGACATCCTCAGTGCTCTTCTTTGGAGTCATTACTTGCTCCAAGTCAGCAAACTTTCTTAAGGGTCATATAGTAAATATTTTTTAGACTTTGTAGAACAAGAGGCAAAATTATGGTTATTACATAGTTACATAAACGTTCTAAATGTAGCAGTTTGACAATGTAAAAACCATTCTTACTTCATGAGCCATAAAGTAGAAATAAGAGCAAACAAAGAAAAACAAGGTCACTGCTTGGATTTGGACCATGGGCCATCGTTCTCCAACCCCTGTTCCAGTCAAACTGATTTACTTGTGCCGTGGGCATGCTGTAAGCTTTCTATTGCCATGTTCTTGCTGATGATGTTTTTCTCCCCTGGAAGGTCTCTTCCCTTGCCACTAACTACTGCCATCTACCATTCAAAGTCCATATAAGTCTGAACTACCTCCCGAGGCTTCTCTGTTATCACAGCAAAGGAAGGTCTTTCTCTTTTGAATCCTTAAGGACTATTTCTCTTTAGTCTTGACCCCACTTTGCACTGTAGTTATGCTACTCTTCTGGTAGCTCTTGTAAACTGTGAGTGCTTAGTCAGTTTCTTTGGAATTGATAATATCTAAAAGGCTGAAAACAGCAACAAAAACCCCCCAAAAACTCCACAGGATCAAAGCAACTAGTAAAGGTTTGTGGATCCACCAGAAGTGCAGGGTAAGACTTTTGGTAGCCAAGGAAGCCAGACATCGGAATATCACAAAAAAGCACAGCTCTCACTTCAGTGTTGTCGTGACAGCTCTATGTACAGCTGCTTGTTTGCTTGTCTAGGGTGGTTATGCCCAACAAGTACCACATAAGGGGTATTTCAGACATTTTGTTCCTGGAGGGGAGGGAGACAGGCATGTTGGTCTAGACTTGAAGGATTCCTGTGTCTCAGTCTGTAATTCTGGTTGCTCACTTGTGGTGTTTTTCCTTCTGACTACTGTGTAGTGCTGCCTAAACTCAGTCATCTGTGACCCAGCCTCCTATCTTTTCACCATAGTATGTGTTTTAATATATAATGTAGCATACATAATATTATATATTATATATGGGAAAGATTGAGGGCATGAGGAGAAGGGGATGACAGAGGATGAGACGACTGGATGGCACTGTTGATTCAATGGACATGAGTTTGAGCAAATTCCAGGAGATAGTTTTCCAGGACATAGACTTCCCTGGCATGCTGCAGTCCATGTGGTTGCAGAGTCAGATACAACATAGTGACTGAACAAAATATAATATAAATATGAAGTATTTTAACATTTTTCTCTACATTGTTCTTTTTAATAACACATGAACAACTATGTCAATCCACTCTAAATAATTAAGCCTCATTATTGTTAAAATGAAGAAGAAAAGGCTGTCCAGGCACCATTTAAAACTTTCAAGCACCTCAGTGCCACAAGGCTCACATTTTGAACATTTCTGTTCTCAGTTACCAATCTTCTCATTTGCTTTTGCAGAAATGCAGCATATATTTTCCCAAGACCTACTTAATAACTCCAAAGAGCAAAATCAGCTAATACAAAATGTGTACGTCTATTTCAGGCAAGGTGGTGATGGTCATTTAATATTTTTCTCCTCTTAATTTTGATTATTAGCTGTCTATACTATTGTTACCATCAAGTCAACATTTACTTACCGTTTTGCATCCCTGGGAGAGCAGGATTTTTAAAGGTAGTTTTATTGAGGGATTATTCACATACTATGAAATTTATCCATTGTAAATGTACAACATGGAGAGAGCTGTGTAATAATCACCCATAATTTGGCTCCATAATGTTTCTATCAGCCCCCCATGGTCCCTCCTGCCACCTGCAGCCAAGCCCTGCTCCTGTAACCAGCCACAGGCAACCTGATCCACTTTCAATCGCTAGACATTTGCCTTTTCCAACATTATATAAAAAACTGAGTCCTACAATGTGTGATCTTTTGTGTCTGGATTATTTCACCTGCAGATGTTTATAGTGAGCCAAAAGGAAGGTGAAAGAAGATGGTAACAAATACTAACTTTAATTGAATACTTAGTATATACCAGTAATTCTGCCAAGCTTTGGGAGGCATGACCTTATTTAATTTTTCCAAACAATCACAGGGACAGGTACTATTATTCTGATTTTTCAGATGATGAACCAGAAGTTCGTAAAACTGAAGGATCTTTGCCTAAAGTCAATTAACTAATCAGTGGATGAGCTGAGATTTGAAACTACCCCTAAATCTTGGCCACTATGCCATCTGCCTGGTGTTTAAAAAAAAAAAATCTTGAGATGAACCAACAGAGATTTTCCTTAAAAAGAAAAAAAAGATATTTCAACTTACAGGAGAAGGCAATAATACAGTTCACGGTGCTAGAGGAAAAAAACAAACAAAGGGTGCCTAGATGGGGAGGCTCACCACAGTGGGCACTCTGGCACCTTCTCAGCACAGTGAGCCTCCATGGGGCGCAGAGTCCCTGTCTTGCATGCCAGGCTCGCTGCTCCTGCCACTCAGGCAAACCAAAAGAGGCCTGTTCCTCACAGCATCCTTCATAATATGTGCTCTTGTCCTCAGTCTTCTGCAGCCTTTCCACTTTATTTAGAAAGCATGTGTTGGAAAACACACACACACACACTATATATATATATATATATATTTTTTTTTTTAAGGCTGTTTATGAGCAAATTTCCTCAAAAAGCCTCAAGCTGGTCCATTTGTGCCATCTGTTATAAGGGAAACTCGAAACCACCTGTCTGCCTGCCTGAGCTCTGCTCTTATCAAGGAAGTTGTAATTACCTCTTTGGTGAAGGATTTGAATCATTACAGTAAATCCCTTACTCAGCACATATTGTATCAGGAGGGCATTCTGATTCTAAAACCCAGGGTTTTTACCACCTTGCCCTGCACAGATGCTGTAAAACCACAGCTATTCAAAGCCTGGCAGAGTAAATTATGACTTAATCTTATTTGTTATCCAATGATAAATATTTACTAAACAAATACTTCCTCCACACTTACTACATGGCAGGTACTTTTGCAGGCACTGGGAACACAGCAGAAAACAGGGGAAAAAGGTTTCTGCTCTTAGACACCTTATGTTCACTCACAGAGAAGGTCAAGGCAGGTTATGAGAGCACAGGCTGGGTGGAGGAAAATATCAAAATTTCCACCTGCATTCTTCATCTGATCCTTATAAGATTTTTATTTTATATATGCTTTCTGACGTGTGTAAAACAATTAGTAAGATAGGTAAATACTTTATAAATAAATAAAACCAACAAATACATACTGGAGGTACTTACCCCAAATATTTTTTTTTAATGACAATATTTTGATCACTTAAGTGATTAAAATTGTTTAGGAACACTATTCTCGTGTGTGTGTGTGTGTGTGTGTGTGTGTGTGTGTGTGTTAACAAACAAGTAAACAGCACATCATTTCTTCAAGAGCTATGAAGAAAATACCAAACAGTGTGACGACGAGTGCCAAGCGGGAAAGAGCAGGTGGGGTAAACCGGATTCCAAGGATGGGGCTGCTTCTTTCAGGAGTAACATCTCAGCTGAGACATCCACATAGGAGAATGTTCAAGGCTCCTTCTCTTAAAGATCACGGCATCTTTTTATTTTAACCATTTGGGATTTTAAAAAACCAAATTCCAATCCCTCCTAAGCACGCTCACAGTCTCTCTGCTTAATCAGAGAGCCTTTCCCTGGAACGCCATGTGAACTTAATGGGAAGGGTCCCATTCTGAAGGGACGAACTACTGAAAGAAGATTAGTAGCAAATCTAATGGCTTGGCTGTAGCAGAAATCCCAGTGAAAGTGCAAGTCACTCAGTTGTGTCCGACTCTCTGCGACCCCATGGACTATACAGTCCATGGAATTCTCCAGGCCAGAATACTGGAGTGGGTAGCCTTTCCCTTCTCCAGGGGATCTTCCCAACCCAGGGATCGAACCCAGGTCTCCCACATTGCAAGTGGATTCTTTACCAGCTGAACCACAAGGGAAGCCCAGTAGTGGCTAGTAACAGAATTCCCAGTAGTGACTAATAACAGCAAGACATAGTTTTTCTGCAAGAAATTGTTTCCTGGTAAAGCCAGAAAGTCGTTCTGTTGGGGGAAATAAATGTGTGCCTTTTCAATGAAGTCTCTATGTACCTTAAACAAAGTATGTTGCTCGTTCCTTTTCAGAAGACATAAATCCCAAACCAACCAAACAATCAGCCTGGAGATGTGTCTTCTCTGGTGGGAACTGCCATATCTCCCAGACCTCTACAGGACCAAGCACAAAGCTAGACACCCTAGTTATTACACCTCCATTTTCTGGATCTCTCTTTCACTACATGAAAGAGAGGTATAACACCTCTGAAGTTCTACTCACTTTTTGTCACTATATTCATGTTAATTCACATACAAAGGTATTCTTGGTAAGCTCTCTATAACACCATCCCCCGAGGCCCACATTATACCTCTGCCAGCTCCCCTCCTTATTGTTACCAAGGCTTATAGGGACAAAATGGTATTCTGCATAGACTTATCCTTTTTCTCCTCCTCCCAGGAATTATTTTGTTCCTATAAAATTTTTGATTTATTCTCATGGAATTTATTATTATTTTTGACATGGCAAATATGTCATGTATTCAGTTCAGTTCAGTTGCTCAGTCGTGTCCAACTCTTTGCGACCCCATGAATCACAGCACGTCAGGCCTCCCTGTCCAACACCAACTCCCAGAGTTCACCCAAACTCATGCCCATCGAGTCGGTGATGCCATCTAGCCATCTCATTCTCTGTCGTCCCCTTCTCCTCCTGCCCCCAACCCCTTCCAGCATCAGGGTCTTTGCCAATGAGTCAACTCTTTACATGAGGTGGCCAAAGTATTGGAGTTTCAGCCTCAGCATCAGTCCTTCCAATGAACACCCAGGACTGGTCTCCTTTAGAATGGACTGGTTGGATCTCCTTGCAGTCCAAGGGACTCTCAAGAGTCTTCTCCAACACCATGGTTCAAAAGCATCCATTCTTTGGTGCTCAGCTTTCTTCACAGTCCAACTCTCACATCCATACATGACTACTGGAAAAACCATAGCCTTGACTAGATGGACCTTTGTTGGCAAAGTAATGTCTCTGCTTTTGAATACGCTGTCTAGGTTGGTCATAACTTTCCTTCCAAGGAGTTAAGTGTCTTTTAATTTCATGGCTGCAGTCACCATCTGCAGTGATTTTGGAGCCCAAAACAATAAAGTCTGACACTGTTTCCATTGTTTCCCCATTTTTTCCCAAGAAGTGATGGTACCAGATGCCATGATCTTCGTTTTCTGAATGTTGAACTTGAAGCCAACTTTTTCACTCTCCTCTTTCACTTTCATCAACAGGCTTTTTAGTTCCTCTTCACTTTCTGCCATAAGGGTGGTGTCATCTGCATATCTGAGGTTATTGATATTTCTCCTGGCAATCTGGATTCCAGCTTGTGCTTCTTCCAGCCCAGCGTTTCTCATGATGTACTCTTCATCTAAGTTAAATAAGCAGGGTGACAATATACAGCCTTGATGTACTCCTTTTCCTGTTTGGAACCAGTCTGTTGTTCCATGTCCAGTTCTAACTGTTGCTTCCTGGCATGTCACGTATAGTTAAGTATAAACTCTTAAACAGGGTATTAATAAAATGTCAGTGCTAATCTGTGATTTGGTCAAAAGAACTAAAAAGGTTCTGGAAAGAGAGGGAACAGTTTAAGCTGGATGAGTTTGGGAAAGTTTCCCTTGAGTTGGAGTGTTTCCATTTTTCATTTCGGGGTTTCAAATTAGGGGGGCTATGTGGTCAGCCTTGAAGCTGGAAAAGGAGAATCAGTGTCAAGGGCAAAAAAAGCCCCTTTGTCACTCTCTGCTAAAACAAGATGCAGCAACAGCATACACAGCCTTGCTTCTAGAGTAACAACTCCCACTGGTGTAGACTGCTTACAACCCGCCAGACTCCAGGCTGAACACTTTTGGTCCCCGACTGTCCCAATAACCGAAGAGACTGGGTTGCTGCCCTGACTTTGCAGAGAGGTACGGGTAAGGCTGGAGAGGTTGAGTTATTTTCTAAGAGCCAGAGAATGGTGGTGCTGGGACTGAAGTGAGACAGCCCGGCTCTGGAACAGCCTCTTCTGAATGCCTGTGCCTACTGCTCCCCCGGCTACTGCTCCCCTCCAACATCCCCCAGCTCCTCACAGAGTCCCCAGCACACTTCCTACATGGGCCTGGTGTACAGAAGGCCTGGTAGATGGCTGATGCAAACACAGTGAGCTGAATTACAGGGAATTTGCCTGGGCGCCCTAGAACCTGTTGAAGCAGGTAAATCCCAGTTCCCAGATTTTACAAATAACATTACACAGAAAAAGAAAAACAGTTTGGAAGCTTCTCAATATTTCCATACAGTATCTGTTTGATAAACGGACTTCTAAATAAAAACACTATTCTTAAGAATGGTGAATTAACCGTTAAGTGCAAGAGTCTGGAGTCAGAGCTCCAATAAGCTTTGAATCCTGGTTCTGCCACTTAATTCGCAGTGTGACTGTGGGCAATTGAACCTCTGTGCTCCTCATTTTCCTCTCTTGCTTAAAATGTGGATAATTAATAACTCTATCTGAGAGGATTGGTGAGAATTAAAGGGGATCATACATATAATACACTTAGCATACTGAAGCTTGGTATACAGTAAACAAACACTAAATGGTAGCTATGAGCAAACCAGTCAATCATAAAGAAAATCAACTCTGAATATTCATTGGAAGGACTGATGCTGAAGCTCCAATACTTTGGCCACCTGATGCGAAGAGCTGACTCACTGGAAAAGACCCTGGTGCTGGGAAATACTGAGGACCAGAGAAGAAGGGGGAGACAGAGGATGAGATGGTTGGGTGGCATCGCCAACTCAATGGACACGAGTTTGAGTAAACTCCGGGAGATAGTGAAGTACAGGGAAGCCTGGTGGGTTACAGCTCATGGGGTTGCAAAGAGTCGAACATGATTTAGTGACTGAGCAACAACAATTATGATGATTAGGATATGCTTGACTTCTCCTGAAAAAGTGGTTCCTCTATTTCAAAGTGAAAAGTAGACTTCAGGACTCAGCACTGTACCACCTATAAATCTGAAGGCATTGATCCAAACAGAAGGGAAAATGAAGAGCAAACTGCACCAGTTCCGAACCAAAAGGCGAGAAGATGTAATCTGCCTCCAGTTCTAGGGCTTCACCCCAGGGTCGTTTGTCCTCTTAGCATAGCCCCGTCACGTGTGTCTGCACAGCAAAGCCCCCGGTGGAAAACACACAGAGACAAGTTCACAGGCACTCAGGTTGTGTTACCAGGGACAGATTGGTCCACAGGGATCAAATAACTAAAGCGTAAAGCCCAGAAGCTCATGTTCAAGAAGAGGTGTCAATGCCGAGCTCTGGCACATCCATGAACCTTAATTAAGCCCCAGACTCTTTTTCAGGGCAGGGTGGCAGGAGGTGTCTATTTTTCCACTGATTCTCATAGAAGACCTGGTGGTGCTGAAGAGAGTGGGCCTGGGGAAAAGAGGAGGACAAACACTGTCCACCTATCTACACTCATTCTCGGGGTGTCCAGGGAGAGAATCTGAGTTTCTGGATGCACAGCTGACAGCTTCCTGAGGAGCCCACATGGAGAGGGCAGGTGGAGGGACAGAGTCGTGGGCAGTACCTCCTTCTTGGGGTAGGCCTTCCCCCAAGGATGACTACAAGCTCTAAAGAGCAGCACCACACAAAAGCTCCCGGAGATGGTACTGCTCATTCTTATAATCTTTCTTCAAGTTGGGCAGCCAGGGTCACCATCATTAAGTGGCCAAGGTAGGCTGAGCCAGACCCTCGACTTTAGGACTCAATGAAAGGCTTAGTTTCTTGGGGGTGGCATGCGGGCCACTGCAGCAGCTTCCTTTTCATCTTTTCCTTCTAAACCGTGGGCTTCTCAACATCTAACTTCCCCTCTCCCTGTCCTCATCTCTGCCAACAGACTAAATGCTGGGTCTTTAAATAGGGAAGGTCTTTTAAGAACGGTCTAGGGAAGAATCATTGAGAAACTTCCCACAGGAAATGCAAGGCTGAGAGGGAAGAGTAAGGGCTGTGGGGGCAGGTAGGGTGGGAATCCCTACCACTCCACCTCACTCTCATTTGAAAACCATTTGAAAATCACTCTCATTTGAATATCAGACCCTTTTGTTATCGCAAAGGGTCTCAGTAAGGACCGTATGACTCTATGTCTATAAAGGGTCAGGCGCCATCTCTGGCACCTGG
This sequence comes from Ovis aries, assembly GCF_016772045.2. Classification (NCBI taxonomy): domain Eukaryota; kingdom Metazoa; phylum Chordata; class Mammalia; order Artiodactyla; family Bovidae; genus Ovis; species Ovis aries. The sequence continues at coordinate 51,901,249 of NC_056058.1, read as the reverse complement.
AAAGTGCCCTTGACACAACAGCAAGTATTAATACTTTCTGAGCTTGACAAACCAGCAGAATTAAGTAAAGGAGATGACCTAAGGTTCTGGGCAGTTATATCTGCCTTTTCCAAACTAAAACTAACCAGGACCAGGAAGAAGGATGCCAGGGCTTTGCTTAATTCAAATATCGAAAGCCAGCTCACTTTCTCTCCTTATCCCCACTGTCTTGTTTTGGTTTTAAAAAAAAGGAGGGGAGCATGTCCCCTAAATATATATTTTTAACACATAAATATTTATTTTTTAAATACAAAAAGAAAACCATCATTTCTGTTTCTAGCTATAAAAGCAATTTGTACTCAATGTAGAAATGAAAGAAACAATAAATAGGCGGAACTTCAAACTACACAAAACTTCCCCAAATTAAAAATAAAACTCCCAAATGATCCAGGAATTCCACTTTGAAGAGAATGAAAACACTAACTTGAAAAGATAGCTGGACCCCTGTGTCTATTGCACCATTATTTATAACAGCCAAGATATGGAAACAACTGTCCATCAACAAATGAACAAATAATGAAGTTGTGGTACATAAATACACACACACACACAAACATTATGTGGCCACGAAAAAGAAAGAAATGGTGCCATTTGTGACAACATGGATGGATCTTGAGGGCATTATCCTAAGTAAAATAAGTCAGAGAAAGACAAATACCACATCATCTCATTTATATGTAAGAATCTAAACTGAAAATAACAACAACAAACCCACTGAGCTCATAAATCAAGAGAACAGACTGGCAGTTGTCGGAGGCAAAGTGAGGAGGGAAATGGCCATGAGAGCAGCCAAACGCACAGACTTCCAGCTATAAAATAAATAAGTTACGGGGTACAATATACAGTATGGAAGCTATAGTTAAGAATAATTTATTGCATATTTGAAAATTACTAAGAGAATAAAGCCTAAAAGTTCTCATCACAAGAAAAAAATTTGTAACTATATATGTTAACCAGACTTATTATGGTGGTTATTTTGCAATCAATATTAATATAAAATCATTATATTTTATACTTGAAATCAATACAATGTTACAAGTCAATTATACTTCAATAAAACAAAAAACTTAGCAAATGAAACAACTGACAAAGAATTTCCAAAATATACAAGCAGCTCATACAAGTCAATACCAGAAAAACAAACAACCCAATCAAAATGAGGCTGCTGCTGCTGCTGCTGCTAGGTCGCTTCAGTCCTGTCTGACTCAGTGCGACCCCAGAGACGGCAGCCCACCAGGCTCCCCTGTCCCTGGGATACTCCAGGCAAGAACACTGGAGTGGGTTGCCATTTCCTTCTCCAATGCATGAAAGTGAAAAGTGAAAGTGAAGTCGTTCAGTCGTGTCCAACCCTCAGCAACCCCATGGACTGCAGCTTACTAGGCTCCTCCGTCCATGGGATTTTCCAGGCAAGAGTACTGGAGTGGGGTGCCATTGCCTTCTCCGGGGAAAAACCTAAAAAGACATTTCTCCAAAGACATACAGATGACTAATAAACACAAGCAAGTATGCTCAACAATTTTTGCTCATTATTAGAGAAATGCAAATCAGAACTACAATGAGGTATCACCTCACATCAGTCAGAATGGCCATCACCAAAAAGTCTATAAACAATAAGTGTTGGAGAGGGTGTGGAGAAAAAGGAACCCTCTTGCAGTGTTGGTGGAAATGTAAATTGATACAGCCACTATGGAAGACAGTATGGAGATTCCTTTAAAAAAATTAGGAATAAAACCATCATATGACCCAGCAATCCCACCACTAGGCATATACCCTGAGGAAACCAAAACTGAAAAAGACACATGTACCCCAATGTTCATTGCAGCACTATTTACTATAGCTAGGATATGGAAGCAACCTGGATGTCTATTCACAGATGAATGGATAAAGAAGCTGTGGTACATATATACAATAGAATACTACTCAGCCTAAAAAGGAACACACCTGAGTCAGTTATAATGAGGTGGATGAACCCAGAGCCTGTTATACAAAGTGAAGTAAGTCAGGAAAAGAAAAACAAATAGTGCATAATAATGTATATATATGGAATCTAGAAAGGCGGCACTGATGAAAGTATCTGCAGGACAGCAATGGAGAAAGACATAGAGAAGAGACTCATGGGCACGGACGGAGAAGATGGAGGAGAGGCTGGGAGGTATGGAGAGAGTAATACGGAAACTCACATTACCATTGTAAAACAGATAGCCAAGGGGGATTTGCTGTATGACTCAGGGAACTCAAACCAAGGCTCTGTAACAACCTAGAGGGGAGGGATGGGGAGGGAGGTAGGAAGGAGGCTCAAGAGGGAGGGCACATATGTATATCTATGGCTGATTCATGTTGATGTTTGGCAGAAACCAACACAGTACTCTAAGGCAATTATCCTTTGATTAAAAAAACAACTAAAAAAAAAAAAAAAAAAGAAAGAAAACCAACCTGACAAAAGGTACCACGTATCACTGACTGGTTCAGAACCTTTGCAGGTACATATATGCATTCATATGTATTTGTTTTGCCCATTAAAATGGCACTATAACCTACATACTTTTTTATTCTGCTTTTCTTTTTAACAAAGTGGTTTATTATGAAAATATTCTCATGCCAATAAAGTTTATCAGCAGCAAGATTTTTAATAGCTGCACTGTAGGCCATGGCTATGTGATAGTTACCAAATCATCACCACTGTTGGACATTTAAATTATTTTGTTATGATAAGTAATACTGCAATGAAAGTTCCTCCACCTTTGCAAATACCTGTGATTATTTCCTTGTTATAAATACTAGGAGTGCAATGACTGAGTCAAAGGGCTAGTCCATCTGGAGACTTCTGACACCTATTTCCATACTATTCCCAGCAAAGGTCATGCTGCTTCAGAATCCCACACACAGAGGGCCATTCTGACCTCACACACAGCCCTTCCCTTCTTCCTCTCTTGGGTATATGAATTTTGTTGCTTCTGTCAAACAAGCCTATCAAACCACTGAGACAAAAACGGGGTAGATCGCACTAGGTTTGAATCGTTATTCCAAAGTAAATGAGAGCTCTAAGAGGAGCCTGCCCTGAAGCACTGCACCGTTTCAGAATAAGGGGGTGGTGAGAGAAGGGAGGGGAGGTTTGTTCTGCCTTAGCCTCGTCTCCTAAATAGAGAATTACTGGCTTCCTCCAGTCCATCAATCAGCAAGCTGAGTCTGAACACTCAATTATAGCAAGGGAATGAATGAGCTTATACATAGTAGGGACACACACACTGAGAGCAAACAAGCCCAGTCACCCCCATCACATCTCAGCTGCGACTGACACCGGAGATACTCCGGCAGGTACGATGTCCTTAAGAGGGAATGTTCCTCATGTTCTTTTTTCAAAGGGGAGATAAAAGGATACTTGATAAAAAAAGATAATCTGGGTTGGAGGCTCAAATATTCATAATGAGTATTTCAGCTAGTGAAAAAGAAGCATTCTCCTACTCCCAACGGGCGAGAAGGGACAGCTGGCATTTTGGAGTTGGCAAATTGCTCCTGAAAGATCAATGTTGTCTCTGTATTTGATAGACTGATCTGGTCTAAAGTTTATTTGTTGAAATAGATAATGTAATATTCAGGCCATCAGTGTGTACACACATATGCTGTTTTCCCTTAACCCCTTTCCCTCCGTGAAACTTTCAGAATCTGAATGCCTTATCCCCTTACTGGACCAGGGGCAAAGGTAACTTCAAATGACGCGGCTCCCTTGGGGAAAAGAGACAGAACAAACAGTTTTCAAGAACTACAAGTTATCCAAAATTCTATTGAAACTAAGAAAATGGAGTCTTTCCCCAATTGCCTTCTACCATCTCCCCAGTCAGAATTCTCTGCCTGCGTATAGAGACCACAAAGAAACGCTTGTTTTGATGTCTGCGAGGGGCAGGGTTATTGCTGTGTTGCCTCAGGGCTTCCACTGGTATCTGGGTGCCTGTGCTGGACACTGGGAGAGGGAGAGGGAAGCCATTCCCCTGGTGTGCTCTGCCCATTACCAGAGGCAGTGAGCGCCCTGGGGGAATTTCCACTGGGGTACAGCTGTTGCTCTCTGGGTAAAATGTGGTACGTGTGGGCAGAGAAGAGCTCAAGAAATGAGTTGCCTAGAGCCAACTCATTCTGCAAGCTGCTCCTCAGAAGATGACAGACAGATTGTGTGTTTTGCAACTGCTCAGGGTGGGGGGCAAACTCCTGGTGGTTTTGCCCCAAAGCCTAGGGTCATATGTCCTTCCAGAATAGCAGCTGAGATGAGTGAAAAGTAGGAATAGTTAATATTTATTTAGGGCTCATTACAAGGCAGGTCACAGAGAGCTCTGCACTCATTAGCTCAATTCCCCACCAGAAACCATCGCCAGATAAGGAGCACAGATACACAAATTTGGTGTTCTGGAAAATCACAGAAAATCTTCCAGGACGTTTTTCACTCTGGGCCTACCCCCAACTCACCTTCTGCCCTCATCTCCAGAAGTACAGGGCCAAGTGCGGCGTTTACTAGAGAGGTTATGTTGCCACAAGGAATAGCCCAAATTCCCTGATAGGCAATATCCAGGAAAAGAAACAGGCTCATACGCCACTTTTAAACTGCACGGGGCGTAAGAAGAATAACTCTAAACTAGCCTTCCTGTTGCCGATATGTTGTGTTCAGCTGGAGTCAAAACTAGAGGAATATGCTTTCAGCAAGTGGTAGCATCAACTTTCCAAAGGACCTGTGTTGTAACGGATCGGGTGCACTATGATTAACTGAGGGCCATACCTTGCAAAAATCGTTTCTTTGACATGATTTATGGAAACAACTACTTACAAAGGATCTGAATCTGAGAATGGAGTGGCTAAAGATAGTGACTATTTACTTAAGAACTGACGTGGCCAGGCCACCATCCAGAGAGCAAAGAATTCGTCTCTATTTCTAGGAAACTTCAGGACATTCTGGCCTGATACAACTGGTGATGAGTCTACAAAAACTCAGTTGCTATGTGGATAATTTGGTCAAGTACTTCAGGCAGGTGAGAAATTATCTTGTACATCTTCTGTGTTAATGACTACCTCTGGATAAAGGAATTCTTAACTCATGAACAAACAAGTTTTTTTTTTTTTTCCCCCCACAACTAAAATGGTTTCATTCAACAAATACTTATGAAGCATGTACTGTGAGCCAGGACTGCTGGGGATACTATGTGATATATAATATAGTAAGATGCTTACTCTCATGGGGTTTAGAGTGTCTTAAGGAGAGATGGACAACAAGTCAGTCAGTTAGGAGGCAAGATAAGATTGCAGAGGAAAAGTGCTATAAAGAAAATAAAACAAGGAGACAGTGATGGTAGACAGTGATGGGTGGGGTTTGGAAGGGTCAGGGCAGGCCAGGGTGTGTGAGGATCAGGGAAGATCCTTCTAAGGCAGCAGGAACAGGTGTTGCTAAGGTCCTGAGGCAAGAATGAAGTGTATTTTGTATGAGGAACAGAGTAAGCATAGGAGCATGGCAAGCAAGGGAGATGGTCATATGACGTGAGGCAGGAGAGGTCAAGTAAGGTAACCAGTCAGAGCCAGGTCACACAGGCCAGGATAGACATTTGAGATTGTATTCTGTGTTCAACTAGAAGGCACTGCAGAGTTCTAAACAATTTCCTGAATCTGAAGCATTGCTAAACATTTGATGTGCTTATAGAATTTAAAAAAAAAAATAACCCCCACTGAAAAATCTCAAAGGTGAGTGCCATTTCCCAAGTACGGGGAAGGAGGGGGGGTGGGCACAAGTTCTACTTTCTGCAAAACTGATTGTTCAGAAATCTTTTTCAATGTATTTTATGTGCTTACTCATTCCTATAAAAAACAAATCTGTATTACTAAGTTCTAGGCACCGTGCTGGGTGCTGAGGAAATATGATGGCGAAAACATCATTGGCCCACAGTGTATGAGACAAATAACCAGGCAACGACAACACACTGTGATTACACCCTACGGGGAGCTGGGTAAGCGCTTCCCTAATACGCAGGGATTCTCTACACAGTCTAGGAGAGAGAACAGGGGCGAGCAGGGAGAATCACGGAAGGTTTTCCGAAGGAAGTGACCCCTGAAGGAGAATAACACAATATTCTCCAGAGGTAAAAAGGCACAGGGTAAGGTTGAGGAAGTGAAACAAGTTCAGTTGGCCCAAGTGCAGGGTTTAAACAGGGTCAAGCAGGGGTGTATCACCCAGGGCCTCTCCGTTAATAAGGATTCTGGAGTTTATGGTATCAATGGTGGGGGAGGGGTATCAAGACTGTAAAGAAGCAGGGGAGTTCAGGTTTGCACATCCCATGGGTTGCAGTATAGAGCATGAGCTGGAGGGACCAGTCAAGGGTAAAGAACACCAGAAGGTCTAGGGCTAGGGTGGAGGCAGGAGGGACAGAGACAAACAGGCTGGTATGAGAGAGCCAGAAATGACAGGTCTAGATAACTGATGCCTCCTTGACGGCTGTTGGTAAAGAATCTGCCTGCAACGCAAGACCTGGGTTTGATCCCTGGGCTGGGAAGAACCCCTGGAGGAGGGCATGGCAGCCCACTCCAGTATTCTTGCCTAGAGAATCCCCATGGACAGAAGAGCCTGGTGGGCTACAGTCCATGGGGTCGCAAAGAGTCAGACACAACTGAGCGACTAAGCACAGAACAGATGATTCATGAGAAGTCAGTAAAAGAAGTAAAGGAAGCTGGCCAGGTTTCCAGGCACCCGATGGAGAGTGGTAAAATACATGGAAACAGGAAATGCAGGGTTATGAGAGGAAGCATTCGTGCATGAAGTTGGCTGGTGCTGGGCTTGGCAGACAACTGGACAACATGGGTCTAAGGCAGACACATGGGAACAGGCAGAAGATCGGGATACAGAGAGTCTTCAGCAGGTTGCTGGCAACTGGAACCACAGAAAATGATGTGATTCACTGAAGAGTTAAGAAGAAATAATTTTTAAGAGAAAAGGAACCCTCAGAAGAGACAGGCAGAGAGCAAGCAAGAAAATCAAGAGAGTGTGGTGCCACCCAAGACAAGCCAAGAGAGGACTTTAAACAGAGGGGTCCACTGACCATGCCCCATACTGCCAGCAATGAAGCAAGGTGGGGGCTGAGAAGGATCCTCAAGGTTTGACAGGGCAGACGCTGGTGACCTGGTGAGAAGCAGTGTCAGCAGAGTAGCTGGGGACAAAGCCCAGGCTGAGAGGGGAGGGTGGAGTCGGGGGAGGAAGTGGAAACAGGAGAGATGCCTATATTTAGTCTCAAGAATAGGGATGAAAAAAATTCAGCACAGAACTTTCCCCATATTAACAAATCAAATGTGAATTTTCCAAACACTGGAAGTAACTCCAGATTTTTTTAAAAAGGGCTATTTGGCGGCAAATAGCCCGAGGCAAGAAAAGCTGAAGAAACCCCAAGATGTCTCCCTCTGAATCCTTTTGAAGTGGCCACCTTACAGCCTGGAAGTAAGGACCCTGCCTCCCTTCTGTGAGCTTTGCCCCAGGTAGAGGGGAGGTGATGCCAGGAACCTGACTCCAACCACGGCTCACTGTCTGTTCTGAGTCGCAAGGGCAGCATGCAGGGGAGGGAGCGTCGCCAAAAGATGAGAAAGCCACGATCACGAAAAGCATCACACGTGGTCGTGGTCTGGTCTGAGAAGCTGACACGACTACTGTTCACACTTGGGGTCACACAGCTCTCTCCTTGCTGCTTCACCTGCTTATCTACCCAACAACTATTTACTAAACACCTCCATGATGCTGGGAAAGATTGGATGCTGCAAAGCAGCAAGGTCCAGCCCAGTGAGGAAACTTCGCATCTAAACAGAAGATTATTCTGCAGTTAGGTAAGCGGGGTGTGGTGGGCTCAGCATCCTGGAGCCATGGGATGCATTTCTTGGTCTGCTCTGTGCACACTATGTGACCTAGCGCAGGGGAGATAACCTTTCTGAGCCTCAGTTCCCCCATTTGAAAAATGAGGTCATAGCAGGCTGCCTCCTGGCTTGTTGTTTAGTCATTGGGTCCAACTCTTTTGTGACCCCGTAGCCTGCCAGGCTCCTCTGTCCATGGGACTTCCGAGGCAAGAATACTGGAGTGGGCTGCCATTTCCTTCACCAGGGGATCTTCCCAACCCAGAGATCACATCCAACTATCCTGCACTGCAGGCAGATTCTCTACCGCTGAGCCACTAGGGACACAAAGGGGCTGATAGTGAGAAAATGTGAACATCTCACTCAGCTCACTGGCACCACTGGAGCCCTGGAAGGATGGTGGCAGCTGTACTTGTGTCAATGACAGAAATCTAGTGACAGACATTGGCCCTGGCTACTTTGACAGCTTGGGAAATCTGTGTAGTCAAGGGCAAAGGGGTCAGGGAAGGCTCTCCAGGGAACTCACAGTGGACCCAGTGGGGGCCAGGAGACATCAGCAAGTGCGGGTCGGTGGGGTGGGACACCAGGCAGGGGGAACGGCAATCTCCTGCCTTTCCACGTCACTCACAAAGTTGGTAACCCCACACAATAAGCATGATGCTGTTTTTTTTTCTGGTGCTGATTCCACAGGAAAGGCACAAAACTTGGAATCAGAAGGTCCAAGCTTGGAGAGTAGCCTTCCAGCTGAAGACTGCCACACCCTTGTGAATAGGCCACCCAGCCCTCTCAGCCTCAGTTCCTCTCATTCACAAAATGTAGGCGCTAGCTGCCCTCATTCCTCGGCCAGCCAGCCCTTTTTTATCAAATACCTACTAACAGCACTGCCAAGTGCCAGGGACACAGCCACGAACCAGAAACGGGCACCGGTGTGAGGTATGGTACAGTTTAGTGCAAGAGTCAGAGGAGTAAGTGTGATTGGAGTCAATGCAAACATCAAACAAAACAGGCTCTGAAAAGTGGTAAACCCTATCAGTGTACTTTGTAGTACTACTCTAATAGCGCCAGCCAGATTCTAAACCTCCTAGGAAGTTTTCTAAACTTGTAGTCTGCTGATGGCACCTTGTTTTCAAGATAGCTATGGGTCCACGTGCACATAAAATACATGTATATGTCGACTCTCTACACGCTGTCACGGGCAGGCTCTCAGCCTGGTCATCAACTGTAACAGAGCACCTTGGCATTTGATAAGGCCTGCCCACATTGGGTAACAGTATGGTTGGTGATTTCACATACATTTCATGGACCCAAACCCTACAGGCTTGTGATGCCGTCTGATATGCCGATTCTTTCATTCAACACCTACTTCGTGGCAAAATGTCAGCCAAGCAGTGCTCTGATAGGCTGAAGGTACAAAGACAAGTAAGAGGGTTCCTGGTCCAAAGGCAATCACTTTAGTGAGAAAGACACTGGGTGATAATGTGAAGAGGTGTTATGATTAATGCTATGCTGTATCCAACTAGAGTGATAGTATCATCTGTCACTTACACCAGGACCGTGAAAGAGGGGTGAAACTACTAAATTTATACCTGGGCTATGAACATGAATTGAGCTATATGGTCCTTGGACAGAATACAGAGGTCCAATTTTTGCTCAAAGTAATGGCAGATAAATGTCAGAACCAAAGCAAATTGATACTGTAGCCTGACTCAACGTAACTGATATTTTTGCTCTCCAGGAAACTAGTTACCCACTTTCATGCTTCCTTGTAATATACTCTATCTTTTGCTTATTGGACTGTAAAGGCATTTGTGGATTTCACGATTATGAGCTGAAAATTGCGTAAGGATGATAAAATATTCAGAGGCCTTTTTTTTTTTTTTTTTAACGGCAGAAATCTACATTATGGTATTTTAAGTTTCCATGCCATTTCTATGTTTCTGCCTAATGGCCTGCCATTTAGGTTTATGTTAAATGCTCATCTAAAGGATTTCCCTCCTCAAGCTCCAAAATGAACAGTCTTTCTAAGTGCTTTTTAATATTAGCATTTAAAATCCTTCTCCAAGTTACCCTAGGGCTAATTCAATTCAATTTCTCAGTTTTAGACTCACTCTCTGTATATCCAATGGTAAAAGGGCTTCTACTTTAACGTATGTAAGCATAGAAGTGACATTCCCAGAAAGACGAACTGGGGGAAGGACTAAACGTATGTTGGAGACGTCCACAGGTTACAGGATTTGGAAGTCACTCTCTTGCCTAAAGAGCTCCCTTGCCAGTGGAATTTCCCAGGTGAAATTCACTTTAAAGGAAAAGTCCCATAGGATGAAAGCCCACCATTTAAGAAGGAAGCTTATGTTTATAAATACACCAGTAGACTTGATGGCCTGATATGTTGATAATCAAATTATCTGTAATTGACTAAGCAGTAGACGTCTCACTACACAGATGACATGACTTTTCATCTTTCTTAAGGGACAAATGCATAGCCAATCTTTGGCTTAGAGATGACACATATCTCATAAAGATGATTCTGTCTTCTTTTATAGGTCATGTTTCAGACGAGAAATTTAAAAAGAGAGGGAAAAAAAGTCAAAGTTGGTTAAAAAAAAAAAATTCCTTATGCCAGTTCTCTCCCAAACCTAAGAATCAGAAAAAAACCTAAAAGCCTGTTTTTGCAAAAAACAAAGTATATCAAGTATACTAGAAAGAATATAGAATTTCAGGACCAGGTATGTACTAGGAATCCTCTACATTTTGGTATCCATAATCCTTCATAAGAGGAAGTGCATAATTTTTTCAGCCTCTTCTAATAAACACTAAAAAATTGGTAAAAGGAAAAAAAAAAAAGCTGTTCTCCTAAAACATTTCTGAAAACACATATTTTCAAAGGAAAACTATCGTGCAAAGCTGCAGTATGGCAGACACCCTTTCTTCATGACAAGATGACAGCAAACAGGTTTTCCCTTAGTGTCACCAGAGCACCACAGTCCCTAAGCATCTTGCTTAATGTGTCCCCTGGGTTGCCTCTCATGGTGTTTATCAATCCCTCTGTTTATAAATTCTGCCAGCTGTAAGCATGACCCCAGAGGCCTGAACTTTTCCTGGTTAAAATAATACAACCACTGAGGTCACTTGTGAAGCACTAGAAAGTAAGAGCTAGCTCTTATGTCACCTAAACAGCCATAAACAGGAGAGAGACTCTGGGGCTCCTTTTACATAGGAAAGGAAAATCTTTTTAAAGAGTTGGAGCAACAGATGTATTCTGAACACATGGGTTCTCTGGCATTCTTCCTGTAGCTCTGTATCAAATTTGAAATGTAGTTAAACCACAGGTTTACACTTAAGCTTGCTTATCTCTGATAATGGACTTGGACACATATCAAAGAACCTGCCCAGGGGCACTTATCAGTCCCTGACAGGTATGAGGCTTATGAGTTCAATATAGTACTTCACTGCTCACTTGTGTAGAAACTCAGATGTAGTGTATCAGCCAGTATTTAGATAAAGGCTCCAATTACCTGTGATCCTAGGTAATCCTATATTGCTCCAAGGTTGCCTGGTTATAAACTACAGATTTAAAATACTCTCATGATGGATAATTCATAGCCAGGGGCCAGAGGTCTACCTCTATATCTATAAATAAAACATATGAATATCCTAAAACTTGTTTGGAGAATGGGGAGGTTTCTCCCTTTAATTTTTATATTGAGTTATTGCTCTGAATGGATATTACCTCAGTTGATAAAATTTCTGAACATTATAAAAGGGTATCAATATTAAAACACAAATAGGGAATAGTAAGTCTGTCTTCCCACTGACCCCCCCTCTTCGGAAGTAACCATCATTATGAGTTGCTTGTATTTCCTTCTGGAGATATGAACATGAACATACAAGCTTATGTGTGTGGATGTGCCTGCATGGGCACCTGTGTGTGACTCCCCCTTCTTTTAAAAAACAAATAGTAGCAAGTTTTTACATTGTCCTGAACACTGCTTGTTTTCTTTAATATATCCTGCAGACTGCTAGCTCCAACAGTCCCTAAAGCCTTGCCCCTTTCTTCTTTTCAGTGGCCCTATCATGTTTCACTGCAGACATGGATCATACCCAGCTACACATTTACCAAAGAACACACAGGCTGTTTCCCATCTTTTGCCTTCCAATGGGACAGAATCTCAGAGCTGGAATAGGACAGGACAGGCACTGCTTATATACTGATGTTTTGTCCTACTTACTGCCATTTTTTCTTTTAAAACACAATGATGCCTAAACAACATGGAGAGAATGTTCAGAAGAAATGGATGACAGCCTCCCTGGTGCTACACACAGGAAGATGAACCCTCTCCTCTCTTCTTGAGCTAACGGCTGGTTTCCAAAGCTGAGGAAGTTTTGGTGTTGCCCTTGAGCAGGAGCTGAATCCTGGGAGGAGGAGGTATTTAGCTTTGCCAGAACCCAATTCATCCTGTTGGGCAGAACAGACTCAGCATCCAAGCCGCCTCCACCAAACAAAAATTCTCTGTAAGGTAAAACCTCTTAGTTTAGGGAGCCTAGTGCAGAATCTAGGTCAAGGTCTTCCCTCCCTTCCACACAGTGTCTTGCAGGAATCTCATTCTACAGGGGCTCTAATTTTGGACTTATACAAGCCTTAGACAAAAACAAACAAACAACAAAAAAAAAAACCCAAACTCCCAAACAACAAGTTGGTGAGAAGTTTGTGGAGCTGAAATGCCTGGACTCTGAGCCAATTATTTAACTTTTCCACAGCTCAGTTTCCTCTCTATAAAATGGGAAAACAATACCTACCTCAGAGGCTGACTGTGAGGATTAAGTAAAATAACACACAGGTAAACTGCTAAGCAAAGTGCCTTAAGTTAATAAAAAATCAAGAAAATGGTAATTATTATTAACAAAGCAATCCAAAGCCACTCCCTTTTTTTGAGAAACATCCTGGCCCCACCTTACAGATGCATCTGCTGCGAGTTTTGGCCCTGGGGTGATGCTGCAGCCTTCTGACTCCTCTTTCTCCCAGGCCCCAGGTTTCCTGCACAAACTGCGGAATGGCTTGCCATTTCTTGAACATTCAGTATCTTTGCCTCCTTTTATGTGTTTGAGCATTTTCGATGGCCTACAAGGTCTCCTGTCTTCACATGGGTAACTTCACTTCCCAAGATGCAGCCCACAGGAATCCAGGATTCCTCTGGATCCCACGGCGTCCTGAGCCTACCTCCCTCACCACACTGCCAGGCCACCTGGAAAGGACCTGGGAGCAGGTCTTCTTAGGGACGGAATCCTAAATTCCAGGCACCCAGCACAGTATTAGCACACCATAGCTACTTGGCTTGCTGAATTCAAACGAACCCCATGGTGACAAGGATTTCTATCAGCCTGCTTCATTTCCTCAATAAAACATAATCTGTGCCTCTGGTATGTTCTTTTCATCAACACAGGTATCTGCACTACAGGTGTTTATATTCTTAAAAACTTTAATTTAGAGTCACCTGTCAAAACAGGGCTGAGGCGACACAGGACAGCCTTCTTCTAAGAGAGCTCCTGCCTTCCCATGATCTCTGCAACCAAAAAACCACATGCTTTGTCAAGGCTGTTCTCCTCTCGACACCAAAATACAAAGGGCCTTTCAGTACTTCAGCTTAGCTTTTACTCTACAGTTGGTCAGAACCAGTGAGAGAAACAGCTGCATGACTTATACGTTGGATAAAACTGCTAGCGAAGATGTAGTCTACCGTCCTATTCAAAATCATTATTGCAGAGATTCATATGACAAATTAATATCAAAACTTGCAACTCAATGAACACGTATGCTTTCTTTGAAGAGAAAGCTGAATTATACATTCTGTCATATTTTTCCCTTCCTCATCATGGCTGCTAGATAACGGAGGGTACTCGGATGGTGAGTAACCCCCGTCTTCATTCAGCCTTTGTTAAGCCGCTATTCTTCATCTAAGTTTACTCTACTGTGTATGTATTTTGAGAAGGAGTCATGAGCCTCCTGTTTGGTTTATCACCAATGCTTGGAGAGTAAGTGTCACCAAATACCTGACACATGGAACACACTTGCCTGCACTGTCATGCAACTGGCTCTAAATGCACAAACATCAGACAGAACTTGTTGGCACACAAAGACCTGAAATAAAAAACAAATGCCTGCACTTAGTAAAGGCTTACGAGTCGTGGAAAGCTGGTTTTAGCTGGCAACAGGAGCCAACTTATGTAACGGTTGCTACAAAGATTTCTGAAATGGATATGATGCCCAAGTCGTTGATAAGTGTATCGAAATCTCTCCATTCTTTAGGGGCATAGTTATACCTTCCAAGCAAGAAATGGGAGGGAAGGGAAAAAACTGGAGAGGGAATTCAATCCCTGAATCACAAACTTAAGAGCACACTGGAACTGAGATCAGTAGGTTCCGGGATGGTGTCGACACCAGAGATGGACTGAACTGCAAACACCCTGCTGCCTCCTCTTCAACTGGAAGAAAGTGTAAGTGACAACAGATGGTCAGCTTCTGAAGGAAAGCTTTTATTGTCATCTTTAAAGGGCAGAAACGAGCAAATGTAAGGAAATCTCATGACTATGAAACATCACTGCTTACCTGAGATTAGAGGTTTATGGAGGGCTTAAGGAGAGACGAGCACTTCTGCCAGAATACTTGCGGTCTAAAGAGTCCGCCCTAGAAAGTTAGAAACTGGGAGAACGGAGGCGTGCTCTGAAACTGCATTCCCTTCCTCTCCCTTCCTTGCATATGGGAGAAAACAGCCAGTGCCTTCCAGCAAAGGATGGGCTCTATCAGTGTTATCTCCCAGTATCTGTCAGAGCTCCAGATCCAAACTGTGGCTCACATCCAGGCTACAAACCACCACCAGAAAAAGATTAGTCTCTCTCCTGTGCCCCTGACTGATCCTCAAGACAACAAAAGACCTGCTGACCTGAGGCTCACACAGGCCTCTTTTTAACATCCTGGTTCTGCTTCCTGCCAGCTCTGTGACCTTGTGGATGTCACTTCATCCACCTGAAACTCAGTTTCCCCATCTGTAAAAAGTGGTTGTTTACTTCGCTAGGTTGTAAGGAAGGTTGAAAGTGAAAGTGAAAGGGAGGTCACTCAGTCCTGTCCGACTCTTTGTGACCCCGTGGACTGTAGCCCACCAGGATTCTCCAGGCAAGAATACTGGAGTGGGTTGCCATTTCCTTCTCCAGGGGATCTTCCCAACCCAGGGATCAAACCCAGGTCTCCCACATTGCAGGCAGACGCTTTAACCTCTGAGCTACCAGGGAAGCCCCATCATGTAAAATCTCAAGACTAGTGCCTGGCAGTAGCAGATGGCCACTAAACACTACCCCATTCTCCGAACTCCCTGGAATCCCCCATTTTCGTCTTTTATATTCTCTGTCCTTTGTTACAGTTTATCCCATCTCCTTCCTGTTCTCCTCTCTCTCCCTCCTTCTCTTAAACTTTGGCCTGAGCTCTTTTATCAGGCACTCATTCACTGCTACTTATTCTTTTACGTCCTTCTTAACCTTGCCAACTTGCCCAGCCCTTGAACTTCAGTCATATGGGGAATGGAGGTGAGAGAGGGAGAGTGTGGTGGGGCTGCTTTGCATGCCCAACCTTGGAAGCCTGTCCTCACCCAATCACCTCCAGAAGAGCGTTTTAAGCATAGAGACTGAGGGTGGGGGATACCAGAATCTGACTGCCTGGGTTCAAATTCCACCTTTACCCTCAGGTAAGTTAGGCAATCTCTCTGTGCTCTTTCCTTACATGTAAAATCGGGGTGATAACAATCCCTCATGTATTACAACGTTATAAGTAAATATATGTCAAGAACCTGGTACAGCCATGTTTACTGAGTTTTAGCTACAATCACCACCACCACCATCATCCTAAATTCTATGGAGACTTCACTTCCCATCATTATATTTTCAATTCGTGAGAGCAAAATTTGTTCTCAGGAATATGAATCAGGCCCTGGATGATCAAACTAAGGTGGAATTTTCCAGCAGCTCAATGTGATCCTGGCAGAAGATTCAGTTCTTATCCACACTCGTAGGCTTTGGACAACGTCACCACAAGTTGGAGACTGGTGCATAGCTCAGTGAGTTGGCTGCTGGCTGCCCAGCCATTTCTGGCAAGCCACCCGAAGATGCCACCACCCAGGGGCCTGGCCTGAGGAGCTCCCAGAGCCGCTGAGCCAGAGGATACACTGTCCCCGTGTGTTCAAGGCTCTCACAGAAGAGAAGGGGCCAGTGCTTTGAGGTGCTTTTCCCTCCAATTACTCACATGCTCAGATGCACTCCTCCCAACACTGTCATTAAAACTAATGGCTACTGGGCCCAGGCACACCGGTGTTTGCCTCGTGTCTGCTAATGATCTGTAATGGGCTCTGATAATGAAACCTTTTCCCAGAAATTTGTTTTTTAAGTGAATCAATTTTGTCCAGAGCTAAGTAAAAAGATGATATTTTCTTCATTTTTTAAAACTATAAACTATGTTCTTCTGGAAGGAGCCAGTTAACTAAGACTAAAATAAGACATTCTACAACAACCATTTGGACTCAAAAAGTGACATTTTCAGAGGACATGTGAGGAACTATTGGGGACAACAACAAAAAGCAGTACAGATTTGCCTCCTGGCATCTAAAGACACAAAATCCTTCACCAAATCCATGGCAGAAAGGCCTGCAGAGTAGACACTTATGGTCTGGGTCAACTCTCCTCTGGGGACAGCGCCCCACCCCACCCCCAGTACTCACAGTCCTTTCAGCCAGGCAAGGAGGAGCAGGAGACACAGGTCCAGCCCCGCAGAGTATCCCACACTCGGGTCACAGAGACTGGATATGGGACTGGACAGGTGGTGCAGTGTGGACCATGAGAAATCAGGCACCATTCAATGTCTGATTCAAATGCCTCATTCAAACTTTTAAGGAAGGGAGGTTCTCTCTTTTTTCCTGAAGTTGGACTTTTAAGGAAGTCAGCCCAGCTGGTGGCAACCATCTTACAATAAAAAAGAAAGTGCTTATCTATGAAGAGTCAACACAGAGGGAAACTGAGCTGAGAGATGGCAGGAGCTGGGTCCCAACAGCCACATCTGAGTGCCTGGATCCACGCATGTGTGAAGCAGAGGTTCCTTGCATATCAATTATGTAGGTGAACCAGTAAGTTCCATGTCAGCCTATGGAAGGTGGGCCAAGTTTTCTTTACTTGAATCAAGAATTCTGATTGGTGGATTTGCCTAAGTTGACACATAGGGTCTTCAATATAATGAATGCCTGTTCACTGAAAAGATGTCAAATTAGGGAAGTTTATCTTGGTGCTCAAGTATCAGAAACACGTGAGGACGGGAATAGTCACCTCTTAAGGAGAACTCAGAAAGACCCTGGATTGATAGAAAAGCAAAGATTCCAAAAGCAAAGGCTGCACAGTAACTTCTACAGTGGGTGGTGCCTTGTTACAATGTGTCAGCTAGAGGTGAACAGCTGGGATGCAGTTTCCATCATTCACTTAGGATTTGAGAAAGAGAATGGATGTTACTGATTGGAATAAAAATAAATACCAGGCTTACTTTAGTGAGTTTAGCACAGTAACTGAAGGCTAAACATAGTATCTCTGCCTAAGGAGTAAAAATAAGCAGGAATTTTCTGTAAGGCTATGTGATCCCTATTTATACTCTCTCCTTATTAAGCCCACTAAGAGTTTAGCCTGTCCCGATTGTCTCCAGGCTGCTTTCCCCATTCTGAGCTCAGAACTTGTCTTTTTCAACTATAGCCTAACTCCAAGGTAAGCAGCCCCCGCTGAAAGCTAAAGGTGTCAGAATTTGTCTGATGTGTTTGGTGCTGGATTGTAGCACAGACAAGAAGAATATAACTTACTTTCAGACCGTTTTGCTTACTTTTTACAACAGAAAACTCAAAGCAAAGAAGGAGCAGCAGAACGTTGTAGGGCTTTATGTGACACTTAGAAATGAAAATAGGCCCTCTGTGAAAGAGAATTTGGCCTTAAAAAAAAAGACGACTTCCAGATGGTGAGGTCTATTTGACTGTGAAGCAAAACTGTGATGAAAGTAGGGAACGTCTCAGGCAAGTCAATTACACAAGATTAATCGGTAGATGATGTTCCACTGGGATCCAGCTAGCATACAATTCTGGAATGGGAAGACAACATTTACTAAGCTTTCCCAGCTTTAGCGCCTAAAGAAGTAAAAAATCATATTGACATAAGAAGCAAAACAACTGTAATACTGTAGATGAAAAGCATATGTTCGGACAGAGTCAATTATGAGCTGCTCCCCACATGTGCCTGGTACATTTCTGCCTCTGAGCCTTTCCCTACTGTCCCTCTTGCACAGAACACCCCAGTCCTTTCTGCCTAAACCTGACCGATCTCTCAAGACCCAGGTTCAAGTGTCAATTTGACCACAAACCCTTCCTTGATCATCCTGTTGGGGAATTCAGCAGCACTTCATCCTGTAGGATCCATTTGGTCTTGGTTTACAGTTACCACATATTTTACATATTAATAATATGTATGATTATATAGAAGGACTATATTTTCTTATTTTTTCTTTTAACTTCTGTGAAGTCACCATACTGTACTTTATATCCCAGGGACTTAATAAGTTTGCACCTGTTGACCACCTTCACCCATTTTTAAATATGCATGTGTGTGTATATATATATATATATTAACATATTTTATAGTTCTGCAGACTCTTGTTTTAAGGGCACTATCTCCAACTAGCTCATCTTTAATATAATGTGCTTACATATTGAGGACATTCAGTAAACACTGCTGGACGACTAAGGAATATTCTGGCTGCAGAAGACTGAAACACCTGAACTAGAGGAATGAAAGGGTACAAGAAGCCACCTCTGTAGCGCTGGCCCAGCTACCTTCTGTTTCTCTCTGCACACCGGAGTGACAGCAACTGGACTTTCTCCTTGTGCAGGAAACATGCTGCTCACCATTCTGGGTGGGGGAGGGGGTGGGCAAATCAGACTCTAACTGAAAATTTTTTAAGTTTTAAGTGACAGTTCAAAAAAAAAAAAAGAAAAGAAAATATTAGGGTGGGTCTGGTTTGGTCATGTGTCAAGATTTCCCAACAAGTAACTCTATAAAAATATCAAATTTAATTATTTAAGCACCCATGTTTTATTATAACCAGTAGACACCTTTCACAAAATGACAAGAAGAGTAAGCCAGGTGTGAGCATCAAGCAGAAACAGTTGGACACAGTGAGGGCAGCTGCAGGTGGTGACGTGGAGTAAAAACCCCTACTCAGCTTCCTTTTGGTCCTGGCCATCCTCTGGGTGGCTTCACCTCTCTGTAGCCCCAGCTCTTTCCAACCTTGCCTTGGCTCCTGGCTTGTGTTTCTCCCCATCGTATTCCTTCACTCCCCTCAAGTGGGAGTCAATTATGTCCTGGGTGGCCAACCAGGTCAGAAAGCAGGTGATGGTATGGGCTCTCCCGATCACTCAGAGCGCCCTGCGACTGGTCTGGGGGAGGGGCGGTGCTGCTCTCTAACCCAGACATGCGAGATCCCGCTTCACCCCACGCCTACCAGGAAGCAGGGCTCAGGACCTCAGCACAGCCAACCGAGACATGTTGTGTCCTCAGCTATGCTTAAAGCAACAACTATGCTGCTCAGCAGGGCAGGCAACTTCTGCTGAGCACTTATTACATGACAAGAGCCATACTAAGTGCTTTACATGAACTAATTCATTTAATCCTCACAACCTTAGGAGGTAGAGAGCATTATTATTTCTATTAGACAGACAACTTTTACAGATGTCTAGTAACTTCATGGCAACACAGCTGATAAGCAGTAAAGTTGGGACATGAACTCAAATAAATCTGTTTGAGAGCCTACACTCTTAACACTGTGACAGCCTGAATAATGAAACCTGACATGTACTGCAGACTTCGTGAAGTGACACGAAGAGGATTCATATCACACACCACTTATGAGAGACTCCGAACATTTCCCTTGAGATAGTTCTGCTCCCCCAAAGTGCCCCACCCAACTGACAACACCCGCATCTCTCCTCTCTTGTCTCTCCCCAGCCTCTAGAACTCTGCATCCAGATGCCCCATTCAACAAAATCAAAGCCTGGCCCTCGGGAGACCGGACTCCACCTCCAGCTGTGCGCAAACACGCACTCTAGTCTCTGAGCTTCCACGTGGAGCACAGGCAGGCCCACAGTGATGCATGGGAAGGAGTTCTCAAAGAATCACATGCTCTCCATAGAAAAGGGAACATCTTGAGAGGTGGTGAAATACAGGTCAGCTCACCTGAGTAAAGATCACATGTTCTTTCTCTTCTTTACTACAGATTCTTCTATTTCTCAATGAACCTGGAGTAAAGCTAAGCATGAGGCTGTAGCAACACACATCTAAGGTTCTGCTGGAAATCACACCACTCTTCTATTTTGTGTGTGTGTGTGTGGGGGGGGCCCGACATACTGATTTCTTGGGCTCCAAAATCACTGCAGATAGTGACTGTAGCCATGAAATTAAAAGACGTTTGCTCCTTGAAAGAAAAGCTATGACCGACCTAGACAGCATATTAAAAAGCAGAGACATTACTTTGCCAATAAGGTTCGTCTGGTCAAGGCTATGGTTTTTCCAGTGGTCATGTATGGATGTGAGAGTTAGATCATAAAGAAAAATGAGTGCCAAAGAATTGATGCTTTTGAACTGTGGTGTTGGAGAAGACTCTTGAGAGTCCCTTGGACTGCAAGGAGATCCAATCAGTCCATCCTAAAGGAAATCAGTCCTAAATATTCACTGGGAGGACTAATGCTAAAGCTGAAACTCCAATACTTTGGCCACCTGATGTGAAGAACTGACTCATTTGAAAAGACCCTGATGCTGGGAAAGATTGAAGGTGGGGAGAGAAGGGGATGACAGAGGATGAGATGGTTGGATGGCATCACCGACGCAATGGACATGAGTTTGAGTAGGCTCCAGGAGCTGATGACGGACAGGGAAGCCTGGTGTGCTGCAGTCCATGGGGTTACAAAGAGTCGGACACAACTGAGTGACTGAACTGAACTGAACATACTGATTACATATTCATATTCTAGAGGAGTGTCTTAGGTTTCCGCTGAATATTTTTAATACAGAAGTCCAATGCTTCCTGAGCCATGCCAAATTCAGTGGGTTACTTGGTAAACTGCTTGTATGAGGCACACCAAGAGTGAAGTGTAAGGCAGGAAGCTGGCTTGGACTATGTCTCAGCCAGGAGCATTCAGATCATGGTTAACAGGGCTCTCTATGGCCTGATTCTGAGCAAGCCCTATTCAAAATATCAATATCAGCTCAAAATATCAAAATATCAGCTCAAGTTCTATTAAGCTTCCCTTTGTATTGCCACTGGAATTGGTTACTAAACTGTATCTTGAAAAGGATAACTCCAGGAGCTGACATTTCTTGAAGTAGAAGACAAGCCTGGAAAAATCATCTGAGTTTGCAAAGAAAAATACTCTAAGAAAAGTTTCTTTCTTTGCATTGATGAAGCTGGGTATTTACTTTTGGTCATGTTACCTAATTGACTCGTACTGAAATTAAAGGCATAATTAATAATTGGCTTGTGAAGCAGAGGAAATTTAACTTAGAATTTCCTAATAGACATAGACACAGAAAAAATAGCCCTCACCCCTACATAGAGATTTGGATGTTGCATGAAATTTCACTAGCAAAACTTCTCTTGACCCACAGCAAGGTCTTCTTACTTATTTTTCCTGGCTACTCTAATTCAGAGATTAAAGTACTACTAATTCTCAGGAACTTTCCTTTTCCATGTAAGGTCACACAATAAACCTTCAAAGTATGAATTAATTTTCAATTTAGTAGGACATTTGGTGTAGGACTTTACACAAGAAATTGTTACTGATTTTTGCAACATGTATTACTGAACTCCTAGTTTTTTGGCAAGAAAAAAAAGTACAACTATCCTAATGAAAAAGTCAGTAAAAGCATCTGCCTACATGCGGGAGACCTGGGTTCGATCCCTGGGTTGGGAATATCCCCTGGAGAAGGAAATGGCAACCCACTCCAGTATTCTTGCCTGGAAAATCCCATGGACAGAGGAGCCTGGCAGGCTACAGTCCATGGGGTTGCAAAGAGTTAGACACAACTGAGTAACTTCACTTCACTTCAATGAGAAAGTCTCTTGTTAGGGACGGGAAAAAAAATTTTAACCACAACATATTCAAATGATCAAATTCCAACTTTTCATTTCTTTCAATATTTTTTCTCTATACATCACTCTTATGGTGTAAATTTTTAATTTTAGGTCATCTAAGATGTTAGATCCATAGACCTTTGTGAAGAAAAGAATTAGGAACTGTACCATCTTTTCTTTTATAAACCCAATGCTTGAAAATTGGCAGAGTCTGAGAAGCAGAAAGTCTCCTGGTTAACAGGATAAAAATGTTGGATCATTAAACCAGAACTCCTCCTTACTCCACTCTCAGTAAACTGGACCAAGGCAGACAAGGAAATTACAAATCTAAAGCAGATCTAGAAGATGAAGGAGGGAGATTATTGGAAACCTTGTCCATACAACATAAACTGCAAAGGCACTTCATTCAACCACAAATATTTCTGAATGAATGACCAGATCACTCACTTATTTACTGCTTAGAATCTGTCTCTCATTGGCAGTAATGTTCCCCTTATATCCAAAGCTCTGATTTTCCCCCATGTGGACTCTGAGAGATTTGAGCAGAGAGTATTGATAAGTCCCTTTCCTACTGACTGAACAGAAGGTATTTATTATGTGTCTGTGGGCTGATGGGGAAGAGACTGTCCCTCAGATCTGGTGGTTCTGGCGGCTCACACTGTGCAGGTAGGCTACGCCGGCAAACGCTCAACTGGTGGTGCCATATAACCATATGGACACATAAGCTGGAGCAAAGTCTCTGTTACACTAAGATTTAAGAAAGGGTAGAAGCTCAAATAAGAGCAGTCAGTGGTATTCCTCTGCTAATAATTATTTAAACTGCAGTCTTCATCTGGGATAGTGCTGGGTCTAACGGCTGTCTGAAACGATCACCTTGTCTGTGTCGGTCACTAACATGTGGACTGGTTCACTGTGTTTGGAATGTCTATGAGTCTACTTCTTGATCTTCTGCCAGTTTATTTTCACTGTGACAACCGCACATCACAAGTACCGCCATAGATGGCTCGGGGAATAAGTCCCCTAATTCCACTTTTACACAAAGGGTCAAGAGAAGAATGGTAAAGAGGAAGTGTGTGTGTGAGAGGTGGGGGCTGCTTCTCCCCCAGAGCGGGCAGAGAGCTGCATGGCACTCCTGTCATGAGGTCTATGCGATAAGGCACAGTGTGTGGAAGGGAGGGGAGGGGAGGGGAGGGTACAGATTTCCTCCAAGACAAGGTTGAAGCCAACACACCTGAAGATCGGAAATCTCTCTCATGCTTCAGCTTTGGATTTCCCACCCGTCAAGCAGTACTCTTCAAGTCTAAATGCTGAAGTTCATGGGCTATAGTCCTTTCTGCCAGTGATGTCTGATGTGACATGACAACAGCCTTGCCAACCTCCTTCTCCCATTCCATCTTTCCGGCGCCGCTGTCCTCAAATTCTATCCTGCATCTTTCACCTGCTTAAATCGTCAAAGGTTTTGAGTACGTACAGTGGTAAGCAAAATAAACTGAGCAGGGCTTTAGCATTTTCTCAAAACCCAAGATGATTTCTCTCTATGTCACTGCTATAGTCACCAGAAACTACATAAAACACTTATTTTCAGTGTGTCTAATCACAAATGGTGTCACTTCTATCCTTTACAAGAGAAGCTGAAAAGAATGATAAAACTACTAAGTTATTCCTTTTCGTGACAGGAAGCATGTGATCTTACTATCCAGAAGGCAGAGATGGGTAGTGAGGAACACAGGTGCCTTATGCTGTGTGACTGAGTTTCCAGAGCAACTGCTGATTATGATGGAGTAACTCTAACGTATTTCCACAGAGGTCAGAAGTTAAGGTTTTCCCATTATATATTCTGTTTTAAAATGGGGCTTTTAAAGGAAATTGGGTAGATGGAGAAAGATGAAGATCAGGTGAAAGAACTATATACAGCTCAAGAAAATGGAACTCCTGAAATTTCACAGTGTTGGTTGATGGGATGGGAGAGGAATTCATGAATAGCCAGCTGACTTTCTGGTTTCCTAAGTTAGGGCTTCCTAATTTATTAAGAAATCTGAAATCAGTTCAGACCTAGAGGTCTAACTGGATCCACTCTACTTAGCTGCCTGAGATAAAGTTCCTCTGCTGTCCTAAAAGAGTTATCATTTACTAAATTGACCTGGAGTCATAGAGAGACGACCAACCTTGGGAGAAGTTATTTGGTTACTGCATGAATGATTTAAATACCACTAATTTCATTTAAAACAAACCAAAAGCAACACCTTCCTATACAGCCCTTATTGTTTAATCAAATGGCAGGTATCTCACTCAGATTATTAGTTACTGAGCATATAACTGACGTTAAAAAAAGAGAATTCTTCCTCACAAAGACGTATAGCATAACTTAAAGGAGCAAATAAATAAAATAAGACAATTGCAAAACTGAGTAAATATCTATTTTACATTGAGTTTTCAAAACAGAAAAATACAAACGTGTTTGTAAAAAAAATTCTAAAATGATAAAAAAGGCAGTGTTGAAAAATCAATGTCCCTTCCAGCACAAGCCACTGTCCGGTCTGCCTTCATTATAGAAAACCACCCTAATTCACTTTCCTGTATCTTTCCAGAAATACTACAAACACATACACATATCTGTCTGAGTATATACTCCTGGATTCATATATATAAGTATGTACACTAATGGTTTTCAAAAGTAGCTGCATATCAAATCACCAAGGAAGTTTAAGAAACATACCAAAATTCAGATCCCACCAAGATCAATGAACTCTGAGGTTCCAGGGAAGGGGCCTATGTGCTGGAATTTTTCATTTTCGTCTCCTCAGGTGCTAAAGTATGGCTGGGCTGAGAGCTGCACATCACCCTACACCTTGCTCTTAGCATGCTCCATACCTGCATGCACAGAACAATCTCATTCCTCTGCTGTAGGTAGCAGTTTACATTATGATTTATTTCAGCAGCCCTTTACTGGCAGTTATTCCTTCTGGTCCCACAGTTTGGCTTTTATAAATGGTACCACACTATACCTCTGTGCTGGAGAGCATCCACTCCTCTCTGGGAGGAGCATCTGCCCTCCTCTCTGGGCACTAACCAGCATGGATTTCTTGTTGGGTTCACCAATGGGGAGCTCCGGCAGGAGATCAGCAGGAGGAAGGAGAGAGCCAAGGTATTTATTCCCTAGTCTCCCTTTCTGAGAGGTCACCTCCACCTGGCCGAATCCCTTGACCAAAGGTCCTTTCAAAGTGCTGACTTGATAGAAGTCTCTCTCCTTCTGGGTTCTGGTAACCACTTTCTACTCAAATTCCTTTGGGCTAAGGATGGTAATTAGTTGGCTGCTATTAGCTCTGGTTTACTGTACTAATAACTCTAGTGAGTCTCCTATTCCCACCCCTTTATAAATAAATTCTCCTTGAATAATGCTATTTTCATTGCAGACTGATGTTTCTTCTTAGGATTCCAAAAGGTCAACCCTAGATGGCATCTATGCCTTTATTTCTTTGTGGACAATGCTGTCCCGGTTCCTTCTGAGAGCACTGGCTTCTTCACAAAGGGCAACAAGAGGTAATAAGGTTACCTTAAAGCAGCCATTTTATCCCTTTTTCTGAACATTTTTGACAACAACCAGGGAACAGCCCCATGACCTCTTCAATGTGCAAGGAGTATTGGAAGTATTCTGAAGCAATGGCTTAGGGAGAACCTCACTGCTTTCTCGGGAAGGGAGCTGACAGACACTGAAGAAAAACAGAAGAACAAGGGCAGTGGATGACTAAGATGCAGAATTTCAGGATGCTTTCTTTTCAGAAACTTTTTTTTTTTTTTTTGCCATATGACAGTCAAATTGACAAAAAGTTACAGGCTGGAAAGGAATCCCTGAGGCTAAATTATCACTCAGTGAAAACTCAGAATTGCAACTGGGTTGCAGTCTAATTAGTGTTGCTCCAACTGGCTCCACCCAAAGGAGAAACAATAGGGCAGATGCCCGACAAGGCTCTCAAGAGCAAAGGAGTAAGCCTGATGACTGTGAGCAAACACTTGTAGCTTGACTTGTAAAGGGAGTGCTTCTACTGATTTCTATGTATTTTATTATTTGTAGTTCATTTAGCTTTAGTTCTTTTATTTTAAAATTATTATCTCAGTATTTTGAATTGGGCTGCTCTGTGTTACACAAGGATCAAACAAATAAACAAAAATAAACATTGCTGCTAAACCTGAAAGGAATCAACACTAGGGGTTTGTTCACTGGTGGTGGGGAGACAGTTTAACAGCCAATAAAGATAAGGTAATTTTAAAAATTACAGAAGTAACTGATTTACATTGACCACTTATTACGAACCTGGCCATTTACTAAATATTACACAGTGATATCTCATCTGACTCTCACAACAAATCTTGAATGCAGGTATTATTCTTAATTGGGGCTTCCCTGATAGCTCAGTTGGTAAAGAATCCACCTGCAATGCGGGAGACCTCCGTTCGATCCCTGGGTTGGGAAGACCCCCTGGAGAAGGGAAAGGCTACCCACTCTAGTATCTGGCCTGGAGAATCCCATGGACTACAGTCTATGGGGTCGCAAAGAGTCAGACACAACTGAGCAACCGTCACTTTCACTATTATTACTTACCATTTCAGGGAAGAGGTCTAACTCAGAGAGGGCAAGCGACAGCTAGGATATACCAGAGCTAAGGTTTCACTGCCCGGGCCACACTGGCTTTTCCGTAACGCAGATCCCAAGGCTCACTGATGCTTTGTGCACGACAGAGCCGCTTATGTTATGATAGAGCCCGCTTCAGTCTTCAGATACCTACGTGCATATATCTCTATATAAATGAAATCACTATTCGTTTGCAGAATCTCTGCCATACTGATACCATCCATTATGAGAAACATATTTCCCCCCTCAAAAATAGTGTTTCAGAATAGCATTTCCTTAAACTATGGAATCCTGTTTTAAGAGGCTGAAGTACTGTAAAACCATCTTCTGTGGTCACATACATTTAGGAAATGCAGCCTAAGACACACCCCTCGGGAGATGCACAATGGACATATTAAAGGCACAGAAGTCCTCTTGCTAAGAATCTGTTGAACTTCGCCCCATTCCCCTCTTTGCACTTGTCTCCCATTCCTGCATCAGTCTGGTGCACGGTGATCTACAAGCCTCACATCTTTCATACATGCTGATGCCGACCCAACACTCAGTATCACATACCCTGAGATCTCTTTTCCTGTCAAGACCCAGTGCAAGGGTCTTGATCTTCTTGGGTCACATACACAGTAGATGCACAGTAAGAATATCTATTGGCTTGATTAATTGATGAACCCATCCTGTCTCGATTTATGACCAAAAGGCAAGTATTTGCAAAGCAGCTGGCTGGCTTCCTTGAGGAGCTTTAAAGGAAAGCACTGGTGAGCTAATTGGATTCCCCTGAGGGCCAAGGGCCGGGCGCTCTCAAGCTCCACTACTGTCATCACTGCAGGGACAATCAAAGTGCCAGTGATGACACAGGCTTGGCCCTGAGAGCTTTACATTGATGTATATCCAGATTTTATTCTTGTGGAAGTCCATCAGCCTAAGGCACTGTGACTCTGGTTCTCAGACTTGAGGACCACGTGTCAAAACGACCTGCTGGGCTTGTTAAACCACGATTGCTGGGCCCCTCCTCCAGAGCTGCCTATCCTGTAAGTCTGGATGGGGCCTGAGAACATGTATTTCTAACAAGCTCCCAGGTGATACCAATGATGGTGGTCCTAGGACCACATTCTGGGAACCACTACACTGAGCTAAGACCCTGCCTAGAAAGAGCAGCATGCAGAGACCAAAGCAGCCTACAGTACAAGGTTTTCTAGATTCTTAACTCAGACATTAAAAATAAGACCTCAAGGCTGTTTCCAACTAGAAATGTGTTCCTAGCTAAGTAAGCATCTGCTTTCCAGACTGACTGAAAAGATTTAAAAGTAGTTCCTGAACTCCAATATGCTTTTAATTTACTTAATTTAGGATCTGGATCTCCCAGTAAGATTCCTCCAAATTATATACATAGGGAGGAGAGAGACAATCCCAGTTCTAATCCAAATCGAGAAAAACAGCCACTTAGTGTTCCTTCCAAGTCCACTTACAGGCAAAATAGTGCTGAAAGCCATGCAAAATCTTAAGCTTACTTCCTTCCCTAAAGGCACTACCAAAACGTGGGGACTTAAAATGCTTAACACCTACTTACATAGACAAAATACAGCTAACTCCAGAATGAAACCTGTTCATTCATATATTTAATTAAACTCCAAGGTTTCAGCATCTACCATGTCATGGCAAATGGGGGGCATTATTTAAGACTATTTAGTAAGATTAATTAGTTTATAGAAGAAAATGCAGACCCTTTCCATGATTTTAGCTTGTTAAGGGGGGAAGAAAACAATCTGTGTGAAGGAAAACATTGTTCCCTTTCCGATTTCCACTCTGTCAGGGATGCCAGCTAAGCACTGAACGGTGTTTGGTCCCCATCTCCTCCCATACCCCCTCTGCCGACCGGCTGGAGATATCCAAGCCCACAGACAGCCCTGGTGCTTGGGAAAGAAATCCTGTGGGTCATGAAGAGTGAGGCCTGCCTTGAGCAATTTTTTTCTGTGGAAAAATGAAAGAAGAACCGCTAATAACCAAATGCATTTATCCAATAAAAACCGGATGGATCACCAGGCAGGATCACCACCCTCGACCAAGTGAGATCTTGGCTGGGCAATGGGAAAAGCTGACAGGAAGCCTCTCAGAAAACAAGAATGTGGGTGACATCAGTGACAATCTCTGAAAATGCCAAGGGAACCTAGTCTGGTACCAAACGGAACCTGGCTAGGTATCCAACCTAGCCTTGGAAAAGCTGTGGCCGTGGTGGCCCCAGGAGCCTGAGACGTAAGAGGGATGGTTCAGGGCTTGTCCAAGAGATGACCACGACTGAGCAGGCGGGAACTACTGTGGGGGCGGTGAGGAGTAACAAGAAAAGGAAAAGGATTCCTTGTGAAAATCATTTTGCTTTCAAGCTATTTTGCAAGGTGGGGAACACCGCCAAATTTTCAGGCAAAACTGTCTGAAGAGATCTTTTATGCTTGGAGGCAGGTGAGAAAAAATATCCTCAATCTAACAGGAAAGGTCCTCTTCCCACAGAAAGCTGATTTAACCACAGAGGAAAACTTCCTCTTTCAAATCCCTGCATTCCAAAGAATGACAAATAAAGATCACTGGAGCAAACCCATAGCTGCCTGTTTGGGTGTAACTCTTTTGGCATAAAATAGCATTTAGATGGCAAAATTACTTAAAAAAATATGCCATTAGTTATCGCTTGTCTAACGCCTCTTATTCATTTAGTGATTTATCTGGACCCAATAAATAACAGTGAGGCATGCAGCTTATCAGGTACCTGGTGAGGTGTGGAGGTTTCCTATGTTTTAGGAACAGGCCTGTCTACCCCGGTGGGTCTAGGTTTAAGGTGGGGCGGTACCTGCCTCTACAGTAGAAGCTCCTTCTTCCACTAGTAACTCAAAGACTGACCTGACAGCTCCAGGCCATCTAGACAGGAGACCAGTGTGGAGAATGGTCAGAACAGCCTGGGACATCTCTCTGTACCTGAATAACACACACCAGAGATGAGGAATAAAGGGACAGGAAGGACAGAGTAGAAGAGGACCCCTGACGAGCTGCTGATAATTGCCATTCATAGTGCCGAACACGTAAATGACACAAAAGATGATCTCGTTTAAACATCACAAAACCTTTTCATGGAGGGTATGATTACCCTATTTTACAGATGAAGAAACTGAGGCAGAAAGTACTAAAGCAACTTGCCTCCTTCCCCTCCAAATCCATACCTGCTTTTCTCTATGTTAATTTTCTCCACAGAACTTTTCAACATTTGCTATCTGAGATTCTGATATTACCTTTCTAGAATATAAAATCCATGACAGCAGAAACAATGCAATTTCTTATCACCCTATCTTTAGGATTCAGAACAACACCTGGCCCACAGTCAGTGTTCAAACAATATTTATTGAGTGAATGTTGACTGAATAAGTAAAGCAGAAGTAAACTTTTAGAGATATCTCTCTTGGTGAGCTTTTCCCAGGTTTCATGTGAGGGCAGCTGAAGCAAATTCAGTAGGAGCCAACAGTGCTTCAGAGAAACAGCTCGGCCTGGAAGCAGGCCGTGTTTATCCTCTGAATTCCAGGCACTGTTCTCCTGCCTCTCACTGGCCACTAAAACTGGAGAGGTTGACTCTGGCAGAAACTGAAGGCATTTGGCATGCACACATCTTTTAGGTCACCAGAAATAACTTGGACATGCATGTGTGTGTGTGTTAAGCGGAAAGGACAAGAAAAATCAGTTTTATTTATGGGGCTACTGGGCAGCGAGTTAGTTTTTATGGGTGGGGACCACTTAGGCAGGGAGAACTCTCAGGTTAGGTTATTCCATTACTGGAATCATCCCCTGTCCTTCTCTCTATCCCTACCCCAGTGGTCTGAAAAAAAAGCATTTCCTTGGTCAGTTTTAATTTGGGGGAATTACTGCAGTATCTTTAGTCCCTAGTGGGATGTCCCCTGACTTCTTTCTTAGCATTTGTTTACTTCCTCCTTAAAAATCACTATCCTCCAAAAAAGCGGAGGCATGAGGCCAGTTCTGTTGGTCACTAGGAAGGAAAGAGATGAATTTCTGCTGTCCTTTGTAAGCACCCAGCGAATGACCTCTGCTCTTAGGACAGTTCACCCCACTATGTCCACCATTGGGAGAAGGGGGATGGGTGCATTCAGGGACACATTCGGGGCCAAGGACAGGCATTGGCCAGTTGATGTTGGTGCCAGGATTAAAACCTAGGTCTTCCTGCTTTCCATATCAGTAATAGAACTATCTTTCTTTTTGCCTCTGCCATCAGATATGGGTTTGGTTTTGTTTCTTAACTTCTTAGAATCTCATTTATGAGTTATTTTCTTTCAAACAAGATTCTGGAAATGGGAAGCTCATCTTCATATGCCACTGTGGCAGGGTGAGAACCTTCCATCCCCTCCTACTGACCTAGGCAGCCTAGCTCCATCCCAAGGCCATTGCTCATGACTCTGACTTCTGTCAGTTAACCTTTGCTGAAAAAACTGGCCCAAATTCAGTA
Source organism: Ovis aries (assembly GCF_016772045.2). Classification (NCBI taxonomy): domain Eukaryota; kingdom Metazoa; phylum Chordata; class Mammalia; order Artiodactyla; family Bovidae; genus Ovis; species Ovis aries. The sequence continues at coordinate 51,870,043 of NC_056058.1, read as the reverse complement.
GCTTAAAACAACCACAAGGTATTACTCCTCATGCATCTGTGAGTTAATTGGGCAGCATTTCTGTTGCTCTTTCCTGGACTCACTCTTGTGCCTGCACTGGCTGACTCTGGGCTCTGGGCTTAGCTGGTGAGAGTAGGCCTTCTCTTTCCAATAGTCCTTCATTTTCAAGGAGGTTGGACTGGGCTTTTTTACATGGTGACTGGGATCCAAGAGGATGAGACAGGAAGCTGCAGGGCCTTGTGGCCTGGCATGGAAGTCATATGATGGTCAAATCAAGTCAGAGGGTAAAGGCCAGCCTAAGTTCAACAGCTCCACCTCTTGAGGGGAGGAGCTACAAAGACTCTTGGGCCATATTTATCATAGGCCTCCGAGACAGAAGGGAATGAACTGGGACCATAAGAAGCTAGGGACTAAAGAATTTCATCTGTTACCAGAAAACATATGGATTTAAAGTGGCCAAATCTTTTAACTTTTCAAAAGAAGCTGGGAATCTAGATTTTAAAAAATCTATTAATAGCCTGTCTTTTAGAGCAGTTTTAAGCTTATAAAAAACTGCTCAAAATAACTTAGAATTTTTATATAACTCTCCCCTTTCCCTAAGTTTCCTCTATTATTAACACCTCTCATTACTGTGGTATATTTATAGCTACTGATGAACCAATTTTGATACATTATTATTACCATTGTTATTAACTATCAACCAAAGTCCACAGTTCACATTAGGATCCACTCTTTCTGTTCTATGAGTTTTATGAGTTCTGAAAAGGCATAATGTCTTATGTCTACTACTGTCCTAAAAAACCCTGTGTCCCTCCTGCCCTCTAATCTTTTTACTGATTTTGTAGTTTTCTGTTTTCCAAAATGTCATGTAGTTGGTATCATACCATACTATAGTCTTTTCAGAGTGGCTTTACACATGTATGGTTTAATCCATGTCTTTTCATGACTTGATAGCTCATTTCCTCTCAACATCAAATAATATTCCATTGTTTGGATGTATCATAGTTTGGTTATCCATTTACCCGCTGAAGAATGACTCGGTTGCTTCCAACTTGGCAATTATGAATAAAACTGCTATTTATATTTGTGGGCAGGATTTTGTTGTGAATGTAAGTTTTCAACTTATTTGAGTAAACACCAAGGAGTGTGGTCGCTTGATTGTGTTGTGTGATAAGTCTACATTTAGTTTTATAAGAAGCAATCAGCTTGCCTTTTAAAGTGGCTTTCTCAGTTTGCATTCCCACCAGCAATGCATGAGACTTCTGTTGCTCCTTATCCTCATCAGCATTTAATGTCAGTGATTTGGAGGCTAGCCGTTCTAATAGGTGTGGAATGATATACCCTTGCTTTAATATTGAGCATACTGGTCCTTTATCAGATATGCATTTTGCAAATGTTTTCTCCTAGTCTGTGGCTTGGCTTTTCATTTTCTTAATAATGTCTTTTGCAGAGCAGAAGCTTTTAGCCTAAATGAAGTCCAACTTACCAAGTTTTTCTTTCATGGATTATGCTTTTGGTGCAATATTTAAACAGTCACTGCCAAACCCAAAGAGACCTAGTTTTTCTCCTTTGTTGTGTTCTAGAATTTTATAGTTTTGCATTTTACACTTAGGTCTATGATCCATTTTGAGTTAATTTTTGTGAAAGTTGTAAGGTCTATGTCTAAATTCATTTGTGTGTGTGTGTATGTCTAGTGGTTCCAGCCAGCATGAAATCTGGATTTTGTTGTGAAGTGACCTGATCTTAAAAGGTCGGTTCAATTTTTTTTTTTTGGTGGTCATGCTGAGATGACAACTAAGTTCCCCTTCCTCCAATACACATTTCGTAGAATGTTTTTCTCCACCCTGGATCACCTCTGCCTCCCTCCTCCCCTTATCTGAAATGCTCTTCCATCCATTCGTATCATCTTTCCTAGTGCCCACCTCACATTTCATCTACTCCGCCTTTCCCAACACTAGACTGGCTTGTGTACCTAAAAAATACCCAGTTAAGAGTTGTTGAACTCTATATACACTTCTGAGTTCTAAGTTCCATTTAGCACTGTCGTTTACCACCGTCTTTCCTCCTCGACCAGAGTATAAACTTCTGGGGAGGCCCAGGGATTCTCTCCTTCTCCTTTACCACAGGAAGCTCAGCAGAGATCTGAGCACAAATTTGGTCAGTGATCTCCACCGACCATTTTAGACAATCTAAAGTGCTCTTTGATCTTTAGGAGAGATGGCTGAGGACCTCCCAAAGACAGGATCCCCGAAGTCTTGCCCTAGCAAGGCTGAAATGGTAGCATCTCTGATTCTGATGCCAGCTTTAGCATTATGTCCACAAAACAAGAGGGCACTCATCCCCTTGGAGAATTAGGAAAGATTTACCAATGAGACAGCAAAATATGGCCTCTGAAGCACCAAAGATGCCGAGTCACAAATGTGTTTCTTTCATTATGATTGTTATGTGGTCAGAAGGATCATCCCAGTCATTATGAAAACAATGAAAAATGAATGAAATAAAAAAAAGACAGTTTTTTGGTGACTGATTCCCCACCTCATGCCTAATTTATATTCAACACAGTGGTAATCCCCCACCCCTTGATTTGGTCTTGTGTTTCCCATCTTTAAGTGTTTCCCATTTAAGGGGTTTGGTGCATCTCAAAGTGAGCAAAGATGGAAAGAATGAAAGGGTCCAGGGCTGAGACCCAAGAGGTCTGGACTGGTTGTGACAGAGCCCAAGCACCACAGCGGAAGGTGCTTCAGACCTCTCAGAATTCACAGCCTCAGGGAAATGCTGCAGCTTGCATTTGCTGGGGTGACCTCGAGTCTGTCTGTGTGTGGTCCATCCAGGCCAATCCCAGGCAGAAATAAACGGGCAGGCACAAACTGGGTGACAAGCTCTCCCAGCCCTGGGTTTAGAAATGGGTGGTGAACCAGTTGCAGTGTGGAGCCACTGACATGGCCCTCATCAGGGCTGAGGCAAACGCTGTTTCAGCACTGCTTCTACCTCAAGAGCAGCCTTCTCAGAGCTCAGGACTCCCACGGATCACTTCACTATTCCCTCGAATGGAAGACAACAGCCGAGCAAGAAACATACCCACATTCCAGCCTCCCATCCTCCACCAAACAAGGAGACTGTTCCAGGCCTCATACTCCCTTCCCTGGGAAAGCCCCCAAACCTATAGCAGGTAGGCATGTGTCCCACGGATGGCATGAAGCAGGTAAAGTGATAGCCAGTGTTTTACATAAAACAAATCTAGCTTATTTGAAGTATGACTTTTGTACATTTCATAGCATATGACGAATAATTGGGTTCTCAAAAAAAATCACATCTAGACATCAAAAAATAAAAAATCACAAGCCCCCTCATCCATGACCTGTTTAAAAGACATAACCCCCCATTTCCATGTAACTGCTAAAGCAGCCTCTTTGGACACACTATAGTCAACAAAGCCTTAGGGGCGCCCAGATACCAGCTGCTGAAAACAGAACTTAAAGACCACTAGTTGGTGCTGCTGGTGAAAATCATAGAGTGTTGAGCAACCATGCTCATCAGTTCAGTTCAGTCGCTCAGTCGTGTCCGACTCTTTGTGACCTCATGAATCGCAGCACGCCAGGCCTCCCTGTCCGTCACCAACTCCCAGAGTTCACTCAGACTCACGTCCATCGAGTCCGTGATGCCATCCAGCCATCTCATCCTCGGTTGTCCCTTCTCCTCCTGCCCCCAATCCCTCCCAGCATCAGAGTCTTTTCCAATGAGTCAACTCTTCACATGAGGTGGCCAAAGTACTGGAGTTTCAGCTTTAGCATCATTCCTTCCAAAGAAATCCCAGGGCAGATCTCCTTCAGAATGGACTGGCTGGATCTCCTTGCAGTCCAAGGGACTCTCAAGAGTCTTCTCCAACACCACAGTTCAAAAGCATCTATTCTTCGGTGCTCAGCTTTCTTCACAGTCCAACTCTCACATCCATACATGACCACAGGAAAAACCATAGCCTTGATTAGAAGGACCTTTGTTGGCAAAGTAATGTCTCTGCTTTTCAATATGCTATCTAGGTTGGTCATAACTTTTCTTCCAAGGAGTAAGCGTCTTTTAATTTCATGGCCACATGAAACCATGCTCATGCTGAGCAACAAATAACCTCAGCAACTGCAAGGTACAGAGGCTTAAACAGAATGGAAGAAAAGGAACCAGAATCTCCTTAAAGTCTAGGAAAGCAGCATTAGGAGTCCCTGAGGGAGCCATCCATCACGGGATGGAGGCTCCACTGGCCATGGAGAACCAGAAGGGACTCACTGTCCACAAGCTGAACAAGTTACATTATTTGAACATTTGAGGATACTTCCTGGTATACAAACACATCATCTACGTCATAATAGGTAAGTAATTAAACTTCTTGAATATCAAGGTAGGATTTAAAGCTGTCAACAATTAAAAAGAGACCTGATTTTCTCAATGTACAGTTTCATCTTACACTGTGGCTGCATTTTCTAAGCACCTCTTACCCATTTTAGAGTCATTTTTCATTCCAACCCTTAGTATCCCTTAGTCTCTTCTAAGGAAAAAAAAAATGTTAGACCCATTTTGCGGGTCTGTAAATATGTTAGCGAGATAGAATGGTGGGGTGCAATCATGCAACCACAGCGAGGAGAAGGGTAGGAAATGGTTCTGACATGCTGGTGTCTCACCAAGAGAAACGACTGCCCTGAAGGCAATTTGTGGCTGAACCTCGAACTATTTTCATCAGAGAAAGGCAAAGTCAACTCTGCTCTTCCTGAGTTTCACACAACTGTGGCCAGAGGGTCCAGCTGTTCTGGTCATGGCCTCACATTCTTTCTGCAAAGGCTCTAGTGGACAAGATTTATGCGGTGGTCTGGAGAAGCAAGCTAAGTAATGTGGGATGTAACCACAAAAGAGAACTTTCTGGCCCAAGCAGAATAGATCTAGTTTCCGTGGAGGATTGGACAACCAGCCTCAAAACAGTCTCAGCTATGGGTGCTCAACACCAAATAATGAAGCAACAGAGGTTCTTCTCTTTTGGAGCATCTGCTCTGTGATCATGGTCATGCTGAGCTTTGAGGAGCTAAAGACTCAAAAGGCTCCTGGAGCTATTCTCTCTGGCAGTAGAGACAGATAGCACTGAACATACTCAACAAAAGTTGGGGAGAAGGGAAACTGTGACAACACAAATGAGTGAAACAAATGTAGCTGCTGATCTACTGAGCTACTACAGTGCCCGGATGTTTGTAAAACTAAAAGAAGTAGTTTTTCATGCCCTAGCAGCCAGCACAGGCAAGGAGCCATCACCAAAGCCATCTCAGCAGGATGGTAGATCAAACATCACCAAGGCCAAGAAGCAGTATGTTAACAATCGTGATTCCCCTTTGAGATGATGGTGCTTAAAACATGTGAAATAAACTTAGCCAAGCTTCCAAGTTGAGGGAGAAGGTTTACGTTAGGTTCATGGGACAATACTCAAAGTCAGGCGGGGCCAGAAAGCACATTCTGGGTAGAATGGCCGACAAGGGCCCCTTGTGGCCAGCAGCTGGACGTCATACTTACAGTGAGTTGGGCCGGGTGGGTTTGAGCACATCCAGGTCTGGGTCACTGGAGTTTATGTTGGGCTGTAAGCTGCTGCTGGAATTGAGGATGCTGTTCGCATTTGAAGAGACGACAGATTCCAAACTGGAGTTGATGAGGCTGTTTCTTTGTTCCTCTGTGGGGAACAGAAACCCACAAACCCCATATTAATATTATTCCATTCGATTCCATTGGGATAGTCTGTTCCTACCTATCCAAAAGTTTATAAATAATGAGGTTACATGGAGCTCTCTGGTGCTAATGAAACTAGGAAATGGACATAGGGAAGAATTACAGGACAAATAAGAATCACAAGTGGGAGGACCTCCCCGTGGATCCTGTGGTTGGGAAACTGCCTGCCAATGTAGGGGACGTGGGTTTGGTCCCTAGACTAGGACAAGTCTACGTGCCGAGAGGCAGCTGGGCCTGTGCTCTAAAGCCTGTGAGCTGCAACTACTGAGCCCACACGCTGCAACCACTGAAGCCAGTGTGTCTAGAGCCCGTGTTCTGCAACAAGAGAAGCCACCACGATGAGAAGCCTGCACACCACAACTAGAGAGCAGCCCTGGATCGTGGCGACTAGAGAAAGGCCACAAACAGCAACAAAGACCCAGCACGGCCAAAAATAAATAAACAAATGAATTAAAAAAATACTAATTACCAGTGGGAAAGGAAGAACCTGAGAGTAACAGGTGATGTGAAACTTTAGAGCAAAACTCATTCCTCCGCTTGACAGGACGTATCTTCTCTTTCACATGACAAACCTTTTCGTGGCTCAACCACCACACAAGTTGTATCTTCCTTGGACTGGCAGATGGTCAGAACAGAGAGAAACTTCAAAGCCCCCTTGCAGTCAATCATATCCTTTTGGCTTCTGTGACATTCACCCTTTATTCTAAAACTCCTGCCCCTAACACTGCCTTACTTGCCTAAGCCATGTCCTATCTCTGACCCTATGGTACCACACTATAAAATATCTACTCTTTAGCCATCCACTTCCTTATGGCTCTGCAATCTAACCCCCTGATCACTCCCCAGCCAGATCCTTCTGGGTTGCCTCTAGCTCCAACTATTTGATGCTGAGCTTCCAGTTAGTTTTTTGACTAATAGATCTGTAAGGACTACAGAGTAGTCTACATATACAAATCTGAGTCTATGTTCCAAGCAGTCACATTAGTGCTTGGAGAATATTACCAAGTCAGAGGGGAGAAACCTTGAGTTCCCTTCAAGACCACACTCCTGACTGGGTATGTAGAGTCAGGCAATATTTGGCTCTCTGTTTCTCGGTCAATGCAGCTATACAATGGGGAGCATGAAAAATGCCTTGCACAGCTTGGGGAGCTGTCATGAGGATCAAGTGGGATCATATGCAAGAATGTGTTTTGTAAACTTCAGAACATTGTTCAAAGAAAAGAACTTTCTGTTTCTTCCCATTTTTAAAAACTTGGAACCATGTGCTGAAGAAAACACTTTGGATGATTTAGACAAATGGCATGGGCACTACTGTAGAAGCAAAACATCAGAGACATGGAATGTCTTTCTTGTTCCACATTCCTTACAGATACACCATATTGGAATCAACTGATGTTTTGGGCAATCAATTCAAGTATCAAGAAATATCATATCTGGGTTAATCCTCACTGGATCTTTCTGAAATGAGCCAGAGGTATACCATACCCCTAAGAAGAAAGACTAGGCTCACTTACATGGTAGTTTAGAGGTCAACATTTGAACTCAGGTCTCTTTAGACAAAATGGGGGGTGGAGTGTTATGATAAAAAATGCTCTTCCTTTGCACTATTCATGTATATAAAAATAAGCTTATGAAATGATGTTAGAGTAATATTCACATGAGTTACACAAATACATAAACATACAAACATACACATACACACCAATAATACCTAGCACCTCGGCAAATTCTCAAGGCCATGTTGAAGCCTCTCAGAATTCTGAATCAAAAAAACCCATGAAGCTTATGGGGTATCCTTGAACTCTAATTAAATTTTGAAAAAAAAAATAGATTATTAAGTTGATTCCTGAGGTTTAGAACAAGTCATATTTCAAAAGCTTGAGTTCCAAAGAGAAACAACAAAGAAAGAGAAATCAACAGTTACACTGAGCCAAGATGTGGGAGGACTAATAGGGCCTGCAAATGGGAGTTTGCTACCAGGAAGAAAAACAACTCCAAAATTACATAATTAGGGGATCATTGAGAGAATGGATATGCCATTTATCAGTATGAATCAGTTCATAAGTAAGTAAAATTTTCCTTTGCACAAAATCCTCGCATCAAGGCTCCTGAAACAGTACGAGGAGCCCAAGACTACCTCCACTCCACAGGGAGTAAGGATGACACTTCATTTGGGCTCAAAGGATGTATGTTCTGCTTCATGAGAGGAGAGATGAAGAATTTCATTAACTCTGGTTTGAGGCTAAGTATGTAGGATATAATTATCTGAATTCATAGGAAATAGAAGAGAATAACTATAGCTCATATTTCTTTGTGATTATATTTACTTGTCCATGCTGCTACTGCTGCTGCTAAATCACTTCAGTCATGTCCGACTCTGTGCGACCCCATAGACGGCAGCCCATTAGGCTCCCCCGTCCCTGGGATTCTCCAGGCAAGAACACTGGAGTGAGTTGCCATTTCCTTCTCCAATGCATGAAAGTGAGAAGTGAAAGTGAAGTCGCTCAGTCATGTCCGACTCTTCGCAAACCCATGGACTAGAGCCTACCAGGCTCCTCTGCCCGTGGGATTTTCCAGGCAAGTGTACTGGAGTGGGGTGCCATTGCCTTCTCTGACTTGTCCATGAGAGGGGTATAATTCTATGAATTAAAATAATGCCTTGCTAAAAGAATATTAGCTTTTCTAAAATATTATGAGGACATTTGCTATTCATCAGAAAACAGAGTACCTGAAATGAAACATTTTTTAATTTTCACTTATTCAATAAATATTTATTGAGCTCCTCCTGAGTATCGAACCCAGCCCCCAGACAGCAGACTCTGACACTAATTCATTGGTAGTTTAATCAGATGAATATTAGAGTACTGACTGATTCATATGTCTACCTTTCTCAGTAGGCTACAAGCAACCTAAGATTGGGCACGGGACAGACAACATTTTGAAATCACAACTGAAAAAAGTCACAGAAAGATGCTCTGCTTTATAAAGTATTTTACCAGAATCCTAATGCTCATAAAAAAGCTTTGTTTCTAAAAAACGGATTTAGGTAAAAGTTTTAAGAACCCAGCTCCCACTACAGTATTATAGACTGGGTCTTTCCCATGAGCTAACGAGGAAGACCGCAGCATGTGGAACAATGATGATTTGGGGTTTTGAAAATTTTTTTATTTTTAAAAAATTTTATTTTGGGGTATAGCTGATTTATAACACTGTTAGTTTCAGGTGTATGACAAAGTGATTCAGTTATACATATATCTATTCTTTTTTTCAGATTCTTTTCCCATATAGGTTATTACAGAGTACTGAGTCGAGTTCCCTGTACTATACAGTAGGTCTTTGTTGATCTATTTTATGTATAGTACTGTGTGTTAATCACAAACTCCCATAAACCCATAAGAGAATGAGGGTATGGATAGATAACGAGGACTCAACCTTCCTCGGACTAGCAGTTAATAGAATAAAACAGGTGGCTCTACCCTAACTGAGCTTGAGGAGGGATTCATTTACTGGAGGACATACATTCTTTCTTAAAATAATAAATTCTTTTTGAGATTATATTTTGACTTATATTTAGGTATCTAGGACCTGTCACATGTGGTGGACTTATAATAAAACAACAACAAAAGCAAAAAATCAGGGAAAGGGATTCTTTGTCCAAGAAGAAAATGCCAAAAACTTAATCATAATATTTCACAGGTTTGCAGCCAAGATGGGCAAATATGCATCTCAAGAGGCAGACTCTTTACTGACATCCTCCATGGGTCACAAGATATGGAGACCTGGAAAATCTGGCACTCTCTGACTACAGGAACACTACAATTTTCTTTGACAGGAGACCTCACATAATTAGACCGAGAGCTTCTAAGAGGACAGACGTCTAAGCTGAAACGCTGACAATCCTTTCTGAGGATGAGTAGGAAGGTGATTATTGCAGAGACTGAGTGGGGAGTAAAATCAACAGCAAATCAAATGTTTGGCGGTTAAGGAAAACTATACCGCAACAAATTCTAATTTGCAGCTTCAATGAATTAAGAAGAAAAACAGCAAATGATTCGGTAATGTCCCTCAAAACAGGAGGACTTCTGTCAAGTCAGCAAATGGACACTTGCCTCTGACAGAAAAACATGAGAACAAGCAGCCTAAAAGATTAAAAATTAAAAAATTAACGAAATCATTCAAATACCAGAGCTGGACTTCTTTGAGTCACTTATGAGTCAAACGAGCTCTGGCATCTACATCAGAAGGTATAAGAAGGACTGATGGCAATTATATTGCTGGGAAAAAAAATTACAGGCTAGTGGGCTGAAAAAAAGGAAAACAGCAACCAGTTATGAGTCAAATCAACAAGATCAAATGACCAAAACAGAAAGAATCCCCACAACGCAGGAATTTTCCTGACCTGGTTGAAGGCAGTGAGAATGCTTGCTTATTTGTCAACAAGAATCTCTTTTCTTATTACTCACAGGAAAGAAGAGCCCAGAGACAAAGAAACGGTAAAATAAAAGCTCAAACAATTGCCAATGTGCACAGGTAATGTGTTGGATGCTTTCATTAACACGTGCTCCCTAGGAAGTGACAAACTGGATGTGGATCTGTGCCTTAAAAATGCACGCTACTCAAGGGCAGGGCCGTGTCTGTCCACACAGACTACATCAAGCAGCCGTAACAATGGCCAGTGAGGTCAAGGTTAGTTCATACACTCCTGGTGCCCAGGCCATGCACAGTAGCAACTAAGGCTCTACAACGGTCATGACATAAATGATAAACATAAATAAGGCAACCCTAACTACCAGGACGCGTTCTGCTGGCATACAAGGAGGCAGTTTTGTGTGACTTAATTTTTCAGGTGCTTCAGGCAGGGACCACTTATGTCCTTGAAACCAAAGTACTGGTTACAGTGGGCAGAGTCTCTGTTTTCTGTACAAATCAGGAGTGGAAAAACATGAGTATGCAACCAAATCACTGCAACTAAAAAAAGCAAGCCACAGAATAATTTTGGTGATATTGTACTTCTTTTGGGGGTTGCCATGGAAATTTTGGAGCTAAGCTCCTTCACTTTCCATATTTATCAAGTGACTCCCGCTTGCTCTGATGACAAGCACACCACATACAAGAGGCAGGGTCTCTGCTGATCACAGAACCCAGAGGTGAGACAAGGAACGCACATGCAGAGCCCAGCCAAATTCGCCTGGCTTGGCAGGCCTGAACATGTCTGGCCCACTGAATACTCAGAGCTGAAGGGTAAACAGGAAACACAGACCTCCGACAACACTTTAAGGGAGCTTTCCCACCATGCACAACAGTATGTCATCATACAGGCTGGTATTTTAGCTTTCCACGAGGTCTTGGACTAGCTGTCAAAAAGAAGAGCTAAGATGACTGATCTGTAACAGCAGCTCACGATGCCTCGCAGAGCCCAAAGGAGGAAACTGTCTCTGCGTATGATCAAACAGGGAGAAAAGGGAGTCACCAGATGGAGGCTCTGCAAAGACCCAGGGCGTTTCACCAAAAATACTAAGGCAGAAGCAAACGCCCAGAGGCTTTCCTGGGCTGTGTTGGAGCGAGAGGTGTACTTTCTCCCACTTGTTAAAGTTTTGCAATGAAGCCTGTAATGTATCATCTTGACAAGATAGGATGATAATAGCAAGGCAGCTTAATGAATTTTGCAATAAAAAATGATGAGTGCACAGCAATTTTGGAGTTTGCCATCTCTGAGAAACACCCAAATACACAGAAAGCTTGGAATCAAGACTTTCTGAAGCAATTTTTCTCCCCTGTAGCTTTTGCTCCTGATAAGGGTGGCATGCCAAGCCCCACTAAAATCTGAGCTGGTTTGATTACAAGTTTGCTAACCCAGTCTCAGTCCCTATGATAAAAATAATCTTAGGAAACAGTTTGGGCAACATGTTTAAGCACATGAAAACAATTTGGACAATGTTTGAAAAAATAATCGTAAAACATAGTTTGGGCAATGTTGTATTAAACAGGGAGGTGACAAGTGAAAAATGTCAATGTTGCTTGGACCACAGACACAGGACATGTGATCACAACTTCTGACAAGTTGTCTTCAGCAAAAGCACCACAGATCTTGGTTCCCTATAGACTGGCTGACATACTCTCCCCATGGTGCCACAACAACCCTCTGCTTTGCAAAAGGAAAGAATGCCAGTGAAAATGGGTTTCATGAGAGAACGGGGAAGTCACTGTGGCTGGTCCCAGATTGAAGAGATTCACAGGACTGAGATGCCGTGGTACAACAGGGAAGCCTGCTCCTGAAACAACATTTCAAAAACCACATGTTAGGAATGCGCCTCTAATTAATGGCTGAACAGGGACTTGAATGTTCAGAGTTAAAGAGACACTTTGCTACTCACAACATAGCCTTCTTTCCTCCCTGAGAACTTACTTTTGAGGAGGGACACTCTCTCTAATCTATGGTTCCCCGATAACTGAGAAAGCCCACACACAGACTGCTGATGTATTGCTGACAATACAGTTTCTTCTTTCCCACTACTTATGGGAAAAGAAGAAACTGATACAGTTACTTATTATTATACTATAACTCACTGCAAAATGGGCTGAGAGAATAAAATGAAATGTATGATTAGAGTGTTTTTAACAACTTAAAAATTAGTTAATACATAATAAATATGCATTTCTCTTTAGTTTAAAAGTACAGAATGGCATACAAATACTCCAGATATATTCTGGTGCATAAAAGCCCAGTTGTTTTTCTATACACAGAAATAGGTACTTATATAATTTTTTTTTTCTTTTAACAAAGTAGGATAACATAATGCCTAATGCCGTGATACCTTTTTTGCTCATATAGTGATAACACCAGAGATGGCACCCTGGAATATGTTCTTTTTAATTTTTTTCCTGCCATTAGCTTTCCACGGCATCACTTTCTAAGGGCCACATCAACTATGCAGGTCTCAGTCACACATGGTAACCACACACAATTAAGACAAGAGCCACATTACACTTTACAGTCTGCATGAAAATAGGAATTCCTGTGGATAAACATGCTGTCTGCCAAAACAAACAGGTATGTCCAGAGCTCCCAGGATCTGCAGAAGCTACCTGAGAAAAGACACATGCCGCAGGTTCGACAGCTCCGAGAGAGGCATTACGTAAACCTCAGAATGGTACAGGGTCCCAGTTATTTTTCAGCAAGGGAGACACACGTCCGAACTACATGAGCTGGATTCTCAACCTCTCTCTGGGCCTGTCTGGGAGAGGGTCCAGGATGAATTAACAACTAAGAGAATTAATCAAAGCTATAATCTCAGCAGCTATTTAATAAGATCCATGTAAAACAAAGCCCAAGAATCCATTCCCAGACCAAGCAAGGCCGCACAGCCCACTGCTGGCTGCTGATGCACTGGCACTCTAGAATTCAACGGGCTCTCTCTGGGCCAGGGCGACTCTGCATTACTCTCAAGTATGGGCCTCTCCTTCGGAATCTGCAGGCTCCAGAGAGGGGATACTTTCTTAGTCAAACATAAAGTAGGACTCCTGACGGTAATCATCATAATCGGAGCTAACATTTATTAGGTGCTTACTATGTACTAGGCTTGCTGTCAAGTATGTTACATGCGCTGGCTCACTTAATCATGGCAATTTCCCTCCAAGGAAGTTATTATTAGTGATCGATTTTACAGATGAGCAAATGGAGGTTCATAAATGAAAAGTAATGAGCTCCAGGTTGCAGAGCTGGTAGCAGGTAGAGATGGCACTGAAGAAAAGTGTGGCAACTGCAGAGCCCCTGCTTTCAACCACCACCAGGCTGCCCCAAACCCTGAAAGAAGATCTAAGAGACACTCTGCTAATGACAGAAGACAGGCCATCTTGACCATCCCTCCCCTCCTCAAGCCAGTGCTTCTCTAATCCTTGCTGGCTTTAGCATCACCAGGGCACTTTTAAAATGACAGAGGCCTGAGCTCCAGCCATTACCTGATTCAAAATGTACTGGGGAGGAGACCAGGCATCTGTATTTTCAATAAGCTCCTCACATGATCTTAATGTATACCCAAGTTGAAGAACCACACTTCCAAGAAACATATTTGAGGACCTGGGACAGCTATACTTTGGAGACACTGTGGCTGTGGTTCCAGACCACTGCAATAAAGCCAATATCGCAACAAAGCAAGTCACATGAATATTTTGGTTTCCCAGTGTATATAAAAGTTATGTTCATACTACACTGTTGTCTATTAAGTATATAAGAACACTATGTCTTAAACAACAATGTACATACCTCAATTAAAAAAAAACTTTATTGCTAAAAGATGCTAATCATTATCTGACACCACGGGGTTCCCACAAAACTTTAATCTGTAGAAATGCAGTATCTTTGAAGCACAGTAAAGTGAAGTGCAATAAAAAGAGGCATGTCTTTGTAGGTAATAAAAAGCTAGGACAAAATGATAAATGTTACCTTGCAACCTCTTGGAAGAAATCTTAAAAAGTATGAGACCTGTGTGCTTGGTTCCCTCTAATCCTCTGGCTCTACCTTCTACAGTCGTGTGAAAAAAGTACAGCTTGTGTGTCAGTACCTTTCACCTAGACACACCAGTCTAGTCTCTGCTGTATGATGTATCTGCATGGAAACTTGGAGATTAAACAGTAATCTCCTTTGCTACCATTCATCTGGCAGCACAGATGAAAAACCTCCTTTCATCTCCTCTGAGGTGATCACAAACAAAGTGATTGCCTCAGCCCAGCATATTAAGCGACTGCTGAATGCACACAGCTCACTGCAGAGTTGCCGTGAGATGGGGGTGGGGGAGGGGAGTGGCCGTGGAGTGGCTGCTGCCTGCCACTGCGTGTAGTGAGGAACCCATTCAAAATGGTCCAGCTGCCTCCATGGCAATGCTGGGCACCAGACAGATAGTTTTTCTTGCTTCTTTAACTCAGTCTAGAAAGGTTTTCACTTTTGTGGCTCGAGAAGTGACAGAGGTATCCTTCTGGAGACAACATGGTATGGGGAAGGGATGTGGCCTGGGTCCAGATTCCTCTTCTGCTGATGCCCTAGAGCCTCAGTTTACTTGTTTGTAAAATGTGGATGATGAGAACCTACCTCACGGGGTGATGAGCAATTATAAAGATGAGATGAAGTAACACTGGGAAAAGGAAAAAGCCACCTGGAGAAGACTCCAGTAACTACTCTCAGATTAAAGCAGAGGAGTCTTACAGAGGTGCCCAGACATACAACTGGTCTACCCTCCTGGACGGAAAAACTCCTTCTGGAAAATAAGACACACATCTGTGAACATCAACAGGTGAGATACTTTCATGACAATCTGAGACCAGAGTGTTGGCACAGATTCACATCTAAGAGGAAAAAACAGGCTCCAACTTCTGCACAGGCTGGGGACACTGCAGTGAGGTGAGGGGAAAACATGTGCCAATGGAATGTACCTACTCTGTGAATTTGGGGCTCATCAAGCATGTCAACTGGGGGCTGAAGAGAAGGCTGACCCACAACCACAGGAAATATTAAACTGCAAGTGTGCCAATGAGACTGAGAAAAAATATAACTCAAACAAGAGCAGGCACACAGACATAAGAGAAATGAAGCTCTGGCAATATCATATGAAGTTGGAAGGCACAAGGGAGGCACATGGAGGTACCATGTGGGGTATGTTTGTGTGTCCTCACAGACGTCATCCCTGTAACAAGAATCTGAAGAAAGGAAAGGTCACGTCAAACCTGGAGAGGTGTCACAATGCACCCAAAGTTTTCAACATGAAACTGACATGATTGGTGAGGGTCCACAATGATATAAAAACCAACAGGCAACATCTGAACCCGATTCCAGTCAACTGGACAGAAGAATCTTGAGTTTGTGTATGTTAAGAGGAAGGATCTCAGTCAAAAATTTAGAGCAAGACCTGTGGACTCCAAACTGTGGTACATGTTCCACAGTTTGGACATATGACAATTCTAAGGTTTGATGTGGATGAACATTCTTTAGCTTAACAGTTACTTATGTTTTAATATTTAAAAATACATGTAATTAACAGACTGGTTCCAAATAGGGAAAGGAGTACACCAAGGCTGTATGTTGTCAACCTGCTTATTTAACTTATTTGCAGAATACATCATGAGAAATGCTGGGCTGGATGAAGCACAAGCTGGAATCAAGATTGTGGAAATTATCAATACCTCAGATATGCCGATGACACCACCTTTATGGCAAAAAGAGAAGAACTAAAGCGCCTCTTGATGAAAGTGAAAGAGGAAAGTGAAAAAGGTGCCTTAAAACTCAACATTCAGAAAACTAAGATCAAGGCATCCAGTCCCATTACTTCATGGCAAATAGATGGGAAAACAATGGAAACAGTGACAGACTTGATGCTTGCTCCTTGGAAGAAAAGTTATGACCAAACTAGACAGCATATTAAAAAGCAGAGACATTACTTTGCCAACAAAGGTCCATCTAGTCAAAGCTATGGTTTTTCCAGTAGTCATGTATGGATGTGAGAGCTGGACCATAGAGAAAGCTGAGCAATGAAGAATGGATGCTTTTGAAGTGTGGTGTTGGAGAAGACTCTTGAGAGTCCCTGGGACAGCAAGGAGATCCAACCAGTCCATCCTAAAGGAAATCAGTCCTGAGTATTCATTAGAAGGATTGATGCTGAAGCTGAAACTCTAATACTCTGCCCACCTGATGTGAAGAACTGACTCATTGGAAAAGACCCTGATGCTGGGAAAGATTGAAGGTGGGAGGAGAAGGGGACGACAGAGGATGAGATGGTTGGATGGCATCACCGACTCAATGGACATGAGTTTTGAGTAAACTCCAGGAGTTGGTGATGGACAGGGAGGCCTGGCATGCTGCAGTCCATGGGGTCACAAAGAGTTGGACACGACTGAGCAACTGAACTGAACTGAATATTTTCATGTATATTAGACAGTAATACGGTAAGATAACAAAACTGATATTTTAGAAATTTTATTGAATAGGATGAGGCAATGTAAAGAAGTGAGGTTCTTAAAAACTGATTTAAAGAAATGTATCAAACAAACAACTGTGGAAAAGTTATATGGTTGTGGCCCAAAGACTGGATGAAGGCTTATGTAAATGATGCAAGTTTGGGAAGTACTAAGCTAGGCATGGATAAAGGCCTTAAACTGAAAAACATCACTGTATGGAAATATAAGATTTTTTTTCACAGATTACCTGCAGAGTCTTCACCAGTACTTTGATCCCAAAGAGTAAACCCAGTGATGTGCTTTGATAAAGTCTTCCATCTTTGTCCACAGATCAGACATAGAGGAGGGTTTTGTGTGTGGCAATAGTACCCTGTTACCTGCTCATGTAACAGTGGTGAGTGGCTGCACTGCAACCTAGGAGGAGTGAGTGCTGGCAGAACCTTACACCTCCTGGCCAGTCTTCCTCACCCACCTCTACGGTGCTTTCCAGGCCAGCCTGAGTATTGTTCTAATTTCCCGGGGAGCTGGGGGTTCCAAAACAAACTCTAAAAAGTATATTATACATACACCGCTACATACTTTTCAACAACAATGTTTCTCCCAAGGCAAGGAGGAAAGCTGAGCATCCTGCAAGTATCCTCACACATAAGCAGTCAGCCCTGTTTCCAGGGAGGGTTTCCTCCTGCTCCCAGGGTAGATCTACTGCTTCACTGTCTTCCCGTCTTGCATCCTCCTGTCCACCGTGTTCAGACAGGGACAGCTTGATCTGCAGCTTAGGCACGTCTACCTTCACACATCCTTAACTTTCACTCGCCGCCTCATGTGACAGAATTAATCTTGAGAAGAGATCTAATTGATTTTCTTCTAATCGCCACCTTCTTTCTTACGTGCTCTTAGAATATGCTTTAAGACCTGATCCATAGCTGCCTCTGTTTCCATCTAAGCATCAACTTGGCACTTTTTCAAGCTTAGAGGAATTTACTAATATCATCTGATCTGTCCTGAGCCGCAAATGTACACTGCTTAGCACAAAACCTTAGGTGACTGTGGCTGTCCTGGAAACATGAGAAGGTTCTCACTCTACAGCCAGATGCTGTGTTCGTGGCAGATGAGGGTGAGGCCAGGCCTGTTCCAAGTATTCTCTGGTACAGACCACAGTGAGAACGACCCTAGCCAGATACATAAGGGAAACACAGGCTACTGTTTGAAGGGAAGCCAACTGCAGTACAGGGTCAAAGCCCTGAAACTGTGCCTATCTGCTGACCCAGAGATTCTTCCAGGAATTTATCTTAAGGAAATAATCATGAATATGAACAGATTCAGCTACAAGGATGATATAGTGGCTTTATTCATAAAAGCAAGGTATCTGAAACAACCCAAGTGGATGCACCAAGGTGTGGCCACATTATGGGATACAGCAATCTCTTTAAAAGCTGTGATCCTCCAAGGTGGGGAAGATTTCTTCTCAGGAATAATGAGAGGAAGGCCATTACTTCTGGAAGGCAAAGGGATAGAAAACATTTTCTGTAACAAAGAGAAAGATGCCAATCAGGATATGGAATGTCTTCCCTCCTCAAAGCCAAGAGGATCATTTTCTCTGATTTGTGATTTTACTGTAACGCATAGATAATATTGTTATTATCACATAATACATAACAGACATATCATATTTGTATAAATACATAAAAAGAATACAGACTACATATTAATATATTAAATAAAAATATATAATAATTATATAATAATCATAGGACTTTCACACCCGTAGCATTTACGGAGCATCATCTGAAGTGCTTTAATCCTCACCACAAACCTGTGAGGTAGAAAACCATTATCCCTGTCTTGCAGAAGAGGAGCCTGAGACCCTGCAGTAGCAGAGAGCATCAAGCAGGTTCTCACCCAGGCTGCTGTGCCTATGGGCGCTGTCAACCACAGCTTTCTCCTGCCTCCCCAAAGACACACTGCTCTATGAGAGCAGCCATCTGCCGACTTACTGTCACCTATTCACCTGTCTACTTCCATTACTCAATCCTGAGCTCCTTATAGGCAAGGTCACGTTTTTATCCTCCTTGGTTCCTGCATGTGATTAAACAGTAACTAATGATAACAGCAGCAGCTTTCAGTCGATCACCCTTGCCATGTCCTGTGCTAGCTGCTCAACGGCATAAGTCTGCTGAATCCCTATCACTTTCCTTTGAGTTAGGTCCTATTAACCCTATTTCTGTCCTTTATCGAGCCCATCTTTGCATGAAATGTTCCCTTGGTGTCTCTAATTTTCTTGAAGAGATCCCAAGTCTTTCCCATTCTGTTGTTTGCCTCTATTTCTTTGCATTGATTGCTGATGAAGGCTTTATCTCTTCTTGCTATTCTTTGGAACTCTGCATTCAGATGCTTATATCTTTCCTTTTCTCCTTTGCTTTTCACTTCTCTTCTTTTCACAGCTATTTGTAAGGCCTCCCCAGACAGCCATTTTGCTTTTGTGCATTTCTTTTCCACGGGGATGGTCTTGATCCCTGTCACCTGTACAATGTCATGAACCTCTGTCCATAGTTCATTAAGCACTCTATCTATCAGATCTAGTTCCTTAAATCTATTTCTCACTTCCACTGTATAATCATAAGAGATTTGATTTAGGTCATATCTGAACGGTCTAGTGCTTTCAGAGATACCAAGGGAACATTTCAGGTAAAAATAGGCTTGAAAAAGGACAGGAATGCTATGGACCTAACAGAAGCAGAAGATATTAAGAAGAGGTGGCAAGAATACACAGAAGAACTGTACAAAAAAGATCTTCATGACCAAGATAATCATGATGGTGTGATCACTCACCTAGAGCCAGACATCCTGGAATGTGAAGTCAATTGGGCCTTAGAAAGCATCACTACGAACAAAGCTAGTGGAGGTGATGGAATTCCAGGTGAGCTGTTTCAAATCCTGAAAGATGATGCTGTGAAAGTGCTGCACTCAATATGCCAGCAAATTTGGAAAACTCAGCAGTGGCCACAGGACTGGAAAAGGTCAGTTCTCATTCCAATCTCAAAGAAAGGCAATGCCAAAGAATGCTCAAACTACCTCACAATTGCACTCTTCTCACATGCTAGTAAAGTAATGCTCAAAATTCTCCACGCCAGGCTTCAGCAGTATGTGAACTGTGAACTTCCAGATGTTCAAGCTGGTTTTAGAAAAGGCAGAGGAACCAGAGACCAAATTGCCAACATCCGCTGGATCATGGACAAAGCAAGAGAGTTCCAGAAAAACATCTATTTCTGCTTTATTGACTAGGCCAAAGCCTTTGATTGTGTGGATCACAATAAACTGTGGAAAATTCTGAAAGAGATGGGAATACCAGACCACCTGACCCGCCTCTTGAGAAACCTATATGCAGGTCAGGAAGCAACAGTTAGAACTGGACATGGAACAACAGACTGGTTTCAAATAGGAAAAGGAGTACGTCAAGGCTGTATATTGTCACCCTGCTTATTTAACTTCTATGCAGAGTACATCATAAGAAACGCTGGACTGGAAGAAGCACAAGCTGGAATCAAGATTGCCGGGAGAAATATCAATAACCTCAGATATGCAGATGACACCACCCTTATGGCAGAAAGTGAAGAGGAACTAAAGAGCCTCTTGATGAAAGTGAAAGAGAAGAGTGAAAAAGTTGGCTTAAAGCTCAACATTCAGAAACCTTAGGTCATGGCATCTGGTCCCATCACTTCATGGGAAATAGATGGGGAAACAGTGGAAACAGTGTCAGACTTTATTTTTTTGGGCTCCAAAATCACTGCAGATGGTGACTGCAGCCATGAAATTAAAAGACGCTTACTACTTGGAAGGAAAGTTATGACCAACCTAGACAGCATATTAAAAAGCAGAGACATTACTTTGCTGACTAAGGTCCGTCTAGTCAAGGGCTATGGTTTTTCCAGTAGTCATGTCTGGATGTGAGAGTTGGACTGTGAAGAAAGCTGAGCGTCAAAGAATTGATGCTTTTGAACTGTGGTGTTGGAGAGGACTCTTGAGAGTCCCTTGGACTGCAAGGAGATCCAACCAGTCCATTCTAAAGGAGATCAGTCCTGGAATTTCTTTGGAAGGAATGATGCTAAAGCTGAAACTCCAGTACTTTGGCTACCTCATGCAAAGAGTTGACTCATTGGCAAAGACCCTGATGCTGGGAGGGATTGGGGGCAGGAGGAGAAGGGGACGGCAGAGGATGAGATGGCTGGATGGCATCACCAACTCGATGGACGTGAGTTTGAGTGAACTCCGGGAGTTGGTGATGGACAGGGAGGCCTGGCGTGCTGCAGTTCATGGGGTCGTAAAGAGTCAGACACAACTGACTAACTGAACTGAACCCTACTGTACACACAAGTAAACTGAAGCTGAGAGAAAGTAGGAGGCTTGCGCAAATGCTGTCACTGGTACAGAAGCCCAGGCCTGCCTGCCCATGGGCAGTGCTGGGGCCTTCAACCCCTCTCCTCCACCACTGGACTCCCTTATTACAGGAACTGAAGAGAAACCACACTGGAGATCTGAGAGCCCAGTAACCCAATCGCTGCAAAGTACTTGGAAATCCAGAAGCGAAAACAAGATTTGATACAGTCATGGTGAGAATCCTCTGCCGTTTGGAGCAAGGAGGGTAGTGCTCTCTTATTAATCTATTAATTAATTCCACACACTTAGTAAGTATCTACTGTGCGCCAGGCCTGGGAGAAGTGGAGGGGAAGGAGAAGCAAGCCAAATAAGGTCCCCGAACAGAGAAAGCCCCATTCCAGTAGTACACGTAACTCGTGCTAATAAGCATAGAATTACAACCTGAGAAAAGGAAGGGAAACTGGTTCTAGCAGAGCCAATAACAAAAGAGGGGCTGAAGAAGCAGCACCTGAGCTAAGCATTGACTGTGTGACTGGAGGAAAAGAGGCTCAGCTATCTGCCCACAGGAGATCTGGAAAGTGGATCCTGGACACTGCGGCTCCTTGCCTTTCATCCTCAGCACCCTGCTTCCTGTCCTGTCGAGGTTACTCAGCCACAGAACCTCGGAGGGCATGATGGTCAATACGCTGTCCTCAAGGACACAAAAGGCAGCAGCTCACACACAGAGGTAGAGGTAAGTTCTCTGGGCAGCGGGGAGGCGGCTGAGGTGTCCCTAGGGCACCCTAGGCAGTGACTCACGTTTCTCTGTTGACTGCATGGTGTGGAAGAGCGTCAAGGGCCTCTCGCTGCAGGACGGGGGTTTGGAGTCACTGCTCTTCTTCCGAGACAGGTGCAGTTGGGCATTGGTGAGTGGCGCGTCTGGCACGGTGTTAAATATCTGCAAAACAGTTTCATAAAAATGTTACACACTAATGTGAACCCAGAAGAAAGCACGAGTCCGGACCTATATGATTAAAAAGTCTAGTGGGGTCCAAGAATCAGCAAGAAAAAGATAGAAAAAGACCACCAGCATCTGCTCAGGACTCTATTGTAAGCATCTCTCGGAGCTGGCAGGAAACAGTCTCCTCTGGAAGTACAACCCAAGGTCAGGAACCATCCACTTCCACTTCCTACCCCCTCTGTTATCATCTGCATGGATCTTCTTTCTGTTGTTCTCTCCAGGGCCAATGGAAAGTAGCCACTGTGGAAAGGATTTAAAATTTTTTTGATCCCCTTTTTCTAGAACTGGTTAATCAAAATCATTTTCCTGTTCTTCACTGCCCATGAGTCTGTTTCCCAGTTCTTAACAACTGCTTCACAATTTTCTGAAGATGTGAAACATGCATTTAAATGACACCAAAGAAGCCCAGAACAGGGCATCATTTTCTCATCCTCAATCATCTCTAGCTAGACCATCTTTTCTACTTCAGCAGCTTTGTGTTATTTTTGAGCTGAAAAAAAAAAAAAAAGGCTGTTTTCCCCAACTCTTGATGACAGAAGTAACATACCTGCTACAAACTGTTTGGAAAATGTAGAACAGCTTCAAGAAGAAAACAGAAAAACTCTCCCAATTCCACTATTTAGAGATAACCACTGTTAGCATTTGAATTTTATTTTCACTTAAGCTTTTTTGTTTTAAGCTTTCATTGCAAACAAAACAAAACAAAACAAAACAGGTCCATGGTTAAAAAAAAAAGTGAGAAGAAAATGACAGATAAAATTCGTGACAATGACAGATAAAATTCATGACAATGCTTGTCTTTTTTCCTACAGATCCAAGTATGACAGAATTATTATAATAGCTACCACTTACATGGTACTCACCATGATTACAGTCACCACCCTACAATGCTGGCTCCCTAAGGACCAGTCACTGCATGTGTTTTCCATGTAGCTCACTCAGTTCTGAGTGACCCTGAGCATCAGGTACTGTTCTCATCATTTATAATGAAGGACTGAGGCAGAGAGGTTAAACTGCCACAATTACAAATATAATTACAGATGATAACATAGAAAACCTGTGTCCCTAGTTTTCTAGATTTCTTTTTAAGTGCATGTAACAACAACAACACTAATTCATTCAGCCTGGAAAGATCTTTTGAGCATCTCCTTTCTACCAGCACTCTGGGTACAGCAGTGCTTGAGGCCAACATGCTTCCGGTGGTTTAGAGAGTCTGCATCTAGCAGCTGTGATTTACTGAGTATCGACCATGTCAGGCACCACCTCAAGTGCGTTGTATGAGTTATCTCACTTAATGTTAAAATACACTTCTCCATAATTGGAATCCTATTCTTTTTACAGTTTTGTATCCTATATGTTTCTTCTAACATTGTATTGTAACATTTCCCCCTTCATTAAAAAAATCTTCAAACCTTATCCTTCTTGGCTGCATAATATACCCACTGTATTAAGACATCAACATTTATTGACCCATTCATTATCATCTCATACTCTGGAGTCTTCTGGATCTTCTGTTTCCCAATAATCACAAGTGATGAGAGGAAAGTGGTGGCACCCCCATGCCCCTCACCTATGGGTGGCTCTAGACACATGAGAATCTTTCCCACGGTTTTCTCTCCTTTGTGCGTGCATTAAAAAGCAGAAGCTGAGATATAGGAAGCAAAGTCATAAGAATGATAAGAATTTCAGCCAAAACAGCTGCTCTCCATGAGTTGGCAGGTCTTTGGGTTCCAATGATGCCAGCCAGCTGGTTCAGTCAGTCTCCCTTCCAAACACAGCTGTCTGAAAACAGCATTATCATATTTTCCCCAAGGGACTGAATTTTCCACAAAATAAAATGAATCACTACATAGCTGAGTTCATCTGGGGTGAGGATGTAAGGAGAGAAGGGAACTTAAAGCAAAACAACAAAACCCCCTAGCTTCCAGAGGAGCTTGAACCCCAAAAATAAGTACCAGTGCCACACATGTCACCAGGCTCCTTCTGAGGATCTTCGAGGAAAGAAAAGAGAAACTATGGTTGTTGCTGAACTCAAGGACCACAGGGCTAAGACCTAAGCACAGACCTAAGAAGCTATCTTCCACTTCGTTCTGTGCTCAACAATCCAGCCAGGGCTGCTCCTAGGTGACACTCTGTGCACCAATAACATTGGCACTTGCTCTTATATATGAGTGTTTGCACCTGCCAGTCACTGTGCTAGGTCAACTCAGTGTAGCCAAGCAGGATGACCATTCCACAAGGAGAGATTTCCTGAACCACATGGCCCAGCAGGAGAGGGGCTTGGATGCAACCCTAGACCTGCAGTTTCCAACAACTCCCCTCCCCACCTCCACAGCAGTTCTCAGCATTCAGCTCATCTTCTCCAGCCAACCTACACTACCAAAGCCGGGGCCCAAACCCACAAATACAGATTTCAACAAATAATGATGTCTCTTAACACCCTTCTGCCTCTGGCCTTAAGTACAGCATGTTCCTCAATTCCAAGCAAAAAATATCTGAAAATGAATTCAAACTAAGTGATAGGCCCCCACCTCCTCTGTCTGGCTTCCAAATTTTGTCTTTCTTTTCCTAATGAGCTACTGAGAATGAGATCCTCGCACAACCACAATAAGGAAAACGATAATGCATATGCAGCATTTCCATTTCAACTGTCACCAGAAAAGCGGGCATTTCCTCTTTCCTAAATGCTAGAGGAACAAAGAAGAGGGAGTCGTAAGGAAGAACTATGGATTTAAACAGAGGAGTGGAAAACTGCCTCCAAAACTGTGATTATACACTGATAAATAGGAGGAGACATGGGAATTACATTCTGCTTATTGGCTGTTCTCTCTAAAAGGAAAGCTGTTGGAGCGTACTAGAATCAGTTCTAGATGCAGATTTTCTCCATGGGCCAGAGCTATAGTCCTGAAGTCTAGCTCTCTGGGCCTCAGTGCAAACCAGCCCTAGGCTTTTGAAGAACTTGGACAGGGCTATTTTCAGGATCAAATGGACACACGTGCAAGTGGGCCTGCTATGAAATGTGGAGCGCCAGACACAGGACTATCATCATTATTATTACACATGTTTTTTTCTGAGGCACGAGGGCATTTCTGCAAATCTGAGCAATTCAGAACAGAAGATACAAACTTTCACTAAGGAGTCTGGGCAATCATTCCCCAAACTACTGTTGTTCCTTTAACTCTGAAACTTGAATACATACAGGTTGCTTAAAGCTGCTCACTATTGAGCCAACTTCTCAGCCAGGCCAAGAGATGCCTGTGTGCTAAAAGTGAGCTGGAATTCAAAAGAGAATTTGAATGATTCACAATTTTGCTGTTATTCCAATCCTAATTTGTTTGGAAGGGATGACTTTAAGAGAACCCTGTGGAGTTTCCTTCATTCTGATGAGGAGAATCAGTGTACCAACTTCTCTGCCGAACAATGGAAGTATGAGCTCTCGTAATCTCTAAGCAATGGATTTATGGGGCTCTACCCGATAGCTGAGCAATCTACTTGTCTCACAGAGACTTTCCAAATTAACACAAAAGTGGGGCGGAGGGGCAAGGTTTATTCCATACCCCAAGTGTCCCATTAATTCTGTTCAAATTTACAAACAAATTCTGACTTAGGAATGCCTTAGAAATAAAAGTTATCAGGAAGGCTCTAAGGGGGTCGCAAAGAGTCGGACATGACCGAGCGACTGAACTGTACTGAACTGATATGGCAAATAGGTAACCAATAAGAACCTACTGTATAGCACAGGCAATGTTACTCAATACTCCATAATGAGCTATATGGGAAAAGAATCTTAAAAAGGGTGGATATATGCGTAACAGAGCAGAAACACAACAATGTAAATCAACTAGACTCCAATAAAAATTAATTAAAAAAAAAAACCTAAACATCATCCAAAAAATAAATATATAGGAAAGGAATTTACCATCATTTTATAAGGAGAAAGTAAACAGGCATTGGAGTTATACAGACTTGGGTTCAACTTGGGCAAAAGCCTTAACCCCTCTGAGTTGTTTCCCTTCCATAAATGGGAATCTAACACCTATCCTGCAGAGATACTGAAAAGTTAATGCATATTAAATGCTGAGCACAGAACCTGATAAAGAGTGGGCAGGAGGCACAGTTAGTGTAAAGGACAATAAAAATATCCAAAGTTTGTTGAGTGCTTATCATGCTGTTATTCACATGGATTATCTCAGGACTTGGGCTTTCCTGGTGGCTCAGACAGTAAAGAATCTGCCTGCAATGCAGGAGACTAGGGTTCAATTCCTGGGTAGGGAAGATACCCTGTAGAAGGGAATGGCTACCCACTTCAGTATTCTTGCCTGGAGAATTTCATGGACAGAGGAGCCTGGTGGCGTATAGTCTGTGGGGTGGCAGAGACTTGGACAAAACTGAGCAACTAGCATTTTCACTTTCTTTCAGGATTTACCATTATCCTTGGGGCTTCCCAGGTGGCACTACTGGTAAAGAACCCACCTGCCAACGCAGGAGACACAGGAGACGTGGGTTCAGTCCCTGGGTTGGAAAGACCCCCTGAAGGAGGGCATGGCAACCTACTCCAGTATTCTTGCCTGGAAAATCCCATGGACAGAGGAGCCGGGCGGGCTATAGTCCATGGGGTCACAAAGAGTTGGACACAACAGAAGCAGATGTTAAGTTAAGCATTGTCATCTTATAGGTGAGGCTCATTGAGACGAACTGACTTGTTCAGTGTCACATGGGTGAGTACAGTTGGACTAGGACTTAAGATAGCTTAGCTGGACTGTCTGGGTCTTAATCACCTATGGCCTTTATATCTGTTATTAATTTGAGAGACAAAAGACAAAATGCAAAGATCATAGTTCTGGAGTCTGATGGCTCTGATTTTAGTCACTCACTAGCTCTGTGACTTTGAACAAGTTATGTAACTCTGACCTTCAGCTGCTGCATCTATAAAAACTCCTGGGACTGAGGTGAGGACAGAAGCACCTAACACAGTTTGACACTCAGTGCCCAAAAGCCATGACGGCATCCAGTAAAAAAATACAAGAAGGAAAATAACTGGAAACTCAACAATGAATTATCTGCAGAGGATTTAATTTATAAGTGAAAATTTAATTACTGTTCTTTGCAAAACATCGATCTCAAATGCTTACAGCAATGTTAGAATTTGCTGTTCTTTTCCCCTTGTTGTCTACAAAATTCAAATTTCACTGCTGCCCGCCCGCCCCTCCCTTGGGCCCATCTCGACACTGGAGACCATTGACACTTGTGGGATTTATTCTTAGCCACGTCACATATACATTTTTATACCTTTTCTAATTCCACCTGTAACATGCTTCTGCAATTTACAAGGATTAGAAGCCTCCCCATAATGTGTGTGGTCTACTCTTTATTATGTGCTGTGATCTTTATGGGAGGAAAATTAGGTAATGATGAAGAGTTCCTGGTCTGTAACTGAAAAGTAGTTGAGACAATAAATCAATGACAGAGGCCTGGGATTACAAGACAAAAGAGAAAGGCTTCTAGAGAGAGGAGACTAAGCACTTTTCTGAGACATGGTGCATCAGGGTTTCAAGTAATAAAAAATAACAAGTTATGGGCTTATTTAATCTGAAGAGTGTCTGCTTTGGAGGTGGAGGATTAGGCCTACACATACCAGCTTACACACTGCCCGCTCTTTCTAACAACAGGCTGCAGAGCAGGATTGCTCAGGGTACGGCAAGCCATAAACCTAGTGCCTTTCTTCTGGAAAGCCAGGCAAGTCTTAGCAGGGCTCATTTAATAAAATAGTTAAGAAGCCAAATTCAGAGGCTACAGGCACAGAGAGGTTTTTTAAGGACAGTTGGAAGTCCAATGCCCTGTTGATATCAGCATTTTGGCCCAGAGAACAACAATTTGGAAAGTAGTTTGTGGAGTTTTATTAAAAGTCCCTCAAAAGGAGCCAATTCCATTTAGTAACTGGCCATATATATCGCCGGCCTGGGTAACCCATGGGAGGCTGTGATTTTCCTTATCTCCAAAATGATTCTATTTCCTATTATCTTTGCTGACAGAGAGCAATAGAGTGTAACATAACAAAGCTCCATCGTTACTTGAGAACCATTAAAGAAGCTTCACAATTCAAATATGCTTGGTTTTTCTGGGGCTTTACTGGTGGGGTCGGGGGCGGGGGGAATACACATGTTCAGATCCACAACCTGTGAAACTAAAGAAGAACCGTTTAGATGGCATTAGACACAACAAATAGGAAAAAGGTCTGTGACAGAACCATTCTGGCCCAGTATATAAGTAATTTCAGCTTATTTCTAGACCTAACTGGATAGAACCAAAAAGAAGGTGGCACAGTGGTAAAGAATCCACCTGCCAATGCAGAAGACACAGGAGATGCAGGTTTGATCCCTGGGTCAGGAAGACTCCCTAGAGTAGGAAATGGCACCCACTTCAGTGTTCTTGCTTGGGAAATCCCATGGACAGAGGAACCTGGCAGGTGACAGGCCACTGGGTAGCAAAGAATTGGACAGGACTGAGCACGCATGTAAAAAGAAGGTCCTCAGGGACCAATGTAGGGAAAGGTAATGACAACAACAACAAATCAATGAGCAAATGAAAAAAGCCATGGCCATGAGACATAAGATTAGCTTCCCAAGCAGGCCACAGTGACAGGGGTTATCTCCATGAAATAAAGTGTCCAGGTATTCTTCATCATCATCATCATCGTCCATTCTGCATATCAACAGCTGCTTGAAATACCAAGGAAATGAAATACAATTGCCCAACACTGGTCAGCTGACAGAATCTATTGAAATCAACTGTATTCTATTAATTGATCTACATTTTGTGTACAAACCCCAACAATGAATGCAATAGATGTCAATGCAACCAATATTTTGTTAAAAGCAGATCAAGGCAATTCAGTGGCCCAAATCAACTCAAATCAAGACAATCTTGAAAGAAACACTATCATTTTAATGGAAATGCAAGGTTGTTTAGGACCTGCTGCTTTTACACTAGGTGTTAAGTTAGGCCATCCATATTTGCTCACTCTTTCCCTTGACTATAAGATTAAAAGTTAACAGGTAGGAAAAAGGGGCACTGATCTTTGGGCACTTCTGGAAATTAACAACTCAAAGCTCAACTCTCCTACCTGTTCCAAAGCCAATTGATGAACTGGAAAAAGAATCACAGTAACTTACTTTGTAAAACATCAATAGGCATTAAAAGGGGCAGTACTGATAAAAGCACAAGGTGCCTGGGCACCTGTGCACACCCACGTCCAGCTTCATGTGCAGGAACCTTTTTTAGTGTTACGGCCAAAAGAAACACCATGGACTGCCCAAGAACAAACCAGTCCTATCTTACTAAATATGTGTCAGAAAGTAACAGGAAGATGAAGACATACACATAACCTGAGATTTCACGTTTGACCAAAACTCTGAAAAGGTGCCAGTTTGTTTCTTGACAGGGTTGTTCTTTCTAGACATTTAAATTTTTCAAAGCTGGCAAGGTAACCTTTAAAAAGAGAAATGGAACAAACTTTGTAAGAAATTACGGAATTTCTGGGCTTTCAGGTATCTTGGACAATGACAGCATTCAGTATTTTGAAATCTTAACTAGACGCATATAAATACTGGTAACTTTCACTATAACCCCAAGTATGGGCCTAATTGATGTCTTAAGGTGACAAGGTATGAGCTGTTTGACTTAAAATAATTACCTCAAACAAGCATGGAAACAGCCAATGTCTTTTCCCTCTGAACTTTCAACTCTGAAATCTGACCACAAAAAGAGCCAGACTCTCAAGTCTGTTCTTTAGCTTTCATATAAACCATGCTGAGTACAGGGTATGGAGTTGTTGATGGGAAATGATGCCATGAGCTAGTATTTTCCTTTGGGAAGTCTGGCAAGACAACTCAAATAAAAGCCATTAGGATCCTACCCTAGCCTATAATAAGTAAAGGCTATAGGTTAAAGGTTATCAGAGAAGGCAATGGCATCCCACTTCAGTATTCTTGCCTGGAAAATCCCATGGACAGAGGAGCCTGGTAGGCTGCAGTCCATGGGGTCGAAGAGTCGGACACGACTGAGCGACTTCCCTTTCACTTTTCACTTTCATGCATTGGAGAAGGACATGGCAACCCGCTCCAGTATTCATGCCTGGAGAATCCCAGGATGGGGGAGCCTGGTGGGCTGCCATCTATGGAGTCGCACAGAGTCGGACACGACTGAAGCGACTTAGCAGCAGTAGCATAGGTTAAAGGTTATAGTCTCTTGAGTAAGACTTTTAAAATATATAGCCCCAAGTTTACAACAGTATGATCAACTCTATGGTTTTGTTATTTATCTACCTTTCACCCCTCTACTTGGAATCCCTGAGAGCTCCCATTTTTCTGGAGCAAATGTCAACCTTTTTCCCATAGCTTTCAAGACCCCTGACAGAGGGGCTCAATCCAACTGTCTGGCATCATCTCCAACCACTTGCTAACATACAAGCCAAGATTCTTTCACACCCATGTTGTTGTAATACATACGAGTTGATTAATGTTGATTAATTGATTAATGTTCTTCTGGAAGGCTGTCCCCACTGTTTCCACTGTTGCTCTGCCTAGAAAACCTCTACCTATCTGTCAGAGGCCCATACAAGATGAATGAAATTATTTATCCTCAGTGGTACCATATAATTTAGTCATTTGATTGAATGTCACTTAGCAAACCGTATTATGGTAAGTTATATATCCTGAGAAAACAAGAAAGCCATTGGAAAAAAGATCTTGTCTCATTTATCTTTGGTTAACAGATGTTCAATAAATGCCATCGTTAGAGATTAACAAGAATAGATTTTAGTAGCTTGAGTTGTGAAAGGAGTCCTAAGTTCAACCTTAGTTCCTCTCCTAACAAGTTGTTTCTTCAACTCTCTGGACTTCAGGTTCAAAATTTAAAAAAGAGAGCTAACAATATTGGCCTTATAATGTTGCCATGGAAAGTAAATGATACGATAAATATATGGCTGCTTACCACAATGTCTTGTGAACAATAAGCTGTAAGTAAAAGTTAGCTATTAATATCACTATTCTTATTACTGCAAGACTTTTTATGTACATTAAAAAGGCCCATTACCTTTAACTGAGCAAATAAATCAGTATGTATTACCAGCATGGAAAAAGAACAAGTACCATGAACATTCATGCATAATCTGTATCTTCTAGCTTTTTTCTCTCTGCTTTCACTTACTGCGGAATATCTATTTGGTACAAATTGTTCCAAACATTGCTCCCCTACCCAGGGCTGCGCAGGAAGTGAACAACAAAGTTTCTGGAGCATCACCACAAGGTATGTAGTTAGTGAACTTAATCTGACCAAACCATGTCTGTGAGAAACACATCATGAAGGCTCCCACGAACAAGAAACAGGTTAAGTTCTCGAGATGAGATGATGATGCTAAGCAGGAGATGTTTCTAGACAAATAGGTCTTGTCTTGAGGCTGTGCAGATGTGCCAGAGATAACATAAAGGAGTCCAGAAATTCATTTTAATTTTTAACCCTTTGTCTGAATGTCTAGTGTTAATCCTCAGTAAACAACGAGAGAGTGGGACGTGGAAAGGGTGGGGGACAGTAGAGAGGCAAGGTCCTATGCACGAAAAAATATGTTTAATAAGGAAAAAAAAACTGAGCTTTCTCGTCAGGAGAAAATTCTCCCTCTCTTCTAAATGTCAATTTTAAAGACAAAGCTGTTTTCCATTTTAGACATTAATGAGTCAGTACTCCATACCGAGGCTCACAAAGGGTATGTGAAGACTGAACGTGCCACTGTTACCAAATGTTGGATGCTCCCTGGCCATGTAAAAACAGCAATACTGAGGAGAAACAGAAGAGCATTTTCCATACGACATGCTGAGGAGTTGCAGCACTAATAAGAAAAGGAAGCTACATGCGAACCTGCCAGTGACGGGGAGTGAGGCATTCTGGGAGATGGTCTGCAAAGACAGCAGCCCACAACTGCTCCCACATCTGTGTGGGCACACTGCTCTTCCCATGGTGGGGCAGGGTGGGGGTTCCCTTTCCTGCCCCTTCAGTGTGGCTGGACTTGTTTCTTTGACCAAGAGAATCCAGTCAAAGCAACACTTTGTCTATTCTGTTCTAGGCCTAGAACTTCTGAGGCCTTGCGGCTTCTGTGCTTGTCCTTTTGAAAGTTTGGCCTAGACTATTAAACAATGATAGAGCAGGTGAAGAAAAAGGACAAGTGGAGGAGGACCAAAGTGTCCCAGCAACAGGTGGCACCAAGGTCCCAGACACGTGGAATAAGGCCATCTTGGATCTACCAGCTGCACTAAAACCACTCGGGCAGATATTATACAGAACACAGGTGAGCCCTCCCCAAAGTTCTGGTACACAGAATTGTGAGCAAAAAAATTATTGCTATTTTATGTCACTAGGTCTGCAGATGATCTGTTACAAAGCGATAATCAAAAGACACATCTTATGGTTCCCCCCACCAAGTGGCTCCAACAAGGTTAGGTGCCTGGGTTTCTATACCCTTTCTCTGTGCTGTCTTCCAATATTTATTCCTGGGCCCCTCTCAATTTTGTTCCAAGGCACAAACTACACATCCTATATAAAATGCCCATAACAACATGGGAGAGGGTATTATGCCACTAACTGGGGGGACATACACTTAAGATCTGTATGACGGCTTGTTTCAAGCAAGAGGACATATGCTATCAGATGCCTGTTGGGGGATAGATTGAAATGATGCTGTTAGACAGCACTTCTTCATCTGGTGTTTCAGGATTTTGTGCAACTTCTGACAACAAAGTTAGAAAAGTGGTCACTCAAGAGATTTGTGTGTGTGTTTATGCTTCTAGAAAATTATAGCCAAGCCTAAGGGCTTCCCTCATAGCTCAGTTGGTAGAGAATCTGCCTGCAATGCAGGAGACCTGGGTTCAATCCCTGGGTTGGGAAGATCCCCTGGAGAAGGAAATGGCAACCCACTCCAGTAGTCTTGCCTAGAGAATCCCGTAGACAAAGGAGCCTGGCAGGCTACAGTCAGTGGGGTCCAAGAGATTGACACCACTTAGCAACTAAACCACCACCACCACCAAGGGAATGCTCATTAAATACTGTTAACTAACATCTCCATATTGTGAATTTTAAAGAAAGATGACAATATTTATCTGAGGACAAAGTCTGTTGATGAATAAAATTGAATTCCTTTGGCAGTAAATTCATCAAAAGCATTGTCTCCAAAGCTAAGGGCTCTCAGAGCATGAGTTCCTTGAGGTGAACATCAGAGGCTTCCAAAGGAGACTAACACAGCATCTGCTGACTTTATACCAGACCAGGCCTGAAGCAACATTTGCAAAGGAGTCAAGCTGCCTTAGTCTGAGTTGTTCTTATCCGAAAGGCAAGCCTGATGAATGTTAAAGACTTTCTCCCCAGAATCATGTACAAACACAGGTCTTGCATATAGCTTTGGCCCATCACAGACCCCAGGTTAAAAACCTCTATCAGGGTGGCATGGGAGCTCCCTCAGGACTGGAGACACACACTCCACAGTAGCCTTCATCCCAAGAATGTTTCTACTGACACTCCTGCACCGGCTCCCACAGGAACATAAATCTCACTGTGATTCATCCCACTCTCTGGCAGAAACTAATGAAAAAGAACATACAATAAAGCACTGCAATGCTCTTTTAATATGTGCCTCACCAGATACACAGTAGAGAGGAGCATAATTTATAATCCAACATATCAGATGAGTATTTGCACCAGTTCCTGCCCATATACTTGCAGGCCTGGCCCTGAATTTCATATTTCATTTCTATTTCTGCATTTTGTGCTCAAGTGGGATGGTGCTTATTGACACAAGTCTCAATAATGTTATTAGCAGTATCCAATCTTTTTCCTATCATGTTACTTTTTAATGTTTCCTGGCTTTGAAGGCCCAAAGACACCAAAAATTACTACAGTTCAAAACCTACTAGATGCTGCCTGCTATAAGCTCAGACATGAAACATAATCAAAGTACTTACTCCTTAGAGCTCTGTCTCAATATTTAATATTATTTATTTGAGAAAATATTATGTTTAAAAAGTATTATTTTGAGCAAGGGGGCACATGTGATACTCATAGATGTGTTTATGCTCTATCTTCAGATAATCTGTTCAGACTGCTGAAAAGAATAGTTTACAGTTAGTGACACTTCTTGTTAGATTCGTGGCTAAGACCTTTAATAAATCACCTTATCTCACCCCTATAACAAACCAACTAAAGGGATGTGGCCCACTGGCTGATTGGTCATCAAACGTCTTTCCCTTTCCTCTGCATGGTTAGGGGCTTTCCCAGTCTTCCTTGCAGTGAGCAGTGGCCACATCACTGAGTTCTGGCCAATGGAAAGCGGAAGAGAATAAGGAAAGCATCCTCTGGGTTTGGCCCACATAATCTTACACAATCTACCATGCCCTCTCGGTTCCCTCACCAAACGGCTGATTGCAGAGATCTGCAGAGCAGAAGGCAGAACTACAGGAGAGAAGGAACCTGGATTGCTGAATCACTGTGTAGGATCCAGCCAACAGAATACCCACAGTGAACCGGTATGTGAGGAAGACAGAGATTACTATTGTCCTGAGTCACTGATTTGGGGGTTATTTGTCACGGCAGTCACACTGTACTGAAAGTATTTTTATGAGCATAGAGAGGTTGAGTAATCTGTTCATGGTCACACAGCTGACAAGAGGTAATAAATTTACATCCAAGTGGTTTGCTTTTAGAAATCATGCTATTAACTTGTTTAGAAACATGTTATTCAATTATATTTCCTTTTTACAAGTTCATTTTAATCCTACAGAACATAATCATCTATACCTGACTTACTATATATGAAGGAAGTGACTGGACAAAGTCCAAAGGTTGAGACAGAGAGAAGATAATTTCTTCAAGTAAATTATCTGACCTCAGATCCTTTTATTAACCATGTAAGAAAAAAGCAATGTTGTCTACACAATTTTCCAGGATACCTCAATTACTCCATGAAAGTCTATATTCAGAGGTTCTTTAGTAGTTACTAATGCTGCATAATAACTTACCCCTCCCCCCAACTTAGTGGCTTAAAATATTTAATATCTCTCCAACTTTCAGTGGGTCAGGAATTCAGGAGAGGCTTAGCTCAGTGGTCTCTTATGAGGCTGTACTAAAGGTGTTGGTTGGGGCCACATCATATGAAAGCATGACCAGGGCTGGAGGAGTCACTTTCAAAATAACAGACTCACATGGCTGGCATGCTGGTCTGGCTGTTGGCAGGCAGCCTCACTTTCTCTCCACTGGCCTGTGTGATCATCCTCACAACATGTGGCTTGCTTCCCCCAGAGTGAGAAAATCCAGACCATGGCAAATGCTACCAGGTCTCAGGACTGGTCTCCAAAGTCAAGTCCATTACCGTCACAGTTTCTCATTATCAATTCCTACTGATCACACTGGGATCAGTATTGATCCCTTATTCACAGTTGGACGAGAACATACAAGGGGCTGAATACCAGGAAACAAGGGTCACCGGGAGCCAGTCTGGAGGCCAGCTACCACCCATTCACCCAACATGCATGTACTAAGCACATACTGAAGAACTATGGGAACAAAATGGCCCAAATTTGTCTGCTTTCATGATACATATGTTCTAGAAGAGGTGAGAAAGGCAACAGATGTAATCTACAAGTAAATTATATACAGTATACTAGAAAATGCTAAGTGCTGCGGAGAGAGAGAAAGCACCCTCAGGGGCAGGGGGAGTGCTGGAGTTGGGGCTGTCTACAGTTTCACACAGAGAGATATGGGTGGGCCTCAGTCAGGCTTGAAGGAGGAAGAGTGTTCCAGGCACCACAAACAGCAGTCGCAGAGGCCTTGAGGTGTGAGTGTGTGCCGTGGGCAAGGAACAGTGAGGCGGTCAAAGTGGCTGTAGGCAGGAGCTGGAGGAGAGGGCTGCAGGAGATGACATGAGGCAAGTAGCAGAGGGGAGAGTAGAGGCCGTGGAGGACATTCCAGGCTCCTATAAGAGCTCTGAGTTTCACTCTGAAATGTGAAGACACTGGACAGTTCTTAGCAGACAACTGATATGATGTGATCTAACACTAAAAACATCTCATTCTGGTGGCTGACACCAGAACAGACAGGCCAATGGTGGAGGGAAGGAAACAAATTAGGAGGTTCCTGTATAAACCCAGACAAGAGCTGATGATGGCTTATGGTATTGTGTTGTCAGTGCAGGTGGTTAGTGGTCAGATGCTAGATTCATTTGGCAGGTAATCTAGCACAATTAATTCACCATTCTAGGTAAAGTTTTTATTTAGGATTTCATTATATCTCAGCACCTTGGACTGTCAAATGGTGCCCTAGGGGGCCTTGCAGATGCTGAGAAAATTCATAGGGATTTGCTACCAGAAACTGAGGTGGGACTGATGGGTGCATGCTGCTTTCTGTCCCCGAAGCCCAGTTTTTAAGGGCAGCTGTGCTGACATACATCATTAGGCAGGGGTGAGGGTAACCCTCTTAAGACAGACTAGAAACTTCAGTGCCCTAAAGGAAAAAAACTGAGCATGCACCCACCCACATACACAGTGTAAAACAATACAGCATTTATAAAATTATAAGGAAACTATATTAGGAAAAATATTTGCAATGCACATGAAAATCGTCTACTATCCCTAATATTTAAAAACTCAAAAATTCATAGGAAAGAAAAAGTAAAAAAATGGCTAAAAGCCATGAAGTAGTACCTCCTTCATCAGATAGTTGTGAGGTTAAAAGGACAACATACATAAAGTGCTTAGCGCAGTTCCTATTACAAAAGAAATGCTCATTATGTTGCCCACTGCTACCACCACCACAACAACCACCGTAGTCACTGCTGCCACCCCAAGATGACTATCACCACCACCATCAGCAACTTCGTCAGTGTCACCACAGCGTAAGGGCCACCAGTAACGCAAACCTGAGTCAACCCTGTAGGCCAGTTCTAACTCAGCTCTCCCCACATAAATTCTCCACTTGCAATGACAAACAATATATTACCTTTTCATGATTTTCTATTAGGATCTCAACGACTATGTTCTGAAACTTGATATCCATTATGGCTGCTACAGTTTCTTCCTGAGGACGCAGCAGGGTGGGTCCAAACACCACGCCGAGGTTTGCCACTGTCATCAAATTCTGCTTGTGGTTGTTAGCAACACTGAGAGGAAGCAAAAGAAATGGCACAAATGAGAGAAATAAAATGACAGACAACTGACTTCCTATACCCATCTCATCTTCAGACACCTCCTCTGGTAGGAGCCAGACCTAGGAGTCTGGAGCCCAAAGCCAGACCTCGCTGCTGGAGTCCAAAGAGAGACTTTTTTACTCATAGTTTCATCTACCAAAGTTTCAGAAATCTCCAGTGTTAGGCTATTTTGCTA
Organism: Ovis aries; assembly: GCF_016772045.2. NCBI lineage: Eukaryota > Metazoa > Chordata > Mammalia > Artiodactyla > Bovidae > Ovis > Ovis aries. The sequence continues at coordinate 51,832,555 of NC_056058.1, read as the reverse complement.
TTTCATGATATGCCACTCTTTACAATTCCCATTTTGCCTAAAAGAAACCAATAACCAACCAACCAACCAAAATGGCCTGCCTTCCAAAATATGAACCTTTGCACATTTGAATCCTTGTTCTGCAAATCCAGGTTAACTGGTAATCCCTCTTAGTTACAACTTTTATCCTTGGCTGCTGCTTAAACCACTGTGATCATTAGCATTTTCTCTAGTGCAAATATAAAAACTCCTGACGGCTTTAATACATTTGCAAACACAGCCCAAAATAGATCTAATTTTTTTAAATGAGTAGATCTGTCAGGAAATTCAGCACTTTAGGCTCAAAGCATTTAAGTCCCATCACATCAGACACGTGGCTTGTATTAAGCCAGACACGTGGCATGAACAGAAATAAAAACACGTCCACATATATAGCTGTTTATATTATCACTTATACTCAAAATCCAAGAAATACGCAGGGCCAGGAATATCAGGTCTGAGTAAGCTTCTAACCACATATGCATATTTTTGTATAATCAACTAATCAAAACATATATCTGAAATCCACACCCAGGTCACCATGACCTAGTCATAAAACTTCATTGTTCATTTGCTAGCCCCACGTATAAAAATATACAAAGTTATCTATTGACAACAAGTTAAGTTAGAAGTTAAGGCCATTCAATATTGTTAAGAAAATATTAGGGGCTTCCCTAAATCACCTGTTGGAAGAAGGAAACTATTCATTACTAGAAACTAGAGAGAAATTGGGCAGTGGTAGCAGTTTGCACAGACATACCTCCCTAGCATTTAGTGCTATTTATACAGAGGTTTTTTTTTTTTTTTTCATACAATTCTATAAATGTTTGCACTGTTTCTCTTGGATACTTCTATTTTGTAGGAGAAAAAAGAGATTTGACTGCTTTAAGTATTGGTTTCAAAACTGAGCCTTTACTGAATACTATATTAACTGATTTTATCACCAGAAACGTATTTTTCTTTCATTTTCTAGGGCTAAAAGTCTAATTTCATAAAAAACTCCTCCTCTGAAAGCAATGGTTACATCTGTGAAGCCTGACTGTGGAACAGCCCAATAAAGAAGGGAATTTGCTTTTTTATTGCTAAGCAACACCTGTAGCATCTGCCACTGATGCTTTGTCCTATTTCTGGTCTACATAAGACTATTTTCATTTCCTGAGATCTAGCTGAATTTCCGGATATTACTTAGTTTTCCATTCTACCTAGAACTGTATCAGTTTTCTAGTCTGAAAGTGTTAAAGCAGATAGTTAAGGTTTTACCTGGCGAAGGGGAAATGATTTGGTTCTGAGTCTCAGTTAGAATCACCATGTCTGCATATTTACAAGTTGCTTGTAACACCACCACTTTCAACATCAGCTCCTTTGTGCAGGAAGTGAATTCCATGCTCTTATATTTCCCCTGCCAAATGAGCCAAGTCAGTAGACTTACCCTCTTGTCACAAAAGTCCCTTGTGTATATGAATCAACAAGCTATTTATATATGAAAGCACTTTTAAATTGTAGACCAATATAAAAATATAGGGTTTGGATAATGATCACTTTCACCATCACACTTCTCAACAGGGCATCTGGCTAAAGCAACTGCATCTTAACAGGGCTCTCAGACTAGACTCTCTGGGTTCAGCTGCGTCCCGCCTGCCCCCACCAGCTTCTGTCTGCCAATTCAGCACCACTCAAGTCAGTCCTCTGTTGAAAACTACAATGGCTTCACGCCTCGCTTGGTCGCTAGGAGAGAACACAGTGACACAGTGTATGTTCAGGAATGCTTCCACGGTTGGAATGTCCTGATAATGGTGACTATAAACCGTTGATGGGCTCCATTGTTTCTCATGTCAAACTCCTATAACCTAGCACAGCTTTTTCCAACTCACTTCTAAGCCTTCTGCCTCCTCCCAGATCTGGTCCTGGGAAAAGGGACTTAATGTTTAAGCTTTGGATTCCTCATCTTTTAAAAACAGGGTGAGTTTCATTTCTAATCTACTTCATGACGTTGCTATGAAGATTAAATGGATATAAGGTGGGAAATGCAGTGATGATGATTCTATTAATCATTCACTACCCATCTTCTGTCTACTTTCATATCTATCTGCCTTTGTCAGTCCTCGCCCTGGAATGTCCTCTTACCCTTCCTTTCTTTGCTTGGCAAACTGCTGATCTGCAAGGCACAGTTCCAATGGTGCCCTTTCTTTCCAAAGTCTCTGACTAGTCTCTTCCCAATCCTCCACCACTTGATGAAGGCAGGCGTGTTGGCCCTGGATTTATTACAAGTTATTAGTGTTTCAACTGTTGCCTTAGGATAGAGACTGTTTTTATTTTAGTTGGTAACACCAGTGCTGAGAGCAGTGCCTGGCTCAGGAGAAACACAACAAATGTTCTCTGTGGTGTTAAAAGATGATGGGAGTTTCTGAGTAGACATTAAACAATTATTCACAACCTAGCTACTTACTTCGAAAACCTCAAACTATTACTGATGATTTTGGGGGAATGTATCTCAACTTTTCAAAGTCTAGAACTGTGTTCCACTGCTTAGATTTAATTAATGAGCAACAGTTACTCTGATTTGTAGACCCCAGTGACCCAAAGGCATTTGGAAAAAAAGTATGGTAACTGTGAATAAGCATTTGTGAATATAAATAAGCTTGAGGCTACCTAACATAATTCATTTCTTTTTTAATGATCCATTTTATTTTAGAACTTACAACACACTGATGTAACTCATAAACTTTTGGGGAAACAGGCTGCACCTTTTACGACTAACTACCATTATCTTCTGGTACACTGAAGCAACAAATTGATCTATCATTTGATTATTACTGCTCACAACTTGGTATAGCTATGTTCATTACTCAAGAATGAATTATTAATGGCTGGAGATCACTTTGCATTCCAGAAAGAAAGGCACAGACCTCAGCCTCTTGCTGGCACCAGCCATCCATTACAGCTTGATGCATTTACCTGTGTGTGGGAGGCAGGCTGGCAGAGTGCTGGGGAGCCTGGTCTAGTTGAGGCCACGGGGCTCATTCATTAGTGAGGTCTATAAAATATGGAGAACTTGCTTTCTGGGCTGGTAACTGAGGTGCTTGAGCTCTTCCTCACAGCCCAGAATGTCACACTGAGTCTTGACTTAAAATCCACACACAAAAGTCTCTTGGGCATGACTGCACACTCCACCACGGGAGTCTTTGATAGGCCTTGCCTAGGTCCACAGGGACTCCTCTGTGAGCCTTCTTACATTACTGCCAGTTCTACAGACTTCCTTTGCAGGCAGAAGAGAAACAGCTCCACATGTGATTTTAACCTGGGAAAGGCCTGCTTCCTTTTGTGACCCATAAGAGTTTGCCATGACGGCTGAGAAACAGGGCATCTATCTCCTGAGGGACGTGACTTCAGGGCAATTGGTGGGGGTCAACACCCCATGTTCCCTGTAGTTCCCTCAGGAATTATGGTTAATGAGGAAAGAGCACATTCCAAGGAACATGGCAATGGCAAAGGGGCCTCTTGCTACATTTGCTGCCAGGGAAAATGGATGAGGGCTCTGGATTGGTCTGACATCTTTTGAGAGGCAGAAGATTACTTCCAGATGAAGATGGTGATGGGGGAGCATGAGGAGGAGAGAAATAGGAGCCAACTATTTTGGGGCCAGAAATGCAGAGACGCCCATGCTGTCTTAAGGATCACATCTGTTTTTCTAGCGTTTAAACGAGAGTCGGAGCTCTGGAAGTGCTGAGTAGTACTTTATAACTACAGACTGGTCCTGATGTACCAACAATACCTAAGCCTGTTGCTAGGTTTGCAAACAGGTTTCATCTGGAGGCCTGCAGTGCTGTGTCATGGAGTAGGCAAGCTGCAACCTGGCTCCATAGGACACAATACGTTGGCAGAGCAGCACTATCTGCGATGGACCGGATGGGTGGAGGTTCCAGCACAGCAACACCATCTGCCTTGCTTTGTTTGTTTGCTTCAGCTTCCAGTGTTAAGAAATGATAACTTAGACTTGTAAGGTGTTTTAGAGTTTACAAAGAGCTCTGCAACACGTTTTTATGTTTGCTTGAACTTCATATACTATGTCTAGAACAGTAGCTCTCAAACCTTCTGACAAGGACCCATGGTAGGAAATAGATTTCCCCATGTAACATTTCACTAGCACATACATACATATATATACACACAGAGAGAGGTACACACACATACACACATGCATATCAGAAACACAAGTCTCAGAAATAGTGTGATAACTTCTGTTAGTTTTGATTCTACTCATTTTCCTATCTACTAAATCAATTTCACAACTCACTAATGTGTCATGACTTACAGTTTGAAAAGCTTCCTTCTATAGGTAAAGAGTACAAATATCATGTCCAATTTGTAAATACAGAGAAATAAAGGCTAAGGGAGACAGTAAAGTACAGGGGGTGGAGTCAGACAGAGAGTCCCAGCAGGATGAGAGTAGGCAGGTCGCCTGGCTTCTCTAAACCCCTTTCTTCACCTGTAAAACATGAGCAACAACATCTGCTTCATAAAGTTTGTCACTGTTCAGTCACTAAGTCACGCTCGACTCTTTAAGGCCGATAAAGTAAAACTCGGTGAATTGACCTCTTGGATTGAAACAATGGCTTAATAAATGACAGCTGGTATTGTCCACAGGGGCAGTCAAGACAGTGGTGATGACAATGTGGAAGCAGCAGAAAGTGCCAATTTAAAGTCACACTGTAAGTTGGTGGTGTCACCCGGTGTCACATTCAGGAATCTCTAGTGGCCTCCTTCTACCTGGGGCAAGGAACCTGTGTCTTCCACCTGTATTTCAAGGGCTAATTTTTTCTTCTGGTTATTCTGTGTTCTTTTCATTGCTACTTTAAAAAAAATTATGATATACTTCAAATCTACAAATAAATTCAAAATATATTGTTACTTAATTTCTATTATTTCCCTATAAGCAACTCTGGGCATGACAGGTTCAGAGCCTCATTGGAAACTATAGCAAAACTCACCACACTCAGGCCTTCCAAGGGTTAGGCCTGCCTGGCAAGTCCTCCCCTAACCATCCAAAGCTCACCTGTCTGCAAGGCCAGCTCTAGACACCCGTCTGACAGGAGGCCACACAGAACTCTCTCCTCTAAGTGATTATGTTCCCAACCAATCCATGGAACATTTCTACACTGACTGCTTCCCTTCTCATGAGCATCTCAGGACTGTGAGCTGGATCTGGATCTTGAAGTGAGTCCCCTGCAGCACACAGGCAGGGACTGGGAAGGCCTCAGGTTACCAATTAGGAAAGTCACTGTGTGAGTGGGCACTCAAGCTGCAGTAAATATCACTTATTTCTCTACCATCCTCTCAGGGTTAGAGAAGCTCCATGCCCTGGGGCCAAGAAGGAGTAGCCAGAAATGAAGTTGCTAGAACTATACATTTTTTGTGGTCACCCAAGGCAAGTTAAGTTTCGAGGGTTGTCACTGTGGTTCCTTCCACCAGCTTAAAATTCATCTTTAGTACGGAGTGGGGAAATGGTGAGGGGAATCCCCACCACCACTGGCCATGCGTTTTCTACTAATTCAGACTGTGTGTGTATGATGCCTGGATACCACCTGAACTTAGTGAGACGGGAACAGTCTGGATGGTGCTCAGGAGGCCTCTGCCAAGGAAACCCATCAGAGCCATAAATACAGCTTTGCTGGGCTGTACCGATGGCTGGCACCAGAATGAGAGTTTAAAATAAACTTTTCCATGTACTGACTGGGGTCATGTTCACCAACCATATTTAACATCTCTCTGGGAATGGCTATCCAGTGAGAAGCCAGATTTGAAACTTTGAAACACTAAGGGTTTATGATGCACACTTTTACAGTGCAATCTTCAAGAGAAAGCCTTGAGACAAGTAGGTAACACTATTACTGTCATTTTACAGATGAGGAAACTGAAGCACTGAAAAGTTAAGTAATTTGCTTGAGGTCACACTTTAATGAAGGACAGAACCAGGAAAGGAACTCAAGGTGGCTGCAGAGCCCATAATCTTCACTTCAGCACTCTGCTGCGCCCACACAAGTAAGGGTCAGTTCAGCTAGGCTAAAAGACACTCTTCTTTTTCCCACTCAGAAAATCCAACCACAAATGAATATATTGAGGCTGCAGCATGTGGGAGAAAAAGCAATGGTTACAACAGAGAAAAAAAATAAAAGCTTCTCCCTTGATTTACCACCCAAATTACTAAACTGGAAGAAGCGGGAAAAAAGCAAGAGAGAAAGAGAAAAAGGAGAAGAGCCTATGACAGTGGTATCAGACTGAACACCATTTCTACTCCCTTCTTGCAGTGAAAATGGCTTCTTGCTTCACAAAAACATGAACGTGGCAAAATGCCCCTCGTACCTGATAGCATTCCATTTGTAGTTGGCTGGCAGAGTCAGATCGAAAGAGTGAACACTTTGAGAGAGAATAATGAATTAAAAGGAAAAAAGGAGGAATGGCTAAATGGATGGTTTCCAAAGCAGCCCCTCCCCACCCCCCAAGACAATTATGGCCGTACATGCATCCTTGCAGGCTGCTCTGCTTTCATCCAAAAGTTCTGTGAATAGCAACAATGTCTTCTCTACTTTCAGTGAAATGTATAATCTATATTTCAGATGGGTAAGCATCACTGCTAAGATGGTAAATATTGACCAATATGATACACATCAGGGCTTCCCTGATAGCTCAGTTGGTAAAGAATCTGCCTGCAATGCAGGAGACCCTGGTTTGATTCCTGGGTCAGGAAGATCCACTGGAGAAGGGAAAGGCTACCCACTCCAGTATTCTGGCCTAGAGAATTCCATGGACTGTATAGTCTATGGGGTTGCAAAGAATTGGACACAACTGATTGACTTTCACTTACACTTTTAATGTACGTCAACTTTAATGCCCAATTACAGAGGCCCATTTGGTGCTGAAAATTCTTTAGAGAAAAGGAAAAGGGATTCGGGTGAATTTTAAAAAGTCACTATACCTTTTGGCATATAGCCTATGTGCAACCAACTCTATTTCTACTCTGGTCTCCTCCAATCCAATTCCACTACCTATTTAAAATCCACCAAAGGTTTCTGTTTTAAATTTCAAGTTGAAAACCCTTGGCCTTCAAGATCCTGCCTGATCTAGACCTTCCTTCATCATCTCTCCCTTAGCTCATGGATCCCTGGGCTGCAACTCTAGTTAGGCCTGGGTGCCTTCCTTTCTAATGTCTATCCCCCGATCAGGGAAGCTCTGCAGTTCCTCTTGATCTGGCTCCCTTCTGACTCATCACTCTCTTTTCCCAAAGAGTCTCTCCTGGATACCCCAAGCCAGGTCAGATGCCTCATTACAACTCTTAATTCTGCAATTCTCCTTCCTAGCACTTAGTGAATTATGTCATTATTCATGGAATTATCATTGTCTGTCTCCTCCACTTACTAGAAGTTCCAAGAAAACTGGGATGGCATTATCCTCCCTTATTGCTCCATCGCCAGGGCTTAGCACAGAGTTTGCCTGTATTAGGCATTGGGGGAAAAAGGAACACATGCATGCTTTAGGAGGTCACCTTCCTTTGAGGTTATCAAGGCTCAGCTGCACTAATTCAATTAAATTCAATTCAGTTGCTCAGCCATGTCTGACTCTTTGCAACCTCATGTACCACAGCACGCCAGGCCTCCCTGTCCATCACCAACTCCCTAAATGCCTGGTTTAAGCTGTCATGTAATCTACTAATGTCTTGCTACCTTTGCCAAGGGGGGACAGCAGTCAGGGGAGTGGTCAGAGCAGCTTACTGCGACACTGACAGCATGTAACAAACCAGTGGCTCTCCTTGGCCACAGTGCTAATCTGGAAGGTACGAAGGCCATAAATACTCGTAGGGTATAATTACCATTATTACATGATTGCTCTAATATGCACTATAAAATACAGCATGAGTTCACAATGTTATATCAGGCTCTTTTCAATACACTTAAACCTTCTAGGACAGTGTCTCCTGTGGGGGAAAAAAAAATCTCACTTTGCCTTTTCTTATCCCTTTCTGCAATTTCATTATTTCCTTCCTGCCTTAGATTTTGACCCACAGAGATGTTATGGGGAGGGAGGTGGGAGGGGGTTCATGTTTGGGAACACATGTAAGAATTAAAGATTTAAATAAAAAAAAAAAAAGATTATCATCAACAATAACAGCTACTGACACTGACCAAGCACTTACTGTGAGACAAGTATTAAGCACTCCATTGATTAACTCATTTTATCTTGACAATAACCCTATGAGGTAAGTTCCATTACTGCCCCCACATAAAGAAGCTAAGGCTCAGAAAATCCAGAAATTTGTCTAAGGTCACATACTGGGGGCTACCACATACTGGTGGCTCAGTGGTAAAGCACCCACCTTCCAGTGCAGGAGACATAGATGTGATCCCTAGGTCAGGAATATCCCCTGGAGAAGGAAATGGCAACCCACTCCAGTATTCTTGCCTGGGAAACCCCACGGACAGAGAAGCCTGATGGGTTATAGTCCATGGGGTCACAAAGAGTAGGACACGACTCAGCAACTAAACAATACCACCACATACTGAATAAGTCATACGGTGGGAATTTGATGCCAGGCAGTCTGCAGTCCAGAGCTACTGCTACTAAATGCTCTCTGGTACAATGCAATGCGGGTGTATATGTGTGTATGAGATATAATATATACAGTATATGGTCTGTCATTTTTATCTCACTTGCCTCTCTTCTTTTCTACATAGCCTAGCCTTAAAGAGAACATGGGTAAAAGGAGAACCAGATTATTTTTAAAAGGATGTTTTGAAAGCAAACAAGAATATTAGGTTCATCTCTGCCCATCAACAGTATAAAATCCCTAGGCTTCTCTTCTGGGAGAAAACTAATCTGGGTCATGGGAATTACTGGCCCCCTCCAGAATAGGCCAAGTTTCATTAACAACAAGAATTATACTTTTTCTGCTAAGCTGTCTACTTTTCCTAATTAGTCACTGTCATTTAGAGACTAACAATAGGCTAACCTGCATTCTACTTGCCCTGCATGGTCTCAGCTACTTGGTATCCAAATAGTTCTGTGCAGATGGAAGGCATATCCCTTCAGTCTAGGGGTTAATGGGTGGGCTTCCCCTCTCTGGCCCTGGCTAGATGAGCCTCTGGCCTGCAGCTGTATTCTTGGACTCAGTCCACAGGCCCAGATGAAGAAGCATAGCACTGTCATACAGAAAGACCTGCAGAGAAGCTGGCCCAGGGAACCCTGCTTCCTGGAAAATTACTTAACTATTTCAAATTATATAATAATCCATTCTCAAGTTCAGTGTTGTTATCATTTTCAAAGCATTTTACAGTTTTTAAAGTCCTTTCACATTATCACTGACTGACATATTTTGAGGCTTATGTTCTCCAGTCTGGAGAGAGATGCCAGAGCACAGAGGAGGCATATTAGATGCTCCTGTGTGTGCCAACCTGATGCCACCAAGCACTGTGAACAGATCAGTCTCTGCTGATGGTGATGTTTCCTTCAGTGGTTCACCTGCCACCATTAGGTGAGCACTGTCCCAAAAGGCAGGCCCTGGAGAAACTGCCTTAGGACCTTACACTGCCTATCATGCACAAGGGACTGCTTTAAGTGCTAGGGATAAGGCCATGAAGAAGATGGATGATCCAACCCATAAATTCCCTGCTTTAAATGCGTATATTCTTTTGTGGTCAAACAGACAATAACCAAATAAAATCTACAGTGGAAAGAGAGCACCGGGGGGCTGTCTGCAGTTTGAGGCATGGTGGTGAAGGAAGGAGCCACTGGGAGGGAGGCATGTGCTAGCAGCCTGAAGGAGGGAAGGAAGCAAGTCATCTGGGTCTCTGGGAAGAGTGCTCCAAGGAAACAGAGAGCAGATGCAGGCAGCTGGCAGCACCGGTGAAAGCCAGTGTCCCTGCCGCATAGCCAGCAAAGAAGAAGGTATCAGGAGAAGTCAGATCATGGATTTGGGGGCAGGAAACCTTGGAGGACTTTGCAAGCCACTGTAGCTTCTCCCCCATCCCCCACTCAACGAGATGATACTCCAGGAGAAAATTCTTTTTTTTTTTTTTAAATGTAATCCAGGAGAAAATTATGACCAGAGGGATAACATAATCAGTTATGCTTCTCTGTAGACTCAGAAAGGTCTCAACTACTAAGACTTAAATGCCTCTAGTCCATGAGATATAAGAGCTGCACAAACTAGCATAATGAAGCCCCGTGAGAGGATGAGTTCGAGACAGGCGAACACCAGAATATGCTACTTCTCATATTTATTTGACTAACTGAAATGTGTCAGCACTGTACTTTGTATCTGTCTGTTAACATGGCCGGTCTCTGAAGCTATTCCACATTTTTCCCCTTAGTGATTACGCTAAGTCTTTTGCCAACTTCTCTACAGGCAAATCCATGAACGATCAGAATGTTTAGCCAATAAGCGGGAAACCTAGAATACATAACAGCCTTCTAGGTGCTAGTTACCTGCTACCTAGCTAATAGTCACCCACAAACAGCACCAACATTAAACAAGGCATGTAAACATTTATAAAGCCCATTGAACTGAACCATCTTAACAACCTTTAATTAATTAAAATAACAGATCTGTATGACTAGATCTATTTTACAGATGAAAAGTCAGGGATAAAAGGAACTACATCAAAGGTTAAGGGATTGGCCCTTTTCCATGTGGCTTAGCTCCAATAAGAACAACAGCTCCAAGACTGAACAGTCAAAGGTTTTCACTTTAGTTTGTTGCTGCATCTATAAACTGACCATAATCCTTTCATGAGGTACAATCAAGATTCCAAACCCGCTGATGGGAGTATAGGCAATGCTACCGAGAGAGAAACTGACAAATTGAGAGCAAGCGAGAGAGAGAGAGACAAGTATGCATACACATAAACATGGACACACACTTATGCACTGGGTAATCTATTTCTTTTCATGAAGATTTTTTAAACAAAGGAAATAGCCCATCTGAATGGCATAGCTTTGAAAAGGAGTGTACTTTCACCTCAGAAAGGATACAGACATAAAATTACATTCCTTGCCATGAACCTGAAACAAATGAGACTTAGGTTGGAAAAGCTGGATTACTGGTACACTGGGCCAACGTACCAAAATGACTGAAATTTATAAACCTACATGGGCTATCAACAAACTTATGAACTACATGTGGATAGGCAATTAACAGAGAAAATTATTATTTCAAGGTGTCCTGAAAAATTCATGCCTCTTCATACACAAGAGCTGACACCCCCTGGAAAAGTTCTGGAGATCAGTTATTATGATCAATGAAAAATGAAACCCTAGATCTCTAACATCCATGAAGAATCACATGAGCAGAACACCAACATTTTTATATATGTTTACATTTCTGATGCTAAAGAATACAATTCTTTAAAAAAAATTCAACAACATATATTTCACAACTCATAAAAATTAGAAAAAAATCTGAGTGAATTACATCTTAATACATCTCCATTAATACATCTTAATACATCTCCCATTCCTGAAACTCTACACCACCATCTAGCTCCTTGCTACACCTAAACTGTTATCTCCTAAAATGTCAATGTAGTCCAAGCTGAAGTGAAATAGCAGCTCATCTTATTTATCTATACATATGAAATGTGTTTATATATAGCGGTACATGTTAGAATACGAGTGAATACACAAATACTTCTGTTACATTTATTGCCTCAATCACAAAAATAGATTCACCAGGGAATTATGCCAGGAGAGTTCTTACTTCACATGCCAGGCAAAACCTGGTTCATCCTCACAGGCAGCACCAAACTGAATTCTGCTACTCTGGAAGCAAATTATAAAACAAAGTACAGTGTCGACAAACAGGAATTACAGATCCAATGTGTGAAAACTAACAATATCATTAGGCAGAGAACAGCAAATAAGCCTGGGAAAAGAGACACAAATGACTCAAACAGTGCAGTTGAGATCTGGGCCCCAATCCCCCACCCTTCAGGCTCTTGGTGAGTGTCATTCACAAAGCCCAAATCCAGTACTTTTTGATGGGGAAGTCAAGGCGTTTAGTGACAAGCTTCTGGAATGCTTCCAATTGTGCAAGCATCAAAGCCTAACACCTTAGCTCTTGTCATCCTGTTCTGCCCAGCCTGTTGGAAAAGGTGGGTGAAGAACGCCAAGCTGCTGGCAGTGGGGACGAGAAGAGACTGTGGCACAGGCTAAACAAACACTCTGAGGAAACAGTGGCACCCAAGCCCCAGGAGAAATGCCATCAAGAAACAACTTTAGCAGACCAATCTGGATGTGTGTAATCCCGCAAAGATGAATCAACGTAATGAAGATCGGGTACTCAGGTAAAACCAAACCCCTCACCGTGGCCCATGTGGTTTGACCCTGCCGATCTGTCTAACCTCAGGTCACGTGGTTCTGCTCTCACCCTCAGCTCCAGCTCCCCTGGACTCCTGCAGCCTCTTATACCTAACGACGTGTGATTCAACAACTAGTACAGCCCACAACTCCTTCTAAGCACTAAGGCAGGGAGCCAGAATGGCAAGATCCCCGTTTCCGACATACTGGCATTCTATTCCAACTGGAAAGACAGTACATAGTACATTAGTAAGAATATCTGACTGTGAAAGTGACAAGAAGATATGGAATAGGAGCATGTGACAAAAAACAGTGAGGAGCACCAATCTAAGTAGACTAGGGAAGGCCTCCCTAAAGGGAAGATGGGTGAGCTGAGCCTGTTCATCAGAGTGCAGTCTATAAGTCTACAGATGAGGAGACTACAAAGCACATGTATAAACACACAGGCAAGTAAGAACTAACTTCAACCACAAACATCAGAGCCTGCCTGAGACCTCTTTAAAAGTTACATGCTAAAGGAGTCTGGTTCCTCTTCTGCAGGAATTCCGAAGTCTTTGTCAACAGCTGTTTAACCCAAGTGGAAGCCCTGGGATCTTTGCCAATCCTATGGTTTCCCACACAATGATGGGAACGCCCTGCAGCTTTGGCAGCTCACCCCACCCCATCCACCTCTGTGGCCCCAACCCAGTTCGGAAGCGGCTCTTCCTGAAAACATGTCACTAGCAGATCTACTGCTCACTCTTGCAAACAGAAGGCCACCTCCCAGAAATTTACATGGAAGGAGAAAATCACATGGAAGGAGAAAATCCTGGTGACAGGTGCCAGCATGCGGCTGGGCTACGTAAAAAGCTAAGTAATCATTAAACAGGGGCAGGAAATAAACAAAGGAGAAACCCATTAGAAAGATCAAATATGTGTGGAAAACTTGAGTGGGGGGAAGTAGCAAGGTTCAGGGTGTCCTGCTACTCTGTGGAAGGTAGGATTCCACAGAAGGTAGGAGCGCGTTCACTAAATTAAAGTAAAAAATACATATAAAAAATCACTTGAACTCCCTAAAACAAGTCTTCTCTATGAATTGGTATTGGTGATTAAAAAAAAACAAATAGCAAGAGGCTTCAAGAAGTCAGAGCACAGTTCTAGATGTGACTGTCTCCTGAAGCCTCAGTGCAACTGTAAGTTCTTTAGCCTCCTGACCCACTGAAGGCAGGATGCCTGTAGGGGCACCTTGGGCATCAAATGAGTGAGCCAATGAGTCAGGGTGTGGACCACAGCGGTCAGCTCAGCACAGGCAGTATCTTCGGCTATACAGACCTCAGAGCCTCCTGCAAGGATGGTGGTCCTGCAAGGTTATGACATCTGACTACATACACACAAAGGCACACACACACGCACGTGTGTGCATATACCCACGTGTATGCATACACAACCCTACCTGGATGTACACTCCCTTAAACATGCACATCCCCACATATGACTCCCCGACCCTCAGCACAGATGCAGTGTGAAATTTACAAAATAAAATGTTTCTATCTCCCTTAACACAGAATCAGTAAATGTCATTAGATGTCTTGCAGGTGTAGTGGCCATTTAAAAATAGTTATCCTTTACTCTTTCTCTTGGTGTTGTCGTCAGGGAGAAAAAAACTAAGACTTAACTCCCTCCCCTGCCTGTTTTTGGGGTTGGGTTTTTTTTTTTTTTGGTATTATAAGTGAAAAGCATCCATTGTGGTACAATGAAAAAGGCAGTAAAACACAAAGAAAATAAAAATCACTCATAATTCCACTGATTAGAAATAACTAAGTTTTACCCAATTTTTTAAGATTGACCTGTTATGCCCTATGCTTTTCCCAGGCACACATACATACATGGATTCAGACATGTATCTTAATGTATCTTAATACAAGCCAGAATCATACTGTATGTACACAGTTTTATAACCTGTTTCTATTGCTCTACTATGAATTTTTCACATATCATTCACTGTCCTATTTTACATATTTAAGGTTTATAGTATTCTACTGTATGGATCTGGACTTTCCTGGTGGCGCAGACGGTAAAGCGTCTGCCTATAATGCGCGAGACCCGGGTTTAATCCCTAGGTCGGGAAGATCTCCTAGAGAAGGAAATGGCAACCCACTCCAGTACTCCTGCCTGGGAAATTCCATGAATGGAGGAGCCTGGTAGGCTACAGTCCATGGGGTCGCAAAGAGTCGGACACGACTGAGCGACTTCACTCACCCACTCACTGTATGGATATTCCAAAATTTATTTAAGAAATCCTCTTTTATTGGATAATCCAATTGTTTTCAATACTGGCACATCTTTCTTTCTCTAGAATAAATTCACAGAAGTGGCATTTCTGGATTAAAGCATATAAATACTTTTAATATATACTAGCAAACTGTCATCTAGGAGACTTCTATCCATTCACACCCCCACCTAGAATGTTTTAGCTCTCTGAGCCCTAACGCAATACTACTCTGAAATTTTTAATAAGTAGTAAATGATATTGTACCTATCTCATTTTAAGTTGTATTTCTTTGATTAGTTAACAGTATTGACTTCTTTCCAACTGTTTACTGACTCAACAACTTTGCTGAGGGTCCAAATAAAACAATTAGTCTTCTACAGAGCAGACCAAAAGTCTCACGTAAAATAATAAGATATACCAGGCAAAAATGGCATCTTACTATACTTTAAAAAATAAACACAATTCTACATCTATTAAAGCATTTTTGTAATTATAATTCATCTATTGTTCATGCAATTTAATGGGCAAGGAAAAAAAAAAACATCAAATTCCTCTCTATGAAGCCAGGAAAGGGAGAATTTCCCTGGCCCAGGATTTGGTGCAGAACAACTGGGTCTACAGGAGGGAAGTGTTCATTGGTGTGTGCCTAGTTCATCAAGGTAAGCCTTATTCATCAATGTATGCCCAGTACCTGGCAGGACAAGCACTTAATATTTGTGGGCTATTCTCAGGCTGGTGGTCAAGGGAGCTGAAGGAACTCAAGCTTCAGAATATCAGCACTGCTGGTTTCAATATATTGCACCCATGCCAATGGGTACCAGGGCACTTGGGAGGCAGCATATAAATGATGCGGCTGCCAAAGAGGCCAAAAAAGGACCACCGCCCCCCTCTAATCTACTTCACAGGGAGGTTGTAAGGACAGAGCAATAAAGAGAGGTGAAAAGGGTTCTGAAGACTATCTGGTGCTGTGCCAAGCGGGATGAGGAGAAGAAGGACGCAGAGAACACATTTAAACAGAAGCCTCAAGGAGGCAGGATTGATGGGTACATGCAGAGACTGTGTTATACTGAAGCAAGTCTTGGAATGAAACCAGCCTTTCTGCTCTGGTATCCTGTGAGCTGTGTATGGAGACAGCCTGTCTCCATGGACCCTGGGTGGGTGATAAAAACGGCATGGAGTGTAACCAGGGCACAAAGTCCTGAAAATAGACCTCTAACTGTGGGCTGTGGGGTCACACAGAGTCGGACACGACTGAAGCGACTTAGCAGCAGCAGCAGCATGGCTGTTGAGCTCTTATTTATCATACAAAGGTTCTTCTTTATAGATTTTTCTTTCCATCTAGAGCATTCTACAGCTTCTCTAGGACATGCATTTGTGTGGAGTTAGTTTTATTTCTCCTTTTGGAATTTGCTGTGACTACTGAATCTGATGTTTCAGATCTTTCAGCTTAAGATCCAATAGGAAGTCAGCTATTAGCAGAACTAAGCATGGTTGTGCACATTTTATGAGGGTCAGCATTTTGAGTTGGGAGAGAAAAATAAATCCTATGATAAGAACTTATTCTAGGGAAGAGTTGGAAAAAAAAAAACAAAACCCACACGGCTTTTGCATGTTTGGGATTCAACACAGAGGTCTTTGGTGAAGGAAACCTCTTTGAACAGCTGGGTGGCATTTCTATAAGGCCCTGACAGGAAAGATCCACACTCTGGTAATTCCTGATCAAGCAGATTAGACTTCACTAGGCAGGAGCCCTGAGCCTGAGATGCAGGAAGGTGGTCGGGGGAGAGAGTGGATGACAGTTTGGAAGGGATCTGGCGTGTGCCAAGAGCACAGGAGTGCCCCCACCCATGCACCTACTAGACAGGACAGAGAGAGGCTTAAAGGTCCATGCCCTTGCCTCCGCTGTCTTCCAGCTCCATGAACAACCTGGCCATGTATATATAACAGACACACTCAATTATGAAACATGGCAGTAATCACTAGAAGTGAGCCTGCAACCCTAAGCTCCTGTTGCAAAGGCTACTGCTGCTCCTGATTTCTGCTCCCCACCCTCCAGACTCCTGTACTACCAATGCCACTGAAGCCCTCCCAGAGACTAGAACCTGTTGCCATGGTACCTGCTTTCCCCACTCTCAGGGAGGGCATGCTCCAAGCCATTATGAAAATAAAAAGCTTTTATGTTTCACCTCACCTCCTGTTTCTCTCTCTGTCTTGTCCAGTTAAATTTGAGTAGTGCTCACAGCAGAAATTGAAATGTGGGCATTTCAATTACAGCAGTAACAAAAAATTAATAATCCAGTTTCCACAAAGAGGGAAGGTACAAAATAACTGTTCAAAGGAACAGTGTATATGTGTTTGGGTTAGGTAGAGGGGAAAAAGAAAGAATGAAAAGTAATTAAAGAAAGACATTCTCTGAAGATCATTAGATCTGACAGACACCAAAGCACTGTCTGGTTGTTTGCTGAGGAAA
Source organism: Ovis aries (assembly GCF_016772045.2). Taxonomy (NCBI): domain Eukaryota; kingdom Metazoa; phylum Chordata; class Mammalia; order Artiodactyla; family Bovidae; genus Ovis; species Ovis aries. The sequence continues at coordinate 51,815,471 of NC_056058.1, read as the reverse complement.
AGAGAGTAAGAAAAGTCAGTAATGGTAATGGCTGATGAGAAAGAGTCCCCCCAGAGGGCTGAGAAAACAATCCCCCTTTGTTAACAGAAACCAAAAGAAGGAGTGAGAGCTGTCTAGAAGCCCAACCAAAGACACATTTAAGGACTAGACCCCTGGAGAGAAATCCAAGGTGATACATCAGTCACAACCCTGTACTACGGGACTTACTGGTACCCACCATGGAATGCAGAATGAAAAAAATAATGAGAAAGCAATAAGGACAGTTGTACCATGAGTGGAGCAACTTTCTGTACTGTCCTTACCTCTAAAAAGGCATCCCTCCTGCCAGCACTCATTCCCATTCTCTCCTAACTCTGAGGTTATTGTCCATGAGGGAGCTGACCTGGCATGTGATTCCCTCCCAGGGATGCTTCCCAAGTAAGGAAAAGCTTCAGACCTCTATTTAAGTCCAGAAAATGGAGAGAGATGTATTGATCCACAAGGAGAAAGCAGCAGCAAAGGAGAAACTTGGTTAAGTCCAGACCGCACCAAAGATGTTGAGGTTTCTTCTCCTGCTCATAAAGCCAGAGAAGTCCCTAAGGCAACTGTCAAGCAGTAACTACTCTAGTTCTGTGCCTGGAATATCTAAAGACAGGAGAAAGAATACTAACCCTCCACACTCAGACCACTGGAGGTGATTAAGCCTAAAATTAGAGGTGATAATAAGTAGAACAAATAATGTCCAGCTATAAAATGCCATGCCTAATGGTTATCAGTCTAAAAAGCACTTTAACAACAGAGAAGTTCAAGGAGAAGAAAGTCGGCGTCACTGAACTTGCTCATGCTGTACCAGGACTTATATTGCCAAGCACAAGGCTAGAGACAGAAAGTTCATTCACTACTTTCTAATGCCATGTGGGCCATGGCTGTGTGGCCTTTTCTTTATAAGATCCCTTTATATTGAAGAGATCATTACAGATTCTCTCTTTATTTCTAGAGTGTTCTGCAGCTTCACTAAGATATCTATTTGTGTGGACGTAGTTTTATTCTATCCGTTGGATGTGTGATTACTGAATCTGATGCTTCATCTCTCTCAATTTAAGAAAATTCTCAGCCCTAAACTCATCAAATATTACCTCATCCTATTCTCTTTAGTCTCACCTTCTAGCACATCTTAGAGACGTATTTTCATTCTGCCTTCCATGTCTCTTCAAATATTTTGTTTCATCATCTCTCTGAACTGCAGTCTAGCAATCTTCTAAAATACATATTCCAGTTCATTAACTCTCTCCTGAGCTTTGTTTAATTTGGTATTTATTTGGAGTTTTTATTTTTAATGATTTTTAAAATTTCTGTAAGTTCTATTGATTCTTCCAATGCAGCCTATCCTTTTGGGTTTAGTCCTTTCTTTATGTTTTTGGTTGTTGTTCAGTTGCTAAGTCATGTCCAACTCTTTGCGACCCCACGGACTGCAGCACACCAGGCTTCCCTGTCCTTCACTATCTCCCAGAATTTGCTCAAACTCACGTCCACTGAGTTGGTGATGCCATCCAACCATCTCATCCTGTCACTCCCTTTTCTTCCTTCCCTCAATCTTTCCCAGCATCAGGGTCTTTTCCAAAGAGTTGGCTCTTCACATCAGGGGACCAAAGTAGTGGAGCTTCAGCTTCAGCATCAGTCCTTTCAATGACTATTCAGAGTTGATTTCCTTAAGGAGTGACTGGTTTGATCTCCTTGCTGTCCAAAAGTCAAGAGTCTTCTCCAACACCACAGTTCAAAGGCATCAATTCTTCAGCATTCAGTTTTCGTTTTTCTTTTCTGTAGTAATTTATTTTATTAAAATTTTTTTAAATTTAATTTATTTTAATTGGAGGCTAATTACAATATTGTATTGGTTTTGCCATACATCAACATGAATCCGCCACAGGTGTACACATGTTCCCCATCCTGAACCCCCCTCCCACCTCCCTCCCCATACCATCCCTCTGGGTCATCCCAGTGTACCAGCCCCAAACATCCTGTATCCTGTATCAAACCTAGACTGGCGATTCGTTTCTTATATGATATTATACGTTTCAATGCCATTCTCCCAAATCATCCCACCCTCTCCCTCTCCCACAGAGTCCAAAAGACTGTTCTATACATCTGTGTCTCTTTTGCTGTCTCGCATACAGGGTTATCCCACTCCAGTATTCTTGCCTGGAGAATCCCAGGGACAAGGGAGCCTGGTGGGCTGCCGTCTATGGGGTCACACAGAGTCGGACACGACTGAAGCGACGCAGCAGCAGCAGCAGCAGCAGCAGCATACAGGGTTATCATTACCATCTTTCTAAATTCCATATATATGTGTTAGTATACTGTATTGGTGTTTTTCTTTCTGGCTTACTTCACTCTGTATAATCGGCTCCAGTTTCATCCACCTCATTAGAACTGATTCAAATGTATTCTTCTAAATGGCTGAGTAATACTCCGTTGTGTATATGTACCGCAGCTTTCTTATCCATTCATCTGCTTTCTTTATGGTTCAACTGTCACATCTGTACGTGACTACTGAAAAAACCACAGCTTTGACTATATGAATCTTTGTCAGCAAAGCGATGTCTTTGCTTTTAAATACGCCATCTAGGTTTGTCATAGCTTTCCTTCTAAGGAGTAAGCACCTTTTAATTTTATGGCTGCAGTCACCGTCTGCAGTGATTTTGGAGCCCAAGATAATAAAATTTGGAACTGTTTCCACTTTTTCCCCTCCTATTTGCCACGAAGTGATGGGACTGGATGTCATGGTCTTCGTTTTTTGAATGCTGAGTTTTAAGCCAGCTTTTTTACTCTACTCTTTCACCTTCATCAAGAAACTCTTCAGTTCCTCTTTGCTTTCTGTCATGAGAGTGTGTCATCTGCCTATCTAAGGTTGCTGATATTTCTCCCAGCAATCTTGATTCCAGTTTGTGATTTTGCATGATGTACTCTGCATAGAAGGTAAATAAGCAGAGTGACAATATATAGGCTTGATGCACTCCTTTCCAAATTTGGAACCAGTCTGTAGTTCCATGTCTGGTTCTTACTGTTGCTTCTTGACCTGCATACGTTGCTCAGGAGACAGGTAAGGTGGTCTGGCATTTCCATCTCTTCCAAAAGTTTTCACAGTTTGTCATGATCCACACAGTCAAAGGTTTTAGCATAGTCAATGAAGCAGAAGTAGATGATTTTCTGGAATTCCCTTACTTTTTCTATGATCCAACAGATATTGGCAATTTGATCTCTGGTTTCTCTGCCTTTTCTAAATCCAGCCTGTACATCTGGAAGTTCTTGGTTCAAATATTACTGAAGCCTAGCTTGAAGGATTTTGAGCATTATCTTGCAAGCATGAGAAACAAGTGCAATTGTACGGTAGTTTGAACATTCTTTGGCATTGTCCTTCTTTGGGATTGGAATAAAAACAGACCTTTTCCAGTCCTGTGGGCATTGCTGAGTTTTCCAAATTTGCTGGCATATTGAGTGCAGCACTTTCACAGCATCATCTTTTAGGATTTGAAATAGCTTAGCTGAAATTCAAACACCTCCACTAGCTGCTTGCAGTAATGATTCCTAAGGCCCACTTCACTTCAGATGCCAGGATGGATGGCTCTAGGTGAGTGACCACACCATCATTAAGACCTTTTTTGTCTAGTTCTTCTCTGAATTCTTGCCACCTCTTCTTAATCCCTTGCTGTTTCTGCTATTGTGCATAATTCTGCTATTATGTCCATCTTTGCATCAAATGTTCCCTTGGTATCTCCAATTTTCTTTTAGAGATCTCTAGTCTTTCACATTCTATTGTTTTCCTCTATTTCTTTGCACTGTTCACTTAAGACTTTCTTATCTCTCCTTGCTATTCTTTGGAATGGTACATTCAACTGGGTATATCTTCTTTCCCTTTCTCCTTTGCCTTACACTTATCTTCTTTTCTCAGATATTTGTAAGGCTTCCTCAGACAACCACTTTGCTTTCTTTATGTTTTTAATCATATTTATTTTACAGTCTCTGTGAGATTTTTCTGTTACTGTTTTATTATTTGCATTTTTAAAATTCTGATACTCCTGTACATTACTCCCACTGACTCTAGTTGATAACAGATTATTTTCCTGTGTGTTTATGATTCTGAACTTATCTGTAGAGGAGCTTTATTTATGGAAATACTAAGTACTTCAGAACAAGTACATACTCAAGAAGTATCACTGAGTGATGTTGGTAAAATAAACTTGAATGAGGTCATAAATTTCCTTACAGATCCCAGGCTGACATAGTAAAGTAAATTCCCTACTGTACTCTTGTGCTACAAAGTAGATTAAAAATAAAATCCAAGGCACATTTTTGATGAGAGTGAGGCTGTCCAGGATCCCAGATTAAGGCAGGAAGGAGTCTCAGTTTTAACTCCTCCTATCCTCAAGCAGCCCCCAGGTCTCATCTCCATCCACACAAGATTTTAAAATCCAAGGTAACTGGCACTGATTACCTGACATTCCTCTAACTTCCCAATGCCTATCCCTACCATCCTAGGACAGTTACAGTGTCAGCAGGCTCTTATTAATTAATTTTCTAGGGAACAGTAACTTTTGCTTGACTTTGTACTTACTACTGATGAGGATTCAGTCTCTGGGAAGATAGATTTCAACTTGTGTTAAAATGGGTAAGTTTGCATAGATTTTTGTCTAATAGAGAGGCAAATAATTTCTGTCCAGGAGATAAAATAATCTCATAAATTAAGATTTTTATTGTCCTACTGAACATTAACCAGTTACCAGTTATGAATCTAACTCACTGATCTTATTTTCAGTGCTTTTTTCTTTCATCAACTATATAAATAAGTTTCTCCTATTCTCTTTTGAGATGCTTTATATTTCTACCAGGAGCCTCATAAATCTTTGACATGTGCTCTTTCTATATTTTTAAAAAAATATTTAAAAGATTTTTTGAAAATTGTACACTAACTCTATTGGCAATCTATCACATGTAAGGCAAAGCGTTAACTTCTTTACATATGTTGTATGATTAAATTCAATTCCCATGAGGGAAGGGTGATTATTCCACTTTGACAGATGAGGAAACTGAGGCCCAGAGAAACTGAGTAATCTATTCAAGGTCACCAGGCCAAGAAGGAACTGAGCTATGATTCAAATCCTATGATCTCTCTCTTTTTTTAATTTGTTTTTTAATAGGAGGAAAATTGCTTTACAAGCTCATGTTCTTTTGTCTTCATAATGTAATGAAGTGATATTATTTTCCTATAACATCTACCCACCGGTGTTAACACCACAAGGAGTTGTCCCTTCCTTTTCAAGACAAAATATTCCAGCTAATGTAAATTAAAACCACACTAACTTTTAATAACAAGAAAATAATTTGAAGGTAAATAATTCAATCTGTGTTTCACATTTACCTTACACACAATTTAATCTCCTACTGATTATTCCCATGAACTGATTTTATGTTAAAGTTGAACTTGCCACTAAAGGTAATATAATTATTTAAAAAGTAACAGGTATGCTACCCAATGCAAAGACCAAGGAAGTCTATATGGTTTGTACTGTAACACTTCAACTTATGGTGAAATATACCAAGCACATCTGCAGAACAGGAAGAGTCTAAGAATTTAAAAAGAGAATTCTAAACTTTGAATTCCAAATTATTTAATTATACAGGCTCTCAAAAACAGAAAACAAGAAAGAGCTGCAACCAGCTCTTCTCAATAAGTAAAAAGGTATAGTACAGAATTCTGAGAAGTTAGGAACCTGAGTTTGAGCTACTTTTTAAAAATTGAAATTCTACAAAAATAAATTCTCAAAAATCTCCAGATTTGTGTAATCTAAAAAAAAAAAAAAGCCCCACTGAAACTGTCATCAAACAAGATATACTGAAGATATCTGAATCAAAAAATACTAGATATTAACAGGCAACACACGGGAATTTTCAGGTAAGTTCTGCAATCATAGTAAAAGCGAAAGTGTTAGTCACTCAGTTGTGTCCCACTCTTTGTGACCCTATGGACTGTAGCCTGCCAGGCTCCTCTGTCCACGGAATTCTCCAGGCAAGAATACTAGAGATGGTTGCCATTTCTTTTTCCAGGGGATCTTCCCTGACCCAGGGATCGAACCTGGGTATCTTGCATTGCCAGATGGATTCTTTACTATCAATCATAGAATTCCTCAAATTCTCAGGGTATTACTTCTATAGAAGTAATTTGCTTTAACATACAGGAAATTTCTTCAAATTATTTCCTTGTTCTTCTTAAAGGAAGAGGCTGGAATAATCATATTTAATAGAAGGCGATTTTGGTTTAAGCTGTTAACAGGGGTTTTCATAGTGTGGTCCACGGACTCCTGAAGGATCTCCAGGACCTTTTCAAGGCTTCCATGAGATGCAATAACAAGTGTATGTAAAAATGGTCATGCCTTAGCACTAATCTAGCAGTGGCACCAAGCTGTACCAGTAATTACTGTACTCTTCACCACCACAGATTCACATGTTAAAGAAAAAAACAAACAAAAAAAATACCCTAGAGAAAGAGGTGACAATTATTAATATGATTAAATCCTGTTTACTTAGCACAGATTTTTAAAAATTTATATATATATATATTTAACTTTCTATCTTGTATTGGGGTACAGTTGATTAACAATGTTGTGATAATTTCAGGTGAACAGTGAAGGGACTCAGCCATACATATACATACATCCATTCTCCCCCAGACAAATATTTTTTATATTATAATGAATAGGAAACAGGCACGAAATACTTCTATTACATACCAGAACTGACTTGAGGGAGAGCAGTTGTGCAATTATTTCAGCTGCAACTAAACTAACCTCTTTTCTCATGAAACACCATTTTAGCTTGAAAGAACAACTGAGAAACTGTGGTTATTCAGACTTCGGTATTTGGCAGACATTTTTCTCAGAAATGAACCAAGTTGAGTCTGTCACTGCAAGGAAAACAACTGACAGTATTTGGTATAATGATAAAATTCATTCTTTCAAGCAGTCAGTATAATTTTAGAAAATTTGGATTTGCCACCATGAGTCTGACAGGTTCCCAATACTTAAGAACTACCTGAAAAATGTGATCAATGGTGATACTAATAAATACTATTAAAAAATAGTATGATGAAATATGCCCACACTGGAAGATTTTAATCAATATTTTTCAAATGACCAAAGTACATTTAAAAATTTCATGCATGGGTAAAATCATGCATCCTGGGTTTTATAATCTTATGCATCTCAGACTAATAAATTTAACCATTCTGTCAAAAGCCAGGACGATACAACACACCCTATATGCCATACTGTGATAGGCCCTGGGAACAAAGGGGTGAGCAAAACAAACAAGTGGTCCCTGAACTCTGCACTCTTGCAGGATTCATACTTCAGTAGATGATAAACATTCATCAGACAATGGCTCATATTAAAGAAATGGTACAGTAGTTGAGAGTCCTCTATGAAGGAAAGTTTACAACCTCAGAAGCATGAAAGGTGTGTGAAGGTGTGAAGTCGCTCAGTCGTGTCCGACTCTGCGACCCCATGGACTGTAGCCTACCAGGCTCCTCCCTCCATGGGATTCTCCAGGCAAGAGTACTGGAGTGGGTTGCCATTGCCTTCTCCAGGGGATCTTCCCGACCCAGGGATCGAACCCGGGTCTCCCGCATTCCAGGCAGATGCTTTAACCTCTGAGCCACCAGGGAAGCCCAGAAGCATGAAAAACAGAAGACTTAACTAAACTGAAGATGGAAAGAAGAGTTCCAGAGGACCAGTTGCACCAATTTCACCTGGGAACTTGTCAGAAATGCCAGATCCCAGGCTCTTCCAAGAACTGCTGAAGGAGAATCTGCATTTTAATAAGCTTCCTAAGTCATTCCCACTTTAGAAGCACTCACTGTTCTAAACAATATACAGGTGTTCATTCTATGAAGGAAGAATACTCTTGAACAGGTAACAGTCCCAGGCCCTATGGTCAGAGGAGGGTGTGTTTGAAGAACTCAAAGAAAGCTATAGTGGCTGGAACAGAAAGAGCCTGGGAAGGATGGCACCAGAGCTCTCAGTGGCTGGCAGACACTGAACCTGGGCATGAGTAAACAGAAGGATTAGAATGTAACCTCCTGAACTCCATCAGACAGGCCTTCCGGCACTAAACTGATTTTAAAACAAACCCAACAGTTAGATTCTCATCCTTTTATAGTTGCCAAAGGGCAAATTCCTTTAATTCCAATGAAAGAACCAGGCTCTTATAGCACAAGTGGCAACAGCTCTGGTTCCCCACAGTGAAACAATAGGGCAGCTTTGCAAAGCCTTAATTTGAAATGTGTGTAAGAGATCATATTAACTTCTTGATGCATCGGAGGCCCCTCATTACTAGCAAGGTCTGAACTCTTAAGAATGAGTGACTGTGCTCTTAATTCTGCGTAAATCTTTATTCTCCATGTATTTGGCCCTCTGATATCAAACACGGGTCACAATGCCACTGATCCTGGTGAACACTGTATCTACTCCTTGGGAAACTGAATGGAACATGACCCAGCAGGACAAACTCTAAAGGCTGTACTGCAGGAGCTATACCAAAGAGATGCAGTCAACACATATTTGAGAGATGGAGAGATAGAGACAGAGAAAAAGAGAGAGAGAGAACATGACCCACAGCTTTGTGGCTCCAGGTATTCATGGATGTCTGAGCATGGAAGGAACCAATTATGCCCAGCAGTCCCCTCTGTACTGACTAAAACAAGTCATATGAAGACCCCCAGGAAGGAAGAAGACTCCCAGTGTGGATGTAGACTACAGAAGAGAATTTACACTGGAAGCATCTCAGCAGCAGTCTGAAGTGCTAGGAAGGGAAGGAAATACCTTGATTAAAACAAGGAAGGTTGGCTCAATCTCCAGCTAATAAACCCTAAAGTAATGTCCAAGGTGAAAACAACTCAAGGGCAGAATTTACATCTCTTTGAGATAATTTCTTGCTTTCTCATTGTGGAGCTCTACACTAAGGTCACAGGTGTGGATTTAGGTATACTGGCAAAACTTGCAGTATGATAAACAAAAAATAAAAATGGAGGCCTAGGTTCATTTCCTCCATAGTCAAAATTCTAAATAATGACAGATAGGGGGTTTGTGTCATTTTAGCAATACCAGAGGGGGCTGGAAGTCTTCTAGTTCTTTGAATGGCTACACCCAGATGTACAATTATTTTTTCCAGATAGTCTGGAAAGAAGAAGATTCTTCCAACACAGATCAACAACCTCATGTCCGGTCAGTGGAAGCCGCGTTGCCACTGTCTGAAACCCCAGAGAGTCAGCTCTGACAATCAAAGACTGGAATGAAGACTCTCGCTTCTCTGTGAAAATCCTTGATGAATAATCTATCAGTTCTAAGAGGTTGAAAGTTTCCTTGTGTAAAAGAGATCAGTGGAGCCAAAACTATTTAAACATTAAAAAGGTTATAATATGATTTTAAAAAATGAGAGAATCTCAACAATCAAGATAGTTTCCATCGAACTTGAATTCTAGGGCATTCTTTTGGCTAAGAGGTCTGCTTCCTACGTTGTCCTTACCAGCTACATCAGGGCTGGGGCTCCTCAGCTAACTTTTGGCACTCTCTCAACTGCAACTGGAAGGGATAAATGCTTGGTCTAGCTGAACAAATGCTCTGGAGCACTCTACATCTGTCACCCCCAAACTCAAAGTCTAGGACCGCCTGAACAGGATCTGGCTTTCAGTGCTGCCTGTCTAATTATGAAGCTCAGACTAAAGATTTCACTTAAAAATCATTCATTACACACAATTATTTTATCACACCTGCTGCTCTTCCTACGCTAATCTCTACCTTGGCCTCTTCCTCTTGGTACCCCAACTACACTGCTCACATGCTATTATCTGGGAGCCTCTTCCTTCATGTCCTTTGTCTTTATCCAACTAACTTCTAGTAACTCTTTGGCTCTTGGCTCAACCCTACCACCACCCGATTCCTCATCACTAAGGGAGTGAACTCTGCTGCAGCTTGTCATCATGTGTGTATATGGGACTAGCTGGTGAAAGCCTCCCTCACTTTCTCCCACCAGAGGCTGCTCTGTGAAGCATCTACAGCAGGCTGGGCAGAGTGGGACCAATGATGAGGCAGACACCGGGCCTGTCATCAAGCAGCTTGTCCTATAACAGAGAGGAAGAAAAATTGGTGAAATAAGTGTTTCAGAGGCTGTGACCACAGCATGCACAATGCACAGGGTTGGGCTGCGGGACAGCAAGCTTTATCTGTGCAGAAGCATCTGGTGGAGATGAGGACATAAGCAAAGGAAGGGAGCTGCACAAGTCTGTGGGCACCACAAGCGGCTGATGGCGCCCAGAGCATCAGGTCTTTGCAATGGAGTGGTCAGGGCAAGGCTAGAGGGGAAGCAGTTTCCAGAGGAAGCTTGCCTTCTTATGCCACGCTGGGGCGTGCAGACTGCGGCTTTAAGTAGGGCAGTGAAAAGGGTAGGGTTCCCTTTTGGTTACAAACATGTCTCCCTCCAAATCTGTGGAAACTCAGGTTGTATTCCTTCCCCTGCTCTCCTGCCAGATTTCCCATCAGCACTCCATGCATTCCACTCAAGGGAGCAAAAAGGAGTGAGCAGCTTTTCTGTGCATTCCAAATTCACTTGCACGAGCCATCACAGATCAATCACCGCAGCGAGCTGAGAATCCAGAGCCCACGGCGGGACACAGCCAAATCTGCTTCCTTTACATTTTCTTTTCTTTCTCTATTTTAGTAGCATGCGATAAAGAAACCTTAAAAATTTTAACATGGGATTAAGCAACAGGGAATAGACTGTGACTGTGGTTGTGATCCCAAGTCTCCTTGGAAATTAATCAATCACCTACAGTCAGGTCATTAAAAGTAAAATCTTTCTCAGACTGTTAACTTCCCCTCAATTATAGTATGGACGCATTTGGATGGACTGGGCTGGTAGCATTACATAAAGGTCAACGACATGGATGGATGGGATCCTGCCAAGGTATCTTCAATAAAGTATACGTGGACAGTGCTAAAGTGTCTTATCTTGCAGACTATTATCTGCTCTAAAACCATGCTATCATTTTTATGTGTAATAGTTTAAAATTGGCCCTCTGCAAATGAAATATCTCAAGTACTTCGTATGAGAGAGATGAGCTCCAAGATACAAGACAGGATAAAGACATACTGAATTCGAGTTAAGATGCAAAGAAGTTAAGAGGACATAAAAAGTGAGATTCCTCTCAATTCAAAAAATTTTTACTGAGCACCTACAATATGGCCAACCAACTAAATGATGGGAATATTCAGGCAAATAAGATTTGATCTCCCACTCCACCAAAAACATTTGAGTGGAAAGAAGGGGAGAAATGAGAGACAAAGATAAATTTGGTTACAGTAGAATTGGATCAGTTATTACAGTATACACTTGGGGAGAAAATGAAGTGAGAACTTCAGATATATTTCTAAACAGTAGACCAATTCCTCAGGAAAGTGGCTACTGCCCATAGCTTAGATTACTAATAATTTAAACTAGACCACATCTAGGAAACAATATAACCTGGGTCTAGGGGACAAAAAAAGAAAAAAACTCAAGGTGCATTAAGGACTGCTCTCAACTGATGAATATACTCTACTGAGATTCTTCATAAGTATGACCTACTGGTGTGGAAAATTTACGCTCAACAGTAAGGAACAGTAATGACCTTTTATCTTGAGGAATGCAAAAAACAATTTAGTTATGAATACCACCCCCTCAAAGCAACATCAATCTTTCCTTCCATTTTTTAAACTCATCAAAACTCATGAAGTTCTATCAGTTCAGTTCAGTCACTCAGTCGTGTCCGACTGTTTGCGATCCAATGAATTGCAGCACTCCAGGCCTCCCTGTCCATCACCAACTCCTGAAGTTCACTCAGACTTGCATCCATCAAGTCAGTGATGCCATCCAGCATTCTCATCCTCTGTCGTCCCCTTCTTCTCCTTCCCCCAATCCCTCCCAGCATCAAAGTCTTTTCCAATGAGAACTCTTTGCATGAGGTGGCCAAAGTACTGGAGTTTCAGCTTTAGCATCATTCCTTCCAAAGAAATCCCAGGGTTGATCTCCTTCAGAATGGACTGGTTGGATCTCCTTGCAGTCCAAGGGACTCTCGAGAGTCTTCTCCAGCACCACAGTTCAAAAGCATCAATTCTTTGGCGCTCAGCTTTCTTCACAGTCCAACTCTCACATCCATACATGACCACTGGAAAAACCATAGCCTTGACTAGACGGACCTTTGATGGCAAAGTAATGTCTCTGCTTTTGAATATACTATCTAGGTTGGTCATAACTTTTCTTCCAAGGAGTAAGCGTCTTTTAATTTCATGGCTGCAGTCACCATCTGCAGTGATTTTGGAGCCCCAAAAAATAAAGTCTGACACTGTTTCCACTGTTTCCCCATCTATTTCCCATGAAGTGATGGGACCGGATGCCATGATCTTCGTTTTCTGAATGTTGAGCTTTAAACCAACTTTTTCACTCTCCTCTTTCACTTTCATCAAGAGGCTCTTTAGTTCCTCTTCACTTTCTGCCATAAGGGTGGTGTCATCTGCATATCTGAGCTTACTGAGATTTCTCCCAGCAATCTTGATTCCAGCTTGTGTTTCTTCCAGTCCAGTGTTTCTCATGATGTACTCTGCATAGAAGTTAAATACGCAGGGTCACAACATACAGCCTTGACATACTCCTTTTCCTATTTGGAACCAGTCTGTTGTTCCATGTCCAGTTCTAACTGTTGCTTCCTGACCTGCATACAGATTTCTCAAGAGGCAAGTCAGGTGGTCTGGTATTCCCATCTCTGGAAGAATTTTCCAGTTTACTGTGATCCACACAGTCAAAGGCTTTGGCCTAGTCAATAAAGCAGAAATAGATGTTTTTCTGGAACTATCTTGCTTTGTCCATGATCCAGTGGATGTTGCCAATTTGATCTCTGGTTCCTCTGCCTTTTCTAAAACAAGCTTGAACATCTGGAAGTTCACAGTTCACGTATTGCTGAAGCCTGGCTTGGAGAATTTTGAGCATTACTTTACTAGCATGTGAGATGAGTGCAATTGTGTGGTAGTTTGAGCATTCTTTGGCATTGCCTTTCTTTGGGATTGGAATGAAAACTGACCTTTTCCAGTCCTGTGGCCACTGCTGAGATTTCCAAATTTGCTGGCATATTGAGTGCAGCACTTTCACAGCATCATCTTTCAGGATTTGAAACAGCTCACCTGGAATTCCATCACCTCCACTAGCTTTGTTCATAGTGATGGTTTCTAAGGCCCACTTGACTTCACATTCCGGATGTCTGGCTCTAGATTAGTGATCACACCATCATGATTATCTAGGTCGTGAAGTTCTATAGAAAAAGATCATTTAAATAGCTACCATGGGAAAAACTAAACCACTTAAGAATTTATGATCTGAAAAGGGATAATCTTGTGTTACAAAATTGAAAAGGAAATAAAATACGTCAGAAGGAAAGATCGACTTGAAGTGAGCTGCAGATCATATTCCTATCATTTTGGTTTCATATCCACAATTAACGCTTATGTGGAGGTAGAATATACTGAGGAAATTAAACAGGCTTGGGACTCAGGTAGGATCATGGGTACAAATTCTGACTGAAACTTGGTAGCAATGTAGCTTCGGGCAAAATATCTGACTCTTTGAATTTCAATGTTCTCGTCTGTAAACTAAAAATCCTAGTAACAGCTTTTTGATATCTTTGCAATGACAGCAGATACTGAATAGTCAAAGATCTTCAACAAATGCAAAGCAATTTTAATGTTCTCACATTCTCAAGTATGAATTCTGATCCCTCTTAACTTTGAGTAGGCACAAAGAGTGATAAGAGCTTTTCTCCATGGATGGGAAGGGTCAACACAGCTCCATATTGCCATGACAATCCAGAGAGATCACAGCTCAGTCACCCTGAAGGAATTTCTCCAAACCCTTCCAGGGTGACATCATTACTGTCTCGAGTGTCAGGGCGAGTATCAGTGCTGAAGCAACTGAGGCATTATCACAAGCTGAGAGCCAGCAACAGATACCAAAAAGCCATTATAAACAGCAACTGAAGACCCAAAAATGCAAAGTAGAAAAGACAGTGTCCCACAAAGCGTTAAACATTCACAGCAAAAGACCTTAACAGAGGTTGATGAGGTAAACACAGTCATTTTTCAGTGCTGACTCCATGCAGACATGCATTCTGCACACATCAACCTTGACGATGCACTTTCCATGCATCAACTCACTTAATCTTCACAACACGACTCTGAGGTAGGTCCTACTGTCCCCCCCCCACCCCCCACCTTTCATAAATCAGGACATAGAGACCCAGATAACTGTAGATAACTGTAGGAGGCCCTCCAGCTGTAAGTGGTGTAATTGGAATTTGAACTCAGGTCTGTCTGATACCAGGGCTTCACTCTTAAACAACGTGCCATTTCCAAATACATCAATGGTAAACCAGTTACACAGTCATCACCTTAAATAAGCCAAGTGATCTATTTCCCAAAAGGTAGGCTTAGTCTTCCTGAGTTCCATTTTGGTTCATTGTGTAAGGTGTGAGTCCTAACTAGGACACATCCAGGAGCTTCTGATCTGATTGCAGGCTTCTCCTTCCAGTTTCTGTTGCTAGATCTTTCTTTCCCCACTTCTAACTGCTGCCATGCCTGGGACTCTGTTGTGGGACTGCTCTTCCTCTATTGATCTCCTGAGTCATCTCATCAGTCCCATGCTGATATGTATGAAAAAGAAAGCATCTGTATGCTGAGAGCGCTAAACAGAACCCTGGATATGTTCATTCCTGATCCCTGCCCACCCCACCACACTCATATAACAAAACCAGACCCCCTTCTTCCCTACAGAAGGTCAAAATCTAGGAGTTATCCTTGATTTTTCTCACAAGCCACATCTAGCTCATAAATTAATTCTGTTGGCTGTATCTTTAAAGTATTGATAGATCCCAAATTTGACCACTTCTACCACCACCATCCAAGTTCAGGATTACTGTGCTAGCCTTCCAGTTGATTTCCCTGACTCTATTCTTACCCCAATTCAGTTCGTTTTCTAGAAACCAAGAGAGCAACACTGGAGAAAACAACAACAACAAAAACAGATCATGTCACTCTTCAGAATCAGCCAGTGACATCCTATTACAATTAGAATGAAATTCAAGCTTCTTCCCATGGCTCTCCCCAAGCCATACCTAGTCTGTTCCTTGCTTAGTTGTCCAAATTCAGCTTGTGACGCACTGACATGACTCTCTGAATAAACTGCATATGCTTCCATGTCAAGCATGTTCCCTTCTAAAGGCATTTGTACTTACCATTCCCTCTGCCTGGAAGAATCTCCCTCCAATTCTTCACATGGCTTTGCTCTCCCACATCATTCATGTAGTGACTTACATGTCACCTTCTCTGACCATCTTGATTTAATAGTTCCTTGCCCATTCCCACCATTCTAATAGCATTCACTTCCTTGAGAGCACTTAACATTCCCTAAAATTATATTTAGTCTATATTTTTATACCATACTTTAAAAAAACTCACTGCTGTGTTCACAGGACATAATAGTGAGTAGGTGTACCTAACAGGCAGGACTTCCCATGTGGCTCAGTGGTAAAGAATCTGCCTGTCAATGCAGGAGACACAAAAGATGCAGGTTTGATTCCTGGGTTGGGAAGATCCCCTGGAGAAGGACATGGCAATCTACTCCAGTATTCTTGCCTGGGAAATTCCATAGACAGAGGAGCCTGGAGGGCTACAGTCCATGGGGTCCCAAACAGTCGGACACAACTGAGCAGCTGAGCACGAGCACCTAACTGGAGCTCCCTTAGTGGAATGGCCATCTGAACTCATGACGGAGCAGTTCAAAGGGCCCCGTTATCCAGAGCTATGTTGTGATCCTGGGGCTTCACATTAGAACTTCCCCATCCAGATGTCCTGAAACTGGGTGACAGCTGTCTTGGTCATTCAAAAGGGGATAATACAGTGTGAGGCAATATGAGCCCAAGTTTTGACCATCAAGGGAATTCTGTATCTCACCCATATCTTGAGACCCCACTCAGGCCTCGCAGAGCCTGCATCCAACAAGCTTATTTTCCGCAGACAGGCTGCACCATTGGGTCAGTTCCCACAACCACTACCTTGCTGAGACTACTATAAGGTTGCCACTTCCTTCTCCAGAGGATCTTCCCAACCTGGGAATCAAATCTGGGCCTCCTCCATTGTAGGCATGAGTCCAAAAGGAAGACAGGCTCTCAGGGAATCTGAGCTCTACTCCAAGGAGCCACCAAAGTGATGCAAGGACTTGCTCCACAGCCTGACCTAGGCATGTACACTTACGAACACATTCATTTAATTCAGTCTGACAGTGAAAAGGCTGTGTATGGGGCCCACACTTAAACGCTGGCTATACTCTTAAGGTCCCTGCAGGTGTTTTCAGTTAAATGTGATAATCAAGTTAGCTGCGCAGCACAGTTAACTCTGAAGCAGCAAACTGAGCTTCCTGGGTGATCTCCCCATCTGTTTTACTACCAGGCTAAGTGCAAAGAGCAATGGCTAAAGTGAAGGGTGCAAAGCAAAGGTGCTTATGGGTATGTAAGGTGGAAAGAGAAAGGAAAAGCGTGGGTGAGAGGTGGGTTTCTGCTATAGCAGTCCCAAAAGGAGAAGGTGCTTATTTCACAGTCAGGATAAAAAAATTTTTTTTTAATTTCACAGGCTCACCCTTGTGCTACAGTTGGATAACTTGTCTGTTCTCCAACTATATAGATCCTCCTGTCTATAAATACAGATTTACTCCTATATATTTACTATAAACTACTCCTATATATTTACTATATAGTAAATATAGATTTACTCCTGTCAGGTTGACTTGGCACTTAGATGGGGCTAGGCTTCTCAGTACTCCCCACAGAACATAAGCTGAAGGAGGGTAAGGTTTTTTTGCAGGACTGGTTATGAGAAACCAAAGAAAAAGTAAAAACTGTCATAAGATAATTTGATAATCCCAGGACCTTCGCCATGGCCAATGTTTCTTGCCCACTTCAGCTGTAAACTGCCTTTGGGGTCCAAGTTTGCAGGGCATGGTGAGGAGATGATGTGCGTGACTGGCAGATTGGTTCCTTGGAACAAAAAGGCAGTATAAATTTTGCTTATCCTATTATCACTAATTTGCTTAAATGGCTCTACCACCACCACCTGTTTCACCAGCCAGCCAGGGACAAAGTACTCAAGAAGTCCAAAGAATTTTGATGCTGCAGAAGTCTCTAATGAAGCTTTTCCAGTTCCTAGGCAAATCAAATCCACCTGTTCCTATTTTGCCACACAGCTTTCAATTACTTATGTTAATAGAAGGCAAGAGGGGGGCACAATTTTCAATTATCCACGCTAAGCCGCAACACATTCACTCCTGAAAAGGTCTCTCTAAACTGAAATTTGGTGTCTGAAACCCCCTATTCCCATTCACTGCTATATAATTCCAGATGTAGTCTGAGATGGCAAACTAAGGACACAATGAACCAATGCCTATTCTCTATCATGGCCTATAGCTGAGGGAAGAACTATGGTCTGGAGGCTAACAAAAAGGCCAAAGAGGGAATTTAAATCCAGTCAGGGCCAGGACTAGGGTAAGACAAGAGAGGCTGGTGGCGTGCACAATTTCAGGAGGTGAGGTCCTGAAACCAACCCGAGAAGGAACATCTCACGGTACTTCCAAATTTGTTTTAAAAGGCTAGGATTAAAACTTTTAGGACTTCCCTGGTAGCCCAGTGGATAAAGAATGTCCACCTGCCAATGCAGGGGACACGGGTTCAATCCCTGGCCCAGGAAGATTCCACATGCTCTGGAGCAACTAAGCCTGTGCACCAACGACTGAAGTCCATATCTAGTCTGTGCTCCACAACAAGAGAAGGCACTGCAATGGGAAGCCCGTGCGCTGCAAAGAGCAGATAACAATAAAACTGCAAATAAAACCTCTCTTCTCGTTTTTCTTTGTACCATTTGTTATTTGAAAAATAATAAAGGAGAAAGTGGAAGTAATGATTACCCATAATTTTGTCACACTTTTGAGAAATAAAATCTCCCTCATTATAACTACTGTGAAAATCTAGTCATTGTTACTAACCGTTTGGTGCATGCTTCGGGCCCTTTTCCTTTCACACACACACACATACACACACACACACACACTCACACACCCTCACTCCCTCACTCATTCATATATATTTTTACTTAAAAAAATGAATCATCTTTAGCACTTACTTAAATTTAAAGAAGCATTCCCTTCAGCAATGTTAAGGGTCATCATCTCCTTAAACTGTACACCTCAGGTGTCTCTCTTCCTTCATCCTGCTCCCAAACCTGTTATATACATCATCTTGGTGTCCTTGCTTACTTTACCTGCTGATTGACATTTTTTTATTGAGTCACCATAGTATCATTGTCTGGATAATATAGGAACCAAGTTTCTGTTAAGACTTTTCTCTCCCTCTTCATCAGCTTCCTTGCTTCCTTCCTTTCACTTCCTGTTCATTCACAAGAAGCAGGAAACAGAGTAGGTAAGTGTTGGCTCACCTTAATGGTGTTGGAATAAACAAGGCATAGAGACACTAATTGGCCTTTAGAGGCTGGCAGCAAAGGTGAGCCCCCTCTCAGGACTCAGGAGTCTAAGGATATTGCTGGCAATCAGCACTGCGGAAGGAGAGGTGCTCTCAAGCTGTACCCCAGAAGACAAGAGCCAAGGGCCAATAGCCAGAGCTCGTCTCCCATCACTGGAGAAGCCAAAGAACTGTGAGGGGTCCTGGCCTTACACCCTTCTGGGTGGTCCAAATGGCTAACCATACCCAAAGTCTGAACAGTCTGCTGTTACAAATTCCTCACCTCAGTTAGAAATTTTGAACTCATCCTCAAAAAAGACTTCCACAAAGAAGTTGGCAGGGCCTTATTGCTATTGCAAGCAGAAAAGATGGCTCCCCATATTTTAAGCCAGGAGCCCCTGGAGCCCACTCACCTGCAGTGAGGCTGTTATGACTTGTAGCTGCTTGGGCCCTTGGGGTGCTAGGGTTATTTTATGGAGGTTGTGGCACAGGTTAAAAGTCTTTATATTTGTGGCTCAGATGGTAAAGAATTTGCCTGCAATGCAGGAGACTGGGGTTCAGCCCCTGGGTCGGGAAGATCCCCTGGAAAAGGGAATGGCAACCCACTCCAGTCTTCTTGCCTGGAGAATTCCAGGGACAGAGCAGCCTGGCAGGCTACAGTCTATAAGGTCGCAAAGAGTTGGACACAACTGAGCGTCTAACACTTCCACTCTTAAGACTACACTTTTAGGGATCATTTCTATAGTCTACTTATAGAATAAGCAGGACCTGCAAAGGTCCCAGTGAGCACAATGGTAAGGGCAGGTGCTGGGGTGGTGCTACATCAGACTCTGGGTGATTCAACATCAGTTGGTCTATAAGCCTATGAAGAGATTTGCCCCTTTGATTCATTGGTTCTTTTTACTTCCCTGATACTCTAGGCCTCCACTCCAACTCTGTAGCCTAGTTAACTTCTGCTTAAATCTTTTGCAGTTCAGGTTAATGGTAACATATCAGCTCCCATACACTGAATGCATTCAAAGAAGCCAGAGCACTGCCTGGGACCCAAGACGTGTCGCCTGCAGCATTCTGCTCTATATGGACCCACTGTTCCAAATGAAAACCGTGAGGCAGCTAAACAAATTCAATCCCTGCAGAAAATGATTTGGTGATATCCAAAAACAGGGAAGCTACATATATGCCTGGAATTCTAGTGCCAGTATACATCATGCCAAAATTCACATGTATACAGAAAGGTGTCTGCAAAGATGTTCACTGTAGCACTGCTTACAATGGTAAAAAAAAAAAATGAGACACAGTTCAAAGTGTCTATTAGTAGGGGAAAGAGATAAATAGTATGTACCATTTTTACACAGCATTTAGAGAATGAATTAGCATTTATCTCAAAGAGAGAAAACTCAGTAGAAAAACATGTTGAAAAATGTGAGTGCACGCTGAGAGCCTTTATGGACACACACACCAGATGGCCATTTGCGGTAACAAATGGAATTGGGGAGAACCCCAAAGAGGATTTCAGTGTTAACATGAAGAAGAGAGAGGTCAAACAACAATGTTAACTGTCACATAAATACATATACATGTCTACATATACACATGAAAAATTACAGCGAAACATACAACATATGCACTCCAAATATACACATTTTTGCCCTAATTCTGTTTTCAAAAAAAAAGGAAGAGAAGAAAGAGAGAGGGCACATTTTAGGAAGTCAGAAGAATTCCTTCACATTGTCTTAAGGATCCTGAAAAAGCTCTGTGTATGTCAAAGGCTGATAGCAGGTGACAGGAAAGAGAAAAGAGTTCTTAAAATGGAGCCTAGCAATCTCCTTTTCATTTTCATTTATACATATATTAATAAATTTATATGTCATTTATATATATAAATGAATGTATTATCATTTATATGTAAAAATTAATTTATATCTCATTTATATATATATATATATATATCTTGAGTACAGTAGAGTTAAGCCTTTTACATTGGTGACTTTTTAAAAAAAATTTTATTTTATATTGGAGCATAGTGGTAGCTCAGAGGGTAAAGAACGCCTGCAATGCGGGAGACCTGGGTTCAATCCCTGGTTAGGAATATCACCTGGAGAAGGGTATGGCTCCTCAATCCATTTTAAAACGTATTGAGAAGCATTTAAAAAGGAATGTAAAGTAAATGAAACTTGCAATTTTAATGTAAAAGTCTATTTCCCTTTGCCCAAAAGTGAATAGCTAACAGTGGCTCTTAAAAGAAAATTTTATATCTTGATGATGATAAAGTCACTTTATACAATGTTTATTTACAAAGCTCTATAAAATGTTGATCCTATAATAGAACAATAATTACACTGTACAATGTACAGCTGAAATGTTAAAGGCACACTTGCTGAACTTATAAAACTCTTATTCTAGGTAACAATTAACTTCAGTGGAACAATTCCAGTGTTTTAATTAAAGAATTTGAAAAAGAATAGATACATGTATAACTGAATCACTGTGCTGTATACCTGAAACTAAACACAACATTGTTAATCAACTGAAAATGAAAGTGAAAGTTGCTCAGTTGAGTCTGACTCTCTGCGACCCCATGGACTCTAGCCTGCCAGGCGCCTCTGTCCATGGAATTCTCCAGGCCAGAATACTGGATTGGGCAGCCATTCCCTGCTCCAAGTGATCTTCCTAACCAGGGATCAAACCCAGGTCTCACACATCGCAGGCAGATTCTTTACCACTATGCTCCAATATAAAATAATTTTTTTTAAAAAAAGTCACCAATGTAGAAAAACATAGTTTTAAACTATCAAGACTTTGTAATCCATTATCTAATGATGATATCCTCTCTGCTTTCCCAAGCAGAGTCAAGGTACCCCTTCAGGGTTCCCATAGCCCTTAACTCATACTTGAGATTAGCACACAGATCTATGCTGTAGGTTACCTATAATCACATCCATGCCCCCCATCCAGGCTATCAATTCCTCCCAACAGGAAAGAGATCATGCTCTCTTTGATACCTGTATCTAGCACAGTACCTGGCACTGTACTTGTATTTATCAAGCTGCAGGCACTCGATAAATATTCCTTTGAATTAGTTAGCATAACCAAACAAGTCTTAAACTTGAAGACATCCAAAGAAGAGACAGTTTCCAGTGCAGAGTTGGCAGACTTGTCTCCAAAGGACCAGACAGTAAATATTTCAGGCTTTGAGGGCCATACAATTTTTCTTGCAACTTCTCAACCAGCCAGTGTAACTTGGAGGGCTGCCATAGATAATACATAAATTTTAAAAGTGCCTCTGTCCCAATAAAACTTCATGAACACTGAAATCTGAATTTCATGTAATTTTCACGTGTCATGAACTACTGTTCTTCTTTTGATTATTTGCAACTATTGACAACTGTACACAAACATTCTGAGCTTTTGGGCTGTATAAAAATTAGCAGCAGGGTTTTCCCACTCCAGCTGTAGCAGATCTGGGCAGATAGGCAGGAGGAAGAAGCTCAAGATACCAGACAAGCTGAAGTAGACTGAATCTAAGAAGAGAAGAAAGGGGTCTATGTTGAATAAAAACCCAGCGGACCTTCATAGTACCTAAAAATGGGACAAAGGACACAATCCAAAAATAAAAACAATGCAGTTTTTTCTTGCTGTTTTTTTTAAATTTTATTTTAAACAAGTTCTATCATAACAATAAAGCTCATATACAATGAACTAATGCCTAAGGAAGTCAGGAAAAAAACCTGAAATAATTAAAAGTCATTAGTAATACTAGTTAGGGGAAAAGACCAAAGCTTCTTGGATTAGTTTTACCCCTATCTCAAGCATTGCTAAGGTATATTCTAATGTATATTCTCCTTTCTCTCTGATCCCCATTCTCACATAGAAATCCAAATGAGCAAGATAAGTGGTCAAAAGATGGGAAGCAAAAGCTGAGAAAAGGGGTTAAGTGTCAGAATACCCAAAGATTGATTGTCCTGTCCTGTTTTACCAAGTCTTGTGCATAAAATCACAGATGTCTTCAAAATTAAAAGAGGCTCAGAATCAGAGTCTGCTCCATTCATTAAAAGTAGTTGTAACTTTGTAAATAGCACACATGGTCATTTTATAAAAATAAAGAAAGCAAGAGAAGAAAACACAAGCACCTAGAGATAACAACAGTTAAAGATACTGCTGGCTATCCTGTTTTTCTTTCAGTTAAGGTATTGCTGGCTATCCTGTTTTCCTTAACTACATTGTGTGTATGTATATATGTGCTTTTTTTAAATGCAAAAAAAAATTTTTTTTTTTTAATTTTGTAGATGGAAGCCTTGTATACCTGAGGTCTGGCACACTTGCTCAAGATCATGAATAAAATGACTTTTACCTATTGTGCCAACACTCTCTCCTGCCACCTCCTAAAAGAAATAAATCATCAGCACCTTGGATAAGTTAGTGCCTTGTTAGCACAGGTGCTCAATCAATTAATACACGCTGGCATGAATGAGGCCAACTGGGCTGTCCTGTTTACCTCAGTCAGGCACTGTCCAAGTCAGCTTCATCATAAAAGCTGCTAATTGTCAAGCAATAGAAAAGATCAATAAAGGAGATGGGTTTTGAAAAGATTTTTTAAAAATAAAAAACTGTTAGCTAGACTCATTGGGGAGGACCAAATTAATAAAATCAGAAATCAAAGAGAAATTAAAACTGATACCAAATAATAATAAGATTACTACAAACAGCTATGTGCCAGCAAATCAGACAACGTAGAAGAAATGGGTAAATTCCTAGAAACATTCTATCTCCCAAGACTGAACCAGGAAGAAACAGAAAAACAAAAAGATCAATTACTAGTAACCGGTAATCAAAAAACACCCACAAAACCAAAGTCCAGGACCAAATAGCTTTACAGGTAAACTCTACCAAACATTTAGAAGAGTTAGTATCTATTCTTCTCAAACTATTCCAAACAACTGAGAGGAAAGAATGCTTCTAAACTCATTCTACAAGGCCAGCATTCCCCTGATACTAAAAGCAGACTACTGCTACTGCTAAGTCACTTCAGTCGTGTCCGACTCTGTGCGACCCCGTAGATGGCAGCCCACCAGGCTCCCCCATCTCTGGGATTCTCCAGGCAAGAATACTGGAGTGGGCTGCCATTTCCTTCTCCAATGCATGAAAGTGAAAAGTGAAAGAGAAGTCGCTCAGTCCTGTCTGACCCTTAGTGACCCCATGGACTGCAGCCTTCCAGGCTCGGACTGCAGCCTTCCAGGCTCCTCCATCCATGGGATTTTCCAGGCAAGAGTACTGGAGTGGGGTGCTACTGCCTTCTCCGAAAAGCAGACTAAGACATTAAAAGAATTACAAGCCAATATCCCTGACACATATAGATGCAAAAATCCTCACGTAAAAACTAGCAAATTGAATTCAACAATACATTAAAAAAGGATCATACACCATGATCAAGCTGGATTTATCCCAAGCATGCAAGGATGATTTAACACCCAGAAATCAATCAACATGATATATGACATGAACAAAAATGAAGGATTAAAATCATATGATCATCCCAGTAATATCAGGAATAAGACAAGGATGCCCACTCTCCCCACTTTTATTCAATGTAATATTACAGATGACATGATACTATATAAAAACCCTAAAGACTCCACCAAGAAAACTTTAGAATTAATATGTGAATTCAGTATAGTTGCATGATACAATAGAAGTATACAGAAATCTACAGTGTTTCTATATGCTAATAATGATGTATCATAAATTAAGAAAAAACTCCACTTATAATTACATCAAAAGAATAAAATACTGAAGAATAAATTTAACCAAGAAGGTGAAAGATCTATACTCTAAAAAGTATGACAGTGATGAGAGAAATTAAAGATGACACAAATAAGTGGAAAGACAGTCCATGTTCAGAGATTAGAAGAATTAAAATTGTTGAAGTGTCCATACTAGCCAAAAAGCTTACCTATTCATGGCAATCTCTACCAAAATATTCATGGCATTTTCCACTGAACTAGAACATATAATCTTAAAAATCTGTATCGACTCACAAAAGATCCCAGTTGGCCAAAGTAATCTTGAAAAAGAAAGCTGGAGATATCACACTCCCTGGTTTTAAACTAAATTACAAAGCTACAGTAATCAAAACAGTATGTTACTGGAACAAAAGCAGATGCATAGCTCAACAGAACAGAATAGAGAGCTCAGAAATAAACCCACATGTATATGGTCAATTAGTCTACAACAAAAGTGGCAAGAATATACAATGGGGGAAAGACAGTCTCGTCAATGAATGATGCTAGGAAAACTGGACAGCTACATGCAAAAGAATAAAACTAGACCACTTTCATAGACCATATACAAAAACAAAACAACAAACAAAAAAATACCTCAAAATGGATTAAAGACTTAAATGTAAGACCTGAAACCATAAAACTCCTAGAAGAAAACATAGGCAGTAAAGCTTTTTGGCATCAGTCTTAGCGATATTTTTTAAGTAAGGGTAACAGAAACAAACAAATGGGACTACATCAAAATAAAAAGCTTTTTAATAACAAAGAAAACTATTAACAAATTGATGGCAACCTACTAAACAGCAAAAGATATTTGCAAATGTTATGTCTGATAAGAGATTAATATCAAAATATATAGAGAATTCATACAACTCATTATCAAAAACCAAAAAATCTGATTAAAATATGGGCAAAAAAAGAGAATAGACATTTTGCCAAAGAGGATATATAGATATCCAACAGGCACATGGGAAGATAGTCAACATCACTAATCATCACAGAAATGCAAATCAAAACCACAATGATATACATCACCTCACATGTATGAGAATGGCTATTATCAAAAAGACAAAACCTAAGTGTCGGTGAGGATAGAGAGAAAAGGGAGCCTTTGTGTACTGTTGGAGGGAATGTAAATTGGTACAACCACTATGGAAAACGGTATGACGGTTTCTCAAAAAAGACAGAACTGCCATGTGATCCAGCAGTTCTATTTCTGGGTATTTATCTGGTGACAAGAAAAACAGTAATTTGAAAAGATATATGCACATCAATGTTCACTGCAGCATTATCTACAACAGACAAGATACAGAAGTAACCTAAGTGTCCAATGATGCATGAATGGATAAAGAAGGTGTGATACACACACACTGAAATTTTACTCAACGTAAAAAAATAATGAAAATTTTCCATTTGTGACAACATGGATTGACCTAGAGGGTATTATGCTAAGTGAAGTAAGTCAGACAGAGAAGGACAAATACTTTTGATTTCACTGACATTCAGAATCTAAAAAACAAAACAAACAAACAAACAACAAAATAGAGACATGCATAAAAACAGAACAAACCAGTGGTCACCAGAGGGGAGGAGTGAGGGTGGGGGGCAAAACAGGTGAAGGGAATTAAAGAGTACATAATTCTAGTAGCAAAATAAATTAAGTCACGAGGACAGAATGTACAGTACAGGTAATATAGTCAAGAACATTACAGTAACTTTTGGTGACAGATGGTAAATTGACTTAGTGTGGTGATCATTTAGTAATATATAAAAATAGTAAACCACTATGTTATACACATGGAACCAATATGGTATTTTTAAGTCAATTATACTTCAGTAAACCTATGGTTTTGCCCATGTTCTCTTCCTCTTTAACCATCTGGTATGGCCAGGGAGATGGACTGTGTGAGACATGCAACAATGCTGGGAGAAAAGCTTGCGCATGTGGCATGCAAAGCAGTTTAGGTGGTAATTCAAGTGAGAAGGAAAGTGTGGCTCTTAAAGCAGCAAAATGTTAAGGTTATCTTTCAATAGTGAGAAAAAGAAAATCCGACTAGCCTGCTAGACTAAGAGGCAGGTTTGAAATGGGAAACCCCCATTTGCTTGGTGACCTAAGGAAATGTGTTCAAGTGTGTCTAGTTCTGGGACATGGTTAACCAAGCTCACACCTTCACTCCTTCAACCACCCCTGAAGGTGATTCTGGGCCCAGGGTGTGTATGAAGACATGCTCTGAAGGGAGACCACAGGCTCCTGTCAAGAGCTAGCTCATGAAAAACAGAATCAAGCATTCTGGGGAACTGAGCCGTGCAACCAGGTATTAGAGAAATATCTGAAAGCAATGTTTGTTTTTTTCTATCCCACCAGCTACAAAACAATGTATAATAGAGTTATCCAGGCATTTATAAGAAATGTGTTTCAGCAAACACAACTCTTGTGACTACCTAATATTTTCACTTGCCTGGCAACCTTTGAATGATAGCCTCCAATTTTTCCTTAGACTGCCCTCTCCCGTGACATGCAGTTCTAACAAGAATGTTAGCTGAGTACCCGGCTACCACCTCACCACAGAAGTTGAGGGCATTACACAAGGGAGGTCACTGCACTCTCTTTATTAGAAACATTAACCTGTAGTGGAACCATAAGAAGAAAAGGTGGTCAGAGGTGAGACATTCAAAAAGTAGTGCTCCAGGGCCAGCATGAGTTCCCTGGACATTTTCTACCCTTTAGTTCATTCATTATTCGACAAATACGCAAAGCTTCGCTGCAAGCAGTGTGGTGACAGACAAATTTTCAACCTCAAACTGTTTATACTTCAGTGCAAAGAAAACAACAATAAATAAGTCAAACACATACTATATTAGACAGTGATACATGCTATGGAAAAAAAAAATCAGCAGTGGTCATGGGTAGGGAGCACTGGAGCTGCAGGCTGCAATTCTAGAGCAAGACCTCACTGTAGAGAGAGAGGAGCGAGAGTGGGCAGAGCAGTTCTAAGGATTAAAGTCTTGCGGTACAGAAAACGAGATGGAAAACGAGCCGCCAAGGAGACAGAGGGGAAAACTATTGGAGCCAAACCCTTCTGGATGCAGCTGCAGATCAGCTATTCTGCCCCAGTGATGGAACTACCTTTAGGGAGGAGCGCCGAGCATTCCTCTAGCACACAATGGAGGGAAAGTAGAAACATGGGCACAGGTGTCATGGACTGTAGACATTCTCCTGTCGTACCTATTCTGTCAATGAAACAGGAAGCAAGATCTGAGAGAATCACCTAGAGAAGAGTAAAACGGCACAGGGACATGGAGTAGGATGCAAGGCACATAACTGCCCTTGAGGTTGTGTTCCAACAGCTAGCTGATAGCTCAACTCTGTTTTTGGTTACTCCCAGAGGACTGCCAGTAAATTCCCTTCTTTTTAAAAACTAGCGACAGTTGACTTTTGTTGTTTACAGGCAAAGATCTAATACACCAGTTCTTCCTTGAGGCCTTAAGGTTACCCCAATTTCTCACTGAAAGTCTGACTTTAATGAAACTGATTCTGTTCTATCAGACTATGCATCTCCAGGTATATAAGAGTCGCTTGCAATGGACCAACCAGCCAAATATGATGGGTTCCTCTACCACTTACTGAAAGAACCAAGACATATTGATTTATACTTATGATACCTAACTGGTAGCCCTAAACCCACATGCTAAACTGCTGAAAGAACAGCATTTCAATCCATGGGAGAAAGCAGGAAGGATTGATACCGAAATTCAAATTGCCTTAGTGTTTCTTCAGACCCTCTTTTGAGTTAAACAGTCAAAGTGTCTACCAAGACGGAATGAAGATAAACATATATACAACTGTCCTTAGAGCTCAGATTAATACTTCATTACAGATTTTACAGACTCAGGGAAGGAAACCCACATGAAGACTGCATAGAGGGGGAAATTGGAAGCAGAGAGAACCATTCTCACACTGGATGAGACTTTAATCTGGGAATGGCATCTGAGAGGCAGTCACGCTAAGAAAGAAGATAAGTCAGACTCTCCCACAAAGAGAAACATTTCGAAGATCACAAAGAAGACTGGGAATTTCCAGACCGTGCAGACTAAGATGAGTCCTCATGATATAACGTGTTGTTCCCCCTCCAGGAAATTAAGAGTTATTAAATTGCAGCAAAGACAGCTGCTTCTGAGATGAAATCAGCCTTGCAACACCAAGAAGCAAGAGACTGAGGGTGAGGAGTCTATAACCTCCCATGGAGATCAGCGCCACACAGCTCGTTCTTTCAAACAGGTGTGCTGCCCCACAGGACATCTGAATCATGGACACTCACAGGACACTGTAAGGCTTTGTGTAAAGTGTGACCTGAGAGCAGATAGCAACAGCTTTCTCCTGGCTGACCCCTCGCTGGCTCACCCTTTGCTAGGAAGAGGGAGAGAGATTCTCAGTCCTTTGGGCCAAACATGCACAAACTGCCGAGAAAACAAAAGCCAAGTAAAAGTAAACACATATACACATGCAAATCTCCCAAGTGGGTCAGAGTCCTGTGTGCTACTTTTCAGCATTCAGCCCTAAGGATTTTGCTTGCCAAGAACAGAACTGTGGAGAAAGCCCCATCCCATCAGTAAGAATGCCTTGCTTGGATTTAATCATTAGAATAATTTCACCATCTTCCCTCACCTTAAGGTACAGCTCCATGACTCTTCTTCCTCCATCCCCTGATTTCTCAAATACACTGTAAAAGTCTACATGGACAATGGATATACTACTTGCCAGATGCTCTTTTAAGAGGTTTAGGTGGATGAGTTAACTAAATTCTCACAAAGACTCTAAGAGAATACATGCTATTATTGTCTTTAGTTTTCCCAGAAAAAAGAGCCTGAGGTGACGGCATAGATGATTCTGTGCTTCTAGGGGGCTTCTTGGGAGGAACAAGGCAGGGAAGTTAACCCCTTCTTGGTTCAAGCACCAATAGCTGCTCATCTCTTGGGATCATCTCCCAAGAAGCTACCTAATGACTGCTATTCAGGACACCCAGCTCTAACCTTCTGTTAGTCAACGGTTTCCCCTTGGAGGGTTTGTTTTGTTTTGTTTTGTTTTTAAATACTCCTTTGCTTCCAGGCCATATGAATGTGGATGGCAGCTTGCGTCATGTCTCCCTGGGCTAGCAGGTAAGAGGAGGGGCACACAGTATGTGCATGAGGCTATAAGCTATCAAGCTGCACCTGCACAAAATGAGTTGAAGGCTACACAACCAGTACCCACAGCGCTGGATGAAATATGCACAGGAGAAGCCAGAAGAATCTGATATGCTAATTTAAATGTTTCTGATACAATTATTATGTATCCTTATTCAGATAAGAAAAGTGAAAGTGAAGTCGCTTAGTCGTGTCTGATTCTTCGCGACCCCGTGGACAGGAGCCTGCACCAGGCTCCTCTGTCCATGGGATTTTCTAGGCAAGAGTACTGGAGTGGGTTGCCATTTCCTTCTCCAGGGATTCTTCCCTATCCAGGGATCGAACCCAGGTCTCCTCCATTGTAGACAGACCCTTTACCATCTGAGCCACCAGGGAAGTCCAGATGAGAAAACTTGGTCATAAATCAGTGAAGACATTCACACAAGGTTTCAGAAGAGATGGGTAAAACTAGGTAGTCTGGCTCCAGAATGTTCTCTCTTCACCACTGTGCCCAAGCACCTTAGACGAACTACAGTTACCCCAAAGTCTGCCAGTTGCCTCACTGCAGCTGCCCTGTTTGAGCCACAACAGTCAGGAGTTCGTTGAAAAACCAGTCAGTGTAAGAAAATAAGTATCACAGATAATGTTCACTGTGCAATGCAAAGAGGATGCGGTGAGAGAGGGCTTCAGTGCACAAAACAGTGCCAGTGAATCAGTCACTGACACTGAGCCAAAGAGAGACCTTTAATGAAACCAACCCCTGGGGCCAACACGTAAGAAAGCTGGCTCATAAGAGCGGAGATACATGAAAGAGAGATTAAAAAGACAAAGAAAAAAGATCAACGAAACTAAGAGCTGGCTTTTAAAAAGGTAAATAGAAAAGACAAACCTTTAGCTAGACTCATCAAGAGAAAGAGAGAGGGGACTCAAAATTAGAAAAGGAAGGAAGGGAGAAAGAAAGAAGAAGGAAGGATGGGAAGAAATCTGGCTCTGGTAAGGGCTGACAAAAAAGAAACAAAGTTGTGCTCACGCTTGATGATACTCTCACTTCCATAAGATCCTGAAATAATAGGGGGCAGCCACTGAGAGGAAGACAGCATCCTCTCCTTTGCTCCTCCCTGAATTTGAAAAGGAACTCCACAGGTGACTCCAGGGGTTCAGAAGAGGAAGCATCAGAGTTGTATCAAAAACCAGGAAAGTCTCTGAGAAAATTAACCCAAACAGAAGTGGAACAAATCAAAACAAACAAGAGAACTAAATCAAAGAAGCTCTAAGACTACTGAGCATTAACAGCTTGAAGCCAAGCATTTCCCCTTTCAGAATGCGTATTTCTTATGATGTGAAAGATTCAGTTCCTTGAATTCAGAAATTTTGTTGATATTTTTTTTTAAAGCAAAACATCTGAACTTGTATCTTTCCTTCTCTAACCCTGAAGGCTGGAAGGTCACAAAAGAGAGAAATTCCTGGGTTGAAAGTAAGTGACGTCTGGCAAGTAGGCTGAGTAAGGCTTGAGTTCTGACGTCACCTGCATTTCCATTAATTTAAAGTCCTAAAGTGCTAATGCCTGTTTGCTTCAAAATATGTGCTTGTCCTCTTTGTAGTGGCCCTTTAAATAGATTTTCCTTTGGTTCCACCAAAAATAGCTAGAGAAGGTCCTTTGAGAATTCCATTCTTAGTCTTAAAAAAATGCACTCTCTTCCCTGCCCCATACACATAAACAGGCCTGGAAGCAGTATCTCCTACTTCTTCCAGGGACCTCCAATCTATCAAAAACAATAAATCTTTCAGGATTAAAACAGAACTGGTCAGGGAAACAATTTTGCCAGCCCATTTCTGCTTGTTCATTATGGGATCACCAAATATCAAGGTCCTCTTGTGAGATGAGCAGATAGTCAGGCCAATGGCTGAACATCCAAGTGTCTGCCCAGGGTCAGGCAGGTAGGGGGCAGGAAAGAAATAGGCCAGGCACAATAGGGACTATTGTTGTTATTATTTGGTTGCTAAGTTCTGTCCAACTCTTTGATTGCAAAGTTGCAACTCTTTGCAATCAAAGAGTTGGACACAGCCGGAACTATAGCATGCCAGGCTCCTCTGTCCTCCACTATCTCTCAGGGTTTATTCAAATTCATGTCCGTGGGGTCAGGGATGCTATTTAACCATCTCATCCTCTGCCACCAGCTTCTCCTTTTGCCTTCAATCTTTGAACTAGGCAAACTGAAGAAGGCATGCCCAAGGGATAGGGTGTAGCTCTCACTCAGTTCCAGACAATTGCTCACAAGAAGATCTGAAGTTTTCCAAGTAAAATGACCCCTGTTAAAAATGCTGGAAACCTGTCCAAATTTTAAAAACAGCAATGTGTGGGACAACAATACCAAATAGAGCACATGTGTGGGCTGCTCTGGCTGGAGGCCCTTGTTTGCAACTTCTAGGTAAGACACAAAGATAAAGGAAGACAGACTTCCTGTCCCCTGACAGCTTATGACCTAGTAGGAGTGAGAAGCTGCACACCCTGTAAACTGTCCCCCAGGGTGAATGTGATACACATTAAAAGAGGAATAAGCAGAGGCTATGGGAGTTCAGGCTAAAGAAAAAGGGAGACTCTGGCTGGCAGAAGCTGGGGAGGGACCTTTCCTAACACACGGTGGGGAAGGAGAAGGTTGAGATGGGGGGTGCTGCATGCTTCTACCCAACAAATACTCATGCATGTTCACTGTGCGCCAGGCAGTAGAGATGCAATGTGATCACAAGTGATGAAGATAAGGCTGCAAAGTCTGAAAGTCCCAGTCCAGAGAAGGCCTTGGGAGGCCATATCCAGAGTTCTGTGTTAAGAGCAGGGGGAAAGCTGCCTTTGAAGTCTTTTTTAAGCAGGGGAATCACATGTTGGGATCTGCAGTGTTCCAAGTTTCCCCAGCCACAGAGCATGCATTCTGTGGCCTGGCAGGGAGCCAGAGCTCCACCAGCCAGAGCAAGCTGGGAAGCAGTCTAGGGAAGAGATGACGACAGCTTGACCTAGGCTGGCAGTAATGGACACGAAGGAAACTGGATGAATTCACAAGATGGTGAGGGGTTAAAATCACGGGAACGATCTGTTCGGGATAGCAGTCAGTGAAGCAGAAGCCAAAGAGGCCTGGAGAATGTGGCCAATGTGGCCTGTGGGGTTCTCAGGCCACATCATCCGTGGCCCAGCAGCCTGGCAATTCTGCGCCAGCAGCAGTAGGTATCTAGTGGTTACTAGAGAGAAGAAGGTTCTGAAGCCAGGGTGTATGTCTGAGGAAAGGCTGCCAGAGAAGCTCACAGGAGCTTTTCATCTTAGAAAGCCATCATCTCAAAAGTACTGTTTCCTTCTAAATGTGCTTTATAAAATTCCACACCTATTTTGTTTGGACTAGCCTTGATGGCAAGGAAATGGAAAGCACTGCTCATGTGTTCAACAGCTCTTCAAGAAGCTAAATCTTCTAGATTTGGGGTGAAAGAAGAAGGAATAGCAGAGTATCTGTAAGATATATGCTAACGTCAAGTATCCACTTCTTTACATTTTAACCTTGAGAACTTCAGAAATGCTAGTTAACTACCAGGGTCCAACCTCCTTGGTGCTAAGGCCTAACAATGATTTTCTTTATAACCACAGGCATCTTTGCCGGTGGCTGCGACTGGTGCACTAAGCGTGGCCGAGAGGAGCTACCCCACGTCTGAGGTCAGGGGCAGAAGCCGGGAGGACTCCATGCCCGAAGGACGGCAGCCAAGAGGAGTTACCCCACATCCAAGGTCAGGGGCAGCGGCCGAGAGTGCTAGGCTGCAATGGCATAGGAACGTCCGAGAGGAGCTACCCCGCATCCGAGGTCAGGAACAGCGGCTGGGAGGAGCCACCCCGCGCCTGAGGCCAGCAGCGGCGGCCGGGAGGAGCAATCCCACATCCAAGGAGCGGTGGCTGCGCGGGTGCAGGAGGGCCTAGAGGAGCTATCCCACACTGAAGGTCAGGAAGGGCGGTGGTGAGGAGATACCCTTCGTCCAAGGTAAGGAGCACCGGCTGCACTTTGTTGGAGCAGCCATGAAGAGATACCCCACGCCCAAGGTAAGAGAAACCCAAGTAAGATGGTAGGTGTTGCAAGAGGGTATCAGAGGGCAGACACACTGAAACCATACTCACAGAAAACTAGTCAATCTAATCACGCTACGACCACAGCCTTGTCTAACTCAATGAAACTAAGCCATGCCCACGGGGCTACCCAAGACAGGCGGGTCATGGTGGAGAGGTCTGACAGAATGTGGTCCACTGGAGAAGGGAATGGCAAACCACTTCAGTATTCTTGCCTTGAGAACCCCATGAACAGTATGAAAAGGCAAAATGATAGGATACTGAAAGAGGAACTCCCCAGGTCAGTAGGTGGCCAACACGCTACTAAAGATCAGTGGAGAAATAACTTCAGAAAGAATGAAGGGATGGAGCCAAAGCAAAAACAATATCCAGCTGTGGATGTGACTGGTGATAGAAGCAAGGTCCGATGCTGTAAAGAGCAATATTCCATAGGAACCTGGAATGTCAGGCCCATAAATCAAGGCAAATTGGAAGTGGTCAAACAAGAGATGGCAAGAGTGAATGTCGACATTCTAGCAATCAGCAAGCTAAAATGGACTGAATAAGTGAATTTAACTCAGATGAGCATTATATCTACTACTGTGGGCAGGAATCCCTCAGAAGAAATGGAGTAGCCATCATGGTCAACAAAAGAGCCCGAAATGCAGTACCTGGATGCAATCTCAAAAACGACAAAATGACCTCTGTTCCTTTGCAAGGCAAACCATTCAACATCATGGTAATCCAAGTCTATGCCCCAAACAGTAACGCTGAAGAAGCTGAAGTTGAACAGTTCTATTAAGACCTACAAGACCTTTTAGAACTAACACCCAAAAAGGATGTCCTTTTCATTATAGGGGACTGGAATGCAAAAAGTAGGAAGTCAAGAAACACCTGGAGTAACAGGCAAATTTGGTCTTGGAATGCAGAATGAAGCAGGGCAAAGACTAATAGAGTTTTGCCAAGAAAATGCACTGGTTATAGCAAACACCCTCCTCCAACACAAGAGAAGACTCTACACATGGGCATCACCAGACGGTCAACACCGAAATCAGATTGATTATATTCTTTGCAGCCAAAGATGGAGAAGCTCTATACAGTCAACAAAAACCAGACCAGGAGCTGACTGTGGCTTAAATCATGAACTCCTTATTACCAAATTCAGACTTAAATTGAAGAAAGTAGGGAAAACCGCTAGACCATTCAGATATGACCTAAATAAAATCCCTTATGATTATACAGAAGAAGTGAGAAATAGATTTAAGGGCCTAGATCTGACAGCTAGAGTGACTGATGAACTATGGAATGAGGTTCATGACATTGTACAGGAGACAGGGATCAAGACCATCCCCATGGAAAAGAAATGCAAAAAAGCAAAATGGCTGTCTGGGGAGGCCTTACAAATAGCTGTGAAAGGAAGAGAGGCAAAAAGCAAAGGAGAAAAGGAGAGATATAAGCATCTGAATGCAGAGTTCCGAAGAATAGCAAGAAGAGATAAGAAAGCCTTCTTCAGCGATCAGTGCAAAGAAATAGAGGAAAACAACAGAATGGGAAAGACTAGAGATCTCTTCAAGAAAATTAGAGATACCAAGGGAACATTTCATGCAAAGCTGGGCTCAATAAAGGACAGAAATGGTATGGACCAAACAGAAGCAGAAGATATTAAGAAGAGGTGGCAAGAATACACAGAAGAACTATAGAAAAAAGATCTTCAAGACCCAGATAATCATGATGGTGTGATCACTCATCTAGAGCCAGACATCCTGAAATGTAGAGTCAAATGGGCCTTAGAAACCATCACTATGAACGAAGCTAGTGAAGGTGATGGAATTCCAGTTGAGCTATTTCAAATCCTAAAAGATGATGCTGTGAAAGTGCTGCACTCAATATGCCAGCAAATTTGGAAATCTCAGCAGTGGCCACAGGACTGGAAAAGGTCAGTTTTCATTCCAATCCCAAAGGAAGGCAATGCCAAAGAATGCTCAAACTACCACACAATTGCACTCATCTCACATGCTAGTAAAGTCATGCTCAAAATTCTCCAAGCCAGGCTTCAGCAATACATGAACCATGAACTTCCTGATGTTCAAGCTGGTTTTAGAAAAGGCAGAGGAACCAGAGATCAAATTGGCAACATCCACTGGATCATGGACAAAGCAAGAGAGTTCCAGAAAAACATCTATTTCTGCTTTATTGACTAGGCCAAAGCCTTTGACTGTGTGGATCACAATAAACTGTGGAAAATTCTGAAAGAGATGGGAATACCAGACCACCTGACTTGCCTCTTGAGAAGTCTGTATGCAGGTCAGGAAGCAACAGTTAGAACTGGACATGGAACAACAGATTGGTTCCAAATAGGAAAAGGAGTACATCAAGGCTGTATATTGTCACCTGCTTATTTAACTTCTATGCAGAGTACATCATGAGAAATGCTGGACTGGAAGAAACACAAGCTGGAATCAAGATGGCCAGGAGAAATATCAATAACCTCAGATATGCAGATGACACCACCCTTATAGCAGAAAGTGAAGAGGAACTAAAAGCCTCTTGATAAAAGTGAAAGTGGAAAGTGAAAAAGTTGGCTTAAAGCTCAACATTCGGAAAACGAAGATCATGGCATCCAGTCCCATCACTTCATGGGAAATAGATGGGGAAACAGTGGCTGACTTTTTTTGGGGGGGCTCCAAAATCACTGCAGATGGTGACTGCAGCCATGAAATTAAAAGACGCTTACTCCTTGGAAGAAAAGTTATGACCAACCTAGACAGCATATTCAAAAGCAGAGACATTACTTTGCCATCAAAGGTCCGTCTAGTCAAGGCTATGGTTTTTCCTATGGTCATGTATGGATGTGAGAGTTGGACTGTGAAGAAGGCTGAGCGCTGAAGAATTGATGCTTCTCCAACTGTGGTGTTGGAGAAGACTCTTGAGAGTCCCTTGGACTGCAAGGAGATCCAACCAGTCCATTCTGAAGGAGATCAGCCCTGGGATTTCTTCGGAAGGAATGATGCTGAAGCTGAAACTCCAGTACTTTGGCCACCTCATGCGAAGAGTTCACTCATTGGAAAATACTTTGATGCTGGGAAGGATTGGGGACAGTAGGAGAAGGGGATGACAGAGGATGAGATGGCTGGATGGCATCACTGACTTGATGGATGTGAATCTGAATGAACTCCAGGAGTTGGTGATGGACAGGGAGGCCTGGTGTGCTGTGATTCATGGGGTGGCAAAGAGTTGGACACGACTGAGTGACTGAACTGAACTGAACTGACTGATCTTACAGAAACCCAATTCGCTCTGCATGTAGATTAAGGAAATGTAAATAAATCCGTGATAACTTGCAGGGATGCCTGGAGGTACTCACACTAGATGGTCAACCCTTGATAACTTGTGGCAAAGAGTCTACATATTTTGATGAAGTCTCACTTGTATGCCAAGCATCTGCCCCACAATATTCCATGCATTCAACCATATTGCATTATGCATATAAATAGTGCATATTTAGTAAAAAAAAAAAAAAATTCATATATAAATGAACCCACACAGTTCAAATCCATGTTGTTCAGAGGGCAACTGCAATGCCTTTCTGCCCCTGGACAACCACTCATACTCATATGCAGAAATGCAATGTAACATCTTAATGATCTTGAGAGGGCTAGCCAACACAGTGAAGTTGGCTGTGACCAGGGCCATGGAAATAATGCAAGCACTTCATGAGCCAAGAAGTTAACCAACCCTCTGGACTTATTTTGTGTAATGAGACAATAGATTCCCTTGTATTGCATAAGCCACTGTAAACTGGATTTTCTGTTTCTTGCAGCCCAAAGCATCTCAAATGATATAGTACTTCTTTGGAAAAGCAAGAAAAGGGTTCCCTGAAAACACCTAGGAACGAAGGAACAGTTGCTTCAAAAGAGAAAAGAGACTAAGATTTATGTCTCAGTAAGTGTTTTGGGAAAACCAGCTGTGAAAAGGTACTGTTAATAGCCACTCTGGATGTAAGGAGAGCGCTCTAGAATCCTCCCATGCAGCATAAACACTGAAATAAAGTTCCAGTGAGCCACTGTGAATGGTATGTGTGGGGATATTCAACATACTTGGAATCATAATAATATGTAAACATCAGGGAATTACCATGAAATTAGTCTTTATTACTCATCTAATCTTATTTCCTTCTACATTTATAAGACTGGGGATTTTTTTTTTTTTTGCCCCCTTCCTACCTGATGAAAACAGAGACTCACATGATTGGAAGGGGAAGTCAGGAAACCAGGCTTAAAGAGGTTAAAAGATTTCCACAAGGTGCAACAGCCAGTTGGGGGCGATTTTCTTTATTATTAAAAATTCTTTGTGCGTTACTTTAGAACAAAATCATTTGCTGAACACCCAATTTAGTGAAAGGAGAATTGTAGAGACACAGGAAATCAAAATTGAATTTTTTTTTTTTGTAATTACATTATGTAAGTAAAATCTACTTTTTGAACTTGTTGCTTTGAGTTTCTTTTTCTTTATTTCTAATAGCCTCCTAAATACCAATCCATTCCTCCCAAAATCATTTATCCCTCCTAGAAAACTGCTTCATATGGCCATTCTCGAGCCCAGTAATTCTCAAAAGATTGCATCTGGTTTACCTGTGAAGTAAATCAGAAATGCAGATTCCCAGGCAGAGTCCAATTTAAAAGACTAAGGGTGAGGCCCAGCACTGTCCATGTAAACAAGCTCCCCAGGTGAGTGTAACTGTGCTTTGAAGCACATGACTCCAGACTGTATGCTTTATTCCATGTTCCAAATAGAAAACATCTAATTTTTACAGTAGATTTAAGCTGGAACAACAAAAATATGTGCAGAGCTGCCTATAATTTTTAGGTTCCCTCTGAGGTCTGAAACTGACCCAAGAGGTCTGTGATTTGGATGAACCCTGGCAATCATTTGCATGGAGGTTTGGAGTTTCTTTTCTTCCTTCCAAGACCTTCCCCCCACCCACCCCTCCGCCAATGCATTTCTAGTCGGGATTAAATACAAAATGTCTTAACTCTTCCTCTACAGCTAAAGGAAATCAATTTTTTAAAGTGTTTCAAGAGTGCTTTAAAAAGTACACAAAATATCTTCCCTTTGAACCAGACGCCTGGGACATACAGGGCAAACAGAGTAGGTAATGAGAGAAGTAAACACCAGGTTTTCCAGCAGAACCAACCCCGAAACTAAAACTTAGAAAGGAAGCTGACTGGTAAGTAGTGGACCAGAGGAACAATAGCTCAGGCATATCCTCGGATAAGTTTGAACCTGAGAAAACAGGAATGAAACAGACAAACCTCTTGTCCCAAGTTAACTTTCCCTTCTTGTTATATTTTAAAATAGGACAGTGTCATAAGTGAGAATAGAGAATTTATGTGGAATCTTAGACCTCTGGGTGCCAAAAGATTTCTTCAAACCAAAATAAATACTCCTTACTGGATTCAGCATGCATACAGGCTAAGTCGCTTCAGTCGTATACAACATTTTGCGACCTATGGACTATAGCCCACTACGCTCCTCTGTCCATGGGAATCTCCAGGTAAGAACACCAGAGGGGGCTGCCATGCCCTTCTCCAGGGTATCTTCCCAGCCCAGGGATCAAACCCACATCTCTTATGTCTCCTGCACTGGCAGGCAGATGAGTAGTACCATCTACTCTTCTCCACAAGAGATTTTAAATCTAGAGCTGCCAGAGACCAAGAACATAGCACACTGAGAACAGGAGTCTGTGTGTCCTACCACCAGCTCTAACCAACTCCCACTTACAACCATGAGGGCATGTCTATATGTAGATTTCTTAATGATTATATGACAAAGAACTGCCATAGAACCTCACAGGACCAAAATAAATCATTGTTAAGTATCAAAGATAACACAAAGTGCTCCAAAAATGCTATAAAATAAATAACTAACTTCAGCAACAAAATTGGTTTAAATTTGTTAGAAGGCAGAAAGTCAAGGTTACAATTTGAACACACACATTCCAGCTGTACTTCTCCTTGGCTTAGGGACAAAGACTGAACTTCATGGGGTGGGAAGAGAAGAGGGTGGAACCAGAGGGACAAAGTGAAGCATCCACCAGAGATGAATAACCTCAATGATTCAATACCCACCTTGAGGGTTTCAGATTTTTTTAATTTCTATTTATTTTTCTTTGAGGATCTCTAACAATCCTCAGGGCGTTTTAAAAATGGGAAGATTCAGTTCTGGCTCCTCTGGATCACCACTGACTCTTGGTCTCTCAGTCCAATTAAACTCTCATCATAACTGCACAGCTTGCAATGCCTAACTTCTTTCAGCTGCTTCCTATCCTTTCTCCAGCTGCTCCCAGCAGGTATGGAGGCCTTCTAACACTCAGTGGCCATAAAGCAGTCACAAACGAGCAACACTACACATACTAAGCCAGAGGGTGTACTTAGAACTTTCTCTGTTCTGGTGCAGGCCATTTAAGTGTATGCTGCTGCTGCTGCTCAGTCGCTTCAGTTGTGTCTGACTCTGTGCGACCCCACAGACAACAGCCCACCAGGCTCCGCCGTCCCTGGGATTCTCCAGGCAAGAATACTAACATCTAAACCAGCTTTTCCGTTTTGCAAATGCCTGACTGGGTTATGTGGAACAGGCACCACACTGTCATCTCAGAGAATCTGGAACTACTTTTTTTTTTTTTAAGTTTTTATTTTTACTTTATTTTACTTTACAATACTGTATTGGTTTTGCCATACATTGACATGAATCCACCATGGGTGTACATGCGATCCCAAACATGAACCCCCCTCCCACCTCCCTCCCCACAACATCTCTCTGGGTCATCCCCATGCACCAGCCCCAAGCATGCTGTATCCTGCATCGGACATAGACTGGTGATTCGATTCTTACATAATAGTATACATGTTTCAATGCCATTCTCCCAATTCATCCCACCCTCTCCCTCTCCCTCTGAGTCCAAAAGTCCGCTATACACATCTGTGTCTTTTTTGCTGTCTTGCATACAGGGTCATCACTGCCATCTTTCTAAATTCCATATATATGTGTTAGTATACTGTATTGGTGTTTTTCTTTCTGGCTTGCTTCACTCTGTATAATCGGCTCCAGTTTCATCCATCTCATCAGAACTGGTTCAAATGTATTCTTTTTAATGGCTGAGTAATACTCCATTGTGTATATGTACCACAGCTTTCTTATCCATTCATCTGCTGATGGACATCTAGGTTGCTTCCATGTCCTGGCTATTATAAACAGTGCTGCGATGAACATTGGGGTACATGTGTCTCTTTCAATTCTGGTTTCCTCGGTGTGTATGCCAAGCAGTGGGATTGCTGGGTCATATGGCAGTTCTATTTGCAATTTTTTAAGGAATCTCCACACTGTTCTCCATAGTGGCTGTACTAGTTTGCATTCCCACCAACAGTGTAAGAGGGTTCCCTTTTCTCCACACCCTCTCCAGCATTTATTGCTTGCAGATTTTTGGATCGCAGCCATTCTGACTGGTGTGAAGTGGTACCTCATTGTGGTCTTGATTTGCATTTCTCTAATAATAAGTGATGTTGAGCATCTTCTCATGTGTTTGTTAGCCATCCGTATGTCTTCTTTGGAGAAATGTCTATTTAGTTCTTTGGCCCATTTTTTGATTGGGTCGTTTATTTTTCTGGAATTGAGTTGCATAAGTTGCTTGTATATTTTTGAGATTAGTTGTTTGTCAGTTGCTTCATTTGCTATTATTTTCTCCCATTCTGAAGGCTGTCTTTTCACCTTGCTTATATTTTCCTTTGTTGTGCAGAAGCTTTTAATTTTAATTAGATCCCATTTGTTTATTTTTGCTTTTATTTCCAGAATTCTAGGAGGTGGATCATAGAGGATCCTGCTGTGATTTATGTCGGAGAGTGTTTTGCCTATGTTCTCCTCTAGGAGTTTTATAGTTCCTGGTCTTACATTTAGATCTTTAATCCATTTTGAGTTTATTTTCGTGTGCGGTATTAGAAAGTGATCTAGTTTCATTCTTTTACAAGAGGTTGACCAGTTTTCCCAGCACCACTTGTTAAAGAGATTGTCTTTACTCCATTGTATATTCTTGCCTCCTTTGTCAAAGATAAGGTGTCCATATGTGTGTGGATTTATCTCTGGGCTTTCTATTTTGTTCCATTGATCTATATGTCTGTCTTTGTGCCAGTACCATACTGTCTTGATGACTGTGGCTTTGTAGTAGAGCCTGAAGTCAGGCAAGTTGATTCCTCCAGTTTCATTCTTCTTTCTCAAGATTGCTTTGGCTATTCGAGGTTTTTTGTATTTCCATGCGAATCTTGAAATTATTTGTTCTAGTTCTGTGAAAAATATCGCTGGTAGCTTGATAGGGATTGCATTGAATCTGTAGATTGCTTTGGGTAGCATACTCATTTTCACTATATTGATTCTTCCGATCCATGAACATGGTATATTTCTCCATCTATTAGTGTCCTCTTTGATTTCTTTCATCAGTGTTTTATAGTTTTCTATATATAGGTCTTTAGTTTCTTTAGGTAGATATATTCCTAAGTATTTTATTCTTTTTGTTGCAATGGTGAATGGTATTGTTTCCTTAATTTCTTTTTCTACTTTCTCATTATTAGTGTATAGGAATGCAAGGGATTTCTGTGTAAAGCCCAGTTCTCATTATTTTCAACACACTATCAAGATTCTTTGACATCGGGGTGTGGGGGGGCATTCCCCTGTTCTCAGTTATGCTTAATTGTTTTTGAACATACAAGTTTGACGTGGTATGGCAAGAAAAAAAATGTGACTCAAAAT
This sequence comes from Ovis aries, assembly GCF_016772045.2. Taxonomy (NCBI): domain Eukaryota; kingdom Metazoa; phylum Chordata; class Mammalia; order Artiodactyla; family Bovidae; genus Ovis; species Ovis aries. The sequence goes on along the minus strand of NC_056058.1, from coordinate 51,773,047 downwards.
AAAATACAGCAACCCTTGACTCTGGCTGATTGCTTCTTAGCAGCATGCAAACCACTCTATGTTTATTCATCATTAACATCTGAGTACATTTTATGGTAACATCTATACTCTCTCTCCAAAATCAAGTGCTCAGTAGAAATATGGAGCTTCCTGGTAGCTCAGCTGGTAAAGAATCCACCTGCAATGCAGGAGACCCCAGTTCAATTTCTGGGTCAGGAAGATCAGCTGGAGAAGGGATAGGCTATCCACTCCAGTATTCTTAGGTTTTCCTGGTGGCTCAGCTGGAAAAGAATCCACCTGCAGTGAGAATGTCCTGGGTCCAATCCCTGGGTTGGGAAGATCCCCTGAAAAAAGGAATGGCTACCCACTCCAGTATCTGGCCCAGAGAATTCCATAGACTATACAGTCCATGGGGTTGCAAAGATTCAGACATGACTGGGTGTTTTTCAGGTTCCATTTTCAGTAGTAGAAATATGAAAACAAGCCATCATAATCTCCCTCAGCAAAGTATTTACCCAAAAGACATGACTTAATGGCAGAACAATGCATGCATAAGGGCTGGATTTACAATGTATCAGTTCCACAGAATGTCAAATTTATCAATTCGTGTTAACTGTTATAGTCTGTCTTTTCTTAGACTGTAGTCTCCAATCAAGAACATCCATCAAAGTTAAGAGAAGGTTGGAATATACACATATGCAGTGGCTGATACAATAAGGGGCATCAGCAAGGCCAATCCAAAACAGGTCAAGCAACAGTAAACACACAAGAATTTCAAATGGTTCCAAGACTATAAGTATTCCTAGCAGGAAAATCAAGTCCCCACTGACTTCCTCAGAAGGCAAATGGGCATTTGCCAATTCCTCTATTTTTTATACTACTTCAAGGGTTTTAACACATGTAACTTTTAAATTCAATGACATTATAGAGAAGGGGGAGACTACTACCCATATTTTTGACAGATGAAGAAACTAAGGAATTGAGAGGTCAGTGGCTTGTCCAGGGCTAGTTAAGTGGCTTGTTAAGAACAGAATCAACTTTAGAATTCAGGCCTCTTTATTTCGAATCCAAGTTCTCTAAACTTGTAACATATTCCTGTTTGCCCTCAATCATCACAAGAACATGTAACTCCTGAAAAGTCTGCTTTGTGATCTGGTAACATGGAGGACACACTTCTTGACTTCGATCATCACAATAGCACAAAGTGTCCTGCAAAACTGTGCCCAATGGCCTGACCGTATGGGAGCCTCCTCAGCCTACCCTGCAAAGCCTACTGCTGAGACCCACTGGAGTTAACATTTCACACATTTCTTTCCTATGCCTTCAGCATCCCTGACGCAACAGTGAGAAAGGGAAACATAAGCAGAACCAAAATCAGTTTTTGTGCTAAGATAAGAAATTTCCAGGGCTGAAGAAAGACCAGCAATTAGTCTTAAACCTACTTTGCCAAGTGGTTCATGAGCAGCTGTAACATCTGCCTGTTTTTCTCTGGGAGCCGATGAACAAGGCTGTGGATTTCAGAGACCCGAGACTCCTGGTTCTCCAGCTCTGCAAAGGAAGGAGGGAGGTAACACTGGATCAGAGTTACAACTAAATCAGTTTGCAAGACAAAAATCAGAGGAAAATAAAGGTGGGGCACAAGAGAGGGAAGATTTCTCACAGAGAAGACCCTGTTCTGTGTACTCATGACTAGACTGACTGGATCTAGAAGTGCTTTTTTTTTTTTTTTTTAATTTAAAAAAAAAAATTTATGTTTATTTTACTTTAAAATACTGTATTGGTTTTGCCATACATTGACATGAATCCACCATGGGTGTACATAGAAGTGCTTTTAATAATGCTTTCCATGACAAAGTTCATGAAAAAATAAGACTGTCCAAAAAATCAAGCCAAGACGGTGACGTACGGTAAGGAAACAGAACCTCCTCACTCAGGAGTGGGAATAAATTTGAGAGTGGCTGGCTCCCTAGAGTGGGAACTTTGTTTCAAGGAAGGAAGGAACTTGATGCACTCATTAAGTGATGAGCACATTGTACGTGAACAACACTGCAAGGGTTTCAAATATCAAAATAACATCTCAAGACTGCATCAAAGACATCAAAGGAAATGTCCAGTTATTTCCAATCACATGAAACAACCAGCTAGGGAGAAGAAAGAAACGGCAGTAAAATAAGGAAATGTTTCTGCCAACCTGTAACCTAAATCATGATCTGTCACATTCTAATGGCTGCACTTGGGTACGTGGCGTCATGTCTCTGGGAAACAGATTGATGGCACTCACCACACCTATTTATAGCTCTGAGGTGAGTTTTAATTAAAGAATGGTTGCTATGGGTTTGGAATTTCTCTGAGAAAGAAATCACATAAATACCATCTTTACTTTCAGCTTTCTCCCAGGTCTTTCTCCTGTTTTATGGGGGCCACTCTGCATGGATAAGGCCACCAGGACACGAGGTATTCTTTAATGAGGCCAGTAGCAGCTACCAGTGTAAACAAACTCAGATGGCTTAACGGAAGCAGGGAAAAGCACATACTATGGACATAACAGCACGGTGGGGATTTGTGCCAGATTTAAATCTGATAGAGAATCTTACTTCCCCGTACAGGAGGCCTGCCCCACGCAGAAAGATTCCAGTATGCTTAGGGTAGCTTGCACCTAATCCCTATGTATTTTAATACCAGTAATATAACGCCCAGGCTTGCATGATATAGCTGAAGACTGACCAGAAACTGTAAATACCAGCCATGATGGAAAAGAGGACCGAGAAGTTATATAAACCATGATGGAAAAGAGGACTGAGAAGTTATATAAACGGTGTCAGATTCAGGGAAACATCCCGTGCTCAATTTAGGTAATGGGCAAAGTCTGAGTCATTCCGAAAAATGTTACCTCCAGGGCCGGAAAAGGCCCCAGGAGTTAGAACTCCAATAATCAAAACTAGAAAGTCAAATTTGCTTTTTTCACCTCATCCCTTCCCTGTACCACTACCCTCCAGCTCACTTCTGAAGCTTCTCCCCTCTACTGTAAATTCAGTATGCTCACAAGGTCCTTAGCAAAACCCAACTTGGTTTTGCTTTCATTCTGTGAGTCTTATGAGTGTGAATATGGGTAGTTTACACACAGCACACAAGGGGTTAGGTAATACTTATTTGGGGATACTTTTCTTTGAAATAGAGAAATCTATTCCCTTTCCCTTAAAACTGTCACAAATAAAAAACTTACTTGCCGCTTTAATGAAACTTCTTTGAAACTGGTACATCATGAGTGGTCCTGGAAGCATTCTGGAATAAAAGGATATACACTAGTCAGTTTAACAAAAGCAGTCCTATTCTCACTACCCAGTAGCCTCCAGATGGCGGACTGTGTTACATTTCTCAAAGACAAAGATCATGGGCAAACGAGCAACTCAGTTTAGTTCAACTTAGTTTCCCTTTTGAAAGGGTCCTGAGATTTCACCTGAAATGTTCATTCTTTCTCCTTTTTTAAGGGAATAGACAAAACTTACGTTTCACAGTCACAAACCAGCAAAGTGCTAATGTAAAAGTCTAGCACAACTGAGAGATTTCCTTTTCAGTCAATGACTCACCCACAACAAGAGCATTTTAAGATGTGCCTGAAATACAGGCAACTAACCCAACTTTTGCAATCATCAGTCTTAAACTCTTGTCTTCCTGGAAGCTTGTTATTAATCACTTCATCTGGAAACACTATGTGAGACTTTTGTAGGTGTTTTTTATAGCAAATTCCCTATGCAGTATTGCTCCAGTATGCCAACCCTTAATATTAGGCATGACATAATCAAATTTTACCTGCTATCATAAAAAATATGTATATTTTATACACAGTGTCTATTAGCTAATTAATATCAAGATGCACAGATAAGTACTAAATATAAACCTCTAGCATCTAGGCTTTATATAATCTATTATGGTAGTATTTGGTGTATGAATATGTTTAACTGAAAATTTGAGTATTTTTACTGATAGTCCAAACAATAAGCTTCTCAACAGATTATCTATGGTCCTTGGTTCAGATTTCATTTTATTCTCACTGGATCCCCTGATTCAACTCTTAGTCATCACTTACATGACATCTTACTCTTGATACCAAGAGCCTTCCAGCAATTCCCCAACAGCCAATAAAACCGGCATCACCAATTCCTTTTCTGTGGCTTTCGAACCAAGTAAATCTTAACAGACTTGTAGAAATGCTTATGTAATTCCCGATTATAGTTCTCCTCTTTGTTTATGACTAGACCCCCACTTTCCTGCTCAAGAGGGACCACAGTGGAGAACTACAGCATCCCTATGCTTCACATCTAGCATGCCTTTCAGTCCACTTGGAAACTGAGATGTAAGCAGCTAGTCAATCACCCACTCCCTTAATAACCAAGGGAAGGGTAGGGGGCAGCAGGAGTAACACATGTATTATTATAAGAAAAGCAGTCTTCTCGCCAACAAAGTCATATTTTCCAATCTAAGCAGAAGGAGTTAAAAAGGAGTACCATTAAAGTTCTCATTTTTAAGGAGCAACATTAGCAATACACTATCTATGCAAGGTGCAGAACTCTCAGAATACACAGGGTATGTAATCACGCATTCTCAACACAATGGGATATGTGATTCCTTGTTTTCTTAGCTGATTACCCAAGCATTACAGGAAATACCATATTTGAGGTTCTGTTAAAGGCTGATCATCAGAGAGCTTCTCAAAAAGAGCAAAGCTTCCTAAATCACTCATGGCACCATTGCACAATGGCAATCCATCAACTCTGGATGATTTATAATTGGTTTGACCAGCTCAGCTAATTGCACCCACACATAAGCTGTTTCCACATCTCAAACTCCCACCCATCAGTCCTCTGGAGGCTGAAAATAAAACTGCTTGCTTCTTGATTGCATGATAACAAGCTGGCACCATGCCCTGCAAATGGAAAGTCCCTACCTTAGGTAGGTCTTCAAAGCACTAGTGATGGTCTTTATCTCCCACTCGGCACAGATATCCATTTCTGTTTCAGAAGCTGTTTTGGGGTCTAAAGAGAAGAAAAGACAATGGGTAAAACAGAGCAGAAAATATAGCTAAAAAACAACCATGCATAAAAGCATTCAACCTCCCTGCTAAACAAGGAAATCCAAAGTAAAAACAAAAATGACAGCTAGTTTTTCCTGATGGAATTAGAAAACTTTAAAAATCCAAATATCTACTGCTGGCAAAAATGCAGTGAAACTGATCCTCTCAGAAACTGCTGAACGCAGATGAATTAATGCAAGAGATGTAAGAAGAAATTTGGCAATATATATCAAGCCCTAAAAATGTTTATACACTTTGAAACAGTAATCCCACTTCTCACAACCCATCCTCAGGAAATAAGACAAGATGTGAGAAAGTTACATACGCTCAAAATGTCCACCCTACACTACTATTGATAACACCACAATACATTTTAAAAGAACAACCCAAACAGCCAATGATAGAATGATTAAATTAATCCTGGTCTACTCCTGATGGAATAGCATGCCACCTTTACATGAAAATGATAACTACATTGCAAAATGGAAAATGCCTGAATTATCATGCAATGTCAAGCAAAAAAAAAAAAAAAGATTCAAAGTTTTGTGAGAAACTCAAATGAATGAAAGCTGAAAGGAAATATTCTAAAAAGAAAAGTGTGGTTGGAGAATGGCAGAATTGTGTTTTTAATTTTTTTTAAAACTATGACTTGATTCCATTCCTTATATATTTTAAATTGCCCTAAACCAAGATGTGCAAAAAACAACCACCATAATTATATCAACTCCTGATCATTTTTTCATTTCCTCTGTGTATACTTCCAAACAAATGTGTGTATTTCAGATAAATGTATACTGTAAAAGAAGAGATAATTCTTGTAGTCTTTCTGAGCAGCACACAGGCAGGCAAGAGGAGAGGCAGAGGTTGGGAAACACGAACTGTTTCAGAAACCAGCAGAAACCTGGATTCTAGCTGGCAAGAAGTCAGAAGCAGAGTCTCTCAGTGCACTGAATGGACAATCCAGCTTCTTGCGATTTGCCTCCCAGCTCCCATTGCCATTTCTTTCTGCACAGCATTCAGTTCATTTTCAGCTGGGCTGCTACCCTTTTCATACACCTACTCCCCATGCTCAGGTGAGGCCCCACTCTTCCAGGTTGGGGCAGGGGGAGGATGAGATGTTTCTGAACCCAGGGACTGGTTCAGGGATGGTCCAAGACCTAAGCCAGGTCAGTCAGCATGAAGTCCAGGACTTCTCTAGGAAAGAAGAAAAAGCACTCGCTGTACACCTGGGGGGTGTGGGGGGGGGGGCTATACTGCTGCCCTGAATGCCACCACGTGGAGCCTGAGAGCATAGTCTGACAGACAAAGCCACGGGGAGAGGCTGAGAGTCTGGATGACATGGTCTGAGCCTCTGTAGACCACCATGCCTTTTTAATCAAATAAGCCAAAAAAGTCCCTTTTTGCTTAAGCCAATTAAGGTCAGGTTCTCTGCTCTTTACAATCCAAAGAGGTCTAAACGTTGCAGCAGGTAAATGGAGACAGCAACCAGACTCTCTCTTTCTGGACAGTCTCAGAAGAAAGAGGATCCTCCTGCAGGGCCCACAGCCTTGCAGATGGAAACGCCCACAGGTGGGCATGACACATTTTCCATTTACTTTCATCCTAGTGAGAAGAGGTAAAAAATCATGAGTGGCTTAAGGATTTAGGCCCTAATCCCCAAGTAAGGGCACAAATCCAGGTGGTATCTACTGTTCTCAGTGCGTTCTCCTGACAGGGCCCTGGTTCAGTAAGTGTTTGGCTCCAAATGGCATAACATTAATTCTTTCCTGGCTTTGCCATCTCACACTCCCTTAATGGTTTGTTTCTTCCTGTGGAAGTGTAGGTACCAAACAACTTCGCTTACCATGACCTTCCTCCCTCCCTATCCCCAAGACACATGGAAAGCTGCCACAGTGCATGGTTCTTGGATGCAAGACAAATGTTACTGTACATTTTTCTGAGGAACAAACCAACTTCTACCCAAGAAGAGTGAACATGACACTAAATAAGCAGCAGTTGGCAGGTCTGGGAGTTGTGAACTGTTCCATGAACCACATTTAGCAAACTAATGATTAGCTTCCACTTATTCGGGCTCTGTAACCATAGGAATATTGTGTAACATTACAGAGAGGAGAGTCAAATTACAGCCAGGCTAAAGGGCTTTTTATAGCACTGATGAGGCAAAGTTCATAACTTGAGTACGTTCATTTTAATTCATTTAATGTCCAAACTAAATTGAATACAGCCTCCCAAACTACCCCATTTGCAGAAAGTACTGCCAAAGCTCCCCTCCCTACCAAAGCTCTGCTCACTTACAGAAGTTTTCTGGCAGCACCTACATATGATACAGAGACATAATTGACAATTTCCTTCATAACTCAGTACATTTCTTTCCACCAGGTGGCTTGACGATTGTAGACTTAGTAACACTGACCTAAGCTAGAGGAGCAGTCCAATGTACAGAAAGGCATCATATAGGTAGAGGCATTCCTCTTCAACCTACTCCCTGCATGAATTCAGAAAAGCAGGAGATATGGGTTGGAAATGACGGTTACACGGGGGGAATGGTCTTAGAAATGTCACACCGGATCACAGAAGATCCAGTGATCCACTGTTGTGCTGTTGACAAAGTCACTAGGGATCTTCTGGGTGAAGGGATTAGGAAAGTCACCAATACACAACTAATCTCCTAATGCTACATTATAATGTATACACATTAAAATATTTTCTCTTTAACTGTGAAGGTAACACACACATGGGGTAAAAAAAAAGAAAAAAAAAAAAAGAAAATCACACAAAACAAATACATATACACCAAAAGTAAAACTTCCCCTGCTAGAGGTTACTCAATACCAGTTTTGTCACCAATACAGTATATTAACGCATATACATGGAATTTAGACAGGGTAATGATGATCCTACATGCAAGGCAGCAAAAGAGACACAAATGTAAAGAACAGACTTTTGGACTATGTGGGAAGTCCACATAGTCCACATAGGTGAAGGTGGGATGATTTGCAAGAATAGCACTGAAACATGTATATTACCATATGTAAAACAGATGACCAGTGTAAGTTCAATGCATGAGGCAGAGCACTCAAAGTCGGTGCTCTGGGACAACCCAGAGGGATGGGATAGGGAGGGAGGTGGGAGGGGGGTTCAGGTTGGGGGGACACATGTACACCTGTGGGTGATTCATGTCGATGTGTGGCAAAAAAACAGTACAATATTATAAAGAAATTATCTTCTAATTAAGATAAATGAATTAAAAACAAAATACCAGTTTTGTCATGTGTATGTGATCTCTAACTGTGTACATGAACAAGCAGTTAACTGACTACGTATAGCTTTCTAAAACCACAAATGGAAGCACACTCTAGATGCCATTCTGTGCACTGCTATTTTCATTTCATAATATCTTAAGAAATAGTTTCCTATTAGTAGACAAATGTATCTAACTCACAGTACTTCACTGTACCATACTTAATGCCCCCATTCAAAGAGATTCAGGTTGTTCCCTAGATTTTGCTATGGTAAACAATGATATAAAACCACTGTTCCCTTGTAGATTATCTTACCTACAGAAAAAATTCCTCTAAGTGGAATTTCTGAGTCAAAAAGGAAGTGCATTTTTAATTTTGAAAGATATTGTTCAACTATCTCTCAGAGGTTATACCATTACATTTAAGAATGAGTGTGACTCCCTCCTCAATTCCTTGACAACAATGAAGAATCAAACAATTTGATCTCAGTCACTCTGACAGGTTAAAGAAAAACAGCTCATCTACTTTAATTTGCAATTTTGTCTGAGCAGGAAAATTGAGAATCCTCTCTTGCATGTGTGTTTTAAAGTCAAATTTACTGAAGTATAACTCACCTTTTTAAAGTATACAGTTCCATGATTTTTGACAAATATATATAGTCATGTAACCACTGCCACAATCAAGATATAAGTCATTTTCCTCATACCCTCTCCAAACTCTCTTGTGCCTCTTTCTCCACAGTCACTTCCCTCCCTCCATCTCCAGCCCCTGGCAACCCCTTTCCATGGCATAATACTCATGAAATTCACCATGCTGCTGCATATACAAGTAGTTCAATCCTTTTCTTAGTGAGTAGTATTCAATTTTATGGGCATATCCACTGACTAGTTGATGGAATTTGTGCTGTTTTCAATTTTTGACTGTTATGAATAAAGCTGCTATAAATACTTGCAATGGGTCTTATGAACTACTTTTTTGTCTCCTGAGTAAATACTCAGAGGTAGAACTGGGTCAAAATATGTAGGAGTAGGTCATATGGTAAATATGTTCAACTTTATCAAACCTATCAAATGGTTTCCAAAACAGTTGGGCTATTTTGCATTCACAGTAGCCAACAGGAGAACTCTAGTTGCTTCATATATTTGTCAACACATGATACAACTATGTGTTTAATTTTGAAATTTTAGCTCTATTAGGTATGTAGAAATAACTCATTTTTGAAATTTGATTTTCCTTAATGACTAATGATGTTGGTCATCTTTTCATGTGCTTTTTGGTCATCTATATATTTTCTCTGGTGAACTATTTGTTCAAATCTTATGTCCATTTTAAAAACTGAATTGCAAGTTATTTTTAATACATTCAGGCTATAAATCATTATTCAGACATATATTTTACAAATATTTTCCCTTGATCTATAGCTCATCTTTTCTTTTTCCTAATATATTTTAAAGAGCAGATTTTTTATAAAAATGGATAAGGTTCAGTTAATCAGATTTTTCTTTCATGGTTCCTGCTCTTTGTGTTCTAGCCAAGAAATCTTTTCTACAACAAGATAGCAAAGATAGATTCTCTCCTAAATCTTAAAGTTTAACAGTTTTATCTCTTAGGTTTAGGATCATTTGTCTATTTTGAGTCAATTTCTGTACATAGTTTAAGATAAGGGTTGAATTTATTTTTCCTCATATAGATGTCCAATTACATTAGTACCATTTGTTGAAAGGACTGTCATTTCCCCCACTAAACTACTTTGACATCTTTATCCAAATTAATTGACCCTATATATGTGGACCCTATTTCTGGATTCTCTTGCCTGTTCCACTGATCTATATGTCATTCCTTACCATACAGTCTGAATTTCCTGCATATAAACATTAGTTGTATTTTGGGTTTTGTCTTTTTCTAAAATCTTGAGTCTTTCACAATATTCATTCTCCATTATGAATGGAGAAAGACATTTATGTAAATATACTATGATTCGAGGGGCGGTCCTAAGATGGCAGAGGAATAGGACAAGGAGAACACTTTCTCCCCCACAAATTCATCAAAAGAACATTTAAACGCTGAGTAAATTCCACAAAACAACTTCTGAATGCCAGCAGAGGACATCAGGCACCCAGAAAAGCAACCCATTGTCTTCAAAAGGAGGTAGGAAAAAATATAAAAGACAAAAAAAGAAACAAAAATGGTAGGGATGGAGCTCCATCCCGGGAAGGGAATCTTAAAAAGAGAGAAGTTTCCAAACACCAGGAAACACTCTCACTGCAGAATCTGTGGGCCTTGAAAGCAGAGGGCAATATACCTGGGAGGAAAAATAAATAAATAATTAAAACCCACAGATTACAAGCCCAACAGTAACTCCCCCAGCAGAGAAGCAGTGCAGACGCCATTGGGCATGAATGCCCCGAGGGTAATCAGAGTGAACTAACTTGGGCTAGCAAACCAGACTGTGGGATAGCTACCATGCGAAAAGCCCTAACCTAAGACACCGCCAGCACTGCACACAGAACAAAGGACTGAACTGAACTAGCTGGCTGCAGACCATCCCCCTCCAGTGACAGGCAGCCAGAGCCGGAAGGGGGCAATCGCAGCCTCAGAGAGACATTATCTACCAAACTGCAAGCAGGCTTCTTTGCTAACTAAGACTTCATGGGGTTCTGGACAGTCATCATCTGCCTGAGAAGGTGCGCCGGTTGTACACCCAGAAAACTGAGCGGCAGGGATGGGAGAGATGATAAGTCGCAGCAACTGCGCCTGCCAAACACCTCATCACCTGAGCTTCTCGGACCTGGGAAGGGCACAAAATGCAGACCCATCCAAGTCTGCGCCTCTGACGACTACCCGAGTGCCTGAACCTGAGCGGCTTAGACCTGGGAGGTGCATGCAGCCCAGGGCTGGCCTCGGATGGTTCCTGGCAGAGCAACCTAGAGCCTGAGCAGTGTGGACAGGGAGGGAACAGGCGCCATGAGCTGGGGCAGGCCCAGTGTGGCTGAGGCACTGTGAGCACACGCCAGTGTTTTCTGCAGCGTCCCTCCCTCCCCACAGTGCAACTGAACAAGTGAGCCTAAAAAGTGTCCACCACCGCCCACCTTGTGTCAGGGTGGAAATCAGACACTGAAGAGAGCAGCAAATAGAAGAAGCTAAAACAGAGGGAACCGCCTTGGAAGTGACAGGTGCAATAGATTAAAACCCTGTCGTTAATACCGACTACATAGGAAGGGGCCTATAGATCTTGAGAAATATAAGCCGGACCAAGAAACTATCCGAAAATGAACTGACCCAACACTGCCCACACACCACCAGAGAAAGTCCTAGATATATTTTTACTATTTTTATGATCATTCTTTTTTTTTAACTTTTTAAAATTTTAAGTCCTCTATTACTCCTTTAATTTTCATTTTTATAACCTACTATTACTTTTCCAAAAAAGACCCTATTTTTTAAAGCAAACTTCATAAATATATTTTTAAAATAATTTTTGTGACTTTCTTTTTTTTATTCCTCTTCTTTTCTTTAATATTGTATTTTTGAAATTCCAACCTCTACTCTAGATTTTTAATCTTTGCTTTTTGGTATTTGTTATCAATCTTGTACCTTTAAGAATGCAATCTTCAGTACCCATTTTTACTTGGGAGCGAGATTACTGGCTTGACTGCTCTCTCCCCCTTTGGACTCTCCTTTTTCTCCACCAGGTCGACTCTGTCTCCTCCCTCTCCCTTCTCTTCTCTACCCAACTCTGTGAATCTCTGTGTGTTACAGACGGCAGAAAACACTTAGGGACTGATTACTGGCTGGATCTGTCTCTCTCCTTTTCATTCCCCCCTTTTATCCTCCTGGCCACCTCTGTCTCCTTCCTCCCTCTTCTCTTCTCTGTATAACTCCGGGAACATCTCTGAGTGGTCCAGACTGTGGAGTGCACATAAGAAAGTGATTACTGGCTAGCTTGCTCTCTCCTATTTTGATTCCACCTCATCTCAGTTGGGTCACCTCTGAGTCCCTCTTCCCTCTTCTCTTCTCCATGTAACTCTGTGAACCTCTCTGGGTGTCCCTCACTGTAGAGAAACTTTTCATCTATAGCCTAGATGTTTTATCAATGGTGCTGTACAGAAGAAGTCTTGAGACTACTGTAAAAATAAGACTGAAAACCAGAAGCAGGAGGCATAAGTCCAAATCCTGAGAACATCAGAGAACATTCCCTGACTCCAGGGAACATTAATCAATAGGAGCTCATCAACACCTCCATACCTACACTGAAAGCAAGCATCACCCAAGGGCCAACAGGTTCCAGAGCAAAACATACCATGCAAATTCTCCAGCAACACAGGAACACAGCCCTGAGCTTCAATACACAGGCTGCCCAAAGTTACTCCAAAACCATTGACATCTCATAACTCGTTACTGGACACTTCATTGCATTCCAGAGAGAAGAAATCCAGTTCCACCCACCAGAACACCCACACAAGCTTCCCTAACCAAGAAACCTTGACAAGCCACTAATACAACCCCACCCACAGCGAGGAAACTCCACAATATAAAGAACTCCACAAACTGCTAGAATACAGAAAGGCCACCCCAAACTCAGTAAAATAAACAAGATGAAGAGACAGAGGAATATCCAGCAGGTAAAGGAACAGGATAAATGCCCACTAAACCAAACAAAAGAGAAAGAGATAGGGAATCTACCTGATAAAGAATTCTGAATAATGATAGTGAAAATGATCCAAAATCTTGAAAACAAAAGGGAATTACAGATAAACAGCCTGGAGACAAGAATTGAGAAGATGCAAGAAAGGTTTAACAAGGCCTAGAAGAAATAAAAGAGAGTCAATATATAATGAATAATGCAATAAATGAGATCAGAAACACTCTGGAGGCAACAAATAGCAGAATAACGGAGGCAGAAGATAGGATTAGTGAAGTAGAAGATAGAATGGTAGAAATAAATGAATCAGAGAGGAAAAAAGAAAAACGAATTAAAAGAAATGAGGACAATCTCAGAGACCTCCAGGACAACATTAAACGCTCCAACATTCGAATCATAGGAGTCCCAGAAGAAGAAGACAAAAAGAAAGACTGTGAGAAAATACTTGAGATAATAGTTGAAAACTTCCCTAAAATGGGGAAGGAAATAATCACCCAAGTCCAAGAAACCCAGAGAGTCCCAAACAGGATAAACCCAAGGCGAAACACGCCAAGAAACATATTAATCAAATTAACAGATCAAACACAAATATTAAAAGCAGCAAGGGAAAAACAACAAATAACACACAAGGGAATTCAATAAGGATAACAGCTGATCTTTCAATAGAAACTCTTCAGGCCAGGAGGGAATGGCAAGACATACTTAAAGTGATGAAAGAAAATAACCTACAGCCCAGATTACTGTACCCAGCAAGGATCCCATTCAGATATGAAGGAGAAATCAAAAGCTTTACAGACAAGCAAAAGCTGAGAGAATTCAGCACCACCAAACCAGCTCTCCAACAAATGCTAAAGGATATTCTCTAGACAGGAAACAAGGGTGTATAAACTCAAACCCAAAACAATAAAGTAAATGGCAAGGGGATCATACTTATCAATAATTATCATAAATATAAATGGGTTGAATGCCCCAACCAAAAGACAAAGAGTGGCTGAATGGATACAAAACAAGACCCCTACATATGTTGTCTGAAAGAGACCCACCTTGAAACAAGGGACACATACCGACTGAAAGTGAAGGGCTGGAAAAGATATTCCATGCAAATAGAGACCAAAAGAAAGCAGGAGTAGCAATGCTCATATCAGATAAAACAGACTTTAAAATAAAGGCTGTGAAAAGAGACAAAGAAGGACACTAAATAATGATCAAAGGACCAATCCAAGAAGAAGATATAACAATTATAAATATATATGCACCCAACATAGGAGCACTACAATATGTAAGACAAATGTTAACAAGTATGAAAGGGGAAATTAACAATAACACAATAATAGTAGGAGACTTTAATACCCTACTCATACCTATGGATAGATCAGCTAAACAGAAAATTAACAAAGAAACACAAACTTTAAATGATACAATAGACCAGTTAGACCTAATTGATATCTATAGGACATTTCACCCCAAAACAATGAATTTCACCTTTTTCTCAAGCACACACAGAACCTTCTCCAGGGTAGATCACATTCGGGGCCATAAATCCAGCCTTGTTAAATTCAAAAAATTTGAAATCATTCCAAGCATCTTTTCTGACCACAATGCAGTAAGATTAGATCTCAATTACAGGAGAAAAACTATTAAAACTTCCAACACATACAGGCTGAACAACACGCTGCTGAATAACAAACAAATCACAGAAGAAATAAAAAATGAAATCAAAACATACATAGAAATGAATGAAAATGAAAACACAACAACCCAAAACCTGTGGGACACTGTAAAAGCAGTGCTAAGAGGAAAATTCATAGCAATACAGGCATACCTCAAGAAACAAGAAAAAAGTAAAATAAATAACCTAACTCTACACCTAAAGCAACCAGGAAAGGAAGAAATGAAGAACCACAGGGTTAGTAAAAGGAAAGAAATCTTAAAAATTAGGGCAGAAATAAATGCAAAAGAAACAAAAGAGACCATAGCAAAAATCAACAAAGCCAAAAGCTGGTTCTTTGAAAGGATAAATAAAATTGACAAACCATTAGCCAGACTCATCAAGGAACAAAGGGAGAAAAGTCAAATCAATAAAATTAGAAATGAAAATGGAGAGATCACAACAGACAACACAGAAATACAAAGGATCATAAGAGACTACTATCAGCAATTATATGCCAATAAAATGGACAATGTGGAAGAAACGGACAAATTCTTAGAAAAGTACAACTTTCCAAAACTGAACCAGGAAGAAATGGAAAATCTTAACAGACCCATCACAAACATGGAAACTGAAACTGTAGTCAGAAATCTTCCAGCAAACAAAAGCCCAGGTCCAGAAGGCTTCACAGCTGAATTCTACCAAAAATTTAGAGAAGAGCTAATACCTATCCTCCTCAAACTCTTCCAGAAAATTGCAGAGGAAGGTAAACTTCCAAACTCATTCTATGAGGCCACCATCACCCTAATAACAAAACCTGACAAAGATGCTACAAAAAAAGAAAACTACAGGCCAATATCACTGATGAACATAGATGCAAACATCCTTAACAAAATTCTAACAATCAGAATCGAACAACACATTAAAAAGATCATACACCATGACCAAGTGGGCTTTATCCCAGGGATGCAAGGATTCTTCAATATCTGCAAATCAATCAGTGTAATACATCACATTAACAAATTGAAAAATAAAAGCCATATGACTATCTCAATAGATGCAGAGAAAGCCTTTGACAAAATGCAACATCCATTTATGATAAAAACTCTCCAGAAAGCAGGAATAGAAGGAACATACCTCAATATAATAAAAGCTATATATGACAAACCCACAGCAAACCTTAACCTCGATGGTGAAAAATTGAAAGCATTTCCCCTAGAGTCAGGAACAAGACAATGGTGCCCACTTTCACCGCTACTATTCAACATAGTTTTGGAAGTTTTGGCCACAGCAATTAGAAGACAAAAAGAAATAAAAGGAATCCAAATTGGAAAAGAAGAAGTAAAACTCTCACTGTTTGCAGATGACATGATCCCCTACACAGAAAACCCTAAAGACTCCACCAGAAAATTACTAGAGCTCATCAATGAATATAATAAAATTGCAGGATATAAAATTAACACACAGAAATCCCTTGCATTCCTATACACTAATAATGAGAAAATAGAAAGAGAAATTAAGGAAACAATCCCATTCACCATTGCAACGAAAAGAATAAAATACTTAGGAATATATCTACCTAAAGAAACTAAAGACCTATATATAGAAAACTAAAAAACACTGGTGACAGAAATCAAAGAGGACACTAATAGATGGAGAAATATACCATGTTCATGGATCGGAATAATTAATATAGTGAAAATGAGTATACTACCCAAAGCAATCTACAGATTCAATGCAATCTCTATCAAGCTACCAACGGTATTTTTCACAGAGCTAGAACAAATAATTTCACAATTTGTATGGAAATACAAAAAACCTGAATAGCCAAAGCAATCTTGAGAAAGAAGAATGGAACTGGAGGAATCAACCTGCCTGACTTCAGGCTCTACTACAAAGCCACAGTCATCAAGACAGTATGGTACTGGCACAGAGACAGAAATATAGATCAATGGAACAAAATAGAAGGCCCAGAGATAAACCCATGCACCTATGGACACCTTATCTTTGACAAAGGAGGCAAGAACATACAATGGAGTAAAGACAATCTCTTTAACAAGTGGTGCTGGAAAAACTGGTCAACCACTTGTAAAAGAATGAAACTAGAACACTTTCTAACACCGCACATGAAAATAAACTCAAAGTGGATTAAAGATCTAAGTAAGACCAGAAACTATAAAACTCTTAGAAGAGAACATAGGCAAAACACTCTCTGACATAAATCACATTAAGATCCTCTATGACCCACCTCCCAGAATATTGGAAATAAAAGCAAAAATAAACAAATGGGACCCAATTAAAATTAAAAGCTTCTGCACAACAAAAGAAAATATAAGCAAGGTGAAAAGACAGCCTTCAGAATGGGAGAAAATAATAGCAAATGAAGCAACTGACAAAGAATTAATCTCAAAAATATACAAGCAACTTATGCAACTCAATTCCAGAAAAACAAACGACCCAATCAAAAAATGGGCCAAAGAACTAAATAGACATTTCTCCAAAGAAGACATACAGATGGCTAACAAACACAGGAAAAGATCACTCAACATCACTCATTATCAGAGAAATGCAAATCAGAACCACAATGAGGTACCATTTCATGCCAGTCAGAATGGCTGCAATCCAAAAGTCTACAAGCAATAAATGGTGGAGAGGGTGTGGAGAAAAGGGAACCCTCCTACACTGTTGGTGGGAATGCAAACTAGTACAGCCACTATGGAGAACACTGTGGAGATTCCTTTTAAAATTGCAAATAGAACTGCCTTATGACCCAGCAATCCCACTGTTGGGCATACACACTGAGGAAACCAGAACTGAAAGAGACACGTGTACCCCAATGTTCATCGCAGCACTGTTTATAATAGCCAGGACATGGAAGCAACCTAGATGTCCACCAGCAGATGAATGGATAAGAAAGCTGTGGTACATATACACAATAGAGTATTACTCAGCCATTAAAAAGAATACATTTGAATCAGTTCTAACGTGGTAGATGAAACTGGAGCTGATTATACAGAGTGAAGTAAGCCAGAAAGAAAAACACCAATACAGTAACGCATATATATGGAATTTAGAAAAATGGTAATGGTAACCCTGTATGCAAGACAGCGAAAGAGACACAGATGTATAGAACAGTCTTTTGGACTCTGTGCAAGAGGGAGGGGGTGGGATGATTTGGGAGAACGTCATTGGAACATGTATATTATATAAGAAATGAATCGCCTGTCCAGGTTTGATGCAGGATACAGGATGCTTGGGGCTGATGCACTGGGATGACCCAGAGGGATGGTATGGGGAGGGAGGGAGGAGTGGGGTTCAGGTTTGGGAACACGTGTATACCTGTGGCAGATTCATGTTGATATATGGCAAAACCAATACAATATTGTAAAGTAATTAGCCTCCAAGTAAAATAAATAAATTTTTTAAAAAAAGACTAGATTCGATACTTAGCAACCTGATAAGCAAATCTGTTTATCAAATTATTTTCTGATTATAAAAGCTGTACCTCTTAAAAACTTTAATCATTTTCCATATCTAAAGCTTAAAAATCCAGAATATCTATAGCCACATCTGTTCTAAGACCTAAATGCTATTGCTGTCTTCTGTCTCTGTCTTAGGAGAACCTGCCTGAAGCATCCCTGTAAGCAAAGGTGACGGTGGGAGGAGCAGAGAAGAAGGGGAGTGTCCATCTGTGGCCTCCATTCTCTAGGAACTTGGGACTGTGGTGAATAGTGCCCTTACTAGCTCTCAGATGGGTCAATCCTCCATCCAAACAGTATACTAGCTCCCGGTTCTGGTCAGCATTTGTCTGCTGTCCTTTACTGGTAAGTAAAACTGGAAGTGCACAATGTCAGGGCTTCTTCTCTGCTAGTCTTCAAAGATTTGGGGCCGTTTCTGCAAGCCCTTACATCTTAGAAGTTGTCATAAGCATATCTGTTACTTCAGCATTTCTTCAGAAAGAAACTTTGCTTGCTTTTATTTATGACACTCTGTGAAGGGTGTGAGAAAGGAAAGGCATAGAAAAAAGGCCCCAGAGGAGCCAGAAGGACGGTTCATAGTTGGACCAGAGATCAGTGAGTGAGGCACGCTACTGTGACCTGAATCTTTAAAGCATAGCAATTCAAACCTTCCATGATTTCTTTGTAGCACTGACCTTAAATGTTAGTTAAAAAAAAACAAATCCAAAAGACAAAACAGGATAAAGTCACAGGATAAGAAAAAAAAAAAAAAAACAGCAACACTAAACTTGCATTCCCTCAACACCACTGTGAGAAACTATAAAGACACACATACACTCACACACACAGACAGACAGACATACAGTTTCAACAACACAGAAAATAAGGCTCACAATCAACATTCTACTTGTCCCTAGAGGATCATCCACCAGGCAGTGTTCAGGAGAAGCCCAGAGGAAGACTCACACTGGGGAACTATGTGATGGGTGACTGCTTTCTGCCTGCTCTGAGCTACAGCCCATGCTATTCCATGGAAGGGGGACATGCTGCACTGCACCCATCCCACCACAGCACAGCTCAGTGTTGAGACTGCAATCCAGGCAGTGAGATGAGACTGCGACAGAAGTGGAGGTGTGTCTGCTTATACAAAGGGAAGTGAATTCAGGAGGGGAAAGTTCTAGAACAAATATGAGAATGACAAATGAATAACCACAGCATACTTCAGATTAACCAGGAAGTAACTCCACTTCACCCACAACCATGACCAACCAGAACCAGGAGAAACCTTTTCAGGAGTACAGGTAGGTCCACACTAAATGAAAAATTTCAGAGTACCAGAAACGTGGATGGAATCATGAAAACAGCAGCAGGATAAGGAGAGTCTACTCACAATGAATTCAATTGCAAAGGTTTATAAACCACTCTGTGTTCAGGTGGATTTAAAAAGAAGATTAAAAAGCTGATAGAATACTTGTTCACATAAAACACAGAAACCAAAGCACTCAAAAACATTTCACAAAGCATCTGTTCTACATATCAACAAAATTCAGAAAAATATGGATGCTGTGAAATAAGACATCAAAGCAAAAAAAAAAGAAACACTGAAATAATAAAGGTGAAATGTAGAAGGCAGAAAGGTAGAAATGAAAAGAGTTATAATAAGTCAGTAAAAACACTGATAATTCAATTACCAAATTAAAATGTGTATTATAAAGAGCAAAAAAAAAAAAACAAAAACAGCCCCAAAGAAATTAAAACAAATGGCATGGATATGAGGTGCAAATTTTAGAATGTTTGCTTATGATGCAAAGAATCAAGACAGAAAACAACATTAGAAAGATGAAAAATGAAGATAATTATGTTTTTAAAATATTAAGAATTGAAGAATAACAAACAGAAAGAGAGTTTGCTTTTCTTTAGAAAACCGTGTGTGAAAACTCCTTCACTGGACTCCAATATGTGTAAGAGAAGGACTAAATGGTGATATTTAAAGCAATGGAGGGACTTCCTTGGCAGTCCAGTGGTTAAGACTTAAGTGATTAAGGGTGTGTGGGTCTGATCCCTGGTCAGGGACCTAAGATCCCACATGCCTCTCAGCCAAAAAAACCAAAACACATATCAAACAGAAGCAATATTATAACAAATGTAATAAAGACTTCAAACAAGGTTCACATGAAAAAAAGCATCTTTAAAAAAATAAAATAACAGAAAGGGAAAATTTTCCTCCTCACTGACATATGGTTATTTGTCAACTGGGTAAGTATTTGAGGAAAAGTAGGGCTAGTTTTCATTTTTCATGGATATATTCCAGATGGCTTTTAAGGAAAACAAAGTTTTTGCAGTCCTAGAATGGGGAAGGTCTTTTAGGCACGATCCATCTATGAAAAAGACTAGGACTTCATAAAAATATTATAAATATTCATAAGACAAAACAAAAACAAAAGTACCCATATAAAGTTCAAAATAAATTCTATCTGAAAGAAAATATTGGTAACATAACTTCCATATATAAGAATGTCTTAAAATTGAAAGATGAATACATCAATAGAAAACTGGCTGACAACACAAATAGGCAATTCACTTAAGAATAAATATCAGCAAGAAACCTAGAAAAAAAAAGCCAATCTCACCCAGAATATTTTTTTAAATACTTATAATTTATATGCAAAAAAGTAACAGAGAATGGTATGTGGTAAAGGATACTCTGACAGCAAGTTTGGGAATATCAATTAAAGGCCTTAAAAACATGTGCATACCTTGACCTAGAAATTCAACGTCTTAAAATAAACTCTAAGGAAATAATTAAATATGCATATAAAGTTTAAAATAACAACAGCTAACATTTATTGACTAACATGTAGAGGCTTTGGACTCAGCAACCCACATGCATCTTTTCTT
This sequence comes from Ovis aries, assembly GCF_016772045.2. Taxonomy (NCBI): domain Eukaryota; kingdom Metazoa; phylum Chordata; class Mammalia; order Artiodactyla; family Bovidae; genus Ovis; species Ovis aries. Next base: position 51,752,088 of record NC_056058.1, on the reverse strand, counting down.
TAATCCTCTCTTTATCACAGAGGCAGAGGCTATTATTACAGATAATGAGACAGAAGACTAGATGGGCTTAAATAATTTGTGTAAAGTCAGATGGACAAGCAGTTTAATTATAACTTGCTCAACTCCAAAAGGCATGCTCATAACATATGCTATCCTGCTTTTGTGGGGATGTTCACCTGAGCACTTTCTAGAATCATGAAGAACTGAAAGTAATCTACAGATCTGAGAAGAGGAGGCTAATTAAAATGTTATAGTACATCTATACATATGTGACCCAAAAAAACCCACTACACTTTAGAAGAATATAACAGAAAATAGACATTATACTGTTATGCGAAAGAAGATTGCTAAAAAGCAGCATATATGCACCATGTGATTTCTAAGCATTTCTTGTTATATGATGGGACACTACATTTGAAAGGTGACAGAAATATGATAAAATAGTCAATGCTGCTGCTGCTGCTGCTAAGTCACTTCAGTTGTGTCCGACTCTGTGTGACCCCATAGATGGCAGCCCACCAGGCTCCGCCGTCCCTGGGATTCTCCAGGCAAGAACACTGGAGTGGGTTGCCATTTCCTTCTCCAATACATGAAAGTGAAAAGTGAAAGTGAAGTCGCTCAGTTGTGTCTGACTGTTAGTGACCCCACGGACTGCAGCCTACCAGGAAAATAGTCAATAAAGACTATCTATAGTCTAAAAGACTTTTATTTCTTCTTTGCTACTATGACTTTTAATCAGAAAAAAGGTTTTTTAAATCTGTACATGAAGAGACAGACGTATACTGAACATGCACAGACAGAGCTATCTATGTTTTTTAAATGCTGAATCTAACTTTAGAAAGATTTACCTTCACTTAACATTCAGGGGGAGAAAAAAAACAAACAGTACACACATGGAAGCCACTCCATTTCTAAGAAGCTGTAAATCGACTTCCTCTTGACACTCTTCAAAGACATGGATCAAGGGCAGCTCTTGGGATGACATTAGCAGAAGGCCACATAGCATATGCTGTGAGAAATTCTGGCAAGCATTCTTTAGAAACTCGATTCTGCGAAATACAATGTTTTCAAAGTGTGGCTCTTCCATTCCTCCTCCCACCTAACATCCCCCAACTTGAAGCAATCAAAGGAAGCTTCTGGTTTTGCTTAATTCTAACTCTCATTTTCAATAATAAAAACGTACTCTTCCACTTTGAGAGACTCTGACCAATAATCCAAATCTTAGTACCTGGTACATAATACAGCATCCAGTGAATACAGAATGAGGAATAGTGACTGAATGGCTCATACTCAGCCCAGCCGTGTCAGGGAGAGGTTTTGGAGTATAAGAGTTATATTTTTTTACACTCTTGGCTAACCCAGTCTAGTACAAGTATGAAGAAGTGATGAAGATGAAGGGAGACACGGCTCTGCCTTCAGGTCTGGAATTTCTCTGGCCTAATGGGTGATCCCTCAGTTCCAAGAGCCAAACTGTTCAACTTAATTGACAGTGAGAATCTCAGATATCCTTCTCAACACTTTTGATTAGATCTTGCACTGTGGTCACCTCTCAGCTCTGGTTGAACCTCAGTCTGGAATCTAGTCTATCTGTAATGTCCTCCTGGCAGAGACAGCTGGCCTTGTGACTTTCAGCTGTTGGTTATTAGTTTCTCATGACATTTCTCAGATGTTCATGATTATTTTGTCTGTCCCTAGGAAAACTGATGAAGCAAACAGGACAAATATCTTGTTCAAAGGTCACTAAGTGAAGTGATAAAAACAAGATCTTTTCATACCACTCTTTGCTTAGCACACGTGAGCTAAGATAGTTGGTTCTCTTTTAAATTAGCAACTCCGTCTAAAATGTCATATTTCTTTTCATTAGTGTCATCTTACACAATCATCTGCTGCCTCTGAAATCTCTCTGCCCCTTTGACTCCCCTGTATTTAGTTGGTTACAAGGTCCTGTTGATTCTCTTTCTCCAGTCCTTTTGAGGCTGTGCTTTCTTCCTGACCTCAGAGCAGCTCTCTGGTTCAGCAGTTGGTCATGTATGCTCTGCCTAATCTATCCCAACTGTCTTATTCCTCCATGTGTTTCCGAGATCACATGCATGCTCCACATTGCTGCCAGCATTATTCACCTAAAACTAGCCTCTGATCAAGTTACATCTATGTTAACCATATACTTAAAAAAAAAAAATCACCCAGAAGCATTATTCCAGAAGGCACTCCCCCATCATTCTATTAATAATCCTGCTCAGTCCCCAGGATTCTATGGACCAACCTACCTTCCCACCCCACCCCTGCACACCCACCAACCTCCCAGAGGTGGTGTGGGATCAGAGACAAGCAAAGGATCCAGGCCATTGGGATCTATCTGCTATAGGTCATGCAACTGGCCTGAAGACTGTGAAATGAATCACATGGATGGCCCCATATGGATCAGTGAAAGTCCATCCTTGGGACCTTCTGTCAAAAAGATCAAGAAAGACACTCTCCACTCACTGAGGCAAGTTCCAAGGACCACTGAGGCTGGTTTATCTATTAACCTTCCTGCAGAGAATACAGCAGAGACATAGGAAGACAAGGGCTCACAGATAATGAGACACCAGAAAAAAGAAATGGGAAAGGCTGCAGCAAATGTGGAGCCACAGGCCATGCCATGCTTCTGCCATCTTGGACTCACCAGTAATGTAAGGAAATAAATGCCTATTCTGAATTGTCTTCTTGACAGTTTTGTGTAAAAAGAGTACTCACACAAACAACTCCACTACTTTGAAAATTTAACAGCATCTTACTTCCTACAGAGAAATAAAAACCCTGAACTCCTCAGAACAACACTCGAGTTCCTCAATCAAAGGGGTTATCTCAGATTTCCAGCTTTAATTCTCCTGTTCCAGTATTTTCAGATATTAAAATAATAATAATGAAATCAATACTCTTAGTTCATAACATTTCCTGAATCTGAATTATACTTCTGTTCTCCCTCCAATACTCAGACCTTCAGACCCAGCTCCACTGGGCACCAGCATCATATCTTACATAACAACTTTCATATGAAAGCATAACTGCCCCCTAACTCTGTGAACAAGGAATGACTCTACAAAGTTTCACCTCTAGCACCTGACCATCTCCTTCAGAGAGCAGACACTCCACCAATGTATGTAGCTCTGATTGGAAATGAAAGACTAAGGATAGATACCTGTTAGACTCTTCATTCTTTCTCACATTAGAACTTTTCAAAAATTAACTGTATTACTGTACAATCCAGCAACTGCACTCTTGGGCATTTATCCTATAGAAACAAGTTAATCTTCATTACTTTGTAATTTTATACACTTTACAAAAACCTGTATAGCTGTTTTATTCACCCACAGAGTAGAAACAATCCAGTCATCCTTCACTGGGTGATTGGCTAAACAAACTCAGGTACATCTACACCATGGAATATTACTCAGCAAAAGAAAACAACTCTTAATACACAAGACAACTTGAACAAATGTCAGAGGAATTTTGCTGACTGAAAAAAAGCCAGTCCCAAAGGTCACACAGTATATGATTCCATGTAAATAAAATTCTTGAAATGACACCTTCATTCTTATTTTTTGGGCTTCCCTGGTGGCTCAGACAGTAAAGAATCTTCTGGCAATGCAGGAGGCCTGGGTCTGGAAGATCCCCTGGAGAAGGGAATGGCTACCCACTCCAGTATTCTTGCCTGGAGAATCCCATGGACAGAGAAGCCTGGCCGGCTACGGTCCATGGGAATGCAAAGAGTTGGATACGACTAACACCTGCTTCAAAATGACAACAATCACAGAAACAGAGAACAGATTAGTGGTTGCCAGGAGTTAAGGATGGGGTTGAGGTGAGAGATGAGACAGATGAGGGCAGCTATAAAATGGATCCTTGCGGTGACTGACCTGTTCTATATCTTGATCACATCAGTATCTTGGCTATGATACTGTATTATAATCTACTGTTAAAGTGGGTTAAAGTACCCAGGATTGCTCTATGTCTTATAACTGCATGTGAATCTACAATTATCTCAAAATAAAAAGTCTAGTTTAAAAACAAAAAAAACCACTAGCTATATCTCTAATCTAAAATTAGATTCTCAGTGCAAGAGTACCTCACAAAGAATCATAGTTTCCAACAATAGATCTCACAGCAACTATCATACATTAGAGTTTTGCTTAAAAGAGGTGAGAAGAAAAGAGAATTTTCCTGATCAATATGAAAGAAGAGTTTTCTTTACACATAAAAATTATTTTCAGAAACTGGGATGGCAAAAAGAAATGACAAGTACTAACAAAGAAGTGTCCCTGCCCAAAACACTGAGCGTGGATCCTGAGCAAGTCTATCTCTAACAGTGCATGGCTGGACTTCCATGGGGATGAGTAAGAGCCACCAATCTGTGAAATCTGATCCGTTTGCCATTTAGAGCCATGTGACTCACTGAGGCTGCCTGCATTCATATCTAAAAATACAGGAAATCTGCAGCCTAGGCAAATTTGGCTCATTGGCTCAGGGCTTTTTGATTCAAATGCTGCACATTTAGAGATAGTGGTTTTATATTTATACCAGCCAGCTGCAAAGGAGGTTCTGTTGCTCAAATGACAGAGACTAGGTGGAAGTCTAGAAGCAAAGAGGATCAGAAGACTTATCTGCTTCTATACATTTATCTGGAAGTCACAGGATGACACCTTCTCAGTCACTGGGAACATGAGATCTGAAGTTCTCTGCAAGCTAGAAGGATGAGCTTTCTTGGGGAAAATGGGTGTGCCCGTGAAATGCTGGTCTTCAAAGAGGACAAAGGGAGTGTCATGAGCTATTAAAGACAGAGTAGGGTGTGGCAGTCGCATGCGCAGTGGAGCACCACTTGGACTGATGGCAACCAACTCTACAGGCAGAGAGGGTGTGCCGCTGTGGACCTGCCATTTTTTGTTTTGTCTAGTCCCACTCAGTTATCTCCTCCAGTAATGCCTGAGGCCACGACCACTGGTGAGTAGGACACTTGATATCTGGGAATTACCTCTTGGACACTCGAATTCCTTCTCAGGAGGCTCCCCCTTCAACCCTTGGGAACTGCCTGGCAGAGCCCCTGCACTCACCCATCAAGACGCTCAGCAGCTTTTGCACTCTGGAATTGACCCCCACAATTCGGTAGAGCCCTTGCTCATTGATCCCTGAGAAGAGAAACAGTGAAGATTTAATTAGAGGCACGTCAGAACACCAGTCAGGCCAGCCTAGCCAAATGCACTTTTTTCATTTTCTCAGGACTTCTAAAAGCTTCTCTAATTAAAATTCCCTGTCACTCAGCTCTGCTCTTAGCGAAGGAGTGGGATTTGGTACAGCTGTCTAGGATTTCATGGGTGTGCTGCACACTTCAGCCCTTGTGTTAGTTCAGTCATCACAGGGGCACAAAACCAAGGTAGCATTTGAAGAGTTTTGAAAGATGTGAAATATACATGTCTCCATATGTCATATTTACCCAGTTTTTTCATTTAAAAAGTCAAAAATGAAACGATAAAATAAGTTCACACTACAGACAAGGATAAACACTTTATAACCTATTTTTGCATACAGAATGCAAATACTGAGGTGTTGGGGCATTTTATATTTTGGACAATGTTATCAGCTAAGGCTGAGAAATTAGACAGTTCATTCATCTGTGGTGCAAATTTCTTTATAAAGAAAAAAGTCGACCATCTTTATTGAACCCAAGGAAACATGAAAATAGGCTAGAAGGGGTTCACCTTCAAACACCCAAACAAAGAACCAAAACTAACCAGCCTCAGAACTTTGTTCATTGAACTGCAAGGATTAGATCACCACTGACCGCATCCTTTACATCCAGACCAAGTGGAATGACGTGGTGAAATGACTTTTTTCCTACTGGCCCCAAGCCCATTATATCTGACACTTCTCAACTAACTGGTCTCCTGTCGCTTCTTATTCCCCTGATGGCCATCCTCCACTTAGTACCCAAAAGGAGCTTTTCAAAGTGTCAGTCAGTTCAAAACATCTCTTTCCTTAAAATCTTCCAATGACTTCCCACTGCATTTGGATCAAATCAAAACTGACCATGGCCTGTAAGGCCCTACACAGTTGAGCACAGCCCGTCTCTGACTGCTTTATCAAACACCTTTATGCTCCTCCAGCCATGTGTGCCTTCTTGTTACTCCAACATGCAAAGCTCATGCCCTCAAACCACAGCCTCTGCACAGGATTCCCTCTACCTGGAGCATTCTTCTCCCAGATCTTTTCACCACTGAGGTCTCAGCTTATATGCAAATTTTTGGTCAAAAAATCCCATGACTAATACTATTCGCCACTGCCTTAACCAGTTTTCTTTTCCTTATAGTAGTCAATAGTATCTGAAATCATCTTTATTATTCAATTTCTTGTTTGCTTTCCCCCCACAATTATCACATAAACTTTAAGTACAGTGAGTCTATCTTCTTGACCATTATATCCCCAGTACCTAGGTAAGTCTACAATATAGGACAGAATGAACAAAGTATTCATCAGGGCCACTACTTTGGGACCAAAACAAAATTTCCTGGAAGAAATTTGGGAAAAGGCTGACTCTGCAGTGTTTTTAACAAGGCCTTTATAGAAATGGAACTAATAAACAAAAGGAAGTAGTCCAGAACAGTAAGATTTTACAGCTCAAATGGACTATAAAAGCATGTACATCATCCTGCATGGTTCATGGGCTAGGAGACCCCAGGTCTCCTGAGGGATGGGCCTCAAGTTACTGAGTAGCAGAACCATTATTCAGGGCTGTGGGGGCTTGAAGGGCTTATCCTTTCCGCAATGTCTCCACGCCTTCTGTCTCTGTGCTTTCCTAGAGCTTCACACACTTCCAGCTCCTAGTGGATGACTGATGAACCTCAGCATGCATGAGGTCTGTTCACTCACCTCTGGTCACCACCAATGGTGGTGGTGTGTACATACATGCACCGCAGTAGGGAGATAACCCACGGCCTCCCAAGCATTTATGCGAAAATGGCGTTTAACTCACACTGTCCTTGTTTCCTCTTTGTGTTAAACCTTCTTTTGATGTTAAAATATATCACATTCATTCTCTTTTTAGAGGGGGTGGGAACGAGGAGATGGAGGCTGAAAGATCAAACCAATCGGTGACCCTCTTCTTCCTCTACTAATCACTGCACATATTTTCTGGTTTTACATCAGAAAAAGTCACCTCTTGAGCTGTGGGTTTGCATTCATCACACAGACTGTGAAGGAGTTTAAATGATTAGGAGATGTTGCTCTCAGTTTTGGTGGCCGAAAACTGAGAGACAAAGGGGCTGGTCCACCTCTGCAGAAACTTGAACTTCATCATGGAGGGGAGGGGAGGGGAGCTCACTTTTGGCTCCATTGTTATACTTTCGCCCTTGTTAATCCTGGTGTGCTGCAGTCCATGGGGTCACAAAGAGTCAGACATGACTGAGCAACTGAACCGAACTGAACCCTGTACCTCTTATTTCTCATTCCTTTAAAATGACAAGCAAATCAAAACTCCTATTGAAAAATTACCTTAGTAACACACTTTAAAAAGTGTCAAAAGTGCAGTTATGGAAAATAGACAAATCCAAGGAAGACAGTGAAGGACACCAGAAACTGCCACTCACAACACAAGCTGTCCACGCAGGCATGATCCTTCCTCTCCTTGCCATCCCCCGAATGGGTTCAGAGTGGACAGGCTGGTTCATAACTAGCATTTTTCACTTAATATACATTAATGAAAACCTTAGGTTTCAATAAATATATTTCTACTGCATTTTTAGTGATTCAGAGTGTTTTACTGCATGGATGTAGCACATTCTCGGTTTAACCAATTTTTGAGACATTTAGCCAATTTCTGTTTTTTGTTTTGTTTCTTACCTTAGCACTACTGTATAAACATCTTTATGGCTCAACCTGGCCCATGACCTTATTTCCTCAAGATCAATTTCCAGAAATCTCACCTTCTTCTATTTTATATTCTCTGGCTACGTTTTACACATCTTTGCAACTCTTTATTAAAAGAAGGTATAGCAGAAATAAGCAAACTTAAAAAAAATAGCCCGCATTATAATGATCACTTCGGAAAGAATAGATTCGGACTAGATGCACAGGAGTAGAAGTTTATATGGTTGGTTAGTTTCATTTTGTTTTTTTCTCCCCCTCTACTCAATGCTTCATAGCCTTTAATAAAATGCTTGTATTTCTAAACTTGTAAGAGTTAAGGATCCTGTTTTAGAAGACAGAACTTCCTCAGACAAAAGGGCTGGAGGGTTGAGAGGTTGGAAAATCAGTAAGATTACCATCTTTGACAATGGTTCAAATCAAATCCAGTGGAAAGACAACAATCAGCTTTCCTCAGGAATATAACAGACAACGTACTCAAAGCTTGAAACTGCCAGAATTGAGGAATCTCCTCTGCGGCTGTCTCCTCTGGGACAGAGACCACTGATGAACCAGCTTCTCTGACCTCAAAGTGCTGCCCCTATGGACCCAGGAAAGGTCAACGTGTGACTTCAGCACCACTGCAGGAAACCAGGGGCCTGACCCTTTCTCCTTACCTAGATAGTGCCCTGGGCAGGATTCCTAACCTGGGGTCCACAACCCCAAGAGGCCCACTAGAGAATTCAGGGTGTCTATCAACTTAGAAAAACAATCACAACTTTATTTCCACTAACCTATAATTGAAATTAAACATTTTCTTCCATTACAATATAAGCAACAAATCACAGCTTTAGCAGTACATGCAACTTGGTTGAAAACCAAAGATATTTTCCTAACATGTTACAACTGTCACTGACATCTTGAACTATTTCTGAATTATGCTAGCTATCAGACCCACTGCCGGAATCGGATGTGTAAACAAAGAATTGCATATATTATTATATCACAACCATGGGTTTTAGTATTTTAGCTGAATTTCAGTAACTTCAGTAGCTTCCTTGGTGGTTCAGATGGTAAAGAATCTGCCTGCAATGCAGAAGACCTGGATTTGATCCCTGGGTTGGGAAGATCTACTGGAGAAGGGAATGGCTAGCCACTCCAGTATTCTTGCCTGCAGAATTCAATGGACAGAGGAGCCTGGTGGGCTACAGTCCATAGGTCCACAAAGAGTCAGACATGACTGAGTGACTAACACACATCAGTAACTAGATTCCTTATAATTCTATGTATTTGATATGCATGTATTTAAAACAGTCTTCTGATTAGCTGAAAAGGTTAATGACACCAAATGAATCAAATCAGCTGAGAGCCCTTGTGCTTCAGAACAACACAAGCTGTGGAAACACACTGCCAGTGGCATCTGGAGAGTGAATGAGTCACTAGAGATTGGCAAACAGCAGGTAGCAGGTCTGCCACCTCACCAGATGTGTGACCTTTGCTGAGAACAATGCCATCTGCTGAACTATTTTACCTCTGGTTTCCACAGCATGGATGCATTTCTTGATGATGCTGAAGCCAATGCTGTCCAACTGTGCAGCTGAAAGAGAAAGAAGAAGGCAGTCAAGGTGCTGGCCGCACACATACCAACTCTGAACAGGGCTTGACCAACCCAGCATGACTCAGTCCCATGGTGTTGCTAAGGATTCTTTTCTTTTTTTTCCACTGAAAGTACAGGAATGATTCAAGATTTAAAACTGCCATCATGCACGGAGAGCTTAGCATATGCCAGGTATAGTTCAAAGTGCTTTGCACACATCTCATTTAATTTTCATGGTAACTCCCTGCAAGGTTACCGTCTATTAACAGCAGAAGAAATGCAGCACAGAGTGATGAGTACTTTACTGAAGGAGTAACCAGGCAAACTTTAACTTGTTTTGCTATTGTCAGGAGCTTTAGGACTGACTGTGTGCTGGTCTCCTTCATAAAGCATAAATTAAGTGCTCAATAAATGTCAGGTAAGTGCTTCCCACAGCTCACCTTGTTTAATCCCAGCAAGTCCTCTAGGTTAGTACTATCGTGAGCCCAAAATTATACAAGAAGAAACAGATTTGGCAAAGCTAACTATCTTGACCAAAGCTGCAGAGCTAATACGTGGGAGACTCACTCCAGAGCCAGTACAACCTTAACTGCCTTAAAAGTGACTCTGAAAAATAAAAAAATTTAAAAAAAATTAAGTGACTCTGAGTTAAAAGGAAGAATAAAAGTCTGCTCAGATGACTAGAAAAAGGGGAAAAAAGCAAAACTGACCAGGGGAAAAATTAAAATAGCCAAAGACAAAGAAGGTATCTAAGGGAAAAGCACTAATGTGGAAGACCCACCCTCTATGCAGTAAACCAGCAGGCGGTGACAGGTTCTCCATCTGCTCCAAAACACCCTCTTGTCACTCAGAAAAAAATGACAAGTAGCACCAACTTTTCCACAATGCAGAACCAACTGCCAACCTGGCAACAAGGCTGAAAACCCAACAAAATTCATTCCCATACTCTGATTACCCAATGATAAGATGTGCGTGGTAATCTTTAAGAATCTTTGACCTCCTTAGGATATCAGGACAAGATGTTCTACAAACCAGTGATCCGAGTGGAGAAGGGAATGGTAGGAAGAAGGAAAGTAAATATTTATAAATGATTTGTTGTCATCCCAGGGCAAGAAATACACTTGTAAAACAGGAGAACTGAGCAGAACTTGAACTCATCTTGGATCTCATCCAAATGGAATCTCTCCAATTCTTAATGTAGATGGTTGAATATAGGTCCAATGAAGAAAAAAAATCCTTTAAAAATCACTGAAAATTCCCCAAATCAAACCAAAAAGGAACGGTAATTTCCCCAAACTTCTTTTCACAAACAGAACCAGCTTTAGCTCTTACATGTGTACATATCACTTTGTGGTACTTATTATTAAACACACTTACTATCTCTAGGATAGTAAATAAAGTACCAGAAAAGGGGGGGAAATGATGTTTTTCTTCCTGGAGAGCACTTGCTATACAAATCATTGTTCTTATTCTCTTAAAGCTACAAAGAGTCTACTAATTCAATCCCTTGTTTCTTCTGGTATGAACCAAGTGTTTACTCAGCACATTGTGTTGTATATAGCTTTCTGACTCAGAAAAGGATCATTCTTCCAAATGAAGCTCAACTCATACCATTGAGTTTTCTCAAATTTTATGACAAACTATAATACATAGGCTAAATATCTACTGGAATCAAAGCAACATTTTTTCAAAATGATAACTCACTAAGATATAATTCACATACTGTAATGTTCACTCATTTAAAACTTACAATTCATTAATTTCTAGTATATTTCAAAGTCATGAATTAATCACCATTCTCTACATAACATTTTCAATACTCCCATGAAAATCCTTATACACATTAACAGTAACTCTCTATTTCTCTCCTCCCTCAGCTCCTAGAAACCAGAAATCTATCTTCTGTTTCTATAGATTTGCCTATTCTGGACATTCCATGTACAAGCAATCATATAACATGTGGTCTTTGTATCTAGTTTCTTTCACTTAGTATAATGCTTTCCAGATTTTTCTACAATGCAGCATCAATACACTTTACTCCATATTATGACTAAATAACATTTCATCGCCTGGATATACCACATTTCATTTATCCATTCATCAGTTACCATTTTTGCTTTTTGACTATTATGAATAATGCTACTAGGAACACACTGGTGTACAAATCTTTGTGTGAACATGTATTTTCATTTCTGTTCATTATGTGCCCAAGGTTAGAAGTGCTAGGTTATACGGTAACTCTATGCTTAACTTTTTGAAGAAATGCCAAACTGCTTTCTAAAAGTGCTGGACCACTTTACATTCCCACCAGTGACATATGAAAGTTCCAATTTCTCCAGGTCCTTACCAACATTTATTATTGTCTTTTTAATTACTGCCATTCTGGATATGAAATGGTATCTCACTGCAGTTTTTACTTTCATTTCCCTAATGACTAGTGGTGCTGGGCACCTTTTCATGTATAGGGGAGGATGTTCATTCCTTTATACAGTAGTCAGATTAGAACCTACTGGCAAGTATTTGTCAGAGGGGAAATTATTTTCTATACTTAAGGATGCTTCCTAAATGTCCATAACATGATTCAATAGTCAGTTGAAGCCTTTTGGTTCTTCTTTTGAGAGGTGGCTAGGATTCTTGCACAGGGTAATAGTCAAGGAAGTTTGGGAGAAAAAGAACGGAAGTTGTGGACAGTGCTCTGGGGAGTTGCTGAGATGAATTCCAAATTTGGACATTTTAAGGTTAGGTTTGTGAACATGGTCATGTTCTAGGCACTGAGGAACTTCTGCTCTGGACAAAGACTACTCTGCTTCCCTACCTCATGAACATGGTTAAAATTAGAAATAACTTGGCAGCTGACAGTGATGACCCCAGTGGCCAGAAGATACATGCTCATAAAGCCACATACTACCCAGCTACTGGAAGAAATATGGACAGAGCTAGATATAACCCTGCAGAGACAAATCAGTCCTTGACCTTTTCTCATGGAACTGTGGGAAGTTGGCTCCTTCTCTAAGTAGGTAATAGCTGATGGAAAAGAATACAATGCTATCCCCCAAGCATATTCAGAAAAAAACTAAATTCCACTAACCCACACTAATTACACTTATGTCTTTTGGAAAATGACAAAGAAAAATGCCCCCCACCCAAAATCTCTGAGTAAATGTTCCTTCTTTGGTTTTCCCAAAATTAGAGGTTCTCCAATTCATTTTATACCAGCAAAATCTTTTTCATGAAATAAATCTTACAAAGATTTGACGTGTAAAGGCATTACGCATATAACAATATTAGTATTTTTAGTTGTCTAAGTTCAAATGCATATAACAAATTCATAATTGCCAAATCAAATGCTAAGAGTTCAAGGTAACACTGTAAGCCTCTAATGTGTTCAAGCTGCATACTGGTGATAATTATCACAGTTTCATAAACAAAACTGTGTTAAGAAATGGAATTAATATCAAACAACAGTCCTAATAAGGAACTCATGAAAAACACTTTAACTATCACTGTTGTAAATCTCTAAACTGTAACTGGTATAAATTATTACACTGCCCCCTACCCTGGCACTTCCCTGTATCTCTCTATCTCTGGTGCGCACATACACACACATACAGACAAATACACAGGTTTGAATTCTATTCTCACCAGTCTGAGTTTCCTTCTGACATCATGATTAGGTTACTGATGATGAATAATTTCTTTCCTATTTAACATGTACTGAGTACCACTGATGTGACAGGGACTACAGTGAATCCATAATCAGATCATTAGTCCTGATCACTGTCCAGCAGATACATAATCTAAGTTAATTGAGATCTCCTATTTGGAAAACCCAGTTCCCACTATTAGGTTTAGAACACCATCACCACTGAGCAGAGTTTGCTAATAACAGAAAAAGTCTGAGCAGCCCGCCAGATGGAAGCGGCTGTCCTTAATCCCTTCAAGCAGGTGATTCAGCTCTTTTACTGAGCCCAGGCTCAGAAAAGGTCAGGGATTTATTTGCAATTGCTGTATCCTTATAATCTCCAGAAATAATCTCTCATTAAATATCTACTAGGGTTGCATTATTCCCTTAATTTGACTGGCAATGAGTTGTTGCAGGGCCGGTACCTCCTAGGCCAGACACTCACCGTCTGGCAGCTAAGGCCTGGACTGGCTTACCTTTCTCTCTCAGCCATGAGTTCAGCTCTGCCTAGGTTTACGCAAAGGGCAGGCCAAACAGTTGTCAGATAATGAATATTCACAGAGCTCACACAACACCCAGGCTGACCTGCCAAGTTAGAAAAGGGTCATCCTCTTAACTGTCATGTCAACTTTTGAAGCATTATTTGTCTGTTTTTAGATGAAGTTAAGGGCCAGGGTCACACAAAGCTATTTTCTCGAAGTTTTATGGGGAACAGAAGGACATGGGGCAGGCAGCTTGACTCTCAGTCAACCTGGAGATTCTTAGGGCCAAAGCGGGAGGAGGATGTCTAGCAGACCATTTGGTCTCTGCTTGCCATGCCCAGGGTATGAACTCTGAGAAGAGGGAAACAGGTTAGATCCAGAAACTGACTGCTTTACTGCAATGGGCTTAAAACAGCAATATACTTTAAGGATCAGTCAAATTGTTTAAAAGAAGGAGGCTGGTGGGTCAGGTATACACATGGATTTTAACATAACCTTCAATGCCCTGTTCTGCAGCTTCTGGTACCTGATGTTACCTCATATGAAGCTTCCCTTGACCTTAAAAAAAAAAAAAGAAGAAGAAGAAGAAGAAGAAGAAGCATGTAGGTGATGCTAAAGAGTGAAAGCTACAATAAAATCATGAACTTAACCTTTGGCACTTCTCTTCTTTCTTGTCTCCCACATCCAAGTTATTTCCCTCAGTTTTACCACCTAATGCCATCTTAATTTTATCTAGTTCTCTCTGCCTTCACCACACCACCCTGGTCCTGGACCCCACATCTATTACCAGGACAGCTGCAAGGCCCTCCCAATTGGTCTCTTTGGCTCACACCTCCTCTGGCTCCCTCCAATCTGCCCTCAACCCTTCCCTTCAACCCTGCAGTCCCCATGACCTTGACAAAACCAGACCACATCACCTCTCTGCCTAAAATCATTCAATGGCACCCAACTGCTCTTGGAAGCATAACCCTGACCCCTAAAATGGCCCACACAGCCCTGCATGGTCTGGCTCCAGCTTGGTCTCACGGCCCTCCCCCAGGTCTCAGTATCCCAAACACACTGGCTTCCTCTCAGAGAATCCAATTAACACACTTTCTCCTTAGCCTTTGCACAAGCTTTGTTTCACCCCTGGGAGCCCTTTGGCCCATGTGACTCCAAATTCTCAGGTCTTCCCCTTCAAGTATCGTCTCCTGTAAAAAACCTTCTCTGACCCCTCCACCTAGGCTGATGCCTTCCTTAGCCTCTCCATCAGAGTATGCAGCATGAGGACAAGCCTACAGTTATTTGTACAATCCTGCAAAAGATGTCTACCAAGCTGGATATGCATTCATAAAGACAATGGTCCATATATAACTTTACTGATTTATTGTTATTACTACTAAATCTCTGTCATCCACTGTCCACCATAATGCTGGAAAAGAAGTAGAAGCATGGAACTTTTCATTTGGTGTAACTTTTCATTCTCGACACATGGATCTGTAAAGTGGTGACTGAATGGTAGGAAGAGTGGCAGAGGGGCAGTGTGGCAGAGTCAAAGTGACCTTTCAAACTTCAACTGATGTAAACCCTATGAAAGCAGACAGGTCATCTAAGCTTCTGGTCCTCCACTTTTCCATCTTTTGTGAGGATAAAAAGTTAAATAAAGAAATGAATGGCTTAATCTAACCACTTCCTTCCTTCCTGTATCAATACAAACAGGTATTACCAAGCAGTACAGCCCTAAGAATCAGTCCCAGAGAAGGGAAAAACAAAAACTATGCAAGCCAAGAACAGAGGAGATGCAACTATGCAACACAGAACAGAGGAGACAAAACCAAGGTTAGGTTTTCTGGACCCTTTTATTAACAGAAATCCTTTGCTTGCACATACTAAACTAGGCCATCTAAACAGTCAGACAGGACTTCCCTGGTGGTACAGTAGATAGGAATCCACCTGCCAATGCAGGAGACAAGGGTTCAAGTCCTGGTCCAGGAAGATCCCACATGCTGTGGAGCAACTAAGCCTGTACCACAACTACTAAGCCCTCACTCTAGAGCCTGGGCTCTACAGTGAGAAGCCGCCATAATGAGGAGCCTGCAAGCCACAATGAAGAAGTAGTCCCCACTCACTGCAGGTGGAGAAAGCTCGAGAAAAACAATGAAGAACCAGTGCAGCCAAAAATAAAAATAAATAAATAAAATCATTAAAAACAAAACAAAACAAAACAGTCAGACAGGCCTGAGGGCAGAGAAAGCTCTAGAAAACAAGAGCATTCACCTCCAGAATTTTGTGCCACTCACTCTTGAGGTCCCAAAGTCTTTCTTATAAAAATCACTGACTAGGTGCTGCCCATCTCCAAATCCTTAGTATTCAAAGCAACCAGAAACTAGGTAAGAAGTGGCCAAATCACCAGTTCTGAATAGAAGGGACCTTTTCACAGCATAGGCTGACTGATGGACATATACTCTGAAAAAAACCCGACACTTTGAGATATGTCCCAAAGTTACCCCAGACATGCCTCCCAGGAATTCTAACAGACCTCAGACCTCTCCTCAAAAGGAGAGGAACTGATTTACCTGAATTAGGCTCAACATGAATTAGATGGAATTAACAGTTTTCTAAAGCTGGTATTCGACAGATTTTTTTCTTTATTCAACTTTTCTTTGATTAAAATATATATATATATATAACTTTCAAGTTTTTCTTTCTTTTTTATGGGAGAAATGGAATTTTCTGGAAATAAAAACAAGAGAACTGAGGTAAAGGAAGTCCCTGCTGTGTTTCCAGTGCTGATGGATACAGGAAGTTGTCTGGAGTTGCTGAGACCAGCCCACCACTTTATGGACAGTTCCTGGGGCACGTTCTCACCACAGAAATTTACTCACTTTCCCTATGTGATTTGCTCTTTAAAGCCTGGCCTGCCTTGCTCCTTCTGAATTTAATCAATTTCAGCACCATTAAAAGCCATGAAGAAAAACACCCACACTGAATTGAATACAAAATCCCATCTGGAGAAGAGATTTCCAGTTGGCTCACACACTCAGAGGGGCTCACATCCTTTTCCTCAGAATGTGAAGCCCCAGAGTTGCCACGGCTTCCTGGCTGTGAAGCTTCTAGTGGGGTCCAGGAAAGGTGTGAGCTCTCTACTTGGGCAATTACCCAGAGCCACTTTTAATCCCAGATCAGTTCCCCAAACCTGTGACCCATTTCACTTCACTGCCAACTGCCCTCTATTCTGTTCCCTGGCAGGTAGGTACTCAGGGAATGCAAATGAACCTTAATATTAACTGAAGTAACACCGACAGAAGCTGTATATACTGGAAAGAGAACAGTGAATTTTAAGGCCAGAGAGATCTGGCTTGGACGCCTGTCTCTGCCACCTCTGGCCATTATGCTCTTAGGCAAGAAGCTTCACCTTCCTCACCTGCGTGGTGTGGTAACTCACCTTAATGCTACAAAGGTCAAATGAAATGCACAGCAACTGAGACTTGGCCAGTATTTGGTAAATGGCCATTACCAGTACTATGATTATTAGGATATAGTAACTATTCTGAAAGAGATGAGCATACCAGACCACCTGACCTGCCTCTTGAGAAACCTGCCTCTTGAGAAACCTGTATGTAGGTCAGGAAGCAACAGTTAGAACAGGACATGGAACAACAGATTGGTTCCAAATAGGAAAAGGAGTACGTCAAGGCTGTATATTGTTACCCTGCTTATTTAACTTCTATGCAGAGTACATCATGAGAAACGCTGGGCTGGAAGAAGCACAAACTGGAATTCAGATTCCCGGGAGAAACATCAATAACCTCAGATATGCAGATGACGCCACCTTTATGGCAGAAAGTGAAGAGGAACTAAAAAGCCTCTTGATGAAAGTGAAAGAGGAGAGTGAAAAAGTTGGCTTAAAGCTCAACATTCGGAAAACGAAGATCATGACATCCAGTCCCATCACTTCATGGGAAATAGATGCGGCAACAGTGGAAACGGTGGCTGACTTTATTTTTCTGGACTCCAAAATCAGTGCAGATGGTGATTACAGCAATGAAATTAAAAGACACTGATTCCTTGGAAGCAAAGTTATGACCAACCTAGACAGCATACTAAAAAGCAGAGACATTACTTTGTCAACAAAGGTCCATCTAGTCAAGGCTATGGTTTTCCAGTGGTCATGTATGGATGTGAGAGTTGGACTATAAAGAAAGCTGAGCACCAATGGATTGATACTTTTGAACTGTGGTGTTGGAGAAGACTCTTGAGAGTCCCTTGGACTGCAAGGAGATCCAATCAGTCCATCCTAAAGGAGATCAGTCCTGGGTGTTCATTGGAAGGACTGATGTTGAAGCTGAAACTCCAATACTTTGGCCACCTGATGAGAAGAGCTGACTCATTTGAAAAGACCCTGATGCTGGGAAAGATTGAGGGCAGGAGGAGAAGGGGACGATAGAGGATGAGATGGCTGGATGGCATCACCGACTTGATGGTAAAGGGTTTGGGTGGACTCCGGGAGTTGGTGATGGACAGGGAGGCCTGGCATGCTGCATTTCATGGGGTCATAAAGAGTCAGACACGACTTAGCGACTGAACTGAACTGAACTGAACTACATTCTAATACTTGAATCAAACTTTCCAGTTGATGAAATACTCTTCACACCCAAGTGCATGTTAACCTTACTGTTATCTCATGGGGGTACATATTGCTACTATTCTTACTAAAAACGTCTTGCTGTGTCTCCACACTAGTAAGTATAATGAAGGATAATATAATACTATTTATAGAATAAATTAATAGCTTATAGTTTATTTAACTTTCCCAATATATCTATCTGTTAAGCTTTTATGATGAGAAAAGCCAGGCTCACGACGTTAAGTGGTACCAACAATGATGACGGCAGTAGTAACGCTTTGCACATAGTGTTGCTCTGGAGTAGGCACTTAATTGCACCATATCATCACCATTATCATTACCACCAGCCCTGCTCTGCAGATGGAAACCTTGGATCCAACAAGGTTAAGGGGCTCCTGTAGGCTTGCGGTGTTCATGAGCGGTGGGACCAGGACTCTAACTTGGTCTGGCTCCAGAGGCCATTCTCTTCTATCCCCTGTTCCTCTGCTGAAGTTCACACAGCCAGTCAGAGAAGGACCCAGGGCTGGAGTCCTATTTTCTGAATTCTGCCCTTTCTACTCCAGAAGTAGCTCCCAAACAGAGGGGACAGACTCAGGAGCACGCTTGTTCAATGCAGATTCTGGGTGCCTCCCAAAGGATATGCTTCAGCAGGTATGAGAATCACATGTGGGACAGATAACACTGTACTGTATACTAAGTGACTAAAATTATTATCACTAAAGACCACTACCAATGATTATTGACTGTTAGTTAATGGGTGATTCTTATTCCACATTCCTCATCCAATAAGATTCACCAGTGCTGTGTACCTCAAAGTGTAATGCTGGCTTGTGCCACTGGGATATGTGAAATGATTCCAAGTAGTTCACAAATAAATATTTCCAATTGTTACACACTTACTTTAATAAGTACTGGAAATTTATTGCTTTATCTCACAAAGTATGATGCATTTTTAAAATAAATGTGGCTTAAGAAGAGTGAATTGATTTTTTAAAATAGTACATAAATAGTATTACAGGGGGTATATACACATGTTAAAAAATAATGAAGGTGACAAACACCACATTTGGGAGCTACTGTTCTAATCTGCATCAGCCCAGGCACCACCTTCAACCTGGCTGAAAGGACAAGATGGGAGGGTACCACATTCTATCAGCAAGCTATCAATAGTCATCCTTGAGTCCTTGCCATCTCTCACACCCTACATCCAATCCATTAGCCAGTCCCATCAGGAATAACAAACCTAGAATCCAGCTACTTTTCATCATCTCTGTTACTAATACTTTGGTCCAGGCTACCATCATCTTTTGCCTGGATTGTTTCCATAGCTTCTCAACTGTTTCTCCTTTTGCCCCCTACAGTGGATCCTCTGCCGGCAGTCAGAGTCATCTTTTAAAAATATACATTGGCTCATGTCACTCGCCTGATCACAACTCGCCAGGGACTTCTCATGACACTCAGAATGCAATCCTACCTCCTGACCACAGCCTCACATGGCTCAGTCCACCTGAACACTCTCCATCTGGTCTCTGCCAATACAGTCACAAGGATCCTTCCTGATACTCCTTGAACATGGCTAGTTCAGCTTCCCCACTGTAGGGGCCTCTGTGCATGCTTGTTTCTCTGCCAGTTCCTGACATGCCACCCTCCCTAGGTTTGTTCAGGTTTCTCCTTAAATGTCATTTCTTCAAGGAGGCCTCCTCTGTCCCTGGTATCTAAAAAAGCCACCCATCAAGAGAGGGATGGACAGTTTGGGGTCAGTGGATGCAAACTGTTACATATAGGATGGATACACAACAAAGTCCTGCTGTACAGCACCGGGAACTATGTTCAATATCCTGTGATAAACCATAATGGAAAAGAATATGAAAAACAATGTGTCTTGGTGTATAACTGAGCTATTCTACTGTACAACAGTAATTAACACAACACTGTAAAATCAACTATACTGCAGTAAAAAATAAATTAAATATAAAATAGCCACCCTTCCCCTGTAACTCCCTATCCCTTTGTTCTTGCTTCCTCATAGCCCTTCTCGCCACCTGCAAGCCTCCCTTTGTTTGCTAGCTGACTGTTTGGGGTCCCTGCTCTCATTCAGGGACTTCATCTGCGTTGTTCACTACCGTAGCTTCAATATACATTTCCTGAAGGAAGCAACAAATACAACCCACAGCAGAGACACCAAGAAATCAATAGGTAAAGAAGTTCCTACACTCCAGGAACCTCAGTGGGGAGCAGCTGACTGAACCCTGGTACCTTCCAGAGTACAGGGGTCTGCTGGGGAACTGCAGAACAGATAGCACTGATAGGGCTCTCATTCACCCCCTGACCTCTGTGCATGAATACCACCAATCAGGATTTTCTTCCCTGCTGCTAAGTCGCTTCAGTCATGGCCAACTCTGTGCAACCCCATAGACGGCAGCCCACCAGGCTCCCCCGTCCCTGGGATTCTCCAGGCAAGAACACTGGAGTGGGTTGCCATTTCCTTCTGCAATGCTTAAAGTGAAAAGTGAAAGTGAAGTTGCTCAGTCATGTCCGACTCCCAGCGACCCCATGGACTGCAGCCCACCAGGCTCCTCCGTCCATGGGATTTTCCAGGCAAGAGTACTGGAGTGGGGTGCCATTGCCTTCTCCAATCTTTTCTCATGGTTTCCATAGACACACATTAAGAAAAATAAGCCGAGAAGGACGGAGAGTAAAGCAAGTTAAACAGGTAGCAGAGGAAGAGATGAAAACCCTGCCTGGCTTGGAATAAACCTGCAAGTCTCAGATGTTCCAGTTCTCAGCCAGACAGAGGCAGCCAAAGCGGCAGCAGGCGGGTTTCTGCACAGTACAGCTGAGAACTGCAGACCAGCATGGGGCGGAAGGATGGAGGAAGGACAGTTTCCTTGTGGGTTTTGACATCTGCAATCTCCTCGTCTACCTTAAAATTCCTGATCAGACAGCTGCAAAGAAGCAAGGCTGCACACACGCCTTGGTAATGTGAACCATCTTAATCAGAACCATTTGTCTCCTACCTGGGACTCCGGACATCCCAAGAATGACTTACAGTCCAGTGGCCTCAATTCCTTTCTACCTCGAGGCCTGGGTGGCTATGCTCTGATTTCTCAACCAAGAGAGATCAGTGCCAGCTTTCCGAAGGTGGATGTGTTTCAAGTGGAAAACCAATCTCCTCTGTCCAGCTAGATCCCTTCCTGCCTCTGACTACGCATCCTCTACCTTATCTGCCCTAGAAACGGTTTAGCTATTTTTCAGACACATCAAACTCCAGGGTGGTAGAAGGCAGGGAAGGAGATGCCATTCAGAATCTGAGGCCTAAGATTTGCACCTGGAATCACCATGATATTGTATGATGTGGAAATACATCACCTCTCGGACCCTTTTTCTCATCTTGAAGATCAAGCACAGTAGAAATTTAAAAAAGCAATGCATGTGAAGGCACTCTGAAAGAAAACTATCCAGTGTCAGGCTTTATATAAATAGCCTCTCGTTTCAGCTAATGATGATGTTATTGATAATAACAGCAGAGAGCAACATTTAATGACTGCTTAGAATACCAAGCACCACTGATTAAAGAATTTCCAGTTTATTCTCATTTGATACTCTCAAAAAAACCAATGATGTAGACAGTAAGACTATCCTCATTTTACAGATAAAGAAACTGAGGTCTGGAGAAATTAATTTTCCACAGTCACAAATTCAATAAGCCATGAGGCTGGGATCCCAAACACATGTGTAATAATACTCCAGAATTAACATTCCCAACCACTACTCAAACTGCCCCCCACTGTGGGGAACAGTACTTGACAGCTTTCACAAAATCTTACATGCTGAATGAGAGGTGCACACTGAACACTGATTATGGGGGGAAGGAATGATCTTGAGTAACTACAAGCTTGCACTTAGGATGAAGCCTCAGTTTTCTCATCTGTAAATGGGGTCAATACTACCATCTGCTTCACAGGGTTCTTACAAAGATCAAACAATATAATGTAGGTCAGACAATAAGCACATTGCCTGGGACACAGTATGTACTAATGATAATGTTTATCACTAATGATTTCATTGATCAAGAGCCTGTACTTGGTGCCAGTGAGGAAAATCAGTCTCTCTCCACAGCCCCTTGCACTGGGCTTTAAGAGTTAAGGATGTTGCCAGGGACCTGCTCGCGGCTCCTTGGTTGAAGCCCAAACTGGGATGCCAAGGGGTGGTGGGCACCTGCCAGGCGGCAGCCTACTGTCTGTCCAGAGCCCACATGGCTGAGGGGAAGGGGATATCAGGCCACAACGAAGTCACGCACTGGCTGCGTTTGTCAGTCTAAGGCTGGCTGAGGAGAGGAGAGATTTGAGGACGAGCCGAGAGTCTTCTGACTGCACAGGCAAGTCTGAGGAGTACCCCGTCAGCCATGTCCTTGAGGGGTGGGGTGTCACCAAAGCAAAGGGCTGGGAACCCAGAGAATAGCATCTCAGAGAAAACAATCCATTCCTTCTCCTTCCTCTCCCTCTGGCCCCCAGCGCTCATGCCGGCTGCTGCCACTCTCCACAGCGAGCAGCTGCGCCATGCTCACAACTCGTAAGGAAAAGCAGGCTGGGGGCCAGCACTTCAGTGAGGGAGCAGGAGACCATCTTATCCTACCGTGGCTCAGGAGAAGAAAGTAGTGGTGACAAAAAGCTGCCATGGAGGGAAAAGGGAAAGAAGAAGGGCCAAGAGGGGCTGGGGGCAGCGGGAAGGGAATGCACGCCTGTCTTCTATCAACTCTGGCTGGCAGGCGTAGAGAGAAAGCTGGAGGGGAAGGTGTACTCAGCTGACTCCCTCGTGGGCCAGCACATAGGAGGCCAGGCCACCATCCCCACTAATGCATCCATCCTTCTCAGGTTTAAGAGGGGAAATGTTCTATTTATAAGCCACCAACCAGTGGAGATCTGGCAGCCGCTGGATGGCTCTGATCCCACAGGGATCCTGGCTACTCGCGGCTGTCTTCTCCAGCCTCTCAACTGGGGGTGTTCTCAAAGCAAAAGGCCAAAGGTGATTGGAAGCAAAAGAAAAAAAAGCTGCTCTCCTGTCCTTCGCTGCTTTCGTGAGACTGCTAGCTTTTTAGTGATGGCTAAAGACTTCAGAACATTTTAAAAACAGTGACCCATGTGGTCCCATCAGATCTTCCTGCCCTGAGAGCTTCAAGACTCAATCTCTTTTTCTGCTTTACGATCAATGGAAGCTGAGGCAGAGGATGAAGGGAATGCAGAAACCAGAACAGGGCAATGGGCAAACAGAGAAAGGTAATGATGCCCCTCCCATCTCTCTCCTTGTCCTCAATCTTATCCTCATGAAACAAGAAGTGCTTTGATCCAGCAACATTATGGAGTCTAATCTGAGTAACAGCCGAGAGAACGAGTGTATATAACAGAAACAACATATAAAGCAGCTGTGGTTGTGTTGTCAAAGTCCGTGGGAGAGTAATGGGTCATGTTGCAGCTCTGCACCTGGGAAGCTTGAGTCACTGAAATATGTGACTCTGATTCTCCCAGCATCCTATGTGACGTGTGAAGAGCCACAGATGGCTCTGGAGGAGGCTCACTAAGAAGGAACAAGGGATGGCCCCTCAATGGCAAACTGCTGGGCAGATTAAGTATTGGAAATTGATGATGAAACTCTTTCCAGTCGCACTGGGTTGCCCACAAAATGACAGATGGCAGGGCAGAGCAAAGATCTCACGCACATCAAGAATGGTAGGGGAAATGATCTTGGCAATCGGGCAGACTTAGCTCTGGTACCTTGCCATCCTTAAGCCTGTTTGCTCACTTGTAACTCGCTTGCTGTGAATAGCATTTCTGCAGTAGTACCCATCCACGCACCACACTCGTGCTCCCTGCCATAACCCCATGCTGTCTTGAAGAGATGAATATTTAAAAACCTATCTTTGTATCACGCTGAGTTAACAAACTTGTAGTTAATGGACTAAACTCACTGTTGCCTGTTTTATAAATAACACCACCCCCTTTGTTTCCACATTGTCTATGGCTGCTTTCAGACCATCAAAGCAGAGTGAAATAGCACCACAAATCCAAAAATCTACTCCTTTCCTGAAAAACCTGACCCCTGTGCTAAGCAGTAACATTTAGAAACCTGGGTGGGGCAGGGAGAAGTTATGTTTACTTGTGGGCTGGTCCCCAGTCAATACACATTAAATAAATACATAAATTTAAAAGGCAATTGAAAACATTTGTCTGGTCCTATACAAACGGAGAAGGCAATGGCACCCCACTCCAGTACTCTTGCCTGGAAAATCCCTGGAAGGCTGCAGTCCATGAGGTCACTAAGAGTCGGACACGACTGAGCGACTTCACTTTCACTTTTCACCTTCATGCATTGGAGAAGAAAATGGCAACCCACTCCAGTGTCCATGCCTGGAGAATCCCAGGGATGGGGGAACCTGGTGGGCTGCCGTCTATGGGGTCGCACAGAGTCGGACACGACTGAAGCAACTTAGCAGCAGCAGCAGCATACAAAACGATCTGGGCTGTCGCCAGCAGTGTGCATCCCCTACTTTGAGAAATGCAGTCATGAGGATCCAGAGGATTCAGTGGATTAACACAGGCTGGCCTCCAGCCCCCAACAGCAGGGGTGTTGGCTTCTGCCCTTTGTTCTCTTCCCCTGCTCCGCTCAGAAGTGGCTCCCCTAACCCAGTGACTTCTTTCTTCCTCATATGGGAGAGTAATTGGTATGACCAGATAACAACAAGGATAATAACCACAGTAATTAGGCACTTATTCACTAATAGACCAGATATTGTGTTGGGCTTTTATGCTCACAGCAAGGTTATGAGGTAGGGTTGTGATTTATCCTCATTTCACAAACAGGGAAAGAGAAGCTTAGAGAGGCCCAGCATTGAGCCGTGGTTTCACGGCCAGCAGGCCTGCAGGATAATCTGCATCATTCACACAGTACCCTCCCAGTTCACCAGGAACTGTATTCACCAGGAAACAGCTCTCCCAGCTCATCCATTAGGACTGTCCCATGTGAAGTTACGTGAAATGTGTACAAAGACGGATGTACAAGGATGCTCACCCTGATGTCATTCACAAAAGCAGAACTCTGGAAAGGACATTCAAGACCAATGACAGGAAATAGTTCCACAAATCAGGATGCACTCTTATGACAGAGCATGCAACAACCATTACAAATAATATTTATAAACAACTCAGCATCTGAGAAAACGCTTGTGAATTTTTAAAAGCAGAATACCAACAAGTATGTTCAGTATAATGTCAGTTAAGTAGAAATACATACTGACATTGGCAAAATAAACGTAAGACATCATGAAAGAAGAAAAAGCAAGGAAGAAGTATCTCTAGAGATGAAATTATAGATGATTCTTATTGAATTTTTGAAAATCCTTGCTACATTTCCTTAATGTTTCACAATGAGTTCATATTATTTTCATAATAAGCAAAAATACAAATGTGTCAAACCTTTGGAATGAGGTTCAGAGATTCCATGTCCACACCCTACAGATCCTAATTCCAACTTTGCAAACTTTCTCCAATCACTGCTCTTCCTCTCAGCTCTGGTGTGAATGACAAGTTGGCAACCTGAAGTGGGTTCTTAAGCATTATGCAGATAAAAAGGAGTCTTGCTAAAGTATTAGGTTAAGAACAAACTGGAAGGAATGAAGGGATTAAAACAAGGAAATAAAAGAGGGAGAACTATATTTCCTTCTTCTGGGGAGAAGGGAGGGTACTTTTTAAAGTCTTTCTAGCCTAGCTGGAAGTCCATTCCAACTGGCCGTGGGCACTTGCCTGCACATTAGTATATCCGTAAAAGCACAGATATTAAGTCTAGCGAAAGGTTCAGGTTAAAGCACAGGAACATATTCAACAAGAGGAGGAAGCAAGGAAATGGCTGCAATGTCCCTCTGAAAAGCCAGCTGGGGTCAGAAGTGCACAAGAAGGCACACCTAGGGCAACTCAGGCATATCCCTCTGAAACCACTCGATTGGCCCAGGGGATCTGAGTTAATACACTAAGGGACATGCCACTGGAAGCCAAGATTAGGAGACAGCCCTCTCTGTCTCAGTCTGTCGGCTTCCAAACAGCTGGCAAAGCAGCGGGAGAGCACCATTTCCACAAACAAGCTAATCTTTCCACAGCTAAGTAGGCAGTGACATTTATTATTTAAAACTTCAAAGCTGGTAAAGACAAACTCACACTAGAACAGCCTGCCTTTCCCTGGATCTCTTGACTGGACCATGTACTCTCTCTGACAAGTTCTCAGCTTTCCAACTGTCCCTCTAGTGGGAGGACAGGACAACAGGAAGGGGGCTGAGAACAGGTTCCTTCCTGGCGCCTCCTCCTGCTTCTGACCTGGGCTCACTTCAAAGGAGAATGAACCAGTTCTCACAGAGCCTTTGGGGCGTAAATCTCACAACTGTACCAAACGTAAGATGCGACAGGACATGGAGACTGAGGAGATACGCATTAAGGGGGCAACATTCCTGCCCAGGGAAGACTCTTGTTCTTTGTAATAACAAAGGGCAAAATCGGTGACAGTCTAGATGACTGACACTGGTGCGATCACCTCCTCAGTAAAGAAGTGTAGGGAGCAACAAACAGGACTTCCTTCTCTGCTAGTCTTACTCCTGTTTTCTCCTTCCCTTCACTACTGGTTACAAATGTGACTAATGAGAGAAAACTCAGCGTCACTGCTGCATATTCTTCACGTTCCAGGAACAAACCCAGGTAAGGTTCCTGATGGCAGAAGGATGCATCGTTGAGCGGCCCATACAATTGGCAAAAAAAGCAGATTGGGATTTGAATTTAGTATGTAGGGCTTAACTTAACCAAGAATACAGAAGACTTCTAGGGAGAAAACTAAAATGCTAACAGAGGTGTGAATAAATGGAAAGACATGCAAAGTTCTTGAAGGAGGTGACTTAGCACTATAAAAGTGTCAATTTTTTCAGCTGCATGTAAATCAATGCAGTTAGAACTCTCCTTCACACCATACACAGAAATAAAATTACTTAAAGACTTAAATATAAAGACATGATACCATAAAACTCCTAGAAGAGAACACAGGCAAAACATTCTTTCTCATAAATTGTAGCAATATTCTCTTAGGTCAGTCTCCCAAGGAAAATGAAATGAAAGCAAAACTAAATGAATGGGACCTAATCAAATGCACAAGCTTCTGTACATCAAGGAAATGATAAACAAAACAAAAAGACAACCTATGTACTAGAAGAAAACATTTGCCAATGATGTGACCTACAAGGGTTAAATTTCCAAAATACACAAACAGCTCATATAACCCAATAGCAAAAAAAAGGCAGGGGTGGGGGTGGGGGTGGGAGTAGGGAGGAGGGACAGAAGACCTAAATAGACATTTCTCCAAAGAAGACCTAATTTCTCCAAAGAAGAGATACAGATGGCTAAGATTTATATGTAAATATGCTCTACATCACTAATTATCAGAGAAATACAAATCAAAACTACAATGAGGTATCACCTCACACCAGTAAGAATGGCCATCATCAAAAGCTCTACAAATAATAAATGCTGGAGAGGGTGTGGAGAAAAGGGAAGCTTCCTACAGTGTTGGTGGGAATGTAAATTGGTCCAGCCACTACAGAGAATACTGTGGAGGTTCCTTATAAAACTAAAAATAGAGTTAACATATGATCCAGAAATTCCACTCCTGAGGATATATCCAGGAAAGACAAAGACTCTAATTCAGAAAGATACATGCACCTCAATGTTCACAGCAGCACTGTTTACAACAGCCAAGACACGGAAGCAACCTGCATGTCCACTGGCAGAGGAATGGATAAGGACAATGCAGTACAGATATACAATGGAGTACCACTCAGCCATTTAGAGAACACTGCCATTGCAGCAACATGGACAGACCTAGAGAATACCATACTAAGTGAAGCAAACCAGAGAAAGACAAGTATTGTATGATATCACTTACATATGGAATCAAAAAACTAATACAGATGAACTTATTTACGAGACAGAAACAGACTCACAGACGTAGAAAACAAAATTACGGTTACCAAAGGGAAAAGCTGGAGAAGGGATAAATTAGAGGATTATGGGATTAATGGATACTACTCTATACAGGCTAGATAAACAACAAGACTTTACTGTATAGCACAGGGAACTATATTCAGTATTTAGTTATAACCTAAAGAATCTGAAAAAGACTGTATATATATATCAGTTCTATACATATATATAAAACTGAATCACTTTGCTATACACCTGAAATTAACATAGTACTGTAAATCAACTATTCTTCAATAAAAAAATTTTCAATTTAAAAAAGTATTTGTTACTTGTAAAGCATACTATGAGAAACAACATTCAAGAGTATACCATTATTAATAATATTTTTAAGTGTCAATTTTCTGCCAATTAACCTGTATACTTCAATGCAATCCCAAATGAAAATTTCAAATTTTTGAGGAAATTATCAAACTTATGCTATAATTTATGTAGAAGGATAAAAGTCCACAATCAGATAAGTCAACTGTTGAAAAGCAAAGAGAGGACACTTAAACTACCAGATATTAAGACCTGCCTCAAAGTCATCATATTAAAACCAGAGACGTATTAGCACAAGAACAGACAGACCAGACCAAGGAAAAAAAGAGCTCAGAGACAGAGCTCAGATGCCAACCTAATACACAAGAAAGCTGGTATCACAAGTAAAAGAAGGAGAGAATAGATAGCTTCACACATGTTGTTGGGAAAAGTGGCTTTTTAAAACAAAATTGAATCCTTATGAAACACCATATACAACGATGGATATCAACTGGGTTAGAAACCTAAGTGTGAAAGACAAAATCATGAAGCCAATAAAAGAAAATGTAGGTGTAGGTGCACATCTTTGCAACATGGGTTAGGAAGGCCTCTCTCAAAACACAACTTGAAAATCACAAACCAGAAGGCAAAAAACAAAAAAAAACAAAAAAAATCAAATTTATAGAAAGTAAAGCTTTATACTCAAGGAAAGATATCAAACATAATATCAAATGTTAAATGGCAAAATAGGAAGATATACTTGAAATCTACAACAAGGAATTAATATCTAGACTATAGAAGGAATTTTATAAATCATCAATAAAAAAAATGGTAACTGCAATAGAAAAATGGGCAAAGGACACAAATAGGCAAAAAGCAGAAGAGGATACCCAGTAAACTCATCAATTATCAGAGAAGCACAAATTAAGACAACAATGAGCTACTATTTCATATCTACTAGATTGGTAAAAAAAAAATCACAAAGCTGAATAAAATGGCAATAGCTGACAGGAATGAGGAAACCGTCACGTTGGGCTGGGGAAACTATGAACAGGCTACTTACTCTAGGTCACAAAGGTGAGAGCCTTCCTTCAAACCAGGTACACACACACCCCTCAACTGATCAGCAACTCTCCTGGAGGGTAAACCCCAAGGAGATTCTCACAAGGGGACCTGTGTGGAGATGTCCACTGCAGTACGGTAATGGTGATGAAGAGCGGGAGGGCATCCCTGCACAGTGGTACACACTGTGGAGCATGCAGCAGACAGAAGCCACTGTAAGTATACAGAGGAATACAAGCGGCTCCCAACACAACACTGAAGGAGCATGGCAGAAATCAGAACACAACCGACGCTTGTATACCTGAAAACACAGGTAGGTACGAGACTAACCGTCTAAGAGCACATGTTAAAGACACACGTCAGAGCAGTGCAAGGGAGGACAGCAATAGGACGCAGGGAAAGAATTCCAAGGGAGTGAGTGAATGAACACACGAAGGAGGAAGGGAGGGAGGGGTCTGGGATGATCACGCACAACAAATCGGGGAGAATGATTAAATCATTATCTCTGTACCTGAGATCCAAACAGAGAAGAAAGAGGAGGGGGAAAAGGCTCTGCAAAGAAAGGTGCATATATTTGTCTGCTGGCAACCTCTCCCTGGCACCGGGCCACCTGGAAAATACCAGCTGCTGCCAGACATTATGTATGGCCCTGTCTTATACCCCACAGACTCAGTAAGCCCTGAGAGAAACTTCAAGACAAGAGCAACAAATTCAGCACTGTCCTCAGAGGAACTCCCTTTTGCTACCTGTCTCTTCAAACATTCTGGTTCTGTGATTAAAAGGTTGGCACTCAAACTCCCACCAAAACATTTTCTAGAAAGGAAAATGCTAGACATTTGGAAGTTGGCTATCAGAGGTGAAAAGCACGATGTCCAGCTCTTAAACTCCTGTCAGACTGACTTTTTTCCTTTAAAAAAGTTCTGATGGTCCTATAAACACTTGCAGAACAACCAGACCCTGGGCAATAGTGCTTCCTGTGGTGATGAGTGCTATAGTGGGTGTGCAGCGAAGCTGCAAATTACAGCCAGGAGGAATAAGAAAGGGACAGCACTCTGGAGGGGAGGGGAGGCGAGGTGAAGCCAAGGCCTGTGTGATGGTTAGAGGGGATCGTAATATCAAAGGACGGGAGGAAGCACCAGTCCAGAACACTCCTCTGGTTTTGCCAGCTTGGAAATTAATGAACAGAACATCTCTTAGGATAGCAATGCCCTAGAAAAACAGTTTCTGTGAAAAGTGCTCCTGAAAAAGTGGTCAATATGTTTAACATCTTTTTCTCTCCCACTTCCTAAATGAAAGGTTAAGCAACTGAAGAATCATCAGAGACTCGAGGCAGCCAACTCTCTGTGCCCTGTGGGTAACAGGATGCCAAAAGCAAAATGTTCAAGTGTCTCTGTTTCCCAAAATGGAACTTTCTGCATTGCCCTTTTCCTAGCGAGGTAGAAAATCTTTTGTGGTTAACAGCAAAGACGTTGGAGTCAGACAGCACTCAGATTAAATTATATCTTCTGAGTTTACCAACCTCAACTTCCTAATCTACAAAGTAGGTCAAGAGCACCCACCTCACCCAGTACTGTGAGCAGTAAATGAGCTAATGTGCACACAACACAGTGGAACGCTGCAAGCAGTTGATAAATGCTACCTATTAACAGCTATTATTATAAAACACACACCCTCTGTTGGCAATTCAAAGTCTAAAGAATATTTAAAGCAGAAGGTCAGCGTCTTGTAGTAATCTATCCTCTGTCCTGCGAAGAAGGCAATGGCAACTCACTCTAGTTCTCTCACCTGGAAAATCCCATGGACGGAAAAGCCTGGTAGGCTGCAGTCCAGGGGGTCACTAAGAGTCAGACATGACTGAGCGACTTCACTTTCACTTTTCACCTTCATGCACTGGAGAAGGAAATGGCAACCCACTCCAGTGTTCTTGCCTGGAGAATCCCAGGGACAGGGGAGCCTGGTGGGCTCCTGTTTATGGGGTTGCACAGAGTCGGACACAACTGAAGCGACTTAGCAGCAGCAGCATCCTCTATCCTGAGTAACAACTTGCTGACAAATGTATTTCCAGACTTTTTTTCTATCAATATATCTAGACAAGTCAAATAATTTATTTTAATAAATGCACCATTCCATGATCCGAATTTTCAAAAGCTCAATGAACAGTATATGGAGGACACTGCTTCTGCAAATGTTTCAAGATCTCTCTCATTCTTCTTCTTTTTCTTTTCGGCTTTAAGTGCTTTTTTTTTTAAATGTTATTTTCTTATTGAATGATAATTGCTTTATAGAATTTTGCTGTTTTCTGTCAAACTTCAACATGAATCAGTCATAGGTATACATATATCCCCTCCCTTCTGAACCTCCCTCCCATCTCCCTCCCCATTCCACCCTTCACCCTTTTAGGTTGATACAGAGCCCCTGTTTGAGTTTCCTGAGCCATACAGCAAATTCCCGTTGGCTATCTATTTTACATATGGTCTCCCATTCTTTTTAAAGGCTATATAGTATTCTATGATACTTTTAATAAACTTCCTACTGAACATTTAGATTGTCTCCAGTTCTTCACCTATTATTATCAATGCTCTGGTGAACTTTTTTTTTAACAGAAACATCTTTGTGCTCCAGTCTATTCTTTAGGACAAATCACTAGGTCAAACAATATCTACCCTTTTTTTTTTTTAATACTTGGGGAGTTTTTCTTTTTAACTTATTTTATATTGGAGTATAGGGCTTCTCTGGTGGCTCAAATGGTAAAGAATCCGCCTGCAATGTGGGAGACCTGGGTTTGACCCCTGAGTTAGGAAGATCCCCTGAAGGAGGGCATGGCAACCCACTCCAGCATTCTTGCCTGGAGAATTTCCATGGACAGAGGAGCCTGGCAGGCTACAGTTCATGGGGTCGCAAAGAGTCAGACACAACTGAGTGACTAAGCACAGCACAGCACATAGCTGTGTATACATATATGCATCCATTCTTTTTCAGCATGGATTCTTTGGGCTTCCTAGGTGGTGCTACTGGTAAAGAACCCACTTGCCAATGCAGGACATGTTTGAATTCTTTTTCAAATTCTTTTACCATTTAGGTTGTTACATAATATTAAGTAGAGTCCCCTGTGCTATATAGTAGGTTCTTGCTGGTTGCCCATTTTAAATACAACAGTGTGTACACATCAATCAAAGGATGTTTACTTTTTAAAGGCTTCCAGTACCTATGTCCTAAAGGCCTTACAGAATGGTACAACCAGCTGGCATGCCCACCAGCAGAATCCTGGTCATCTTTCATATCTATTGGCACTTATCTCAAGGAGAGACAAGCAGGTTCGTAAGGTCAAAAGCTACAGGCAAGCTTCTGGTCTGGGGACGGGGGTGGGGGCGGTTCTCTATTCATATGTGTCTCAACCCCCACAGTTCTGGGTCCTTTATAACAGACATGGGTTGTAGGCTGGGGCATGGGGTGGGCATCTCCTATTTCAGCCTGCATGGCATCTACCCTCTCATGTCCCGGGGGGCTGCTGGTCTCCCTGCAGGTAAACCACTGTGCTCTCATTTTATGAGCACTTTTGAAACCATCGATCAAGGTGCATTGTTATCCTCTGGGTGGGCCAAAGCGAGACCATCTTGATGCTATCTTTCCTGGGAATCTGGACCTTCACAAGAGTGAGGCAAGGACTAAAAAATTCTATGGGCTTTATGATCCTGCAAGCATCATCCAGAGGACCCTTTCTTGTTGGTTCTCAGGTCTCCAGAACTGTCTAGCTTTCAAGCCTTGGTTCTTCAGCTCTTCCTACCTTACTTTGAATTACCCTGAGGACTTCACTGACTCGATGGACATGAATCTGAGTGAACTCCAGGAGTTGGTGATGGACAGGGAGGCCTGGCATGCTGCGATTCATGGGATCGCAAAGAGTCAGACACGACTGAGTGACTGAACTGAACTGAACTGAGGACTTCTATATTCCTTCATTATCTTTAATATTGTTTTTGCTATGGCTATTTTAGGACAAGTTAGCCAGAGCTGATTTCAGATATTCTAAAGCAATCCCACCTGACACAGAGAGAGGGGAAAATGACTTGTTTCTTTGAATATTTACTTGAAAAACATTTTCCCTTGTTCAATTCCTGAGGGAAAAAAGAAACAACAAAAAAATAGTTTTCCTCCCCTAAGGCCTCTGAACTTACCAACAGCAACCATTCCAAATTACTTAATATTTTATTTAAAACTTCTGATAAAATCTGTATTTTGGAAAGAATGAAAGAAGGAAAATCTCTACTCCATAATGGATTTCACACACACATTAAATGGCTCATCCTTTTGTCCACAAGAAGAAGCACTGTTTCACTGACTTTTCTGACAATACTAGAATTCATGGGAGGGCTACCTTGGAATCTTTTTCCAAATGGATTTTACAAAAGCAAATCTGAGGCAAGAGGACAGAATTTCCTTTGTACTCTGGTAGCAACGTGGAAGGAATTTGTGTTTTCCCCTGTGCACCAAGGAGATAATCAGCCCAAACACTTAGCAAAAGCAGTTCCATTTTAATCCCATCATCTTCACAAGGTTACAGGTGCCCTTGGAAACCACAATTAACCAGAGTACTCAGAGAGCCAGTTGGGGGAGAAACGTGCTATATAATGCTACAGAGGCTGCCCAGGGCCACTCCCATCAAAACGGAATATTATTACAGAGTTCACCGTCTCCACTCATAACTCTCCAGAGCAGCAACAAGGAACACAGCATTAGTTACTAAGTGATCACTAAGATGGTTCTTGCCTCTTCAGGCCTCTAAGTGAGACCGTGTGGGAGGCAAAGTCAATTCTGGCTTCCCACAGGTCAGGGTGCTGGGGGAGCTGGGTATTATTGGATTAAGTGACTTTTAAGTGGTGACTGGAGCTACATTCTTAAGACAACACAGGATTAACTGAGATAATGTACATAAAAATTCTTTGCTCCGTGTGAATGGTTATACAGTGCAAGATGTCATCACAGCCATGCCCGTCAGGCTCATTGATGGTCCTGACATGGTATATTAGGGCAGAAGCAGCTCAGACTGCACTGGGGGAACCGGGCCAACCCAATGTGCCCACAGCACCTCCTGGTGGTTCTTCCCCAGAATGGCAACTTCACCAGGCCCAGGCCCACACCCAGCTGAAGGAAAAGTATCTAAGCAACATACTTACTCCCTTCGCTCTGGCTGTCTTTGTTTGAGTTGTAGACCTGGAAAACAGAAATAACGTTTACTTGTGTGCATTTTATACCACCCAACAGGTTCACTATAGAAAACCATTACCTTCTCCTTTTGCTTAGTATGTGCTAGAAAATGGAAGGCAATTTCTGGCCCCCAAATGGAAATTCCTTCTATTATTACTCACTTCCTAATATTTACTTTGGGAGAAGGTGACAGCACCCCACTCCAGTACTCTTGCCTGGAAAATCCCATGGACGGAGGAGCCTGGTAGGCTGCAGTCCAGGGGGTCACTAACAGTCGGACATGACTGAGCGACTTCACTTTCACTTTTCACTTTCATGCACTGGAGTAGGAAATGGCAACCCACTCCAGTGTTCTTGCCTGGAGAATCCCAGGGACGGGGGAGCCTAGTGGGCTGCCGTCTATGAGGTCGCACAGAGTTGGACACGACTGAAGCGACTTAGCAGCAGCAGACTTAGCAATATTTACTTCAGCTGTTCAGAGAATCACCTCTGGAGCTTTACTGTTAAAAAAAAATAAGTCATATACTTCCTTTAAAAAAAAAAACTAATATGTGTATATAAACTAAAAGGGAGGAAAAATTAATTAGTTACAAATCATTAAGCATTAACTGCACAGCAGGCAACGGCGCTAAGCAATTCACATGAATTATCTCAAATTATCTATGCAACAATTCTGTTGGGTAGGAACTGTTAATATCACTGATACATAGATAGAGAATTTGAGGCTAGAGAGGTTAACTAAGGTCTCACAGCTAGTACATGGCAAAGTCTGGACAAAGATACATTACAAACTGTTAAGTGTTAACACTGGCAAATGGGACCAGTAACTTTTTACTGTTAATTTTAAAGGAGAATATGCTACTTTTATGACAAAAAATCCTTAAGTGATTTATACAAATCACAAAAGGGAATGAGTCCCAACATAAAACAGACAATGATACACTGGAAGAGTTGGCAAGCCTTTTCTTGTACAGGACTAGAAGGTAAACATTTTAGGCTTTGCGAGCTAAGAGGCAAAAGCCAAACCAATGATTATACAGGGACTTGAAAAACGAGAGAGACCACACATTTTCACGATTTTTTCCTGACAAAATCCAAATAGAGTAAGTTTTGAAAATACAGGTAGAATATTCCTAGCAGGTGAAAATCAATCTTATTGTTTCATGGCTGTCTTTTTGGGGGATGCTTGGCTTGGTTCTTCCAGGGGTCATACAGCTGGTTCTCAACTGTAAGAGTGGCCATCACAACCACTGGGAGTATCTTTTCTCAGGAGTATAACTTTCTGAAATACAGATAAGACTAATGAGAAAAACAGAATTTTTATAGAGGGAGGATAGCATTTAGCTTAAATAGATGTCAAAGTGTTTCCTATCACTGAGTCAATGGCAAATGTTCACTTGTAAATACCATGTTGAGCTCATGGGCTACAAAAAACAGGTAGCCAGTTGGATCTGGCCTGCAGGGCAGGGTCTGCCAATCCCTGATATGCTGACATTATTAAGTAAGATGATAAAACCTCTGATTTAGAAAAAAAAAATCGTAGCTCCAAAATCTTTCTTTGGTGTTTATGATCCTATAGATATGAAAAGGCATAGGATGAAGTTGGTGGTAACAAAAAAAACAAGGATATCCCCAATGATTGTAATGGTCACTGTTGGTTGAGAACCACTTATTTAACCCTGAGAGAAACAAAGCCAAGCAACTCTGAAAAGAGAGCCATGATATCCTAAGGGGGGCTTCTTATCTGCTAGTAAGTATCGGTGAGACTGATACTTACTGATACTGCTGGTCAAGAGCTAAGCAATAATTCCAACATGGCCCCCAGTTGCCTTGTGTCACTGGGTAAGTCTCTCACCCTCTCTGTATCTCAGCTGCCCTGTCTATAACCTGAAGGAGTCAGCCAAGAAGGTCTTTGAATGGTCAAACAGTAATTTGACAAATCTCCCATTTGTCAAATGGAGATAATCAAATAATCAAATGATTATTATTCATTTCTCAAAGACTATACAAAGATAAATAGGCACATACTGAAGGTCAGAAAGATGAGGATAAAAGGGGTTTCTATATTTCAAGCACCGCTGTCTGATGAATGAAAAGGCCTCAGACCAGAGGAGATAAGAATGGGGCAAAGAGGGAAGCAGAAACACAATCCTGCAGAGCCAAATGGGTACAGGTCAGACCAGTGACCCACAGTCAATGGCATGCACTGCAACTGGACAGGTAGCTAAGGCAGACACAGGGGAAGACACCACACTCGGGCAAGTACTTTTTCCGGCCATCCCTGCTCACTTCATTCCTCCCAATAAATTCACACATTCTATTCCAGAGAATCCTGCTCCTGTTTCTAACTGGCAAAATCCAGAAGGAATAGCAAAACAAAACAAAACAGGGCTTTCAGCCCTCCTTAATTAGGAGGTGAATTTGCACCAAATTACTTTCCTTTAAATGTCTCCTAGAGCTCAGGAGGCCCCTGCCTAGAACACTGAGGTATTCCCCAAACTGCAGAGGCGTGATCAATGAGCCAAAGGTGCCAGGAACATGTGCCGCCCGGTACTCTGAGGGCAGGCCATTAATCTCTGTCTGGTTTGAGTAAATGAGCCAAAGAGAATGAGTTTGAAATGAAGCTAACAAACCATGCCTGCCAGAACGGTATGACTACATGGCCCAACAAGGAAGGCCCGGGTAAGGAAGCAGCCTCATCATCACACAGGCTGGATGGTGGTATGGGAACAGTGCTAAGTGGAAATGGCTTTGTTCACTGGCACTCACCAAGTGCCATGCATGACATTATCAAATCTTTTTAACCACCTTGTGAATTAGCCACTAGTGTTGTTTGCATCTTATGGATGTGGAACTGGAGGCCAGAGAGGTTACATAGTTTATCCAAGGACAGAGAGCTGGAAGGTGGCATACTGGTCTATCTTGCTGCTGCAGCAAAGTTCCAATTGTCCTTTACTTTTCTAGGTAGTGGCAAATGCACACAACTACCAAGCTCTACTAGTAGTCTCTGGTGTATAAATACCTTCCATTCTGGCAGAAGCAAAGGGCATGCAATTCACCCCTTCAGAAATGCTCAGTCTGTTCTGGGAAAACCGTGAGATCTCATAGTTGCCCACTAATGCCAGACTGAGGTTCAGAGACAAGGGCAATTTGTTATCTCTGAGTTTGTATGGTTTCAAGTAAGTCTTTAAGAGACTATGTCTTAAAAGGATAGAATTCAATTCTCCAGGACCAATTCATGGTGACATGAGTCACTCAACAATTCCTGAGTTATGACTCCAAGGAAGAATGAATCACTCAACACACAAACACAACAACCCAACTGAAGCTAAAGTCCATCCACCCTGCTTAGCCAGAGTGCCTAAAACCTGGCCCCATAATCAAGTCTCTTTCGGTTCTCTGGCTTTCTATAGTGCTTTCATTCAGGGATGCACCAGTTTCAGCTGAACTCTGTACATGCTGCTGCTGCTGCTGCTAAGTTGCTTCAGTCCAACTCCGTGCGACCCCATAGATGGCAGCCCACCAGGCTCCCCTGTCCCTGGGATTCTCCAGGCAAGAACACTGGAGCGGGCTGCCATTTCCTTCTCTAATGTATGAAAGTGAAAAGTGAAAGTGAAGTCACTCAGTCGTGTCTGACTCTTCGCAACCCCATAGACTGCAGCCCACCAGGCTCCTCTGTCCATGGGCTCTTCCAGGCAAGAGTACTAGAGTGGGGTGTCATTGCCTTTTTCCTGTACATGAGGGTTTGTTAAATATCCATACCGCTGAATATTTTTTTTCAAGTGTACACTTCTAGAGAATACAAACTACAGATTTACTTTATGTTATGAGGGTCCACCTGAGACTCATTATAAAATAATTACAATAGCAATAATGGATTTAATACAAAGGATGATGATAAAAGACTTATCACGTGTCAGACACCACTCTGAGCACTCTAAAATGCATTATCTTGTTTAGTCCTCACACCAACCTAATTATTCCTGACATATAGATGAGAAAACTGAGGCATTAGAGAGGTTAGGTCATCTGCTCA
The DNA here is from genome assembly GCF_016772045.2 of Ovis aries. Lineage (NCBI taxonomy): Eukaryota > Metazoa > Chordata > Mammalia > Artiodactyla > Bovidae > Ovis > Ovis aries. Next base: position 51,713,239 of record NC_056058.1, on the reverse strand, counting down.
AGGTTAGGCACCTGGAATTGGGCAGAATCCAGACAGAACTCCTACAGTCTGTCTCCAAATCCCAAACTCTTCATAACTAACCATGTGATACCTAAGACATGATGATGATGACGATAAAGGTGATAAGATGTCATGGGGAGCCAGGGAAGGTGAGTCACTGGCATAAAGAATTTGCCATGAGTCAGAAAATGAAATTGGGAATTGCCTTTTGATTCTAGCCTGAAGCATTTACCACTAACCCATGTGACCAGCTGACATCTAACCCAGAAGTAAAACTTCATATTCTTTGAACCTCAGGGCTCAATTCTGAAGATAAACACCAGACAGGAAAGTAGGTCTTTGATACAAATCACAGGATACTGCAGTTCTGTGAGACCTCACCCAGAAGCTACAACGGGAATACAATTTAATTAAATCAAAGGAGGGTGAGGAAAGCCTTCATATGCTCCTATTGCATTAAGACGTGATTTTGCAATCAGTTCTGTTCACTGATGAGCCAATTCAATTTACGTGTCCCTAGAGAATTAAGAGAACAGCGTTATTTCGGTTCCCAGAATTTTTTCACAGCTGTCCTTTATCACCATTATCCAGGCCTTACCAAGAAAGCACAGAAATTTTTTAACTTATAAATTAAAGGCATAAGTAAAGCAAGAATTAGACAAAGCAATCTCACTTTTCCCTCTGACACACAGCTGCATTAACACTTGGCCATATCACATTTTGGATCAAAATCTGCACAAAAGGAAAGTGCTGGAGAAACAGGTTCATGGACAAATTCACTTACAACTGCTGTTCCTGTCTCAGCTGCATGTGAATTCACATTTAAGCTTTGTCATTCTCAGGTCTCTTCCAAGTAGCTTGGACCACCTAAGCCCCTCCCACCAGGTGGTTCCTCTTACAGGTCCATATGGAGAAATACAAAACAGAACTACCTGCCCATACTCCCAAACATTGCCCACGCTGGCTCTACACCATCAGAGACAATTTTTGTTGCTCCTCTCTTGTGACACAATGGACCTACCATCACTAGGGCTTGCTCTTTTCAACTGTCAGGGGTGACAGATTTATGCTCATATGCTGCTTAGGTTCGAAGTCCAGCTCTACCAGTTACCAGCTATAGAGTTCAGTCACTTCACATCTCTAAACCTCAGTCTTACCTAGTCTAAAAGAGGGATATTAATATTCCCTACCTCTTAGGGTCATTGTGAAAATTAAGTAAGACAATAGATAGAAAACATTTAACATGGAGGATAGAATACAAATTCTATGGCCCATAGAGCTTTCTGTAAAGATGGTCTTTCATCACCATCAATGCCCCTCCCCTTTCCTTCTCTTCAGACTTATCCTCTATGGGATAAAAGGCTAAGCACAGGTCTGTGGTTTGAGGGACACAGCGACAGCGACCTCATTAGCCACGCAATTTAACCAAATGAAACTAATTAAAGGACTAAAGGAAAGGAGACCATCTAAAGTCAACTTGCAGAGCAATAGTTGTCAATGTTTTTTAAAACAACAGTTAAACATAAAAGTAACTACTCACCACACTTTTTCACCACCAGTTATGTGCCAGATACCACACCCAGCATTTACATGAATTATTTTATTTCATCCTCAAGCTTATGGGGTACTCCTACTTCCTCCACTTTATACCATCATGTAGATTAAATAAGTTTCCAAACGTTACAAAAGCCAACAAGTGGGAGAGTGTTTTGGTCTAGATTTGTATTCAATCACAACTTCATAGACTCCTCCACCCAGTACAATGGAAAAAAAAAAAGTTTGGCAATCAACAAAGAACTGAAAAGAAGCTAAGCAGTCATTAAAATGGCAATAACACAACCATTATGTAAGAACAGAATTTCCACCCAATTTAAACATAACAGTAATTCTATAAACTTCCAATTAATACAAGTATGGCAGTAACTGAAAACCACAACCAGCTGGAGACACTTTGGGATGCTCAAAAAGCATCCTTCACAAAAGCTAACAGCAGAGAGAGAACCGGCAGTGGTGCCCAGGATGGTGTGGTGGACAGATCCGTGAGAGCACCACATTTGAATTTAAACAGGCTTACCATAGGCACTTTCAGTAAAAACCAAGAGAAGTTACTAGTAAGACACCCCTCATTTGTGCACCACCAACCAATAATGGACATGAATTTTTGCATCCAGGAGACCCTCTCTTCTCATATAAATTCATAGGTCAGCCTTCCAAGGCAAAAGAAATAAAAGCAAAAATAAATAAATAAACAAATGGGACCTAATCAAACTCATTTGTTATTCAGTCACTAAGTCCTGTCTGATTCTTTGCAACCCTATGGACTGCAGCACACCAGGCTTCCCTGTCCTTCACTATCTCCTGGCATTTGCTCAAATTCATACCCATTGAGTCAGTTTGCCAAACTTACAAGCTTGCACAACAAAGGAAACCATTAACAAAACGGAAAGACAATATATCTTTCTCCCGTAGAATATCTTCTACGGGAGGAGATAGTCACAACTGACAAGGGCTTAATTTACAAAATATACAGACAGCTCATACAGTTCCATCACAACTACACCAAAAAACCAACCCAACTGAAAAATGGGCAGAAGATATTTAGAAAAGAAGAGAAATAGACATTTCTCCAAAGAAGACATACTTTGGCCACCTGAGGCCAAGAGCTGACTCAATAGAAAAGACCCTGATGCTGGAAAAGATTGAAGGCAAGAGAAGGGGATGACAGAGGATGAGATGGTTGAATGGCATCACCGACTCAATGGACATGAGTTTGAGCAAGCTCCTGGAGATGGTGAAGGACAGGGAGGCCTGGCGTGCTGCAGTCCATGGGATCACAAAGAGTCGGAAACGACTGAGGGACTGAACAACAACAAGGCACATGAAAAGATGCTCATCACCGCTAGTTATTAGAGAAATGCAGATCAAACCACAGTGAGTTACCACCTCATACAAGTCAGAATGGCCACCATTTAAAAACATCTACAAATAACAAATGCTGGGAAGGGTGTGGAGAAAAGGGAACCCTTCTGTATGTTGGGAAGAATGTAAATTGGTGCCGCCACTATGGAAAATAGTATGGAGGTTTCTTCAACAAGTAAAAAATAGAGCCGTCATATGATCTAGCAATCCCATTCCTGGGCAGATATCTAGAGAAAATTCTAATTTGAAAAGATATATGCACCCCAAGTTCATAACAACACTATTTACAATAGCCAAGACATGGCAGCAATCTAATGTCCACTGACAGGTGAATGGATAAGATGTGGTACATATATACAATGGAATATTACTCAGCCATAAAAAAGAGTGAAATAATGGCATTTGCAGCAACATCTAGATCCATTTAGAAGGCAATTCTCATACTAAGTGAAGTAAGTCATAAAGAGAAAGACAAATAGCATGTGATATCACATATGCCTGGAACCTAAAATATGACACAAATTAACTTCTTTACAAAAGAGAAACAGATTCAAGATACAGAGAACAAACATACAGTTACCAAAGGGGAAAGGGGGTGAGGGGGATAAATTGAGAGTACGGGATTAGCAGATACAAACTGCTATATATAAAAGAGAAACAACAAGGTCCGACACTGTATAGCAGGGAGCTATATTCAATGCCCTGCAATTAAGTGTAATGGAAAAAAATGAATCGTTTGAATCTTAAGCCTGTGGGGATAAAATCAGTTTAAAGAGCCTGGAGTAAATGAGGATATGTCTCAACTCGAGGTGCCAGAGCTGGGGCGCTACTATTGGTTCCTCCTTCTCCCACTAGAAACATGCCTCTTGTCACCACAGTCTGAGCGACAGAAGGTGGCCAGAGAAGCAATGAAAATGGCTGCTGCTGCTCTTCTAATTCTCACCGGGCAGCACCTCCTCTGGCTTGCCCTTTCCACTGCCACCAGTACTGCATCTGCTGTTGTAGGGAGGCTCTTTCAAAAGCGAAACCAATAAACACATGTCTGATGGCTCTTCCCCATGACCTGTTCCTAAATAAACACGAAGACCCTGCTCTTTATGCAAAGAGGTTTAGTAACTGGAATATAGTAGGCCACTCAATATTGACTGGATGAATGTTTGTGAGTAGAGGAATAAAAGAGATGTAAGTTTTTTTAACAATCTCCAAGTTGAAGCAACAAGGACAATGCATTGATGGATCAACCAGACAGAAAGTAAGCCAGATCTATCACTGCCAGGTGAGGATGCCTCATTCTTCTCAACACCTGGCAAATTCACTATGAATCTTTACCTCAGAGAGAAAGAGAAATACACAATTCAGGTCTTATTACGAGACAATATAAGGCAGATTTATCTTACTTGGCTTAACTTCAGGCTGTCAAAACCCTTTACAGAGCCATTCATTTTCTATAGCACACTGATGAATGCTAGCTTTACACCCAACAATTGACCACAAATGCTGCTAATGCTAGTCCATGGCATCACCAGGAAGGCGTTATTGTAGTTCAAGGTACCGAGGCTCCCTCCCCCATGCATCACAGGCACCTTAGGAGGAAGGCACTCTTTTGGAAAATGGCCCAGCACAAGTGACTAAATGGCCATGCTCCCAAAGTCAGCTGAATAGTCTTTGACTCTGTAGACTTGCTCAGCAGCACACCAGCTCACTGGTGACTAAGAGTGACCCCCTGCGCTTCAACATGACTATGACAATGATGATGACTAGAAAAACACACTTTTTGTTCCATTGATTCAAGCATCATCTGCTGCTTGAACTGAAGGCTCTAAAGGGCTTATCTCTTGTACAGTTCCTCAGGAACACCAGGGGGGAAGCAAAGTACTCAGAACATCTGCTCCCATTTCCTCTGCTCAGTACCCATGCTTTCTATGTCCAGGGATTCTGCCCTCATTTTCCTTGGGAGCCACCTCACCACCAAGTCCTTGCTGTTTGGGGCAGGAAGTGGGGGTGGGGGTGCTGAGCCTAATTCCATCTTTGGGTGTGGCCAGAGGATCCAGACCTGGTATCCCAGAGTGCGTGTGATTCTCCCCAGGCCAAATGCAGTCGACAGGATTTGTGTTTAAACGTTTTTATTACACCAGCGGGAATGAGGCCTTGTTAGAACAGGACCCATGCTTGGAGCTTCTGTAGCTGACTCTGCCACCACAAGCACAAAGACTGAGCACAGGCCAAAGGAAGTGGAGTGATGACATGAAGGGAGACCGGACTTCAGGGCACTACCTGAGCTACTGAGATGTGGCTCAGTGTCATCCCTGCTCTCTCCACGAGTGAACCAGCAGGATTCTTTTTTAAAAAAAAATTGTGTTTCTATTGCTTGCAGCCAAGAGTTCTGGCAAAAAAAAAAAAAAAGCTAATGAGAGAAAAGCCTAATTAAGCTTTATAGGGAACTCTTAAATGGAGAACAAAGAAAAATACGCAACACAGTAGAGAGGCAAAGTAATCTCATTCATCCTTGATTTTCCCCCTTCCTTCTCTTTCCTTCTACTTCACATACCCAGCCAGTGCCAGGATTTATCACTGTCCTGCATCCTGAGTCTATCCCTCATCCCCACTTCTCCTTCACTGCTCAAGGTCAGGCTGTGTCTTCTCATTTGTATCTCAACATTGGCCTTCTCCCTGGACTTGCTGACTTCTCTCTCTCTGCTCTAATCTATCTGACACACTGCTCCTGGAAAATGTGTTGCCCTAAACCACAGCTCTGGCTGGAGAACAAACTTTGAAACATCACAATACTGGTCCTTCAAATACTCAAAGGACCTATCATGTCCAAGAAGAGGAAGACTTACTGCTCTGAATGGAGATGAAAGTCAGGGTGGAGTTCCAGGAAAGTAGATTTCAATTGGACGAAAATAACCGGCAGTTAGGAGCTCTTCTGGAGAAGGCAATGGCACCCCACTCCAGTACTCTTGCCTGGAAAATCCCATGGATGGAGGAACCTGGAAGGCTGCAGTCCATGGGGTTGCTGAGGGTCAGACACGACTGAACGACTTCACTTTCACTTTTCACTTTCATGCGTTGGAGAAGGAAATGGCAACCCACTCCAGTGTTCTTGCCTGGAGAATCCCAGGGACGGGGAGCCTGGTGGGCTGCCATCTATGGGGTCGCACAGAGTCGGACATGACTGAAGTGACTTAGGAGCAGCAGGAGCTCTTCTTAGTCCACTGAAGTAGGGAGGCTGGCTGAATGTCATTCCCATACATAAGACTAAGCCCTGTTTCATCCAGAAGGCAACCCTGGGCATTCCTGGGCTGATACAGTCAGCCTCATTCATTATTGTTGGCCCATCCTTCCACCTGTACAAGAATTGGAGGAAATCCAGAACAAGGGGGAATGGAGGTGGTTGAGGCAAAGTGGAGTGGTGGACAGAATGGGCTGTGTGCCCTGGAGACTTGGCATAAAGGCCTGGTTCCATGGGCCTTTCTGGCTGTGGGCCTTCAGATGGTTATTTAACATTTGAGCCTGTTTTTTTATAGTAAAGTATAGCTAAGTAATAATATCTGTGGGAGTGATGGGAGAATTAGAAGTAGTTTCACAGCACCTGAAAATGTCATTTCCCTTTCTTCTACCTTCATGAAGAGTTCCTACCTTACTTAACGGCTGCAGACCTCCCTCCTGTATCCTCTCTCTGACTTCTCACTCCTCGAACGGCCTACTCTACAGAATTTAATGCTTTAGGATACAACTTCACATTTTTCATTATTTCTCATCTCCAAATAACTCCCCAATGGCTACTTCTGCCTTACACTTTCCTGGGGGATCACCCAGCTTCTAACACAGGGCTGGCATATATACAGTCCAGGAAATCACCACTGACTGAGGGACAGGAGCTTAAAACATGGGATCCACATTCTCTCGTCTGAGTCTTCCTCAGTGGGTCAGGAGCCGGTCATAATGACCTTAATGAGCAGATTATTCTTAAAGCAGCACTTCCCACTTTTGAGTGTTGCTGGCATTTACTACCGTTCCCTGTCAGAAATCACAAATGAAGCCAACAGAATTTCAAAGGAAAAGGTGAAACAGCTCCTCCTGGAGTATATAGGTGGCAGGGTCCACCCAGATATCCAGTGGAGGGGTAAGCTAACTAACTGCTTTAACCAGCTTCGTGAGCAAAATGTTTCTGGGACTATTAACACTGAGTGTTGTTGGAGGGTGCTTCCGCTCCGCCACAGAACTTTGATTTGCATGTTATATAAACACTGTTGTCATAGTTATAATTCAGGAAGCTTTGTTGCTTGACCTCAAGAAAAAAATTCAACCTCAAATCAGGGTGACACTGACTCTCGAGACCACAATAGACCATCAGTGGGTAAGATCTGCCAAATTCCTTTAAGCTTCTAGAAGGAACTACTATATTTGGGGTAACAAGCAAGCAACAAGAAGAGGAAACTCTGCAACATTATGCAATTTCCTTGCATTTCATATTCAGAAATCCTGAAAACCCCTATAAGCAACTTCCCTAGCTTTCAAACCAAGATTGGAGTCACTGCCAATGTAAACAAAACTGGACACAAAAGAGGAAACAAGAAATCTGGTGTACAAGTCAGAAAAGCATCTCAGGGAAAATTTAAAGGCAACACAAAGCACACAAGCTCACGTGATATCAAACGCATGACAGTTAAACAGATGGCGTGCGAGCTGACAGGTATGGAGGACGTGGCCGGCTCATAATGTGAGGAGTCTTCAGGCTTTAAAATTTCCTGGCTTCATGCTCATGTGAAAGGGTGTGAACCCATTAGTCCATCAGCCTGGTGTCTCTGTGAGGAGAGGGGGGATCAGGGGATCATCTCCCCATTCTCCAAAGACCGTGCTCTTAACCAGAGGAGGTCTTTCTGTGTTCCTCTCTCTCCTAGCTCCTCTCTTTCTCTCTGTCTTTGGAAATAGTGACACAGTACCATCAGCAGAAGAAGGAACTTTGTTCTTTTGTACTCTGGAAAACTGCAAATGAGAAACTCCTTGGTCCCGTATACGTGATCCCCAAGTGGGAGCGTGTGAGGTGCTGCTGCCAGAGCAGGGCAGGAGGAAGGAGAGCCAGAGGGTGAGACACTGGACAGAATCCACTCCTTTCACCTTCCAGCCCTCTGTCCTTCAGAGGACTTAAGCGAGTGGCTTTTAGACTGAGCTCATTAATCTGCACAATGCATCTTTGTGAGGCAGGAGGTGAATTTATCCAACACAGACACAGGTGACTTCTTTCTTTGCCTCAGACAACTGCGAGGTCGGAGTACCGCATTTTCAGACAGACGACTGACTCAAAACCAAGCTCCCTTAGATGCAGGACCTCTCCTAAATTTGTAGGAATAATCCTGATGCCAACCCATGGATATGCAGCAAGGAGTTCTGGGAATAGCCACTTCCTTGCTCTGACAGGGGATCCCTAACTCTATGACATGAGGAATCTCTGTATTTTCCGACAATTTCCAATGAAAGGAATGCGGTTTGCAAAGAAAAGTAGATTCTATTGGGTTGGCCAAAATGTTCATTCAGAGTTTTCTGTAACAGCTTATGGAAAAATCAAAATGAACATTTTGACCAACCCAATAGAATGCTTTCTGGTTCTACAGAGGCTAAAAGTTACTAAGTTGAGCTCTTCCTCAGCTCCACACAGTGTGAAAGGGAGGAGATTTATCGAGATTCCCTAGCACTTCCCTCACAGCAATGGTGCTAAAGGGTAAGGGTGGGACCTTGGAAAATGACCTCCATTCCTCAGGTGTTAACATATTCTTACATCTGCCTTATCACATATCTAACCATCTCTCTCATCCACCAACACAGCTTACTTCTTTAATAAATTTTAAAGTAAGTTGCAGACATCAGGTCTTCCCTTCTAAACACTTTGGTAAGCTCATCACTCACTAAGGTTCAATATTATCAGTCTTTTAAGGCAAAAGTTACCTACAGGGAAATGCACAATTCTTAAGGGAGTTGTGACAAAGTTATGCATGAAGGTGTCCTTAACCCATATGAAGGTAGAGACTTTACCATCACTTCAGACAGTTCTCTCAGATCTCTCCATTTTACCCTCAAAACACACACACCCATGCACAACCTCTGTGCTGTGTTTTCCTTTGCTCTCACCACTAGCTTTGCCTGTTCAAGAACATCATGCAAATGGCATCATACCAGCCATACTCTCTATGGCTGCCTATTTCACTCAACATAAAATTTTCGAGATTCATTCCCATTTTGGCCTGAATTAGTACTCTGACTTTTTCAATGTTGAGTAACACTTTATTATTTGACTATATTACTGTTGACTGACTCTCCTGTATACAGACATCTAGACTGTTCTCCCTCTTTGGCTATTATACATGAAGTTGCTCTGAATGTCTTTGTGTAAATCTTTTTGAAGACCTACCACTTCATCTTCTCTTGTGTAAATATCTCAGGGTGGAACTGCTGGATTATGAGGCAGGCTTTTTATGTGTTGTTAAATTAGAAACTGCCAAGATCTTTTACCAAATGTTCATTTACAATCCCACCAATAATATATGAGAGTTCTAAGTGCTCCACATACTCACCAACACGTGGTATTGTCAGTCCTTTAATTTTAGCCATTTTGGTGGCTATGTAGTAATATCTCATCATGGTTTTAAGATGCATTTCCCTGATGACTAGTGATGTAGTGTATTTTTTTCTTATGCTTACTAGACATTCTTAAGGTGTTTCTTCATGAGGTGTTTCTTCAAGTCTTTTGTCCATCTTTTAAATGAATTGTTCTGTTTATTATTGAGTTTTTATGAGCTGTCTCTACATTCTGGACATAAGTTCTTTGGCAGATGCATGTTCTGCAAACATTTTCTCCCCTACTGTGGCTTGCCAATTGACTTCCTCAATGGTGGTTTTCGGTAAGCACATGTTTTTGATTTTAATTAAGTCAAAATTTTCATTTTTGGGCAGGGCTATTGCTTTCTGTATCTCATTAAGAAACCAATGCTAAACTCAGATTGCAAAGATTTGTCCTGTGCTTTCTTTTGGAAGGCTTATAGTTTTAGTTTTTATGTTTATGTTTCATCTTGAATTAATTTCCCTAGTTTGTAAACATAATTTACAGCTGCTTCTGAGTCACAGCCTAGATTTGGAACTTGCTGGTTTAAAATACAAATTTAAGACAAGGAGCCCTAACACACTTCACTACCCTTTCCCCAACCCCAGGAAGCTATCACGTAGAATTGATCCACATCACTTTTGGGAGTCTGCACATTGTTAGAAAACTAATACATACTCTGTACCCCCAGCTAAGGACAGGGCGTTAAGAATGCTGGAGTTTGTAAAGATTTACATACATGCTCAATACTGATATTCAGGGTATATGGCTAACCACACAGCTGTGATCGGAATAGTCAGGGAGCCTGAAGGTGACAAGTAGAGTGGTCTTGACCAGCCACTGACGTCCTGTGTGACCCTGATCCAGCCTCTCCCTCTCTCTGGACTTAATTTCCTAGTCCATCAAAGAGGGGCTGGAAACAGAGCTGCTTAAAAAAATTCAACTCCCTCACTATTACTACTTCACAGTTTTAACACACCACCATCAAAAGTAAACTTCTTTGGCCTGAAGGGCTCATGTCAACACTCCACTCACTTTAAGGATTTCCCATTACAACAGAAGGGTAGCACCTTATATCTTATCAGCAACCTGCTAAATTGGGATTTGCTGACAATTAAGAATGAGGCCCCAGAAGTTTAGAGGAACAGGGACTAAGGACTGAAAAGGAAAAGGAGGCAGGGTTGGAAGGTTGCTGATCAAAGGCCAGCTCACTGAACAATATGGTTTAAAATGGACCAGGAAGAAAAAGGTTGTTACTAGTGTTCACATCAAAAGCACAAAGCGCCCAACCCAAGATCCTCTTGCTTCTTCTTTGGAGAAAGCCAAAGCACGCTGTACACAGAGCCATGGAGCTGGTATGAGCACAGCCAGCTGCCAAAGTCAGCTGGGAGGGCTAAGCTCACTTGGTCCCCTCCCCAGAGTGGCGGACAGAAGAGATTAGGACGTGCTTTACTTCTGATCTGCATTTGAGAGCATGGCAGGTAAACACACAAACCAAAGGCTGCTTCTGGGCCCTTTCCTACAGCACTTGATATGGTTAGTAGGCACTTGATAGCCTGTGGTCTTTAAAAATTCATCTCTTCTGAACCCTTCCAGCCCTGCTCCACAGACAACACTGCAGGTTCTTCTACCCTGTGCTAATCTTCTTCAATTTGGAGGCAGGGGGAGGGAAGTACTTACACATAAATATTATAAATGAGAATAAAATCATCACAAATACAAAGTAATCATAAATATAAAACATACTGATACATATATATTTATACACAGTCGATTCTCATTATTCACAGTAATTATGTTTTTTAAAGTCACCACAAACACCGAACCAGTGATCATAGAGAGAATACAGGGTTAAATTCCTACAAGCCTCTGGTGACAATATTTTCAACTGATCAGCATACAACCCTGTTTACGTGCTTCTGTTTCAAGATACCTTATCTAATACATACCACTAATTCATTACCGTTGAACTCATGGTACAGCACCGTAACTGACGCCTGAACGAAGCTCACCCAACACTTGTTTGCTCAGTAAGGCTCACCACAGCCTTCCTGTGCTTAGGAACAGTAGTCAGCACCTTCAGTACTGTGCAGAGGGCCATTTTAAACAGTGAAATCAATAGCAAAGAGCACAAAAACACAAAATATACTAAAATATTAAATGTACTAAATAGCAAAAAGAATACTTATTTATGGCATGATGACTGAAAGAAGCCAGAGGGTCACCTTGTCCACCCTCAGCTGGGAACATGTGTATTGAGCAACTGAAGTTTTTCTCTGCTCTGCAGACATGTACAAATGACTGTGAAAGCACCACAAACATCAATTTAGAGGTACAAGGAAATTTCAGCAAGTAGGTGAATTCACAAATACAGAATCTGTAAACAACAGGGATCAATTGTATGTACATACACATAAAATATTTTGAGCATAAAAGTACAAAAAAATTATGTAAGTCATGATGCAGATTTTATAGATATTAGCAGTTTTCTAAATTTTGTTTCTGAGATCTCAAAGAAACTGAATATCACAGTCCCTTAGCCTTATCTCTACCCCTTTCTCCTTGTACCCCAAAGATGGTATGTACATTCCATGTTTTAATACTTCTACTACATATGCACATTTACATACAACAGTTTTATGTTTTTAAAATGCACATAGATCGCTTATACCACATATACATATATCTGATCTTGCAAATTGCTTCTTCACTTACCATTACATTTGTAAGAGTTATCCACATTAATACATACAGATCAAGTTCATTCATTTAATCCACAATAAAGTATGCTATTACTAGTCCACTGTATATATGTCCATAACAATAGAGGTTATTTTCAATTTTTCACTATTACAAACTACACTGCAATGAACAACCTTTTACGTATCTCCTTTTGTACTCATGCGTGTTTTCTTGGCAACAAAATCAGCAAACCACAGCTGGTGGGTCACATCCAGTTGGTCCTGTGTAAGTAAGGATTTTTTGAAAAAAAGATCTGCTCAATCACAGATGGTCCGTGATTGCTTTTGTGCCACGACAGCAGGGCCGAGTCATTTCAACACAGGTCACTGGAGGGTATGTGCACGTTCAGCCTTACGAAGTTTTGGATGGATTTTCCAATTTACTCTCCATCAGCAGTATACTTTGAGAATTCCTTGGCTTACTCTAAAAATTCCCTAAGCTCCTTGCTTAGCTCTCTTTATCACACTATCATTCCACACACAACACCTGGAAATGTCATCCATTTCTGCAGCTTCAACAAACGACTCTATGCAGATGGCTCCCTACCTCTGAACATGCGATCTCAACCTTGCCCCCACTTTGTGAGGAGCACATCGCCATTTCTGATTACATGTCAGTCATCTCCACTTGGGGATTTCCCTGAACCTCAAACCCAGCATCCATTTCTCCTCTCACCACCAAGAAAGGTTTCTTGAGACAATGAAAGGAGTAACACCTTAAAACTTGTGAATAGGCAGCTAAATGAGAACTTGCTTTCAGTTGGCTGACACAAGGTCATTTAATAGGAAAAAGAATACACAGACCTATTTTCACACAGCAACTCTGCTCCTTTCTAGTTGTGATACCTTTCTATGGCTCAAATATCCCATCTGCAATATAGAGATTATTCCACCCAAACTGAGGGATGAGACATCAGCAGGGAAGCAGCTGGCACAGTGCCCAGCACACACAGTAGTTAATAACTGCTGTCTTGGTTAATGGCATCACTTTAATCTCAGTAACTTGGACCTAAAACTCCTGTCTTTATTCCCACATCTCATCAGGTGACAATAACTATATTTTATTTTCAAAATGATGATCATATCTATTCCTTCCTTTTCAGTCCCACGACTACTTTTGAGGAGTTAGTACCTCCTACTTGTAATGTCTTCAAACTGGTTCAAACTGGTTTGACTTTTGCCCTTCCCCTTGCCAATATATCCTTCATGTGGCCAAAGCTCTGAAATCACTTCTGCTTCAAAACCTTTGTGGTCAAATCACTCCCTGACGGCACAATGTCCAGATTTCTATCTCAGGCCTCTGGCAAGCTGGCCCCAGCATTTCTTACTTCCTACTTTCTCTTCCCTAACCTCGTGTCCAAGCTACACTCAGTGTCTGGCTATTTCCTATGCCTGCCACAGGCTATTCTGTCTAAGAAACCTTGTCCCTGTATTCCTGGCAAAGAAAGGCTTTCTATTCATCTCTGCCTGTGTATGGCCCTCAAAGCCCTACTTATATGCGCCTGCTCTCCTAAGCTGTCCTCAACTCCCTTGTCTAAAATCATCTCTTCTATTTCAAAGACCTGTGTTTACACCTCACATGCATCACTTTCACTCTGAAATAAAGGCAAGGCAATAGATTTATCTTTGTAGATCCCAGAGGGCCTTGTACATAGCTGGCATTCAAAAACATTTGATGAATGACCTTATGAATCAAAGCCACTGAAAACGCTGTTAATGCACATCCTAGACTCAGTTTACATTAACTTAGAAAGTGCCAATCAAAGCACTGAAAGAAGTCAGGAAATTACAAAAGAGTTTAGTAGTTAGAGAAACCTGGGAAGAGCAAACTGCCATCTGTCCATCAGCAGTTTAAGTATCAAACTGCTCATTTAGAGTTTTGCTCACATCAAGGTTAAGCAGTGAGCAGCAGGCCCAGGCACAGAACATAACCTTCTCACTCCTGGAAGTGCGTCAGCCATGGAAAAAAAAACCAGGGTGACTTAAAGTGTGGCAGCTTCTCTGGTTTCTTCTATGGCAACTAAACTTTACATATTCCATGTGCTTAGAAATCACTGCTGCCTTTCTTAAACTGTCTTGGAGCATTTCACATCAGTTCAGAAATAAAGGCTTGTGAGATAATAATAATAATTTGAAGGGGAAAAATGAAGGCAGATCTCCATTTTACTCTGTTTTGATGCCATACCAAATCTCCAGAAGATATTTACCTTAGAATGGGATGCATTCAAGCAATGATAAAATACATAAAATAGCTTGAGGCCTTAATATATAAAGAGCTCTTATAATCAATAAGAGAAAGGCAAATAGAAAAACAAATGGGACAAAGGATAAACTATTCACAAAAGGAGAACAAGTATTCAATAAACATGGAGAATATTTAAACTTGACAGAAAATAAACTGAAATTATAACAATGATATTATTATCTTTTGAAAAAAACTTCTAAAAATTTAAGATGGTATCAGTATATATGTGGGCTCAGGGAAATAGATACTTCAATATGTGAATTACAGAAGTATAAATTGACAGTCTTCATTGCAGAACAAGATTCAAAAATGGATCCATGTGTTTATCAAGAATGGTACTTCTATGAATCTATGCTAAGGAGAGAATCATAGACAGTAGCCCAAAGAGGGAATTTAGTGACTATATAAAACTCCCTGATACTATATGTGAAATGTTATTTATTTATACATTTTTCTGAGGTGAATGCACATGATTTTCTTAATATCATCAAAGGAGTTTGTAAGTCACCCAAGAACTTCTGGCTGAGAAATAATACCTAGAAATAAGGTGTGATGGGCACTGCTAGTTGTCTATAGAATGTCCATCTTCCTCTGTCTTCCTTAAGAACTGACCCCCTGATTATGTAGAAGCAAAACATCATTCAGCTGAAATCAATACCATTCTTTTAGGCAGGAATGTGAGTCAGTCCAGCCAATGAGACACGAGCGGATGTGAACTGAGGATTTCTGGGAACCTTCTGTTCCTCTCACACATATTAACTCTTCTTTCCTTCTTCCATCCTTCGCCCTGCCTGATCCCCAGACACAAGGCAAGGATGCACCAATCATCTTGCAGTCATGAGGTGACAAGGAAGACAAAAGCTTCCACCCTAAGGACAGAGGAGCACAAGTATGGGAAAAATCTGGGTCCCTGAAGGCTTCTCAGAGCCACCTATCTGTCCCATACTGTCCACCCTACGTCTAATGCCCAAACAGCTCCCATTTCTTTTAAGCCACTGTTCGGTGGATTTTCAGCTGTTAACACTAAAACTCATAACTAAACTAGTACATACGATAAAAATATAATAAATTAAATGAAAATCCTATCGATAATAGAATATGTGTAAAGCGATCCATTTTATTTATAATAGAAAAAAAGGTTGAAAGCACAAACGTCAAAAATTAGTGCTTATTCTCCGTGAGAGAGATGAGTGATATTCATCTTCCCCCTTATGCTTTTGATTATTTTCCATATTTGACCATTTTCAAAACAATAGAAACAAAGGATTAGTACCTTTGAGCCTGATTTACCATTAGCAAGGAGGATCAGCCTCAGACATCAAGGACAAACACAACTTTTTCTGTTTCAGATGAACTTGGGTAGCGGACAGTCCATGACCCATCCTAGCTCTACCCTGCCTACCGAAAGGCTGCAGTCTAGGGTGGGAGCAGAGAGGGAGCTGGGCAAGTTCTGTAGGGCTGCTCTGGGGTGCATGGCAGTCCCAGGCAGTGCTCAGGCCACCTGGACAAAATAATCCTGATACAAGGCCTGTATGAGGTGCTGTAGGTGAGCAGGCACCTTGAACAGCTGCTTCTGGGTCACATCAAGGCAATGCAGACGAGGAGGACCCGAGATGGCCTCCCTGCGAGCCCACACCTGGCCACCAGGAAGGACGATCCCACAGCCTCTTGGAAGCCTCTGGTATATCTTCTTCCTTAAAACATCAGGCTCAATAAACAGAGCTTGAGATTTAAAGCCAGGTTAGCCAACTGCAGACATGCTGCACCTCAAAGCTGAAGGAATGATGTCTTTTCAAAACCGGGCCTACCTCATTATATTATGTTTCGCTTTATCGCACTTCCCAGGTAGTGCATTTTTTAACAAATCGAAGGTTGGTAGCAACACTGCATCAAGCAAGTCTATCAGCAACACGTTTCCATTAGCATTTGTTCGCTCTGTGTCTCTATGTCACATTTTGGTGATTCTCACATTCAAACTGTTCCATTATTATTATACTTGTTATGGTGATCTGTGATCTCTGATGATACTACTGTCAACATGTTGCTATTTTTTTAGCAATAAAATTTTAATTTTTATTTTAAATTTTTTAATTTTAATTTTTAAATTAAAGTATGTACATTGTTGTTTTTTTGACATAATGCTACTACATACAATAGCCTACAGTATAGGGTACATGAAACTTTGGTCTGCACTGGGAAACCAGCAAATTCAGGTGACTTGCTTTATTGTGATACTTGCTTTATAGACGTGATCTGGAACTGAACCTGTAACATCCCTGAGGTGTTCCTATGCAACAAAGGACAAGCTCAGACACAAGCACACAAAACAGCAAGGCTGGAACTGATAGACCCTGCAGTAAAATTGTTTCTTCCTTCCTTTTCAGATTCCTTCCTTCTACTCTCCAAAGGATTCCACAGGGCTGCCAGGCTGTATAACCATTACTCCTGCCCTACTGTGCCCCTCTGTTTACTGTTTAAATAGCAGAGTTTCCCTGTAAAGTCTAAACAGTAGAGATGGACCCCTTCCCCCAGAAGACAAACTCTCTCCTGCCCCAGGGTGGAGGCAGTAGCCAAATTTAGGGGATCCTGTTCTGACTCTGCTCCATTCTTCTAACTCATACAGCTGAACAAAATAATTGTTCTCATTAAAAATGGACCCACCTCTTATTGCCAGTGCAGGCATTCCCAAACTGCTGGCTGAGTCTCCAGGGCTAATAGCTGGCCATCTGCACTGCTCCAACAGCTTATGTAACGTGCTGGGTTTCCACCTTTGGCTCGGGGGAAGGGGACAAGTGTGTATGGCAGGAAATGGACTGAGATGGAGCTGTCACACCATCATGTCTGAAAGGCCTGCTAAATACTTGCTCACAGAGTTGCTTTAGCCTTTGAAAGCAACATAAGGTAAACTGGATTGAGCTAGCTTACATGCAACAACAACGAAAAAGGAGCCTCAGGTCAAATGGACTGGATAAAAGGCTTCTGAGTGGGCTAATACAAGAGCCTCCAAGCGTCTCCTTTATGTATTAACAGGCTACAGAGCAAAATACAGGCAGATGTATAACTGTAACAGAAGACAGGGAAATGGTAAACTTTCCCTTACCCAGTAACTTCTGAAGTTTAAAAAGAAGGAGGGGGTGTATGAGCTGCTTATACACTTTGGAGATTAATCCTGGCACTCTGGGATGACCTAGAGGCGTGATGTCAGGGAGGGAAGGGAGGCGATGTATGTATAATTATGGCTGTTTTGTGATGTTGTATGGCAGAAACCAACACAACACTGTAAAGTAATATTCCTCCAATTGAAAATGAATTTAAAAAGTAAAAAATAAATAAAAAGAAGGAGGGGGAAGTGCTAAACTAGCTCTGAGACAGTAGGGGTGTGCTGACACCATGTGTGACTCAAGTAGCTTTTCCCCATCAGGGACAAAGGCAACTCCAGTTTAACTCCAGCCCATAGCGCTGGAGAAGTGAAGGGGGAGCTGAGGAGGAGGAAGCAATCAGTTCTTTTAAGTAAAAAGTATACAGAAAGACCAAGACTTCCCGGATGGTTCAGACAGTAAAGAATCTGCCTACAATGCAGGAGACTCAGGTTCAGTCCCTGGGCCAAGAAGATCCCCTGGAGAAAGGAATGGCTACCCACTCCAGCATTCTAACCTAGAGAACTCCCTGGACAAAGGAACCTGGCAGGCTACAGTCCCTGGGGTCACAAAGAGTTGAATATGACTGAGCAGCTAAGCACGCATGCACACGGGAAGACCACTCAACTGAACATAATTCTGCCCTGGAAAAGAGCAGCCAACCCACTAATTATAATAATAACGGTTATCAGGAGCACACTCCGCACTTCAAAGAGCTTGCCAAACATTAACGTGCACCCTACCCCAAAACACAGACTTTATAGGGACTTTCCTGATGGTCCAGTGACTAAGTCTCTGCACTCCAATGCAGGGGGCCCAGATTTGGTCCCTGGTCAAAGAACTAGATCCCACATGCTGCAACTAAAAATCCTGCATGCTACAACTAAGACAGACACGGCCAAATAAATAGACTTGATCAAAAGTCTCAAGGGGTAGCTCAAGGCCTCTCCACTTTCAGGAGATGCACACACCAGTAGAGAAAGGTGAGCAGAACATTTAGACTGAATTTGTGATTTGGGGTAGTTGATGCTTTGTCAGTTTGTCCCCAGTTGAGAGGCAACAGGGGAATGGACTTGCATCTAAGTTCAGCTGTTGGTTCTGATACTTACTGGCTATGTAATGTTGGGTAGCATTTTCTAATATTGATAATAGAGATAATTACAGTACATACCTCTGTAGAATCCTGTTACAATTAAATGTGCTAATACATGAACACATCTAGATTTGTCTGGCATATAAGAAACATTGAAACGATGGAGTCACTACTTATTTTCACTATTTAACTGGATGGTAAGTTTACTAAGAGCTGGAATCAGGACTTTGGGGTTATGATTCCCTAGAAATACCCTGGTACAGTGTCTAGGAATTAGGTGCTTAATAAATGCATTATCCACCTTACTTGAAGAGGAAGAAAAATAAAAAAGCTTGGGTCAGAGCTGGAAAGAGAAATTCAAGAGCTGAACTGTCCACAGAATCAGGGTGATGCCCCAAGGCCCTGCCAGTAAATGGCTGAGACAGGCCCTAGCAGGAATGGACAGCAGGACAATCAGATCCTGACCAGACAGATGGAGTGGGAGAAAAGGGTTGCTTGACTACTGGTGCTAAAAATGACTGAATGTTCACACACTTATAATACCCTGAGCTCCCAAAGGAGCCCCCCTGCCTCCTCATCACCACCGACATGGCTATTCATTTACAACATTTAATGACCACTTATTAAAGCATCTGCCTGCAATGTGGGAGACCTGGGTTTGATCCCTGGGTCGGGAAGATCCCCTGGAGAAGGAAATGGCAACCCACTCCAGTATTCTTGCCTAGAGAATCCCATGGACGGAGGAGCTTGGTGGGCTACAGTACATGGGTCGCAAAGAGTCAGACACGACTGAGCAACTTCACTTTCACTTTCACTTACTATGTGTCAGGCATCACTCCATAAGCGACATATCCTAACCCACTGTTATTACCCACACTGTATAGTGACAAAAGAGGCTGAGAAAGCTACTTAACCACCCAACTAGTAAGTAAGTGAGGCTGGGGCTGGAATTCAAGGTGTCAGAATTCATGGTGTCAGAACCAACAACCACAGTTTTATCACTAACCAGGTGATGCTGCCTCCACATGCAACTTGTCCACTTGCATTTTCCTCTTCACGGTAACTACTGACATTCATATTTGCCTTTACAGAAAAGACACGTATGCACCGAAGGAAAAAAAAATGGCCAAAAGACAGTACAGCCATTTCACAAAAGTAGATACCCAAATGATCTCCACATCATTACTCATCAAGGAAAAGAAAATACACACACCCAATGAGATACTACTATACACACACCAAATTGGCTACAATTAGAAAGATGGACAGTTACAAGTGTAGATGAGGATGTGGAAAAACTAGAACCTTCATACTTTGATGGTAGAAATGGAAATGGGTTCAGTCCTTTTCAAGACTATTTGGCAATATCTACTAAGGCAAACAGACATCTACCCTATGATTCAGCAATCCTACTGCTAGGGATATACTTCAGAAAAGTGAGTGTTTATGGCTATTAGAAGATATGTAAGAGAATATTCCTAGAGACTTTATTCATAAAAGCTTAAGCTTAGAAACAACCCTACATTCACCAACAAAAGAATGAAAAACTTGTGATATATTCCCCATGATGAAATGCTTTACATCAACCAAAAGAACAAACTGCTACTACATGCAGGCTTCCCAACGGCTCAGACAGTAAAGGATCTGCCTGCAACTCAGGAGACCTGGGTACGATCCCTGGGTCGGGAAGATCCCCTAGAGAAGGAAAGGGCAACCCACTCCAGCATTCTTGCCTGGAGAATCCCATGGACAGGGAAGCCTGGTGAGCTATACAGTCCATGGGGTCACAAAGAGCCAGACACTACTGAGAGGCTAACACACACACTACTACAGGCATGTGCACACTTCACAGACATGTATTGAGGGAAAGAGGCCACAAAAGAGAGTATATGCCAGATGATTCCACTTACATGAAGCTCAATAGGGAATTAGTCGATGGTGGTGGAGTCAGAACAGTGGTTCCCTGGAGGGTGGGGAAGGGAGGGAGGAACTGACTGGGTGCACTAGGAAGTCTTTTGGGGTGGTGGACGTGTTCTATGTCTTAATCTGGGTGGTGAAATACTTGTATATTTGGCTTGAAAGTGACAACAGAACATGATCCCCCAGTTGATATTCCTCTCCAGAATACCTGACTCTGGAGTTTCTAGCTACTTACTGGTTAGGCAGACAGGACTCTGCCAACCTCCCATACACTTCCTTATCCTCTGATTTGCCTAAAAGAGGGACTGCAGAAAGTGAACTAAGGATTAGCTCCTGGGAGAGGGCTCACAGTAGGGCTGGGGATTTCCCTTAATTCTCATACAAATACCTTCTTTGACCCCAATATAAATAATGCAATTTGAATACAAATTTGGAGACTCAGTCCCTGAATTTTCCTTTTCTTTTCAATTGTGTATGGAAGAAATGTTTAAATCTTCCAAAAGCTTTAAATCTATTCCTGCTATTTTCTTCTGTGGGGCATAACAGGGCAGCCTATCGCTGGCATTCCTAGTCCTTGAGGCACAGTTATATGGCACATATAAGTGAAGACACTGAGTTAAAAGGAAGACCCCAGTACCTTCCAGATGCACCGTGGTTCCTGCAGCAAAGAATATGCTTTCTGAGCAGACTCACTCTGGCTGGAGACACAGACTGAAGCAGGATGGAGCAAAACCCAGACGGCAGCTGGGACCTCAGAACTCAATTGAGTCAAGAGGTGGGGAGAGAAGAAAGAAAGAGCATCTAGAAGAAATTGCTAAAGTGGCATAATATTTATTAAGGGGAGAAAAAAATAGGAAACATTAAGAAAAACTCATAAATCCCCTCAACTTTTACTTTTTTCCATAAATAACAACCATCTATTATGATATCTAACAAAATTAATGATAATTCTTTAATATCATCTGATAATCCACACTGGAATTTCCAGAACTGCCTCAGAAACTGTTATAACTGTTTTGTTCAAACCAGCGTCCAACCCTGGCCCACATGTTACATTTGCTTAGGTGATAAAAGTCATTTTTGGCTTTTACAGTCTCCCCTCCCTTTTCCTTTAACACAGCATTGCTTTACTGGAGAACTTTGATCTGCAATGCTTTAACTATTATTAAAAAACTAAAGAAACTTGGTAAACATTTTGATTTGAGAAAGCTGACTGGTCAGGCAGGCACTATAGCCATTATACCACTCAATATGCCTCTTTGTATTTTCTCCCAAATTTCAACCCTTACAAAAATGGCAAACTCCCTTCTTAACACAGAGCTCGAACAATAAGATCATAATACTTATAGGGGGTGCACTCATGGCAAGTACTGAGCCAGGGAATTCTGATGCATTAGCTCATCTAACTGTACAAAGAACTGTATGAGGTTACTGTTAAAATTATCCTCACTTTAACAGATTGGAATCTGGGACACAAGATAATTCAAATAATACATGATGAAGCCTGAATTCAACCCCAGGTTATCTAAAATCAGACCACACACTTCATCATCACTCTCTACTAGTGTTTCAACTTTGAGTTTGAATAGCCTAGATCAAGGTTGGGAGTGGCCACTGGCTAACCCTGGCCAGCAGACAGAGACACAAGTAAGTGGAGAGAGCGCCTTCCTCCAAAGGGAACCAAGGATTTCTCAGACATTATCTCATACCTCATAGTTGAAGAGAAAGAGAAGGCAAGAAATGGGAAAACAAATTTGAGGCAGCACTCCTTTGACAGCAAGGGCATCCAATGATGTACCACCACTGATGACCTTGAACCTTGGATGTGCCACATAGCCCCTCTGAATACAGTTAACACCTAACAAGACAAAACCTGACCCTGCTGCAATTAACGCAAAATGGAAAAATTTAAGACTAAATGTGCTTATTCATGGGAAGGTTTGCAAGAGCCCAGGAAAGAAATGGAAAATGTTGTCAAGATGTCAGTCACTGAAAATAAAGTCAGAGTGGTCAAGAGGATCACCTTCCTGTGCCTCTGTGGGTGATCCATCAATCACCTGGCTGTGGGCCTGAGGCACCACTCATGTTTTTTTGTGCTGGTGAATTTACCCTGGAAGGGAAGCAGTAATGGTAAAAACAGAAAAACACAGGATACCAGAGGCTTGCTGAACTATGCTAAAGACGTCCAGCCTGGTGCATCTCTGACTCACCAACTTCCTCAGTGAATTTTTGTGGTCAGGGGAGGATAGCAGATCTGTCTCTGGCGGGGGGGGGCAAGTGTGAGCTGTTTCTGCTTCCTTTCCCTACCACCTTCCATTTTCTTTCTCAACCAGGAGATGGGTAGGGACTTTTAGACACAACTACATCAGACCGTGCCAAGTGGAGAAAGTCAAGCTCACAAACATCAGCTCCTTACCCAGGACACTGCAGGTTCAGCACAAAGACCTGAGATTAATATCCACAGATCAGCATCATACAGTGGGGGGAAAAAAGAGCAGTTGGACTGACCTGTGGCAGCCCCACGACCTCTAGTCAAGTCAACCCGACAGAAAATTTGCCTACCTTCTATGTGCTTCTGAAACAAAGAAGTCAAAGGAGGATTCTTTCTTTGCAACATCAGGTTAATTGATGACTGTGTTAACTGATGAACAACGAAGGGTTATTCATCTATCTGAAAACCCCCTAACTGGCTGAATAGTGCCACAAAATAAAAGGCATACATCATAAACCAAGCAAAACCAGAGGCTCAAGAACGAACCCAGGGCTCAGGTGTTACTTTTATAGAGCTTTCTTTACCTATCACCTCCAAGAGCCCCCTCTGAAGCATATCTATACAATCCCTTTTACTTGCTCATATAACAAGATGGAATCAAGAATGCCAGGAGAAATATACCCTCAGACATACAGATGATACCACTCTAATGGCAGAAAGTGAAGAGGAACTAATGAGGCTCTTGATGAGGGTGAAAGAGGGAAGTGAAAAAGTTGACTTGAAACTCAGCTTTCAAAAAACTAAGATCATGGGTGGCATCTGGTCCCATCACTTCATGGCAAATAGAAGGGGAAAAAGTGGAAGTAGTGACAGATTTTATTTTCCTAGGTTCCAAAATCATTCAGACAATGACTACAGCCATGAAATTAAAAGACATTGGCTCCTTGGAAGGAAGCTATGACAAACCTAGATAGCATATTAAAACCAGAGGCATGGACCAACACAGGTCCATGTGGTCAAAGCTATGGATTTTTCAGTAGTTGTGTAAAGATGTGAGAGTTGGACCATTAAGAAGGCTGAGTACCAAAGAACTGATGCCTTCGAACCGTGGGGCTGGAGAAGACTCTTTTTTTTTTTTTTTTTTAAAAAAAAAGAAGACTCTTGAGAGTCCCTTGACCAGCAAGGAGATCAAACCAGTCAATCCTAAAGGAAATCAAGCCTGAATATTCATTGGAAGGACTGATGCTGAAGCTGAAGCTCCAATAATTTGGCCATCTGATGTAAAGAGATGAATCACTGGAAAAGATGCTGAGAAAGACTGAAGGCAAAAGGAGAAGGGGATGAAAGAGGGTGAGATGGTTGGATGGCACCACCGACTCAATGGACATAAGTTTGAGCAAACTTTGGGAGACAGTGAAGAGCAGAGGAGCCTGGCGTGCTGCAGTCCATGTGGTCGCAAGGGTTGGACACGACATAGTGACTGAACAACAACAACGATGAGGACCATCAATCTGTTGCTTGGTCTGCCCAGAATCTAGTCCCCTTTCTACTGGTAAAACTCCTCAATTTTCCTTTGGGGAACTACCCCTTCCCTCATCTCTGTCTATGTGGTCACAGGGAGCCAACCCCAGGGCTGTATTAGGACTCAGATCTGGCCCATCCGTCATAGTGACCACTTTAGGGAATGGAAGCGGTTCAAACTAATGAAACAGTCATCACTGGGACTTCTGCTTGAATTCTGACTCTTCTGTGCTGAGGGTGCTGAGTTGGTAGAGGATACCAGGAGCTGCTGGTATACAGAGGCCTCTCTATGACACAGTCAGAAGCCTGTCTAAGAAGATGCTAAGTCACTCAGTCATGTCCAACTCTTTGTACCCTATAGACTGTATCCCTCCAGGCTCCTCTGTCCATAGGAGTCTCCAGGCAAGAATACTGAAGTGGACTACCATTTCCTCCTCCAGGGGATGCTGCCGACCCAAGGATCAATCTTGCATCTCATGTCTCCTGCATTGGCAGGCAGGTTCTTTACCACTATCACCACCTGGAAAGCCCCAAGCAATGCTAAGCAAAGGAAAGCAGGGGCCGACAGGTTCAGGCTCTACATCTCTGTAGTTCACACACTACCTAAGTTGACATGCCTTGTTTTAAGAGCTGAAATTCCACCTACAAGGAACCAGATGTCTCTATAAAACTGTCTATCCAATCTAGTTTAGTAAGATCTCAATTTATATCTCTGGCATGTCAAAAATATCTTTTCCTGGCAGGATATCTTATGAATCTTGCATTTTCTCAGTCTCATCGGGTGTGCTTTCATTCCTTGGCTGAATGTATATTGAATGGATATATTTATTACATATGGATATTAAAGACTTCACGGTGATGATATGAAAATATAGTGATGATGACTGGGTCAAACATCCTGGAATGACAGACAACTTATCCTTGGGCTACCTTTAGAATCAGCAAAAGCACAGACCAAAAGGATCTGTCCTTTCCTCAGTCAAAAGCCCCTGCTCCTCAGAAGCAGAAGCCACTCTGCACGGACCACTAGGATGACATCAGTTCACTTATTTTCTTTATAAACGTACAACTTCCTTAAAGGAGGTGCTTTTTAAATATTTTCATATTTCTATTTCAGGCAGATTTTTCAAAAATGCTTTTAAAGGGTAAAGCAGTATTGTGAAATCACCACCATACAATAAATATCTGTAAACTCCTTCATGGGTAAGGACTGTCAGTGAAATGAAACAGAATATGGTGACATCATATTTTCTCAGGTTATAAGATTCTAAAGCTAATGGTTAAGGCAAAATGCAGAAAGTGTGGGAATCTCTCCTGCAAAGCCCTTAAGCTGTGCACATAGCACAATGCACTCTGCTTTGTTTAAACTGCACTGTACTGCAAGTCAGTCAGTTCCACCGAGAGGCTTGTTACCACTTGGTGGCTCCTTCACCTGAGCACCTGCCAAAGCAGATGCTTGTGTTCAGAGGCCACAATGAAGTGGTGTTGCACGCAGGACACTTACAGTTTAAGCATTATCTAAGATAAATGCACGTATCTCAACTAACGTTATTATGCTTTCCTTTACTACTATCCAAGTCACCCACAACACAAAGACTGATGTTGCTTTCAGCCTATACAGTCCTTTACTACGCATCTTAGGTTTCAGGGATAATGAAGTTTTACACTGGGAGGCGGGGGTGTGGGGTGTGGGGTGTGGGTTATGCACATGGAAAACATCTAAAGCAAAGCCAAGTCAAATGAAAAGTATTTCATGAGTAGGAATTAATTGTGGTAAGAGACAGGAATCATATTAGGATCATCTAATCTGGTGGTTTTCAACCTATTAGTACAGAATTCTTTTCATCAAAAACCATGACTCCAACAATGGATCAGTCAAATGTGAAACTTCTACACACTAAAAAGATAAAAGCAAGGCAGCTCTCGGAGAAGCTAACAGAAAATCTTTTCACCCCCAAACCCACAGAATCTTAGATGTTCCTGAAACATAATGTGAAAAACTATCCATCTAGAGAGTACACTGCCCCCTTTCATTAGAGCTGCATAATCCCAGGCTGAGAGGGTAAGGAACTTTTCCAAGGTCATGCAGTTAATGCATCAGTGGGCAAGACACTGCATTTCCTGACACAGTGTGCCTCCACTTTCACTACAAATCTGGTCCCTCCACTACCCACCAGTCCATCAGATGTGAACTTTCACAACTATGTCCAAATGGAGATTTGGAGAGAATGAGGCTGGCTGTAGCAGGTCAGGCAAGGCTTCTGGGAGGAGGGAAGTTCGGTGCTGCATCTTACAGGAAAAACAAGCCACAACTGAACTAGTGGAAAAAGTTATGGGGGTGAAATATAGAGTGTGAGAGTTCAAATCGTGTTGGGGAGAAGGCTGGCAAGTGAAACGGAACAGAAGGTCTCAGAGAGGGACACAAGAGAGAGGGGAGAATAGAACAAAAGGGGAGTACATTAGGAATTCTAAATAGCTGAGGAAAACCTATTTCCAAAAACATATACTAGCTTCCCTAAAGATATGGCTGGCAAATATGTTCAGTAGTCCTCACGGGTAAGACGGTATGGAGCTGGAGAGGAAAGTACAGGCCTGGGGCCTGCATCACGAGGCCTAGATTCTAGAGGTGGCCCTGCCTCCTCATCCACAGTGGATGACTGCAATTATAGCTACCAGTAAGTTAAATGAGCTGGTGTTTAAAAAAAAAAAAATACTTCACAAACATTAAACCAGTAAATATAGTTAGTATTTAACAACAAAATACTAAGTAATCATTCATGTGAAATAATCCATTTCTAAGAAGAGCCAAGGTAAAAGGGCTCTTCTTCCAATTCTCCAACATTAACAAAGCGTTTGCAGGCATTAATCTGCCAAGATTTCGAAGTCAGGCGAATAGACGACTGACACAGAGAACAGAATCAGAGGTCTGCCCGCCCAAGGGTTCTTGGTTACACCATTTCAGATTCCGCAAGGAAGGAATCCAAGAAAAGCTCCACTGGTTATTTGGGTCAGAGACATTGAACTATCCTGATTTTCAAAAAGCAACCATTGGAGTACAGACATAAGAAAGGAGGGGGATAATAGGGGAGTCCCAAAACCAGACCCCCACACTAAACTATGCCAGAAGCAATTAGGGTAAGAATAAAATACTACATACAAAATTCGACATAACTGATCAAATAGAAAATAAAACAAAAATACAGACAGTAAAAGTTACAAGTGCATTGCCTTGTCTAAATAATCGCTTCAAACTGTATGTGGAAAAGGAGAGGGAAGGAATTAGAAGTCAGCAACAAATGCAAAAAGCCAAAGAGGGTCAAGGAAGCAAACTTCACATCCTCTGCCAGCTCTCTCCCCACCACCACACAAAAACCGAAGGAGAGGCTTTTTCAGTTTTGTTGTTGACCTACTTTTGAACATCCAAGGTATAAATAAGCAGTTCTATAAAGCCTGGGAGGAAGGAGAGAAAAGAAGAGAAATGTTCTGGGTCTCAGTGTCAGTGACAGACCTCACTTCTTCACAACACACTGATGGTTTTCATTAAGGAGTTCAAAGGGGAAGTTCACATGTACTCATTCATAACCAACGGGTGTTTTCTTTCTTTCTTTTTTTTTTAAACACAAAAGTAATACTGGTGCATGGGGTAAGACCAAACTATACAGAAAAATTTTTAATGAAAGGTTATATCCTCTAAACACTCTCCCCAAAGACGTAACCTTTACATTTTTGAGTATCATCCCTGAAAAAGAAATTATTTATATGCTAGGAAAGGCATGTGCACATATTTTTATTTATTCAAATGAGATCATATTACTCAAAAAGTTTTGGACATCACCACTGTCACACTGCTTTTCCCATTAGTACAGGCAGGCCTGCATCAGCTCAAAAGCACTGCACAGTAATCTGCTGTATAGACCCACTGTAATGGAATACACCAGTCCCATGCTACTAAGATGTATGAGCAATTCAGTTTTGTGTTCCTGTTTATCTGTCCATCCACCCATCCATCTATCTGTCCATCCAATATAGTCATTGGCTCTTTCAAACAAGCTGCAGTAAACATCCCAATCTGCATCCCTAGCATTCGCTCTAAGCCAGTCTGAGCTGTAAGGGTCTGTTCTCATCCTGCGTTAATTCCCAGTTAACCAGCTGCACCAAAAGGTTCGAAATACTACTCAATAACAACCCCAAATCAATTTTTAGTAACAATGAAAACTTACTAAACTATGGTATAAAATGGGATAAATGAAAACTTACTTGGAAAATCTGATATCCAATATATAGAAATATTTATCATTTTTAAAACATTATGGAAAAAAATTAAAACTGTACCATATAAAGATTTGGGATCAAGCCTTTCTCTTAAAAAAAAAAAAAAAAGGCCCAAATTGGTAACAATCTTTTAAAGCAGTCCCTTGTTGTCTCTAAGGCCCCTATGGAGATGAGTTTTCTTTTCCTCCAGTGTTAGAAGGGAACCTATGGACCACAGTTTGTCTCTGAGCAAACCACCCTCTTAGAAGGAGCTGGCAGCAGAGGCTAAGAGAGACCAGGCCTCTCAACGACTTAAGGGTCAGCCAGCCAGTGGCTCTCACTGCTTCTCACTTGTTCTTCTTCTCTATCAAGTGACCTCACCACCGTGTATCACTACTTAGTATCTTAAACCTCAGGTATCACATAATTAGGGAATTAAGTTAACCCACTTAATGCCAGTCCCCTCAAAAGTCTCTCCAAGACATGACACACACTGTGTGTCTATTTGTCTATTTGTCTCAAATGTCAGTCATCAGAGAGGCCCCCCAGCTTCCCCCAGATCAGCCTGGTGCTGAACTTAAGAGATTGTAAGATACGGCTTCTCTAAGCTGCAATTTCCTCAAATGCAACATGGGAACAGTACTTATACTGACTCGGCACAGTCAAGGACCATGAGATAACACATGTGACACTCTTGAAGGGAAGAATGATACAAAATAAGGGCTCAAAAGGTGTTAGTAACTTACAAAACCACAGTCTCAGTTTTGAAAAATGAGCAGGCACAGAAAAGAGTACTCTGGCTCTATCTACCAAAATAAATAGATTTTTGCTTAGAGATATGATTAAACCTATTCAAGCTACCCAAGGTACAGCCATTATTTATACCCTGGGAATGCCTCAGCCTAAGAGACAGCAGCTAATCCAGGGCTGCAATGAGGTAAGGATACAGCTAACCAGAAACAGTGTGAAGGGTGTCTCCATGATGCAAAAAATGGCGTGTGACACTTACTGTGGCCAAGTTCCAGAAAATCGTAAACTTTATAGATGTTTTCCTTTCTCTGTCATTTCATTTTCTTCATAAAAATGCTGTTTTCATCTTATTTAACCACAGTTATTCTACTCTACCAAGTAATCAAGAGTTTACACTGTAGTTCCTAACACAGTCCCTTCAAAGAAATGCCAGGTGCCAAAGAGAAACAGTTTTTAACTCAGGCTCTCTTCCTTCCATTCAGAATATCTATCAAACACACAGACCACCACACCTTATGTGTATCTCTGAAAAAAATAATTTGGTTCTCAAATTCATTTAAACTTTCAATGTCACCTGAAAAACACACAGAATCTTGAATTTCACCAAAGTGGGGCTGAAATTTGAATTTAACAGAATCACACAGTTTCATATAAGAGAATTCTTATCCTGAGAATTAGCTAATTTAGTCTTTAATTTATTCTTTCATTCCCTATTTGCACATTCATTCATTCATTCTAGACTTGGTTAAACACCACCACCCTCCCCAGAAAGCCTTTCCTCCCTTGCCCACCCATATCTTACAGCCATTTTCGTGTAGACTACTGTGGTGGTCCTTGTTCTTACTTGCCCCACATCACGCCCACTTCTGGTAGCAGCACTCGTGTCCTCAAATGTCAGTCAGATGGTTCCCTACCTTTCCACCAACATAATCCAGCCAATCAATATATTCTATCTTTCCTTTCTGTGATTGGCTGAGAGTTTAACATGTGACCCAACTCCAAGACCTTTATCACAACCTGAGGGGGCGAATATCAGGTCTTCTCTTTAGGGTTGCTGGTGATAAGGATGATGCAAGACTGGGCCCATCAAGATCAGACGGCTGTTAGGTCATACATGCAGAGATGCATCCTAAGAAAAAAAGTCAACAAAGAGGAAAATGGAAACAGACCAAGTCCACTCTGGTCTGGAAACAGATTAGACAAAGTTCTGAAATTTTCAGAAATACATATGCCTAAAACTTCTCTTTTCTGCCATGGGCCAGTTTCTGGTATTTGGAAGCAGACATGCTAACATATTGGAGAAGGCAATGGCACCCCACTCCAGTACTCTCGCCTGGAAAATCCCATGGACAGAGGAGCCTGGTGGGCTGCAGTCCATGGGTTTGCGAAGAGTCGGACACAACTGAGCGACTTCACTTTCACTTTTCACTTTCATGCACTGGAGAAGGAAATGGCAACCCACTCCAGTGTTCTTGTCTGGAGAATCCCAGGGACGGGGGAGCCTGGTGGGCTCCCGTCTGTGGGGTCGCACAGAGTCGGACATGACTGAAGCGACTTAGCAGCAGCAGCATGCTAAGATATACAGCTTGGCTCTACTGATTTCTACTCATGCCCAACTTCCTCCACAAGACTGTTAGTCCATGAAGGGCAGAAACTATGCTTTACTGTCTTCCTCTGCCCACAATTAGTAGAAGGCCTGAGTAGATATGCACAGTAGCCCTGGGATCAGAGAGGATTTTCCTACAACCACTATCCTATTTCAAGAAAAGGTGCATATGCACCCGGCTCATTAGCTTAATGTGAGTAACAAATTGCACAAAAGAGATCTGATTAGGGGTTGTTCAAACACACTGAGGGAAAACAAAATGCTGCATTCTTCCCTTTTGCTATACAAGAGCAAAAGGGAAGAATTCTTTTAAAAAGAAAGAGTATTCTTCCTTTCGCTACGAGAGTCATTTATTAACTCTCTATATGTACCCCCAATCTCAAACTATCATCATCAACAACAAAAGTCACAAAGTTTCCAAAGCAGTGTCACTGAAACACCATCACATGAAAAGAGCTGAGCGACCACAGCAGGAAGGCAAGGAAAGCAGGGCAGGAATAGCTAGCTACCCTGGGACCCCCGCTTCTCAATCTGTAAGCCTCACCCTTGGGGCGGTCCTGATCTGAATGCCCATCTGCAATCTTCTTCAGAGATGATATACAACTGGGGTCTGTGATGCCACAGAGGTGGAGAACCACTGCTCTAAAGGGTACAAGTGGCTTTTCGGGCATTTTGTTTCTCTTCCTTTGCTAATTCAGTTAGGAGAAAATGCCCGTAACTCACAGAAAAAACAAGAAATACTTGAACTGGAGCTCTTTTACCCATAAATGATAGAATCTCCAAGGAAGAGGCCAACAAAAAGTCAAGGTTTATTTATATGTTTGTTTAAATTTAAATATGGCCTCTGGTAGAAGAGGAAATGATTTCTCAAGATTCACTGTCTCTAATGGGAATGATCAGTGGCAGCTTACAAATGCCCAGCTGAACAGAGTCGGAAAAGAGGTAGGTAGAGCCTCACCCTGCCCAAGAGCCTGCTAACCTTATAAAGGTTTCTTAAAAAAGAAAAAAACACTGGCCTACCTGAAATGAGGGAACAGTGTCATCTATTATAGCGAAAAATAGGAAACAAAGTATATGTTCGTTAGAAAGAAGACCAGTTAAACATTCTGCATTAAGACAATGCAATCAACGTGATTCATTAAACAAAGATTTACTGAACATCTATTATCTGCCAGAGCTCCACTGGGAAGTGGAGACACCACTGCAAACCTAAGAGCTCTACATCTAAATTCATTAACAACGTAAGATCTCTGTGACAGCCATTCAAAAGGCACACAAACCAAAAGAGCACACAAAACACAGTGCTGCCAATTAATATATATTCACATAGATAATCTCCCGCACGTAAAGACACAGGTACAAAACAGTGGATGATGTGCAATTCCAATTTTCATTAAAGAAATATATTTATATTGTATCTATGAGTGTAAGTATCTTAATAATCACTAAAATGTTACTTGCAGTCATCTCTAAAAGGTGGGGATTTGGGTAATTATTATCATCTACATACCACTTTCATTATCATTGGGATTTTTAACAGTGTTAAAAATTGTGTATTAAAATTTTATGGTCCCATCTAACAATATATAAGAGAACTGGCTGTCATACCAGATGATCTGGGCTCAAATTTTACTTTTGTCACTTATGTGCTATGTGACTTTAGGTAAATTAATCTCTCTGTGCCTCAGATCACCAAACTGTAAACTAAGGCTAATAAGAGTGACCTCACAGAGTTGTTACGAGGCTTGTGGTTGTTCAGTTGCTAAGTTGCCTCCAACTCTTTGTGACCCCACGGACTGCAGCATACCAGACTCCTCTGTCCTCCACTATCTCTTGGAATTTGCTCAAATTCAAGTCCACTGAGTCGGTGATGCCTTCCAATCATCTCATCCTCTGCCGTCCCTTTCTCCTGCCTTCAGTCTTTCCCAGCATCAGGGTCTTTCTGAATGAGTCGGCTCTTCACATCTGGTGGCCAAAGTACTGGAGTTTTCAGCTTCAGCATCAGTCCTTCCAATGAATATTCAGGGTAGATTTCTTTCAGGATTGACTGGTTTGATCTCCTTGCAGTCCCAAGGACTCTTAAGAGTCTTTCGAATGTTCAGTTTCATGGCAGGTTTTCACTCTCCTCTTCACCCTCACCAAGAGACTCTTGTTCCTCTTAACTTTCTGCCATTAGAGTGGTATCATCTGCATATCAGATGATATTCAAGATTGTTGATATTTCTCCCAGCAATCTTAATTTCAGCTTGCTAATCATCCAGCCCAGCATTTCATATGATGTACTCTGCACAGAAGTTAAATAAGCAGGTGACAATATACAACAATTCTGAACCAGTCAGTTGTTTCATGTTCAATTCTAACTGCTGCTTCTTGACCCACATACAGGTTTCTCAGGAGACAAGCCCTCTCATCTCTTTAAGAATTTCCCACAGTTTGTGGTGATCTGCAAAGTCAAAGGCTTTAGCATAGTCAATGAAACAGAAGTAGATGTTCTTGTACAATTTTCTTGATTTCTCCATGATCCAACAAATGTTAGTAATTTCATCTCTGGTTCCTCTGCCTTTTCTTAATCCAGCTTGTACATCTGGAAGTTCACGGTTCACATACTGTTGAAGCCTGGCTTGGAGAATTTTGAGCATTACTTTGCTAGCATGTGAGGTGAGTGCAATTGTGTGGTAGTTTGAGCATTCTTTGGCGTTGCCTTTCTTTGGCATTGGAATGAAAACTGACCTTTTTCAGTCCTGCAGCCACTGCTGAGGTTTCCCAATTTGTTGCCACACTGAGTGCAACACTATCACAGCATCATCTTTTAGGATTTGAAATAGCTAAGCTAGAATTCCATCACCTCCACTAGCTTTGTTCATGGTGATGCTTCCTAAGGCCCACTTTACTTCACATTCCAGGATGTCTGGCTCTAGGTAACCATTGTGGTTATCTGGGTCATGAAGATCATTTTTTTATAGTTCTTCTGTGTATTCTTTCCACCTCTTCTTAATCTCTTCTGCTTCTGTTATAAGGATTAGATGAATTAATAACAAATGGGGAGAAGGCAATGATGATGATAGAGAATAAGGAGATCAAGCTGCTTCAGACATACTATCCATGAACATGCCACCCTGCTTGAAACATCTCTGAGTACAAGCCTGACTGAAGTCCTTCTGGCCTTTCTGTGATCTATTCCTCTAATAACAGCAAGGACCACCTCTTCAAGGGTATCAGGAGCTTTTAGCAAACTCCTGCTCATCATTAACCCCATCAGCTGACCTCCCCCCAGCCAGTATGACCCATATCCATGCACTACCCTCTCCTGTCTCCATGGCTACAAGTATGTTACTTCTCCAGCCTTGAAGTTTCTCTGTTCTCCAATAAACTCGATTCTTTCCATCTCTCTGTGGTGCTCATTAAGGCTTATCCAAGTAGATCCTCTTGGTTCTGTTATTATTTCCTTTCCCTTCCCATCCCTTCCCACTCTACATATTTAAGTGCCTAGATTGATTGGTCTTTAAATATATTGATGTTTGAGGCATGTTCTTCTTCTTCCCTACCACTTCAACCTTAAACTCTAATTTCAGTTAGTGTTCTTAGAAAACTATCCTCCCACTCCCTCACCCATCCATCCATTCACCTACCCATCCTTTAGCGATTAACAACAGCAAGCCAATCATCATGCTGGGTGCTAAGCCAGGGTGGGCATCTGAGACTAGGAATACCATCATCCAATAAAAAGTTAAATTGATGCTATATATAGCTTCTAACAACCATGTAGTTTAATGGCTCTATTAAGCATTACTCTGTACTCTGTACTCTACTCAGTACTCTGTGATCTACTCAGTACTCTGTGATCTACTCAGTACTCTGTGATCTACTCAGTACTCTGTGACGACCTATATATGAGAACAGAATCTAAAAAAGAGTATATACACGTATACATATAATTGATTCACCTTGCTGTACAGCAGAAACTAATACAACACTGTAAATCAACTATATGCCAATAAAAATTAATTAAAAAAAGATTCCATTATTTGACTACCCTAAACAACTGGAGTTGACTTTGTTTCAGTGTCACTTGTTTTAATATGTATGTGGTCAAGTCGTATCTTTCTTTTTTTTCTTCTCCTGAATTTTATTACAGACAAAATATTGTAGCACTAAAATAACATTAAGAAGAATAATTTTTTTAAAAAAATTCACCATGCTAACAGCAGCTATTTTATTTTCTCGTGTCTTCTCTCTGTTTTTGTACATGTGTGTCAATTTATGCATTTCTAATCATAGCACACATAAACTCTCATATTACTTTTCTACTTATTGAGAACGCATTTTTCTGCATTCAATCTTTATGGTTTTAAGAGCAGTATAAAGTTTCAAAGGGCTGTCACACCATACTTTACTTATTTATTCTCCTACTGATGAAAACATAAATTATTTCCATTTTAAAAGTTAACTCATTGACAGGTGATCTTCCTGTATACACTCCTTTTCTTCTTTTTAATTATGGACTTGGAACAAATTTTTCCAGCCCTGGGATTACTAGACCCAAAGCTATGAAAAAAGAATGTAAGGCTTTTGGCAGTCATAGGCTATTAAACTAAAGAGTTTTAACAATTATGCCTACAGTCAACACTATTATACACACTAATAGAAGAAAAAAGAGTTGAGGATAACTCAAGTTACTTCTGTTTGCAATTGAGAGACCAAATATTTACACATACTTTTATAGATTATTTATCTTCTTAATTACATTTCACACACCAAAAGAGAACATGTAGAAAAAACAGATCAGGTATGTGAAAGTACTATGAAATATTAAAAGACCAACACAAATTTGAACGCTGCTGAGAAGCCAAGGGACACCAGTCTAAGAACTGCAAGAAGGCCAGAAGCCATCTACACACAGATACCTGAGAGCTGCCTGTCTACATCCAGATGCCCTCTCCCACAGTACACTTTGAATGTCACTGGAACAGTCTTCCTATTTGTGACTCCACTTGGTTCTGAGTCCCCAAAGAGAAAAAGGAAAGTGTGTGTCAATATCTGACTCCCTTCTGTACTCTTTTCTCCATCATCCCAGCCACAGTCATTGCCATTCTGTATGCTGCAAAGCAAATCCCTAAAAACAGAAACCAAACTGTCTAAAATATAAGGGGGAAAGGACTGGGAGAGAAAATAAAAGTCCTATATTAAAACTGTCTACTAAAGATTAAACTAAACCACCCATTTTTATAAGCCCTTTAAATCACCATGCTCCTCCTATTTACCTTGGATGGTTTTCAGAAGCTTGCCTCCACTCCCAAGCACACACAAAACTGACAAAACACACCCTGTCTGGGTCTCAGCAGCATCCTGCACTCAGCCGGCATCCCCACACGCGGCACCTATGCTCCTGTGGGAGATGTGATTTCACCTGACCCAGGTCTGCATCCCTGAAACACACTGTGTCCCAGCATATGAAAGATATTCCCTTCCTATTCCCTTTTAAGGTTTGTGACAGATCTAAAAGAAGTGTCTGTCTGGTATTGGCATGTCTTCAACATTTAACAGTTGCTAACATACTCTCATTTTCTTAACAGAGAGAAAAGCTGGGCATAAAGGAAAAGGTTTTAGCAAGTAAATGTATCTAGTTAGAACTTACCAATGTAAGTGTGTTTCCATTTTCTTTATCTTTAGGATATCCTTATACAGTAAGTGATACTAGCTTACATAGTTTTGCTAAGTAAAGAAAGTAAAAAGAATCACAAAGACAAACAAAACAAGTGTTATGGGAATATGACCAAAATCAAGAAGGATGCTGAGAAAGCCTGACATTTATAAAACTGCATTAGGCCTATTTACATTTCATACTTGTCACCTTTTGTACATATTCATCCCCTCAACCCTCAACATAACTGTTATATCCTTAAGGGGAAAGGGTTCTATTTTAATATCATGTTTTATTTCAATTGCCAGGAATCCAACAGAGAAAAAATTACCTAACATTTCTAATTTGTCAGTTAAAACAAACAATTAAAACTAGACATTGTGAGTCCAATGAAAGCACTGTAACTCCAGATTTGTTTTTTCTTGGTTTCTCATTGATCTTTTCGTCCAATTAAAAAATCATTATAATTTAACTTTGCTTATCTTGACTTCTGATTGCTTTTTGGTCATTAATGACATAGCACCCTTCAGATTTCAGTTTTTCCCCTTGTTAATTATTTGATAATCTATAAAGAATATGGCAGACATTCCAGTAAAACGTCAGGTGATCCCTTCATGTGTGACTATGTGGAATCCTTTCGACCCTTAACTTACTTTGCCCCCAGTTTATGTTTCCAAGATACTCAGACATTGAAAGTTAAACATCTCTATGGTTGTATAAAAGGTTGTGCCTATTCTTGGTTGGTTGCTTGGTTTGGGGGTTCCTGTTGTTTCTCTTACCACTCAAGTAGAAGCAATGTTTTGTACATATATAGCTTTATCAACCAGAGATTTTTTTTTTTTTTTTTAAAGAAAAGAAAGAGAAAGAAAAGCTGTCACCATTCAGTCTCGTTAGTCAAACAAGGAAAACTCTTG
Source organism: Ovis aries (assembly GCF_016772045.2). NCBI lineage: Eukaryota > Metazoa > Chordata > Mammalia > Artiodactyla > Bovidae > Ovis > Ovis aries. The sequence continues at coordinate 51,675,691 of NC_056058.1, read as the reverse complement.
TGGATCTTCTGGCTGGCAGCCCATAAGCTGGCAATAGATTAAGACTATAAAGATACCAAATATAAGTCATCATATCACTGCCCAACAATGCAGATGATGTGGAAACTTGGCAAAAAGGGTCCTGGCTTTTCCTATTGTTTCCCCCCGCCCCATTCTTCTACACATGCAAGAGCCAAAAGCAACCCCACCCGAACAGAACATTCCTGTTTACTCAAGAGACTCCAGAGGGCAGAGAGTTGAGGGGCATTAAAGGATGCAATAAAGGCAAAACAAGCAAACACCCGAAAGCACGGTTTCATATTTGCCAGGCTAAAATTCATGCGGAGATGCCTAAATGAAAGAAGCCTCAGAAGAGAAAGAAGTATCTGGCATCATCTGCAGGAGACAAGCACAGAGAAAGTTTTATTTGCGAAATAATTTCTATGTACTTTCTGCCATCAGCATATATCCCCTGCTTCGCACCAACATTTGAAGTTTCCCATTAATTTACTCTCGATACCAACTGCACAAGTATCTTAAAGGGTAAATGATATTTTTTACAAAGCCAGGAGTGCTAAGGGTTAGGAACATTGGCCAGAGTTCAAAAGATGTGTAATTTCCACTGGGAGATGAATCTGCCATCATTTTTGTTTAACAGACACTGAAAATGAAAACAACATATCTGGAAGAGAAACTACAAGCAGAAAAAATATGAACAGAGTAAGGAGGGTGAAATGAAACAATTCAAACTGGACATTAGAAGACTATCAGTAAAAGACTTTTGTTTGAGAAAGAAAAGACCTCTAAAAGTTGAGTATTTTCAACACAGACCAGTTCCATATGGGAGGATGGGAAACATCAAGTATTGGGGAAGTCAATCTTAGTTAGCTGTTTCTCTGATTAACTGTATGACCTCAGGCTAGTCATGAAGCCTTTATCTTGACTGCCAAAATGATCACCAGGAATACCAACAGGTCCAGGGACATGCTGACAGTGCTGCTCCTGTTACACCATGACCTCCCTTTGTGACAAAGGAACATTTAATATCTTGGGACCCGTTTAACATTCAACAAATAGTGACTGAGTGTCAACTCCATACTGGGCTCCAATCTAGACACTGGGGAGACAAAGGTGAGTTAGAGAAGGCCTATTTCCAGGAGTGCAATTCTAAAGGTGGGAAACAAATCACAAACAAGCAAAAGGAGCAGACTGCACAGAAGACAGAGTGATGAGACAGAAGGTACCAGAGGTTAGGAAGAGAGAAGATAGTAATGCTATAAATAGGGCAATCAGGAAATTAAGAATGTACAATTTAGGCTGAGAAATGATGGGAAAAGTGAGCTATATAAAAAAAAAATAATAAAAGCACATGAAAAGCTGATAGGCAGAAAGGCTTGTGCAAAGGTCGTGAGGAGGGAAAGAGATTAGTGAACTTGGGAACAGAAAGATGGCCAATGAAGCTGGCCTTTCTGGCCACACCAGGAGTTTTAGGTTTTATTTCAAGTGAGTAGGAAGCCACTAGGGTGCCACTAAAGCAGATTAGTTTTCTCATTAAGTTAAACTTAAGCCTTTTTAGGTATCAAAATGTTAAACCATTTTTTGACAGGAATTCCTTTCACATTAGATCATAGATTTTCTCTTCTTAAACTGGGGATATAGAGCTTAACCTTTTCTTGCTGACCTAGGCTCAATCAACTACTCTTTAGTACTGTCATCCATGAGAAGAGCAGAGGTGTTTGAACCAAGATAACTGGGCTTTTATAATCCAGTTTCTTTCTTCTTTCTCTGCTACCAAAAGTCACTCTCGCTCCCTCAGACTGTTCCAGCTGCCTTATTGGCAACAATTTCAGCTACGACCATCAGGCTGTGCAAGACACTGCCTCTTCTATGCAATCAAGGGCATGCATTTCGTGACAGTTATTGCTGCCCAAAGGCTATTACCATCAAGAGGACCTTGGAATACACAGATCAACCCCAAATAGTTGTCTTTATTTCAAGGTTCATAGAAGTGTTGGGGTTTGTCCAAAGTGGGGCCACCAGATAAAGTGGATATGGTAGGTAGAATTCTAAAGACAGCTTCCCTAAAACTTCAGTCCTGCGGTTATTCAAATGCTAGCCCAGGTACAACTCTGAAGAAGCTTTCTCAATTAAGGTCCCAAAGTCAGCTGACCTTAAGACACAGAAATGATCTGAATGGGCTTAATCTAATCACACAAGTCCCTTAAAAGCAGACAGTAAGAGCACAGGACACTCTAAGTGCATAAAATTAGGAGACAGCAGCGCCGAGGTCTAGTCCTGGCTCTGCCACTAAGTACTTGGGCATTCAGCGAGGTAGTCCTTCTCCTCCTCAGCCTGCCTTTTCTACAAATGAGGGAGATGCTCAAACTGACGGTTAGGGTCTCCTCCAGCTCTGACATTCTGAGAGATGAGTCATCCCTTATTACATAAGAAAAGTGAACTGAAAACAAACATGCACATTTTTCTCTGTATATTATTTTCAAATGATACTCATCACTTCCTGTGTACTAGTATATCTGTGTCTCAGGCTGTAATATTTAAGGAAGGGTGCAGAACAAAGATCTGCTAATACTTCTTATTTTAAATATAATCAATACATGATTGTTGCACTTATTTTTATCACAGGATATAACAGCATCTCAGAGGCTTTTCAGTCGCACAGTTAACAGTCTACACAGCTTATCTTCATGTAAAAGCTGAGTCAACATAATCCTAAACCTATGTAAAACATGATCTGGGTGTCAAATTAGGGATGGAGGTGGGAGGATAGTTATCTAAACACATGCCTTAAAGCCTAAAAAATGTTCTCTGAATAAAAAATGACCATACATGTTTGGGGGCCTCTGTTCAAATTCCCATTTCTACCATTTGGATTTTTCACTACTAATTTGTATTTTAAATCAAACAGAGAGAAGGGCCCTTACATACATTCCCCTCTGTTATTTCAATGTGCTCATGCCATGTGAAAGTTGCAAGTCATTCTGAACTGAAACATTATGAAATAAAGATCTCTCTACAAAAACTATGTGGAGCTTTTGTTACAGTTCAAGTACTTTTCCAGACTGGAAACCTGAGCATGTGCGAATGAAAAGATAATGTGTGAAAGTGGGAGGAATTACTGTGGGGAAAGGATGCGGACAGAGCAAGAGGGTGGAGTGGGTGGGAAGGGGGAGGGAGAGAGACAGAAAGAGAGAGGTTTGCCATGTTTAGACAGGCACAAGTTTCCTAAGCAGCTCAACCGCTAAATTCTCTGTACCTCAAGCTGAACTCTGAATTGTCACACAAGAGTGCTAGAGGGCTTCCTGTAAAAAATAGCATGTGCTACAATGAAAGAAGATACTTTTCAATACAGGGCAGCAGGGAATAAGAACAGGACTGCACAGAAATCTGGATCAAATCAGAAAAGACACCATTCTTAGTAAGGATGACCTGCCTGCCTCTGCGTACTGTGTGCATGTATTGCAAAGAGGGACTTGTTATCACAAGATGATTGGTACAAAAGCAAAGATACAAGGCGAATATCCCTAATAAGAAGACCAACATTCGATGATCAAATGGGGGTCTTAGGTGAGGGTGAAGGGGCTGAACAGGACTTTATCTAGAAAATGAAATAGCAATCAAAATAAGGGTTCCTTTATATAAGACTGAACTTCATATTGCACCTGTGCACAAAATATTAACAGACTAACAGCTGATGAGAAACAAAATTTTTCCTACAAGATGTCATGACAAATGCCGTAAGTTTGAATTTAACTGCACAATTTCAAAAATGGTCATTATTGCATTTAAGAGCCTCATCAGTTTTCCCAAGGTCCATTCTTAACCCTCTGATTCAACTCTTTCTCATTTCAAGCATCTATCAAGTTGCCGTCCTCACGTATTTTCTCCTCATCAGCTGCTGTTTTAACACCCAAGGTTCTCCTTTGTCCATGACAAGGCACACAACTCAAGAAGTTCTCCAATACCACTTCCAAGGATTTACAATTTCCCTGTGCTCTGCTTTTGAATATTTATCTGCCATTCAGGGTGAAACCAGGACACAGACAAGATGTCTCACAATAACTGAAAACATGAAGAGAGGAGGACAATGGGTTAAGCTGTGACTAATTTTATTAGTGTCTGTCATCAGCTGATATTTTCAAAGAATTGTAACCTCTGCTTCCATAGGTAGGCTCCTAACTTCAGAGACTGAGATAATGAAAACACAGAAAAACAAATACTCCTACCCCTAAAGTTAGGCCTAAAATCATGCCTGGCTTCATTACATAGTGTGGGTTTAAGCATTCACAACTAATTCTCAGCTGTCTTCTAAAGTCCTGAGTACACAAACCCTTCCAGAGACTGCTCTAAAGAAATAGCTGGGCTAGCTGGACTCCACTTCTCACCACAGCCAGGATTCTGGCATTCGAGCGAATCAAGCCAAGGAAGCAGTGAGCTGTAGAGGATTCACTCTGAGTCTGTGGCGTGTTGCATGGGGACAGCCTGAGACGTGTCCTGGCCAGAGAGACAGGTTTCAAGGACACTAACATCTGGAAATGGTCATCATCTACTCTCACTCTTCCCCATAGAGGCCTATGGAGTTTTTAGTGTTAATAACTAAAGTAAGGTTCCTGATACAAAACACCGCAAGATGTCTTCTTCAGTCATTCCTTGGAAAGTTTCCCAACAGGGTCAAACCAGGACATTCTAATCCACAATGTGTGACACTGGAGATCTGAACCTGGGCAGACACAGAGGGTCCATAAACATAAATGCTCATAAATACTATGCCAGACTTACTTATTTGGATACATTTATTTTTCACATAGGCCATAGTATCCACTGGATTTTAAAAATAGTCTCTCATGCCCCTCCTCCCTCCAAAACCTCCTATATACATAATCTTCCTCCACATCAATCCCAGTAGATCACCAGGAGTTTACATATACACCTCCTCCTCCAAAAGCTGAGTTGTGTCTGAGGGACTGCAGGACTGTGGCCCACCAGGCTCCTCTGTCCATGGGATTCTCCAGGCAAGAATACTGGACAGGGTTGCCATTTCCTTCACCAGGCCATCTTCCCAGGGATTGAACCCATGACTCCTGCAGGGCAGGCAGATTCTTTACAACTGAGCCATCAGGAAAGCATAAATACATCATATTTCCTCAGTTCTAAACAGTTTCCCCCCAAAGTGGAATGTACCTCATAATCCTTGTTTATATTTAATGTTTCCTTCATGATCAACAAAAGTGATTATTAAACTGACAGTGTACCTTTGAATCAATGTCACCAAAGCCATAGAGGAATTAGCCCTGTATAAAATACATCAGTAAATAGGCAAATTGCATGTCCCTAAACAAATCATAAAAAGCCTAATATGGATACTTCAGTGACCCCATGAGAACACAGGATGGGCATCAAAACACCTGAAACACAACTGAACTGACGTTCTACCACCAATGGACACTGGTCAAGTTTCAAGCTCTTACCCAACATATCTTGAGGGGACCCTGTGCCAGATACTGTGCTACTGGGAAAAGTTACTCATCTAGGCAAGAGAACCAGACAAGTTCCTAAGAGGGAGGATGCAGAGATCCCAATGGGAAGCAGGTAGGCTGGCCTAACAAGGAAGCTGAGCATCATTAGGACAGAAAGAAAACAGAGAGCTTGGAGAGAAAACAGGGCCAAATGAATGACTCCAAAAAGGCTGGGGTGGCTGCTGCTGCTAGAGGATAACTCATCAGCTTATTATAGAAAACACAGTATAACACAGGGGAGAGGAAACCTTGGGAATTTTCAATTGTAAGACAAAAGGATTCTATCAGAAGCCAAGAAAGTGGATGTAGGGACTCTGATCACAGGAGCAGAGAAAAAAAGCATAGCCTTATCTGAGCTCTAAATTGGGCGAACATTATAATGAGTGCTCAGAAAAAAGTCCCATTTATGGGCGTAACATTCTTCCACCTCCTACGAAGAGTGCAATTAGCAGATTTTCTTGACTACAGTCTAGTACATGTGTGTGTGCTCAGTTGATCAGTCATGTATGAGTCTTTGCGACCCCATGGACTGTAGCCTGCCAGGTTCCTCTGTCCATGGAATTTCCCAGGCAGGAATACTGGAGTGGGTTGCCATTTCCTTCTCTAGAGGATCTTCCTGACCCAGGGACTGAACCCTCTTCTCTCAAGTCTCCTACACTGCAGGTGAATTCTTTACCCACTAAGCCACCTAGGAAGTCCCACAGTCTAATGGTCTGCAATAATCACCCCAAAGTCTAGATGCCCTTTCCCAGAGATGGGATGCAGAACTAAAACATGCAGTGTTTGTAAATCCCTTGGAAAAGCACCTTTGTTTAGGTACTTGCTGGCCTTGCATCGTCTGTAAAATGATAGGCAGAATCATGCTCCTCAGTGGTCCAAAGATTCTGCAGGAATCTCTGTACCAAACTGAGACAACTCTGCAGCCTCATGGACAATTGAAGCTCACCTGTCAGGCACAGGGAATACCTAGTCAGCACATCTTATAGGAAAACTCTTGGCTGCTCTCTTGTCAACTGGTACGCCATAAATCCTACCTCACCAAAAAAAAAAAAAAATCTTGTCTATATAAGACAAGCTGCCTTAATTTTGGCAAGTCCTGAAACACTGAACTAGCAGGACACAGACCAGCGTCCTCTACGGTCAGGACTTGAAAGGCCAGCCAATTAATAGGACAGAGCTGGTGAAATCAGCAAGTGTTTCAAATAGGCTGGTGAAAGCTCCCAACTTATGGGAAATGAGGCTGTGAAGCTACAAAACACCACATCCATAAACATGTGGTACACAGAGACTCTCTTGCATGGAGGTTTTAAAAACAAAAAAGTCATTAAGTTTACAACAACTAACTACTGTAGTGCTCAGGACTGGAAAAAGGTGAGACAAGAGATGGGAAAAGAGAACTATTTACGGCACAAGGGCAGGTATCTTAACCTGTTGGCTTGTTAACTCTGTCAAGGCCTACATAGTGGCTGGTACATACTCTATACCCAATACATGTTCACTGAGGTAAACTCCAGAGGTTCAAAATGTTGAAGATCAGTTTATGCCCTCTCGTGTGTCAATGAAGGAGAGTGACAGTGGAGAAGGGACATCCTGGGTGGTGCGGGGTGCTCGATTTGTCATGCCACACCACACCACAGCTTCAGTACACCGGCTGGGGCAAAGGGATAAAAGCTATAGCCTCCTCTTGGCTGCTACCATCTTAACAAAAACAAGCAAGCAAGCACAGTAACAGCCAAGGGCCAGAGCACCTGCACAGCAAATACCTGTATCTGCCTTTGAATCAACACAATGGCTCATGGATGGGGTCAGGATCCATTTTCGCTTTAATAACTTTTCTCCTTTCTATCCACAGTTGCCCCCTCCACCTCCACCCACTTCCTCCACTAAAGAAAGAACCAAGGCTTTTATCCACTTCCAGCCAAGCCACAATGTCTAGAGAGACCACAGGAGAATGAGAAGGCCACCTCCAACAAACTCGAAGACAGAACAGAGTGCCTCTGACTCAGACAACAGAAAAGACACACTCATGAAAGAAAGCGCCCCAGGCAAAGGCCTCCCTCACAGCTGAACTCTGGCAGTGAAGATGATGTATGTCACCTCTAAACACAGAAACCAAGAAAGGAAGTTAATCTGCTCTAATGAGTTGGATGGTGTCCTAACCCTCCAAACCCATGAATGTGATCTTATTTGGCAAAAGGATCTTAGCAGATGTAATTATAAAAAGATAATCCTGGGCTATCCAATGGGCCCCAGGTCCAATGACAAGTACCCTTATAAGAGACAGAAGAGTTCTCAACACAGAGAAGAGGAGAATGCCATGTGGAGACAGAGGCAGAAACTGAAGTGAAGCAGCCCCAAGCCAAGGAGAGCATGGAGCTAACAGAGCGGTGAGAGGCAAGGAAGCACTCTCCCTGGGGCACTGAAAGGGAGCACAGCCCTACTGATACATTGATTTAGGACCTCTAACCCCCCTGAACTGCAACAGAACACATTCCTATAATTATAAGCTACCTGGTTTGTGCTAATTTGTTTCGGCAGCCCCAGGAAACTAATATACCTGCCCTACCCTCAGGATTCCTCTTATGGTGTGTTCATCTCCAATCCAGCAGACACAGAAACACTTCCTGCATGAGCAGCCAGAGCAGCAGGGGAACCCCCTGGGGCAGGACCCTCAGGTGCTCTATGTGGTCAGATCTTGACTGCTTCTTTAGTCAGAGATTTGGATTCACATCTCAGAGATGGAAGGACCCCCTTAAGACTGATAAGATCCTGAAGACTGACATGCCTACCATCCTTACAAGTCCCTTTATTCTTCAGATGAGGTAATCAAGCCCTGAAAGGTAGCTAACTTGCCCAAAGCTCACATCTATGGAATCAGACTAGACTCCAGCCCAGATCTCAATGTGATGCTCCCCACTATGAATCCAAATGACACCAGAGGTGCGAGGACCCCAAACAGCTGTTCCCCAAAGGTGTGGGGACACAGCTGGTGCCTCCCCCCTCTCCTCACTTTACATTTCCAGCCTTCCTCAAAGGTCTTCCAAAGGCAATGACCACTCTGAAAGTTGAGTTTACACTTTCCAAGCACCTACCACCTCAGAACTGCTTCACCAAAAGGCAACGAGGGAGCAACGGCCCCAGTGTGGGATGTGCTCTCCTCACCTGTCCTTACACAGGACCCAGCCCTTATTCTCAAACCAGTGTTTCTTTCCTCATGTTGCTATCTCTGTGCTCTATGTCACCTGAGAGAGGGCCTTCTCTTACCTAACCAGATCTCTGTCATAACTTGGCCTAGGATGAACTGAACTGAAACAAGAGCAGATTCAGACATCTTACAATCATTAACTAGACTTTCTTGGTCAATGACTCAGATTGGCTGTCTCTGTCAGAAACACAGCACTCTCCTAACAATAACACAACCAGACAAGGAATAACATGCAGAAAAGAAAGGTTCACTTTAAGGATTTCTTGTTTGAGCCAAGAATAGAATCTGACAGGAATAGAGTTGTTCAGGAAAAAGGAAATGAGATGGTGATTCTATTTCTCTTGTAAGAAAAACTTTCTAAAGTTATTAAAAAAAAAAAAATCACATACTACCTTGAGTTCACTTGTGAATGTGGCAGCCAAAAAATGAAAATACAAGCACTAACCAAAACAAGGCAAATATCACTGGAATCAACACAACACAGAAACCCAATGGTGAGACTGAAAGCTCCCCCCAAATGCGTGTGCGCCCTTTCTCCCTCTGCCTCCAGCTCTCTGCCTGTCACTTTCCCCGCCCTCCCTCTCCATCTCTCTCTCTCTCACACACACACACACTCACTCACGCTTTAAAGTTTGTCCTCTGTATAACTCATCTATAAAGGAAATGTGGTTATGTTTTATCTCTGAGCAAACTCAAAATGCAAGCAGAGAGCAGACAAACGCACTTAGCTGTAAAGCCTTCCCAAGTCTCCTTCATGGACCCAGACCAAACAATATGCCACCTCCTTTACTGGGTACTAAGAGGAGAAAGCTAGGGCTTCCCTGGTGGTCCAGTGGTTACCACTTGGCGCTTCCACTGCTCTGGGCTCGGGTTTGATCGTAGTGGGGAACTAAGATTCCACAAGCCACATGGCACAGCCAAAAAAAACACAACAAAAAGAAAAAAAAGAGAGAGAGCCCTCCCTCAAAAGTCTCATGAAACAACCAGGTCCACATGAAATGACCAGGCCGCAGTGGACCACAGCACTCTCTGATACACTAAGAAATGCTGAGTGTGTTTCCTTAGCAGCCCCATACACAGACATCTTCCATGCCACTTCAGAGGGTTCACAGACATCATCATTACACCCCCCGCTCCAGTCCGTCCTCAGCTCCCAGAATGAGCAGCCCTTGTTGTAGAAGAGATTCAAGTGCCAGCTACCCCCTTACCCTTCAAACTTACCTTCTGTGTCTAATTCCTCTGGTTGTACCAGTTCTCTATGGATTGTGATGAGCATACAGATCAAGTCAAGTACATTGTGGATGGAGTAACCTGAATCCAGTAAGAATAGTGATGGATACACCTACCCAAAGAAATAGCTCGTGTTCTGTTCAAGGTGAGAGTGATAAGAGCTCTGGTCCTGAGCCTCTTCACAGAGAGGAAGGTATTAATCACCAGGCCTCTGAGCCCTTTGCAACAAAGACTGGACAGTAGCACATCCTAAGTAGCCCCATCATTCTGTCAAGATGCTTCAACAGCATCTGGGAATTAAACCTCAGCAGGTCATTTCTGTGCTTGCATAATGTACTGTTGTCAGGTGGACATAAATTAACAAAACTGGCTTGACAATTTAAGAATCACATTTCCCTCCAATTTCTATCCCCAAAGTTTGTTTTTCAGTGTTACTACTTTTGCTTTCTTGCTTTATATCATATTCCAAACTCTGCTCCAAAACATACCAATAAATAAAAAATATATCATGCTTTGTGTGCATGTATTCAAGCTAAGTTGCCTCAGTCGTGTCCAACTATGACCCTATGGACCGTAGCCTTCTAGGCTCCTCTGTCCATGGGCTTCTCCAGGCAAGAATACTGGAGTGGGTTGCCATGCCTTCCTCCAGGGGATCCAGGGATTGAATCCACATCTTTTAATGTCTCCTGTATTGGCAGGTGGGTTCTTTACCACTAGGGCCACCTGGGATTTTATAAATCATTATAGTTCCACTTACCTACCTCCTGAAACATATGTATGCAGATCAAGAAGCAACCATTAGAACTGGACATAGAACAACAAAGTAGTTCCAAATCGGGAAAGTAGTACATCAAGGCCATATATTGTCACACTGCTTATTTAACTCAGATGCAGAGGACATCACACGAAATGCCAGGCTGGATGAAGCACAAGCTGGAATCAAGACTGTCAGGAGAAATATCAATAAAAGGTATACATATGATACTACCCTTATGGCAGAAAGCAAAGAAGAACTAAAGAACCTCTTGATGAAAGTGAAAGAGGAGAGTGAAAAGGTTGGGTTAAACCTCAACATTCAGAAAACTAAGATCATGGCATCCAGTCCCATCACTTCATGGCAAACAGATGGGGAAACAGTGGTAACAGCAACAGACTTCATTTTCTTGGGCTCCAAAATCACTGCAGATGGGGACTGCAGCCATGAAATTAAAAGACACTTGCTCCTTGGAAGAAAAGCTATGACCAACTTAGACAGCATATTAAAAAGCAGAGACATTAATTTGCCAACAAAGGTCTGTCTAGCCAAGGCTATGGTTTTTCCTGTGGTCATGTATGGATGTGAGAGTTGGACTACAAAGAAACTGAGTGCCAAAGAACTGTGGTGTTGGAGAAGACTCTTAAGAGTCCTTTGGACTGCAAGGAGATCCATCCAGTCCATGCTAAAGAAAATCAGTCCTGAATATTCATTGGAAAGACTGATGCTAAAGCTGAAATTCCAATACTTTGGTCACCTGATGCAAAGAACTGACTCATTTGAGAAGACCCAGATAGTGGGAAAAATTGAAAGTGGGACGAGAAGAGGAGGACAGAGGATGCAATGGTTGGATGGCATCACCGACTCAATGGACATGAGTTTGGGTAAACTCCGGGAGTTGGTGATGGACAGGGAGGCCTGGCGTGCTGCAGTCCATGGGGTCGCAAAGAGTTGGACACGACTGAGCGACTGAACTGATAGTTCCACTGACTAGAACTAACCCAAAAGGCAGTCAGTATAGAGTCCAGATAGATCCTGCATCTAGACAATGACATAATCTATACACAGGCACATATAAAATCTAAAGGTCTCTGGAATTCACATTTAAGAGGACAGCTAATCTTTACAGAACTGATGTGAAACAATGTGTTATCTCCTCGAGTCTCAAAGGTACTATTATTCTCCCCCGTTTACAGCTCAGTAAACTGAGATTTGGAGATATCAGGCAAGCTGCTCAAGGGTCCATGGTAGAAGCAGAATTCAAACTCAGGTTGGCTGACTTCAAAGCCCATGTATTTAACCCTTTTCCTACCACAAATGAAATGAAGTAGGACAGCAGGAATCCACTTGAACACAGAGTGAAATCCATTTGTGGAATTATAATAAATGACTACTGCCAGCTCCTCCACTGAACCTAATTGCTGCAGTTATGTGTGTGTATGCACACATGCATATGTGTATGCAACACACACACACATTTTCTTGGGGTTTATATTTTTTACACTTAAAAAAAAGGGTCAAAGTAAAGGGATCATCTCAGGAAATGGAAGGCGGAGGTCAGCCCTTACCTATCACTCTTACTTCTTCAGCATGGCTACAAGGATACTGATGGTCACAGAGTCTCCTACAACATGGCAATCTGACCACTGAAAACACACCTGTGACCATAATTATGCATTTTGCATAAATTCATGGAAAACCAGCAGCAAGAAGATACATACACAAGCACACGTATATCCTAACATTATATACTGTTGTCCTTCAGTCGCTAAGTCGTTTCCAACTCTTCGCAACCCTGTGGTCTATAGCCCACAGGCTCATCCATCCACGGGGTTTTCCAGGCAAGAATACTGGAGTCGGTTGCCATTTCCCTCTCCAGGCGATCTTCCTGGAACAGGGATGGAACCAGTGTCTCCTGCATTGGCAGGGAGATTCTTCACCACTGAGCCAACCAGGCAAGCTCTCTGATATTATACATACACATATGAATTCTAACTTCATTGTCAGTGCCACAGGCAGCATATAACAGTCAGGGGATTACAAACTTCTCAACCAATTCCACATTTCTGGTCTCTAATAAGCCTTCTAAACTGATACTTTCTCTGGTTCAGGACACTGATTTCAGCCACATACCAACAATGACTAAAATACGGAGAAGAAACCCTGAGCCGCATGGAAGTAATGTAGTTAAATTCAAAGCCTGTGACTAAAAACAGAAACAAACCTCTGGGTATCCTTTCCTTTATTCATTCAAAAAATATTTATTTAACATGGATTCTCAATCAATATGCTACAGTGATCTTGGCCTGGGGCTGTTCTAGGGCTAGAGATGTATGGAAAAACAAGAATGGCAAGGTCCTTGCCTTCACGGATTTATATTTAGAATGGCCCAATAGTGACCAGAGGGATTCCCTGGTGGCTCGGCTGGTAAAGAATCTGCCTGCAATGCAGGAGATTCCAGTTTGATTCCTGGGTTGGGAAGATCCCCTGGAGAAAGGATAGGCTACCCACTTCAGTATTCATGGGCTTCCCTGCTGGCTCAGATGGTAAAGAGTCCACCTGCAATGTGGGAGACCTGGGTTCGATCCCTGAGTTGGGAAGATGCTCTGGAGAAGGGCAATGGCAACCCACTCCAGTATTCTTTCCTGGAGAATCCCCATGGACAACGGAGCCTGGTGGGCTGCAGTCCATGGTGTCCCAAAGAGCCAGACACAACTGAGCAAATAAGCAAACACACAATAGTGACCAGAACCCAAGACACTCAACAAATGAATTGAACTGTAGAGTACCTAACAGAAGCCAACTCAACTCACTGCCCCCAAGTTAATTTAGTAAGTCATGAGTGCTTATTATGTACTCCAAACCCAAACACTATAGGTAAATAATATTAAGGGCAGAAAGAATATGATCAATCCCGGCCATAAGCAAGTCAACATCTTCCTGAGATGACAACACATAGAGGTGTGAGCTAAGCGGAGAAACTGCCAAAGCCAGGTATCATAATCCATCCAGATGTCTGGCCTAGCCAACAACTAGGAGAAATATGGCATTCATTTCCACAAAGCGGTTCAAGAGGGAAAGTTAAAAATTCAGTTCAGTTCAGTTCACTTCAGAAGCTCAGTCGTGTCCGACTCTTTGCGACCCCATGAATTGCAGCATGCCAGGCTTCCCTGTTCATCACCATCTCCAAGAGTTCACTCAGACTCACGGCCATCGAGTCCGTGATGCCATCCAGCCATCTCATCCTCAGTCGTCCCCTTCTCTTCCTGCCCCCAATCCCTCCCAGCATCAGGGTCTTTTCCAATGAGTCAACTCTTCGCATGAGGTGGCCGAAGTACTGGAGTTTCAGCTTCAGCATCATTCCTTCCAAAGAAATCCCAGGGTTGATCTCCTTCAGAATGGACTGGTTGGATCTCCTTGCAGTCCAAGGGACTCTCAAGAGTCTTCTCCAACACCACAGTTCAAAAGCATCAATTCTTCAGTGCTCAGCCTTCTTCACCATCCAACTCTCACATCCATACATGACCACAGGAGAAACCATAGCCTTGACTAGACAGACCTAAGTCGGCAAAGTAATGTCTCTGCTTTTGAATATGCTATCTAGGTTGGTCATAACTTTCCTTGCAAGGAGTAAGTTCTTTTAATTTCATGGCTGCAATCACCATCTGCAGTGATTTTGGAGCCCAAAAAAATAAAGTCTGACACTGTTTCCACTGTTTCCCCATCTATTTCCCATGGAGTGATGGGACCAGTTGTCATATCTTCATTTTCTGAATGTTGAGCTTGAAGCCAACTTTTTCGCTCTCCTCTTTCACTTTCATCAAGAGGTTTTTTATCTCCTCTTCACTTTCTGCCATAAGGGTGGTGTCATCTGCATATCTGAGGTGATTGATATTTCTCCCGGCAATCTTGATTCCAGCTTGTGTTTCTTCCAGTCCAGCGTTTCTCTTGATGTACTCTGCATACAAGTTAAATAAGCAGGGTGACAATATACAGCCTTGACGTACTCCTTTTCCTATTTGGAACCAGTCTGTTGTTTCATGTCCAGTTCTAACTATTGCTTCCTGACGTGCATACAGATTTCTCAAGAGGCAGGTCAGGTAGTCTGGTATTCCCATCTCTCTCAGAATTTTCCACAGTTTATTGTGATCCACACAGTCAAAGGCTTTGGCATAGTCAATAAAGCAGAAATAGATGTTTTTCTGGAACTCTCTTGCTTTTTCCATGATCCAGCGGATGTTGGCAATTTGATCTCTGGTTCCTCTGCCTTTTCTAAAACAAGCTTGAGCATCAGGGAGCTCACAGTTCACGTATTGCTGAAATTGCTCCAATATATTTCAACACTAGGCACCCTTCCCCCAAATAAAAAGACAAAACCAACAAACCCAAGTCCATTTACCCTAAGAATGTTGATGATTTCCTTAGACTGGCGGAAGTAAAGCTCTCTTAATATTTAAAGAAAAAAATCAAACTAATTAGCAATGATTAATTATAAGAGAGCATGTTTCTAATCTGAGGAATCTTAGCCCAGTTTGTGGTTCCCCTCACCTCCTTCTCTTCTTTGCCTTCAGAAATAGAGGCAAAGATAGGGAGAACTCGTTTTTCTGGGCACTGGGCCAGGACCACACAGCATGCGGGAGCCAGGGGAGCTGGCTGGGGGCCGTCAGGGCCTGGTTCCTTCTGCTCAGCCTTTGGCTGTAACCACTAGACCACACGTCTGCACTATCTTCCTGATGACCAAAGGGAAGGATTTTTAAAACCATATTAGAAAATGGCTTTGCTGTTCAGATTTTTTTTTATTTGTTCTTATGTTTTCTTCCAGGATTGTGGGCCAGGATTTTGGAGAACACACTTAAAAAGAATGTGGTCCCAATGGTATCACGAGACTCCCAAACCTGACCACACTGCAGCCCGATTCAGTAAACTCAAAGATAATCTCGCAAAAATGCTTATCTTGTTCCACACCTCACTACAACCTAATTCACAGTCCTCCTAATATTCAAATTACTGTCTTCTGTCTGTATAATTTTAACATTACCACCCTTTACTTTTATCACTAAAGAGATATGACCACTTTCTGGCTTTTAGGGTATAAGAGAAGGCTTCAGAAATGGACCTACAAGCCATTCAATCATTCTTCCAATGAACAAAGTCATTTGAAAAAGATTTCTCTTTTATCGACTGCCTTTCCTGCAGAAGAAAAAAAAATTGAAACTACTTCAACCATAATCTCCACTCTCATGAATCACTGCCATGATATCTGAGAGAAGACCAACAGTAATTGATGCTGCTGCTAGAGGCAGAGGTCACACTATGGATTGTCTATTAAGACCACGCTACGGCCTTAGTGCCTTTAAACTAGCAACTACAATACAGATAATAAACACAGTAAATTGCCCAAGGAAAAATTTATGATGTGAGCAGATACGGTGGAAGACAAAATGACCAAAGGAAATAAATGTATTATAACAAAATCTACAAACATGAGATGAACTATATATCAGAGAATCTACAGAAGACAACAGAAATATAAATAAAAGTTATAAATTATCTCAAGGGAGAGAGGATATTGACAACAGTCCTCAAATCCACACCAAGATGGGAACAGAGAGAGGATGATGTCCTGATTTCAACAATCTGGACATCTGTGGATGGTGATATTCCTTTAAAAAGCCCAGCCTCTAAAGTTCCAGATTAAATGAAACTAAGGGGATGTGATGCCATGATCTTAGTTTTCTGAATGTTGAGCTTGAAGCCAACTTTGTCACTCTCCTCTTTCATTTTCATCAAGAGGCTCTTTAGTTCTTCTTCACTTTCTGCCATAAGGGTGGTGTCATCTGCATATCTGAGGTTATTGATTTATCTCCTGGTAACCTTGATTCCAGCTTGTACTTCTTCCAGCCCAGCGTTTCTCATGATGTACTCTGCATACAAGTTAAATAAGCAGGGTGACAGTATATAGCCTTGACATACTCCTTTTCCTATTTGGAACCAGTCTGTTGTTTCATGTCCAGTTCTAACTGTTGCTTCCTGACCTGCATACAGGTTTCTCAAGAGGCATCATGGCATCTGGTCCCATCACTTCATGACAAATAGATGGGGAAACAGTGGCTGACTTTATTTTTTGGGGCTCCAAAATCACTGCAGATGATTTCTGTAGCCATGAAATTAAAAGATGCTTACTCCTTGGAAGGAAAGTTATGACCAACCTAGACAGCATATTAAAAAGCATAGACATTACTTTGCCAACAAAGGTCCGTCTAGTCAAGGCTATGGTTTTTCCAGTGGTCATGTATGGATGTGAGAGTTGGACTATAAAGAAAGCTGAGCACTGAAGAATTGATGCTTTTGAACTGTGGTGTTGGATTAGACTCCTGAGAGTCCCTTGGACTGCAAGGAGATCCAACCAGTCCATCCTAAAGGAGATCAGTCCTGAGTGTTCATTGGTAGGACTGATGTTGAAGCTGAAACTCCAATACTTTGGCCACCTGATGCAAAGAGATGACTCATTTGAAAAGACCCTGATGCTGGGAAAGATTGAGGGCAGGAGGAGAAGGGGACGACAGAGGGTGAGATGGTTGGATGGCATCACCGACTCAAGGGACATGAGTTTGGGTGGACTCCGGGAGTTGGTGATGGACAGGGAGGCCTGGCATGCTGCAGTTCACGGGGTCACAAAGAGTTGGACACGACTGAGCAACTGAACTGAACTGAAAGAGACGTGATAAGGTAGAACACTGGATTAGAAAACAAAACTTTTTTGTGTGTGGTATAACTGGCAAAATCTGAGTTCTGTAAAATGGTTAATAATATTACATCAATGTGAATTTCCTGGTTTGGTAATCATACTGTGGTTATATACAATGTAACATTCAGGATACCTGGGTAAAAGGTACTCTAGAATTCTTTGCACTATTTCTGTGACATTTTTATAATTCTGAAACAATTTCAAAATGAAAAGTTAAGAAAAAGAGCTAATACATCCACACACATATACATACAAAAGTATCAGTTCAGTTCAGTCTCTCATCCTACCATCTAACCATTTTATCCTCTGTTGTCCCCTTCTCCTCCTGCCCTCAGTCTTTCCCAGCATCAGGGTTTTTTCAAATGAAGCCTTTGATAAATTCTTGACTTACAAAAATATCATATTGTAGATGGAGGAAACAAAATAGGGAACTCTTAATTTGGCCTTAATTCTGACTCAAATGAACAACTAACTGGTGACAGAAACCTTCAGATTTACAGTCTCACCTATGACAACCTCTGCAGAGGAGGTCAGGCAGTAGTTAATCTAGGACAGAAAATGGAGGATTTTCCAGAAAATATGAAATTATGTGTGCCGTTGTTGCTATTGCTCAGTCGCTAAGTCGTATCTAACTCTTTGTGACCCCATGGACTGTAGCACGCCAGGCTTCCCTGTCCTTCAGTATCACCCTGAGTTTGCTCAAACTCATGCCCATTGAGTTGGTGATGTTATCCAACCACCTCATCTTCTGTCACCCCCTTCTCTCCTTGCCCTTGATCTTTCCCAGCATCAGGGTCTTTTCCAATTAGTCAGCTCTTCGCATCAGGTGGCCAAAGTATTGGAGCTTCAGCTTCAGCATCAGTCCTTCCAATGAATATTCACAATTGATTTCTTTCAGGACTGACTAGTTTGATATCCTTGCTGTCCAAGGGACTCTCAAGAGTCTTCTCTAGCACCACAGTTTGAAAGCATCAATTCCTCAGTGCTCAGCCTTCTTTATGGTTCAGCTCTCATATTCATACATGACTACCAGAAAAACCACAGCTTTAACTATCCAGACCTTTGTCAGCAAAGTGATGTCTCTTCTTTTTAGTATGCTGTCTAGGCAACGGCAACCCACTCCCATGTTCTTGCCTGGAGAATCCCAGGGACGGGGGAGCCTGGTAGGAGGCCGTCTCTGGGGTTGCATAGAGTCGGACACGACTGAAGTGACTTAGCCGCAACAGCAGCAGCTTTCCTTCTAAGGAGCAACTGTCTTTTAATTTCATGGCTGCAGTTGCCAACTGAAGTGATTCTGGAGCCCAAGAAAATAAAATCTGTCACTGCTTCTACTTTTCCCCCTTCTATTTGCCATGAAGTGATGGGACCAGATGCCATGATCTTCATTTTTTTTAATGTTGAGTTTATAGCATGTATCATGAGCTAGACACTGTTCTATGTACTTTACATACATTATTATATAAAAATAAGAGAAATATGTATGGCTGGGAAACATGAGAAGAGACTTTCAATTTCATTAGTAATTTGAAAAATGCAAATGGAACAATTTTCTACCATCAGACTGACACACACATGTATATACACACCTCTGTTATGTACTCATAGTATGCAGTACTTGCAAAGGTGTGGAAAAACTGGGTATCCTCACAAGTCACTAGAGGAAGTAAAAGCTAATGCTTTTCTATGGAGAGAGCAACATGCCAAAATTCGTTACAATATTAAATGTGCATGTACCATTCAACTGGCAATTCCATTTGGTATGCATCCTAGAAGAAGTGCTTAACTAGGTAGACAGTAAAGTACAGAATGAGGATTTCATGACATCATTGTTTATAATCAAAAGTTGAAAACAACCTAAATGTCAAAGACTGTCTACTAATCCACACTAAATCTGTACTAACTCAAAAATTCTACGAAACAGAAGAGTTTATTTCTAGATTTACAAGTAAAGGAATAAATACCCAGAGAAAATTCCAGAGAGACACACACCATATGTTTAACTCTAGAGAGGGGTTTCTCCCTTCCAATATGTCTAGGGATAGAAGGTTCCACAACCCAAGTAACTAACGCCAATGACAAAGGAAGAGTGAGAAACGACTGAAAGAATAAATGTGACTCACAGGGACAGTCTCTATTATTACTTTCACTTAATAACAAAATTAGCACATGCTGACAGTGAAAAATTCAAACCATTACAAAGTCCATCACAACCAATCCTATACCCCTGCCCAAGGTTAAGCTAAAATAATAAAGACAAAAATAATGACAGGAGCATAAAGGGGGGCATGTTAGAACAGGGGCTCAAGTCTAGAAAGGCAGGGATGTGAAGATGAAGTTGACAGTGATCTGAGACTTGCAGAAAATGCTGAAGACAATAGGCCTTTATGTTCTATGTAGACCCCAAAAGTGAACAAAGAAGTGAGAATATTAAACAGGGGGTCTGCACAAGTCTATAAAGGTAGGTGAGAAATCCAAGGAAACTACATAAATTTAGAACAAGTCACACCAAACCAATACTGTCTTTTTTCCTAGGTTAATTCTTGTGATTATTTGACAAGTGGATACTGAACTCTTACTGTGTCAGACACTATGTATAAAAGATAAAAAAACAAAAACCTTTTGAAAAAGTGAAAATAGTCATGTCCTCTGGAAGACGGCAATCTAAGCAAGAGGACTGATATTAATCAAACAATCATATTAACTGATGCACCACTAAAAGCTGAGACAAGGGCTTGGAAGTCAAAAAGAAAGCCTCTCAAAACATCTTTGCAAAGAAATGGACTTAATGGGGGGAACAAAGAGAGCATATAAGGGTCCATGAACTTCACCAGCAAGGGGAAAAAAATAAACCTTTATTTACCTTAGCCTCTAACTGAAATTTAGCATTTTCTTGAAATATGACTGCGGGCAAGCACCACATAAGTAGTATCTGTGATTTTGTCACCAACAGAAATCACAGATATTTCCATATAACATTACTGCCATTGCAGGTAACTTGAAATATTATTTATAGCAGTTGTCTTTGTATCTTATTATTTACTACGGTAATAAAGAAGCATATATTTTATCACAAATGGTTTTAATATTTTCATAACTATTTTTCTATATTTTTCCTTTGTAAGTCATATATATTATATGGTTAAAAACATTACTCTAAGAAACGTGGTAATATATACAATGGAATATTACTCAGTGATAAAAAAAGAATGAAATTGGGTTATTTGTAGAGATGTGAATGGACCTCGAGTCTGTCACACAGAGTGAAGCAAATTAGAAAGAGAAAAATCATATATCAACACATATACATGGGATTTAGAAAAATGGTATGGACAAACCTATTTGCAGGACAGGAATAGAGACAGAGGTGCAGACAATGAATGTGTGGGCATGGAGGTGGGGTGGGGTGGGATGAACCAGGAGGTTGGGATTGCCACGTGTGCACTACCATGTATGAAACAGCTAGCTAGTGGAAAGCTGCTGTACAGTACAGGCAGCGCAGCTCGGTGCTCTGCGCCGATCTAGACAGGTAGGACTGGGGGAAAGATGGGAAGAAGGAGGCCCAAGAGGGAGGTGGCAGTGGTTTAGTCACAACATCGTGTCCAACTCTTGTGACCCCATGGACTGTAGCCTGCCAGGCTCCTCTGTCCATGGGATTCTCCAGGTAAGAATACTGGACTGGAAAGGGTGAATTTAACTCAGATGACCATTATATCTACTACTGTGGGCAAGAATCCCTTAGAAGAAATGGAGTAGCCATCATAGTCAACAAAAGAGTCCAAAATACAGTACTTGGATGCAATCTCAAAAACGAGAGAATGATCTCTGTTCGTTTCCAAGGCAAACTATTCAATATTGCAGTAATCCAAGTCTATACTCCGACCAGTAAGGCTGAAGAAGCTGAAGTTGAATGGTTCTATGAAGACCTACAAGACCTTCTAGAACTAACACCAAAAAAAGATGTCTTCTTCACTATAGGGGACTGGAAAGCAAAAGTAGGAAGTCAAGAAATACCTGGAGTAACAGGCAAATTTGGCCTCAGGAGTACAGAATGAAGCAGGGCAAAGGCTAATAGAGGTTTGCCAAAAGAACGCACTGGTCATAGCAAACATCCTCTTCCAACAACACAAGAGAAGACTCTACACGTGGACATCACCAGATGGTCAATACCGAAATCATATTGATTATATTCCTTGCAGCCAAAGATGGAGATGCTCTATACAGCAAAAACAAGACCGGGAGCTGACTGTGGCTCAGATCATGAACTCCTTATTGCCAAATTCAGACTTAAATTGAAGAAAGTAGGGAAAATGACTAGACCATTCAGGTATGACCTAAATCAAATCCCTTATGATTATACAGTGGAAGTGAGAAATAGATTCAAGGGATTAAAACTGATAGACAGAGTGTCTTATGAACTATGGACGGAGGTTCGTGACAGTGTCCAGGAGATGGAGAGCAAGACCATCCCCAAGAAAAAGAAATGCAAAATGGCTGTCTGAGGAGGCCTTACAAATAGCTGTGAAAAGAAGAGAAGTGAAAAGCAAAGGAGAAAAGGAAAAATATAAGCATCTGAATGAAGAGTTCCAAAGAACAGCAAGGAGAGATAAGAAAGCATTCCTCAGCAATCAATGCAAAGAAACAGAGGAAAACAACAGAATGGGAAAGACAAGAGATCTCTTCAAGAAAATTAGAGACACCAAGGGAACATCGCATGCAAAGATGGGCTCGATAGAGGACAGAAATGGTATGGACCTAACAGAAGCAGAAGATATTAAGAAGAGGTGGCAAGAATACATAGAACTGTACAAAAAAGATCTTCATGACCCAGATAATCATGATGGTATGATCACTCACCTAGAGCCAGACATCCTGGAATGCAAAGTCAAGTGAGCCTTAGGAAGCCTCACTACGAACAAAGCTAGTGGAGGTGATGGAATTCCAGTTGAGCTGTTTCAAATCCTAAAAGATGATGCTGTGAAAATGCTGCACTCAATATGCCAGCAAATTTGGAAAAACTCAGCAGTGGCCACAGGACTGAAAAAGGTCAGTTTTCATTCCAATCCCAAAGAAAGGCAATGCCAAAGAATGCTCAAACCACCACACAATTGCATTCATCTCGCACGCTAGTAAAGTAATGCTCAAAATTCTCCAAGCCAGGCTTCAGAGTATGGGAACCAAGAACTTCCAGATGTTCAAGCTGGTTTTAGAAAAGGCAGACGAACAGAGATCAAATTGCCAACATCTGTTGGATTATTGAAAAAGCAAGAGAGTTCCAGAAAAACATCTATTTCTGGTTTATAGACTATGCTACAGCCTTTGATAGTGTGGGTCACCACAAACTGTGGAAAACTCTTAGAGATGGGAATACCAGACTACCTGACCTGCCTCTTGAGAAATCTGTATGTAGGTCAGGAAGCAGCAGTTGGAACTGGACATGGAACAACAAAGTGGTTCCAAATCGGGAAAGGAGTACATCAAGGCTGCATATTGACACCCTGCTTATTTAACTAATATGCAGAGTACATCATAAGAAACGCTGAGCTGGAGGAAGCACAAGCTGGAATCAAGATTGCCACGAGAAATATCAATAACCTCAGGTATACAGATGATACCACCCTTATGGCAGAAAGCAAAGAAGAACTAAAGAACCTCTTGATGAAAGTGAAAGAGGAGAGCGAAAAAGTTGGCTTAAAGCTCAACATTCAGAAAACGAAGAACATGGCATCTGGTCCCATCACTTAATGGCAAATCGATGGGGAAACAGTGGAAACAGTGAGAGACTTTATTTTCTTGCGCTCCAAAATCACTGCAGATGGGGACTGCAGCCATGGAAATTAAAAGATGCTTGCTCCTTGGAAGAAAAGCTATGACCAACTTAGACAGCATATTAAAAAGAAGAGGAACTACTTTGCCAACAAAGGTCCATCTAGTCAAGGCTATGGTTTTTCCGGTGGTCATGTATGGATGTGAGAGTTGGACTATAAAGAAACTGAGTGCCAAAGAATTGATGCTTTTGAACTGCGGTGTTGTAGAAGACTCTTGAAAATCCCTTGGACTGCAAGGAGATCCAACCAGTCCATCCTAAAGGAGATCAGTCCTGGGTGTTCATTGGAAGGACTGATGCTGAAGCTGAAACTCCAATACTTTAGCCACCTGATGCAAAGAACTGACTCATTTGAGAAGACCCTGATGCTGGGTCAGATTGAAGGCAGGAGAGGGGGACAACAGAGGATGAGATGGCTGGATGGCATCACTGACTCGATGGACATGAGTTTGGGTAAACTCTGGGAGTTGGTGATGGACAGAGAGGCCTGGCGTGCTGCAGTCCATGGGGTCACAAAGAGTTGGACAGGACTGAGCAACTGAAGTGAACAACACACCACTATAGTGATACACTTTGTTGTATAACATTATAAAACAACTATACCCCAATTTTTAAAAAAATAAAAATATTTCTCTGAGAAAGGATTTAAAGGCTTTACCTGATTTCCAAATGTCTTCCTGGCACAAAAAAGATTAACTGGTCCCTCAGCTAAATTCTGTTTCAAGTAAGTAGATATGTACCTAAATGAAGTATACAATCAAGGAATTAAAAATTTACCCACACAGTCTCAAGTAACGGAAGCAATACAGTTTGTGAAGAAAAGGGGGTTCATCCTCAATTCCTCCCCTTAGTTTTGACTCCAGCTTTTCAGCAAGAATTTACGGAGTAGTTATGCTGGGCTAGCTGCTGGGCTAGGCAATGGGGAAACTGCAGCAAACAAGTGAGATTTCTATTAACATGGGCCTTCCTCATATTGGCATCCTCATTACTCATCAAGATAATTGGTGGACAATATACACATGTTTGCTAAAGCTGAAAGAAGAATGATTAAGACCTGAGTAAGCACCACCAGTGTGTTATTAAATCATAAGGTTCAAACCAAAAATCTTCTGGCTATCAAAATTTCCATTTCGTACAACAGTTTCATCAGCTCTTCATCATAAAACAATTTCACTTGATCTCTTCTTTTCTCCCAACTCACAGCTCAGGTGCCTCAATTAAATATTCCATGATTTTCATGAGAAATTGTTCTTCTAAAGGACATCTAACCAAAGAGAACAAGGAAAGACATGACGAGTACTATAATTCTTTTTTAAGACTTGGGCATGCTGGTGATAGAATATGCACTATTATAAATTCTACCTATATAAAAACACTGATATGATTCAAAGATGAAGCTTACAACCAGCTTCTTAACTCAGTAAGAGGAAAAGAAACAGAAACAAGTAACATGGAGGTTTAATCCAGTTTCCCCGCAGCTTGGGGCCAAGTAGGGGGCTGAGGTGGGGAAATGGAAAGTAAATTAGGAACCTCACTTTCCGATGATTTATCAGTTCACACTATGTGATGTTACAAAGACAGCCTTCACAAAATGGACAGAAGTATTCTTCCACACCACCCTTCTACTCATAAAGAAGCAAGACCTGCATCATTACACAGGAGCTCAGCAATTCCACTCCTCGCCTTCTTAACCATCCATACTCCTTTGATCACTTATTTTATTAAGAAAGGAAAATGTAAGTTTCAGCAGTAGAATAGTGAGCTGAGCTGAGCATACAGCTGGGATTACAAACTGCCAGACCTGGGCCACATCATAGCAAATAAGGCTAAACATTACTGCATGCTCCTCCAACTCATAGCCTGAGAGTTCAGACTGACTGCTAAATGAAATCACATTTTCCATACTAGTGAAAACAGTTCCTGCCCTGCACTTTGGTAAGCCTGGCCAGGGTGACTAAATAAACTGTGTTCAAATGAGCTGAGTAATTTAGAAAAGGAGCTAGAAAGAGAATCCAAGTGTCTGGATATCTGTCCCTCCTCTCCAAAAAGATAATGGTATGAATTAACACTTAATGAGCACTTCACCACATAGAGGCCTTATCTAAGCACTTCACATAAATGTTGATCCTTATAAAATAATCTTATAGGACGATACTATTAATATCTCCAGCTTGATGGCAAAATCAATACAGTAGTGTAAAGCAAAATAAAGTGAAAAAAAAAAAAAAGAAAGAAAGAAACATGCTCAGAGACCAGGTCATTTCCTAGTGTTAGAGAGCTACTTGTGGTGAATAGGGATTTAAAGCCTGGCTGCCCGAGCCCACATTTTTAACCACCATGACATTCTGCCTCTGATTATGAGATCTCATCTGAATGGTCATCAATCTCACTTTTGCCTTTAAAACACAGCTCACTCTTTCGGATACTGGGTGCAGAACGTAAGATCCAATGCAATTGCTGCTTCCTATGAGTTCCTGAAGCGACTTAGCAGCAGCAGCAGCAGCAGCATGAGTTCCTGAAGAACTCAGGGGCTGGAACTTGGGCTTGGCAGAGATAGGTAAGAGAAGGACAGACTGTTCGGTCTCAAAGTCTACAAGGACTAAAATAGAACATTTCTTTAACATGGAGCAGGAGGAAGCCATGCTGACTTGTCCACTTACTAGACAAGTGGTTTTTCCTTAGTCCCTGATACTTTTTCCTTCTCCTGCAGCAGCAGCCCCAACAGAGGAGCTCCATTTAAAAGGTAGGGTAGATGCCATTCAATTACGTGCTTGTGCTCAGTCGCTCAGTCATGCCCAACTCTTTGTGACCCTTTGGACTATAGCCCACCAGGCTCCTCTGTGCATGGAATTTTTTCTGGCAAGAATACTGGAGTCGGTTGCCATTTCCTCCTCCAGGGGATCTTCCCAACCCAGGGATTGAACCTGAGTCTCCTGTGTCTCCTGCACTGCAAGTGGATTCTTTACCCACTGAGCCATCGGGAAAGCCCCCATTCAATTTTGGCTTCCTAATAATTCATCCGTTTATGAGTTGTAGTACTTAATAAAACATCACAGAGCTGAAAGCTAGAAGACTTGGATTATCCACCCAAGATCAACCACTGACTGGCCCTTTTGAGCAGTGTTCCCACTTAAATAAATAAGCATGTGATACTGGCCTAGGTGTGGGCTTCTTTCTGTTCCACAAGTAGGAGCTTGAGCCACATGAAATCACCAGTATCTGGCCATTTTGACTTTCACAAGTGGCAACTGCATGATTTCAAACTAACACATGTATTTACACACAATCTTTGATGCTACACCACCTGTTTCTTCTCCTCCTAAACTAATTCCACATAATTCTGGCATCTGCCAACTATTGAACTTTCTGGCTATCAAAAGAGATTCAAGTGCTAACTCAAAGTGGAGAAACATTTAATTTTACTGAAGAATCCTTGGGTGTGAAGGAAGACTAATATTTCTAAAATAAGGAGGTAAGAGAAGCACTTCCAGAGATCACTAATCACAACTACGGGAATATATAGGAACACAATTCAGAAAGATCCGAGTTCTGAGACTCTGGGTTCCCCTATTAGTTCCACTTATGTGCTGAGTCATCTTTCCATTGGGCAGAAGGTTGGGTGTATGTGTTGGTAATGACTGTACTGATTCTAATCTGCTTGCTTAAATGTACTGAACATACTTGGAGCAATATACAAAGAGAAGAGGAGAGAACCTTAGTTATAAGGAACCGAGAAAAAAGGAAATTTGCTGTCTCTAAAATTTCTCCTGGTTGCAATGTTTATGCAACTTGCACTAAAGCTCTGTGTCCCATTTAATATATAAAGTCTATTCTCAAGCTAAGACAGTGGCCATAGACCATTAAAATCAAAGCTTATGTGGCTGGAATGGTGACTCGATAGCTTGTCAACCCACATTTAACAGAAAGTGAAGAAAATCCAGCAAAATCATTTCAAAATTTTATCTCACTAGCTAGTTACTGAGCTCTTAAAAAGTATCTATGTGTCTTTTCTTTTCTTACCCTAATGCACTGGCTAGGACTTCCAGTACCATGCTGAGTAAGACCGGTAATGAGAGTGGACATCTTTGCCTTGATCCCACTCTTAGGAAGAAAGCATCCAGTCTTTCATTTGAAGTATGATGTTTATGGTAAACTTGTGCTTTTCATTCCCGGCCAAGTATTAAAAGCTCTCTGAATAGAAAATTTAATGGACTATAGATATCAGAATTGGATAAACTGTGTCATTTTTGCCTATTTCATGTATGTCTACCACCCTTCTTCATAACAGTACTTTGATTTACCCCAAGGGAAGCCAACCTTCCCTCACCATTACAGTTCTCATGCAGTGGGAAGGTGAGCCACATTGTCAATTCACCTGTCCCATGCTCTGGTCCAAGTATTCAGCCCATTAAAATTCAAACATGGGACCTCCTGGGAATTATTAAGCAAAGCTCTCCTTCTACCAGACTTACAGAGCAGGGATTTCAGTCTATGACTGAAATTTGGCCTACTTGTTTTTATAAATAAACTTACTGAAATGCAGCCACACGCATTTATTTATTTACATATTGTCTATGGCTGCTTTTGAGCTCCAATAACAAAACTGAGTAGCTGCAACAGTGACGCCTACAGCCTCCAATGCCTAGGATATTTATTAATACTACCTAGCCCATTACAGAAAAAAGGTTCCTCTCTCCTGTTCCTGATAATAAGATGTAAGCCTGGAACAGCTAAAAAGCATATCACCACTACATAAAAAGAACCTCTCAGAAATGACACCAGTAAAAAAGAAGAAACTGACTCCAAATATTATGGAAGCCCCTGGATTCAGATGGGCCAGAACTATTACAACATTTTTCAGTTACATAACCCAATAAAATCAGATTTTTCTCTGAAAAGTTTAAATTGGCTTTCCTTCTTTTGAATCAGAATTCATTACATAGATTAAAAACCGTAATGCTCATTGCTGCTGCTGCTGCTGCTGCTGCTGCTGCTGCGTCGCTTCAGTCGTGTCCAACTCTGTGCGACCCCATAGACGGAAGCCCACCAGGCTCCCTCGTCCCTGGGATTCTCCAGACAAGAACACTGGAGTGGGCTGCCATTTCCTTCTCCAATGCATGAAAGTAAAAAGTGAAAGTGAAGTCGCTCAGTTGTGTCCGACTCCTAGCGACGCCATGGACTGCAGTCCACCAGGCTCCTCCGTCCATGGGATTTTCCAGGCAAGAGTACTGCAATAGGGTGCCATTGCCTTCTCCAATAATGCTCATTACTGAAACACAACTCTAATTTCTTTCTCCATTATATATCCATCAATAAGATAAAGACATTCAACTTTTCTTTAGGCTAGCATGTTACTGGTTGTTAAAAGGTGTAATTTATTTAACAATCAGCTAAAACATTGTTTAAAAAAAATTAAATTGACTCGGAGTTCATAAAGGGTTTTTTCCCAACCAAAACAGGTGTTATTGAACGATGAAAGAACAAAAAGATGGAAACCAAGATTACCAACCCCTTCAATTAACAACAACAACAAAAAAAAACCCAACACTGAGTAATCAATTACAGAACCAAGCTGTACGTATAAAAACAAAAGATAGGTGCTGCCATTAACATCTCCCTGGAGTAAAGGAAATATTCAAAGATCAGCTAGAGAAAAAGGTATCTGCTCCCTTACCAAAGCCAAAATTCCCAAGGGGACAGACCTAACTGTTAGGGAGATGGTGATTAAGCAGAGCTGCTAATTGTCTACTGGGTATATAGCTCCTGTAATGCTCCCCAGAGGCTCTCAGCAATGGGAGACAAAATTAGGCCTAATATTCCTGCCAATTATACTGTCATCACATGCTTGCATTTATGTGTCTCTTCAGGAAACTTAAAAGCACACAGAGGCGTGGTTTTCAATGCAAGCTATATGTTACTGAGAGGAAATAAATTTATATTATATTTGGAAAACAATTAATTTGTGCTTAAGCTTGTTTTACTATGCACATTTTGGAGCAAAGAGATGTGTCTCTCAGAGACACACTTTCCCTGCAGAGGTCAGATGTTAATCTATGGGGAAGCTAAGGTGGTTTATAAGAAAACCAAGTACATGCAGACAGAGAACAAACACCAAAGGGTGGGAGAGGGAGGCGGGGCAACTTAAAATGCAGTGCATGAAGCAATTTAAGAACTCCAGCTTATTAGAGGGAACACACACACACACATATCTACCCACCCCAAAGTGGGTTTTTCGTTCATACAGAGAATAGTTTGCCTGACAGGATTTTTCTTTCTACGTATTTCCTGCCCTATGAGTTAAGAATCATTCAAGAAAGTCACAGAAATCAATGAAAAAATTAACTGAGTAAGGATTCTTAGAAGGCAATTTGACATTTCATCTCTATTAAAAATGAAAACCAAAGACATTTAGGGCTAGATACAGGTTCCAGTGCTAGCTTTGCACTGTGGTGGAAACTGTTGACCATCCCACAGCTTCTGTTCTTCCTCCTTGAAGTGGTAAGACCCCCTGGGCACTGGCTGGAGCCACGGCTGCCCATGTTCAGCCTACCTTTCTCATGCTCCTTTGTAGATGGATGTGGCCATATAATTATTTGGGGGGCCATGGAAGTGGGGTATGCATCTTCTGGATCCCAGATGCTCTCATTTCCATTATCTGGCTGGAAAGTGGAAATGAATGGAACATGGAAAGCCATGGATTGAGGATGGCACTGATACTGGTCAGGATTCATAGCCTTTCCCAATCAACAGAAATTGAGTAGAGGCCAGACAAGAAATTCACGCAAGGTTTTATGGGCCCCGGGGCAGCTAGCAGGGGAACAAGAACAAGTAACAGCTTCCCTTACTTGCTCCCTGAGGAGGTGGGAGATGGCTCCTTATATGCAATGAGGGTAGAGGTGTGTTGAGGGACTGGGCTGGAGGGGTGGCTTAGGTGGTTCTCTCACCCCTTAGGTGGTAGTGTGTGCAGAAGGCATGTGCAGTACCCTGCTTTTGCTCCCAAATCCCTGCTTTTGCTCCCAAATCCCTGCTTTTGCTAGTTGTTCTTCAAAAGTGGCAGTTAGGTCTTCTGGTCTGTTTGTATCCTTTGTCCAGAATCTGCCCCAACAGAGCGAGCACTCAGTTATTTTTAGTTCCTTATAGTTTCTTTGTCTTCTGTTGTTGGAGGACAGGTTTGTCCAGGTGCAAGCACTACAGCAAAAGGTCCCAGGTCCCAGTCTGTCTCAGCAAAATGACCCTTTTAGGCAGAGACTGCTCACTTCTGAGCTCAATGAAAGAAATAAACTTCTATTTTATTTAAGCTTTTGTACTTTGAAGTCTCTTTGTTATAGTAACATAGCCTGTGCCCTACTAATAATAGCCACTTACTATCTGTACAACTTGGGGTAAGTTATTTAACCTCTTCTAAGCCTCAGTTTCCTCATCTGTGAAATGGAATCATAACATTTAGTTTGTTAGGTACTAAGAGGTTAAAAGATGCCATGTGTCAAATCTGTGCCTTAGCGCGTGCACACACACACACACACGCACACGCACGCACGCTCAATTAATGGTAGGTGATAACAGCAGAATGAAGACTACTTAGGAAACTGCTTTGAAAAGCCTGTGACATCAAGCACCTACTGTGCTCACAAAGCCCTGAAGGTAGAAATGTGTATCTGCTTTTGAGAGAGCTATCAAAAGTTATCAGTAACGAAGTATTCAGGGAAAATCAGGGGTATCCTGTATTTTATTTAGTCCAGGAGAAGAACTAAGATATGTTTATTTAATTAACTAGGTTTAGCAAACTGCACCTAAATCTTTAAACGGTTCTTTAAATCTTGCTCTGTATTATTAAATGTGATACAAATACTAGTTATTTGTCTATACTTAGTTGACTATAATGAGTTCCATGTTTGGACACAAAATATCTCAGTAGAAAATGACATTAATCAATACAGATCACCTAACCAGAGCAGGCTGAGAAAGAGACACACAACTGAACTGGAATCATCTATATTGCACACCCCGTGTGATGCACAGTTCTACAGTCAATGGAGGCTATGCCTGCCTCATGTCCCTTGCACATATTTCCCTTTTTTGACAGTGCCTTTGAATGTGATCATTATTGGCCCAATTATTGGCCCTCTGACAGTGTGGATTCTTTTTATCTTTTACTGGTGGGACATGGTTAGACCGTACTCTTAACGACTTCTGTAACCTTGAGATTTGGTGAGTACTGGAGCTGAGATCCTTGGTCCCAAGTTAAGATGACTACTCTGACTCTAGGGACTTCCCCAAGGTTCTTCCGTGGGTTTTACATGTCACAAGATGCAGGAAAACCACAAGATTACATCACCTAGCGGAGACAAGCACCTCTGAAACAGGAGGATAGATCACATTTTAGGCTTAACTCCTTTCGTGGACGCTGGTAATCTCATCAGTTGTAGTGGGATGTGAACCAAGTATGGCAATGGGAAACTGAACCAGAGGGTGATGACAAGATTCTGCATCATCTGCATACACCTTCATCATCATTTAATCTATTTAAATGGATCTGAAGTAATGCTCTGCACTGCACTTTGTGGAGGTATCGATGAGTATTTTTTAAGTCAGACTGATGGTGCCTCCCTCTAAGAGTCCTCTGGGTGTTAACAACTGCCTTGGTGAAGGCGGGTCTCTGGTCTGATGTGGCGTCATAAAGGACCCATACCTTAGACAGAGGCCAGAGCTCCAGAATTGCATCCACACAAAAGCAGTATCAATATCCAGGAACATTAGTCCAGGAATAAAAAAAATAAAAATAAAAAGCCCCTCTGGTACACTGGTCTCGAGAGCCCAAGGTTTTATTTAGAGCAAAAGCAAAAACTGCTGCACTAAGGAAGCAAAACAACTCAAGACCTTTATTCTTGCTCTACTTCCCTGAATTGTTACTTACAGGTTCCCTGCCATCCATGGCTTCCATCCAGAGCCTTCGGTCCTCTTCAGACAATGCCTGCATGGTGATAACCCCGGGCCTAAGGAGAAACAAGGACATGTAAACACAGTGCCACAGATGAAGGTGTGTCTTAAAGAAAGTGAAAGGCTACTAGGGTTAATGGCATGCAGAGAGAGAGGCACCCCTCAGCTCTTCAGAGCCACCTTCCAGCCTCAGAAAGAAAAGCCATCACCCCAAATCCCTCTCAGTAAGCCCACTTCCCTCAGGAAAGTGGCAGGAAACACAGAAGACAGGACTCTACATACAGCCAAGTACACAGAGGAGTCAAGTGACTCCCTCTGGCCTTGTTTGTTCTTTGAGATCATATTCGTTCCTCTCTCCCAAAATGCTACCAGAGTGTTTGACTCCAAAACTAAGGTCTGTCTAGTCAAGGCTATGGTTTTTCCAGTGGTCATGTATGGATGTGAGAGTTGGACTGTGAAGAAGGCTGAGCGCCAAAGAATTGATGCTTTTGAACTGTGGTGTTGGAGAAGACTCTTGAGAGTCCCTTGGACTGCAAGGAGATCCAACCAGTCCATTCTGAAGGAGATCAGCCCTGGGATTTCTTTGGAAGAAATGATGCTAAAGCTGAAACTCCAGGACTTTGGCCACCTCATGCAAAGAGCTGACTCATTGGAAAAGACTTCGATGCTGGGAGGGATCGGGGGCAGGAGAAGAAGGGGACGACAGAGGATGAGATGGCTGGATAGCATCACTGACTTGACGGACACGAGTCTGAGTGAACTCCGGGAGTTGGTGATGGACAGGGAGCCCTGACGTGCTGCGATTCATGGGGTTGCAAAGAGTTGGACACGACTGAGCGACGGAACTGAACTGAACTGAACTGAGGGGTACAATAAATATGTACTAAAGTGAACATAGGGCTTTCTGGTGGCTTAGTGGTAATAAATCTACCTGCCAATGCAGGAGACTTGGGTTCGATCCCTCGATCAGGAAGATTCCCTGGAGAATGGAATGATAACGCAGTCCAGTATTCTTGCCTGGGAAAGTCCATGGACAGAAGAGCCTGGCAGGCTACAGTCCATGGGTTTGCAAAAGAGTTGGACACGATTTAGCGACTAACCAACAACAAAAACTGAAGAGAATTATTGGACTCAATAAAAAGAGATGGAACAGCCAAGTGGAGGGATATACTTCTGACTATATTAAATGTACACACTAGTTTTAAATGAATCTTTAGCACAGCAGGAACTAAACACATTCTTTATATGCATTAGCTCTTTTCACTCTCTCCCTGAAATATTCTTGCTCTTTCAAACTGAGCAAAGACCCTCCAGAAAGCATGCACACGATATCGAATAATGTTTGCTGTGTACCCCTAACAGATGTCACACAAGAGGGGTGCACCACAAAAAGGAACTTGGCAGAAGGGACTACAAGCCCTCTATGCGCATTAAGACAGGAATTCTTGACTTAGGGTCCAAGGATGGGCCCCAAAGAGGCTATGAGCCACCCTTCCTCCTCCAAATGTTTGTGCCCTTTTTTGGACAAACAATTCAAACTGCCTATCAGATTATGGAAGGAGACTGCAACCCACAAAAAGTTAAGAATTAATGACTCAAATCCTCATCTTTAAAGTTTGAGAACGCCTAAAAGGAAGGCAGAGATCCATGGAGCAAGAATTAAGTCGGCAGCACTGCTTAGGATCACAGAAGGTACAGTGGACACACACACGAACTCCATGATGCCTTGCACAGCACAAGTCTGGGCCTAGAAACACCTAAGCCTATTTATTCAATCCACTTATAGTTGCTGTTCTAGCTGCTCCTGGCTTATTTCCACAGTTTCAATGAACATGCTAGGTCTACTTATGTTGAACATATTTTAAATATCACATTTGTTTTCATTCATCTTTCCTCAACATCTCCAAAGAAAAAAGTTTTCAAAGATGGAAGCATGGAGGCTTCCCTGGTGGCTGAGAGGTAAAGAATCTGCCTACAAATGCAGGAGTCATGGGTTGGATCTCTGGTCTGGGAAGATTTCGTATGCCGTGCAGCAACTGAGTCCACGCACCACAACTACCGAGCCTGTGCTCTAGAACCAGTGAGCTGCGACTACCGAGGCCACATACAACAACTACTGAAGCCTGCGCGCCTAGAGACTGTGCTCAATAACGAGAGAAGCCACCACGATGAGAAGCCCATGCACTGCAACTGGAGAGTAGCCCCCACTCTCTGCAACCAGAGAAAAGCCCACACAGCAATGAAGACCTGATACACACACACAAAATGTATCTAGGGGAGGCTGGGAATGAGGGGCCCTGGGGAGGGAGTGTTAGTGGGAGGCAGCGAACGAGAGGGTCGGGGCAGGGAGAGGGGGAAAGACCAGGCAGGAGTAGCAGCGGCGGGAGAGGCGGGGTGTGTGCAGGTGGCTGGGGGGTAAGCAGGTGGACGACACGCAGGCGATGGGACAGAAGCTATTTCCAAGGGGGCAGTCACTCTCGGGAAGGTCACACTGGGTGCTAGTACCTAGACCCAATGACTCAAAAGGCACAGTGATTTACTGCACAGGCCAGGAAACTCCTTCTTTTTCTCCCACCATTGTCAGCCCATCTAGTGTGCCTGACCTGCTGCGTATCTGCAGACTGCTGGCAGCTGCAGCCCTGTGGCTGGGGGCTTGGTGGACTGATTCTACTCTTCCAGTTTAAAGCCACATGCAAAGCTTTAATAGCTTTAAGATGAAAAGCCTACGAAGCTGCAGTCCACTGTGGAACTCTCCAGTCCCTGAGCCTGAAACTCTTTTTTGAGTGTTGTTCTCAGTGTTGTTGTGCCTGGACATCAGGCATCCCCTTAGCATAGAGGTACCCAGTCCGGCCCTGCCTCACGGAACCTGAACTTCTGCGCTGTGCCTGAGAACTTGAATTTTAACCATGTTCTCAGGTGATCCTGAGGCACCTCTTCCCACCCAGACACCCCATTTTTCCTTCATGTTCTCCCCACACTGGAGAGCAAAGACACCCTACTCTCCACACTGGGGTAAAGCTACTCTCTACACACCAAGTATCTCAATTCATTTCCTGCTAGGTGTTCATCAGCAAACAGTGAAACCACAATAGCTTCCTAGCAGACCAAGATCTCAGGGACTTTGCAGATGTCACATCAACTTCATGGCAAACAGTGTGAAATTTCCACCCAGAGTCACAAAGAGGAAGTTCCAACAAACTCAGATGCTATTAAGGGTGGGCCACTTGGCATTAGCAACCAGGAAAGTCAACAGGATTTGTTTTATTTCATGAAAAAATATCAAAAGATAAATTCTTTTCCACGTGTGATTTTGTTCTTTCTTTTTTTGGAGGGATGGGATGATAGAAAGCTGAATAGATTTAACACACTTGATACTAATCCTATCACCCCCAAGTTCAGAAAACTTTCAGCCTCATGTATGCAAACATCTGGATCACAGTACTATACTATCCTTTCTAGACATCCAGAAAACACTCACTTGGCTTCAAGTTTTCTTTTCCCTTATTACAATTTAAGCCACTATTACATAAATCTCTTATGTCTGTAATTCCTAGAACCAAGATAAATGGGTCAAATTTATTTTGGAATCAAGTAGTCACTTCCTTTCCAATATTCTATGCCCCTGCTAGCCACCATCCCTCAAAACAAAAGAAACTGAGCCAAACTATCAATGACTCTACACATTCCATGTCAGTCTCTATAAGGCAGTACACTTTCATTCAGGTATCAATTTAGTTCATGTGTGAAATGCATCTGGCTTTTCATAACAAAAGTGGAAAGATAAAGAGGGAAAGAGACAGAGGACTCATGAGGTAGGAGTGTGGACTGAGGAAAGGAAAATATGACACAATAAAAGGAAAATGGAGTAAATGATCAGAGCTCTTTTCAGCTCTGCAAATAACTGCGGTCCTCAGATACAGAGAACAAACTAGCAGGTATCAGAGGAGAGAAGAGTGAGAGGAGGGACAAAACAGGTGAAGGGAATTAAGACGTACAAGTGACCAAGTAAGTCGTAGGGATGTCATATATAGCACCAGAAATATAGTCAATATTTTATAATAACTTTGTATGGTGTGTAGTCTATTACAAAATCACTGTGTTGTACACCTGAAACTAATATTTTAAGTCAATTATACATCAATTAAAAAAAGAATTGTGACCCCCATCAAATAATAATAAAACTACAATAATAATAACCCAACTCTGTGTGCCAGATAGTGTGTTAAGCACTATATAGTAATTAATTCATTTCATCTTCACAACTACATCATGAGGGAGGGATATTCTCATTATCCCATTTAGCAGATGAGAAAACCAAGGCACAAATAGGTTAAGTACTTTGTCCCCAGTTACAGAGCCAGGAACCAAACCACACAGTCTAATGCTTTGTCCTCAAGCACAAAGCTATGGGAAACATGGAGATACTGCAGCTGCCGGAGAGCTTCTGTTGGCCATCAGAAGGGACTAGACCCTCCTGCAAGGCCTTTATTGAGCTCCTGCCTAGGATCAAATGAGGTCGAATGATTAAGAGCTCTGTGAAACCTAAAGTGTTTTATAAAGATGAGGGCTCAGAACACCACTCTAGGCAAACAGTTGGTTCAAAAACAGGAATCCAATAATGACCAGTGTGACTGTGGTTTACATTCTATAACAGTGGGTCTCCACGTTTTTTTCTGCCTAAAAATATCCAAGAGATGGAAAGGCAATGAGTTTTTCATTTTGCAGAAGAACACAAAAAGCACTAATCATAAAAAAATAAGGGT
The DNA here is from genome assembly GCF_016772045.2 of Ovis aries. Classification (NCBI taxonomy): domain Eukaryota; kingdom Metazoa; phylum Chordata; class Mammalia; order Artiodactyla; family Bovidae; genus Ovis; species Ovis aries. The sequence goes on along the minus strand of NC_056058.1, from coordinate 51,638,717 downwards.
AAATTTGGATTTCACCAAAATAAAAGAAAGTCCAGTTATCAAAAGATACTAAGAGAGTCAAAAGATACTACTAGGGGAGTAAGAGAAGGTGTTTGTAATTTTTATCTCCAATGAGACAAATATCCAGAATATGCAAAGAATGTCAACAAATAAGAAAAAAAAGAAAAAGAACAACCCAATTAATAAAATGGATGAAAGACCTTCATAAAACAGGACACACAAAGGGCCACAAACATAAAAAAAGAAGGGAACTCGATGACACATCAGGGAAACGCAATTAAGACCACAATGAAATAAACACCTTTCTGAATGGAAAGCATTGGAAAGACCACCAGTAACAAGTACTGGCAAGAAAGCAGAGTTCCTGGAACTCTCATCCACTGCTAATGGGAGAGCAAAGTGATAAAACCACTTTGGAAATATCTATTAAAATTAAACCTATGCCTTACGATCTAGCAATTCTTCCTCTAGATATATACCCAAGAGAAATGAGCACATATCTACCAAAAAACACATTTGAGAATACTCAGGTTTATTCACAATGGCCAAGTTTTGCAACAAGAACACAAATATTCATTTACAAGACAATAAGCTGTTGTATATCTAAAACAATGTAACACCACAAACAATAAAAAAGACCAACTACTGTTACATGCAACAATATAAATAAATCTCATAGAAATAATAACGAGGGAAAGAAGCCAGACGCAAAAGACTACCAACAGAGGGATTTCATTTATATAATGTTCAAATTCTCGCAAAAGTCCTGTGCTGAGAGAAACCAGAACAGTGATTTCACCTTGGAGAAGAAGTATGGGCAGTGATTGGGAAGGTGCCCAAGAAAACCTGCCAGAGTGACAGAAATGTTCTATAACTTGACCTAGGTGGTCACACAGGTATGTGGGAGGATGTGTCTGTGTGTGCAGTCATTAAGATGTAGACTTAAGATTTATGCATTTTATTCTGATTATAACTCAATAAAAAGAATGTTTTTAAATACCCAAGATATACCACCTGTCATCTAACCTTACTTGTCATTCTGACTTTAGTGCTTCCTAGCAGACAAGTAATTGAATGACTCTATGTTATTCTTTAAAAAACAGACAGATGGATGGATAAGCAAGCTGTGGTACATATACACAATGGAGTATTACTCAGCCGTTAAAAAGAATTCATTTGAATCAGTTCTGATGAGATGGATGAAACTGGAGCCAATTATACAGAGTGAAGTAAGCCAGAAAGAAAAACACCAATACAGTATACTAACACATATATATGGAATTTAGGAAGATGGCAATGACGACCCTGTATGCAAGACAGGAAAAAAGACACAGATGTGTATAACGGACTTTTGGACTCAGAGGGAGAGGGAGAGGGTGGGATGATTTGGGAGAATGGGAATTCTAACATGCATACTATCATGTAAGAATTGAATCGCCAGTCCATGTCTGACGTAGGGTGCAGCATGCTTGGGGCTGGTGCATGGGGATGACCCAGAGAGATGTTGTGGGGAGGGAGGTGGGAGGGGGGGTCATGTTTGGGAATGCATGTAAGAATTAAAGATTTTAAAATTTAAAAATAAATAAATAAATTTTAAAAATAAATAAATAAATAAATAAAAAACAGACAATAAGAGTACCTACCTCATGGGGTGGTTGTGAAGGCTAAGTGAACTATGTATAAGGCATTTCAAAATGTCAGACACAAAGTAAGTGATCCAAAAATTAGTTTTTATCACAGGAGCAAATGAGCAGCAGGTCAGTGGAGGGAACAGATGACAAGTGTTGGGTGGTGTCCAAATTATGGAAGAAGAAGGGCAGATTAAAAAGGGACAGAAAGTCACAGGTGCTTCTGATACACATGATTCCCCACCCCCCAAACACTGTCACACACCAGTGAAAAATCACACCTCTACCACAAAGCAAGCCAGGCCAAGGGGCTGACATACAGGCTCTGAGACCATGGCCATTTCCTTTTTCCTCCTGAGTAAAACATCAGAGTGGCCTACTTCCCCCTTTTGGAATTAATGTCTGATCATTGATAAGGGGTCTTCAGCAAATCCTAGAAAACCTGCCAGAGCATTCCAACTACCCACCAGAGGAGAGAAGAACAAATGATCTACAATCCTTTCTAGAGCTCAACCCTAAAATTCTACTTCAAATACAGTACCTCCTGTTCACTCTGAACAAGTCCTTGGTTGGTGCTCTATCTGGATCCTCTTGAGACGCATGAATAAGGATCTGCAATTTTCTACACACCTTGCCTCTCGCACTACTGGAGTGATGCAGAAAATAGTTATTCACCTATCAAAAGGCAAACTGCTACCCACCACCTTATCTCCTTTCAACTCTGGTCTCCACAAAGGGTCCATGTTAAGTAATACATTACTTATTAGCACATCCAGGAACCTGGGACCGCTCGTGTCTGGTCACAGCCTTCTCACTAGCCAGGAGCAGGCGGAATCACAACCAGCCCTGATTCCAGGGTTGCTGGACAGCCTTCCTACTCTAATCTTATTCCTGAATCTGAGTCAACAATGGTGATCTCAGTGGCTTGGCAATTTACCCACTTCCTACTGGACCAGGAAATGCTATTACTAACTCACTCCACCCCACTGAAACACACTCAGAATCTAACAGTACTTTTCTTTCTATACTGACCTCCAAAGATCTAGGGCTTACTCATTCATGAGACTACAAATCTTCTCCTGGCAAGAGTTCATTCCCCAGGTTCTATCCACAGTGCTGTACACATAAGGGTTAAATTCTGGGTAAAAGAAGGACTGTGGCATCCACAGAAACACATGTTCTCACAGCCTGTGCACAAAACCTGCCTCACTGTGCTTAGACAGAAAGACAGAGGAAAACGATGAAGGTCTAGAGAAGAGGTTGCCAGTCACAGGTAAAGAGAGACATATGAGTGCCAAAGGAAGTGGTCCTTTGGTTTTAAAGTGCTACTGGCAAACCTGGTCCTTAACTGTTCCTTGGCAATTACAAGGTTTCAGCAGATCTTCATGTTACCAAACATATGGACAAAGCAGAATAATTCTGGAGAATGACATCTCTTCCGTGTATATGTGAGATTACAGAGTCAAGTATCTACAGAGATCAGACAAGTAAGCAAAATGAGGAAAACTGGAGAAGATTCTTCCCTGCCCCAAGGAAAACAGGTGTGGTCTCATTTACCTTAAAATATGCAGCTCATTATTTTTTCTTTCTCACTTTTGCTTTCTGATAAAGTTACAGAAACAAAAGGGGTTTCCCTCTATGGGAAAAACAACAGTACAAATGCAAGGCAAAATGGTAGCTATCCCCTGTCACCACGGTGGGGGACATCAGGGCATGGTGGGGATGGTCGCAAAGTAGAAAGCACATGCCCCACCTAAATGAGGCACCTGCCATTCAGCTCTATAGACAGCTGGCACGTGGGAAGTCAGCATCAGTGTTTACACATCTTTCCCATTTTAAAATGTTGCTTCAAACACTATTCAAGCCAAATTGAACATCTATGGACTGCCAGCCTACGATTCTGGGGTCTGTGTTGGTCCTTCTCTGCCTCGCCTTGCCTGAGCTCCATCCCAAGGCATCCCCACATGTCACAATGCATCTTGTGCGCTGGGACTAACAATGATGCATGTCTGCATCCTTGATGTGCCTCACAGTCCAACTGAGCAGAGTCTTTCCAGTTCATTAACGAAAGGGGAACTGGGGATACTTGCCCGTTTTTTCCCAATATGAGGACTCAGTATCATCACAGAAGGGCAACATTCATCTACTATATTCATCTACCATTCAAAAACTTATGAATCTGCACAATTTGTATGCTCTGAGAAAAATAACCATTGGCGGTCCTTGTGCATTACATATGCTTGCACATAAGAAAAATACACATGCCAGAGTAACCTGCAGTGGGCTACAGGTGAGAAAAGACAGACGTGAGGGAGAAACCAGACATTGCAAACAGTGGCCCAGCAAGTGCAGCTAAGGTTTAGTGTTTATTATGGGCCAAGCACTGGGCTAAGGATGTGGCTAGCATTATGATTTGTTCCTCTCAATGAAGTAGGTACTTTCATCATACTTCTTTTTAAAAATTGAGGCTCAGAAATGACTTGCACAATCTTCAACTGGTAGGCAACAGCAAAGCCTCAACTTGAAAACCCCGTCTGCCTGACTCTAAAGCAAGGCCCATACATTAAGCACAACACTGTACTGCCCCCACCCCAAGCAGGGAGTATCTGTGCCCCGGGATCCAAGGTGACCATTTCCTTAGGAGGACGGAGGGAAGGGGGAGAAGGCACTTCTTTCTCTCTCTCTCTCTGGAGAAAGGAAACGGGAGAAGGAGGAAAGGACTTCCTCTACACACACCCCCACCCCCACATACACAAATACACATACAGCCCTTGAGAAATTTTCGGAAGCAGGCTTCTAATCAATTATTTAGAAAGGATATGATCCTAATGAGTGAATGAATCATAACCTACTATAGCCTATAGCACTGAGCTCCTGGGAGGAGAAGTCCTAAAATAATCAGGACCATAGCAAAGATAACAGTCTAAAGAGGAATACTGCCAATCGCTTCATATAATTTCCTTACATTTTTACTTTAAAGGAGAATGAAGTCATGAAACATCAGGAAGCCCAGACAAAGACATCTTTGGTGCAGTAAGTTACATGGTCTTTAATGAAACATACTGACTGAGCACCAGCTATACGCCATAGGCACCAAGGACCGAAGAATAAGCAGATTTCAACACACACCACCAGAAGAAAGCATTGCCAGGACGAATAACCCTCAGGGGGAATGCAAATGTTATTTTGATAACAACCTATGAGAAAATATTCTAATTCTAAAAATCTTCTAGGTCATTTATCAATCCTTCTTAGTATTCTGTCTCATGATGAACAGACACGCAGGTAAGTGGAATTTACATACTGAATTATCTCCTTTCTTCAGATTCATATACTAGCAAAATTTTGGTTTTGATTTTTAAAAACTAAACTCATTTTATACTTAGAAATTAGCAAATAAAATGGTATATTCAATCAATAAAACTCCAAATTTCACCATGTAGACTAAAGAACAGAAACAGGATTAAGTAATAGAAATAAAATAAGTACGGTTGCCTTGTTTCACACCACAGTTCATTAACCAGCACATCCCACTCTTACTTAAACCAGAATCAAACAGCAAATACTCTCTCATTTAACTTTTTAAAAAGGAAAAGAAAATTTAAAAAAAAACCCAGCAATTTAAAAAATACAAGACGTCTAAAGATTCTAAGAACTTCTAAACTAGCTTATTTTATGGAACAGTCAAGGAGCAATTCAGAAAGTACAATATTTCTCCCCACTCTACCCCCACCCAAATCATGGAAGTCAGAGGAGGAGAACACCCTCTGAGGAAGGAAAAAGCCATTTCCTCCCCGAAATGTCAACGGCATTGAGACCAGCACTGTAACCAACCAGCAGGAAGGCAAAATCAAATATTATTTCAAACAAGGGGTGAGAAGGGGAGGGGAGGGGAAGTTTGAAACCAGGAAAAATGGATTCATCTGCTGCAGAAGATAAAGGCAGACTGCACCAAAAGGGAAAGGCAGAAATGCCTGGTTCTCAGCATACACTGGACAGTCCCAATCACTCATCTGTTTTTATCACCAGCCTCGAATAAGCCGTCCCTGAAGCAAAGAGCCTGACACATGAATTCAGAAAGTAAGGTAAAATGCAATGTTTAAACAGAGGCTGCACTAACTGAGCATGCTTGCTTCTGCAGCAAAGTGGGTATGAAGTGATCCATCATAGAAAGGTGGGAAAGAAGGAATTTCTAGGGAAAGAATGAGTCATTTAGAATGCCTTTCCTTTAAGAGGTAATATTCACATGATGGCTTCTTCTACAGAAACACACGTCACACACACACCACTGACTACTAAATGTCAGTGTAGAAAGGACAGCTAATTTTCCACTGGACCAGCTAACAGTTATAATACGTATACAACACTGCCATCTAGAGGCTGAGCACTGAAACAAAGTCTGTTACATAAGATGATCCTTTTTAGAAAACACAGGCTTACACTCGCAAATCACAAAGACACACAAACAAACGCACGCGCACACACACCACATTCCCAACTAGAAGAGTATTATTTTAAGTTAAAAGTAGCATGGTATGGTTTCTTTTTGAGAGCATAAATTGGAAGGAGGGGCTTAAACCTTTTATCCTGTATAGGAAATATATATAAATAATAGATTATAGTAATAGATTACTATAAATAATATCTATAAATAATAGATTATAGATTATATATAATAGATTATAGTAATTCAGTTTGAAAACAGATTCTTCCTCCTGTACACATATAACCTTAAAGTACCTGTATTCACTCTCAACTTATAGATGACTGGAAAAGTCACAACACTAGGAAAAAGGTGTGCCATCAAAATGAAACAGGTTCAAAGAAATACCTTCCAACACTAAAGTACACTGTAAGAACAATGAAGTCCCAAGTTTTAGGATAGAGAGCAAACTTCAAAGAAAGAAACTCTTCCAACAGTGAACTACATCAGGGAAGAATATTACAGTATTCCATTTTCAAAATAATCTTGCAAGGTAGGTATGATTAAAGTGGTTAATCTACCAGTCCAGACTCACACAGCCAGTAAGAGGCAGATCCCAAGTTCAAACTGAGGGCTGCTTTGACCTTTTACGTGCATCATGCAGCCTTCTATAAACATATACTAAGGGTGGTGACTCATTAGAAGGTTGGGGTAGATTATTCAGATCTTCCATTAATCTTTCTAGCTGTCACTATTCGTTCTTTAACCAACTTCCCATTCTTCTGGTTTTTTGTCCTACCAATGCAGAAATGGAGATTACGTTTAAACTTGCCCAAGCTTCAGTTTAAATATCAACTAACATGATTCAGTTCCCATAATCTTACATAGTAATTCACCAAAGTCCCAGAGGAAAGAACAAAATAATCTAACTCGGAAAAGCATTACTATAAAAAACAAAACTGAACTACAAGCACACAGTACTGTACTAAAAGCTGAATGAAGTAATGTTATTCTGCCTCTGGGAGCAAATTACCTGAGACAGATAGTTAGAATTGAACAGAGTTATATAAAACATAACTAACTGAACAACTAACCAATACAAAGGAAAGCCTGTACAATGTGCAGATACCTAGTACCTGGTGGGACATGAGGATAGAGTTCACAGTGGGTGTGACATGCCAGGCTAGGACTGGTTCACAGGAAAGCTGTCTCTCTTGACCTATTCACGGAAAGCTCACAGGAAGAGGACTGTGAATGTGGTTTGCAAGAAAAATCAGATGATGACTCTTAAGAAGGAAAGTCGAATAGATTCATACTGCTTCATTAAACTTTGTTATCTCCATGGTCAGTAGAGTCTCCGGCAGTTAGTTATGGCTAATAAACGAGGAGGGGGAAGGGGAGAACAGAGGAAATGAAAACTCAAAGCATTCTAATTATGCCATCAGTCTCTATAAGACTGGAAGGGTGAAATCCCCCTGTGAGTTATGCCTTCCTCATAGCATTTTGATCCACCAAGTTTGCTGAACTCTCAATATACTGGTGTTTATACCTCCAGTTGCATGAATGTGTTTGCCATTCTACAATTAATGCTAAGTAAGACCCCTGAAGACAAGGACTATGCTTGTCTTGGTCCCCATGACACCCCCAGCACCCAGTAACCTTGTGATCCTAATAAATTCTCCTGTTCTGCCCAACTCTGGAGAGTACCAAAGGTGGGAATGCGGCATGCAACACTCCACATAGTATCTTCAAATGTATGGACTTCTGTTGGGGTCAGCTAGTCCTGGAAAACATAAAGCATTCTAATTGTTTCCTTTCCTCCAAGTATAAACACCGCTCCTCAAGAGACTACACTGATTCAATGCATCAAAAAGAAGTCTTTTGTTTCTATTATTTTCCATATGGTTTACGGCTCCTCCTGGAAAACATTTGGGAGAAAATACCCATGTGTCACATACATTTGTGAGACATCTCTTTAAAAATAAACAAATGCAGAGATGCCGAGCGATGACTACCACCATGATTCTTCAGCTTAAGTAAGTATTTTCCCTACGTCTGCTCATTAATTTCCGTAAGATGCTGCATGGTAGAGTTAATTATTCAGAGTAACTACAGACAGACAATGGCAAGTATCACATGCCACTACCCCAACGGCTGCTTTTAGACAAACTCTCATTTTTTACTCAGGAATTTTACATTAAACTCACTCAAAAAAGAGTTAACACAATTTAAAGGAAAAAAATCTATCTTTTATTATATTAACCAATGTAGCATATAAACTTTCAAATGTTCGGTTCTACAGCAAGGTAATACAAAGGCACCGAAGAATGCTTCTTTATTAAGGTATAAGAAATAATGATTTTTCAAATGCTAAGGAAGATAATGTATGTAAAAAGGGTGGCTTTGTGAAGTGGGGCTCCTTATCAATGGGATTGTTCAAGGAATGTGTACTGGGCCACCCATCTAAAAGGTTGTGGGGGCCTTCCACGGCTGCTTCCTTGAGAGAATCCCTCCTACCCAATACTGTATGGGTTTGCTCGGGCTGCTGTAACAAAGACCCCCAAAGCGAGTGACATGAATAACAGAAACGTGTCATCTCACAGGTCTAGAAGCTAGAAGCTCGCGACCAAAGTGTCAGCAAGTGGGTTCCTCTTGCAGTATGTAAAGGAGAAGCTTTTCCATGCCTTTCTCCTAGCTGCTGGTCGTCTGCTAGCAATCTCTGGCATTCCCTGGCTCAAAGAGATATCATCCTGATCTCTGCCTTCATGTTCACACGGCATTCTCCCCGTGTACATGTCTGGCTCTGTGTCCGAATTGCCCCCTTCTATCAGGACACTAGTCAGAATGAATTAGAGCCCACCCTAATCTATTCACCTCATTTTAACTTGACTACCTCTACAAATACTCTATCTCCAAACAATTTTTGTTGTCAGACACTGGAGATCAGAATTTCAGCATTATGAACTTGTCAGGGTATGCAACCTAACCCATAACAAGTACCTTCTGGGAAAATAAAATATTCTTCAGAGCAAGTTGTGGTAACACCCACAACTACTACAAGTCACACACTCATTTAAAGCCACACAGATTCTTAGATGTAAGAATTAAAGTAGCTTTCTGAGATGTATTCACAGTAGTAAGGAGGATCTTTGACACAAAAAGTTCAAGAGGTATAAATCTAAATCCCTAAACTCTGAATTAATCCTCAATTTGATTTCCAACTCATTCATGGGTCAGAGTTACAACAGCTCTTCCTAGAGGACAGAAATTAATCCCTTTTTGGCAGAATCTGAGGATTAACGAATTGGCAGCAATGCACTGGGATGCAATGCAAACAGCCTACTGACAAATGGTGCCAGTGCTTGGATTCCTTACTCATGCCAGTCTCCTTAGATGAGCAGAAATGTAAATCGTCAGGAATAAAAGGCAAAAGAAGAGAGTACAAAAAACACACAGCATTCACGGAACACCTACTGTGTGCCTCTTTAAACTGTCAGCCACGTGAGGACTTTCTGAAGAGCACAGGGTAGGAAATACGGGAACAGAAGTGTGTGTGCTGCTTTTATTCAACCACCATTAGTTTACACACCAAACGCCAACGACAAGAGTGAGAAAGCACTCCTCAGATTTCAGTCAGCAAGGTGACTGCTCAGCAGCAGCCCCAAGATCCAAGTACAGAGAGCACTGGGCTCATCACTTGAAAACGCTTCTAAAACACCCTGAGTTTTGAGGCAGCAAAAGTGCCCTCGGTTCAACTGCCACCTGAACCTTGGGTAAGACTCACCCTCTAAACTGCAGATCCCTCCTCAGAAAAATGAGACACTTGAGTGGGCTGGGTAAGGATTACATGAAATTACATGAAGTGTTCAGCTTCCAGAAAGTACTCTCTTCCTGCTGGTCTCCTCCACAGTTACCTAAAAAACTGGGTTTTATTGCGGGTTTTACTGTTGCTTTATTCCTAATACTCTGTATCAGAGACTGGTGATCATTTTTTCTACTAGCTATATTCTCCTCTATCAAGCTAAGAATTAAGCTCCTTAGTAAAGGAGCCTGAGTTGTTTTGTTTTATTTTACTGTTGCTTGTTTTTAACAAGGAAAATGCTTTGGTACACTCTGAGAACACTATACTAGGATATACCTGCTCTTTAATACAACAACTGTGAGCAAGAAGAGAGGACAAGAGAAGACCTTATTCTCAAAGTGGACTTCAGGGTCCCTCTTGCAGAAAGGCACACTGTGTTGGTCTGGGGCAGGAACAAGAAGCTGCCTTTCTCACAAGCACCCCTGTGGATGTTGAGAGTGGGTGGTTCTCACCACACAGTAAGAGACACTGGCATCTTCAACTCACAACACTGACCTCCTAGAACATTACTTCCTAAAGGCTACAGTTTCAGCTACACAATGACATGAAATATCAGCACTGAGCCTAAAGGATAAAAGTAGTCAATCTTCAAACCCCACAACTTCACATATTCTAAGTCAAATAAGTCACACTTTAGCATGTAGTAATATCTTCATAGAAGAAAACATTAATAGCTACTACATAAATGTTAACCTGTGCTACATACTCTGGGAACATTCTAAAACTTCATGCTGTTAGATATAACCATTCTCTCACTGACTTTCACATTTCCCAGGTGCTAAACTTGCGTTTCACCCCTTTGCTTCTCCAACTCAGCAGGCAGAAGCTAAGAAGTCTGTGAAAGGCTGCAAACACAGCAGGACAGCTAGCAGCATCCCTGCCTTGCTAAAGCACACTGGAGGAAAAAGAGGGGTGCAGGCGTCTTCCAGAGAATAGGACTCTATGCAGAGTTCTCAGGGATGCCTCCCCTGAGCACATGCAAATGCCTTTCCCTCTCACCTCAGTTTCTTCCTGGATGTGGGAAGAAAATGCAGAAAGATGCTAAAGAAAATGGTGCCAATGGTAACCTCATCTTTGAGACCAAAGATGACGACCTGTATAGAAAACGGAGAGAAGGTGGTTCGTGGATGTTCTGTGTTCTTTCAGGTGATGGCCAGTCAAGTGCAACCACAAGAGGAGACACAGAAGGGACTCAAGGAAACCAATTTCCTTATATTCAAGGGTGCCAGAAACAGGATGCCTGGAACACCACATAGCCCACGTGGGAAAACACCAGCATCATCCAGGAGGCAGAAGTGGCTGGAGAGGAGAGTCCAGACTCTGACCTTTGTTAGACTTTCTGCAGCAAAGGCAAGGCAGGGCCAGGTCAACCGTTTAGGACTGGCTAGTTTGAATAACTTCACAGGTGCTAAGCTGTGAGAGCAGTCCCTAGGGGCCTGGTTCCTGGCCTTGGATGGTTCAGGCAGAGGAATATTGCCTCCTGGGGTGCGGGGGCCAGTGGAGGCAGCATGGCTGTGGACCAGGGGTCCACATGTCAGTGGTACTCCCCAGGTTCAGCCCTCAGATGACTCCAAAAACTGGCCAGCTCTGAATAGGGCAGGCTCTCCCCAGGCAGAACAGCATCACAGTACACTGAACATTAAAAACACAAATAATACAACAGAACCCTCTACTCCCTTCCTGCTTATTAAGAGGAGATTCAGCAGCCTCATTCTGAACCATAACTGAACCCTCTCCATGTCACGCCAAGAAAACCAGAGGCAATGACTTAAAAGAAATGGACTTCCCAAATACACTCAATATGTTGAATGTGACACATTTGCTCATGGCTTATAATTGGGACGTGCAAAGCTTTTCTGGCCTAACACAGGAGGAAGGTGGTAGGAAGTGTTGGCAAGGGTGGAAATGAGATAGAGGAACCATGGCGAGTTTTAATTGCCTAAAAAGCAACTCTTTACAACTTCTGGGAAACTTCTGAAGAAGAAAATGACTCAGCTTCAGAAAGTGTCACTGACCTCATTTCCAAAATAACAAGAGCTGCAATGTAGGGGATGCCCTTGTTCAAGGAGCCCTAATATAGATGGCCACCTCTGGGAACTATTCAGTTGACCAGCATCACACAACAGGGCTCCATTTCCACACAAACACATCCACTAATCCATTTTTCATGGACGTCAACAAATATGAATTCTTACAAATTCCAAACTTGTAATAGAGAAGAGAGATGCCTACAAGGGCTCAAAGCATCCAGACGTAGGATTTGTTTAAAGTCAAGAATAATCTTAGTTTGCGGTGCACTTTTCGCAATCCCCCTTTGCTACCCCAATTCAACCTACTCCTCCATACAGCCGTTCTCCATTCCCTTCCCCTCTCACAACCCACACACAGCAAACAACTAGGGCACTCACTTTTCTTTACAAATTATATTTATTGCTCTGCATTTACATGCTAGCTTTTGAAATATCAAGTCAGATAACCATGAGGGACATGCTAATTAATAACTAATAACAATTCATTGATGAACATTTATTATTTGCTAGTCTGCCAAGCATTTTATATGCCTTATCTTCTTGAATCCTAATCATTCCCGGAACTAGGCATTATGACTATCTTCATTTTCCAGAGAAAGAAATCAAGGCCTCTCAAGATTAAGTGACTTGCCCAAAGTCATATGGCTACTAAGCAAAATTTTACTAAGTCAAAATTTAGATCTGGGTTTCCTGACTTGAGAGCCAAAAGTATAACTAGATTGCTAATGAGACACGGTTAGTTTCTACAAATGTCCAATTTAGGCTACATGGGCATGCTCTCTCCACAGGCACGCTATCAGCCTCAGGGACCACACTGCAGGGACACATGCACCACAAGAAGGCATTTCATCCCTGGCAGCACACGGAGCAGAACACGCCAGGTGGTACCCTCGCTCCAGAGCCTTTAGAGCTGTCATGAAGTGGCCACAGGTAAACGTCTCAGGGAAGATAGAAAGTACTGGCCTGACAAAATGTGTATCTTTTTCTTTTTTTTTTAATAAAGGGAAAAAATTAAACAGCATGACAAGAGAATCATGCTGAGATCTAAGCATCTTTGTGCTAGCACTGCTGATCTTGAATAGACAGCTTAAATAAGCTTAACTCATGGCATTCATTCAAAGAATTAACCTGTTGCCAAGTAAAGTGTCTCAGAGAACTGGAATGCTGTCAAACCAGCTTAACATCATGAAATGGTACAACTTAATGAGATTCTATAAATCTCGAGGAACACAACACAGAGCTTCCTCTCCAAAGACTGATTTCACAAGTGGTGTGTTTTCTTTCTTGGGGGCATACACACCACAATGGTAGGCGAAATGCTGTAACTAAAAGCCCCTTTTTGAACTGAGCAGAACTTCTACTTTTATCTAACTCCTTTTGAATCATTTCATAAAAATTCTAAGTAAAAAAATCTCATATAGCTGATACAATTGTGCTAAATAGATTTCTCTAAACATAAATTCACCTTCCTGAGACCTAACACAGATTCCCAAGAAGGAAGCCCTGACATTAAAAGAAAACCAACGAGGGCCTCAGTTCCAAATGTAAAGCACGGGGGTAGAGATACTGATTTCTGCAAATGAGCAATTGGCGTCTCTTCTAAATGGAGGAATGGAGAAGGGAAAGAGAGGGTAAAAAACCAGAATGTTCTGACTGGATGGGAAAGGTAAGAAATTCAAAGTCAGCAATATTTCTTTCCGAGAAAAAGTGTGACAGCTGCTCACCTGTCTACTGCTTCCACGTCAAAGCAAAATCTCTTCTCAATGGAGTCTGTTTTCCGCCGTGTGCAGGATTTGAGGGTGACTGATTCATCTTCTCCCTGTTGGGAAGACACAGACAGTCAAAATGAGGCTAGAATTCGGGCCATGCTCCTCTCCTGGACAAAGATGCCACATAAACAGGAGTGATCATTTCATCTTCTAAGACCTGAGTATTCAGGACCACAGGAGGTTGGTCACCAACTTCCTCAGGCCAGAGCCTCATGCAGATAAAATCTGTGAGCCATGTTTTACTTGGAGCCCAGCATCCGAGTATTGATAGATTATGATGGTATAGCAGCAACACATGCTAGATTAAACTCTTGTTGGTATTGTTTTAAATAAGTTTAATCTGCAGGTTTGATAAGAGTTGAAACAAGATGACCTTGAGGTCCTCCCCCCAATTCTGAGCTTCTATGATCTTGGTTCAGTGGTCACTTCTCAGGAAAACATTCCTGAAAATACACCAGACATGCTCACATAGCACCATGTACCCCCCCTCCTTCCCTCATAGCACTGATCACAGCTGAGACCTGCTGCTGCCCTAAGGGATGATTCAAATAATATCTCTCTCCTCATTAGGCTGCAAGCTCCCTGAGGGCACGTACTAAGCCTGTTTTTTGCTTGCCCTTGGGTCCCCAGAGACCCAACAGTCCCTGGAACAGAGTAGGTGTGCAATGAATATGTTTTAACAGCTTTTTGAGTATATATATTTAAAGCATGTACTTTCTTATTAAAGTATAGTTGATTTACAATGTTGTGTTAATTTCTGCTGTACAGCAAAGTCACTCAGTTATCTGCATACATATTCTTTTTCAGTTCTTTTCCATTATGGTTTATCACAGGATACTGACTATAGATCCCTGTGCTATACAATAGGACCTTGTTGTTTATCCATCCTATCACTCAGTCGGGTCTGACTCATTGTGACCCTATGGACAGTAGCCCTCCAGGCTCCTCTGTCCATGGAATTCTCTAGGCAAGATACTGGAATGGGTAGCCATTCCTTTCTCCAGGAGATCTTGAGTATAATTTTTATTGCATATGTTTAAGCAAACAACTTATGAGTTTTGACATCTGTATACATCTATGAAATCATCAACACAATCAAGGTAATGAACATTTCCATCAGCCCACAAGTTTCCTTGTGAGTCCCTTTATAATCCATCAGCCCTCCACCCAGTCCATTCCCAGGCAAACACTGAATCAGTTCTGCCACTACAAATTAGTTTGAATGCTCTGTAACTTTATACAAATGGAATGCCTTTTTATGCCAGACTTCTTTCATTGAACGTAATTCATTTGCTATTCACTCACGCTGTATGAATCAAGGGTTTATTTCTTTTTACAAATGATATGATTAACAAGGGGGTAATACCCAAAATATATAAACAACTCATACAACTCAACAACAAAAAAAGCTAACACCTCAATTAAAAAATGAGGAGAAGACTTAAACAGATATTTTTCCAAAGAGGAAATGCAGATGGCCAATAGACACATGAAAAGCTGCTAAACATCACTAAACATCAAAGAAACACAAGTCAAAATCACAATGAGATATCATCCTACTCCTATCAAAATGACTATTATCAAAAAGACCACAAATAACACATGTTAGTGAGGATGTAGAGAAAAGGGAACCCTTGTACACTGTTCGTGAGAATGTAAATTGGTGTAGCCACTGTGGAATACAGTATGGAGGTTTTTCAACCAACTAAAAATAGAACTACCATATGACCCAGCAATCCCACTCCTGGGTGTACGTACATCCAAAAGAAAACAAAAACACTAATTCAAAAAGATACACATATCCCAATGTTCATAGAAGCATTATTTATAATTGTCAAGATATGAAAGCAACCTAAGTGTCCATCAACAGATGAATGGATAAAGAAGTGGTACAGGGCTTAAGAATCCGCCTTGCAATGCAGGGGACACTGGTTTGGTCCCTGGTCAGGGTAGACCCCCCATGCTGCGGAGCAACTAAGCCCAAGCACCACAACTACTAAGCCGGGGTTCTAGAGCCCATGAGCCACAACTACTGAAGCCTGCGCTCCTAGAAGCCTGTGCACCAAAACAAGAGAAGCCACCACTACCGCTCTTCACAACTAGTGAAAGCCTGCGCACAGCAACAAAGACCCACTGCAGCAAAAAAAAAAAAAAAAAAATATGTACATATCTACTTTAAAATAAAAGAAGCAGGGTGTGTGTATGACACACACACAGACACACACACACAACTGAATACTACTCAGCCGTTAAAAGAGAATTAAACTCTGCCATTTGCAGCAACATGGATGAACTTGGAGGGCATTACGCTTATTAAAGGAAATCAGAGAAAGACAAATACAGTATAATATCACTTATCTGTGAAAGCTAAAAAATGAAACACACTTGAATAGAACAAAAAAGAAACAGACTCACATAATATACAACAAACCAGTGGTTATCAGTGGGAAGAAGGAAGGAAGGAGCAGCAAGATAGGGGTAAGGGATTCAGAGATACAAACTGCTATGTACAAAATAAATAAGTTACAAGGATATATTGTACAGCACAGGGAATATAGTCAATATTTTATAATAACTATAAATGGAGTATAACTTTTAAAAATTGTGAATCACTGTTTTATACCTGAAACATAGGTAGTGTTGGAAATCAACTATATCTCAATAAAAAATAAAAATTAACATTAAAAACAATGCAGGCAATTTTTTTAATCCATGGTACAAAACAAAGGAGATTTTTTCTTTCTACTATTGGGTAGTATTCCATTGTACAAATGGAATGCAACGGTTTTGCCACACAGCACAGCACTAATTTACTGCTTAGAAACATAGAGGTTTCTGACCCTGATTTCTTCTCTTCCTGTCACAAAGGAATTTTTTAGGGTTCCTTTTTCTCCTGTATCTGCCAATGTTTCTTCCTAAACTAGGGGGAAAGTAACAAACTTGCCTAGTCTGTTGAATAATAGGAAATGTGACTGGATATGGTAAAATTTAACCACCCACTAATATCAAAATAGCACTTAACACAGAAGACCTAGGAAGAGACAGTCTACATTCACAAGTCTTACACTATTGTCTTTTACTGAATGGCAAAGATTAACTTCTCAGATTGAGAACTGCTCCTTCTGCAATGCGTAAATGTATGCCCATAAATGCACAAGCATATGTACTACTGACCATGTTAATATCTAACTCTATTTCTGATTTAATGGTGTTGGATTGCTTCCCACTTTGAAAGTTTAGGGGGAAGGTGGTTTAGTCGCTAAGTCGTGTCCGACTCTAGTGACCCCATGGACAGTAGTAGCCTGCCAGGCTCCTCTGTCCATGGGATTCTCCAGGCAAGACTACTGGAGTGGGCTGCCATTTCCTTCTCCGGGTTAGGGGGAGGTGTCCCTGAGAAACAGGAGAAAACAGAGGGTCTATACAAAACTGGCAAATAAAAGCAGAAATAAGAGGAATATAAGACTCTGTTCCAAAAATGACCATAACATACCAGGAAAAATCTATAAAGACAATCTGTTCAAGTACTCATGGTTTTAAAAAATGGGGGAGAGAGATAACGATCACTTATACAAACAAATGAGGAGTTACAACCATGACAAACACTGCAAAAAGGAAGCATGTTGTGCTACAAAAGCCTAAATTAAGGGGGTGTAACCTGGGCAAAAAGGTCAGCAGAGGCTTTCTTGAACTGAGACCAAAGGATTCATAGGAGATAAAACCAAGAACACAGATCTGGGTGGAGAACAGCAGGTGAAGAGGCCCCCACAGTCAGGGTCCATGGAGCCCTGGAGGAGCGGAAAGGAAGTCGGTGTGTCTGGAATCCAAGAGCGAGAGTGAAAGAGAACTGAGGAAGACAGGGACCTGATCGTGCAGACTACGGTCTGTATCCTGCGAGCAGTGGGGACATAAT
This sequence comes from Ovis aries, assembly GCF_016772045.2. NCBI lineage: Eukaryota > Metazoa > Chordata > Mammalia > Artiodactyla > Bovidae > Ovis > Ovis aries. The sequence goes on along the minus strand of NC_056058.1, from coordinate 51,621,095 downwards.
GAAGGGTTTCAAGCCAGGGGAGGGACAGGGTTCAGCCCTGGGCTATTCCAGGGCTCCCACAGAGAGGGGCCTCATCTCACAGCGTAGAACTCAGGGTACTGCCTTTCACCACACACAAGCCCTGTCTCCACAAGGACGCAGAAAATCTGCTCACATCTCCTGGACTGAAGTGAAAAGAAAAGTGGGTACTTTCAAAGGAAAATAACTCAAATGCAAAGAAGGAAGCAGAGAAAGGGTGGATAAAGAGCATGTTAGGAAAAGAAAACACCCTATCACCTATTTAAGTTTATCTCCAGCTCCTAAGAGAGCTTTACATAAACAGGTAACACACTGACATCACATGTTTCTCCTGTATAAATTAAGAAGGTATCACCTCTGGACAGCCAGTCTTCATGTCTCCTCCACCCTGAGGCTAAGGAAACAGAGAGGTGTCATGAAAAGCCATTATTTTATATTTATACATTATTATTCTATTTGATTTGCCTCAGAATCAGGAGATGCCAGCTCCAGAATCAGGGTGTGAATACTGGCTTTAGTACTCACTGATCATATGATCTTAGAAATCACTTTCTCTCTCTAATCTTCAATTTCCTCTTTTGTAAAGGAGGAAAAATGGATCAAACAGGATGAGAAAGGACAATATTTTAGAAAATGTAAAACATAATATAAATATAAGTAATTATTACTAGAAAAATGATTTCATATAATACCAAGCTCCCAATATAGCAGCCTCTGTGTCAGCCTCTATTTTCTGTCCCAAAAAGTTTATATACTCTAATACATATAAACCTCTTCACAACTCAGTGAGGTGTTTCCTTTTATCTCACTAAAGTCTAAGGAGTTCGAATCACTCACCATAATTGGTTTCTGCCCTTCATTTTTAAGTGTGGTAAGAAAGGAGTAGAGAAAATACAAGATAGTTCCTTCACTCCAGGTTTAGGAAAGCACCAGATAAACAGTCCCAAAAGAAATGTGAGAGAATAACTCAGTGAAGTTGATTTCTAGAAGGACTAGAAATTAGAAAAGAACTATGACTTGGTCTAAGAAAGGCAGACCTAACCCTATTTCCATTTCATGATAATAAGTGACTCCCATTAACAGAGATTGTTAATATTCCTTCTAACTCTATAATTCTCTATGTTTGATCATTTCACATGTCTATTTTCCTGCGATTATTTATAAGTCAACTCTACCCCTAACAGGAAACATTAAAAGTGCCTTGACTTTTTTTTATGCTTTGATACAAGGAAGGACAGAGATGCTGACCAACTCCAGTGTTGTGGCCTAAGAAAAAGAAAGTCAGGAAGAGAAACTGCAAGTGGCAGAGAGCAAGGGGGCATCTTGGGGGAGCAGCTAACAATAATGACAACAGTGTCACACATCACTGACCTGGGCAGTCTAACCTCAAAGCCAGTGCTCTTCACCTCTACACTGCAGTGCCTGCATACATGCAAGCAAACCCAACAGGATGTACAAAAATGCACCACAAAGAAGGCCATGGCTGGAATACTACAGAGGACTACCTTATCAACAGATCAGACACAGCTGAAAAATTCTTTACACTAAAGATAGAACCAGAGAAATATTCAGAACACAGTCCAGAGATTCAAAGAAATGAAAAATATAAATATTTTTATTAAAAGTATTTAAATATCTCCAGAAAGAGAAAATAGAAAGAATGGGGAGGAGGGGGAATTCAAAATAATAACTGAAAAGAATTTTTCAGAATTACTAAAAGACACCAATCTGCAAATCCAGAAAGGCCAAAATGCCTAAGCACAACAAATTACAAAAAAAAAGAAAAAAAAAATTCACAGAGAGGACCAGCATAAATAGAATACTGAAAGGAAAAAGAAGAAGATGTAATGTGCAGCCAGAGAGAAAAGACAGAACCTAAAAAGGCAATGTAGACAGACGGAGCGCTCCCGGAGGAAAGGTGAACACTGGGGCACGGCAAGGCACTCCTAGCAGCAGTCACCCCACAAATGCAGCCTGGCACTTCTAATGATGGCCACAAGAATGTCTTTCACCCCACGTGCTCTTCAACGTGATGTGACTGTGCTGTTCCTCCCACCAAGACAGGGTCTGCATCCTCTCCCGCTGCAATGGGGTGAGCTCAGGTGGGCTTTTATAACTGCTTCAACCAACACAGAGGGCCAACGTAAGTCCAGATCATTAAAAGGCAATGCAGTGTCTCCTTTTGTTGCTGGAAGATTCACTCCTGAAAACGTTAGCTGAAAACGTTCCTGAGCCCGCCATGCTGAGGAAGCCCAAACCAGCCCACATAGAGAAGCCAGAGAACAGGACTTGGAACTATACACAGCAAAAGAGAAAGAGGGAAGAGAAGAAAAGAGAAGAGGAGGTCAGGAGAAAGCAAAATATCTGATCAGCCCAGAGTTGCTTCAAACCGTTATGATCCAGTTCCAGTCACTATCTGATTGGAACCATTTGAGAAACTCTAAGCCCAAACTTATTTTTTTTTATTTTGCTGACTAAGGTCTGTCTAGTCAAGGCTATGGTTTTTCCTGTGGTCATGTATGGATGTGAGAGTTGGACTGTGAAGAAGGCTGAGCACCGAAGAATTAATGCTTTTGAACTGTGGTGTTGGAGAAGACTCTTGAGAGTCCCTTGGACTGCAAGGAGATCCAACCAGTCCATTCTGAAGGAGATCAACCCTGGGATTTCTTTGGAAGGAATGATACTAAAGCTGAAACTCCAGTACTTTGGCCACCTCATGCGAAGAGTTGACTCATTGGAAAAGACTGATGCTGGGAGGGATTGGGGGCAGGAGGAGAAGGGGACGACCGAGGATAAGATGGCTGGATGGCATCACTGACTCGATGGACATGAGTCTGAGTGAACTCCAGGAGTTGGTGATGGACAGGGAGGCCTGGCGTGCTGCGATTCATGGGGTCGCAAAGAGTCAGACACGACTGAGCGACTGAACTGAACTGAAGCCCAAACCACTTATCCACATGATCCCCAAAGTCCTTACCCACAGAAACTGTACGAAATAACTAAAATGATTGGTGCTGTTTTAAAAGTCACTAGATTTTTTAGTGTTCTGTTACAATAAATAACTGGAATAGATATCTGGAAAATTGAAATGATAGATAGATAACTGGAACATCTAAACTGCCGAGTGGCAGTCCTCTAGGTATCAGATGAAAGTGATGTATGGCAAAACCAATACAATGTTGTAAAGTAAAAAAATAATAATAATAGAAAATCAGTTTCACAGGATGAGGTCATCCAAGAATTTCTAGTATCTAAACATATTAACACATTTAATATTGCATATATGTGAAATACAAGAATCTGTCTTAATTACAGCTTCTAACACAGCTTATAACTAAAAATAATCATCTTATTTATCTACTTTATTCTGAAACTACTATATAAAAATGAAGAAAATTACAGTAAACATTGGAGGTTTTACTTCAAACATGCATTATACCCATCGTATGTTAACCAAGTAAATCAAACATGAAATTTAAAAATGAACTCACCCCCTTTCCTCCTGACTTTTGGTCAAATGGTACCATGGTGATTTGTTTAGAATCCCGTTGATATGTACAGTAATGCTTCACCCAGGAAGTTCCAAAGTGACCTGCAAAATAATACTCCCCATTAAACATCTCTACATGTCCACTGCATACTGGACAACACAGAACATGTAACTCACAATGCTCACCTATCCTTAAACTGTTTCTAGGGGCAATATATTCTCCACACCAGCTAGACAACCACAGGCAGAAATCTGATCTCACACGCTCGAAGTGAAACTAACCCAGGACTTTTCCCAAGGACCAAGGAAGACTTTTTCCCACTAAATGCTGCATCTGGTGGGTCTTAAAATATAATGGAAGTAGAGGTTCTCTGGGGAAATTAATTCATTTTCCCATCATCGATTCCCATCTGAAGCTTCCTTTCTCTCCCCTGACAGGAGTAAGATGACTGAATAAGAACATAGCGAGGCTCCTCAAAATGCCCGTCACTGTCCCCATCTGGTGCAATGACTTCATGCTTCCCACACAGCTACAGTGTGATCACGTGCACAGACATACAGGGGTTCTGACCTACTTTCAAACTCCTAATTTTTACTTCAGCAGAACTCAAGAAGATCTGAAAAGCAGACAAGGAAAACCCAGAGACACTAGACATGTGGAACAGAAGTAACTATAAATACTCAAATGTAATCTAAGTGTTTGTCCCTCAAAATTATCCCTCGGGAAAGAGGCAGGTGGCCTGAAGACAAATTCTTACAGTTTCTTATTTTATTGGTGCCTGCCCAATTACTTTATTTCAAAGTACTATTAGGGGAAAAAGGCATAATTGGCATTGTTAGCCTGCAAAGACCTCAATCAATATGAGTTCTGGATGCTTATAGAGATTGCATAGCAGATATGATTAAAAAAATAATGATAACATGAAAAAAGATTCAGCAGACACTTAATAGGTATTTTTCAGGGTATGAATACCCATTGCAAGTGTTGGATGTCACTTAATACACTTAAAAAGCAACGGAGTGTTTATATTGGAACATCAAGAACAAATGAAAACAGCAACTATTCTCATGTGTTTTTGTGGCTTAGAGAATAAATTCCAGTGATGGCACAAAGATTTCAAAAGTGCTGTGTATGTAGTTTCTGCTTCTTACAAGCCTTAACAAGCTCATACCTGTAAGAATAAGGGACATAAAACTCTTATCACAACTGATACTCCAACTTCAAATCCCATTCCTACACCATTGTCACCAGGGAACAATTTTATGCCCAAGCAAGTTTCTGAGCAACCACTACACAGAATAATCACTGTAAGTATTTTGTTTCATAGGAAACTTCTAGGAGTGAAGACATTTAACAATCCTAATCAACAGTGCCCAGATAGGAGACTATAAGAAGAACTATCCATTAAAGAAAAACAATGCCCTGTCTTTAATCTCTAGTACTGCATGCATGAATTAAGTCTGGGAGTGCTACAGCCCAGTGCATAAATCTGAGTCATCATTGAAAACCCTATGTTAGCAGCACCTAGCATTTCTTTCGTGACGTCCTATGGGCAAGTCAATGGCCCTTCTCCCTGGTTTGTAAAGTGAGCTTTTGTTTCTACTTTTCACAAAATTTAATTGTTGGAATGACAGGAGTTGAAGTGAAGAAGGAAAGGGCCAAAGTCATGGTAGTTTAGGCCTTGCTGAAACAAATCTCAAAAACAACTATTATTAGGTCTACCAAAGGATATTACTATAAAGTCTGGTCAGTTAGACCTCTCCAAGGCCTCTACACCAAGGCTATGGTATGTAAAGCTGTACTGAGGGTATACAGGAACCTCAAGAGTAGAGTGACACCAAGAGGAGAGGTGGCACCGCAGAGTCTATGAATTCCGGGTTGCAACAGGATTCCAGTTACACAGAAAACACAATATATCACTAGGAGATAGACAACACCTGTGGACAGCATCTTTTCCCTAGAAAGCTGAACTATAAAGTCATTCTCCTTTGACCAAATAAATGTTCCATGTCAGGCACTACTGGATACACCCTCAGCTCCTGAGAAAAAAGGCATGAGTACAGCCACGCGGCTGGTTGGCCTGGCACTCACGTTTCTCCTGGACGTAGAGGTACCCTTCCATAGTGTAAGGACTGATGGTCTTGTGCTCGAGGGGATTCTCCTTCATCTTCTTCATCAGGGATTCCACCTCCGACCTGGTGCCTTCAAAGCGATTTCTTGTCTAGAATGAAAGGAATTTTATCCAAATCAATGAAATGAAACCCTCTTTGTTTCTCCAACACTTCAGAGTATCAAGCTACAGAATCCCAGATCTAAAACCAAGTGAGAAATGTTCAGCTATCAAAAAATAAGGCAAATGTTCACTTTATTGAAGTATATTTTGGCCTGAAAGCCCTATCCAAGAATGACTCTCAAATTCTAGGGACCATCAAAATCACATGGGGAACCAGCAGGAAATGCAACTGACCAATCCTCACCTCCAAAGATAAACTCATCACCTCTCAACCCAGAAACGTGCGTTTCTAGCAAGCGTCCCAGCAACTCTGAGGCAGAGGGCCCACAGCAAGACAAGCCCTCCACCAGCCTCTAGGACAGAGATGCTCTCACGCTGGCTGTTTGCTGACAGCTTCCTCCTCAAATGCCACTGTTCCATGTAAGGTTCCCGCTCCCCCAGGACAGCCTGCACCACAACACAGGGCAGCCCAGGGACCACTGCAGCTCCAGGGGGCCTGTGCCATCAGCTAAGGCCGCACAACTCCTCGCTCTGCAGGGCCTGCTGCCCTCAACTCTCTCACAGGCGTTTTCACCCACACTGCCTCCTGGGAACCTGCTCTGTGTAAATCTCCGCTTCAGAGCCTGTCTTCTGAGAAACCCAGCCCAACAGGAGGCCATACTTCGTGAAAGCTCGTTCAAGACCCTGCAACTTCCTGTTCTCAGAGGCACCACAGGGAACAATGAGAGCTTGGGCTTCCAAAAGCATACAGTCCAACCCACTCGGATACACCTGGGTTTATTTTGACACAGGATCACCCAGAGACAAAGTGCAGACTAATGTGATCACATTAGGGAAGAAAGGGGTTTAGTCCTAGTGAGACTGATCAGAGGCCTAAGCCAGATTCTGTGCACCCAAAGGTCCTGCTGCTTACAATCTGGGAAAGGAGATTGGGAGTAAGGCACACTGACTTGGATTTCCTCACCAAGAGTTGAACAAGAGCACATCCTTTGAGCTGGAGGCCAGCATGTGCTCCCCACCCCCTACCTCTGAATACACAGTCTAGTGTTTCAAGTGGCCAGGCAGCTGGACGCACAGAAGGGAGGCCAGGCGGGGTTGGGTGGGGCTGGAACTTCCACTGCCAAAGGAAATCCTGATGTTGGTGCTACAGATTTAAAACATAATCAGCAGCAGCACTTCCGCGAACAGAAATAACAGAGCTTTGAAATAACAGAGGTGAGGATGAGCTCTGGGACCACCAAGCACCCTGGAGATGACTGCGCTCTGCTGCCCTCTGAACCCAAGCAAGATCCATCCTCCCCATCTGCATTCCCATCCATTTACGCGATCTCTATGCAACCAGACCCATGTTTTGTTTCTTCCTTCCCTTAACAAGGGAAAGGAAGCCCATCCCCTCGCCCACTCACGTTCTGTATGCTGATAGTCAACTGTGTCTTGAAGTCATTGAAGTCCTTGGCCAGTTCATAACCATGGTGATAGAAAGTGAAGAGTCCTTGTAGGAATGCCAGTAGCTGTAAAGGGAAGACCTCACATAAGCAGGTTCAAGAGGTATTATGGAGCTGTATCTGAGTTCCCAGCCCTGCTCTGAACATAATATAATGACAAGGTAATAATAATGACTATCATTTACTGAGCTCTTCTTACATGCCAGGCACTTGGGACTTCATATGTCCCATCTCGCTGAATAGTCCTAACAGTAGGATTCATTTCATAGGTTGTTATCTCCATTTTAACAATAAGGAAGCAGATTCAGAGAGGTTAAGTAACTTGCCCCAAAACACACAGTATATAGCAGCTAGGATTTGAAACCAGGCCTCCTTGGCACCAACACCCAAGCTCATATCCTGTGAGCCCCATCACCTCCTAAGAAAATCACTTCTTCAGAAACCAAAGACGAGGGGTCCCACTCAGTCTCCTCCTATTAAATTCATTACATCAGGTTATCATGCAAAAGGATGTGGTTATACTGATAACCGACAAAGAAGAGAGAAAAGGAAGCTGGTGTGTCCTGAGTCTGCAGCCTAACAGGCAAAGTTATATAAAAAAAAATCATCAAGATTAGACTCCAGTTCAAGTGTGTTTCTGCACTTGCTATAAATTATCCAAAAGTCAACACTCTGGACCCTTTATTAAAATAATCCCATGTTCCCACATTTTCAGTTAAGATGGTTTCCCTAAATTCTCATTTAAAGTGCCTTGGGCTAAAAGGTAAGGGCATTCCTTGTTTAGTCTTGTCTTTAGTGAAGAGTGAAAACATCTGTTCACCATGATTCTCACAACAGGCCTTCATATACTTAAAACCACTAATGTCCCCAGCCTGAGCCCCTGCCAGCCTTCACTTCTCCAAGCAAAATAAACGAGTGTCCTGCCGTCTCTCCTCTCGTAACGCATATGGAACCTCATTGCTGTTACGCTTCCTGGCCCCTTCCCAAGCTCTACATATCCTGCCTCGGTCCCATATCGCAAGCTGAAAGGATTATAACTAAAGCCTGAACAGGGTTTAGAATAACCAGGACCTCAACTTTATCACAGCTCAATTCTACTACATTTGGAGACCAGCCCCAATTTAACATGAACTTCTCGAAGCTGACTCACATCGTTTGAGTTGTTCCCTCAGACCTGCCTCAAACACGTTATATCAAGACTCAGTTGCATCACTTTATACTGTTGTGTTTAATCTTCTAGTCCTTAAATGAACACACCTTTACTTATTAAACACAATCTCACTCTGTTTCACCTAACTCCCCCTTTCTGAGAAGCAGCCTTAACGATGAAAGTAAAGGAGACCTTTACACTTTGCCTGTGGCAGGAATGGTAAACACCAGGGTGTATACTGACCTGTCTTCAGGCAACGCCACATGTCCAGCCCACTTTAAAGAGCTTTACACTGGAAAGTCAGACAAGGCCCAGCTCATAACAACATGGTCCCTTGACTTCCTGTTGCCATTGTCCCTGGAGCATCTGTTCCCTTACATCTTCACAGGAGGTAAGCAACAGGCATTGCTGGCTCCTCTGGCTAGAAACACATCTAGGGGCACCATTTATACATCCCTAACCTAAATTAAGGAACAGGGGGTAAGCCACAGAGAGTCACCAAGGGCTAACAATGAATTCTTTTCCTCAAGATGACCATAGTCTCTGGACGTCCTCTATGTAAAACCCGTTTCTGTGAAGAACGCCCATACTTTTTCTTCTAAACAGCTCCAGGAATGGAGAAGGAGGGGCTGCTGCGCCAAATCTAGCGCCATATTCACAAGGACAGCTGTCCTTCCTTATGTCTCCCTCCCTGTCATCCTTGAATGCTGCTGCTCCATCAACTTTTCCAGGGCACTGAATCACCCTCTACTGGAGAATAATGCAGAAGATAAGCAACTGATGCTCAGGATATTCCTCCTATTAACTCTGAGTTATCCTTCACTTAAAATCAACAGGGCCTCTCTTACTCAGGGTAATTATCTCAAACAGCTCACTAAGATGTCACCTGCATGTACACACAAGCACTCCAAAGGCAGAGGGCTGCTGATATTTATTTTGGTTTTCACTTCCTTTGGTATCATGCCTGGTTGTCCATTTTTCTACAGGAAATGATGCCTTAAATATTGTTATCTTTGGACCACTTCCCTTCCTTCTCCCCTCACAGCATCTTTCCTCCCCTCCCCGACCTCCCACACACTGTATGCATCTCTGAACCTGTGACCCATGGGAAACGAAAGTCCACTGCTCAGGGGTGGGCAAGGCCCACAGAAAGACTCCAGAGAAGAAAGGATCTGTCCGCTTCAAAGAAACGCTTCTCCTCACACAGAGAGAAGTGCTGCTGTGGCCTCACCTGGTTATTAGGTAAGAGAAGCCGCATGTGCACCCAGGCTCCTCCCTGGACACCAGACACACCACCACAGCACAACAAAGGAAATGCCCAAGAGCGACCTTACCACTCTCCCCTTCCCTTCTGCCCCATCCTTGTTTTCCTCTGAGAATTACTATAAGAAAAATCTATTTTTATTTCCTAGCTGATTACATAGATTAAAAAAAAAAAGAAGAACAAAAACCTAACTGCTTTATTAGCAATGGTTGCATTGTTCTGGACTCTGTGATAAATTTGTTTCCATTCATAGAACAGGTTGAATTTTGCCCCTCTATATCCAAAAGATATGAAGTCTGAACCCCCAGATTTCAGAATGTGATTTTCTGTATAAATAGGATCTGTACAGTGGTAATACAGTGAAAATGAATCCATTAGGCCCTAATTGAAAATGACTGGTGTTCTGAAAAACCGGGGGTGTGGGAGGGTAGAGTTTGGACATAGTAACAAACACAGAGAGAAGACAGACGTGTAAGGATGAGGAACTGAAGTGACTTGTCTATAAAGCAAGGAATGCCAAACACTGCCAGGAAAGCACCAGAAGCCAGGAAGAGGAAAGGAGGGATTAGTTCTCTAAAGGTTTCAGGCGGAGCAGGGCCCTGCTGACCTGGATCTCAGACGTCTATAGCCTCTGGAACTATGAGTCGGTACACTTCTGCTGCTCTGAGGCACCCAGTTTGTAGTACTTTGTTACAGAAACCATAGCAGAAAAATACAGCTACTAAGAACCATTCATGCACACAGTGAAGAGAAGGGCTGCCGGCAGAGAGATAAAAAGCTGGGCTGGGGAAGCCAAGTAACTCCCTGTAACTCATCCTTAACCTATTGGCACACTGGGCCACGGCAAAGACTGAGATCATCTATGCAGCTGATTTAGCACAGGAGTGCTGGCGGGGCCACTCAGCAAGAGAGACAGATGCAGGCCGGTGTATCAGAAGAGACACTGAGCTGATGGGGTCGCGACAGGATGCCACTGACCAAAGAGAAAGAAGGACAACCTGCAATGGGGCAAGAGCTGTGAGAAAGGACAGAAAGGCAGAGCACTGAGAAATACTCAGGAGGCGAAACTCAGAGGCTGCAGAGCCTGACAAATGTGTAGACTGAGTTCTCGGCAGCACAAGGTAACCGCCAATTATGAAAACTCAGGAAACAGACGGAACGAGGCTTCACCTTCGGGAAGCCATTAAGTCATTATCTATGATCCCAATCTCCAGAACATTTAGTATCTCAACAATAAAATTAAGGTTTCCAGGGCACAAAAAAATAGAGGATTTAGATCCCAGAAGGCTGACTTTGCTTCCTTGGCATACTAACATTTTGTTTTTCTAAAGGTAGGTAACATCTTGGTACTTGAAGTTACTTTTCAAGAAACAAATGAACATAGTTGATGTGCATGGAGGTTCCCTGAATGGCTGCAAGATTCCCTTGACTGAAACCAACTCAACACATGAACACTTATACCAGGCACCCCAACAATTTAGTTCAATTGATTTTTTGTCGGTTTCCTTTCCACCTGCAAATAGTCAAATGCTGTTTCAAATAGAAATTAAGAGTCAGACCATTACAGCTCTGCCATTTACTAGGTGTGACCTTGCAGAGAGGTAAATAAACATGCTTCAATTTCTTTATCTGAAAACAAAAACAGGACCTACCCTCAAATAATGATTGAATGACATAATGTGGCAATGCACTTATTAGTTACACAGAACATAACAGAGTTTCAGCTGATATCAAGTGTTACGTTCTTCTGTACAATCTAGGCCAGTAGTTTAAACTTTAATGTGCAGCAGAATCACCTGGAAGGCTTACAAAATGATGACTGGATCCCACTCCCAAATTTCAGGTATGGGGTACAGCTTGAGAAGTTTTATTTCTAGGACTTTGAGAACTACTAATCCAGTCAGTAGCTTTTTTGCTATATGACTCTCTTCTCCCTACTCACAGCTCCAGCCACTCACCTGCTTGTCTACTAGTATGCTCAGAAACAAGAACTTCTGTGGAAAAGTGAAGGTTACGTATCTATATCCAACCTCTCAGCCAACTCATTTTTTTAAAAAATATTTATTTATTTGGCTGTGCTGGGTATTAGTTGTGACATGCAGAATCTTAGTTGAAGTATGTAGGATCTCTAGTTGCGGTATGTGGAATGTAGTTCCCTCAGGATCAAACTCAGGCCCCCTGCATTGAGAGTGCAGTGTCTTGGCCACTGGCCACTCGACCACTGGCCACTCAGCCGATTCTGACACGAGACCAGACATTTTTTCATTAGCTTTCCAGGTGCCTCACTTTATGAACTCAAAAACATCTGCAATCCACAATGGTTTTCTACTTTTTAAACCCCTCTGTACATCCTGTCCAACCTGGCACTCACCTGCATGCAACTTTGGCTAGCTCGTTACTATATATATTGCTTCCCCAAGGAGGCTGTGAGCTCCTTGGACAGAGCAGCTGGGTTGTCAGTATTTTCTATGTATTCAGAAAAAAACGCTTTAAGATTTATCAAGACTGTATTAAACAAAGCAGACCCTGTTAACACTGCCACTTGACTCATTCACTCTTTTAAGGAGACCCTGGATGGCCAGGGGTCGTCTGACCCTCTGCCTCAGAATTTAAAAAAAAAAAAAAAAAAGCTGTTAACTGGGTCCTAATAAGCAACTATATAATAACTGGGTATTAATTAGGTTAGCACTTTCCTGGTGGCTCATAAAGAATCCACCTGCAATGCAGGATATGCAAATTCAATTCCTGGGTCGGGAAGATCCACTGGAAAAGGGCATCGCAACCCATTCCAGTATTCTTGGCCTGGAGGATCCCGTGGACTGAGGAGCCTGGTGGGTTATGGTCCACAGGGTCGCAAAAAGTCAGACACAACTGAAGTGACTGAGCACACACACACACAATTAGGTTAGCTCTATTCTAAGCATCTTACCTGGATAAACTCAGGTAATCTCCCTAACATCTTTACAAATGGGATTGTTGTACCTATTTTGCAGATGAGAAAACTGAGGCCCACAAAATAGCTTCCCAAGAACAGGCACCTGGAATATGACTGAGCCGAGATTTAAAAGCAGGCAATCTGGTTCTACACCATCATTGACAATGATGCTACACTGCCTCTCAAAAAGCTCAAGACACTGATATATTACACTAGAATGCCAGGAAACAGAAAGGTAAATCCTTACAGATTTCTTTTTAAAAAGAGGAGAAAGGAAGGGAGGAGGAGGAGGAAAGCTCACATAGATGAACAGAGTCATCCAGCTGAGACCAGCCTAGACCAGATGAGCCCCACAGATGTGTGAGAAACATCTACTGTTATATAAGGTTTTATGGTTATTAGTTACCCAACAAAAGCTAACAGATACAGTACCCGATTTACTATATGGAGAAATCAAAATGAACAAGGAAAAACACCTCCAAAAAACGGGGTGGGTCAATTAAAATGCAACTCATCAAAATCAGGCATTTATAAAATAACATCAATTAATCTGTACATAAAGGTTATTAGAATCATACTGCTGTTTTTCTATAGAAATTCTAGCAAAAGCAAGTAAAAATGCCAAAGGCTAATTCTTCATGACAGCATTTGAATTCCTGCCCCAACCATGAGAGATGAGACTGTAATTGAATGGCTGGTTTTAACACCTCTGGGCCCCAAGCAGGGAAATCAACAAGCTTGCTTTCTCTGACAGATGGCTTCCCCATCTCACAGATTCTGCAGAAAGACAAGGATTTTGAGATCTTGGTAGAGATCACTGCTAGAAAGGAAGATATCTCTAAAATTTCCAACATTCAAGTAAGACTGAGGTAATTAACAACTCTGAAGAATTTGCCAGATGACATGGCTGGGAGGAGATCCCAAGAACATAACAGTTTCTGCAAAGTAAAAGACAGAAGCATCAGATTCCAAGACCAGAGTCTTAAAATCACCTGCCAGTCTACACACCTAAAAAGCACCCCCAAAGTCTATAAAATAGAAAGGGGGCACAAAACACTCTTGACCAAAAAGGGAGGTCATTTTCTTTCAGTTTCTTATAATTTTATTATTTACTAAAGAAAATCACTCTTTCTTAAATTTAGGTAATCTTATTTGTAAAGAGATTCAAGGCTTAGGTCTAAATCAGAGACTGCATCTGGCTGAAAAGTTCAAGATCTGCAAGTCTTAAATTGAGGCCCATGTGCTCATTTGGTGTCTCCATGGATTCTGAACACTAGTGCCACAGCAGAGTAAAGCAGTACCACGTCTCCACGAAACCACAACCACACTGGGGTGGCCGAGGCTATGGACAGACTTGTTCCCACACTGCAGCCCTACATGCCCACTGGGATGTTCCACCCAAGTCCAAACCCCATCACAGTCTCTTCAGGACAATGCCTCCTGGTTATAACAAGCCTAGAGTGAGACATTGCTTCCTATCCCATCTTTTTAATACATGCCTGGGATAAGAAGGGGCTTTGAACTTAGGGGGCAAAAAGAGAAAGGTTTCCTTGGGTTGTTATCTTTGGGTTATTTGTGGGAGAAAGGAAGCAGGGTCGAGGGTGGGGGCTCAGGAGCAGGCAGAGGAAGAAGAAAAGGTTAAGGGGTCATCACTATAGTTTGCAAGATGAAAACCCCTCCCCTCCCTTACTCTGACTTGGAAATGAATCAGCCCAACCCAACCTAACATAGATGAGGGAACCGTTGCTGAACATTCTACTTGCATGTCTTTGGCTGCACTGGGAAGAATCCAGGGTAGCCAGATGACAGCACTGTTACTAGCAGAAGGCACAGCATCAGGGCTGGTCAGTCTCTTCATTAACAACTTAAAGCATTTCAAAATCTAGGTAACTGGAATGAGTGGTAGGGATGAAAGTCTGGGTACACGGCAAAACCCTGAGCATCTACTTACAGGCTCCACGAACTCAAACATCTTCCTCTCTTGGACTTCCTGCACCTTGAAGACATACTCCAGGGATACTTCATAGAAATGCTGCCGGACCAGGTCCACTTGGCTGTCTGCCTACAAGCAAGATGGGATTTCAAAGAAAAAGCAGGTCACTATCTGAGGAGAGGATTCAGTAAGCAGCTCCCCACCCCTACCCCCACCCCTCACCAAGAAAAGATCTCCAGAGATGGTTTTTAAAAACAAATCCAGTAGCATGAAGCAGAAATCAGAATAATGTTCATGGTTACCTGAGCGCTAAGTCTGGGCCAGGCACCGTGCCCATAGCTGTACATCATTATCGTATTCAGTCCTCATAAATTTTAGTTATTTAACCCTCATTATAATCCTAAAAAGAAGATAGCATCCTTACCCCTAACTTACAGGAAGTAAATGAAATCGGCTAACATTAACGAACCTGACAGAGTTGGTACAAGACAGAGCTGGGACTTCTGTCCTGGCTGCTCTTTCTCCAAACCTCTAGACTCTACCACCTTCCCACAGTGGGGCAGACCTACGTTCCATGAAAGACGGAATTTTAAAGAGAAAAAGAAAACGTGCAGGACCATCCTCGTCCGATCCACCCTAATGAACAAAACAATTTGATAGGGGACAGGAGACCTCAGAACAGAACATTTTCACTCATCCCAAACACTTTCTTTGGACAAGGATGAACTACTAGTTTACAGTGTAATTGGGCTTCCCTGGTGGCTCAGCAGTAAAGAATCCACATCCCTATGCAGGAGACCTGGGTTCCATCCTTGGGACAGGAAAAATCCCCTGGAGAAGGAAATGGCAACCTACTCCAGTATTCCTGCCTGGGAAATCCCATGGACAGAGGAGGCTGGCGGGCTACAGGCCACCGGGTCGCAAAACAGTCAGATACACTTACACGAGCAGTTGGATTTGTCCAGTCCCTGCAGTCCTTGATTTCTCGAAGTGCAAATCCAACACACTTACACCAGGGACCCACCTACTTTCCCCAACTCCCCCCAAATCCTGGATGAACAACAACAGCAAAGCAGAGTAATTACCTTGCTCCCTCAAAGCCTCACCTCCCACTCTTGCAGGTCGTGAGACCTGGAAAGACCCACACCTGGTACAAGTAGGCAGCGATCTGGGATCCAGAACCCAGGGGAGAAAATCACTGTGTGGAGCGGCAAGAAGCTGTGCTGAGAAGTGCCTCAACCACCACTACCAAGCTCTTACACTTTCAACAGTGTGGCGGAAGTCAATTCACTCTTTCCAAACAGATAATTACACTGAAAGCACATTTCAATGACAAAAGAAAAATATGATTTTTTAAAAACAAAAATGGATATCCTGCTAATAGGAAACAAAACACTCTTTTCTTTAGAAATAAAGGTGTCAGGTGTCATTCGATAACATACTTTACACAGACAAAGCTCCCAAAGGAGTATTTCTTTCAGCGTTCCATTGTCAAAGATTCCTGCAGAGCAAACCTGGGACAGATCTTGCACTTCATTAGGTATTGCTAACATATGGTATTGCTAACCTTGTATCTTAAGGACTTGGCAAAGTGTTCATTCATTCATTGGGCTGCACAGCTTAACGAGGAAAAGAGATAAATAATCGTGTAAATTAAAAAAAAAAAAATTTACAAACTCTGGAAAAGGACGAGGTGCTATGAAACAATCCAGAAGATCCATTCAAGTCTCCTGGTAGTGACTTCCTCCCAGGGCAACTTCCATATTAATACAGAGAAGGTCCCAGCTCCCTAAGTTTAAGTGCTGCACAAATCAACATAAAGGGCTAAGCCTGTGGGCGTTTCCTAAACCTCCAAGCCGGAGAGCTGATGTCTGAGCACTGACTGAGCTTCATGTGGAGGACAGAGTTGAAAAAGTGCTGCACTAACCCCCTCTCCAGGGTGGTCAGCAAGAGTCTGCACACTTCTGTCTGGGCTCCTGCCAGCTAAGGCCTGTAAGCCCCCGCAGTTCTTGATTTCTCGTAGTGCAAATCCAACACCTTTACACCTAGGGACACATCTACTTCCCCTGACTTCCCCCACAACCCAAATACATCCTCCCTGCTCGGGCTAGCCAAGTGAGACTGCAGCAGAAAAAGGGCGCTTCTGAAAAGCCACAAGCTAGGCCAGGCTGGAGCAGGCAGGAGGAAAGTGCTCTGAGAAGAGAAGAGCGCAGCATCAGTGAGAGCGCCAGGAGAGCGACCGCTTGGGTGGGAATCGCAGTGCCATCATTTTCTAGCCGGTGGGACCTGCTACAGCCACATATCCTCTCTGGGTCTTTTCCCCGTACCTGGAGACTGGGGCTGGTATGACTTGCCCTTGCTCTGAGCAGAGCTGTTTAGAAGAGAAAATGAGTTAAAGGACGTGAACTATTTGAAAACCAGGATGCGTTCCATGTACACTGAGTGTTACCACCAGGGAAGTGGAAGCAGATGGGCTCCAAGCCCTGCTCCTACCCTAAACCAGCCACATCTTCTTGGGCAATGACAGTCCTCTCCTCACTGGCCTCTCTGCTTTCTTTCTCTGCCCCCACAATCCGATCTCTATCCAGCAGCCGGAACACTTTTCCTAAAATCTCCATCAGATACTTTCACAGCTCCTTCAGTGCCTCCCCTGGCCCCTACTATGGTCTGAAGACCCTGAGGGGCCAGCCCACCGCTCTCTCTCTCCCTCAACCCCTCCCTCTCCTGTTCCAACTGGGGCTTCTAGCCACCCTCCAACACTCCAAACTCTTTCTTTCCATGCAACCTCTGCACTTGTTGTTCCATCTGCCTGAAAAAACCCCTCTCCCTAGACAGAAGTTCGATTTTTTTGAACTTTAATGCATACGGAGAAATACCTTTGCCACATAACTCAATAAACGTACGTATATGATTAGACACAACGCACTTCCGTCTTTCTCACTCTATCCCAGCCTACTCTACTCTATTTCATGATCCAGTAACTCAGATCTTATGACACATACACAATTTAAAGAACACTGTTCTAGCTTTTAACCCATGTTGCTCCTTTTTTTCCCCCGGTCTCAATTCAAATGTCCCCTCTTTAGAGAAGCCTGCATTGACATTATTTTAGGAAGGTTACCCCGAGGAGTCTATATCCTATCTCCCAATTTATTTCCTTATCACTACATGAAATTCTCATTTATTCTTCTCTTTTTTCATGTACTGCCTAGTAGAATATAAAGTCAATGAGAGTAAGGACCTTGTTCCACTTGTCCATTTCAGATCCCAGAAAGGGGCCTGGCCCATAGCAAACATTCTGATGCTTGAGGAACAAAAGAATTGATCTCTATGTGAACACCAGTGATCCAGCACTGAGAAGAAAAGTAAAACAGAATGCATTTCCAATGGAAAAGGAAAAAAAAAAAAAGAAAAGAAATCCCAAGTGGAATGGTATGTTTCTCCTGCCAGTGACCCTCTTATCTGGGCCACTGAATTCACCCACATCCTTAGCCGCTGCTACAATGGAATCAGAAGCCGGATTCCAACCCCTGAGCAGGCAGCTCTTCTGTTACTCAAGAAGCCGTCAATCTACCAGCTTGTCTAAGACCCACCAACCACTCTCTGCTTCCTGGAAGAGACACATTCTCCTAGATTGTAAGTTCTTACCATTCATTTCACTCCCCACAACACACTTAACTCCTGAACAGACTTTTCACAGAAGCATCCAATGAATAATTTGTCCAAGGAATGATTTCTTAGAAGCCAACTTCTGAGCCACTGAAGACACTGACATTTTAAAGCCATCCACTAGATGGCAGCATCGCTTCACATCACTACCCTGTTATTTCAGCCACCAGAGACAGGGGATGGGCTAGAATTTACAAGTATTCAGGTCAGACCTACAAGCAAGGAACAATTCTGGATCATCAAAGAAAATAGATTTCATTATATGTGTAGTAGGAGATTAATAAGATTGTTAAAAGTTTATTTTTTAATAAATGGGAGGGAAATCATCACTAAATAGCTGGAAGACATTGAGCAAATCACTTGACCTCTGCAAGGACCTCAGTTTCTGCAAATGGAATTCTAAGAGGTTTAACCAGAGGATCACCAAGGTCCCTCCTGCTCCCCGCTTCCATTAGCTTGACACTCACATTAAATAACAATGGCTGGCAGGCTGCCCAGCAACATCCTTCCCTTCCAAGATGGAGAGATAAGAGCTTACTGGGTTAAGGGAAAGGTCTCCAGAGTCAGGAGCCAGGGTTCAAATACTTGCTGACTAGCAATGGGCAGGCTATTTAACATCTTGGAGCATCAGCTGCCTCCTGTGTAAGAGAGAGGGAATCCATCTGTACCTCATAGGGTGGTTGTGAGAAGTTGAGCAGATTCCATGTGAAGTGCTGGTACATAAATATGTATTCAGTAAACACCCACCACTATTATTCTTGCTGTTGCTACTAAAAATATTATCATTATTATTCATTATTATATCATTATTACTTCATTATTATTATGAGATTTTTATTCAATTTAACTCAGCTAAGGTATACAAAGCAGTGCTTGAGAAGAGACCAGGACTTTCAACAAAGACCCACAGCCCAATCCTTGCCTTCCAAGTACTTAGGAAGTTTGAATGGGTAAAAGACAAGGACTGTAACCACAACAACAAAAAGACAAACCATAATGCAAAAATATCCACTAAGATAAACACTGGCAAAGGCAGAACTGCAGATAGAAAGCTTGCCCTCCTCCCCACTACGTTAGTGACTAATCCCTAGTGTGACAGCATTTGGGGTGGAGCCTGTAGGAAGTAATTATGAGCTTAGAGTCTTGAGCATAGAATCCTTTTTTTAAAGTCTTCATTAAATTTGTTACAATGTTGCTTCTGTTTTATTTTTTGTTTTTTAGGCCAGGAGGCATGTGGGATCTTGGCTCCCCAACCAGGGATCAAACCCACACCTCCTGCACTGGAAGGTGAAGTCTTAACTACTGGACCACCAGGGAAGTCCCTTGTAGAGTTTCTACTCAAGTTGCCAAGGAGACTCACTCACTCTACCAGGACACAGTCAGAAGACAGCCATCTGTGAACCAGCAAGCAGGCCTCACCAGACACCAAATCTGCCACCGCCTGGATCCTGGACTTCCCAATATCCAGAACTGAGAAACAAGTTTCAGTTGTTTATAAGCGACCCAGTCTATGGTATTCCATCACAGCAGCCGGAACATAAGGCACCAGGAAGAATGCCATCCAATGCTAACAGGGGAGGGGCAGGAACAGGCCAGTTATGGGGATAATAGTTTACATTTGTGTAGCAGCTGTGATTTACCATCTCATACATGAAGTAGACAGGACAGGTGATTTATGAGTATTTTACGAAGGATCTAGAGCTCAGAGAGACCAAGTACTTTCCCAGGTCACACAGTCAACCAAGTGGTAGAGCAAGCCTTGAAAGAAGGTATCTGTCAGTCCAGCGTTCTGGTCCCCATACTGCTATCTCAGTTCAGTTCAGTCGCTCGGTCATGTCCGACTCTTTGCGACCCCATGGACTGCAGCACACCAGGCTTCCCTTTTCCTCACCAACTCTCAGAGCTTACTCAAACTCAGGTCCATCGAGTCAGTGATGCCATCCAACCATCTCATCCTCTGTCATCCCCTTCTCCTCCTGCCTTCAATCTTTCCCAGCATCAGGGTCTTTTCCAATGAGTCAGTTCTTTGCCATCAGGTGGCTGAAGTATTGGAGCTTCAGCTATCTCAGGAGGAGATGCTATTGGCATGGCCCTAAAGGAAAATGCGGGACTTGTCCCAGACCAACTCATCAGGATCCAAGCGTGGAGAGAACAGACTGGGAGGAGAAGCTGTCTCACTCTGGGGATGTCATACATGTGCACCTCCCAATACCAGTAGGTGCTAGAACAACTATTTACTCACTCATTCAAACAGTCACTTCAAAGCAAAGAGTTCTAAGCACACTACTTCCTAACTGGGATATGAAACAAATCCCAGTGGGGAGGGGAGTGGCCTCTACCATCTCCTGACTAATCCTGATCTTTCAGCCTTTAACCCCATCACCTTCATGTGAACAGAAGTACTGGCATGGAATTTGCTCTAAAAGAAAGGAAACTGAAGAATGCAGGCTCGCTCAGGAGCCACAGGGTCTCTTTTAGCACACACCTGAGACAGTTCAAGCAAATTTTTAAGAGTTAAGAGGATATTCATGTAGCCAAGCATGGAGTTACACTAGCGAACTGCCCTGTCTCTCCAAAACATATACCCCATCACCCTGAAAATCTCCATGAACTAAATAAAAATGGTCACAGCTCCAAGTTCACAAAGCCAACTTTTCTTTCCAAGTTAACCACTCTTTAAAAAGACTTTATGCAAAAACAAACAAACAAACAGGGGCAGATCAAAGAATTTACTTTTTTGAAACAAGGTAACCTCTGCACAAAATATATGAGACAATAAAATACTGCTTAAAAGAAAAAAATAATAATGTCAAGTAGCGGTTGGATTTTTTTTTTTTTTCATTTCACATTAAGGAAGGATGACCAAAGGGTTTCAGATACTAACATTTCAAATCAGTGATGTAAGGAGAAAGTCAAAAGGCAAGGTAAGGGCATACAGAATCAAAAGTCAAGGGTGAGAGAAACAGGAAAACAGATCTCAGTTTGAAAGGAGGAAGCACAGTCTAGTGATTAGGATGATTTTAACCAGCTGCATGTTCCTTGCCATGGACAGGATGGACAGCACACAGTGTGAGCTGCAGTTTGAGAAGGGACAAAGGCCACGTGGGCAGCAAGCATGGAAGGAGGGATGAGAATGAAGCTCCTGGCTTCTGAGGTCCCTGCCAACCCTAGGATGTTCCAGCAAAGAGTAACCAGCACATATCCACAGCACCATGGAAACATTAAAACACTTTATTCAGGACACTAGTAAAGTCTCTTACCTCCTGAAGCTGAGACTCTTTCTTCTTGGAAGACAAATTCAAGTGTTTTTCTAAAATGCCACAATACTTCTCTGTCTCCTTGTCATACTTCTTTTTGGCCTCCTGGCAAAAAAAAAAGAGGATAAGAGAAAGAAAAAAGAAAAATAAGATGTTCCAGGAATGAAAGCAACCCAGGGTCAGACTCTTCCTGTTGATCTTCACGGGTTAATCATTCCCTTAGACTCAGAAATGTGGCAGACCACCCAGCTCCTACTCTTCCAATAATGCCCATGAAACCAAACAACCACACATCAATATCCTGACCGCTCTGAGGGTCTACCATAGAGGAGCCACTGCAATACCAGAAACGAGGTAGACACCAGTATTTCATAGTGGCAGAGTCAGGACTCCACCTTCTAAAAACTTCAGTTGTAAGATAGAAATTTCTAGTTTATAACTCACAAGGATGTTCAAAGCCAAAGGAAGAAGGAAAGTTATCTGTAAAGCTAATCCCCAAACAGGAAGGTCTACATACACCTCAAAGGGGACAAGTCTGAACTAATGGTAGATCAAGCTTTAACCACGTTCAAAAAGCACTGTTTAATTTGGAGACCTAAACATCCTTGATGCAATAATATCACATATGGATCTTCAAGGTAAGGAATCATTCAAAACAAAGAAGATGTTATCTTCCCAGATGTGTTCACTGTAGCAGCATTTATAATAACCAAAAAAAAAAAAAGCAAGAGTAACATTGCTGCCTAAGAATAGAATTTGGGATAATTAAAATATGAGGTACTCAATACACATAACTTGGAAGGCTAGCTATCATATGGAAGGATGCTCACAATGTAATGAAAAGTAGTGACAGCATGATACAAACTTGTTGCATCCTACAAAGGATGTGTCTACCTGCAGACAAACATTAGGTGGGAAGGCACTTCAGTGAAAATACCTGAGATAGCAAATGGGATAATGAGTGATGTTTTCCTCCATTAGGGAGATGTCTATTATCCTATATGATTGCTTTCAAAATAAAAAATATATGTATGTAAACACTGTATTGCAAGTAATAATCCCTGCTCTCCCAAAGTCACTGAGTTTCTATTCCCTATTTTACAGATAAGAAAACTTAGATGCAGGAGGTTAACTTCTGTAAAAAGTTCCAGAGAGTGACAAGAGCTGGAGTCTGAGCCCAAGACAAGCTGCTTCTAAGCCCACACCTGGACATACTGTCGTAGGTGGTTTCTCTTCCCTCCACATTTCAGTGGGGATGGCAGGCAAGGGGGCTGGAGGAAGGTCCACCATGGCCTGATAAACAGGATCAAATGCACTAACTGGGTGCATCACTCCTGCTTTTGATTTTTGGGGATTCCACCGGAGATATTTTTCTGCAACTCCAAGGCTTATAAGAGGAGAAAAAAATGTTGTGGCCAGATAAGGAAGCTGAGACCTCTCTTCATTTAATGATGATGTAATGAGCAAACACTCTATGTAAGGATCCTTCAGGCACTGGAAATATAAGGCAGAAAAGGCCCCACCCTCATGGTGGGGGTGTTCAAGCAGAAGGAGAAACACAATTAACCAGGAAACAAACAGCACGATTTCAGACTGCCACAGGTCCATGAAGGGAACAGGGTGCAGCCCCAAAGATTCTTGCAGACAAATGTTCTGGAGAGGCCTCCCTGGGGAGGGGAAGTGTGATCAAAGCGCTGCTCACCTAGTGAGCGGGAGGGGACTGACACATGCAGCTGGCAGAACACCCAGAGCCTAAGCGTCACGGAGACGCCAAGAGACCATCACCTGAAGTGCCGACAAGCACCCGTGGCATCAGAACGTCATTCATCGGGTCAACGCCAAGACTCTAAGCCTCACAAAATGGGCAGAATCATCATTTATCCATTTGAGCTGGCATGCGTCCATTTCTACAAATCTGAATTTTGTTTGAAAGTCTTACATACATGAAAAAACATGTAAAAGCAAGTGGAGACAAAGCCAGAGGACACATTAATCCTTCAAATAGGAAAGGTATAGGCAAGACACTTGACTCAATGCTTTTCCTTCACAGAAATCTAGTGGCTTGGAGCTGCGGTTCCAACTCTGCTTAATACTCTTACAGCCCTTTCACCAGCCTTGTCGGCAACCCCCAAAAGACAACCCTGTGCCAGCACAGTCCAGCTGACCAGAGGTGAGAAGAGGCCTGGGAACATGAGTCATTGACATTCTGTGACTTTCTGGCAACTTGAGCCTCCACATTCCATGCTCAAGAGGACAGCCAGAGCTTAAGGGAACAGGAAGCGGTTCCTGTCCTGAGAAAACAGAAACAAGCTCTCTGGGGGCATAACTCCACTAAGACTGAGATAATGTTCTTTAGACAGGAAGGTAGTAAGACTCAGCCAACTCAGGTACCAAGACAGTATTCACTGACTTCCAGAGGGTACACAGTAGTTGGCAAAATGGATCCAAGACAGAGTTAGGATCCTGGTAATGATTCCCAACTCCGTACAAACCTCTGTCCCTCCAGGACTCAATTTCCTGATCTATAAATTCAGGATGACTAAATCAGATAATGCCTCCAGTTTTCCCTTTCAGCTCAGAGACTAACATAAAAAACATTAAGAACACCCACCCCATGGTAGGACTGTCAGGACTAAATGAGATTAGCCGTATCCAGTGCTTGGCAGAGCACCTGGCACATGGAAAGAGCTTGATAGAATTCCGTGCTGACGGTGGTGGCGGCAGCCGGGGTGGCGGCAGTGACGATGAGGTCCAGCATCTAAACCTACCTCCTTCTATCAAAACACCACTTGCTTTCCATGTCCCACATCCCAGGAAGGAAACCCTTCACAGCACCCACTGCCATGTGCGAGATCATATGCTTATTTATACCATTCTGTACAGGGCCTTCCTCCCTGCATGCCACGAGCAAGGCAACTACATCTGCATTTATTCTCCACCAAACAGCAATGTGGAGCACAGTGCCAGGCACGCAGCAGGCTTCCATCGTATCTTGTGAATGAACTGCGTGTATGGAACAGAACAGCTAATACCAAATGACCTTATGACAGCATTCTGAGCACTGTATAGGGGTTCGCTGATTTCTTCCTCATAATAACTCTGTAAGGTGAGCACTACCATGATCCCCATTTCTCAGTTTAGGAAAAAGAAGGTCAGTAATCGCCCCATGTTTATATGTGAATAGCACAAATGGGATTTGGACTCGAGCAGCCCCACTCTGAACCACCCTCTCTGACGTCTACTGTAGTTTCACTGGAGAACCCAGCTTTGGCTGTAAGAAAAATCAATTCCCCCAAACTCAGGTATCTAAAATCCATAGGATCTTCCCTACCTCCAAAGCACCATATTAGCACAAGAATGCTCCTCATTCATAGCCTTCACTCCCTGCCACCGCCCCCAGCACTCTAACTTTCGCTTCTTGAGTAGCAACAGGTTGTTATAGCAACCGAACTGGCACCAGAGTGGGGAGGAGGATGGGTAATTTTAGCATCACACGGGCAGAGTTTGGAAACTTCCACTTGGCCGTTACAGGGAACTTGCTGGCTCTGAGGTATTCCTGAATTTGCTCCCTCAGTGGCCTAGTAGAGGGATTGTTGTTTCTTTGTGTTCTTGTAAATGTACATAATTCTGTGATATACATGAACAGTGTGGGGGTGGGGATGAGGAACAGGTATATTGAAAAAAGAGAAAAAACAAAGGGGGAGGTATGGGAAATCATC
The DNA here is from genome assembly GCF_016772045.2 of Ovis aries. Lineage (NCBI taxonomy): Eukaryota > Metazoa > Chordata > Mammalia > Artiodactyla > Bovidae > Ovis > Ovis aries. The sequence continues at coordinate 51,595,981 of NC_056058.1, read as the reverse complement.
CCCAGTGCCATCACCTTGCTCTTTGACGAGAATGAGAGAGGAGAATGCGTGTGAGGAAAGGCATGCTTTGGCGAGTGGCTCTTTTCTATACGTTTTTTAATGCTTGCGTTTCTCGCCATCTATCACTCTCTGAAAAGTACCTGCTCCTGTCATGACCATCACTGACAGCAGCCCAAAAGGAGAGCGCTCAGACCTCCCCTCTTTCTCCATGGTAACCATGGTAATCCCCAAAGCTGGACCGAGGGAAGAGGCTGGAGTGAGAGGCGTCTGCGCCTGGGAGCTGGAGAAGTGACTGCTGGAAAGATGACTCAATGCATGGGTCTGCTCTGCCTCTGCCTCAAAGCTCTTTAGGATCCTCCAGAGCCACTTCCATATCGGTAGGACTGGGAGGCACAGGCCCCAGGGCCACAAAAGAGAAGGTGCTCATGGGGTCTGCATCAGTGAGAACTCAGGGAGGGGCACTCAGCATTATCCTATCTGTCCCTCAGCCTGTTCAAAGGCCTGGACAAAATCTTAGCAGAATAAGACTTCCTTTAAATTATACATTCCTTAATGTATGATGATACAATACCAATGAGCTCCAATTTCTTCATAAATGAAAACTGTAAAACTGGATGAGAAGTGCTGGAAAACTGGAAGAAAAATCTCGGCTGCGGTCCCTCCTTCAAACTAGGGTCGTCCATCCCTCTGAATAACGGTGACTGACTAGAACGTCTCTTTCACGCCCTAATCATATTCATTTTCAGAAAGCAGATGCACTTAGTTGGGGGTGGGAGAGACCACCCTAGTTACACTTCGATTCTGTGTTTTCCTACCTACAAGCAGGCACCTCTCAAGGCCATTTCACAACAGTAAAATCCACACCGTCTCAACAAGAGGGTGACATTGCCCAAGATCCCCTGCAGGTGGTGCAAGGGGCTGCAAGGCAAAAGACAGTTCAGTTTAAAAAAAAAAAAAAAAAACCAGGAAGAAAACCTTGAAAATTCTTTTGCTTTCATTGATTCCAATGAAAACATCTTGCCTATAGGTGGGCTCTAACACTCTACTGAAGGTCAACCTGGCTGGGGCTGTCTAGTGATTTAGCACAGGGCGGGAAACCCGGGAGAATCCACCTTTAAAAAAATGAGTAACAGGTTAGAATCAGCCAAGTTTCAGCAACAATCTTTCCAGGTCAGTGGTAACAAATGCTGACCTCTGGGTTGAACCAGTCCTGCTTTTTGACTCCATGCAATATATATTTTTAAATTATGTGCCACCAATTTTTTAAAGCCAGGAAATTTCACATAAAACTCTGATTTTTCAGTTTCTCTTGAAAAAATGTAAAGATCTAACAACAAAGGGCTCAATTTCACGCACAGCGAAGGTGAGCTAAGAAGAGGGTCCTCACATCTACAAGGGCCTATTTGCAACCCCTGTCCTAGGCCTCAGTCCTGACCTCGGCAAACAATACAATTCCATGGTGTCCGAACACACAGGTTAACTATTCACGCAAAGGAGGCACAGTTTCCACCTCTGGATGATTTATGAACTAGCACAACACAATCAGATACCAAAACACTACACGACTCATCTGGGGTTGACCTCTCAGTCTTATTCGGACACTAGGTGTTGTATTTTCCAGACCTCCTGTCCTGAAATCCAAGAAGGCTTGCAAAATTCTCACCTTGGCAGCCCCAATCTGCTCCTTTCGAAACTTCTCCAAGGGAGTGATGAGCACTTCACTGGCGTTCTCAATCTGGAGGGGAAAAGCAGAGGGGTGGGGGAGGGGGGACACAGAAACAGGATTGGTAAAGAAGCAGGGCAGTTCCGGCACAGAAAACTCCCCCAGGCCTCAGTATAAAATCTGAGTTAGCGTGGTGCCTGTGTCACCTCTTCGTAACACTTGAACCAACAGCACGCCAAATCAAACTTTAGTCATCGGTTCAAAATACGGTATTCTTCCTATGCATGAGTAAGACAGATTCTTTAAAAATAAAAATGAGAACCTTTAAAAACGTAAGCAACCACACTGAAGGCAAGCAGAACTGGTGACAGAGTAGGGTCTAAATTTCAAGCTTCAGCTGACATCTTCTTGTAAATGCTCATTCAGCCAAGTTATATTTAAGTAGATATATATTCAAACTTAAATCTAAGTTAACCCTCCCTGCAAAAAAAAAAAAAAAAAAACCCACCTTTGGTGACATAAAAACCATCCAAGACTGATTCTATGTAGCCCTCCCTACCAGCTCTGGACTGGGATCAAGACACGCGGGCCTCCCGGCTGCCTTTCAGCTTCATCTCACTGTACTCACCCCTCAGGCCCCGCCCTCCAACCACACTGACACCTGAAAGTGCAAGTCGCTCAGTCGTGTCCGACTCTTTGCGACACCACGGACTGTACTGTCCATGGACTTCTCCAGGCCAGAACACTGGAGTGCGTAGCCTTTCCCTTCTCCAGGAGATCGTCCCAACCCAGGGACTGAACCCAGGTCTCCCGCATTGCAGGCAGATTTGTTACCAGCTGAGCCACAAGGGAAGCCCAAGAATACTGGAGTGGGTAGACTATCCCTTCTCCAGTGGGTCTTCCCGACCCAGGAATAGAACTGGGATCCCCTGCACTACAGGCGGATTGTTTACCAACTGAGCTATCAGGGAAGCCTTACTGTCACCTGAAAGCACTTCAAATGGACCAAACCTTCCCCACTTCCGAAACTCTGCATTTGGTTGTTCTTTTAGATGTTCTGTTTCCAAATTCTTGTGCGGACAACTCATTACTTCCTGCAACTCAGTTTTCAGCTTAAATATCACCTCTTTAGGGAGGTTTTCTCTACTGCCAAAGTAATCCAAAGAAACTTCCCACCACCTCACCAAGCATTTTCTTCAGAAGATGTAGACTAGCTGAAGCTCTCTGTTTCACCATTACAATATACGTACATACACGCCACTGTCTTATAAATGCTCACTTGTCCACCATCATCCCCAAAACACAGAAGAGTGCTGAAACAAAGGAACACTCAAATGTTTTCAACAATTAAATAAATGAATGAATTGGTTCTTGGTTGGCTGCCAACTGTGTGACTACGGGCAAAACATTTAACCTCTCTAGGCTCTAATTTCCTCATCTGCAAAATAAGTGGGGTGAATTGTTCCAGCTCCAAGATTCTATGGTCTTTTCTAAGGCAGCACGACATTTTACAATCTTTCCTTTAAGTCATTCACTGCTCACTCATCACTCAACTGATTATTTCAGGAATCTCATCGCAACAAAGCATTATTTTTCTAAATCACATGCCTATCCATTGCAATGAAACTAACAGGGTAAATGCCAGAAGCCACAGATGGAGACAGCAAAGAACTAACTAGACAATGCGAAGGGGAGAAGGTGGCAGGTCTCCAAATTTATTGCCATGTGCCTTTTCCTCACTTTTGAGAGCATTTCTGTTATAATATTTTAACTCTAGAGTGTTGCAATACTGTTTAACTTGCTTGATTTATACTGTCATTTGGCTCACTTATTTCATCTTTTCCACAAATCAAGTGTAAGTCTCAAACTCACAATGGTGCTCAGAGCCCCTAAGCCAGTGGTTCTCAATGTTAACTGAAAGCTAGGCTCACCTGAGGAATTTTTAAAATCCCAGTCTCCAGGCCACGCTCCAGACCAATAAATCAGAAACTCTGTACCTCATTCCACACATCAGTATCTTTTAAACTCCCCAAGTTGTTCCAGTGGGCCTCCATGGGGGAGAATCCAGCCCTCACTAGATGCTAAATATACAAAAGCCCTAACTTCCCACCTGGGAATCAGGATGCCCAAGTCCTTGTCCCGGTGCCTGCTACTGCATGCTATCAGTCTTCAGGACACCTCACTTTTCTTATCTGTCAAATAATGGGCTGTACACAGTAAGGAATGGGGTCCAGGTGGGTCTAAAATTTTATGACTATATAATTTCCACTCAGTTCCAAGCACTAAGATAATATGGGAACACAGTAGCCCCTTCTTCACCCTTCAAGAACTCATTCTTCCAATGGGACTCAAATATATGCAGTGACTATCAAGACACTCCATATGCAAAGTCAGAGGCAGGAACTGGACATTCAGAAAATACAAAGGATGGCCAGGAAGGCTTCCCAAGGAAGGTACAGCTTTACCAGGCTAAGGTAAACTGAAAACAAAGTTGTCACAAGGGGAGGAGGTTAGGGAAGGGGCTTGCAATGGCCAGATACTCATGTGCAGACAGCAGAAACTCGATTTTCTGACATTAATAATAAAATTGCAGAGGCAAGCTGAAAAGTATAATCCAGTCATTATTCCCTTACCCCAGACCATAGCAATCTGCAGAGTATTCATCATGATTTGCCTGCCACACCCCCCACCCCCAAATAACAACTCCGCCAAGAATCAGACTCAAAAGAATCACTTCCCTTTCTGAGGCACTAGCACGTGCACAAACACACAAGCTTTGCTCTGCTTCCACCCACCACCCTCCTGACTCTGGTTCAAGAACCCAGCAGGGAGCAATCAGGACAAACACTGTCTCTCTCTACAGAGCAGAAAGCGACAGACCTCTGGTTGAAGTTTAACAGAAACACCTGCTTCTCTGATGTCACTCACACCTGGGTTTGAATCCAGACTGTGCCACTTATTAACTGTGAGATTTTGGTCATATTACTTTACAGACGTAAATCTCAGTATCTTCATCTGGACAATGGGGATGATAAAGGTCCCACTTCATAGAGTCATCATGAGAGTTAAAATAGAAAATGCATGCCTACATAATGTCTTCGTAGAGCTTGTGAACTGAATTGCTGCTGCTGCTGCTGCTGCTGCTAAGTCGCTTCAGTCATGTCCAACTCTGTGCAATCCCACAGACGGCAGCCCACCAGGCTCCCCTGTCCCTGGGATTCTTCAGGCAAGAACATTGGAGTGGGTTGCCATTTCCTTCTCCAGTGCATGAAAGTGAAAAGTGAAAGTGAAGTCGCTCAGTCGTGTCGGACTCTTAGCGACCCCACGGACTGGAGCCTACCAGGCTCCTGTGTCCATGGGATTCTCCAGGCAAGAGTACTGGAGTGGGCTGCCATTGCCTTCTCCGAACTGAACTGCATCCCCTCCAAAATTCACACATTGAAGCCCTGCTGCTGCTGCTGCTGCTGCTGCTGCTGCTGCTAAGTCGCCTCAGTTATGTCTGACTCTGTGCGACCCCATAGACAGCAGCCCACCAGGCTCCCCCATCCCTGGGATTCTCCAGGCAAGAATACTGGAGTGGGTTGCCATTTCCTTCTCCAATGCATGAAAGTGAAAAGTGAAAGTGAAGTCGCTCAGTTGTGTCCGACTCTTCACGACCCCATGGACTGCAGCCCACCAGGCTCCTCCATCCATGGGATTTTCCAGGCAAGAGTACTGGAGTGGGTTGTCATTGCCTTCTCCGATTGAAGCCCTAACCCCTATTAAATTAAACAAGGAGGCCATTAGACTGAGGTGGCTCTAATGCCTTAGCAGCCTACATAAGCAAACTAAAACCCAAGGCTTTAAGTCCCTCAAGGTTAAGAAACTGAAATCTAAGAAAATGAAACCAATCACAAACAACTAGACTTTTCCAAATTAGGAAACCACTTAAGCTATAGCCAATCAAATAATTTCCTTCCTTTGCTTCCACATCTGCTATACAAAAGTCTCTGCCCTGTCTCCTTTTGATGGGGTGCTCCTAACCATTTATGGATTGGTTCTGCCCAATTTGAATCAATTTTTGTTCAAATAAACTTAAAATTTTAATAAGCCTCAGGTTATCAACACTCACAATGTGATAGTACTGATTTTTAGAGATGGAGCCTTTGGAGGTCATCAGGATAGATTCCTCGTTATGGGATTAATGACCTTGTTAGAAGAGGCAGGAGAGCGGCCCCGACCTTTCTCTGAAACAGGAAGGAGGTGGCCGTCTGCAAGCCAGGAAGAGGGCCCTCACCAGGAACCAAATCAGCCAGCAATTTAATCTTGGACTACCAGTCTCCACAGCTGTGAAAAATAAATGCTTGTTGTTTAAGCTACTCAGTCTATGGCAACCTGAGCAGACTAAGACAGTACTTAGTCCTGAAACCACTGACTATTAGTATGGGAAGAGAAACAAATGCTCACAGATGACTCTCCTCTGTGGCACTGCTGCCTAGAGACAAGCCCACCTGGGGACAAAGCAGCATGCAGCTTCATTCCTTATTCTTAGGAAAAAGGGGGAGGCCCAAAAGAGCTTCTTGTGAACGCAAAATCCCTTATCTGTGAATGCTGGATGACATCAGAATAAATCCTCATACAAAAGATATCTCTTAGAAACCTGGAGATCAGTGTTTGATTCTTGAATTGGCATATTGCCTCTCTTTGAAAAGCTTCTTATAGTTCCCAACATTTACCAAGTACCCATTGACTGGGTGCCTACCAACATGGCAGGCACTGTGTTAGGTGCCTTAGAATTAACAAGAGAGAGCTCTTGGATGAATTTAGTAAGGTGAAGAGAAGGAGAGCAGGGCAGGGCACTTTCATTCCCATTCTGCCAATAAGGGATCTGAGTTAAACTCAAAAGATTTATTTCATCCAGAAGTTAAGTAATTCAAAAGATCCACCCTAAGTCATATACTTTATATACATATGTGTGTGTGTGTGTGTGTGTGTGTGTGTGTACATATATACACACACACCTTATAGTGAATCTTTAGGAGGGTAAGTATGTGGTTCTAAGTTATGCATGGTAAACCTTTAATATTTACAAAAGGCTTCAAAACCCAACAAGGATGAGAAGATGAGGTTTGCTCATGAGCCTAGAGCACTCAAGTGGCAGAGCCTGGACTCAACCCCATTCTTCTGATAACAAACCCTGTGCTCCCCCAATGATCATACTGTCCATGACCAAGGGCAACCCAGCCATACTCACCATTCGTATCCGTTCATCTTCAAGATTCCTGAGGACAGTGGCAAACTCCTGTAAAGACCTTGCTGGAAAAGAGAAAGGGGGTGTGAGGTGGAAGTAGAGTGAAAGGCTCTTGGAAACCCTTCCAGATACAGCTATTATGTTATGGACTAAAATCCCTTGGCATGTGCAGAAGCCTAAAGACAACTCTTCCCAAGGCTCCCCTTGTCTTTTCATCACTAACCATTAAGGATGACCCCAAAATGCAGGATAATCCACTGGGAACTCAAGCTGGGGAAGGGTTTCCTTCAAGGAAAAGGCCTGCCTGTTCCTGAGAGTACCCAGGACTGACGGGATGCTGGCTAGCTCCCAGGCTGGATGGTGTAGAGTTCTTCTCAGGAGTTCAAGGATTTCCTGCCCAGGATTCAACCTCTGCAACCTTTGTTGTGGGGCTGCGTCAGAACCCAACCTTTTCTTTGCACCAGAGTTAAACAAACAACGCTGCTGGCATTGGAAGCCACCTCTCTGCCTTGGGTTCCTCCTCTCTGAATCCTCAAGCCCCTTATTATTGCAACACAGTTGGCAGCACAGCAATCAGGCGTAGACAGTCTCTTTCACTGAAATTATTCCAAACACAACAAGCATTGCATACAATAGCCCTAAGGATATTGGAGACATTCATGTATTGTTGAGAAAAGCATTCACATATTCAGGCATTACAACAATGATATGTTTTCACTGCTCTCAGCTGTCTCCCAATTCCCTCTGCTCACCCCCAGATTCTGATGCTCTGTAAGCCAACAGGGACTCCATAAGCATTTGGTGACTTAATTAATTTAATGTAACTCGCTCAACTCCTGCTCACTTAATGGAGTCAACCAATACACCCAATGGAAGAATAAGGTGTAGAGACTAGGATCTGGCAAAGACAGGTGTCTTGACATTGCAAATCCTCTGTGCTCAGTGCTGCCCACAGAAGATGGACAGGAGATGGTGAAGAGAGATGCAGTGAGGGAATAAGTGGGAACCTCCACTCTCAGTCTATTTGCTAAGGAAAATGCAAGGGGCAGGTGTGTGTGTGGGGTGGGGGCCAGTGAATGATGCAGACACCCAGCTTCTCTCCACATCCAAAAGCGAGGACAACTACATAGCCCCAGCCAACTGCTGCCAGGGCAGAACAAGAGGTCGGCTTCTCAGGCTCCCCAATTTTTAGAGAAGCTGAAAAACTGGAACTTGACACAAATTCAATTTATATGGTAATTCAGTTTTAAAAAATGAGTGTCCAAGAAAACATGTCTGCATTAGGACCTCTGATCTAGCTCTTCTCCCGTCTCCCCATGCTCTGCTTTTGTTCTAATCCTAAGGCACCACGCTTGGAATTAGGGGAAGAACGTCATGAAGCCAGCCAGAAGCAGCATGCTAGTGGAGGGTGGAGACAGGAGCCCCACCGCCCACCTTCCCGTGCTCTCCTAAGGCCAGAGGCGGTGAGGTGGCCCCAGGACTCCGAGGAGAAGCCCAGGAGAGCCCGAGGGCCCCCGATGCTCACTCCACCGTGCTGGCTCTGCTCTCAATACCGACTTCTTAATGTGTGACACTTACATGCTCGCTGTTCCAGGGGAGAGGCCCGGTGAGGACGATGAAAGTGTGGTGGACCGCGCACTTTTCACCCCTTACACGTGGCTGCGACTTACCTATACACATTTCATCGTCTGTTTCTGCATCTCCTATGCACTGAAATTTAAATTCATTTAAGGAGTCTGCAAACTTCCGCTTCGCTGAAGACAAATCTAGCAACAACAAAAAAGAGAGTAAAAAATGTGAATTATTGAAATAAATCTGCTTTCATATTTACTGCACTTTTTAGTCCTTGTACTACAAAAAGCAGCTAGATCTGTTCCTGAGTCCATCTCAGAGCACAAAATAATGTCGATTCAAAATAGTAAATAACTGTTTATAACATGAAATAGCTGATTTGCTTCACAAGTCAGTACTTTTGCTACATTTGCTTTAACAAGTCTGGCGCCCTCTCTCTTAATTCCTCAAGCTACACAGCAGGTCCTGCCATCTCCACTTGATACGGGTGGGAATCCACTTGCCTAAGAATGTCAGGGTCAGAGCCCACATTAGGATCTGCTCAGCCCTGCTCTGTCATTGACCCTCTGCATGGTCAGTGAAGCTGCCCTCATGTCAGACTCAACAATACGCACCTCAATCTAACACACAAGACAAACAGGCATTAGGTGGGAGCTGGCAGAAAGAGCTTGGAACTGCACAGGAGCACCAGAACCCCCTCTTCTGACTCAAGGACACACAAGGCCTGAGTTCTCAGAACCCTCTGGGCTCCCCTCAGAGGAGAGCAGCCGCCAGCCTGACAAAGCTCTGCCTGAACCAGATAGTTCCCTGGGTGACCTCGTTCCACCACTGTCACAAGAACAAAGCCCTGGCAATGTTCTGAGCTGGGGTAAAAAACGCACCCCACACATGGTAGTAATAAAGAAAGCTCTCAGAGGCCCTTGTCAAATTTTAAAAACAAGCTTTCATTTAAGACAGTAATAAAAACCAATGACCCTTCCGGAACCCTCAGCTTCTGTTAAGGGTATAAACCACCGAGGTACCTTTAAGTGGCCTGATGGACAAGGCTGCTAGGCACAAATGTGCTTAACTTAATTCCATGTGCAGCCTTGCTGCAGATTAGGCTAATCATTCAAATTACCCTCGGACATGTTTCCCTCGTTGAAGGGGAAATGGCATTATGTTCAAATTCCCAGAGGAGGGAAATATGAGGCATAACTGGCAGCGAGGTCTGGCTTTCATAAGGTACTAGGGGGAGTCAGGGGCGAGGGAGGGTTCTAGCTTCACAGATCAACAGAGCCTTCTGGAATAAAAGCATCCATGACCCTCAGCACTTCTTTTTTAGTTCCTAAATTTGTCCCTTGAGGTTAGGGGTCATGCTTTTTCCATCTACTGGCTTGGTCTGTTTGTTTCCTCTCCATGTACTTGGCACTGTACCCTGCTCAGTACGTGCTAAATAATATGTGTGTGGCAGGGGTGGGGAAAGCTATATACAAATCCAATCCCCAGTAGTGAGCTCGCCAAACCCAGTGTTCACCCCAAGCAATGGAGCCAGGTGGGCTGTCCCGCTATTCTTGGGTCTGAGGCTCAGACCCCTGCATGGTTTCCAGGGGCTCCTGCTCTGGGACTGCCCTCCCAACCTCAGCTCATATGACGCGGGTCCCAAGCTAGCTATGCATTGTGCAAGGCCCGCTGCTCATCACCAGAAGAGAAAGGCACTCGGAGCGGAGGGGAACACAGGAGCCAACGGCCAGCAGTCTCTGATTCAGTCACTTTAATGGAATGGTTCTTGGCCAAAAGTATAAAGATTCTGGCAGAGAAATCTCTCAGGGCATCTCTTAAGATTGGCCAACCCAGGCTGAGAATATCCCCAAGAACACACATCACTCCCTGGCGAGTCAAGAAAGAAACAGATGAATCTGAAAGAACACTGTGGGGAGAAGGACAGGGGTGGCAACAGTCAGGCAGGAAGAAAATGAGGAAGAACAATGTTTCTAAGTAGAAGACAAAGCTCTTCATGCAGTGCATGGAATGTGGGCAGGTGGTGCTCAGTCTCGGCTTTGCCGGAATGTTTCTCTGATCGAGATTCACAGATAAAGGCCTGAGCAAAGAGTAAGAACAGGACTGCTTCTCTATCCACTCAGCAACCCTCCTGTGCCTCTCCAATAAGGCAAGTAAGACTCAAGCTGGACCCTCTTCTCAACAAGGTAGAAGAAAGGAGAAAAGTGAGCCAGGCTTGGGAAAGCTCCCAAACAGGCACCTGAAAAGCTGTGCTGCCAACGAAGATTGAGCAGTGGCTAATGATACACAATGGGGCCTTTGTGGGGCCTTCCTCGGGAGGCCCATGGAGCCAGAAACAAGCCTGTAAGCTTACCACCAGAGTGTGACCCGACTTCCCTGTGTGGTGACACACAGCACACCCCGCAAAGCGCTGTGGGCCCCACAAAGCTGATAAAGAGGCTGGTCCCCTGGATGGGAGATTAGGTAATGAGTCCTGGTATGGAGTCAATACAGGGCTGTGGGCCAGAAAGGACAGCTGGGTAGAGTGAGAAGCCCAGTCATCGGAATCTGAAAAGAAACTTACCACGGGCTTGAATGACACGTGCCTGAGAGAGAACTCTCCGTGTAAAGGTACAGTGAACACTGCTGTTTCCTGGTTCAGCATCTACTCCCAGCCTTTGGAACAGCATTTCCAGCTCAACTATGAAAACCTCCCTTCTCCACTGGCTTTACTTGGGGTCCTGGTTCTACACACTGGTCAACCCCTTCCCCAGCCCCTGGCCCTCACCTCAACCTCTGCTGCTCCTGGATTCACATTTTAGCTCTATCACTGATCAGCTACGTAACTAACCCTGGGTTAGTCATAAAGTCTCTAACATCTCACCTAATGTAAGTCATCATCCTCTGAATGAGGAGACCTACCTAAGCTGTGGGGCTGCCAGGAGACCCACGGAGACACACGGGGTAAACGCTCTGTAGGCTGTCAGCTTCTGTTCTAGGCAGGGCTGGGCTACCCTTCCTTAATACATTAGTCCTCCCGTAACAGGACCCGGGAAGGGAAGCACGATGACCTGTACTGAGAGTGGGCGAAGTGAAGGGACTGACAAAAGCGTACACGACCTCTAAGACGTGGATCTGCAACTCTACAGAGTGTCTGCAGCTACAGAAGTGCGTCTGCAGCTGCACAGACACTTCTTTCTGGTGCCTTCATCTTGATGCATGCAGGAATCTCACACACACATTTCAGTAAGAGGAGAGAAGGCAGGGAGGCTGGTGTTGGGGCTGGGTGCATGCCAAGCTTCGTGGCACCCTGCTCATATAACCCCACTGTTTCATGTTCAGGCAGCGGAGACACAGCAAGGAGCCAAGCAGAGGCAATAATATTTACTTTTCAGAAACATCTGTTGCTAGAAAGGCAGAACGCTGGCCAGAGCAGAGGGAAGGCGTGACTGGCAGCCTCTGGGGAGGACGAGGATCTGCTTTACAGAGTAAGTAGGCTCTGCCGCTGAGTGAGGAGACCAGGCAGTGAAGGGACGAGGAAGCAGCTGGAAGTCTGGGCCCCGACAGGCTGCTCCGAAAGCTGCTGCTCACTCGAGAACCAAATGAAAGTGCCCTTCTTTTCCTGGAGATGCCAGAGCAGATACTAACTCCCCAGAGATTGAGAGAGTAAGCCAAGTATAATCCTTTCTTTCACTGAAATGGGTAGTTTATCCTAATTTCTTAAGTTAGTTTATGTAAGTTTTACAAGTAATAGCACAAGTCAAGCCATTTCCTTTTGTTCCTTGGGTAAAACAACACACATGTGCACATGAACACACGGGCTTACACACGCATACATAATGAAGAACTCAAGGTAACCTCACAATTGTTTATTATCGGTGCATCTGATCTCCCAAGTTAGCAAGACTGTATATGCTCTGCTACTCTATCACTGTCCCTGGACCTAGAAACCGGTCCCAGTTAATACAGACCAACGGCCGAGGGAAGCACTCGCAACAGGATTAACCTCTCGGCTGCTTACAAGTGGTGTTCTTGTGTGCACAGGAACACCAAAGTCTCCAGGCCTTGTTAATCTCTCCCTTCTCTGAAAGCCAATTATACTTATTCTCTGCACCCCATCATACTGCATTTAGAATGATTCGTGAATGATTTTGAATTACAATGCACAATGAGTGTGTAGGACAGGGCTGGACAAAGTGGCCCTCAAAACCTATTGCATCGATCTGCTTGGCCAAAGAAACACAAGTTGGTTTGTGTGGAATGTCAGATTCTTTAGATAAGAGGACCAACACTGAGAGCTGAGAGGAGGACATGAGCCCCAGAGAAGTTGCAGCTTTTCCTCAGAAGCCCCATTCTCAGGTAAAGCTCCACATTCTCAAAATGAAATCCTCTCTTCTCTCCTACCGGCTCCCCAAAGAGCCAACCACAGGCCCCTTCCTGTGTCCCTACTTAGGCAAAGGGCGCCACCATTCAGCATGCCACACAGGTCAGAGACAGACACCGCGCGGTATCTTTGGCAGCAAGCGCTCTCCTCCTCAAGTCTGTCTATTTGGCTTCCTGCGCATTGCAGTTCTGCACACTCTTGCATCAACACCGGCAACCTGTAAACCAAAACCCCCATTGCCTGGACAACTGAAACTGCCCCTTCCTCGTCTCCCAGCTTTGTCCCCCAGTGGCTCTCCACCCAACCATGCCGGCTCCAGCAGTGAGCCCTGCAGTGGCTTCCCAGAGCTCTAAGGACACAGACCAACCAACCCCCTCCCCCAACCCCCGGAGGCCTCAAAGGTTCTGCAGGGTCTGGGCCGCCACCTCCCCGTGGGCTCCGGAAGCTCTGGCCTCTGCCAGTTTCTGGAATGGACCCTATTCCTGCCGGCAGCCCTCTGTGCAATAGTTCTTTCCTCCAAGAAGTCTTCCCTGACTCGTCTACTCAGGCCAAACCCTGCCCCAATTTCACTCCCAGAATCCTATGTATCTCTTCTTCCCAGCAACTTTACATCATTCGGATAATTATCTGCTTAGGGTCTCCCAGATGGCAAGTTTTGTAAGAGTGATGACTGTGTTCCTTCATGTTCACCACTGTATCCTAAGAACCTAGCACAGTGACTGCTTGAGAGAGGGTGTCACTGAAAGAACAAAAGGAGAGAGGAAACTGGCCACTCCATAGTTCATCACACTCATCAAAGGTGATATTCCCAATTTTACACTTGATGGGTGAAGAAAAAAAAAAAAAAGACAGATTAGGTACATTAGGTGAAACTTTCCAACCATGCAAGTCTGGTCAGAGCTTACCACATAAGAATGTGGTTGGTTACTATTAACATACAGCCACTTGCCCTGACACTTGCCATTAAGGAAGATTCCCACAGAACTGAATAAAGAGATGCCAGCAAGCACATAAAACAAAACCACCTCTATACCAAGTGACCGGGAAAATGAGCTACAAACACGGTCACTGTTGGTCACAGCCAGGCGTCCCTATTCAGCCCCAGCACATCCCACGCCTGGAGCTAAAACAGGTGAAAGCAATTCCCAGCGACTCTTCTCTTTCCCCATATGTGGACAAGCTGAGAACACATTCTACCGAAAACTGCTTTGAGAGAGGCATTTCCCCAAGTCACATGTAGCATTTTAAACTGAGTTCTATTGCTTAATTTGTAAGAAAAACAAGGGATGTCTCCTTGTTCAATGCCATTCTACAGCCTGAACTCCAGATTATTACATAGGCAAAAGGAAACAGACCATGTTCAAATACATTTGACTAATTTCTGTGATGTGCAGTCTTGCCTATAGCTTCTAGGTGGCAAGTGACTATGTCAGGGAAGGTGTACCAAGACTCACAGAAAAACAACAGGGCCAATCTTCATCCTGTCCCACTGATGAAGATACTAGCGAGAGGAGGGAAATGTCCAGTGGATGCTCAGTCAGAAGCAGAGAGAGGGGCCCTAGCCTCCATGGGGGAAGGACTGTCCTAATACATTCCAAGAACCTCTGTTGGTCTCATCCATTCAAGCCTGAGACATGGAGGGGAAGGGTTGGAGGGATAAAGTCACCACCAGTGTCTTCTGCATTCTTTCAAACATGGCTGGAGAGACTCGGAAAACCTCTCACCTCTCCAGATATGCCCACCAACCACATCAGTCACAACACAGCTCACAGTGTGCATTCTGGGTACACATCTGCATGTTTTTCCTAAGGCCATTTCCCCTAAAACTGTATTTCTTAAATGAGGCCATAGCCAGCACTGACTCTGGAGAATTTGTTTTTCCAACCAGAGCACTGAAGCTAATGAAATTTTCAGGGTTGATTTTTAAAATGAAATCAAACAGAACAAAGAAAGGTGCGTCAACGTTTTTCCAGATGAGGTTTCTAATTCTATTTACATGAAAATATCCTTCAAGGAAAATGTGGAAGATCCAAGCTCACCTTTATGTAAATCAAAACAACTTTAAACATATTATTTATTGGATACTTTACTGTGTAACATGTACCTACTAAGCAATTTAAATCATTTCATCCCTACAACCATTGCACTGAGCATGTGTTATTACTCCCATTTTCAAATCGGTAAACCAGAGAGGTTAAATAACCTGTCACAACTACATAGTTCATAACTGGTAGTCTAAGAACCTGGTTCCTCTGATGCCCAAATTCTTAACTATTATACCATAATGCCTAATTTACTCAAATATTTGAGAATCTGATGGCAATGTATGTACTCAAGAAATAAAAAGATGACACGTATCTACTCCATATCCTTGAGGAAAATACAATTTAGAAGGGTCTACTCAGGGCTGTGGTACAGAATCCACCTGCCATCACAGGAGACACAAGAGACAAGGGTTCGATCCCTGTGTCAGGAAGATCCCATGGAGAAGGAAATGGCAACGAGCTCCAGTACTCTTATCTGGAAAATTCCATGGACACAGGAGCCTGACAGGCTACAGTCCATGGGGTCACAAAGAGTCAGACACAACTGAGAGAGTGAGCATGCATGCATGCACTTTATGTACAAACTTATAAATTAAAGCAGTACATGCTAAGGCAAAAAAAAATAGCCACAGAAGTGTAAAAGGGGTATTATTTAAGCTGGGATCATGGGAGGAGGCTCCCCGGGGGACGGGGGGAGGCTCCCCAAGGGAGAGGAGGAAAAAAAGAAGTGGCATTTGAAGTATACTTTAAAAGTTTAGTACTATCTGAATAACTAGAGATGGAAGAGGTGCAGGGCAGGGGAGAGAGGCATGCAAAGGTATTCTAGAAGTAGGAAGGGGAAGCAAAGAGATGCAAAAGCGGAGGACCTACCCAGAAATAGCAGGAAGCTCAGCTTGAAGGATATAAGACTAGGAAGAGAGCTTTGAATCAAACTCTGGAAGAAACTGAATGCCAAGCTAAGGAATTTGAACTTCATCCCCAAGAAAATGGAAACCAGATTTTTATACAGAAGAGAGACTAGATCAATTTAAACACTGGTTAACCCTTTCACTGAGAGGCTAGCCCAGAACTTAGTTTGGGAACTTCTACTCTGACGTTCCATCTCACTTCACTCAAGAACAAGCAACCACAGTAAAGAGGCTTTCTCCCTGTGGTATAACACCTCTCAAACTGGACACTGGTGCACAGGCCACCCAGTCTGGAGATAACGAGACCATGAGGAATTCAAAGAAACTCTGCTCCTTACTAAAACCTCCAACTTCAGATCCAGCTATGAGGGGTCAGTAGCATCATCATTCCATATACATAATAGCAGCTGACCCTTGAACAAGATGGGGCTTCTTCGATAACTCAGTTGGTAAAGAATCCGCCTGCAATGCAGGAGACCCGGGTTCAATCCCTGGGCCAGGCAGATCTGCTAGAGAAGGGATAGGCTACCCGCTCCAGTATTCTTGGGCTTCCCTTGTGGCTCAGCTGGTAAAGAATCTGCCTGTAATGTGGGAAACCTGGGTTCAATCCCTGGGTTGGGAAGATCCCCTGAAGAAGGGAAAACCTACCCACTTCTAGTATTCTGGCCTGGAGAATTCCATGTACTGTATAGTCCATGGGGTTGCAGAGTCCGACACGACTGAGTGACTTTCACTTTCACCTGAACAGGATGGGGGTTAACACATATAACTTACAGTTGTCCCTTCATATTCACGGTTCTCCCTTCATATTCACATTTCTTCCACATCTGCAGATTTCAGCAACCACAGACCATGCAGTACTGTAGTATTTGCAGTTGAAAAATATCCACATACAAGTGGATCCACATGGTTTAAGGGCCAACTGTATATACAAATGATTCATACAAACACATCTGTATTTCCCAAGGGCTAATTAGCTTTACCTCACAAAAATATTGAGAGTTCAAGTGATGGGAAATTAAGGACTAACTGAATGACAGTGCATATCACATAGCAGGTGCTCAATGAACATACACTAATCAATTATCATTATGTTAAGTGACTCAGCATCAGATCTACAATGTGCAAAAATTAATAAAAATAAGTGAACTCTAATTAAAATAAAGTCAGACGGCCAGAAGGGCAAGCTCTCATGCCGTACAAAGCTAGCAAAGCTCAAGAAGAAAAAGACTTCCCCTTCTTGCCTGGCGAAAGCTTAGCCAACGAGAGACTGTCACAACTCAGCCAATGAAAACCCACTATACTTTAAACTCTCAAATCCTCCAATGGGTTCTTTGTTTACTACAGCCCTCCCAGCTTTCTTTTGCCCTCTTTGAAAAAGTTCTCTTCTCCTTGCTGTATTGGGACTCGCGCGTAGCTCACCATGATTGTAAACTCCAAACTGCAAATCTTTGTTGATTTCAAATAAACCCACTTTTGCTGGAGAAGTAATTGTCAGTCTATCTATGTCAAGATTTTGGTGGCTTGTATGGGGATCCAGAGAAGACTCCAATGACTCCAAGGCTGGTGAGCAAACAGATGTGGTACCCATTTAATGTCCATTGTTGCTCACTCCTTTCCTCACCAACCCCAGAGTTTAAGGCTAAGTTTTTCCTCCTCTCTCCATCCAAATCCAAGCTTCTGCTCTCTTTGTGTTTTGAAGTTCTCCAGGTTTCACTTGAAATCTATTTTAAGGCCCCATTCTTTCTTATTAGGTCTTGTTTCTGATAGGCCTTATTTTATCAATATATTCAAGTACTAACCTGACACTTCAACCTGATTTCTAGGCTGTTACAATTCAAACTGTGTTGGTCTTCCATTCATTTCTTTTGGAACAAGGCCTGCTTCACTGGACCTGTGCCACTTGAGCCATTGGCCTGATTCCTTTTGAAGCAGGAGCTATTCTACTGGAACTGTGCTGTTAAGCCTTTGATGCAACTCCTTGGGGACTAAACTGCTCTAGTGGAACTATGTGTTATATCTTTGGCTTGACTCCTTCAGAATTAGGCTGTGTCGTTAGAGCTGTGCTGTGCAGCCTTCAGCCTGGCTCTTCCAGGACCAGACTGTTCCCTTAGGATTGGCTGGTATTAGGCCTGCAGGCTATCTGAGCTGTTCAGGAAAGATTTGGGGCAAGAGGAAAAGGTGGCAACAGAGGATGAGATGGTTGGATGACATCAGTGACTCAATGGACATGAGTTTGATGAAACTCATGAAGATGATGAAGGACAGGGAAGCCTGACATGCTACAGTTCATGATGTCACAAAGAGTCAGACGTGACTTAGTAACTGAACAACAAGCTGTCTGAAAATTACTCGTTGCTCAAGAGAAAAACTTCTGAGCGATGGGAACCAAGTTGTGTGTCTATTTTGAAGGCATTCCCCACACCAGGATTCCAGCCAGTTTTGTTTAAATACAGAATTGTTCCTCACACATTTCTAACTTAATGTACACACCTAACAAAAGGCAATTTAAAACATCAAAGCCATTATGAGGAACTTTTAAAATCCCAAACTTTTCTTAAAACCAAACTAAAAACCATAGCTCAAAACTTTCAAAAACTGAAAGAAATGCCTATTTTGACTGGTATTCTGAGGCTTCCAAACATTATTAGGAGCCCAAACTGCCTTTCTGCAAAATAAGATTTAAAAGTAACTAAGACAAACAAATGATTAAAGAAATGTAAAGTGGCTTCTGAAGCTTCCAGCTCCTCTTCCTGGGCTGTCTCAGGCTCTGTCTCCAGGGCCGCCTTCTTCCTTTGCCTCTATGCTGACTACACCTTTGTACCCTCAGCTCTCCCATACTAATTCTCTGGCCCAACTTCTCCTAAAACTCTCCACTCCCTTTTTGTCTAAACCTATCAGAACTTGAGCCTCTAAAATTAACCTTTCTGAGGATCCAGAGGCCAAACTCTTAATTTCTTATATTCCCAGGACTAAAGCTGAATTGCAAACCACAAAGATTATTTTCCCAAAGTAACCCAAAATCCTCATATATTTGCTGAGAAATTTAATAAAGCATTCAAATTTATCAACCTTACTGCTCTGACTTGAACCAGCTAGTTCATATGCTTGTGAATGAAGGCCAGAACCAGCACTGGATGAAAATTGCTAATGGGAAAAATCCTGAAGGTCTCTAAGATTACAACTGGGAGACCAGCCCACTGATTTCTGTTGTTAACAGGCTCAGGCAATCACTAGGCAACTTCATCAGGCAATCCCTAGGGCTTTTCCAAAGTCTGTGGACAGAAACAAAATTCAGGCATTCAAACAAAAGTCTGATGAGCCTGTTCATAAGTATTACAATTGACAATGTTATTTTTAAAAGAAATTCTGGTCTTCCTTCAGATATTGATTCTATTTGCATAGCTCTTAGCTCTGTGTTTACTAATGGGCTGAACTGAGACCTTTTCCTTCTAGTAAAAAGGACCAGGATAGAATGGGAAACTATGTCCACTCCAGATTTAGTTAGTCTGGCAAACTAGCTCTCTCACACTGCAGGTGAGTCACCTAAAAGACGGCTATAATTCTTAATCTTCAACTATAGCAAATTATGGTCTCAAAATGAAGCCCAAACCCTCCTAGTTTCTATTATCACAAAGAGCCAGGTCATTGGAAAAGAGATTATAAATTTTAATGTTTCAGGTACCTTCTGCTGTCTAACCAGCCTTTCCAATGTCCTCCCAATTCTCAATCACGGAACCCCAAGGAACTATATAGAGGCTCTTTCCAATCCTCCCTCTTAATTGGCTTAGAGAAACATTTCTCCAGATTATGGATGAATTTCTCCCAGTCCTGACACTGGGGCTATACTCTCGGTACTCAGCCCCACTATAACAAAACAACCCCTGCCTCAGGACACTAAATCAATTTAAATAGTGGGGATCTCCAATGAACCTCAGAGATTCCTGTTTTGAGTCTATCCTCTTTTGTGTAGACTCTTTGAAAGATAAATACCTTTTTCTGTGCAGTTCCTCTGCCCCATCCATTTAACAGGCTTAGACTTCTTAGAAAAGTATCATGCCAAAATGTCTTTCTCCTAAAAGGGGAAAATAACTCTAGAACTTAACAGCAGTAGTCAAAGCAACCAACTAGGTGAATTAAATGACCCATTGAGGTTTTCTATTTGCTCCATTTCTGACAACACTAGAGTAGGGTCTGTAAACACACATCATCTGTTCCTATTGAATCAGCTACCAACCTAATGTGCAAAATATCTAAAATGATATTGGCAAAATTCATAATGCACCTCCTATCAAGATTCAAACGGATCCCTCAAAATCTCTCCCCAGAATTAATCAATACTGTATAAGAAGCCCTTCAAGGTACAAAGCCCATAACAGAAGATTGCAAGTCCTCGCCCTCGACACTACCTCTTGTAATACTCGTACTTTGCTAGTAAGAAAATCTAAGGGCCGCGTATGGAGGTTTGTCCAGGATCTCTGAGTAAGAAACATTACCTCTTGACACCTGGTTGTTCTTAACCCTCATACATTACTAACATTCATTTCCATGGAAGCAAATGCTGTGTTGTAATTGATCAACATACAGCATTCTTTAGTATTCCAGTTGAAGTCAGCCAACACCACTTTGCCTTCACTTGAGAATAAACAAGAATTCACCTTAAGAGTAATGCCTCAGAAATTCGTTTCTCACAAGCCTTGAAGGCCGATTTGGATGATAAAAAGTTCTTGGGAGGTTTTACTTTGCTGCTATACGTTGATGACTTACTTCTTTATTCTTCTCAAGCCTCCTCATAGGAAGGCAACATCCACTTGCTAAAGCATCTAGCCTTAAAGGGACATAAGGTCAACAAGGAAAAACTGCAGTTTACCAAAACCCAGGTTCAATTTTTAAGGTAACTGATATCAGAACAAAAGTTCCACTTAGACCCAGATAGGATTCAAAGTGTCTTAAGTTTCCCAAAACCCAAAACTAAGCACCAACTGCAAGGGTTTCTCAGGCTAGTTAGCTACTGCTGATTCCAAATTTCTCTCTTATGGCCAAACTTCTATGAGATTTACTAAAGAACTACCACTTTGGCTAAATTTTATAAGAACTCATCCACACAGCCTATAAAGCACTGAAGGAGAATTTGGTTAACCCATTTGCCCTTGGGCAGTCCAATTATCAGATTGCCTTTTTCCTTTTTGTATAGGAAAATGAATGGAAGAGAATGTCCTTGGAGTATTCACCCAAAAACATGAGGACCACCACGAACCATATGGTATTAGAGCCAGCAACTGGGCACCATCTGTGACACAGGGGAAAATCTTCTTGCCTTAGAGCCAAAACTGCCATTACCCTTTTGGTTAAGGCCAACAAGAGTATCACTGTGGGATCTCCTTTAACAATTTCTCTACTTTGTGTACTAGAAGCCCTGCTGAATTTTCATCACACTCAACTTTTCTCAGTCACCTTACCTCCTAGAAGTCCTTTTGTTAACTGCTCCTCACTTAACTACAATATTACATTATAATACACTTAACTTAGGTACTCTTCTCCCCTCTGTCACCGAAAAAAAACTCCTTTGCAACTGCTCAATGCTGGCAGATCACCTCCTGACTCTGTGAGATCACCTCCTGACTCTGATATTGCACAGTAAATTCCCTTGGGTAAGGTTGACTTCTCACGGTTCACTGATGGTTCTTATTTAAAAGATGACAATGGTGAATACTGGGCTAGATATGATATCGCAGCTCCTTTTAATACATTGAGGCAGCATCTTAACCTATGGCCATTTCAGCTCAACAGGCTGAATTACACGCTCCTACACAGGCTGATACTTTAGCTGAGGGCAAAACTGCCAATATTTATACTGACAGTAGATATGCTTTCAGAGCAGCTCATGATTTTGGAATGTTGCAGAAGCCACAGTTTCCTTACTTTCAGCAGAAATAAAATTTAAAATGGCCCATGTATACAGGAATTATTGGATGTGATACTTTAACCCACCACTTTATAGTTATTAAGATCCCAGAGCATTCTAAGCTTGATTCTCTGGAAAAGTGAAAGTTGCTCAGTCATGTCTGACTCTTTGCAACCCCATGGACTGTAGGCCACCAGGCTCCTCTGTCCATGAAATTCTCCAGGTAAGAGTACTGGAGTGAGTTGTCATGCCCTCCTCCAGGGGATCTTCCCGACCCAGCGATCAAGCCCAAGTCTCCCTCAATGTAAGCACATTCTTTACCATCTGAGCCACCAGGGAAGCCCAATTCTCTGGAAGCTAAGGGAAATCACTTCACTGACTTTTCTAGGAGAAATGCTGCTCTAAAAGAAATCAAGAACAGCCAAACCTCTGTCATGGTTCAAATAAAATGTTCCCCAAATAGGAATTTAGAAAAGCTGACTACAAAAGCATAATAACTGGGCTCAAAAAAGGAACAACAAGATTAAAAATTCAACAATTGTTTGATTAAAAAGATAAGGTGCTAGTTCATACCAAATAACAACCCAGTCAAATTGCAGACTCTAAAATTCCCACTCCTCACCACTGTACATCCATTCAGCCACTGGTCTACTAATAAAATGTCAGCATTTGTGAATCAATATTGGCAGGAAACATCAACAAGACTGCTTAAAGTGCCTACCTAACTTGTCCCACTTGTCCAAAGTACAACCTAGAGAAAGCTGGATACCACTCTCTGATATTTTAAACTGCCTAACAGGTCATTCAAGATATGGCAAATAGATTTCATACAACTTCCTCCCTCTTGTTGATCTAAATATATTTTGGTCATTGTTGGACTGAATAAAGCCTCCCCTTGCAGACAGCCTCTTCTGTGGTTAGAGTCCTTTTGGAAAAGACTGTCCCTACTTGGAGAACTACTCTCAGTTTTCATAATGATCATGGAACCTACTTTATTGGTCAAGTACTTCAACAAATCTGTGCTATCTGGCCAATTTAATAACACCTTACTGAACTTACCACCCTCAATTCTCTATTTTAGTTTAATGCACTAATGGCATTAAGACTCAACTGGCAAGGTTGGTTCAACATAGTGGAGTGGAAGAATGTGTGCTCATCTCCTCTTGAGAGAGCACCAAAATTGCAACTAGCTGAGGAACAACCACTGACAGGAGGATGCTGGAACCCACCAAAAGAAGAGACCCCACATTCAAAGACAAAGAAGAAGCTGCAATCATGACAAAACCAAATCCCACACCCACAAGGTAGATGACTCACAAGCTAGAGAAAAATATCAAAGAAGTTCTCCCACTGTTATGAAGGTTCTGAGGCCCACGTCAGGCTTCACAGCCTGAAGATCCATCAAAGGGACTAAAATCCCCAGGGAATATAACCTTGGTCAGCTGGATTTGATTACAGGACTGGCGAAAACAGACACTCCATTCTTGGAGGGCACAGACATACCCTGGTCTAGTTCATATCAGGACCCAGGGAAAAGGAGTAGTGATCCTACAGGAGACTGAACCAGACCTACCTGCCAGTGTTGGAGGGTCTCCTGTGGAGGCATGAGTCAGCAGTGGCTTGCCACAGGGACAGCAGCACTGGCATCAGCAGTCCTGAGAGATACCCCTTGGCATGAGCCCTCTTGGAGGACACCATTAACCCTATGTAAAGCACATAGACTCTGGGGCTGGACTGCCTCAAGTCAAACAACTAACAGGAAGGGAGAGTAGCCTCCCCCATCAGCAGACAATCAGATAAAAGTTTTTACTGAGCACTGCCCACCAGAGCAAGATCCAATTTCTCCCACTGTCAGCCCCTCCCATCAGGAAGCTTGCATACGCCTCTTTGCCTCATCCACCAGAGGGCAGATGAAAGAACCAAGAACTACAATTCCATAGCTACCAGAACAAAAACCACACCACAGAAAGTTAATCAATATGAAAATGCAGAGAATTATGTCCCAGATAAAGGGACAAGATAAAACCCCAGGAGAAAAAGAAAAAAAAAAACTAAATGAAGTGGACATAGGCAATCTTTCAGAAAAAGAATTCAGAACATTGATAGTGAAGATGATCCAGGATCTTGGAAAGGAATGGAGAAGATGCAAGAAATGTTTACCAAAAACCTAGAAGAACTAAACAACAGACAAAGATGAACAATACACTGGAAAGAATCGATAGCAGAATAACTGAGGCAGAAGAACAGATACGTGACCTTGAAGACAGACGGTTGAAATCACTGCCACAAAACAGAATATAGGAAAAAGAATGGGGAAAAAAAAAAAAAAAGATAGCCTAACAGACCTCTGGGACAACATTAAGCACACCAACATTTGCATTATACAGGTCCCAGAAGGAGGAGGAGAAAGAGAGAAAGAATCCATGAAAATATTTGAAGAGATAATAGCTGAAAATGTCCCTAACAGGGAAAGGGAATAGTCAACCAAGTCCAGGAAGCACAGAGAGTTCCAGGCAGGATAAACCCAAGGAGGAACACACCAACATATAATAATCAAACTGAGAAAAATTAAAGACAAAGATAAAATATTAAAAAGCAACAGGGAAAAATGACAAAAAAAAAAAAAACCATACAAGGGAACTCCCATCAGGTTATCAGCTGATTTCTCAACAGAAAATCTACAAGCCAGAAAGGAATGAGATGATATATATATAAAGTGATGAAAAGGAAGAACCTACAACCAAAAACACACTGCGCAGCAAGAACCTCACTCAGATTTGATGGAGAAATTAAAAGGTTTCCAGACAAGCGAAATTTAAGAGAATTCAGACCACCAAACCAGCAAACACTAAAGGAACTTCTCTAAGTAAGAAACACAAGAGAAGGAAAAGACCTACAAAAATAAATCTGAAACAATTAAGAAAATGTTAATAGTATCATATATATCAAAAATTACATTTAAGTATAAATGGATTAAATGCACCAATCAAAAGATACAGACTGGCTAGGTGGATGAAAATATTTGCATGTATGTACTTTCACTTCTCCAGGGGATCTTTGACTTTTCACTTTCATGCACTGGAGAAGGCAATGGCACCCCACTCCAGTACTCTTGCCTGGAAAATCCCATGGACGGAGGAGCCTGGTAGGCTATAGTCCATGGGGTGGCAAAGAGTCGGACACGACTGAACGACTTACACACACACACACACACACACACACACACACACATACACACTCTTCACACACACACACACACACACTTCCACTTATTGGAGAAGGCAATGACACCCCACTCCAGTACTCTTGCCTGGAAAATCCCATGGACGGAGGAGCCTGGTAGGCTGCAGTCCACGGGGTCGCGAACAGTCAGACACGACTGAGCGACTTCACTGTCACTTTTCACTTTCATGCATTGGAGAAGGAAATGGCAACCCACTCCAGTATTCTTGCCTAGAGAATCCCAGGGATGGGGGAGCCTGGTGGGCTGCTGTCTATGGGGTCGCACAGAGTTGGACATGACTGAAGCGACTTAGCAGCAGCAGCAGCAACTTCCACTTATTACCTCACTCTACTTAACCCCCCATATTGTAAGCAATTATTTTATACTTTATATTGTTAGGTTAATCATATTTCCATTATGGCTTGTTACTGTAATTATCTTTTTTTTTTTCTGGCTATTGATTGTGAAAACTGACAAATATCTTTTGTTATTGTGATTATGTAACTCATTCATTTTAATACCATTGTATCATGATTAGTCAATAGAAAATAATAGAATTCTATATTACTAAACCTATCATATAACAGAAAAATCTGCAACCACTTTTTAAAATCCAGATACACAGTAGAATTATCTTGGATTTTTTTTTTAATACAAATACCCAGGTATT
Organism: Ovis aries; assembly: GCF_016772045.2. Lineage (NCBI taxonomy): Eukaryota > Metazoa > Chordata > Mammalia > Artiodactyla > Bovidae > Ovis > Ovis aries. The sequence goes on along the minus strand of NC_056058.1, from coordinate 51,570,402 downwards.
GTTTTCTCCTCCAAAACTCCAGATGCAATTCTAATGAGCATCCATGTTTTGTTTTTTGTTTTTTGGGGTTTTTTTTTTTTAGCATCCATGTTTAAAAACAACTGGACTATATGATGATCTTTTACTTCTATCTAGTTGTTTCACTTTTTCTATTTTATAGTTAAGGTTCCCATTTCATTTATATTTTCCAATTTCTCTAACTCTTTTTGTTGTTATTATTTCTCATGCCTTTATCAAATATAATAGAAAAAGTTTAGGTATACATATATATAATATTTATAATCTATATTTTAGAAAACATGATTTTTTGCTTAACTAAAAAATTTATGACATTTTGTTTCCATTTGCTTGACTAAGTATGAATAGAATACTAGATTTCTAATTCATATTCACTCAAAACTTTGGTCTTAGTTCCATTTATTCTGGCATCTGGCATTATCACTAAAAGTCTAAAAAGCTTATTATTTTAGTGATTTAAAAAAAATAATCTGAATGAGGCTTGAAACTTCTAATTCTGAGAAAATAAAGAAATACTATGTTGTAAAACAAACAGGAAACTAAAATGTGATACAGTATTATTAACTAAATATAGATTTTGTTCAAATTACACAGAATTTTATGCTAGCATCCATTATTTTTCATACCTTATTTAAGATTACACATTTTATTTAATTGTACTGAGTAGCTTCAACTGCATGCAACAAATTCTGATAAATTCTTTTTATTTTTATTTTGTTACAAATATTTTCTAGTTTCCCTTATTATGGCTTCTTAGATACTCTCATCATTTAAAAGTGAACATTTAATTTCCAAATACATGGGTTTTCTTTAAAATATCTTTGATATTAATTTCTCATTTTGATACTAATTTCTCGTTTAAATGCTTTCTTCTCTGCAATCACCCTCTGTGTTTTTTCAGTCTTTTAACTTTACTGAGGCTTTCAGTGGCTAAGTCAAAGATCTCTTTTGGTAAATGTCACATTCCACTTGAAAATATGTGAATTATTTTCAAATATCTTTCGATATTGATTTCTAAGGTTTCTATCATTTCACAGTGATAAGAGAACAGACTGTATGATTTCAATACCTTTTGTTGCTACATTTCAGTCACTAAGTCGTGTATGATTCTTTGAAACCCCATGGACTGCAGCATGCCAGGCTTGCCTGTTCTTCACTATCTCCCAGAGTTCACTCAGATTCATGTCTATTGAGTCAGTGATGCTATCTAATCATCTTAATACCTTTAGACCATGAAACTTTTGTCAGTTTTATGTCTCTGCGTATGTTCCAGTGTCTCCTGATTTAAAGTCTATGAGAACTTGAATAGAATTTGTATCCTGCTGTTATGTGAAAACTGAATAAATCTTAATTATGTTGAATTGGTTCATAGTGCTTTGGGGTTCTTCTATATCCTTCTACTTTTCTGTCTATTCGTTCTATTAATTTTTGAGAGTTTGAAATTAAAACCCCAACTAAAAATCTTAATTTATCTATTTAAAAAAAATAATTGCAACAACTAGCGCAACCATTTGCAACTTTGTTCTATATTTTCCAAGTCTCCTACAGATGAGTTATCATACTTTCATAATTCAAAAAATAAAGAAGAAGAAGAAAAAGACTCAACTGGCAAAACTGGAGGATAGAGGCCCTCCAAATACCTTTGCAAAAAGCACTGCCATCGATCCTTCTAAATCTCAGATCCACCCCTTCTGGAACTCAAACTTTCACCCTTTAAGACAGTCACAAGATGTTCAATGCATTTGACTCATCATTCTTTTGACTCACAAATGATAAAAGGAGAAGTACTCCAGTATTGTAAATGTCTTATTGCTTCTATCAAAAATAACCGTTTTGGTAGAGCAACCTTTTCACAGAGCGCTCTTGGGAGATGAATACCCTAAGCATCACACCTGGCAACCTGGACATTTCATTACTGGAAGAGACACCTACAGAAAGACTCTCTTCAACTTCACTGGAAAGGACCCTACCAAGTACTACTAACCAACCTTTCTGCAGCCAAAATCCAGGGAACAGACTCTTGTATTTACATAACACAGCTAAACAAAGCATCGAACCAAACCAGATCTGCACATCGTTTGGTAACTTGAATGGAAAGATTCCTCGGAACTGAAGGAGACAACATCTGATGAGACAGCCTTTCTAAGATAGCTGGATCAAGCTTACAGAAGTTTGTCAAACCTTTGATGATGACATAATATTTCAGATGATTTCCAATGACTAGGATATTAATAACATACGGACTTTAGATAAAAGAACCTGAGAGTTGCTTTTAGATGTAATCTCAGTAGGTTTCTGTGTATTTCCCCTCCAAGGTGGGACACTATACTCAGAAAAGGTCCTTTCTGGCATGAAGGGACAAAAAGCTGCTAAAACAAGAACACCTAACTCTTACCAATGATCCTTTCAGAGAAGGATCCTAATCAAAAGGAGGAAATGTAAAAATTAATAAACAAAAACCTCAATTAAAATAAGAGTTGGGAGGCTGGAAGGGAGAGCGCTCACACCCTACAATGATAGCAGAGTCCAAGAGGAAGTAGCAAGACTTCCTCTTCTAGTTGGCAAGAGCTCATCCAATGAGACATTGTTACCACTCAGCTGATGAAAAGCCACTATACTTTAAACACCGATTCCTCCAATGGACTCTTTGTTTACTATAGTCCTCCCAACTTCCTTTTTCCCTCTTGAAAAGAGTTTGTCTCTCCTTCCTGGGCAAGGGACTCACACGTGGCTCACCATGGTTGCAGAACTCCCACTGCAGTTCTTTGTTGATCCTGACAATCCCATTTTTGCTAGAAAAATGACTGGCAGCCTATTTGTTTTAGGTCAACAGATGAAAACTCAACCCCTAAAGACTCCAGCCCTAAATTTGAATTGCTTAGCCCTGACACAAAACAGAACCAAAACACAGAGGTACAGTATTCAGAACAATTACATTTAAAATGTCCCAAGATCTTATAAGACAGCAGGTCAGTACAGGAAAAACTCACTCAAGGAAAGAGTGATGGTTTGCTTAGTTAAAACAAAGAAATCTATTTTGAGAGGGACTAATCGAGTGAAAGGGAAAAAAGGGTATTTCCAGGCCATCCAAGTACAAATGTACACATACACACAGAGCAAAGTCAAGGGCAATTCAGAAGACTGTGAAGTACATGGACGCCACAAGCAGGGGTTCAAACCCTGGATCTGCCAACTGCTAGCTGTCTGACTTTGAACAAACTACTCAACCTTTCCAAATGTTCATGTAAGTATGAGGATAATATGTACCTCACAGGATTGTCATGGGAAAGGTGGGAGGGAGAAAGGAAGAGAGAAAGAAAGAAAGAAAGAAAGTGGGGAGGGAAGTAGAGAGGAAGGAAGGAAGAAAACACGTTGCTGTTGCTGCTGCTGCTGCTGCTGCTGCTGCTAAGTCACTTCAGTCGTGTCAAACCCTGTGCGACCCCATAGACGGCAGCCCACCAGGCTCCTCCGTCCCTGGGATTCTCCAGGCAAGAACACTGGAGTGGGCTGCCATTTCCTTCTCCAGGAAAACATGTTATGAAACAGCAAAGCACAGGGCAGACCTTACATATTAGATGCTGGCAACTTAGATGCTCACAAGCACTGGCTGAGTGGAAGTTTACTTGCAGGTTAAAGATAAGAGAATTAACAAAAGGAGAATCTTAATTAGAGTAAGAATTAAGAAATTTTTGCCTCACTGATTCACCAAACTAATCAAAGAACTTCATTCTAGTGAAATGAAAAACACATTCGAGATCGTAAGGGTTTTCCTCAGATGCTTAGAAAACCCCAATCCATCTACAAATTAAAAGTTTCCTTTCACACTTCAGAGCTGAAAGCAAAGCAAAAATCCTGGACTAAGTAACAGTACTTTTTTTTTAAACTGAACTGTAACTCAAAGCAGTATGGGTTTCTTCTTGAGTTTATTAACCTTAAGTGGTACCTTTTAAATGTACTGGGGAAACAGTGGTATCATCAAACCCTTTTTGTTCAATTGCCTGGGGAAGGAGGCCAGTCCCAGATGAAACAGATAAAAGAGTGAGCATGCTTAACAGGACATGCAAGATAAATGGGATTTGGGGGGTTCACAGGCTTGTAGTGCCTAGCTTTCTGAGAAGCTGACATTTGTGCTTTGCCCCTAAAACAGGCATGTTTTAGAAAAGAGTGAGAGGGGGATGTGAAGAAGAGGCCACACAAGCCAAAACAAAGGATCTGCAGGAAGAGTGAGTCAGAGTGGTACCCAGAAGACCCCGAGGGGCCAGAATGAGATGGAGCCAGAGTGCAGGCTGGGTGAGTGTCCCCTAGGTCACCACCACTGCATGAGGCTTGAGAAGGAGCAGAGGAACAAACTGGCGGAGGGGCAAATGAGCCCAGCTTGGGCCTCAAGATTCAGCTTTTGTTTCTAGTACCTTCTTACTTAGAGCAGAGCTTCTCAAACTTCAATACACACCAGAGGATCTTATCAAAGTGCTGATTCTGGTTCAGTATGCCTGAGAATCTGAGGCTGCATTTCTAAATTTTCAGGTGATGCCAGTGCTGCTGGTCCAAGCCCTACTCTCCTAAGCAAGGATTGTGATTCCCACCCAAGACTCTGAGATCAAAGATCACAGTGTCTTTTTCCTGGAAAAAGATTACTTAGGACGACTTAAACTGTAACAGAAAAAGAACAAAATCTAAAACAACCACCAGAAATGGGCTGAATCCTTGCTCATCCACCAATCATGTATGTGAACCTAGGGAGAGTTACTTAACATGCCTGGCCTTAGGAAACTCATTTCAAAACCTGGAGAATGAACCACTTGATCTCTAAGGCCTTCCAGCTCTAAAACTCCACCCAAAGTATTTTTTTTCTGTGCCTTAAGAAAAATTCATTTTAATGGTGAGGATATTTGCTCGATATTCCTCCAGCAACACACACCTCTGTCATTCTCAGACAGCCGTTTCCAAAAATCCAATTGAGAGAACACAGATTCTGTTGGTCTCAGCAAATAACCATAGCAACTAATACCCCCCAAATAAAATGATGTCTTCACAATGATGTGCTGGCTCAATTAGATTAAGAGGGTGACGTGTACCATCTCAAAATTTATGGTCGTAAATTTACAGTGAAAGCCAGACCTTCTTGGAAGAGGTTTATAAGTGAAAGAGAGGCCTTGCCAATAAAATGAAGACGGCACAGGAAGCCAGAAAAACTGAGTTGATGAGAAACTGGAGCAGGGCCACCCTGCCTGTCCCAGGTCCACACAGACACAGCCATCACCCAGATGTGAATCTGGAACGTGGTTAAACAGCTGCAGATCTGAGTGCCACCACTTCTACCAGGGAATCAGCAAGCAACTGTCTTCTCTCCATGCCTCCTTCATGTATATAATCAAAGGAAACAAATACTGCTCCCTCAGAAAAGGTTTCTAAGAGATTCAGCAGAAGACTTGTAAACCTCTTAGGTAAAAAAGAGGACAATTGCAGAATAGTAAATTAGAGGTGGTATTGGATTTACAGCTCATCATGGGATGCAGACCTTCCGGCTCCAAGGTCTTTAGATTGGAGTTAGAAAAGGGAAGGGAAAATACAGCTTCTGTAAATTTTATAATTTACCATCTTCCCACACCCTCAGGCCTGCCTCTTCCAGGGTGTAGGCAATCATGTCTGTTCTGAACAAATTCAGGAAAGCAAGAATGTCACTTGAAAGGTAGGAAAAGGGAAGTCAAGGTCCATCACCTCCCTATAACCTTCAAATCTTTTCCAGCAAAGGACAAAAAGAAAAAACAACAACAAACCAAAAACCCAGCCTAAAGAACTAGGGTTCAATGTCCATTTAACTGTTATTAATTCAGAAAGTCCTGGGCAGCAAAACCTGGAACTGAAACACAAAATCTGCTACATCACCAGTGGTTCTCATCAAGAACTGTAACAGTTTACGAGTAGTTAAGGCAAGACAAGGCACAGTGAGTAAAACAAGGCCTTCCATCAGCTTTACAAGCCAAGAACAGTGGGTAAGGGAACAAACTTGCAGGGTTCAAAAGCCCACTGCAGACCCCTCCATGCTCTCAGTACTGAGTTTCCACCTGTATGAAACTGAGAAGAAAGAAAGCTGCCTCTGGGGATTTCTGTGAGGAAACAAATGATGCTCAGAAGCACTTAGCACCAGGCCTGGCTAAGCAACAGGCAATAAACGATAGGTATTTGTAGTGTAGAGTTTCACGCAGTAACATAATAAAACGACAGGCTGATTTATTTTGGGGTAAAGATGAAAGGACAGCCAAGCCACTCGGTCTCCTTCCACCCACCTCTACACCCACTACCTGGCTGACTTCCCACATTACTATCCTCTAAACAGAATCCACCTAATCCCTCGGCACAACTCAGACTCTCCTCCTCACTAACACCACGGGAAGCAAGATGGCTACTCCTCAGCACCAAAAAAGTTCAATTAAAAAGGGAAAACCTGCCTGTTGCGCCAGGATTAAATTACCGTTTCCTGAAGGGGAAAAAAAAAAAAAAATGTATCTAGCAATTCTGAACATAGCCACACCTAGTAATGTTCTCAGAAGTTAGTTTCACTTTCTTTTACCCCATTTAATGAACCACTTCCTTGCTGCCCTCAGGGGAGGCTGTGCTCCCAGACCAAGCAGGGAGGTCCAGGTGGGCACCATTCTGCCTCATAGGTTCCCCACTGAACCTGATTCCCTGCCTCCTTCCCCAACTGTCCCCTCCCCAGCTCCGTCCCCCAGTCCACATACAAAATTAGGCTTCATCTAGTTCTCAGAGTACCCACCTCTCCCCACACCATCACAGAATTTGAGGGATCAAAAAGACTACTGTTTGTCAAAAATATGATGGGACATCACCTGTGGCGGACTCTCCCAGGGAGCCCACACCAGCCACCTGAGTTCAACTTCGGGGCTAGGGTCCAAGAACCTTGGCTCCCCAGAAGTTTTTATACATGCAGGAGTTTGAAAACTCCTAACACCTGAGCCTTCGGAACATCTCATTCCAGTACCAAGAATGTAAACCTCTCCAGATCACAAAGGTGGGGCTCCAAGAAGCAGCCGAAAATTCTGACTCCTGACAGAAGATTTACAAATGTTCCCAAAGCAGGAAATCAAAGTTCATAGTGGAAGAAATCTAAGTGACAGTAGAGATGAGAGGAGGGAACATCACAATTCAACTTAAAAATCACAAATTCCAAACACTGAGCCTTTTCCCAAAAATGTTCTCAATCACATCTTCTACTGTGAAGCCCACAGAGTCCACTAGGAAAGCTGCTCTGTTTAGAACCTGATTTGCACAGACCCAGCTCATGGCACCTGGAAGTGACGAACGCCAGTTCGTCAGTTGATTGTTTAGAAACCCATCCAAAACCTGGCTTCCCAAAGTGGTAGCTGCCTTTAGTGCCTGGGGAGCCAAATACTCTTGGACTAGGCAAGGCTGCAGCTCCCAATACAGGCTCTGCCCAGTAAATCTTCTCTGAGCCTGCAAATAATAAATCTGACACAGACTCCACTGAATCTGGGAAAAAGGCCCACAGGTGCCCTAGGAGAGAGAGTACCTAAGGTACTTCTGGGGTGTGCAACCTCCTTCACAGACTCATACACAGAAGGGCCTGCCTGGGTTAGTGCTCTCCTGTCATCATTTTGAAATTTTTAAATTTTCATCTTTGAACTTGAGTTTTACAAGTGAAGTCTGGTGTGATGGTGGAGCACGCATATGAGCTGAGGCAAGACTTACGACATGAATGTCATGTGGGTCCACCAGGGTTCCTTTTGGTCCCATGTGCACAAGGTGTGAGGCCCCTTAAATACAGGATTCTGGTGGACCCACAGAATGTGGGAGTTGAGCCAGACTAAGAGTGAGTACAAGGTATGCCTGTGGTGCCTACAACTGAACACGCAGGAGTGCTGACAGCCCTGAGAGGCCACGCTTTTCTCGCAGACCAGAACCTCCGAAACGCAAGAGGAGGAAAGAGCATCCTAGAAATACGAATGACTAAGGAACCCTGCGACAGCCGCTCTTATTCATGTTGTTTCCCAGGATAAGTGGACTACTTATGCTGACCATGACAACACCGGACAGTAAAGGATGGAGCAACCCATAGTCACATTCCTTTCAATCCTCCTTCATTCATCAGTGAGCCAGAGAGAGAGGCTGTTAGTAGAACGCGCAAGTATCAAAAAGTGAAATAACAAAAACAGCTCTGTCAGGGTATTTTCACAGAAATAGAACAATCCTAAAATTTGTATGGAACAAAAAGACCCCAAATAACCAAAGCAATCTTCAGAAAGAACAAAGATAGAGGCATCATGCTCTCAGATTTCAAACTATACTACAAAGCTATAGCATTCAAAACAATGTGGTATTGACATAAAACTGATCACTAAAACAGAACAGACAGCCTAGGACAAACCCATAATATACAGTCAATTAATTTAAGAAATATGAGCTGGGGAAAGGACAGCTTCTTCAGTAAATGGTGCTTGGAAAACTGAACAGCTATATGCAAAAGAATGAAACTAGCCCACTCTCTTACACCATACACAAAAATTAACTCAAACTGACTTGAAGACTTGAATATAAAACCCAAAACCATAAAACTCCTAGAATAAACATAGATGGTAATCTCCGTAACATTAGTCTTTGAGGTGATTTTTTGAGCTTGACACCAAAAGCAAAGGCAACAAAAGTAAAAATAAACAAGAAGGACTGTATCAAACTAAAAAGCTTCTACACAGCAAAGGAAACCATCAACAGAATGAAAAGGCAACCTACCAAACGGGAGAAAATATTTGTAAATCATATATTTGATGAGGGGCTAATATCCAAAACATATAATGAATGCATATAAGTCAACGGCAAAAGCCAAACAACCCAATTTAAAAATGAGTAAAGGCTCAGAATAGACAATTTTCCAAAGAAGACAAACAGATAGCCAACAGGTACATAAGAAAGAAGCTCAACATCACTCGTCAGCAGGAAAATGCAAGTCAAAACTACAAAAAGATTATCTCACATCTGTTAAACTAGTTGTTATCAAAAAGACAAGAAACAAGAAGTGCTGGCAAGGATACAGAGAAAAGGAAACACTTATGCACTATTGGTGGGAATGTGAATTGGCACAACCACCATGCAAACGGTGTGAAGGGTCCTCAAATCATCCAGCAATTCCCCATCTGGATATGTACCTTAGGAAAGCACAGGTGCACCTGGGGGTGATTCATATCAACGTCTGGCAAAAACCACCACAATATTATAAAGAAATTATCTTCCAATTAAAATAAATACATTTTTTAAAAAAGAAAAGAAAAACACTACAGACAGTCTCTGACTTACAAAGGTGCAAATGCAAAACACTCTCGGGGGGAACCGTACTTCAAGTTTTGAATTTTGACCTTTTTTCAGGCTAGCGGTAAGCAATATGATACTCTCACATGATGATGGGCAGTGGTAGGGAACCACAGCTCCCAATCAGCCACTCAATCACAAGAACAAACAACTGAAACACTGACAACCATTCTGTCTTTCACATTCAATACAACATTCAATAAATTACATGAGACAGTCAACACTTACAAAGTAGGGTTTGCATATTTTGCTCAACTGTCGGCTAATGTAAGTATTCTGAATATGTTTAGGGAGGCTAGACTAAACTATCATATTTGGCAGGTTAGATGTACTAATGCATTTTAAGTATCTCCTTGTTTTGCTGTGCCAGGTCTTAGTTGTAGCATGTAGGATCTTTCAACTTCATTGCAGCATGTGGGATCTGTCAGCTGCGGCATTCAAACTCTTAGTTGCCGCGTGTAAGATCCAGTTCCCTGACTAGGGATTGAACCTGGGGCCCCTGCATTGAAAGCATGGAGTCTTAGCCACTGGACTACCATGGAAGCCCCCGATGTGCATTTTTCACTTACATTTTCAACTTACAATGGGTTTATCAGGATATAAGCCCATCATAAGTCAAGGAAGATCTGCAATGCAAAGAGATACATTAATCTCTCTGTTCTCTGCAACATTATGTACAATACCCTAGACGTGAAAATAACCCAAAAGTCCATTAATGGATAAATAAAGATGTGATGTATGTGTAGTGTGTGTGTGTGTGTCTGTGTGTGTGTGTGTGAGAGAGAGAGAGAGAGAGAGAGATGGAGTATTATTCAGTTATAAAAAAGAATGAAATCTTGCTATTTGTGGCAACTTAGATTGACCTTGAGAACATCATGCTAAATGAAATAAGTCAGAGAAAGACAAATAATGTGTGATTTCACATATACGTGGAATCTTTAAAAACAAAAACAAAAGAACTACCTCATAGTACAGAGAACAGATTGGTGGCTGCCAGAGGCAGTGGGTAGCAGACAGACAAAATGGGTGAAGGTGGGCAAAAGGTACAAATTTCCCATTATAAAATGAAGTCATGGGTTTGTAATGTAGAATGTGGTTACTATACTTAAAAATACTGTATTGCATACTTGAAAGTATTTAAGAAAGTACATCTTAGAGAAAGTTCTCAACACAAGGGAGAAGAAAATTTGTAACCATGCATGGTGACAGAGTTAATTGCACTTATTGTGATGATCATTTTGCAATATATAAAAATGTTGAATTATTACACTGTATACTTGAAACCAATATAATGTCATATGTCAATTATATTGCAATTTAAAAAACTACAAAAAAAAAAAACAGTTGAGTCATTTCATGCAGTGTCCTAGTCTGAACAAAATTAATATGCATATAAGATACATAATTCAAACTATATAATTTTAGTGATTCTATATACAAATCAACTATCTCATATTTACAATTAAAACTGGCATTGCACAATATAAAGATGAATAGTAAAATTCATACTAATAGTTCAAATTTTCGATTGTTCTTTTTTTTAAATAGCATTAAATAGCATTTTTTTAAAAAAGAGGCAAGACACAATGAGAGAGACCATTTAAAAAAAAAAGGCTTTACATTTTAATACACCTTTAGCAGCACGTATTTGGGCTTCATGAACAAGAGGCCCACAGATAAAACAGACAGCTGTAGGCACAAACACACCCAGGATGGCTCTTCTCCCTGCGTTAACTTTCTCCTTTCTTCCAGCTGGCACCTGGAGGAGGAGCTCCACTGCTGAGCAGCATGAGCCCAGGCCAGCAGCATAAGCCCAGGCCAGCAGCATCATAGCGGGCCACCCCGCTCCCTCCCAGCTAAGCTGTCCAGGATGATCTTTTCAAAAAGCAGATCTGATCTTGTCACTGCAGCTTCCACATCCTCCCCAGCTATAATTCTTCCCTTTCATCTCAAAGTAACTACAAATCTGACTAGAAAGTGGGTGGGAGACAACTCAAGGGCACACGCCACTGGCCTGGCCCTCCCTCAGTCCTCCAGCCCCACTGGCCAGCTCAGATCCTGGGCCCCTCTGGCCACAAAGCCTGGCATGTTTCCTCAGCCCACAGTCCTTGCCCAACCCTCTCCACCTTGCTGCTGTCACCCTTCAAATTCCACTTGGAGGGGCACGTCCTCAGGGAAGTGGCCTCCTCTCACCCCTCACCCTCTCCCAATGGTAGCTCTCCCGCCTCCCTACAACTTCCTTTCCCATCCCTTCACATGACAGGTAATTTCCTTAGATTTTCATGGCTGTTTAACGCGTACCACCGATGATATTAGGATAGCTATCACAATTCTAGTATGTAGTAAGCAAGCCTCCAATAACACTTTTAAATATATAAATGAATTTGCATGACTCTTTTTAAGAGTTGAGCCAGGAAAGGGACAAATCCTGCAATCCTCTTTTTACAGAAAGGGAAGAAGCTAGATCACCGAAACGGAGATCAGCCATCTCTTTATTTACTTCATTACACTCACGAAATCAAACAGGAACCCCATTTCCTAGGCTGAGCTTAGCCTTGAAGACACACTTTTCCTACTCTCTCTTTTTTTTCCCCTCACTGCTGGAGTTTATTGTCCACTTGGTGCAAGGCACAGGGTTATAGGGTGTGAGGAAGGCACACTCGTGTGGCTCAGAGGGCAGAGAGGGATTCTCTCAACTTCCTTTTTGGTGTTCTGCCATTTTGATATTAAAAACCGAACTGCTTCCCTTGACTGCAGTCTGCTTGGTCTTGGGGAGCGGAGGGGGAGGGAGGTACAGCACAGCGGGGAGGAGCAGGGCTCTGATGAGCCTAGCACCTTGGAAGGAAGCCTGGAAGCTGGCGGTGGTCACTCAGGACAGGGGCTGCAGTTGGTTTTGCCAGGCTGGCTGCCAGGCTGCTGCTTCCCCGCAGCTTCCTGAGCCATGTCATAGGTGATCATGCTGGTGGAGGCTGGGGCAGACTCTGATTGCTCTGGGGACTCCAGCACCGTGGCCATGAGTCCACTCGGGACAGTGGACTTCTCTTAGAAGAAGCTAGCCCACCAGTGTCCTGGGTCTGCTTTGGGGAAACCAGGGTGGTGGGGGACGGCTTCCCCAGGTTACTCAACACTTCCGCAGGAGCTGTTACTGGAAGTGGAGCCCAGGCAGCGCTGGCAGTAGTCGTGGGTGGCCACGAGTGAGCCGCTGGAGGGGATGGCCCCCATACTCTTGCTTGCGAGCTGGTGGAAACCTCGGCGGAGAGCCCTCACAGGCCTTGGCGTGCGATCACTGATGGTGGGCACGGGAGCACTAGGCCATGGAGCCAACCTGCGTAAAAAAAGGCGGGCGGCCACTTCACGAACCAGACACGCAGGCCCTACTCTCTTTCTTGGCCAACAGTCCAACAATGTTTTCAAGGTACCACTAACTCGATCTTAAAATCGAGTTACCTACAAACTTTACCTACAAGCAAATGATAGGCAAAGAATTGGCATCAGTATACCTAGACAGCATACCTAGGTCAGAACTCTAAAAATATAATCTGGTGACAAACTGTGTCATGCAAATACAAAAGCCATCCCTTTTAACACACCAGCTACTACTTGAGGGAAAACAGAGAAACATAACTTCGGCGGCAATGTTTCTTGATCTGTGTTTGTAAGATCACCTGAACCAGATCACCCCAGACTTTTTTAAATCTGAAATTCTGGGAATCTAATCTGAAAATTAGATCTGGAAATCAAATTTCCAGATTGGCAATCAAATCTGGAAATCACAGTAAGTTTAAGAACTGCTGTTATAGGAAGACACTGTTGAGTCATTTGTTTAAATGCCAAGGGGCGGCAGGACACTACTGACACTGAACGTGAGAAAGCGGGGACACAAGAAAGAAAAGGAAAGCGATGTCCCATTCTGGACCCAGAAAGTCCCTGGCAACACGCCTCCAAGAAAGAAGCAGGAAACTGTTCCCAGAGAAGAGGAGCCTGGAAAAACCCCAGGCCATTGTCGGCTAGGGCTGTGAATTATTCTGGCCGTTTTATTCTTGTGGACACTTCCTCCTTTCTCAAGGTGCTCTGGGGACAGCCAGTAAGGGAACCTGACGTCTGTCCCCTCACTGCAGGAAGGACACAGTGAACGTGAGCCAGGGGCTGCACAAGCAGGGCCACCTCTTATAGTTCCAGAGCTTCCTTTAGGGTGAAAAGGGTCCAGTAGCCAGGAGCCCTCCCTGCTGCTGCTGCTGCTAAGTCGCTTCAGTCGTGTCCGGCTCTGTGCGACCCCAAAGATGGCAGCCTACCAGGCTCCTCCATCCCTGGGATTCTCCAGGCAAGAACACTGAAGTGAGGTGCCATTGCCTTCTCCGAGGAGCCCTCCCTAGAGACTGGAATTCCAGCCACTCCTGGCCCACCCTCCTCACCACCTGTCTCCTGCCTGTCAACCCAAAAGCCCTGAGAAATGAGAAGATCCGTAAGAAGCCTCTCAGCACACATACACCAACTCCAATGTCCCCTCCTACAGTGGGCTAAATCATGTCTCCCAAGTTCATGTCCACCCAGAACGTCAGAGCCTGACCTTACTGGGAAACCTGAGTCTTTGCAGATGTTATTAGATGAGATAAGGTCACACTGGATTAGAATGGGGCCAAAACCCAAGGACTAGTATCCTTAGAAGCAGAGAAGACATGCACACACATGGAAGGAGGGGCCAAGAGTGTAGTGATGGAGCCACAAGCCAACCACCACCCAGGATTGCTAGAAGCCACTGACGTCAGGAAGAGGCAAGGGAAAATCCTTCCACTGAGCCTTCAGAAGGAACACAGCCTTGATTTCAGATTTCTAGCCTCCAGAACCACGAGAGAATAAATTTCTGTTGTTTTAGGCCACCCGGTCTGTGGAAATTTTTTACCACAGGAAGCTAATACACCTCCTTTCTTAGGAAGCCGAAGCCTTTAAGTCACATTGCAACCAAAATCTAGAGGTTCTGCAACAACACTAAAAGGAATGCTTCCAGTACTGTAGCAGGCCCTGGCCTGGCCTCACGGAGGGCAGCTCTCCTCACTTGGGCAGTCCTGGCTTTCCTCCTGATCAGTGCCCACACAGGCCTGCTTTCACCCTGTCCAGCTACACACACGCTGCCTGCCATCCTGCACTGGCCCAGGCTGCCCCCACCACGTGCCCAGGGCACCTGGATTTCTCCCTCCGAGCACTTTCCACACTCAGTGTGGCGGCTCTGAGAGGCTGGAGACCTTGCCGATCCTGTACTCAATCACAGCCTGCGGCCTTCCCACACAGCTCACTACAGGGGATCAGCCCAGCGAGGGCGCGAGCCAACACAGAGACAGCAAACTCGGCAGCACGCTCGGCCAGCCCTCGTCCCTCATCACTCGGCACAGAAATGGGGTCAGTGCGAGTAATTCCGCCTTCTGTGTGGCTTCTCACAGCATGTCCCACACTATATAGATCACTCATTTATTCTGTTACTCATTCAAAAACCTATGCATTGAGCATCTATGTGCCTGGTATACTAGTCTGGGAGACAAAGAAAGGAAAAAGCAGACCCAGCCTGTGTCTTTATAGCATGGGTGTAAGTCAGTAATTAATAACCTCACATTAAAGCTGGAAAACAACAGAACAGTCTTGTTCATAGGCCTGTTTCCTCTGGGTTCCTAGAACCTAGAACAGCACCTGGTACATAACAGGATTGCCAAAATTCTGTATGGCTGAAGGATGAATAGGTTGAAAATAGGTAGATGGATGGAAGGAGGGAAGGGAGAGTGCCTGGTATGTAACAGGCAGTCAATAATAGGATAGTCAATAATAGGATAGATATAGTCAATAATAGGATAGGTGGATACACAAACGGAGGAAGACAGATGAGTGTATGGATACAGCCTCATACATAACAGGCAGTCAATGATGATGAACAAATGGAAGGACAGAGACAGATATCTAGGGAGCAAAGCTCCTGGGATGAAATCTGTACAAAATACAACTTAACAGAACAAAAGGCTTCAGAGCCTTCTTAAGTGGTACCTCTGGAATCACCTCATTTCTTCCCAAAGCATCCCAGCTGCCTGCTAGCATCTGAAAGAAACGATAATTCTAAATGAATCTGGTATCCAGATCTTCTGTAAACATTTAGTGGAAAATCAGCTTCACCAGCACAAATATGCTCTCTCTTGCTCCCCACCCCTCCCCTTCTCTCCGTAATGGGGGTTTTAAAAGCCTGTTTCGCTCGTTCTTCTCCACCACAGCGAGTATTTACTGCTTTACAATGTTGACTCCTGCCAAAATGCACACCACAGACCACTTACCTGGTTGTGTCATTCTTAATTATTATTTTTATGATTCTTCAAGTACCTAAGAGAGACTTTTCTTTGAGGGAATCAGCTGACTCTGAAAATTTACTGCCATTTACTATTGAGGGGTGGGATGGGGTGGAGTGGAAATACCACAACTGGAGAAGAAAAGGATGGGGTGGGGGGGCTTCTGAGAGCATATCCAGTCAAAGTCCCCTTCTTTAGCAACCTATAGTAGAGAAACAGTTTGCAATTTAAAAAAAACAACAACCTAACAGAGCCCCAACATAAATGTTTACTCCTGCATAAAACAGCGAGGCTCAGAACAACAGAAGAGGCCCCATGTGCCTTACCTCTGGGTCTAGCTTGTATCAGGTTAAATTCCCTGCATTTCCAGGCTCTCCTTGGTCTCACTCAGTAACGAAGCTAAAGTCACTCAGACCCTAGGAGGCCTTTCTTCCCTTTGATTTCCCTCTGCTAAAGATAAGAATAACTTTCTGAGTCTCAGAACACTTGTTTCCTATGCTCTCAATTCAGGCCCCAAAGCACTATGACTCACTGCTTCATACTCGACTCTCCACTGAGCACCTCCCATGTGTGGGGGACTGTGGGAGGCAATGAGAATTGAACACTGAACAAAACCGATATAGTCCTCGTGCCCCCAACCTGTAACCTGGTGGGAACAGACACTCAACAAAGACACAAACACACAAAATAATCATCTGAAAGCTCACTGGCAAGGATATAAAAATGCAGCCGGTGGCTGGGAAGGAATGATGTAAGGGGAGGAAAGCAGACGCTCCCTCTAGGTAAGGCAGAGAGCCACATCAAGGCAAACAGGGAAGTGGCTGATCAGCTACCCAGAAACAAAAGACTTTTGAGACAAGCATTAAAAATTCCCCTAGCATTGTGGCGATGGCTTCACAGGTGTATACAGATAACAAAATTTATCAAATTGTACAATTTAACATGTGTAGTTTTTTGTATGCCAATTAAGTTGTTTAAAAAAAGAAGACTTTCCCCCTAAATTTGCTGCCTACCTCTCAGGATTTCCAGGATGATGCAGGTTCCTATAGCTACAAACTAATAAAAACAACTTGGCTACACCAAACATCCCACCCAACCATATTCCTGTTCTTGACTGGCTCACAGCTTCATTCATTCATTCCACAAGGATTTATTAAACACCTACTACAGGTCAGATACTGTCTTTTGTGTTCTCCATTATAATACAAACAAAAACATACTTAACCCAGTTCTCCTAGAGCTTATAGCTTCGTACAAATGTATGCCCAAGTAGAACGCTGTCTACATACTAAGAAGGACTTTCAACATTCTCAGAACATGGATTTAAGGCTATTATGAAGGACGGCCAACGTCATGACAGACAACAGCTTATTGAAAGCTTACTATGCACCCAGCCCCTGAATGCTTTAAAGGTATGATGTCATGCAATTCTCCCCCAATCCCTTTAAAGTAAGTACTATTGTTCAAATCCAGTTAACAAACAGGAAAATGTCCAGTTAAGTGGTGGAACCAAGATATAAACCCAAGAGCCCGACTCTAGATCCCACAATTTACAAATCTGCGCTATAGCACTGTAAGGATAAGCTGCTCATCAACTGCCTCAGAAAGCCACTTTACAGTCTAAGCAATTTCTCCAGTACAAATCTTGCTGAGCACATTCTCTGACCCTCCCCCATCAGTACTTCCATCGCCTCTGGAGCTTGACAAAGCCAAGTGTGAGAAGTAAGGGAGGCTCACATGTTTCAGAGCAGCAAGACTCTGCGCAAGAGACTGACATCTCTCTGGTGCCAAAAGAAGCGCTCGACAGGACACAGAGACACAACCGCTCGATTCCCTGGCTGCAGGCAGAGGGACACCCAGGGCCCTGGCTGGTAAACTCTTCTGTTCTGCTGGCCCTCTAAGGCACAAGTAAGACACAAACTTACTGGGAGAGATCGTGGTTATAACAATGACAGAGTGCAGAGGAACACAGAAATCCTCTGAATCAAAGAACCTTTCCACCAGCCCCCATCCAGGACACTCAACCAGATCGTGTAAAAATCAATATGACTGCTGGCAGTTTATATGCAGCAAGGAGCCAAAATACATTAACGTGTGAGAATTTATGCGCAAAATGATAAAAACCTCTGTGACAAGCCATGGACATCTGTATTAATAGCACAACTCCTATCATTAGAGTCATTCAGGGAAAACTGAAATAAACCTGCCCTAAGACAGCCTCCATGAAGAAACCAACTCTGAATGTCACAAGAGATACAAGAATGATTTTAAGAATGCAGATCCTGTCATACTTTCTTTCCCTAGAAGGCCTTTTACCTTGGACAGCAGACACATTGGTCAAGAGGAGTCTGGCAATGCCTGAGCTGGTCCCAGGCCTCCAAAGGACAATGGGGTCCTCATGACAATACCCACTAACACCCACAACGCCTCACAGGCTAAAGGACTCCCATCTGAGACCTGCCCCTTCCAAACCACATCCAGCTACTCAGAGCCCCTACCTGGTAAATAGTTCCCTGACACTTAGCCCTACTGCTTACCTCATGCACAAGACTCTCTTTTTTCATTAACATTTCTCAACATGGAATTCCCTAACTCTTCACAGAAAACTTGTAGAACCCTTTAGCACAAGTGCCTATCAGAACTTTATCAAGCTCTGAAGGGAGGACAACTAGCAAATCCAAACTATTGCCAGAGCTCAGTTTCATTTCTACCTTTCTGGTCAAAGTGAACTACCTTTCCAACGTTGGGGAGGGGCAGTGTGCCTATGAAGCAAGGACTCTAGAAATATACAGACCTTACGAACAACCTCCTGTGAGTCAGGCAGACCTCCTGAGCTCTCTGGCCCTCAGGACGATAAAGAACAGGCGAGGGGCAGGGGCTGTTGGACAGAGGTCTGGGAATCATGTCCACGTGGTGATGGCTGAAGCCAGGGACAGGAGAGATTAATGATGACAGAAAGAGACAAACCCTCTGGTCTGGGAGGCAAAGGTGGCCTGGAACCTTGGGAAGAACCATAGGACAAACATGATGAGCTGGGAAGGGATGCTCAGAAGGGATGAAGAAGCTTGGAGAGTATACCATCGATAAAGGCAAAGCAGAAGAGTCTCGAGAAAGAAGGCCAAGAACAATCACTGGTTTAAGTAAGTGGGCAGCCCCGGGGACCTCTGAGACAGACAGCAGGTCCAGAGAGAACTACAGGCAGAAACTGGACCTCAGGGCTTTCGGTAGTAAAGGCAGTAAACACAGAATACTCTCTCAAACACTCTAGCTAGGAGAACAGTAGCAGCACAGGACAGTAGTAAGTGGGAGAGGTACAAAGGGAAGTTTTGCTGGGATTGGTTTTTTGTTTCCTCTTGTTTAAAAGACAATAAAGACTTTAGCCTGTTTGCAGATGAAAAGGAAAATGTGCCACTAGTAAAGGAGGAGAGTCTAATGAGGGGAAGGAGGATGCTCTGGGCCCTAAAGTAATGGATCTTGTGTCCGGAGAGGGAGGAGGATTGCAACAGGGAGAGAGAGCTTTAAGAGCATCAGTAGGTTTTCCCGGGAGAGAAGGCTGACCAGTCTCTCTACTGATTGTGTCTCCAACCACAGTGCATATGATACCACATGGCGAGTCATATTTGAAAATGAACCCACATTCCTTCCCAAGCACCATTCATCTTTCTGGAAGAAAAGCCAACACCAACGGTGCTTTGGGAGGGAAGAGAAAAGATAAGGCTGCAGGTACTTCACTTGCTCTGAAGTCTCTTGATTTGGGGGCTGTTGTGTTTGGTTGTTGTTGCTGCTTCTGTTTTATATGAGAACCTGTCTCACTCAAGGGTGAGGAAACCACAGAGTGGACAGAGTCCACACCTACTCATCATGAAAACCTATTTGAACTGCTTCAGCTAAGATGAAAGCTCTCCTGTCGTAATGGTTTCGATCTTTCATAACATTATTCAAAACTGCAGACCTTCATTCACATCCTTTGCCTCCTTTTAAAGTGCTGTTTGTGGCTCAGAGAAGATGGTGATAAAACCATTTTTTTAGATCAAGTTGAAGTTGGGAATGGAATTAGCATGAAAGAGATACATAGAGCAGCAGAGACAATTGGTAAAAAGATGATCTGGATCACCACCTCCAGTTTAAAATCAACTTAGTGAAAAGACAACCAATTGCTCCTGGGATCTATACAGTACACCAATTATTTATCCTCTTACAGTCATTTTTTAGTAAGGCCAAGAAACCAAACGGACTTCCCTGGTGGCTCAGACAGTAAAGCGTCTGTCTACAATGTGGGAGACCCAGGTTCTAGTCCTGGGTTGGGAAGATCCCCTGGAGAAGGCAATGGCAATCCACTCCAGTATTACTGCCTAGAAAATCCCATGGACAGAGGAGCCTGGTAGGCTACAGTCTATGGGGTCGCAAAGACAAACAGGAGGGAAGGAAGGACTGCCTGGTCCAGAGATCAGAAACCTACTGGTTAATTCCCACAAGCCAAGGCTGCACCACATACTGAGGGAGCAGATCCCTGTTGTAAAGAGCTTCCAATCTTGCTCCAGCAAAATCCAATGATGAAAACGCTAAACAAATCGTGTCAGGGCACAGGTGTTCAAAACTAAAGCAATCTTTAACCTTGCAAAGCAAGCACTGCAGGCAAGATTCACTTTCACAAAGTGCTCACCTTGACAGCATCCACCCTGCACACACAAAGGGATTTATTTGCACACGACATTCTCTAACCCCATGTTACAGGAAGCGAGAAGCATTTGCCTCGGCTGATTAGCTAAGACTTGAGAACTACCTATGGTGAGAACCGGACCATGGAAAATAAGGAAAAACTGCGAGAGAGTAAAGGAGGGAAACATGATTGGGAATACCACAGGGCCACCCACGATTATTTACTTCAAATAAGTTTTTACTTGGCTCAAGGTCCGATGGTCTCAAATTTAAATGACCCCAGGGAGAGAACTGGCCACACAGTCCTGTAGTCTCCTATTACTATCAGAATGCTGACCAAAAGCTCAGGGAGTATCTGTTCACAGTCCAGGTAAAACCAAAACTAGTGTCCAGAGTGACTTACAGTTTAAGGAAGGCAGCTGAGAGAGAGGGATGGCGTTGTACAGACGAAATAAACAATCCCAGGAGGCACTGTGGGCAGAAATCAACTTCGCCAACTGAAGTTCAAAATTCCTTTCCATTAAGTCAACTCCCCTTCACCAACTAAAGCTTTACCCCTCTAGACACTGCCTTTCAGCTGGGCTAAACTCTGTACAGAGCCATAGCCCAGGCCCCACGTTCCTGAGGCTTACACAGTCCTTCTTCTCCTCTGAACCTAAGGGTTCCCAGCGCAAGCGCACATGCCACCCTATCCTCCTGGCTGGGCCTTTACCCCTGCTGTTCCCTCCGTAAGAATATTTAGCTTCCTGGTCTCCCCTCATCCAGATGAACCAATCCTTCCAATGCCATCTCCTCCATGAAGTCCTCCCAATGCCACGTCACCCAGCCTGCAGCATCTCCTGCCACTCACACAAACCAAGCGCCACTCCCCTCCCTGGAACCTCTTCGTGGCACTATCTGCATTCAGCGGCGGTTAATATGTCATCATCCTTTGCAGTACTCACTGTAACATGAGTTGAGACAGCCTCTCCAGGGCTTGGTTTCTGGATCTTTAAAACAGATCCTAAAACATTGTTTGTAGGAATGCCTACAAACAATAAAAGGGAAAATAGATACCTTTTAAGAAGTTCTTACTACATACCAGAGAAATGGTGTGAAATTTACAAACACTGTCTCTTTTGATCCTCGAAATCCTATGAAGGCAGGCGCCACCATCCTCATTTCATAGATGCTGCTGCTGCTAAGTCGCTTCAGTCGTGTCCGACTCTGTGTGACCCCACAGACGGCAGCCCACCAGGCTCCCCTGTCCCTGGGATTCTCCAGGCAAGAACACTGGAGTGGGTTGCCATTTCCTTCTCCAGTGCATGAAAGTGAAAAGTGAAAGTGAAGTCGCTCAGTCATGTCCGACTCTTTGCGAACCCATGGACTGCAGCCTACCAGGCTCCTCCGTCCATGGAATTTTCCAGGCAAGAGGACTGGAGTGGGGTGCCACTACCTTCTCCTTTCATAGATGAGAAAGTAGATGATCAAAAAGGCTGAGTGATTTGCCCATGTCCACAGCCGGCAAGCAACAGAGTAGAGGTTCTCTCTCTGGCAATCTCCCCTCCAGGACCTCTCTCAATCACCAGGCTCTGCTGCCCTTCTTTCCTTCAGTCTCCTGCCTACCTCACCAGGGCTCCTCTGAGATAATACAGGAAAAGTCCTTAGCACACTGACTGGTACTGGGTCTTTCTGTTCCCAGAAAGGTCACATCCTTTAAGGGAGAAGAATTACTGGCATATGTGCACACTTTAATCATACTAATCAGAGAATGGATAAATGCATAAATGAACGAATGAAATGAAAAGAATGAAGAGTGTCAGCTAAACGAAATTAGGAGAAGGAGTATTTTTAAAGCAGATACTGAACATTCTATATACAGATCCTCACAGGGCAGCACAAAACGTAGCCTCTTTCTCCACAGTGTCTCTCAAATGCAGTGCTCACTCCGAGTGTACAGGGGAAGGGTGTGGGAGGTCACAGCAGCGGGGTGCGCAGGAATGACCCAGAGCAGCAGGTCCAGTTCTACAGCTCTCACTAAGACAAAATCCTCACTGGAGGGAAAATCCCATTCAAATCCTCTTTGTCAGCACCAAGAAGGTCAACGAGACTAATCCTCCAGAAGACCTGAAATTCTGGCTCACCTGTGCCACACCAAAGGACAGCCTCCCAGGAGCAAGAATACGGGCCTCAGGGGGGCCCACCCCATGTTTCTCCCTGTCTGAGCTGGTTCAGCCTCGCCTCACACACGCACCTCAGCACCCAGCTCTGAGTGTAGGCACTGCCCCAGTATGGCAGGTCACGGGCCCATTCAAACCTCAGTCTTCCCATCTGGAGAATCCAGACAATCCCAGAACTACCCTCAGAATGCTGATGGGAGGAGTGGACAGATGACCCATGGAGCCACTGCCTGTTACATAAGGAGCACTCTGTGTGTGTCAGCTCTGAATGTGGGCAGACAGCGGGGACACAGAAGGACCCCGACACCACCGGGCACTGTCCTGGCTCCCAGGGGTAGCAGCTTGGCCCTGTGAGCTCTAAGCAATTAGTTCTACATAGGAATTAGGTGGTCAGTCTCAGTGTGGTACACAAACACTTCTTTGACAGTAATAAGAACTTAAAATGCAGTTGGTCTTACATGGGGGAAAGGCCAGTGGTTGGGGAGATAAAAAGGAGAAAAGGCTAACAGGAACGGAAGAGAAGGATGTCACCTAACCAGCTGCCGACACTCCGAGAGCCAGGCTAGTGTAAGTGCAGACTCGGTGGCGGGGGAGCAGACACAGGTCCCTGTGGGGACACAGCACCTAGCCTATTAAGAAAAGAGACCTGAGGGTCAGTCCTGCCCCTCAAGCCATCACAGCAAACACGAGCCAGCCAGGAGACTGGCCACCGGCATTTGGCCATCAACCACGCAGACGCTTGGCTGCTTCAGCTGGCCTTAGTCTTCAGAAACTGATACGTCTCTGTACACAAACAGTAGACAGAGAAGTCTCTTCCTTTTCTAAAAATACACATCTGCACTTCAGCACGGCAAAGGCCGTCTAGAGCGCCTAACAAAGCTGCCATCAGCGGATGTCTGGGCCCCAGGAGGAAAAGCATTTCCTTTATCAACAGCAAAGGGTGTGAAGCTACCGTTCACCTCGGAGGGTGACTCTGTCTCAGGAAACAGCACAGCACAGAGGTGTTCTGTGACCAAGACAGACTGGTCCTGACTCCCACCGCGGCCTCTTGGCCTGCTCAGTTAACTTCGTTCAGCCTCAGTGTCCTCATCTGTAAAGAGATAGTGAGGCCCGCATCCACCCAATAAGGTTCTTGTGAGGATCAGAAATGACTGCAAATCACCTAGGACAGTTCCTGGCACAGAGCAGGCCATCAACACACAGGAGCTTGGTCATTCCTGAGATCCCAGGGTCTCCCTCCTCCTTGATCCCCCTCTCATTCCTAAAATAACCCAGGCAGGAAGACAAAGACTGATCTTCCCTGCTTCCAGGGCAGCCCACCCCTGAAGGACATTCCCGCTGTATGTTCTGGGCAGCAACACCAGGGCCAAGCAAGTAGGAGGCTGCATGTTAGTAGTGAATGGAGTGGAGGAAGAAAAGGAAACGCATCCCACAATCCTCAGGAGAGCTCCTCCACACACCCCAGCCTCAGCTAAGGGCCAGCAGGGTGCAGAGGGAAAATAAGGCAGGGTCTCTGTAGAAAGGAGGTCACAATCATCTGGGAGGGTTTGCTTCTGGAGTTCACGGACAAGGAGCTTTAGAAGATCCTGAGTCCTCTGAAACTGAATATGATTTGGGGTGAACATTCCCTTTTTTGGGAAAGAGTCCAGAATATCCATCAGACTTTCAACAAAGTCTGTGACACTTCCCCAAGAAAAAGGCTTTAAAACCACCAATTCATTAAGGGAAAACAAGAACGTCTGAGAGAAAGAGAATAACATAAAATGGTCTCTAATTTTAGCTCACATGTAATGACGCTTTTCACAAAGTGCTTCACCACATGTCATGTCACTTAGTCCCCATTACAGCAGAAGGGGACAGTCACCATCCCAAAGTGAGGAAACTGAGCTCACAGGAGGCCACCACTTCCCAAGGCCCCTGGATGAGCAAACGGCCAAGTCAGGATGCAACCCCAACAGAGTCTGAGGCCAGCGCTCAGGATCCTCATCATCACGTCAAGAGTGTTACCTCCTCCAGGCCGAGCCCCCAATCTCACAAACCAGAAGGAAGGGTGGGAGGGAGGGGGAGAGGGAGAGGGGTCCAAATGTGACTTACAGTGCAACATCTTTCCACTACACCCATCCTGTCTGTCTTCACACACTGACACTGAGAAATTTTCTAGACATCAGGAAAGAAACAAGATGTCATAAGGAAGTATACAGAAAGCTGGCTATGTTACATCGGTACCAAAAGCCCCAATTTCCTTGCTGGGACAATGAGGGTTATAAATGACTACTCCATGCACATTTGGCATGTAGTACGCATTCATGGAACCAGTCTGTTGTTCCATGTCCAGTTCTAGCTGCTGCTTCCTGACCTGCATACAGATTTCTCAAGAGGCAGGTCAGGTGGTCTGTATTCCCATCTCTTTCAGAATTTTCCACAGTTGATTGTGATCCACACAGTCAAAGGCT
The DNA here is from genome assembly GCF_016772045.2 of Ovis aries. Taxonomy (NCBI): domain Eukaryota; kingdom Metazoa; phylum Chordata; class Mammalia; order Artiodactyla; family Bovidae; genus Ovis; species Ovis aries. The sequence goes on along the minus strand of NC_056058.1, from coordinate 51,545,454 downwards.
TTGGCATAGTCAATAAAGCAGAAATAGATGTTTTTCTGGAACTCTCTTGCTTTTCCATGATCCAGCGGATGTTGGCAATTTGATCTCTGGTTCCTCTGCCTTTTCTAAAACCAGCTTGAACATCAGGAAGTTCATGGTTCACGTATTGCTGAAGCCTGGCTTGGAGAATTTTGAGCATTACTTTACTAGCATGTGAGATGAGTGCAATTGTGTGGTAGTTTGAGCATTCTTTGGCATTGCCTCTCTTTGGAAATGGAATGGAAACTGACCTTTTCCAGTCCTGTGGCCACTGCTGAGTTTTCCAAATTTGCTGGCACAAGCTGGAATCAAGATTGCCAGGAGAAATATCAATAACCTCAGATATGCAGATGACACCTCCCTTATGGCAGAAAGTGAAGAGGAACTAAAAGCCTCTTGATGAAAGTGAAAGTGGAGGGTGAAAAAGTTGGCCTAGAGCTCAACATTCAGAAAACAAAGATCATGGCATCAGGTCCCATCACTTCATGGGAAATAGATCAGGAAACAGTGTCAGACTTTATTTTGGGGGGCTCCAAAATCACTGCAGATGGTGACTGCAGCCATCAAATTAAAAGACGCTTACTCCTTGGAAGAAAAGTTATGACCAACCTAGATAGTATATTCAAAAGCAGAGACATTACTTTGCTGACTAAGGTCCGTCTAGTCAAAGCTATGGTTTTTCCTGTGGTCATGTATGGATATGAGAGTTGGGCTGTGAAGAAGGCTTAGCACCGAAGAATTGATGCTTTTGAACTGTGGTGTTGGAGAAGACTCTGCAAGGAGATCCAACCAGTCCATTCTGAAGGAGATCAATCCTGGGATTTCTTTGGAAGGAATGATGCTAAAGCTGAAACTCCAGTACTTTGGCCACCTCATGCGAAGAGTTGACTCATTGGAAAAGACTCTGATGCTGGGAGGGACTGGGAGCAGGAGGAGAAGGGGACAACAGAGGATGAGATGGCTGGATGGCATCACTGACTCGATGGACATGAGTCTGAGTGAACTCCAGGAGTTGGTGATGGTCAGGGAGGCCTGGAGTGCTGCGATTCATGGGGTCGCAAAGAGTCAGACACGACTGAGCGACTGAACTGAACTGAACTGAAGCATTCATGAATGGTAGGTATCACTGTAATTAGTAAAATCTAATGAATCACATGTCCTAGTGATCAAAGTGAAAGTCGTTCAGTCATGCCCAACTCTTTGCGACCCCACAGACTATACAGTCCATGGAATTCTCCATGCCAGAATACTGGAGTGGGTAGCCTTTCCCTTCTCCAGGGGATCTTCCCAATGCAGGGATCGAACCAGGGTCTCCCCTATTGCAGACAGATTCTTTATGAACTGAGATGTCAGGGAAGCCCAGTGATCAAAGGTGCCATCTTTATGTCAATGAACCCCAGATTGCTTCAGTGAGCCCACCTCCCGGCATCCCTGAACTCTGTTCAGATGCTGGTGCGAGAGGCCTCACTGTGGCTCCCAGAAGTGATCACACTTCCCACAGCTGCCTGCTTGGGAAGCCAGTGGCGGGAGCCAGCAAGACTTGGGAGCAAGCCTAGGTCCCAGAGCCAACTATTCGACATCATCTGAGGTGCAGAGAGGTCTTGGAAACCTCCAGGGTAATTACAGGAGGTGGGGAATATCCATGGCAGGCTTCTCTAGATACAGAAAATAAAAACAGAAAATAAGTATAAGAAGTTCTCAAAGGTGAGACAGGGCCACCTGAGACAGATATGCAAACAGATGAAAAAGCCAGGATTTTGGTGGACAAGATTTTGGGAGGATAAACAAGGATACAAGGGCCTGACTCACAGGCCCTTCATCCCTACCAAAAAACACATGTAACTGATGCGATTCTCCAAGAGTGATCATTTTTATGAGCTGGACCCACTCTTCACAGCCAGAATATACCATCTCTAGCACCATCGATGAAGTCCCCACACAGAACATAACTATTTACAGTAACACCTGCCATTTATTTATTAAATAATTATACTCTATGCTGTCTTTTACACATATTATCTCATCTAAGCCTCAAAATGGAATTTTGAGAAAATTCCAATACCCATTATACAGATGGGAAATTGGCACCAAAAAGGTTAAACAGCCTGTCTAAGGTCATAGGGCCAGTAAGTGACAAAGAGAGGTGTCTAATTTCCATGCTCTTACTACTATGTGTTTTCACATAAAACATTGGGTTTCACCCATAAGGCCTGTAGACAGGTTCTTCTCCTAGTCCTTCCAGAAAGTGAGGGACTTACTTATTCCACTGTATCCTAATCCAAAATACTTTTTATGCTAGGTACTGGACCCAAGATAAACCCCACTAAGCCAAGCAACAGCTATGCTCATAAGCACACAGACAAGGGTTTAAATAATACAAAATACATGTGAGGTGAGGAATTAACAGGTAAGGGGAAAGAGGATGTGACCACAAACCTTTTATCCCATAGACCAACATACTCAGAGCATTCCACACTCCTTTCTTCCCAAGATAAGGAAGAAAATCACAATCTCAAGAAAAGATGCCTTCTCCAAAGAGAACAAGATTCCAGAAATGATAGTGAAGTGTCTCTAGAATCAGGAGAGGTGACCAAAGAAACGTGCATATGTGCTAATTCATTTCAGTAGTGTCCGATTCTGTGACCCCATGAACTATCGCCGGCCAGGCTCCTGTCCATGGGATTCTCCAGGAAAGAATACTGGAGCGCGTTACCATGCCCTCCTCAGGGGGTCTTCACGACTCAGGGATCAAACCCACGTCTCTTAGTCTCCTGCACCGGCAGGCAGGTTCTTTACCACTAGCACTACCTGGGAAGCCTGACCTAAGAAGAATGCAGAGGACACATCACTTGAAAACAAAATAAAGAAAGCAAACACATAACACCCCACAAGTGTTCTCCATTAGATTTCCCAAAGCAAGTCATGACTTTGGAACCAACCCATTAACACAAATCAAAATAATTTGAACCAAATGTTCCCATTTAAAGGTCTGTTCCCCCCTTGAAGAGTTCTACAATGTTCTATCAGGGTAAATGTACTTTCACACACCAGGCCACCTCACTCCAGTAATTACCACCAGACTTGAGGTTTGCATGGCTCTAACCAAGCCAGCAAAAGTCTATGAATCCCAAAGCCAATAGCAGAGGTCATAGGAGAGGTGGCAAGAGGTAGACACAACGGACGTGGGAAGTTCTGCAACAGGACCTCCCTCTGAAAATGAAACACTCTCTCTGGATTTTTGTTCCTAGAAGTCATCCTTCACAGGACTCACACCCTCTTCAACTGGCCATCTCCTTTGCTCCAGCCAGAGGAATCTGTCACTTAGCAACTACTCTCCAACAAAATACTAAGGAAAACTGGGAAACCAAAACCAGGAAGCCAAGATGAAGTCAGGCTTTTGAAAACTCTTGCTCCCTAGCACTCATGGGATAAGCTTCAAGCAGAGCAACAGTTTCCATCAGACCTGGGCTCAGAGCAAGGGAAGCTCTGCAGAAGTGCCCTCACCCAATGTCACTGAAGAGTCACCCTAAACCACTCAGACCAGGGCAAAGGTTCTCATTAAACTTCAAGGACTCAGTACACTGCAGAAACCACAGGATCCCCCAGCTCTCACCCAATCTGTCCTCAATTACAGTGTAAGCATGGAGCCAACGAGGTCCTGGATTTGGCCCAGTGTATCTTCCAGCCTAGGCAGCCGGCTTAGCACCACAATAACTGACACGACTGATTACATCCTCAGAGCCCTTCCTTGCAGCCTCACCTAAAGTCAGTCCCTCTCTATCAACTGTGACTTGCTTCTTGCCTGTCTTAGAGTGACTTTGCCTCATTGTTTTCTTTTTCTGTTTGCCTCCATGAACACAGGGACCCTGATTACTGCTGTTATCCTTCAACCCCAGGGATGGGCACAAACAAGGCACACGACCAATACTTACCATGTGGATGGGATAAGATGGTGAGAGGAAAAACACACAGAGCCCCTCATATATGCTCACGTGGTAAGAGATATATCCTAATACTACTAACTTGCCTAAATAATCTATTACGGATCCAGTTTTCACAAATTTATTCTTATGACTTTTCACACTTTCAGTCTCAGGGAAAATAAATGAATTACATGTGTTCTACTGTGTGAAAGTAACATTTCTTTTTATGTTCCTAAATTACCTCTACTGAACCTTTATTCTTAGAGGGGGAATGGAAGGGAAAAAACTTGCAGGACAGATATTACAGGGGTGGCTAAATCCAACTGTTATTCTAGGATATGAATCAGCAAGCCCACACTTCCCCTAACCATTCCTTGATAATTTTCTCTCAGTTATGAAGGGAGTACGCGCATGGGGAGCCTGAGAAGAAGGCTACATGGAACTCCACAGATAACTTTTCTGATGACTCCTCTGCCCACTAACTAGGCTCAAAGACATCATGGCAACTACCACTGACCCCAGGCTCTCTCATTTGTTTACCTACGAATCTTATAACTATCTGAAATTTCTATCCATCTACTTGTTTAAATGGATCTGTCTTTTCCACATGAATCTGAGTTTCGTAAGAGTAGAGCCTTGTCTGTCTTGTTCCCAAGACTGCAGAACATTTAAGCCCCATAAAACAATTGTCAAAGAAACTTAACAGTAACTACGTGCCTTGTGAGATTGCCTAGGCTTCTGAACAAAGACAATGAGCTTGTTCCTTCTTAAAAGAAAAAAAATAATCTATGGAGTATTCCTCCATGATGAGGTAAGGCTTTGCCAGCCCCTCCCCATCATATATTCACATGGCTCTGAGTAAACTCAGTTCAGGTTCCACCCAAAAACTGTGTAAACTTAGCTTTTTTAACATCTGCAAATTCATAAATCACAATAATCATGATGATACAGGGACTCAGCAAACTACCCAGGCCCTGAATGAACCTATTCAGCAAGAGTAGAGTCAACAAACGTGGCTGATTATATTTTCCAAAAACAGCCCCACCAACACAGCTCATCCCACATGCTACTCTTACAATAAGTGAGACACAGACACTCCTCCATCAAGCAGTGGGGCCTATGTTCCCCTTCCCTGGGACCAAATGGACCATTGCAATGTCCTCAACTGAAAGAACACGTGGGAGTAATGCTGCAGGGCTTCAGAGGCAAGATCAAGAGCCAAGACGGCATTTGCCCAGTGTGCACGCCCTCCTGCTCTTGACACGTGACGTTGGAGCCCACAGTGACCTTGTAGAGCTGGAGAGACTACAGGGAGGCCACAGAAAGAGAGGCCCAGCTGCTCCCACCTGCTCCCACCGCCAGCTCTTCTGGTCCTCCCAGACCAGGTGCCATGCGAGTGGGCCAGAGAGATGATTCCAGCCCCAGCCCTCAGTGACAATGGGCAGAGCCGAAACAAGCTGCCCCTGATGAGCCCTGTCCACAATGCAGATCCATGGGTGAAATAAATCTTGTTGCTTTGAAACCATTGAGTTGGGACATATTGTGTTTTTCAGCCACCAAAGCTGCAAGACATACAAAATCAGTAGTAACAGTCCCGCATTTGTAGTTTTCACCACCACGTCTTGGGGGTGGGGGTGGTTCAGTCCGCATGCAGTGTATGGGTATATATATACGCGGATGTACAACCCCAAAATTTCTGGATCAATGAAAGTCACAAAACAAGAAGCAGGAAAAAAAAAAATACAAAACCGCACAGCACACAAAGCTTTTCCAAGTTCGCCAGTCTCTGAGCTCTTTAGACTTGAAGAAGCTGCTCTTTGGCCAGCTGCCGCTTTCCCCCTTCACTGTACATTTCATTCCCCCGAACAGAGACTGGAAAGTAAGAACATTCCCTTTTAAACAAGCTCTTTTTACCAGCTTGTTCACTCACTCTCAGGAAAGCCTCACTCTGGAACTTCTTTTGTTTTGAATAAACTGGAATAGGGATTATCTACCTATGTAAGAGCGCTCTTAGATCTGCTTTGGCAGACGTTAATCAACCAAACTTGGAGGGATATTCTTCTAATCTGGAGAATCCTTCATGTCTCATATTTGTTGAAAGAACATTTCACACGCACATGTTTATGATCCCACATGGGTGTCAGCATCAGACACACACGAGTCCAGATACAAGCTCAACCACTCAGCAGCTGTGGGACCCCTGGCAAGTTATTTGACTTCTCTGTGTATCAGTTTATTGTACCTGTGATGGAGACAATAATAACCCTCAAAGGGGTGTTGTAAGAATTAAATGAGGTTAGTACAACTAACACGTATAAAGTGGTTACCATACGTCAGACACTGTTCTAAGTGCCCGAAGGCACTCAGACCATCCCTGGCCCACAGCGGCTGTCCATAGGCAGTGGCTGTCATGAGCATCGCTATTACTAATGTAACATCATTAGATGACGATATATTCCTCTGAATGAAGCCGTAGCCCTTGGGGTAACTCTGTAAACATCAGCTCTTATTACAGCGCAAGAGCCATGGGCCTCAAATTTATAATCAACTCACAAACCTGTAAACTCATAAGATGTATAAGAATCAAATGAGGCGCCTGTTAAAAAGAAGATCCCTGGCTGTATCTCCAGAGATTTTGATTTAATAGTCTGGGATGGAGTCCAGGAAGTTGCTTTCTTAACACCCCCACCCATCCACAGGTGACTCCAACAAACCCTGCCCTAAAGATGCTGCTGTAAATATCTGGACTGAATCAATCCTGATGCCATAGAAAGAGCATATGGTCACAGTGAGAAGTCCTGATTCTAATCTTAGCTGCGCCCCTAACTATTTCTACAGCTGGGACATAGACCCTTAACTTCTCTGGGTCTTGGTAAAAGGCAGGCTTCAGATTAGATAACCCCAAAGGTGCCTTCTTTTCAAACCTGATCCCACAACTTGACTACTAGACCCAAGTCCCTCAGACCCCCGATTTTGTGCATTTATAGCAAATGAACTAAGAGTACCCACTTTTATTAAGTCCCCGCTATATGCAAGACCACTGTCCAAAATGCTTCATCCACTTAAAAATGTCTAATGTTCACAGCCAGCTGCTAGAGGTTTAATAACTGTCTGAAGTAACACGGCCAGTAGTAACACAGCCTTGATTCCACGCCAGGTTAACCTGACCCGACACCTGTGTTCTTACGCCATTATGCCTTTGGTCGTTTCACTGCAAAATTTGTTTTCTTTGCATTTCTTGTTTTCTGCCTTTGAGATATAAGGTAAATGCCTAAGCTCCTCAACTCTGCAAAGAACCAAAGGACAAGAACAGGGCAGAGAGGGAGAGAAGTGGGGCATCCGGGAACCAAAGCCCAAAAAGGAAGCTCAAATGAAGCTGGAAGAACAAGCTATCATGTCAGAATGATGTCTTTACTACAAAGTACTGAGGTTGGTCAGCAGGAGGGAGGTGGAAGGAGACAGCAGAGAAGTGAAGACAGAGCGGTCAGCAGGAGGGTGAACAAGCAAACTTCCCGAAGATCTTCCCCTCCCTTTCTTAATTCCTCTCCTGGGAAGAACAGGCCTTTTCAACAGAGTATCTTCCACGTGCTTTGCGATACAATGGTTAAGTTTCTCATGACGTCCACTCTTTTGTTTTCTCTTGCCAAATAACTTAAAGGGAAGCTAATCCCAGGCCTCTTGCCTCCAAACCTCCTTGCTTCATCCTGCGACTCAGAGGGAAAAAGGAAAGCTAGCACAGAAGAGGAGAAAGAGCATTCACTATGGCAAGTTCCAGAGAATGGGTTTTAAACAAAAACTGTTTGGGTTCCCAACATTGTTCTGTGAGAGATTTAAAGGGATCTTGAAGGACAGGCGTCCTTGGTGGCTCAGACAGTAAAGAATCCACCTGCAATGCAAGAGATCCTTCGATCCCTGGGTCGGGAAGATCCCCTGGAGAAGGGAATGGCTACCCACTCCAGTCAGCATTCTTGCCTGGAGAATTCCAAGGACAGAGGAGCCTGGCGGGCTACAGTCCATGAGGTCTCAAAGAGTCGGATATGAAGGAGCAACACTTTCACTTTCACTATTTTTTTTCGAAGGACAGGCCGCCCAGGGTAAGCTGACAGGAAAAGCACAGGATTTGAAATCAGAAAACCTGACCCCAGCACTGGAAGAGATACTTCCTGTCTGACCTGGGGCAAATTACACCTTCTTCCCGCATGTTCCACATCTGTGAAATGGGCACAACACCACCACCATCACTGATCTGTTTTAAAGAAGAAATGGATTAATGTATGTGAGATGCCCAGGGTGGCATCCAGCCCAAAGTTTTTCTTTTTTTTTTTAAATTTTTATTTTTACTTTATTTTACTTTTACAATACTGTATTGGTTTTGAAGCAAAAAATGACTCATAACATCTTATTTATATTTGTTCAGTTTCAGACATCTTCAAACTATTCTCTGGCACCCTGCAGTTCTCTTTCAATCTTCACTCTTCCAAGCAACCAAGGGACAACTTCTCCTGTGAAAACAAATGCTTTCTAGATGTGTCAAAACACCCACTGGTGACAAGGAAAACCATGGTGATTACTTCAGGCTGGTACATAGGAGGCTAAGTATCAGCTGAAGCCCAAAACAGAGCAAAGAGAAAAGGCAGCCTAATGACACATGCAAGTCAGGGCATTTAGCTCTTGCTTTACAGGTTAAACTGAATTTTAGTATCGGAAGAAGGCAAAATTTCTTTAAAGTTATAAATGATTTACAGGACTGGTTCACTACAGAGGAAAAGGCTGTCAGGCTTTAAGGAAGACAGCACCTTCCTCCAGAGGGGAAGCATGAACGCTAGATTCAGGAGGAAGTCAAAACCCTAGAGAGATCATTAACCGAGTGAGACAGAGACTTGGCCCAGCCAGTTCAGAGCCGCTGTGACGGCACCACCACCGAGGGTGCCTGGCCCTGGAACTCCAACAGAGGAGAGTGGGGCCTGTGAAAAGGGTCAGCAACCCTGCCTTTGCTCTCTAACAATCCAGACATCACATCAACATACACAAGGGCTCCATTCCTGAGTGAGGCAGGCATGGCAACCAAGGCACTGGACTCAGACAACATGGGTTTAAATCCTAGCTCTGTCATTAACTAGCTCTGCGATCTAATGCTCTGTGCCTGGATTTCCTCATCTGCAAAATGGTTATAACAGAAGCAATCTTTTGTGAGTTTTGCAAGTACTGTATGAGTGAACACAAACATAGAGCCTTGATCACAGCAAGTGCTCAATTAAATCAAAGCTATTACTGCCTAGCTCACTGTGCTATTAGCCAGCCATTACTGGGCTTTTCTTCTGTACCATGTGCTAACCATAGGTTGCCAACTAGTCCCCTAAAGCCCTGTGAGTCAATGAATGTAAAGCACTGAGCTCAGTGCCCTCAGAAACATAGAAAATGCTCGATAAAGGGAACCCACCCTTGCTACTATCATTATCAAATCAAACCCAAAACACCCCTTCACTCAGTTCTGCAAAGATACCTGGGTAATACAATTCGAAGAAAATCACATATTAGGCATCTATTTTATAACACATAAACCAGATCTTTTTGATGAGTCAGAGCCTCTAGTTGCAAACAGCCTTGATTATTACCTTGAGAATTTCACTTTAATACAGATTTCAGGACCCAGAAATTAAATGAGTAAGGCCTACTGGATGCTCTCTTACATAAGGATTCTATGGCCTAGAGGGAAGAGAAGGGGCTTCTATACCAAAAATTTTACCTCTGATGGTTCAAAGTGCCATGCACTTTGAGAATACACATTTGAATTCCAGATAAGTGTGTGCTGGTAAAGCATGTGCTTTATATCACTTCATGAGCTAGGCAGAGCCACTCAACCATGAAAGAAATATCAGGAAAAGAAAAAGATACAGTACAAACTTAGTTAAAAAAAAAAAAGTCAATCCCTAAAAGTACTTCTTTCTATTTCTGATCCAATTGTTTTCTATCAGAGGTAGATAAAATTGACCCTCCACCAGCCCCAGGCTGCTTTGCTTTGACAAATGACAGTGCTCACACTGGACCAGGTAGAATATAGCCTCAGTACCGTTAAGTCAGGTTCTATTATTAACAGTAGTCTTGGTCCACGTAGTAGGAATAGCACTTTTCAGTTGGTATGGCACATTGGGTAATGGTCACAGATCTTTAACGTAAGCTTCTCTGCAGTGTGACTTTGCCATTCATCATTTCTCCACTCCCTTGAATCTCGGCTGCCCTTGCGACTTGCTTTGGTCAGCAGAATGTGGTAGAAATGATGCTATGTGAATTCCAAAGCCTGGGCCTCAAAAAGAGCTGAAGCTTCGACCTCTGCCATCTTGGAACACTATCCTGAGACTGTCATTCCATGGAGAAGCCAAGGAAGAGAGACCACATGGGGAGAGAGAGGGGTCCTGTGTCCCAGTGAAATCCATCTGCATGAGCAAGCCCAGGAGAGGCAAGAGTGGCATCCAACCAATCCACGGAGTCACCAGAAGAGACTCTAATAACTACTGCCACCTTCAGTCTCAAAGGTTTGGGGTGATCAGTTGTACAGCAAGAGATAAGTGATACAGGTAGACTAATTGGAGTTCAATTTTTGAAATGAGCTTTCAAAACAATCCTAAACTTACCTAACTCAATAACAGGCAAAATCCAGGTTGCTGGAACTCAGGAATAGCAGCTAGCTTAGGAGAGGAGGAATGGGATGGGAAGGGAACTTTATGGGATGCTGATAATTTTATTTCTTGGCTTGAGTAGTGACTACATGGATACGTCCACTTTGTGATAATTTATCAAACCCTGCAATTCTGAGCTGTGGGCTTTTCCAGATATATACTAAACTTACATTTTTAATAGTTTAAAATAAACCTCTCTTGGAAAAATCTCTTTGAGAAACAAAGGTATGTGGCTAAAGGAAATAAATAATCATGCTCATAATTATTTTTGTCGATGAAAATTTCCTCATAAAAGCATATAACACACACAAGTCCAGTTTTAAAAACTCAGCCTCACTTTTTAACTATGAGCATATTTCTTCCTTGCCAAAAACATGACCCATTTATGAGTCTAAAGATATCCCCCAAAATCCCAGGAAACTCTGTAATGCCTGCTGCTGCTGCTGCTACTTCTAAGTCACTTCAGTCATGTCCGACTCTGTGTGACCCCAGAGATGGCAGCCCACCAGGCTCCCCCATCCCTGGGATTCTCCAGGCAAGAGCACTGGAGTGGGTTGCCATTTCCTACTCCAACGCATGAAAGTGAAGAGTGAAAGTGAAGTTGCTCAGTCGTGTCTGACTCTTAGCAACCCCATGGACTGCAGCCTACCAGGCTCCTCCATCCATGGGATTTTCCAGGCAAGAGTACTGGAGTGGGGTGCCATTGCTTTCTCCACTGTAACGCCTAGGTCAAGATATTTAAGTCCTGGTTTGAAATTTTCATGTCATTTCAGAAACACTGTACAAATCACTTACAAAGTAAAAGGTCCTCAGAGCTTCTGTACACACAGGTATGTCTCCCTTGATAGGTCACATGATTAGGACACATTTGATCCTGTACAAACATCTACTGAGACACTTGGTCCACCCCAAAAGTTCCTTGAAATCAGGTCCTATCAAAAATATCCACAAGTGAACTTCCTTGGTTGTACAGTGGATAAGAATCCACCTGCCAACGTGAGGGACAGGGGTTCAACCCCTGATTCAGGAAAATTCCACGTGTCACAGAACAACAAAGCCTGTATGCCATTACTGAACCCACATGCTGAAACTTCCGAAACCCACAGACCTGGAGTCTGTGCTTCGCAACAAGAGAAACCACCGCAAGGAGAAGCCGGCGCACAGCCCCCACTCTCTGCAGCTAGAAAAAGCCCGCACACAGCTACAAACACCCAAAGCAACCAAAACTAAACAAACTAATCTTTTAAAGGTAGGATATTAAAAAAAAAAAAAAATATATCCACGAGTTTACTTGGTCCATGCCAAATGGTCCTTGATATTCAGGGTCCTGCCAAAAACATGCACATTTGGAAAATTTCTGAGTTCAAATAGCCCATAACACTTACTTACACTTTCAGTTTATGGAATTAATATATTAAAAAATGTTACCATGTCTTATCGGTCCAATAACTGTATTGAGGCAATACGCCAATAATAACCATTCTTGCCTCAGTAGTCTAACTGGGGTTAGGTAGATGGGTTAGGGTTCAAATCCCACAGAAGAGCAGAATTTATATTAACTATGTATGCCCAGGAAGAGTTCTACAGTTAGAGAAATGTATGGAGGATGACTGACAAGTTGAGGATGGAGTCTCGCAGTGCATGCACGGTGCATTAATACGTCACTGGGCATTTGGCTGAATGTTACTGGGTCCTTCAATAAGGGCAGAGTTTGAAAGAAGGAGCTTGGTCAAGTTGCTGTGTAAAACAAGCAGCGAGTGTAATGTAAACACTTAACAAAGTTATTTTGCTTGTATGGGAGGAGAGAGAATGGGTGTGGCTCTCCTACCACATAAGAGGTCTGGTGTAAGAGTCACCATAAAGAGAATATCAGGCATCTAATTAAGCCCCATACAACTATACCAGCGCCCAGGATTAAGGGGCAATACTACCTTTGAATCAATGCTCTACAAGATAATACTGCAGTATCCACAAAAATGTCTGCCACTATTTGGAAACGTTTTTGTGGGTATGACTCCCATACTTAACTGTCAATCAGCAGCAACCACCACACCCTCAGCTAGTGCCTACCTACTGGCTGATTCAGCCCAGCCAAACCAGGATTCAATACATAAGACATTTAATTAGGTTTCCCTACCAGCGGCCACTGGACATACAGCTACAGAAGAAATAAACAACTCTTCTTCTATTGCTCGGCAATGTGTCATCTTTGAAAATTCCACCAGAGTATGACAGAAATAGTACACTCACAATGGAAAAGCCAGTGCTGCATTAAAACGGCTTTTATTACTGTTTTCATTTCTTTAAAAGACAAAGAACTAAAAGGCACTGACACTATGAAGAAAGGAGAACCTGTAATGCCCGATATATACAAGTCAGGATTCGGATAACATTGCCATCAGTCAAGATGCGACAGGAAAACAGCAGCACAACACTGATGTTAAAGGAAAGGAGGGAAAACCCTGAACAGGTTAAAACGACACACAGAAGAACCAAATGCAACACCATCACGGGCACCTCTAAGAACTCCTCATGATACTCACGATGATGAGACCCTGTTAAAACTGCCAGAAAGAAACTCATTAAAGAGGCAAGTAAAGAGAACGGAAAGTAGACTTCCAGCTCCAAACCCAGCTCCACCACATGGAAGCCGAATTCTAGAGGACTACAAAGTGACCATTTTTCACACACGATGCCTATGCTCCAGATGACGACAGATTTCCTATTCACGCAACTCATGACAATATTCAATATTTAAGAACCAGTTCCACATTATGCCATAATCGCACCTTAGGGGTGGCACCAATGCAGTGCAGTTACTTACTGTGCGTGGTGTCTCACTGGTTTAGACTGTGCCACTGGTTCACACACTAACAGTGAAACGGTGAAAAGACACTTAGAGATATACATATAAAAAAGTATTGCACTGGCAAGGAAAAGAAGTCTTATCAATAACTCTTCACTGTACATGATGGATTTCAGAACTGCAAATATAAAGGTGATTACTCCCAACAAGTGCACAAGTGAGAGGACGCTTGTTTCATTTTCCACAATCACTGTGACCAAAAAATACCTTTTGAGTCTAATGTGTGAGCATATAACAAAGGAACATAACACCTGTAAGTATCAAGCATCTTGTTTGGACTGCCATTTCTGCCTTTGGAAAATGCAAATGAAACTTTTAAGCATTATGAGGAATGCAAAGGAAAATTCAGATGACCTAATAGATTATGTGGAGAAAACGCATGCCCATGGAAGACGTGGCAGATCTCCCCCAGAAACTTGCAATGTATATACATCAGTGCTGAACATAGGTCACAGGATGAACAATACAGTGGATGGCTGGCAGAGCAAATTTCAAGAGCTGATGGCAGTGCACCATTCTTTAATCTGAAAATTTATTGACATATTAAAACACAAACAACAAAGCAATCAATAAATTAGCACCCAAGTTCTTGGTGGTCGCACACAAATACAGCCATCAATTGATGCAACAATATGAACAAAAGCAAAACCATATTACTGAAATTGTTTACAAATATAATCAATAACATATATCTAAAAGACTGCTCACTGACTTAAGAGTAACCTTGACAAACTTTATCATGAGGACGAACAAGAATAAATGTGAAAACCAAAATTCATCATAAATTACAATAAAAATAATTTAAAGAAAAATTTAACCAAGTTAAATGTTTGTAAAATTGACAAATCATGGATCAAACATCTCAATGGATATTTGGAAAAGGATTAAATTTCAGTGATCTCTTGGCAAAATTAAATGCTTGTATTATTTAATGAATCACAGACTAAATGTCTCAATGAAAGTTTCAGACAGGACCAAATTTCAAGGACTTTTTGGCATGGACAAAACGGGCTGCAAGAGATCACAAAAACTCCGTAAGACCACATTTCTCTCATCTCACTGTCCCCCAACCCCCGCATTCTCATCCTAAAGACAAGCAGAGTCACTTGTTCACAAACAAAGAACTCAACATATGTCTGTGGTTGTTAGGACACCCCAAAGCCCTTAACAATGTTTATATCCCTTGACTAAGTAACTCCTCTTCAAGGAGTCTGTTCAAAGGAAATAATTTTATTAAATGGAGACAAAGATTTACATTTGATATTATCAAATTCTTTAACACAGAAAAAATTAAGAATGGAAATCCTTTAAATGTTTAAAGTTAGGAGATTAGATTAGGAAATGCTATATATCCATAAAGCAGAAAACAAAGACATTTAAAATGACATTAAGAAAGAGAAAAGAAGGAATTCCCTGATGGTCCAGTAGTTAGGACTCGGTGCTTTTACTGCCACGGGCTCAATCCCTGTTCTGGGAACTAAAGTCTTGCAAGCCACATGGTGTAGCCAAAAAAAAAAAAAAAGGAGAGAGAGAGAGAGAGAGAGAGAGAGAGAAAAGAGGTTCTCTCTTTGTGGTAGGATTATGAGTGTCTTTCTTCCTACTTCTTTACAGCTTTCAGTACTTCTCAGATTTTCTACAAAGTGCAAGGGTTCTTCACTTTTATAATCAAAACAAAGAAAAAAACAGAAAAATGCATTGAACTGAAGGTAATTAACATTATAATCCTTCTCTTTTAGTAACCGTTTGTGATTTTATCCATTATTTACATTCCTTGCCTGGAATCATAACTTCAGCTGTTTACATACCTTGAACATTCTACCAGAGTCAACTCCCAATGAATCACAATAATCTATTTATCTTTCTTTCTTCTCCTCTAGGCTCTGAGTTCTCCATTTTCTTTGTAAACCCAATGCTCAACATAGTGTCTTTGCCTTAATGGGCACTCAATATATTTTGACTGAAAGCTGCTGGATGCCAGAGTAACGACAAGAGGATTCACCTACTGCCTGGCAGCAGGGGCCATGTTTCCCTACATATCCCACGCCTGGCGCACAAAAGATCTAAAATAAGTATATGCTATTTGTCTTAGGCTGAGTTGCCATAAAAAAAATTAGAGACTGGGTGGCTTAAACAATAGACGTTTATTTCTCAAAATTCTGAGAACTGGATGTCTTGAGATCAGGCTGCCCGCATGGTTGGGTTCTGGTGAGGACTCCAGTCCTGCCTTGTGGGCAGTCACCTCCTTGCTGTGGGCTCACCTGACATCTTTGTGCATGTGCACAGGGTTGAGGGGCAGGGAGAGCAAGCAAGTACAAGTGCACACACATGCCTCTTCTTAGAAAGACACTAATCCTATGCAACCCCACCCTTAAGATCTCATCTAACTCAATTATCTCCTTATAAGCCCTATCAAATAGTCACATTGAGTATAAAAGCATCAAAATGTAAGTTGTGGGGGTGCACAATTCAGTCTATATCATTAGTAAATGAAAAGTGATAACATTTCACCTCACCAGTGGATCACTAAAGTGATACCAAAAACAGATAACTGCCTATGACCAGAACAATGTCTGATAGGGTGCACCAAAGAGAAGTATAAGATTTTGGTATGTCTTCCTAATTTCATGCAGAACAGCAAGTCAAGAAAGAATATGGGCAAACACAAAAGACCCCAAACAGCCTAAACAATCTTAAGAACAGAGATGGAGGAATTATGTTCCTTGCCTTCAGACTATACTACAAAGCTATAGCCATCAAAACAGTATGAGTCTAGCACAAAAATAGACACACCCATGAAACAGGGTAGAGAACCAAGAATAGACCCACACATTCGCGGTCAACTGATCTACGACAAAGCAGGCAAGAATATACAATGGAGAAAAGACAGACTCTCTTCAACAAGTGGTCATGGAAAAACTCGACAGCCACATGTCACAGAAAGAAATTAGAACATTGTCTAACATCATACACAGAAATAAACTCAAAATGAATTAAAGACATAAATATAAGACCATATACTATAAAACTCCTAGAGGAAACATGGGTGGTGCACTCTTTGATATAAATTGCAGCAATATCTTTTTGGATCTGTCTCCTAAAGGAAAGCAAATAAAATTTAAAAAATAAACACATGGGGCCTAATTAAATTTAAAAGCTTCTGCACAGCAAAGGAAACCATCAACAAAATGAAAACATAACCTACTGAATGGGAGAAAAGATCTGCAAATGATACAACCAATAAAGGACTAATATCCAACAGATATAAACAGCTCAACATTAAAAAAAAAAAAAAACAACTTGATTAACAGATAGGAAGAAGCAAATAGGTATTTTTCCAAAGAGAACATGTTGATGGCTAGAAGGTACATGAAAAGATATTCAACATTGCCAATCATCAGGGAAATGCAAATCAAGACCACAGTGACCTATAATCTCACGCCTGTCAGAATGGCTGTCATCAAAAAGAACATAAACAACAAATGTTGGCCGAGATGTGCTGGAGAGGGTACCCTCATACACTGTTAGTGGGAATGTCAATCGGTGCAGCCACGGAGGAAAACAGTACGGAGGTTTCTCAAAAAACTAAAAATAGAACAACCATACACCAGAGCAATGCCACTCCTGGGTATATACCCAAAAGAAAGCAAAAATACTAATTCAAGAAGATACACACACCCTAATGTTCACAGCAGCACTATTTACAACTGCCAAGACATGAAAGCAACCTAAGTGTCAACCAACAGACAAACGGATAAAGAAGATGTCTTACATATATACAATGGAATACTATTCAGCCATAAAAAAGAACCTAATTTTGCCATCTGCAGCAACATGGATAGATTTGGAGGACATTAAGCTAAAGTGAAATAAGTCAGACAGAAAAAGACAAATACTGTATGCTACCACTTACATGCGGAATCTAAAAAATTTTAAAAACTAGTGAATATAACAAAAAAGAAGCAGACTCACACATACAGAGAACAAACTAGTGGCTACCAGTGTGAGAACTGGAAGCAATAGAAGGGGGCAGACTGGAGATATAAACTGTTGGGTGTAAGATAGGCTTAAGGATGTACTTACAGCACAAGGAATGTAGCCAGTATTTTGCAGTAACCATAAATGGAAAGTAACTTTTAAACACTGTATCATTTTTTTTTAATTTTTTAAAGAAAGAAAGAATTTGGATATGGGTGTGATATGTCCAAACCTGTTGTGCTTTAGAATGATTAATGAGAAGATAGTTAAGTCTGGATCTAGATGCAAAACACAGGAGGTGAGAATGTATTGGTAGATGCCATTTCAGGAGTCAGTTGAGTGCTGTGGTGCTCGTAGTAAGGAGAGAGAGGGAAGATTAGATGCAAGGGGTATCACCCAGGTCAGATCCACACGAAATTGTTACCAACTGGATGAGAGACACAGAGAATGAAAAAGTGGCAAAGGGGAAGAGAGGAGATAGGGAGAGGAGAACTGATCATCCAAAGAGCTAGGGATGGGAGGAGGAGGATATGCTTTGCAGAGGGTGGTCTGCATATGAGATATGTTGAATCTGGGCTGCCAGGAGATATGCAGGCAGAGATGCTAGTCAATCCATCAGAAATGGATGCAGGGAACCCCAGGAGAGAAATCAGGCCACAGGTGGGTACCTGAACATCATCCACAGAAGTGAGTAAGATAGCTAAAAAAATTTAGGTGAACTGAGCACAGAAACTCAGAGACTATCTTCTTTGGACAGCAGAAAAAGAGGCCAAAAAACCAAGGAAAGGAACTGAAGAAAGGTAGAGAGGCAGGAGGAAAATTAGGATAACACAGTGCCACGAACCAGAAAAGCAATGTCTTCCGGTTGGATGGAGTGCTCAGTATCAGCAGGGGCCAGAAACATCGAATGGCCAAGACAGAGCATTTGGATCTGGCTCCTATGTGATCAGTAGGACAAGGTGTTTAGGCAGCCACTAACAGGCTGAGTACATAGGTGTGTGCCAGGCATCATGATAGGAATTTTGTATGGATTTATCATCTTTAATCCTCACGAACATCCTTTAAAAGTAAGTGCTATGAATAATTTGTATCCAGAGCATTTCGCGTATAAATTAATGAAAGAAGCATACCTTAAAAAACAAAAACAAAAAAAAACCTCTCATACATATTTTGATGTGGCTATGGAGATTTGAGAGCAAGCATGTAGCTGGAAACTGGTATCAGGGAAAATGGTACAAACTGAGAGGGGCTGAATATGGAGTGGTCTGGCTGGGTGACTAAAGCACATGATCAAAATGTTTGTAATGGCAAATGGATTTGTGTGTGTGTGTGTTTCTCTGGCTCCCACAAGAACTGCTTAGGAGAAAAACATGCTTATGTGGTCAATCAGTCCCAGTGCAAACTCGTACTATTAGCAACAATTTTTGAAGGCTGATTTTTCTGCATGCACCTGCACAGCTATAGTAATTAAACTCTCAGTTCAGCAAGCCATTGATTGAAAAAAAAATCAATGTGATGACTTATAGGTCATCACAGCTATGAAAAATGTATTCGAAAATTATACAGAAAAATAGAGTATAATATACTCTAGGAAATATTTCCAACTTGTGGAAATTTAACACAAATGGGAAAATTAGGAGGTTTGAGAATCTTTCACTACTTCTTCCTACTCTCTACCACAACTCATTATCTACCACAAAATAATTTTTCATCATCACCACAGTTGTCTTCAATGGCATGAATTAAAAGATCCAAAAATCAGCTTGCCTTTCTCAGTCAGATACGTAAATCACACTTGATAGTAATGAGCGGTTTTGTTAGAATTGATTTTTTTTTAATGTTAGCAATTCAGAGCTTGTAAGGGGCCCCAATAATAGAAGCCTCTTTGGATTTAGAAACCCATAAATCTGTGGATGCTGTTCAACATTTACTGAACATGAATAACATCCCCATGTGCTGCGTTTCTGAGGTTTGGCCAGCATTCGAGGGATATGACTTGACTCGCATAGATAGGCTCAAAGAGGTTCATCCTGGACCAGTATCCTAATTGCCCCTTTCTACTATTCTCATCAGGCCAAAAGCTTCTACCAATTGTACCTCTCCAAGGTAACAATGGTATAAAACCCTGAGCGTGAAAGTTGCTTCTGCCACTCCCGACTGAGAAGTGGCTCATAGCTGGAATCAGTTTCATCCCCTGCTTGCATGATGGGAATATCATGAAAACGCTAGGTCCACAGGGCACCCAGCAAGGGGCAGCAGAAAGAGTCAGATACCCTGGCACTCCTCTGGATTCTCCCTTACCTACTGGGCTTGATGACACTGGGTAAGCTCATCGTTCGTTTCCTTTAAGTTTCATTCTCTCCCCAGTGAGCATATCGGGTTTCATCAGCTAGCACTGAAGTTTTGCTTTTTCAATCCAGAGACCCCAATCCCATCATGTCATCCCTCACTCTCTCCCACTGTGAGGATCTAAGGCGACCACCACTCCACAGATCTGTAGGTTTTTTAAGCTAGTCAGGATGGAACTTGTAACAACCCTTTCCAGAACCATTCTTTCTTGCTGACGTGGGTGGAAAAGGAGGTAGCCTCACTCTTATAATCATCTACTGGAGAAAAACCCCTCAGGAAGCTGATGTTCATTCCTATTGACAAAGGTTTTCAGAGGAATCCGATGTGATCCATTCACAGGGTGACCATATCCAAAGCAAGGCAGTTTTGAAAACAAGGGGTCTATTAGAAATCATTCTGAGACAGGAGCTGCGACCCAAGACATACAGTCCATCCTGGCCGGGTCCTCGGCCAGGAGGAAGAGGGTATACAGCCTTTCTTCCCTCTTCTACCAGGTTTTAGTCAAGGAAATCCAGAGGTCAGAAAGTACGGTAACCTCAAAGCCTCCTCCCCTCCCTTTCAGGACCAGCCCTTTCCCTGACTCAACAAAAGGACATGCCTAACCAGCACTTACAACCTACAGTCAAACCATGCCTTTCCCTTGAACACAGTGGCCAACTTCCATCAACAGCAACAGTGAAGACCTGAGCACAGAAGCATTTAGGAAGGTCAAGCAGAAACACAGTCAGACAAGCTGGTTTGGGCTGAGGACAAGGTCAGGCTGATGGAGGTGAGAGGCAGCTGCCCTACAATCACCTAGCACGGCAGGTGAAGTCTTGGTAGGGGAGGCAAAGACCAGACTCGGGCAACACCACATAAGAGTGCTTGGGTGCTGCCAAATCCCAGAACACAGAGTATGCCCCACATGACAAGTCCTTGTGAAGTCAGGCCATCCCCAGGCTCACAGCCGCTGTCAGTGACCACTCCCCTGCATAGCAGGGCAAAGCCTTTCTTCGTAAACTAACCCAAAGACAACAGTATTGCAGTTACAACTAATCATCAGGAAAAGGAAACCAAATTCATGTCAAAACAAGCGCCTTTGGGAAAAAGATAATGTATATGTTTAATTTTCATTTCCCCAACCACTGACAGAATTGTCCAGGAAGGACCCTGCTTTATGTGTCAGTCTTAGAAGAAACAAAAAGGAAATAAAATAATCTTAATTCATAATGATGTTTTTTATGATGCATATTCTATAAGCCCAAGAAAAGTCTGTGACAAGAAAAATTCGATCAGTAAAAGTGGAATAGTACAGGGTGTAGGAATAATCCTTCCATTAAAGTGCACTCCAATTTTTTTCCCCTAAGAAAGGGCAGAGATGTCGAAGAGGACAACACTTTCCATTTTTCACAGACGCTTGTCTTCAGAGTATCTCCAGCATTTCATACAACCTGGTAGAGCTTCCCAGGGACTTCCAGGCTGAGAACCCAATACGAAGATAATGCCTACCCGTGAAAGAACTTCCCAAAGCAAACCATCTATTCCCTCAGGAGAGTGTGTGTAACTGTTCCCAGAACAACCCCTCCACCAGGCCTACTTCAATCCTTGGTAGACCAAGAAAAGCCAAGGGAACAAAGACCAGGAAGAGTGATGTTGAAATTAACTACAGTGCTGGGAAAGAGAACATAAACTATAACATTAAAGGAATAAAAACTGTATCAACACTTCCTGGAAGCCAGGGGAGTCATAGCTGGTGACAAGTGATACTGAGCTCTTACAGGAGCAAGACACATGTGAAGCACTGAATATTCGCACTGAGCTCAGCCCCCAGCGATCCTGAGAGGCGGGCTCCATTACCATCCTCATTTCAGAGGTGAGAAACCAGAGGCGGCTTTCAGATTTGGGTCAGCAGAGCTAGAAACGGGCCCCCACATTAACTCAAGTGCCCACATTGGTGACCTCTACACTATATTCAATATGTAACTTTCTATTATTGGTCACTCAGCTGGTGAAGGCAGGAGGTGAGGACTGGATCCCAGGTCTTCCTGGCCCTAAAGCCCCATGCTCCTAACCCACACTCTACACAATTACCTGGAAGATATTACTAGACATCCTGCCCTGAACTCCATGAATATGACAAATTCTACTCTCACTATTAATAACAGAGTACATCATTTATGGAGGACTTGTCGGGCCAGGATAAGAAAACTTTCGCTTAGAGATGTTAAGTTGACTCAGATCCCACACATGCAGAGGAGCCAGGATTTGGGCCAGGTCCCTTGGACTTCAAAGACTGAGCTCTCAATCCCTCCATCAGAGGCCAGGGCTATAGCAAGACCATGACCACAGGCCGGGGACCGTAATGCAAACAACAGAGGCCAACTCCAGAGGCGGCTGTTACAAAGTCCCTGGCTCTTATTCTTCAAGTCTCACCCAGCAACTTCCTGCTTTTTAATTCCACTCTCTCACACACACACACACACACACACACACACACACACACAGAATAAAAAGCCCAGACCACACACACACACACACACACACACACACACAGAATAAAAAGCCCAGATGCTCAGTGTCCTCATTCATGGCAGGTTAGAAACAATCAATCGAAAGGGAGTCAGAGGCAGTCAGTGACAATCTCAGTAACTGCAGGTGAGGTGACAAATGACACAGAGAGGGGAAAAAAAGGAAAAACTGAAAACACAGATGCAAAATTATATGGTACATGAATAAAACACAAAATGACAGGCCTGAGTCATCGTGAAAAAAAAAACTGGCCTCTGCTTAAGCATCCTCTGTCTTTAGAAGGAGGGAAATCCCTACCATTTAAGCCAGGTTTTGATCAGGTATTTCAAATTTTTCAGGACTCGGCATTTGAAATAGTAAGAGGTAGAGGGGCTTGGTAGAAGCAGGCATAGAGGACAGCGCCCTGGACTCCACTGCTGAGAGCTGCAGAAGGCCCAGCTCTGTGGCTGGGGACCCAGAGAAATCCCCATGCCCTGGGGACTTGTCTCAACAACAGTGTGGGCCTCCCCGTCCCTCCCATCACTAGAGCTCTGTTAGAAAGAACACAGAGTAGGGGCAAGCCATGTGCCCTGGAGCCAAGCAAGCCTGGCTGAGTCCCAACTACCCACTAGCAGCTCCTGTCAAGTTTGCTCATGATGATGATCTTGTTACCTGGCACACATCAGAAACCCAATAAATGATTATTCAGTGACTGAATGAAGCCACGCAACCTTGACAAGATTACTTCACTGTCTCTGAACTGCATGTTCCTGCTCTGCCAAGTAGATACGACAATTCCTATATTATGGACAATTCCTATATTATGGAATTGTAAGGATTAAACGAGTTAATTCTAGAAAAGTGCCTCATCCAGGGTGTGGACAGAAACTTACCATACTGTGAAATCTGTACAGCTCATCTTCAGTTATCTGGAAATCGGACCTATGAAGCAACCCCCATCCCCCTACAATAATGGACACAGGAAGCACAAACACCTCAGCGTGTCAAGTATGTGAAATGCAATTGGAGAAAATATCCACACCCTTAATCCCCAATTAAAATTAATCCCCAAATTCAGTATTGTCTCACTGGTCATTAATATCCTTGTGAACTAGAAAGATATTCTAATTTTACAAATGAAGACACAGGGCACAGTTGCAGGTTTCCCTGTGCTAACTGCCTGCTAAGTACTTCAGTCTCTGCAATCCTGTGGACTGTAGCCCACCAGGCTCCTCTGTCCAAGGGATTCTTCAGGCAAGAATACTGGAGTGTGCTAATTAGCAAGTCCAAAACCTAGGTCTTCTGACTCTGCTTCCTTCTCCTCTTCCTTTCTTTTCAGCCACTGGAAACTGAATACCCACAGGCATCCTGTGCAAATTCCACAAATCCCAGGCCAGACGAAATGCAGGAGGAAAAGCAACACTGTCATAAGCAGATTTTAAAACTGTGTTCTGAGCACTGATTTCATCAAGGACACCTATAAATGATACTTTCTGGCTCAAGAAAAATTTCCTCCTTTCTGATCTCAAACCTCTGCTACAGAGAAAGGCCTTCTTAGAATACTGACTCTTAAGTACTTTTCGCCTTATCCTTCAGTCAGTGTTGCCAATTTTGCTTTTCAAACAAAAGAATAAATGTCCTGAATGTCCCAGAAGGAATTAACTGTCCTTCTAAAAAATTACAATAGAAAAATAAGAACTCTTTGAACTTTTGGTGGCCTGGGGACAGGGAAGAGATTAAATCAAAGAAGCCGACACTGCTCCAGGCTGTCTCCAGGAAGAGGCTGTTGACCTGGGCCGTTTGTCCCTGTCTGGGAGATGGGAAGGGGCCAGGCTTAGGGTCCTCCCTCTCAGATTCCGCATTCACATCCTCATATCCACCTCCAGCAGGAGGGACAAAAAGTGAGACCTCCAGAACCTTTGGCAGTGGGTGGAAGCGACTGACAACCCTCTTCCTCTGGAATTACTCCCTCTTCGTTCAATAATGATGCTAATAGCACTACTAATAACAGAATTATTATTACTATCACAGAATTTGCACTGCGTGTTAGCATTGTGTGTAACGCACTGTTGCAAGCATTTTAAATGCATCTTTGTTGTTCAGTCACTCAGTCGTATCCAACTCTTTGTGACCCCATGGACTGTAGCACACCAGGCTTCTCTGTCCTTCATTATCCCCTGGAGTTTGCTCAAACTTATTTCCATTGAGTCACTGCTGCCATCCGACCATCTCATTCTCTGTCACCCCCTTTTCTCCTCCTGCCTTCAATCTTTCCCATCATCAAGGTCTTTCCCCATGTTGTCAGCTCTTCCCATCAGGTGGCCAAAGTATTACACCTTCAGCCTCAGCAACAATCCTTCCTATGAACATTAAGGGTTGTTAGGATTGACTGGTTTGATCTCCCTGCTGTCCTAGGGACTCTTAAGAGTCTTCTGTGACACCACAGTTCAAAAGCATCAATTCTTTGGTGCTCAGCCTTCTTTATAGTCCAACTCTCTCACATCTGTACACGACTACTGGAAAAACCAAAGCTTTGACCATCTGGATCTTTGTCGGCAAAGTGATGTCTCTGCTTTTAATACGCTGTCTAGGTTTGTCACAGCTTTCCTTCCAAGAAGTGTCTTTTAATCTCATGGCTGCAGTCACCATCTGCAGTGATTTAGGAGCCCAAGAAAATAAAGCCTGTCACTGTTTCCATTTTTTTCCCCATCTATTTGCCATGAAGTGATGGGACTGAATGCCATGATCTTAGTAATTTTAATGCTGAGTTTTAAGCCAGCTTTTTTACTCTCCTCTTTCACCTTCATCAAGAGACCTTTAGTTCCTTTTGCTTTCTGCCATTAGGCTGGAATCATCTGCACATCTAAGGCTGTTGACATTTCTCCTGGCAATCTTGATTCCAGCTTTTGATGCATTCAGTCCATTTCGCACGACACGGATTTAAATTCTCACAACTATCCTACGAAGGAGGCCATGTGAGTATACCTAAGATCACACAACTAGGGAATCACTCTTTATTCAAGCCCACTTCCCAGGCTTGAAGGAGAGAGAAAAGAAGCCCCTTGTTCTTGTTAGAAGGAAGGTAGAACACAGACCTCACACACAGGAGGCAAGGAATACATATAAATGAATAAAAAGAGCAGTTGGCCTGTGTTCCCACTAGTTATCCCAGGAAAAGGTACCAGCTCACTTTCTCTCTTCTCAGCCTGAAGCAGCAGAGAGCAGAAGACCCTCAATTAATATTTGTTTAACATAAGCCAGATACTCCCCTAACTCCTGGGCTTACCTGGTGGTTCAGATTGTAAAGAATCCTTCTGTAATGCAGGAGACCAGGGTTTCATCCCTGGGTTGGGAAGATCCCCTGGAGGAGGGCATCGCAACTCACTCCAGTATTCTTGCCTGGAGAATCCCCTTGGACAGAGGAGCCTGGAGGGCTATATTCCACAGGGTTGCAGGAGCTGGACATGACTGAGCGACTAAGCACAGTTCCTAATTCCTAAAACATTGTTCCTATACATAAAGCCTGGCCCTTACTGTGGCACTCCAGATGCCCTGTCCCATTAGCAAGACCTCCTAGGAAATTCTCTTCTAGTCAAAACTCTGTGCTTGGATCTCTCATTTATCACATGCTCTGAAACCCCACAGAGACAGAGCTGCTGGGACCATTTTCTGTGGGTGTCTCAACGGTTAAGCATGGTGACAGCCAGCAGTCTTACCTCCCACCTTTGCTGGCTGTATAATCAGCCTGCTTTTAATCCTGCCAAGCTCCGTGCTGCCTGGCACCAGAGGCTAGAAGCTGCACATAGGTACTAATTTAACAAATCACCTGTCTGGCTCTCTTGCCAGGACACCCACCCTGGAGATTATACAGCTGCTGATGCTAGGGCTGCAACCCTGCAGGACGACAGGTAAACAGCAGAGGCCAGGGGCTCAGGGCCCACACACTTCCAAGCTCTGTCCTGCCAAAGAAAGCCCAGCTGAGGTGTTTGGTACTAGGTGACCCTCAGAGACTAGGCCTCCTACTCCATTCCTAACTCCCTGAGGATTTTTAAATGTCTATTTAGCCAAATTCAGAACTAACAGACAGACAGAGCTCTGCTTTAGAAGCACTAACACATACTCCCAGAAACCTGGAAGGCAGGATCATCCAGGACACAACCGTAAGATACAGTGAGAGGAAACCGCATCAACATATGCACACACCAAAAAAAACCCTATACAGAGTTCTGCAACCAACCAACCAACCAACCAACCAAAAAATGTGATGTGAAACTAACTGTAGAGCTTGTTCCAAAATGTATGAGTCATACTCACCCAGGACCACGGGAAAATAAGTGAAATGGTCCACAAACTATTTACAATACTCACTCATTGTGTTGGCTGTTTATCTATAACCACTGAAAGAAAAGATCTTTTTAGGGTGACAAATAAGATGCCCACTTTTTAAAAGTGACAAATGTGCCATGACAGACCTTACAAAAGGACAAATCGCTTTGCTCCCTGCAGTGGAGGGGGAAGTTAATCTAAGGAGAGACTGCCTTTAAATAACCATCAGCAAGCTATAAGCTGTCATAAGCAATTACCGCCGTCAAATACTTGTCAACATGCACATTATGACATTCATGTTAAAAGACAGCAGAGCATAGATTTTTAGGTTAATCTTAAAAAAATGTTTCAAACTAGATTCTCAATCCTATGTCTTAAGAAGGCTTAAAAAAAAAATCACAATATTGCTTCCAACAAGTGCTTTAAGATTGGTTTGCCACTAACACTAGGTTAATGGCAGGGTGACACGATGGATTCCAAAAACAAAGAGAGCAGTGTCTAAGGTCACAGAAGCTCTCCAACCAGGTTTCGGGCTGGACAGTGAGAGAACAGGGGCCGCACTGACCAGTCTGCAGCTTTACTTCTGCAGGAAAGAAGGTAAGTAGCATGCCGAGTAGGGACTTCCACCAAGCACCTGCGCAGCCAGTATTTTCTGTCTGTAACTGTTTACCATTTTAAAGAAGCCAAGCAGAAGCCACAGCCCCACATACTCCATCGTTCTCTGCAGGTCAGTGTCCTTACCTAAAAAGTTAAATGCTCATGTACAAAGTTAGGCTTTTACAGTACATGAACAGAGAACTTTCAGATGTACAAGCTGGGTTTCAAAGAGGCAGAGGAACCAAAGATCAAATTGCCAACATCCGCTGGATCATGGAGAAAGCAACAGAATCACAGAAAAACATCTGTTTCTTCTTCATTGACTGGCTACTAAAGCCTTTGACTGTGTGGATGAAAATAAACTGTGGAAAATTCTTAAAGAGATAGGAGTGCCAGACCACTTTACCTATCTCCTAAGAAACCCATATTTGGGTCAAGAAGCAACCGTTAGAACCAGACATGGAACAACTGACTGGTTCAAAATTGGGAAACAAGTACAAGAGGGCTGTATATGGTCACCCTGTCTATTTAACTTATATGCAGAGTCCATCATGCTATATGCCAGGCTAGATGAGTCACAAGCTGGAATCAGGATTGCCGGGACAAATATCAACAACCTCAGACATGCAGATGATACCATTCTAATAGCAGAAAATGGACAGGAACTAAAGAGCCTCTTGATGAAAGTGAAAATTTTGACTTAAAACTCAACATTTAAAAAAACTAAGATTAAGGCATCCAGTTCTACCATTTCATGGCAAATAGAAGGGAGAAAGTAGAAGCAGGGACAGATTTTGTTTCCTTGGGCTCCAAAATCACTACGGATGGTGACTACAGTCATGAACTTCAGAGACACTTGCTCCTTGGAAGGAAAGCTCTGACAAACCTAGATAGCACTTTGCCAACAAAGGTCCAGATGGTCAAAGCAATGGTTTTTCCAGTAGTTGCGTACAGATGTGAGAGTTGAACAATAAAGAAGACTGAGTGCCAAAAGAACTGATGCTTTCAAATTGTGGTGCTGGAGAAGTCTCTTGTGAGTCCCTTGGACAGCAAGGAGATCCAACCAGTCAATCCTAAAAGAAATCAACCCTGAATGTTCACAGGAAGGACTACTGCTGAAGCTTCAATACTTTGGCCATCTGATGGGAAGAGCCAACACACTGGAAAAGACCTTGATGCTGGGAAAGACTGAAGGCAGGAGAAGACGGGTGCAACAGAGACGAGATGGTTGGATAGCATCACCAACTCAGTGGACATGAGCTTGAGCAAACTCCTGGAGATAGTGAAGGACAGGGAAGCCTGGTGTGCTACAGTCCATGGGGTTGCAAAGAGTTGGACACGACTTAGTAAGTGAACAACTTAGCACAAGTTTCAAAGTCATATGGCCCAAGGTCCCATCACCAACCACATGATGCTGGCCAAGTTACTTTATAAGTTCCCTCAGCTGTAAAATGGACATACTGATACCACCTGCCTTGTAAGGTTGTAGAGAGAATTATATGATAGAAGTTACTGGAATTGCTTAGTACAGGGCCTGTCTCAGCAAGAATACTCAATAAATGACTGCTACTCTTGTCAATATCATCAGTATTTCCATAAATGGGGGCTCACCCATGAACTAGAGCAATAAAAGTAGTTAATTCACTTGCTCATTTAGCAAATATTTACTGACCGCTCCCGCAAGTGCCAGGCACGGTGCCAGAGGTTAGAGATACAGCAGTGAGTAGCATGGGGCTCAAACTTCAACAACTCCAGTCTGATGGGGAGATGCGCACATAACTGATATGGTGGCCAAGTTTCCAGAGTAAAACAAAGCATAAACACAATAAAACAGTTCAAATGCCTCTTCATAATTTAGAATTTTATTTGTGACACTGGTCAAAAATACACATATCAGATACCATATGATATCTGTTCCTTACACAGGAACTACACTAAGATTCAACCAAGCACTGCTTTTGCCAACACACCCACAGAAAGTAAATGTTCAACAGTGGGTTAAAGTTCAGCAGGAACTGGAGAAGCTGCCAGATGGATACACACCGAAATAAAGATCGCCTCCTCCTCGAGATGAACAGAGTCCAAGGTGTATGTCACCAGAAAACGTACAATCACAAGACTAAAGATGCATGGACATCCAGCTGGCTGCACTTATTAACTGTGAGTATGAGTCATCAGGCAACTCTCTAGGCAAAAGTAAGACTAAACGGGCTTATTGTTGACAATTCATCCAAAAGTACAATGGAAAGATGAAGAATGAGCCAACTCTAGAAGAAAATGAGCAAGCATAACCATGACCAGCTGAAAAGTCAATTCAATTATTTCTTTAAAGCCCAAAATGATACTCTTTGAAGAAATTCCTAATGGGAAATGGAGTTTGTTCAGCAAATCAATAGTTTATCACCTCCGATTTATTGGCCTCAAAGGGCTGGGTCAGATGCCACATTATGGCCAACATAAAAGTTCACATGAATTAACCAGTGCAGGTCAAAAATCCTCTTATCTAGATCTAACTCAATTTACAATCAGCTGAGCACCAATAAGCAAAGGACAAAGATGAGAAATATTATGCATAAAGGAACACTGTTTCCTAAAAAAGATTTTAAGGAAATGTGGCTTTTTAATAAACATTCCTCTCAACACACAGCTGGCACTGGAAATTAACTCACCAGATGGAGAGGGTTACCCGGCCAGTACTTCTCAAATGTTCATGTTCCTATAAATCACCTGGTATTCTTGTTAAACTGCCAGTTCCAATTCTAGGTACCCAAGATTCTGCATATGTAAACAAATTCCTAGATGCCATGGATGCTACTGGCCCACAAACTATACCTGGAGAGGCAGGGAGCTAGACCAGCCAGCCATGGTTCAGCAGTGAGCGCTCCCCTTGCAGTGAGGCATCTGTTCAGGGTTGCAGAGGCTCAGAGAGTAGAGAGGAAGCCAAGGACCCCACTACCTAGAAAAATGTGTGTGTGTCCTGCAGGCAGGGGCACACTGTCTGTGCTGTTGTTCAGTCACTAAGTCGCGCCCGACTCTTTGTGACCCCTGTGCACTGCAGCACACCAGGCTTGCAGGTGGATTCTTCACCATCTGAGCCACCATAGTAGTCAGGGGCACGTGCACAACAAATTTCAGAATTCTCCTAGAGGCCGCTGAAGAGCCTCCCCACCTCTGTAAGATGGTCCACGGAACCCAAGACAAGAACCTCTGCCTGAGGAGTCTGCCTGTTCCTGCTGCCAATACCAGATGAGCCAGGCATAGGGCAGAGGGATGCATCCCAGTGAGCTCTTTGGCCCACGTGTGAGCAGCATGTGCTCTCCTCCCTTGGTCAAAGGTAACACAATTAAGATGCCATAAAGATGATAGATAATAAGTAAGAAATCAAGATAGAATATCAGGAAACTCCATAAACTGCCTCCAAGATACAAGTGACTCACCTTCAGCCTGAGTTTGCCTCAAGGAGCCCTCCTTTCTGGCAATCTGTCTGTCCCAAGCAGAGCAGACACTACCTGAATCTCACCATCATATGGCACTGCCTTCCCAGATGATTTGACTTCTGATCTAGACCAAGGAGCAGAAGACTGTCCTCCCTACTTATTCCTGAAGTCTCAGTTTCCTCATCTGTAAAATGCCACTTCATAGCATGCTGGGGAAAAACAAATGCATACAAATGTGTTCGGAACACTGAAAGGCTTTAAAAACGTTTCCTTATTAGTATGCTTTGATTATTATGGCCTTTATGAACATGCAGAGACCAAGACCCATTCACAAAGAGTCTTTTCTAAATGGAAGAGCTTAAATGCTATGCTGCATCTCCAGGGCAAAGGCCAGCTCCCACCATCCTTCCACTGCATACATACACACAGCCGTCAGAGAACCATGCTGGTGGCTACTGCTGCCACTCACAAACCCTGTGGTTGTCTTTTCTGCTTCTGTTTTTATTGATGTAAAATACACTGTGACAGTCCTTTAACAACCACTGTGGCCAGGCACATGTTTCTCTACTACTAGGTTCAAGATTATATCCAAAGCCTCCAGCTCCGGGCTGGCATTGCTCAGTATAAGCCTTAGTTTTTATTAGCACCTTGAACCAACAAGGCCAAACCCAAATATGAAATGGCTGTTCAGAGAGAAAAGAGCCACAATGCTAAGAAACCCTTAATAATTTGTGATGTGAATTTATTCAGCACCCTTTGTCCACAGATCTCAAAAATCCTTCACAAGAAAGTTATACCAGTTTGAACAACAATCCTAAGGACACTGGGGTGAATAAAAATTGGATACTCAAGTTTTGAGCCTCCTGGAGCTCTTTAAGTTCCAGTGTTCCTCAAAGCAAGGTCAAGAATCACCCGCTTTAGTCACCTAAATGCTTATGAAAATACACATTCCTGGGTTCCATTAAAACCCACTACATCAAAATTTCTGAGGAAGGAAACCGCAAGTTTTAATAAATCACCTCCAGAAAGTTCTAGCACACACTAAATTTTAAACAGTGCTAAGACTTAATGCCCCGAGGAAAAAGACAAACAAGTAAACGCATTCACAATTTTGCCTACAGCTTCAAGGGATTTACAGACCTCCTGAAGTCTTCCCTTGGATTCAAGGGTAAAAATTCTGTACACCAACAGTCACTGCTTCCCAGCCTGAGTCATTCATATATGACCTCCACACTTTCTTTTTCCAAATCCATACTATTTAAACTTTCTAAACAAACTTATTTTTATCTACTTATTATGTGTAATAGCTTTGAATCTGTTGGTTTGATCTTTAGCTACAAGTTTTCCTAATAAAATATGATTATCAATACAAAAAACGTTCGTTACTGCATATCCTAAAGCCATCTCCTGTGTCACCTATGAGACATAAGTGTTATCCCTCTTCATGAAGCACTTTGTGTTGTTCAGAAATCCGAACCCACTGGGGTTTTATGAGGCACTCATGCTCTTTGACACGAGAGGCTGTCTATCCTGGCAAATCCCAGATAACCTCAAAACCTCAGTCTGCATATGCCTGGCAGAGCCAGCCAAGGAAGGGAGAGGGCTTCCCTTCCTAAGAGGAGGACTGGAGGTATGGTACATTTGGAAGTGACCTGCCTGTCCCCATCAACGAGGTGGCACATGCCCATTCCAGCCCCAGCTCTGCCTCCTCAGTACAGGGACAAAGGTGGGCATCTGAGCTAGCTGGGCCAATTTGTTTCTCTTCTGGGCATTTGTGATTGGGGCATAGAGGAGCCTGTTCTTGATGCTGACATTCAAACTGAGGAGCGTTTCAGAACTGGGCTGGGGCAGCCTCCTTCCCCTTGTGTGCACACTGAACAGATAAAGCTGGTCTGTGGAGGCAAGCGAGAGGACACATCAGCAGCCCCAGAGGGAAAGTTCACACAACTTGGCTCCAGACTTCCCCATTCCTGGTTCCCAGCCAGCTGCACTTCCTGCCCTCAGGGTCCACGGGACATCCCAGCATCCCAGCAGTAAATTTCTCCCCTTGGCTTCAGTTGGATTGAACAGGCAGCTGTTCCTCGCAACCCAACCAGCACTAAATTAAGGCTCCGTGTGCTGCACAGCCCTGGCTCAGATGACCAGGTGGAGGGGAAGAAAGGCCAGGCGCCAGGAGCCAGAGTCAGAATGGGCGCCCTTCCAGACACACCCAGAGAAAGGGTAACGCTGGAACCCTATCATAGGGACACGGAAGGGGGGTGCTCATGGGGGTCCCCTCCGCATCACTCCAGGTGAAAGGTTCACAGGAAGGAGCTGACACAAGGGTACACGGAGCTCCTCCCCCCACTGATGGTGGACAGAGAATAAGAGAGATGACAAACACAGCTGACATTTACTGAGTGTTGGCATATGAGCTAGACTCTTTACAATTATGATCTCATTTATTCTTCCTGAGAGCCCAAAGAAGGTGGTAATGTTATGTTCCCAATTTTATACATGAGGAAACTGAGACTCAGAAAAGTTAAGTGTTTGACAAGGCGGGCTTCCCTTGTGGCTCAGCTGGTCAAGAATCCGCCTGCAATGTGGGAGACCTGGGTTCTATCCCTGGGTCGAGAAGATCCCCTGGAGAAGGGAAAGGGTACCCACTCCAGTATTCTGGCCTGGAGAATCCTATGGACTGTGTAGTCCATGGGGTCGCGAAGAGTCAGACATGACTGAGTGACTTTCACAAAGGTGATAAAGCTAAGAGAGGATCCAAAGTCCAGAGTCTGAGCTCTTACCCATCACGCTATGCTGATTTATGAAACGATACTAAAGGACAACACAGGGACCCCGGGCAGAGCTAGTACCTGAGTGACAGCAGAAGGTGCAGCCACCAGAGGACCTTCCCTCCAGCAGCTCTCCTGTGCCAATCCCTGACCCCAGCCAGCAACAGCACACCTATGGGCACAGCACCAAGAAAACACGGGTGTGCAAAAGAAGCCAAGAGAGGGGTGCCACCAGGCTGGGGCGTGGTGCCACCAGGCTGGGGCGTGGCTTGGCTCACCCAAGTAAGACCCACTGGAGCCTGGCTTGGACCCAGATCACAGACACGGGGTTAAAGTAGAATGATGAAACAGCAGCAGCAGCAGCAGCAACTGGTACCTGGTGTCTCCTCTGTGGCCCCACACGGAGTGAAAGGGAAGACACACTCCCAGGCCAGACAGATCTAAGCAAACCTGCCCAAGAACCATGCTGTCAGAACTTCTAATAAATACCAGGACAGACATCACATTTCCACGTTTGGGACTGGATGACATGGTCAAAGAGAGAAAATAGAACCTTAATCATGCCCCCAGAGCCTGCTCGGATAGATAGCCCTGCTATTCATCTCTCATTTCTAAAACCTGAAGCCCAGGGCAGACAACTAACCTGCCACAGTCCACAAATCAATTTCAACTGAAGCACTGGTTCCCCAAACTCCAAGAAGACCCCAAACCTGGTCGGGAATCTTAAATAAGGCACCTGAACTTTTCAATGTTTGGGCAGCGAGTTTTCCTATGAAAACAGCACTGACATATCCACTTCTCACCATCTCTGCCAGAGGAGTGCAGTGCGATTCGACAAGACTGGATGAAATGCCAGTTCTGGGCAAGGCACCAAGCCAAGGGCTGAAGTCACGCCAAGCTGTCCTCACCGCCTTGTGAGAAGTAGGCACTTACCAGATGGCTGCCAGGATTTGGGGTTGCAACCTATGGTCAGGGAACCAAAATGACAAAGATGCTGGCTGAAATGGCGTCCGGCCCACAATGCCACCCACAGACCACCTAAAGTCCTCTTAGCCTTCGTCATGTCGACAGCAGGAAAACCCATCTTATAACCCAAGGCTTTCAAAGCACCATCCCCTCAGTTTTTCACCTATTCTATCTCTGAGTCTTCCTGACTCCCTTCTCTTATCCTCAGAGGGAGATGGTCCCCAAAGTGCTGCCCAAGCCCTTGCTTTAGACTGAATGTTTGTGTCCTCGCCAAAATTCACACATGGAAACCCTACTCCCCAACGTGATGGTTTTAGGAAGTGAGGCCTTCAGGAGGTAATTAGGTAATAAGGAGGTTATGAGGGTAGAACACTCATGATGGGATTGGTGCCCTTAAACGCAAGAGAGCTTGTTCCCTACCTCTGCTCCCCACCAGGGAAGGACACAACGGGAAGTCGATAGTCCACAACCCGGAAGAGGGCCCTTCTGAGAAAGAGACCATGCCAGCACTCGCATCTCGGACGTCTTGCCTCCAGAACTGTGAGAAATCAATCTCTGTTGTCACAACAGCCAGAACTCACTAAGACACCCCTTCTCCCTCGGTTGACTGCAGCAATAACAGTGACATACGCTTCTCTCCCTGGCCAGCTCCACTCCTGCTTTTCCAGCCACCTGCCCAGATTTATCACCTGAGTTTTGGGCTGGCACCTCCATCTTCCTCGCTCCCCTCCCACATGTTTCTCTGCCTGAGCTCTTATTTGTGACACAGGGAAGAGAATTAGCATTTACTGAAATTCCAGCACTAGCTAGGCACCATGCTGGGAGCTCGCCACATTCCTACATTTAAAAGAGTCATTACAACCTCCCATAGTCACCTGGGCTTCCCTGGTGGTGCAGAGGTTAAAGTGTCTGCCTGCAATGTGGGAGACCTGGGTTCGATCCCTGGGTCAGGATGATCCCCTGGAGAAGGAAATGGCAACCCTCTCCAGTATTCTTGCCTGGAGAATCCCATGGACGGAGGAGCCCACTAACCAGTGATTCACCCAATCAGTGTTATCTCTCACCTCACTGTCCAAAACCCCCTTAAGCTTTCTTCCTCCCACTCTGCGAGCGTCTCCTATTCATCCTCCCTATCATGGGCTTGCCTCCCGGCACAAGATCATAGACACTATCCTCTTGAGACACAGTGCCCACATCATCAATAACTTCTAGGACACCTCCTCTTTTCTTCCATGCCAACCCAAGTGCTTTGCCTGGCCCTGGAGCCTGCCACAACCTGGTTCTCACATACCTTCCAACATACTGCCCACTGCTTCCCCGCCAGCCTTCAAGGCTCCAGCCAAACCACGTGACTCCAGTCTCTGAAGCCAGGCTATGCCTTCCAAGCCTCGGCACACAGGCCCCTCCATCCAGTGTGCCTGTTTCTCCCATTTCTTCATGCTCAACTCCTCTTTCTCCTAGGCCCCGTATGCTGCTTCTCCTGTGGAGAATGACTCTGCCCTCCTGTGAACTCAAGCATCACTGGTGTACTCCTCTGATGGCACCACTGAGTTCTCCTCTAAGAGACTGTTTTAAGAGTAGGAACTGAATAGGACTATCTCTGCAGCTCTCCATTGTATCTAACACAGCTCTTCTCACCAAAACAATATCCATTCATTCATTCAATACCTATTTACCCAGTGTCTCTATGTCCCAAGGTGCTACAAGGTGTTCAGTATACAGTGGTAAGCCAAAAAAGACAAGGTTCCTACCCTCACGGGATTCCTAGTTAGTGACAAGACAAACTTTAACCAGTCCTTACCTAAGTGAATGTGCAATCAAAAACGGCTCTGTGCTATAGAAGGCAAGAACCAGGGTCATACAGACGCACAGAGGAGCCAGGAAGGCCAGCTAGAGAAGTGAGGCTGGGACGAGTCTGAAGGATGAGTGGTGAGAAGGGGAAGTGGCAACAGTGCTCCATGGTTCGGCAAGGGCGTATGCAAAGGCCCTGCGGTGGGCAAGAGCATCTCGATTACAGAATGTGAAGGAAGCAGGGGAAGGCTGCGCTGTCACTGCGGAATCTCAGCAAATCTGTGCCGTGACCTCCACCCAATTAGCATACAATTTTTAAGTCAACAAGACCAATACACCTTAGCTCTACAGCAGAACACCAAAGTTATTTTTTAAATATATGTATATTTTTTTTCCCATTGGAAAGAAATTTCCTCCTTAAGCATGAATGCTGTTCTCAGAAAAAGATTAAAGTAAGTTCTCTTAGCTGGAAACAGAAATGCACTCAAGGCTGCTGCTGCTGCTAAGTCGCTTCAGTCGTGTCTGACTCTGTGCGACCCCATAGGCGGCAGCCCACCAGGCTCCTCCGTCCCTGGGATTCTCCAGGCAAGAACACTGGAGTGGGTTGCTATTTCCTTCTCCAATGCATGAAAGTGAAAAATCAAAGTGAAGTCGCTCAGTCGTGTCCGATTCTTAGTGACCCCATGGACTGCAGCCTACCAGTCTCCTCCATCCATGGGATTTTCCAGGTAAGAGTACTGGAGTGGGGTCCCATTGCCTTTTCTGTAAGCAAGGCTGGAAACTGATAAAAATCACTTAAGACTCTAAGTTATATAATGCTGTTTTTTTCATAATTAATAGCTAGCCACTGGACTGGGGAAATAAACAGCTTGTCAATCACTAAGCTAACCACTGGCTAACATGCAGTGTCTCGTTTGATCTTCACAACATCCCATGAAGCAGGTACTAGCATCACTCCCATCTTACAGAGAAGGAAACTGAGGCTCAGATTAGTAGCTGGTTTATGGTCACTCAGGGGATGAACAGTAGAGCCAGGATTGATGGGACACCAGAGCTTTACCTTAACCACCATGCTACACGGCCTCACAAGCCAGCTATAATGTCAGAACTTCCGGAACTGTGTTTATTTTTAAACCCCCCTCCCTACACACACACACATTTAGGCTGCTAAACACAGACAATGGAAACAAGATGAAATAACTTCTGAAGGAATGCAGTCAAACTTCTAGTGTCAGCTCCCTTCCTGTCGTAGGTCTCCCTCAAAACACCCCAACTCTTCCTCCAATTTTAATAAAGAAAAGTTTTCCAGTTCATTGCAATACTTAATATCCTGAGAGAACAGGAATTGGAAACCGATGAATCTTCTCAGGCCACACTGCAGCCAAAGTCAACAGCCTCCAAACCCTCTTGTAGGCAGTCGCTGTTTACAGTGCATCTAACAGGAAGGAGAGGGGGGGTTTCAGATTACTGGAAAGCTCCTGCCACAGTTTTCCCAACTCTTGACAAAGTTCTGAGTCTTGTCTATGAAGGACAATATCATGCTTCCTCTGTCAACAAATCCGTCCCCAAACTATTTCTACTCTTCTCTCTCAAAGTTTACCTACCTGTTTGGATAAAACTAGCCACCTACTTGAGGCCTGGGTGACCTCTGAGGAGGGTGCTCGCCTAAGTCACCAGCAAGATCTCATTAAATCAGTAACAGCGGCCACCACAAAGCCAACGCCCAATTCTAAAGCTGGCTGGCCTGCTGAGCCTCCCTAACACCCTCAAACACTCATCTGAACAACTCAAGGCATAGGAAATAGGGGTGTTTTCAGAACTGCACTCCTGAACCACAGTGTTATGGGCTGAACCATGTCCCCTCTCAAAATTCCTGTGTTTAAGTCCTAACTCCCAGTACCTCAAAATGAGACTATATCTGGAGATAGGGCCTATAAAGAGGTGATTAATGAAAACTGAGATCATACTGGTGGCCCTCATCCAATATGACTGGGTCCTTATAGGAAGATATTAGAGGACTTCCCTGGTAGTCTAGTGGTTAAGACTCTGGGCTTCCAAGGCAGGGGGCACAGGTTAGATCCCTGGCAGGGGAACTAAACTCCCACATGCTGCACAGTGCAGCCAAGAAAAGAGAAGACACCAGGATTCAGACAATTACTGAGGGGAGAGCATGTCAAGACACAGAGAGAAGACAGCCATCTACAAGTCAAGAAAAGAGGCCTCAGAAGAAACTGACCCTGTGGACCTGG
This sequence comes from Ovis aries, assembly GCF_016772045.2. NCBI lineage: Eukaryota > Metazoa > Chordata > Mammalia > Artiodactyla > Bovidae > Ovis > Ovis aries. The sequence continues at coordinate 51,507,025 of NC_056058.1, read as the reverse complement.
ATCTCAGACAGCAGTGAGAAAATTAACTTCTGCGGTTTAAACCACTCAGTCTGTGATACTGGGTAACGGCAGCCCCTGACAACGAACATGCACACTAGTCATGTTGCTCCAAACCCCAAGTCACCGCCCATCGCCCAGTCTTGACAGGGCACAGGCAGACCGGCTTCTCCTCTGAAGCCATCTCTCTGGGCACACAAATCACAATCAGACCACTGAGTGCTCGAGTCAGTGGAAACTTTTGCCACTGGGACTGGAGACCCAGGACAAAACTATACTTGCGTCCTTAATTACAAAGGTGATAAACAGTATTCTGGAAATGAATGGAATTCAAACATAGTCAAATCCCTTCACGGACAGGTGCCAAGGCCTACCTCCAATACCTCTGTTTGAGCCCAACCATGCTACGGAAGGTTTCTCCCATGTGCAGTAACAAAGAATTGCATTAAACGGTTCTTCACAGCACACTGCAGGGTGAGGATTCCTGCCTCAATAACCCTCCAACTACAGGAAGAGAGGAGGCGGCTCTGGGGGGAAAAGCAGCAGAGGAGGGTCCCTTCTTGGTTAACAAAGGGCAAAAGAGCCCGCCCCAGAAACGCCATCCAGGGCATGAGAACGCCAACTCCTCACGGCCGTGAGAGCCCTCACTGAGGGCTCACTGAGCCCCGTGAGGGCTCCTCACGGCAGTGAGGCAGTGAGGCAATGACTAAGCTGATTTCAGGGGGTGACCAGGACACATGAAGTCCTACGATTAGGTGAGGAGGCTCCAAACCAGGCAATTTTCCCAGAGGCTCTGGGGCTTCGAGAATTACTTTAAGGCCAAGAAATAAGGAGAGAGTATTTCAGTTGGGTGCTGCTGAAGCTGAGGCAGGCAGGAGTGGGCTCAACAGACTCAAAGCCTGGTATGCTGCTGCTGCTGCTAAGTCACTTCAGTCATGTCTGACTCTGTGCGACCCCATAGACGGCAGCCCACCAGGATCCCCCGTCCCTGGGCTTCTCCAGGCAAGAATACTGCTGGGCACCTAATTATCATAATGAAACAACTGCTATTTACAAGGCAGCCAGTGAGCCAGGCACTGTGCAAGCACACTACTCACACTGGCTCACTAAAACCTCAAACAACCACAGCAGGGAAAACTATTATTAACTTCAACACATGAAAATAAGGCCAGCATATAAGCTCTGCAAAAGCCTCAGTGTTTTTCCTGGTTTGTTCACTATGTTATCCCTAGAGCCTAGAACAGTGGCTGGGCTATAGTAGGCACACCGTGTTTACTAGCTGAATAAACAAAAGCAGAGGTTACATGTCAATGTTACAGAAGGAGCGGGCCTGGGATTTGAGCCTGTGCTGTTGGCACCAGAGGCCACACTCTCGGCTTCTGCTCTGCCACACAGGATGGAGAATGCTTGTTAAAGAGCTGGGGAAGATGCCTGGTGTGAAAACAGCTTGGCCCACTGCACTTGTCAATGTCTGCATCTCCTGCTCCTCAGCAAGGAGATGTTATCTGCATCCAGAGTACAGAGCAAAGTGAAACTGGGGCCGGGGCCTATAGATGATAGGAAAAAGGGGCAGTCAGGAATATGCCCTTCCCTCACACCTGTGACACTCCCTGAGGCCGCACACGGCAACGTGTGTTGTATCCAGGAACCCACCTGAGAGTGGACAGGTAGTTGGAGAGACAGCAACTGGAAGCAGGGAGACTGGTTCATCCGACTCATCAGGAATAAGTTGAGTAGAGCCAGCACAATCTCTGACACAACTTCCCAAAGCGTGGTGAGCACACAACTTTCGCAGGGTACAAAATCATCTTCATGGCACAAAAATACTCACTAGAGCTGATGGAGTGATTGCTAAGGTTACTTTCTATTTTGACCAAAGTATACTAGTGCTTTATTTATGGCCCAGTTATAAAATACCCTTTTAAAACAAAGGGTGACCTTTCAAAAAGAACAGCACTCCCATTTAAATAAACACATTAGGTAAACAACAGAATAGGTTGCGTTGATGTGACAGAAAATCCTCATGGAAGTACATGAGTGACTAAAGTTTGGGAACTGCGGTTTCCTAGAACATTCTCAGTTCTCTGTGTCAAATGTTCCCATCGCTGCACCTCATGCATTCACCCAGACATGCCACAACTCAAAAGGAAGAGAACCTACAGAGATGAAAATTTTCCATTTCCATCCAAATCCCTTAATAAATGACTACATGTGAGAGAGAGACTGAGAGAAACAAAGACAAAAAAGAGCGAGAGAGAAAGCACAGACACAAACACAAAAGGCACGTTCATTAAGATAGTATGAAGTCCACAACAGGGCTTGACCTGGAGCTGAAGCCCTGCCCCTGCCTGGGGAGAGCAGCAGCACAGAGCTCCCTTTGATACTATCCTGAATTCCACACCGATTCTTTCAGCTCTTATTTTACGGCATGGTAGCTGAGCTCAGCCCTGTCCAAAGAATTGCACTGAGGTCTCTGGGACCTGTTCCAACAACAACACACAATGAGGCCTTCTCTCTCTGATGAAGCCAGGAACCCCTCCCTCTGTGATCTGCTCCCCTGCTCCTCCCAGACAAAAGTAAAGTCCCATTTTGAGCAGAACTCTGCCAGCCACATGCAGCCTTCTCCTCCTCACCTTCCCTGTTGGGGATAGTCAAGTTTCAGGCCGGCTGTGGGTGGGAGGAAAAGTTGAGCTCCAGGTCAGACCTAGGAGTCCAATCAGTTCTTGGGGAGAGAAGAACGCCTCCAAGTCCATGCAACTAAAAGCTGAAACAGAAGCAATGGTACCACAACCTGCTCCAAGCCAACGTGTTCCAACAAGTTTGTAAGCTCCACGAGTGCAGAGGCTTGTCTGACTCTAGAGCTGAGCGCAATCAGTGGCTGGTGCTCAGGAGGTACACAGTAAATAGGCATTAAATAAATAGATGAGTCAATCAATCAATCTATATATCAATCAATGTATGAATTGATGGATGGCCACGGCAGTGAAGGGAGAAGTGAAGAGGTGTGAATGTAAGATTATTTCTCCCCTTTCTGCTTGAGAATTAGCAACTGTATAAATAGGAGACCCCAAAAAGGATACTTTTCCCTTTTCACAGCCACCCTGAGCAGGTGGTAAATTAACAGCAGAACCTTTGATCCCTGGACTATCTGGAATTATAGCAGAATGCAGCAAATCAAAAGCAACCTTGACTTTCTCCAGGGCATGCTCACAGACACTCCAACTCCAGGTCTTGCTCCCTGGACCAAGGAAGAGAAGAATGATTCTGAGAATGATGACTTGCACCAATGGACTCGACTCCTCCTTTTAAAAAGTTCAAAGTCCTTCACATCCTGGTTTCTCTCAAGGGACTTTTATTTAGAGTGTATATATGTTTCTCCTTTCCTTTTGCTCGTTCTCTCTTTGCTTATCTGAATTTTCTAATCATTTTACGATGAACATAGATTACTTGAGTTATAAAAACATCTAACACAGGCTGATGAAACACACAAATAAGACCATTCAAAAAGGACACTGAACGTGCATATTTTACAGGACTTCATTTTAATGTTTCTATTGATACACTGCAAAATTTAACACTGCTATGTCATGTAATTGCACTCAACTAAGTCCTCTGGAAAGCAAATTGTAAATTTATGATTAAAGTCAAAGTTCTTGACTTAAAAGCAGAACACCCGGTCACACAGGCACGTATCTTATAATAGGGCAACTAACTGATGGGCCAAGTGCCAGAGAACCAGACAAGTACAAGGACACAAGCTTAATAAGCAATGTGCCATATATGGATAAGACATATGTTCTAACTCATTCATGCTAAGAAAAGCTGCTCGGCAACTCTCTTCTCGGGCAGAAACCTCCAGAAGTTAATAGTGGCCAGGGTACACTCTGCAGGGATAGAAGAGCTTTCCTCTCTTCATGGAGCTGGCTGGTCCATCTTGGAGCTCACCCCTGGTCCCAAACTGATGGACCATACTCTAAGCAGCTTGTAACCACCAGCTAAGTGCCTCTGTTTCTGTTAGGTCCTCGGAACTCACTGTCAATGGCTCGTCTGTCCCACAAAGTGGTGACAGGAAAGCAGCTGGTCTGGCGATCAAAGACCTAATTCTGAGGTCCAATTCTCACCAGACCCTGTACAACTCAACCACTGAATGCCTTGGTCAGTCCATTTTACCAAAAGTTAGTAAGATCAGTAATATCTCACAGGCTATTGAGCATAAAAACTAAGGCAAATGTTAAGCTGCGAGGGGGCAGAAAGGGAAGGAAGAAATAATTTAAGAACTAAGCAAAATCTGATACCACTTAGATGGATGGGATTTCACCACCTCAAACTATAGGGCTAAAGTAGAACAAGCAGAAGAGATTCAACTGTTGTTCAGTCTAGTGTTCTCCCAAATTACAACATTCTTAAAAATAGAAGAGAAATGGATAGAACTATGCAATTTCTCATTTTCTAGCCACCTTCTTCCTCACTAGGAATTGGCAAAGTGTTTAAACTGTGGCCTGAAAGAGCTGCATGAAGACAGTTGATAAGAAGCCCCTAGTTCCAAGGTCAGGCAAGGGGAAAGCCACTTGCATGTGACCCAGCAGACGCCCATGAGCACCAGGGCAGCTGTTCACATCCTGTCCTCAGCCCCAGGAGCCAGGCCTGCAACTTGGGTGTGAACTTGAATGTTCTGGGGATGTATCAACAAAAGGGGTGACAGGGGCAGCCAGGGCAAAGACTTCCCAAGGCTGAATCAATAGAGCTGTCTATAGACAAAGGGGAGGCAAACAGAGTGTTATCAGACACACCAGAGCTGTGTGGGCTGCCCCAGGGAGAACTTGCTAAGCTCGGCCCACAGCAGCCATCTTCAGCAACCTTTTCACACATAAGACCCCCACAGTGAAGGGGGATCAAAGTGAGATCGGTCTCTGGAAATAAGATTTCGTGTAGAAACTGCTGAACTGAGCAGCTTGGGTTTTTAACAGAACAGGCTAGGTTTGACTCCTGACTCTGTGTCTCTCATTCAGTGGCAAGTTAAATGAACAAATTACTAAACATTCCTGATCTGAAGCTGTTTCACACAAAAATGGAATAACCGCGCCTCTTTAACACAATTGTTGCTAGAGTCAAATTACACCACGCCTGAGAGCACTGAGCACAGTGCCCGGATCAGCACATTTCATTCTTATAATTTCATGCACAGCACCAACACTATTGTTGTGGTTAGCTGGAAAAATGGCTATGTGTACTTCAGGATCATGTTACAGAAAAATTCCACTCCCAAACCCCAGGCAAGAGAACAGGCACTGGAGAGCAAGACTGGGGCCTCCCCTCACCCTCAGGACCCAGGGCTGCTCTTCTGTCCCAGAGTCCTCACCACAGTACTGCTCCTGCAGAGCCTCCAGCCTCAGCAGAAGATCCAAAGAAAACAACTCTTGCCCTGAAGAGAATCAACTGTCGGGTAGCCTCAAACATAGCTAAGAAATCCAACCTGAGCTTAGCCTGGCTTTCTTACCCTACCAAAGCGACTGCATATATTTACAGTCAGATGGCTAAGGAAGGAAGCGGGTGACGTGCTTGGGAGAGTCCTTTCTTGGTTTCACTAATCTTTTATTTTGGTCTCACCCAGGCACCACTCCAGATGCCCACAATCCACAATTATGTAAGAAAATCAGGAAGGAGGCAAAAACACAAGGTCCACCATGGATGCCAACAGCCTCCTTTCCAAAACCTTCTCTGGAAAAGTTGTTCCCAGATTTGGGGATTTCAACAACCAACTTAAACTAAACAAGAACTGCAAGGAGGCAGGCACACAAGCACAACCATTAAAAAATTTTATCACCATCACTAAATGTAAGAAGAACAGTCTTAACAATTCCAAAATAATACAAATACACTCTCAGAATAAGATAATTTAGCTTTGTGAAAAAACCCAATATACAGTCTGCATTTTTCTCAGCAAAAACTGTGGGACTAGGATTTTGAGAAGGAGGAAACACTACTTTCCTATAAAGGACTATCACTGCAATAAGATTATAAAACGAGTTCCAATACCTATGTCCAAAAACAGCAAGGGCAAGAGCAGGCTTTTGCCCACTCTGCCAAGTGTGCAAAGAGAAGCAGTATTAGTCTCCATGGACACCAGGATCTTTGTAGCCAACTCCATCTGCCCTTCCTAACTCCCCTACTTTAAAGTATGTCCAGCTCACCTTTCTGGGTTCTGACATTTTACTCTAGGTCATCATTGCCTTGCTGTCTAATCCAAACGTCTCTTCTACTTTTGAGCCTTCATGTAAACCCATTTTTCACTCTCCTTCCTCAGAAATCTGCTCCTTAAGGAGAAATTTACCATATGACCCAGCCTACCTGAGAGAAATGAAAACAAAGCCACACAAAGCTGAGAATGTTCATAGTAGCAATATACATTAACAGTCAAACAACAGGAATGATCCACGTATCTATGAACTGGTGAATGGAAAAACAAAACGGTGTCCATCTGTACAAGGGAGCGAACCAGTGATACATGCTACAGTGCAGGATGAACCGGAAAACTGGATGCTGAGTGAAAGACACCAGTCACAAAGACCGCAGAATGTATGACTCCATTCTTATGAAATGTCCAAAACAGTCAGCATACAAAACACAGATGAGTGGGTGCCTAGGGGTGAGCGCAGGATTTACTACAAATGTGCAAGAGGGAAATTTTCATACTACGTATTTTTAAAAACTTGCTCAATTCTATGCTTAATATGATGCTTGGCACAATTTTTTAGTGAGATTCTATCTGCTAAGTGAGCCACAGAGTGAGGGGGTGAGTGAATGATTGAATGAATGAACACTAATTTCCCAGAAGCCTCCCTGGTAACTTGAACCAGGTCTACACACTTCAGTCACTCCTGTCAGCCTCAACAAGTTACATATATTAGTTATATAACAATGAATTGTGTTACGTGTGTGTGTGTACGTTTATCATCAAGTCTTTGGATCAGTTTGAACTATATGAAACAGCCATTTCTGTAGGTCAAAAATGGTTGGTACAGCGTCGGTAATTTCACGTGATTCAACCTACACATGCAATTTTTGATGGAGGAGACAAGAGAGAACAGAGACTTCTTTTTTCATGTGGACCTTCCCCAACCAGTGGTTGAACCCATGCCCCTTGCACTGGAAGCACAGAGTCTTAACCACTAGACCACCAACTAAGTCCCAAGAACAGAGAGGTTTTAAGTCAGACCAGCCTGAGTGTGGCTCCAGGCTCCATCCTGTATGGGAAGCTTCAATTTCCTCAGATGGAAAATGGAGATGATCATAGGATCCAGCTCCTAAGGCTGCTATGAGGATTACTAGGACAATACCTGGAAAGCACCGACCAGCACTGAGGCAAAGTCACCAAGGAATTGCTCAGTAAATGACAGAAAGTACTCGTAGATGCTGCTCCTGTCTATGAAACTGCTCATTCCTCAGTTATCAAGGACTGGGATTTTTCTTTTGTATTCATGTGTTCCCTAGACCTGCAGACAAAGGATGCTCCTTGCTGGAGTCCTGCACAGGGAATGCTTCCAAACAGCTCCTGAAGCCTGACAGCACAGGTTCCTGGATGCCACTGCAGTGTCTGCCTGCAGACCCCCAGGTTCCTCCAAGGTGAACCACAAACATCACTGCAGGACTGTTACACTGGCATTCCCAATGTCTACTCACCACTAGCTCAGCAGTACCATGCACCAGGGGAAGCGCCATCCGAGACAGTTCCTTCTGCTTATTTCTCAACAAAGATGTTTGGCTGCTATGCAACCAGTGTTTTAGTGGATGTTGTGGCTATTAGGGAAAGGCCAGGTTTCTACTGGCAACTACAAAGGATGGGGGCAGCAGGGGAGAAGCAAATAAAATCCTATCCTTACATCCTACTCAAAATTCCTCATTTTTAGTACTCATAAAGTTAGTCTATGATTCCAAACAGGGGGAACTGAGATTAAATTAGGGTGGTTAGATTTCACAAATAAAAATATAAGACAACCAGTTAAAGTTAAGGTAAACAACAAATATGTAGGGACTGATTGACACTACAAAATTTTCATTGTTTATCCGAAATATCATTTTAACTGGGCATCCTGTGCTTTATCTGGTAACCCAATATTAAACTGGTACCAGAATCAGTTCAGTTGCTCAGTCATGCCTGACTCTTTGTGACCCCATGGACTGTAGCACTCCAGGCTTCCCTGTCCATCATCAACTACTGGAGCTTGCTCAAACTCATGTCCATCAGGTCGGTGATGCCATCCAACCATCTCATCCTCTGTCATCTCCTTCTCCTCCTGCCTTCAATCTTTCCCAGCATCAGGGTCTTTTCTAATGAGTCCTCTCTTCACATCAGGTGCCCAAAGTATTGGAGCTTCAGCATCAGTCCTTCCAATAAACATTCAGGACCAATTTCCTTTAGGATTGACTGATTTGATCTCCTTGCTGTCCAAAGGACTCTCAAGAGTCTTCTCCAACACCACAGTTCAAAAGAATCAATTGTTCAATGCTCAGTATTTTTACATCCAACTCTCACATCCATCCATGACTACTGGAGGAATCATACCTTTGACTAGATGCACTTTTGTTGGCAAAGTCATGTCTGTGCTTTTTAATATGCAGACTAGGTTTGCTATAGCTTTTCTTCCAAGGAGCAAGCATCTTTTAATTTCACGGCTGCAGTCACCATCAGCAGTGATTTTGGAGCCAATAAAATCTGTCACTGTTACCACTTCTCCTCTATTTGCTATGAAGTTAGTTTTTTGATGCCATGATCTTAATTTTCTGAATGTGAGTTTTAAGCCAGCTTTTCACTCTCCTCTTTCACCCTCAACAAGAGGCTCTTCAGTTCCTCTTCACTTTCTGCCATTAGAGTCATATCATCTGTGTATCTGAGACTGTTGATATGTTTCCTGGCAATCTTGATTCCAGCTTGTGATTCTTCCAGCCTGGCATTTTGCATGATGTACTCTGCCAGAGATCAAATTGCCAACATCCGCTGGATCATCAAAAAACCAAGAGAGTTCCAGAAAAGCATCTATTTCTGCTTTATTGACTATGTCAAAGCCTTTGACTGTGTGAATTACAATAAACTGTGGAAAATTCTGAAAGAGATGGGAATACCAGACCACCTGACCTGCCTCTTGAGAAATCTGTATGCAGCTCAGGAAGCAACAGTTAGAACTGGACACGGAACAACAGACTGCTTCCAAATAGGGAAAGGAGTATGTCAAGGCTGTATATTGTCACCCTGCTTATTTAACTTCTATGCAGAGTACATCATGAGAAATGCTGGGCTGGAGGAAGCAAAAGCTGTAATCAGGATTGCCAGGATAAATATCAATAACCTCAGATATGCAGACGACACCACCCTTATGGCACAAAGTGAAGAGGAGCTAAAAAGCCTCTTGATGGAAATGAAAGTGGAGAGTGAAAAAGTTGGCTTAAAGCTCAACATTCAGAAAACTAAGATCATGGCATCTGGTCCCATCACTTCATGGCAAATAGATGGGGAAACAGTGGAAACAGTGTCAGACTTTATTTTGGGGGGGCTCCAAAATCACTGCAGATGGTGACTGCAGCCATGAAATTAAAAGATGCTTGCTCCTTGGAAGAAAAGTTATGACCAACCTAGATAGCATATTCAAAAGCAGAGACGTTACTTTGCCAACAAATGTCCATCTAGCCAAAGCTATGGTTTTTCCAGTGGTCATGTATGGATGTGAAAGCTGGACTATAAAGAAAGCTGAGTGCCAAAGAACTGACGCTTTTGAATTGTGGTGGTGGAGAAGACTCTTGAGAGTCCCTTGGACTGCAAGGAGATCCAACCAGTCCATCCTAAAGGAGATCAGTCCTGGGTGTTCATTGGAAGGACTGATGTTGAAGCTGAAACTCCAATACTTTGGCCACCTGATGTGAAGAGCTGACTCATTTGTAAAGACCCTGATGCTGGGAAAGATTGAGGGCAGGAGGAGAAGGAGACGACAGAGGATGAGATGGTTGGACAGCATCACCGACTCGACGGACATGAGTTTGGGTAGACTCCGGCAGTTGGTGATGGACAGGGAGGCCTGGTGTGCTGTGGTTCATGGGGTAGCAAACAGTCGGACACGACTGAGCGACTGAACTGAACTAAACTCGGCATAGAAGTTGAATAAGCAGGGTGACAGTATGCAGCCTTGACGTGCTCCTTTCCCAATTTGGAAGCAGTCCCATTGTTCCATGTCCACTTCTAACTGTGGCTTCCTGACCTGCATCACAGACTTCTCAGGAGGCAGGTCAGGGGGTCTGGTATGCCCATCTCTTGAAGAATTTTCCAGTTTGTTATGATCCACACAGTCAATGGCTTTAGTGTAGTCAATGAAGCAGATGTTCTTCTGGAATTCTCATGCTTTTTCTATTATCCAACAGACGTTGGTAATTTGATCTCTGGTTCCTCTGCCTTTTCTAAATCCAGCTTCAACATCTGGAAGTTCATGGTTCAAGTACTATTGAAGCCTGGCTTGGAGAATTTTAAGCATTACTTTACTAGCGTGCAAGATGAGTGCAATTGTGCGGTAGTTTGAGCATTCTTTGGCATTGCCTTTCCTTGGGATTGGAATGAAAACTGACCTTTTCCAGTCCTGTGGCCACTGCTGAGTTTTCCAAATTTGCTGGCATATTGAGTGCAGCACTTTCACAGCATCATCTTTCAGGATTTGAAATAGCTCAACTGGAATTCCATCACCTCCACTAGCTTTGTTCACAGTGATGCTTCCTAGGCCCATTCGACTTCACACTCCAGGATGTCTGGCTCTAGGTAAGTGATCATACCATCGTAATTATCTGGGTCGTGAAGATCTTTTTTGTATAGTTTTTCTGTGTATTCTTGCCACCTCTTCCTAATATCATCTGCTTCTGTTAGGTCCATACCATTTCTGTCCTTTATTGAGTCCATCTTTGCATGAAATGTTCCCTTAGTATCTCCACTTTTCTTGAAGAGATCTCTAGTCTTTCCCATTCTATTGTTTGCCTCTATTTCTTTGCACTGATCACTGAGGAAGGCTTTCTTATCTCTCCTTGCTATTCTTTGGAACTCTGCATTCAGATGTATATGTCTTTCCTTTTCTTCTTTGCCTTTCGCGTGTCTTCTTTCTCAGCTATTTGTAAGGCCTCCTCAGACAACTATTTTGCCTTTTTGCATTTCTTCTTCTTCTTGGGGATGGTTTTGATCATTGCCTCCTATACAATGTTACAAACCTCCATCCACAGTTCTTCAGGCACTCTATCAGAGCTTATTTCCCTGACACAAGAAAATGCATCTTCAATTAACTGTTCTTTAACCACAGTAAAACTAGGCAGTCCAGAAAGATAAAGTTCCCAAAGTTAGTGAGAGTCTGCGTATGAAGCTAGATTAAGGGGAATCTATACCAGCCACCATTTATTGAGGTTGTAACCAGCACAGTATTAAGTACCGTATAAGCACTATTAGCTCACTGAATCCTCAAATTAGCCCTGCATGGTAGGCACATGTACTATTATCTCTATAATACAGGTGAGGAAACTGAGGCTTAGGAGAGGTAGAATCAAACTCAAGTTTGGGCCTCCTGATTTGAACCTCAAATTCATTTTGTCTTGGGGCCTCTCACCAGAGTCCCAGACTCAGCCTACAATCTATTCAGGTGTCCCTGAGCTAACTCCACATTTCCAATGCTCTGGTAAGTGAATTATATCTCAATAAGGCTGTTTAAAAAAAAAATGCTTTCCAATATCTACTTCTCCATCAATAAAACTGAGAAACTTCAAACCATAAAACACTCTAGAACCACTTCAACTGATAAATATAATTGCTTTTCCTCTCTTCCATTCTATAGCAGACAATTCTCATGAGCCTTTCCACTAAAATTAAGGACAGAAAAAACAAAGGGTAACCAAACCTTAAACAAGTGAAATCATTTTGACTGGGTATAGCTCTGTTAAAGGATACATGGAAAATAAGACTAGAGTCACAATGAAATCAGAAAAGTGACAGCTCACCATATCCATTTATCTCCTTCGTCGCCAGTGATCATGGGACTGGGCCACAATGAGAAAATGGTAGCCATTACTGTGAAAGAGAAAATTCCCTGGACAGTTGTCACAAACAAATGCTTTTTTCTTACAGAAGGTACCACAGAAGAGTTTTCCTCATCTCAGTGCTGACAGCCTCTACGGCTGCCAGGGGCTTAAGAGGGAACAGATACTCTTTGATGTTCTTCTTTTCAGTCCAGTTTTTACCCTCTTTCTCCAAGGCTACGGAATCTGACCCACGCCCACTCTAGTCTCACCAGATTGAAGGCAACTGCTTATCTGGATACTCTAACCAATGGCTGGCATTACAAATGAGTATGAATAGCATGGATTTAATTCATTTTTAAAGAACATAGTGTTTCCTGAGACATGTGGGTTACTCTGACCACCAAAGTTCAGAACAAGGCCTTTTCATCCTTATTCTCCATAAGGAAAACAGTTGGGTATGGTGACAATCTTCAAGCACAGGAGTAGCCAGAAGCGGGGGGAATTCATCATCATATTTGCCTTTCAGAGGCAATATATCTCCTTGGTAACAATTCTAAAAAAGAAAAAAAAAAAAAACCCTCTACTAAATCTTACACCTTAGCAGGCAGTCTAGAAAATATGCCTGTGATTCAGGCAAGACACGCAGTCCTTTCTCTCAAAGGGATGCTTATTTTGTTTTGTCTGTTTTTATCAAAAAGGGGCATCTAAAATCTTTCCAAGTGGATCTGACAGCTTTCCTCACAAAGACAACGGCAAGGGTGATAATATCACTACCTTGATTGTTTTCAGGGTTTACTGAGAGCATGTGTAGGATGTATAGAAAGGTCTGCCACAGAGGGCATCATCAATGCATGTTAGTTATGACTGTCGCTATTCCCCAGCACAGTACTTAGAGCACGAAGGTTAACTTGGAAAGACAGAATATAGAACTGGATGGTGTGCAAGACACGAGGCAAAGGTTCTCATGGAAATTCTCCAACTGAAGACCAAAGAAAAGAACCAAAGCCAGAAAACAGTTTTAAACAGAAAGAAAAAGCTATCAGCCTGTGCCCCAACCAACTAAACCACAAAATTAAAGGTGCCTGCAGCATAGGAAACAGCACCTACTGTGAGCTGACAACCGAACTGTATACACACACACACACACACACACACACACACACACACACACACACACGCTCAGCCCGGAGCCCGTCTGTGCCCTTATATTCCTTACAGGAAGGGGAGGTTTGGACACTACATTTTTTAAAAAAAATTTTTATTTTGGCGGTGCCGTGTGGTCTGTGAGATCTCAGTTTCCTGACGAGGGACTGAACCCAGGTCTCTGCAGTGAAAGCACCGAATCCTAAGCACTGGACCACCAGGGAATTCCCTAGACACTTGCTTAAACTGAAACAAAACATGAGCCCAACATCATTTCAATCTTCTCTGCTACTGCTCCTGCTTTCCTCCCACCTGGATGCCAAGACCCTCCAGCTTACAGACAGATGCCATATGACTAGGAGACTCAAAGCACACATGAACACCGGAAGCATGCTGCTGGGTTCCCAAGGAGGACTGCAGAAAGTGGGGAAATCACTGAACCACCACCACAACCAGGTCTATTAATGAAGCACAAATAATGGGATTAGACAAGAATAAAGAAAAAAGCTTGGCCTTCTAAAGGTAGTTTAATGGAAGAGAAGCCCAAAATAAAGGCAGGGAAAGGGGACTCCAACGAGTCATAAGGAATGTTTATGTGTCTCCCTGGTCCTCCCCAGCTCTGCACCCCAACATTTAAGTCAGAACAAATATATTCATCATTCATCCACTTAGTCTGCACTTTTTATAGTTATTTATTCTACAGCCAATGCTTTCTGGATAACCACTCCAGACAACGGCAACGTAAGCATGGCTCCTCTCAGAGCTTGCATTCAAGGACAGAAGGAGAACGAGCTATTCCCTGTACATCTGTTCCGATGGATCGTTCATTTAATACTGTGCATTGCACTCCATCAGGCCAACAGGTCAATGAGCAGCCATGAGGCCAATTACAACCACACGGCTCGTGTCAGTCCCCATAGCTGGCAGAACAAAGCCTCTGCAGGAATTCACAGGTATAAATACTCCCAGCCTCAAAGCATCGCTGGCAGGGCTGCTGAAAGATCAGATCGGTATGGGAAGGATGAGGCTGGGGAGTCTCACCATATTGCAAATTAACAAGTTCCTCCTTATGACCATTTGTGGAGCAGCTATTATATGCCAGTCACTGTGCAGACAACAAAGGATACAGCCCTAGAGCCTGCCCTCCTGGAGCTTAGAATCTAAGTGTACTTTTCAGTCTAAATCATAATAAGTTATGAGAAGGATCCAAAATGCAGAGGACAAACCTCCAAAGGGAGAGGAGGAGAAAACTAAAATATGCCTCTAAAAAACCCATAGCTGCTGTCCGTCAACAATGAATGGATAAAGAAGATATGGCGCAGTAAGTACACTGGAGTGCGACTGAGCTGCAACAGAGAATGGAATTCTGCCATGTGCAGCAACATGAATGACTCGGAGGGCAGTATCCTAAGCGTACGTCAGCCAGAGAAAGACACCGAATAACACTGCTTATATGTGGAGTCTAAAAAATACAACCAACTAGTGAACATAATGAAAAAGCAGCCAACCACAGATGTAGAGAACAAAGCACTGGCTGCCAGTGGGGAGCGGGGAGGGGCGACATCGGGGTGGGGGAGTGGGGGATACAAACTCTTACGTGTAAGATAGATAGGCTCAAGGATGTTATTTGTACAAGACGGGGAATATAACCAATATTTTGCAGTAAATGTAAATGGAAAGTAAACTTTCAAAAAGTATATACATATAAAAAAATTTTAATGGGATAATAAATGACAGCTCTTACCTCAAAAAAAAAAAAAATACCACCACACACAGTATCACAGTTGTTACTCATGGTAACAGCCACTGCTGTAAGAGCAGTGACACAGCAGAAAAGGTGACCACATTACTGAGGTTTGTTAGGTTTGCCACAGAACACATTCGAGGCATCCCTTCAAGGCGTTCCAGATTGGGAAGGAAGAGCCTCACCTCAACAGGGCTATGTGTAGGCCCAGGAAGCTGTCAAAGGTCTGCTGGGCTTTAAAGAGAACCCCCACATGCCCAGCAGCCCAGCCAGGCAGATGACAAAGCCCAGCAGCAATCCCACCTGGATTCTTCTCTCAGCTCAGCCACACGTTCTATATGCCTGAGCTAGGCAACTGCTTTCTGGAATACAGTTTCTGTAATTTTAAGAACAACAGAAAAAAGGAGAAGCAGTGGGGAAGAAAGAGAGACACACAGGACCATTTCACCAAGTGCGTGGACACCCATAAAAGCGCTGAAAGCAGACTTTAGATGACATGATTTGGCTTCAAGTGGAAACTGCCCTTCCTCTTCCTCCTTCACACTACAAAGACCACTTTCACCATCACCACCCTTCCAGGCAGAGAGCTTTTGAAAGGCAGCTCTTGGGCAATCTACAACTTCCTAAAATGATGCGCAGCACTTGAACTGAGTGGATTATTGGAATATAATATCCAGCAAGCCCCCAGCCAAATCCCCCACTTCCTTGCTTCTGGACCCCAGCTAGAGACCAGAGGGGACTGGCAATGGCAGAAGAGGCCAAGGCGGAAGGTCACTGAACAGGGAAGCCTGGGGCGGTTTTCAGAGGAAGTAGCACTTGAGCTGGGGTGTGAAGTAGTAGTTAGGGGAAGGGAGGCAGAGGAGTGCAGCATCAGAGGGAACCGTGTGTACCAAAGCCCTGTGATGAGAGGCACGTGAGCATCAAAGAGAGCAGAGGAGAGGCCTCGAAGCTGGAAAATACAAAGATGGTGCAAGATGAAACCAGACTGGCAAATGGGCCGGACTAGGATACAGAGGTGCACTGGGGACCACTGAAGGGACTTCAACAGTTTGTCGACACGCTCAGATTTTCACTTTGCAAAGATCATTCTGGCTACAAGCTAAACAATGAGTCTTGGTGGCAAATACAAGCAGCCACTGAAGGAAGACAAGTATCTGAGATACCAAGAAATAGAAACACTAGGGCACAGAGGAAAGGAAGAAAGTTCAGGTGAAAGGAGATCCAGGCCTTTTCCTTGCAACTCGACAGCATCAATAATAATCAACTGGGAGCTCGTGAGAAAGACACGGCTCCAAGCCCCATATCAGAATCTGATTTCAACAAGGCCCCAGGCAACTTAGATGGCCATTAAAGGCTGAAAAGCACTGCTCCAATACAGAGTGGGAACTGGTCTTTGAAGATCATTAATTTATACCGCTAAAGTCTTTAAAACTCAGCTTTAAACATAGTCTGTAATGAAGGTGAAAAACCCAATATCTCCCTTAAATCTTAAGTAAAATGGAATCACAGACAACACCTACTGGGAAAAAAACTCTTCCTAAACCAGCCAGGAGAGGAAACTGGCATTTCTGCTCCTTGACTTTGCTAAATCTGCACATATAACAACCACGTAGGGTGACAATAGCTACGATACAAAGAAGCATCCTTTACCCACCCTCAAAGGATCTGGTTAACACACCTAAACAGAATCCAAGCTTCTGCCAAAGCTTCCAGAAGTATCTATGAGTCAGTCACCTTTGAGAGATAATCTTAATACTCAAACAATTATTCACTTTGCTCTCCACTTTGAAAAATGAACGAAGTCACTTACAACACTCATCAGTCTTGCAGATCACAATGCTATCTAATTATAAAGACGCTTGATGGCTCAATCACTGCTTTTCTGTGACGCCTAAAATAAGTCCTTTAATCATTACGTGTCCCAGCTTTCTTCCCAATTGCAAAATAGGAACCCTAGCATTTATCCCTCCAAGTATGCTTCAAGGATTAGGGAAATTATGTTTTCAATGCTCTTAGAGGTTCATCTGTGCTATTCACTTCATAAAGCTTTGATTATGTCACTGTGATACTCAGAAAACTTACACTGGCTTCCCAGTACCCACTAAATAAAAAGTCTCTTCACTGTGGCACCCAACCCTTCTACAGTCTAATCCCCCAAACCTTGGCATACTTATTGCATAGATGTTCTAGCCAATCCAGGCTAGTGACAGTTCCTGAGCAAACTCAGGCCTTTTTTAGTCTCCACTTTAGCTAGTGAGGTTCCTGGTAGAACTGGAACCGCACTGCCAATCCCTCCTAAATCCATACCCACTGTGTGTTGAGACTCAAAGTATGTTTAGGCACCAGCCAAAGGGGGATGAGGAAGGCACCAGGGATACCAGGTAGAAAGACAAACACTCAGTGGGCTGACTCCATCTTCCACTGGAGGAACCAAAATAAATTCAGGAGGACCAAAACGCAGAGTATAGACAGGACGATAATGTGAAGCTGGGGCAGCAGGCAGGGGCCGGAGTACGGAAGCTCAGAAAGCACTATCACGACATACGTGCTTTCTCCTGAAAGGGCTAGTGGAAAGGCTCTTGAGTGCAACCAGACTATAAGACTTGAGAACTGTTTTAGGAAAGGCACAAGGTACCTCTAAAAATGTTTTCTGAGTCTCTTTAAATCCACTCTGCCCACCAATGAAATTCAAGCTGTTTTTAGGAAATATCTGTGGCAATTTTAATAGTAGTACACCGTCTCTTTTAACCAGAGATTATAATCACAGAACTAAAGACCTAGTAGGAACTTTAGCAATCATTTACTCTAACCCCTTATTTTAAAGATAAGAAAACTATAGTCCTAAGGGCTTAAATGATTTGCTCAAAGACACAGGCAATTTGTGGTAGGGTCAATATTCAAACCTATCTCATGGATTTCTAGGCAAGAGAGAATAGGATGTAAACATTCCGATACAGGAATCAAGGCATTCATTCATTCAACAAATATTTATGTACTGGATGTCATTTAAAGCATTGGGAGTACAGAAGTGAACCGAGACAAACACACTTGGCGTTGTAGAGTTTTCATTCTAGTAGGGAGAGACAGACAAAAAAGAAACCATAATAAATTAATTATGTAGTATGTTAGAATGAGAAATGCACTATAGAAAAAAGTAGAACAAAGAAGTAGGATGGGAGTGGGTGGCCAGCTTGAATCTCACTGAGGAATGTCAACTGAGCAAAGACTTGACGGTGAGTGCTTGCAGGATACTAAGGATTTGGAAAGTCATGTGATTTCTATCCATTCCATCACAATTTGCCTGTACAAGTAAGTGCAGGTAATAGGCTGACATCCATCCACCAAGTTCAACAAACAAAATCCACAATTCTAACATTCTCTCTGATAAAACAGAAAAAAAAAAAAAAAAAATTCTCTTCCCAGCTTTAAGAAGAGGTCCTGATGGGCTGATGAAGTGGAATGTAGTGAAAAAGTGGATAAGGAGGGAATTTCAGGCTGGAAGGAAAACAAGTACACATTCTGCATTCTGACAATGAACCAAGCCAATTTATTTCAGTTACTGCCAAACATGGATTAAAATGTGGGTCACTTCCTGAACAGACCAGAAATGAAACTGAGATTGGCATCAAGTTCCCAAAAGCTGGTAGAGCTGTCCAGAGCAGAGAAAAAGTGAGCATAAAAAAAGAGGAAGAAGAATGGAAATGACAAAAACTCTTAGATCTCAACCCCATTGTCCCCTCGGAGTACATACACTGTGCAGTGCTCTAAGGGGTCAACATCACGATTCCAAGGAGCCAATACTGTCTGAGCCATCCCCGCAATAACCCAATGAGGTGGGTACTTTTACCAGACTCATTTTTACATATGAGAAAACTGGGACCACTGAGTCTCTGAGATGTTAAAATGCCCACACAGACAGAACAGGAACCCAGGACCACTAATTCCACAACCCATACTGGGACTCAGCAAACTGTGGTCCTTGGGCTACGATGAGTTTTTACATTACTAAATGGCTGTTTAAAAAAAAAAAAAGCCAAAGAAAGAATATGTGATAGAGACTCTACAAGGCCCACAAAACCTAAAACATTTATTATCTGGCTCTTTACAGAAAAAGTTTGCTGACCTTGGTAGTCTAACCTACTACACTGGCCATCAGCAGGTTCAAACACCACAGGATGTATTATGTTTCCCAAATTGCAAGGGTCATTAGGAGAAACACGCTCTGAAAGATGGAGAACTCGATCTCATATTGGCTGGGCTGCAAGATAATCGGCGGCTTGCAGTTATGGATCTGCTGTATTACTTATCTCATACAGCATTTTGTATTTTTTTTTAATTTATCCCAACAGGGACAGTCCCCTCTCACCCTCCTACCCACCAGACACCCCACCCCCAGCTTACTAGGCTCCTAAACACTATTCTCAGGTTGCCCACCATCAGCCCAGTCCTAGTGGTCCCCAGGGCTTCTAAACTGTCTCATTTTCCCCAAATCTGAATCTCCAGGTTACCTCACTTAAAAATAAGTCTCATATCCCAAATTAACTCACCCAAAGGTGGCCAAGAACCATGAAGTATCTGAGAGGTATAACCCTTTCTCTTCCCTGGATGACCCTGTTCAATCTAACCAGGCCAGGGTGGAGGAATTTGGTTGCCTTGGCTGCCAGGCAGCTAGCCCCGCTTCTTCTGTATTTATAGCACCTTAACATTCCTCTGGGAGACCACTCCTCCCTGACACTCAGAACTTGTATCTCATATGCTGCTGACTCCACTCTGGGCTCAGGTCAGGCAAGCTTCAAGGACTATCTCAAGGATGTGCACGTGACTCAATAAAAATCCAAAGAGAATCACACTCAGGGCTTTGGTTCAAACTCCTGGCCACAGGTTCTCTTGCCAACATAAGGAAAGAGGCTGTCTGAAAATGGCACCAACCTACAGGAAAGCGGCATGGAGAGATGCAAAAACTGGGGCCCGCAGACACTGTGTGAGCCACGGGAGCTGGTACAGTAAGAACTCAGAACATCTCTGGCCTTTCCGGTTCCACACCACAATCAATTCTCTGTTGTAAGTGGCTTGGACTGTGTCTTCACTCCTTCACAACAGAAAGTGGCCCGTCTGGCACAGAGTGGAATCGTCATGTCTACCATGTTCTTTCTGAAAACCGACTGAGAGGCTAGTGATAACAAAAGCTACCTTCACAGTCAGCAAAGGTCCAGACCAATAGACCACGTCCCTGCAGACACAAGGGGAAGCTCACCTCTCTTCTCCCAACTGCTCCAGGAATGTAGGGATCCCTGAGAATGATCGTTCTCATTTAAGGCTCAGTTATCTGTCTAGAGCTGAGACCAGTGGTATTAAAACAGTAAGACTCTCACAATCAGTCTTTCAAATTAGTGTACTTGATCTCCTCCCACCCAAAACCAGTATCCCTCAAGCCTCCAAGGGAAAACAGAGAAAAAAGGCAAAGGGAATTTAACAGTCAGTGGGCGAGTTCTCTTGCTTCTATTATGTCCAGGGTTGCTTGGCAACCAGCCTCAGCCTGGTAATTCCCGCGGACAAGCAGAAGAACGAATGTCAGACCTCCAGGTCACGCAGCATGTCCTGTTTATGCCCCGTGACTCCAGGGCAGGGGTGGGTTCATGCTGTTCTACAAAACTGGCCAAATCCAGCCCACAGAGCACCTGCCGTCTTTAGGGGTTCTCCCACACTGCCCTTGAACCTTCGCCTTCAATGAATGTAAGCTGTGGATGTCTCCTCAAAATAGATTTTAAATACTTTCAAAAACAGCTTGTCAGAAGAATAGAGAGCAGCTTCTGACATGGAAAGAACTCTAATACTATTTATGAAGACAGTAGAAACCAGCAGGGAGCAGAGGGCATGGTGCACAATCCGGAAAAAAATGGGCCAGTTTGCATTTCACGTTCAGGATTTTCTGGAATTTTCCCTGACCCTGTATACTCTGAGGACACCTCCAAGGATCTGGGTGCTGAAAGCTTGGCCACTGTGCTATGCGACTCTAGGTCATGAGTTCCTTTCCAACAACTGAGAAGTCAGTGGGGACGGAGATTTCTGCATTTGGCAACACATTTTAGAAGTAACTGTGGCAGCCGATCCCTGCACGGTCAGTACACTGCAGGGGGGTAGGGAAAGAATGCGGGTCAGTGAGTCTCCAGTGCTTAGATGTCTCCAAGCAGGGCATCTGTGTCCACAAAGACGTGACGCTGCTCCTTCTCTCTCTCTTCCCGCTCCTAAATTACATATCTAACCAAGGACAATGGCTTTCCACACAAAACAGAGACAGCGCCCAAGAGAGACAGGGACAAGAAACTCACGCTTGTGCTTAAAATTCTATTTAGCAAGACAGAAGTCCTAAAAAGTAAGGGGCTGTACAGGAAGCACTGTCTTTAGTTGGCTGACCACTGTTAACACCCATTTGTCCACATGAAACTATCCAAATGAACTTATTTAAATTGTTTTTTAAAAAAATTACTACTAGGTTTCAGGAAAAAGTTTTGTATAGACATTATGCCTTGGCAGAGTGGTGTGTATCCTTTGGAAGTACAGTGGTTCCAGCTGGAAACACTGTCAGCAACATACAGCCTGCAATATGAACAAAAGAAATATTTTTTTAATCTTTTTAGAGGAAAATGAAAAATAAGCCTTTTATGATTGATTATGAGGCTTACCAAGGATGCCTTTCCATTTGTGTTACTTTAAAATGATCGTTAAAACTTCACAGTTTCATTTAAGATTTATTTATTTACTGATGTCTACTCTGGCTGTTGGCTGCTGTGTGCAGGCTTTGTCTCGTTGCAGCAAGCAGGGGCTCCTTTTTCACTGTGGGGCACAGTCTTCTCACTGCAGCGATTTCTCCTGCTGCAGAGACAGGCTCTAGGCACATGGGCTCAGCAGCGGCAGTTCCGAAGCGCCGGCGTACTGGCTCAGGAGTTGGTGGCACACAGACTTTAGTTGCTCGGCAGCTTGTGGGATCTTCCTGGACCAG
This sequence comes from Ovis aries, assembly GCF_016772045.2. Classification (NCBI taxonomy): domain Eukaryota; kingdom Metazoa; phylum Chordata; class Mammalia; order Artiodactyla; family Bovidae; genus Ovis; species Ovis aries. The sequence goes on along the minus strand of NC_056058.1, from coordinate 51,485,108 downwards.
GGATCAAACTGGTGTCTCCTGCACTGGAAGGAGATTCTTTACCACTGAGCCACCAGGGAAATCCAAAACTTAACACCTTTAAATGAGAGGTATGGAGGAGAATAACCTAATATTGAAATCTCTCTTTTTAAAGAAAAAAAAAAATAAGCAAACAGTCTTATTGATTTAAGAGACAGTTGTAAGTCACTTTCTTCTAGGTGTGAAGATTATGAAAGGAGTCAGCTCACATTAACTGGCCCAGCCAAGGATATCTGAGCTTCCTGCTTGGTGCTACTTACACGGATTTTAGAACATCAGACTTCCCTTTCCTCCGCATGATAAACATGAAATAAAGATAAAATATGACAAGCATAAAAATAAAGAGGTAGAGAAAGATCTGAGAGAAAGAGGGCAAACACAGCAAAGGGATGGGCAGCAAGGAGGTAGCTGGTGAAGGCTCTTTGATCTGACTCTTGCCTTTTCTAAACCATCATCATTTCCTGTGCTACCCAAAGGTAGACTGGACTGCCACCCCATCAGAGCAGTAACACTGAATCTGTCCAAGAAAGAATCTTTAAATAAAATAAAATCTAAAGAGAACCAAGGGATACCTGGGGCCATAAGCACTTAAGAGTGACTTTTAGAACACAGAGTCAAGTGGTTGAGTTGGGCTCTCTGAAGGGACACTTGACATAATTCATTCAACATGCACTGGGGAGCTAATGCCTATCCTTCTAAAACTCTTTCCAAAAATTGCAGAGGAAGGAACACTTCCAAACTCACTCTACATGGCCACCATCACCCTTACACCAAAACCAGACAAAGATAATACAAAAAAAGAAAACTACAGGCCAATATCACTGATCACCATAGATGCAAAAATCCTCAACAAAATTTTGGAAAACAGAATTCAGCAACACATCACAAAGCTCATACACCATGATCAAGTTGGGTTTATTCCAGGGATGCAAGTCAATCAATGTGATACACCACATTAACAATTTCAAAGATAAAAACTATATGATAACCTCAATAGATGCAGAAAAAGCCTTTTTAAAACTCTTCAAAAAATGGGCACAGAAAGAATCTACTTCAACACAGTAAAGCCCACATATGATAACCCTACAGAAAACATTATTCTCAATGGTGGAAAACTGAAAGCATAACCCCTAAGATCAGGAACAAAACAAGGGTGTCCACTTCACCACTATTATTCAACATAGTTTTGGAAGTCCTAGCTACAGCAATCAGAGAAGAAAAATAAATAAAAGGAATCCAGATTAGAAAAGAAGAAGTAAAGCTCTCATTATTTGCAAATGACATGACACTATACATAGAAAACGCTAAAGACAGTATCAGAAAATTCCTAGAGGTAATCAGTGAAAGCTGAGCCCAGAAGAATTGATGCTTTTGAACTGTGGTATTAGAGAAGACTCTTGAGAGTCCCCTGGACTGCAAGGAGATCCAACCAATCCATCCTAAAGGAAATCAGTCCTGAATATTCACTGGAAGGACTATGCTGAAGCTGAAATTCCAATCCTTTGGCCACCTGATGGGAAGAACTGACTCACTGAAAAAGACCCTGATGGTGGGAAAGATCGAAGGCGGGAGGAGAAGGAGACTGACAGAGGATGAGATGGCTGGATGGCATCACCCACTCAATGGACATGAGCTTGAGTAAGCTCTAGGAATTGGTAATGGACAGGGAAGCCTGGCGTGCTGCAGTCCATGGGTTCGCCAAGAGTCAGACACGACTGAGCAACTGAACCGAACTGAATCAGTGAATTCAGCAAAGTTGCAGGATACAAAATCAATACATAGAAATCACCTGCATTTCTATATACTAATGATGAAAAATCAGAAATAGAAATTAAGGAATCAATCCCATTCACCATTGCAACAAAAAGAATTATATATGTAGGAATAAACTTACCTAAGAGACAAAAGAACTGTACACAGAAAATTATAAAACACTGATGAAAGAAATCAAAGATGACATAAATAGATGGAGAGATATCCCATGCTCCTGGGTAGGAAGAATCAATATTGTGAAAATAACTATATTACCAAATGCAATCTACAGATTCAATGCAATCCCTATCAAATTACCAATGGCATTTTTCACAGAACTAGAACAAAAAATTTCACAATTCATATAGAAATACGAAAGACCCCCAAATAGCCAAAGTAGTCTTGAGAAAGAAGAATGGAGCTAGAGGAATCAACCTGCCTGACTTCAGATTATACTACAAAGCTACAGTCATCAAGACAGTATGATACTGGCACAAAAACAGAAATAGACCAATGCAACAAGACAGAAAGCCCAGAAATAAACCCATGCACCTATGGGTATCTTATTTTTGACAAAGAGGCAAGAATATATAATGGGGCAAAGACAGCCTCTTCAATAAATGGTGCTGGGAAAACTGGACAGCTACATGTAAAAGAATGAAATTAGAACACTTCCTAACACCGCGCACAAAGATAAACTGAAAATGGATTAAAGACCTAAATGTAAGACCAAAAACTATAAAACTCTTAGATGAAAACATAGGCAGAACACTGGATGACATAAATCAAAGCAAGATCCTCTGTGACCCACCTCCTAGAGTAATGGAAATAAAAACAAAAGTAAACAAGTGAGACCTGATTAAACTTAAAAGCTTTTGCACAGCAGAGGAAACTATTAGCAAGGTGAAAAGACAGCCCTCAGAATGGGAGAAAATACTAGCAAATGAAACGACTGACAAAGGATTAATTTCCAAAATACACAAGCAGCTCATACAACGCAATACCAGAAAAACAAACAACCCAATCAAAAAGCGGGAAAAAGACCTAAACAGACATTTCTCCAAAGAAGACATACAGATGGCTAACACATGAAAAGATGCTCAACATTGTTCATTGTTAGAGAAATGCAAATCAAAACTACAATGAGATATGACCTCACACCAGTCAGAATGGCCATCATCAAAAAGTCTACAAACAATAAATGCTGGAGAGAGTGTGGAGAAAAGGGAACCCTCTTGCACTGTTGGTGGGAATGCAAATTGATACAGCCACTGTGGAAGATGGTATGGAGATTCCTTAAAAAACTAGGAATAAAACCACATGTGCCCCAGCAATTCCACTCCTAGACACACACCCTGAGAAAACCAAAACTGAAAAAGACACATGCATCCCACTATTCACTGCACCACTATTTAGAATAGCTAGAACTATTAACATAACTAATAACATCAACAGATGATTGGATAAAGAAGTTGTGGCATATATACATGATGGAATATGACTCAGCCATAAAAAGGAATGCATCTGAGTGAGTTTTAATGAGGTGGATGAACCTAGAGCCTATTATACAGAGTGAAGTAAAGTCAGAAAGAAAGATAAATATCGTATACTAATGCATATATATAGAATCTAGAAAGATGGTACCAAAGAATTTACTTATAGGGCAGCAATGGAGAAACAGACATAGAAAACAGACTTATGGAATGGGGAGAGGGGAGGAGAGGGTGAGATGTATGTTGAGAGTAACATGGAAACTTACATTACCATATGAAAAATAGATAGCCAACGGGAATTTGCTGTATGGCTCAGGAAACTCAAACAGGGGCTCTGTATCAGCCTAGAGGGGTGGAATGGGGAGGGAGATGGGAGGGAGGTTCAAAAGGGAGGGACATATGTATACCTATGGCTGATTCATGTTGAGGTTTGCCAGAAAACAGCAAAATTCTGTAAAGCAATTATCCTTCAATTAAAAAATAAATTAACTAAAAAAAAATGCACTGGGGAGTTTTAAGGGTAGAATAGGCACATTACCTATAAACCAGGGTAATGACATAACGGAGGGGGTCAGATGGTCAGGGGAGGACTCTTTGAGGGACTCACTCGGCTGAGTCCCCAAAGATGAGATGAAGCCAACCCTGTGAAGAGCTGTAACAAAGGTGTTCTAAGCAATGGAAAGGTCCTATGGCTGGAAAGTGCCTTGTTCTGAATCCCTAGGTAAGCCAGCCTAGATATGCTCTCAGAATGCAGTGTGAGAACCGGCACTGTTTTCCTTAGAACTGCCCAAGTGTTCATGGCTGCTGAGAGGCAGGAGTGATTGGGAGGAGGGGAAGGAGAGACAGGAGGGCACGTGCAACGAAACGACTCGAGTTGGAAATGGGGACAATTCATGACCAGAGGACAGAGATCACCGACCTCCACTTAACACCAACACTTATCTAAAACACTTTTGTCCAGTCCTGCAACAGATACTTGAGGTTAGACTCAAGGAAGAATTCCCTGTTAGAATCCAGTTGTCTGCACAAGAAAGTTCACCTCTGGGTAGTGAGGTGCTCATGGAATGTGTTACTTTTAGAGTGGTTTTTGACAAGTCAGCATCAGAATCTTGTGAGCAGACGTGTATAAAACCAAGCCACCAAAACATTAGTGACTAGAGTATGAGGCCCAGTTTAACTTTTAGAGATAATCCCCAACACATGGATTCATCTCCAGTGAGAAAGTCAGAGATTCAAATGGAGACACTGCACAAAGACTATTTTTATAGTATCTATATTATTCCTACCTTATAAAAGGTGAAATAGTCATTAGAGTAGCAACAGCTGCAGTGATCGGGGGCCAGATGCTGTTCACAACTAACGAGCTCATTTAATCCTTACAATGTTCTCAAGCAAGTACTGTTATTCTCACTTTATAAAGGAAGAAAGGGCTCGCTTCGGGGCTCAGCTGGTAAAGATCTGCCTGCAACATGGGAGACCTGGGTTCAATCCCTGGGTTGGGAGGATCCCCTGGAGAATGGAATGGCTACCCACTCCAGTATTCTGGCCAGAAGAATTCCATGGACTGCATAGTCCATGGGGTCACAAAGAGTAGAACATGACTGAGCGACTTTCACTTAACTTCACTTCAAAGGAAGAAACAGAAGATTTAAGAGATTGGGCTAAGATTATAGTCAACTGTCCACCATTGGTTAAGAGCAAAAGAGTCTGCACTGGCTCAAAGTTCTAATCCTGAGTCTAATACTTTTTATTTGGATGAGTTATTGTTGCTTTCTGTGTCTCCTTTTCCTAGTCTATAAATTGAGATATTACTACATACCTCATAATACTACTGTGAAGGTGCAATGAAATAGTTTGTAAAACACATAATAAAAGGTTCTGACATATTAATAAACAGTTAAATGGTGGTAAATGTGTTACTAGTTATTATGTTCAAATGAATGCAATCAAAAAAAAATGAATGCAATCATATGCATTCAATATATGAGATGCTTCATTCTGTGGCACTCAAAAAAGACATCCACTTTCTGGCTCCAAGGTTCTGCTCAACCTGTAGGAAAAGAAGGCAACAAGCAGAGAGATGAGAACAGAATCTTAAAGACAGGAAGAGAAACGGGGCAACCTATGTAAATACTCTTAAGGAGTTAATGATGGCATAGCTGTAAGAACATTCATTATAGACTGGTTAATGAACATGAAAAAGAGAAAAACCACCTAACCGTCCAAAAGTAGGCCAGTAGTAAGTCTTGACAGAGCATGCCTGGAATATTATATAACCACTAAAAACAATCTCAGAGAGTGCATAATCATAAGGAAAGATGAGCATAACCTGAGTGAAAAAGATGATAAAACCAAAATGAGTATCTCTAATCAGTACTATTAGTGTGATCTGCATTTTCCTCTTTTATTCATCTGTAATTTTTAAGTTATATCTAATTGACACGCATTACTGGTATAATCGGAAAAAATACAGGTTTGTTTCTGGATTGCTTAATTTTTTTTAAAGAATTAGTTTATGTGATGAAAAAGGCAAGAGATATACACCTCAGAACAAGGCTGAAGGGGCGTCCTGTTATTTTCATACTATCACGCCATGTAACAACTTTGTGGGTTGTTCAGCTGGAGGGAGGGAGATATAACCCACCTGATCAAGCTGTCATTTAATTATGCCCAAAATATATTATTTCCAGAGATTACACTAGTAAAGACTGAGATGTCATACCCAGTTTCCTGACCTATTCTAAATAGGTTTCTAGGTCTCTAATCAGCATTATAAATATACATAATTATATCTGGATCTGTTCAACTAACCCAAATAACATGCTCTCATTCAGCATCCCCAAATTTATCTTTATGAAATACAAATCACTGACCTACTTTTGTTGAAGATAATCTTAACAGCACCCCTATCTCAATGACAAAAAAAATGAGGCTTGCATCAAGTCCCATTAGGAGAAGAAAAAAATATGCTCCTCATCAGAACAGCTAATGAGGGGCCAGACATTTCACACCCTCACTGGTTCAGTTTTCACCTCTGGAACCTAACACAGGAAGTTTAACAGGAAACGGGACCCCACACAGTGCTGTCTACAACACAGTGCCAACTCAGAGCCCACATTTCTTCCTGGCACTACAGATTCATAGTCACCTCAAATCTAGAAGTCTTTTTAAGTATAACCCTAGAAACTCTGGAAATTGATTTCAGGTCATTCCCATTTATAAAAGGTTTGCTTTTCAAAATCAAGAGGTCAGAGATCAGTCACTTTTTTTGCCCTCTGGCAAGGCAAGATGTGGGAAGGGCACAGGGAAAGAATGACAGAGGGGAAAAAAGCAAAAGAAAAAGAAGGGACAGAAGCAAATGAGAGAACGAGAAAACAAATAGACGTAGAAAATGTGTCATCTACATCTGGGCTGGCATTTCCTAGAACAATCCAAGGTCCTTTGTAGGGAAGAAGGACTTTCATGTTAAGACCTTAGACACCATCATTTCAGCACAAGAAACTTACTTCTTTACCAACATTCCTAAAATAAAGCCAAAACCCTCCAAGTGTTGACTATCCAAATCAGTGTATCACTGAAATTTTTCCCACTCTAGAAATAAATGTTCTTCTCTTCTGCTCAAAACAAGGCATCTACTGGATATTGGGTATTCCTCCCCACTTACACCAGATTACCCTCTCCAAAGCAAGATCAAAACAGAGAAAGACAGGATAAAAGAAATCCTAACGAGAGATGTACATGCACTCAGGGATGAGTGTGAATTAGTCCCTGCCACACTAGCACATTTGTCAGGGGTGAACAGAATACAGAAAAACTGAGTTCCAGATCCAAACGCCTTGGCGCTGAGACTGCAGCATTCTGGAGAAGTGCAAATTATCTGGATGCATCAAAGGAAACAGCTGCTGCTGCTGCTGCTGCTGCTGCTGCTAAGTCGCTTCAGTCGCGTCCGACTCTGTGTGACCCCACAGACAGCAGCCCACCAAGCTCCTCTGTCCCTGGGATTCTCCAGGCAAGAACACTGGAGTGAGTTGCCATTTCCTTCTCCAATGCATGCATGCATGCTAAGTCACTTCAATCGTGTCCAACTCTGTGTGACCCCATAGACGGCAGCACACCAGGCTCCTCTGTCCAGGGGATTCTCCAGGCAAGAATACTGGAGTGGGTTGCTCCTTCTCCAATGCATGCATGCATGCAAAGTCACTTCAGTCTTGTCCGACTCTGTGCGACCCTATGGACAGCAGCCCACCAGGCTCCTCTGTCCACAGGATTCTCTAGGCAAGAATACTGGAGTGGGTTGCCATTTCCTTAAAGGAAACAGATCTATAGTTTAAAACGATCTAAGGACAAAGCAGACAGGTGAGCACCACACTTTGGACCCTGGGTTAAAATCGTAAGTGGCTGACTAGAGCTGGGGAGATGGGGATGCTGGCGAAGGAGTGCAGGATTTCTTCTGAGGATGATGACCAAACATATTCTAAAATTACTTGTGGAGATGGGTGAAAAATTCAGTGAACATACTTAAAGTCATGAACTGTACATTATAAATGAGTGAACTGTGTGGTATGTGAATTACATCTCATTAAGTTACTTTATTTTTTTTTTCATTAAGTTACTTTAAAAAAACCCTAAGGCAGGACCTCCAAAGTCTCTGCCCACCATTGCTTAACTCCATGCCAACACATTTGAGGAGCTCAGTGATCTGACTGTTTGAGGTGTCACAGTAAGAAACATGAGTCATCCTTCTCCTCCGTAACATTTCACACATCTCTCATTTAAGATAACCACCAAAAAACATTTCAACCTTCTTTTGAGGGGCTCAGTTCTCCAGATTAAAGGGGAAGGGGAGAAGATGAGACCTCAATATTCAAAACTAAGACTTGTGAAAACAAGCCAAATATAGGTTCTTGTCGGCTGATGACCATCTTCACGCTTGAACTCTGCACCTCAAGTGCAAAATCCCAAGCCCTGCTGGGATTCTCCTTTCATCACAGTATGGTGTGCTGCCAGCCAGAAGAGACAGGGGACCGGAAAGCAAGCCAAAGACAGAACCCAAAAGATACGGGGGCCAAAAGCTCAGCGCCACTCCAATTTTCTAAGCACTGGAGCAGAGCTTCCCACTGGGGAGCTGATTCCAAGCATGCTGGCTATATGGAGAGAAACAGAATTTCTTTCCAGAGAGAGAAGCATCTTGTTGCTCTACACAAAGCTGACAATATGGTGGTTTGCTAACCTTGCACACTGAGCTCAGGGCGGCTTCAGTCAGAGGGCTGGGAGAGGGCAGCAAGCAAAGTCATCTGTGGCTTCCAAGGCCTGGCCAGCAGGCCAGACACCTCTGGGTGTGGCTGGGGCTGGACGAGGCTGCAGATGCCAACGTGCCCATCCCCAGGGCCTGCCTGGTCTCCGCAGTGCCCACAGTCAGAGTCATGAGGCTGATGCTCTGCTGGGTACCGGCCCAGGGCAGGATTTGTGTCAACATCTCAAGGCACCAGTCAGATACAAATGCAAACCCCCTTCCCTGTCTTTGGAAGAGCACCCTACAGAATTTCTTAAGAAGCAAATCACAAGGGGAAAGCTGCACGGGTCAACACCCCAGGGTCGCAACAGTGGTAGCTGTTGTCTGCTCTGTCACCCAGTCCTTCCTAGGAGGCTGAGAACCCACTGAGATCAGAAGAGAGATAAGGAGGAGCTGGTGCCAGAAATGAGTTCTCCAATGGCACCTTGGAGGCACCCCAGCCCTCTCTGGGTTTGGTGCACAGCTTGTCCTCCAGAGCCATCAGCCAGTCCCTCTGCGGCTCTCCTGGAGACAGGGTTCCCCCCACCAGCAGTGCAACAACAGCTCAGTCAGCTCATTATGCTTCTTCTAGGTTTTTAAACAAAAACCATGCAATATAATCACAGGCTCTGATCCCACATGACTTTAACCCTGACAGGACTCACTGGGGAAATGTGTGTCGCGTGACTGTGAGCAGAAAGTTTCCCTTCAGGAGCTTCCCGGCCTCCCCAGGCTCATGGGACAACGGGATCCCAGGCGTGCAGCCACATGCTGAGATGTTCTGAAACGGGAGATCCTGTACCCTTTGGAGCCAATTCCCCATCATTCCTTGACCTGCTCTAATGGTTCCTTCCAGAGACAAATCTAGAAATGACAGTAGTGACATTCCAATTGCAAAGGACTTACCATGGGCCTGCTCACCCCGCTAGTCACGATACCTGTGATAATCTCATTTACTCCTCACAATAATATCGGATAGTGGATATGTATCACCCTCGCACTTAAACTGCTTTCTCTGGTTTCCAAGGGCAAAATTCAAAGGCTTTAGGCAAGCCCTCACCCACACTGCCCAGGAAGACACACCTCATACTTAATCAGAACAAATCTCTCCATCCCTATTCCACCCACCTCTTCTGCCGAATGCTGATGCTGCCCACAATTTTGGCCCCCGCGCTCTCCTCTCACTCCATGCCAGTGGTTCTCCAACTGTGCTGCACATTTGCAGTACCTGGGGTGCTTTTAAAGTTCCCCTGGCATAAGTTGCAACCCAGACAAATTACATTAGAATCTCTGGGGTGAGTCCCAGACTCCCAGTGACTTCAATGGACTGCTTGGGCCTCTGATAGCACCTGGTGAGACCCAAACCCACAGCAGTACCCCCTCTCTCTCTGGGGCCCCTGGCCTGTTTTTCCCTCCACCTAGTAGGTGTCTCCACCTGTAGGTCCCAAGCAAATAACTCAGCAAGGACTCTTAGCCCCGTGTCCCCCACCAGTTCAGCCAGGGACACCCCTGTTCCCCCTTCCTCTGTTCTCCTCTTCAGTCACACCAGGTCTTCTGTGAAAAGTGCCATGGTATCTTGATTTTTCTTCTATAATTTATGGGTGTGTGTTTGAATATTCAAATAATGATTCCACTGAGTAAAACAGATTTTCAAGAAGTGCACTCCCTGCAACTGGCTTTGCATACTCCCTGGCACACTGCCACCTACCCCGACGCCAGCCCCTGAGTCTGAGAAGCGCATCTCTGCCCTTCCCTCCCTCCTAGCACAAGGGCCACATGCTGTCTGTTCTCTGACGCGCCTCTGCTCCAGGACAGCGCAAAGCAGAGGGAAGCTCAAATCACTGATAAAATACAGTTCTATTTTAGATCATACAACAACAAATACTTTTCAATGTAATGATTATGAATTAATGACCACTTGAAGATACTCTAGGAAAAAAATATTACTAACCACATCAAAGCCATGATTTCAGGATGCTATAATGTTCTCTTTTGAAATAAATGTAATTGTTAATGAGTAGACTTTTTCCAAATAAATAAACCGTGATGAGATGGGGCAGAAATGACCTAGGTGATTTTAGAAGACTGATGGTTAGGAACACTGCCTCCCTGGACTTGCCTTTCCCTAAGTCCTCTGCTAGCTCCCCAGAGATCTCTTAACCTGCCAGGAATCGTTGTACTGTGGACGGTCTGGGCTTCCCTGGCCTCCTGAAGATGCCGAGCAACCAGAGCAATCACTATGCTCGCCTCATCCCAGAGCCCCACTACCAGGAGCCTTCTACCCCAATGTGAGTGGTCCCAGGCACTGAAATAGAGACCACAGACAACACGTGCCCTCCATCAGGGAAAGTGCCAAGCTCTGCTGAAGAGGCAGCCAGCAGAGAGAGGTCAGACAAAAATGCCCAGCTCCCTTGCCACTTCCCAGAAAAGCTTCACGGACAGACAAGCTGTGCCTACTGGCTCAGAATAAAAGTCTTCTGTCGACAGAGGTGGGAGGGAGCCTGCCCTCCTTCACACCTGACAAACCTCCAAAGTAAAGCACACACTGCACCAAGACAGAACTCAGCAGCACCCTCACCAGAAGCACAGACAAGCTCTCCGGGGGCCCCACGCGCAACTGATCACCAGGCCAGCTCTGGCTCATTTTAGGGAGCAATTTTGTCGTCACTTCTGATCCCAGAATGAAGTACACACAAACTGAGGAGTAGGAAATGGACAAAACTCGAAGCACTGCTTTACTGCAGGTGCCACTCTATGATAAACCAAATGATGGATTTCCTTTCTACTCCAAAAATGTGATTTATAAAATTCAGTTCACTCCGAACTTTTCAGAAGCACTCCTATGAGATATCCATTGAAATGAAAAGTTGTACGTACCCTCTGGCCCAGCAGTTCCATTTCCAGAATTCACCCTACAGATGTACTCACTCATCTGCTCATAACAGGTGGTACGAGGAGGTTCACAGCAGCTTTGCTTATAGTAGCAAAAGGTTGGAAATTATCTAAATGTCTATTATTTGGTGGTGGTTTAGTCGCTAAGTCAGTTCTAACTCTTGCAACCTCATGGACTGTAGCCCGCCAGGCTCCACTGTCCATGGGGTTTCCCAGGCAAGAATACCGGAGTGGGTTGCCATTTCCTTCTCCAGGGGAACTTCCTGACCCGGGAATCGAACCCACGTCTCCTGCACTGCAGGCAGAGTCTTTACCAGTTGAGCCACCCAGGAAGTCTGATTAAATAAATTATGTCCATACAGTGCCATACAATGCAATGCTAAAAACGAATTTGCTCTATATGTACCAAAGTTGAATAATATTCAAAATCCATTAAAATAGTACAAAATGCAAATATATGCAAAACAGTGCATATGGCTTGCTACCGGAGAAATATATAAATATGTATTTGCTGGCACATGCATAAATTATATCTGAAAAATACTCAAGAATGGATGAAATGCTGTCTCCAGTAGAAGAACCAGGAATCTGGAGACAGGAGGCATTTAAGGATGCTTGCATTCCTTCCTGTCCCTTCTAAATTGTGTACTATTTACAGGTATTACTTAGTGACATAAACTTTTTAAAAAGAAACATAGGTATGAATTAAAGTAAAAATGCTGTTTTAATTCCATCTCACTTGCTCAAATAATAATCATCTTGTACACTTGACCCACCAGTGTAATAACAAGACACAGTCAGGAATCTGTTATGGTTTGGACTCAATCTGTTTGACAGTCTCTGTGGCACAGAAACAGCCTCAAATTCAACTTGATCTACCTGGAAACCTATCTAAAGTCTCACAGGAGAAGCCACTTCATCTTTTCAAAGTGTTCAAATCAGCCTGGAATAAACTTAAAAGCACATCTGACAGCAAGATCAGATGAGCTCTGAAATCAACCTGTGGTGTCTTTACAAACCATATAAAATGGGGTTTCTTGTGGCTTTTCCTGTGTGGCAGCAGCAGGAATCAACCGTAGCTACTGGCTTGGCCAAAGGAAGCCAGCCAGTTAGCAAGGTTTGATCCAGAATTCCCAAGCCCCTCAACCCTTTATCCATCTGGCAAAGAAAACACACACACACAGACACCCCCTCAGCCCCAGGAATCTCCACTTTCTAAATATAGTAACACTGCCCAAGCCTCCAGGCTCACCCCCTGCAGCATTCCGTGCCTTCCTACCAAGGTGAAATGAGCCAGATATAAACACGCCGTGACAGCTTCTGGGCCACACTGCCAAGCTGTTTTCCTTACTATTTCCTCTCTTTCTCCACTCTGCGTTTCTACAAAATGTGTAAACTCCAGTGACTCTAATTTGTAAATATTCCTCTGGCCACTAAGGCTATTTTCTTCATCCTAACAAATGTGATTTCCCTGAAATTTGAGGTTGGAACAGCCTATTAGATATGGGCAAAGCCACATCCCATATCCCATTTTATCTGTAAGAACTTAGAGCTCAGAAAGGATATCAGACAGGTCCAACGTTAATTAGGACACAGCCAATTAATTGTAATCTCTCTCTCTTTTCTAGCCCCTGGTTCCTTCAGAATCCATGCCAGCACCTAAAAGAAGAGCTTGTCCTGTTAAGGACGCTTCCAATTAAAGCAAAACATTAAGCTTCAGAAACAATCTAACAACACACTTAAAACAGTGCCAGACAAATACCAACTTGACAGGAGTGCCAAGGACCTAAAGAGTCAATGTCAAGGAACTTGTAAAAAAAAAAAAAAAAATAGATGGGAGCTGGCAATAATTCCGCTTTAAGGAATCAACCCCCATGGAACTACTACGAGCCACACAGAAAGGACAGTGTGCAAACCATCACTGTAGCACTTTCTCTGATAGTGAAAAGTGAGGCAATCCAAATATCCCTCAACAGGAGAAGGGTTAAATCAGCCATGGTGTCGCCACATAGCAGTGCTCTCTGCAGGTGTTAAAAAGAATACACTGTATATGTGTACTCTAAGACGTAATATCAACCAGAAAAGCAAAACACAGACTAATTCATATCCTGTAGCTCCACTTAGGAAAACAACAAATACACACAGAAAAAGGATGAGTAAAAGAGCACGTCGGTGGCTAACTCAGGCAAGGGGTGCTTTACTCTGTATACTTCCACACTCTGTCATTCTTTTATGAGTGTATGCATGAAACGTGTAACTTTTTGTCTTTGCACGATAAGATTAGGTCATCCATTTACACTGTTCATCTTCCCCCAAACCTAATCCTTCCCAAGTCATCCTTATTTCAGAAAATAGCACCATCATTCACATAACTGCTCTGCTGCTAAGTCACTTTAGTCGTGCCCAACTCTGTGCGACCCCACAGACGGCAGCCCACCAGGCTCCCCCGTCCCTGGGATTCTCCAGGCAAGAACACTGGAGTGGGTTGCCATTTCCTTCTCCAATGCATGAAAGTGAAAAGTGAAAGTGAAGTCGCTCGGTCGTGTCTGACTCTGCGCAACCCCATGGACTATAGCTCACCAGGCTCCTCCGTCCATGGGATTTTCCAGGCAAGAGTACTGGAGTTGGTTGCCACTGCCTTCTCCGTAACTGCTCTAGCTAGAAATATTTGAATCATTCTTGATTTTTAGTCTCAAAGCCTAAATCCAATCAAATAGTAGATCTTGTGGGCTTCCAAAAACACCCAGAATCTGACGTACATCTCCAACACTGCCCCCTAGCCCAAGGTGCCACTGCCTCTTACTTCACCTATTATACAGCCTCCTAACTGCTCTCCTTGCCCCCATTCTTGCCCCACTAAATTATTCTCTACACAGTGGTCCCCATAATCTCTTAAAGTACAAGAAGGATGATGTCACAACCTTCCCCTGACTTTCCATCACACTCAGAATGAAACTCAAAGTCCCTTTGGGAGTCAAGACCTCGAGGACTTGGCTCCCAGCCTCTCTCCCCGTTCATCTGCCATCGCTCTGCTCCAGCTACATGGCCTCCCTGCGAGCCCCGGGACACCCCATAATTCCTCTCACCTCACAACTTCTGCATCTGTTACCACAACCTTAAAAGCCCTTCCTCGAGGCCAAGGCTTGGATGACAAGGTAAGGGCAAAGTGAGACTCCATGTTTGTTGAATGAAAGCGTTCCTCTGATGGCCTAAGATATACAATTTAAAACATACTGGGTTATAATTTTAAAAATTAAAACTTGAGTCAGTCAGAAATGTATGACACTTAGCTTCATACTGGCACCTCTCCTTTGGCTAACTTTTAAAAATGCAATGGCCTAGACCGGGTAACAAAGTCACCTTCATGAACTGCATTCCCCAAAAGCTCCATGGTGACAACACTTTCTCCCTGACCCATTCTCATTTTGTCAATTCATGGGATTTGTGATCATTAGCTTACGTTGGCCAGCATTAGGAAGTTCAGCCTGGGGCCTCTCCCCAGAGGGACGCTGACTAGCCTAACTAGAGCAGAAATCTGAACCATAGCCTTGTCAGAATCACCTTTCAAGCCCTGGGATGTGAAACTGATGAATCAAGTACATCTGAGGTTGAAGCAAGTAGAAGCAAAAAGTCCCCAAATGAGGGCAAATAAAGTATACCCAATGGTGTTCACTTACTCATCAAAAATGTTATGGAAAAAGTAAAAGAATTAACGGCTTCCCAGGAGGCTCTTGTGATTCCCTGGAGAAGGAAATGGCAACTCACTCCAGTATTCTTACCTAGGAAATCCCATGGATGGAGGAGCCTGGCAGGCTATGGTCCACAGGATCACAAACAGTCAGATACAACTTGGAAACTGAGCATGTACGCACAAAAGGATTAAAAAAACAATCCAAGATATAAACAGTGCCCATCTAAAAGATCTGAACAGACACTTCAGCAAAGAAAATGCACCAGTGGCCAATGAGCTTATGAAAAGATGCTTGACATTGTAAGTATCACAGAAATGCAAATTAAAACAAAGAGGTACCTCTTCCCACCCACTGGGATGGCTACAATCAAAAAGACAGACAATAGCAGGTATTGGTGATAATGTGGAAAGACTGGAACCCTTGGATGTTCTGAGGGGAATTTTAAAGGATGCCTCTGGTGCAGAATAGAGTTTGGCAGGCTTTTACAAAATTAAACTTAAGTTTATCTATGCAACCTAGTAATTCTACTCCTAGGTGGGAAATTAAATAAGAAATGAAAACATATGTCCATACAAAGACATGTATTTCACAGGCTGAAACTATTCTGCATGATACTGTTAAGGTCAATACATTTGTCAAAATCCACAGAATATACAACACAAAGAATGAACCCTTGTGTAAACTATGGACTTGAGTTATAACACTGTCATTATTGTAACAAATGTACTATCTGAGAGAAACGGGTGTGAGAGGCTATACGGGAACTTTCTATACTTTCCACTCAGTATTTCTGTAAACCTGAAACTGCTCTAAAAAATAAAGCCTATTAATCATATTTTTTAAAAAGGAGGGAAGGGGGAACTTAAGCCTCAAATCAGTGGGCTGAGTGCTATAGATTATTGTTATTTAGTCATTGAGTGGTGTCCAACTCTTTTGCGACCCCAATGAATATAGCCCTCTGTCCATGAGATTTCCCAGGCAAGAATACTGGAGTGGATTGCCACTTCCTTCTCCAGAGGATCTTCCTGACCCAGGGATCAAACCTATGTCTCCTGCATTGAAGGCAGATTCTTTACACTGAGCCACATGGGAAATTTTGTACAGATTATAGATGCAATTTATTCAGTCCAATCCAGAACTGAATAACTGAATTAAAGTGGAAGGACTTTTTTTAAAGCCAGTGTTTTATAAAAACTACAAAATCTTGTTTGGATATAATTTGCAGATGCTTATATTTGTATGAGTAAAATTCCAAATGTCAGTATTGCAAATTACCACCATTTACAAATAATTAGGAAATGCTTTTTCTTCTTTTATTCGAAAGGTGCTAAAGCAAAGCAAAAGAGCTGAGAAAAAAACTTTTTGTTACCTAACTCCATATGCATTTGATCCTTTAGGATTTGGTAAGTAAAAAATAATATTAGTCCTAAACAAAGCAGGTTGGTACTTAAGAGCCTTTGGGAGTTTATACTATTAACGAAGGATTCATCTCACTACTGCAAAAACCTACATCAAATCCTAAAGAAGTACAAAAGTGGTGTTTTAAGCACACCACTCTTGGTGATTTTTTTTTTCCACTCTCGTTTTAATGAGCAAAAAGGACTAACTATTTATCTTAACAAATCAGACCCAGGAACAGGTTTTTGGCCTCCATGTTCAACTCTTTACTACCCAGTTAAAAGAGAATAACTTTCATTCACAAAATAAGTAAGTCGTGGAATGTGATGCATAGCATGGTGACTGTAGTTAATAGTACTATAATTTGAAAGCTGCTAAGAGAATAGATCTTAAAAGTTCTCATCACAAGAAAAAAAATTCGTTAATATATGTATGGTGATGGATGTTAACTAGACATACTGTGGCGATCATTTCATAATATATACAAATAGCGAATAGTGACATTGTACACCTAACACTAAAAAAATGTTCTGTGTCAATTATATCTCAATTTTTAAATATTTCAACTGAA